>NC_139465.1:5227500-7627500 GCF_057233095.1 Heloderma suspectum | reverse complement strand
GACTTCTGTCTAAAAGCCTGGAAAGCCACCACAGTCAGTGTGTGTAGATCAAGGGTGTTGAATCTCTTTCAGCCCAAGGTCCACATTCAAATTTGGAGAAGCTCTTGGGGGCCACATTCCATTGGTGAGCAGGGCCAAAGGCAAAAATGGGCAGGACTAAAGTAAAAATGGGCAGGACTAAAGTAGAAATGGGCAGGGCCAAATAGTTGAGCATAAAGCTGTTACTGCCAATGACTAAGCCCTAGGAGAGACATTTCAACCTTTTAGAATGGGGGTGGTGGACCACTCAAATGCTGGGAAACCACCCAACGGTTAGTGGTTGGGGGAAGGTAGTGTGTCCATTTGGGGAACTCGAGAGGGCAATTTGGGCCCAGAGGTGGTCTGGTTTTGGCGCACGGGACTGAGATTCTACACACCGGGTGCAGACATGATTGAGCGTCATGGGCCAAGGGGTCTGGCTTGGTTTAAGGCTACCCCTATGGTCCTTTGGCATTGGGGAAGTACAGTGGAACAGTCCGGTGGCTTGCCTTGGTGACAATTTTACTTAGTGCAGAAGTGCAGTAGATCTTGGAGGAGTAGGGACTGCTCGATTCTTAGGAGTATCCTGTTCTGTGTGTCAACAGTTCACTCTGCAGACCACCAACCCTGACAGTGCAGGAAACATGCAGCCCATTCCTGACCTACAGGGCACCTGACGCAATACAGCAGCTAAAGCCAAGGCTGAGATTCGGAGTGGGGGGGAGGGGATAACCGCATTGTGCTAAGTAATGGTCAGAGCAAGGCCCCTGCTGTGACTTAATGGTCTGGAGTCCAACTGCATCGTGGAATGTTTCTGAAGCATGGAAAAATCTTAGCAGAGAGAACTCAGCGTCTGTTCCTTTTCTCACAAGACAGAGGGGCAGTGGCCAAGTTCCCAGCTGGAGGCAAATGCCAGACAGTGGTGTTAGCTTAAGCAGCGTAAAGAGCAGACGGTTGGCTTCTTCTGTGCTGGGATGGAGCAAGGAGATACTAAGGCATTTGTCCATGGACACACAAGATGGCGCATCAAAGGAGCATGTCTTTATTTATTTATGCATTTCTGCCATGTTTACCCTTTTTAGCTTAGGAAAAAAGATGAGCAAGGGGGGGTGGCCATGATCAAGGTGTGTAAAATTATGCAGGATGTGGAAAGAATACTAGAACCTGGGGTCCTAGATAAACTGGCAGAGACAGTAGAGATAATACTACAACCTGTGGTTAACTCATGAAGCTGATTGGTGGGAGATTCAGGACAGATAAAAGGACAGCCCATAGTTAAACTATGGAATTGGCTACCACAAGATGTAGTGATGGCCACCAATTTGGATGGCTTTAAAAGGGGGTTAGACAAATATATGGAGGACAAGGCTGTCAATGGCTACTAGTCATGATTACATCTGGTATTGGAGGCACTATGTCTCTCACTACTAGTTGCTGGGAAACATGAAAGGGAAGGTGCTGTTGCATTCAGGTTGAGCTTGTGGGCCTCCCATAGGCATCTGATTGGCTGCTGTGGGAACAGAATGATGGACAAGTCAGGATTTTGGTCCGATCCAGCATGGCTCTTCTTATGTTCTTACATGCCTTGCCCTTCCTCCAAGGAGCTCAGGGAAGCATAGTTCCCACTCACCCATTCTGTCCTCACAATAACCCTGTGAGGTAGATGAATTTGAAAGATAGGGGCTGGCCAAAGGCCACTGAATGACCTTGATGGCCAAGGGGGATTTAAACCTATGTCTCCCCATTCTCAGACACACTAGCCCAGACATCCCCAACCTGCTGCCCAACCAGAGTTTTTGTACTTCAGTTCCTATTAGCCCCAGCCAGCATGACCAATGGTCAGGAATGCTGGGACTTATAGCACAGAACATCTGGAAGGTACCAGGTTGGAGAAGGTTGCCCTAGCCATCACTGCATCTTATCTACATCTGGAGATGCTGCCATGCCTGAGAGGTAACTCTGAGAAGCCTCCTTGTCTCCTCCGTTCTTTTCGCTGTGGGGGGGAAGGACTGGCTTTTCAGCGGGAGAAGAGCCCCTCCCAACCCATCTCAGCAGACTATATCCAGCATCACACAGACACAATACGATTTTGAGTTAGGATCACTTGATGATGCTATGGGAAAGAAGGAGCCATGTCAGAAGACACTGTCAGTGAGACACATTTTTCTTTGAAGGCAGCAACTTTAAGAGTATTTGATCTTCCCCTTTCCTGGTATTATTCTCTAATCCAGGTAAAGATCTCGCCAGGTCTAAAGAAGCTATTTGCAGTAACAGCAGTGAGTGTGGTATCTGTGCTTGTTCTTGTCCATCATTTCCAAAGAAAACATTGGACAAAAACCAGGAAAGTATCGCCATGGGAACCAGGCCACCTGGTGTTAGACTATATGAAAACATCTGCATGGGAGAAAGGTTCCAGTTGTTCCAGCAGCAGACAAAACTTAACCTTTTCATTGAGTTCAGTGCTTCCCAGCAACTGGGATTCAGTGGCATACTGCCTCTGAAGATGGAGATTTTATTTATTTATTTATTTGTTACATTTCTAGATCACATATAGCTGGCATGACTAAGGCGGAAGGATTCTAGGTTGGGACATAATGAATAGGATTGAAGGGTTCTAAAACGGTGCATAATGAACAGGGTGGAAGGGTTCTAGATTGGGTTCTATTATGGCTAGGATGGAAGGCTTCTGTTTTGGACCATATAATGGCCAGGGTGAGAGGGTTCTAGACTGGGTTCAACATGATTGGGACAGGAGGGTTTTAGGCTGGGTTCTATCACGGCTCAGCTCAAAGGGCTCTAGATTAGGCATCATGGCCTCCAGGAAGGGTTGAGTCCTTCACTTCAATTTTAACAGTTGAGCATGGGGGATGGATGTAAATGTTTGGCCCTCCTGCTAGTCTCCAATAGAACCTAAGTGCTTCAGTACCATGGGTCAGGAATTGAGGGGATGGAGTTGGAGATCAGGTCCCTCACAATCTGGAGTAGGGCTGAAGTTTCAGAACTCTGCTAAGCAGCTAAGGACCACGCAGCAACCTTTGTTTTATCCTCTGATCTTTTTATTCTGGAGCCTGCCGTGGAATGCAAGATTGGCTGACGAGTCAGCGCTGGTTTGGCCTCTCAATCTCATCATTTTGTTTAAATCATTTTGTGGCCGAAACATCTGGTTTTGGCCACTGTCAGTGACAGGATCCTGGACAAGAGTGGGGAAATGAAACTTGTGGATGTTCTGGCCAGCCCCTGTGTTTACATCTCGTCTTCCACTGATTTTTATCAGTCTAGTTGAAATGGCTTCTTCTTTCAGTGAGGCAATTTGTGCATCTTGTAAATTATTCACACAGGAAATGGCAACTCACAGATAACTCGCAAGCAGGGGTGGGGGGAATGGTCTCACTAAGTTCTTTTATGAAGCCCTCCAAGGGTCAGTTTGAACACATTACGGTTGCCATCTGGAGTCCCCTTTAAATCGGTCCACGTGGTTGTTGTCATCATGTGGAGTGCAGTTCACGCCAAACAATTCTCCTGGGCCTCACTCAGAGGTGTTTCCCAGCCCAGGACCCCAGAGGATGCCAGGGACTGAACTGGGCAGCATGGCTTTGGAGGAGGGCCATTTAAATTTCCTACAATTACACTGACGCAGTGTTATTCCAGAGCATTGTGGGAAATTAAAATGGTGCCCTCCCCCCATTGGGAGGGTTGATGGGCATGTGATCCATTGTCAGATTGTTTCCACATAGAGCAGGGACGGAGGATCATTTTCAGCCTGAGGGGTGAATTGTTTCTGGGCAAGCATGTTGAGGGCTCAAGCCAGAGAGAGTGGGGCCACACCCCCAAAGTTGGCAGGGCCCCCCACTGCTGGCACACAGTCACACGCAGATGCTCACACACTCACATATCGCCCTTCCCCCACTGCAACCAGGTTTTTTTTAAAAGCCTCCATTGTTGGGGCAATTTTTTGAGATTGGGTCACAGATTTCTTTCAAAAAAAACCTCCATTGGTGACAAGGGTAGCTTTTAAAAGCCTAATTGTAGCTTGGGGAGATATTGGGGGGGGGTTGCTCCTGAGGAGGGGAGAGCTAACTCTCCCCTCCCCATCCTTGTGATCCCCCTGAAAAATTGCCCCTCCCCCACTGAATTTAGCCTTTTAAAAAGCCTCCATTGCCATCAATGGAGGCTTAAAAAAAACCCTCACTTGGTTCATGGGAGGGACACCGCGACCCAATCTCAAAACGTGCCCCACCAATGGAGGCTTAACCCCCCCCCCCAGATTGCAGTAGGGGAGGGGTGATATGTGAGTGAGTGTGGTGTGCGTGTGTGAGAGAGAGTGAATTGGGTCTCGGCAATCCGTGAGGCACCACTGTGGCATTATTTTATTTTCCAATGCAATTGCTGCTTTGTTGATGCACATTACTGATTACAGCACAGTAACTACTGGGTTTATGATAGTGCTGTGCTGAAAATTTCTCCCACATTTTTCAGCCATTCTTATTCCATTGGACAGAAAAGAAATTGCTTGTGAAAAGAAATTCAGAGGAGGAGAAATTCCGGAGAAATACTCCTGAGTTGGTTTTGGTGTTCTTGTGCTTACCTTACTCGTGCGCTGGCTGAGGAGTGTGCAGGAGTGTCCTGTCTGTCTTTGTACAGTCATCTCTGTGGCAGCCTGGAGCCTCCTCAGCTTCCCGTGCTTCAGTTGAAGCCATCATGAGGGAGACGTCATGAGGCGATTCCTCCCATGGGGCTTTTTCAGCTCAGGAAGTGCAGGTGGCCTGGGAGGCTGCAGAGCAATGGGAAGATGTGCAATAGAGAGGGAAAACACACACACAGCACCCTCGGCCACCTCGCAGTGATTAGGTAAGCACAAAAATGCCACCAAAAGAAATGCAAAATTCTGCCTCAGAAAAGTGGAATCCTCAACACAGTTGATGCTGTTGCCACTTGCAGGAGCAGTGCAATAAACCAAAAACCCTTAGGAAAAAAGAACGAAGCTGTGCTACAACCCTTGCCAATAGTGAGCCCTGCCTGTGACAAATTGTTGGAGAATTTCTCCTGCCCAAGGAGAAATTTGGGGAATTTGTCCCCCCTTCCAATTTCTCTGTCCACAAATAGGCTGGAGAATTTTGAGATGCCCTTTGCACACAGCTCTAGTTTATAACACGAGGAAGGACCAGACACCAAAGCATAATAGTGTTGTAAATGTGGGAGAAGTTGGAGGAGTCTGAAAGTTCACGTCTTGTTTCTCATTAGTGCCTATAGTGTGAGCACATGCCACACGCCACAGTATACTGCTGCAACTGCAGGAGAGGTGGGATGTTATGCTGCCATTTCAGGTTGATTAAAAAAAAAAAAAAAGTCTGGTAACTGCATGCGCACCTTCACAGTTGTGCAGGAATGCAGGCTTAAAAATAAATTGTGTGCTTATTCACAGCTGTCGGCGCGCAGTGAAAAATAGCCCCCAAGGAAAGTATCGCAGATTTTCCACTTGCAAATCCCATCAAAATCTGTGTGAGGAAAGAACAGGGAAGTGGAGGAGAAAGAAGTGTGTGTGACAGGGGAGAAGTGTGGGGTAAAACATTGCAGAACAAGTTCTAATCTACACTTTAAAAAGCACTCTTAACTGGTAAGCATTAAAACATTGCTAGATTGGTGTGCATACAGCTTGGAAACAGCAGCCCTCCCCCACATTGAAACAGTTTGAAAGAAAAAATAGAATATTGAGGGAGAAATAGCAGCAGGACAAGGGGTTGGGGAGTATATCGTGTGCCGCACAAGTTTGCCAAATGTTACAGTACCAGGATAAAATGCTAGTGTAGATCGGCCCAAGAGAATTAGCTGTGTGTCTGCCCTGCCGTTCCCTCATCCTTGATTTGCCTCCATAAAGGAAGCAATTTGGTGCCTCTCTCCTACTCTCTTTGCTGACAAACGTTACATGGCATTGGCACGTTGATCTCTCAGTAACTTTACTGTTTCTTGAGAGAGGCCTGGCCCCCATTTGGGAAAAGGAGTCAAGACCATGTGGGTAGATCTGACTAGGGGACGCATATGTTAACCGTCTGCTTCCGCACACCGTACCTAAAAAGCTGGCCACATTGGAACATGGCTCAGGCTAAAAGGCCGCATTGTGGATGCTTTACAGAAGAGCATCTATTTATAGCCCCCTCAGAGGATCCTCTGAAAGTAGGAATTGTTCCCCTCAAGTGGGTCAGACTGTCTACAAAAGTAACAGCTTGAGGTTAGCCACACCAAGCCGGCCTCTTGTTTGACGGGAGGTTACCAGGGCGTCGGGGAGGGGAGCGTAGTGGGCATGAAAGAAAGGCAGGGAAGGGAGGGCGGTGTGTATGTGTGTGTATGAGTGAGTGTGAATAATGCCGCAAACAGAAAGAGGTTAAGACAATATTTGTCTCGGGAGCTCTGAAGTCATCGTCCAGGCAGCTAATGGGTGCATACTTTGGGGGAGGGAGAGCTGCCTAGGTTCATCTTTGTCTAATGGATGTGGAGAGGATGAACAGAGGAGATGCTTTGGACTACCACATACAGCTCAGGAAGCAGGGGGCCCTCTTAAGGGAGCCTGTTTCAGAGAGATTTGCTCTGCAGGGGAAGAAAATCACTCTGTTTTTTCATTTCTTTTTCTATCACCCCCAAACTAGCCTTTCTGCAGAAATGTGTTGCACAAGAAAAAAATGTTCCTTGTTCATTTTTGCCCTGTATATTATAAGGCACCAGCCTAGTTCGTTCAGCTGGTTGAAAAACCAAGAGATTAAAAACAAGAGTGACTATATTTGTATTGAGAATGTTCTTAGAGTTCTAGGAACAGCAACAAACAAAAAAGAACCATATAATTGCAGCATCAGCAGGGTAAGCACGAATGCTTAAATGTCAGCAGAGACCATTCAAACCTCAGCTCAGGACCTGGAAAGATGAAAACGTTACGAAGTATTAAGTACCGTGGCCCCAATTAATTTATGGGTTTTAATAATAATAATAATAATAAAAAAATAGTGCTGTGCTGAAAATTTCTCCCACATTTTTTTTCAACCATTCTCATTCAATTTGATAGAAAAGGAATTGCTTTCAAAAAGAAATTCAAAGGAGGAAAAATTTTGGAGAAATTCTCATGGGCTGAGTTTTTGTACTTACCTCACCTATGAGGTGGCTGAGGCGTGTGCATGAATGTCTTGTCTGTCATTGTACAATAATCTCTGTGGCAGCCTGTAGCCTCCTCAGCTTCCTGCACTTCAGTTTATTTACTTACTTACTTACTTACTTACTTACTTACTTACTGAATTTCTTAATCGCCCATCTGGCTGGTCACCCAGCCACTCTGGGCAATGTACAGCAATACGATTTTAAAGCAATAAAAATATACTTTAAAACATCATATTTCTAAAAATACCCTAACCCACCCCAAATGCCTGCCTGAACAACCACGTTTTTAATGCACGACGGAAGCTCATTAAAGAGGGGGCATGGCGGAGTTCCCTAGGGAGGGAGTTCCACAGAGTGGGGGCCACCATAGAGAAGGCCCTGTCCCTCGTCCTCACCAGCCTAGCTGTCCTGGCTGATGGGACAGAGAGAAGGCCATCCAAGGCTGATTTTGTTAAGTGGCCTGTCTGGTGTTGCTGGAGGCGCTCCTTGAGATAGGCTGGGCTGGAACCATATAGGGTTTTAAAGGTCAAAACCAACATCTTGAATTTGGCCTGGAAAACAACTGGTAACCAGTGCAACTCCTTCAGCACCGGAGTGATGTGATCATGCCGGCAGCTGCCTTTAATCAGACGAGCCACCAGTTAAAGCCTGTCATGTTAAAGCCATCATGATGAAGACATCATGAGGCAATTCCTCCCTCAGTTCAGAAAGTGCAGGTGGCCTGGGAGGCTGCAGAGCCATGGGAAGGTGTTTAAGAGAGAGAGAGAAAACACACGCAGCACCCTTGGCCACCTCACAGTGATCAGGTAAGCTCAAAAATACCACCAAAAGAAATTCAAAATTCTGCCTCAGAAAAGTGGAAGCCTCACCACAGTTAATGCTGTTGCCACTACAGAAGCAGTGCAATAAACCAAAAACCCTTAGGAAAAAAGAAAGAAGCTGTGCTACAGCCCCTGCCAATGAAGCACCCCATCTGTGAGAAATGGTTGGAGAATTCTCCTCCCCTAGGAGAAATCTGGTGGAATTGTCCTCTGCCCACAAATAGGCTGGAGAATTCTGAGAGGCCATTTGTGCACAGCGCTAAAAAAATCCATTTGAAGAGTCTTTGTTAACATGTGAAATGGATGGGTACCATCTTTCTGTGAAGGAATCTGTCCATTGGCACATGTATTCCTTGCCTTAACTTGCCCATCAAAGCCAGTTTTCCTAATTGTCAGTACTGGCCTGGCCTGGTGTCGGCACCTGGCTTGATTGGACAAATGCTACGGCCCACAGGCCCTGGAGGATTGAATGACAGCCAGTGTGCTATAGTGGTTAGAATGTTGGACTGAGACTGGGGAGATCTGGGTTCAAGTCTCCACTCGGCTGTGAATCTCATTGGGTGACTTTGTGGCCAGTGGGTTGCTGTGAGGATCATGGAGAAGAGGAGAAAGTCAGGGATTGCTAAGCCCTCCCACTGAGTAGTGAGGTAACAGAGACTCGCTGTGCAAGCCACAAAACCTTTGTTATTCAGTCAATAACACCTCTTCACACCTGGACCATTATACCTAGTTAGCTAAACAAAGCAAGACAGTTGCCTGCCAATGCAAAGAGATGGTTTCCTACCATCCCCAGGCTTTTACTGGGGTTACATGAACCTCCTTCATGGAGGTTCCTCCTGGCCCAACTTCTGATGGGCAGCCAATCTGGTGGACCACCTCCCAGCTCCTCTCAACTCTTCCCACTTACCTCTGCACTGAACTCTGGCATCTGTTTGTCCTGGTGCTCCCTCCCCCTCTGACAAAGAGTGAGTTCCCATGGGGAGGGGGATGATGGTCTCTGAAGGGCCTCCTGTTCGATAAGGCCCTGGGAAGATTCATCCCTGACTCCTAAATAATCTTAAAGACTTTCCTCCCCTGCTCCCTGTCGTGGCTAAGCTTCTTCTAGCTTCTGCCTCTGAATCTGAATCACAATCTGAAACCAAAGCAGAGAGCTTAAGCCCAGTCTTGACAGAGGATCATGTACACTGCCTCAGGCTCCTTGCAAGATGAAAAAAGGCAGGATATAAATGTACTGATAAATACAAAAACAAAATCTTAAACTGTTTTCTAAATTTGTAGGCTGGTGCTGAAAAGAAAGTGCTGGCCCAGGTAGATACAGCAGCCATCAGCTTCCCCTCCCCCATTCCTCTGGGCCCCCAATAGAGCACCATTGCATCGGGGTCGAGAGGCACTTGGGAGAAAGATGGTGTCCACTGCAGAACTGCCCAGCCCCAGGCGTTCACTAGTGAACTGCAAAAAGAAGAAGAGGAAACGTATCACCAAAAAAGAGAGCACAGATGTGCATAAAATTTGCATATGCTAATTTCTATAGAGAAAATTAGCATATAGGGTCCCAGGGCATAGTCCAAAGGCACTTGAGATAGCCACCTTGCTGAAGCTAAACAGGTTTGGGTCTGGTCAGTGCTTGGAGGGGAGACCACCTGGGAACCACATGTAGCCACCTTGAGTTCCATGATGGAAGAAAGGTGGGATATAAATGTAATAATAAAATAAATAAAAACATAAATTCAGAAATAATTATTGTAATTGAAACAGAAATACAGTAATCTAACCATAGTGTTGGAGACTGATCAGGGGTCCTGTGTGTTTGCCTGTTCAGCTTGCTGTCCAGATGCTATTGATGGGCATCTTCAGGTCCCAGCTGTTCTTTCAGATGGTTCTTTATCTTTAAAGTGGACTTGGACTGAACAGCCCTTCCAACAGAAGACACCTTCAAAACAGAGGACAGCCCAGCCCTTCAAATAGAGGATTGTTCTCCTTAAAAGAGGACACCTGGCCTGCCTAGGCTCCCCAGCCTGGCACTTTTCCTTACAGGTCCTTGGAAGTGGGGAAAGAGTCATGCTGCCAGTAGAGGGAACCAAAGCAGAAGTGGGGGAGTAGGAGATAGATAGGAGGTGGAGAGAGAGAGAGAGAGAGATAGGATGGATGGATGGATGGGCAATAGATGGATAGGATAGATAGATAGATAGATAGATAGATAGATAGATAGATAGATAGGAGACAGGGTAGGGTAGACAGGATGGGATAGAATATAAAGATGGATAGGATAGAATGGATAGGATGGATAGGATAGGATAGGATAGGATAGGATAGGATAGATGGATGGATGGATGGATGGATGGATGGATAGGAGACAGGGTAGGATAGATAGGATGGGATAGAATATACAGATGGGATGGATGGATGGATGGATGGATGGATAGATAGGAGATAGATGGGTGAGAAGGGATGGCTAAGAGCAGATGTACTGGTCCATACTTTGAGTTCCTTTTGGTTAGGGATGGGAAGCCTAAGTGGTTAAGCCCCCTTTCACTGGAAAGGGGACTTTTCAGTAGGGATTTGATGAAAGGCTGAGAAGGCACATTGCCCGGGTGTTCTGGCGATGGGGTGGGAAGAGAGACTGGCAGCAGATTCAGGGCCAATGGCAGGAAGTCCCCCTCCCTACAATACCTCATGTGCTGATGGGATTGGCTGCCACAAGAGGTAATGATGGCCACTAGCTTCGATAGCTTTCAAAGGGCAGTGAGAGCAAATCGCAGTGGAGAGCAGGACAGCATCAATCAATAGCCACTAGCCACAGGAGCTTCCAGTCTGAGGGCCAAATTCAATGTTGGAGAAGCTCTTGGGGGCTGCATTCCAGTGGGGAGCTGCATTCCAGTGAAAGCAAAAAGGGGTGGGGGCAAAACACCCCAAATACCAGCATGTTTCGTCTTAAAGCATTTCAACCTTTTAGAACAAGGGGGAAAAACATGACCCTTGCACAAAAGCCAGGAAAGCACCAAATGTTTGGTGGTTGGGGAAAAGGGGCTGTGGCTATCTGGGGACTCTTGGAGGGCCACATTTGGCCCATGGGCCTGAGGTTCAACAGCCCTGGCATAATGTAACCTTTCCTGCTCTGGGGGAATACCAATTGTCAGGGGCTCCACAGCAGGAGGAGAAGGTGGCTGCCTTCATCTCCTGCATTTGGGCTTCCCTAGAGGCACTTGATTGGCCATTATGGGGAACAGGATCCTGGATTAGAGAGACCTTTGGTCTGATCCTGCAAGGCCACTCTTACGTTCTTCATACAGTTGGGTTTCTCTCATCATTGCACTGTGATCATGACATTCTCCATTCTAGTCAACAGTTAAAAGATAAATATCATTCTACCTTGGCCCTCTCCAAGTTGGTGCCTTCCAGATGTTTTGGACCTCAACTCTCATCAGCCCTAGCCAGCATGGCCAATGGTCAGGAATGCTGGGAGTTGTAGTCCCAACCATCTGGAGGGTGCCAGGTTGGAGATGGCTATTCTAACGTGTCCCCAGCCATACCACCAGCATCATTCTGGAGTCGGTCCAGTGCTTCTCTATTTACATCTCTTTTCTCCAGCAAACTGGTGTATAAATAGCCTTGGGAGGGGAGAAATCCTGGTGCATCATAAAGCAGATAGATCTTTCAGTTGCTCTGATATTTCTGGTGATGCTCTGTAGAAACAGCTACAGATTCTGGAAACTGGCGGAGGGCTCAGCTTCCGTTTCCTGCCAGGCAGAAACAGCTCACAGCTCATAGCTCATAGCTGACCTCTGCAACCCCGGCTCTTTGGGAATGTCTGCCACCCCTTTTGATGAGGACGGCATTCTGCTTCCATGACAGGACTTGGCAACCTTGCTCCTCCTGTCTGGGTCTGCCTGGAAGCCAGGTTGGGCTTTGAGTTTGGGGTTATTTAAGGGCTTAAAAGCAGGCTAACGATCCATCTTCTCCTTTTGTGGTGAGCTCCAGCGTGCTTCCAGACAGACAGCTCCAGGCATTACCAATCCAAAGTCACTGTGCAGCTATTCTGTCTTTTCCTCCTCCAGGGATTTTTTTTGGGGTAGGGAAAAAGCAGTGGGAAAACATGGGAGGGTTACAAATGGAATATGTCGTATGATACCCTGGCCCTGGTTAGAATCTGGAAAATTCTAGCTTGGCTTCTCTCTCTCTCTCTCTCTCTCTCTCCCCCCCTCTCCCCACCCCCCTTTCTTAAACTTTCCTTCTGCTCTGCTGTTCAGAGATGATTTCTGATGTCGCCTTCCCCCGGCAGTCCAGAGGAATCCACAATAAGGCTTCTTCCTGTCCCAGCATTACTAGGAGAAGGAAAGAGCTGAATCATGGATTCCTCCCACATGGACTGGTTGCTTCTGATATTACCCAAGCAGCCTGCATGAGCTGCTCTGCCGAGGTTCCTGTTGCATTAGAAGGGGTCCCCCAGAGAGCAATCCTATGGTCCCTAGACAGCATTGCAGGGGCCATTGGGTTGTTCAAGAAAATGTCTACGAAGTCTTACGCAGAATTCCAACTTCAGGTGGCTTTTCCTGATGTTGGACCAGAAGTTGGACACACACACCCTCCCCTGCTCCTTGCTTCTTCCAGCAGCTGTAGAGATGGTTCCCTCTACAAGAGGTGTGTAGAACTTTCAGCCCATGGGCTGGATCTGGCCTGCCAGGGGTCTCATTCCATCCCATGGTACTGCCTGGGGGTCACCACGCCCCCTTTCTGGAGCCTTGCCCACTTGTCTTTGATTGCTGCTTTGTTTTCTTTCAGGGTGGGCAGCTTTCTTTCAGGACTGGAACTCTGCATTTGAGGCGGTTGGAATGTGCATGGTGGGGGTGTGGCATTTGGTGGAGAGGGAGTAGCTATGTATCCAAAGGATCCACTGCCTTCTCAGCCTCCAATCACATCACCAACATAGAGGGGAAGTTAAACTGAACTTCCCTTTTGTTGGGGGTTGGGGAGAAGCAAAAAAGTAAAATAAAAAATGACCCTGCTGTTCCTTCCAACCTGGCAGGGTTTTGGACAGAACAGAACCTCTGAGACCAGAGCACTCCATTGTTTGGGTTCTTTGCCCATAGGATTCCTCCCTAATTATTTTTGTGAATAGAAATTTTAGCAATAAAATGTTGTCATGACCTTTCCATTTCATGTAGTGGAGAAAAATATGTGTCAGGGTGGAAACTGAGCCCATAGAGCCCCAAAGCAGTTCTGATTCTGAGGAAGAGCAACAACCCATGGGAGAGGAGCCCGTTTGTCTTTCAGAGGCGCAGCTGCAGGGAGAGATTCCTCCTGCCTGCATTCCTGAGAGAGATAGTGACCCTGGCAGTGAAAGAGTGGGGGATGGGGTGTTGGTGGACGCTCGGCGCAGACGCAGGGAGAGGCGCCAAATGGAGGGCGCCGAGAGGAGGCACTGTGCCGCTTGGCGCTACGACAACGGTCGCGTCCCGAGGACCCACGCGTAAGAGGGAGGACCTCTCCATAGCCCATAAGTTCAGAGTTTTCCTGCTCTACTCCTTCAAATGGGGACCAACTGCCTTACCTGGAGCTTAGGCTACTCTGCTAGCTACCCCAGTGAAGTTCCTTGCTTAGTCGCTGGAAATTAGCATCTGAAAGAGTCATTACGATGTAATGGAATAAAGCCTTGGAAAGAATCCCTTTCATTTGTGTCTTGAGTTGGCTATTGGAGGGGACTTTAAGAGGCAGCTAGGGCGTTCCTGACAATATGTGGATCTAATTCTATAGGCCAAATAGCTTGAGCAGTCTTGGATTTAGAATAACTAAATGTTCTCCATTTTTCCTCCTGTATTCTAGATCTATAGAAAAGATCCAAAGAGATCCCCTCAAAGGGAGTGACTTCTCTCATCCCATTTCCACAGAGCAGAGAATGGCAAAGAATCTCAATCTACGTTGGACTAGCATATCACTGGGGCTACTGTTCCTAGTCCATGGAGTCCATTGCTTTTTCTTGCCCAATGCCACCCATTTGGAAAACATCCTCAAAAGATACCGGGATGAGCAACCCCACTCAAGGACAAAGAGAGCTATTTCTCTTTCAGACAGAGAAGAGATCCTAATACTACATAATAAACTGAGAGGCCAGGTCTACCCTTCAGCATCCAACATGGAATACATGGTGAGGTGAAAATGCTGGGCAAAGCTTTTGAATTAGCATTCTTTAAAACTCAATTTTGGTGGGAAAAGTTGCCATTTGCAGGTGTGTATTTGTTTGTATGATTGAGGGGGTGAGGCCTCATAAAACAAACAAACAAACATTTACAAGCCACTCTGTTTTCTTTCTTTTTTTTTTACACCATTGTAAATGAACTGAAATTGAAGAAGAATTCAGGATGATCTGAGATGGGGTACAAATTAACTGAAAAACTTATTTCAGGTGATTTAGATGAGACATTGATTGGCTTACATTCTGTGAAATTTAAGTAAAAAGGTAAAGGTGTCCCCAACCAGTCGTGTCCGACTCTAGGGTGCGGTGCTCATCCCCGTTTCTAAGCCAAAGAGCCAGCGCTGTCCGAAGACGCTTCCGTGGTCATGTGGCCGGCATGACTGAACACCGAGGTGCACGGAACGCTGTTACCTTTCCCGCCGAAGCGGTGCCTATTTATCTACTTGCACTTTCTTGCTTTCGAACTGCTGTAATTGTTTCTAAGTTTGCATAAAGATAGATATAGATATAGATATAGATTAGCATATGCAAAGTTTATTTCTGTCCTATGGGTCTCGGGAATGAATCTTTTAAGTGCCTAGCAACGCCACTGGTTTACACACACATAAATTCTGTTCAGCAAAGGTGCTTTCCAATGTTAATTGTTTCCTGTTTTATTGTTTCCTCTTGAGTGTAGTTGGGGAAATTCTTTTGGAGAATTTGGGGATTTTTTCCCAGAAGGGTTGGGAAATACTTTTATTCTACTATAAAAGAATAAAGGAGGGGGGAATGGAAAAGAACTCAATAATTTAAGTGGTAAACCAGTAATTTAACTGGGCAAGGAAGAGAAGCTCACTAACTAAGGGGCTATTCAGCACTATTCTCCCAGCCACATTAAAAAGAAATCAATAAAATGGGTGGAGCCTGCCAACAGGAAGCTTTTAGTTTAGTTGTATAGATGCATTTGTACCCTACTCTTCAACCCTGAAAGGTTTCCACAGCAGTTAACTATTTAAAACTATCAACAGCTAATATTCAGTACTAAAGCAGCAAAAATTAACAAGAGAGGTAAATGTTAAAACCAGAGCCAGTTAAAAGCAAGCAAATATATCAACAGAAACTAAAAGGTCTGGTCAAATAAAAAGTTCTTCACCTGGTGGTGCTAAAAAGATAGTAAAAACAGTGCCAGTGAGCAAGGTATTTCAGAGATGAGGAGCCAGCACCAAAAAAGCCCTACCACAGGTAATTAAAGGAACAGTTGACTATTAAAAGCCTCAATAGCACTTTGCCCGTCCACACTAGAGAAGTTGGCACTGCAGCTCTACTTAATAGCAAAAAACTGGGCATGGATCAGATCTGGAAAAAAGAAAAGGAAGCAAACCAATGGGAGGACAACATTAGCAAAAGCAGAATCTATTATGCAAAAAAGCAATGCTCCTCTCTCTTGCTTGTGCATTCTAGTTGTGTGGGGGAATTAAACGACTGAATAGGGTTATGGAAAACACAGGAATGCAATGGTTTGCCAGTGATGTTGTGTAGACTCCCCTTAACATGTGAGTGAACAGAAGGGGGACATTTCAGAGGAAAGGTATGGAAGTGGCCAATTTCACGCCATCAGGGCATCAGTTTTATTTCATGTTCCAAAGGAGGTGGAGGCAGGGACGATATGGGGCTGCTGTTTTGGGTGATGACTCTGTCTTGATTGTGAAGTGTAGCTTCACAGGACCTTAGACATGGTCCTGAGACTGACCTCATTTTGCTCTCCTATGAGGCCACATGCCTGTAAGAAATTCCAGCACAAAGAGTTGTTCCTTCAAGTGGTTTCCTGAAGCAAATTCAGCTCAGATTGCAGCTTCTTGAGTCATGTCAGCTGGAAAGGAACTGTTAGTAGGTCAGGTCAACCCAAGGCTACCAATTTGCATAGTTGAATGATTCTCTCAATATCTCTTTCTATAAAAGCCCATTCCCAGGGTTCTGTCTCAGTCTCGCATGGCCAAGGCATGGAAGACAGGGTGGGGTCATGCAGATGGGGCTATGTTCTCGTCTAAACTTCTTCCACTGAGTTCTAGGTGGGGAGGAAGTAAAGCGAGGTGGTCTGTGCACAGGGTCCTTGAATATCAGAGAGAGCCAATGTGGTTTAATGGCTAAAACAGGAATGAGTAACCTCTGGCTAGGGTTGTATGGATTTTGTGAAAATCTGTTCTGTCTGTGTTTTGGGGATTGTCAGGTGTCTTTTATTCTATTGTCCACTCATTGAGGGAATCAGATTTTTTTTTAGCAATGTACAAGAATTTTGTTCTACTTGCACAAGTATGCATTAGCGCTAATGCACACTTGCACAAGTGCAAATTTGTGCACCCCCCATTTTTTTTTAAAAAAACAACAGTCCACAAGTCTGCAGAATCCATGCAACTTGGAAAAGGCCCATCTGCTGTGAAATCCACAGGTCGCATTCATAGAAATCCGAACTCATTTGCACGTGTTGCGGATTTCTCCAGCATCCTTGCCTCCAGACTGTGGCCCACTTGTAGTCCCTAGGGGTTCTCCATCTAGCCCACAAGCTTCTTCTGCTTTTAAATACCCTGCATAAGACTGATCTGTGCTTTGCAGTCATGAACACTGGGGCTTACCCCTGCTTAACCATGCATAGAATTGAGCTGTGGCTTGTATGCTTGGTGGTGAAATGTCTGGAATGGTCCAAATTACATCTGCCCCTGCCCATTTTGCCTTGGTCCCTGAGCTCTTTCCCAAATTGGAATTTGGCCCCTGGTTCAAAAAAGATTTGCCAGCCCTGGCCTGGAATATGCACTGGACTTCAAACAGGGAGTCCCACACTCAAAACTCTGTTCAGCCATGAAGTACATAGGGTGAACTAGGCCAGGCATTAACTTTCAGCCTAACCTAGTTCACAGGGTTGTTGTGAGGATAAAATGGGTGGGTGGGTGGGGAGGAGACCTGTGGTTGCCCTGTGTTCCTTGGAGGAAGGGCGAGATGACGATTACCAACATTATTTTAAGTATATGGGGCTTCTAGATGGAGGACTCTTAGCACTCCCTGTCAGAAGGCCTCATGCAGCAATTCCATCTTTTTTTCCTTAATGGATTTTCTGTGGGAAAACCACAGGATGGTTAGGAGTAGAAGAGATTGCCATCTGGATCCACCACACAATTCTGTGAGTGAGGGAGGTGTGTAAAAGCCTCAGTTGGGAGCACCTATAGTATACACAGTATTTTTTTATTTTTTAAAAAACTGAGGCACGGCCCTCTTTCCATGCTTACCTGTGCTCATTCCAATTAAGGCCCCTTTGCTAACCTTTAGCAGTTCTGGCTTGTGGCTCTCTACAAGGATGACAATTCTCCATTGATGGTTGGCAGCCTCTTCCATTGCCTAGTTCTCATTCATGTGTTAAGACTTTCCGAACATTTAAATTAAATTTTCCTTGCTGGAGGTTTAAGGTTTTTCCATCATTGTGAAATGGAATAGCCAGCACAGAGAAACCACACTGGTAAATTCGGAGAAGTAATTAGCATACACACACACACACGCACACACACGCACACACTAATGTAAGTTTAACCAGTTCAGGCTTTTGCTTAGCAGAGCCTAAGGGAGATAGCTTGGAACTTGGTCATGCGAAGAGTTTCCTTGAAGGTTCAACAGCTGCAAAGTTCAAGATAGACTGGATTCTTCACCCTGTCCTAGTTTCACCAGAGGGTTTGCCGTTAGGTGATTAATGAGCATCACCACAAAGCAGTGGGGGCTGGGGGCTCTGATTTTGGTGGGGCTGTGAATCCATTCTGAGTTTCAGTCTGAACCAACCAGAACACCAAAGGAGCCATCCAAGGTGTTGAACTTATTTTGGGGATAGGGTTCAGCACCTTGGATAGCTCCTTTAGAGTTCTGGCTGGTTCTGACCGGAACCCAGAATGGATTCACAGCTCCACTGAAGTCAGAGCCACCAGCGCCCACTGCTTTGTGGTCAAATGAACCTGGTTGTGTGAACCAACCTGTAGAAGAGGAACTGCAAGATATTGCAGTGCAGGCCTGGATTATATATGTACAAAGGGAACCTGTGACAAAATGTTGCCATGTATCCTCATTTCCTTTCAGCACTGCTCCTTTTCAGGGTTTCCGCCAGCCATGCCCTTACGCAGCAGGCCATTATACCCCCCCCCGGTTTTCCTCCCCCCCTTTTCCTCTCCCCCTTTTCCTCCCCCCCCCTTTCCAATTGGCATCTAACATACTGAGCATGCAAAGCCTTATTGGGCTGTTTTGGGTGCTTAATATCTCTGTGTCTATCTCTGTTGTTCTGCCTCTCTCTATCAAGCTATAAAGTGGCCCTTTTATTTGGCTCCAAGCATGGTGGCACTCTCCACTTGAGTCTGCTATTAGGAGGAGTGACGTATGTAAAAGATTTATATTCCGCCTTTCCACCATGTACATCCTACGTCCTCACCATTGCTTACAAGCGTGATGTAAAACAGTATAAAATACCTGCAATAAAGCAAATTAAATTAACAACTAAGCAAATTAAGGGCTGAACTAAGAAGGGGGCTCTAACTTTTGCCCCTTCCACAACCCTGATCAGAATCCAGACCTCTTGTGCTTGCTCTAAATATCACAGCTTAAGGTGGCAATTCTATGCACGCAGTTCCCTGGGAGTAATCCTCTTTTGACAGAGTGGGACTTAGTTCAGAGTAAACATGTGTAGAATTGTGTCGCAAAAGGCGTGAGGCCAAATGCCAGAAACAGCAGCATATTGCAACTTAAGGCTATTACTGCCAGTAACTCAGCCTTAGGAGAGGCATTTTGACTTTTTAGAATGGGGAAAAAACGGCACAAAAGCTAGGACACCACTAAATGATTGGTGGTTAGATGGAAGGGGGTGGAGATAGGGGAAGGAGGAGTGGCCATCTGGAGAAATGTGGAGGGCTGGACTGGCATCCCTGGTGGGCTACCCTTGAGCTAGGTGACTTTGGCTACCACACTTCACATTCCCCCCCCCCAATTGTGGGTTGGAAAAATTGCTGAGTTATGGATACTTTTCCACTTACTGGGAGAGAGGTGGTGGGAGGGGAAGGAGAATTGTTACTTGCTTTTAAAGAAAGCACCTTAAAAAAGACAGAGGCAGTGGAGAGGAATATATATAGATATAGATAGCTCTGCAGAGTTCCCAGTTCTCCACTATTTGTCATCTTGGTTTTGTCAGGGAGAGAACTCTTAAACCCTTTCTAGGAAGTTTGTATTTGCTGTCACTGTTTTTTTGTCTTTGTTTCTAAGATCTTGTATTTATAGGGAAATCCCATGGCTTTTAGTGGAACATATGTGTGACTTAGGTGGGGCCAGTTTTCCACAGACCAATAAATAATGAATTAAAGTTGATGTAATGGGAAGCCAAAAGCATGCAAGGATACAGCAAAGATGGGGCGTGTGTGTCTGTTAGGGTAGCTGCTCAAGCACCACCAAAGAAGAGGGACTGCATCACCAAAAAAGGGGACATGGAGTTGCATAAAATACAGCGGAGAAATTTGTTCAGGTCACATTTTAATGGAAACTTACCTAATTTCGCACTTTTGGACCGATATGCGAACCAAAGTTCAGCTAGCCTTCAAAATCTGAATTTTGCAATGGAGTTTTCCAGGCAAAAAGTATGCATAAAACATGTGTATATTAGGGGAAGGTGCAGACCCAAATGCACATATTAGTGAAAATAATGGTAAAATGCATTACATTAGGACAATTGCTTGCAAAAACGTGTATATCAGGGAACATTGCATACAAAAATGCAGGTATTAGGCAGTGCTGGTGTCAAGGGTGGGCATAGCTGGCCCTTGCCAAGGGCCCACTCCCCAGCAGGGACCCACTGACAAGAGCCTCCCTGGACGTGCTTCTCCTCTTCACCACTGTGCCCTGCTTGTCCACTCTCTCTCTGGCTTAGTCAGTGGTGGTGGTGAGAAAGTGGAGCGCTACATGGCACTGCCTGTCAAGTAAGCAAGAGGTAGTAATGATGAGGAAGAGAACAGCAGCTGATGACAATGGTGGTGAGAAGGTAGACCAACCAAGGGAGGGGCCCCGTTGATGTTACCTTCTCCATGGGCCCTCAGAAACCTGGAGCCGGCATGGGTATGAGGAGAAATGCATGAACTGAATGCAAAGCTGGAGAAATGCTCCAAGTTCGGGAGGAAACGAATTTAAGATTTGAAGAATTCAAAACCAGAATGGATCCATCTCTTCATGGGTGCCTCTGCCCAGAGGCTCCTGCTACAAATCTATTTAGGATCACAGCTTCTGTGACTATTGGGCAGATGAGCTGCTGTCCCAAATGTTGTGTGGGCAGGAATGGCCTTGCTGCTTCTTTGAAAGTAAACAGAATTCTGAGTGAGGAAGCTGAATGTATTTTCCTTGGCCTTTGGAGTCTGCTGCAGCACTAGACTCTTCAGAGCAACGTCTGTTTACTTCTCCAGCAAGGGCGACTGCTTCATCTTTGGCTCTGCTCAATGTTCTTGTCTCATGTGCATGTGTGTGTTTTCTCCTTCTTTCTCTGGGAGCCACAGGGCACATAAAAGAGCCTCACAGAGCAAGCAGAAAAGGCCGGCGTGAAATTGCTCTCCTGGGACCGGCTCATAATCTGCCTTTCATCCAGTCATATTTACCTAATAGGGCTTGGAAATCATAACGTAGGCTTTCGGAATACAAATGGAGCTTTTGAAGTCCTTTTGTTTTTCAGTGTGCGATGAGTACCCCCCTCAGCAGATCTTTGGTACCCTTTTAAGCCCAGGAGCTCTTCTTGAGAGAGAAGATTAACAATTTTATTTTCTGCATGCCCCTTTGCGAACAGTTCCAGCTAGAGCTAGTGCTAATTTGAAGTAAGTTGCAGGAACGTGTCTTCTTGGCTCATTTCTCCCCACACCACACCACACCCCCTTTTCCCTCACTCTACACCATGCTTTGTGTATGGAAAGCCATGCTACACAAGCATGGGTGCACTGAAATGACCTGAACTCCACTCAAGTTGCCAGGCAGCAAGCTGCCACCTTGCTCTGGCATGGGCCTGGTTTAAATTTAAATTTAACAAACAAACATGCTGTATGGCAAACTCAATTACCAAGTTTATATACATGTTAAACGCCTTTTAATTTTAAAAACAAAACAGTAACGCTAAAACCTAGCTCCTTATCATGTCCCGATTAATGCTCTGGTTCTGGGATGTCTTAGTGTAAAAGTTAGTACCAGTGCCATTCCAGGGTCGTGGGGCCCTTGGGAAAGGTAGATTTAATGCCCCCCCACCCCACAGCAAGACTACCTTCTCACCAGTGGCTACTTGTCACCAGTGGCTATGGTTCCTTCTCCTCCTCTCCCTCCTCATTTCCCCGTAGCTTGAATGTAATGCCAAGGTGGGCATTTATTTACTTTGTACCCTACTGCTTGGCCAGAACATCTGTCTAGTGCAACTGGTAGGTAAGGCTGGTGCAGTGCCACCTCCAGTTTTTGGAGGACCCTTGGGCAAGAACCCTTCAATAGGTCCCCTCCCTCAGTGAATCTACCTTCTCACCATCAGTGTCACCAGCTGCTGCTGCTATTCCTCCTCCTCCGTGCTCCCATTTGCTACCTTGACAGGCAGAGAGCCAGTGGGCAACTTAACATCTCCTGCTCCTCCTTCTCACACCATCTTTGCCTGGGCCAGAGCGAGAGGCAGGTGAACGAGCAGGTTGCAAGGGTGAAGAGGAGGAGCTACTCCAGGGTGCTCTTGTCAGTGGAGCCCTGCTGGCATGCCACGCAGTCCCTTGGCTGGTGCTTGACCATGCTACCCTTGACACCAGCCCTGATGTCAGCCAAATTCAGGAATGGTAGGATCCTTGCCCACTGTATGGGTGTGTTTTGCTCCAGATGCTGTTTTTCTACACATCTGTCTGTAGGCTGTAGAGTTTCATTTTAGCTCTGAATTGATTCAACCCCCCAAAAAGTTGAGCGGGTGGCTTAAAATAATCTCCATACAGAACCTGGCCATTTCATATTTAGTACATTGACAACGCTATGCTGTTGCGCATCTTCCATTCTTTTCTATGGGGCTTGCTACCACAGGAGAACATGGCACCAGACTGTGTCCTGTGCTAGGGTAATGGAGAGTTGGACACTTGCAGCTGTCTTCAGGATTAATGGGCAACAAATTCCATAGCTTGGGTCTTGGCAGGTTCCTCTCGTAGGCCAGATGTGAATGGCATACATTCTTTGCGATGTTCCCAGCCAGAAAATAAAATAGCCCCGAACCACTTTGCAACACTTGGATATGCACGCCCAGTGTATGTTTTCATTATAGAACAGTAGTCAATACAATGGAAGGCAGAGAAAGCCAAGCACATTCCATGTTGGTTATGAACCTGGAATGAAAAATTAAGCACAGGAATCAGTGGCTTAGAAGCCTGGATTAGTCATCGCCAGCAAGGGAAGCTGGGAGCTAATGATTGAAAACAACCTGTTTTTGTAGGGTCCCATTGTCACAGGATCAGGGAAGATGTGGGGGCTTCTGTGCCAAATTTTTCACCTGCAACATTTTTCAGAGTGAAATGCCCCCTGGAAAACACACACGAATGTATCCTTTTTTCATGGCTGTTTGCAGATGCTCTCCCTCTCTGCTGGTTCTTGGGTGATCTTATCATCTCTTTTGCTACATGATCCCAGCCAATCAGAGATCACATAGTGAGCAAGAAGCTACCACAGCACTCCAAACACAGTCAGAGAGGCTTTGGGAACATCCTGATTCTGCTCAGAAGAGCCCCAAATCCCTCCAAGTCTCCCCAATTCAGTTCAGGATTTAGGATTCGTCCGAACCGACTGCACACCTCTAGTCAAAACAACCTTTCCCCATAAAGGTTAAAGAATTCCCAATGTGGGAATTGTATTATAAACACATCTTCTGTATTGGAATGGAAGGATGCTATGCAAGAGTCCTTTGTAGACCACACTGGGTTTTGCTCTGATGTTTGGTGGTGACTGGAACTTTCTTATGGCTACAGTATAATCATTATTGTTACTGTTATTGGCAGGCTCCTAGTTTAGCATCCTTTCCTCTTTCTCTCATGTAGAGATGGGATGATGAGCTGGAGAGAACAGCCGAGTCCTGGGCCCACGAATGCATTTGGGATCATGGACCTGCCACCCTCCTTATGTCTATTGGTCAAAATCTGGCAGTTCACTGGGGCAGGTAAGAGCTGAGAGAACCATATGGCCACCACCATGTCCTTTAAGAGAAGGTCTTGCTGGGATGGGATGTATGTTCTGAAAGGGTCAATGTCAAGAAAATATATTTGTTGGAAATATCTTTGTTTTGTAAAAGAACAGCAAGGATCTTAAGAACAGAAGAAGAGAGGAAGGTTCATCTAGTCTGGCATCCTGTTTTCCACTATGCCAGACCAGATGCCCCTAAGAAGCCCATCAGCAGGGCATGAACAGGGCTGGTGTCATGGATTGGCATTGTAGGGCATCTATTGAGACCCACACTCCTGAAGGGGGACCAGTACCTAGTCTTGGAGCTTACAGATCAGAGATGCAGAACCTCTTTCAGCCCAAGATTCTATTTCAGAGAAGCTCTTGGGGGCCACATTCCACTAGTGGGTGGAGCCAAAGGCAAAAAGGGTAGAGCCAAAATACCAGCATATTTTAGCTTAGAGCTCTTACTCTAAGTAAGTAACTAAGTAACCCAGTAACTAAGTTTTCCAAGAGGCAATTCAACCTTTTAGAATGGGGGGAAAACCGGGCAAAAGCCGGGAAACAACCAAGTGGAAGTTGGGGAAAACAGGGTGGGACCAGGGGAAGGAGTTAAAGCTTTCTGGAGAACCCCGGAGGGTTGGATTGGGACTTCAGGAAGGCCAGATTTGGCCCACAGGTCTGAGGTTCAAGACCCCTTTTCAGAGGCATATTTTGCCCCACCTCTTATTTGCAGGGCTATGTCACTCCGTTAAACAAATATGCATGACCTGTATGTGGGGTATTCATTTGTAAGCAATCAATGAATCCGTTTAAACTGCACTCATGTGCATACAGATAAAGCAATAGCTCTCAATCCCCCCTCTCAAAAAAGCATTCTTTTTTGTTTGTTTTTAGATTATGTATGCAATATTTGCATGATGGATGAGCATTCCCTCTGTGTGTGTTTTTTTACTTCTAGCCTTTGGGACCTGTGCTTTTGAACTTGTCCATTTTTATTCATGAATGATCCAGAATTAGGGGTGAGCAATATGTGGGCCAGGTTTGTTGATGGCGCCAAATTCTTTAGGATGGTTAAAACAGAACAAAAAAGGGACAGTCAAGAGCGCCAGAAGGATCTCTCCAGACAGGGGGAGTGGGCATTAAAATGGCAAATACAGTTCAGTGAAAGCAAGCATAAAGTGAAGCATGTTGGGGCAAAAAGCCTCAACAAATATACACTGATATACACTGATATGGTATCAGCTAGTGGTGATTCACCAGGAAAGGGATCTTGGGGTTCTGGTGGACAACTTGATGGATTTGGAGATCCACTCAACAAGGAGTAGCATTTGCATTCTGGCCAAAATACTTGGAGGGTTCCATAGCCTTGGAGGTAACTATCATTGGCATGCAAACTTTTGTATGCGTTTAGAATGGAAAGAAAAATGTTCCTCCTAGGGATAGACGAACTCACCTCATTCCACCTCTGCTCTGCTCGGTGGACTCCTACCAGCCGCCTGACCCTGCTTACTGTGCGGCCTCCTGCTCCCTTGCCAAGCTGCCATTTTGCATAAAAATGGTGGCTTGGCCTTTCACTGAAAGGCCAGTTTTGCCCAAATGGCTGTAAAGAGGTCCATTTATGCAAAGTTCCAGTATGCCTGTAATTTTGCACAAATGGGGTCTTTATAGCCGCCATTGGCGCAAAAATCGGCCTCTCTGTAACAGGCCAAGCCACCATTTTTACACAAAATGGTGGATCAGTGAGGGATCGGGAATCCCCACGCTTGCCTGACTTGGCACACACCAAGTTGGGCAAGCATGGGGATCCACTGACTGGCATCAGCAGGCCTTAGCCAGCATGAAATTGCTGAGCTTTGAGCCCCAGCAGGATGCCCACGATGTCCCTACTCTTCACTGTATGGATTTTCTGCAGAAGGAAATACCAGTGAGCATGGGCAGGGAGTAAGCTACTGCAGGAGGTGTTACAAACAACTCTGAAGAAGCTGAAGGCACAGTGGAATCTCAGTAGCAAGACGTTCTTCTGTAGCCTGCAGAAATCCATATTTGGCTACTGAACGCAATGTCCAAATTGCAATGCTCTCTAATCCCCCAGATATATCTTACTGCCATTCTGTGTATTGCTTGACTCTCCCCACCACCACTACACTCAGCAAACGAAGTGCTTTATGTTCATTCCCCAATTACGAGCACATATGTGGGTTAAGAAGGAGTGTACCTTACATAATCCTGGTTGAATGTTTCATCCTAACTCTGCGGCCGGGGTAAGAAATTGCGATTGTTTATCCAGCTGTGTGTTTTTGCCAGCTCTTCTTGGGAAGAACTGGCTGCTGTTGCACTTTAATTGAAGTGTGGGCTCAGCTCCAGTACACATTTTTGATCCAGGGTTTGTATCTTCCACATCACACACCCTATGAGTTTCTTTTTTAAAAACACCTGCAGGCTGGCTGGAATAAAGGGGGCCCCTGAGTTTGTGCAGAGTACTTGCTTCTTGCCTCACTGATGAATAAGCACAAGAGATTCAAAATCACCTGGAACGAGGGGTGGGGGTCCTACAACAGAAGAAGGAACCTTTGCGGAAGGGTCCCACTTGGCACTTCATGATGTAGCTGCTCCTGAATCATTTTAAAACGTTGAGTGAATTTACACAAATAAAAATTCAACCTTAATTTTCCATATCGGTAGTCATGCCATTATGTCTCTACACTAAAATCAGTAAAAGAATGCATCACCTGCACTGTCCAAATTCTGCACCCTGTATAAATTCTGCACATTTGCATGATTTTTCTCATCTTTTTTTTTTTTTTTTACTAATTTACTAAATTTTTCCAGGTATGGAGCACCGTGAGTCACTGCAGTCCTGCCTCCCCAAACTAGGACTCAGTCACACCCCTCTGGCTTCGGAGGTTTTCGCAGGCATTGCTCACGCCCTTCCAAGAAGAGCTTTGCAGTCATGAGGGCTAGGAGCTTGCTTGGTTTAAAAAAGCAAAACAAAAATGAATGCTGAGATTTCATTAAACTGAATTCTGCACCCACTACCACATTATATGGAATTGTGCTGTATTCCCAGCCCTGCCTGTAGATCACTTTTTTCAATCACTGCAGTGCTGTTCGCACAAATATCCTTCCATATGCGTAGTGAACTGCGCAAAGAGCTTCAGCTATTGGGCAGTATACAAATGTAATAAATAAGAGCCAGTGTGGTGCAGTGGCGAGAGTGCTGGACTGGGAGCCGGGAGATCCGGGTTCTAGTCCCCACTCGGCCATGGAAGCTCACTGGGTGACTTTGGGCCAGTCACACACTCTCAGCCCAACCCGCCTCGCAGGGTTGTTGTTGTGAGGATAAAATGGAGAGGAGGAGGAGGAGAATGTAAGCCACCTTGGGTTCCTTGCAAGAGGAAAAAAGGCGGGATATAAATGCAATAATAAATAAATAAATAAATAAATAAGTTCCAATGCATGCAGAGGGCAGTAGGACCACACTTCCTGGCACACCCCTGCACACCCCACATCCCTATGCCTGCACATTAGGAACAGAGCAAACTGGCTTATACTGACTCCATTGTACCATCTAGCCCAGTGTTGTCAACACTGACTGGCAGCAGCTCTCCAGGGTTTAATGGAGGGTGTTTTCTGACCCTACCTGGAGATGCTGGAGATCAAACTGGGGACCTTATGCATGTGAAGCAGGTGCTCTACCAATGAGTTATGGCCCCACATTGAGCACATTGTTGCACAGCTATTAGGGAGGTCGGTCACCAGAAAATCTGGTTCTGTTTTGTTTGGCAGAGTTTAGCCACATGCCCCACCCAGTTTGTGTTTGTGGGCTGAGTTGCGTTTCCCCCCCTGAACTCTGGGAACTTTTTGCATATTTTCCTTTTGAAAGGTTCTGCGATTTGTGCAAATTTCTGAGCAATTTACATGAATTATGGCCAAATTTGAGTAAATTACAGCCAAATATGTGCAAATTATGCAAGGTCAGCTGAAATTTGTGCAAATTGCTCAGAAATTAGTGCAAAGTGCAGAAGCTTTTTTAAAAAAGGCAGAGTGCTTAGAAAATCTGCAAACTGGGCTGACTCACTGCAGATCGAGTTGTGCACCAGAACAGGAACTGAAATGAAGTCTGGGAGGCCAAGCCTGGGAAAACTCATCGAACTCCACCCATAAACAGATTTCTCTGATATCCCTAAGTTGTACAGGTTGCCAACAGCAACCCCTGCTGGCCAGGTCTCCTACTGGGATGTAAAGTCTGTTTGTGTACAGCTGCATCTGCATCCCCCCCCCCAAGCTGATGTTCTTCTCAGTATGTGGGGAAGTCATGGATAGAGCCTGCAGGCACAGATCCACTGTCCCCTCCACATGTTGGGTATATATGTGGACCCCCATTTTGTGGACAACATTGAAATGCCTCCTTACCTTGCAAATCTGCTCCGCACGCCATCCGCTCACATCTTCCCTGCTTTAGAGTGGCCATTTACACATTGCTAAAAAAGAGGAAATGCGTCACCAAAAAAGAGGACCAAAGATGATACCAGTTCCCATGAAATTTGCATATGTTGATTTACATATATTGATTGACATTTAGAAATAATGATAATTTAAGTAGAAATACAATGCATCTCACACCATAGTGCAAGAGTCTGTGGCCAGAGAACCTGTGCGCTTGCCTGCTCAGCTTGATGTTTTGATGCTTTGATGCTTTGATTCCTGCATTGAACAGGGGGTTGGACTCGATGGTCTTATAGGCCCCTTCCAACCCTACTGTTCTATGATTCTATGATTCTATGTTCAGGTGCTGTTGATGGGCAACTTCAAGGCCCAGCTCTTATTCTGGATGGCTCTTTATCTATAAACCAGACTTGGCTGGGGCAGCCCTTCAAACAGAGGATACGTTCAAAACAGAGGATAATTCTCTGGTAGCCCTTCAAATAGAGGACTGTCCTCTGTAAAAGGGGACACATGGCCACCCTAATTTCTGAAAATAGTTCAAACCCCAGAGACTTAGTATCTAAGATGACAGCATGCAGGGCCCAAGCCTGTCTGGAAGTTATGTAAATTAAATAAATAAATAAATAAGTTTGACTTGGAATCTCTTCTCACAGATCCCAAAGGAGATGATTGTCATTGATTGCTAGTCATGACAGCTGCATACTACCACTAGGATCAATTCCATGGCTGCTAGTCAAGATGGATGCATACTACCTCTTGGCTCAGAGACACTATGGCCACTATGCTGGGGGGACACAACAGCTATTGTCCTCCTGTCCTGCTGGGTGGTTTCTCAGAGGCATCTGGTTAGCTACTGTGGAACAGAATGCTGGACTAGACAGGCTTTGGTCTGACCAGCAGTGCTCTTCTGTCCTGATGTTGTGCTTATTTGGCTTCATAAGTAGTCCGAGAAGCCGTCTTTTCATTCTTCCCTTTTCTGGAGTTGGTATTCTCTGCAGTAGCATAGTGGTAAATTTTGAAGAGCACACACTTCTCAGGACTGTCCAATAACCATGCCTCCAAGGAAAGTCCAAAAATACAGGTAGCTCTGTTGATCCATCCCTTTCTTTCTTTTGTAGGTCTTTTGCAAAGTGAATAAATCTTGATTACCCATTCAAAAACAAGCTAACCCCAAATACTTTGTACAACAACAGGGACAGCTCACAGCGATGTATTGTTGCTGGCAAAATCCATTTCCCCGCCAGTGACTGTGTGG
The DNA here is from genome assembly GCF_057233095.1 of Heloderma suspectum. Classification (NCBI taxonomy): domain Eukaryota; kingdom Metazoa; phylum Chordata; class Lepidosauria; order Squamata; family Helodermatidae; genus Heloderma; species Heloderma suspectum. Next base: position 7,598,444 of record NC_139465.1, on the reverse strand, counting down.
ATTGCAGCTAAGCTCAGAGGGAACAGGGAAGTCTGAGGGATGGGAGATGATGTCATGGTCCCTGCTAATACAAAAATCTTGGGTCTTCGACCCTGTGAGCCCTGGTTCCACTATGCTACTGATTCCCTGTTGGACTAGAACACGCCTTTCTTTTTTCTTAGGTATCGTTCTCCAGCTTTCCATGTCCAGTCTTGGTACGATGAAGTGAAAGATTATACCTATCCGTATGCCCATGAATGTAAACCATGGTGTCCAGACAGATGTTCAGGAGCGATGTGCACTCATTACACACAGGTGAGGGAAACACAAAGGAGCACCAGGCCCTTGGGCTGGAACTTACAGCACTGTCCTGCCAGTCTGCCTGATGCGGGCCGCTGTGGAAAGATGGTGCTGCCAAGCGTTAACACATGTGACCCTGTGCCCCTTTCCAGATCGTCTGGGCCACGACGAATAAGGTTGGCTGTGCCGTGAATACGTGCAGGAGGATGGATGTGTGGGGCGAGGTCTGGGAGAACGCCGTCTATCTGGTCTGCAACTATTCTCCCAAGTAAGGATGGTGCTGTCTGTGTGAAACTGCACATGCTCAGATTATTTCTTTTCTTTTATCAGGGTTGGCAAACCATTTTGGTTTGGGTTTTGTTTTGTTTTTGCTCTAACACAGGGGTAGGCAACCGTTTTGGGCTGTGGGCATATTTGGCAATTTGAGAAACTGTCCTGGGCACCACCAGAAAATGGCTGCCATAGGAGGCAGGGCAAAGGACAAGATTGCCCCAAAAGATTGAATACAAGTAGGGATGTCTGTTGCTGGGAAATCTGGTTCCTTATTGGCTTGACAGAGTTCCACGGCATGTACGACTCACTTTGTATCTGTGAGCTGATGTCCGGGCTTTTCCCTAAACTCCAGGAACGTTTTTGCACTTCGGGGGGGGGGGGAGGTTGTATGTATTGTGCAAATTTCTGGGCAATTAGCGCAAATTACAGTGCTGAGTAAATTTCACAGAAATGTGTGTAAATTGCAGACCCTCCCCACCCCCAAACTGTGCAAAATTCCTGGAAAATCCATGAACTGGCCTGACATACTGGAGATCAAGTCGGATGCCGTAGCAGGAACAGAAATGAATTCCAGGGGCCAAGCATAGGAAAACGTGTCACACTCCACCCTCGCCCCAATGGATTTCTCTGACATCCCTAAATATAAGGCAGAGATGAGGTCTTAGCCCCAACAAACTAAACAATTCCTTCAAACCTACAGTTTTCAGCAGCAACAGAAACCTAATTTATGGCAATCCTAGTTGCTGGTTAGAAAATGTGTTATTTAAAAAGAAGTTGGAAGGGTGAGGCACCTTGGCAGATGCCAAGAAAGGTGTCTGGGGATGCATTGGTGTCTATGGGCACAACATGGTCTATCCATGCTCTAATATATTAGGAATTTTGTAGTAGTTATAAAGCATGGAATGGAGTGTGTGTGGAGAAGAGAAATGTGAATTGTGTGCTTCACTACTGAAGTAACACATATGGCTACCTAAAAGCTACCCCCTACCACCATAAGACCATAAAGTACAGGGTCTAAAATTACCTTGCTGTAGCACTGTTTGTATCAAAATGGCAGCTTCTGCTACTTGGGAATGTTTTGACAACAAGCCTGTTCCTGATCGGTTCGGGTCAAACATAGGCTGTTCTCTGTCTTGGAGACAAATTGGGTGCTGAGTGATTTTTGCCCATTAAGGATGAGTACTGAGCATGTGGAAAGCACTGTGTGAGGGTAATGTTCCTAGACACTGGCAAATCATCTGGATACTACACATCACAGCCAGTATTTTTGATCTCATGGAAGACTCTTTGAAAGCTCTCCAGGATGGAAAATGGAACATATTGCAGAGAGGGAAAGACCTGGACATCCCAGCTGGTTTCTGCGGCCACCTGAGGAAAGACGTGGAGACAGTCTTGAGTAATGGCTTTGTGGAATGAGCCTGAGGGAGCCAATGGCAAAACCCAGTCAGGGGGACTGGCTGGTCATATATATATATTGATGTTCTTTGCTCCATTTCTTTCATCTACCAAGTTATTGCTCAAATTCTACAGAACTATACATTTGTGGCACAAGTCATCTCTTCCTGTACTTACAGTAATCTATCAAAGTGGGACTACAGGAGGAACATTCAGTTTCTCACAGCTCTGCGGTGCCAGAGGCCTCGGGAGGGTAACAAGTCAGGCATTGGGCCTAGAACAGTCCAGCAAGGCAACTGTGTGTATGTTATGTGCCGAACAGAGGATGTTTGAGAGGGGGAAAATAAGAGCATTATTTTTGCCTGCTTTTTCCAGAGGCAACTGGATTGGAGAAGCCCCGTATAAAAACGGCAGACCTTGTTCTGAATGCCCGCCTAGCTATGGAGGAGGGTGCCAGAATAACCTCTGTTACAAAGGTATGCTATCGAGTAGTTGGTGATTTTTACCCAGGCTTTATTGATGATCAGGGGAACCCATATAGGCCACGAATACTAATTATTTACCAGGGATAGTCCCCAGTGGAAGCATTCAGGCTATTTGGGGGGATTGCCCTTCTAAGAAGCAGTTAGATTTATTTACAGCATGTATGGGTGCAAGAAAGGGCCACCTGTGATGCTGGCTTGGGGGTCAGAGGCTGCACACACAGATGCACACACAGACTTGCACGCTCACACACACATGCATGTACAGGTCAGCCCAAGACATTTTGCTTGGAGGGAAGGACAGGATGGCTCTCCCTCCCATTCCATGTACAAAATGCATCTGGGCCGGCAGATGAATCCATCTTCAACACTCATGATGAGGCAATGTCCTCCACTGAACCTGAAGGCAGCAGGCTAAGCACATAGCTCTCTTCCTGAACACCTTGCTGCTGCTTCCCAGCATCTGCCACCTAAGGCAACTGCCTCAGCCTGCCTAACGGTTGGGCCAGCACGCCAACAATCCTGTTACAGATTGCTTTCTCATCGCTGTCAGCTGCAGCAACCATCTGTATGAGGATCTCTGGGGGAGGGGGTAGAGGAGCCTTCCCAACCTGGTGCCCTCCAGATGTTTTAGATCACAACTCCCAGCATTCCTGGCCATTGGCCATGTTGGCAGGGGCTGATGGGAGATGAAGTGCAAAGCATCTGGAGACACCAGGTCAGAGAAGACTGGAGGAGAGAGTACAGGTGGCAGCAGTGCGGGGGGAGGGGATTCAGCAGTGGTTGGATGGTCATGGATCTCTTTGGGGGGCTACAGTCAAGGCCCTGAGGGCTGCACGTGGCTTCCAACCTGGAGGTTGTGCACCCCTGATTTACAGCTACTAGCCATGATTGCTAAATGAAACCTCCACATTCAGAGACAGTATAGCCCTGAGTATCAGATACCGTGGACAAAGAACAGGGGGCGGCATTGTTCAAATGTCCCACTTGGCAGCTTCCAGGAGCACCTGGCAAGCTGCTGTCAGAAACCAAATGCTGGACTAGGCAGACCTCAATCTAATCCAGCATGGTAATCCTTGTAATTTTACATTCAGGTCATGTTTGCTACTGCAAAACCCAAGCTGTGAAAGGCCCACTTTCCCCCCTGTTTACTTTGTATTTTAAGCTTTCGAGTAGAAGTGAACTTTTGTGCCATGCGACCAAAACTCCCTAAGCAAATTACAGAGAACCATCCTCTGCTACCACCTGCGCTCAGTGCCACTGACCCAAAATATTAACACGCTGCTCTTTTGTAACCCTCTGGAAATGAAAAGATGACCGTTATGTGCAAAAGCCCGAGACAGAGGAGACGAATGAAGTGGAGACACCCAAAGTGACCGAGGACAAGCATGTGTGGGTGCAAGAGAGGGTTCAAACGCGACCCACCAAACCCACGAAGGAAAAGAAACCAGCCGCAGCGACATACATGAGTAAGAAAGCATCGTTGTCTCCCCAGATCTTGGATGGCTTTGGTTTTTAATGTGCACGGGGAATCTTTAACGATGGAAGCTGTTTGCATATATTATTGGCGAATAGCAAGGCAAGGCACAGAATGCTACTGAAATACTTGCGGGTGGTAGAGATGGGGTGTTTTGGAAGGTGGCATAAGCAGAGGGTGGTTTGGGAGGGACCACAGCTCAGTGGTAGAGTGCATGCTTTGAATGCCAAAGGTTGCTGGTTCAATCCCTGCTATTGTTGGTTTAAAGGATCAGGTGGTAGGTGATGGGACCTCTATTTACCTAGGACGCTGCCTTATTCTGAGTCAAACTATTGGTACATCCACCCCAATGTGGCCCTCCTGGGATCCCAATACAGTCCTCTGAGGATCCCCATATGGCCATGGCTCCTCTCCATAGCCCTACCCCCTTTCCCTCCCCCAGTGATAATTTGATGGATTCCTGGCTTTTGCATTGTTTTTTTCCCCCTGATTCAAAAAGGTCAAAATGCTTCTCCCAAGTTTGAGTTACTGGCAGTGAGAGCTTTAAGCTAAAACATGCTGGTCTTTTTGGCCATGACCCTTTGGCTTTCAGCCATGCCCACCACTGGAATGCAGCCCCCGAGAGCTTCTTTGAAGTTGAATTTTGCCCTCATGCTAAAAGAGGTTCCCTACCCCTGCTCTAGCCCATTATTGGGGCTAGTTGTCCCTCAAGTTGGTGTCCTCCTGATGCTTAAGACTACAGTTCCCATCATCTTTGATTATTGGCCATGCAGTCTGGGTTGAATGGGAATTGTAGTCCAAATCATCTGCAGGTCACCACGTTGTGTGGGCCTATGTTAACTGGCAGCAGCTCTCCGGAGTTTCAGACAGGAGTTTTTGTCGGGTATCGAACCTGGGACCTTCCTCATGCCAAGCAGGTGCTCTACCACTGAGCCATGGCCCCTCCCTGCCTGAGACCCTCAGGAGCTGCTGCCAGTCACAACAGAAAAACCTAGGCTAGATAGGCAGATTGTTTGTCCAGGTTTAAGGCAGTGTCCTGTGTGTGTATTGCATGAGCCTGCTGCATGAATCTCGTATCTGTCACCAAATCTGGAAAGTCTAAGTTTTAGGAGAGAGAAAAAAGAATATTTCCTTCAGGTTTCTAGAACTTATGCTTTTGTGTGATCTTATGTATGTGCAATGAAGTAGCAGATTTCCCCCCCTTCTGCCTCATTACTTTCCCCCTTACACAGTTCCGTATTTTCTCATTGTTCCAGCACAAGTGATCAAGTGTGACACCAAAATGAGGGATAAATGCAAAGCATCGACGTGTAACAGGTAGTCATTTTTCCTCCTCTCCTTCCGCTGTCTCCCCACACCCCCTTCCTGGGAAAACAGAGGCCTCAGCCCTGACAATGTTTAGATATAGTTTTAAAGTCTAAATGGGCCGTGTGACATGAATCCAAGCAAGTCTTTCAGGCCCCTTCATGTAAATGATGCAATCAGGTTTCTCCGCAGACAGAGAGAAGGGGATCCCGTTTGCTTTATGCTCAAGATGACAAGCGCTTGCGATAACCCACAGTTCTCTCGGTGCCCGATGGCGCTTGGCTAAGGGTTGGCACTGACCTTCCAGTGTCCCGCTCCAGCAATGTTCACTTGTCTCAGCTGAACCATCAGTTGTGTCCACCCAGCCTGCATGTGATGTTTTTCGTTTAAGTACAGTACAGTTTATCACTTTGGGGGGGTTGGGGGAGGAAGAGAAACAAGCCAAACCCAAAGCAAATATTGGCCAGGTTCTTAAAGAGAGGGCTGTTTTAAAATCAAGAGTGGGGCCGGTTCCCACACCCCTCTTCAAAATGTGGGTAGTTTAAATGAGGTTAGCAAGTCCGGTGTATATTGGAGAAGCTTGTAAACTCCCCCCCCCCAGTTTTCTTCCTTTTTCTTTGCACAATCTAATGTCATGGTTTTCCAATTTTTTTCTACCCTCACAGAACACTTTCCATGTCAGCCAGTCAGCTGAGTGTTCTGGTGTACACCTTCTACAGCCCTAACCCAATGCTCTCCAGAGTAGCTCTCCATATCTTGGACTACAACCTGCATCATCACCACCAGCATGACTGGGGATAATGGCTGTTGTAGTCCAAGACATCTGGAGGGCCCTGGGTTGGGAAAAGCTGTTCTAAAGATTGTATATGCCCTGTTCATGTGAGACAATGTGAAGGCACAAGGTGGGATACCTGGGGTTCCCAAGAAGTCTTCCATCTAGGCACTGAGTAGACCCAGACTTGCTTTGCTTCAGTAAGGTTGCTACGTCATTGACATGCCTTAAGTCTATGCCCTGGGATGCAACAGACATATATGAAGAAATCACATTAAAAAGATGGCATGTAAGAGCCTCCATTGGATGGTCTGGGTACACCTCATGCCATAGAGTCACTGAAGCTGGTGTTGACCAGATCAGCAATTTGGATGGGAGACCATGCCTGTTGGCTCTTTGGGGCTAGAGTAGGAGTGAAGAACCTCAACCCCAGGGGCCAAATCTGGCCCTCTGGAGGTCCCAATTCAGCCTTGGGTGTGTGTGTGTGTCTGGGGGCTCCTAACATTACCAATCAAAAGGCATGATGCACTTGTTCTGCCTTTTACACCTTAACGGATCTTTTTCATGTAAGAATAAAGATAGAAGAAGTGGTGAGAAAAGACAGGATGGGTTACAGATGGTAGATACATTCCATGAATGTGGCAGAGCGATTGCAGGTTGAAAGGCTCATCTGGAAGCATCACCAACAAAAGTTTTTTTTTTTAAAAAAAAAACAGCTGTAAAAGCCCAAACAAGACAAGGCCCCTGCCCCCACCATGGCAGAACCAATGTTTATGGTTCCTGTTTTGAGAATGTCTCTTTATCACCTGCCATTCCTATATCATCCACAACTTCCAAATAATGCTTAGAACTCCTTGTTTCTAACTCACACAGCTTAATGCGCTCAACTGTCCCAATTTCTTTGATTAGATATTTGTGTCCTGCTGGCTGCTTGAACAATAATGCAAAAGTGTTTGGGAGCTTCAACTACGAGAGCGTAAGTAAAAAAAATGTCATTTCAGAGGGATATTCATACTGTGTCTGGTCATCAGTATTGGGGTGTCTGAGAGATGAGGAAGCTCCAGATTCTGTTAAAGCAAATCCATAACCAGCCAGGTTTTACACTAACGCCACCCCCATTAGTCCGATTCCTCCTTGCTCTGCCTCTAACTGCAGACTTGTTTATTTAGGATGTTTATAGCCCACCCTTCACAGCATGGGTTATAGGAGCTAAGGAGCTCCTAAAGGAGCTTTAGAGCACCACCAGCCTCCAGGCCTTCCCTGATGCTCCGTACCTTGGATAGGATCCCTTAGAGTTCTTACTGGGTCTGACTGAAACCCAGAGTGGATTCATTGCCCAACTGACATTGGAGCCACCAGCCTCCACTGGCTGGAGAACCAGTTTGGGACCCCAGGCAGGCTGGATTTGAAGTTGGACACCCCTGTTCTAAGCTAAGGAAACACTGCTGCCAAAAAAATGCAAGTTATTCATCTACCAGGGATGATGTTATAAAGAATGCTATTAAACTTTCTTTTTAACCATTTATTCTTTGCAGTCGTCCAGCATATGTCGGGCTGCCATTCATTCTGGGGTGTTAGATAACCGAGGAGGGCTGGTCGATATCACCCGGAAGGGCAGAACAAACTTCTTCGTGAAAACGCAGAGAAATGGTGTTGAATCGTTAAGGTAATTTGCCCCTGGGAAAATAACCAAGGCTGCTGATTTGAGCAACTAGGGGCCTCACATTTTGGGTGCATGCATCCAAACTCTTTCACAGGTGCCAGCTGACAAGAAAAAAGGGCCTCTTCTGCTCTTCTGCCTTGAATTGCAGCTTAATTTGCCAAAATCAGTTGGTGAAGCTTTCCATGGCGAGGATTTTTTTTTAAATTACTTGCTATTTGTTGCAGATCAAATTGTTAAACGCCCAGCTACTGCTGCTGGTTTAAAAGTTGGCAAACCTGGACCCTTGTCTTGCTGATTCTTGGGCCTTCCTCCTACCTACTAGAGTATCTAAGGGTGCAAACCCATGTAGGTTTAGACAGAAAAAAAGTCTGAGGAATGCTGGTTGTTGCAGGACTCCTTTCTGTCTAAACCTGCATAGGATTGTGCTCTAAAGTTGCTAGTCCTCCTTCTACTATGATACATGGAGGTTTGATGTTTGAATGCATATCTTTTATTTTTAAACAATGAATGAATCTTTCTTTTTGTATTCCACAGTAAATTCAAGCCTTCCAATTCCTTCATTGTTTCAAAAGTCACTGGTAAGTTTTTTCTTATGGGGAGGTTGTAATATCTGAGGAGAATGCAGTCACTTAGGGGGTTCTCTCTGGTGGTTACTGCAGGACCTCTTACTGCAGGACCTCTTGCAGTAAAGTGGTTTTTGGCCGACATCCAAACTATTCTCCATATTTGAGGGAGGACATCCTGCTATATATGCCTGCCTGAGGTATTGAGATCCATTGGCGGAGCCCTCCTCTGTGTCCCACCACTGCAAGACATACACTATGGGGGGACAAGGGAAAGGACCTTCTCTGCTGTGGCACCCCAGTTGTGGAATGCCCACCCCTTGGAAGCCCGACTGGTGCAGACAGTGGTGTCATTTCAGCGCCAAGTTAAAACATGGCTTTTTACCAAAGGCTTTGAGGGCTAAATGCATTCCCTAAAGTAGCATGCTGTTTAAACTGTTTTATTGTTTTAGATTTTTAATTGGTATTAGCTTACTTAATGGTTTATGTTTTTAGCTGTTTAAATTATTTATAATTTTATACTGCCCACATTGATTTTATCCATATGCTGCCCTGAGATCCTAACGATATAGGATGGGATATAAATGTAATAAATAACAAATAAATAAATAAATTTCTCATGGGGCAAGTCATGTTGAACAGCTCTTGCCATTAAGAAGAAGGGAGAGAGAAGGACAGAAAGAAGGGCCAAAAGAGAAGGGGAGACAGAAGGGAAGAGAGAACGAGAGAGAGAGAGAGAGAGAGAGAGAGAATGTTGCTTTGACCATGACCACATTTGGCCTTGGCCATGTCCACCACTGCTATGTGCCCCCCTTGAAGGATCTTTGAGGCCCTAGGGCTGGAAAGGGTTCCTCACCTTTGTCTTAGGGCAGGGGTGTTGAGCCTCTTTCAGACCAAAGGCCAAATTCCATTTCAGAGAAGCTCTCAGAGGCCACATTTCAATGATGGGCGGGGCCAAAGGCAAAACAGGTGGGGCCAAAAACCCCAAACCAAAACACCACCCTATTTTAGCTTCAAGCTGTTGCTGCCAGTAACTGAGCCTTAGGAGAGGCATTTCAACCTTTTAGAATGGGAAAAAAACCTGCACAAAAGCCACCACATGATTGGTGGTTGGGGAAAAGGAGGGGGTGCTTATGAAGAAGCCCAGAGGCTGGCTTTGCCCCCATTGCTTTAAGTTTTGCACCCCTGTCATAGGGAAAGGTAGGAGCTAGTATCCTCTGCCCTTGCTTCCTTCCGACAGTTTTCCCTTAGCCCCAAAGGAGTAAGAGATGGCTAAAGTGGCTACTATTCCTAGGAAATTGACAACACCATTTCATATCATAGAATCATAGAATAGTAGGGTTGAAAGGGGCCTACAAGGCCATCGAGTCCAACCCCCTGCTCAATGCAGGAATCCAAGTCAGAGCATCCCTGACAGATGGCTGTCCAGCCTCATCTTGAAACAATACATGCATTTATGGCACAATACTATGCATGTTTAGACAGAAAAAAGGGCCTATACCTCCCAGCATTGCCCAGCCAGTATGGCTGGCTTAGGGACCTAATTTTGCCTCAGGGATCTTACTTTGCCTTAGGGACCCTTAGGGACCTAATTTTGCCTCAAGGACCTAATTTTTCACCAAGGATGTAATTTTGCCTCAAAACCTCATTTTGCCAGCTTCCTTCCAGTTTTACACAGTCCCTTCTTGTTTAACTGTTTTCTGACTCAGTTCCTCATCTCTAAAATGGGATTACGAGGAATCTGCCCTGACGTGGTGTTGCAAAGAAGTACAATAAACATTGTGAAGAATTCTGTATGTTAAAATTGTCACCTAAAATCATCCTCATCCTCATCATCCTAGTTGCCTAATCAGATTGTGATTAACCCCACCCCATAAAAAGACAAAAAACAAAACAAAAACACCATAGCAAAGAGCTTTGCTTTCTTAAAACGCAAACCCCTCAGTTAGGTCAGTCCAAAATGTGTCGTGCAATTTACTTTGAACTGAAACAATCTCTTCCTGTTGGTTCCCCCCCACCCCCGGCCTTCATCAGTGGAGCTTTGTTTTTACAAGCCTCTGAAAGAGACAATCTTTATAATTGCATCAAGAACAAAGCAAGAAATCTCTGCAAATCAAACAAGATTGACATTGTCCCCAAACTGGGCCCATTTTCCATTCAGTTTCAGTTATGATCCAGGCAAAACACAGCTTTTTGCCAGACTTCTGTTTGCCTGAACAAAGGCATTCTGAAAAGCAAGGCATTTCAGAAGTGATGCCATCAAGAGCCTTTTCAAGTTAGGATTTGATTTAAAACCTGCCAGGAAGACCCCGGAGAGTGCAGAGGATACCTGCAGGGAAGAATGAGGCCACTTCCCCAAAGCAGTTTTTGGGGGTTGGGGGGATTTTTATTCCCACCCATTTAGATGAAGGGACCTTTTTGCAATTTAGCAAATCTCTGGGATTAAAAAAGGAGAAGACATTTGAAGGGTCTCCTCTGTGCAAAATTGTTTGAAGAGATATGATTGCTGCTTTTTGGAATGTACATGCAGAGCTGGCGTCTTCACCCAGAATCTTGAGGCAGTTGTCAGGGTTTCAGCCTCCTAGCGTAGCCAGCTGCTGCTGCCTCCCCTGGGTGCATCATAATCCCTCCCCCCTGCCACCTCTGAGCTGTACCAGGTGGTTAGATCAAGTCACTTGTTTAATTTCCGACAATGGTCCCAATCTAGTGTTGACCTGGGGCATTATAGGTCGAGTGGCCACTTATGCATCCCCCCCCCCAAGGGAAATATATCACCAAAAAAGAAGATACCAATTTGCATAACATTTCCACATGCTAATTTATATGTAGAGATGCACATTCAGAAATGATAATTATGAATTGAATAGACAACACATCTCACCATAGTGGGAAAGACTGACCAGGTGCCTGCTCATTCTCTTGTCCAAGTGCTCCCTGTTGATGAGCAACTTTATCCCTTCTTAGAATTCTCTATCTTTGAACTGCACTTGAACTGGTCAGCACTTTGGACAGAGGAGTGTCTTCTGTAAAGTAGGACGCCTCCTCACCCTGATGGTGCGGTGGGGATTCAAACAGGTGGCTGGATCCAGCTTTCCCCCAATGCCCCTGATTAGGGATGGGGGAGAAATTAATTCAGTTCACGTCTGAATGTGAACTAACCTACTTTAGAACGTCTGTGAGAACTGAAATGCAGCTATCCTCCGAAATTTGTAATGGAGTTCTCCAAGCAAACTTTTGTAATGGAGTTCTCCAAGCAAACTTTTGTAATGGAGTTCTCCAAGCAAACTTTTGTAATGGAGTTCTCCAAGCAAAACATGGGCACAAAAATGCATATATTAGGAGAAATAATGTGTAAAACTGCATTATCTTGGGAAAGATGCTTGCAAAAAGAGTATATTAGGCAACAATTAATGTATATTTTAGGAGAAATGAGCACATAAATGCTTATGTAAAAGTAAAAAGGAAGGCTGAGCGAAGGAAGATAGATGCTTTTGAACGGTGGTGCTGGAGGAAAATTCCGAGAGTGCCTTGGACTGCAAGAAGATCAAACCAGTCCATACTCCAGGAAATAAAGCCAGACTGCTCACTTGAGGGAATGATATTAAAGGCAAAACTGAAGTAGTTTGGCCACATCATGAGAAGACAGGATACCCTGGAGAAGATGCTGATGCCAGGGAAAGTGGAAAGTGGAAGGCAAAAGGCAAAAGGAAGAGGGGCCGACCAAGGGCAAGGTGGATGGATGATATTCTGGAGGTGACGGGCTCGACCTTGGGGGAGCTGGGGGTGGAAGCTCTGATGTGGGCTGGTCCATGAAGTCATGAAGTGTCGGAAGCGACTGACCAATAAGCAACAAAAAAGGGTTCTCAAAGTTCAAGACGAACTGAACTTAAGACTGGAAAAAAATGAGAAATGGAGACAAACTGAAATGGACAGATTTCTCCATTCCTATCCCCAGCCTACTATTGATCTGGGACATTGTGGGAAATTTAGAAGGACCACCTCCTTGGTGCTATTCAGAGCACTGCCACTGCGGCCAGGTAACCTGGCTGACACAGGGAACATTCTCAGCCCTGGACTCAGCCCTGTGAATGTGTGCACTGCTGGATGCAATAGGTGTGTGAGCAGAGATTGTTTCATGTGTCCTCTTCCAAGCTGTGGGCCCCACAGTTCACCCTTGCATTCATTTCCACAGTGCAGACCCTGGATTGCTACACCACGGTAGAGGAGCTCTGTCCATTCAAGAAACCGGTCACTCACTGCCCAAGGTAAATCATGGAGTTCTGTGTACTCAATGGTGACATGGTAAATTTGGCAAATTTTGCTCGTCATGACAGTCCCCACAGCCATGGCCTCAAGAAGACCCTAAAAATGCAGGCAGCGGTGTTGATCTCTATCAACAAACTAGTTGTAGCAGTTTTCATCTCCACCAGGAGCAGGTCTTTTGTAAAGCGAATCAACCCTAGTTGGCTATTCCAGACCAAGCCACCCCCAAATATTTTACATTACAACAGTGATAATTCACAACAATATATGGTTGCTGGGAAAATCAAACTCCCCCCAGCAACTGAGAGGATTGGAGCTGAGCTCAGAGGGAACAGGGAAGCTGGAGAGGGTGGTGGGAGATGAGATCATCACCCCTGCTAATCAAAGCATCCCGGGGCTTCATCCCTATGAGCTCTGGCTCCCCTACACCACTGCCTATACTTGGTGGGTGTGAGTTGCTCCTGTATGAGCCCCAGTGAAATTGTGCATGAAAGCTGGAGCAGAGTGGATGCTGAGCAGCAGCAGCAGCAGCACCTAGCTGGTGCAACAGTTCTTTGGTGGGAACAACCTTCTGTGGGTTATCTATCTTAGAGGGGAAAGTCCTCCCTTCTGGCTACCACTGGGAGGCAAGATTGGAGGAGGGATGTGGGAGAAATCAGCAATGGAACCAAATGAGTTTGGTTTTTCATGAATCCGACCTGCAGATTCCGCAGCAGACAAGCTTTTCTCGTCAGGCGGATTGCGTGGACCTGTGGTCTGGTTTTCTACCTTTCCGGAAATTTGCGCAAATTTCGTTGTAGCAAAATACGCAAAATAAAAAGAAACCTGGCCAAAACTGTGCATTTCCCCCATAGACTAAAGCATGAAAATGCAGATTTCGGGGGAATCCACACATTTTCGCATGTGCAAATTTGCGCAAATGTGCATTTGTGCAAAAAATCAATGTTTTTGATGGGCAGATGACAGAACGAAAGGTGCCTGACAATCCATGAAACACAGATGGAACAGATTTTATGCAACCCGTACATCCCTAGAGTGGCGGCAAGGACTATTTCAGTCAGCATCATGCAGACACACGATTGCTGATTGACTAGCAGTTCCCAAGTTGTTAATGGCAGCAGGGGCAGCTAGCCAATTAGCAACCACAGTGCTTGCACAGTGCTCACTGAGCCACCTGCCTTGATTCCCTGTTGCCTCCCCACACTTACAAATAAGGGTGTACTTTTCCGTCTCCACTTACTCACTCTTCAGCAGTGCAGTAGCTGGCGATTGCCATCACCACTTCACCAGCTGCCTCCAACTCTTGTTCTGATTCAGCAAGGCTATTCTAATATTTAAGGGCAATGCAACATTGTGGTGGGGACAGAACTTTGAACTTCCTGCATGCAAAGCTCCTTGGTGTAACTTCTCCATCTCAATGCATTGTCTTTTAGGTCTTATTGTCCAGCTTACTGCAAAGATGAGCCATCCTACTGGGCGCCAGTGTATGGCACAAATGTTTACGCAGATGTGAGTAATCCCCTTTCCCTTCCTACTGGGAAAATGAGTTATATGGAAATATTAGAGCCGCTGTGTGCATTTCCTAAGAGTGTTATGAATGACAGCATGCATGTTCTGGAGATCGTACCTAAGAGCTGGGCTAGTACAGGACATTCATAGCATCAAAAAATGTAAGCCCGGCTCTGACTTACTGAGGATTCTGATGTCTCTTCTGAAGACAAACAGAGAAGGTTGGAGGGAACTGTTTACTTAAGCTTATGTTATTTCTCCTTTAGTAGCTTATTGTCCCTGCTTCTCCTCTCAATACATAGGGAAGATTAGCCACTGAAAAAGGGATTCTAAAGGAACCTCTGGAGTCAGGCAGAGAAAGCTGGAGGGGACTGTAGAGTCTCTTGGCTTTCTCCATTAATTTTTCACCTATGCTTACCTTTTTTCTCCTTCATTGAATAATTGTTCCTGCTCTTCCCCCTCCCAATCTCTAAGAAAAATTAGTCACTGAGAGAGAGAGAGAGAGAGAGAGAGAGAGAGAGAAGATAAGAATGGATAGGCAGTTTGCCACAACTCAGTCCCCTCCAGCTTACTCTCCCTGTCTCTAGGGGAGTCTTCAGAATTTTCAGCCACCAGATCATAGCTAAGATGTGACTACTTCTGATATGTTGAATGTTATGGGTAGCCAGGCTCTTAGTTTATACTAGGCAAGTGACAGAATATGTAGTTCAGTGATGGAGTTCAGAGCATGGCTGACAGAGAATTCTTAGGCCTTGTAGAAGCCCAGGATTCCCAGGATTACTTGAGGAGGTGGAGAAACCATGACACAGTCAATATCATAAGGCTGGCATCCTCTGTATGTCTATAAAGCACAGAGTCATTTCCAATCCTAGAATTCCCAAGATTGCTTGAGAAGGTAGAAGAGCCAGGATTCAGTGATAAGAACATAAGAAGAGCCATGATGAATCTGACCAAAGGCCTACCTAGTCCAGCATTCTGTTCACACAGTGGTCAACCAGCTACCTGGGGGAAGCTCACAAGAAGGACATGAGTGCAATAGCACCTTTTTGCCCATGTGCCCCAACAATTGGCATACAGAGGCATAGTACCCCTGGTGCTGGAGGTAGCTACTGATAGCCTTCTCCATCATGATTTTGTTTAATCCCCTTTTAAATCCATCCAAGTTGGTGGCCATCACTCCATCTTTTGGAATCGAATTCCAGTTCAACTATGTGCTGTGTGAAGAGGTACTTCCTTTTATCTGTTCTGGAATGGAATGACCCCACTGGGCTCCTAGTATCATAAGAGACGGAGAAAAAAGTCTCCCTCTCCACTTTCTCCACACTATACATAATTTTGTACACCTCTGTCATATCTCCCTGTACTCACCTTTTTTTCTAAGATAAACCAGCCTTCCCCAACCTCGTGCAAGCTGGCTGGGGGACCATAGGAGTTGTAGTCCAACATGTCTGGATGGCTCTTAGGTTAGGAAGGTAAATTCAACACGACTGCAGACATCGTAACCTTTCCTCATAGGGGAGTTGGTCCAGCCCTTCACCATTTTTGTTGCCCTTTTTTTCACCTTTTCCAACTCGACAGTATCCCTTTTTAGGTACAGTGACTAATGACTGTACATAGTATTCCAAGTGTGGTCTCACCATAGTCAATATTGGAAGAGTAGCATCCTCTGTAGGTGTACAGCAGAAAGTCATTGCAGATCAGGATTTTTTAGGGCCCAGCTAATGGAAACCAGAATATTTATTCCCTGTTGAATTAGGGATGAGTTCAAGAACAACATCCATTTTGTTTAGGGACCAAATCTTTGCTTTTTGAAATTCTTGGCCAGCCACTGAGCTTAATGACGTTGAATCAACGCGTGGGTTGCCAGTGGGATAAAGTTACTACTATACGGCTAGAGCAGTCCAATTATATGATGATGATGTTCTTATCACAGAGTGTGAGGGGCAGGGGGAGACTTCAGGGGTTCCAGGGGCCAATTTCATCCCACCCAGAACATGGTGTGCACCTTATTTTAAAGCTGCATTTGGCCTTTTTAGATCATCGTCGCAGTTAACTGCCAAAAATCTGGTAACAAATTACCAATTGTTTTGCCACTGTGGTGGCAACAGCAAATTTGGGGATGGTGATGCAGTGGCTCATGCAGCCCACAGCCAGATGTTCCTACCCCTGCTGTAGAACTACTTGAATTGTGTAAAACAATACCAACACCATAGACCCAGCACCTACAAACCTGTGGTTATTTCACTGTAAGGAATAAAGCTTTATCCATGGGAGAATCTATGGGCTGGACCGTACCACAGTGTTTGGCTCATGTTGGACACTATGGGCTTAGCACAGCCTGATTTCTTCATGTGCGCCAGGGGTGGGCTTTCTTTTTCAACTCCTCTTTAGATCCTGAAGTTAGAACGTTCTGGCAAACCTTTAAAAATGGGTTTGACCAAAACAGGGCTTCCCACCCAGATGTGACTGCTTAAACTCTGCCTTGGCATCTAAGGGATGGAGGTTGTCTGTCTTGGATACAAGACAAAGGATAGGGTGGATGTTGGCGGGGGGGGGGGATGCTAAAGACATTGGGGCAGGTTCCATACACGCACGGTCATCACATGAGGACCGCAGCGTTAAATGATGATTCATACATCTGAATGGGCCACCACAGGTGTCCCTCAGGTAGATCTTCCATTTCAGCAGGCTTGTAGTGAAAAAAGGAAGTAGATCTTACAAGCGTGAAGTCTGCCCATGCCTGTCCTGTATAACTTTAAGAAGTGCCATATGCGTGATGTGTCCCAACAGTTATCAGTTGACTTCAATACCAATAGAAAGCACTAGTGTGGATTTGATCGGGGAACATGTTGGCCTTCACATGTAGTATGGCTCTTTTCCTTGAGCACATGGCTACAGTGTACTGGCATACTTTCTATAAGGAGCTGGTGTACGTAGAGGACCCTGGCTTGAAGTGTCTGTCATCTCTGCAGCTCTATGAATAGGAGAGGCTTTTTCCACCCTGAGCCTGGTTCACTGTGCTTTTGTCCATAGGGACCAAAGAACTATTAATTCTGGCCTGGGGGGACTTGTATGACAAATTGCTTGCTTTTTCCCATAGAAATCAGTGTGCTATTTTAGCTTGCTCCATGCTGCGGCCTTGGGAAAGGTATTGCTTGCAAGAAAAGAGGTCACATTGGTTTTGGAAATGCTCTCAAGAGCCCAAAGGGCCAAAGTGCTTGTAATCAATGGCAAAATAATGAGACCGCAAACACGCTGGAGCTGTGCTCCAAGCTTTTAGAAAGTGCTGGGCAGACCAAGGGAACAAACAGTTGAAAGCAGCAAAGCATTATCATCAAAGCCAGATGGCCCGTAACACAACATAAAACTGGTTTCCAGACTAGAAATGTCAACTTACAGCCCTGCAGGGAACATGACATGGTGGTCGTCTGTTTCTAAAATAGACCAAGGGGGAAAAACAGAAAGGAAAACCATATTAAAATACAAATACACAACACCATGCACTAGAGATCTTATCTGGCTTGGTTTTTCATAGATAATGAATAGTTTAAATCCAGAGGAAGGGCAAGAAGTTTTAAGTTTGTTGTTGTTTATTCGGTCAGTCGCTTCAGACTCTTCGTGACTTCCTGGACCCCCACGCCAGAGCTTCCTGTCGGCCGTCACCACCCCCAGCTCCCCCAAGGTCGAGCCTGTCACCTCCAGAATATCATCCATCCACCTCGCCCTTTGTCGGCCCCTCTTCCTTTTGCCTTCCACTTTCCCTGGCATCAGCATCTTCTCCAGGGTATCCTGTCTTCTCATTATGTGGCCAAAGTACTTCAGTTTTCAGTAGCTTTTTAAAGTTTTAAGTGGTTCCCTCTTAATCAGCAGGGTGGCATCACCAAAAAAAAAGGAAACACATCACCAAAAAGAGGACAAAAGCAGGCACGGATTTGCATACCATCTGCATATGCTAATATATATGTATAGTTTACTAAATTATTATAGTTTAAATAGAATCACTATAGTTTACGATAGTTTAAATAGAAACACAATACATCTCAGCATAGTGGGGAAGGCTGTAATAAGGTAACCTGTGTCCCTGCTCAGTCAGCTATCCAGGTACTAACTGTAGACAGGCAACTACAAAGTCACTGCTCTCTCTTCTTAGGGTTTTTTTTCTCTTCAAATAGAGGTCACCTTTAAAGAGAGGACTGGCCTCTGTAAAGTAGGGCACATTACCATCCTATTAATGAGAGAGGAATCTGATGAAGTTAGTAGAGTTAGGATTGGCCACAGTGTTTACATTTTTTTCTTGTATAGACCCAAGCGTGTATCTCTCTTTCTATCTGTGTATGTGTTTCTGTGTATACACACACCTACTCCAACAAACCTGTGCATCATGAAGCCAACCCTTGATGGTTCTAAGGCAGTCCCTTCCGTGCAGCCATGTCTTCCAGGTTCAGTGTCTCCTCTTTCAAAGCTAGGTATGAAATGCACAATACATAAACGGCCCCTGAAATGGAAGAAGTGTGTAGCCGTCAGCCCTCTCTATACTGCTGGTTCCCTTCAACAATTTAGAAAGAGGCCAGCAAAATGTCTCAAGTTAGAAATCCAGTGGGCATCCAACACAGCCATTCAGAATAAGGCTCATGGAAGATTGGACAGGGGAAAAATACGCATGCAGCACACCTTCATTTGTCACTGATATTGTCAATTACTCCTGGCCAGGAGCAATTTGTCAATTACTCCTGGCAAAATCCATGTCAGACATAGTTAGGAAGGGAACTGAAAACAAAACTGCCATACTTCCCTTCTACAAATCTATGGTGAGACCACGCTTGGAATACTGTGTTCAGTTCTGGTCACTGCACCTAAAAAGGATATTTAAAGTTGGAAAAAAATGTAGAAAATGATCAAAAGGCTGGAGCAACTCCCCTATGAGGAAAGGTTACAACATCTTGGACTGTTTAGCTTAAAGAAGAGGCATGAGGGGAGACAAGATGGAGGTGTACAAAATTTTGCATGGTGTAGAAAAGGCATAGGGAGACATTTTTCTCCCTTTCTCATAATACTAGAACCCAGTGGGTTCATCTCATGAAGCTGACTGGTAAATTTTGAAAGACAACAATAAATTTCTGGGTGTTGCCTCCTTGCATTATTCACAGGGTGGGCTGTGAGTGCCCTGTTTCCATTCTGACACACTTATGAGGTGTTTGAGAGTTTTGCAAGATGAAAGAAAAAGCTCTCTCTCCCCCCCCCCACATCAAGTTCTCATTTGTTAGGTAATTAGCCAAGGTTGAGGTTTCCTGCAGACGGAAGCTTTCATCATGAGGCTGACTTTTCAGAATCACCCATGGAAACCATGACGTCACGTTGCAAATCCCTGCAGGAGAAGCTTTTATATTTGGGAGGACTGGATGAAGGTGGCCATTTACGCATCACCCCCAAAAAGGGACAACAGAGGACACTAGTTTGCATAATCTTTGCATGTACAAATTTACATATATATGTGAACATTTAGACATAAGTACTATAATGTAAATAGAAATACATCTCGCCGTAGAGGGAGGACTATGGCCAGGGGACAATCTGTCTGCCTGCTTAGTCTGCAGTCCAGATCTTAAGTGCTGATGGGCAGCTTCAAGGCCCCTGCTGCCCTCCCTCCTTAGGATCCTTTCTCTTTAAACCATACTTGGACCAGACAGCCTTTGAAAGAGAGGACACCTTAACATGGAGGACTCCTTCTTCTGTAAAGTAGGATAACTGGCCGCCCTAGGACTGATGCCAGTCTTTCCACAGTCTCTGCTTGTTTCCCTGGCCTCTCCCTCTCCCTCTCTGTCTCTGGGAGTTGGTGTGGTTCTCCTCTCACTTCTGCTTCTCCCACAGCACGTCTAGCTTTCCATGGCACCAAAAGTGTGGGTTCTCCTCACCATTGCTGGGAAGAAGAAAGAGGAGCAACAGCAGCTACTTGGCCTTTGTCAGTCACAGTGCTTTGGGAGAAGCGAGAATGGGGCTAGATCTATGCGAGTGCCTTTTATTGGCATTGAAGTGCACCAATAACTGTTGAGGAACCTTATGCCTTCTGTATATCACTTTTCTAGTGTTATTTCCTGCTTTTTATTCCGTATTATCCAAAAACATCACAGCAGATGTCACTGTGTGCGCTATGGGGTATAAATGCGCAAGAGGGATATAGCTTCACCACGATGGGATCGTAGTGACGATATGACACGAGGTGTCAATTTGGCCTGGGTCTACGTATTTGAAAAGGGAAAGCCAAGAGAGAACAGAGGCCTCATTAAGGATATGTAGTGAATTTGTGGCTAAGGTGAGATTGGAACTGGGAGCTTCTAAGTTTGCCACTCGTTTTCCCCACAAAATTACAGCAACTTTCCCAATGGTGCTGATACGTGGCCCAGTTCAGGACCTGGCTAGGCATAGAGAAGGACTGAATTCTCTTTCAGTGTGAGGCCCAAATTCAAGAAGCTCTTGGGGGTGGCATTCCAGTGGTGGGTAGGCCCAAAGGTGAAAGGGGAGGGCCAAAACACCAGTGTACTTTAGCTTAAAGCCCTTGCTGCCAGTAACCAAGCCTCAGGAGAGCCATTTCCACCTCTTCGAATGGGGGAGAACTTCGCAAAAGCCAAGAAACCACCAAACCACAGGTGGTTTGGAGAAAGGGAGTGGGCCAGGAGAAGGGGGCGTGGTCATCTGGGGAAGCACAGAGGGCCGGATTTGGCCTGTAGGCCTAAGGTTCAACACCCCTGGCATAAAGAAAGTGAGGCACACCATGGTGGTCCTGGTTGCAAAACACGTCATCTGCTGCTTGGCAGTCCTCTTGTATAATTGCTGGGTTTTGTTTGTTTTTTAATGAAGGGAGGAAATTCCTTCCTGTTCTTTTCCTGGGATTATCCTCTTCAAACGGCTTTGCAAATTGCTCATGAAGATAAGAGACTTCTGCTGGCAGATGAGGGCAAGTGAGAGGTCAGGGACAAAAAGGGCGTATTGGCCCCACCGGCAATGAATTTCAGCAGGCAGTACAGCCTGGAAACGAATGATTTGGAAAGAACGTTGGAACGGGAGGCTTCCTAGCAGGGAATATGGGGTATTATGGAATAGTCCGTCTGAGTCCCTGGAGGGCAGGATGATTTTTACGAGCCAATTTTAGATGCCTTGCAATCGCACACTGGGGCAAATTCAAAGGATAGCTGCTTCTGTAGTGTTCCTTCACTCTCCTTGACCATATATAGACAGCCCCAAATCAAATTGGCAATTGAAATTGTAATAGCTGCCAACACAGAGGCAGTGATAAATGTAAAAAGGGGCCAAAGTGAACCTGCCTTTTATGGCTTGGGCAGGAGGGAGAGGCAGAACATGATCTATACTGTGTGTGTGTGATCTACACACATTATATCCTAGCAGCGTACATTCCTTTTGGTACCTGTAATACTACTGCAGTTCTAATGATTGAGAAGATAAATGGTGGAGTTCTTTCGTTGCCGTTTGCAGACGCTGCAATGGAGCAAATGTGTAATTTCTGTTTGTTCCTCTGCAGTTGTGTGTCCATAAATCCTCTAGAATTCCAAGACTGTGTTTCTCTGCAGCCTTGGTGTTCCGTGAGATTACGCTGTTTCCTGAATAGTTTGGGGACATAGTCATCCATCAAGGGTTGTTGCATTCTTTTAAAGTCAGACATGACGTTCCCATAAAATTCAAGATGATCTAGAATAAACTGGGAATTCAGAACCTGTTGCCCTGGGGTTTTTTGGTTTTTTGTTTTAATGGTGACTTGTAATCCACAGACCTTTTAGAAATATGCTGGGGAGTGGTATGTTGTTGACATCACCAAAAGCTGGATCATCACTGATGAAAACAGATGGAGAAAGTAATTTTGGACCTAGTACTCGTTTTGAATGCCAGGCCTCAACCCTGGCACGTGTCCAGCAATATCAAGAGTTATAACTTGGGGCTATGAGCATGTGAAGAGTGCCTTTCTGTTCATTACTGAGGAGCCCCAGCTAATATGTAAATGGGTCTATTTCAGGGGTGCTAAACCTCTTTCAGCCAAGGGCTGAATTCAGTTTTGGAGAAGCTGTCAGGAGCTGTATTCCAGTGGTGGGTGTGGCCAAAGGCAAAAGGGGTGGGGCCAAAATACAAAAAAATACCAGCATATTGTAGCTTAAAGCCCTTACTGCCAGTAATTAAGACTTTGGGGAGACATTTCAACCTTTCAGAATGGGGAAAAATGCACACCAAAGAAACAGTAGCCAAAGAGGGCAAGTGGGAACCAGTTGGCCACATTTCTTCTTCTTCTTCATTACATTTATATCCCACCTTTCTTCCATCATGGAACTCAAGATGGCTACATGTGTCTCCCAGGTGGTCTCCCCTCCAAGCACTGACCAGACCCAAACCTGCTTAGCTTCAGCAAGGTAGTTGCCTCATGTGCCTTCAGACTATGCCCTGGGACACATGGGGATGGGAAACCCCAGAGGGTTTGATACCCTGGTCTTCTTCAGTATTATGCCAGTAAATCCTGGGTCTCTTTGTAACAGTGATTGTTCTCTAATCTTTCAGAGTTCCAGTATCTGCAAAACCGCCGTGCATGCAGGGGTCATTGGGGACAGTTCTGGTGGTTACGTGGACGTGATGCCTGTGGAGAAGAAGAAATCCTACAGTGGCTCTTTGAAGAATGGGATCCGATCTGAAAGGTAGGGCTGTCACTCTTTCCCTTAAGAGGCTCTCACTCAGTTCCTGCTGTAGGATGTAATGTATGCCTCTAGTTTGTGGAAGAGGTCCTTGGGACTCAGATGTGGTTAAAATGCGAGGCACAACACTTCTATCATTCCTGCGTCTGGTCCCACAGGAGCATCTGGGAAAGTTCTGCTTTCCTCCTGTTCTTCTCAGACCTACGTCAGCCTTCCCTGCATCCTTCCTCAGGGGAAAAAGACTGTTGGGAATTTCCCAAGATAGCTGAGATCAGTACTTTTGTAAGAACTGAAATGTTTAGGATTATGACTGATTGCAAAGATCCAGTTACTTCTTTTTCTTTCTTTTTTACTGGAGACAAAAAGGGCAGGAGTGGAGTGGAAAGGAACCAGCAAGGCAACATTTGAAAAATTTGAGCACAAGGAGGGGAAAATCTTATGCTTTCAAACACAGAATAAGTTGCCTATTTCCTTTAAATGAGCCCCTCTTGGAATAGAAGAATTAGAAAAGCAACATTGACCTGAACGGTGGCTAGTTCTACCCAGAAAGCAACCTTTTTTCTCCTGAGCTGCTAAATTAGATCCCCATTGTAACAACTAGCTGCCTTTTGTATCTTATCTTCTGTCTCACAGCCATCAAAAAGTCTCAAGGGACAGTACCAATCTTTTTTTGGTGGGTGTAGATATACAGAAGTTCCAGTTGGCTTTGAGGGGGATTAGACAAATTTATGGATTAAGTCTATCAGTGGCTCTTTGATCCTAATAGATAAGATTGGAACATCCACTTTTAAAAGCAGTAGATTTCTGATGCCCAGATGCTGGAGGCAGATAATAATCCACTTGAACTCTTGCTCGTAGACTGCTAGAAGCTTTACTCAGCCTTCCTCTGGGTTTTGAAAACTTGATTGGGTATTGTCTAGCTTATCTTTACAGTCATAAGGAACACCCCCTCCCCAATTTTCTTTTAAGCGAAAGCAAGCAAGCAAGCTGGGATCCATCCCACAGAGGCTGGATTTTGTTTCCGGCGCCAAATTCCATCCATTCAAAGTGTGCACACAGCCCTGACTGTACACTGCTGGCGTTTTAGATTAGACTGTTGTGCAAATACATATCCAAAGGACTACCTCTATGGATCTATTCCATCACAGATTTTTCAGATCTGCCAAGAGCTCCCTTGCCAATACTGGCAGAGCTGAGAAAACAATAAAAGGTTTGCTCCATACAACACAGTACATTTGTTGTCTGGCTTGGATGACTGCCTGCTCCCTTCAGAAAACAAAAACATGCTGTGGTCACCTTAGAGAGATGATCTGGAAGATTATGATATGGATGAGGGAGGTTCATGTTTCCTCTCTAAATTTTTCTCCCCCTTCCCCCAACTCCATGTCTCAAAGCATCTTCTTCACACAGATAAGCACACAAATAACACTGCTGTGCATCTTCCCTCATTGACTTTCACTGATAATGACATCAGTTGTGCTTGCCAAATGACAAATTAGGGCTGGGTGGAATGTGAATGCTGCCCTAGTGATGAAATTTGATATGAACACCATATGCTAGCCAGAGGTTAGTTTGGAAGTTGAGGGATATGGCACTTGTTGTGTTGATAAGGATAGTCATTTCATTTTTGCAGCTGCTTATAAGTGTGTGTGTACTCGCACTCTCTCTCACTCGCTCTTTTTAAAAGAATTATATATCCTTATTTTTCTTGGTCTTCTTATTGTTCGCCATCTTGAGCACTTGGTGGAAAGGCAGGGCATACATCAAATAAATAAATACATCTGTTTTTAATATTAGACTCCCCCCTCCCATGAATGTATTGTTGTTTTAAATTTGGGAGTGATGTATTTTGGGGCAGCATCCAATGTTCCCCGTACACCCATGGGACTCTTTGCCAGCACAACAGGAACTTAGCGCCTGCTAAAGCCACCCCGGCAATGAGCCAAAATATTAATTTCCAAAATGCTCCTAGTGGTTCCACATGGACCCATGGCCAGATTGGAGTCCACCAGGAGAAGAGCCTTCACTGTGGTGGCCCCCTTCCTATGGAATTCCTTGCCTTTGGAGGTCAGACAGGCACCAATGTTGTGTTGCTTCTGGTGCCTCCTGAAAGCATTGTTATTTCAGGAAGCCTCCCTTGAGTGACCGACGTGGTTTTATCAGAACTCGATTTATCAGAACTTTGTTTCTTTTAAAAAATAGTAATTATTTTAACATGGTTCTTATTGTTTTAGCCTATCTGCTTTTCACTGCTCTGAAATCTTTGGATGTAGAGCGGTATACAAATATTGTAAACTTAAAATAAAAATCCTGAAATGGAACAGGTTAGTCAAGCTCCACTGATTTGCCCTGTTCCAGAAACCAGCGTTCTCCTTGTTTCTGGGGTTGCTCTAGGAAGTGCTAGGGGAAGTGTTCGATTCTGCCCTATGTTTTTACTGTTACAATTTTGTTAGCTGCTCTGGGGAGCCATAGGCAATGGTGGGATATGTGATGATGAAGACGTATGCAGAGAGGGAAATCTGTGGCTAGTTAATGGAGAATGTGTAGATTTTTTTAGCTTATTATTTTGTGTTTTATTGGTTTTTTATTGCTTGCTTTATTGTGTTGTAAGTTGTTTTGCATGAAGACATCATTTAGGGGAAGACGCAGTGTAGAAGTGCTTCCATAAACAAACATTTAAGAGTATTTATTATTATTTATTTATTATTACATTTATTAATCGCCCATCTGGCTGGTCACCCAGCCATTCTGGGCGATGTACAGCGTACAATAAAACAGTTTAAAACAATAAAATTCTACAGTAAAAACATTTTCTAAAATACCCTAACCCACCCCAAATGCCTGCCTGGACAACCACGTTTTTAATGCACGACGGAAGCTCATTAAAGAGGGGGCATGGCAGAGTTCCTTAGGGAGGGAGTTCCACAGAGTGGGGGCCACCACAGAAAAGGCCCTCTCCCTCGTCCCCACCAGTCTAGCTGTCCTGGCTGATGGGACAGAGGGAAGGCCATCCGAGACTGATCTTGTTAAGCGGCCTATCTGGTGTTGCTGGAGGCGCTCCTTAAGATAGGCTGGGCCGGAACCATATAGGGTTTTAAAGATCAAAACCAAACAAAGAGTATGTCAAACAGATGCATTAACTTCTGAAGAAGGAACTGTTAACCAAACATGCACTATGCATTTATTAACCACAAATAATGAAAAACCATTAGATAAGAACAGAAACCAATGCAAACATTAAGAAAACATAAACAAATGTTTAAATAGGAAAACACACAACTGAACATACCAGAGAAGTACACATACTCATCCTATTGAGGGGAAAACAAAATCCTAAAAGAAGATATTTCCTCTAAAGATTCAAATGATCTTCAGGGATTCAAAATTTGAGGCTTATTAGAAGAGATATCCATTGAGAGATACAGGATGTAAACTTTGGCTTCAAGATGCAAATATGAACCAGTATGCTGGGATAATAAATGTGGGCAATACTTTTATTTATTACCTGTGTGCTTCCACATGTTGTAATGGAGACTCCTCTAATCATAGACAGTGTCCAAGGTATAGCTGGAACTATTTGTTTAGTATAAAACAGCTGAGTCTTAGAGCCTCTAACTACACTTAGCCAACTTCCAACAACATACAGCCAACACAAGCAGAATTCTTCTTCCCAGATTGTCTCTGGTAGGCTGATATCCCTCCTACAGCTATTAACTCTTCATTCATCACAGCTTGGCTTAATGCAATTTACCAAACCACCGAGCAACTTACATATGATTTTCAGCAGGTCTTCCATCCAGACAGCTGATAGGGCCAGTCCTGTGTTTCTTTCCAATAGGTGAAATGCTTCATGTGTCTTTTGACCACTGACATCATCAAAATAAGAGACTGTCTTTTTCTTTAATGGGAGAATCTCTCATGGGTTTAAGTCACCATTTCTTCCCTTTATTTTTGATTCTTCCCTTCCAGCTTAAAGACTCCAAGAGAAGGAAAAGCCTTCCGCATCTTTGCCGTGAACCAATAAATGTTCAAGAAAGGGGAACCTTTCCGTTGGGAAGCGCATGCAGCACTGTACCTAAGTGATGGGAAGCTCATGCATGACGGTGTTTGTCCTGGCATGTAGTATGACGAAGCCCTCTTAGTCAAAACTCTTTCAGGGAAGAAATGGATGGCCACAGGAAATCACATTCTGACTTAACTATCCACATCTCATCAACGTTGGTGCAGTGTTTTATTTTATTTTTACTTTCAAAAGTTTTGGTCATTCAGCAAAGGTTGTGGGGTCTAATTATGAGAGAAGGGTGTTCAATGCCTTGCCTTCCCCCCTCCCCTCCAGTGCACAATTTTGATTGCACCAAGTCCAAAGATAGTGTTTCATGCTTCAGAGAATCTACTTTTTCCAAGGGGGGTGGGATATATTTTCAACAAATGGATGATGTCCAGTGGAATAATTACGGAGGTGAATGGTGAGCTTTTAGATCAGTGATGTTGAACCTTCGGCCTGTGGGCCAAATCAAGCCTATCAGGGTTCCCTAGATGGCTATGCCCACTTTCCCTATCTCCACCCTCTTTCTCCCAACATAAAATTAATGTCACCTTCAACGCAGCTCCTTAGGGGGGGTGAGCCACTTCAATGTTTTACAAATGTATTTTGTGTGTGCATGAATCCAAGTCACTCTGGGAAGTCTTGACTTGGGTCAATGGAGGGATGAGTTTGGGCCGTTAAGTGCAATGTTGAAGCAATACAGTCAGGTAAATCTGTGGATGTAGTGGAAAAGGGCATGTGAAGTTGTCCAAAAGGAAGTCACCTTACTAAAAGAGTACAGTCTCTGGAAACCAGGGATTTCTCTCCAACTCAAAGATCAATGTGGGTTAGCTGGGTTTGCTGGCCAAACAATTGCAGGAATTTAGGCAGGCAGGGCTGTTAACAGGAAGTCAAGGAATTAGGACCCCTGTCCAGGCACATTTTGATCCATAGTACAATAGGCAGCATTATTTTATTTACAATTAAATGCATTTTTTTTTTTTATTCAGCAGAGCTGGTCATATCCTAAATAAGCAGTGATCTCTAAAAGTTGATCTTTATTTTGTTAGAAACATAACTAGTGTTTGCTTTGCCTTTTTGGTTTGTGCAGATTCAGGGCATAGGCAGATATTAACTGTGCCTATGGAGAATGGTGTCCAATGTTCATCCAGTTATTCCAGGGGTTAGACTTTAAGAATTTATCACCATATATATATATATATATATATATATATATATATATATATATATCCTTAAAACCTTTACATCTATCCATAACTAGGAGCCAAAGACTTGCTTGCATGTTCCTGGTGGCATTTTGAACATGTTTTCATTTCACTATCAGTCTCGGACTCCGATCCCACACCATACCACAAATGGACAAATATTATAATTTGAATATGTAATTTCTATTTATTGAAAGTAGTCTTTTACAGTGGGCAACACTTCCTTTTTAAACACACACACACACACACACACACACCCTAATGCAGACAGTTACCCTCAGATGACCTTTGCTAGCATGTGAGATCCTGGACTTAAAAGATTGTCAGCCATGGTGCTGAAGCGGTGCTAACTAGGGATGGGCAGGCTCCCTCCAAATTTATTATTTCCTAAGTATCTTTTGAGCATTACGTCCTGGTGTGAGGCAATGACATCACCACTATGAGCTGGAAAGACTCAGTCCCATTGATACTTTCATACTGCGGGGTGAGGCGCACTCCCCATTTAATACTATTTATCAGAGTTGGCAGAGGGAGAGGAGAGTTCAGCTGTGTGAAGGCCACATTAAGGACGAGCCCTCCAACCCTTGGTGCATGGTGATGATGTCATTGCTGTATACCAGCGGTGGTTAACACTCATGCCCAGTTTTGTGTCCCTCCGGTATTGCCACCACCGAATTTGCTGAAGTGGCAAAAAATCATGGTGATTTTTGCCACCACAGAAAAATTCAGCAGCAGTATGGTGGTGTCTGGCCCCTGGTGTGTTCCGGGGGGGGGGGGGGAGGCAATGCACTCCAACCCCTGGAAATTGCCCACCTCTGCTGTAGACCAAGGCTGAGAGGCCATTAAAGGCACAGTCAGGCTCCAATTTTTGGACTGGACCTCAGACTGTCTGGAGTACAAGTCTGAAATGGAAACTTGCAGGGGAGTAGACTCCCCAAATCATTAATGCATCCCGGGTTGACAGAGTTTACTAACCTCAGTAGTAATTAATGGAATTAATTTATCACAGTAGATCCTATTGCTTAGTTGCTTCCATGAATGTGGGAAAGGAACAAAAGGAGGGGATATAGTATACAGGCATTGCCATTTTATCAAAATATATTAGTGGGTGCATTCAAATACAAAACAATTAGAAAACCAAGAATAGGTTTTCCCTGCCTGGGTGACATTTTATCTGTTTTTGAAGCATATATGGATCTGCATAGATCTTATCTGCAGGGGGCAACAGCCTGCAGTTTTCGTATATTGCTTTTTTTCTATGAAAAATGATGTATTTTTTACTATTTCCTCTTTAAAAAAAAGGTGGCTGTAAATGGCTTTGTTTTGGCTTTGCATAATCTGTTTAATGGGCTGGGTTTTCAAATTGTTCTTTTTCCCCTCAGCAAAATATCTATATAGCAAAACAACCCAATTTCTTGCTATTTTGGTTTATGACATTTGTGGAAATAAAACCTTTGAGAATTAAATCAAGCATTCAGCGTGTATTTTCTTTATTGTGTCTTCACTGACTTAAACATAAAAACATAAGAAGAGCCCTGCTGGACCAGACCAAAGGTCCAACTAGTCCAGCATTCTGTTCACACCGTGGCCAACCCACATGCAAGATATGAGTGCAATAGCTTCCTCTTGCTCACGTTCCCCAGAAACTGGCATACAGAGGCATGCTGCCTTTGATAGTGGAGGTAGCACATAGCCATCAGGACTAGTAGCTATCAGTAGCCTTCTCCTCCTTGAATTTGTCTAATCCCCTTTTAAAGCCATCCAAGTTGGCGGTCATCACTACATCTTGTGGTAACAAATTCCATAGTTTAACTATGTGCTGTGTGAAGAAGTCCTCCCTTTTATATGTCCTGAATCTCCCACCAATCAGCTTCATTAGATGACTCTAGTATTATATATGAGAGAGAGAGAGAGAGAGAGAGAGAGAGGTCTCCCTATCCACTTTCTCCACCCCAATGCATAATTGCCAACACCTCTATCATGGCTCCCCTTATTCGCTTTTTTTTTTCTTTTCTAAGTTAAACAGTCCATGACATTGTAACCTATCCTCTTAGGGGAGTTGCTCCAGCTCCTTGATCATTTTAGATGCCCTTTTCTGCACTTTTGTTTCAAAGACTTTAGCAATATTGTCCTGTGGAACAAAATTGATTTGTAACAACACTCCTATTCACTTGTGGACCTACATATCTCCTTGAGACGGCATAACCTCATGCAACCTTATCTTCTGAATGTTGTGGATGTCCAAAGTATGACACATGGGCCTCTGGTTTTAAGAGGAGATTGCAACAGCTCAGTGCTGGCATCACATAGCATTTGTATGCACTCACTTTTAGGTTCAGAAGATCATATGTACTGGTGATTCAGATTCCAAGAAGAGTGTCCTCACAAGGACATTTAGACAAATGAAGTCAGTCAGCAATTAGCAGTTTAATAATATTGACAAGACTGGGCAGCTATAAGGCTGGGTAAATATCCAGGACTATCAAGAGTGTGGCTTGTGGGGGAGGAGCATGGCCCCTGGACCTCTTCCCCCAAAGTTGACCACACCTGATTAGGTGAGATGCCTTTGAAAATTGGACTAGTAAGCAGCTTTGCACTGTCCCTGCAGTTGGGAATGGCACTGCTTTTAATTCCTCTTGATCAAGGAATCCTGTGCCATTTGAAAGTTTCCTATTCCCAAGGGAACAAAAGTTATCCTACAAAAAAGGCACCACCCTCACTGTTAATTTCACAGCTCCAGTATATAAAAATGAATCCAGAATCTTCCAGTATAACAGATTTATAGAATCTGTATTTATTGCACTGCAAACTTGCCAAAACCCTTTACATCATATGTGATCTCAGTAAATAAATGAAGGACTTCTGTGTGGTCCAGTCTCAGAAGATCGCATTCAGCTATGGCAGGACAGCTGGTAACACTCCTGTTTTCCTCCCCCTCCCCTTTTGTTCTGTGATCCACTCTTTTAAAATTAGCACCAGTGGAATCCCACAGAGAGTGGGCATGCCAGGTTTGAGGGATGCAACCTTTAGCAATTTGGCCTCTGCAAAGGATCCAACAGCTGAAGTTTAAACAGTCCCCAAGCTGGATTGTTCGGGGAGGGTTTCCTTGGCAGAGGCAGAAAAGAGCTTCTTCTGGGCGGTCAGTGGGGAGACTGGTCAAAGTTTATAAAAAGATCATCCCCAAGTAAACCTGTGATTGCCCAAAGCCAAATATTAGCAATTCATAAATTGGGCATCTAAATATGAGTAATATACGAGACTTTAAAAATGGAATAAGAACATAATATAAGAAGAGCCCTGCTGGATCAGACCGAGGGTCCATCTAGTGCAGTATTCTGTTCACACAGTGGCCATCCAGCTGTCAACCAGGAACCCACAAGCAGGGCATGAGTGCAACAGCACCCTCCCGCCCATGTTCCCCAGCAACCGGTGTACAGAGGCATACTGCCTCTGATACTGGAGGCAACACATAGCCATCAGGACTAGTCGCCATGGATAGCCTTTTCCTCCATGAATTTGTCCAACCCCCTTTTAAAGCCATCCAAATGGGTGGCCATCGCCACGTCTTGTGGTAGCGAATTCCATAGTTTAACTCCGTGCTGTGTGAAGAAGCCCTTCCTTTGATCTGTCCTGAATCTCCCACCAATCAGCTTCATGGGATGACCCCATTGGGTTCTAGTATTTTGAGAGAGGGAGAAAAATGTCTCCCTATGCACATTCTCCACGCAATGCATAATTTTGTAGACCTCTATCATGTCTCCCCTTACCCTCCTTTTTTCCAAATGAAACAGTCCTAGCTGTTGTAACCTTCCCTTATAGGGGAGATGCTCCAGCCCCTTGATCATATTAGTTGCCCTTTTCTGCACTTTTTCCAGCTCCACAGTAACTTTTTTAGGTGTGGTTGACCAGAACCGTACACAGTATTCGAAGTATGGTCACATCATAGATTTGTATAAAGGCAGTATGGTATTGGCTTTACAGAATGTACTAAAGAAAAGGGCCACAATTCCTGCTTCTCCTCCTCCTCCTCCCATCATGTTTCTGGCATACCTTGAGTAAAATTAAGTTAATTGATCATATCTTATATTTGCAATGAGGTTGGAACTGATGAAAGCCTGGTGAATGTGCAGTGTAAGGATGTTTCAGACACCAGGTACAACAACCAAAAAGTCCCTGTCTCTTTTTGCCATGCACCTCACCTTAGGGCAGGGGTCCTGTTCTATGGTGGCCATGTATCCTCTTTCACAGAGGACAGTCCTCTGTTTGAAGGGCTGCCAGAGAACCGTCCTGTACTTGATGGTGTCCTCTTTTTGAGGGCTGTACTGTCTAATTCTGGTTTAAAGATCAAGAACCATAAGAACTGTTGTTAGCACCTGGGCAGCAGACCGAACAGGCAGGCACGCAGGTCAACTGGTCACTGTCTTCCACACTATTGTGAGATAATGATTATAATAATTATTCCTAAATTTGCAGCTACACATATACATTTGCATATGCAAATTTTATGCATACCAGTGTCCTCTTTTTTCCTCTTTTTAGGTGGCCATCCTATTGTGTTCCCATAATCCCCAGCCAGCATGGCAAATAGCCAAGGATGATGTGAGTTGTTGTCCAACAATAACTAGAGGGTTCCGCACCCCTGCCTTAGGGCTCCTGAAGGTCATTATAATCAGGCAGTTTTCTATAGGAACAGGCCATCCTTTTAGGTACCTCAATTAATTATGATGGCCATATGGAAACCTCAGATTCATGGGCAGTATCTGAGTTGTTTTTTTTTTTAAGTTTGCATGAAAATTTGTGCACACCTTTATGCACATTTCTTCTAGTAGACTCCTTTTTTGTATGCACTTTTGCTTAATATACACATTTCTCCAAGCCATTTTCCTAACACAAAGCATTTTTGAACAGTATTTTCATGAATATACACATGTCTGTATGCGGTTTCCCTTAATACGTGCATTTTGTTTTGTATTTTTATATGGACAAACGCCATAGCAAAATGGAGAGAAATACAAATTTAGGAGGATACCTGTGTTTCAGTTGGTGTATTGGCTTGAAAGTGTGAAATGAGGTAAGTTCACATTAAAACGAGAACCAAATGAATTTCTCTCCCATCCCTACCAGAGAGGCATCTGGTTCAGCTCTGTGGAAAGCAGGCTCCTGGACAAGGTAAGCCAACAGAGCTCTTCTTACATTCAGAGGAGAAATCTGAATCAATACCAAAAAATTAAGTAAGCTAATTATGTTTATTCGTTTTGCAATAAGTTGTGCAAAAGTGTGAGTAAAACAAACCATGGAAATTAAAACCGATCTTATGTAAGAGCGTAAATGGCAATTACCCATGTTACAGTCAACCGCATTGTCATCAGTACAATTTTGTCAGTATTTCACAGCTGCCAGGATACGTTGCCACAGTGCGGGCCATAGCCCTACTATTGTCTGTGGTTTGCCAAGAGCCATTCCAATTTCCATTGGATCGTACAGAGCAAACAGAGAAATTTGAGCCTCTGGATCAAAGTGATCATCTGGCAACACTGGGCTGGATAAGAGAGTAACTGGAAGCTAGTGTCACTTAAGGAGAAGGGTGTTGTAAATGCAGTTATGGGCTGGCCTGGCCATAACTCCTCCAACATTTGCTGCCACCTCCCAGAAGCTGCTGCCTGAGGGGACTGCTTCACTCTGCCTAATGATAGGGCTGGCTCTGGTGAAGTGGGGCAGAGAACGGCATATAGCCCAGGCATTCTGAACCACTGTGAGGGGAAACGAGGGGTGGCTAGCAAAGAGGAAGTTAGACTATGTCTGTGGCCTAAGATCCCCCTTCAAACATGTTTCATGGAAGACTACATAGGAAGAGGGAGGGAAAAGTGGATGTTGATATCTATGAAGATAGTGCGTATGTCTCTTTGGCTCCATTCGCACATGCTGGTTCATTCCAATGGCAGTAGGTTCTATGCCCAACACCAGGGCCGGCCATTGTTCTGACACGTGCTCTGGGGCTCCCTTTGACAAGAAGCTGGCTTTGGGACCCACACATACATGGAGGCCACCACTTTAATTTCCCATGATGCATTAGAGTGGGTGCTTTGTTGCACAGGGGCATTGTGGGAAAATTAATTCTCAGCTCCAAACCATCCAGTCCTGATTGCAGCTGCTACCACTACCACCATTGCTATGGAAGCCTGAAATATGAAGGAGCTCACCAGAGGGCACTTTTTCAAGGGGGCCCCTCGCAAGTTCCCAGTATGCATATATGTGCCAGAGCAGAGATGCGAGTGCTGCCCATAAAGTAAAGCAGCATGTGCAGTTATTTCTGCCTACAACTTTGTACTTAGGGTGGCCAGCCTCAGATATTTTACTTGCCTGTTAGCTATTTTTGCAAATAGGTATTTGGAGCTGGGGAGAGGGAGCGGTGAAAATGCTCTTGACCCCACACTGGGCTTCCCCAACTTGGCATACTCCTGTTACATGGGATGATAACTCCCATGGTGATGAGTTGGGCTGGCTGGGGGTGATGGGAGTTGTTATCCAACACCTCCAACGTAGGGGGAGGGTGCCCCATTCTCTGATCCGGTAGATTCTGCCATTTATTTATTTATTTATTTATTTATTTATTTACATTTCTATACTGCCCAACAGCCGAAGCTCTCTGGGCATTTCACGATGATTCTCACCTGTGGGGTGCCACAGGGTTCCATCCTCTCCCCGATGCTATGTGAACATCTATGTGAAGCCGCTGGGGGCTATCATCAGGAGGTTTGGGGTGTGGGGCCATCAATATGCGGATGACACGTAGCTCTACCTCTCGTTTAAATCTTCACCAAGGTTGGCTGAGAATTCCTGTCCATATGTCTGGAAACAGTGAGTGGCTGGATGGGGAGGAATAAGCTGAAGCTGAACCCTGCTAAGACCGAGGTACTTTTGGTGGGAGACAAGAGGAGGCTGGGGGATGTTGACCTGGTGTTGAATGGGGTACGGCTACCCTTGAAAGACCAGGTCCGCAGCCAGGAGGTCATTTTGGACTCCCAGCTGTCCATGGAGGCTCAGGTGTCAGCTGTGAGCCAGACACTGCTGTATCAACTCCATCTGATACAGCGGCTGTGCCCCTTCCTTCCCAACCATCTGCTCCCATCGGTACTACATGCCCTGGTCTCCTCTCGTTTAGACTACTGTAATGTGCCCTATGCGGGGTTACCCTTGAAGACGGTTCGGGAGCTGCAGCTGGTAGAGAACGCAGCGGCTCGCCTGATTAAAGGCAGCTGCTGGCGAGATCACATCACTCCAGTGCTGAAGGAGTTGCACTGGTTACCAATTATTTTCCAGGCCAAATTCAAGGTGTTGGTTTTGACCTTTAAAACCCTATATGGTTCCAGCCCAGCCTATCTCAAGGAGTGCCTCCAGCAACACCAGACAGGCCGCTTAACAAGATCAGCCTCAGATGGCCTTCTCTCTGTCCCATCAGCCAGGACAGCTAGACTGGTGGGGACGAGGGAGAGGGCCTTTTCTGTGGTGCCCCTACTCTGTGGAACTCCCTCCCTAGGGAACTCCACCATGCCCCCTCTTTAATGAGCTTCCACCATGCATTAAAAACGTGGTTGTTCAGGCAGGCGTTTGGGGTGGGTTAGGGTATTTTAGAAAATGTTTTTATTGTAGAATTTTATTGTTTTTTATTATATGCTTGTAAATTGCCCAGAGTGGCTGGGTGACCAGCCAGATGGGCAGTTAATAAATTAAGTAAGTAAATAAGTAAGTAAGTAAGTAAGTAAATAAATAAATTCAAACCATCAAATACAACATGATAAAATACAATATAAATGTTTTAAAACAACAGTGTAAAATGAAAAATAAAAACAAACAAAAAACCTAGCAGCAGTGCAAAGATTTAAAATATGGCAACAGATTTTAAAGAACAGAAACTGAAAGACTCAAATGTCTGGGAAAATAAGGTCTTCACCTGGTACTGAAAAGAGAACAATGTAGGCACCAGGAGAGGGTCTTTCGGAAGCTCATTCCACAACTGGAGGGCTGTTGACATGCTCAGATCCACTAGTCCACCCCTCCCTGAAAGACTCACCAAAGACTGCAAGGCTCCCCCTCCTTGACCAAATCTGTCTTTATCCACTGGCCAGTTTAAAACAGCATGTTGGAAAACCCATGAGCCCTCCATCTATGTCAAAAATGACATTTGCAAACATATTCCAGATTCCATGAGCCCCACCCTCTTCCACTGAAATGAGCTCTGAATTAAGCCTGGGAGACACACAAGCTTTTCAGCTTGGAATGTTTTGGTGTAGCAAATTTGTAAAACTTTAAAAAGTTTTTTTTAATAAGCCTTATTTTTTTAAAAAAATGTTTAGAGAAGCTGAGCAGGTGAAGACCTCCCTCCTTCCAAGATCCAGGCTTCCCTTAATAGAGTTCTTCTTTTAGACTGTGGATTCCTTCCAGCCGGCAGAGAAAGGACACTCTGTGATCCACACTGCAGCTGGCCCCCAGATGCCATCTGGTAATCAGATGGCTGCCAGTTTGTACCTCTCACAGCCAGCCCATCTCTAGGAGACATAGTCCAAAGGGTTTCCTCCTCAGTGTACTTTAAGAAGGAAATACAAGAAACTGCCTTAACTTCAGACTAGGTGTCCATGTGTCCATCTTGCCTAGTATTGTGTACACCAGGGGTGTTAAACCTCAAGCCCATGGGCCAAATCCACCCTTCTCCAGGGCCCACCCCCTTTCCCCTGATCGCTGATCATTTAGTGGTTTCCCAGCTTAAGAACATAAGAGAGCCATGATGGATCAGACCAAGGGTCCATCTAGTCCAGTATTCTGTTCACACAGTGGCCAACCAACTGTCGAACAGGAACCCACAAGTAGGGCATGAGCCCAGCAGCACCCTCCCGCCCATGTTCCCCAGCTCACTGCCTCTGGTACTGGAGGTAGCATGTAGTCATCAAGACTAGTAGCCATGGATAGCCTTCTCCTCCAGGAATTTGTCTAGCCCCCTTTTAAAGCCATCCAAATTGGTGGCCATCACTACATCCATGCTGGCTGGGGAATGCTGGGAATTGTAGGACTTTTTTTCTGTCTAAACATGCATAGGACTGTGTCCTTAAACTAAAATATGTTGCTATTTTGGTCCTGGCTCTTTTGCCTTTGGCCCTTCCAAAAAGCAACCTGCTATTAAAGGTACAGTAGCATTGGCCAGTAAAAAAAAGCAACCTGCTATTAAAGGTACAGTAGCATTGGCCAGTAAAAAAAAGCAAACTGCTATTAAAGGTACAGTAGCATTGGCCAGTAAAAAAGAAGGTGGCAACCCTGATCACAGGATAAGCAAGGGAGTGACGGCATTTCTTTTCCCACTGGTGGCACTGATGGCATCATAGGTGAGGAAGAGATCATGGGTCTTTTATTCTGCTAGGCTGTGGTGAGAACAGGCTCTTAGGCACAACGGGGATGGAGTTATCCACATTTTCACATAATCTGATCTTCCCCAATGCAGCCTGTCAAACTGATGGGTGCTTTGTTTGAGAGGATTAAGTGATGTATGAACTCTGCACCCCCACCCTAAACTGGATTTGGAATAGGCTCACTTCAAATAAGGTAATCTGGGCTCAATTACACTTGAGCCCAAACTAAGTTTTTTAAAGTTTGGCCTTATTTGGAGTTGAGGCCCTCTTGTGATCCTGATGATGTTAACAGTGGTGCCACTGGGCTTGGAGGCTGTTCTAATCCCAGCCCTCACACTTAGCCCCCTTTCCTTTCCCCTAAA
The DNA here is from genome assembly GCF_057233095.1 of Heloderma suspectum. Classification (NCBI taxonomy): domain Eukaryota; kingdom Metazoa; phylum Chordata; class Lepidosauria; order Squamata; family Helodermatidae; genus Heloderma; species Heloderma suspectum. The sequence continues at coordinate 7,560,766 of NC_139465.1, read as the reverse complement.
TTTGCTCAGTCGTGGTGGTAGCAGCAAGCTCACATAATGGGGAGTCCATTAGACCTCCAGTCTTGCAATTTCAGTGCAAGAATCCATGGGAGATGCATGGATCCAGTCGGGTCATCTGGAGCCATTGGACCCATGACTCCCATGGTCTTCACATCCAGGATGCTGTCCTGAGCATGAGCAAAGCAGCATCCCAGGCATAAAGACCCATAGGAAGTGAAGTTCCCATGGATCCTAAAGATCCATGGCAAATGTAGTTTCCTTTCCATGGATCCTGATGACCTTACTAGGACATAAGGACCCATGAGAACAGCATCTCACACGGACCCTTGCACCTGGCATACTGGTATGGGCAGTGCTGAAGTTCTAATGGAGGTCTCATAGCAAGGCCCTCCCAACAATAGCTGTATGGCAAGGCAGGATGGGAACAGAAGTGGTCAGCTGTGTTGGAAAGAGCTCTTGCCAGGCTGAGCCCACTGAGATCCAAGCCCAAACTTCAGAGGGTGTTTGGCCTCAGCTCACATTGTTTATTTCTAATCCTCACCCAATTCTGAACTTTGGTGCCATCATTAGTTAGTAGTAACAACAACAACGTTTATTTTTAAAAACAAAAATCCACAACAGGATTAGTTGAGGGTTGCTTATATAATTGTGCGGTCCAAAGGAGAGACAGCAATGGATGCCAAGGCTGGATTGCTGGCAGGGAGAAAGGGCATCTGTTCTTTATCACTATGCAGGAGTGATGATTTCTCCCCTCCTTCTATATATTGTTTTTGCCATCCCGGCTTTTCTTTCTTTTTCTTGGGTAAATGAGGGCAAATATCTTCCTTTAATGAGAAACAACCAGGAGAGCCTCCTTACTTTATTTAGCCCCAAATGGCTGTGAGTGTAGTAGATGCTCACCATATTTTGCAAATGAGTAGATTTTCTATCAGTGCCTTTGTATTAATGTTGCAAATTAAGAAACATCAGTACTGATGATTGGACGGTACAGTTCCCCCCCAGGGTGTATGTTCATCACTGCTGTATAAATGAAAAGCCTGTGTGTTTGAAGGAACATCAGCTTCCAGTTCCTATACACCAGGGATGGAGAACGTGTAACCCTCAAGTTGTTGCACCGCACTTCCCATAATCCCTCACCATTGGCTATGCTGGCGAGAGTTGCAATCCAGTGTTCTCCACCAATGCTATATACAAAGTAGACTTGCACATTCTTTGATGAGGGTAAAGTAGTCTCTCTTTAATTTTAAATCCTTGATGGAGAATTGTTTGGCAGCTGAAGGCCCCTGCGTCCAGTCCAGCCCCTTGAAAAATAATGCCACTTGGCCCCCAGGTTGCCACCATTAAAAAATAAAACAAAACTATGGTATGGACACATTTAGAACGTAGTGCAGTAGCCCCATCTGGAAGGCTGAAAGCTTAACGTTTGGCTCTACCTGGCCTGACGTGACATCAAAATGGCAGTACTTTGGTCAACATGAATACCAAATTTGAACATTCACAACAGCATTTATGCTATCCACTGCACACTTACCCAAGTCTTCAGAGAAGAAGAAGGCCTTGCAGCACCAAGGCCAACAATTTCGTTATTACTAGCAAATGGACCCAGATTCCCATGGGCCAGAATAGCCCTTCGTTTGGCACAGTGAAACCTTCAAGCAAACTTATGCAGCTGTCAGAGCTGAAGTGCCAGTGGGAGACATTGTGCCCTCTCTGTCTCTCACTGGCACCCCTAGCCACATCCCCTGCCATGGTGCACCCCTATAGCCCCCTAAGGAAGGAATCTGTCCACTGCATTCCCCTGAAGGGGGAGGGGGAAGGTGTATAACTGTGTCCCTTGGCCTACTGATCTCCTATGGCTTCCAAACTTATGTGCTGGTTAGGGAGGTCTGCCCCTAGTGGCTGAAGATGTTACTGCAGGTTTCAACCACATGTACACATTCAAATTAATTAAAATTAATTAGCGTATCTTAAAAAACAAACAAACCCTGAGCTGCACACCCCTATGGTCTTTTTACTATGCATGCCAAGTTTCAGGTGTTTAGGTTTCACAGTCTTGGCACTATGGTGCTGGTGGATGGACAAATGGACAGAGGGCCGATCTACATTGCACCCGCCATCTCAGTGAATTCGGTGTCCTGTCGGGTTAAACGCTCTTGCATTAAAATGTGATTATCTACACTCACCCATTTTCCCCATTGCAGTGCTTCATCGAATGCACGAGCTCAGTTCACACTCGAGTGCTGTGCTGTTTTCCTGCTCTTAAAGATGGAGGCTCTCATTGGAGGATCAGAAACTCTTCCTGGTTCTGCTGATTCCACACCCACCATGTTCACAGCTCTCGATGGCCCCATGTTGTCTTCCAGCTACTGATTGCATAGCTTCCTCAGCACTCAATGTTTCCTCAGCAACAAGCAAAGGGCTGGATGTGCACGCGCTTGTCTGATCTTGGAAGCTAAGCAGGGTCGGCCCTGGTCAGTAGTTGGATGGGCGACTGCCCAGGAATCAGGCTCCCTACATTGAGCAGGGGGTTGTTCTATCCCTTCAAATGAGACTAAGTTTTACCCCCGTCTATCCCCCGCTTCGGATTATTATTTTTTAATTAAGGCGTTATCTTCAAAGAATTGTGGCTTCTCCGCATTTTTTTTTTTTTCTAATTCAGGTATGTGCTTCAAAGAGTCGAAAATGCAAAGATCTGAAGAATTTTCAAATCTTCAAAGATCATGCCTGAATTAAAAAAAACATCGCAGAGAAGCCACGATTCTTCGAAGATAACGCCTTAATTAAAAAACAAAAAATCCAAAGTGGAGGATAGACGGGGGTAAAACTTAGTTTCATTTGAAGGGATAGAACAACCCCCTGCTCAATGCAGGAAGCCTGATTCCTGGGCGGTTGCTCATCCAACTACTGACTGGGGCCGACCCTGCTTACCTTCTGAGATCAGACAAGCTCGCACACATCCAGCCCCTTGCTTGTTGCTGAGGAAACATTGAGTACAGAAGAAGCTATGTGATCAGTAGCTGGAAGACGACATGGGGCTGTCGAAAGCTGTGATTGGACAGGAGAGAAATACAAACACCGCTGTATATGGACAAGCAGGGGAGGGGACTACGACCAGATATGGTAGCAAAGGCGGAAAATCAGAGCATGTTAAGGGGAAAGATTGGGATATCAGGGTATTGAAAGTGGGAGCACAGAAGCGGGAAATTCCGGTTCCAATTCGAGGCGGCTACTGCGTAGTGTGAAAGACAGGCAGTGAAACCTCATTGGAAGCGGAAAAAACCATAAGTGTAGACTGGCCCAGACAGACATCCTTCTTTATTATTATAGATTTATGCTCCCAACATAGGCTTTTGTCACCTGAATGACAGTTTGGAACAACCCCATCAACTCTTGTTAGATCCAGGCATCACTGACTTCTAAATTCATTGCATGATTTTTGATGGTAACTGCTTGCGCCTTCAAAACCTTTTCTGGGCAATACAGCAAATTGTCAGCCTGTGTGAATTGACCCTCTCTTGCTGTTTCTGATCCTGTGCCTGAGACTGAGGCTATCATTTTTGTCAAGATCCATCTGTTCCTTCTCCTCCTCCATTTGCCAAAGGCACTTCAGATCTGGCAAACCCCTTTGCAGGTCTTCCAGGGAAGGCACACTTGGCGGATAGACAGTCAGAAAGGCCGCTCGTAATTATTCCAGGTCGAATATGATGTCAATGCCTATTAGGAAAGAAAAGGGTTCAAAAAGAACCAAGGACAGGAACCAGCACAGCTTCTGGCTAAGGAACTTGGCCCATGTCTTCGTTTCCAAATCTCTGATCCAGATTTCTTCAACTATAAATGCAGAAATCAAGTAGGACAAATGAAGTGACTGTTTTATTAAGAACATCCTCAGAAGACCATTTGCCAGTTTGCCAGTTTTTGGTGAGGGCCTGTCTTTTGAGAAAGTTCTTTGAAGGCTATGTTTCAAAAATAGAGGTGCATGGGTCTTAATGTGGTCTGAAAGTCACATCCTTGGATTTATGAATAGGCTTGTAAGTCAGAGGCTGTGGCTTTCAGACCACATTAAGGATCATCACACTCATATCCTGCTTGTGGGCTTCTCATCAGGGCACCCGGCTGGCCACTGTGGGAACAGAATTCTGGACTAAACAGGCCATTAGTTTGATCTAGCAGGGCTCTTTGGATGTTGTTTCACCTGCTACTTTTAGGCTGCAACCGTATACGAACTTATCTGGGAGCAAGCTCCATCAAGCTGTATGGGACTTATTTCTGAGCAAACATGTATAGAATTGTGCTGTTAATTGATTAATTGATGAAAAATCTTTTTAAATTGGGGATGCCTTTTTACTTTATTTAAAACATTTCTATACCACTTCATTTTTTAAAAACAAAACAAATGTACACATAAGATAATATTAAAAATTGCAACCATAAAACAAGATGAAAGTCCAGAAAAAAAACAACATAACAATTTAGTCAATTAATCAATTAATTAATTTTAGTCAATTAATTCTTTTTATTATTAACATTTCTATACTGCTTTATCAGCTAAAATGCCATCATGGCAGTATACAACAAAGTTGAAACAGTCAAACTGACAGAGAAACCAGAGGGATGATTAGATATGGAATAAGCAGGATGGTCATAAGTCTTGCTTTACAGAGGGAAGTCCTGTATTTGAAGGTGTCTTTTATTCAAAGGGCTATCCAGTCTGAGACTGGTTTAAAGATAAAGAACCATCTGAAGGAAGAGTTGGGCCTTGAAGTTGCCCATCAAGCTGGACACCAGAGTGAGAAAGGCACATAGGTCACTTGTTCACAGTCTTCGAGACTATGGTGAGATGTACTACACTTACATTTAAATCATAGCAATTATTTCTGAATTTGCATCTATACATATAAATAAAAATATGAACATATTATGCATATCAGTATCCTCTTTTGTCCTCTTTTTGAGTGATGTATTTCTTCGTTTTTGGCAATTCATAAGTGACCATAGTGCAATGGTAGGCATGCAGAAAGTCTCAGGTTCAATCCCTGGTGTTGTCAAGTTAAACAAAGAATTACATGTAGCAAGGCTGGGGAAAGCTCTGGAGAGATGCCCCCAGTTGGTGTAAACTAGCCTTCCCCAACCTTATGTCCAAGAAAGGAAGACAAGATAGAGTTGCACAAAATTATGCATGGTGTGGAGAAAGTGGATAGGGAGACATTTTTCTCACCCTCTCATAATACTAGAGCCCAGGGTCATCTCATGAAGCTGATTGGTGGGGGATTCAGGATAGATCAAAGGAAGTTAGCTAAACTAACTAACTAACTAACTAACTAACTAACTAACTAACAGTAGGCTAGATGAAACAACGATCCGGTGGATCCACAGTTGGCTACAGAATCGGACTCAAAGAGTGCTTATCAATGGGAACTTCTCAACCTGGGGAGAGGTAACGAGCGGGGTACCGCAGGGCTCAGTCCTGGGCCCAGTGCTCTTCAACATTGTTATTAATGACTTGGAGGAGGAGGTGCAGGGAATGCTGATCCAATTTGCAGATGACACAAAATTGGGCGGGATAGCTAATACTTTGGAAGACAGAAACAAAATTCAAAGTGATCTTGATAGACGGGAGCGCTGGGCAGAAAACAACAGAATGACATTTCATAGGGATAAGTTACAAGATGGGGGATACGTGGCTCAACAACACTACAAGTGAGAAGGATCTTGGAATTGTTGTCGATCACAAGCTGAATATGAGCCAACAATGTGATGTGGCTGGAAAAAAGGCAAATGCTCTTTTGGGCTGCATTAATAGCATAGCTTCCAAATCCCAGGAAGTACTAGTTCCCCTCTACTCAGCACTGGTTAGGCCTCACCTGCAGAACTGTGTCCAGTTCTGGGCACCACACTTTAAGAAGGATGCAGACAAACTGGAGAGGGTTCAGAGGAGGGCAACAATGAGGGGACTGAAAAAAAAGCCCTAAGAGAGACTGAAAGAACTGGGCATGTTTAGCCTTGAGAAGAGAAGACTGAGGGGAGATAGGATAGCGCTCTTCAAGTACTTGAAAGGCTGCCACAGAGAGGAAGGCCAGGATCTCTTCTCGATCATCCCAGAATGCAGGACACAGAATAATGGGCTCAAGTTACAGGAAGCCAGATTCTGGCTGAACATCAGGAAAAACTTCCTGTTAGAACAATGCGACAATGGAACCAATGACCTAGGGAGGTAGTGGGCTCTCCTACACTGGAGGCATTCAAGATGAGGCTGGATGCTCTGACTTGGATTCCTGCATTGAGCAGGGGGTTGGACTCGATGGTCTTGTAGGCCCCTTCCAACCCTACTATTCTATGATTCTATAAGTCCTTCTTGATACAGTGTACAGTGAAACTACGGAGTTTGCTACCACAAGATGTAGTGACGACCACCAATTTGGATGGCCTTAAAAGGGGATTGGACAAGTTCCTGGAAGTGAAGGCTATCAATGGTGACTAGTCCTGATGGCTATATACTACCTCCAGTATCAGAGGCAGTATGCCTGTGTCCACCAGTTGCTGGGAAACATGGGCAAGAGGGTGCTGTTGCACTCACAGCTTTTTCGTGGGTTTTTCATGGTTGGCCGCTATGTGAATGCTGCACTAGATGGACCTTGCTCTGATCCAGCATAGCTCTCTTATCTTATATTTTCAGCTACAATGTTTATCATCCCTAACCACTGGCCATGCTGGTTGGGGTCATGGGAGTTGTAGTCCAAAACTACAGTCAGGGAAGGCTAGACTGGATAACCCAACTGGTTATCCAAGGACGGTTTTGCCATGTGGGCTGCTCTCTTGTGGAACGGGCCTAAATCCAGGTATAAATCTAGGCCCAGAATTCCCAGGCCCCTCAACACCGGGACAGAGACCACAAGGCTGCTGGTACATTGCTCTTTGAAGGGGTGTTTCCCTTGCAAAGAGCAATTGCTTCCCACCGAGGCGTAAAGAGAACAGAAGCTCTTTGCTGCTCCTTGAAATTGGCACGCTTTCTTGCTGCTGGGGAGGCAGAAAAAGAGACTGGAGAGTTGCGCTGAAGTGGCCAAACCAGAGCGCATGACAGCAGAGAGAAGACTGCCAAGCAGAGCCTGAGTCCTGTGAGTTTTGATAGGTGCTTTCCTGTTTCCATTGGAAGTGAGCTGAAGAGGCATGGCTTCAGCAGGCGTGAAAACAGTATGAGCCTGCATCTGCTTGATCTCAACTGTCTCTTTGTCCCCCCGACTCCACAAGAAGATACGGTTGACCAAATCATTGACGAGAGGCAAAGAAATGTCTCTTTCGTTCCCCTCTCCTCCCTATAATTATAATAAGAATAGGCCTAATTGTTTTCTTGAATTTGGTTTGTTTTTATGAGCTCTGTGCAAATTACATAAGATCCAGAAATAAGATCTACACAGGACTGGGTAAAGCACGAAACAGAAACAGCTGTTGGACACATGTTTGCTGATTAAAAAGTAATTCTATTTGTCTTTGGATTATTTGTTTTTTTAAGAAAGGGGCTGGCAAGTGGTTCTTCTTTTTCTTTAGCCGAGATGTTCTTAAACATGAAGGAGGTGGTGCTCTCCATGTCACAACCCATAATGGTCATTTTTCTGGAGTTGTCCCTGTTAAATAAAAACATAAGGAGAGCCCTGCTGGATTAGACTACAGGCCTATGTGGTCCAGCAATTTGTTCACACAACCAGATGCCCAAGTGGGAACCCACAAGCAGGACATGAATACAACAGTGCCCTCCCACTCATATTCCCAAGCAACTGGTGTACATAGGCATACTGGAGGATGGGTGGATGGACGGACGGACAGACAGACAGACATCACTGTCCCTGTTTTGTCCCTATTTCTGCCTTTTGTGGATGCCTCACTGACATTCTCTTAGTGCATCTTTAACATGAACGGTCTTTTGGCTTTCAGATTAGTAGAAGACAGGCTGTTCCAGAGCCAACCAATTGATTGACTCAATAATAAAACAAGTACATTACAACACAATTAAGAACTAAATAACAGAATAAAAACAGCATCCAACCCAACAGCCCGCTTACACGCCACGAGGCCTGCTTGAGTAAAAACATCTTTGCCTGCCAGTGGAAGGATAGCAGAGAGGGGACCAGCGTAGCCCTCCTCGGCAGGGAGCTCTAGAGCTGGGGAATAGCCACCAAAAAGGCCATCTTGCCCCCGCCCCCACTAAAAGCACCTCTGAAGATGGTGGTACCAAAAGAAGGCTCTCTTGCAAAGATCTTAAGACCCTGGAAGGCTTGTCTGGGTGAAGGCCGTCTTTCAGGTCGCTTGGGCCCAAGCCATATAGGGCTTAGCTAGCACTTTGAATTGTGCCCAGAAACAGACCAGAAGCCAGTGAAGCTATCCTAAGAAAGGAGTCATGGGCTCCCTATAAATGGCCCTGGTTAACTGTCTGGCTGCAGCCTTCTGGGCCAGCTGAAGTTTCTGAATAGTTTTCAAAGCCAGCCTCACATGGAGCATGTTACAGTAGTCCAAATGGGATGTAACTAAGGCATGTGTGACCATGGTCAGATCTGACATAGGAACAGGTGCAGTTGATGCACTAGCTTCAGCTAGGCAAATGCACTCTTGGCCACTGCTGAAACCTCCGCATCCCGCTTCAGGGCCAAGTCCAGAAGTAACCCAGACTGTGAGTGTGAGTCTTCAGGAGTAGTATAACCCACCCAACACAGGCTGAGTCCCTGTCCTGGATATTTTTTTAATCCCAGAATTTGCTGGAGCATGCTTACAATTCTCTTCTTGATTCTTATCTCTTCTGAGTCACCTATAGGCCAGAAGCAAAGGCATGGATGAAGAAGATGAGAATATGTTTTGCATTACAGTTTGTTTATGAAGCCAGTGCTAATTGGCTGTCCGCCTAGAATATGTGTTTCTGATTTTTCCTCTGAAATATGAATCAGGTAATACTGCCAACAGATACTCTGTTCTCTCAATTCCCTCTCCTGTTCTAGCAGTTCAAAATAGTTTGGAACACAGACTTATTCACTCTCCTTGCATGAGTGAGCTTGAACCACTGCAAGCCAGATTCCAGCTGAACATCAGGAAAAACTTCCTGACTGTTAGAGCAATACGGGAGGGCTCTCCCTAGGTCATTGGTGGGCTCTCCCACACTGGAGGCATTCAAGATGAGGTTAGACAGCCATCTGTCAGGGATGCTTTGACTTGGATTCCTGCATTGAGCAGGGGGTTGGACTTGATGGTCTTGTAGGCCCCTTCCAACCCTACGATTCTATGATTCTAAGCACTCCTCTACAGTCTCCTTGCATGAGTAGACCTTCTACCACCTGCTTGCTCTATGCCTCTGGTACATTGGTGTCAATTGCATTGGTTTATTGAGGAATGAGCTTGTGGCTGGGTGGCATGAAATTGGACTTAAATGATCTTTTGGTTTCTCAGCAATTGCAATGTTTGACTTATAGGACAGATTATGTGTTTCTGGGTTGGCCAGCACAGTTTTAATGGTGGAAAGAAATCTAAATCCACTTGGTACCAAAGGAGAAAGGAACTCTCTGCAGCAAGAAAGGACCTGCATGGAAGTTGTGAAAGAGCCACCATGCAGGCCTGAGGTATCTCAGAGCTGGGTATGTGCATTGTGAGCAGAGACACTCATTCAGAGCATATTTGGAACCTCACCAGTGTTTCAATGCAGTTCTTTCTTGAGGACAAGAACATAAGAAGAGCCATGTTGGATCACACCAAGGTCAATCTAATCCAGCATTCTTTTCTCACTGTGGCCAGTCAGCTGCCCTCGGGAAAGCTGCATGCAAGACATGAGTGCAATGGCACCCTACTGCTCATGTTCCCCATCAAGTCGTGTACAGAGGCAAACTGCCTCTGATATTGGAGGTAGCCTATAGTCATCAGGACTAGTAAACACTGATAGCCTTATCCTCCAAGAATTTATCCAATCCCCTTTTAAAGCCCTGCAAAGTGGTGGCCACTACCATATCTTGCAGTAGCGAACTCCATAGTTGCACCATGTGCGATGAAAAGAATAGGGATGTCAGAAGAATCTGGGGGGGGGGGGTTAGAGCTCGCTGAGCTTTCGTCAGGCCTCTCAGACTTTGGCTCTTTTCCCTGCAGCCTGGCCCGACTTGATCTGCATTGAGTCCATCCAGCTTGTGGATTTTTCCGGGTTTAAAAAATTTATATAAATAGGAATGCGCGCAAATTGCAGGGTGAAATTTGCATGATTGATGCAAACTTTGGTCATAATTTGCTTAATTTGTACAAATGGCAGCTGCACATTTCCATTTACATGAATTTTAAAGAAACAGATACAGTTCCCAGATTTTTGGGAAAAATCCCTGCATCTTGGCCCACAAATGTGAGCCAGGCCGGGTGCTCGCTGGGAGTCTGCTGAGTCCAGAAAGGACCAGATTGCACAGCGATGGACATCCCTAGGAAAGAAGCCCTTCCTTTTATCTGTCCTGAATCTCTCACCATTCAACTTCATGGTATGACACCAGGTTTTAGTATTATTAGAGAGGGGAAAAAAGTTCTACCTATTCACATTCTCCACACCATGCATAATAGTGTACACTTCTCTCAAGTCTCCCTTCACTGGCCTTATCTCTAAGCTAAACAATCCCAGATGTTGCAATCTTTCCTCATAGGGGAGTTGTTCCTGCCCCTTGATCATTTCAGTTGTCCTTCTCTGCACTTTTTCAATCTGTACAATACCCTTTTTTAGTTGCGGTGACCAGAACTATACACAGTATTCCAAGCATGGTCACACCATAGTTTTGTACAAGGGGAGTAGAATCTTGGTAGTTTTATTTTCAATTCCTTTCCTAATTATGCCTAACATGGAATTGGCCCTTTTCACAGCAGTCACACACTGGGTTGACATCTTCTTTGAGCTGCCTACCACAACCCCAAGATCTCTTTCTTGGTCAATTACCATTAGCTCAGATCCTATCAGCTTATATGTGAAGTTGGTCAGTCACTTTACACATCACTTTACACTTGCTTACACTGAACCACATTTGCCATTCTGATGCCCAGTTTGGAGAGATCCTTTTGGAGCTCCTCACAATTCCTTTTTGTTTTAACCACCCTAAATAATTTGGTGTCAGCAAACTTTGTCACATTACTGCTCATTCCTAACTTATGAACAAGTTGAAAAGTATGTTCCCAATACATATCCCTATGGGACCCCACTGTTTGCATCCCTCCATTGGGAGAATTTTCCATTTATTCCTACTCTTTGCTTTCTGTTCTTTAACCAGTTACTAATCCATAAGAGGACCTCTCCTCTTATTCCATGACTGCTAAGCTTGCTCAGGGGACTTTGGTGAGGGACTTTGTCAAAAGCCTTTTGGAAGTCCAAGTAAACAATGTCTGCTAGATTACACCTGTCCACATGTTTATTGACACTCTCAAAGAACCCTAAAAGCTTAGTGAGACAGGACTTACCTTTGCGGAAGCCATGCTGATTCTTTTCAACAGGGCTTGCCCTTTTATATACTTACTACTTTTATCTTTAATAATGCTTTCAACCAATTTATCCAGAACAGATATTAAGCTATCCAACCTGTAACTTCCCGGAGCCTCGCTGGATCCCTTTTAAAGAATTGGATTTACACTGGCCATTCTCCAGTCATCTGGTACAGAGACTGATCTTAGGGACATGGTACATATTTTTGTTAGAACATTAGCAATTTCACATTTGAATTCTTTAGGAACTCTTGGATGGATACCATCTGGGCCCAGTGAGTGATTAGCTTCCAATTTGTCAGCAAGGTTGAGAACTTCTTTTGTCACCACTATTTGCCTCAGTTCCTCAGACTCTGTTCCTGGAAACATCTGTTTGGGCACAGGTATCTGTCCTACATCTTCTGGAGTGAAGACAGATGAAAAGAATTTATTGAACTTCATTGCAGTTTCCTTCACCTCCTTTAATTCCGTTGTCATCCAACTACCTCCCCAGCTGCTTTCCTGCTTCTGATGTATTTAAGGAATTATTTATTGTTAGCTGATGTCATTAGTGATACACTCTTCAAAATGCCTTTTTGAGTCCCTTATTGTCTGCTTGCACCTCCTTTGTGAAAGTTGGTGCTCCCTTTTGTTCTCCTCATTTGAGCAAGACTTTCATTCTCTAAAGGAAGCCTTCTTTTCTCTAGTAGCCTCCTTGACACTGTTTGTTAACCATGCTGGTGACTTCCTGGCTTTGATGCTACCTTTCATAACCTGTGATAGACATTCTAGCTGAGCTTCTATTATTATGGCTTTGAGTAAACTTGGAGCATTTTAAAGGGATTTAACCTTCTTGACTCCCCTTTTCAACTTTTTACCAGTTCCTTTATTTTAGAGAAGTTTCCTCTTTTGAAGTCAAACGTGACTGTGTTGGACATCTTTGGCAATTTTCCACTTCAATATATAATCAAACTGTTAGCACTATGGTCACTGTTTCCAATTGGTTTGACAACATTCTCATACTAGGTCCTGGGTGGCACCACTTAGGGTTAAATCTAGGGCCACCTCTCCTCTGGTTGGTTCCATGACTGACTGTTCTAAGTCATTTGGGGCATTGACAAATGTAACATCGTTGTCATGACTGGAACATGTATTTATCCAGTCAATGTGGGGGTATTTGAAGTCACCCATTATTACAACACTTCCTCACTTGGATGGCTCCTTGATTTCATTTTCCATCTCAGGATCACCCTGAGCACTGTGGTCTGGATGACAATGGCATGTCCCTAGTACCAAATTACTGTTGTCACCCACAGCACTTCTGTGGAGGTGTCTGGCCCTTTTAGGTTTCCTAGTCAGCTTACCAAGTGTTCCGGACAATGGTTGAGCAGGAGGGTTTCTCCATGACAATAGAAGGAGAAGCAAATGGAGGATTACCCAGATTTTTTCAAGGGATCAGCTTTGGTGCACTTGTGTCCATGCAGGGCTCCATGAGCGAGTTCACCACATCAGTATAAATTGCTTCACAGAAGATACTTCTGGGTGGGGGTTGGAGTGAATATCATCTGACTGGCAGGGGCAGCTCAACCAATAAGAGAGGCTCCCCCCATCCAGGCTCCGCCCCCTTTCTCCAATAAAATCCTGGCAGGTTTCCTCCAGTGTCTTGCCAAAAATCACTCTCCTTCTCTCTCTCCCGTCCCCACATTAAATACTGCCTTAAAGCAACAGTCATCACAGGAATACAGCATTCCCCCTGTCTTGAGGCTGATGAAGCTGTGAACAATCTCCTCTCTCTCTTTCTCCCCCCCCACATTCCTTCCTTCCTTAAATAAGCAATCATAATAGGAACACAGAGTTCTTGCTGCCCTGCAGCAATCATCGAAGCTTCAAACCTGTGAAGCTTTGACATTAAGGCTCTGTAAATGTGTTATTTCGATTCATGGGAATCTCAGTAAGTGCGCATTTCGGGAACAAGCCTCATTGACCACAATGGGAATTACTTTTGAGTAGACACATGTATGTTTTTGCTGGGAAAGACAGGGAGGGGAAACAAAGGTATGAGAAACCAGCCCCCTTTCTAACTTGATGCTGCGCAGGAACAAAGGTGTGAATTAGTTACTTCTGAAGGGAATAAACGAAACAATGGAGAATTGCAGCTTCGGGAAAGCGCTTTGCAGCCTTTAGGGAAGTAGTGCTTTACAAATGTGCTATTTCAATTGAGGGGGATCCCTGTAAATGCTGGTGTGTGCATTCAGGGGACAAGCCTCATTGACCATAATGGGAGTCACTTCTGAGTAGATGCTAATCGGTTTGTGCTGGGAAACACCGGGGCAGAAAACACCCCTTGACTGGGGTCACAGTGAAAGGCACACCCCTGGACAGGGCTAGCATACCCGAGGGCTTGTGGGAGCTTGGGGCATACAACAACTATATGCGGAGAGCCTGGCTTAAGGAAAAGAATTGGACTTTAAGAAGCCTCAGGAAAACTGTTTTTTCCCTGATAAGCTTCGGGGCTGCTGCTTGATGGCCATGACATCATATGTCCCTAATGACCTCCAAGTGCAGTCAGCTCAAAGTATGTTGCTGGTGGAGATACCCCCCTGGACATATAATGCTCTTTTTGTCAAGACATGCAGCAGCAATCTTTGGGCAGTTTTGGGGGAAGTGCTGGAAATGGTGATGAAAGCATTCACTATTCAGAGTACGGGCCATGCCAATGCAGGAAGTATAGATCTCACTCTGAATTGGCTTCAAGATGGCCTCACGCACTCAGATCTAATAGACTGCTTGGTGTCATAACATCCATATGTCAGGGATGCTCAGCCTTTTCAACCCTGAGGGCCATATTGGATGTCTGTTCAGGTGGCCGGGGCTGCAAACACACGTGCACGTACACACACGTTCACAAACCACCCAGCCAACCAGGAATCCTGACTCCTAACGTTTCTCCCCCCTCTAATCCACTCTCTTGTCGAAGGATCCTGACATCCCACACTCTGTTACCTGGAACTTTTTCAGAGAAACCCAGGAAAATAAAGCTCTAGGAGCAGACTCTGTGGTTCCTGCTGGAGACTTTGAGCACCGTTTGCTAGGACACTCCAGGAATGGGGCTTCTATGGCAGGAACCATAGAAGCCAACCTTAGAGCACTTTTTCGGTGTGCTTTTTCTCTAGGGGACTGGGGCTGCCAGGTAGGGCTTGTGGGGCCACCTTAGGCTTGCTGGCCTCACATTTTGTTTCTCTGCCCTATGTGGTCCACTGGGACATTATTTCCATGAGGAAGGTTTAATAGATGGCTCAGTTATTTATGTGTGTACATGAATCGGGTGCCTGAAATGATGATGACTGTGTCTGCGTCTAGGCAAGCACATTTGGGCAGCATGCCTACGGTAGGAGTGTCTGCTCTGCCACTCATGTCATCCAGATCCCAATGTGCTTACCTGGAGCAAATGTGGCCCTTAGGCCAAAATGCCCAATCCTATTCCTGATCTATAGCTTTGTCTGTCAAGTTGTTGTTGTTGTTGTTAACATTTATATACCACCCCATAGCCGAAGCTCTCTGGGTGGTTTACAAAAGTTAAAACATTAAAATACAGCATACAAAGTTTAAAAAACCATTTACATAAAAGCATACATACAGACAACATGTATCTAAAAACAACTTTGAACTAAAACCATTAAAAAAAATACAACAATACAACAACACAGCGTAAAACAACACACAAAAGTCAGCAGAAGGAACAAGAGTTCTAAAATGGGAAGGCCTGCTGGAATAATAGAGTCTTCAATGCCTGCTTTAAAATTTTCAACGAGGTCAGCAGGCGCATTTCAACCGGCAGGTCATTCCACAACGCAGGGGCGGCCAAGGAGAAGGTCCTTTTGCGTGTGGCTGCCAGTCTCACATTAAGCAGCCGTAGCAGAGAGCCCTCAGAGGACCTTAGGCAGCAGACTGGGACGCAGGGGAGGAGGCACTCCCTAAGGTACGTTGGACCTAGACCATGTAAGGCCTTAAAGGTAAGAACCAGCACTTTATATTTTGCTCGGAAACAAATTGGCAGCCAGTGTAAAGATTTTTTAAAGCATCATTCATTTCAGAGCTTTACAATTATCGACCTTACAGAGTTAGGTTAGCTTTAACTGCACTTAAAGTCAGTGCTATCAGCTAAACAATTATCTATAGAGAGAGAGGTTGCAACGGCACAGTAGATGCCTTTACATGAAGGGAGGCTGTTACTGGAAATAATTCCTGGGAGAAATTCCTTTTTGAGCATGGGTTTTCCCCTTCTAAGAACACCATTCTAAACCCCTGGTGCTGAGTGATACGTCGTGCAAGTTCCTTTCTAGTTAAGCAGAGCTGATCACTGCTTCTTGTGGCTTGTTCTGTCCCAGAAGAATAGCTAGAATTAAGGAAATAAGTGTGGAAGACAAGATATGTCAACCTCATCAACCACTGTAATGTACTTGGCCCTGGAAGCATAGTTCTCTTTGCTTTACCAAAATCCCAGGATGATGTGAAAAGATTATGGTGGGCCGATGAATGAAATCAGACATTATATTTCTCTCCCCATTTCCTCCAACCACTCATCTCTGTAATTTTCCAGAAGTTGTTGTTGTTTTAAATTTCACTGTAAGCCAACATACACAGAGACATAACTCGGGGTGTGATCATATTTGAGGACAGTTGGAGGACATCTACTTTCTCCAAATAGATAACCCACATCAGGAAACATCAGTGTACATAGTGTACTGCTCTCTACATCACCGCCACAAGCCAATGGAGTCCAGGTGAAATGGATAGCGTCCAGTTTGGCAGCAGGAAGAAGCAAGTGTTGTGATGAGAGAAACCAATTTACAAGAGAGCGGAATAGGAGACACTTGGATGTGTTACAGAGGAAACAGTTTTGCAAGCCATAGAACACTCAAAACACATAAGACCAAGAAGATTCCTGGCGCAATGGTTTCAGATGTCACTTGGGTTGTGCCTTTAGCCAGTGACTAATAAGGAAGACCAACATTTGTGTACATCAGTTGGATCCAGACTTAGTCATACTTAGAGTAGACTCAAGATAGTCATGATTAATTCAAGTCCCATTGATTTCAGTGGGCCTACTCTAACTAAGCCTGGATCCAACTCCATCTGTGCGTGGAGGATTTTTTTAGGCATCTGTGCCATGGTAGATGACATCTGTCCCTCTTTTGTTCTTGAGGAACAGCTGATTCTTGTGGAATATTTTGTATTTTTTGAAAAGATCTCATGGGCAACTGAACACAGAGATATTACATCTCCCAACTGGCCATTCATGCGACTTTTATGTATCTGAAAGTACTAGAGTAGGATACATTGCAGTATGTGAACTCTAAGAGATCTGACAAATTAGCATATGGCTTTTTGGTGGCCAGCCTACATGTAGGAACATGGCAGTCAATGTTTTGTTTTGTTAAAACCACAATAATTTTTTTTTTAAAATGGAGGTTCTATGTCTTCTTTCAACATCTCAGCAAGTTTATGCTGAATGTTTGCCACAGCACAAAACTACACTAGAACCAGATTTTAAGACCTCCAGAGGGGAAGGAGGGATTTTGCCATTTCATTTTGTCTTTAAGGATCATGGATTCCTGTAAGCATGCAACATTATCAGTTTATTTATATGTCCCTTTCCCAATTATGCTCAAAGTGCCTCACAAGAACAGCAAACTAATATATAGGCACAACAAAAACATAGTCATAAATATATGAAACATAGTTACATAGGCCTTATAAATTATTTATTTATTTATTTATTTATTTCTATACCGCCCAATAGCCGAAGCTCTCTGGGCGGTTCATATTTTTTTCTGGTTTGACAGAACTTTCTTTTTCTGGCTTCACAGATCATAACTGATTTTTTTTTCCATCACTGCATGCTTCCAAAATGAATATTGGATGAAGTTTATAGAAGTTCTGTTCCTATTTTATCCAAGCAAGCCTGTTTTTAAACAGTATTAGGGTTCAAGAACAGAACAGCTTCACTTTTTAAAGCTTCATTAATGAGTGGAAGGGAGGGTGGGTTTGTTTATTTCTTTTTTGGTGTCCTGCAGAAATTCATCCACTAGGTATTTTTTGCATACTTGACAAAGCATGAAATGTCATGTAAGGTTATGCCAATTTCACTTGTCTTCTTTTTAATATTCAACGTATCTCCCACCCTGGTTGTTTTTTTTCCCAATCAAACCAGAAACCCTCCCACCCAAATGAATCACACTATGTTGACTGATTACCTCAGTCGAAGAGGTAGCAACTTTCCCTCTAGTTTATTTTTGTGGGGCTGAAAAGCTTCTTGTGGAATTGCTTTTTGGCAGTAGAGCATATTGCAAAGTTATTTTGATGATGGCAACTTCGTAATGCCAAATTAGTGAGCTGTATCTGGTGGGCAAACCAATGGGTGGGCAGTTGGACTACAGTGGAAGAAGCGGGCATCAACCTTGTCTTGAGGGTGTCTCTGTCAAGACGTTTGGGTGAAGGCAGATGTAATATTTTATAGCAGTGGTGCTAACCCAGGCATACATTTCCGCTCTGGAGCTGAGTCCTGGGAAAGCAACAACTACAAACCATAGTTATGCAAGCTTGATGTGGGAGCTGGAGTGTGTGGTGCTGGCTGGCTGCGCCCTATGATGAGGTCAAGAAGAAACCTCCCCCAATCCCCGAAAAAGCCACCTCGAGACACAAAAACATTTCAGAGAGCAAACACATACATCAGTGCATGTAGGTCTCAATTAGCTACTTCTCAGATTCTCCACTTTGCTGGCTGCCTGCTCCTCACTTGAATACTTATTACAGGCCAGAGTTAGTTGGGTTTCTTTCTACTGCACGCAGAGTGAGGCATGTGTAAGCCCACAGAAATCTGGTCTGACATGGCAGAAGGCAATTCTTAGTATCCCTTGCGGTCAAGTATAGTTTTCCTGCAAGATACCTTCCTTGGAGGTTGCTGAGTCATACAGCTTCCTTATACATCTGTTTTTCAAGTATTCCTCCAGCTGCATTGTGCCATCCCACAGCTGCCTATGGAGCAGAGAGCTTTAGGAACCTGCTTTGCAATAACTCAGAAATTTTGTTTTTCTAAATGTAGCACCTGTTGGCTTTTGTTGCACTCTTCATCTGAAACTGGGGTCATCTTGCTTCTACCAACACGGCCCCAAGGCAGTAAGAGAATGTATGTAATCAAAGTGGGATTAGATTAATCCCGACAAACAGGTGTTCTGGTATCCAGAGGTCTGAGGCACTGCTTGAAGCCTACATTTCACAGACACGTGTGGTGGAACAAATCCCCGCCTTTGCAGTGCTCAAAGGACACAGAGGGTTACAACTTTATAGGCCACAATAAGAATAGTCATCTGTGTGATACAACGCCTAGTTAAGGTGCATTTGAGTGCACTATTCTGTGTGAGAAGGTAACCTAATATTATTATTTTCTTTTATTTCTGGTTTATATTTATATTCCATTTTTCAGCCTCCTGGAAACTGAGTGCAATGTTGAGTTCAAGATGGCTTGCATTCGGTGAAATATTGCATGTGTAACCATGCACTGGATTCCCCCCCCCCATAGCACAATCCTATGCATGACTACTTGGAATTAAGTCCCACTGAGTTCAATGCCACCTACTCACAGGTAAGTGTGGATAGGTTTGCAACCTTAATTGAACTTACTTCTGAGTAGACATGCATAGGATTGCACCCTCATCGCTATTTCATTTAGGTGTTCCAGCTGCCAATCCAGGAACTGGTCCTCCAGATAATCTTAATGTAAGAACATAAGGAGAGCCATGCTGGATCAAACCAAAGGTCCATCTAGTCCAGTATTCTGTTCACACAATGGCCAACCAGCTACTTGTGGGAAATCCACAGGTAGAACACAAGTACAATAGCACTCTCCAACTCATGTCTCCCACTCAACTAGTACACAGAGGCATACTGCTTCTGATACTGGAGGTAGCATACAGCCATCATGACCAGTAGCCAATGATAGCTACTTGATATATTAAGATATCTTCTTGGTACCCTAGTACTGTTTTTCACTTGAAGTTTCAGTCCATGACTTCTGTGTTCCCTGGGTGAAGCCTATTTTAGTGCCTTGCTGGTTGGGTTTCTACTGCTGCAGAAATGTTCCTCTCCTGCTGATCTCTTTCTCTCTGACTTACCGTGAGACCCATCATTGCTTGGACAGTGCAATATAAGAGAAGATTATGATTTACTTCCAGATCACCAACTGGGTCAACTTGCGTTGTCTGAACAAAGATGGAATAAAGTCAATATTTTCCCTTATTTAACAGTTTGGGGACTGCTGATGAAGATAAAACGTATCAGTATTGGTCCTATAGCTACCATGATACTGAAGACCAACGTTTGCACAATAGTGATTTTCAAGTGGTCATAGAGTTCTAAATTAGTTGTATCAATTCATTTCATCCAGATGACTTAAAGGTAAAGAAAGAGGCATAACACAAGCACAGACCTTTGTTTTTAAGGTTATTGGCAAGGCAAACAGATGTCCCCAAAAGAAGTAAATTTGTGTTGGAAATTCTGACATTCCTCCAAATTATGCAAGGGCAATCTGGAAAGATTTATTGATGGAACAGCCAAGTGACAAAAACAGAACCAAATGACATCTTGCCTCCGGCTTGATAGGCACAAAGAACAAGCACAGAGAATAATGGGCAGCAATGCTGACCCCTGACACTGGACATGAATAGATCCATGAATAGATCCATAATCCATAATCTACCCATAATCCATCTTTGATAGCACTTCTCTATAGTGAGGAGAGCCTTTGGAGATCTATGGTGGAAGCACCCAGATCCTTTTGGGGTGAAATGAGAGGGATTGATCCATTTGGTAGATTGATAGCTTTCCCAAACAGTATAATTTGGGAATTCCCAAATTGTTTGGGAATCCTTTATTTCCTCCTTCTTTTTTGCATTTTGAAGACAATCACATAAACTTTAAATGCAAAAAGTTTTCACATGCTTTATACTGTTATCGAAACCCCTCTGACTCTTTTGTTCCTATTGCAAAGGAAAACAAAAACAAAACACTACAATGTGTAACAGGAAATGAGGTGGAGATTTGGGTTTATTGGATTATTAGCCCTGGAGTGACACGAGGGTTCATATTTTTGCGATAAGACATTTGCAAGATGAGAGTTTTGGGCAAGGTCAGTGGAAATGTCAGACTTCCAGCCCACATTACATAGCAGAGCTGCACTTTTGTTGCTTGATCCATCTGGCTCACTCTTTTGGGGGAACATAAGAACAGCCCAGCTGGATCAGGCCAAAGCAATATCCTGCTTTCCACAGGATGTGCCCAGATGCCCACAGTCAGGGAATGAAGGCTGCAGTCCTTTCCAGCTGTAACTCCCCAGCAATGGTGTAATGGAGTCAGGGCTTGCAGGGATGCAGCACCAGTACGTTTTGATTAGCAGGGACACTGATGTCATCAGCCGCCTGCTCAGAATTCCATGTTTCCTCTGAACTTCAGTCCTCCCAGTAGCTGGAGTAGGGTGGGGAATGAATTTTCTTAGCAACAACATGTAGTTGTGAGCTATCCCTTTTGTAATGCAAAATATTTTGGTGTGGCTTGGTCTTAAATGGGTAATTCAGACCCAATAGCTTTACAAAAGAGCTGTTCCTGGTGGAGATGAAAACTATAGAATGGGTTTGCTGATATGGCTCAATACAGCTGCCTGCATTTTTGTGCCTGCCTGTGCAATTGTGAAGGCTAGAAACAGTGCTGTAGCACATTTATGAATTGGAAAGGCAGGCTAGTTACTCTGACTGGCAAAAGCAACAACTGTGCAATTCTGAAGACTAGGTAGGAACAGCGCTGTAGCACTTTTATGAGTTGGAAAGGCAGGCTAGTTACTCTGACTGGCAAAAGTAGCTATGTTGCTATCCTGACTCCTTGAAAATGTGCAACTGCAGTATTCTGAATGGGAAACACAATCTGCAGACTGTGCACCCTGCTGCCAAGGGGGAAAAAGAATGAAGGGGGAGGGAGAAGGGGCAGCCCTACCCCTTAACCATGTCACTGCCAGGTCATAGCCACGTCACAGAGGCATGCCCAGGATTTAATGGAGGAGGACGGGGCACACTGCAGTGAAACCACTTGGGAGCCACTTTAAGTAAAAAATACAGAGTAAAAAGACTTTCCAAAAATGTGCCTTTTCAAGAGGAAAACTGCTGCTTGGCTGGGGATTGGTGATAGCATCATCTGTTGCAAACAACCCTGATGTGGTCCCCCTCTGCATTAAATCAGCCATGTAGATTGGCTCTAGATATAGGCCAGGACACAGTGTGCTAGGATTCAACATACAGAGAGAGACAAAAATTTTGCCCAGTAAGCTAGTAAAAGAAGCAGAAAAAAAAGATTGGCCAGCAAACTTGCTGAATAAGTCCTAAAAAGTTTTATTTTCAAATACACGATAAACATCCTGTTCACCATAATGCCATCCTGGACTTTGTGAACTCTTGCTGGCATGCTAGCCAGAGTGGGGGAGTGGGTAAGCCCTATGTCAGCAGGGTTCAAGCTCACTGGGAAACAGTAGGTCAATCACTATCTGTCAGCCTACCTCACAGGGTTGTTGTGAGGACAAATTGGGGGTAGTGGTAGAGAACCAGGCATGCTAGCTGGAACTTCTTGGATCCTTTGGGTGGGGAAAAAAATGTAAAAATAGTAAAAATTTACAAAGACTACAAAGAACATTGCCTGTCTGTCTGTCCATCTGTCTGTTTGTATCATGTGGGCTAGGATCTGAGTACTTGAAGGATTGCCTTCTCCCATATAATACTGATGACCCTTTAAGACAGGGATGGATAACCTTTTTGAAACCAAGGGCTGCATTTCCTCAACAGAAAGTAATCAGGCATCACATACCATTTTTTGGGGATTGGGCAGGGCTAAATCCAAAAGCACATGGGAACACCCCTTCTCTCTTACTCTTTCTTTCTTTCTTTCTTTCTTTCTTTCTTTCTTTCTTTTTCTCTCTCTCTCTCTCTCTCTCTCTCACACACACACACACACACACATACACCCCACCCTTCCATACACACCAACACATGCATGCACAGGTGCATATTATGCTCTTGTCCCTCCACCCTCCCTTGGCACTCTGTTGTTCCACAACTGACCCAACCACACTCAGTGTGCCCAGGATCAGTGCAATGTGCAGCTAGCTCCCTATGGCTTTGGGTTTGAATTTCTCAAATGGCAGCCCTCTCAAGCTGCATGGCAGGTCACTGTTGAAATGACAGTGTCTTTCAGAAGCAGTTTGTGATATGAAAGGGGGTGGCATATGTGATGTTGGCAAGGGAAGTGGTGATGAAAAATTCCACCAGGAGTGTGTGGGCCTCAGAATGCATTTGGGCTGATGAAGTGGGCTGTAGTACACAGATGCTTATGCCACAAAACATCTGTTAATCTTGAAGATGCACCAAGGCTCTTGGTCCACGTTGTACAAGAATCTCTTGATCATAAGAGAGTGGGATCTCTTATGATAAGAGTATAAAGAGGGTCTGTGCCTCAGTGGTAGAGCACCTATTTTGCGCGCAAAGTGTCCTAGGTTTGATCTCTGACATCCCCAGGTAGGGCTAGAAAAGAATCCTGCCTGAAACCCTGGAGAACCACTTTCAGGATCAGTGTCGACAATACTGGGCTAGATGGACCAAGGGTCTGACTTGGTATAAGGCAGCTTCCTATGTTCTTAATTTAAAAAGAAGGGGAGGGGAGAGATGGGCAAGTAAGAAGACGTAAAGAAAAGGAGAGAGATGACTCCGCCAGTCCAGCTCAGAATACAATACAGCACAGAATAGATCCCAAAATATTGAATTGGATTACAAACCAGTACATTCTGTCCATCTGCTAAAAGTAGGAGTTGCTCCAGTGGGAACACAGTTGTGTACAAGAATGCGTTCGGCAATGTCTTTTGCCAAACCACTGACGCCTAGAGAGGGAGGGATCTGTCATGTAAGAGCAATCGCAAATGACTGATGGTATAATTATTATTATCTGCTGTACAAGAGCGCCTGAAGACCACACTGAACCAGGGCTGCCAAAAGAAGCCACTTTCTGTCCAAAGGAATGCATCTTCTGCTCTCATCCTAAAGCCAATGAAGCAGGGCCGGCCTTCCCATGGCGTGGCAAGAAGTCATTGCTTCAGGCAGCAGATTCCAGGGAGGGGTACCATTGCCCTACCTTCCACCCCTTCCTTTCTGTCATTGGGGTGGGAATGAGCAGAAGGTAGATGGCGTTTCTGTCTTTTGCTTCAGGTATGAAAGATTCTCGAGCTGGTTCTGAAATGAAATGAACTTACACATACGGCAGCGTTTCCTTTCAGATTTTCAGAGAATTTGAAGTAATTGAGGCTTGGGATGGCATGGTGTAGAAGGCAGGGATGGAGAGAGGGAAAGGCAAGAAGATCTACATGGAGACGTCTGGTCCTTGCAGATTCCAAGAATACCTCCAGTGCTTGTGTTGCTGCAGGTGTTCCTTCAAACTAATGTAGGCTTCCATCTTTAATATTAGATATATTAAACGATTGTGTGGTTACAAAATGGTTATGTATGTAGACAAAATATAGTGATGTTTAGAGATGTGCAGTCATTTTTTTCTCTGTTTCATCAGTCCATTCATTTTCATTGTAAACGCTATTTCATTAAAAAAAATAATAATCAGAATTCTTTTGTTCAAATCACATTTGTTTCATTATCTAGTCACTGGAATAATATCCGTTTCATTATCCCATGTGTTGTTTTGTTGTGCATTTCTTCCTACCGAAGCATATCTACATGTGCCTGGAATATTGCACCAGCTCTCTGTTTGCAATAGGGCTTTCTGCGGATATTAAAGCCTGAAGGGGTTGCACTGGAATTGATGCCTTGTCACAGCTGAGCTGAAGGCAGCTGTTAAGTGAAACCAGGAACCAGGAGACACAGGTGGGGGTTGAGAGCTAGCAGAAGTGAGTCAGGGATCAGAAGCCAGGAGAATGGTCCAGGGAGGATTGCTGTGCTCAGGAAGCCAATGGTCAGCCAGGGTGGGTGGAATCACACTGGAGCTAGGAGACCCTTTACAGCCCAGGGAATGCTCCAACCGGTAGTCCTTGTGGCTCACCTTAGGGGCAGTAGTACACAGACATGTAGGTTCCCAATTCTTTGCCCAGGAGCTCCTGATACCCTGTGTGAGTCCTCAAAAGTTTAATCACAGAGATTAAGCAAAGCTGAATAAAAAGTTTAATCACACAGATGAAGCAAAGCTGAACATACATCTGCATCCAATGGCGTTATTCTGCAAGTGTAAAACTTCCCCCACTTGCAGAAGCCCTGTTTTTATTACCCCTGCACAAGTGTCAAATCCAGCCGTTTGATTCTGCTTGTGCCGGCTGTTGCACAAGGCACCATGAAACATATTTCACAATGTGCTTCACAACCTGTGCTTCTGTTGCACAAGCAGAATCAGAGTATTGGATTTGACATTTGCACAAAGATAATAAAAAACAGGGTTTCCACAAGTGGTGGAAACCTTGCACTAGTGGAATTATACCATTGGATGCAGACCTATGTTCTGATTCAGCTTGTACAACACCTTGTGCAATGTTTTGGTCAGTGATTTATGGAACAGGTTGTGCAACTCCTTGTGAAATGTTTTGTGTAACAGCTTGTACAACACCTTCTGCAACAGCTTGCACAATGGTTTGTGCAACACATTGTGAGACAGGTTTCATAATGACCTATGCAGCACACCTTGCACTGTTGGATTTGACACTTGCGCAAGGATAAAAACAGTTTTTGCAAGCAGCAGCAGTTTTGCACTAGCAGAATGACATCGCTGGGAACAACTCTGATGGATTAGACCCAAAGCCAATCTTAGTCTAGCATTCTGCTCTCAAGTGGACAGACAAAGGGTCCATGGGAAGCCAACAAGCAGGGCGTGTGTGCGTTGGCAAGTGAATAATCTGAAAGGTCCCTTTTTAAACACGTTTGTTAAAGCTTCGTTCTTATGTAGTTCATACACAGAATGTCCAGGAATGAAATTCAGCTTCTCTAGGTAGTTAGGCAGGCTTTCCGTGCTGTTTATATCTGAGTAATTATATCTTGGTTTGGTATTCTGTTAGAGAGAGGGAGGAAGAAGAAAGGTGTGTGTGTGTGTGTGTGTGTGTGTGTGTGTTCATACATAAGGAACAGTTACATAACCATGATGTAATATCGTGCCGCACAGTGGGACAAAACTTCACCTCAGAGCTGTGTGCTGATACACCCAATCCACCAATGCTTTGCTCTGAGTTGTCATGCACACCGTTCAATAGCTCCTCCCTCTCTTTTCCAAGTGGTTCTCCTAAACGAGTTCCTCTTCCACGCTAGGCATTTTTTCAATCGATATATCTGGCAGAAGGAGAGTGCTGCAGTCACTGGGGAGATTGCATAATAATCTGACACTGTGTCAAACATGGGGTGCGAGGGAAATTCCCTCTGGAAGATCTTATTTATTTATTTATTTATTTATTTATTTTAAAGTCAAGAACTTGTTAGTTGTCTAACCAGGTAGAGATCAACTTTTTTCAACCAAGTTCCCACCCAAGTCGCCATTACTGCATTCGCTCTTACTTTGTTGTTGTTGTTGACTGAATTTTAACTTAATGTAATTATATCTTACCTCTTAGAATAAAAAAAGAAAACTCTTCCCAAGGTAGCTTACAGCAATTAATAAACACCGTGATAAGTCAGCCTTCTCTTGCAGGGAAGGGGAAGCCCTCAGAGCACAAACAGCTTTTCTCCTACATCTGAGAATCATAGAATCAGAGAATAGTAGGGTTGGAAGGGGCCTATAAGAACTTTGAGTCCAACCCCCTGCTCGATGCAGGAATCCAAGTCACAGCATCCCCGACTGATGGCTGTCCAGCCTCGTCTTGAATGCCTCCAGTGTGGGAGAGCCCACCACCTCCCTAAGTAAAGGGTTCCATTGTCGTATTGCTCTAACAGTCAGGAAGTTTTTCCTGATGTTCAGCTGGAACCTGGCTTCCTGTAACTCTTATCATCCATCTTACTTTTGGTCCTTCCTTCTGGTCCTTATTACTTTTTTTTCTGCAGAGTCGAGAAGCCCAGCTCATCACCACAGCTTTCCTAAGAATTTACAATCTAAGACAGGGGTGGATTGCCTGGGGTCCCAATCTAGCCCTCTAAGGTTCCCCAGAAAGGCAGGCCCCCTTCGCTTGGCCCCACTGGTTTCCTCTGAGTGCCAGTTAGCTAGTGGTTTCCTGGCTTTTGCATATTTAGTTGATTGTTATTTTGCATATTAGTTGGTGGTTTCCTGGCTTTTCCATATTTTTCCCCATTCTAAAAGGTTGAAATGCCTCTCCTAAAGCTTAGTGACTGGCAGTAAGAACTTTAAGCTACAATATACTGGTATATGGAGTATTTTGGTCCCACTTTTTGCTTTTGGTCCCAGCCACCACTGGAATGCAGCCCCCAAGAGCTTCTCTGAAATTGAATTTAGCCCTCTGGCTTTAAAGAGTTTCAATGCCTGTGGTATAGGCAGTCCTTCAAGTAACCTGGATGCAAACCATACCTGTCTAAGTCTGTTTCTTCTTTGAGCTTTTCTGCACAAGGCATTTATTGTGCACATATGATTCCTTACTCATGGTTTTTTACGGGTTCTTTAGATGATGCCGTGATCCGCCAGTTTAGCTTCTGTTTTTTAAGAGCACTTTCCCAGGTTTTTTTTAGAGTGGGGAAAATAATGTATTATTTCTAAAAGTGAAAGAACTGCTTGTATATTTGTGTTATTCTGCTATAGCACAGCTCCACCTAGAGGTTATGTAGTGGAAAAGCAGGAAAGGAAAACCTCTTTGTGTAGAGCTCAGATCTCAATTCTGCGACGAAACTGAAAGTAGATACAGCGATTAACAGCCTCGTGTAGAAAAGCTCTTTGTCTCTAATTTCCTCCCCTTCTGTCACTCTCCCTTTCTGTTGGGATGAACCAGTGGCAGAATACCTGCTTTGCATGCAGACGGTCCTAAGTTCAATCCTTGGCATCTTCAATGAAAAGGATCAGGTAGAAGGTTATGGGAAAAGCCACTGCTAATGAGAGCAGACAAGTGTAGGCTAGATGGCCAAATAGTTTGGCAAGATATTTATTTATTTATTTATTACATTTATGTCCCACCTTTTTTCCTCCTTAAGGAACACCACACTAGCTCTCACCACACATAGAGCAGCTTCCTGTGTTCCCCCAGGCTCCTCTAGATGTGATATTGGAGGGTGGGGCACCCCATCTTTGTCTGTTCACATGCCTGCTAATCATAATGTTTTAAAGCCACATTTAGGGCTCAATCCTATGCCACTAGTCAGCAGCTAGAAGATTGTAGGATAGGTCGGTTTCCGGGAACCAACCTTGGAGCCCATGCTCCGATGTTGGTTCCTGGAGAACCGACCCCCACCCCCTCGTAGGCAGCGCAAATCAGCCCTGCACTCCATGCTTGTAAGAGCAGCACAGAGCAGCGGAAATGGGACATTCCTGGGGGTGGGCCGGGGTGGGGTGGGGAGGTCGGAGATGCCTGTACGACACATCCTATGTGTTGTCCGGCTGTTGCTTCCTGTGCTCTGAGGTCCCATGGCTAGACAGCTGAAATTGGCTGTCTGGCTGCGAAAGCCAGGTGGGGGAGCGAGGAGGACAACTGCTCCTCACCACTCCTCTCACCTTGCACTGGACTGGTGGTTTCCCCCAAAGTCAGAGGCGAGCGTCAATCTCGACAGGATTGCTCCCTTAACCTCTTAGCACTTGACACAAATTTGCTGCTAGTTATCCTTTTGCTTCTTCTTCTAAGCTGTTGCAAACTGACACACTTCGCGTCTTCTATGAAGATGTAGCTGCTGCTAATTATGTTTTTTCTGCTGGCCTCTAAGCTGTAATGAATGGATGCAATGAACATTCTTTAAGTAGCTGCTAATTATATTTCTGCTTCTTCCAAGTTATTATGAATTACAGTATGATGCATTTATGTTGAGTTCTTTCTTGCCTTTTATTCATTTATTGAATAGAGCCAGGGCCTGCAGGAGAAGCCACCACCACCACCACCACCGGGGAAGAGGCGTGCTTGCCGCCGCTGGGCCTGCTGCTGCCGCCGCTGGGCCTGCTGCCGCCGCCGCTGCCACCACCACCAGGCCTTCCTTGTGGACTTCTGCCTGGCAGACCGCCAGTCCCTGCAGGACCAGGCCCCCAGGTACCGAGCCAGCTGTGCTGCTCCACCTGCCCCTCCTTGGAGGGGCTACATAAGCTGGCTGGCTGAGGTGGCCTGGGAGAGCCAGGGCCTGCAGGAGAAGCCACCACCACCACCACCACCGGGGAAGAGGTGTGCTTGCCGCCGCTGGGCCTGCTGCTGCCGCCGCTGGGCCTGCTGCCACCGCCGCTGCCACCACCACCAGGCCTTCCTTGTGGACTTCTGCCTGGCAGACTGCCAGTCCCTGCAGGACCAGGCCCCCAGGTACCAAGCCAGCTGTGCTGCTCCACCTGCCCCTCCCTGGAGGGGCTACATAAGCTGGCTGGCTGAGGTGGCCTGGGAGAGCCAGGGCCTGCAGGAGAAGCCACCACCACCACCACCACCACCGGGGAAGAGGCGTGCTTGCAGCCGCTGGGCCTGCTGCCACCGTCGCCGCTACCACCGCCGCCAGGCCTTCCCTGTGGACTCCTGCCTGGCATTTTTAAGGGGATTTTAATTGTTTTGTTTGTTTGTTTTATTTTGTTGGGGGGGATTTTGTTGTGTTTTTAGGGGTGGGTGGCCTGCCTGATAGGCGGGAGCGAGGGGGCATGTGTCCACCTGATGGAGGCAGTGGGGGGAGTGTTGGGGGCCAGAACATACCGAGGCTGGGCGGCAGGCGCTGGCGGAGCGCTAGGGGCAGGCCATGCCAGCTAAGGGGAACAAGGGAGAGATGTGTAGTATCTGTCCCCTGCTCCGGGCCTGTCCAGAGCCAAAGGATGGCTGGGGGAGGCGTGACCCCATCTTCTGGCCTTCGTTTGCTGCTCTGCAATGCCAGGTCTGTTACCCAGAAAACCTCCCTCATCCATGACATGATCCTGGATGAGGGTGCAGACCTGGCATGTATTACGGAGACCTGGCTGGCCGAGGCTGCTGCTCCAACCCTTGCAGCCATGTGTCCAGCTGGATTTTCGTATGCACAGCAGCCGAGGGCTGGGGATCGGGGAGGGGGAGTGGCTGTTATCTACCGAGAGTCCTTGGTCTTCACCAGACCCCCTCTCCGGGAGACCAAGGTTGTTGAGTGCATGTACTGGAGGTTGGGCCCGAAGGGCAGTCTGGGGATTCTGCTCGTGTACCGTCCACCCCGCTGCACGACTGACTCCCTGGCCGAGGTGCTTGAGGTGGTCTCTGATGTGCGTGTGCAGTCCCCTAACTTACTGGTGTTGGGGGACTTCAACGTACATTCGGAGGCCATCCTCACAGGAGCACCTCGGGACTTCATGGAGACCATGGCCTCCTGGGAGCTGCACCATATTCCAACTGGGCCCACCCATGTAGCCAGTCATGCGCTAGACCTTGTGTTTGTTTCTGGAGAAGCAGGGAGTGATCTGGAAGTCGGGGGTATATCCACCACCCCCTTGTCATGGTCAGATCACTATCTGGTGACGTTGGACTTCTCGGTTCCACAACCCCTCCGCAGGGGTGGAGGACCCATTAAAATGGTCCTCCCCAGGCGTCTTATGGATCCAAATGGATTCCTGAACGCGCTTGGGGATTCTCTGGGGCATGCCAACGGCCACTCGGTCGAGACCCTGGTGGGTGGCTGGAATGCCGCAATCACTGGGGCATTAGATCGGGTGGCTCCGAAACGCCCTCTCCCCCTGAACAGGGCTCGGACTGCACCATGGTTCAATCCACGGTTACGAGCTCTGAAACAGGAGGTGAGACGGCTAGAGCGCCGGTGGCGGAAGTCTCGCTCCAAAGACGATCAGACACGGGCTAGAGCTATATCTTCAGCCTATCACGTGGCGGTGAAGGCAGCAAAAAAGGAATATTATGCTGCCTCCATCGCGTCTGCAGAGTGCTGCCCCAGGAGGCTGTTCCAAGTGGTCCGGAGCCTGGTCGGTCCTGTGGCTCCGGAACCACTGGAGCATTCTAAGGCCTCCTGTGAGGCTTTGGCAAGGCACTTTGCAGATAAAATTGATCAGATTAGGTGTGTTACTCTGCACACTGTGGATACAGTTAGTGAGCAAGAGGCGGCCTGTGGCAAACCGGTTTTGTGGGATCGGTTCCAGCTTCTTCCTCCTGATGAAGTGGACAAGGTGCTTTCATCTGTAAGGCCAACTACCTGCTTACTTGATCCTTGCCCATCTTGGCTCATTATGAGCTGCAGAGAGAGACTGGGTGAGGGGATCAAGGCGGTGGTGAACGCCTCCCTTGAGGAGGGAGTGATGCCATCAGCCCTCAAGGAGGCAGTGATAAGACCGCTCTTAAAGAAGCCCTCCTTGGATCCTCAAGTTCTGAACAACTTTCGCCCAGTCTCAAATCTGCCATTTTTGGGCAAGGTGATTGAGCAGGTGGTGGCGGTGCAGTTGAAGGCACACTTGGAAGAAACTGATTATCTAGACCCATTTCAGTCGGGCTTCAGGCCTGGGCATGGGACAGAAACGGCCTTGGTCGCCTTGGTGGATGATATGAGGAGGGCTCTGGATAGGGGTGAATGCTCCTTCCTTGTTCTCCTCGACCTCTCAGCGGCTTTTGATACCATTGACCACGGTATCCTCCTGGACCGCCTGGAGGGGTTGGGCATTGGAAACACTGTATTGCGGTGGTTCCAGTCCTTCCTCTCTGGCAGGTACCAGAGGGTAGCACTGGGAGAGGAGGTTTCGGACCCGTGGCCACTTACTTGTGGGGTGCCACAGGGTTCCATCCTCTCCCCGATGCTATTTAACATCTATGTGAAGCCACTGGGGGCTATCATCAGGAGGTTTGGGGTGCAGTGTCGTCAATATGTGGATGACACTCAGCTCTACCTCTCATTCAAATCTTCACCAAGGTTGGCCGTAGAATCCCTGTCCAAATGTCTGGAGACGGTGAGTGGCTGGATGGGGAGGAATAAGCTGAAGCTCAACCCTGACAAGACCGAGGTACTTTTGGTGGGAGACAAGAGGAGGCTGGGGGATGTTGACCTGGTGTTGAATGGGGTACAGCTACCCTTGAAAGACCAGGTCCGCAGCCTGGGGGTCATTTTGGACTCCCAGCTGTCCATGGAGGCTCAGGTGTCAGCTGTGAGGCGGACAGCGCTGTATCAACTCCATCTGATACGGCGGCTGCGCCCCTACCTTCCCGACCATCTGCTCCCATCGGTAGTACATGCCCTGGTCTCCTCTCGTTTAGACTACTGTAATGCGCTCTACGTGGGGTTACCCTTGAAGACGGTTCGGAAACTGCAGCTGGTACAGAACGCGGCGGCTCGCCTGATTAAAGGCAGCTGCTGGCGAGATCACATCACTCCAGTGCTGAAGGAGTTGCACTGGTTACCAGTTGTTTTCCAGGCCAAATTCAAGGTGTTGGTTTTGACCTTTGAAACCCTATATGGTTCCGGCCCAGCCTATCTTAAGGAGCGCCTCCAGCAACACCAGACAGGCCGCTTAACAAGATCAGCCTCGGATGGCCTTCTCTCTGTCCCATCAGCCAGGACAGCTAGACTGGTGGGGACGAGGGAGAGGGCCTTCTCTGTGGTGGCCCCCACTCTGTGGAACTCCCTCCCTAGGGAACTCCGTCATGCCCCCTCTTTAATGAGCTTCCGTCGTGCATTAAAAATGTGGTGGTTCAGGCAGGCATTTGGGGTGGGTTAGGGTATTTTTTTAAAAAAAAATTTATGGTAAAATTTTATTGTTTTAAATTGTTTATGGTGGGTTGTACATCGCCCAGAGTGGCTGGGTGACCAGTCAGATGGGCGATTAATAAATTTAATAAATAAATAAATAAATAAATTTATTTCCTCCCTGCTGGTTCCATTCTGTTCAGAACAGCAGTACTTAGCAATTTGTGTAAAAGTTGCTGCTAATATATCTCTGTCTCTGTCTCTGTCTATAAACTCTAACTCTCTATCTCTCTATCCTATTGCTTCAACTTGGTGTATACAGCTATGAAAGTCTAGAGGAGTAATTAGCTGATAACTGAAATATATTGAAATTTAAAGATAGTAGTGGACTCCGTAATCACAAATCATGTTTTGGATAATGGAGTTAGGAATGAATGTTTCTAAAGCATTGACAGCTTGTGTCAATTCACACTCTGCTGGCTATTTTATTGCTGAGCATTGACAGCTAGCAGTGGAGCACCTTCAAAAGGATTGTGAGTCTTATGGAATAGAATCTTCATTGTCATTGAATTGAATCTGCACATTTTCTCCCGCGAGGGTCATTAGCTTCTGGATTCAACGCTGTCTAGGGAAGCAGAGGTGGTGGCAGCAGTAGCCCGGAGCGCCTTTTACCAACTTCACTTGGTGTGATCCTATCTAGGGAAAGCGGGACTAGTCTCAGTAATGGATGCACTATGTACATCAAGGCTGGACTACTGTCATGCCTTTGAAGATGATTTGGAAAATTCAGCTGGTGCAGAATGTGGCAGCTCAGGTCCTTTTTGGGGTTAGAGGGATGGATTGGTATTACACCCATTCTGTACCGGCTGCACTGGTTGCTGTTGTGTTTCCAGTTCCAAGTCAAAGTGCTGGTTTTGACTTTAAAACCTTAAGCAGTTTGAGTCTGGGTTATTTGAAGGACCACGTACGCCCTTGTGAACCTGTGATGTATTAAGAGCATCACTGGAGGTCCTATTTGCTGGCCCATTATTAAGATCTGTAAGGTGGTCCCAGGGCATGGTCTGAAGGCACATGAGGCAGCCACCTTGCTGAAGCTAAGCAGGTCTGGGTCTGGTCAGTGCTTGGAGGGGAGATTACCTGGGAACCCCAGGTAGCCACCTTGAATTCCATGATGGAAGAAAGGTGGGATATAAATGTAATAAATGTAATAAATAAACAAACAGACAGACAGACAGACAGACAGCAGGGGAGTAGATGGTGGACCTTCTCAGTGGTGGAACTTGCCCTATGGAATTTCTACCTGACTGAGAGATATACTGCTGGCTCCATCCGTTGTTGTTTTTAAGACACACACACACACACACACACACGTGTGTGTGTGTGTGTGTTTTCTTTAGATCCAATTTGAAGTGCTGGTTTTGACCTTTAAAGCCTAAAATGGTTTGGGACCAAGTTACTTGAAGGACCACTTTCACCCATAACAGCCTGCCTGCACTTTAAGATCAGAAAGAGAGGCCCTTCTCATTTGCCCAGCCATAACAGCAGTCAGGTGGGTGACCACCCATGACAGCGTCTTCTCTGCAGTGGCCCCACACCTTAGGAACAAGCTGCCATCAGAAGCCTGCCATGCTCCATCATTGCAGGCTTTTAAGAAGGCCTTGAAAAAGTATTTTTTTTTACCATGGTTTTCTCTTGATATGACTGCTGTTGTAGCTGTTTTCAGTGTTGCTGTTGTTGGTTTTATTGTCGGCTGTTATTGTTGCTTTTATTGCTATTTTATTGTGCTTATGTTTTTATCTCTTTTAATATTTTAACTGTTTTTATGTATTTTATTGCCATGAGCTGCCTTGGGAAGGCTTCTGCCCCGAAAGGTGGCCAAGAAACTTCTTAAATAAGTAAATGAAATAAATCTTAATTGAAAGGTTTGCATTGTAGATGCTGCTTTTTTTTTGACAATTTTAAGTTTTAGATTTGGCTTGTTTCTTTGTTCTTCAATTTGTTTAAAACGAAATGTGTTACTTTTATGATGTCGTTACATTGATGTTGAATTGAATTTTAACCCTTCTAGGGAAGTGTGTGGTCTTGAAAAGTAGGCGCAAAATGCGTTAAATAAATAGAAAGGAAGGAAGGAAGGCGAGCAAGCAAGCAAGCAATAGGTGTGTATACATAGTTATTGTTCTTTGTGGATGTTTAGGCTATTCGCTGATATGTATGAACATTAAGTATCATTCTCGCCACTTCTCCACCAGACAACTCAACAGTGTGTTGCATATTTGACAAGTGCTACTCATGCATGGCTTTGGCTGCTGCATATGTACACACAGTTGGATTGGGTCCAAAGAGCTTAATACAGCAATAAAACCCCAAACTGCAGCCTTCCAATCTATGCAAGTCAGCCAGAGGTTTCATTAGTCACTCTTCCACATAAACCTTGAGAATGCCGCTTTGCTTATTTTCCAGGATGTCCTTTTTTTCCATTCAAGGATGTTTACCTTACCTCTCCTTGAGGCGGTTATGAAAAACCTTCCTTTCACATGCAAAGAGATTTCAATCATATATATATATATATATATATATATATATATATATATATATACACACACACACACACACACACACACACACACATATAGCAAGCAGGAGGTTTACTGCAACTGTCTGCATAAATATATGGCTTGAGTAGCATTGGATTTAAGACTCATGTTTTTAATAATTTGCCGAGGTAACCACCAATAAATTCAGGTCAGTCATAGTTTCAACAATGTTTTCTTAGCAGTGCATTTTATGGCTAATTTCTGGCTGGATTTATAGCATCTGGGTAACTTCGTGTTGTTGGCTCCAAATTTTTCTCATCAACATCTGCAGAAAATTCTCTTCTGTTCTTCTGAATGTTATTATTGTTTGGAAAGGGGCAGTGCGGGGGGGAGGAACGTATGCACTTGTTCTTCTGGACAAAAAGTCAAGTGCTACTTTAATCACTAAGTTGAGCCATGCCGCCCCCCTCCCCCACCATGGTTGATGATGTCAGGCTGAGAGAGATTTTGCAATGCTGTTCCTACAACCAGCCGTTCTGAATGGGGACAAATGTTGGCTAGGAGACTGAGAGAGCAACAAGAATCAAATGGATCGCCACCTGGGTGCAGGATGCTTGGTGGCATGGATCGATGACAAAAGACAGGTATTTTTATTTTATTTATTTATTATTAAATTTATTAATTGCCCATCTGGCTGGTCACCCAGCCACTCTGGGCGATGTACAACATACAATAAAAACAGTTTAAGATCTCCCCAACTCTGCTCTAACTGGATCTCTTGCTCTCTTTATATACACTCCTCCCTCAAAACCGAAAGTACCGTTTCAGCCCTGAAGAAGTGAAACTTAACTGGGGAAATGAAAGTACTACTCTGAGGGATACCCCCTCCCCCAAAACACTCCAGGCCTCTCAGCCTGACCATTTCCCCCGTTTGCCTCTGTAGGCCTCAAACCTTCACACCATCACTAAATCTTGGTAGCGAATTCCATAGTTTAACCATGTGGTCGGTGAAGTAATGCTTCTTTTTACCTTTTCTGAATCTCCCACCATTCAGCTTCATGCGACGACCCTGGGTTCTAGTATTATGGGAGAAATACTTCTCCCTATTCACTTTCTCCACACAATGCATCATTTTATATACTGCTATCACATCCTCCCCACCTTGTTTGGTTTGGTTTGGTTTGGGTTTTGGTTAAAAACCAAAAGTTGTAACTTTTTCTTATAGTGGAGTTGCTCTAGCCTCTTTGGGTTACCCCTTCTGCACCTGTTCCAGGTCTGTCCACCTGCCTGATGTTTTGCAGTTTTGTACATTCACTCACACTTCCTTCCTCTCTACAAAATACAAAGCCCCTTTAAAGGCTGGTGCATACATGTAGGAGTACCCTGTCAATGTCTTATTACTCAAGGGCTCAGAGCTGAATGCCTGAATAGCCTCCGAAGCATTGTGTTTCAGATGACACAAAAGGTCTATTCTGTGATGTGTGGTCTGTGGTTGCTGTCATAGATGCACAAGTCTTCAATGGTCACCAGCCATTGACCATGCAAATGTGAACTCAAAGATGGAAGGTTCTTTGTTTCCAGGAGAGCCGTTCCTGAATTAAACTCTTCCAGCTGCGAGAGCGGAATACCACGCCATGCAGAAATATCTAGTCTTTGCACCCTGATTGATATTATGGAGGTTAAAAGCACTGTACATTTCCATCAAGTCCTGGGAATATTTGATTCATTCCATCTGGATGCAAGGGAGTGCGGGAGTTCCTTTCTGTAGTACTCCACTCACGGTGGTCTGGCACAAGCTGAAATGATACTCTTGAAGCCTCAGAAGACAGCAGCATGGAGCCTTCAAAATCCTTTTTAGAAATCAATATGTGTGATTTAGTTGATTTTTTTCCTCCTCTTCCAGCTATGACAAAAACCACACATGCTTGTCACAATAAGAATTACTGGGAAATCCACAAACAACCTATACACACACCCACATACACCCCCCCCCCCATACAAAATCTGGTCTGATTGCAACTGATTGCAACATATTTGCAAATGAGTTGGGAATGTCAGATGGAGAAGAAGCCACTGTTAGGGTTGCAAGGGGCCAATGCCAGTGGGAGGCGGAGTCAGTGGTGTGACGGTGATTTTTGAAGTGCAGGTGTTCATCACGGACTCAAGGAGAGTTAAAAAATGCAGGCAGCTGTGTCGATCCATATCAATAAACCACTTCTACCCATTTTCATCTCTACCAGAAACAGGTCTTTTAGAAAGTTATTGGATCTTAATTGCTCCTTCAAGGCCAAGTCATCCCAAAAGTCTTTGCATTACAACAGGATAGCTCACAACAATATTTTATTGCTGGGAAAATCCATTTCCCCCACAGCCACTGAGAGGATTGCAGCTAATCTCAGAGGGAACAGGGAATCTGGAGGGGGGTGGCAGATGATGTCCTGGTCCCTGCTAATAAAAAACAACAACTTGGGTCTTTGACCCTGTGAGCCCTGGCTCCACTACACCACTGAGCAGAGGTATCGAGTGGAAGGAAAGTGAGTCAGACATTTACGTGCCATCTCTACTTCCAGCCCATCTTCCAGCCTCAAACTCTGATGGTTTAACTGGAGTTCCCCTCAGCCTTAAGGTGCTGGTAGGCCAATAGAAAGATGATGACCATCTGTGACTTCAAGCAGGAAGAATGTGGTGGCCTGGCTTGTATAAGTGAAACTTGGTTGGAGGAATGGGAAGCGTAAATCTCTTTCATATGTCTCCACCAGTTTATTGGATGCAGCACCAAGTTGGGGTGGGTGGGGTGGCCCTGGTCTATAAGGATTCCATCTCCCTGGCCAGATGCCCCATCCATCCAACAGTCATCCTGTTTTGAATGTCTGTACCCGGCGCTGGAGACTCAGAACAGGATGGAGATTCTGTCAGTGTAGCATCCACCCCCTGCCTAAGAATCTCCCTGCCCCTGTGGATGGAGGTGGTTTTGGAAGTGATGTTGAAGACTCTAAGGCTTGTGGTCATGGGGGATTTCAACATACATATTGAAGGCACTTTGTCTTGAGTGACTCAGAATTTCATGGCTGCTATGACAAATTTGGGCCTGTCACAGTTGATATCTAGCCCAAAGTTTGTGCCTAGACACTGGACTTGCTTTTCTGGCTCCTTAGAAACACTACCTTCTAAAGCAGGAATAGGGAACCTCCAGCCTGCAGGCTTCATTGGGCCCACAAAGGCCTTGGCCTCTCCATGGGCCCCTCTCCACCTCAAGCCCTACCCCCTGGCCTGGAGGCTACCTGGGGCTTGGGCAGGAGGGAGGGAGAAGAATCCCCTTGTTGCCTCTGATGTGTGATTGCCCTCATTCTGAATTAGCTTTATTTTGTTCTCAGTGAGATAATCAGATAGCCAAGTTTGATTGGCTACATGACAGCATCAATGATACTAGATGGGAGGGGCCATAGCTTAGTGGTAGAACATCTGTTTTGCATGTAGAAGGTCGCAGGTTCAATCCTCGGCATCTCCAGATAGGGTTTGAAAGAGTCCTGTCTGAAACCCTGGAGAGCCGCTGCCAGTCAGTGTTGACAATACTGGGGCAGATGGATCAATGGTCTGTCTCAGTATAAGGCAGCTTCTTAGGTTCCTATCTAAGGCACTTTAAAAGAGGGAACAGAAATGGCAGTCAATCAGGGATGTGCAGTGGAACATCCCCCCTTCCCAAGCTTTTGGTGGTGTTTGGAAAACAAACTGTTGATCTCTTTTTGTGCTGAAAATGTTCACTGAAGGATGTTCAGCTCAGCTGCACCTATTACAACTTGTGCAAGACTTGAAGATGCCAAACTGAACGCAAAACTGAGCTGTCCATTCAGCACCATAATCTCCAGGGAAAAAATGGAATTGCAAGAACTGGCTGTAGTATTTTGAGCTGGAAGACTGTACAATGCATCAAATGGAAAAACAAAAACAAAAGCGCCAGTGCTCAGATTTCTGTTGTGCTCTTGTTTTCTGAACTCACGTCATCTAACTGAGTTGCTACATGTCCTTCTTGGGCAGATGTGGAAAAGCAGCCAAGGAGAAGGGGGCTCCACAAGGGAAAAAATGGTGCATGGGGAGAAGGACAAAGCACTACCTGCCACGTCTTGTTGCATATGCAAGGGAAGGTTATGTGCTCAGTGACAGAGCACGTGCTTTGTAAGTGGGAGATCCCAGATTCAGCGCCCAACATCTCCAGGTAAAGCCGGGGTGTCGAACCACTTTCAGCCCAGGGCCGAATTCCATTTCAGAGAAGCTCTCAGGGGCTGCATTCCAGTGGTGGGCAGGACTGAAGGAAAAAAGGGCAGGGCCAAATATGCCAGCATATTTTAGCTTAAAGCTCTTACTGTCAGTAACAAAGGCTTAGGAGAGGTGTTTCACCCTTTTAGAATGGGGAAAAATTGGCACAAAAGCTAGGAAACCACCTAACCATTGGTGATTGGGGGGGGCAAGGTATTGTAGTCACCTGGCGAACCTGGGAAGGCTGGATTGGGATCCCAGGTAGGCCAAATTTGGCCCTGGGCCTAAAATTCTGCACCTCTGAGTTAGAGAATCAGATAGCAAGTGATGGGAAAACTTCCACTGGAGACCCTAGAACAGGGGTAGACAACCTAGTGTCCTCCAGCTGGAGACCCTAGAGCAGGGATAGATTACGTCCTCCTAGTACTCTCCTCGTAGTGTCCTCCAGATGTTTTCCACTACAACTCCCTTAGCCACAGACTGATGGTTGGTGAATATGGGAATTGTAGTTCAAAACATCTAGAAGGCACTACTTTTACCTGCCACAGTATGCCCCCATAACTCCACTCGCATGTTGGTAGTAAATAAGGGGTTGGGGATTCTGGTTTTGTTGCTGAGCAATCTAGTCCTGCAACTTACATTAGCTCCCATCTTCTCAATAACCTCTCTTCAGTCTAGGAAGAGCAAGAACTACAACAAAACCCCATGATGGAAGATATGCAGCTTTCTTAAACTATCCAAACAGGAGTGCCTGGTTGTTTGGTTGGCTGGCTGTTTGGTTTACTGTACTTTCATCCTGCTTTTCACACAATTCTTCTCTCCCAAAGTGGCTCACATCAGTAAAAACAGAGAGAGAGAGAGGCTCCGCCATCAGGCTTACAAACTAAAATGACAAGGCACGCAAGGGAAAGAGAGAGTGGAGGGAAATGGAAGAGACTCTGCTCTTCAAGGCCAGAACAAGGTGATGAGCTGTAAGTGGGCATTTAAATGCACTTTGGGGCAGGCTGATCTTCCATTGCTGGTGTTCTTGCTTGAATAGCAATTGGTGGCTCTTGTTCCTTTGGCTGATGGATGGGGCAAGTCCCAGGGTAACTTGGAGCCAAGTGCTCTTTCAGGCAGGGAGTGGGCTGTGAATTCCCAGCAACTGCTCCTTCTCGGGCCAACCTGCAACTGCTCCTTCTCATATCCCCTTAGCTTGATGTTATTCCTGGGAAGCAGATGGTGCAGGCTGAGGCTCCCAGTGGCATCACGTCCCCTGGCTGATGGCAGAAGCTGGAGCGGGCTTCTCTTCTTATAATCCTGAATCAGGTATTGAGAAAGTGCTAGGAAAATCTTGACTTGGAAATTTCTGGAAAATGTGCATGGGATGCATCACTTGTGTAATCATTTCTTTCCTCCATAACCTCAATCTGATTTAAATTAAAATATTCCTAGCCTTTAGAGGCTTTTGTAATCCTTCCTGGGATTCTCTTACTAGCTCCAATGGTTACATTACCAGAATGGGTTCCATGTTTCATCACAACATTTTGCTTCATGAGTCAGAGTAGTTAGGGAAAGATTATGGTCTTCTGAGCCTCTATTTTGTTTTTAGATGACTAAAAACAGATGATGACTCTGTTCAGACTAGACCGATTGCACAGCAAATGGTTTCTCTGATGAATGAGTTGTTTTGTTACCATGTTAATGTTACCATTAGGCTTTTCCAAATTCACACTGACCCACATAAGTGTATTTGTGTGTGTGGTGGTGGTGGTGGTCGCTTCCCTGTGGTATGATTCCACATTCCTCTGGGAATGTGTGTACAAAGGAACCATGTGGGTGTTGTTCCATCATAGATACATCCCTGGGGCAACATGCAATCACCTCATGGAAAAATGGATCCCACGCTAGCACAGGTAAGTTAGAATCTGCCTTTAGCTGTACCTCTTTGGAGCCAGCATCAGGGTTTGGCATCACTGGGCACTTGCCAAGGCCCATCTTTCAGTGGGGGTTCCACTGCTGACCCTAGAGCCCAACATAAGAAGAGCCCTGCTGGATCAGGCCTGTCTAGTCAGCGTTCTGTTTCCACAGCAGCCAACCAGATGCCTAAGGGAAGCCTGGATGCATGGCAGGAGTGCAATAGAACCCTGTTGCATGCTGGTCTTTGATTGTAACAATAAATGATTGATTGATTGATTGATTGATTGATTACCCTTTCACTCATGTTTTGCAGCAAATGGTATTCTGAGGGGTAATACCTCCAATGCTGGAGCTTCAGATACTTCCAGGTCAAGTTTGGGCTTTGCTGGGGCAACAGTTGGCTGGCCATTACTGTGGCTCCTATTCCCCTGTCTACTTATCTAATTACCATGGCCCCTATCCCTCTGTCTGCTTATCCAATTACTGTGGCTCCTATCCCCCTGCCTGACTCATATACCCCTATCCAGGGTTTACAGAATTTCTTTCAGCCTGGGGACTGAAAGAACTTTCTTTCAGTCAATTTCAGAGAAGCTTTCAGGGAGATGCATTCTGGTGGTGGATGGGGCTGAAGGGAAAAGGAGGCAGGGCCAAAGGCGAAAGGGGTGAGGCCAAGGAAACCCAAATCCAAACACCACCCTATTTTAGCTTGAAGCTCTTGCTGCCAGCAACTGAGCCGTAGGAGAGGCACTTCAGCCTTTTGGAAAAACAGCACAAAAGGTAGGAAAGCACCAAATGGTCAGTGGCTGGGGAAAAGGGAGCCGGGAAAAGGGGCATGACTTTCTGGGGAACTCTGGAGGGATGGATTTGGCCCCCTTGCCCTATCCTATCCCATTATCATGACTCCTAAAGACTTGACTGTTTCCCAGTGTCCGGGTTCCACCTTACGACCTGGACCTCCTGAGCAGTTCCTTAAGGATCTCTTGCCTCCTTAAGAGTCCCACCTTCCTCCTTTTCCCTTTCCCTTTCCAAAAACATGGGGTTTAGGCTGTAGGAATGAGGTGACTGACACTCTAAACATGGGGTTTAACCACAACAGTTTACTGGTAAATTAAAGTGAGCAAGCAAATCACAACCAAAGGTATTTACACAATAGAGCTGACTGATACAAAAGGCCTTAAGAGAAAATAAAAGTTGCAAAACGCAAATTCATTTACCCTAGCTGTACTTAGGCTTCTCCAGGCTGCTTCTTCCTGCTCCCTCTTCAGGCTCTGACTCCTACTGACTCTCTCGCTCTCTTGATATATCCTCCTCCCTGAAGCTGACTCAGCAAGTTAGGTGTTCAAGAGATCAATCAGACATCGACACATTTGAACGCACATGGTTATTGTTCATTAATTTCATTGATCGAGAAGGCGAAGGATTTTGGTCTGCTCCAGTGACTCATGGTGATGTATGGACAGGGCAACTCTATAAGATCTGGACAGTAAGACTCTTTATCTTCATGTGGTTCCCTGCCTTGAGATTTGTTCATTTTGGAAATGGATTTTTATTCTGTCAGCATATATGGTCTATGTGTTTATATGCTATGGGTTTGCTTCTTTGCTTAACCAGTCATATATTTGTTGTTTTAAAGATTTGGATACATTTGTACTATCTATATATACCAGTAATTGTTTTTCTTTTTTTAACCCCCCCCCCCCAAAAAAAACCCAGAAGTATTGCTTCAAACCTGAAGAAATGAAATGTAATTGGGGAAATGAAACTGAAACTTACCTGGGGAAATGAAACTACTCCTCTCAGGGATACCCCTTCCCAGCAAACAACTCCAAGCCTCTAAGCCTGACCGTTCCCCCCCCCTTTTCTCTGCAGGCCTTAAACCTTCACACCCAATCTGCTGGTTGACCTCAGGCCCTGATCCCAGGGACTCATGCTTCTTGCTCCTCATCCAGCTGGCTTGCAAGGCTGCCTATGAGCCAGCATCATGACACAAAGCCATTAGAGAGTCAGTTATTAGCAAAGGTTGCTTCTTTTGATGCAGGTGTTATATAAGAGGTTGGGCAAAACACCCCTCGGTAGTGGTGTATATTTGGATTCTGTGTCAGAATCAGATAATTTATGCATTTCCATCCATGTCAACCTTCAAAATAAATCCCTAAAGACAAACTTTCAGTGTAATATTTCCATGCGTAGGTTATCAGCAGCAATTCCAGTAGGAAAGGGAACAATGGCATTTTAATCAGATTGCACTAAAAAAAAAAATCCCATGCAAGAGGGGAAAATTCCTGGCTCTACTGGGCATGGAGGTGGAAACCTTTGAAAGGCTGTTCCTGTATGCAAGATATGAGAGAGAAGATAAATGTTCAGCCCATCCCTGGCTTTAACTTTGAGCAAGGAAAGGATGATGACGAACTTGAAGATAACAGCTTTACAATTCTTACTAACATTCCTTTGCTGTTAAAAGTTTTTGTCAAAAATGTGTAGAAAAGGTCAACCAAAATGATCAAGGGCCTGGAGCAACTTCTTTCTGAGGAAATGTTTGGAGCTTTTCAATTCAGAAAAAAAGGGTGAGTAAGGGAGAGGTTTTAACAGAGGTGTACAAAACTATGCATGGTGTGGAGAAAGTGGAGAGGGAAGCATTTTTTCGCCCTCTCCCATAATACTAGAACTGACTGGTGATGATGCTCATTGGTGGGAGATTCTGGACAGATAAAAGCAAGGACTTCTTCACCCAGAGCATAGTTAAACTGTGGAATTTGCTACGGCTAGATGTAGTGATGGCCACCAATTTGGATGGTTTTAGAAAGGGTGTGAAGGTTTGAGGCCCAAAGAGTCAAAGGGAAAAAAGGTCAGGCTTAGAGGCCTGGGTTTTTTTGTTGGGAGGAGGTCTCCCTGAGAAGAGTAGTTTCAGTTCTCCAACTAAGTTTCAGTTTCATTTCCCTAGTTAAGTTTCATTTCTTCAGACTTGAAGCAGTACTTTTGATTTGGGGGGAAGAGGGTATGAAAAGAGAGAGTCAGAAAGACCAGAACAGGAAGGAGCAGCCTAGCGGAGTCTAAGTACATCAATGGCTATTAGTCCTGATGGCTATATTTTATGTCCAGAATCGGAGATGGTATGCCTCTGTATTCCAGTGGCTGGGGAACATGAGCAGGAGGGTGCTGTTGCAGTCATGTCCTACTGGTGGGCTTCCCAGAGGCATCTGGTTGGCCACTGTGTGAACAAAATGCTAGACTAG
The DNA here is from genome assembly GCF_057233095.1 of Heloderma suspectum. NCBI lineage: Eukaryota > Metazoa > Chordata > Lepidosauria > Squamata > Helodermatidae > Heloderma > Heloderma suspectum. Next base: position 7,516,576 of record NC_139465.1, on the reverse strand, counting down.
AAGGAACCATGGTCTCATCCAGCTGGGTTGCTCTTATGTGTTTAAAGAAGATGCGTTTTGGATTTTAACTCATGGTCCTTCCAGATGGTCCATTTATAGCATGACAAATGCGAAGATGCTTGTCTAATTCATTGCATAGCTTCTGGATATCATCCCTCAACTAAGTGCTTATTTTAGGGATATTGCATCTCCTCAGCAGTCAAATGGCAGGACAAGGGGTGCATCCAGGCACAGGTGACTGAGTAGCACTCAGTCACTGATGGTCTGCATTAAGCTGCACATGGAATAGCATCTCTGCTTGCAGACCTCTGCAATTCAAATGACATTCTGCAGCTGGGTGGCCAGTCCATCTTTCGACAGCTCCATTTTGGGGGTGGGGGGGATTTTTGATGAGACAAGGATGTGGTGGGGTGGGGGGAAGGTAAACATTCCTTTCTCATTAATGAAGCCCTGATCATGTTTCCTCCCAGACACAGCTGCAATTTAGGTGGGGGTGAGAAAAGAATAGATACAAAAGCAATGCTATTTGGGAAGGAAAATGCTGTCCACTACAGTGCTTCCAGGTGAGGCAATTGCCCCCTGCCCCATTCCATGAATGGGGCTGGGGATCACCCTGTGGGCCAGATACAGCCTGTGTGGGTTCCCTATCCCTATGTCCATTTGAACTGCTGTCTGCAGTGTGGATGCATGAGTAATACAGGAACCTATTGGGCAGTGTTCGTGACATCACTGATAACAAGCGACACATATCCCTCCTCTCATATCTATACCATGTTGTGTGACTGTACCACCAGGGGGCACTTCCAGGTTAAGCTTATATCATGGAATTGCTCTGCCTTGTTCACGGGATTTTTCTGGTAGGCCAGATGTCATTACTTTCCACTTGTAACCCTCCCCTATTTTTCCACCATGTCTTCCATTGTTTTTCTTTCTACAACAAATCCATAAAGGAAGGAAAGACAGAATAGCTACATGATATATTTTGATTGGTAGCAGTATTGATGATGATTATGATTTTATTACATTTATATCCTCCCTTTTTTCCTCTTGCAAGGAACCCAAGGTGGCTTACATGAGCCTCCTCCTCCTCCTCTCCATTTTATACCCACAACAACCTTGTGAGGTAGGTTAGGCTGAGAGTCAATGACTGGCCCAAAGTCACCCAGTGAACTTCTTGAGGTGGGACTGGAACATGGATCTCCTGGGTCCAAGTCCAACACTCTAACCACTACACCACACTGGCTCTCTGTTAAGAGTCATCTGTTTGGAAGCACCCCTAACACCCAGGCTGCAAAGAGAAATTTGCATGGGAGCAGGAACTGAGAGCATCTCCAGCAAATGTATAGATAATCCCCTTGACAATTTAATCCCTAGTAGATAAGCTTCAGACTTTGTCTCGAGTTTGCAGATCCTGGGAGTAAAACAGTCAAGGGGCTTTGAGAATAGCCAGTTACACAGCTCAGATGCAAATCCCCTCTTTGAATGCTGAGCGCTCCCTCTCTTGGATAGATGGAGCATGCATCCATCTTTTAGGCAGGAAACAGAGTTGGAGGGAGAGAGATGCAGAAATAAGTTTGTAGCCTTTTGGCCTTTGGTCACCCTCCAAGTTAGCCAAGGCAGCTTGTTACTCGCAAAACTGAAATGGTGTGTTGCAGTGTCTTAACACCTAGTTAAGAAGGTGTTCGGCTTTTTAATAGAGCAGTGTTAAAATTGAGGGCTGGTGTGGGTTATTTTCTTTCTTTTATTTCTTGGTGTTTCCTTTCCTCTAAACCAAATGTCTTGTGTTTTAAACGGCTTTGTTAATAGAAAGGAAACCTGGAGTCCCTGAGCAAAAACTCAAGTTAAAAAGGCCAAACAACAGATGTAACCCTTCCTTGTGCAATCTTGCATTCCCTAGAAATCTGACCAAATTGGAAACATAACCAAATTTCCTAGCTTTTCCTAGTTTGCGAACCATAATCTCCGAGGAGGACCAGTGAATACTAGATACTGAAGCATTGATTAGCAATCTGGATGCAAGTGATACCACTAGGAGCCCTGTGTAAGAGCAATGCATATATAATATGTGAGCAAAACTTGTGAAGAGTGAGAAAATATTCTGTGCTCATTGGAACTGAAACCTTTGTCTGGGCCTTTCAGGAACAACAGTTCAAGTCTAAGTAAAATGCTTCACACAAAGTTTTGCATCTAAGAATCTAGTACCTGAATTTGCTTTTTTTCCTCCTTCCTCCCAATCCCATTTCCTTTTGTGTTATGTCTTTTTAGACTGTAAACCTGCAGGCAGGGACTGACTCATTTCTTATCTGCGTAAGCTGATCTGAATGCCTTTTTGGCTGAAGGGTAGGATAAAATAGTTGTAAATGGATGAATGAATAAATAAATAAATAAATACATCTAGCGCCTTTATAAGAATATAGGAAGAGCCCTGCTGGATCAAACCATCTGCTCTAGCACACTGTTTCCTACAGTGGGCAACTAGATGTCCCCCACCCCTACCCCTTGAAACCCCCAAGCAGATCTCGAAGGCAACCCCCTCCCTCCTGCTGTTGCTCCTCAGCAATTTGTATCTAGAGGTACACTGGTCTTCTTCACATGGAGCCTTCATCCTGCTATTGAGACTGCTCACTCACGGACGTTTGTGGGCCCTTTAGATGACATCGTGAACCTGCAGGGCATCTCCTGCACTAAATGACCTTTATTCAATTTTTAAAGAGATTGGAGATAATGAGCTATCAAATTACCCCTCTTGTGTTCTGCTTGAGTTCTCTCAGTGAGAAAGGAAAAGCAGCAAGAAGAGGAGCAAGATCAATGAAACATATGGAAGACTCAGATAAGGGGGGAAGGAGGGGGAAAGTGTGGGGGGAAGCACGTGTAAGTAGAGTCCGTTGTGATCCTGCATTTAAAATGGAAGCAGAACACCCCCTTTTAAATGATGGATTTTAGGCTGGTGTAGAGATGCCCTGCTATTAAAGTGCTGCACTCAATATGCCAACAAATTTGGGACACTCAACAGTGGCCACAAGACTGGAAAAGGTCAGTTTACATTCCAATCCCAAAAAGGGCAACGCCAAAGAGTGTTCAAACTACCGTACAATTGTACTCATTTCACATGCCAGCAAGGTGATGCTCAAAATCCTACAAGCTAGGCTTCAGCAGTATGTGAACCGAGAACTACCGGAAGTACAAGCTGGGTTTCGAAGAGGCAGAGGAACTAGAGATCAAATCACCAACATTCACTGGATCATGGAGAAAGCCAGAGAATTCCAGAAAAACGTCTATTTCTGCTTCATTGACTACGCTAAAGCCTTTGATTGTGTGGATCACAACAAACTGTGGCAAATACTGAAAGAGATGGGAGTACCTGACCACCTTACCTGTCTCCTGAGAAACCTGTACGAGGGCCAAGAAGCAACAGTAAGAACCAGACATGGAACTGGGAAAGGAGTACGACAAGGCTGTATATTGTCACCCTGCTTATTTAACTTATATGCAGAGTACATCATGAGAAACGCCGGGTTGGATGAATCACAGGTCGGAATTAAGATTGCTGGGAGAATTATCAACAACCTCAGATATGCAGACGATACCACCCTAATGGCAGAAAGCGAAGAGGATCTAAAGAACCTCTTGTTGAGGGTGAAAGTGGAGAGTGCAAAAGCTGGTTTGAAACTCAACATTAACAAAACTCAGATCATGGCATCTGGCCCCATCACTTCCTGGCATATAGAAGGGGAAGAAATGGAAGCAGAGACAGATGTTATTTTCTTGGGCTCCAAGATCACCGCAGACGGTGACTGTAGCCATGAAATTAAAAGACGCTTGCTCCTTGGGAGGAAAGCTATGGCAAACCTAGACAGCATAGTAAGAAGCAGAGACATCACCTTGCGGACAAAGGTTCGTATAATCAAAGCTATGGTTTTCCCAGTGGCAATGTATGGCTGTGAGAGCTGGACTATAAGGAAGGCTGAGCGCCGAAGAATTGATGCTTTCGAACTGTAGTGCTGGAGAAGACTCTTACGTGTCCCCTGGACTGCAAGGAGGTCAAATCAGTCAATCCTAAAGGGAATCAACCCTGACTGCTCACTGGAAGGACAGATACTGAAGCTGAAGCTCCAATATTTTGGCCACCTAATGCAAAGAGAAAACTCCCTGGAAAAGACCCTGATGCTAGGAAAGATTGAAGGCAAAAGGAGAAGGGGATGGCAGAGGATGAGATGGCTAGATAGCATCACCGATGCAATGAATATGAACCTGAGCACACTCTGGGAGAGAGCAGAGGACAGGAAGGCCTGGCGTGCTGTGGTCCATGGGGTCACGAAGAGTCGGACACGACTTAACGACTGAACAACAACAACATGTCTGTTCACTTTCTTCCTCTGAACTGCCATGATGCTGTGTAGAAGAAATACTTAGAAAAAGCCATGAGGCAATGGGGAAGGTAAGGAACTACAAATGGGAAACCTGCATCCTGTCACCTGGAAGGGAGGAACACACAATGCCCCGTCCCCTCTAGGTACTGTAGAGAGAAACAGCTCTCCTTTCTCTCTTGTGTTTGGGATCCATCAGGGCCTTGGCAACATCCTTGACCTTCATCCCCACACTCATCTCAGACCTATTTGCATGTCTAGCAATCAAAGGTTGCAGGTCTGGAAAAAGAGTTGAGGGAATGAAATGCAGGCATACAGAGATGTGAGCAACAGCCGACACTCATCCACCTACTCATCTGCAACCTATCTTTATGGCTATATTTCCATACCCATTTGCTAGGGGGGCATCTGTCTTTAAGTAATTGCCATTTTCTACACCCCATCTACTATCTTACTATGGTAGAGGGGGAAAAGCTCTGCTGTGTGAACTATGAATGTATGTGTGTGTGTTAAATTAGCTTTGCTCTCATAAAAACAAAAAAACAAAAACACATCCCTCAAAGGTCTGCTTAGGAAAATCAGACTTGCTTCAACAGAGGACCCATGTCTCCATAACATGGTCACACCAAACATTATCTCTTTCCTGTTCCCTTTGATCTCTTTCGCTTTCCTCCCTGTTGTTCGCTAAGGACTCCAGTGGTGTTTCCACATCTTGCATGGGTCCAGTGGGCGTAGAAGAAGATTGCCATTTGACGAAGAGGGTTTGATTGATTTGAAATTGAGATAGGCTTTTAATAAATAAATAAATAAATAAATAAATCCTCCATCCTCATCTGGTTGAGCCTTTGCCATGGAAAGTACAGAAAGGAACTCGGCAAGCAGGAGGCCTGGAATCTCTTTCTGCTAGTTGGCAATTCCAGCTGGACAAGCCATAAAAAAAATGTGTGCGTCATTCCTGCAGCTCTTTTTCTTAGGAGAAGCACATCCGGAAGTCACTTAATCCTTCCTATGTTATGAAAGGACAGAAACTTGAGGGGCCTCCAGGCAGAATCCAAATCAAATACATAAAGGTCCTATTTGTTGAGGATGTCCAAGAACCATTGCACAACTGCACTAACTTGGTGAATCACTTTGTGCTGGGATTCTGCCTTTAGTATTGCCTTACTAGAAACTGTCCAGTAAGTTGTGATAATGGGCTGAGTTCTTTCAAGCAATTTTTCCTGGACATCTTGCAGATGGCACGTAACATGTGTTTAGAAGTGGTCATCCAGAGCAGACCTTTATAGTTGACTCAAGTCGCACTCCCTCGGTTGTGATTTCATTAACTTTCTTGCAAATGTACCAGTGGCAGCTTTTCTAAAGGAAAAAGATGTCTACAAGGTGATGGTAAGAAACGACTGTAAAGTAGGGAACAGGGAGTAATTTGTTTGGTTTGCATTTTAATAAGAACCATCCTAATTCACACTTTACAGATGAATGCGTGAACCAACACAGAATTAGCCTTCAGTTTTTACACTTCCTTGAATTTTGCAATACAGTTCTCTCATTAAACAACACAAACACAAAGCATGTGCATTAGGGGAAATTGCACATAAAAATATGAGGGAGATTATAGCATACAAAAGGGTGTAATTTAGCGGAAAGTGACTGCAAAAAATGTGCATCTTAGGGAAAAATGTGTTCAGCTTTCTGTGCTCTTGAAAATGCATATGAATTTTCATGCAGAGTTTTTTAAAAAAATATTAACAGACTGATGTGGAAATGGAATAGAATGAACTTGTGCTTGGAAAAAAAAGAACATTATAGACAGCAAAAGAGACAGATTTGTCATCCCTATAGTAAAGGGAGGATTGCAGAAAACACCTTGTAGTCAATAGGTCTGTGATCCCATTCGACAGGGCCAGTGCCAAGTGCTGGCATGATTGGCACCTCCCGAGGGCCCACACCCCAGTAGGGACTCAATGACAAGAGCCCCCTGGACTTGTTCCTCTTCTCCACTGCAACCTGCTGGTCCGCCTGCCCGTCGCTCTGGCCTGGACAACGGTGGTGGTGAGAAGGGGGAGGAACAGATACCACTGCCAACTAGCTCACAAGCCAGTAGGAGCAATCATGGGAGAGGATAGGGAGGAAGAGCTGCTGGCGAAAATGGGTTGACTTCACCATGTTGAAAGTGGATGTATGAGTCTTCTTAAGGCAGAGAAGGCAAGGGAAGACCTCAACAATGCAGGGAAGCAGAAGGGAAGCACTCTCTGGCTTCTGCCATAAGCTAGGGCACTGAGGGCCACTTGGGGCTTGCACCCCCGCTTCCCAGGAATAATATCAACCCAACGGGGGAGACGAACCTGGCCCATCCATCGGCCACAGAAGGAGAAGCTGCACGGAGCTCGCTTCCCTCTCCCTGCCAGAACTGTCAGCTCCAGCTGAGAGTTGCTGTGCTGGGACTGCAGAAGGAAGGGGAAAGGATGCTCTGGTCCCCTCCATCGGCTGAAGGAACAAGATCCACTAAGTGCTATTCAAGCAAGAACAGCAGCAAAGAAAATCAGCCTGGCCCTTCGTGCACTGAAATGCTCACTTCTAGCTCACCGCCTTGTTCCATCCTAGAAAAACAGATTCCCCCCCTCTTTCTTTTCCCTCCACTCTCCCGTTCTCTTGTGTGTCTTGTTGTTTTAGTTGTAAGAAAAGCGGGATAAAAACTCTGTAAGTAAGTAGCTAAATAAACAGGCCATGGAAGTTGATGGGATTATTGCAGGTTATGGAGATCACCATAAACTAAGATTTTCAATGGGTTCCCTCTTAATTGGACTATATACTGCAATGCTTCAGACCACGAAGCCTGCAGCGGAAGATGCTTTTGACTCTGACAAGGGAGGATCATTCAGCTGGGACGAATTGACAGCCTTTCCCCATGATTTGCTTATCAACAAACAAGTGGACAGATGCGACTCATTTCTTGTGTGAGAGGCGGCCCCTACGCTGCCTATGAGCAAAGTGCTTTTGTTTCAGGGATGTCATATTTTCCTGTTGCTCAAAACTGCAATATATTGCAGCTACGGAGGTGGTGTGGGGGGAGGGGGGGAGGAGCTTATTTCTTCATGCAGCAGCTTGGAGAGCAGTGTTGAGCGTGTCAGTGTCCCAGGCACTTATTGGAGAGTGTCCATGGCATCTCTGATGATAAACAGGCAGGGCCTTTGTCAACGGTAGGCATGGTTGGGCAGCTGCTGAGGGCTCACACCCCAGCAGGGTCCCACTGACAAGAGCCCCCTGGACTTTCTCCTCCTCTTCACCATTGCAACCTGCTCGTTCAACTCTTGCTCCTGCCCAGACAACGGTGGTGGTGAGAAGGAGCAGCAGCAGATGCCACTGCCAAATTGCCCACTGGCTCTCTGCTTGTCATGCAAGCAAGTGGTAGCAAAGATGAGAAAGACGATGACGAGCAAGAGCAGCGGGTGACAATGACAGTGAGACAATAGACCCACTGAGGGAGGGGGGCCACTGAGGGTGCCTTGTCAAAGGGCCCTAAGAAACCTGGAGCAGCACCGCCTGTCGAGACCCATCCACAGCTGTTAAAATCATGTCTCTTTCGGCAAATCATCAAGTGACAATTAGGAAAAACCACCCTGATAGATCCATTCCTAATAATCACATGGCCAAACACACACAACACAAACATGCTATTGCATTAACATGTTAACATTTTTAGAAAGCAGAAGTATATTAAGAGATGAGATAGACCAGATGTAGCAACATTCCCAGAAAAACAAACACCCCCAGTGTACACTGTGTTGGTGTTTCCAACGGGATAATTATGTGGTGTGCTGCCACAGCCTGTCCAAACCACTCAGTTTTTTGGAGCGAATAGACTGGAGGATTGTTCCATAATTCTGACAGGCCACCCTTGTGTTATCTGCCAATTATTTTCTTTTCATGGATGCCTGGAAGCTGAACTGGAAAGGAGCAATTGTTCAGATCTTTGAAGCTCCTGCATTTTCCTGTCCTTACACTGCAATCCTATGCCCATTTTACGTGGGAGCACATCCCATTGACCCCAGTGGGACTTAATTCTGAGTAGAGGTTCATAGGATTTCACTCTTAATGTTGTTGTTTTTTTATTGGTAAGCTTTAACCAATTAGTAGTAGAGGTGGGCTGAAAGCACCATGTAAAAATGTTTTCCATGAATATTTATAATCAATAAGTTAGAGAAATGCTTCTCTCTTTTTTAAATCACAAATGTGGCTGCAAATAGGATAGAAATGTGCATTGCTGTGTGTGAAGATCAGGTGAGCTTTATTTAGTTTTGGGTTTTCCATTGATGATCATTTTTGTCAATCACATTTGGCTTTTTCAGAATTTTTACTCAGCCAGATTGATAAGCAAGCTTCTTAAGACTGGTTTCAAATTGGGCATTAAAAATACAGCACATGATTGATCTTCACTTGCTTTGCTTGTATCATAGGTGGATGCTGTTAATCTAAGACATAATGTGGAAAACAAAAATTAGATGCAGATGCTAGTGGGGATGTAGGAGAAATCCGCAATGGAATCAAGTGAGTTTGGATTTCTATGAATCTGACCCATGGATGCTGCAGCAGACCGGCTTTTCCTGAGTTGCATGGATCCTGCAGACTAGTGGGCCATTTTATTTTATTTTTACTTTAGTTGTAGAAAATTTCGTAGTAGAAAAATACATAAGAAACCCAGATGAAACTGCACATTTCCCCCTAGGGTAAAGACTGAAAATGTGCATGGGGGGGGGGGGAGGTGGATTTGTGCATTTTGGGGAGGATTTGCACATTTTCACAAGTACCAATTTGCACAAATATGAGTTTGCACAGATTTGGGTAACTGGAAAAAATCCAATTCCGCCAATGAGCAGGTGATGGAACGAAAGGCTTGTGACAATCCACAAAATGTAGACGGAACAGATTTTACAAAATCTATACAACCCTAGATGCTAGGCAATATTGTGGTGGTTGTTATTACCCAACAAATCAGGAAGAGCTCCAGGGCTGAGGATACCCTTGGCAAAGTGCAATCTGCAGGGGCCCCTTCCTGAACTGGTGAGCTGTGCCTCCTCGGAACTTTTGGGAGATCCCTTTGGGGTGCATACTCCCTGGTACCCTTCCCAGGCCCCTCACTGACCCTAAAGCCCTCATTAAAAACCAACAACCCTTTTAAAGCCATGTTATTCTTCCACAATGGCCCAGAAACTGTATCGACTACTGGGGCACTGTGTGGGAAAAAGATGCCACCACCACAAAAACCATGTCTTGATTTCCAGTTCATTGTGGAGGGAAAACATCACCGCTACAGGGATCTGGTTCATTTTGTTGTTGTCATCCCATTTTAATGAGGGCATAGGGCAGGTGTTGCTGCTGGTGGGCCCTGCTGGGGCCCCAACCACTGCCTGATGATGCCAGATGGTGGTGCACTTCAATTCATGTGCAAATCAGTTTATACAACAACAACAACAACAACTACAATAATAATAATAATAACAACAACAACAATAACAACAACATTAATGATGATAATGATGATGATATGCTTCCCCTGAGGAGGTTACAATCTAAAATATGTAGATGTTGCATTTTTAACATTTATTATTTATTTAACAATTTGTACCCTCCTTTTCCTCCCCCCAAAACAGATGCCCATAGCAGTTATCAACAAGCAAGACCAACACAGGAGCATAAAAATGACCATCATAAAAAGGCATTATAGCCCAATTTAAGCACAGATCAGTTTAATGCTCTAAAACAAATCCGTTTAATCCCCTATGACAACTGGGCTGCATTGATGTAGAATGGCACGATGGGGAAACTTGCCAGCTGGTGCTGCATCACAGGGTAAGCTTTTGCCCACGTTGTGGCTGTAAGAGTGGCGATGGATAGCTCATCCTGGGGCCACCGTAATCGATAGCCTAGAACTGGTGTGTGGAACATCTCTTTCAGCCCGAGAGCCAAATCCCATTTTGGAGAAGCCCTCAGGGGCCACATTCCAGCGATGGGCAGGGCCAAAGACAAAAAGGGGAGTAGCTGAAATGCCTAAAACAGCAGCATATTTTAGCTTGAAGTTCTTACTGCCAGTAACTAAGCCTGAGGAGAGGCATTTCAACCTTTTAAAATGGGGGGAAACTGCACAAAAGTTGGAAAACCACCAATCGATTGGTGGTTGGGGGAAAGAGGATAGGGCTAGAGAAGAGGCCATAGACCTCTGGAGATCCCCAGAAGGGCAGGTTGTGATCTCAGGGAGGTTCAACTTGGCCCCCGGGCCTGATGTTCTTCACCCCTTCTTTCATCACTCCTTTGTTCTTTCATCAAACGTCTCTTGACTCTTACACCCTTTTTCGTGTATCTTGCAGTGAACACATGTGACAGTTCTGCATACAGGGCAGGGAAAGATGTCCAGGTGGGACTCAAACCTAGGGATGTACGAAAGTCACTTACCTTTCCGTGGATTATGTTGATGGTTGGGGGGAGGCATTCCGTCCCTCCCCCCGGAATCCTCGACGGGGGGGGAGGCGATCCGTTCCTCCCCCCCAGAATCCTCCATGGCTGGCTGTGCTCCGCGGCAGCTCCACAGAGCAGCCGGCCAGGCCCAGCCAGGTCAGAGCCGCCCGCAGCCGGATTTCCAGCCGTGGAGGGCTCTGGAAAAACAAAAACAAAAAAACCCGCATACGCAAATGGCGGCTATGGCTGCCACCATTTGCATTCCTTATTTTTGGCCATCTTAATCTACGTAAATATTTACGTAGACTATGACGGCGAAAATAAAGAGGAACACAAATAGCATAGTGGGTGCTATTTGCATCCCTTTTTGATTCGCCGTTTTAGCCTACGCAAAGATTTACGTATCTTTGATTAGACGGCTCTTTGTCAGCAAGGTGATGTCTCTGCTTCTTACTATGCTGTCTAGGTTTGCCATAGCTTTCCTCTCAAGGAGCAAGCGTCTTTTAATTTCATGGCTACAGTCACTGTCTGCGGTGATCTTGGAGCCCAAGAAAATGAAATCTGTCCCTGCTTCCATTTCTTCCCCTTCTATATGTCAGGAAGTGATGGGGCCAGATGCCATGATCTTTGTTTTTTTAATGTTGAGTTTCAAACCAGCTTTTGCACTCTCCTCTTTCACCCTCAACAAGAGGCTCTTGAGATCCTCTTCGCTTTCTGCCATTAGGGTGGTATCATCTGCGTATCTGAGGTTGTTGATAATTCTCCCAGCAATCTTAATTCCGACCTGTGATTCATCCAACCCGGTGTTTCTCATGATGTACTCTGCATATAAGTTAAATAAGCAGGGTGACAATATGAAGCCTTGTCGTACTCCTTTCGCAATTTTGAACCAATCGGTTGTTCCATGTCTGGTTCTTACTGTTGCTTCTTGACCCTCGTACAGGTTTCTCAGGAGACAGGTAAGGTGGTCTGGTACTCCCATCTCTTTAAGAATTTGCCAGAGTTTGTTATGATCCACACAATCAAAGGCTTACACACTCTAGATAGCACTACCGTATGTTATTTCCTGCTTTTTATTCCACCTTATACAAAATAGCTCAACAAATGTCATTGTGTGTCCTACGAGGTATAGATGTGCAAGAGGGATATAGCATTACTATGATGGGATCGTAATGATATGACACAAGGTGTAGATCTGGCCATTGTCTAATCTCCGGCGATCTTCCTCTGAGGCCCAACAGATGGCAGCACACACATTTATGACACAGGGTGACACATCATTACAAACCTTGAAGACAAATGGCTTGCACAGCGGCATCATTGTAGTAAAGTCCCAGCGTTCAGAACCAGTTTTCATGGCTGGCTTTCTTGACTGTGGGGAGAGGGTGCCTTTGGGTACTAGATAACAGGGACGAATCTTCACAGCCTGCAAGAAACACATTTGCAGACACATCAAAATAGTGAGAAAGGCTGTGTCTGGCAATGCCAAACAAGAATCTTATGATTCAACAGCAGTTTATGCTTAATTCTGTTTCACCTCCCCAGAGGGGACAAAGAGAGCCTTGGGGCTGTGGAGTGTCCTCTCTTAAGAGGCAAGCACAAATGAAAAATTTCAACACTAATGACGTGCCGAAAATTTCTCCCACATTTTTTTCTGCCATTCTCATTCAAATTGATAGAAAAGAAATTGCTTTTGAAAAGAAATCAAAGGAGAAGAAATTTCTGAGAAATTATCATGGGTTGGGTTTGGGGTTCTTGCCCTTCCTTACTTATGAGGTGGCTGAGGAGTGTGCATGAGTGTCCTGTCTGTCATCATACAGTAATCTTTGTGGCAGCCTGTAGCCTCCTCAGCTTCCCACACTTCAATTAAAACCATCATGAGAAAGACATCATGAGGCAATTCCTCCCATGGTTTTTTTCCCTTCAGTATGGGAAGTGCAGGTGGCCTGGGAGGCTGCAGAGCAATGGAAAGATGTGTGATAGAGAGAGGAAACACACACAGCCCCCTCAGCCATGTCTCAGTGATTAGGGAAGCTCAAAAACCAAAAGAAATGGCAACTTCTGCCACAGGAAAGTGGAAGCCTCGACACAGTTGATGGTGCTGCCACTTGTAGGAGCAATACAATAAACCCAAAACTCTTAGGGGAAAAAAAGAAAGACCCTGTGCTACAACTCCTGGCAATAGTGGGGCCTGCCTGTGAGAAACTGTTGGAGAATTTCTCCTTCCCTAGGAGAAATTCGGTGAAATTGTCCTCCAATTTCTCTGCCCACAATTAGGCTGGAGAATTTTGTAGGGATGTACGAAAGGTACTTACCTTTCCGCGGATTATGCTGATGCTGGGGGGGAGGCATTCCGTCCCTCCCCCCGGAATCCTGGCCGGGAGGGGAGGCGCTCCATTCCTCCCCCCTGGAATCCTGGGATTCTGCGGAGACGCCGGGCGCCGGCCAGCTCCACCAGCAGCTCGACATCTGGCCGCTAGCTAGCAGGGATGCAAATGGCGGCGGCCATAGCCGCTGCCGTTTGCGTCCCTGCAGTCAGCCATGATAGGCTACGTAAATGTTTATATAGCCTATCATGGCCGATTTTTTTTAAAAAAAACGCGCATACACAAATGGCGGCGCCCATGGGCGCCAACATTTGTGTTCCTTACTTTGGCACGTCTTAGTCTACATAAACATTTATGTAGACTAAGACGGCGAAAATAAGGGGAACGCAAATAGTGTAGACGCTACGCTACTTGCGTTCCCCTTATTTTCACCATCTTAGCCTACGTAAATGTTTACGTAGACTAAGACATGCCAAAATAAGGAACGCAAATGGTGGTGCCCATGGGCGCCGCCATTTGCGTACGCGTTTTTTTAAAAAAAATCAGCCATGATAGGCTATGTAAACATTTACGTAGCCTATCACGGTGTTTTTTTAAAATCTAGCCGTGATAGGCTACGTAAATCTTTACGTAGCCTATCACGTTTGTTTGTTTGTTTGTTTTTACCTGGAAATGGCGGCGGCGGCGGCAGCCGGTCGGAAGACCGGCAGCCACCGCTGCCGCCGCACTGCCGCCGGAGCCGGAGCCGCCACCGGAGCCACCGCCACCAGGAAGATCCGCCTAAGGTAAGTCCTGTCCCGGGGGGGGCAGGGGGGCAGGGGGCCATTACGCTACTGATTTCGGGGGGCCAAATGTGCTGGCATTCAGCCTCCCTGAGATCTTTGGCGGAACTTTCGTACATCCCTAGAATTTTGAGAGGCCCTTTTCACACAACAATATTTATCATATTGGGGCATAAAATCCCAACTTCAAGTGTAGTCTGATAGGATCTGAGCTAGCAGTGACTGACCAAGAAAGAGATCTTGGGGCTGTGATGGACAGCTCAATGAAGATGTCGACCCAGTGTGCAGTCACTGTAAAGTAGGGGTGCACGAAACCCACTTACCTGGTCTCGCAGCTTTTCGCGGTGGGGGGGAGGCGCTTCGCTGCTCTCCCCCCGAATTTCAGGCCTGGGGGGGAGGCTTCCTGCCTCGCCCGGCCGAAATTCAGGCCGGGGGGGAGGCTTCCCGCCTCGCCTGGCCAAAATTCAGGCCGGGGAGGAGGCGCCTTGCCTCGCCCGGCCGCGAAATTAAAAGTTAAAACAAAAACAAAAAAACGCCCCCGTGATAGGCTACGTGACGATTAACGTAGCCTATCACGGCTAGATCTGCAAAGTCAGCCATGATAGGCTACGTAAATCGTCACGTAGCCTATCATGGGTGACTTTAAAAAAAAAAAGCGCGTACGCAAATGGCGGCCCCCATAGGGAGCCGCCATTCGCGTTCCTTATTTGGTCGCCGTAGTCTACGTAAATCTTTACGTAGACTACGGCGAAAATAAGGGCAACGCAAATAGCGTTGCCCTTATTTTCGCCGTAGTCTACGTAATCTTTACGTAGACTACAGCGGCCAAATAAGGAACGGGAATGGCGGCTCCCTATGGGGGCCGCCATTATCCGTATGTGCTTTTTTTTTTTTAAAGTCACCTGTGATAGGCTACGTGACGATTTACGTAGCCTATCACGGCTGACTTTGCAAATCTAGCCGTGATAGGCTATGTTAATCGTCACGTAGCCTATCACGGGGGCGTTTTTTTTTTAGTTTTATTGGAATGGCGGCGGCGGCAGCCGGTCGAAAGATCGGCTGCCGCCCCCGCCCCTGACGAAGACCCGACGAACCGCTGCCGGGACCCGCCGCCGGGAGGGACATTCGGCAAAGGTAAGTCCCGTCCCGGGGGGGTGGTGCGGAGAATTTCTCCCCAAAACTTGTTCGGGGGGCCGAACACGTTGGCGCTCGGCCCCCCGAAGTTTCGGGGAGAAATTCTCCGCCAACCCTACTGTAAAGGAAGCAAACTCCATGTTAGGCATAATTAGAAAAGGGATTGAGAATAAAAATGCCAACACTATCCTGCCCCTATACAAATCTATGGTGCGACCACACGTGGAATACTGGGTACAGTTCTCGTCACCACGCCAAAAAAATTTATTATAGAGCTGGAAAACGTGCAGAAAAGGGCAACTAAAATGATCAAGGGGCTGGAGCATCTCCCCTCTGAGGGAACAGCTGGGACTGTTTCGTTTAGAAAAAAGGAGGGTAAGGGGAGACATGATAGAGGTCTACAAAATTATGCATTGCGTGGAGAATGTGCATAGGGAGACTTTTTCTCCCTCTCTCAAAATACTAGAACCCAGTGGGGTCCTCCCATGAAGCTGATTGGTGGGAGATTCAGGACAGATCAAAGGAAGGGCTTCTTCACACAGCGCAGAGTTAAACTATGGAATTTGCTACCACAAGATGTGGTGATGGCCACCTATTTGGATGGCTTTAAAAGGGGGTTGGACAAATTCCTGGAGGAAAAGGCTATCCATGGTGACTAGTCCTGATGGCTATGTGCTACCTCCAGTACCAGAGGCAGTGAGCCTATGTGCACCAGCTGCTGGGGAACATGGGTGTGAGGGTGCCGTTGTGCTCATGCCCTGCTTGTGGGTCCCTGGTCGACAGCTGGTTGGCCACTGTGTGAACAGAATGCTGGACTAGATGGACCCTTGGTCTGATCCAGCAGGGCTCTTCTTATGTTCTTCACACACACACACACACACACACACACACACCAAAAAAGAAAGCAAAAGAAAAACCTGATTGACTGGGAGTCCAAAGTAATGAAACAGCCACAGTGTCTTCATTCCAGAGGTATGTCTGATCTGTGCTTGGGAATTAGGAGCCAGCACCTAAATCAAGGGTGCAGAACCTCAGCCATTTGTGCACCAAATCTAGGGATGTACGAAAGTCACCGTTTCGCAGATCTGCTTCGCGGTGGGAGGGGAGGCACTCCGCCCCTCCCCCCGGAATCCTTGACGGGGGGGGGAGGCACTCCATCCCTCCCCCCGGAGTCCTGCCCAGCCAGCTCCGCTCCGCAGGGATTCCACAGAGCCGCCAGCCGCCGGACATCCGGCCGCTGGGTAGCAGGGACACAAATGGCGGCTGCCGTAGCCGCTGCCTTTTGCGTCCCTGTATTCAGCTGTGATAGGCTACGTAAATATTTACGTAGCCTATCACGTCTGGGTTAAAAAAAAAAACACGTACGCAAATGGCGGCGGCTACAGCGGCCGCCATTTGCGTTGCTTATTTTTCGCCATCTTAGTCTACGTAAATATTTACGTAGACTATTACGGAGAAAATAAAGGGGAATGCAAATAGCGTAGTGGGCGCTATTTGTGTTCCTGTTTGATTTGCCGTTTTAGCCTACGTAAATATTTACGTAGCTCTCACATGTGCTGCTCTCATATGTGCAACCCCCCCCCATTGATTGGAATTCCTCCCCCTCCTCCAACAGCTGCCATCTTATGCATGGAGAATTCCGCATGCCCAACAACATAGTAGGGCAGACACTAAATCATGTTCTATCATTCACACATGGTTTTGGCTGCTTGCAACTTTTAAACACATGGTTCAATTATTAGGAACAATAGCAACGTTTCAGGCTTCGTAAATTGTTCACAATCAGTAAAGCAAATTTTGCCATGTCACAGCATATGGAGATTTGGAAGCTTTCCATTCCATCTGATCACTTG
The DNA here is from genome assembly GCF_057233095.1 of Heloderma suspectum. NCBI lineage: Eukaryota > Metazoa > Chordata > Lepidosauria > Squamata > Helodermatidae > Heloderma > Heloderma suspectum. Next base: position 7,499,663 of record NC_139465.1, on the reverse strand, counting down.
AATCAATCCATTATATTAAATGTATTGTATTTATATCCTATCCTGGCTCTGAGGAGATCAGAGAAGCCGCCTGGCCTGGGCCTGCAGGGCAGGCTTTACTGTCCACAATCAGTATGTCAGGAGGTGAAAGCAGCAAACTTAAGAGTATGCACGGCTTGTGCAAATGGTGAGCTACCAAGGCTGCAGGTTCGAGCATTCTGCTAGGTCAGGCATGGGGAAAATGTGCACCGTAGGCTAGATGTGGCTTGCAAGGCCTGCCAGCTTCCTCCCCAGCCAGCCTCACACTCTTCCGTCAGGGAAAACTCTTATTTCAGATCAGGAGAGATCAGAGATCAAAGCTTTTCCCTGCTCAGGAGAAGATGAAAAGCCTGCGGAGGGAGCTGCCAAGTGATTCAGGCCTGCTTACTTCTGAGTAGATATGCAGAGGCCTGGTGTTTGGTGATGTCATTTGAACGAGCTGCTGAGTGAGTCAGTCCTGCTTACTTCTGAATAGACATGTAGAGGATTGTCCTTCTAACTTCTGAGTAGGCATAAATTGGTAAGGATCACATTTGGCCTCTGCTCACTTTGCTTTTGGCAGATGGAATGCAGGCCCCCAAGCCTTTCGCAGGTTGGAATCTGGCCCTTGGAATGAAAAAGCTTCCCTACTCCTATGCTAGCAGGTGGTAAAGGTTTCCTAGGTACTGGTGTGATTACCCCCACCAGAGTAGCCATGGATTCTCCTTAACAGAAAAGGCTATAAAGACTTCCAGTTCAGGCTGGGACTTCACCCGGGGCATTAATAATTGTTCATTGCGATTTTTTGTATTTTTATTCTACCTGTAAGTTGCCTTGGTAGGATTTTTATCCTGAAAGGCAGCATATACATCATCATTATCATCATCATCTTTCTCGACTGTACTTTGACTTGCTGCCGTAGCTGTGACATATCATGTGTAATCTGTTTCAACAGGATCACTCTGACTTCCCATGAGTCAGTGACTTGTTTCTGCAATGCACACTGGAAAAGAAATGTTCACAGCAGGAACTTCCCGGGGCAATGCTTCTAGAATTGGGGCTTCCTGTGTAGGAAGGTGATCTTAAATTCAAATTAGTTCAGGTTTGAACATCTAACAATTATTCTGAACATTGCAGTAGAACAACTAGCTATTATGTATCTGTGGCCAGAAAAAGGTGGAAGACATTGTCCATTATGTATTTTATATTTATCTGTATAATCCCACAATGTGAGCAATGCATGGTCTGTGAACCGCATGTGGTCCCCTGGCCTTAAGTGTAGTGCCCCCCCACTGCCCACTGCCACCCCAAATTTCCTACAGTGGTAGTGGCAAAACAATAACTGTTTTCCTGCCAAATTTTGGCAGCCAACTGCAATGGTTGTCTAAAAGAGCCAAATTTAGCTTTAAAACAAGGCATCGCAATTGTTTTGCCACTGCTGCTGCCAAAACGGAGCAGTACACAGTGGCGGTACCTTGGTGGTGGGTGGGTGGGGTTGAGATTGGTCCCCAGAGTCACTGAAGATGTCCACCCCTGCCCTAGGGTAGGTTTCTAAAGTACAGTCTTGAGAGAGTCCTTTTTTGAACAGCAGGGTGGCATGGTTGGGTGGTGGGTGGGTGGGTGATTTCTTACCTATCGGGTGATAGGGATAAATATATTACATCTAAGGTCTCAGTATTTGCCCTAGCAGCCCGACAGATTGGATACTAATTTATTCTACAAAATGCGGTTCAGTGTGCTGGCCATCATCTACCTTAGCATGTATCATCCAATCAGATTACGCTGTATATCCACGCTGAGCCACGGTTTTAACACGGCTGCCTGATGCCAGCTATTATGACAAATGGGGGAAATGTAAGACAGAGGAGCTTCTGCAGTTTTAAAAAGAAATCTTTAGTAACAGTGCTTTCTTGATTTGTTTAAAGGAAGATTCTAGCCCATAGTGTGTATTTAACAAAAACGGCTTGAAAATGTTTGGACAGTGTCCGTTGAAGTCACAAGAGTCACAGATGGCTGAGCAGAACTTTCAGTGGTCAGGAGGGGGAGCTTTAGCAGCATATATGACTTCCTGTGGCCCTCTGTCCTGGCTACGATTCTCTGGTTTTGCAAGCCACAAGCCCTAAAATTTCTGAACCCATCCCTTCCTTTCATTCCATTAAACGCTGTCAAGAAAACCTCCAGGTTTTTTGTTTGTTTTTTAAATCCAGAATCTCAGATATTCTCCAAATTGAAGCTGAATCCTGGCAAGACGGAAGCCCTGTGGGTGAGTGCTTCCCGGGTCCAGGAGATAGGTTCTTGGCCTGTGCTGGATGGAGTTGCATTCGCTTTGAAAGATCAAGTTTGTAGTCCGGGGCTACTCTTAGATCTACCACTGTCACTGGAGGCTCAAGTGGTCCTGGCAGCTCATGGCTTTTGCCAGCTATGGTCTCTCCTGGACAGGGATAGCTTGGCCACAGCGGTACAGGCACTAGCAACCTCAAGACTGGATTATTGCAATGCGGTCAATTGGTGCTGCCCTTGAGGCTGGTCTGGAAGCTGGAGCTACTGCAGAATGCAGCCACTCAGCTGTGGTCAGGAGCTGCCCCTTTTCAGCATGCAACTGCTTTGCTCAGGGAACTGCACTGGCTGTTTATTTGCTATCAGGCCAGGTTTAAGTTTTTGCTACTAGTATATAAAGCCCTAAACAACTTTGGACCAAGAAACTTGAGAGAGTGCCTTCTCCCTTATCAGCCTTTCTGGTCACTGAGCTCATGAGACAGGATGCTCCTGGTGGTTCCGCATAGACCTACGGCCTGATTAGAGTCCACCTGGAGTAGACCCTTCCATGTGGTGGCTCCCTTTCTGTGGAACTCCCTGCCGCTGGATGGCACGCAGGCACCAACATTGTGTAATTTTTGGTGCCTGCTGAAGACATCTTTATTACAAGAAGTCTTCCTTGACTGACGGGCCATGGTTTTTATTGTAGTCTGTTTAAAATTAAAAAAAAAATCTAATGTTATTTTATTCTCTATGTTTTAATGTGGTGTTTTAATTCTTTTTTTATATATTTTATAGTTCACTGCTCCAGAATCTGTTTAGATGTGAAGTGGAATATAAATGCAGCAAGAAAGAAAGAAAGAAAGAAAGAAAGAAAGAAAGAAAGAACGAACTGAGGGCTAAAAATGTCAATATGCACCACTTTTGCACGTGTATGTGCATGTGTGTGTGTGTGTGTGTGTGTGAATGTAACTGAGGTGTATTTTTCAGCTACTAGATATCTCTGTTTTTGTCATAAACAGATTTATTTATTTAAGAAATGTTTTACCTGCTTTTCATTATAAAGCAATCCCAGACCATGGTGCAAACAGTAAAACACAGTAAAATAATGCAATGTATCATCATTGTCATCATACAGGGGAGAACAGAAGTCTCTGTTCTTGTATACAGACCAAGGTTGCACAGCTACAACAGAAGAAAACAGATCTCCACTATAAAATAAAACAGGTTTCATAGAATCATAGGGTTGGAAGGGGCCTACAAGACCAGCAAGTCCAACCCCCTGCTCAATGCAGGAAGCCTGATTCCCAGGCGGTCTCCCATCCCAGTATTATTAACCAGGGCTATCCCTGCTTAGTGGCCGAGATCAGATGAGATCAGGCACATCCAGCCCTTTGCTCAGTTGAATAGGAACATTCTTTTCCCAGGATTCCCTGAGAACTAAAGTTCACCTGCTCTCTCTGTATGTGTAGGGAGGGAGGCTAAGATCCCTAACAGAGAATCCTCAGTCCCCTCGTCAAACTACAATTCTCAAAATTCCTTGGGCGAAGCCATGACGGTTAACTGGATGTAAAAGTAATGTGTATCTGCAGCATAGATAAATTCCATCTCGGGCAGCTGTGTGTTCTCGATCCATGTCCCCCTCAGTACCGGTAGGCTGTAGACATTTGCACACATACAGTGCGATCCTATACATGTCTCTGTTGAAGCGAGTCCCATTGTAACAGAGGAATGTCAAAAAGGTAATCCCCTCAGCTCTGCTTATTCCACAGTGGGTTCACACAACCTTGTACTTAAATCGGTCGGTAGGCCAGCATACATCCACCAGACCCAGGTAAATATTATTGTCATCATCATCATCATCATCATCATTATTATTATTATTATTATTCCATTTATATCCTGCCTTTTTTTCTCTTACAAGGAACCAAAGGCATCTTACATGGTCCTCCTCCTCTCCATTTTGCCCTCACAACAACCCTGTGAGGAAGGTTACGCTGAGAGCTAGTGACTGGTCCAAAGTCACCTAGTGAACCTCATGGCCAAGTGGGGACTAGAACCCAGGACTCCTGAGTCTCAGTCCAACACTCTAACCACTACACCACACTATTTTATTTGGCCTTGGAGGAGGGGAAGGTGCATCATATACTCCAACTGGCCCTGTTTACGAAGGAAAGTCTCTATATTTGTTACTTGCCTGTGGTGACATTTTACCTTTGGGGAATGACTATTAAGAACATAAGAGGAGCCCTGTTGGATCAGACCAAAGGTCCATCTGATTCAGCATTCTGTTCCCACAATGGCCAAAGAGATGCCTGTGGGAAACCCACAATTAGACAAGAGTACAATAAGTGACCTCTAATATTGGTGGTAGCACATAGCCATCATGACTAGTAGCAATTGATAGCCTTCTCCTCCATGCATTTGTCTAATCCCCTTTTAAGGCTGTCCAAGTTGGTGGCCATCACTACATCTTGTGGTAGCAAATTCCATAGTTTAACTGTGCGCTGTGTGAAGAAGTCCTTCCTTTTATCTGTCCTTAGTCTCCCACCAATCAACTTTGCTCCAGCACCTTGATCATTTTAGTTGCCCTTTTCTGCACTTTTTCTAGCTCTACAATATCCTTTCTTTCTTTTTTTTTTCTTTTTTTGGTGCTGTGACCAGAACTGAACACAGTATTCTAAGTGTGGTCACACCATAGATTTGTACAAGGGGAGTATGATCTTGGCAGTTTTATTTTCAATTCCTTTCCTAATTATGCCTAAAACTGAATTTGCCTTTTTCACAGCAGCCACACACTGGGTTGACATTTTCATTGAGCTGTCCACTACAGCCCCTTTCTTGGTTAGTCACTGGCTCAGATTTCATCAGCTTATATGTGAATTTAGTCACTTCACACATCACTTTAGACTTGCTTACACTGAACCACATTTGCCATTTTGATGCCCATTCACCCAGTTTGGAGAAATCCTTTTGGAGTTCTTTGCAATCCCTTTTTTGTTTTAACCACACTAAATAATTTGGTGTCATTAGCAAGCTTGGCTACCTCACTGCTCACTCCATATCATATGTGAACAAGCTGAAATACATTGGTGCCAATACAGATCCTTGTGGGATCCTACTATTTACATCCCTCCATTAGGAGAACTTACCATTTATTTCTATTCTCTGTTTTCTGTTGTTTAACCAGTTACTGATCCATAAAAGGACCTGTCCTCTTATTCAATGACTGCTAAGCTTGGTCAGAAGTCTTTGGTCAAGGACTTTGTCAAAAGGGTTGGACTTGGACTTGGAAGTCCAAGTAAACAGGGTCTACTGGATCACCCCTGTCCACATAATTATTGACATTCTCCAAGAATTGTCAGCAGTTAGCGAGAAAGGACTGACCTTTCCAGAAGCCATGTTAATTCTTTTTCAGCAAGGCTTGTCCTTCTTACCTTCTAACTTACTGTTAAGATTTTGTCAGTGAGAGTTGCTAGAGTGCTCATTCTTTAGGGAAGGGTTGTTGTCATGCCCATGGGCCAGAATCCAGCCCCAAATAACCATGCACCCTCCCCTGGCCCCAACCGTTCCATAGGGGATTTGAAGCCACGTGCCATCAGTATGCTGATGGCACACAGCTGTATCTCTGCGTGACACCTGAATCAGGTGATGCAAGTCCTGGATCAGTGCCTAGACTAAGTGAATGGTTCCCGAGCCCAGGATATAGGCCCATTGCCTGTTCTGGATGGAGTTGCACTCCCTTTGAAAGAGGAGGTAAAGTTTTGCTACTAGTGTATAAAGCTCTAAACAACCTGGAACCAAGATACTTGAGCGAACACACCTTTATTTTCAAGCAATTTTCCAAATATACTGCATTTTGAACATTATTTCATGAATATATGCATTTTTGTGTGCACTTTCCCCTAGTATACACGTTTGCATGAATTTTTTTTTATTGAAGAACTCCATTGCAAAACTCACAGCAGTGTGAATTACAAAGGATAATTGAGTTTCAGTTCACATTGGTCGACAAGTGTGAAATTACTTAGTTTGCATTAAAATGTGAACCGACCCAATTTCCCCCCATCCCAGCCATATAGAGGATGACTAGCAGGATCTAATACCAACCACTACATTGTTTAGGAGCAGAGAAATGAAGCTGCAATATACACACATACACACTGGTTTTATTGCCTGAAAAAGATTGATCCTGTGTGGCCTCCTTTCAGGATGGCTATTTATTTTTTGTTGGGATTTGAATTCCCTTTTCCCTCTCTAGAAATTTGTTCTTGGCAGTGGTTCACTTGTCTCCAGCTGTTTCAAGAATGGAGATGGAGAGATGGGGAAGTGAGGCAAGGGGAGGGGGGCAAATAATCCATCAGCCTGCTCCATGTGCTTCCAGAGACGAAGGAAGAGCCCCAAGCTGCATTTGACCTTTTTTTGGCAATCTCGTGGCATGGGCAGACCTAGACAAATGGCTCTCTATTCTCAAAAGCATTAACCCACATGCACTCCTGTTTCTAATTGGACCTTGGCGGGACTTCCACCCATCAATCAGTGGAATAAAGAAAAGAATCAATCTTACAGATGGGGCTTCTTGATTGTGAGCTAGGATGTTCAGGGGAAGAGGCAGAGAAATCCAGGCAATTGAGTATTGTCATTCCTTTTTCTTGGCTTTGCAGGATTCTTTTCCACTGTGATTTCTGAAGAAACATTGGCTTTATCTTCTAAGCAAGGAAAGATCGTACATCCTCATCCCGAGGGTCTCCAGTTGTTGGTCCTTAGCACTCGGCCAAGGGCCAAATAACTAAGCAGGGTTTGAAAAATTTGACTAATTGGAAAGGCCCAGAGGCCAATGAAAATGTGGCTCTAGTTATCCCAATGCAATGTGTCTCATCTCTTTATTTCCCATCCGGGGGCAGCCCATCCATATAGGTGAACTAGGCAGTCGCCTAGGGCACCACGTTAGGGGGGGTGCCAAATTCAGCGGTCCTTCTCCGAGAGACCCTGCTAAAGGAGGTGAGGCGGGTGGCCACCAGGAAGAGGGCCTTTTCTGCTGTGGCACCCCAGTTGTGGAATGAACTCCCTAGAGAGGTTCGCCTGGCACCGACATTGTACTCCTTCCAGGGCCAGGTGAAGACCTTTTTATTCTCCCAGTATTTGAGCATGTTAGCTTCCTAGTCTTTTACCTTTGGTGTTTTAAGTCTGTATTTTAAATCTCTGCATTGCTGCTAGGTTTTATTCTGGTTGTACTGTTATATGGTGGTTTTAAGCTTTCGTATTTTATATTGTTTTATGCTGTGCTTTGTGGTTTTAGTTATTGTGAACCGCCTAGAGAGCTTTGGCTTTGGGGCAGTATATAAATGAAATAAACAAATAAATAAAATAAATTAGAAGAAAAAATACAAATTAAAAAAAAGAACATAACAAGAACATAAGAACCTAAGAACATAAAAAGAGCCCTGCTGGATCAGACCAAGGGTCCATCTAGTCCAGCATTCTGTTCACACAGTGGCCGACCAGCCGTTGACCAGGAATCCACATGCAGGACACGAGTGCAACAACACCCTCCTGCCCACGTTCCCCAGCAACTGGTGTACATAGGCTCGCTGCCTCTGGTACTGGAGGGAGCACATAGCCATCAAGACTAGTAGCCATGGATGTCAACAACGATGTCATTATTTCAATTCCCGGGTGTGTACAGAGGGTATATGACTGAGGCTGTGGAGATGAGGGAGGGACCAACTGGGGATGGTGGGGTTAAGTCAGGCCACCCGCCTGCCCACCCTTGGGACCTGGTCCTCCCTCAGGTGTGGCGGGACACCCTCCTGCTCAGCTGCCGGTCCTAGTTGGAGGCAGGGAGTGAGCAGCCGCCACAAGAGCAGCCACTCCCTTTGCCCTCAAAGGGCTGATCCTGGGGGCTGGCGGAGCCTTGCTGGATGCCATGTTGCCCTGAGGGTGCAGCCAGGACCCTTCTTCCCCGGACCTCCTTGGGTGTTGTGGATGGGGCTTCTGTTCCATCTCAGACCAGGTGGCTGTGCTCGTCTCCTTGCTGTTTTCTTCAGACCCTCTGTGCTGATACAGTGCTGCGTAAAACATGCACAAAGCAAACATTTTGGGTGTGCTTTATTATAACTGATAATATTTCTGCTTCTGAAGATGTGGGGCGGTGTGTGTGTTCTTCATTAAACAGAAAATAGGGGCAAAATGTTTCCCTGTTTACAAAAAAACACCTCACCCTAGATCTACCTTTGGGGGTTGGGGGTGGGGGCGCCAACTGCATGATTTGCCTACAATTTAAAGCTGAGAGTCAAGATATATAGAAAGTTATGGCTGGCTCAGACAGTCATTCAGCTGTGTGGTAGAGCCCTGCCTTGACTATATCGCGTAAGAGTACAAGCAGGAGATTGAATTGCTAAGCGCTCCCCACCCATGAAAAATGTTCTGCATACAGAAATCTAGCACAGCGGAAACATATCAAGGCAATTACTTTTCTACATGAAGGGAGCTTTTCTTAATATAGAGAAACACTCGAATCTTATTTCATTTCTAAAACTTATATCACCTCTTATAGCTCAGTTGGAGCCATCCACACAGCCGACAGCATATTTTAAAAAAGCATTGCAAGTTCTTTCCCCACATTTTAGAAAGAGACGTCTACAATGCACACCATCAAAATTCAAGTAGAAACAATAACAGAGCAGGATAGTAGAGGATTCCTTCCTTTACTGTACGACTTCCCTCACCCCCAGTCTTCAGTCTGAAATAATAGAGTCCGAGGACTGGAAACAAAGCCCTATGAGGAGAGACTGAAAGAACTGGGCATGTTTAGCCTTGAGAAGAGAAGACTGAGGGGAGATAGGATAGTGCTCTTCAAGTACTTGAAAGGTCGTCACAGAGAGGAAGGCCAGGATCTCTTCTTGATCATCCCAGAGTGCAGGACACGGAATAATGGGCTCAAGTGACAGGAAGCCAGATTCCGGCTGAACATCAGGAGAAACCTCCTGACTGTCAGAGCAATACGGCAATGGAACCAATGACCTAGGGAGGTGGTGAGCTCTCCCACACTGGAAGCGTTCAAGACGAGGCTGGACAGCCATCTGTCAGGGATGCTCTGACCTGGATTCCTGCATTGAGCAGGGGGTTGGACTCGATGGTCTTGTAGGCCCCTTCCAACCCTGCTATTCTATGATTCTATGAGGAGAGTTCTGCCTTATGATTTTGCTGAAGGTATTTGGACGTCAGCCTTGCACTTGGGAGATATGGATTCAAGGCCTACCTTGGCAAGGTTGGCTACAGCAAATTGCTCTCGATTAAGTCCTCATCTCTTAATTCTAATTCACGTCATTTTGGCAGCCACAGGAAAAAAGCTAAACCGTTCTCCTTCCAACCAGCCTTGCTAAGACAATGGTGTGCATATCTCTCCCCCTGGCTGGATTCAATCCAGATTTGGCTTTTGGCCACCGGAAGCCCGCAATGTGGCACTTCACACCCACTCCTACCTCCGCAGGTGAATGAGCCCTTAAATAGAGAATTTGCTTATTCTGCTGGCTTCCACAGCTCGACAAATTGCATTCCTGTGAACTCCAGGCGTTTGATTGTTCAAAGAGTTATGAAACACATGACTCAACAAAAATACCTTTCTCTTTAAAATAACATACAAATTGGTGACTGTCTCCTTGTGCTTTCATGGAAAGCTCTGTAGGAATAAGCCGTTTTTCTCCCCAACCCAAAGTGCACAGTTTCAAAGGAAATAACTGTCTTTGGCAAGATCTCCTTGGTTCCGAGGGTCTCATCATGCTAAGTGGTTGTCATGGGAACAATTCTCTCTCCTCCCCCCCCCACTCCCTTATTATGCCTGGAGTCTTTCCTAAACCACATTAGAAGTGGATACAGTTACAATGGGTTTGAGAATCAACAATGGAAGCTCAGAAAAGAATAAATCCTTTCCAGATGTTTTCAAAGAGTCATTTACCTTTCATATATAGGAAAATAATTGTTTGACTGATCCTTAATCTTTTTTCCCACCCAGCCACCTGTTATATGCTTATGATTAATTAAGATCATCTTCAGAAGCATATCGTTTGGAATAGGTTTCCACTTTAGCATGATTACAAGAGAATTTAAATTTGGCCTGCAAAACTGTATATTTTAGTTAAGAAACAGCTGGTGAATTATTTTTAAATTCCCAGTGGGCTAGATCCAGACCTGGTCATGCTTAGAGTAGAGCCATTGGAATCAATGGGACTTACATTAATCTTGACTAATAAGTCCTATTGATTTGAATGGATCTGCTCTAGTCATTTATTTATTTGTTTGTTTATTAAATTTATTAATTGCCCATCTGGCTGGTCACCCAGCCACTCTGGGCGATGTACAAAGTATATAATAAAACAGTTTAAAACAATAAAATTCTACAGTAAAAACATTTTCTAAAATACCTTAACCCACCCCAAATGCCTGCCTGAACAATCCATTGTGTTTCGATAGATGATCATTTTTCAAGATTTAGATGTCTATGCCTATATTCAAAGCACTGGGAATAAAGAACAATTCATACAGATGTTTGTTTTCACATCGGACATTTTTTAACAGATGTGTTTGATTCTTTGTGTTGTATATTTGAATTTGATCTGGATTTGGCATATCTGTAATGTGCATTTCATTATAACAGGAGACTACTTTTGTACACGTTATTGGCTTGTATGTTTTACAACAGAGGTCTCTTCAGCATGGTTCTCACAAACAGCAGATGAAGTTGTACATCTCTGTTTTGGCTATAAACTTCAGGCTATGAGCATCTCTAAAAAGGTAAGGTAAAGGTGTCCCCAACCAATTGTGTCCGACTCTAGGGTGCAGTGCTCATCCCCGTTTCTAAGCCGAAGAGCCAGCGCTGTCCGAAGATGCTTCCGTGGTCATGTGGCCGGCATGACTGAACACCGAGGTGCACGGAACGCTGTTACCTTTCCCGCCGAGGCGGTACCTATTTATCTACTTGCAATTTCTTGCTTTCGAACTGCCCAGCCTAAAATCCTGCATGTAAAAGGGGGCTTTCTGCTTCCATTTTAAATGAGGATCACGATGGACTCCCTTGACACATGCTTCCTCTCACCCCCCTTTCCCCCCTTTCCCTCCTCACCTGAGTCTTCCATATGTTTCATTATACAGCCACAAGATGGTGCTGTGGTCTAGCGCTCAAGCAACACTCAAGTGTTACAATTTGATAGCTCATTATCTCCAATCTTAAAAAAAAATTGAATAAAGGTCATTTACTGCGGGAGTCGCCCTGGAGGTTGACCACGTCATCTAAAAGGCCCGCAAACTTCCATGAGTAAGCATTCTCAATAGCAGGATAAAGGCTCCATGTGAAGACACCCTATAGGTGTGGGTGGGAGTGAGCAGGTCACATAATCACGCAAAGGCTTCTCCATTCTCCCCCTGTGAACCTCCAGGATCAGAGGCAATATACCTCAAAATCCAATTGTTGGGGGCAAACAGTCACGGAGGACTGTTAGGAACATAGGAAGATGCCTTATACCGAGTCGGACCATTTAGCCCAGTACTGTCGACACTGACTGGAAGCAGCTCTACAGGATTTCAGGCAGGAGCTTTTCCAGCCCACCTGGAGAAGCTGGCGAATTAACTTGGTACCTTCTGCATGCAAAGCAGGGGATCTGTCACTAAGCTACAACTCCTCCCCAACAGTCCCCTCCTGTTACCTCCACGTTTTTGAGGGCTTGTGGGCAGGGCATCTTCCATGGGCTCCCTCCCTCAGTGAGTCTACCTTCTCACCACCATTGTCAGCAGCTGCTATCATTTAGTCTCTTTCCATCATTGCTTCCACTTGCTTGCCTGGCAGGCAGAGAGCCAGGGAGCAAGCATGCAGTGACATCTCCTGCTCCTCCTTCTACCACCACCGTTGTCTGGGCCAGAGCAAGGGGCAGATGACCCAGCAGGTTGCAATGGTGAAGAGGATGAGCAACTCCAGGGGGCTTTGTCAGTGGGCCCCTGCTGGGGTGTGGGGCCTCAGCAGGTGCCCAACCATGCCTACCCTTAATACCAGCCCTGGCTGGTACATTCAAGTCCTACTTGTGGGCTTCCATGAGGCATCTGGTTGGTGTTTGTGCTGATACTGGACAAGATGGATCCTTTTTGTGCTCCAGCAGGGCTGTTCCTACTTTTATTTATCTCTATCTAATCTGTTTTTGAATCGCCCCTCTACTCAATGAATGCTTGAGGTGATTTACAAGAAAAGCCTAAAAAAAAGAATTAAAATGCCACAGTTTTAACCCCCAAACCCACCCCCATCCCCAAAGCCAAGCTGATAAACTACATACATGACAAATCAGTGGACCCTCTAAAATCAGAGGGCAGCATGAACCACTAAAAACTCAGTGCAGCACACTCATTTTTACCAGCTATCTCAAGGCCGATAATGAGGGAGCCAACCTAATGTCCCTGGAGCTCCACAACTACGGTGCTGCTACACAGGAGGCCCCGTCTTAGATCCCTAACAACCTCACCTCTCTCGGAATTGGCTTGTGTGCTGATGTTGCAGAATTTTTATTACTTTGCACAGACATTTGTGGTATGATATTTTACATGACTACCACTCATGCCTATATATATACACACACACACACACACGCATACACACACATACACCCCTGTTTTGCGAATTGCTCTGCTATCTATATCCTTTTGTATCACCTTAACCTCCTTTGGAATGACATGACTCAGCTTTGCCCTGGGGTGCTGATCTGGTGGAACTTGCTTGCTTGCTTATCTGTCTATCTATCTATCTATCTATCTATCTATCTATCTATCTATCTATCTATCTATCATCTATCTATCTATCATCTATCTATCTATCTATCTATCTGTCTATCTATCTATCTATCATCTATCATCTATCTATCTATCTATCTATCATCTATCTATCTATCTATCTATCTATCTATCTATCTATCTATCTATCTATCTATCTATTTATAATATTTCTTGGCTGCCTTTCAGGGCAGAAGCCCTCCCAAGGTGGCTTACAACAATAAAATGCATAAAAACAGTTAAAATATTAAAAGTGATAAAAACATAAAAACAATTGAAACAACAATTAAAACAACAATTAAAACCAACAATGATGTTAACAGCAGCAACAGCAACAGCAACAGTAGCAGTCATATCTATAGAAGGCCAAGGTAAAATAATATGTTTTCAAGGCCTTCTTAAAAGTCTGCAGTGATGGAGCATGGCAGACCTCCGATGGAAGCTTCCAAAGGTGTGGGGCCACTGCAGAGAAGGCCCTCTCATGTGTGTTCATCCATCTGACTGCTCTCACAGGTGGGCAAATGAGAAGGGCCTCTCTTTCTGATCTTAAAGTGCGGGCAGGCTGATATGGGTATAGACAGTCCTTCAAGTAACTTGGTCCCAAACCATTTAAGTCTTTAAAGGTCGAAACCAACACTTTGAGTGGGCTCAGAAACACACTGGTAACCAGTGCAGCTGGCACAGTATAGGTGTTATATGATTGAATCTTCTCACCCCCACCAGTACTCAAGCAGCTGCATTCTGCACAAGCTGGAGTTTCTGAACTATCTTCAAAGGCAGCCCCACGTATAGTGCATTACAGTAGTCCAGTCTGGATGTGACTGGTGCGTGGATAACTGAGGCAAGGTCCATCCTCTCCAGATAGGGCTGCGGCTGACATACCAGCCTAAGCTGGTAAAAAGCACTCCTGGACACTGCAGCCTCCTGGGCTTCCCCAGTTAGCTCAGAGTCCAGAAGGACTTTCCCAACCCACTGTACCTCCATCTTGTCTGGATTAAGTTTCAGCTTGTTCACCCTCATCCATCCCAGCCAAAACAGCCTCTAGACACTGGTTCAAGAGTTCCAAGGCTCCCTGGGATGTGCAGAGGGAAACAAGAGGTAGAGCTGAGTATCATCCACATACTGATGACATTTCAGCCCAATCCTCCTGATGACATGCTCCTGAGGGAGCAGGCAAAGGGAACATCAGGGCCTTCTCCCCTTTGTACTGCCCCTCCTTTGGGAGATGAGAGGGGGGAGCAGGGCCATCCCACCAGCCCTGCCAACAGTCTACCTAATTCTTTTTTCTCCCTCTTCCCTCCCCATTGCCTTTTCCTTGTGTGTCGTGTCTTTTTTAGATTGTAAGCCTGCAGGCAGGGACTGTCTTCTTCGTTCTCTGATTGTAAGCCACTCTGGGGGCCTTTTTTGGCTGAGGAGTGGGATAAAAATAAAATAAACAAATAAATAAATAAATAAAAATAAAATAACTTCCTCCAGCAGTTTCATGTAGATGTTAAAAAGCATGGGGGAGAAGACAGAACCTTGCAGCACCCCACAGGCTAATGGCCTGAAATTCCAATTCCAAACCTGAAAACATCATGAATGGTAATGCTAAAGAGCCGACATGGGCTAGCTATATTGAGCATTGGCATCTTAAGTTGAGCTCAGTTTGGAGTGGGAGCGGGGGGAGCCACCATACTAACACAAGTGACTTAGCCAACCTCCCCGCCCCGCCCCCCAGGCCAACAGTTAAATGGGGAATCTGCGATAGATGTTTAAAACAAACACATTTCGTGCTCAGCGGATCAACTTTTGTAAGATGCTCTCTTCCTCTTATCTTTTCCAATAAGGCAGCCTTGAGACAAAGCGTTCCTGTAATCAGACTGTGCAAACATGACTGGGCAGGAACCAAATGTTCTTGTCCACAGTGGTGTATTTATAGATCGTGAGGGCTCCCATTGACATATCTCCCTTTCTACTCTGCCTCTGGTTTTCACAATAGCCTTATTATGGTGTGGACTGGTTGCCCATGTATAGAAAGCCAGTATAAGATCAAAACACCAAACACCAGAGATTAGAACATTGCTGTGGGATCTAACCATGGGCCTACCCCCTTCAGCATCCTATTTCACAGTGGCTAGCCATGTGCCTGTGGGAAGCCCCCCAAAGGGAATAGCCCTCTCCTGTGGTTGTTCCATGAGTTCAAGGTGCGGCACCTGGACACGGCACATCTTTGGGGTATGTTCTTACCTGCAGTTCCCATCTATCCAGTCTGTTTACTGAACGTGTGCTGACAGATACCAGAGAACAGCGTTTCCTCAAAATCCCTCCTCGTTATTGCTTTCGTCTCAAACGTATTTATTTTGCAACCCAGGATTAGGTTGCTGTCTAGGATTCACATTTCTGAGGTTTAGCAATGCATGGCAAGATGTCATCCAAAATGGATATCATGATTGCTGGTTGGCCTCTTTCGCCGCCTGCTTAAATCTACACAGTTTCAGCCAAACCCTGCTCACGGTTGTACTGAAAATAAATCAAGAACTCCACAAAAGTAAGAGCATAATCTCAGTGGTTGGCAGTCAATTTATAGCATATTCTATACAAAGGGTTGGCCAAGATGTAGATATTTTATGATGGCATGTCAAAAACACCCAATAATGCCTAGCTAATGATTAGACATGCAGCATCTATTAATGATTTGTTGGGTGGGATGGGCAACACAGAAATCCAAGAACAAAATGAGTCTCGGGCTTTTCTTTGAGATACGGTATCTCTTCTGACAATTGGCTGAGGGCTAAAGCATCGTGCTGAGCCCTCTAACACAGTATTGATACACACTCATTTGACTTATAACCAGTGCTGTGTGTTATCTGTGGGACTGCAGAATTCTGCCCTAGAATCCAGGGAAATCCCTGCATCTTGAGCTGCAGTTGTGGTGGGAAAACTGTTTCTGGACTGGATCATAGAATCATAGAATAGTATAGTAGTAGGGTTGGAAGGGGCCTACAAGACCATTTTATACCACAGGTAGGGGTCGATGTGACAGAACGCTCTGCCATGTGAATTTTTTTCCCCCTGCACATAAAAAGCTAGCATGTCGGAAGGGAGGCTAGTTGGGAACCCTATCCTCCCTGATAACTATTTTTCAAGATGCAGGGGGCTTGAACAAATGGAGGAGCATTCAGTTATGTCAACCCCCACCCCCAGTCCGAAATGGTACCGTCCTGAAAGAGGTGTACCACCTCATCTACTTCCTAATAATGCTCATACTTCAACTTCTGGATTTTATTTTAACTATAAACATGCAAAACATCGATACAGTCACCATATATCAGTTAGATACAGTTAATTAATCTAAGGGTTACACCAGGATATGCCTCCTGCAAGAGGAAGGGCTCTTCTCACGGAAAGTCCCCAGCCCATAGGACCACATCCAAAGGGTCTCAGGAGGCTGAAATGTTCAGCTACTGGTATTTGAACACAGCCATTTCTGATGTCAGATTTGTGTCCATTTGTTTGGCAGCTATAACGTTGGAAGATGAGCAAGTGAACAAACCCCTAATATTCTTCATATTCCAATGTGATATACATCATCTTCTGTCAGCAATGCCTTTTTGCATTCTATATATTATGACAGCGCTGAAAATGCCTGATATGAACTCATGTCCATATTGAATTTCTGGTTCACATATAAGATAAATGGAGTCCAAAGCCTCTTAAAGTTTTCTTGACTTCATCTTCCATCAGGAAAATGTACACATTCTGTATGTTGCACCATTATGGCCAAATGCCAAGCTTAATTAAGCCAACAAGACAGCAATCCTATGGTCCCTGAGTGAGCGTCCCAGGGATTATAGGATTGTTCTGATTCCCCCTTCTGAGGTCGGACACAGTGCTCCAACCTTGGAAGAAGGAGTCGGAGATCCGACCCTCCTCCCCTGCCCCTTGCAACCAGCGTGGAAAGAACCGCACCGGCTGCCCTCCAAGATCAGAAAAGCGACCTCAGAGGAAGAGGAGAGGGACTGTTACAGTGGAGACCGTAGAGGTCAGATTATGAGTTATCCTGAGCGTCTTTCAGCTTCCTTCCCTCCCTCTCCAACATGCCCTCACTAGATGGTTTAAAAAGCCTATCCAGAAAAATGTGCTGGGCGGGAGTGTGGGGAGATCACCTGCTGTTCCTCCCACCCTGCGTTGGATGATCAGATTCCTTTGAGTTTGGGGGCTTCCAATCATCAAGGGTGCAATCTATTATTGTTATGGTTATTGTTATTATATCCCACCTTTCTCCCGATACTGGGACTCAAGGCAGCTTTACAACATTAAAAACGTGTACAGTTAAAACCTATAAATAGAAATATACAAAAGTTAAACATATAATTAAATCATCAATAATATTAAAATTATATAAAATATCAAAATGTTAAAAGACAACAAGAAATATAAACCATAGTATCCATCCATCATATTCTCACAGGTCCAGATTAGCTATCCCCAAAGGCCTGCTGGAACAATAATGTTTTTACCTGCCTATGAAAGCGTACCAATGAGGGTGCCACTCTCGCCTCCCTGGGGAGGGAGTTCCAGAGCCCTGGGGCAGCCACCAAGAAGGCCTTCTTCTGTGTTCCCACCAGGAAGATCTCAGGGCACAAGTAGGCTCACTGGGGAGAATACGGTCTTTCAGATAACCTGGACCCAAGTTGTATAGGGCTTTATAGGACATGACCAGCACTTTGAATTGTGCCTGGAAACAGACTGGGAACCAGTCAAGCTGCTTTAGCAGGGGAGTGGTATGCTCCCTGTAGTCAGCCCCAGTCAACAGTTTGGCAGCAGCTCTTTGAACCAGCTAAAGTTTCCAAACACTCTTCAGAAGCAGCCCCACATAGAGTGCGTTATAGTAATCCAAACGGGATGTAACTAAGGCATGTGTTACTGTGGAAAAGTCAGACATCTCAAGGAATGGGCATAGGTGGCGCACTAGCTGCACACTTGCACATTAACTGTGCAAATGCACTCCTGGCCACTGCTGAAACCTGGGCATCCAGGCTCAGGGCTGAATCCAGAAGTACACCCAAGCTGCGAATCTGTGTCTTCAGGGGGAGTGTAACCCCATTCAGCACAAGCTGAATCCCTATACCCTGATCTACCTTTTGACTGATCAGGAGCACCTCTGTCTTGTCTGGATTAAGCTTCAATTTGTTTGCCCTCATCCAGTCCATTACTGCCAACAGGCACCTGTTTAGCACTGGAATAGCTTCCTTGGAATTAGATGGAAAGGAAAAGTAGAGTTGGGTGTCATCAGCATACTGGTGACATCAAACCCCCAAACTCCAGACAACCTCCCCCAGTGGTTTTATGTATATGTTAAATGGCATGGGGGACAAAACAGAACCCTGAGGGACTCCACAGGCCAATGGCCAGGGAGAAGAACAGAAGTCCCCCAGCACCACATTCTGGGTCTGCCCCTCCAAGAAGGAATGGACCCACTGTAAAACAGTGCCTCCAAGTCCCATCCCAGCGAGGCGGCCCAGAAGGATACCGTGGTCGATGGTATTGAAAGCTGCTGAGAGTGTGCACCCTCATTCACAAAAATTAGTAATTCTGTAATAATTTTGTAATTAGTAAATTTATATTATTATTATTATTATTATTAATAATAATAATAATAATAATAATAATTGTATAGCACTTTCAAGTGTTGAAAGTCCTTTCTTACAACAACCTTGTACGGTATGTCAGTATTATTATCTCCCATATTGCATATGGGGATACTGAGGCTGAGTGAGGGTAGCTTGCCTAAGGCTGATGCTGCAGGTATGATTCGAACCAGGGACTCCCTGATTTGTAGCTCAGTCTCTTAGCTGTTATGCTATACCAGATCTTACATATCCTAAGACTCTTAGCATCAGGCATTGCAAAATGTGTGCACAACTCTGGTTATAATCTAGGGCAGCTTCCTCCAACCTGCCCCGCTCCAGATGTGTTGGACTACAACTCCCGTCATTCCCTACCAGCAAGATGGCTTGGGACAACACGAGTTGTAGTCCAGCACATCTGGAGGGTGCCAGCTTGGGGCAGTCTGCTCTAGAACCTAGATTCTTCCCTTCTAGTAACCAATATTGTGATTACTGGGGTTAATTTTGCTTCCAAGGGATGATATGACTTTGGCATAACACTTGATCAATGTGGTTAAAGTTTGTTTTCCTGCAAGTGCTTTCAAGTCCTGGGTTGCAGAACGTCTGGCCCTCTTGGGTCCCAATCCAGCCCTTCGGGTTCCCCAGGTGGCCACACCCCTTTCCCCTGACCCCGCCACTTTCCGCTGGCTGCCAATCACTTGGTGGTTTCCTGGCTTTTGCAGTTTCCCCCC
This sequence comes from Heloderma suspectum, assembly GCF_057233095.1. Lineage (NCBI taxonomy): Eukaryota > Metazoa > Chordata > Lepidosauria > Squamata > Helodermatidae > Heloderma > Heloderma suspectum. Next base: position 7,480,258 of record NC_139465.1, on the reverse strand, counting down.
ATTTCAAAAGGTTGAAATGCCTCTCCTAAGGCTTGGCCCCTGGCAGTAAGAGCTTGAAGCTAAAATAGGCTGGTTCTTTGCGTACGTACCCTGCCCACCAGCACTGGAATGCAGCCTCCGGGAGCTTCTCCAAAAATGGAATTTTGGAGAAGCTAAAAGAGGTTCCGCGCCCCTGATGCAGACAAAGAAATAGGGATAATTTAGTCTCCCACTGCACCCTCCCATCGTCTCCCCATATATATTGCTCTGTGCACTCATCCCCTCCTGCTGAGTGAGTCTCCCCAGGCCCGACAGCAGTCTCACCTCACATGGAAAGCTGGACTGGGCATAGCTAATAGAGCATCTCTACACCAGCCTAAAATCCCACATTTACAAGGGGGCTTTCTGCTTCTGTTTTAAAGGCAGGATCACAACAGACTCTCTTTACACATGCTTCATTTCCCCCCTCCCTCTCCTCCCCGTATCCGAGTCTTCCACATGTTTCATTGATCAAGCTCCTCTTCTTGCCGCTTTTCCTTTTTCTCCGGGGGAACTCAAGCAGAACACACGCCACAAGCGGGGTAATTTGTTAGCTCATTATCTCCTATCTCTTTCAAAATGGAATAAAGGTCATTTAGTGCAGGAGATGCCCCGGAGGTTCACGACGTCATCTAAAGGGCCCACAAACTTCTGTGAGTGAGCAATCTCAATAGCAGGATAACAGCTCTGTATGAAGAAGCCCATAGTATGCACTGGGAAGGGACTGGATGAAAAACACACACACACACACACACACACACAGAGAGAGAGGTTGGTATAAAGCGACACAACATCAAAACAATGAGGAGGCTCCGGATCCATTGTGTATGCAGTCAGTCCTAAGGTAAAATGTATAAGAAAGAAAGAAAGATGAACAACAGAGTATTAAAAAAAAATACATTAAGCTAAACGTTTCAGCTTCCACACTCATCGGTAGCTGTCCTGTTAAATGGATATCAGGAGGGGCAGTTTGGAATGCCTGGAGATGAAAGTTCCGAACAAACGAAAGATCCTGACGTTCTTGACAAAAGGGAACATTTCTGGATCTATAGACTGAGAACTCTTAGTCCAAATGGTCTTACTCTGGAGGACAGTTCATAAGCGTTACATCAATCATACCTCTGTTTTTTCTCCTAAGGAACTTTCATCTCCAGGCATTCCAAACTGCCACTCCTGAAACCCAGAGAACAGCACAGCTACTGATGAGGGCGGAAGCCGAAACGTTTAGCTTAAATATATATTTTGGAATGCTCTGTGGTTCATCTTCCTATCTTTCATATATATATATATATATATATATATATATATATATATATTTATGAATGAATCAGTACCTCCCCCACACCTTTTCTTCATAACATGGAGAGGTTGTTTCTAAGGAAGAGCCTTGCAGGATGTTAGTCCAAACCATGCCTCATCACCAATTCTGCCTATTGATTGATAAGCCTATGGGGAGGGAATACAAAGAAAAATGTTAAAACCTTTATTGTTTGTGAAACAGTTAGATCCGGTGCATCCGTCTAAAGAACGGTGAACTAGAACTGCCTAGTGTTCCCAAGATACATATGTTTTCCATTGGTGAGATAAATCCATTTTTTTCCTTGGCTCCTAGGAATTGTTGATCCTTCGACTTGCATAAGATTATTTTGTTTCTGGTTCAGTTTGTCTATTTTTTCTCTCTCTCCGTAGAGAAAGCCGACAGGATGGGTGAAATAAGACTAATGGATCTGCGTTTTCCCAGAAATGACTTTAAGCATAGCCATTTCTATATAACGTACCGAGGAAAAAATTCTAAGCAATGCCAAATGCTTCGTAGCATCTGTCCAGTGCATTCAACACCAGATACATTCCTAGCTGTTACTCAGAATAGTCCACATGGCTGAATCAAATGATGGCCATTTGGCTACCAAAAACCTCCCCCCATCATGTCTAATCATATGAGGAAAAGCAGAAGAAATTAGGAAAGCTTAGCTATCAGGCTTGCACTTCAGTTGTGCCTTGATGCCGTGGAATTAGTGATGGGGAGGACGCCCCCGTTCGTGCTTGGAAACAGCCTGGCTTATTCTGAACCCTGGTATGCTCCTCGTTGGGTCAGTGGAAGCACAAAAGGGTCAGATTCCTCCTCCAGTGCACCTGGTCCGGCTTCAGCACTGGGAAAACTACATTTCCCAGCACACCTTGTGCCTGGCAACAGCGATAGCAGCATCAGGGCAGAGAGAGGAGAGAGACTGTTGGAGCAGTAACACAGTGGGGTGTGGGAGGGGCTTTGGTGGTAGGCTGGTGGTTGGGGGAGGAGGGAAGCAGGCTGATGCTCTTCTCTAGCCTTGTAGTGCAGTGAGTAATATGGGCCCACCGAAATTTTCCTTTAGAGCTTGGAAATACGAATTTGGGAAGCGTCACCATCCAAACGTAGGCACCCTCACATATATTGGCTCTCTCATTTGTTCCAGGCTCCCAACTTTCCTTGTAAGGCAGGGGTGCTAAACTAGGTTGGGGTGCGGGGTCAGATTGCCCCCACCAGCCCTCTGCAGGACAGATTACATCACTGGACAAGCCCACTGACATCCGTGTGTGTGTGTCCCCCCCTCTATTTTAGCTTTTCTCTGTGCTGAGAGAGGCATGGCATTCCATTGTATGGAGGAACCACAGGAAACTCTGTGGGCCAAACTGAGGAGTCCAGTGGGTGAGATCAGGCCCACAGGCTGGGGAGTTCTGCACCCCTGTTGAGAGAGGAAGAAGGAGCAGACTGTAGACACCACCTTGGCTGAAGCAGCCCTACCAGGTTGGGATTCCTCTGTTGCAGTCTTTCCAACCTGGAGGAAGACTTCAACCTGGAGGAAGTCTAGCCATGCTGGCTGGGGCTGATGGAAATTGCAGTCCAACACAACTGGAGGTCACCAGGTTGGAGAAGACTGCTCTGTTGAATTGGTGGAGTAATAGTACCTGCCAAATATCTACCTGCATCTTGAGCTCCTGCATGGGTTCATATTTTGTCCCTTTCTGGCTATAGCTTCCCTATTACATTCTTTCCCATTCTCTGGATGTGAGCCCTAATGAACTAGGGGAATAAATCCAGGATCATCATTAGTGGAGTAAACTACAGACAAAGCAAACATGTTTTCTTACAGTTATTAATGATTGATGAATGGGATATAGGTTGGCAGCAAGCAGAGGAAGCAACAATTCCCACAGTAAACTTTCCTTGACTATTTCTGATTCAGTATCTGTGTCTTCTCAGCTTCCGGTTTGTTTGTTTTTTACTAAGTGCCTACTGTATGTTCTGATCATTCCCCTCAGGCAGAAGCAGTCCAGGACTTGTGTCCCATTCAGTTGCCAAAACCAGGCCAAGAAAAGAATGAAGATGGCATAGTTCCTTCTGAAACTCCAGTAGAACTACACAGTTTCTTCTTCCTCTCCTGGCACATTACATTCTGATCAAATGGCCTTGCTTGCTCAGTGGAAGCTGTCCTCCTTCATGATTGCAGTTAGCAAAGACACACATCAATGTCTTAGAAAGACCTGATGTTTAGCAAAGGAGGAATGTGATAGAAGCATTTTTAAAACTGATCTTGTAAACCTAACACAGATGCAAAACTGAATTCTAATCCACAACTTACAGGCTGACCAAGAACATCAAAACTGAGCCAACTCTTGAAACTGGGTCATTTTGTTTCATGTCACAAATCTCAAAGCCAGGTGCAAAGTGGTAGTTTTAATATGATAGAAATTACTTTCCTCCAAAGACCTAAGCCCTATGCAGGCATTAGTCTGCAACATGCGTGAGGCTAAAGTGGGGATGGGATATGTGAAAACATGCACACTCTGCCCCAAGTGTCCCTACACCCCTGGCTCACATGTGTCCTGTCCTGAAGCTTCACAACTTCAAATCTTCGAAGATCATGCCTGAATTAGGAAAAAAAAACATTGCGGAGAAGCCCTGATTCTGCGAGAATAATGCCTTAATTTAAAAAAACAAACATCCAGAGCTGGGGATAGGAGGAGGTAAAGCTTAGTCTCATTTGAAGGGAAAGAACAACCCCCTGCTCAATGCAGGAAACCTGATTCCCAGGCGGTTGCCCATCCAACTACTGACCGGGGCCAACCCTGCTTAGCTTCCGAGATCAAACAAGCATGCACACATCCAGTCCTTTGCTTGTTGCTTAGGAAACAGGGGCTACTGAGGAAGCTATGTGATCAGTAGCCGGAAGAAGACATGGGGCCATCGAGAGCTGTGATTGGACAGGAGGGAAATACAAACACCGCTGTATATGGACAGGCGGGGGAGGGGACTACGACCGGATATGGTAGCGAAGGCGGAAAATCAGAGCACATTTAAGGGGAAATACTGGGATGTTAGGGTATTGAAAGCGGGAGCACGGAAGTGGGAAATTCCGGTTCCAATTCGAGGCGGGTACTGCATAGTGTGAAAGGTGGGCGGTGAAACCTCATTGGAAGCGAAAAAAGGCAGTAAGTGTAGATCCAGCCTGTGTCACTGAGTAATTTGTGAGTGAGAGCAAAAAGGGGTAATGTGAAAGAATCAGTGAAGACTTTCACAAGGAGAATCTATGGGTATATCATCAAAAATGGTGGTGTTTTTCAAGACTGTTAAAAATGGTTATGAAAAACTGTGTCCAATAATGATTCTTCTTTTGTTTCACATATACCCCTCCACACATCTTCCTCTTAATTGTTCTTGGATTAGATCAGTTTTGTGGTGGAGGAAATGGAAACAGTTAGATACACTCAGCTCTTTGTGCCAAGTACATTCCTTTTAGTCTTCATGTATTTATTTATTTATTTGGCCTCTCAGTGTGTCTTCTGATGGATATGATCGATGGATATGAGGACTTTCGTTTTGCCTACAGCAGATTCCTTGATGAATGCAGCACTGCTGAAAATTAACCCCCTGGTATCACAGTCTAAATTGGCTTAGTTGGATGGCTTTCCCCAAGAACCATGTAGATTCTTGTGTTGTTAGTGCTTGGATGCCTCAATTGAAGAAAACTTCAATTCCCAGAATTCTTTGGGGAGGGAAGTAGGACAACAGCAATTTAAATACATCATTAGTCTGCCATCTTATAGCCCATCAGCTTGCCTCTTTATGGGCAATAGCTAGAGATATGAGCCTCTTCCAGCCCAAAGGCCGAATTCCTCTATGGAGAAGCTCTTGGGAGCCACATTCCACTGGTGAGCAGGACCAAAGGCCAAAAGGGCAGAGCCAAAAGGGCAAGGCCAAAAGGGCAGAGCCAAACAAATAACCCCCACCCCCACCCCAGCCCCAGCACTGTGTACCTTAAAGCTCTTACTGCCTGTAACTAAGCCTTAGGAGAGACTTTTCAACCTCTTAGAAGAGAAACAGAATTGCACAAAAACTGAGAAAACAGGCCAGGAAGGCCTACATTGTATTCCTTTCGGCGCCAAGTGAAGACCTTTTTATTTTCCCAGGCATTTTAGTATTTTAGCTTTCTAAATTTTTATCTTTGCTGTTTTAAATCTGTATTTTAAACTCTTGCACTGCTGCTAGGTTTTATTGTGGTTGTATCGTTATATTGTGGTTTTAATGTTCTATATATTTTAAATTGTTTTATTGTGTGTTGTTTGGTTTTAATTTTTGTGAACCTCCCAGAGAGCTTCGGCTATTGGGCGGTATAGAAATGAAATAAATAAATAAATAAATAAATAAATAAAATCGTGTAGCCCACCTTCTGCCTTGGCAAGCACAAACTGGAGGGGATTAGGAAACGGCCGTTCCTCTGCCATGGTTTCTCTCCCCCGCCCCAGAATAAGATTGCTGTGTTAATCAACAAGTATGGTCCATGAGAACTTAACACTTCTCTTGATCCGCAGGCTAGAGCCAAGATACCTTTGCTCACTCATGCACTTATTTGTGTAAATCATCCTATAAATGCTTCCAAATAGAAAATGTTGGAAAATGGGCATCCTTGGAAAAAAGTACCCAGGAAGCCCATTCTGCCATATTTTGTACATACTCCCCATATGATTTTTTTCAAAGTTAATGGGCATGATCTCACGGGGAGAGGGGAGCACCAAGGTGCACATCGAGCTTCATGCATGCAGAGCCTGTCCTGTCCCTCACAGAAACCACTCTGAATGTCCATTGGGAGTTCCAGTTACTCACCCACAGCATTCCTTGTTGTTCAGAAGAGAACAGTGCACCTCCTATGCCCACTGGGCTTTGTATCTTCATTGGACCACCTGCTGTAAACATTTTGGCTATGGTGGGGATGATGGAAGTTGTAGTCCATATACATGTGCCCAGACCCTAAGATCAGCTTCAGCAGTCCTTCTCCAGTAGCCCCCACCAAAGGAAGTGAGGTGGGTGGCTACTAAGAAGAGGACCTTTTCTGCTGTGGCACCCTGCTTGTGGAATGAGCTTCCCAGAGAGGTTCGCCTGGTGCCTACATTGTGCTCATTTCAGTACCAAGTAAAGACTCTTTTTATTCTCCCAGGTATTTTAATTTTTCATTTTGTTTTTATCTGGTATTGTATTTTAAATTTTTTGCACTCTTGCTAGCTTCTGTTTAATTATTATTTTTATTTGTATGCTGTCGTTTTAAACTTTTTGTCTTTTATATTGCATTTTATTGTCTTGTATTCTATGGTTTTAATTGTTGTGAGCTGCCCAGACAGCTTCAGATATTGGGCAGTGTAAAAATGTAATAAATAAGATAAATAAATAGTCCAACACATCTCTGGAGGGCACCAGAATGGAGAAGACTGATAAATATCGTGGAGGCATGGAACAGATTCTCTTGGGGGCATGGCTAGGAGCTTGTCACGATTAGGGGTGTGCAGACTGTGTAAAATTCACTCCATGTTTCATGGATTGTCAGGCACCTTTTATTCCATGGTCCGCTCATAGATGGTTGCGAATTGTTTTTTTCCGTCATGCGGAAAAATATGCAAAAAATCACGTAAGAGGTTTTGTCACAATTTACATAATTTACCTTGTCACGTAACATTTAGTGTATTGTCCCTCCTTGCATTCAACTTTTCCTCAGGAGAAATGTGCATATTTTTCCATGAATAAATATGCAAAAAATCAGGAAAGTAAAACAACAACACACATCCAAAAGTTCACTGACTCCACATGGCCTGAGGGGGTCGCTCCACAGTGGATATTCCACAGATCGGATTCTTAAAATCTGAGCTCCTTTTAGCCCATCTCGAATTTCTCCAGTATCCCTAGTCATGATGAGGTCCTTCATGGCACCATTGGCATTCCAGAGCATGGGGTAGATGCGCATGAAGCGAATGGACTGGAAGCAGTGATTAATTCCATTTCAGAATTAATGACTGAAATTCTATTTAAACTGGATGCTGGAAGCAGTGGAACACAGGGCAGATGGAACCCCTGTAAAGAAGAGGAGGGGAACATTTGCTCAGCCTGACCCACACGCACACAGAGTAACCATCCATTCAACGTGGTTTTTCACAATTCACATTGTAATTCGAGTTTAATGACAGCGCTGCTAGAGATGGGGAGAAATCACTGACACCAGCGAGAGGTGGCTGGCTGCTAAACAAAATTCCAGGAATCCCTTTAGCCCGGAAGATGGCTCAGGCCTTCAAAATGATAGGAATGAGACACAGCGGCTGATTACACACCCATCTGGTTTGGGTTAATTTGTTGTAGCTGTAGCTATAAAATTAGACTCTAATGATTTGATTTCACACCACTGATTACCACAGTGGCACAATGTTTCTAATTACACATTTCTTGCAAAGGCATCTTTATTGGCTTGCGTATTCATGCTATTGATTGTATGCAGGGAAGATCCATTTGATCTGGGGTCAGGCCAGTTTTCTCCTCCCAGCCATCATCTGCAGAATATACAATGTTTTTGTGAATGCAAATCAATCCACCCTCGTGGCAGCCGAGGGAGAAGGAAGGGACAATTTGTTAGGCTCACTGTAAACTCCGCATGGCAACTAGCAATGTGGAAATCAGCCAAACCTGAACTCGTTGGAGTTCTCTTAATTCCACCTTGAAGCTCTGCCCAGCTCATGTCCCTATCAGTGCTTTTCTTTTTTTCTCTTCATGTGAAAATCATGAAGTACTTAGGTGCATTTTGGGGGGTGCACATTCAAAAGCACTCAATCTTCTTCGATTGATTAAGGGTGTAATCCAATGGGGATGGACATAAGCCAGATAGGGAGGAGCAGCGGAGGCAATCTTCACCTCATGCTCCTCCCACTCTGCATTTCAGCTAGACAGACTTTTTCGCCCATCTAGCTGAGGCATTGGGGAGGGGGAGGGAAGGAGGCTGGGGAGGCTGGAGCATTCCTTGTACAGCAGCCTCCCTAGTCCCCCCCCCTCCTTTCCCACAGGAACAGCCCCTTTACCTTCCCTCTAAGGTCACTTTTCTGAACTCAAAGTAGGGATGTGGAATCCCGTGACTTCCAGTCTAGGGGTGGGGTCCACAGTGGGGAAATCTGGGCCACTTGGGGCCCTGTAGATTTTCCCTGAGCCTTACCACATCCATTAGATTTTGCGGGGTGGCTCTCCTCCATTTTAAACTGTGCAGGGTGGCTGCCATTAGCCAATCACAGAAAAAATACAGCTGTAAATTATGTAGTTTACAGCATTTGCAGCCGTAAAGCACTTCCTTCTATGTAAATTGTAGCCATTTACGGCGGCCCCCACAACTGTGAGGATTGCAGCTAAGCGGGGTTCTGAGAGGGGTGACAGATAACGTCAGCATCCCTGTTCATCTAAAAGTGCCCGGCGCTGCATCCCTGACTCCACTACACCCGTGGTTGACAATAAAAAAAAGAAGCATGCCACCAAGGCAAAGATTTGAGGGTATTTGGGGGTGGGCTTCCTGAGATCCTGAAGATCCTGAGCCGCCACCTGTTTTGACAAAGGCAGAGAGGTTCTTTCTTGGATTCAGAGCAATGCCTCTAGGATTCTAGGACTACACAAGGGAGTAAGAGTCAAAAAGCTTTATTAACTATAGCAGGCAGAGTATTACAGTTAAGCATATGATGCTATGAGAAAAACTAAGCAAAATATCTTATTCCTCCATTCTGCTGTTGGGAGCCCCAGATAGCGACAGCGGAGAGACTCCGGTCACTGACGCTCCATGATCCCAGTCTGCTCTGGAGCTCAACTCAAACTGGGTGACGTTCTGGAGGGACTTATATACCCAAAGTTTCCCATGGCTATGTGCTGTCTTTCACAGCTCCCTAATCGATCACACCTTCTGTGATGGTCTCATGATGTCTAGGTAATTTTTCATCTTAAGTTAAATTAGCAGGTGGACCGCAGCCAAAAAGACCCTCCCTGCCTTCCAACGCCATACCATCCTAACTGGTTAGAAAAACCAGGAGTCAGGCCAAGAGGCTAAAAGGATCTTAAAGAGGCCTAAGAGACTTGATTCTTAAGGTCTCACAGGAGTTTCAGGCATAAAAGCAGTTGTAGCATGTCACACGATCTCCTTGATATACAGAAGTCTTCCGGGGCATTTCCACTACACCACCCTGAGAGTGATGAAACATTAATCATTCTGTGTTGTGTTAGGTACAAAATGTATGGTCTCAATGCTCCAGGAAAGGAGAGATAACGTCTGTTTGAAGATGGCCAGTTTCCGGCGTCCTTTATGCTTTGCAGCCAGGACAAGCTGGACTTCTCCAACGCTTGTCTTTGGCATTGACTTAAAGAAAACACAAGCATTGCCAGCCACCCTGAGCAAGAACAATGTTTCTGCTGGTCGTTCTTGGTACAGGAAATGTTTATATGACCTAGAAGTGAGATTGTTTCATTCCTGCCCAATGGAACTCATAGCCATGTCTAAAAGAGCAGACATGGGTCAGCAGGGCCCCCATAATACTCTGCCAAGCTGCATCATGTTTTGCAAGAACAGGAAGTGTTTGCGACTCCTACTTGCGGTGTAAGGCACCAATGGGAAGCTATGCAACTCCCTTGTCTGGAGAGCTGTGAACCGCCCAGAGAGCTTCAGTTATTGGGTGGTATAGAAATAATAATAATAATAATAATAATAATAATAATAATAATAATGCACCAATGGGAAGCTATGGAACTCGCTCTGCTGAAGAGTCATGAGCAGGGCCCGTCAAAGGCAGGCATGGTCAGGCACCTGCCAAAGGCCTGCACCCTAGCAGGGGCCCACTGACAAGGACCCCCTGGAGTTGCTCCTCCTTTTCCCCTTTGCAACCTGCTGCTCCTCTGCCTCTCGCTCTGGCCCAGACAACAGAGGTGGTGAGAAGGAGGGGCAGCAGATGCCACTGCCTGCATGCTCCCTGGCTCTCTGCCTGCCAAGCAAGCGAGTGGCAGCAGCGATAAGAAACAAAAGGAAGAGCAAGAGCAGCTGGAGACAATGGTGGTGAGAAGGCAGACTCACTGAGGGTGAGGGTGTCTTGCCTGAGGGCCCTCAAAAACTGGGAGCCGTCACTGGTCATGAGCTATCTCTGCATATGGGAAACACCCATTTCCTGGTTGAGTGTGCCCTAACCCAGCTAGGCTCACTATGGGAGTAACGAGCAAAATCTGAACAGCTAATCAACTACGAATTGAGCTGATGTTGGAAGCTTCGGTGCAGAGTCCAAGGATAAAAAACATAAACTCTTATCTTTCCGAGGAATCATCGGTGCTGTGCTTATTCTTTCAAACAAAGGGGGATTGGTTGCACAATTCAATTATTTTATAACTCACGCATGATGACAATAAAACTCAATCAATGTTCTTACTTGAAGATAGATTTTTGGGTAGCCCTTGCTTCAGTTTTCACACTGTTTGGTGGCAGACCAAACAGATCCTGCCTTGTATGCTTTCACAGGTTACATTACATGTTAATATGGATAATATGTTTTTTGATGTTTTGGCAGCTTTTTGGCGGTTTCCCCATCTTGATTTTGCATGCTCTGGCAAAGGTTTTTCCAGTCTGAGGAACTGAGGTCACAAGGAAGAAAACTGTGGAGATCTCAATCTGTTCAAAAGATGACTCTGTCTCATTCCAGTATTTGTTTTATTAAAAGATGTATTGGGTTAAACAAGGCCTCCCTCTTAATGGGGTTGAATCAGAGTTCAGACAAGTTCACAGGGAAAGCAATTGGCAAGCCTCTTCCTTTGGCCCAAAGCTTTCCTTCTGAAAATTGCATCTCCTTCTTTTCTCAAGATCTCCTTCTCTTACAGTGTGAATGCATTTCAGGATAGGATGACACAGGGCTTCTTCACATGGAGCTTTTATCCTGCTATTGAGATTGTTTACTCATGGACGTTTGTGGGCCCTTTAGATGATGTTGCCAACCTCCAGGGCACCTCCCACACCAAATGACCTTTATTCCATTTTTTAAAAGATCAGAGATAATGAGCTACCAAATTATCGTGCTTGAGTTCCGCTTGAGTTCCCTCGTGAAAAGAGGAAAACTCGCAATAAGAGGAGCTAGACCACAGCGCCATCTAGCAGCTGCATAATGAAACATATGAAAGACTCAGATAAGGAGAAAAGAAGGGGGGGAAGGGGGGAAGAAGCACGTGTAAAGGGAGTCCATTGTGATCCTGCCTTTAAAATGGAAGCAGGAAGCCCCATTTTAAATGTGGGATTTTAGGCTAGTATAGAGATGTTAGGGGCCGCGGTGGCTTAGTGGTTAAGATGCTGAACTGCAGACTGGAAGGTCGGCAGGTCAGCAGTTCGAGACCCGAGTGAGCTCCCGTCTTCAGTCCCAGCTCCTGAATAGCAGTTCGAAAGCAAGAAATTGCAAGTAGATAAATAGGTACCGCCTCGGCGGGAAAGGTAACAGCGTTCCGTGCACCTCGGTGTTCAGTCATGCCGGCCACATGACCACGGAAGCGTCTTTGGACAGTGCTGGCTCTTCGGCTTAGAAATGGGGATGAGCACCGCACCCTAGAGTCGGACATGACTGGTTGGGGACACCTTCATCTTCATAGAGATGCTCACAGAGTTGAAATAATAAATAAATCATTCATTTTTCCATTGGTGTAATCTATTATTCATTTATTATATTACTATACCACCTTTCCAAAGCCAACCAAGGCGTTTTACAAGATTTCAGAAAATAAAGACCATAATCAAATAGAAACATAGTGAAACATTAAAAAAAACATTTAAAAGCCATAACCACCATTTAAAAAGCCAAGTTAAAAAGATGCATCTTGACCACCTGCCTGAATGCCAAGAGAGTGAGTTCCAGTCACGACTCCAAAGGGTGTTCTAGACTTTGGGAGCAACACAGCAGAAAACCTTGCATTTTCTGTGGGACACCTACAAATCGCTATGTACATTTTCGCTCTATCTCGGGCAGTATGTACTACTTGAGTTTCAGATCCAAAACTCGACTCTTACTGTCCATGAGTTCCAAAGTTTGCCACTGGGGCTGCCCTTGAAGACGACTCGGAAGTTGCAGCTAGTGCAAAATGCAGCAGCTAGACTGCTGACTGGAACACCTCATAAAAACTACGTAACACCAGTTTTAAAGGAATTGCACTGGCTGCCAATATGCTTCCGGTCAGAATTCAAGGTTTTGGTGATGACATTTAAAGCCCTAAGTGGCTTGGGACCTTGATATTTGAGGAAGAGCCTCTCCCTATATATGCCTGCTCAAGAACTGAGATATGTTGGAGGGGCCCTCCTCTGCGTCCCACCAGTACAAGACATACACTATGGTGGGACGTGGGAGAGGGCCTTCTCTGCTGTGGCACCCTGGTTGTGGAATGCCCTCGGCTTGGAGGTCCAATGGGCACAGACATTGGTCTCATTTTGGTGCCAAGTAAAAACATGGCTTTTTACCAAAGCCTTTGAGGGCTAAATGCATTCCCTAGCACATTGTTTTAACTGTTTTATTGTTTTAGGTTTTAACTGGTTTTAGCTTGTTTAATAGTTTAATATGTTTTTAGGTGTTTAAATTATTTATTGTTTTATACTGTTTAAATTGATTTTATCTGTATGCCGCCCTGAGATCTTAATGATATAGGGTGGGATAGAAATGTTTTAAATAAATAATAAAATAAATAGTCTTTGTTTCCCATCACTGATGCTGCTCCAACGTCCACCTTTATTGTCTAGTTTAATGCACTGTAGTTTGTTTGTTTGTGGCATTTATATACCACTGAATATAATAAAATATCTCAGTAGTTCACAATATTAAAATACAATATTAAAAACACAACATTAAAACACAGCATTAAAGAAACTTCCAACTACAGTAAAAATCGAGGAGCAGTAAAATGGAGCAGCATAATTCATTTACTTACAGCCCATGGAAAGCCTGGATGAACAAGTGTGTTTTCAGGAAGCCTTTGAAAGATGTCACATTTTCTGCCTCCCAAACTGCAGGAGGGAGGGTTTTCCAGAGGGTGGGTGCTGCTACCGAGAAGGCCCTCCATCTGGGTACTTCATGGTGACATTCCGTTCATTTTGGAATGACCAGCAAGACTTCTTCTGTTGAATTTAAAGGTCTCCTTGGTATGTATAAAGGAAGGCGGTCTGCTAGGTATCCTGGTCCCAAGTTGTTTAGGCCTTTATATGACAATAGCATAACCTTGGATGTGGCTTGGTAGCCAATAGGCAGCCGGTGCAGTTCTTTTAGCACAGGTATTATGTGAGCATAGCTGAGTGACCAGTGAGGACCCCAATGGCTGCATTCTGCACTAGCTGCAGCTTTGAACCACGCACAAGGGCAGCCCCACAAGGAGCGCATTGCAGTAGTCCAAACATGAGGTTACACACATGTTGCACACATGGGCAGCTGTAATAAACATGCCGTTTCCACTATGGTTTGTTTCCATTCCATGGGCATTTTTATACATGTGCAAATGTAACAGAATGGCAGCAGCAATCAGTGGGGGGCAGCTGACCCCTGCAATTTCCCCAAATGTGGGAAACTCGACAATATGGGTGCCAAATATAGTAGCCTTTTTACATGTGTCATACATGCTTATTAATGTGGACCAAAGAACAATGAGGGCACTGACTCGGACAACCCTAAATGCCCAGGCCTAAAGACAGATGCAGATACTAGTACCAGATGATGTGCATCACCCTATTGTAACAATAGAAGTATAAACACATATCAGCCACTAGATCAAACAGGGGCCAATAATGGTTTCTACAGAGGCAACACACAAAAACATGGGTTGGATCTAGGATCTGCCTTCCATGGACAGAAAGGCTCTGCCCCATTTTGGGGGATCACATGCTTTGCCTACACCACAGCTCATCCCATTCATCAGGGTCCCCCGACCCTCTGTGTAGCTTTTTCAGGGGGCTGGAAGGGCCGCTATGGGGAGGAAAGGGTTGGCAAATCTGCTTCTGCCAACACAGTTGCATGCACCTAAATCTGGATCCAGCCCCATATATGAATGGACCAACAGCAGAAATGACCAAAGTATTAAGAGAATATCTGAACTTTACCATCCTTGTGTAGGGATCAGAATTTTCAGTGGGATATAAATTGTGGGTTGGATCCAGACTTAGTCATACTTAGTGTAGACCCATTGAAACTGATGGGACCTAAGTTAGACTTAAGTCTTATTAATTTCAATGTGTCTGCACACTGTGTCTCCGAATGACCAAGTCTAGATCCAACCCTATGTTTTCCAAGTAGAAACCCATCCTTTTTTTTTTTTTTTTGGAATGACAGTGAATAACAGATTTTGCCTGTGGTTTCACACGCTCTCTACATATGTATGCTTCATACATAATTTCTTCCACATAACTGAGAACTTCCTTCTCTCACACAAAATGATAGCATATGGAGTGTTGCATTTTATAAGTATTGAGGATAAAACCTGCAGAGAAACATAACCTCAAATAACGTAATGAGCGTATGACACCATTCAATACTTCGTGCCTTGGGGTGGGGTGGGAGCTACTTTGGAATATCTCTCATAATCTGCACTTTTCAAAATGTTTACTCAAGGATTGCCATAAACCACATGCTATTGAACAGAGGATGCAATCCGTTGAGTTAGACCAGGCCTTATCTATATCATATAATCATGATACAGAGCACAGACTCATAGGGGATGGAGGGGGGGGGGAGAGAGAGAGAGAGCAAGAGAGCGAGCAATAAAGACTAGGTCATTTCTACCTTCCAACCTTCTGATAGTGTTGGGAGGGAGGAGTTGGGGAATTAGGTAATGATTTGTCATCCTGGGAGGTTGGGGTGGTAGTCAAACCTACTGCACTGGAAACCCCAGCTGTGGTTGACTCCAGGGTCGCGGGGGCCCTGCCTGTCTCTGTTGACAGTAAGAATGAGGATTTGTCAAAGCTTAATGGACATGGAAATGCCAGATTACACTGAGTCCCTTGACTCCTCATACACCATGCTGGAGTTTGAAAACCTGAGGGTGCTGCCCACGAACTCGTCAGGTGAGGATACGCTTCGGTACTCTCCCCCATCAGCCTTTGTCACCATGGATCAAAAGTTGCCCTCTTGGGTGGACATGGAGGAGTGGGGGTGAAGGGGGGAGGGTGTCACATTTGTACTGGTGAACTCTTGGAATTCTTTCGAGGCTGGAAGTTATTGGCGGGGGTGGGGGTTATACTGAGGCCTAGAGTTATGCTGCAGATAAGGGACCTGTATTGAAAAGCTTACCATATTAGGGCTGAGAAAACGGATCCCTAACCAATAGGAATGGCTGTCTTTCCCCCACGTTACTGCTTACATGACATCTCAACACAGCCAAATACTTACCCATATTGGTGATTATTGCTTATTGAGCTTGGAAGAATCTGCTTTCTCACTGTCATGTTTATGACATATTCGTCAAAGAAATGTACTGCCTTTTATACTACTGCCCATGGTGTTTGTGATGTACCACTGAAAATGAGAGAGAGCAAGAGAGAGCGAGAGCAGAAAACGTTTATCAATATTCCTATGAATTAAACACATCCTTTCTATGAGGAATAGGTAGCATAGGCTTTAAATCTTCTTCTTGGTCCCAAATGATTTCCCTTCTATCCACCCAAGATGATTTCTTTGGATGGGAGACGGGACACAAACATCATGGTTCCATTATTCATGTTTATTGTGAATAGTCACTGCGCTTGTCTTGTATCCACTTAAATTTCAGGTAGGATTGGCACAAATTGTACCACTTGTATTTCATGGCTATTTGCCTTCACTTTTCTCTTTAACCATGCACCTGCCAATTGAGAATAACATTTCACGTATCCGGTGGAGCGGGCTTCAGTCCACAAAAGCTTTTGCTAAAATAAACCTGTTACTCCTGAAGTTGCCACTGGACCCTTTGTTGTTTTTCAGAACAACATGATGGCACCTTTCTGTGAATTTGACAGCAAAGGCTGGTTGTGGCCAGAAGCCTGAAATGATGTTTTCTTTAAATGAATTTTTCTTCTTTTTCTTACAACCTGTAGCTCATGCCTCACTGAACTGATTTCAGGCCTTACACAACCTCCAATGAACCATCATTTTGGCATCATTTCTGGCAAAAGATTGTTCACAACTTTCTCTCCCTGGTGCACTTTGTTGCCCCAAGATTTACCAAAAGCAGAATTTCATGGCAAATTTAGAGGCTCCTGCTTGGATGAAAATCTAGAGAATTTTGAAGGAAGTAAAAGAGAGAAGGAGAGAAAGAGAGAGAGAGAGAAAAAACCTCCTCAGGGTGCAATCCTATACCCACTTACCTTGGGAGTAAATCTCATTGTAATCAATGGACCTTACTTCCAAGTAAATGTGTATAGGATTGGACTGCAAAACGATGTTAAAGGGACGGGTAGCAAAGGTATAGGATTCCATGGCAATAGCCAAGTTGACATCTTGACTAAAGAAAATCAGCAAAAATACGTTCTTTTATTATAAGTAAATGGACACTGTTTATTGAATTTTGTAGAATTATTTTAATAATGGCCTATTTACATCTATGCTTTAAGACGATTTGATTGATTGGAGGTTACACCTTTGATCTTATACTTGTTTGCTCTATCGCTTGTAGATACCCCTGTGTGGTGACACTTATGGAAAAACTATCATTAAAATAAGAGCTTCAGTAACGTTAGTGAAATTTCTTCAGGTGATCTGGGCCATCCTCCTTGTGCCTAATGAATGGGAAGCATAGGAGGGGAATGGAAGAAAGAACGGAGTTATTGTTTTCTCATTCTCTCTACTGAATTGCCCAGAATTCACCATGATTTTGAAATAATCCCATCTAATATCTTTGTATGTAACTCTCTCTCTGTGTATGTGCATATGTAAGTGTGTGTGTGTGTGTTTATATATACTACAATATGATTGCTAGATAAATAGATAACATATTGTACATACAATATCATATTGTATGATATATTTCATATTGTAGAAATAACATGCTAGTTTTTCCTAAAGGTGAAGGCTATTTCAACTTGGCATTGTGGTGTTTGCTTACTTGTTAATAAGTAAACCAGCTTGCTCAGAAACTAGCTGTTTTGAAATTAGCTTGTTTGTCTTGGGTAAGCATCCTCTTGAAAAATTTGTCAAAACAGCTTTAAAAACCCCCCTAAGCCAAAGCCTTCAGACCTGGATGTATCCCATTAGCAAAGAGATCCAAATGTTGGAGGTCTATCCAAGAGCTTTAAGAACCATTACAATAGAGAAACGGCCATTTTTTATGGAGTTTAGGGAAAGTTAAGGAAGGAGTTTATTCAAATGAAAGGATTACCAATTGATCTAAGAAAGAAAGAAAGAACGAAAGAAAGAACGAAAGAAAGAAAGAAAGAAAGAAAGAAAAGACTTAATGTCATCTTGTACTATCACTCACATCCTTGGCGTTAGCATTTATAGGAATGGACAGACTTCAGGCTTGTGGGTTCTATTTTTTTTCTTTCTTTTTTTACTAGAATTCAGAACTCCACCCACCTGGTACAAAAGACACTTGGAATTAAGGAATTCTGAGCCCAGGAATGTGTTTGGAGTACCAGAACTGAACGGAGCTCACTGTCCCTCCCTGGTTACTCCAAGATTTCATAATTTCAGCAGAATAATTTAGGGTGGAGATGGGGGTATTTGTTGCTATTGTTGTTAAATAATTGGAAGCCAGGAATCCTTGGTAAACTACTGCATATCATACTGGTAGATCCAGATCTCTACTTCTGGCCACCCTTGCTTCAGAGTGCTCACTGGGGTTTTGGGCCAAACCAAAATCACCCCTGATAAACTTTCACTGTTGTAATTGGGAACTGGGGATGGGAAACAGCACAACACTGATGCTTGAAAGGAAGTTTACATTGAAACAAAATTAAGACAAGCTTAGAAAATGGTGGAGCGCAGCAGATGGGAAAGGGGCTGCTTTGCTGGTCTTGCATCTGCTTACTCTCTAAAGCGGCCTGGCTGGGAATGATGGGAGTTGAAGTCCAACACATCCGGAGGGTGCTAGGATGGGAAAGGCTGCTGTAAAGGGCTATATGAGCGCTTGGTTGGTACAGCAGGGAAGTATCAAGGCAGGCTTTATAAAAAGCAAAATACATTATTATTACTATTTATTATTATTATTATTATTATTATTATTGGGCCGCGGTGGCTTAGTGGTTAAGACGCTGAACTGCAGACTGGAAGGTCGGCAGGACAGCAGTTCGAGACCCGAGTGCCACATGACAGAGTGAGCTCCCGTCTTCAGTCCCAGCTCCTGCCAACCTAGCAGTTTGAAAGCAAGAAATTGCAAGTAGATAAATAGGTACCGCCTCGGCGGGAAAGGTAACAGCGTTCCGTGCACCTCGGTGTTCAGTCATGCCGGCCACATGGCCACGGAAGCGTCTTCGGACAGCGCTGGCTCTTCGGCTTAGAAACGGGGATGAGCACCGCACCCTAGAATCGGACACAACTGGTTGGGGACACCTTTACCTTTACCTTTTATTATTATTATTAGTATTATTAAATGGTAACAAAACAGTGTTGACATGGGGAGGCAGGGAATAAGTTGCATTGCTTACAATGCCAGCTCCAGGTTTTTGAGGGCCCTTGGACAAGGCTCCCAGAATGGGCCCCCTCCCTCAGTGATTCTACCTTCTCACTGTCATTGTCACCAGCTACTATTGCATCTCACCCTCTTTCCCATCATTGCTACCACTTGCTTGCTTGGCAGACAGAGAGCCAGTGGGCAACTTGACATCTCCTGCTCCTCCTTCTCACACCATCTTTGCCTGGGCCAGAGCGAGAGGCAGGTGAACGAGCAGGAGGCAATGGTGAAGAGCAGGATCAACTCCAGGGGGCTCTTGCCAGTGGGCCCCTGCTAGGATATGGGCTCTTGGCAAGTGCCTGGCTATGCCTGCCTTTAAGGATGCTCCTGGTTGTTTATCATCAGGGATGCCATGGACACTCTCTCCAATAAGTGCCTGGGACACTGACACACTCAACACTGCTCTCCAAGCTGCTGCATGAAGAAATAAGCTCCCCCCCTCCCCCTGCACCACCTCCGTAGCTGCAATATATTGCAGTTTTGAGCAACAGGAAAATATGACATCCCTGAAACAAAAGCACTTTGCTCATAGGCAGCGTAGCGGCCGCCTCTCACACAAGAAATGAGTCGCATCTGTCCACTTGTTTGTTGATAAGCAAATCATGGGGAAAGGCTGTCAATTCATCCCAGCTGAATGATCCTCCCTTGTCAGAGTCAAAAGCATCTTCCGCTGCAGGCTTCGGGGTCTGAAGCATTGCAGTATATAGTCCAATGAAGAGGGAACCCAGTGAAAATCTTAGTTTATGGTGATCTCCATAACCTGCAATAATCCTATCAACTTCTGTGGCCTATTTATTTATCTACTTACTTACTGAGTCTTTATCCTGCTTTTCAGACAATTATTCTCTCCCAAAGTGGGTCACATCAATAAAGGGGGGGGGGGAGAGGCTGACAAACTAAAATGACAAGGCACAAGGGCTTTTTCACACAGAGCTTTTATCCTGTTACTGAGATTGGTTACTCACTGGAATTTGCGGGCCCTTTAGATGATGTTGTTAACCTCCAGGGCATCTCCCACACTAAATGACCTTTACTCCATTGTTCAAAAGATTGGAGATAATGAGCTATCAAATTACAGCACTAGAATTCCCCAGTGAAAAGAGGAAAATCTTATCTGTAATAAGAAGCGCTAGACCACACCGCCATCTAGTGGATGTAAAATGAAACATATGGAAGACTGGGATAAGGTGGGAAAGGGAGGGGGGAAGGAAGCATGTGTAAAGGGAGTGCATTGTGATCCTGCATTTAAAACAGAAGCAGAAAGCCCCATTTTAAATGCGGGATTTTATGCTGGTGTAGAGATGCTGACAAAAGAAAGGGAGAGTGGAGGGAAAAGGAAGAAAAGACTGCTATTGTTGCTGTTACTGCAGTTATCATTGTTGCTGCTTTTATTGTTGGCTTTTATTGTTGTTTTTATTGTTTTTATGTTTTATAATTTTATAATTTTAATTATTTTTATATATTTTATCGCTGTAAGACACCTTAGGAGGGCTTCTGCCCTGAAAGGTGACCAAGAAATATTTTAAATAAAGAAAACTAATATAAGCCTTGCTAATGTTCTTCTATGAATAGCACTTGGTGGCTCTTGGTCCTTTGGCTGATGGATGGGGCCAGTGTGTCCTTTCCCCTTCCTTCTGCAGTCCCAGCAGGGCACCAGCACTCAAAGCTGAGTGTTCTTTCTGGCAGGGAGTGGGTATGGATGTACAAACCCCACTCACCAGTCCGCTGGGGGGTCCATGGGGGGAGGCGATCTGTTCCTCCCCCTGGAATCCTCCCTGGCCGGCTCCACTCCACGGCAAGTTCGCAGAGCCACCAGCTGGGTCTGTCCACAGCTGGACTTCCGTCCGCTGCCGGTCTGCAGACGCAAATGGCGTCCGGTGTAGCGGACGCCATTTGCATCCCTGCTCTTTGCCGTGATAGGCTACGTAAAAATTTATGTAGTCTATCATGGCAAAGAGCAGGGAGGCAAATGGCGTCCGCTACGCCGGACGCCATTTGCGTCCACAGACCGGCACCAGATGGCAGCGGATGAACCTGGACCCGGCTGGCAGCAGGTAGGATCTGTCCCGGGCGAACTTCGTGCGGTGGCAGAGGTGGGTGGTCCTTTCTGCCATGGACTCCGAGGGGCCGGATTCTTTAGAATCCGTCCTCATTGGAGTCCGTGGCGGAATTCTCCGCCATCCCTCGGTGCAACTGCTCCTTCTCTGGCCAATGGATGGGTCAGCTTGGTCACCCCCTTGGCCTGGCATTATTCCCAGTAAGCAGGGTGTACAGCTGGCCTCCCACTGGCCTCAGGTCCCCCGGCTGAGGGCAGAAGCCCATGAGTGCTTCCCTTCTGCTCTCCGGTCCCTGGGCACTGCTGAGGTCTTGCCTTGCCTTCCCTGCCTTAAGATGACTTATTCATCTACTTATGACATGGTGAAATCAACATAATTCCCAAGGGAGGCCATTGCAGCCTAGCCCCTGTCAAGGGCTCCTTGGAGGCCTCTCTCAGTCTAATCCAGTAGCCAAGTCCAGACACAGACAAATGGATTCTTTTCAAAGCTTATTCCTCTTTTACGACTTAACAACTCTACCATTAGCAACTAGATATGAGCAGCAGAGTACCTATGCCCTAAGTTGGAACAGTTGGTCCCCGTTTGAAAGGGAATTACTGGCAGACCCCTGAACTTAAGGACTAGGGAGAGTCCCTCCCCTTTTCCCTTGGATCCTCTGGGCGCAGCCGTTGTTTGCATGCCAACCGGGCACTACGCCTCCTTTCTGCGCCCTCCATTTGGTGATGCTCCCTGCGTTGGCGTCGCACGTCCATCAAGTCTGCTTCCCGCGCTCTGTCACTCCCAGGACTGCTATCTAAGCTAGGAATGCTGGTGGGAGGAATCTCCATCAGCTGTTGGCCCTGGGAAAAAGGAGCGCGCTCCTCTCCCAGGAGCGACTGCTCTTCCTCAGAATCAGAACTACTCTGGGATTCTATGGGCTCAGTGTCCACCCTGACAGCCCCATTGCTACACATTTTTAGAGAAATAGCAAAGACCGTTTTCTTTCATTGGGCTTTTTATGAATATTGACCATAAGATGGTTTTATGCCGTTACTACCATTTTAGAAAGTTTGTTTTAGCCTGTTTTAGCTGGTTTGACTGGAATTGTTGTTGCTTTATTATGTATTGCTGCATATCGGATTTTGTTTTTCAAATTCTCAGCCACCTTGAATCTTTTATAGAAAAGCAGGGTATAGATCTGGGGAATAAATGAATAAATACCACCACTCCTTTCAGTACATTTTGGCGTTTTGATGCATCGTCAAAAATGGATTGAACGAACATGGTGTATTGTTGTTTTCTAGAATGCATGAAACAATGATTTTTTCTCTCCTTTCCTTTCCTTTCCTTTCCTTTCCTTTCCTTTCCTTTCCTTTCCTTTCCTTTCCTTTCCTTTCCTTTCCTAGCTGTACAAACCTGACAAAAGTTCTCCGTCAGGCAATGTCTGTTTGTTTTCTCTTCAGTACCATTTTAGCTACCTTGGTCTTCTTACGTTCTGTCATTTATGCTGGACTAACACCTGCTTCATCCCACATTTCCTCACACTTGTCCTTTGTATTACATTTTTATATTTGGCTGAATATTATGTTAATTGGAATCGTTTTGACAACTGGCTCATAAACAGAATTTATGAGAATGTTCCTTTGTTTATTCTCATATTTTCCCCATCCTAAAAGTTCAGCGTGACCCTTAACAAAAAAACATCATTGGAGGCGGCAGCTGCAATCTGACCCTTGGGTGGTCGGTAGTGTGACCAAGTTAAACAATTAAAGATATCAAGAAACTTACAGGTTTTATATCTTGATTTATGGAGAAGTGCATGGGGTATTTGAAGTGAAAATGGCTCCACCCTACCCATTCCCTCCTCCCATGGGGCCAGTGGTGGCTCCCTTGGGCAAGGCCCCATCCTTCAGTGAGTTTAACCTTCTCACCCCCATTGTCACTGACCTCTATTGCTCCTGATCTTCTTTCCCATCATTGCTGCCACTTGCTTGATTGACAGGCAGAGAGCCAGGGAGCAAGTAGGCTGTGGCATCTGCTCCTCCTCCTTTTCACCTCCAGCGTTGTCTGGGCCAGAGCGGGAGACAGGTGAACAAGCAGGTTGCAAAGGTGAAGAGGAGGAGCAACTCCAGGGGGTCCTTGTCAGTAGGACCCTGCTGGGGTGTGGGCCCTCAACAACTGCCTGACCACGCCTACCATGACGGCAGTCCTGCTTGAGGCATGGCAGAAAAGGCCAGATATAGGCATTTGCCTAGACCACTGCAATCCACATCATCTGCAGGGAAATGCGCACAATAAAAGGCATTGGCACACAGAGTTACAGAAAGGGACACGCAACTCCCATTTCACTGGTGGCTCTGTGTTCTTGGTACCATGCCATTCCCCCCAAAGAATAATTAAGATGGTTGGTCCTTTATTATGGAGAGAGGCTTTCAGCTGCTGTGATGAATCCACACATACCTTGCCCCCATCCCACTTCTTTTAAGAAATGCCACAAAGTAATGCCCAAACATCACCAGGCATCTATAGGTACTCAAATCTGCATGACTGCATATACCAAGGTGACTTCCCCTTTCACACACACTGTCACCCAACTCAGCCTTATGATAAATAGTTTTGTGCAGGCATTTCATTTTCATTTCATTTATTACAGGTCTATACCACCCAATAGCCAAAGCTCTCTGGGCAGTTTACAAGATTAAAAACCTTAAAAATACAATATTGTACATACTATAAAAAAGATATAGACAGGGAGAGTGCATGCGTACACACCTCTAAACAGTTTTAACTATCGACAACAATAGGAAATCAAGAACCCAAATTAAAAAGCCTGTATGCTGTCAAATGCCTGAAAGTAGAGGAAGGTCTTAACCTGGCGCCAAAAAGATAACAAGGTGAGCTTCTCTGGGGAGATTGTTCTATAACTGGGGGCCAACACCAAAAAGGCCTTCTCCCTCGTTGCTGTTTTCCAAGCTTCCCTTGGAGGAGGCACCTTGAGGAGGGTCTTAGATGATGAGTGTAGTATATGGGTAGGTTCATGCCAGGAGAGGCATCACCTGGAGGACACATGATCAGGTCATCTGTGGTATTGGTTGGCCAGTTTGAATTTCCCTGTCTTGGAGTTACCCAGCCCTGATAGAAATACCTTTATTTGTAAAATCTTCCTTTGTCTTTGAGTGGCTGGCAAAGAGTTAAGACCAAACTAGGCCATACCATGGAGTCCCAGGTGGACCTAGTCCCTCCACGCCACTTTGCTGCATTATTCTTAGGATCTCAGTAAGTTACACTTAGTTTTCTAATTCAGTGTTTCACTTTATCTTATATGCAATGGACCGTTCTGCTTAGTTTTCGAATAAATTAGAATGGGAAACTGGAGTTGATTTAGGTCTTTTGCCTAGCCTGAAGGTTGGCCTTACCAAACCTACTTAGGCTACTGGGTACATTCTGCCACAGTTTAATGGAGTTTAAAGGAAGCTGTGGAAAGGGGCCTTTCCTTATCCATAAATACAAGCCATAAACTTGGATTCTCACATGTGCAGGCTGAATTATTATTAATAGCATGAGTGATGGCAGTCTACCTCTGAAAGATACAACGAAGGCTCTCTTGCATCTTGTCCTACCTCATAGGGTTGGGGGTGCAGACTTCTGTTCATCACAGCTGCTCTCTGTATTTCAGGCTCTTTGTATATCCACAGGTGAAACTGTTTCCCTATCACTGCATCTCTGTGCCAAAAAATGCTTCACCTCTTTACTCCTGTTTCTTATACAGCTCTTAAAGGCATGGGGCATCTCTCTCCATTTAAAAAAGATAGCACCCCTATAAATCCTATACAGCAGGAGTGTCGAATCTCTTTCAGTCCGAAGGCTGAATTCCGTTTTGGAGAAGCTCAGGGGCTGCTTGCCAGTAGTAGGCAGGTGGTGCAAAAATACCAAAAATATTTGAGTTTAAGGCTTAAAGCTCTTATGGCCAGAGACTAATCCCTAGAAGAGGCATTTCAACCTTTTAGAGCTTCTCTACCCAAGTGATTTATTGCACACTCATGATTGGTCACTCACGGAAGTTTGTGGGTCCTTTACACAACATCATCAACCTCCAGGATGTCTCCCACACTTTCCCCTCTTTATCCCACTTTCAAAAAGATCAGAGATATGCTGTAATAAAAGAAAATGGTGCAATGCCAGCAGTGTGTAAAGCCAGCATAGCGCTATAATTCAGCTTCTAGGTGGTGCTGTTTCATTGAACATACAGAACATTGCCGAGAAGGGAAGTTTTCAATTCCAAATCACTTGTTTGCAGTCTAAAGGAGCCCATCATAAATCCGGAAAGATTCTGGATGAGGAAAACCCTGGTAAGGATGCAGGATTTTTGCTTAATGTAGAGAAGCCCTTAGAATGGGGTAAAAACTGCAAAAGCCAGGAGGTCAGTTGTCAGGGAAAGGGGGTGAGGCCAGGAGAAAGGGGGTGGGGCCATCTGGGGAATCTTGGATGGCTGGATTGGGAACCCAAGTGGGGCATTTGGGGGGCCTGGCCCTGGGGTTCAACACCCCTGCTATACAGGAAGCTAGTTGACTAAGAAGGAACAAAGTCCATCTTGCTGAGTGTGTTAACCATGAATTACATGTTTTCACATTTAAATCCCAGGCCCTGTTGTGCCCTAGTGTTCAATGCATTGTACATACTGAAGATCAACAATCTAGTACGCACTTCCTTAAAGGATCCATTTCCATCCCCCGAGGCTGGGTTGTAAATCCTTGAATGGCACATGGCGCATTCATCACAGCCAAAATACTTGTGGATCTTGGACCAAGGGGGTGCTTTTTCTGCCAGAGAATTCTCACCACAAATACATCTCAGAGACACTCCCATTTTTGTTTTTGTTTTAAGTGTAAGAATTATTCTCTTGCCCCCAAACTACTCAGAACAAAGCCAGCTTTTTAAAGGGCTTCTTTAATTGGGAATCTAGAAACCATGTCCTATGAGGAATGATGACAAGAACTGGGTAGGTAGGTTTAGCCTGGATGAGAGAAAATTAAGGAAAATGGCAGCTTGTGGCCAGTCTGGCTGATGGGGTGGAAAGTATGTCAGCAGAGGCGGCGTGAAGGGGTCACCAGAGGCAGGGCCAACTTTGTGCAGAGGAGCTTTAAAATCCATACAAGTTGGCCAGCGAGCCAGCACAGGGTTTTTTAAAGATATGTCATGGTGCAAATGAATGATAAGCCAGTTTGTGATTTCTCCAGACTCACACATGAACTATAAGCCAGTCTGTGATTTCTGCAGACTCGTGAACTATAAGCCAGTTTGTGATTTCTCCAGACTCACACATGAATTATAAGCCCGTTTGTGATTTCTCCAGGCTCACACATAAACTATAAGCCAGTTTGTGATTTCTGCAGGCTCACACGTGAACTACATGCCAGTGATTTTCCAGTCTCAGAAATAAACTAAAAGTTAGATTCACAAATTAGTTATATACCCCTCCCCGCTTCCCTATTTAAACAAGTCTACATCCCGGGAGTGTGCTCTGCTGTGTTGGCTCGTCAAAGCAAATGGAGAAACAGCAAGCAATACACTCACAAACACACTCACTTTCTCTCTCCTCTTCTCTCTCCCTCCTTCTCCCTCCGACCCCAGATTTGATTGGCGGGCTTGGGTCAGCCCATGAGCCAGCCAGTGATGCTCTCACAGGCAACCACTCCATCACACAAAAGACCCCCTCCCTTGGAAAGAAAAGGTCTTCTCTGATCAGCAAGCACCAATTTTCTACATTTTTTAAAAAAATGCCCTGAGGCAGGAGAGCACAGCCTGCCTCCAGGAAGCCTTGAAAAGCCATTCTCCTGTGGGGAAAGGCTCTGCTCATGCACATCAGCATGCACATATGCGTAGTCCTGCAAATGATGCTGCCACACCTGACCAAAAGTTCCTGGTTATGGTGTGGCAGCTCAACAGCAGCAATAGCTGCTGGCTGCCACAGTAGGAAGCCACGGCCAACGTGGCAATCTTTGTTTTGTTTTAAACTAATGCAGCCAGGCGCAGAGTTGGGGTCAACGGGGCACCACACCCCTAGTCCTGCGATTAGATCCGCCCCTGTGGAGATGTGATAGTGGTCTTCAAATATCTGAAGGGCCATCACGCAGAAGATGGAGCAGAGTTGTTCCCCGTTGCTCCAGAGGGCAGGGAGTAAAACCAGTGGGTGCAAATGGCAGGGAAACAAGTTTCGGCTCAACATTAGGGAGAGTTCCTAATGGTGAGAACTATTTGACAGTGGAACAAACTGCTTGGCAAGGTGGTGCTCTCTCCTTCACAGTGGGTTGGGCTACATGATCTCCAAGATTCCTTACAACTCCATGATTCCGACTCCCTGGGTCGCTGGTTGAAACTGGAGATTTCATTCGGCATAAGAATTGTACATGTGTATTCTCAAGTGATGGACGAGGCCAAAGGCAAAATGGGTGGGGCCAAAAATACCACCCTGTTTTAGCTTAAAGCTCTTCCTGCCAGTAACTCAGCTTTAGGAGAGGCATTTCGACCTTGTGGAATGGGGGCAAAACAAGCAAACTCCAGGAAGCCACCAATGGATTGGGGGAGAGGGGGTGGAGCCGGGGGAACGGGGAGTGACCATCTAGGTGGGTGCCAGGCAGGCCAGAGGTTTGACAGCTCTGTGCTAGACACTATGTGCCTGCGGTCATCCATGTGTTCTGCCCATTCCCACCTTCGTCTGACTTCACAGAAGTTGGGCAGAACAAACGGGCACAATCCTGCTGCCACTCAACTCACAGATATGGAAATGAGAACAGGGCCAGTGTTTGTACTTCCTAAATTCTTCTTCCTAATCTGACAGCCTGCACTTCTCACTCCAGATTTTCCTAACCTGACAACTGACAGCAGTTGCTCCACATCTGGAGCGAGGTGCCATCAGCATGCTGAAGACACCCAGCGTACGCTCTCTTTTTCACACAAGGCAATGGAAGCAATGAGCTAGTGCCTCGAATCAGTAATGGGCTGGATGATGGCCAATAAACTGAAAGCCGATCCTAACAAGTTGAAGGGTGGGTGGTTTGCCTGTTCAGAGTGATTGAGTCCAACCTGACCTGGATGGGGTTGCCTTTTCCCTTAAAGGTCAAGTCTATCATCTGTTGAACTGTGGTGCTGGAGGAAAATTCCGAGAGTGCCTTGGATTGCAAGAAGATCAAACCAGTCCATACTCCAGGAAATAAAGCCAGACTGCTCACTTGAGGGAATGATATGAAAGGCAAAACTGAAGTACTTTGGCCACATCATGAGAAGACAGGATACCCTGGAGAAGATGCTGATGCTAGGAAGAGGGGCCGACCAAGGGCAAGATGGATGGATGATATTCTGGAGGTGACGGACTCGACCTTGGGGGAGATGGGGGTGGCGATGGCCGACAGGAAGCTCTGGCGTGGGCTGGTCCATGAAGTCACGAAGAGTTGGAAGCGACTGACCGAATAAACAACAACAACTATCATCTGTGGATAGGCCTGGATCCAGGTAGCCTCTGTGGCAAGGAGTGCCACATCCACTTAGGCTGGTGTATCAGCTGGACAGAAATAGCCTGGCCACAGTTATCCATGCCCAAGGATTGACTACTGTCATGTGTTGTATGTGGGGCTGCCTTTGAAGACTGTTTGGAAACCATGGTTACTTCGAAATGCACCTGCCAAGGTGTTAATTGGGATCAGTTGGTGGGAATATATCTCACTGGTACTGAAAGAATTTAACTGGCCTCTGGTCTGTTTCTGAGCATAAATCGAAGTGCTGGTGCTTACCTTTCAAGCCGTACAACATTTAGGACCCAGGTACCTGAAGGAACACCTGCTCTCATACCAACCTTCAGAGGCTCTCCTCCAGATTTCCCTGCCATCTGAAGTAAGGCAGGAAGAGCCTTCTCTGTGGTGGCACCCATTTCTGGAATTCCCTCCCCAGAGAGGTTTGCGTAGTGCTAATGATATATTTTTGGTGCTTTTATTCTCCCAGACTTTTAAATGTATTTTACAGTGGAATCCTATATGTGTCTATGAAGAAGTAAACCCCATTGAGTTTAACAGGACTTACTCCCAAGTGTGTACCGGATTGTAGTATTTTTTCCTTACAGTATTTTTTTCTCTTTTAATGTGTTCTTGTTATATTTTATTTGTCTATTTTATCTTGCTTTTATAAATCAGCCTGGAAGCTCTGTTGGAGTATATAAAACTTTTAAGTCAGTGTGTAAGTCAGTAAATAAATAAAATCATCTCCTTTCCCCCTCCATTCTCATAAAGCATAATGGGACCAAACCTCACTACTGACATCATCATAGCATCAATATTATTATTATTAGTTCCCTCTTTAAAACTATCTGACATATTTTTCTTTTTGTTAAAAAAAAAAGACAAAACTAAAAGCATTGAGTAATATTTATGGCCAAATAAAACGTCATCATCATAAATTTCAAGCTAACATTTATATAGCTGAGTGAAACTAAATGACCGATGGTAATTATCAACAAAGTATTACATTTTTTAAATAGGAAAAAAGTTTCAGAAGACTGATTTGGAGAGGTGGCCGTGTTATACTAGCTGGTCTGCAGCCCGTGAGGCTGCAGCACAGCCATGTCTAAAGAGACTTGACTCCTCAAGTCAATCAAAACAGCCACCTAGAAGGTCCCTTTAGATATGTGCTAATGCCTGGACCAGCCTTCTCCAATGTGGGGCCCTCCATGGCCATGCTGGCTGGGGAAGATGGGAGTTGTAGCCCAACACATCTGGAGGGCTCCACATCAGGGACAGCTGGCTTCTGAGTGATGCATAAACAGAGTGCCTCTTATTTCATAGGGCATAAGGACCAGTAGATGATCAGTTTTCTCGAGGCCTTGTAGCTTGGCTGATTTTACAGCCTCTGTCTCTTTCAACTTTTTCACCTGTTTAAATTGTATTGAGATTATCACTGCACATCACCTTGGCAACTGTAAAGAGGGAAAGGCGGGATATACCTATTTGAAATGAATAAATAAATATCAGTTCCATGCCCATTGAACTGTTGATGCTTTCCCCAAAGAAGCCTAGGATCTTGTAGTTAGTTCAGTGAAGATGCTGAGAATTGACTTTAGGGTGAAACTGAAATTCCTCCCCTGCCCCCTTCTGTTTTGCTGCCCCTTCACAGGTACTCAGGTAGTGAAATTGGGTGGGGATTCCATCAATTTCCAGGGTGGGGTGGGGCCTTACCTAGGGTGGCCACTTGTGGGAAAAAAGAGGGCATGGATCACCAAAAAAGAGGACAAGAGAGGGAACCTATCTGCATAAAATTTGCATATGCTAATTTTTATGTGTAGATGCACATTTGGAAAGAAGGATTATAATTTAAAAAGCAATATGGTACATCTCACCCTAATGGGGAAGACTGTGGCTAGGTGACCTGTGCGCCTCACTCAGTTTGCTCTCCAGGTTGATGGGCAGCTTCAAGGCCCAGCTCTTCCTTTGGTTGTTGGTTCTTTATGCTTAAACTGGACTTGGACGGGACAGCACTTCAAACAGAGGTCACCTTCCACACAGAGGGCAGCCCTTGGGCAGCCCTTCAAATAGAGGTCTGTCCTCTAGGGCACCCATCAGAGCTGGCAGCCTCCATCTTTTCCATCCCCACTTTCCCTTGGAATGACGTAGCATCATCACATGGCTTCATTCCAAGGGGAATTTGTGCGGGGGCAGGATGTGGCAACCACCAGCGCTGATAAATGTCTTGGCTGTAAAACAAGTGGCAGCAGTAGTTAAACAAGGTGCACTGAGAGGGTGGAAGGTTCCCTCTTGCATCCCCCTACACCGCAATTCAACCTGAAAGTTCTCCCCAGGGAACTTTTAGCTCAGCCTTAACTCTAGCCTTGCATTACAGAACAACAGGGCCGAAGCTTCTCTCTCTCTCTCACTCTCTCTCTCTTTCTCACCATTCAGAAATTGCATGTTTGTGCAGAATGTAGCTGCTAGATTTCTAACTGGAACTGGGAGCTATGTTTGCCAGCCTAGCAGTTCGAAAGCAAGAAATTGCAAGTAGATAAATAGGTACCGCTTCGGCGGGAAAGGTAACAGCGTTCCATGCACCTCGGTGTTCAGTCATGCCGGCCACATGACCACAGAAGTGTCTTCAGACAGCGCTGGCTCTTTGGCTTAGAAATGGAGATAAGCACCACACCCTAGAGTCGGACACGACTGGTTGGGGACACCTTTATCTTTTACCTTTTTATACCAACTTCACAGGCTCCCAGTCCATTTCTAGGCCCAGTTCAAAGCACTTGTTTTTTGACCTTTAAAGCTCTTCATGGCTTAGGTCTAAGGTGCTTGCAGAACCATCTGTCTCCATATGTACCCACCTACCTACCTGCCTGGCTACCTGCCTGGCTACCCTCAATGGAGGGCCTCCTGTGCATGTCCCCACCATCTAAGATGAGGCAGGTGGCTACAAGAGAAGGGCCTTCTTGGTGGTGGCATCCCAGTTGTGGGAGGTTTGCCAAGTCAAGTGTCCATATCACCCCTTTTGGTGCCAGGCGAATACCTTTTTATTCTCCTGAGCTGTTTAGATGCAATTTTAATCCCACTATTCTATGCGCACGCACACTCACACACACACACACACCAAAAACTAAAAGATGCTGAAAGCCACATCATAATCTTGCTGTTTTAGCTTTTTCTTTTTTCGTATTTACATTATAATTGTTTAATTGTTTTATATAGTATCTGGAAATATGATCAAAGGTTGGTATAAAAATACTTATTGGATTGGAGGGAGAGGTGCCCTGTTGCAAGTGGAAAACTTCATCCATGAGCAGAATGTCTCAGTGCGAGATCCTTGCACAAGACAAGAGAACTAACAACCAGAGGTGTGTTGCCATTGGCACACAACGTTGCCCAACATTGTACAATGCCTTCCATTACCTCTTGCACAACAGTTCGTGGAATAGCACCATTGCCATAGTTTCTTCTGCTAGTGCATCTCTGGATCCAGCCCATAATAAAGAGACAAGAAATGTACCCTCACCCCCAGGACAGATTGGCTACTGTCCCTGGCTTGTTTGTTTGTTCTCCCTTCTCTTGCAAGATGCAGCTTGTCTGTGTGGTGGGAGTCACCTGGAGCTCCACTTGTTAAATGTTTTTCTTTTGCTTTCAAGAGTTAAACACCTCTTGCTGCACTCCTGCCCTGTGCTGCCATCATTTTATCCCCAGGATTTCATAGGCTGGTTTGCAGGAGCCTGATCAGACTATATTAGGGTAGGCAGATGGCAGACCACGGACTACTGGCTGATTCTAATGGACCACCTAGTGCCTGCTGGTTCCTTGAATTTTTTTTAAGGGTGCTAGAATAGGATGCTTGATCTGACCCCCTTGTTACATTCCTAAGCAAGAGAGCATACTCTTGCTTAGGTCCCAGGTCATAGTCTGAAGGCACATGAGGCAGCCACCTTGCTGAACCTAAGCAGGTCTGGGTCTGGTCAGTGCTTGGAGGGGAGACCACCTGGGAATCCCATGTAGCCACCTTGATTACCTCAATGGAAGAAAGGTGGGGTAATGAATAAAATAAATGAATGAATGCTCAGGGATCCCTTAACCAGGCCTCACTCAAGACATTTTGCTTCCTGAGGAGAAGAACAAGATGGTTCCCTGTACAAAAGCCAACTGAGAAAGTATCCTCCACTTCGCCTGAAGGCAGAAGGCTAGCTTAGGGGGGCTCAGGGCAGGCTACATGGAACATAGCTCTCTCCTCCAACACCTTGCTACCACCTCACAGCATCTTCTGCCTAAGGCAACTCCCACTCTGCCTAATGGTCCTGCCCTTAACTGAGATTATGTATAGCTTAAAACCCGTTTTCAGACATGTTCTTTACCTGTAGGAGGATGCAATGGGACCACGCCTCCTGGCATCACCACTGATGTTGTCAATTTCATCCTCCACTTTGGCAGCTCTACTGGAATATTGTAAATGAAGTAGAGTGTGGAGAGGTTGAAACTGACGAAGATATTGACAAGAGGGGAATATGCCTCTGTGGGGCTACATAGCGGACTGGTGGACTTGTGAAAGTGTGCACTTGTGCAACATTGCCAGCAATTTTTGAAAAAAGAATTATGACCCCATTTGCGCAAATTTCAAGCTTCCCCCCCACCACAAAAAGCAATTTGCACAAACTGCCACCATTAAAAAACAAACATGAAATCCCCTTATTGGCTCAACTCACTACAGATTGAGTTGACGCCAGCAGAGGAAAATAGAACTAAATCCACAGGGCCGAACTAGAAAAATCCATTGAGTTTTCACTAGTACTGTGCCAAAAATTTCTCCCACAATTTTTTCAACTGTTCTCATTTAATTTGATAAAAGAAAAATTGCTTTCAAAAAGAAATTCAATGGCGAAGAATTTTTGGAGACATTCTCATGGGTTGGGTTTGAGTTTCTTGGGCTTAGCTTACTTAGGAGGTGGCGGAGGAGTGAACACGAGTGTCCTGTTTTCATTGCACAATGATCTCTCCAGCCACCTGTGACCTCCTCAGCTTCCTACACTTCAATAAAAGCCCAGTTTAAGGCACCATGAGGTAATTCCTCCCATAGAGCTTTTTCAGATCAAGACATGCAGGCAGCCTGGGAGGCTACTTGTGATTAGGACAGGTAAGATCAGAAACATCACAAACATAAATTATGAAACATCTTGAATGAGGCAGAACAAGGGAAGCCTCTTTCATGGGGGTAGAAAACTTTCAGGAAATTGGAGGACAGATTTTGGCAGATCACCAACTCCGCCTCATCCCTGGAGCTGGACACAAGACTGCCCCCACCTGCACAGTGGTGGATACAAACTGGGGGCCAAACTGCCAAGACAGTTGATTCTGTCGCAGCACAAAGACCCCCAAAACCCTGACCAAAAAAGACAGAAGCTATGCTACAAGCCCTGCCAATGGGGAGTCCTCGCTATCTGAGAGAAACGGTTGAGAATTTCTCCTCCTGGAGAAATTTGGTGAAATTGTCTCCCAGATTTCTCTACCCACAAGTCAGGTGGAGAATTTCAAGAGACCATTTGCACACAGCTCTAGTTTTCACCCTCGAAACAGAATTCTCATCCATCTCTAGCCAGGAGACGTGGTCCCACTCCATCTGCCACCTGCTTCCATACACATAGAGGACTTCTGGTGGGTAACCTCTTCCAGCCTGAGGGCCAAATTCAGTTTCAAAGAAGCTCTCAGAAGCCACATTCCAGTGGTGGGAGGGGCTGAAGGCAAAGGGGGTGGGGCTAAAAATAAAAAAAATTGCCAGCATACTGTAGCCTAAAGCATTTCCTGCCAGTAACTAAGTTTTCGGAGAGGCCTTTCAATCCATGGGGAAAAACTGCACAAAAGCCATGATGATGATACCACCAAACAATTGGTGGTCAGGGAAAAGGAGTGTGACCATCTGGAGAACCTTGGAGGGCTGGACTGGTACTCCAGGAGGGCCATATTTGGCCCATAGGGCTGAGGTTCCCTACCGACGACATAGAGGAACTGTCTAAGAAGGGCCTAGCTATTAAGAGTTTCTAAGCATGCATTTTTGCTTTGTAAATATCACACTCATTGGGTTATATCCAGTGTTAGTCTAACTTAAGCTCCATTCATTTCAGTGGGTCTACTCTAAGTAGGACTAACAATGGATACAACCCATTGGTGAACCATTTGAATCCTGATTTAGAAACAAAAACAAACTCAAGATTCTGCTAGATTGAAGATGGGCATCCCCACGGACTAGATGGCTTTGTTCCCTTCAATCTCTATGACACCCTTTAATTCTCCATTTACTGACACCCCACTGACTCCATTTTGTCTTTGTAGATGCCATCATTTCTGATTCAGGCAGCAGCAACTTGCTGGCGAATGGGATTAACTCGTTGTGCGCCATCTGCGGGGACCGTGCGACCGGGAAGCATTACGGGGCTTCCAGCTGCGATGGCTGCAAGGGGTTCTTCAGAAGGAGCGTCCGTAAGAATCATGTCTATTCATGCAGGTAACTCTATGGTTTGGTAGGGAATCCTGGGAAGATTCCCAGATTTCCCATACACAGATGTTAAGCATCTGCACTGGCCCTTGCTATCTGCAGGAAAGCTTCTGCTGCCTCCATACTATGGTCAATAATTCAAGAAAGATGCCCTTCCCTTCCCAGTCTAATTTTGTCTCCCATTGTGTGCCTTCTGGGGGAATATATGGAAAGGTGACTGGTCACAAAATACTACTACTAGGCAGGGATGGAAGGCTACATATGGAATAATTTGGAAAAGGTGCAGAGATGAGCAACCAAAATGATGAAGGGGCTGGAGCAACTCCCGTATGAGGAGAGGTTATGACATCTGGGACTGTTTAACTTAGAAAAAAGCCAAGTGAGGGGAGACATGACAGAGGCATACAAAAAATTATGCATTGTGTGTAGAAAGTGGATTGGGAGACATTTTTTTCCTCCCTCTCTCACAGTATTAGAAACCAGTGGGGTCATCCCATGAAGCTGAATGGTGAGAGATTCAGGACAGATGAAAGGAAGTCCTACCTCACAAAGTGCATAGTTAAACTATGGAATTCGCTACCACAAGATGTAGTGATGGCCGCAAATTTGGAAGGCTTTAAAATGGCTTGGGACCTCAATACCTGACAGAGCGCCTCTCCCAAAACAAACCTACCCATACACTACATTCAGCATCTAAGACCCTCCTCCGAGTGCCTCCTCCAAAGGAAGCTCGGAAGGCAGCAATGAGGGAGAGGCCTCCTCAGTGGTGGCCCCCCATT
Source organism: Heloderma suspectum (assembly GCF_057233095.1). Classification (NCBI taxonomy): domain Eukaryota; kingdom Metazoa; phylum Chordata; class Lepidosauria; order Squamata; family Helodermatidae; genus Heloderma; species Heloderma suspectum. Next base: position 7,444,472 of record NC_139465.1, on the reverse strand, counting down.
GGTGGAACAAGCTCCCTGATGAGGTCTGCCTGGCACCAACACTGTTAGCTTTTCGGTGCCAGGTTAAGACCTATCTCTTTTCCCAGGCATTTGGCAGCACAAGATGAGTTTTAATTGGTCCTGGATGTGTCTTTAGTTATGACTGATAGTTCAATGTTGTTTTTAGGTATATGCTATTCGTGTATATTGTCTGTGTGCTTTTATGTGCTTTTTTCTAAATGGCTTTTAAACTTTTTATGTTGCATTTAATGTTTTAACTTCTGTAAACTGCCCAGAGAGCTTCAGCAATAGGGCAGGATAGAAATGCAATTAATAATAATAATAATAATAATAATAATAATAATAATAGGGGTAGACAAATTCATGGAGGAGAAGGCTATAATGGCCACTAGTCAAGTTAGCTATATATGGCCTCCAGTATCAGAGGCATTATGCCTCTGTATACCCATTGCAGGGGAACATGGGCCGGAGGGTGCTGTTGCACTCATGTCCCGCTTGTGGGTTTCCCATGGGCAGCTGGTTGGCCACTGTGTGAACAGAATGCTGCACTAGAAGGACCTTTGGTCTGATCCAGCAGGACTCTTCTTTATTCTTATTGTATGGCAGCATCATTACTTCTGTTGTACTAACCCAGTTCTTATCTTCTTATCTTCTTATAACCCATGGCCCTCTAGATGTTGTTGGAGTGCAACCCCTCACCATTGACATCTTCACACAGCACCTAGTTAAACTATGGAACTCACTTCCACAGGATGTAGTGATGGCCGCCAATTTGGATGGCTGTAAAAGGGGGTTAGACAAACGCATGGAAGAGAAGGCTATCCATGGCTACTAGTCCTGATGGCTGTACATTACCTCCAAATTCAGAGGCAGTACACCTGTGTACACCAGTTGCTAGGGAATACTAGCAGTGCTCCTGCACTCATGTCCGGCTTGTGGTTTTCACACAGGCTGCTGGTGGGCCACTGCGTGCACAGAACGCTGGACTAGGCAGGCCTGTGGTCCGATTCATCGTGGCTCTTCTTATGTTCTTGTTGATTCAGGTTTTGCCTCTTTCTCTTTCCAGGTTCAGCCGACAATGTGTGATAGACAAGGACAAGAGGAACCAATGTCGATACTGCCGGCTGAAGAAATGTTTCCGGGCAGGAATGAAGAAAGAAGGTAAGATCCCATGGTCTGGTGTCTCACGGCATCCGTTGCGATGCTAGCCTTGTAAATCAGCAGCCAGAGACTGCTGCTGGGTGAGCCTATGAGTCATGCTGAGTGTCAGGGTGGGATTGGAGCCCATAGAGCCCCAAAGCAGTTCTGATTCTCAGGGAGAGATAGAAACTGTGGGAGAGGAGCCCGCGTGCTGTTCAGAGGTGCCGCCGGAGGGAGAGCCCCTCCCTGATCACATTCCTGAGAGTGGTAGCGACTCTGGCAGGCAGGGGGAGGGTCAGCTGGAGCTTCGGGATGCTAGGCAGCAGCGCAGGGACAAGCGGGAGATGGAGGGCGCCGAGAGGAGGCGCTCAGCCTGCTTGGCGTGACGTCAACAGCTGCGCCCTGATGCCCCATGGGAAAGGGGTGGACTTTCGCCTCCTAGCCCTTAAGTTCAGAGGCTTCCCAGCTTTACCCTCCAAATGAAGATCAGCTGATTCACTAAGGCTAGAACCCCAAGTAGGCAGCTCTCTTAAGTTTCCCTCATTAGGCTCATGCAATTAGCATCTGTAAGCATCATTTGGTTGAATGGGAATAAAGCCTTGGAAAAGAGCCCTATCGTCTGCGTGTTGATTCTGGCTACTTGAGGATTTCAGAAGGCAGCAAGGGCGCTCCTGACACTGATACATTGGCACATTCCTCGGCAGCGCCGTTTATGATGATAGCACTGACTCACTGGGAGGCAGAGAGGGATCATTTCTGCTGGGAGGTTTTAGGGTGCCAGACAGTGCCAGCCCCAAACTCTGTGCATCCAGATGGGGCCAACCACATTAGGGCTCATTCTTCAATACATTTTCCTGCACCATTCAGACACCAGTTCCCATCTGTCTGTCCCCCTTAATTCTGCCTTTGGAAGCATCCTGCTTCGCCTTGCTTCCTGGAAGGGCCAGAAATGCATCTGGAGAGATTTCACAATCTCATGCTCTGCAAGCAGAAGATTTGGGGTGGATACTCTGTGAAGTGCTGCAGCTGGGTAATTTTAGACCTTGGAATCAACAGTCTTTTGGGGGGCCCTTTTAGCTGGCCATGTGTATTGCTTCAGTTGTGCACAGCTAATATTTCTCTTTGCCACAGACACCATTCCATGCTTAACAACAGCTTTTACATTCCTGACACATTAGCAGAATAACAACAACAGAACTGTTTGCCAACCTTGTTGGCTTTTAAAAAAAATAATACTCTGAGCCTCTTCAGGGCATTTTAAAGTTACTTAAATCATGGCACAATTATTTGTTATTATTTTTAAGCTGCTTCTATACTGCTGGACATCCCAGGATCTCCAAGCAGTTTACATAACCCCCCATACAACACAAGATAAAAACCAAGATAAAAACAGTGCAAAACAATAAATGCCTGAAAAAGATTACAACAAAAGCAGTAAAGCAGAGCAGTGTCATGATCAATTATAGGTCAGGAAAAGCATGAGTGAACAAATGTGCTTTCAAGAGGCATTTGAACCTCGCCACAGTTTCTGGGGGAGAGAATTCACTGAAATTCTCCAGGGGGAGGAGAAATTCTCAGCAGTTTCTCACAGGAAGGGATCCCCGTTGGCAGGGCTTGTAGCACAGCTTCTTTCTTTTTTCATAAGGGCTTGTGCTGCCACTTCAGGTGGCAACAGTGTCATCTGTGTTGGCAGGTGGACCCACAATGCAGGTGTGAGGGGGGGAGCGATGTGCCTAGCTGCAGGGAAGAGGTGGAGCTAACGCTGAGCCAAAATCTGTCCCCCAATTTCCTGAAAGTTTTCTTCTCTCATGAAAGACACTTGCACTGTTCTGCATCATTTTAAGGTGTTCTGTAATGTATTTTGGGGTGCTTCTGAACTTACCTAATCAGTGCACGGGAGCCGAGGGTATGCGTGTGTGTTTTTCTTTCTATTATGCATCTCCCCGTTGCTCTGCAGCCTCCCAGGCTGGCTGCGCTTCCTGATCTGAAAAGCCTCTGTGGGAGGAATTATCTCATGATGTCTTCCCCTGGGCTTTAACTGAAGTGCAGGAAGCCAAGGAGGCTAGATGCTGCTGGAGAGATGATTGTACAATGAAAGACAGGACAGTCACGCACACGCCTCGGCCACCTCCTAAGTAAGGTAAGCGCAAGAAAGCAGAACCCAGCCCATGAGAATGTCTCTGAAACTTCTTTCTCCTTTGAATTTTGTTTCAAAAGCCATTTTTTTTCTAATGAATTGAATGAGGATGGTTGAGAAAAAAAAGGGGGGGGGATAATCCTGGCCCTGAATTTTTTAAGGCGGATGTCAACAACAGAACCTTGAACATGGCTTATTTTTGTCATGACTGCAGGAATAAAATGGAGTTTGCTTCTGCTGCCCTGAGTTTGCTTCACCTGCCACTCTCTGGGGTGGTCACTTGGGGCCCCCCTGAGCTCCTAGCTGCACCACTGACTGTGTGCATCTAACATCTGCAGAAAATAATTAATTAATTAATACTTATTATTATTATTATTATTATTATTATTATTATTATTTTATAATTTATTTCATTTCTGTAACACCCAATAGCCAAAGCTCTTTGGGCAGTTCACAACAATTCACCAAAAAATACCAAAAATGCAACATTATAAATATTATAACATTATAATGCAATATTATATATCACTTAATAGATTAAAATCTTTAAGCTGCAACAATAAAGATTACAATTAAGTGTGTGTGTGCGTGCGTGTGTGCGCGCGTGCATGCGTTGTTCCCACTCACCAACCCATTTTGTGCAAATCTCTCAGGGTGATGCCCCATATTTTAATTGAGGACCTTTTATTATTGTGGTTGCATTGTTGTTGTTATTATCCTGCTTTTCCAACAAGAAACCCAAGGAGATATATGTGGTTCCTTGTCCTTTTTTTACCCTCACAAAAATCCTGTGAGATAGGGTAAACCTGGTGTGGGTAGCAGGTAGATCTTCAGATGTTTTGGACTTCAACTCCCAGAAGCCTCTGCCAGCATAGTCAATGGTCAGGATGCTAGGAGCTGAATTCCAAAAATCTGGGGACCTACTTCCTGCCCACCTCTAGGATATACCAACAGATGAGGAGTGGCCCAAGTTCACCCAGTGGAGCTTTCCAGTTGAGTGAGGGTTTGTACAGTACTTGGGTCTCCCAAGTCCTCCCCTTCATGGATCGCTGCCTTGTTGTGGCGAAGGGGCTTGCGTATCTCAGTGAAGCCATAAGCTATGCCGTGCAGGGCCACCCAAGACGGACAGGTCATGGCAGAGAGTTCTGACAAAATGTGGTCCACTGGAGAAGGAAATGGCAACCCACTCCAGTGTTCTTGCCAAGAAAACCCCATGGAACGTATCACAAGGCTAAAAGAGATGACGCCGGAACATGAGCCCCTCAGGTCGGAAGGTGTCCAATATACTACTGGGGAAAACAATATTGTCCATATAATCAAAGCTATGGTTTTCCCAGTAGTAACGTATGGCTGTGAGAGCTGGACTATAAGAAAGGCTGAGTGCCGAAGAATTGATGCTTTTGAACTGTGGTGCTGGAGAAGACTCTTACGAGTCCCCTGGACTGCAAGGAGGTCAAATCAGTCCATCCTAAAGGAAATCAACTCTGATTGCTCATAGGGATGTCAGAGAATTCCACGACGGATCTTGATGAGGCTGAATGCCAGTGCATTCGGCCCCCTGAAATCCGTCATGGACCGAAGCCCCCGCCCTCCCCCAACCCACGAAAGGCACGCGGGACGAAGCCCCTGCTGCCCCCAACCCACAAAAGGCACGCGAAACGGAGCACTTACCTGCTCCCGTCCATGCTGCTTTGTGAATGGTAGCCGTCCTGCGGCCGCCATTTGCATCCTCTTCTCTTCATAGGCAAATGGCGTCCCTGCGTTAGCCATGATAGGCTACGTAAGTATTTATGTAGCCTATCATGGCAGGGAGAAAAAACCCAGTGTACGCAAATGGTGGTAGCCGCCGCCATTTGCGTACGCAGGGCTTTTTCCCCCCCTGCCGTGATAGGCTACATAAACATTTACATAGCCTATCACAGCTAAATACAGGGACGCAAATGGTGGCGGCTACCGCCATTTGCGTACGCTGGGCTTTCCACCCTGCCATGATATCTAGCCATCTCATCCTCTGCCATCCCCTTCTCCTTTTGCCTTCAATCTTTCCCAGCATCAGGTCTTTTCCAGTGAGTTTTCTCTTCGCATTAGGTGGCCAAAATATTTGAGCTTCAGTTTCAGTATCTGTCCTTCCAATGAGCAGTTAGGGATGGATGGAACACATACCTTCCATTCCATTCTGTTTCTGCGGTGGGGGGGAGGCGCTCCGTCCCTTCCCCCGGAATTCTCGACGGGGGGGGGAGGCGATCCGGTCCTCCCCCTCAGAATCCTGCCCGGCTGGCTCCGCTCCGCGGCCAAGCCGTGGCGCCGCCGGCCGGCTCCAGCCACCCACAGCCAGACATCCGGCCACTGGGCAGCCCTGCAGGGATGCAAATGGCGGCTGTCGTAGCTGCTGGCATTTGTGTACACTGGGTTTCCCCCCCCCCCCGCCGTGATAGGCTATGTAAATATTTACGTAGCCTATCATGGCTAAATACAGGGATGCAAATGGCGGTGGCTATGACAGCTGCCATTTGCGTCCCTGCAGGGCTGCCCAGCAGCCGGATGTCCGGCTGCGGGTGGCCGGAACCGGCTGGCGGCTCCGCGGCTTGGCCGCAGAGCGGAGCTGGCCAGACAGGATTCCGAGGGGGAGGACCAGATCACCTCTCCCCCCGTCGAGGATTCCCAGGGGAGGGATGGAGCGCCTCCCCCCCACCGCGGAAACAGAATGGAACGGAAGGTAAGTGTTCGTCCATCCCTAACTGCTCATTGGAAGGACAGTTACTGAAACTGAAGCTCAAATATTTTGGCCACCTAATGTGAAGAGAAAACTCACTGGAAAAGACCCTGATGCTGGGAAAGACTGAAGGCAAAAGGAGAAGGGGACGGCAGAGGATGAGATGGCTAGATAGCATCACCGATGCAATGAATATGAACTTGAGCACGCTCCGGGAGAGAGCGCAGGACAGGAAGGCCTGGCGTGCTATGGTCCATGGGGTCACGAAGAGTCGGACACAACTGAACAACAACAACCCCTACTTTTAAGCACTACAACACACCGGTAACAAAAACTACGCAATGTAATGACACAATTAAAAAGAAGGATCACCTTGTTACCATTTTACAAAAATTGTCATCTGTTTTGAGGCCGATATATGGAAACGTTGGGTATATTTAAAAAACAAACACATCAGTAAATAAACTGCAATCAAACCTGTCATGATTTAATCAGGGCACATATTTCTAGCAAACATTTTGGAAATTTACTGATTTGCTGCCTTTGATGTAGAGGTAACCTCTACAGGAACATGTATTGATTCCCCCCTCAGTCCCCTGTGGTTTCTAATTCCTGGCCCCTCCCCACCCCACCCCCTTGTCCTCTGTGGCAACGCAAGAGAGACAAAGTTTCCAGGAAAATACAGCCGATTGGTTGGTTGCAGTTGCGCTGCAGAGCAGAAAAGCAAACATAGTCTTGTTTGTTCAAGCTTTCGGGCATGCAAGGTGCTCCGAGATTTTCTAGGACTGGTATTGCGGAGTACTCACCCAAACTCAGAGAAAGTGGGGCTTGCAACAGCAATCCCCCTGGGCTTCGCTCTACAGATTAATACATTTTCCAGCCGAGTTGTTTGCATCAGAGAAATGAGACACGTTTGTTTCTCACTCTGCAATCAAAATAGATCAAATATGCCAAGGTTTGTAGATGGCTTGCCAGGCAATGCCCTTTCTTCTCTGTCTCGCTACAGGGCTTTGAGCCTCTGACTCAGCATGAACCTGGGTCAAGGTTCTCCTCACCCATCCCACCATCGTGCCCATCCTATGTAGCAATTTGTATGCTCATTTCCTCTGATGAGGAATTGGCTGCGTGATTCTATGAGAAATCTAAATGAGACCCTTTCTTCTCCAAAACCCCTTTGCCATCTAGGTTTAGGAGTTGAACTGAGGGACAGTCTCACACAAGGACAGTGTAGAGCAGGAGTGGGCAGAAAGTAGCTCTCCAAATGTTTTGGGGCTTTAACTCCTGGTATTCCTGACCGCTGGCCATGCTGGTAGGAGCTTTTGGGAGCTGAGGTCCAAAACATTTGGACATCTACCTTCTGCCCACCCCTACTTTAGGGGAGTTGCACATGGGAACCCATTGTTAGGAACTGCTCTGTCACCACGTGTGCTGGTCAGCCTGACGTTGAGGAAATCTCATCATGGAAACACAACTAGGGTGGCCACTTACGTATCACCCAAGAAGAGGGCAAAAGAGGACACCAATTTGCTTAGCATTTGCAAGAGAGCCAGTGTGGTGTAGTGGTTAGAGTGTTAGACTAGGACTTGAGAGATCCGGGTTCTAGTCCCCACTCAGCCATGAAGCTCACTGGGTGATTTTGGGCCAGCCACTAACTTTCAGCCTAACCTACCTCACAGGGTTGTTGTGAGGATAAAATGGAGAGGAGGGGGACCATGTGAGCTGGTTCCATGCGAGAGGGAAAAAGGCAGGATAGAAATGTAATAATAAAAAAATAAAATAAATATGAAATTGCGTGTGTTTCAGTGCACCTTTAGAATTAATAACTATTATTTAAATGGAAGCACAATCTATCTCACCATAGCAAGGAAGGCAGTGACCAGGTGACCTGTGTGCCTGCCCATTCAAACCAGGGATGGGTGAATGAGTGATGTTTGAGATCCCTGGGATTCTTGTAACCTCATCTTGCTGCTCGTCCCGGGCCTGATTTCCATTCATGTTTGCAGTCACTGCCTGCTCTGCGCGAACGGGAAACTGGAGCGAATCGAGCAGGGATTGAATGGGAGATTTGCCCGGGTTTCCCCCAGTTTGTGTGAATGTCCTAATTTGCGCAACTTTCCTCCATGGGCAAAAGTGGGGCTGATTCAGTCTACAGAGGAAATGTGTACAAAGCGAACCAGGAATTGGGAACGAGATGAATGCGAGGGCACGTTTGACAATTTACAAATATTTTTGGCAGAGATGTTCTCACGCTCATATTCAGAGGTTTGAATGGGGCATGCTCTCATGTTTTGTGAGCAAAAAAGAAATTCTCATACATCCCTGATTCAGTCTGCTGACCAGGTGCTCACTAGTGGGCAACTTCAAGGTCCAGCTCTTCCTCCTTATGGATTTTTTTTTAAAAAAATCTTTAGGGGCACAATCCTATGCATGTTTAGACAGAGAAAAGGCCTACAATTCCCAGCATTCCCCAGCCACCCTTGCTGGGTAATGCTGGGAGTTGTAGGCCTTTTCTCTGTCTAAACATGCATAGGATTGTGCCCTAAGTCAGACTTGGACTGGACAACCCAGTAAATAGAGGACTCTGTGCTGTAAAGTAGGGCACCTGGCCATTTGTAAGACAATGGATGATGCAACTTGGGGCTATGTTTTGTAGGGCGATGCTACTATCACCCCATCCCTTGCTGCCCCCAAAGCTGTGTAGTACAATCCCACCAACCTCAGCCGCCTAATCTGACAGGCCTTGATGGTGGTGATAGCTGCAAAGCTTTGCCAAGCCAGTTCTGTCCAATGATCAGCTGACTGGCAATGAGGGCAAAGGATTCTAGAGCTCCAGTGCCCTCACTTCTGATTAGTTCCTTCCTTTATGTCCCATTTGTCCACTGAGAAAGGTTAAGTGACCATTCCAATGCCCTGGGGCAGGTTAGGCTGAGAAAAACTAGCATGCACATAAGCCATCCCAGGATCCTTTTTGGCTGATGAGTGGGATTAAAAAAAAAAAAAAATCACTAAGGACACAATCCTATGCATGTTTAGACAGAAAAAAAGTGCTACAACTCCCAGCATTCCCCAGCCAGCCACTTTTTTCTGTCTAAGCATCCATAGGATTGCGTCCTAAATAACCAACCTAACTAACATCCAAAGAACTTTCTCACTGAACAGGAATTTGAAGTGAAGTTTTTTTCCCTATCCAACACTCCAGCCAATACTGCCTCTCTGATTGCTCCTGATTTGTTTAGTTGTTGTTGTTGTCGTTGTTGTTGTTGTTGTCGTCAACATGGGACCTGTAACAAAATGTTGTAGTGTGGAGGGCTCCTGTTCAGTGTTCCAGTCACTCAGCCATGCCCTTTTCCACAACACTATATCCTGTTCCTCCCCCTGGTTTCCCCCCCTTCCAATGGTCAGTCAGCATTCCATGGCAACCTGGCATGCTCAAGTCCCCACTGGGCTTTTTTGAGTCCCCTCCCCCACCTTTAGAAAACTTTTTTTTCACCTTAAAGTTTTTTTTGTACATAGGCAAGTCTTGGAGTTCCTCAAAGCCTGCTGATCACTTCCTCTCTTGTGTGTCATGGCGAGCTGGCTTCATAAGGAACTGTGGCTGAATCCACACCTAGCAGTTATATCGTTATCATACCATTATCATAACTATTGGTATACATGACACCAATGGGCACCAATAGTTATGATAACGGTATAACTGCCATGTGTAGATTCAGCCATGGTTCAGGGAATGAGTTCCTTCCTATTAGTGTGGAGGAGGACGAAGAGGAGGAATCATCTCTAACAAAGCACTTTGAAGGAAAATACAAGTGCCAATGCAAATAGCTATCATTCTCCAAAGTTATTATTTATATACTGCCATCACCAAATTTTGCGGATTTTGAGTTGAAGACTTCTGTAAGCAAGGTGTGCATGGCAATTCCCCTTCCAAGCTGCATTCCAGCTCAACAGTAAATAAAATCTCCAGGGTTGGATCCAGCCTCTGCCTTCCATGAAAGAAAGGGCTCGACTCATGGAAAGGCTGCACTCCACCTGATTTTTGTGAATCCCTCAATGCCACAGCTCATCCCAGTCAGGGTCTCCTGACTTTCTATGTAGCATTTTGGGGGGGCTGCGATGGGAAAGAGGGGGCAGGGAAGTCCACCTCCACCAGCTCAGTTGATCCAGCTTAAATCTGGATTCAATCTGCAATAGTTTGTCCTTCTCCCAGGGCCTTCTCCTTTTCTTATAGCTGATGTTCTGCCCAAATTTGTCACTGGTTCAAACCTTGTCCTATGATCATTATCCCATACTTGCAGTGATGCAAAACTTCACACCTATCCAGCATTTCAGATGTGCCATGGTGTTCAACCTCCCTTTTACTTTTTTTTTTTTTTAAACCGGTACAAGAAAGAAATAGCAATACACTCGCCACCTAATCATTACTTACTTTTGCAGTAGGTAAAATATTAACGATACTTGGCAAGTTAGGGCATTTCTTCCAAGGCACCTCTTGTTATAAAGCCGAAACCATCTTGAAAACATCGTGTGTTAAGCTGGATGGTTGTTATCAGCACAAAAAGGAAAATACTGAAATATATGCCATAAACAATGCTCTATTTTGCTCTCAAAAGGGCGTGATTGTGATAGGAGCATTAATAAAACCAACTTTGCTTAGATCTTGTATTTATTAGATTAGATCTTCCATTCATTTGTGCTTTATGAGGCACACCTGTATGGCAATCTTTTGTATTTGATTACCTTTTGGCCTCACCTTGTCATAAAACAATATTTCTTCTTTCTGGACTCAGGGTATCGATACCTACTAATTCAGGTGATCATACACCTGGCAAAGTGAGCCCTCACCCACAATCAATGTGTTAGCTTGCCTGCAGAACTCTTTGTTTTTTAATGCAATCTTGCTGGTTTATATGTAAAGTTTAGCTCAAGGTAGCCAAGATCCTGTTTCAAACAAACAAATAAAAAACCTTCCTGTGAGATGTTCACAGGATATTAAAAGAAAAAGAAAAGAAATCTATCTGTGCGGCTCATCATTGGAAAGGAACAATGGCCTCATGGTTGGAACAGTTTCTACAGGGTGCTTCGGATGAGGATCAGAGGCTGGGGTCTCCAACGTGGTACCCGTGGGTTACTTTCTTAGCACCTGCCAAGTTCCTTGCCCCTCCTGATTTTTATTTTATATCTTAAAATATTTTTAATTATTTTATTTTTTACTGGAAAGGCTGGCAAAGTGCTGCCCACCAGCACCATCTTTGTTTGGGTTCGAAAGAGTGGTTTTGTGTTTTGGAGCTCAGATCCCATCTCTGCCTTGCACTTAGGTTCTTAAGGAAGTTACTATTCTTTTGGTCTCACCCATTCCCCTTCTGGAAAATGTGTGACACGCCACATCCCTCACGGGAGCCATGTTCTGCATGGACAAGCCCCCATGGCTGCCATTTTTTGAGAGTGCCCACAACTCTCCCCCAAAATTCCAAATATGCCCACCGACTCAAAAAGGCTGGAGACCCCTGCAGCAGGGGTGTAGAATCTCAGTCCCAGAGACCAAATCTGAACCACCAGGGGTATCACTCTGGCCATCTGGGGTTCCTCAGAAGGTAACGCTCCTTTTCCTTATCCCCCTTTCTCCTGCCAATGATAGTTTGGCGTTTTCCTGGCTTTTGCAACATTTTCCAGGGCCCCTTCTAAAAGGTTGAAATGCTTCTCCTAAGGCTTAGTTAATGGCAGGAAGAGCTTTAAGCTAAAATAGGCTGGCATTTTTGTGTGTGTGTGTGTGTATTTTTGGCCCTGCCCCTTTTGCTTTTGGCCCATCCTACCACTGCAATGCATCCCCAAAGAGCTTCTCCAAAACAGAATTTGGCCCTTGTGCTAAAAGAGGTTTTTCACCACTGCCCGCTCCAGGCTTTTGATGGCCCTTGGGCACGTCACCCTCAATTTATTTATTTATTATTTATTATTAAATTTATTAATCGCCCATCTGGCTGGTCACCCAGCTACTCTGGGCGATGTACAACATACAATAAAACAGTTTAAAACAATACAATTCTACAATAAAAACATTTCCTAAAATACCCTAACCCACCCCAAACGCCTGCCTGAACAACCACGTTTTTAATGCATGACGGAAGCTCATTAAAGAGGGGGCATGGCGGAGTTCCCTAGGGAGGGAGTTCCACAGAGTGGGGGCCACCACAGAAAAGGCCCTCTCCCTCGTCCCCACCAGTCTAGCTGTCTTGGCTGATGGGACGGAGGGAAGGCCATCCGAGGCTGATCTTGTTAAGCGGCCTGTCTGGTGCTGCTGGAGGCACTCTTTAAGATAGGCTGGGCCGGAACCATATAGGGTTTTAAAGGTCAAAACCAACACCTTGAATTTGGCCTGGAAAACAACTGGTAACCAGTGCAACTCCTTCAGCACTGGAGTGATGTGATCTCGCCGGCGGCTGCCTTTAATCAGGCGAGCTGCCGCGTTCTGTACCAGCTACAGTTTCCGAACCGTCTTCAAGGGTAACCCCACGTAGAGCGCATTACAGTAGTCTAAACGAGAGGAGACCAGGGCATGTACTACCGATGGGTAGAATGGCTCCCTCCCTCAGTGAGACTGCCTTCCCACTGCCATTGTCAACAGCTCCTATTGCCCCTCACTTTCTTTTACACCTCAAACAGCCTCAAATTTATTCTGTTTTACAGCAAAGTCCTATGTGGATAATGGAGGAGCAATGCATAAATATATCAAATAAATAAATACTCAGAAGTTAGCCCCACTCTGTACATCAACAGTGCTTATTCCAAGGCAATAAGACTACAATCCTTTGCCCATTTACCTGGGAGTAAGCCCCACTAAATGCACTGTGACTTGCCTCTGAGTAGACATGTAGATTATATTAGATTGTGCTGTCATAGGTCAAGCTGATCTAATAAATATGCCACGCATCTTTTGATTCCCATCTTGATCAGCGGCTATTGTGCAGCATCCAGAACCTCAGCTGATCAATTGCAATCTATATTCATGAAGGATTATTTATCCCATCTTCACCCATGAGGCACCTTTTTACTGCACCAGTGAAACTTCACAGCACTGGTACCTTCAAATGAAAGCATAAGAAATCTTCCTCAAATGCATATGAAATATAGAAAGACTAGCAACAGAGTATTAAAATATATATTTTAAGCTAAATGTTTTGGCTTCTGCCCTCATCCAAATTGTACATATACAGATAGATAAATGTAGATATATACAGATCCAAATTGTGCAAGAAGAATGAATCAGCATGAATTGAGCCTTTTTGCTTAACTCAAAGGCTGCCCTCTCCAATATCCTATTGTGAAATTGGCGACGGCCCTAATTGGCAAGGGCCTTACTTCTCAGGATTCTTAGCATCTGCATTTGGCCAGGGAGGTGGATGTTCAGTGGAATTTCATTAATGACGGAGCAAGTTATCACTCCCTTCTTCCCCAAGTGATCGATTGCATGACCACCCAAGCCAACCCCCACCTGACATACTGCCATTCCTTTCTCTCTTGCAAGCCGTGCAGAACGAGCGTGACAGGATCAGCATCCGCCGAAACAGCTATGAAGACAACGGAGCCCTCTCGATCGCCATATTGACCCAAGCAGAGGCGATGGCACAGCAGGTCGGAAAACACATTTCTTAGAGAGGCCAGGGTAGGGGATGTGCCCGATCTTGCCTGATCTTGGACACTAAGCAGGGTCAGCCCTGATTAGTGCTTGGAGGGGAGACCGCCTGGGAATCAGGCTTCCTGCATTGAGCAGGGGTTGGACTCGATGGTCTTGTAGGCCCCTTCCAACCCTATGATTCTATGATTCTGGCTTCTCACAGTTATTTGGGGCCTGTTCCTGGGGGGGGGGGGACTAATCGCAGAAAATTAAGACCTGTGCCTCGCAGAGGCAGCGGGTGCGGTGGTAAACCTGTGTTTGGGCTGTCCTATGTCTTGTGATTGTGGGTGGATGGGTGGGTGGAGAAAGTAGATTTCAGATGCTGGTATTTACAGTTCATTGTGTCTTTGTGTTACTGCATTTCTTTTTGAATTATTGTGAGATTGAAAAGGGCCAGTAACTCAGTGGGGAGAGCAACTTCTGCTTGAGGATCTCAGGCAGCAAGACTGGGAAATAAAGCCTCTCTCCATTTGGGACCCTGAAGACTTTGCTCCCAGGCAGAATAGATCAACCTTCCCCATCCTGGTACCCTGCAGATGGGCTTGACTATGACACCCATCATTCCCAGCCAACATGGCCAATGGTGGGAGTTGTAGTCCAACACATCTGCAGGGCAACAGGTTGGGGAAGGCTGCAATAGACAACATGAAGATAGATGGGCCAGTGTCTGGATCGATATAAGGGTGCCTCTGCCAAAAGAGGCAAACTGGGCAATTACTAAGGCAAGGGACTTTTCAGTGGTGGCACCCTGGTAGTGGAATACCCTCCCCAGAGAGGTTAGCCTACCACTTATTTTGTGGTCTTTTAGGCACCAGGTAAAAAACTTTATTATTTGTTCCCAGGCCTCTCTGTTCTAAACACACATTTTAGTGCTTTTTAAACCTAACATAACCTCAGAAGAGCCCTGCAGGATCAGATCAAAAGCCTATTTAATTCACCATCTCGTTTCCCACCATGGCCCCGGGGTTCCAATGGGAAGTCCACTAACAACAAGCTGTTGTTCCCCAGCAACTGATGTTCAGAGCAGTGGAGGCTGGAGGCTCCGATGTCAGTGGGGCAGAGAATCGGCTTCACGTTTCAGTCAGAACCAGTCAGAACTCTAAAGGACCTATCCCAGGTACAAAGCCCCACTGACCAGCCTCCACTGATTCAGAGGTGTGCTGCCTCAAGGCCACCTCCCAGCATTTGCCACCTGAAGCAACTGTCTTGCTTTGCCTACTGGGAGGGCTGATCCTAGACACCTGTGAACAAGTGCATATAACACAACATCTCTCGGAGCTCCAGTGCCTGTTTCTATCCATTTCTACTAAACCATCTTTCCTTTTAGTTTTTGTTTTCAGATGTGATTCTGAATCTTTAACACACACATTGCAATAAAATAGTTGTGATCTATTGCCACCTGCTGGAACAAGTGATGATTCCCCATTCGGATACTGTAGAAGTGAACTGAGTGAGATGTTGTGATATATGGAGGAGTACTGGGGTGGAGATGTGGAAGGAGAGAAATGGGGAGTTGGAATATGTTGGGGAGGGACATTGACCATCTTGGCTGTGGATGATGGGGCTTGTAGTCCAACACATTTGGAGGGCGCCGGGTTGGGAAAGGCTAAAGTATACCTGACCTTTTCTCTCATAGTATTCGGCTCTCCGTCCTGTGCACAGTGCTGATCTTGCTATGAAGAAGATTGCAATGATCAATGATGTGTGTGAGTCAATGAAACAGCAGCTCTTGGTTCTTGTGGAGTGGGCAAAATATATCCCAGCATTCTGCGAGCTTCCCTTGGATGACCAGGTGAAAAAAAGCAACTTCTTTGGTAACCCCCCACCCCTGCACAAATGTAGCCATGCAGACCATAAGAAAAATCCCAGAATCCATATTAGTGTAATACTTTGATTAGATCAACTGAAAGTTTGCAAAAAAATTGTGCAAACTTTTGAGATCTCCAGATCTCTTCACTAGGCATGATGTTACAAAAGCTGGGGGTGGGGATATAGGGAGAGAAAAAATCTGTCTTGATAGTAGAATGTCTGCATATTCAGAATCCCAGGATGCAGCTGGGAGGGGGGTGGGCTCTGCAGACAATCAAATTAGGCTCCGCAGGTCAGGTGACAGCTGGACAAAGCTTTCCCTAGGATTGCTGGGAACCAGAAAAAGAAAAAACGTTGGATCTCCCATTTTGGAAATATAAAATCCAACTGTTTCTCAGCTGTGGTAAAGGACTGGATCACCCCCTAGCATCTATGTATTTGAAGGGCAGGGTTAAGCACCAAAATTAAACTGGAACACAGACATTTCATAATTTGTGTTCAGAAGTTCAGGTACAATAAAAAAAAGTTATCCCCCTCCCGGCTTCAGCAAGGGAAGAAAAATACAGAGGGCAATATAGAAGAAAGCAATGGCAGAATGGGGCATAAGACTGTCAGTTGATTTATTTCACACTCTGATCGCAGCAATGGAACTAAGATCCATCCAAGCTAGATTCTTTGGCATGCAGCAGAAAACAGTGGCATAGTGGTAAATTTTGAAGTACAGATGCTCATCGTGACAGTCCCCAGAGCCACTTTCTGAAGTCGAGTCCAAAATTTCAGGCTGCCACATTGACACACATCAATAAACTAGTTCTAAGTTTCATCTCCACCAGGAGCAGCTCTTTTGTAAAGCGGATGGGTTTTAATTATCCATTGAAGACCATACTGCTCCAAAATGCTTTGCATTGCAATAGGGAACAATATATTTTTGCTGGGAAAATTCATTTCCCCTTAGCTACTGTGAGGATTGCAGCTAAGGGAGGGGTGGAATGGCAGCTGTCAGTGTCCCTGCTAATAAAAAAGTGCCAGCATCGCATTTCTATGAGCCCCAGGTCCACTATACCACCAGCAGTAAAACAGACGAAAGCCAGTTCAGCTCCTGAAGTAGGAAATAGCCTCTCTTATCTCTCTGCGATTCACAGGTTGCCTTGCTAAGAGCTCACGCTGGAGAACACTTGCTGTTGGGAGTTGCAAAGCGTTCTATACCATACACCGATTTTCTCTTATTAGGTAAAAGCAATTTAATGCATTCGATCATCTGATTTTCACAGATTTGACAACCCAGATCTCTGCATTTCTCCTATGTTTTAGAAACATTACTATGATTCATTATTGTATTACATGTTTTATTGTTGTTGCTGTTGTTATAGAACAGAGTGCTGGAAAGATCCCAAATCCACATTATCCAACTCCCTCTAGTAAGTTATGGCCATCTGTGCCTCCCATCCCAAAGCATCACCCTAATATAAGAAGATCCCCTGTGGGGCAGAGCAAACGTTCAACTATTCCAGCAATACCCCTCCCCTCCCACCCCTGGTATCTATTGTATTCATTTGCATACTGCCTTGGAAGATGGTTCCATGATCAATGGGTGCTGCTGATACAGTCATCCTCCAAGAGTTGGCCTAATCTGCGTTTAAGGGGGCAAACTATTATTTGTTTGTTTGTTTACAATATTTATATACCACTCCATATCTAGAACAGATTTCAGAGCGGTGAACACAAAAGATAAAACAGTAAAAAATTAAAACACCAGATTAAAATTACGCTATTTTTAAAAACAGTAACAGTAAAAACAATAAAAAACATGACTGGTCAGTTAAGGAAAGCCTCATGGAACAAGGGAGTGCCTGCCTGACCTCCAGGGGCAGGGAATTCCAAAGGAAGGGGGCCACCACACTGAAAGCTCTTCTCCTGGTGGACTCCAATCGGGCCATAGGTCCATGTGGAACCACTAGGACAAGCCCTCCAATGACCTCAGTAACCAGGCAGGTTGGTAAGGGGGAAGGAGCTCTCTCAGGTATTCTGGTCCCAAGTTGTTTGGGGCTTTGTACAGTAGTACTAAATTCACATTACTACTATCTAAGAGGCAAACTACACATCCTGTGAAGGGTGTAGGGTTGGATCCAGATTTATGCTGGATCAACTGCACTGATGAAAGTGGGCTTCCCCGCCCTGTCCTTCTCATGGCAGCCCTCCAGCCCGCTTAACATGCTATACAAAGAGTCAGGAGAACCCACTGAATGGGGTAAGCTGTGGTGAGTTGCGGGAGGGCGGATCCCCCGAAAGCAGGCAGAGGGACCTTTTGTGAGCAGAGCCCTTCTTCTCGTGGAAGATCCCTTCCATGCACACAACAGTGGGGAACATCAGGCCTGGGGCCAAATCTGGCCTGGGGGCCAACTCTGGGCCCAGCATTTCCCAAACCTTTGGGGGGTCTCTCAGCTTTTCCATGTCCCCACCCCCTTCTAAAAGTTTGAGATGCCTCTCCTATGGCTCCGTTAACTGGCAGTGGGAGTTTTAAGCTAAAATATCCTGGCATTTTAGCCAGCCAGCTCAACGAAGATGTCAACCCAGTGTGCAGCTGCTGTAAAAAAAAAAAGGCAAAGTCCATGTTAGGCATAACTAGAAAAGGAACTGGGAATAAAACTGCCGACATCATACTGCCCTTATACAAATCTGTGGTGCAACCACACTTAGAATACTGTGTACAGTTCTGGTCACCACACCAAAAAAAGGTTATTGTAGAGCTGGAAAAGGTGCAAAAAAGGGCAACTAAAATGATCAAGGGGCTGGAGCATCTCCCCTTTGAGAGAAGGTTACAACAGCTGGGATTGTTTAGCTTGGAAAAAAGGAGGGTAAGGAGAGACATGATAGAGGTATACAAAATTATGCATGGTGTGGAGAATGTGCATAGGGAGACTTTTTCTCCCCCTCTCAAAATACTAGAACCCATTGGGGTCAACCTATGAAGCTGATTGCTAGGAGATTCAGGACAGATTAAAGACTTCTTTACACAGCACAGAGTTAAGCTATGGAATTCGCTACCACAAGATGTGGTGATGGCCACCAATTTGGATGGCTTTTAAAGGGGGTTGGACAAATTCCTGGAGGAAAAGGCTATCCACGGTGACTAGTCCTGATGGCTATGTGCTACCTCCATTAACAGAGGCAGTGAACCTTTGTGCACCAGTTGCTGGGGAACATGGGTGTGAGGGTGCTGTTGCACTCCAGAACTAATTTCATTGGGTTATCCTCAAGTTCTTGTATTATGAGACAGGAAGGAAGGAGAAAAAAAAGCCCCACTTCCTCTATGCCATGCATAATTTTATAAACCTCTATGAATCGCATCTACCCTTAGCCACCATTTTTTCTTAATTAATCTAAATAGCCCTGACCCCTCTACCTCAGGGGTAGGCAACCTCGTGCCCTCCAGGTATTTTGGACTACAACTCCCATCAGCCTCAGCCAACATGGCCGATGGACTGGATTATGGGAGCTGCAGTCCAAAACATCTGGAGGGAACCAAGTTGCCTGGCTCAGCCATAGCTGATCCTCATAGACAAAGTGTTCCAACCTTTTGATTGTTTTGGTTGTCCTGTTTTGTACCTCCAAGAGATCTGTTTGGAGACGGGGCAACAAAAACTGTACATTAGCTTTCCCATCAGAGGTTGGGTGAAGAGTTTGATGTTGAATTTCAAAGCTTGTCAACTCTTACACAGAAAAAATCAGCCCTTTAAAAGCAATAATGGGACAACTCCTTAATATCGGCACTAAATGTTTATGTTGATGCAAGATATTCTTTCTCCTCCTCCTCCTCCTCCTCAGGAAATGACTTCATCATCCCAATGCAGTGCCCAGAGCTGGAGATAGCCCGTGTAGCCACCAGGATCTTGGATGAGCTAGTAAAGCCCTTACGAGAAATCCAGATTGACGATAATGAATATGCCTGCCTCAAAGCCATTGTGTTCTTTGACCCAGGTACAGTCCTCTCACATACTGTCCTCCAAGACCTATTCATCATCAGAGGATGATGGCAATTTTAGTGACAAGGATCCGCTGCCTGTTTCTGCCCTGCCGATGCTTGGGAGTCTCTCCTGAAATCTGGATAAGGCGCCACCATCATTCCTGCTATTTGCTGCAGTGGTTCAGGTTTTTTTTCCTGCTGTTTTCTGGATGCTTGATCTAATTTCTTGTTGTTCTAACTAAGGACGGGGGAACTGAGGGCCATCCAGATGTTCTTGGAGTTCAGCTCCCATCAGCCCCAGACACCATGGCCAATGGTCAAGGTTACTGGGAGTTGGAGTCTAACAACATCTGGGAAGCCACGTGTTCCCCACCTCTGTTCTAACTGCTGTCTAACTGCTCTGTTGAGAATGGAGGTACTGACTTAATTTATTGTGTGTCCTGACATGTTCTGATATTTTTGTTGTCAGCTGCTTTGAAGGCTTCAGCAGAAAAGTAGGGTATAAATAATAAACTAAGCTAATGCCACTTACATGGATGGCAATGTTGAAAAAACGACCCTGAGGATAATGCAAAAATAAGGGAATGTTTCAGCAGTAATGTAAGGAAACAGAAGGAGGTGAGCATCCAAAGTAGATCACAAATGATTCAGTCAGTAGATTGACACAGTAGTTTGACAGATCTACACCTTGTGTTATATCATTACAATCCCATCATGGTAACACTATAAGCCTCTTGCACATTTATACCTTGTAAGACACACTATGACTTTTGTTGTGGTATACTGTATAATGTCCCCTTCATGGATCACTGCCTTGTTGTGGCGAAGGGGCTTGCGTAACTCAGTGAAGCCATAAGCTATGCCGTGCAGGGCCACCCAAGACGGACAGGTCATGGCGGAGAGTTGTGACAAAATGTGGTCCACTGGAGAAGGAAATGGCAACCCACTCCAGTATTCTTGCCAAGAAAACCCCATGGAACGTATCACAAGGCTAAAAGATATGACGCCAGAAGGTGAGCCCCTCAGGTCGGAAGGTGTCCAATATACTACTGGGGAAAAGCAGAGGGTATTTCCAAGTAGCACCAGAAAGAGTGAAGCGGCTGGGCCAAAGCCGAAAGGACTCAGCTGTGGATGTGTCTGGTGGTGAAAAGAAAATCCGATGCTGTAAAGAACAATATTGTTTAGGAACCTGGAATGTAAGATCAATGAATCAAGGTAAGCTGGAGGTGGTCAAACATGAGATGGCAAGACTGAACATCGACATCTTGGGAATCAGCGAACTAAAATGGACAGGCATGGGCGAATTTAATTCAGGTGACCATCATATCTACTACTGTGGGCAAGAATCCCTTAGAAGAAATGGAGTAGCACTCATAGTCAATAAAAGGGTGGGAAAAGCAGTACTGGGGTACAATCTCAAAAACGATAGAATGATCTCAGTACGAATCCAAGGCAAACCATTCAACATTACAGTAATTCAAGTCTATGCCCCAACCACTGATACCGAAGAAGCTGAGGTTGATCGGTTCTATGAAGACCTACAACATCTTTTAGAACTAACACCAAAAAAAGATGTCCTTTTCATCATAGGGGATTGGAATGCTAAAGTAGGAAGTCAAGAAATCACCATGATAACAGGCAAGCATGGTCTTGGTGCATAAAATGAAGCAGGACAAAGGCTAATAGAGTTTTGCCAAGAGAACACGCTGATCATAGCAAACACTCTTTTCCAACAGCACAAGAGGCGACTCTACACATGGACTTCATCAGATGGTCAATATTGAAATCAGATTGATTATGTCCTTTGCAGCCAAAGATGGAGAAGCTCTATACAGTCAGTAAAAACAAGACCTGGAGCTGACTGTGGCTCAGATCATGAGCTGCTTCTTGCAAAATTTCGGCTTAAATTGAAGAACGTAGGGAAAACCACTAAACCATTCAGGTATCCCTTATGAACATACAGTAGAGGTGAGGAATAGATTTGAGGGATTAGACCTGATAGACAGAGTGCCTGAGGAACTATGGACGGTGCTGTGGTGCTGGAGAAAACTCTTATGAGTCCCCTGGACTGCAAGGAGGTAAAATCCGTCCATCCTAAAGGAAATCAACCCTGACTGCTCATTGGAAGGACAGATACTGAAGCTGAAGCTCAAATATTTTGGCCACCTAATGCGAAGAGAAAACTCCCTGGAAAAGACCCTGATGCTGGGAAAGATTGAAGGCAAAAGGAGAAGGGGACGGCAGAGGATGAGATGGCTAGATAGCATCGCCGATGCAATGAATATGGACTTGAGCACGCTCCAGGAGAGAGCGCAGGACAGGAAGGCCTGGCGTGCTATGGTCTGTGGGGTCACGAAGAGTCGGACACAACTTTACGACTGAACAACAACTGTATAATGTGGAATAAAAGCAGGAAATAACACTACAATAGCAGTATATTGAATCTGTAATGTGCCCCAACAGTTATCAATGCACTTCAATGCTGCTATAAAGCAGTCATGTAGATCTTGCCACGGTCACCACTAGATTGACACAAGAGACAATATTTTGCTGAAAAAATTCTGCAGACTTTTTTCTTTACCCCCTGAAGAAGGCCTACAAGAAGAAAAAAAGGCCAAAATGTGTTGGGCTTCTTATAATAAATTCTATCTTGCATCCTGAGAACCAGTTTCTCTTCTTTGTGTTCAGCAGCAATGTAAACACCATATTGCTGCAGATCAAGAATGTGTAAGCTCAAAAGCACCAGGGGAGACCTTCTTTCAGCCCAAGGGCCAAATTCCATTTTGGAGAAGCTCTCGGGGGCTGCATTCTAGTGCTGGGCGGGGTGAAAGTACCAAAAAGCCAGCCTAGTTTAGCTTGAAGCTCTTCCTGACAGTAGCTAAGCCTTAAGAGAGGCATTTCAACCTTTTAGAATGGGGAAAAATCTGCACAAAAAGCTAGGAGATGACCAAATCATCAGTGATTGGGAGAAAGGGGTGCAGTCATCTGGAAAACACCGGTGGGCTGGATTTGGATCCCAGGCAGGCCAAATTTGGCTTCCAAGGTCTAGGTACTACACCCCTGCACTAGCGGGAATGTTCTGTAGCAGTCTGAGCACTAAGCCAATGGTCAGCTGCATGAATATGCTACATGAAAGCAAAAAACTCAGTCTGACCATTCATCTCTTTCTCTCCCAGACTGCAAAGGCCTGAGTGAGCCTGGGAAGGTGAAGAACATGCGTTTTCAGGTACAGGTGAATCTGGAAGATTACATCAATGACCGGCAGTACGACTCACGAGGAAGATTCAGTGACATTCTCCTCCTCCTGCCTCCTCTCCAAAGCATTACTTGGCAGATGATTGAACAGGTCCAGTTTATCAAGCTCTTTGGCGTGGCAAGGATCGACAGCTTGCTGCAGGAGATGCTCCTAGGAGGTACAAAAATGGGGGGTGCGTGTTTCTTCCCTGTACGTCTTTAAAATGTGGGCAATTCTGTCATGACCCAAAGCCAGAAGCCTAGATCCAGCCACCCACTCTGTGTTTTGCACAGATACCACACTGCATGCAAAGAAGTTGGCATGGCAGGATGAGAATGTGTTTTGAAGGCTCAGAGTAGATATAAATAAAAGCAAAAGAATCAGTGTGGGCTGTAAATGGAAACAAAGAAATGGTCATAAATGGTTTGGGGGGTATTTTACTAAACCAAGCCACATTCAGTTGTATCCTGGGACAATCAAAAGTCCACAGAACAAAGTCATATGTGCGGTTACAGAAGGAGGACATTTAATCCTGCTTCCTTGTATCATGGGACATTTATTATTCCAAACATTAGTAGATCTCTTGGTGTATTTTTTTTGTCCAAGTTTCTTTTTGGTTTTCAGAAAGGAAACTCTCTGCAGGCACTTAAATCTGCTTTGCTGGATCCGTTTAGGTTGGATTTTTTTCTTTTTACTCTGACACGCTACATTCACTATTTGTTGTAGTAGTTGTAGTTATTTTATTTTATTTTTAATCTGCCCAATCACCAGTGTTCTGTGGCCTGATTATGAACAGACCAGGATAAAAAAGCATCCCAAATGCTAGAACAAGTTAGGGGTTTTTTTTGGGGGGGGGGGGTTGTCCCAGGTGCTTTTTGCATACAGTAAGAAAAGCATGCATGTTAAGTGGCTGAAATTTGAGGACATTGTCACCTGCATGGTAGTAAACAATGTCCTAGAAGAACTACAGTGTTCTTTGTAAAAAGATGGGATGGGATAAAATAAATATAACTGAAAAAATAGATGGGATGAAATGTATTTGGGGGGAGACTGTGGGAAGTATGTGTGGGGGGACTGTGTGAAGTGTATTTGGGGGAAGTGTGTGTGTATATATGTGTGCAAATGGGCGGGGGATTACCTATGTGTGTGTGGCCTCCGGCCCCATATCCAACACTAGATGTGACCCTCAGGGGTCAAAAAGGTTGTGGGCACCTGGACCACATTGCAAGTCTATGTCTATGTAAATTTTGCAATGATTAAGGGCACCCGGAGTAGAATTTACTGGGCCCACACTTGGAAGGTTTTATAGACAGTATTCAAATATGGTGGAGTCAAACGGATGCCTGCATTTGGTCTTTGCTCATCAACTACTGGCAGAATGAGTTGGCTTTCTTTCTTTTCCTGCAGGAACAACTATAGATGTGCCACAGTACCAATCAGGGCCATCCAGCCTTAACATAGAACCTCTTCCGGGACACATTGTGCTACCCAACAACATGGCTTCTGTAATTCACACTGTTTCAGTCTGTAGGTGTCCAATTTCCTCACTATTTCACCAGGGAAATTAAAAATGTTGGCCTGTTTATATCAGGGAGAGCTTTAATCTCGAACTCCTTTTTTCTTGAACTCCTTTAACATGGAGCAGTTTCTCATCACCCCCAGGAAAGAGAATGTTACTTGCTGTAGACCTGTGGAAGCAGGGCCAGTATCACCGAGCACCTGCCATGGCCCATATGCCAGCTGAAGGCACCTGGACAGATCACATGGCCCCGACACCCCTCTCCTCCTCCTCATGGCATCACTGTCTATCCACCTGTGCTCTCTGAGCATAGAAGCAGTGATGAGAGAGAGGGGAGAGAGCAGCATACTCCACTAGACTTGCACACTCTCTCTCGTTCTCTCTCTGGGCTGGATTGGGCCCAGTGGTGAGAGAGTGGACCAACTCAGGACAGGGGCCCACTGAGAGCATCTTGCCAGGGGCTCCCCAAAAGGCATTATCATATGGAGAGTGCATCCCATATGGACCACAGCACATTACACCTTTTGCACATTTTTTCTCCTCTACAGCTTCTCCTGAAACATCCCTTCCTTCTCCTTCCACCAGTACAGGAAGTGAAGACTACAAGCTAGGCCCGACCCCCGGCTCCGAAGTACCTACAACGCTTTTGCCTCAGGCAGTTATACCCAAACAGGAGATTCTATAAAGCAAGCTGAAGAAATCAGCCGTTAACATTAAAGGTCTTCGTATCTCAAGTCCAACCAGCTTTGTTCCCACAGCGGCAACTGACACTGCAAGATGGTAGAATCCTTCCATCCAACAAACTGGTGGTGATGCGGTGAATAAAAGAGAACTTACCTGTCAACAGTGTCTCCTTTCCTGGGGCTTCATGCTGCAGTTTCCTCAGTTAGCATTGTAAGGTGTACAGGCCAGGAACTTCCTAGCAAGTTCATATTCAAGATGCATGATTCTATGTTAATGGAGATTCAATAGAAGGTATGCACATGTATTTTAAGTTATCGCTGCCACAGGTCTTTGGTTTTCCCTGCTGTTGTTCATGTGCTCCAAGATCTGTCCATATATGGGCAAGGCTTGGAAGACTCAAACAGCAGACAGACCTGAACAGACCCGTCCAAAAAATGGAAGCAAAAGATTCACACCATAGGCATATTGCCACCCCCACCTCCGCTTCATGCAACCCCTGGGAGACTCCACAATGCTTCAACAAAGAAATGTACCTCCATTGGGTTTAGTGGTGCTGCTTCTTATGAGAACCTAACAGTATGTTGCATGCTGAAGACAGACAGCAAGCATCAATGCATAATCAGAACCTGCTTCCTATTATCTGTAAAACATCTCATTCATGTAGCATCTATCAGACAAGACTTATTGACATTATTAGCATAAGTACCGTTTCTAGCTCTTCTCGGTTGCTAGCAAGTATGCTGTACATCAAAAATTGGCATTCTGTGGTTTATTTTCTGTTACACTCCCATCTGTTGTGTAGTTGTTGAAACAGAATACAGGACTGGTTTAGCAATAATCCAAAGCAGAGGAGATTCCATACAGATCCAAAAAACAAAACCTTTATTCAATTTATATGTTATTTCATGTGATTTGTGGGTTTCTCTTCCATTTTGTTATAGTTTGATCAGCATATCATTAGGACTTAACAAGGTTTTTGAGATTTACCATTTTTAAAAGCAGATGTTGATATTTGAAAATAGGTACATGTTGTTCTTGGAGTAAAAGTAATAAAGAAATATATATTGGAATAAACATGCAATTAATACTTCAGCATTTCCACTGCTACTTGTGGATGGTTAGGGCATCTTTGTAAATGACAGTCTGAACTGTGCACCTAAGAAAATATAGACTGTGAAAGCCTTGGATGTATATATTTGCATCACTGCCATCATAACACTGCCATCATATTAGTCATGGCAACTATTTAAAGCCATCTGTACAACTTCCAAGGATTTTGACTGGGAATTAGTCTTCACTGCAGTGTATGTGTGTGCATATTCAAATATATTCATCAGCACGGAACATAACTTTAATTCTAGCCACCAGCAGGGGAAGCTGCTCTATAGTCTGTCGTAGGAGTAAACCTTTTTTTAAAAACCACCTGATAGTGCACAGAAGCAGAGAGTGTTTTTCAAAATAGCCCCAAATGATTATGTCCTATACTGGGCCAGTGCCAGTGTTATGGGTGGGAGAGGAGGGGCTGCTATGAACATCCACAGATCCTATTGCCTGCTCCTCTCCTATGAAACCCTTTTGGTGGGCAGTGGGTGCAAAGAGGAAGTGAAAAAGGTGAAGCTCACTGGCTACAAGAAACGTGATTGGATACCAAGCTGTATGTTGACAGCCTTTTTCTGCTTGAATAACACCTAATGAAAAAGCAGATGGACACTGTTCTTGTGAAAAGGAATATTCTAAAAAGCCAAACACAGGGAATACCGGAACACAAAGACAGAAGTGATAGTATTGGTTCATCTAGCTCCAAATTGCCTATCCTGATTGCCTTCAGCTCCCCGAGGTCTTAAGCAGGCATTGTTCCCAAATTCAGGAAGGATGCCAGGTATTGAATCTGGGCTTTTACACATTCAAAGCACGTGCTCCATCCTCTTCCTTTTTACCATTAAATTAAATATCCAACAAGACTTCAATTAGTTACTTTATTTTACATTTAAAAAAAGTTACAACAGAACAAGGATTTGAAAAGCCAAGATACTCCATTTTCATACACACACCACACACACTTGCTAAGTCACACACAGGTTCAGCTGCTTTAAAAGGGATTTGCCGAGTTCCAGCAGTACGGTTCATCAAACGGCGCACATATGAAGACTCTTGTGATAAAGGCAGATATAACCAATTCCCAAACTAGGTGAAGGTGCAAAACAGAAATGGTAAAGGATCTTCTTGAGCTCGCTGCATTTTTTTTTTACCCTTGTTTTTAAGCATCCGTGTAAAGTTTCATTCATCAGCTTGTGACTTCAGTTTGTCAGTTCCTCCAGTAATATGTGCACAGACCCAAAATAGCTGCAAATACATATACATAAGAAAGAACTGCAGAGTTTTGTTCATGGGATGAGAATAGACTGCAAACATGCATCAACGCATTATCTGCATAGATTTCTGACTTTGCAGGGTCTCTTGCTACACCCATTGTTGTATACCTGCTCCCCCCGCCCCCAGGTCACTCACCCACCAGCTGCAGAGAATTAAAGTTTATATTGAATACTGAGGGTAAGCATGTGGGCTAGAATCTAAAGAAGGGATGTTCATGGAAAGAAACAGTCACATGTGCTGGAAGGCATCCGTGCTTATTCTCATCACAGCAGTTCTCCTCGCTAGTCACTAGAGAAGAGGCAAGCCACTCTCTAAGTGAGGGGTGTGTCTCTTCAGCGGTGGGAAGTGCTGGGATGAATCTCTCAAAGTTCCAGCTGTGTCCAAAATGGAAGGTTCCCAAGTATGTAAGTACTATGGTGCCAAAAGCAAAGCAAAAGCTCACCCCTGATATGTTTAGGGCAAATTTAAAATAGGAAGTTTTTTTAAAAAAAAAAACTAGGCATACATACGCTCAAGATTTACGTTGTGTCTCCCATGCTAAGTTATTGGGTGACATTAGAAGAATTGGGGATGGGGAAAGGAAAGGACCAGTTTAGGATTATTTTGAGATCACTCTATTCAGATGGTAATTCATTACTTACAGATTTAAGAGCACATTCAAACTATGCGGCAGCTTCTTTTTACAAGGGTAAGAGCTGCTTTTGCTTTTACACAACTCATTTTTCCGGCTCGGAAGCCATTGCGCTTGCAATATGACAATACGTCAGCTTTCCTTTTGTTGTTGCTGTTGAGGATTTTAAAATCCTTCTTACACCAATTCCTACCAGTTGAGCACTGGGCTTCTAATTTCTGAAGACATCTACTGCTCTGTCTTACTGATAATGGCAAACAAATGTAGCTATGACGAATAAAGCAATTAAGTTGTCATGGCTCCAAGGAGATAATGTAAACGACGGGCAGCATCATTCTAAACACGTCTGAAGTTCCTCTTGAGGACCCCTTGTTTGTGTGTGAGCTGTGACGTGTAGAGAGTGCTCCCGCATTTACGAGGGCAAGTCTCAGCAGCTCAACAGAGGGGGCAGTGCCAGGTGAGCAACTCTTTATGCACTCAGAGGCGCCTCTGCTGCAGAAATGAACACAGAAGCTTGTGCGTGCAGGAGCACAGTGAGGCACCTGTGAGGCTCAGTGGTTAAGACCCTTTGGGATCAGCAAAGCTGACTTCTGAATAGTGTGTTTTGAATCTAGGTGCAAGTCAGCTTGTTTAAATACACACCTGTTTAAGATTTTTGTGTATGTGCACTCAATATACTACGACTAAAGTATTTTAACATACTTACTTTGGAATATCAAATTCACTAGGTCTACCTGGGTATGGGCAGCTTCTGACACCCTGCTGGCCTATATTATGACAAATTTGTGCAATGAAATGTAAGAAACAACAGAGATTGTTGGCTGGATTACGAGACTTCCAAGCAGCAATACATTCATTCTGCAGGAAGCTTCTGTCCTAGGTCCCCCTTTTTCCTTGCATAAGGACAAAAAGCCATCCTTAGATGCACCAAGTGGCAGAAGATGAGTTCCTTAGATGGTTACGACCAGCAAACTGGCGGAAATATCTGAGGGCGGAATATAGCACTGCAATATGAATGCTGAACATTTAGCATTCTAAATTTATTCCTAAAAAGGAATAATCTAGTGAGGCAAAGGAAATTCTGGACACTGATTAGCTATGTTTTTGGTTATGTAGTCATAAATCACAGGCCTGTTGAGATATTCATATGCAGAGATACAGCTCAGGGGGCTCTTGGGACAAGGAGAAAAAGTTACATGATGGGGCTGACTGTTGCCTGAAAACTATCAGGACAAAAATGATTGCTTCTGGCTAGCGATTTCCAGCATTTGTATTATAATTGACAACTGTGCCTCAGCACATGGTCTTATAAAAACAGCAGAGATCAACTCTTAAAAAAAAGAAAGAAAAGCACACACATATCAAATAAAAGGGGTTTGACAAAAATAAATGCATAATTAATCCTCTAAAATAATAAGTTACAGTAGTAAAGACGATTATTTTGGCTTCTTTAGTATGACCATCCACCTTCCTTGGTTGTTTTTGTTTGTTTATCTTGCTCAAAAGCCATGTGTGGTAGCATATCCAGTTTACACTTCCGAGAGTTAATGAGATGTCTGTGGCTATAAATGTATAAAATTCTGCTTGCTACAAGCAAAATGTTTCATGTGTGTCAGTCTCCGTTGGTCACAGGTTACATGTGGGCAGGTTTTTTCCCCTTTTGCTGGTGCCCAATAAATACAATATACTACTTTTTTGTGAGTTCCAGCATGATTAGGTAGGATCAAACAGAAAACTCAGGACCTCCTTTCTTGGCTCTTAGCATCAGCCGTCTGATTCGAAATCCAGCAAAAGGATTTATCCATAGCAGAGAAGGTTGGCCCCCAAAGACAGATTTCATTCCTTCCCAGCGTAGCCTCCGTTCCCACGTGGGTTTTTCGCTCTTCAGTCTTTCAATCTCCTGCAAATA
The DNA here is from genome assembly GCF_057233095.1 of Heloderma suspectum. Taxonomy (NCBI): domain Eukaryota; kingdom Metazoa; phylum Chordata; class Lepidosauria; order Squamata; family Helodermatidae; genus Heloderma; species Heloderma suspectum. The sequence goes on along the minus strand of NC_139465.1, from coordinate 7,414,689 downwards.
TATAGATATATAGATGCATATATTTAAAAACTGTAGTTATGTAATTCAGAGAGGAAGGCAAGCTCTAGCCGAGATTCAACATCTCAGCAGTATGTGGGAGACGCAGGTTCAAATCCAGCCACGAAGTTCTCCAGACAGATGCAGGCAAGGTTTGAAACAAACCCCATGGAGGTCTTACCGTTTCATCATTGCATATCGAGTGGATCTGGGTGCCAAACATGACTGCAGTGAACGTAAGAAACAGAAAACCCTCAAGGCACAAGAAGATCAGCAGCATCACAGTCACGGGTGGAGAGAAGTCACTGCATTCTGAAAGACAGAGGCAGAGAGAAAGAGAGCGGATGAGCTTGAATTCAAAACACATCACAGCACGTCCAGGCTGAGGAATCGATGCGTACAAATCCATAGCTGGACCGTTTGTCTATGAGAGCTGATGGCATGCAGAAAAGTAGCCTGGTCCTGCACATGGCAGCAACTTTACACAAATGTCTGCCGGCTTGCAGCGAGCCACCACATCTTCAAATCTGAAGTAGCTTCCACATGCTTCAGGTATGTGTGTACCAGTGCTTTAAATAGGGGTAGGCAACATGGTGCCCTCCAGATATTTTGGATGGCAACTCTCCCAATCACTGGTCATGCTCACTGGGGCTTATGGGAGTCGTAGAACAAACATCTGGAAGTTACACCCTGGCTTTAAATATCTAAATAACTAGTGCCATTATTTATCACAAAGCATAAGACACTATATGCTATGGTGTGCCAGAGATACACAAGTTGTCCTCATTATCGACCTATCACGTTACAAACTGTGCATCACCTGCACACAAGTCACAAAGGCAAGCAAAAGGGATGGTTTGTTGGAATGTGTCCCACCAGCACTCAGCAAACTGCTCTCATTTCAAAGCTGCAAGGGCTTCCTTAATGAGGCAGAATGATGTGTATACAACTTTGTGATGGAACAACCAACAAGAACCCTTCAACTAAAGACTCTAGGGCACGGTTGGGGAACCTCAGGCCCACGAACCAAATCTGGCCCTCCTCAAGTTCCAATCTGCCCGTCCAGGTTTCCCCAGATGGCCCTGCCCCCTTCCCCTGGCTCCACAGCCCTTTTCTCCAACCACCAATTGTTCTGTGGTTTCCTGTCTTTTGTATAGTTTTTACCCCCATTCTAAAAGGCTGAAATGCCTCTCCTAAGGCTTAGTTCCTGGCAGTAAGAGCTTCAAGCTACAATATGCAGATATATAGATATAGATATAGATATATTTTGCCGCATCCCTTTTGCCTTTGGCCCCGCCCACCACGGGAATGTGGTCCCCGAGAACTTCTCCAAAATGGTATTCGGCCCATGGGCTGAAAGAGGTTCCCCACCACTGCTCTAGGGCTTCTCAATCACAGGAGTTGATTGAGACCTATGCTGGCTGTCAGTTGTTCTGGGCTCAATTTAAAGTACCGATTTTAACCTTCAAGCTTAAATAGCTTAGGACTCGGGTACCTAAGAGAACCATCTTCTCCCATATGAACCTGCCTGACCTTTAACAAGGCTTTTACATGGTTATTCTGCTCTTTTAACTGTTTTAGTGGTTCTTGGGTTGTATCTGTTGCTTTACTGACTGTTGTAACGAATTGTTTTTTAATAGTTCAATGTGTATATGGTAGTTTCTTTTATGGTTCTTTGGCGCAGGGATACACTGGTAGAAAAGTGACTTAGATATCTTAAAATCAACCCATCACAGGCCATGTTACAAAAGTTTCTGCTTACCAATCCATTGTCCTCGGACACAGGAGAAGAACTGAAACCCACAAAGGATGAGAGCATGAGCTGAAATCAGAGCTATGTACATCTGGAAGTGAGAGGAAGAGTTGAAAATCATTTTTGCAAGGCACATACCCATACTACTGTGTGCCTTCTGCTAGTGTCCATATGTTTCATGCTCAGGAGTGTGGTGGGCCCAAGCACTAATAAAGTGGTCTTTATAAAAACGTATTCTAAGAGCCGAGGACCATGCCACGTCTCAAAGAACTATCCAAATTCTCCTACTATTTGTAAGGAGAGCCTTGCTGGGGTAAGATCAAGGCTCTATCTACCCCTGCATTTTGTTACCTATAACAGCCAATCAGATGGACCTAGGAAACTCACAAGCAAGGCATGAAGGTAACAGCTCTCCCCTGCCATTTGCCTCTACCACAGCAATGGTTATTTAGACGAACACTGCCTCTGAACCTGAAGGTTCCACTTAGTTACTATGGCTAATTGCCACTGACAGGCCTCTCCTCCTCCATTCGTCTTATCCTCCTTTGAAGTCGTCCAGTGAGTGATACAGAAGGAAGCACTCTTCAAGAGACTTGGCCCCAAAGGCCCAGTGGGCATAGAGAATGAATTGCATGCTTTGTTTTGTCTCTGGCCAACCTGCCTAATCTCCAGCAAAGGAGATCGTTACCTTGTCGTGGTGCTGGAGCTTGAGCACCTCAATGACGCCATGAGCTAAACCGTGAAGGGACACCCAAGACGGGAAGGTCATGGCAGAGAGGTCAGACTAAATACAATCCCTGGGGAAGGTAACGGCAACCCACCCCAGTATTCTTGCCATGAAAACTAAATGGATCAGTACAACCAGAGATATGTCGGTATACCATCGGAAGATGGGACTCCCAGGTCGGAAGATGGTCAAAATGCTACTGGGGAGGAACAGAGGATAAGTTCAACTAGCCCCAGATGTGATGACACAGCTAGCTCAAAGCTGAAAGGATGGCTAGTGGTCGACAGTGCTGGTGGTGAACGATGAATCCGATGTTCTAAAGATCAACACACCATAGGAACCTGGAATGTAAGATCTATGAGCCAGGGCAAATTGGATGTGGTTACTGGGGAGATGTCAAGATTAAATATAGACATTTTGGGAGTCAGTGAACTGAAATGGACTGGAATGGCCCACTTCGCATCAGATGACCACCAGATCTACTACTGTGGACAAGAGGACCACAGAAAAAATGGAGTCGCCTTCATAATTAATAATAAAGTGGCTAAAGCAGTGCTTGGATACAATCCAAAAACCAATAGAACGATCTCAATTCGAATTCAGGGTAAGCCATTTAACATCACAGTGATCCAAATATATGCCCCAACCAACCACAGATGCTGAAGAAGCAGAAGTAGATCAGTTCTATGAGGATCTGCAGCACCTACAGGATAATACGCCAAAAAGGGATGTTATTTTCATTACAGGAGACTGGAATGCTAAGGTGGGTAGTCAAACGACACCTGGAATTACAGGCAAGCATGGTCTGGGAGAACCAAATGAAGCGGGACATAGGCTGATAGAATTTTGCCAAGACAACTCACTGTGCATAACAAACACTCTCTTCCAACAACCTAAGAGACGACTTTATACATGGACTTCACCAGATGGTTGACACCGAAATCAGATTGACTGCATCCTTTGTAGCCAAAGGTGGCAGACATCTATACAGTTGGTAAAAACAAGACCTGGAGCTGACTGTAGTTCAGATCACGAACTTCTCATTGCACAATTTAGAATCAGACTAAAGAGAATAGGGAAGATCCACAGATGAGCTCACTAACATTCCTAATGAATATGCAGTGGAGGTGAAGAATAGATTTAAGGGACTAGATTTAGTAGATAGGGTCCCGGAAGAACTACAGACAGATGTTCGCAACATTGTTCAGGAGGCGGCAACAAAAAATGTCCCAAAGAAAAAGAAAACCAAGAAGGCAAGATGGCTGTCTGCTGAGACACTGGAATTAGCCCAAGAAAGAAGGAAAGCAAAAGGCAACAGTGATAGGGGGAGATATTCCTAATTAAATGCAAAATTCCAGAGGTTAGCCAGAAGAGATAAGGAATTATTTTTAAACATCAATGCGTGGAAGTGGAAGAAGATAACAGAATAGGAAGGACAAGAGAACTCTTCCAGAAAATGAGAAACATTGGAGGTAAATTCCAGGCAAAACTGGGTATGATCAAAAACAAAGATGGCAAGGACCTAACAGAAACAGAAGAGATTAAGAAAAGGTGGCAAGAATATACAGAAGATCTGTATAGGAAGGATAATAATATCGGGGATAGATCTGATGGTGTGGTCAGTGAGTTAGAGCCAGATATCCTGAAGAGTGAGGTTGAATGGGCCTTAAGAAGCACTGCTAATAACAAGGCAGCAGTAGACGATGGTATCCCAGCTGAACTGTTTAAAATCTTGCAAGATGATGCTGTCAAGGTCATGCATGCCATATGCCAACCAATTTGGAAAACACAACAATGGCCACCAGATTGGAAAAAATCAACTTATATCCCCATACCAAAAAAGGGAAGCACCAAAGAATGTTCAAACTATCGAACAGTGGCACTTATTTCACATGCCAGTAAGGCAATGCTCAAGATCTTGCAAGGTAGACTCCAGCAATTCATGGAACAAGAATTGCCAGATGTACAAGCTGGGTTTAGAAAAGGCAGAGGAACTAGAGACCAAATTGCCAATATCCACTGGATAATGGAGAAAGCCAGGGAGTTTCAGAAAAACATCCATTTCTGTTTTATTGACTATTCTAAAGCCTTTGACTGTGTGGCTCATAACGAATTGTGGCAAGTTCTTGATGGGATGGGGATACCAAGTCATCTTGTTTGCCTCCTGAGGAATCTGTATAACGACCAAGTAGCAATGGTAAGAACAGACCATGGAACAACGGACTGGTTTAAGACTGGGAAAGGAGTACGGCAGGGTTGTATACTCTCCCCCTACCTATTCAACCTGTACGCAGAACACATCATGCAACGTGCTGGGCTTGATGAAGCCAAGGCTGGAGTTGAAATCGCTGGAAGAAACATTAACAATCTCAGATATGCAGATGATACCACTCTGATGGCTGAAAGCAAGGAGGAGCTGAGGAACCTTATGACGAAGGTGAAAGAAGAAAGTGCAAAAGCTGGGTTGCAGTTAAACCTCAAAAAAACCAAGATTATGGCAACCAGCTTGATTGATAACCGGCAAACAGAGGGAGAAAACGTGGAGGCAGTGACAGACTTTGTCTTTCTAGGCACAAAGATTACTGCAGACACTGACTGCAGCCAGGAAATCAGAAGATGTTTACTTCTTGGGAGGGGAGCAATGACAAATCTTGATAAAATAGTTAAGAGCAGAGACATCACACTGACAACAAAGGTCCACATAGTTAAAGCAATGGTATTCCCCATAGTAACCTATGGCTGCGAGAGCTGGACCATAAGGAAGGCTGAGCGAAGGAAGATAGATGCCTTTGAACTGTGGTGTTCGAGGAAAATTCTGAGAGTGCCTTGGACTGCAAGAAGATCAAATCAGTCCATCCTCCAGGAAATAAAGCCAGACTGCTCACTTGGGGGAATGATATTAAAGGCAAAACTGAAGTACTTTGGCCACATCATGAGAAGACAGGATACCCTGGAGAAGATGCTGATGCCAGGGAAAGTGGAAGACAAAAGAAAGAGGGGGCGACCAAGGGCAAGATGGATGGATGATATTCTAGAGGTGACGGACTCGACCTTGGGGGAGCTGGGGGTGGCGACAGCTGACAGGAAGCTCTGACGTGGGCTGGTCCATGAAGTTACGAAGAGTTGGAAGCGACTGAACGAATAAACAACAACAACAACCTGCCTAATATTACCTTACCGATCCCCTACAATAAGGGTGCTGAACCTCAGGCCCAGGAGCCAAATCCAGCATACCTGGGGTTCCAATATTTCCCTCTGAGGTTCCCCCTTCCCCAGGCCCAACCCTCTTTCCCCCAGCCACTGCTCATTTGGTGGTTTCCTGGCTTTTCTGCAGTTTTTCGCATTCTAAAAGGTTGAAATGCCTCTCCTAAGGCTTAGTTACTGTTAGTAAGAGCTTTACATTAAAATATGCCCCACCACTTTTGCCTTCAGCCCCACGTGCTACTGGAATGTGGCCCCCGACAACTTCTCCGAAACTGAACACAGTTCTTGGGCTGAAAGAGCTTCAACAGCCCTGCCCTACAACCAAACCCAATGAAAAGAAACTGGCATCTCTAACACTTGCATTTTCTTCCCACGTGCTTTTACGCAATTGCCAAAGATCTTAATAGCACATCATGTGAAAAACTTGTGTTGGATCGGACAGCCAAGTGCCACTGAAAAGATATGCTGTGGCTACATACAGGTTGTCCATCAAATTTGAATATATTCTGAATATTCTGGCTTGCAGGTTCAAATCCCAACATCCATTTAGCTAGACTTTTAAAAGAATTGTTTATAAACAAACATTTCTTACTCACAGTAAAAAGCACAAAAAACCTCTGGTTCCTTTCCCCCACACAGTTATTAACCCATGGGCAGTGATGATCCATCTTCCGAATACATCTCTTGCAAATACTAGCGGAAAGAAAGAAAAAATGTTGAAAGTTATGTGTTATGGACATTTTGTCAGTGATGGAAAAGAGGCCATTTCCCTGAAAATCTAAGACACCGGCATGCATAATACAGGAGGACAAATGGAAGCTTGTTTCAAAGCTAGTTTGATATTTTGTCATTTAGATCATTTATATGATCTTTGCCATATAGCTGTTCAAAGATTTGCAAAGTAATGTATGCTGCAAGCATCCAAACAGCGTGATGCAACCTGACAGCAAATGTTTTCTGCATGTTAAAGTGAATAAAAGTGTTTATTATGTTGCTTTCCAGACTGACAATGAATGCCAAGTTAGCATCGCCTCAGTCTTTAAATACAACAACAGTGCAATGCCTGGAGATCATATCATATCTGGATTTCTCTTGCTGGCTATGGCTGAATGGCAATTACAGCATTTGTTAATATCTAGGTTTGATCTGGTCACTTTTACAGCTTCAGAGTCTTGGTCATTACTGGAAGCACTTACTGAGGCTGGTCAGGCAAAGTGACCCATGATTCATGTCTATAAATACTTTTTATTGGTGAATAAATATGATAAACAGGGCTTTTAGCAGGAATGGATCAGGGAACTGGATTGTCCCATTCTGCCCAATCAGTGGATCGCTGCTTTGGAGTTTATACTTACCATGTCTATGGATCTTAGACTGCGTCTTATTCAGCAAAAAACTTTTCATGTCTACTGGACACTGCAATGTCTTTTTAATAAGGGATTGTCTAATTTGGCTAATTGCTGGGAGTGGAATGCAGCTAATGTTTCTTTGAAACATAAGCTTTGGCAACGTCCAGTAGTTGCTTCTTTGGGGAAGGAGACTATTATATGGATAAATTTTGTACTGGACCAGTCTTTAATACTTGCTGATACACATGCTCTTTTAAATTCTTTATCTGCTTCATGGAAATTAACGAATGGTCAGCATAAATGGATTATCTGCACCCACCTGACAGCTAAAATACACTGGAAGGATAAACACTCATCTCCTATAATGCAATGGAATGAGGACTTTATAACGCTTTCAGCATTTGAACAGGTGGCTTATAGATACCACCATCAAATGGATACGTATTTGGATATCTCGTCCACTTTTGTTGAAGCCTATGTATAATTGCTAGTAAGTTCTATTTTCATATATATGTATTTCATATGTATTCATTGCTATGTATATATACAAATTTATGTACGCATATTAAAAAAGCACTAAAAAAGTTTTTAAAAATATTTGGGTCTCTCTTGTAAGCTAGCCTGCTCTTTTTTTGCTTGGCTGCAAATCAAGCAAACAACCAAACCAGGAACAACAATAGCAGAAACAGAATACCTTTATTATGACTAGCCAAAATATCAGTTTCTTTTCAAACAAGCAATTGAACTAGCAACATTTGCATGTCTTATGCAATGATTAAGTCCCGCTTGTATTATAACTGTCCCAGAAACCATGAAACAAACTTTGTGGATGTGATCATGTCTATGCAGAAATTTCTCATGGACTACATCCTCAAAGTTTGTTTCATGGCTTCCGGGATTGTTGTTGCACAAGCGGATCTTCATTGTTGCACAAGACATGCAATGCTGCTACTTCAATTAAGCTTCTTTTCTAACAGAAATCGCATTACTTTGTGAAAATCTCATATTAAAGCAATGTCTGGGATGCCATTATCACAACAGTAAAAGACTTTTACTGACTTGCACCTAAAGGATGGCACCCATCACCCCGCCACACACACATGATCCCATTTGTTCTCTTAGATTGGGGTGGTCACCTTGTGGCCCTCCAGATGTTTTAGCCTACAACTTCCATCATCCCTCACCATTGGCTAGGGCTGTTGGGAGTTGTAAGCTGAAACATCTGCAGGACCATAACTTGCCCACCCATCTTAAGTTAACCTCGGGAGGGCCCCATATATCCTGCCTCCACTGAAGGTTCAGCTGGCTGGAATGCACACAGGGGCCTTCTCTGTATCTTCACCTCTGCTTTGGAGCTCCCTGCCATGTGAGAGCTGTCTGAATGACATTTCAGAATAAACTGGAGACCTTCTTCATTCTGGTATTCATTCTCTGGATGTGACTGATTCTACCCAATTCCCTGTTTCTTATTTTGTTGTTATCTGCCGTCCCATATTTATTCTTTTCAAAAATAGTGTTTTAATTGCTGTTCAGAAATGTAGCCAAAGGCATCAGCATACTCCTGGAAACCCTGAGATCTGAGGACATACCCCAAAACAAAACCAGACCTAAGTGGGAAAACAAACCAGACCTAAAGGAGCAACCCCCACCCACCCAGCACTGCCAGGGAATACTGAATGTCTGTTGGAAAAGAAAAAAATAGGGAGAGGCAGTGGCAAAATGCAGAATCCCAAAGGAAGGCATGGCTGGCTGACTCCTATTAGGAGATGAGAATACATTACGACATTTTGTTGCAGGTCCCACCTGTACTACTAATAAAAATATTATGCAGCACATAACAACCATGTACTATTCTAAATGTGAGATGGGCCCCCCTGCTGCAATGTCATTTGTCTTTTGAAGAAGGCTTTCAAGTGGCATATTTCATGAAACAAAACCAAGGAGCTTTGCCCGGTAAGTGCAGAGATCCTCGGTTTCAGGAGGATCAAGTGCTTTGCCATCACAAAGCCTCAGCAAGCTTTTAAGCATTCAGACGGATTGTCAGATTAGAACGGAGATGCTGAGAGAGGTTTGGGCCAAATGAAAGCAGCAGCTGCACTCAGAGAAGCTGGATGGCTCCTAGGGAACAACAACAACCTTCCACTCTCTGGCTCAGCTTGTTCAAACAAAAGGGAAACTGCTCAAAAGAAATGACCTTGCCTGTCACTTTTGTACCACCGGCAGCAAAGTGCAGGCAACCCAAGTCATGCTGCAGTGCTACGTTTCGAGAAAGCAATGGCACAAACACAATGCATGCTTCTCGGGAGATGTGCCAACAGAGCGCCGAGGCTTAAAAAGCCACTTGGGGCCAAAATACACAAGACGTTAGAAGTGGCTTTGCATTTGCATTTGCGTGTTCTCAACAGCAGCTGTAGGGGGCCTCAATTTAGGTTGAGACCGTGATGCAGACTGGGGATGGGCTAGTCCAGGGACTGGGGATGGGCTATAGTCCAGGGACGTTGAACCTCTTTCAGCCCAAGGGCCAAACTGCATTTCTGCGAAACTCTCAGGGGCTGCATTCCAGTGGTCTGCGGGGGCAGAGGCAAAAGAGGCAGGGGCAAAAATGCCAGCCTATTTTAGCTCACAGCTCTTACTGCCAGTAACTAAGCCTTAAGAGAGGCATTTCAACCTTTTTAAAATGGGGGAAACTGCACAAAAGCTGGAAAACCACCAAATGATCAGTGGTCAGGTGAAAGGGGCATGGCCAGCTGGGGAACCCAAGAGGGCTGGATTGGGACCTCAGGTAGCCCACATTTGGCTCCCAGGCCTGAGGTTCTACACCCCTGGACTAATCCTTCCCCTACTGTGCTGTGGTCCTGACAAAACTCATCTTGCTATTTGCCCCAGGAGGGAAGCTACTTTTGAGAGCACTGGTGTGTGTGTGTTCAATGGGACTGCAAAGTGAAGGAAAAGGATTACCCCCCCACCCCTTCACCCACACCCAATCCAGATCGCACACACACCTCTGTTGTTTTTTTTAAAAAACACACAGATGCAAATGCAAATATTATTTTTAATGCCATGTGCTGTTTGGCCCTTGGATTCTAGGGCGAGGACAATTCAAAGGCAGCAAAAAGATACCTGCAGTGGTGGGCACGTTCTGGTTTAATGCTGCAGCACTTTGGACACTTGTAGATCACTTCGCCTGGTTTCAGCTGCAAGCTCTCCATGTACTCTTTTGTCGCATTTCCTTTGGGAACAGCCCCCTAAAGCATGGGACAGATAGAAAGAAAGACAAGGCCCAATTATTGGGAACATTGGTATTTATTTATAGTGTCAATGGCAGACATAGTTTTTTTATGGAGTAACGGAAGCTAGATCTCCACAAGAATTTACAGTCTTTGTTTTGACACAGGAAGGGATGTCAAGAAGAGTATGTGCAAATGAGGCTAGACAAAGGCTTCCTTTCTCCTATAGGGGGTGAGGACTAAATGTTTCATGCAAACAGTGGGTTTTGAGGAGGGACTGGAAGGCACCATAGACTTTGTATGGAAGGGAGTTCTTGGCAGCAAGGTAGAAAGAGCAGAGCACTTGAACATCACAGGTTCAATCCCCGGCATCTCCAGGTAAGGCAGGAAAAATTCCCACCTGAAGACCTGGAGAGTCACTGCTGCCAGTCAGTATCGACAATATTGGGGTAGATGGACCAAGGGTCTGAATCAGTATAAGGCAGCTTATGTTCCTAGATATAGCAGGATAAGAGGACAGACAGATAGGGAGGGGAAAGGCAATGGGTTAGCTTTGATGGCAAGGCCTGGGAAATGCTTTAGATAGCGAGGCAATGCAGATAGAAATATACATTTGGGAAAGCCAGAGGCTGCCGTTTTCTCAGAAGGCCACCCTTCTCGGTAAGCTATTCAGCTGAGAAACCTCATATTCTGACTACAGCTCTATTGCATTTTAATTTTATGTTCCTAAAGCAGGAATATAAAAAGGATCAGCTCCCTGCTTTTCTTTAACAAGTGACAGACAGCATATTTGCAAGAATAAATCTAAGACAAACACACAATGCCCATGAGCAATACAGGTAGGAAGGTAGGCACATTGGGGGCTTTGTGGTGCAGAGAAAGATAGGCCATATTGCTCCAGACATGGGAGTAATTTCTTTGAAGTCTGGCCTCAATGCTAATTTCATGATGGTTCAGTCTTCGGCAGGCGAAAGGCAACTGTGAGCTGAGCCAGAGGACTACAAACGTACTGCATGCACTACAGTGCTGTTTTTCTCATTTTCTGTTTGTGTGTGTGTGTATGCATGCAAACTGACTCTCTTAGTATTAAAGGCAGTTGCTCATGATGAAAATATAACTGGAAAGCAAGCGAAAACAACAACAACAACTACAACAACACAAAACTGACACCAGATGCTGAAGAAGGGCCCTTAATAGTGCGGGACAGCTGAGGGAAAGATGCAGGCGCCAGGACCCGGAAGGAATGGTGTTGCAAGTTTTAGGTGTGGCAGATAGGGAGGACATTGGCAGTGGGAGGGGCTACAGGGGAAAATGGAGACCAAGCAGAAGCAGCAAGTCGAGGAGAGGATGAGCCTGGTGTGTGATAAAGAGGAAGTAATGGGTGCTGTAGAGAACTAGCCCCCGCTCTCAGGTCTCCCTTCCCTTCCCCACATGTTCTCCTAGAGGAGCCTTCCCCCTGCCTTTTTATTGGTGGGGGCAAACGTATGAAACTGCCTTATACCAAGTTGGACCACTGGTTCGTCTGGCCCAGTATTGTCCATTCTGGCTAAGCGAAGTCTTCATGGTCTCAGAAACAACTTCTTTCCCAGCCCTTCTATCTGAGGCCCATTTAAGCTGAGATGCCAGGCAGGAAACAAGCCAGGGACCTCCTGCACACAACACACACGATCAGCCACTTGAGCTACGAACACACCCATCACTCAGATGAGGAGGCACTGTAGTTACTGCAAGTGAGGGCTGAAGAACCTTAGGCCTGGGGTCCCACTCCAGCCTTCCAGGGTTCCCCAGAGAGCCATGCCCCTTTCCCCCAACCACCGTTCGTTGAATGTTTTCCTGGCTTTTGTACAATACCCCCCCCCCAAAAAAAAAAATTCTAAAAGGTTAAATGCCCCTGCTAAACTTTAATTACTGGCAGTGAGAGCTTTACATTAAAATATGCTGGTATTTTTGGCCCAGATGCCTTTTGGCTTCAGCCCTGTCCAGTACTAGAATGTGGCCCCTGAAAGCTTCTCCAAAATAGAATTTGGCCCTTGGGCTGAAGGGGTTCAACACTCCTGCTCTAGGAACTGCATCGGTGCTTGCCAATGAGGTAAGCTACAAGGCGAGGCATCACAAATGGTAAGAAATGGTGACATTTCTTGGTGCATGAGGTTTGTTGTGTCTCCTTTTCCAGCTTTGTTTATTTGAATGTGGATTCTGCTCCCTTCCAGACTTGTTTGTGGTGCTACAGAGGTGCCAAACAATTCTGCCTAAAAAGAATTCTCTGCCTGATGCAGTTCTATGCGCACAAGATGGCAAACCCAAACGTGGGGGGGCCCTTTTACTCACGGGATCAGTCAGCATTGTTCTCAAGTGAGACGACAAGGCAAGCACCGCCAAGCAGTTGAAAAGAACCCCATTGATGAGGGAGTACCAAAAGTCTTTGGAAGGCAGCAGCATGACGAATGTTACGACAAAATCTGCATAGACTACAAGGAGCCAGGTCATCACCGCGCAGACCATCCCACATCCGTCGCGGATGAACCAGACTCTATCAGCCATGTCGGACTCTGACGACGATGAATCATAGCTGTCATTTTCAGCAAGTAGCGGGTGGTGCTCAACATCGCGGAACCTGTGCCCAGATGACTGCATGATTTTCTGGACTGGCCCTGAGGAAAAATAATGAGAGGGCAGCCATGCACCAAGACACTTTGACAGCAGATGTCACGTCTTATTATCATGGGATGGAAGTCGGCTGACTGTAGAGGTTACATCCCTATAACAATTCTTTTCTAAGGAGCAAGACTTTTGAAAAAGACTCTGGATGATTCTCTTACAAGGCTTCCACCAGAGTTGCCCTAATGTTTTTCCTCTCCCATTTTTCTCTTAGACATAAAGTGCTTATGGTTGCAAGAACATGTATGTCGCTAGCCCAGTGGCCCACTGGGTCACAACTCAAGTCACTCTGAAGATGACTTCTCTATATTTTACTTACTCCAGAGTGAACTGTGTCAGTACTGTGAAGAACAGGAAGTACATTTGTTAACATTTAAACTCTAATTTCCTTTTAATCCATTCTCAGTCTACAACTTGCTGCCCTCTTTCTCTCTGTGCTCCACAGTGGGCCCTCTTTTTTCTCCTTCAGAGCTCTGTGTATTAATCTTTACTCCAATTTAATACACTCCAAGGCATTCTCTCTTCTCTCTGCACCACCACACATCTGCAGCAAGCCTATTATGCCTTCTTTTATTTCATTCTTCCCGTACAGGTCTCTCTGCACCTCCATCTCTCAGCTACCTCTTTTTTCTCTTTACCAAACCCATGCCACATTGCATCCCATATTACCCTTTATCTCTGTGCACGTTAAGCTTACAGTTCCCCCTTCCCTTCCTCCAGTCTCCAGTTTTGCTGTTTCTATTCCAACGCCCCTGCTGCCACACCTTTATTCCTCTCTGAGATTGGTAGCAACAGCACACAAGGCTTTCACAAGCAATTAACACCAGTGAAGGAGCCTGAGGCTGTAATCTCGTGCACATCTACTAGGGAGTAAGTTCCAATGAACTCACGTGACTTTCTTCTGCATGAACATACCTACAAATTATTAGACAAATGGGCTGTGCAGGATGGCTTGCTGGCAATAACTGGTGCCAACTCTGTGTGCCTCTAAATCCAGGAAGGGAGGCAATGCAGACATTGTGAAGCAGGCATTCTCCCTTCCTCATTTCTGGAAAGGGCCAGGTGTGGGTGTTTGCAATTCCCCAGACACACAAGGAAAGGTGTCTGCAATCGGCTCATGGGACTTACTTTTTGCAGGCCCAAGCTCGCCTCTTTACCATGTTCACAAAAGACAAGGAAATCAGGCCTACACAAGATGGCTTTTTATCCTTTGAGGGAGGGCGTTCCCAAGGACAGATGACTGCATTGGTTCAAAGTCTCAGTAAAAGATTATTAATCCATTTAGTAGAGCAGATGAAAAGAATATCTTTTATGGCATATCCATAAAAGCTCAGGCCTACTTATTTTTACTCTGAAGTAAGTTCTATTGAATTCCATCAGATTTATTCCAAAGTAAGCATTCATAGCCTGAGGCTGATCCCAAATACATTTTTCTAGGACCCACCAGCACAAGTTATAAGTAATTTCGGAAGCGCTTGTATTTATTTTATTATTATTATTATTATATTTATTTTATTATATATTATTTTATATACCACTTAATATAATACAATCTTGAAGTAGTAGCACATGATAACACTTTAGAGCTGATGTAGCGTAGTGGTGGAGATACTCAATTATGATCCAGGAAGTCCGCAGTTCAACTTTCAGCTCTGCCATGAACAAGGCAACCTTACGTAAGCCCCTTGCCCCCCACCACCCCGGCAATATGAGGCTAATTATACTAGGCCTACCTTACAGGATGGCTGTAAGGATTACAACAAAATAAGGTATGTCAAGTGTTTTGAATATTCAGAACTGCTAGGGAAGTTATTACATCCACATCACAAATTCAAAGTACACTTCTGTGTAGTTGTGAGAGCAGGGAGAAGGAGTAAATGATCCCATATGGTGCTGGCAAGCAGAGACACACACAAAAGCACACACAGCAAAAATATGTCTCAATTTACAGAGTGACTCAGCAAAAAAGGGCAGCGGCTACTCAATGCATCTCCGGCAGCAGCAAGATCTCTGCAAGGGGTCATGCTCAGCGCTTTCAGCTAGCAATTTAATCTTGGGAACAGATGTCCTCTCTGCTGCTCACACACATCTAGGTCTTTCAAAAAGTGGCACTTGGTGGTGTAGGTTCTCTTATTCCTTATGGAGTAAGACCTTTTTCATGAGAACCACTTCCACTATACACTGGGTTTAATCCTAGCTCTCAGGACAGATTGATTTACATCAAGCCAATTTAAAAATCAAATGTTTAAGTCACCAAAAGAATAGTGCAATTTAAATCACGGACTTAAATCATGTCCATTTTGAAATCCATGTTTGCTGAACAAGCATGATAACAGCTGGTTGCTGTAACAAAACATATTCGTGTGCAAGTAATTAGAGGCATTATACATGGGAAGCTGCTTAATACAGACCCAAACCACAGGTTCATCTAGCTCTGCATTGTCTATACCAGCTAATGTGTTAGACTACAATGCCCAGCAAGGCCCAGCTAGCTGGCTGGGACATTTTGGGAGCTGTATTCCAACACATTTGGAGGGCATCAGGTTGGAGAAGGCTGGTATAGACAATGATTGGCAGTGGCTCTCCAGGGTTTTCAGAAAGGAGTCTTTCCCAGCCCTACCAGGGACTGACCATGAACCTTTTACATGAAAACCATTTGCTCTGGCACTGCACAATGGCACTTCCTCCCAGGAGCATGACCCATGTAGCCCAATAGACTCTTGCACTGCAGAACTCATTCTGCTTGCAGACGAGAGATGGACTTGCTTCTAAATAAGCAAGGATATTGTACAGAATCAGGCTGCCCAGTATTCAGAACTTTCCAGGAGCAAAGGCTGGACTATACTGGTAAAACTGTGTTTCTCCATGAGATGAAAAAGAACCAGCCATGCTGTTTAGTTGTTGGGAGTCACAGCTATTCATAATTTGGGAAATGAACAGACTGCAGAGCTCAGATAATTGGAGGGCATAAAAATAAGTACAAGATCATCGATGTGAGCTCAATGGATGACCTTGGTAGGATACAGGATGCTGTCATCCCCTGGATCCCGGCATCCAGCCTTTTGCCTGGAAGAGTCGCCCAGAACACTTCCATGAGATTGTCTCTCTTACTTCCTTCAAATCCTTCCCCCAAACACACCTTTTCTGTGATATTTCTGCCACAACTTTCTAGTCCCCATACCCTACTGTAACCAAATCTAACTGTGTGTGACTGAAGTCTCTTCCCTTGTTTACCATTGTTTCCATTTCCATCCTCTTCTATTGTTGCCTTCCTTGTGCCTACTTCTAGACTGTGAGCCTCTTGAGGCAGGGACTTGTTATCTTCTTGCGCGTAAAGCACCATGCACATGGGTGGTGTAACAACACAGTACAATAGATTATCGTGTTTCAGTTCTATGATATTGTATGTAGATTCTTTAGCATGTTTATCTGCATTAAATTCTGATTGCCATTTAAACTAGATTACTTTTTAAAAGACACACAATTTGCATTTTCTTAAAACAAAAAAATTAAATATTTAAAAAAACAAAAAAAGGTCTGATTTTTATCTGTCCTGTTACTTCTTGCTTTGCCTGGCTAGATAACTGTACTGCTCTTCTCCCAGCACATGAAGGGTTTTTCCCCCCTTTGCTAGAGGGAACCAGGCATTCACTGAACTAAATTTGGAGCCTTGAGTGGCACTATAATGAGCTTCATTTAGTCGCATATTGCCTCATTAAACCAAAATGGCACCAGAAAAAGAAAGGAGACCCCTGTGAGCCTCCAGCTATCTGTACAGAAAATCAAAGTATTATGAACATACTGCAGTGTAACCCCCAAAGTGCCAGGAATAGCATGAAACCCTAGAAGCACTTTCAGTCTTGAAATCCCTATTGATTCAGTGCTATTAAGGGCCATGTCGGAGAGCGACCTGAAAGCACTGCATTGATTTGGCGATATCCGAGGAGATGCCTTGCTGTTCTCCCATGAAGGGTAGCTCCCTTTCCCTACAGCCAGCAAGACTTAATGCAGTTGAAGAGGCGTGCTTGGTTTTCATGATCAATTTTTCCCAATTAAAAATATTAACTTACACTGTCCATGTTGACTAAAATAAGGACTTTTGGAGGGAAAGTGCTTCCACACAAAATAAAGACAGACTCCTTAGGAAGAGAGTATTCGCCCTCTTTCTAAACCTCACCTCTCTTGTAAATCAGTACCTGCACTGCTGCAAAGTAGTACAGCGGGTATAATGTGGATGCAGAAGATACTGATTCAAATACCACCTCGCAGAAACATCCTGAGCAGCTTTGGGCCAGCTAGTATTGCTGCCCTCCCCGGCCTAAAGCCCTCCAGATGTGTATGACTACAAGTCTCATAATTCCTTAGCCAGCTGGAGAGCACCAGGTTGGGAAAGGTTGTAGTATACCTTACGTAGTTGATAAAGAGCAGTCTTAGGGCGTAAGTAGAAATATTGACGTTTATGGCACAGTGGCCACTTGGCCATATCATGTCATGCAATAGTTTTGTTGCAAATGTTTATGGCACAAAGATTTTGTTGGAAATGTGGGGGAGTTGTTTCATTAGGAGCATGGTCCCAATAATTCAATCAGTCTTAAAAAGCCTAAGAGGGGGGAGTGGGGATGTTAGCAGGCTGCTCAGCACTGTGGTTTTCCCAAAGATTTGGCAACCAAAGAGAGGTGATCACTTCAAGAAATCCTTGCCAATCGCAACGCTCACACCACCTCTTGTTGGGACAAACATCCTGGAAATCCTTTTCCTCCTCCACACTATAATAAGCTCACCCCAAACCTTTCTTTTTTCTTCCCAAGAGTGTTAGGGACTCCGATATACTTAATCCCCACCTCTCAAACTTTTCACACTCACAAGCCCATCCTAGGTCGAGCAGGACTACTCACGTATGCCCACAACCTAGCTTTAAGCAGTGAAGCCCTCAGATTCAGCCTCTCTGAGAGAAGTAAGCTAATCTCCCCACAATCCAGTTCTCTCTCTCCATCCGCTGAGGGCTTCTTGCATGTTTGTGTAGGTTTTGATTCAAGAATGCTCTACCAAGTTAATTTCCTCGATTAATGTGTGCATTTTACATTCACGCTTGTGTTAAATACTTTTCCCTCCTTATTGAAGAAGGCTGTGTGTGTGTGTGTGTCACTGCCAAAGCTAAAACGTCCCTTAATGAATGCATACCTGGAGAACGTGCACAAATTTTTACCTGTGCCTAAAGAAGCACATTTGGTAACAGGGGAGAGGGAGGGAAGGAAAGAGGGAAAGGGATTTCAGAAGAGAGAGGGGAAATGGGGTGACCCTGACCACATGTGGCTCTGGCCCTACTGCTGATGACTTCAGCCCTGCCCACTGGTGGCATATAGCCTCTGACAGATTATTCCCGAGGGACTGCATCCCTTGGAAGAAAAGAAGGCTATATCCACCCCTGGTAAACAGAATGCATGACATGACATCACCCTGACTGCACAGCTGATGACCAATGATGCAGTGGGGGCAGAATAATGCACATCATGAAGACATGATATCATCTGTTGTGTTCACTTAGATCAGGCATAGGCAACTTGTGGCCCTCCAGATTTTTGGCCTACAACTCCTATCATCCCTTGCCACTGGTTATGCTGGCTAGGGCTGATGAGAGTTGTAGGCCAAAACATCTGCAGGGCCACAAGTTACCCATCCCTGACCTAGATGTTACATGGAAGAAGGTGCAAACGCAACGCGCCAGCCGGGGGCAGAACACACAGGGCAATGTCATCATGTCATACACTGCATCACTAAATCTAGGCAATTGCAACACATGACATGATGTCATCATGTTGTGCAACACTCTGCCTTGCCTGCAGTGGTTGCTGATGGCTATGAGGGCAGGACAAGTCACAGAAGATAACACTCAGTCATCAACTGCATTTTACTAGATCAGCCTTTTCCAGTCTGGTGCCCTTCAGATGTTTAGGACTATAACTCCCAACATACCTTGTAGATGGGACTAGGACACCAAAACACCTGGAAGGCAACTGGTTGGGGAAGGCTAGCCTAGGTGTTACAGAGAAAAGGGGGGGAAAGGATTTGGAACAATTGGTGATCTGTGTCACTTGCAATGTCTAGTTAAGCACTTGTACAGAGAAACTCAGCAGATTTACATACAGCCTAGCAGTGTTACTCAGGGAATCTACCTAAGAACTGGGGGAGGACCTTATATAAGGTTGGATGCTTCCCCAGCTGGATGCTGTTTTTATTCTGTTACCGTTGTGTTTTAATGCATTTATTTTATTATTTTAATCATTAATAATATTTATGATTGTAAGCCACACAGAGTGCCATTTTTCTTGGTAGAAAGGCGGCATACAAATCAAATGGATAAATAAATGTGCACAGCATGTGTTCGGCCACTGAGCTTGCCTACCCAACCTCATGGAGTTTGGACAGGGCTGAAAAAAGAAGAAAAAGCGAGGGAGAGAGAGAAAGACTGAGAGAGAGGGAGGGAGGGAGGGAGGGAGGGAGGGAGGGAAGCACATACTGTAATCTGCATCAAGCCTTTGAGATAGGAAAGTACTCTTAACAAAATTATTAATATTTGTGTGGTCCAATCCAAACATTTGCTGTGCTGGAAAATGACTACTTCGGATTAAGAGGTTCAGATGCTATGGCAGCTCAACATCCTGGAGCAAGAATGGGCAGACTTCAGGCCTGCAGGATTGACTGGTGTTTTGTTTTTCCTAAAACCATGAATCTACCAACTGAAGACAGGTGCAATGTAGTAACTCAGGCAGGTGGGCATATCCCAAGAATAAAGAATCAGGGTGTCTATGAGCTTAAGAATCTGCAGTCAGCACCAGAACTAAGCTCACAAGTACTTGCACACATGAATCCATTCCTGGTTTCTCCACTAAGTGTAATTTTTTTGGAGATGGGGCGGGGGGAAGCGTTTTAGTGGTTGCTATTATTAGACAATTGGAAGTCAAAAACCCTAGCCAATCTACTGCAAGTCACCCAGAGATCTACCAGTATATTCTGATATACCTTCTGCCCACACCTCTGCTGAACAATGGGGTGGCTTAAACATAATGTCAAACCATAGTTTGGTGTCAACATGAATCAGCAGTGTGGCGCTTAAGCCTCACACACTTGCTCCTCTTCCTCTCCTTCTGATCTTGTTTCAAGGCAAACCATAATTTGTTGTTTCATCCAAACTGGTGAACTATGGTTTGTGCTTGTCCTACAGACAAGGATTACAAGTCAGGGTATAACCATGGTTTGGCATAATGTCCCGTCCCCCCCGCCCCCCAACGATACTTTGTTCAGCGTTGCAAGCACATACTGCAAAAATAAATGCCTTGGATCATTAGGCATCCAAACTAAGGACTATCCTCTACAGCAGCACATTAGTACTTCATCCCCAACCTAGCTGTATTTGGAAAAGTAACATTAATCCACACAACACTAATTATGATATGACTATAAACAGCAACATCATAAAAGCCAGGATGCAAGAAACAGTCACTTCCATCTGCTGCACACAGTTCAGAGTTTAATCCATCGGGCAGCTCTCCACATCAAAACTTTTGTTTTGTTTTTCTAAATGTACTGCAGAATTTGCAATTGGCAGGGGTGGGAAGATTGCATAAGTGGGTGTGACTTGTTGGATGCCAAGAAAGATTTTCAAACATTAGAGGAAAAAAATCACTCAAGCATCATTCCTCAGGGGCACAGAGCTCACACAAAACACTACTCCCAAACCACACATCTTTCAGACAGATTGCAATGGTCCCTTGCAGCCTCATAAAACTATAAGCAACTGTGTAGGTGAGTCTTTCTGTGGTGCAACAAACTGAAGTCCAGAGCCAATATATACTTAGAACTCAAAAGCATACTTATCCCTTCATGCAAAGCCCTTCATACAGATTATTTTGTTGTAATTCTGACAACAACCCTGAAAGTTAGATCAGTGTTATTATACCATTATTGTATAGGTCGAGGGATGCTGAGGTGGAGAGGGAATGGTTTGCCTAAGATCACCTAATATGTTAATGGCGGATGCAAGATTTGAACCAGGGACTTTAGCTTGGTGTTATTATTATTAAAAATTATTTCCACCTTGAAGGATGGAACCCCCTCAGTCACTACAGTACACCAATTCTATATTAGGCATAAGTATAGGTCACAAGATCCGGGGCAGGGTGGGGCTACAACAACATGCAGCAACCTAAAAGTGTTAGCAGTACAAACTGCTTAATTTAGCCCAATTCAAGATGCAAGCACAGAAAGGCCGATCAAGTCAACATGCTAGGAATTACATGAACTTTGGATGGATGCCTGTTAAAAGTATCTGTCCTGAAAGTAAAGACCTAATGTGCACAAACAAGGCCAGAGACTGCCTAAAAAGACAACTGAGTAGTCATTTGTGTGGGCAGCTTGCTATGCAAATCCAGCAGTGCCACCAGTCTGAAGTGGCATGGGCAAATACTACGTCCACTTGTTGGGTCACTTCACAAACCCCTTGCCAGATGGAGGTGCCTCCCTGCCATGGCATTTAAATTGAGCTGTTGTGGCTTTTTGAGGACATCACATGTTCCTCTACCACTTTATTTTTAAAATTCTGAATCTGGACCCAAAGGATCACCATTCAAGAAGCAAAGGCATTTAAGTGTTTGTGTTTCTATTTGGAATCCACCACGAGCCTTTGGGATAGAACAGGCAAAGAATCCAGAATGAACACAAACCTGACAAGCAGTGTGGGTGTTAGTCTGACATCTTGCCGTTCCTTTGGGCTTCTAAGATGCATGTAGTCATATTTGATGTAACCTGCACAGACATAATAAAACCACTCATTAGTCACAATCGTGCATCTAGGTTATAACCGTGAGCACGGTGTCATCCGTGATGGGAGTACAGCCACATCTGTAGAATGTGAAAACCTGTGCTCATTCGGTATGGCTTCCATTCTGACCTCTGATGCCCTTATCAAGTTCAAATGTCTACATTTCTCCTCTGTCTCTGGATGAAATGCTGAACCTCTAGGAAAAAGGGGAGGGAGGGAGGTGTTTCATTTTTCTGAATAGAGGTTGCTGTTAATGATAGGCATTTATCGACCATCAGCTGTTTCAGGAAATCTCAGATTCAAACCATTTGCCCTGCCCATCTGTTCCACTTTGTTGTCCAGCTGTCTTTGCTGCTCTTGCCTCCATATTTCTCGTCCGATGAGCCATTTCACAACTGGGAAACACAAATAGATACTGTATGTGGGGTTGCCTTTGAAGACTGCCTGGAAACGTCAAGTGGTGCAAAATATGGTGGCTAGTTAGACTTGGAGAGTATCTTGCCAGAGTTGAAGCATCTCTCTCTGTGTTTTCAGTAGAATACTAAGGTTGGTGTTGACTCATAAAGGCACTAATGGCTTGGGACCCAGGTATCCTAAAGACTGTCTTCTCCCATATGAACCTATCTCTGGTCAGCATAATCTCCATCAGATGCCCTTCTCCAAGGGATAGGAATGACCAGGGATAGGAATGACCAGGGATAGGAATTCTACCCACAACTGTTGAACACCCACCCCAGGAATGGTCACCTGACACCAATTTTGTTAAGCTTTAGATGCCAGGCTAAAATCATAAAAATGATTTTATTTTCCCATGCTTTTAATTTAATTTTACTACTACTTTAGAGTTTTTTGTTGACTTTATATTTTAGCATTTATTATGTTGCCCTTTTGCTATTTATGCAGGGTGTTGTGTGTGTATGTTTCCATTTTTAAATGTTTTATCATTGCTTATTTTTGTGGTTGTCTTTATTGAAAAGCTTTCTTGGGAATTTTGGCAAGTTGAAAGCAGGGTACCAGTATCATCAACACCACCACATATTCTATTTCTGAACTTGAGGGGAGAGAGTTGTATCCAATGTTAGTCCTACTTAGAATAGACCCATTGAAATGAATGGGACTTAAGTTAGAGTAACAGTGGGCACAACCCATTAGGTACAATCCAGAGCATCCACCATGATGTAGCCAAAATAGGTATCAGCAGCCCGGGGGGGGGGGCACCCTAGATTTACAGAAGCACACACAAAACATTATCAGGACACCCCCACACTCCAAGTGGGGAACCTCCCAAAGACAGACCCATAAGGTCTCAATGGCACAGAATGTTGACAGACTGAGAGAAAAACTGAAAGGGGTGGTGGTGGAATGGAGTGCTTGGACAAGGAAGAGGAAGACAGAGACACAGAGACATGTAAAGGATACAGAGGCCCAGTTTGCACATAATGACAACCCATCGTATAGGTTGCTGTTGAATCGTCAGGTGATGTTATGTGTGAACCCTGCACTATGGTTTAACTATGGATTGTTAACCACAAACAACCCAGAGCTCACAACCCAAAAATGAACCATGGTTTCTCTTACTGGGTTGTTAAACCATAGTGCAGGATTCACATGTAATGACAACCCACGATTCAACAACAACTCATGATACAATGACAACTCACACTCAGCCCATAGGCCTGACTTGCACATAACTAGAACCCAGAGTGTGGGTTGAGTATGGGCTGTTGTTAAACCAAGGTTTGCCTTCTTTAACCCTGATTAAGCATTACTTCTGAATGCCTAAACAATGGTTAGGAACTGGCCATAATCCAGAATGCGAGAGTAGAGTTGGAAGGAGATAGCTTTGCGTTACCCATGGTTAAGAATTAAAGTTGCACCAATCAAACCATGGATAATTAAATTTCTCTTCCTCTCCATCCTCTTGGCTTGAAATGCAACAAGCAAGCCTTGCAGCTGTCTTTATTATACATGACTTGTGGAGGCCGGGCATAGCTTACCAAACTAAACCATGGCTTCACAGCATGTTTGAGATGTTAACCAGGGTTAACAGGGTTAACCAGACAATGCGCTATGGTTATCACTAATCAAGATTAAGCACCAGATCTTTACTTCAATCCGCCAACTTCCAGAACAGCAGTATAAAATATGGAGGCTCTTAGGGCTAAACTACACATAATATCAGGAAATCTGTAATTGGCTCTTCCATAGTTCCATAAACTGAGTAGTGGGAACCCATGGGACTAATAGCAACTTTGGGAGGGGGGATTTTCATTGAGAAAACAGCACAGGGGGAGGGTTAAACCACCCACTTCCACACTGCTATAGTCCTGATAGGAATCTGCCCTCCTGTGGTTGCATTAAAAAAAAAAAAACCCACTGAAGATCCAATAACAGATATCTCAGCATGTTTAGTCATACCTTCAGGTATCATCTCAACTTGCAGCACTTCCAGAGATCTAGTTCTGCAACCATGAGCAGAACTGGAAATTTTTTGTCCCGGCTGCCTAATCTCCCCCCCCCCCCCCCAAGTTGTGTTCACAGAACATAAAAATCCACAGGGTCCTGAACATGGGCATCAGTGACAATGTTAATTTTTTTTTAAAAATCCACATTGACAGTGTAAGCAGGGCTGTCGCACAGAGTTAAGACACTGTTTTAAACAAATCGTACTGGAAGCTGGGTCCGCTAACTACAGAGTCAGCATCTCCTCTTTCAGAAGAAAAGAAGCCAGTCGTTCTATAGTCCAGGGAAGGCCCTTCTGTGGGAAAGCAGCTGCAGGAGGCTCAATCTACCTCTAAGCATCCAATTAAGCCACTCCTGATTATTTATTCCAAGTATTTCACGTTCAAGGTCACAGTTGCTCTGCTACAGCTAATGATGGATTTTCCGTAACTGAATATACAAAGGGATCCTGAAGTTCCCTATTTTTCCATGGAAGCTTCCCTCTTAGATGACCAGCTATACTTTAGGAAAACCAAATAAGTACTTTAAACTGTTGTGCTAGCTTTTGTCTTCTGTATCTTCCAGTATATCTTGCGTATCTTCTTCAGAGCACGCACTTGCAACACACTTTTGTCTTCCACCCTCCCCTTCCACCCAGAAAAAAATCCCAGCCCTTTAAGATGGGCCCTCACTACTCACAAGCAAGGAGTGTGAGATGTTCTAGCTGCAAAGGTGAAGAGGGCTGGGGGATTCTGTGGGCCTCCCAGGTGTTGCCCGACCCACACCATGCTGCATGATGTCATCACATCGTGGAAGGCGGGCAAGTCTTGTCCAAACTTGGGGCCTACTTGGCTTAAGTCCACAGCCCCTTTCAGCAGCAAGTCTCAGCCACATTGTGTGAAACTGTGATGTCACAGAGCCCCAGTCACCTCCAATCACCTTGTGGGGAGGGCAGGGAAGAGAAAGAAGCTCCATTTCAGGGCCTGAGTAAGAAACACCACAATTTGAGAATTTTGGACACAGGCACACCTAGAAGAGACTGACTGTACACACACAAAAAGCCTTGAAATGCGCAAATGACATGGTGAGAGCACTCACATGGCTATCTTTGAAATGATTCTGAATGGTTCACCTCCCACGAATGCTGAGATTGAACATGTTCTGGCTCTGGTTAGGATTGCAGAAGCAAACCCAGTGATGCTGTTTTTCTTCCTTTACATCAGGGGTAAGAGGCCTCAGGCCCAGGGAACAAATCCGGCCCTCCTGCGGTCTCAATTCATGCTCCCTTTCCATGGCCCCATCCCCCTTCTCCCAGCCACCAATCGTTTGATGGTTGCCCACTTTTTGTACAGTTTTTCCCCCAGTCTGAAAGCTTTAAATACCTCCCCTAAGGCTGGCAGTAAGAACTTGAAGCTACAATATGCTAGTATTTTTTGTATTTTTGGCTCAATCCCTTTTGCTTTTGGCCTCACCCCCTTGGCATTCAGCCCACCCACCACCAGAATGCGGTCCCTGAGAGTGTCTCCAAAATTGAATTCGGCCCTCTTTCAACTATATATGCATACATCCAACTCTCATTGAAACATTTGCCAGGTACATACAAAAATCTACCAATTCTTTTCCATGCCACTTACTGGATTGCTGAATGGACTAGAGAATCCACAGTTCAGTAATAAAGCAAAGGTCCTACGTTCAATCCCTGATATCGCCAGTAAAAAAATACACAAGAATACAAAAAAAACCCATGCTGAATCAGACAAAAGGCTCATCTAGTCCAGCATTCTGTTCACACAAGTGATCAACCAGTGGCCTGTGGAAAACCGAGGTACTAGTGCTTGGAAAGAACCTCTGCCTGAAACCCTACAAAGCCAGTCCAATCAGAGTAGAAATATTGGACTAGGTGGGCTAATGGTCTGATTCGATTCAGTCTAAGGAAATTTCATGGAATTCTTAAGATGTACTGCTACCAACGCCTTTATAAAACACTAGAAAGAACTTGAAATAATGTCTTGTTGCAGGTACAAAGCAGGAAGTACTTGAATCAAAGTCCAAGTGAGAGCACTCATCACAACTGAAGGTTTTACTCATAACACTTGCCAAGTTACTGATGTTTACTGCTAAAGGTCACCCCACACCCATCCCAATCAATTTCATCACATCCAGGGCTATGCATATGAAGAGTCCTGTTAACTTCAATGGGGATGCTTACAGTTTTAAGAGCTTACAACATCAGCTTCTCAGGGAAATATTTCCACAAGGTGCAACATTTTCATAATTCCTCCATGCAAAAGTTTCACTGGAAGAATTGCCTATGGCAATTTTGTCTCCCCATGTGGTAATGCGTTAATAATGCCAAATAAGCACAGAAAAACTACAAAGCTTGCATCTTGTGGCAGAACTTCTCTGCCCTCATGCTTTCAGACTCTCTACACTCAAAAGGATTTGAAACATATCTAAATAACTCTAACAAAAGCCAAGGGCTGCACACAGGTACATACATCAATAGCCATATATGAACACAAGTTGCATGTACACCCCTGGCACATAAAAAATGGATAGTCAATGCTTACTTCAAGATCTTATTTGCTTAAATCATCTCAGATCATAGTGTCTTAAAGAGAAAGATTGTCTTGAGCAGTGGTAGTGGTGGGGAGGCAACCGAGGAGCTCAGCAGTACAACACATGCTTTATGTGCAGAGGAGATCCCAGGTTCAATCCCTGGCAAAAAGAAAAAAAAATTACAGAGATCAGAGATTGTTGGGCAGGAAGATATCTCTCTCTGCATCCTATACTAGGGAATAACTGCCAGACAAGAGTTGACTGTGCTAGGCTAGATGGACCATCGTTCTGGTCTGACTCAGTATAAAGCAGCTTGGCGAATAGAGTCTCTTAACGTCGAGACTAATTAATGAAATCGATGACAATGTTCCTTAGTTTCACTAACTGGAAAGACAGCAGCCAACAAAGGCATCAGTTTCTGGCTCTCAACAACAGTTTTTTTTTTTCCTGTACAAGGTGAATGAAATTATTTTAGTGGAGACTTCTCAGAACACAAAGTCAATTGTCTCAGGCATTGGGCCTGTTTGCACCATCAGGGATGGGAAATATGACACAGTGGCTTATTTCTCCTGCTGTGTGTGCTGGGGAATTTGCATAATTACCCTTGCCAGCGCGGCTTCCTGTGTCATGCGAACCTGACAAGGGTGGCTTGTTGCCATGGTTAACAAGCCACACAGAGCCCTAAAACAGCCCACTGGTTATTTCCCACTCCGTGATTGTGTGAACCCAGTCATTGTGTTGATTTAAATGCAGCTTTCTCCCAAACCGGGTCCCATGTATACAGATGGCACAGATTCACAGCTGGAGAAAAATTTGTTATTTGTATTTGCAGGACCTGGTCACGGGGTCTCCCGGAAATTTGATGCTGGTGCCTAAAAATTGGAAACATTATTTTTTCCAACCCACTGCAGAGGCATCTCTATGCCAGAAAGAAGAATTTAAACCTTTACATTAAGTGGTGCTGGGATAACAGCATGATGGGAAAATCCTGGTCTACAGAGAGATTAGGGCCTATTTTTCACTGAGGTGCTAAGCCTCTGTCTAGGCTGTACCTATTCAGAGAGACCCCTTCATGGATCACGGCCTTGTTGTGGCGAAGGGGCTTGTGTACCTCAGTGAAGCCATAAGCTATGCCGTACAGGGCCACCCAACACGAACAAGTCATGGCGGACAGTTCTGACAAAATGTGGTCCACTGGAGAAGGAAATGGCAACCCACTCTAGTATTCTTGCCAAGAAAACCCCATGGAACATATCACAAGGCTAAAAGATATGACGCCAGAAGGTGAGCCCCTCAGGTCGGAAGGTGTCCAGTATATTACTGGGGAAGAGCAGAGGGAATTTCCAAGTAGCACCAGAAAGACTGAAGTGGCTGGGCCAAAGCCGAAAGGACACTCAGCTGTGGATGTGTCTGGTGGTGAAAAGAAAATCCAATGCTGTAAAGAAGAATATTGTTTAGGAACCTGGAATGTAAGATCAATGAATCAAGGTAAGTTGGAGGTGGTCAAACATGAGATGGCAAGATTGAACATCGACATCTTGGGAATCAGCGAACGAAAATGGACAAGCATGGGCGAATTTAATTCAGGTGACCATTATATCTACTACTGTGGGCAAGAATCCCTTACAAGAAATGGAGTAGCACTCATAGTCAACAAAAGGGTGGGAAAAGCAGTTGTTGTTGTTGTTCAGTCATTCAGTCGTGTCCGACTCTTCGTGACCCCATGGACCACAGCACGCCAGGCCTTCCTGTCCTGCGCTCTCTCCCAGAGCGTGCTCAAGTTCATATTCATTGCATCGGTGATGCTATCTAGCCATCTCATCCTCTG
The DNA here is from genome assembly GCF_057233095.1 of Heloderma suspectum. NCBI lineage: Eukaryota > Metazoa > Chordata > Lepidosauria > Squamata > Helodermatidae > Heloderma > Heloderma suspectum. The sequence continues at coordinate 7,386,127 of NC_139465.1, read as the reverse complement.
CCGTCCCCTTCTCCTTTTGCCTTCAGTCTTTCCCAGCATCAGGGTCTTTTCCAGAGAGTTTTCTCTTCGCATTAGGTGGCCAAAATATTTGAGCTTCAGCTTCAGTATCTGCCCCTCCAATGAGCACTCAGGGTTGATTTCCTTTAGGATGGACTGATTTGACCTCCTTGCAGTCCAGGGGACTCGTAAGAGTCTTCTCCAGCACCACAGTTCGAAAGCATCAATTCTTCGGCGCTCAGCCTTCTTTATAGTCCAGCTCTCACAGCCATACTTTACTACTGGGAAAACCATAGCTTTGATTAGACGGACCTTTGTCGGCAAGGTGATGTCTCTGCTTCTTACTATGCTGTCTAGGTTTGCCATAGCTTTCCTCCCAAGGAGCAAGTGTCTTTTAATTTCATGGCTACAGTCACCGTCTGCGGTGATCTTGGAGCCCAAGAAAGTAAAATCTGTCACTGCTTCCATTTCTTCCCCTTCTATATGCCAGGAAGTGATAGGGCCAGATGCCATGATCTGAGTTTTGTTAATGTTGAGTTTCAAACCAGCTTTTGCACTCTCCTCTTTCACCCTCAACAAGAGGCTCTTTAGATCCTCTTCGCTACTGGGGTACAATCTCAAAAACCATAGAATGATCTCAGTACGAATCCAAGGCAAACCATTCAACATCACAGTAATTCAAATCCATGCCCAACCGAAGAAGCTGAGGATGATCGGTTCTATGAAGACCTACAACACCTTCTAAAACTAACAACAAAAAAAGATGTCCTCGTCATTATAGGGGATTCGAATGCTAAAGTAGGAAGTCAAGAAATCACCAGGGTAACAGGCAAGCATGGCCTTGGTGTACAAAACGAAGCAGGACAAAGGCTAATAGAGTTTTGCCAAGAGAACATGCTGATCATAGCAAACACGCTTTTCCAATAGCACAAGAGGCGACTCTACACATGGACATCACCAGATGGTCAATATCGAAATCAGATTGGCCGCAAAGTACATAATCAAAGATGGAGAAGCTCTATACAGTCAGTAAAAACAAGACCTGGAGCTGACTGTGGCACAGATCATGAGCTGCTTCTTGCAAAATTTCGGCTTAAATTGAAGAATGTAGGGAAAACCACTAAACCATTCAGGTATGACCTAAATCATATCCCTTATGAATATACAGTGGAGGTGAGGAATAGATTTCAGGGATTAGACCTGATAGACAGAGTGCCTGAGGAACTATGGACGGAGGTCCGTAACATTGTTCAGGAGGCAGCAACGAAATCCATCCCAAAGAAAAAGAAATGCAAGAAAGCAAAATGACTGTCTGATGAGGCTTTACAAGTAGCTGAGGAAAGAAGGGAAGCAAAAAGAAAGGGAGAAAGGGGGAGATATATCCAACCGAATGCAGAGTTCCAGAGAATAGCAAGGAGAGACAAGAAGGCCTTCTTAAATGAACAATACAAAGAAATCGAGGAAAACAACAGAATGGGAAAGACTAGAGATCTCTTCAAGAAAATTGGAGATCTCAAGGGAATGTTTTGTGCAAAGACGGGCACGACAAAGGACAAAGAAGGCAGGGACCTAACAGAAGCAGATGAGATTAAGAAGACGTGGAAAGAATACACAGAAGTACTATACAGGAAAGATCTGAATGTCCCTGATAGCCATGATAGTACGGTCACTGAACTTGAGCCAGACATCCTAGACAGTGAAGTCAAGTGGGCCTTAGGAAGCATTACTAACAACAAAGCTAGCGGAGATGACAGTATTCCAGCTGAGCTATTTAAGATCCTAAAAGATGATGCTGTTAAAGTGCTGCATTCAATATGCCAACAAATTTGGAACACTCAACAGTGGCCACAAGACTGGAAAAGGTCAGTTTACATTCCAATTCCAAAGAAGGGCAATGCCAAAGAGTGTTCGAACTACTGTACAATTGCGCTCATTTCACATGCCAGCAAGGTTATGCTCAAAATCCTACAAGCTAGGCTTCAGCAGCATGTGAACCGAGAACTATGGGAAGTACAAGCGGGGTTTCGAAGAGGCAGAGGAACTAGAGATCAAATCGCCAACATTCACTGGATCATGGAGAAAGCCAGAGAATTCCAGAAAAACGTCTATTTCTGCTTCATTGACTACGCTAAAACTTTTGATTGTGTTGATCACAACAAACTATGGCAAATTCTGAAAGAGATGGGAGTACCAGACCACCTTACCTGTCTCCTGAGAAACCTGTACGAGGGTCAAGAAGCAACAGTAAGAACCAGACATGGAACAACCGATTGGTTCAAAACTGGGAAAGGAGTACGACAAGGCTGTATATTGTCGCCCTGCTTATTTAATTTATATGCAGAGTACATCATGAGAAACGCCGGGTTGGATGAATCAGAGGTCGGAATTAAGATTGCCGGGAGAATTATCAACAACCTCAGATACGCAGACGATACCACCCTAATGGCAGAAAGCGAAGAGGATCTAAAGAGTCTCTTGTTGAGGGTGAGAGTGCAAAAGCTGGTTTGAAACCCAACATTAAAAAAACGGAGATCATGGCATCTGGCCCCATCACTTCCTGGCGTATAGAAGGGGAAGAAATGGAAGCAGTGACAGATTTTATTTTCTTGGGCTCCAAGATCACCGCAGACGGTGACTGTAGCCATGAAATTAAAAGACGCTTGCTCCTTGGGAGGAAAGCTATGGCAAACCTAGACAGCATAGTAAGAAGCAGAGACATCACCTTGCCGACAAATATTTGTATAATCAAAGCTATGGTTTTCCCAGTAGCAACGTATGGCTGTGAGAGCTGGACTATAAGGAAGGCTGAGCACTGAAGAATTGATGCTTTCGAACTGTGGTGCTGGAGAAGACTCTTACGAGTCCCCTGGACTGCAAGGAGGTCAAATCAGTCAATCCTAAAGGAAATCAACCCTGAGTGCTCATTGTAAGGACAGATACTGAAGTGGACGCTCAAATATTTTGGCCACCTAATGCGAAAAGAAAAGTCACTGGAAAAGACCCTGACGCTGGGAAAGATTGAAGGCAAAAGGAGAAGGGGACGACAGAGGATGAGATGGCTAGATAGCATCACCGATGCAATGAATATGAACTTGAGCACAGTCTGGGAGACAGCAGAGGACAGGAAGGCCTGGCGTGCTGTGGTCCATGGGGTCACGAAGAGTTGGACACGACTTAATGACGGAACAACAACAATTCAGAGAGAAGGTGGAGGCTCACACGCTTGAATGCAAACACGCAGTAACAAAAAGCCACATTAAAACAACAACAACACCCACACCGTAGCATGTCACGGAGAAAGCTAGGCAAGAATCCTTCTTCCTGACTTGCTAGTTTTCTACATGGAGTGTTGTTTTGTTGTCACAGAGGAGAGAATTCAATCATACATATCCCTACCTGAGGTTGTATAGTCCAGACACGAGTTGAATACCTCAGTGAGGTCGAGGCTGAAGTGACTGTACAGCAACCCCATCTTATCCCCACACACACACACTTTGCGAGTCCCACCCACTGAACTCCGCGGGACTTCTGAATGAACATGCACAGGATTGGGGCGCAAGAAGGACAAGAGAGAAAGTTGAAGAGGGGTGGGAAGTGAAGCAACCAAGTAGGACCTGGCAGATGGTGAAGAGGTGGTAGGAAGTGCAATGTCAGGCTGAAGGTGTTGTGAAAAAGCTGGAAGGGACGGGAGAACAGGGTCAGCTGATAGTGTCAGAGTAGGAAAGGGAAGACCCAGGTTCAAATCCCCACTCCGTCATGGAGCTCACTGGGTGGATGACTCTGGGCCAGTCACTATCTCTCAACCTAACCTACCTCACAGGGTTATTGAGAAGAATAAAATGGTGGTGGGAGACAGGGGGTGGGGAGAAGAACCATGCACATCGCCTTGAGCTCTTTGGATGTAAATAAGTAACAAATAAATAAGCACGCAAAGCAAAGCAAATGGCTGCTTATTTTAACATTTTGAATATAAGTTTAATTCCTGGAAGAAGCTCAGGACAGCACAGGCAGACCTTCTCTTCTCTTCCCTCCCCTCCCCTCCATCTCCTCTGAGAGGTAGGATCAGGTGAGATAAAGAGCAAACGCTCCCCCGTGCCCACACACACAGGTCACCCAGTGTGTGAGCCTCACTCCGGGTCCTCCCTGGTCCAAGCCCGATGCTCAACCAGCCTTTCCCAACCTGGTGCCCTCCAGATGCTTTGGACTACAACTCCCAACATCCCTGCCCAGGGGCCTTGCTGGCTTGAGCTGATGGGAGTTGTAGCCCCAAATACCTGGAGGGCACCAGGCTGGCGAGGCCGGGAGGGGGGGGGGCTGGAGACAGCTGCTCTAACCACTACACCACCCTGCTCTGGGAGGAGCTGGGGAAAGCGGGACTGGGGGAGGCAGAGAGTGGGGGAAGCAGTGGGGGTGGGTGGGTGGGAGTAGCCTCAAGGGGGCGGTGCCAGGAAGGGCTGCGCCGAAACAGGAGGAGAAAAGAGGGGCCGCGGGGGCGTGGCTTGGGGAACGGGGCGTGGCTTGGAGGGCGCGGCCGCTGCGATGGGCGTGGCCCGGCCGGCTCCTCCCCTCGACCGCGTCTTCCTCACAGGCTCACCTCCGTTCGGTCCCTTCAGAGCTCTGCCGACGGCAGGCCCGGGTAGCGATGGCGGGGACGGCGTCGCATGCCGGGGCCTGGCCCATCCCGGGTAGAGGAGCCCGTCCGCTCGGGCCCCGCCGACGGCAGAGAGCCAGCCAGGCCGGTCGACCGTGTGAGCGACCGCCGCCGTGAGGGACTGAGCGAGAGCGAGCTCAGGAAGCCAGCGCTGCGCATGCGCCCCGTCGCGCGGCTTAGTCCCGGCCCCCTGAGGAGGAGCCGATGCGGGACGGTGACGGCCGCGCATGCGTCTAGCGCCGGATCCCAAAGGGCCGAAGGGAAGGAGGGCAGCGACCACAAAGCTAGGGCATCCTAACGACGGACAGTACGAGAACTCTCCCGGTTTCCATTCTAAATCTCGGGGGCGACCACCGGGAAGAAATAGCGCAGAGGTTGGGGGAGTAGAGCGGCTCTCGTTTCCTTCCTCCCCACGCCATTCGACGGTGTGCCGCTGCCCCGCAAGGGACGGCGGTCAGATGGAAGCCGGAAGTGATGGTCGAGTGAGACGCTTGTCTTTTTCTTAAGCGCCTGCTCCAGGAAAGCGGCGGATAGCTCTGTGCGCATGCGCGCTGCATAGGTGCGTCTACTTTCCTCCGCTCCCGTTTCTCGCTGCTTCCCTGAAGTTTTTTTTTCCCCCAACCCGTGGCTTTTCCACGGGTCGCGTTTGGTTGCTGCGCCCGGGTCTTAATATACACAGCAGGACTCACCTTACCCTTGCAAAACCTGGATTCACCCCGTAACCCCCCCCCCCCGCAGTTATATGAATGACTCCTCTTGAGCTCTATGTAACTTCAGAGTGGATATTTGTTTTTTCTATTTCTCAGATTAAGGGTGCTTCTAGATGAGGATTTTATAGGGCCTTTGCCCTGACCCGGTCACGGAGGTTTCCGGACGATCGTCCGGATGGCAACAATATCTTCCGCTCATAACCCTCCCATGCCTTTCCATTGCTTCTTCCATTCCCCTCCACCCCCACTTTCCCACAGAAAATCCATTAAGAAGAAAAAGACGGAATAGCTGCACGATGCTTCCTGGTTGGTCATGGTAGGAGCCCTCTGTGTGGAAGCACAAAGGACTTGATCCTATGCACGTTTAGACAGAAAAAGAGCCCTACATCTCCCAGAATGCTGGGTGTTGTAGGACTTTTTTTCTGTCTAAACACCCATAGAATTGTGCCCTAATGCCGTTAGCTGTATGCCTAAGGGTTTTTTAAACTGTATAGTTAGAAGTGGAAAGCGTGAGAGACAAACAAGTGCTCTACCACAGGGGCATACTTGGTAGGAGGAAGCAGAAATGGCCCTTAATTTGCTTACATGATACTGTTTAAAAAGTTTTAAAAACTGCATGTCACCGTAAGGTGGCTTTTCAGTATGTCGCTGAAAGACCTCCTTTTCCCATAGAAGCCTGCCCAGGTTTGGGGGGAGGACATTCTCTTGGTCTTGCCGCCATCGGAGGTATGTTTGGTGAGCATGTGAAAGAGGGCCTTCTCGGTGGTTGCTCCCAGGCTCTGGAACTCCCTGCCAATGGAAGCTGGGTTGGCTTTTTCTCTGTTATTCTTCCGTCAGCAGGCAAAGCCTTTTTTTTTCATTCATGCAGGCCGTTGACATGTAACTTCTGTTGGGTTGGGTGCTGTTTTTATTCTTTTATGTTGTGGTTTTTTTAATGTATTGGTTTTATGATGGTTTTAACTAAGTTTTTATTTTAATTTTTCTTTATTTTAAACTTTGGTTCTTATTATTGTTAGTCACCTTGAGCACCATTTCCTTGGAAGAAAGGTGGGATATAGATTGATTAGATAAATAATAAGGGGCTTTCTAGGGATGTAAGACAGCTCATAAATTTATAATAAATGTAACTGGCTTCAGCTCTGTATTGGATATAAATATGATCCATGACAAATCCAGATTTCTTTCTAGGTAAATGTGTGAAAAGCCTATGATCTCCAGAGAGAGATGCATAGAAAGCAATCATTTTGAAACACGGACACAATTATGATGCATGGCTAGAAGTTATTTATTATTACTTACCATTTCTGTCCCACCCTTCCTTCAAGTAGCTCAGGATAGTATACAACCCCCCCACCCCCCCGCAGCCGTGTGCACACACAAATGTGATCCACACGACAACTTTGTGAGGTAGGGTAGGCTAAACAAGAATGACTGGCCCATGGCTGAGCGTGGAGCTGAAGTTGGTCTCCCTGCTCCTAGTCTGACACGTTAATTGCTTCACCACACTGCCTCTCATCTGGTTCTCAAGAAAGAACAAATGAGGACTGAGAAACCCTTCCTACAAATCTTGGTGAGAAATGGGCCTGGCATTTCAGTGCAAAAAGGCCCATTGAAATGTGACTGTTTTCCAAAGCTATGCTTGCAGTTTGTTCTGATGCTGGTTTACTTGGAATCAAATCCCACTAGGTTCAAAGGGCCTTACTTCCAGGTCAATATGCCTAGGACTGCAGTCTTTAAGAGTTCCCCGGTCCTGTCTTCAAAGTGATCCATTGATTTGCACACGTCCACCAGGTGGTGCATTTAATCTACATACAGAACCATCCTGGAAATGCAAACTGTGATTTCAGTCCTCTTGAAGTAGTCTCAAAACATGTAATAATAACACATGGTATAGTTGCTTGTGGACTGCACTGCCTTAGACCACAGTTGCAGAACTGTATATTTGGATGCTCCCATTTATAAACTACTCCCTGTGTGTGGAAGGCTAGCATGTGAGGGAGAAAGCTACGCTTTGAAAAGGAAAAGCAAGATCTCCAGATTGACAGCTGACAACAACCCTCTGAGCTTTCCTCCCTTATTTCAAAGATGTTTGCATATTAAAAAATATGCTCAGTTTTCGCCCTGGTGCGAGGGTTTTGAGGAACCGCAGTGCCACAGGATTGGCAGAGAGCACTGAAATTCTTAAACTGAATTAGCTATACATTGGAACAGGGCCCAAGGCTGCCAGTAAGTGGAAGCCACTGGACAGTAGCTCTTCCAAGGCAGAATACGGGGAAATTATTGTGGGATGGTATCTGGACGGTCATATTTCCAGGATGGATAACTTCTTTATTGCCTTGCTTCTAACAACATTGGTAAAGTTCAGCAATTTGCGTTTGATGGAGCGCAGCTGTATGGCTCAGCTGGGATCCAGATGTTCCCAAAGATCTTTACATCTGTTGCTTTAGAACTGGTCTCTCTCTTGCCTGGCAAGATAATATAAATGAAAATAGCCTCACTGCCCTCTTTCTCTTTCCCCCAAAACATGTTAATTAAATATATATATGTATATATATATATATACACACACACACACACACACACACACACATACACGTATATATATGGTGCATCGGTTGAGGAAATTGAAGAGTGTGTAAAGTAAGAAGCATTGAGCAGAAGTATTTGGAGCTATGCTGGATCAGACTGAAGGTTTATCTAGTCCAGTGGCCAACCAGATGCCCATGGGAAGGACATGAGTGCAGTAGCGCCCCCCTGTTCGTGTTCCCCACCAATTGATATACAGAGGCTTAGGGCGCAATCTTATGCAGGTTTAGACAGAAAAATGTCCTGCAATTCCCAGCTGGTTGGGGAATGCTGGGTTTTGTAGGACCTTTTTTTGTCTAAATCTGCATAGGATTGCACCCTTAGGGCACAATTCCATGCCTATTTAGACAGAAATATCTCCTATAACTCTCAGCATTCTCCAGACAGCCTGGAGAATTCTCCAGACAGCCTGGAGAATTCTCCAGCCTAAGTGGCTGGAGAATGCTGGAAGTTGTAGGACTTTTTTTTTCTGTCTAAACTTGCATAGGATTGCATCCTTATTCTCCATGTTCACTTGTGGTATCGACTATCTGTCTAACTTGTTTGTTTATTTATTTATTTATTTCATTTCTATATCGCCCAATAGCCGAAGCTCTCTGGGCGGTTCACAAAAAAAACTTTTCCTACTCTTGGCTGGCCTTTTTTTTTTTCCCCAGTTCACAATCTGTCTAATTTGTTCACCTTTCCTACTCTTGGCTGTTTTCCAGTTCACAATCCTAGGTTACTGTTGGGAGCTGTGCAGGGAACTAACCCAAGAGTCATCCCAGGAACAGCCAACTATTGAAGCTTACTGGAACCATTTTTGCCCATTGCGCAGTGGTGTTGAGCAAGGTGACTTATGTAGCCAAGGTTTGGTGGGGCGGGGAGACAAGGATGCTGGAGAAATTTGAGATGGATTTCTAAGAATCCAACCTGCAGAATCTGCTGCAGCCCAGCCCCGCAGGCTGCACGGTATCTGTGGACTTTTTCAGATCTTGTTTTGTTTTTACTTTCCCAAAGTGTATGCAAATGTACCTGTAGGAAAATATGCAAGTTTCTGCTGAAACTGGTAAATATATGCAGGGAAAAGTTGAATGGAATGGGGGACAATGCACTAAATGTTACATACTAACATAAATTACATAAATTGTTGTGAACCTTCTTACGGAATTATATGCGTATTTTTCCACATAATGGGAAAAAAAATCGAATCTGCCTGTGAATGGACGCTGGAACGAATGACACTGCACAATCCACTAAACACACATGGGACGGATTTCGCAAAATTTGGACATCCCTAGAGACAAGCGTATGTCCTGTGTGCATGGCTGATTTTTTTTCAGCTAATCACAGCAGCATATTATTATCTATTGCTATTAACTTGCTATTGCTCAGTTGTAAGGAGTCACTTAACCTTGCAGATCTGTTACAAATCACCAGTAGATCTGCCTGCCCCTTTAACATTCCAACAAAAAATAGGGTGAGTGATTTGCCAGAGACGGGGATCAGAAAATGGGGGAGTGTCCTTGGTAAATGGAGAGAGTTGAAGCAAACCTGAAGTCTGAGAGCTGCCAGGCAGAGCTGGTTTTTCCCTCCCCAACCCCTTTTTTTGAAATCTGTTTCTCCCACGCCAGGTACCTGAACTATTTGCGGTTGGCATAACTTGGCCTCGAGGACTAATTCCATCTCTCGGTGTTTCCTTTGGCAGCACCTGTCATTCTTGCACAAAATGCCACAAAAATGGTGTCCAACTCACACCTCTTTAGTGGGAAAAATGTTGAGTTCTCCAAGGTCAGAACTAAAAAAGCAGCTCTGGAGGTTCAGTATGTTCTTCCAAATACTCCCTCGCACATGGTTTTTCCAGATTTTTCTGGATTGAGAAGAGATAGGAGCTATGAAAGTACATTTTTCTCACCTCATCAATGGCCACTTTCAAATTGGTTTGATTCTTTTCCTCCCTTTCCTCGCCTGTAGCTTTGTCGTTGTCCTTGCAGCTGGGTGCCATCCTTTGATCTTTGGATACTGTGCTCCTGGTAGCTTGGGGCCTAAAGTGGACTGGAAAAACCATTCCAGACTTGAACTACTTTGGATGGGTGGCCTTGAGAGGCTGATCATGGAGGGCCACGGTGGGCTGTTTTCTGGGATGGCTTGTTAGCCATGGCAACAAGCCACCATCACCACATTTGCACCACATGGCAAGCCACTCTGGTTATGCAAATCCCCCTGGCATGAGACCGGCACGCGCGGTGGTGAAAATAAGCCACCATGGCTTATTTCGCCTTCCGTGATCGCGTGATTAGGCTTCCCCAGCCTGGATCCCTCCAGATGTGTTGGATTACAACTCCCATCATGCCTAGCCATTGGCCAAGCTGGCTGAGAATGATAGGAGTTGTAGTCCAACCCATCTGGAGGACACCAGCTTTGGAGAAGTCTGAGGTAGGATTTGTTTTGACTTTTCTTATTTAGGTAAGCATTTCTTGTTTGAGGATGTGCTTGGACAAGAAAAATAATATCAACAACAATAGTACATGAGTTGTATTCAATGGTGGCTTTGCATTAGTGGAAAACACTTCTGGTCATGGGGTGCTTAATTTTCACTGGAACGCAGAGCACTTCATTTTGCTGATCCCGTCCCTCCTTCCCCACACTGCATTGCACCCTGCGGAAAATTGGGTTCTTCACATGAGTGGAAGTGTTAACGGCTGATGGGAGTTGAAGTCCAAAATATTTGAGAGGGGGAGGCTACACTAGTGCAAAACCACCATTAGGTACAGCCTGATGATCAATCTATCAGTCAGTCAGTCCATTCAACGCATTTCTTAGGTGCATTTTAAGACTGCAGTCTTCCTAATAATAATAAATAATTCCATGCTACTTCTTTTTTTTTAGTGTTCAAAGTACTTCCCATACATTTTCTCAACAATCTTGACAACCACCCTGTAAGGTAGGTCAGTATTTTTTTATCCCCATGTTGCAGATGAGGGCCTGAGACTAAGAGAAAGTGGCTTGCCTAAGGCCACCTCGAGATCCAAACTCAGGTCTTTCCATATCATGGTCTGCATTCTTCTCCACAATGCTGCATCAGCTCTTTTAATAATGGCTCAATATTGCTGAACCTTTGGGGGGGGTAGAGGGGCTTTAGCACCTTGGCAGCAGCCAAGCATCTCCCACCCCTCTCTGCTCAATGTCTGGTAAGACATTGCTCCACAGCTATTTTAGGACCAGGTCGGCATCAGTGTAAGTTGTGGATGTAAGCGTACTATCCTTCTCAGCTTCCCAACTTTCCTAGTTGTGCAGTGGAGAAAGCACCTCTTGATTGAGACAGGCAGAGCTCTTTAAAAGTTATTCTTATTGGATCCAGTGGTTTTATTATTAAGAAGACGGATTGGTCGTAACTAAGAATGAACAAATTATTCCAGACGTATTTTATTCAGCTCCGGTTCTAACAGCAAAAACACGGGGGGGGGGGGGACAAGAAGTACCATCTCTAAGGAGATGGGAAAATAATATTTGGCATAGAGATCTTGCATTCATAAGATCTCATATTATTTTAAACAAACAAACATGGGAGGTTCAAGTTACCAAAAAGGATTCTTCAGTTCAATGGGACAAATTCAGACAAAAAAATAATTACTGGAATATAGGGAAAGACATCTTAGAAACTGCTTAATGCTTATAATTTATTATAATAAAGTTTGGAACAAAGTGAGAAAAGTACTGAATTAAGAAAGGTTATGGATTGTATTCAGATTTCCCCATTTTTGGAATTGTATCTGCTCTTTTGTGTTAAATGATACTGTCAATAAACATTTTTTATATATAAAAAAGTTGTGATGAATATTATGTTGTATCTAATGTTGGGTTCTGGCTTTGCCATAGCAGAAACATTACCAATTGCATGAGATGAAGCACTCAGTTTTCTCTAATATCCCTCTCTACCCACACCCCTGTGCCCCCTGAAAAGCTGCTCTTGAGGGATGGGGACCCTCTGCAACAGTGTGGGATATAGCATACAGGGCTGCCATGGGTTGGGGGATCAACAAAAACTGGATGCCTTGCCTTTTTAGATTTAAAAGATTTCAAGTGCCGGGTTTGTTTGCAGCTTGGTTCAGCTGGAGAAAATACAGAAGAGATCTGAGGGCAGCTTTCACACAGAGCTGGTGATTTGTGGAGGACTACGTCAACTACTGGGGTGTTGAACCTCAGGCCTCTGGGTCCTTATCTGACCCTGTGGAATTCCTGAGATGGGCATACCGTCTTTCCCCTAACTGCTGATCATTGGGTGGTTTCTTGGCTTTTTGCACAGGGTTTTCCACATTCTAAAATGAAATGCCTCTCCTAAGGCATAGTGACTGACGGTAAGAGCTTTAAGCTAGAATATTTGGGTATTTTGGCCTCACCCCAGACAATGACATCTTCCACTTGTAATCATTTATCCCATCTTTTTTCTTATTGCGAAAAAATACATAAAGGAGAAGAAGATGGAAGAGCTGCACGATGCCTTCTGATTGGCAGTGCTAGGAGCCCTCCATCTGGAAGCACCCGTTGTGCAGCTATTCCGTCTTTTAAAATAAAGATGGAAGAAGCGGTGGAAAAACACAGGAGGGTTACAAATGTAAGAGGCCGACATCTGAAGCCCCCGTAAAATTCCATGACTGAGACAGGGCGGTGGCACGCTAAAAGCCTCTTCCGGAAGCACACTCTGTCTTGCTCCTTAGCGAGCTTCACACAGCTGTTGAACATCTGACTACCTTTTTCCTCCCCCAGTCGAAACTTTGTCCCAAGAAAAGCCAGTTCTGCAACTTGAATAATTTGTACAAATTTAATAAAATGCCTGTTTGCTTTCAGACACAGTCTCTTGAATACTTACCTCCTGAGGCTGCAGTCCTACGTGCACTTTCCTGGGGGTAAGACCTCTTGAACGCAGTGGTGTATACTTCTGAGTAGACATGCAGAGAATTGCACTCTGCTTGTTCTTCAATAACGGATTGATCGCTGCTGCTGTCTGTGTGTGACTGTGTGACGTGTGTGTTAGGATTTTTGGAAGATGCAGAGTGACCTCTAGTGGCAGAACACAACACAAGTGCCCACTTATTTACTCCGAAACTGAAATGGCCAGAAAGAACTTAATTGATGTCTAGACATTATGAAAGACAGAGCCGTTATCACTCCATATTTCTTCTTCCGCTCTTCCTTGTAAAATACAGTGCAACACATGATGTAAAAGTGCTGCTCTTTCCCCCACACTACCACCACAGCCAAGGTTGTAGTATATTAGAAGTTACGAGGAAGAGCGTGATTGCATTCAGCTGTGGTGATAAACAGGACCGGCATCAAGGGTAGGCATGGTTGCGCACCTACTCAGGGCCCACAGCCCAGTGTGGGCCCACTGAGAAGAGCCGGGTCGAGTCACTCCTCTTTACCATTGCAAGCTGCTTGTTCACCTGCCTCTTGCTTTGGCACAGACAAGGGTGGTGGTGAGGAGGAAGACCAGCAGATGCCCCGGCTGACTGGCGCTCTCTGCCAGTCAGGCAAGAAGTGCTAGCAATGACGAGACAGGGCATGAGCAATAGCAGCCAGTGACAATGGCAGTGAGAAAATCAGCTCACTGAGAGAGGGGCCTCGTTGAGGGTGCCTTGTCTAAGGACACTCAAAAACCTGGAGCTGGCACTGGTGATAAATTATGGTTTATCATGATGTGAATGAGCCTTGGGCTCATCACCTCGCCTTCCCCACCCCCCCTGCAGTGCTGCTGCAAGGAGATCAGAAGCTTTCAGTTCTGTTTGTAACTAACCACAGTTTAGCATCATATCCAATCCCAGACAAACTATGGTTAGTCTTAACTATGAATCACTGCAGGGGCAGGGAACCTTTTTTTTTTTCTGTTGAGGGCCATGTTTCTGTAGAGGTAATCTATTTGGGGGCCGTCTACTAGTGGTGGGTAGGACTAAAGCCAGCAGTGGGTGGGGCCAGAGGTCAAAGTGGGTGGGGCTACCCTTGTCTCTCTTCCCCCTGCCAAGTGGGCTGCCAGGCGAGGGACAGGTTGCTCTTGTCAGAGGTCTGGATGGATCACTCACAGAGGGCTTTTGAAATTAGGCCGACCACTAGGGTGGCCACCTACGCATCTCCAAAAGGGAGGAAATGCATCATCAAAAAAGAGGATGGGGATTGGAATAACATTTGCATATTCTAATTTATATGAATCGATGCACATTTAGCAATAATTGTTACAATTTAAATACAATTATTTCCCCATAGCGGGGAAGACTAAAACCTGGTGACCTGTGTACCTGCCTGTTCAGTCTGCTTCCCAGGTGCTACCTGTGGAATGGCAACTTCAAGGCCCACACTGCTCTCCCTTCTTATAGTTCTTTATCTGTAAACCAGACTAGGACTGGACAGTCCTTCAAGGAGAAGATGTCTTCAAATAGAGGACTGTCCTCTGTAAAGGAAGACACTTGGCCATTCTGCCAACCATCGGAGGTTTCCCTGCCTCTGGTTTATTGAAACAAGCCAACTTCAAACTGTAGTTTATGAAGCTAACATGTTTTAATAAACCGTAGTTGAGATTAACCACAGTTTTGGGTTCAGACATAACGCTAAACTCTGGCTAATTGAAAACAGAAGTGAAAGCTTTCAGTCTCCTCCTCACAGCTGTGCTTGAGGTGGAGAAGGGAGTGGGGTGCGGATGAGTCCAAGGGCCACTCGCATAACGATAAGGCACAGTTTATCCTTACATCTGAATGCAGTCAGTGTGTCTTCTGAAACACCTGGATCCTTCCTAATACAAGATTTAATTCACATGACTCTCTTTACGTGCCTACCTAAGCGTTTCCTTGCTGGCTTCACTTGAAGATCCAGCGATTCTAGCCCCTGTCTACAACACAGAGGAGTGTGATGTCCTTGGGAATCAAATAAGCAGCCTTCCCCCACCTGGTGCCCTCCAGATGTTTTGGACCACAACTCCTGACCATTGGCCATCCTGCCTGGGCTGATGGGAGTTGAAGTCCAAAACACCTGGAGAAGGTTGAGGGAAGGTTGAAATAAGGCAAGATGGTGTTACCTGTCCCCTGTTGTATATCTCCAGCTTCACGCAAACTGTTTACTACCTCTTAGGGTCTATTTGTTGATCTGACCACGAATACCTATTCACAGACCTATCCATGCATGATATGCTCAATCCCATCTGGTGTACAGTGAAACAGTTTATGCATTGGGTTTGTACAAATCAAGGTGTCAAATGGCTGGTCTGTCAATGGTCAAGGATGATAGGAGTTGTAGTCCAAAACACCTGGAGGACAGCAGGTTGCCTCCCCCCTTAATCTAATATTCCACCTTACGCACGCGCGTGCGCGCACACACACGCACACACACACACTGGATTTTCTTTCTTTAAACAAATAAAGAGCTAAAAGGTTAGGGAGCCTTTAGCCATCTGCTGTTCACATGAAAAAGAAGTATTTTGAGGCTCCACGTTTGGGAAATATATTGTTTGGTGCTCTCTCTCTCTCTCTCTCTTTAGTGTCATCTTTAACTTATTTGCAAGGGGGAAAGCAGTCAGCCCAAATCCAGTGCAACTGAAGTTCATTCTAATGCAGCAGTAAAGTTTCACGATGTGCATTAAATCATGGAGGAGTAGGAGCAGCGACATCTGCAGCAAAGTGCTGAAGCTGTCAAGCTTTCTTACCGGAGCAGCACTCCCTTGGGGCCCATCTATGTAACAAACGTTTAAAATCCCGTCGTAAATGATGGCAGAACAGGGAAAGCCATTTACGGGGGGATTTTAAAAGTACACATTGTTGACAAATGCTCATTTTCCTTTAGTTAAGGGGGAGATTAAATTCTGGGGGTAGCTGAGTAGGACCTCTTGAAGACTGCTCTGCCGCAATAATGCAACTAGGCATTCTTGGTTGATGCCATCTGCCCCAGAGCTACAGTGGCAGCCAGGGCTGGTGTCAAGGGGTAGGTATGGTCAGGCACCTGCCGGAGACCTAGTTAGGGTTAGGGACAGAAAGGGAAAAAAAAAATACGCCGGGTGAATGACTGGCTAAGAAGGTGGTGCCGACACAAGAGATTTGGATTCTGGGACCATGGGCTATACTTCCTGGAAGATGGACTGCTGGCAAGGGACGGGTTGCACCTCACAAGGGCTGGGAAGAATGTGTCTGGCCACAGCATGAAGAACTTCATCAGGAGGGCTTTAAACTGAATCCTACAGGGAAGGGAGATGTAAAGTTGGGGGTAACAATCGACGAAGGCTCAGGTACCACAATGGACACAACAACAGCTCTAATAGCACCCAATAATAGTCTTCAGGAACATGTAGGAAGAAAGCCAGACTATGAAGCACATGGTCTTTGATGTCTATATACTAATGCCCAGAGTACGGGAAACAAACAGAACGAACTTGAACTCTTAATACAAGAGGGAAATTATGACTTGATAGGTGTAACTGAGACTTGGTGGGATGACTCCCATGACTGGAATGCAGCAATTGAAGGATATAACTGGTTCAGAAAGAACAGGAGGAACAGAAAGGGACGTAGGGTTGCACTATATGTGAAAAATACATATCTCTGCACAGGAATACGGGAGGATGAGCTTGGTAGCCCCATTGACAGCATCTGGGTTAAAATAAATGGAGCAAAGAATAAAAGGAACCTGGTGGTCGGAGTCTACTACCAGCCACCCAATCAAGGAGAAGACAAGGATGAAGCTTTTGAAAAGCAAATTTCCAACGTTTCAAGGAAGCATGATGTAGTAGTAATGGGGGACTTCAATTTCCCCAATATTTGCTGGGAGACAAATGCTGCAAAACATGGCATCTCCAAGAAATTCCTGACTTGTGTTGCTGATAACTTCCTCCCACAGAAAGTGGAGGAACTAGAGGATCAACTATCCTTGACTTGATCCTAACCAACAGAGATGACTCAGTGGATAAAGTAGCAGTTACGGGAACTCTGGGGGAAAGTGACCATGTTATACTTGAGTTCTTGGTTCTAAAAGAAGCCAAAGCCGAGTGTAGCCAAACACGTACCCTGGATTTTAGGAAAGCCAATTTTAATAAACTCAGAACAATGATAAGTAAGGAAACAAAGCCCTATGTGGAGAGACTGAAAGAACTGGGCATGTTTAGCTTTGAGAAGAGAAGACTGAGGGGAGATGGGATAGTGCTCTTCAAGTACTTGAAAGGTTGTCCCAGAGAGGAAGGCCAGGATCTCTTCTCAATCATCCCAGAGTGCAGAACATGGAAAAATGGGCTCAAGTTGCAGGAAGCCAGATTCCAGCTGAATGTCAGGAAAAACCTCCAGACTGTTAGAGCAATACAACAATGGAACCAATTACCTAGGGAGGTGGTGGGCTATCCCACACTGGAGGCATTCAAAATGAAGCTGGACAGTCATCTGTCAGGGATGCTTTGACTTGTCAAGCAAGCAGATGGTACCCACAGTGAGAAAGTGGATGAGGAACAAGAGCAGCTGGTGACAATGGCAGTGAGAAGGTAGGCTCACTGAGATGGAAGATACCTTGCCCAAGGGCCCTCAGAACTCTGGAGCTGGGACTAGTGGCAGCTGTTGTAGTGACAGGAAGACCTGGTAGACTGGTTAGAAGACTCTGAAGAACACACACATGCTGAAGAACACCCCCCCCAGACCTCTCTTTGTCACCACCATCACCAGCAAAAGGGCTGGGGAGAGGACTT
Source organism: Heloderma suspectum (assembly GCF_057233095.1). Taxonomy (NCBI): domain Eukaryota; kingdom Metazoa; phylum Chordata; class Lepidosauria; order Squamata; family Helodermatidae; genus Heloderma; species Heloderma suspectum. The sequence continues at coordinate 7,368,501 of NC_139465.1, read as the reverse complement.
CATACATCACTGCAGTTGTGGCAACAGGAACACTCATAGCAGGACTGGGGGGAAGATGACTCTAAATAATATTTTGTCCCCCAGGACCACCCTTTGCTCAGTTTGCTGATACCTCCTTTGGGGAGAGCAGAACAAGGAGTGACATGGTACCATTGACATCACCTTGTATTCTGGATCCATCATTGTGAGGGAAGTGTGGTCTGCCTCTAACGCTGATCATATTTATGTGAACCACTGTGAGATCTGTTATGGTGAGAAAGAGATACACGAATATTGTAAAATAGTAATAATAATAATAATAATAATAATAATAATAATACCACCACCACCACCACCACAACCACCACTATAGAAATACAAATTTAGGGACCTACTGTCAGTTGCATGCAATAATTTCTCAATGGAAATAAGAGATGGGCCAACATTGGTGTGTGACCAAACACAGAGATAATCAAGGACAGTAAGAAAAAAAGGGAGGCTTTTTTGAGGATCTCTCACATTCTATCTGCCCACAATTCTGTGATGTTCCAGCCTGGTCACATGACCATTTGGGTCACATGGCAGTTGTGAGGAGAGCCTGCGTATGCTGACTGACAGACATGACAACCTGATTGTATGAACTGTAGACCGCTCACAGGATTCAATTTTTTACCCTCATTGGCAGTGTCATCCTGGAATCTGTATGCTTAATAGGCTCATCACAGACTGCAAGTTGGCAAATGCTAGTTTTACAAGTGTTTGCCCCATACTCCTGTGGATGAAGGGTGATTTATACATTTTAAAAATAAATACATTAATAAATAAATACTCCTCTCCATGCCCTCAGTGGGTGTGTGAATAGATTTTTACTTCAGACTCAGGTGACATGTTTATTAGGAGGACCAACCAAAATGTTAAATTTTGGCTAGTTCTAATAAAGCACGGGTGGGCAACTTGTAGGCCAAAATATCTGGAGGGCTACAACTAGGGAAGTCGGAGAAATACACAATGGATCCAAATGAGTTTGTATTTCTGTGAATCTGACCTGCGGAATCCACAGCAGGCTGCCTTTTTCTGCAGATTTGTGAACTTGCAGAGTGATTTTTTTTTTAACTGGGGGGGGGGATTTGTGCTAATGTACATTAGCACAAGTACGCATGAGTGTAAGTGCACATTAGTGCTAGTGTGCATTTGAAAACAGAAACAAATTTTTGGCATCTCTCTCTAAAAAAACCCAATTCTATCAGTGAGCAGACAATGGAACAAAAGACGCCTGACAATCTGCAAAACATAGATGAAATGGATTTAACAAAATCTGTACATCATTAGCCACAACTCCCATCCTGCCTTACCATTAGCTATGCTGGCTAGGGCTGATGGGAGTTGTGGCCCAAAACATCTGGAAGGCCACCAGTTTCCCACCTCTGCAATAAAGGTATTACCTGAGTGTGGATTTTGGCATTTTTCTTATGAACCCACATAGCTAGCTGTGCTTTTGAAATTTTTACTTGTCGTCACCCATTAAAATAAGCCATTCATTTTAATCCCTGCAGTTTTTAATGTGGAAATTGCAAACGTCAAAGGAATGGAGTAACACTGCAAAAAAGAGCTCTGATTTGGAGTGAGAAGGTACACAATAGAAGAGATGGTGTTTCTTGGTCCTGAGTGGTCTGATGATCTGGACATGATATGTCAAGAGACCTCCAATTTGGAGTAAGAAGACATGCAGAAGGAGAGATTGCTTATAGTGTTTCTTGGTCCTTAATGGTCTGTGATGATCTGGACGCAAAGGGGAAGGTACAGGAATGTCAATATCCAACTGATGTGTTCTTCTGTGACGCGTTTCTGTGACAGTCTCTAATCCTGCCAAAAGATGGTGCTGTTTCATAGAGTTGAGATGAACCTAGCTAGCACTGACCATGAAGTTCAAAGCCCTATGTTGGGGCAGGATCCCTGTGTGGCACCCATCCAGATTTGCTTTGAAGGCCCTCACAGAAGGAGATTCCTCTACACCCTTCCTAGGGAGTCTGTTTTCATCACTCTGCACCATTTTGATAGAGCCATTTTGCCCAATGTTCAACCTACAGCCTTGCAACTAAAAAACAAAACAAAATCGAAACAATGTTCTACGTTCCATTCTCAGACGATACGGTGAGAAAATATTTTCCTTTCTTTCTGACATCCTTTTCAGCCTGGCCATCTGCTAGTGACCCGTTGACCAGTGGCGAACAGTCCAGATTTGATTCTGGCTCTTGCAGGCAGCTCGGGCAGGTGGAAATGGTCAACAAAAACCCTCCTGTCGCTCAGACTGGGTTGTAATGGGGGGATAAAATGGAAAACTGAAGCCAGAAGATGCATGCCCAATCTCAGAGGGTCCATATCACACTGTTCTTTTATTGGCTTTGGGTTCTGTTCAAGGATTTGTTTTTTGTTGTTCTTTTAATCTCTGCCATCATCCATCATCTCCTCCCTCATTCTGTTGAGCATCTTATACGATTGCTAGAGCTGCATAGCCAAAGATCCAGGGTCTTTTGCTAACATGTTTTCAATGGACTGTTGCCTCTGAAATGATCTTCTCCTTCTTGAACAGATAATGTTGGAGTTTGCTGAGTCTTGGGTTTAGCTCAAAGGCTGTATCTTGCTGTGAAGAGATGAGAGCATAAATCGTATATTTATTTGAATTTGGGGTGGGGTAACGTTTTGAATTGGAATTCCTGGTCCTGGCCTTAAAGAAACAGCATTTGTTTGGATAATTATGATAAACCCGAGACTCGGAACATACGCTCTCTTCACTGTGATCCCTTCTGTGCGTTGAACCTGTAAAAATAAAAAATAAAAACTCACTCTGTGTTTTGTTTAGTTCCTCTGGGTAATGGTTCAGGCTGTTTAAGATCAAGGGGAAAGCTAGGAATTCATGAATATGGATCCACAGGTAGAGTTGATGGAGCCAAGTTATGGCCAGAGTGGGATCATATATTGTTCTTTTCACAGAAACCCACGCGCTTAGGTTCCAAGAGGGTTCTGATTATATTTTTATTGGATCGGCTCCACTGATAGGGTAGAGGAGGAACCTTCCAAGTCATCTGTTTTCCCCTTCGAAAGGTCTGTTATTATTGTGGGCATTTTAAGAACAAAAGAACAAACTGAAGATCACAAGCCCTGCTGGACCAGATCAAAGGCCCGTCTGGTCCATCATTCTGTTTCCAGTGGTGGCTACTGGCCAGATGATTCTGTGATGCTTATAAGTGGATTGTGAAATCAATGGCCTTTCCTTGTTGTTGTTTGTCCCAGTACACATTCAATATTCAGAAGTGTACTGCCTCTGGCCTTGGCTGTTCTATTTAGCTGTCACTTTGATGGTCCTTATTCTTCAAGAATGTGTTGCACATTCTATGCACACTTACCAGGAAGCAAATCCCATGGAGTTCAGTTGGCGGGGGGAGCGGGTTGGTCCCAGGTAAGTGTGTATAGGATTACAGACCAAACTTTTTTTTTTTTAAAGCCATCTATGCTAGTGGCCATTCCCACATCTAGTAGTGGTAAGTTCCATAGACTGTAATATGAGAAAAAGAAAAATACTTCCTCTTGTCCGTCTTGGACTGACTGCTGGCCCATTCCATTGGGTGAAGTCAAGTTTTACCATTGCTAGAGAGGGAGAAACATCTCTCAACATCTCTCTCTCTCTCTCTCTCTCTCTCCTTCCTCCCTACCATTTTAGAAAATTCTATCACAGGGCACAGAGCCTCTTTCAGCCTGAGGGCCAAATTCCATCTCAGGCACACTTTCAGGGGCCGCATTCCAGTCCGGGGCCGCATTCCAGTCAGGGACAGGGCCAGAGGCAAAAGGGGCGGCCCCCCAAACGCCAGCGTGTTTCAGCTTCAAGCTCTTGCTGCCTGTATCTGAGCCTTAGGAGAGGCATTTCAGCCTCTTGGAATGGAGAAAACACTACAAAAGGGGTGCTGAAGCTGTTTCAGCCTGGGGAATCCCAGATATTGATGCGGCTCTACTCACCCACACAGGTTTATTTTACTTACTTACTTACTTACTTATTTATTTATTTATTTAAAACATTTGTATCCCACCTTATATCATCAAGAACTTAGGGCGGCGTACAGATAAAAACAATGTAAACAGTGTAAAACAAGAAATACTTTATTGTTGTTTGGTCCAAGCAGGTTGGTCATTGGCTCCCCTCAACTAGAAGCAAAGCTGGGCCAAGGCATTTTGCTGCCTGAGGCGAAGGACAAGATGGTGCCCTTCGTCCATTTCTTGTACAGAAGCTAACTGGTCTGGTAGTTAATAGGACAGCATCCTCCACCAGACCTGAGGCAGCAGGCTAGTTTGGGGCCATGTGGTATATGTACTTCTGCCCTCCAGCAGTTGGGAATAGCTGGGGCTGCCATGGGTTGGGGGAAGGGCTGCCTCTGCTCCTCCTTGTCTGCTGCCTGAGGCACTTGCCTCATTCTGCCTAATGTTAGGGCTGGTCCTGACAGGGAAGGCAGGGGTGGAGAGACTGCAGGCATGTGAGATCTGCTTGAACCCTGAGATCCACCAACCGGAGCCTGGCGCCAAAGACACACACTAGGATTAACAGCATCGGCGCTCACTGTCCTTCCACACTAAAATCCGCTCCAGGTCACCCCAAGCTTTCTTCGTTTCGGCAGTATAGTTCAGGGTGGGAGCGGGGGTGCTTTGTTGCTGCTATTGCGGAACACTGGGGAGTCAGGAATCCTGGCTGATCTTCTGCAAATTGCCCAGAGATCTTCTGGTGGATCTAGATTTACCTTCTGCCCTCCTCTGCTATAGGGAACATTTGCCGGGGCAATGGTAGTCACTGGGTTGTGTGTTTTTAAATACAGCAGAAAGGCAGGGCTACAAATGCATGCATGCATACATACATAAAATGAACCTCTTTCCAGTTCTGGCAGTCCAGCTCCAGGATACACAGTACACCCTGCACATGTTTATTCAGAAGTTTCACTCTGTTCAGTGGGGCTTCTTCTCAAGACAGCATGCAATTTGCAGCCTAAGATTTATTTTCTCTCATATGCACCCCAATCCTTTTTCTAAGGAACCCAGGGTGGTGGTGTATGTGGAAGTTATTTATTTAATCCAACAACCCTGGAAGGTAGGTTAGACAGAAAGAGAGAGAGAGAGAGAGAGAGAGAGAGAGAGAGAGGCAGAGGCATGAGGGATACTCAAAAGTCACCCAGTGAGCTTCATAACTGGTCTGGGATTTAAATTCAGGCCTCCCCAGTCCAAGGCCATTTCTACACAAGGCATTTATCATGTGCTCATGATTGGCTGTTCATGGAAATTTGCAGGTCCTTTACACAACATCGTCAACCTCCGGGACATCACCCGTGGTTTTTCCCGGTTATCCCACCTTTAAAAAAGATTGGCGATAAACTAGAATATTTAAAAAAACCCTGCCATTTCTGCAGCGTGTAGTGCCGGCGTACCATGATCATCCCACCGCTGGATGGCGCTGTTTCATTGAAAAAATAGAAAGCCCCGGTAAAGCTGCTGAGAAAAGGTGTTTTCAGTTCCGTGTCACGCCCATCCTAATTGCGCAACAGAAACAAAATGCTCCAGTAGGGTTGCGGGATTTTCCGTTACTGTAGAGACACCCCAAGGCGAACAGCCTATTCATCCTGGCTCTGCTCGGGCCTTCTTCTTGGCTCCTGTATAGTCATAGGACCTAAGAAGCCGCCTTATACGGGCTCAGGCCACTGCTGCATCTAGCCCAGTGTTGGCAACATCGACGGGCAGTGGCACTGCAGGATTTCAGGCAGGATTCTTTCCCCCAGCCCAGCCTGGAGATGGCAGGGTTCAAACCAGGGATCTCCCGTACGCAAAATAAGTGCTCTGTCATTGAACTACGGTCCCTCCTACTAAAGATAAACTAAGATTCCAGTCCTCATGGACTGGATAAAGGGCTGACTTAAGTAGGAACATAGGAAGCTGCACTAGACCGAGTCAGATCATTGATCCATCATGATCAGTATTGTCTACACCAGCAGCGACTCTCCAGGGTTCAGACAAGGGTCTTTCCCACAGCCCCATCTAGAGATGCTGGGGATCGAACCTGGGACCTTCTGCCTGAAAAGTAGGGGTTCTACCAATGAGCTATGCCCCCCCTCCCCCAAGTCTTTGAAATACCTACAGACCCCCATAAGGGAAGTATTTAAAAGCTCCCAGACCAAGCCAGCTAATGTTGTGGCGTTACACTACATTGTTGGATCGTGGCCGCAGAGTTAATCCCAAATATGGTTCTTCTGGCATCTGAGAACTTCGTGCTCCTGCTCCCAACCTCAGAGTTTCCTCATTTGTCTGCAAAAACAAAACAAAACGCACATCTCCCAGGAAATTGTCTCTGAGTTATATTTTGAGGAAGGCTGATTTATCAGCCCATTATTACTTGCATCTCACATCCAGCAAAGGCCCATCTTCTTGGATCATAGCTATTGCCAGCTTTCTTGTTTTACAAAAAGAAAATCCATTGTGGTGCTTCTGAACTTGTGAATTCCCACTGCATCGGATTGACTAACTGTCTTATTCGCCTTGTGATAGGAATGTTGTGCATATTTTTTGCATTTTATTTTCAGTTGCCAATTTTTGTTCTCTTTCTCTCTCTCTTTAAAAGGCTGCAAAAGCAACGAGTGAACTCAGCGGGCGATTTTCCTGTTGTTAAACTGTAGGCCATAATCAAAGGGAAACAACCCGTCTTTCTTTTATTTTCTTTTTTTGAAGCAGATAAGATAGGAAAGGTTATTAATCACGGATTTCAATGGCTGTGGTGGGAATTTGAAGTTGGGGCTGGCAAGTTCCAGCTTTATATGAAACTTGTCAACATGTCCTGTAGAGCCCGACGGAGGTCCTGAGGGAGCCTTTAAAAGTCATTATGCATCTGGTGTACGATAAAGAGCAATTGGCCCGTGGTGATGTCATCCTCACGTTTTTATGTTTCACATAAAAGCAATGCAGCAACACAGTTCCTCTTGTATGGGGTAGGTGAGGGAGTGATGTCCTCAGTGGTTTTTCAACAGGGGCAAACAGGGGGTTATTATTCACCGTCTCTCAAAGTTAGGGCTGAGCTGAAACAGAAGGGTCGGTTTTATGAAAACTCTGGCTGCCGTGAAACACCTCCCATCATTTCAGTGATAGTCCCGGGGGGGGGGGGACGAGGAGCAGCTAGGTGCCATTATGATGTCATCATGTTGGCTATGTAATCCCTGATTGGCTAGATCACAGAGGCAGCAAGGAGAAGAATCTTCTTTAAAAAAAAATGGTGCCAAAGGAGCTATTGACAAGAGCAGTAAACAGGAGGAAAACAGTGCGGGAAAGCCAAGGTTTGGGAGGGTATTTGTTTGGTGAACAGTTCGAGACACCCCACCAAAACCCTTTTGCTGTGCCCAAAATGGTTGCTGATGACAATTTGGCTCAGCCAGTTGTGCTCTATGGCAGAGCACATGCTTTGCACGGAGAAGGCCCCAGTTTCAATGCCTGGAATCTCCAAATACGGCTGGGAAAGAATCCTGTCCAACCCCTGCACAGTCAATGGAAACAACAATACTGAGCTAGACAGACCAATGGCCTAACTCATTACAAGACAGTTTTGTAAGTTCATGGGGTTCCATCTCTGTGCTCCCCTGCACCCCGATCTCCTCCTCCTCCTCCTCCTCCTCCACACGCACATGGAAGAGAGAGGTGGCCAGTGAGCTGGATGAGAAGGACAGATCCCCCCACACGGGCACCCACACTGGTGTCTCATTTACTCTTCTTATTCTGTCATGCTGCTGCCAAAGCAATAGCCTTGCCCCTCCCTCAGCCTGATCATTTTGCCTCTGCTGCCATCACCCAGGCCAGTCTGCAGCCTATCCAAGAGAACAGAGGGGGTGAGAGGAAGAGTTTCCTGGCAAAGTTGGGACATGCCCCCCCCCACACACACACTCACCATTAGCAGGGGCTCCACTCTTAATTCCCCTCCAGCTGCAAAGCCTGAGCCTACGTTGCTGAGAAAAGATTACATCATGGCTGAACCATGTTAGACCTTCGAGTCGTAGTGCGAAAAACTTCCCCAACTCAGCGACCTCCAAAGTGTTGGACTACAACTCCCATTGTCCCCACTGAGCCTGCTGGGGATAATGGAGTTGAAGTCCAGCACATCTGGAGAGTGCCAGGTGGGGAAAGGCTGACTTGGGTGGATGCAATCCAGAGGTGTGCTGAGCTCATGTGTGCCATCTGCAGGTCCACTGTAGATATTTTTTTCTAAGTTATTGAGAGTGAATGCACAGCTCGATTTTTGGCCTGTCAGCAGCTGCGTTGCAGGCAGAAATCCAGCCAAGGAAGCTTTCCTCCAGCACCATGACTCTAGGCCTGCAAAAGCAGCACCATTTGGGTTCCCTGGTATGATTCAGGAACCACACAAGAAAAACAAGAGGGTGTGAGTTGATGTGGGATGGGTCGATGGGGCTGTCCCCAAAACAGACTTGCTAGATCAGAATAGAGGTAACTAGTAGAGATGGGGGAGAAATCCTCCATGGACCCCAGTGAGGCCGAATTCAAAAGAATCCGGCCCCCCGGAGTCCGTGGAGGATCGGAAGACTTACCTCTGCCTCCACGAGGAATCCTCGCCGGCCAGATCATCCCTGCTGGCTGGCTCTGAAGTGCCAGCGATACGGCTGCCATTGCCATATCGCTGGCGAGTCGGATTGAATGCAGCCACAAATGGCGTCCGGGATGCCATTTGTGGCCGTAAAGGCCTTAGTTTAAGGTAAATGCAGCCGTTTATCCATATAATAACTTCCTCCCCAAAGGAGGCAACTATTGGGCATTTCCAAAACATATGAATAAGAGAAGCATTGACCGCATTACACCTCCAACAACTGGCCAAATTTGACAGCCTTTATTAAAGAGACATTGTGGTGTCCAATAGACCAGAAGCAAAGATTTTTGCTGAATAAAGCATAACCGAAGATTTATAGAGATATCCGATACAGACGCCAAAACCCGGTCTGGTCTAACCAATGCAGCCATGACTTGTTGCAATCTATCAGTCCATTGATTAAACAAAATAGGACATTCCAATTCCCTATTCCATTCCTGCTGTAAACCACATTTATCAAATTTGTTCATTGGTAATAAGTATTTATAAACATGAATCGTAGGTCGATATATCAGGTCAGCTTCAATAAGTATTTCCAGTAACGAAGGAGACTCTGAAGCAGTGCAAGCAGCAGGACCGAATCTAGATATTAACAAATATTTCAACTGCAAATACTGCCACTCCACTATAGCAGGCAAACTAAATTTATCTTGCAAAGTTTTAAATAGCAAAAGCTCATCATCAACACCACTAACTAATCCAGGGTAAAGATTCTTTTATCTGCCCAGGTCCACCATAAAAAACATTTTCTTTCCAATTCTTAAATCTGGATTTCCCCATAAAGTCAATTTTGCATGAGAAAATGGGTCACAGTGTAATTGGTGTGACATGATACACCACACATCTCTGACTGCCATGATTGTGGGAGGAGCTCTGTCTGCCTTAATGCAGTGAGAACCTAATGCCATCCATTTAAAGAGAGGCTCCAGACAAGAAGATTCCAACACCGACCAAGGTGGAAAATCAAATCTGAGTGGAAAAGACCAACATTTGGTACATGTCAGCAAATAAGCCTGATGGTACATAGCTGTAGATCCAGAAAACTGAACCTGCCTTTGTTAATTGGAAGTTGCATCCTTTTCAAAGATATTTTTGGTGGAAAGGAACCCCATAAGAATTTATGAAACAAAGCATTAAGTTTTTGAAAGTAATTGCCAGGTATAAGTATAGGGATCCCATGTATAACATAAATAATTTGAGGTATACTATTCATCTTAAGTGTATTAACCTTACCCCATAAACTCAACTTTAAAGATGCCCATCTATCTATATCTCACGAAATATCATTAATCAACTTATTTAAATTTAAACTAATGATTTGAGATATATCTCTAGGGATAATTATTCCCAAGTAAGTAATAGACTCTGGGCACTGTTGAAATTGCCAGTTGGCTAATATCCTATCTCCAGTCAACATTATTTCCAACTTTGACCAATTAATTGAAAGCATTAATCAGTTTCATCAAAGCTGGAACCGACGACTGGAGTTTCGAGATAAATAACAAGAGATCATCAGCATAAAGCCTAATTTTAAATTCTAAACCAAAATGGACAAATCCATGAATACAATTTTGTCTAATAGCACATGCCAGGGGTTCCAAACATAGGTTGAATATCAATGGGGAAAGTGGACAACCTTGTCTGGTGCCCCGCCCAAGTAAAAAAAAAAAGGCAGAAAATTAACCGTTAGTCATTACTCTTGGAGCTGAGTATAAGATTTTAACCCATTTCAAAAATTCTATAGGAAAACCAAAATTAGTCAGTGTGATAAAAATAAATTTCCAATGAATTTTGTCAAAGGCCTTTTCTTCATCCAAGGAAATGATGGCCACCTGGTCAGTTCTTTCAGAGTTTAAAGCAACTAGATCAACAACTAATCTAAGATTATCAGCCCACTGTCTGTTTTTAATAAATCCCACCCGGTCTGGTCTAACCAATGCAGCCATGACTTGTTGCAATCTATCAGCCAAGATTGCTGTTGATATTTTGATATTTACATTAATTAATGATATAGATCAACAGCACAATAAGTATGATCCTTGCCAGGCTTAGGAATCACACTAACATAAGCATCATTTAATGATGAAGAAAGGGAGCCCACTTCAAAAATATGTTTATAGAGGTGATACAACTTTGGGGCTAAAAAACTGGAAAATATTTTATACCACTCAATTGGGAATCCATCCAGACTGGGTGATTTCCCAGTGTTCATTTTCATTATTGCATTCATAATTTCCTCTAAATGCAGAGGAGCTAAAAGGAACTGTTGTTGTGAAGAATCTAAACATGGAAGATTGATCTGAGAAAAAAAGCTTCCGTATCTTGCTCTGGTATCTTATTACCAGAACTATACAGATCAGGATAAAACTTTAAAAATTGTGAGTTTATATCTGTAGGAGAGGTATATACTTTGCAACTCTCATCTTTAATAGCTAAAATGACATTTTTATGTTGATGCTGTTTAAGGCGATGTGCAAGGATCTTACCAGGCCATTCGCCACTTTCCCAATTTTTCTGTTGTAGATAGGTCAGAGCAAATTCTGTCTGCTGTGAAATAATATTATTCAGCTCATGCTTAGTATTCTGTAGCTCTTGATAGAGTTGTGCTGTGGGGGAAGTGGCAAACTGAGTTATTAGAAATTTCAGCTTCTTGTTTAAAAACATCTGTGGAGTTGTTTTTTTTTTAAGTTTCTTTTGATAAGTAGCATAAGAAATAATTTGGCCCCTTATAAAAGCTTTACTGGCTTCCCACTCAATGGCACACGAAGCCACCATATCCTCATTAGTATTAAAATACTCTGTTAGTTCAGCTAACATCTGAATTTTAAACTTCTCATCACTGAGAAGAGAAACATCAAAACACCAAAGACCGGGGGCCTTAAGAAGAGTGTCAGAAAGTTGCAGTTCCAAACATACTGGGGCACGATCTGACGCTACCAATGTGTCAATCTTGCAAACTTTGATTTGACATACTAAAGATGTAGAAATCGAAAAATAGTCTAATCTAAAGCAATTATAGTGAACTGGTGAAATAAAAGTATACCCTCTGTCAGCAAGACGCAAAATTCTCCAAGCATCAATTAAACCATATTCCATCATATAAGCCTGGAGTACCGATCTCACCGCAGATTGGGTCTTCGGACAAGATGTACTCCTAACAAAGGATCTAAGATTTCATTAAAGTCCCCACCCACAATCAAATAACCATATGCGATATCAATCAGTTTAGCAAAACAATAATGAAACATGACCGTAGAATCAATATTTGGCCATATACACTGATCATAGCAATTAATTTTCCCATATACTTCCCTACCATAATCAAAAAAAGCCCCCCAGTATCAAGAATCACCTGTTGAACTACCATAGAAGATTGCTTACGTATTAAAATACTTAAGCAATCAGGCTAAGAAATAGTGACTGGCCCATGATTGCCCGGCGAACATCATGGATGCGTGGGGAGCTGAACTTGGGTCTCCTGTTCCTAGTTGGACGGACACCCTAACCACTGTGCCATATTGTTCCTGTGAAATGTAAACGCAGAGCACAAAGGAACAGACCCCTCCTGTTTTTTGTTCCTAGTGGCTTTTACTCGGACTGGTGGTAGAGTGCTTCTGGGTGAGGAGGTTCCATTTAGCCATCATGGCTGATCACCTTTGATGAACCCGACCAATGTACCTAAAGCTAAGAAAATCCATCGAAGCTATTTATCTTAGGGATGGATTTATTTATTTATTTCATTTATATCTGCCTTTTTTCCTATTGCAAGGAACCCAGGGTGGCTTATATGATCCTCCTCCTCTCCATTTTATCCTCACAACAGCAACCCTGTGAGGTAGGTTGGGCTAAGAGTCTGTGACTGAATGTTGGAGAAATCTGCTTGGGGACTGGAGTTTGACAAGTTTTCCTAGGCTTGCCCCCCCCACCCCCGAGACTACATCTGGATTCCTGCTGCAGTGCCCAACTCAATCTGCAGCGAATCGGGACAGTTAGCGGATTTTCTAGGAATTTTGCATGGGGGGGGAGGTTCTGCAGTTTGTGCACATTTCTGTGCAATTTATACAAATTACAGCTGAATTTGCATGATTTGCACAAATTCAGCCACAATTTGAGCAAATTTGGCTATAATTTGCCAAATTGTTTAGAAATTTGTGCAAATTGCAGAACCTTCCCATTTTTTAAAAAAAAAATCTGCAAAAAAAGTTCCCAGAGTTTGGGGAACAGCCCGTAGCTCAGCTCGCAGAAGCAAACCGAGTCGTACACACTGCGGAACACTGTCAAGTCCCAAAAGAACAATACTTCTCAACGATGGACATCCCCTATCTATCTATCTATCTATCTATCTATCTATCTATCTATCTATCAGTCAATCAGTTAAATGTGTATGCTGCCCAACCAGCAGATGCCCTCAGGGCAGTTTGCAATCATCATCATCAACAACAACAACAACATAGTAACAACCAATGTTAGAGGGGCCCTGCGAGGGAAGTTAGGGGTGCATGCAGAGGAGAGAGGGCCTTTTCTCCACTGGCCCCACAGCTCTGAAATAAGTTGCCATCAGGGTTTCGTCAGGTCCCATCATTGCAGACTTTTAAGAATGGCCTGAAGACGTACTTCTTTACTGTGGCCTTCCCCCGATTATGTTTTATCAGACTGGGTTATAGCTTCAGTTGTGTTGTAGGCCCTGTCTTTTGCAGATGCTTGTTGTTTTGTGGAACGTTTGCTGCTTTTATTAATGCATTGTTGTTGTTGTTTTAATTGTGAAATTTATTACTTGATGCACACTGGCCTGGGAGGGCTGCTGCCCTGAAAGGCAGCCTATAAATATTTTAAATAAATAAACAAACATTAAAAATATTAAAGTGACAGCAGTAATGTTAATAATCAGAGCAAGAGATTAAAAAAAATAAGTGGCTTTGGAAGAGAAAGGTCTTAACCTGGCATCTAAACATATACAGTGTCCATCATCTAGAGGCAGTGAGTTTCATCCATTATGTAGGATGACCATTTGAATGGCTGTCAGAGGACAGTCCTCTGTTTGAAGGCATCATGTATTTGAAGAGCTGTCCAATCCAAGTCCAATTTAAAGATAAAGGACCCAAAGTAGAGAGAGCAGCAGGGGGCCCTTGAAGTTGCCAATCCATAGTTAGCACCTTGCAAGCAGACAGAGCAGCTAGCACCCAGATTACCCGGTCACAGATGATCTTTCAACTTCCTACCTGTAGTCTGAATTGGTCCATCTCAGACACAGGTAGACCACCTTCACTATTGTTTCAGAGAAGTAGAGCTATTATCTATCTAATGCAACCTTCACCGACACAGTGCCCTCCCGATCTGTCAGACTACAACTCCCATTGTCCCCAGGAAGCATGCTGCCCAGTGTGATGGGAGTTGTAGTCCAATATGTTGGGCAGGTGCTGGGTTGAGGGAGGCTGATCAAATCAATCACGCTGCATGTCTAAGCATACCAGTCTTGGGCCAGCAAAAGGTCCCCCCTGCCCCCGCTCCTTTGGCAATCCCAAATTCTTCCTTTTTACATAAAATTTACAACCTCCTGAAACAGTTTGCACGATGGACCTCCCAAGCATTGAATGCTCGCTGCATTGTGTGTATGTGTGTGTGTGTATTTTCAATGTATCTGAGCTTGCATGACTCCTAATGGATTGAAATAATCACATTCCACATTAGGTGTTAATGCTCCTGACATTTGCCTGCCCGTCCTGAGAAATGCATGTACCAACTGCCCACAGACCTTGCGACCAAATTGTAGCTTTCCAATGTGTGCCTCGAAGCTGCCTTCCTTGCCGCACATTTGCTGATTCATTTGTTGCAGCAAATCGTGGGGAGGGTCACCCCACCTCGCACACGCACACTCCTCCAGGCCCGTCCTTCAGCGATGGGGCAGTATAGAAATGTAATAATAAATAAATAAAGACATGTTGGATGTTAGCTTTGGCAATCGGTGGAACAGATTCAAAGACAACAAAGAGATTTTTCAAGATGTGCCCGTGGTTGGAATGCTTTGGTTTGAAGTTGCAGCCGCAGTAAAACACATCTTTGTTGCCCGTGATTTGTGAGGAAAGTGCTTTTGCCCCTGTGTGGTAGGCACAGCTGAAGAAACACATTAAACTTCTGAAGTGTCAAGGGAAAAGGGTCTATGGTTTGATTTCAAGCCCTGGAACCATTTGGGTGGAAAATTCTGGGCAGCCTTGTAGGGATTCCTTAGGGCAGAAAAGAGCCACTAACAAGATCAGGTGTTGTAGCACATTCCCCAAGAAGAAAAACTAAAGCAGTGAAGGCTTCTTTTTTTAGTTTAAAGGGGAGGGGAGAGATAATTAAGGATTATCTTGCACTGCAATCCTATAGCCATTTAAGAACATGAAAACATAAGAGCCGTGCTGGATCAGACCAAAAGCCTATTTAGTCAAGCATTCTGTTTGCTCAGTGGCCAACCAGCCAGGTGCTCCAGTGGGAAGCCCACAAGCAGGACATGAGTGCAACAGAAGCGTCTTGCTCATGTTTCCCAGCAACTGGTATTCTGAAGTATACTGCCTCTGATTTGGGAGGCAATATATAGTGTTATGTGTTTGGGGTCAGTCTAAATTATCTTTCAGGATACCTTACAGCTCAGAGACTCTGCTTTCAAAGAGATTCAGGATCTTCCAGCTATGTAACTCTTGATTCTAGATACTAACATTGAATAGTATGAGAAGAGCAATCTGTGCAGATGCCTGAGAGGGCAATTTTCAATGGAAGCTACAATGGAAATACCCTGGCAGTCATGTGCACATGCAGAGACAGTTCCCATGTCACTTCCTCCATATCCGAGACCACTTCAGCAAAAGGGTGACCTGCTAGGTCAGCCAGTTCCTGACTTCTGAAAGGTGTTGAAGGGGCGCGGCCATCGTCTCCCTCATATTTTGCACAACAGGAAACTTTAAAGCGGGGGTAGGCAACTGGGTGCCCTCCCGATATTTTTGGCGACAACCTCAAAGCCTCATGCAGTTACTTGGTCGGGGTGGTGGGGGGCATCCTTCATTGACTTTTCCCTTGGGGTGTTGCATCACAGAAGCCACCCAGGTTGAAATATTAAAAATTGGTTCAATGTGGCCAGCAGGAACCGCTGGACAATATTTCTCCAGTGTTGGGATGTGGGGTGGAAGGATAAGGGTAGCTGCTGCCTCGAGGAAGAGGGATCATGCAGTGTGTGCTGGTTTTGAACATGGAGGAATAGTTAACTAATCAGGGTGACTGGGTGTCCTCTTTTACAGAAAGCAATCCTCTATTTGAAGAGCTGTCTTTTCCAATTCTAGGTGAAAGATAATGAACCGTAAGAGCTGTAGCTATCAGCTATTAACTCCTGGACAGTGGCAACCACATAGGTCACCTAGTCACAGTCTTCCACGGTATGCTGAGGTATACTGCATTTCTATTTAAATTATAATTATTTCTCAATTTGCGTCTATACATACAAATTAACATATGCAAACGGCATGCAAATCATTGTCCTCCTTTGTCTTCTTTTGGGGTGATTCATGAGTAGCCATCCTATTGAACTGCTTGGGGATTTTATTATATTTAGCAGTATATAATTAGCACAAATAAATAAAAAAAATAATAAACATGCAATACCCCCACCCCACCTGCATTGGGATGTGGCACAGCTTACCTTACACTCATCAGCCCCTTGAATGGGAATCTTTGAGGACAGGTCTCTTGGTATTTGTTCACAAAACACCGTACAGCCCACTGGTCATCAGCAGGTAGGTTGCATTGCGCCTGTTTTTTTCTGGGGGAGAGGTGAGACAGAAAGGCCCCCTCCATCAGATTGGTTGGGACCAACCGCTATTTGGCTCCTCCCCTCCCAGAACTGTCTCCCGCAGCAGTCAATCCATCTAATCATTATAACAATTCTACAAGCTTAGGTATGAATTGCCACTAGAATTAGCTTATTTTCCTCTTCCTCACCCATCCCTTTTGCCTTTTGTGCCATGTCGGTTAGATCATATGCCATTATTTGAAGTTGTAAACTGCCTTGAGTGCACTGATAGAAAAGCAGTATAGAAATGTTGCAGCTAAGTAAATAAGGGCGCAATCCTATGGCTGGCTGGCTGGGGAATGCTGGGAATTGTAGGACTTTTTCCTGCCTAAACATCCATAGGATTGTACCCTAACTAAGTAAAAGGGATATGCATGTTGATAACCCCAAAGTTAGCTCCGGGTCTTCACGTCCACTTTGGGACTTGAGTAGTAAATACATTCGGTGTATATCAGGGAGCCAAAGGAACCTTCAACTCCCGCTGAGAAAGGAAGCCCCATTTTCCAATCTGGCTCCTATCTCTCTCAATCGGAGTTTGGCAACTCCTGCTGGCTCATTATTATTCCAGGTGGCTAGGTGTTGGAGTTAATGGCTGGGGGTTTCTGTGCAGCTTTGACAATTGCAGCAATTTTCCTATCACCGTCTCTGACATGTTACTTTCTTGCCGGGTGGGCAACGAAGGGGGTAACTGTAGGTTTTCAAGCTTCTGAACCTTCCCTAATTATATCTCCAATCAACATGCCCCACTGCAGATAGCAAACCCTCGGCAGGAGAGGCGATGAGTGAGAAAAGGAGTAACGGACAGGAGCGGGGGGGAAAACAACGGGCTCCAGAGGAAGGCAAAAGAGATCAACATGGAGTTTAGATTTGTGAGAAGGGAGTTCCTTTTCCTTGATATTCCAACATCTGCAATGCACATTTGCAAGGGTGTGTGTGTGTGTGTGTGTGTGTGTGTTAAAAAAGAGTCTACTAGCAGGCCAGTGTCTTTGGGGAAGAGGGCTCATGAACCACACAAGACTTGAAGATGGATGGATAGATGCAGTATACACAACTTTCTGGAGGGTCTGTCTAGTAAATCCATAGACCATGACTGGACAATGTGGTGTCCGAGGATTGTTTTCAACTTTTTGAGGGGTGGGCAGGAGAGGGCTGTATGTGAGATGAGGTGGGAGTCCCTTATGCATGGCTCTTCATACCCGTGCTTTAAAAATCCTATTTTGCAACCCAAATATATTCTACGGTTTTAATCCATCCTCTATATGTATCATTATTTGCATGTGTATCTCAAGCGTAGGGATGGGTGATAATTTTGTTTGCTTTGTTTCTTGAAAAGAGAAGAACGTACCACAATTTTGGAAATTTCTTCATTAACAGGATGGAAAGAAAGTGAGATTTTTTTAAAAAAATGAATGTGGGAGAAAGTGAAACTGGCAGAGGGCTTTGAGCACTTTATTTATTTATTGCTTGCTTGCATTTATTTTCCCCTTGCAAGGAACCCAGGGTGGCTTACATTATCCTCCTTCTCTCCATTTTATCCTCACAACAACAACCCTGTGAGGTAGGTCGGGCTGAGAGTCTGTGACTAGCCCAAAGTCACCCAGTGAGCTTCCATGGCTGAGTGGGGACTAGAACCTGGATCTCCCGGCTCCCAGCCCAGCACTCTCAACACTACACCACACTGACTCTCTTTAAGAGTACTTTGCTCTTAAAAGTCTGAATCAAAAGTTTGAATCCCTGTGTATTCAACTATGTTTGTGGTGCTAAATTAGGAGTGCCACCCTTTTTTTCCTGACAAGCTCCTATCTTGAACAGCTACATAGTAGGCAGGTACAAAGTTCCTCCCTATTCTGGGAATAGCTGTCCTTATTGAATATGGCTGCCGGTGCAGATGGGTGAGAATTTTGTTTCTGTCCATTTTTTATAAGAATTTACCAAACTTCGCAGAATTCTTCATATTTGCGATAGAAAGAACTAGGGATCTGAAAAAAAATCGAATGTGGGGGAAAACAAAATAGAGAGATTCCTCCATCCCTTCAAGGAGAGCAAAGGTTGATTTATATCAGCAACTTCTGGGGGTTGGGGGGCTGTATTGCCCCTGCCCTCTGCGCTGCCGATTTTGGAGCCAAAATTTGGCAGCATGTTTGCAGCATTGGCCGAAACATGGCAATTTTGCTGGAACATTTGGAAGCAAAATCCAAACATTTCCTTCTTTTAGCAATTCCAAACTCATCCAAGGCCAGCCTCTTCTGGCCCCTTGCTAGTAAGTGCAAGCCCTAAAATACACCTCAGCTTGCATCCAACAAAGAATTTTCTTCCGGGGATGAATTGCTCATTAATCAGTACTGTTTGTTGCTATCACCTAGACCAGATGAAAACAGCCATGGCTCAGTGGCAGAGCCCCTGCTTGGCATGCAGAAGGTCCCGGGTTTGTTCCCCGGCATCTCCAGTTAGGGCTGGAAAAATTCCTGCCTGAAACCTTGGAGAGCCGCTGCAGTTAGTGACCACAATACTGGGCAAGATGGACCAAGGATCTGACTCAGTATCAGGCAGTTTCCAATGCTCCAATAAAACCATACATTGTACATGCCGGAAAGCAATGGCCAGAATAATACCAGGAGCACGGGGGAAAAGTCGTCTGCAAAACTTAGAAGCCAGTGAGATTTTCTGGGAGCCAGGTAGGAGGAGACACGGACACCTACTTAACTGCCTCTGTGGTGGCAATCCAAGTGCGAATCTCCATGCCCAAATCTTTTAGGCACCAGCACCTTCAGTGTCCTAATTTTCAGTCCTGTCTTTTGGGGAGCTGGCAGAGGACAGTCCTCAATTTGTAGGGCTGTAAGAGGAGAACCGTCTATTTGAAGAGGAGTCCAGCCCAAGCATGCTATAAAGTTAAAGAACCATAAGGAAGGAGAGCGGGGTGGTGGTTGAAGTTGCCATTAACACTTAACACCTGGATAGCAGACTGAGCAAATACAGGAGTCACCTAGTCAGTCTTTTCCACTATGGCGGGATATATTGCATTTCTATTTACATTATTATTCTTTCTAAATTTTCACCTATACATTTACATTTGTTTTGGAAATGTGTGCATGGCCACCCTACGATGGCTGCTGAGTCTCCAGATCTTTTGCACCCTTGGCCAAAAGGGTAATTTTATGCTTTAGGAACCTGAAGACATTTCCATTGATGTCCACGGTGCTGCTCTTCTTCTCCCAGGTCAGTGCTACCATAAATATTTTTGCAGCACAGTGCTGGAGCTAATGAAACATCTCTTCCTCCCCGCATCTCATGGCTTTTGTGGCCACCCTGTTATCAGAACAACCTGCCTCCTGTTAATAACCTAGCACTGAAATAAAAAAAAGGGGGAGGGAGAGAAACAACATGCCTATTATCACCACCATCTCACAGCCCTTCATTTGTTTTCTCTCCTAATTGGAACTGAAAGGGCTAAACCTCTCAGTGGTAGAAGAGCTCTTAGCTAGGGAAGCATGCTCCTGTTGCACCAGAGCAGTAGGTGGCAGCGTTCTATACTTCATGAGGTCATGAGTTTGGAGGTTGATACGTCTCACTCGTCTTCTGCACACTGAAGAGAAGACGAGGTCCAGTGCTAAGGAAAAAGGAATTTCTGCTAGTGCTGTGCTGTGCCGAAAATTTCTTTCACGTATTTTGTGACTGTTCTCACTCAATTTGATAGAAAAGGAATTGCTTTAGAAAAGAAATTCAAAGGAGAAGAAAAATTTTGAGAAATTCTCATGGGTTGGGTTTGGGGTTCTGGTGCTTACCTTACTTATGAGGTGGCTGAGGAGTGTGTGCAAATCTCCTGTCTTTCGTTGTATAATCATCTCTCCAGCAGCCTGTAGCCTCCTCAGCTTCCCGTACTGCAGTTAAAGCCCGGGGGAAGACATCATGTGGTAAATTCTCCCACAGATTAGAAAGTGCAGGCAGCCTGGGAAAGCGCAGGGCAATGAAAAGATGTGTAGCAGAAAACACACACACACACACACACACACACAGCACCCTCAGCCACCTTGCAGTAATTAGATAAGCTCAAAAACCAAGAAGCTGTGCTACAACCCCTGCCAATGGGGAGCCCTACCTGTGAGAAACTGTTGGAGAATTTCTCCTCCCCCTACAGAAATTAGGTGAAATTGTCTCTCCCCCAATCCCATTTCTCTCCCCACAGATAGGGTGGAGTATTTCAAGAGGCCATTTGTGCACTGCTCTAATTTCTGCTGTTCTGATCAGCTGCAAAGGACTTGTTCTAATAGTGGATTCAGTTCTGTGGCTCCTTCTATGAAGGCGTTTGGGTAGCTGCATGTTTTCGTTCCCCAGAGCATAGTAATTCCAGCATTTCCCACAATTCCTAGTTAAACTGCAATTCATTTTTTAAAAAATTCAAAACCACACACCCAATGGCAGTCTTATAAAACGGAGGAAGGGGAAACATGCACAGCCCTAGTAAAACAATATTTTAAATCAGAAATCTTGGATGCATACCTGAAAATGTGGCAACAGCTTTTAAGAAGTCTGTTCCTTTTTACATTTTCATACTGAAGAAGTCCTACTGGGCACATGTTTCCCATTCTGGATGTAGGTATAAATGGTTGCAGAGAGGAAGGGTTAAGCTGTGGAGGGTCTGGGTTGCCACCCACTAGGCGCACACGTTACAATTGTCCAGTATGGATTTGTTAACTGGCCCTAATTTACTTATTGGAATATTTGTATTTGATTCGATCCAGAGACACTTGTAATTAAGAAAACACTGCGTCTGAGTAATACTATGTGAGGGAGTGTGGTACATAAGAGCTAGGATGGCCATGGGTCCTACGCTACAGAGGGCATTCCTCTATTTGAAGGCATCCTCTCTTTGAGAGTCCAAATCTGATTTAAAGTTAAAGAATCCTAAGAGGGGAAAGCAGCAGGGGCCTTAAGACTAGAGCTGTGCACAAATGGCCTCTTGAAATTCTCCTACTTCCTTGTTGGCAGAGAAATTTGGCAGACAATTTCACCAAATTTCTCCAGGTGGGAGGAGAAATTCTCAACCATTTCTCCCAGGTAGGGAGGGCTCCCCATTGGCAGGGCTTGTAGCACAGCTTCTTTCCTTTTTCCTAAGGGGTTTGGCAGTTTTCATGCTGCAACAGCATCAATTCCCTTGGCAAGCTGGCCTCCAGTTTGCATCCACTGCAGTGCAGATTGGGGCAATGTTGTGTCCAGCTCCAGGGCTGAGGTGGAGTTAGTGCTCAGCCAAAATCTGCCCTCCAATTTCCTGAAGGTTTTTGCCCCCTATGAAAGAAGCTTCCCTTGTTCTGCCTCATTCAGGATGTTTTATCATTTATTTTTTTGGAGTTTTTGAGCTTACCTAATCACAGCCAGCCTCCCAGGGAGGCCTGCATGTCCTGATCTGAAAAAGCCCTATGGGAGGGATTACCTCATGTTGCCTTAAACTGGGCTTAGTTGAAGGATAGGAAGCTGAGGAGGCTACAGGCTGCCAGAGAGATGATTGTACGATGAAAAACAGGACAGGATATGACACTCCTCGGACACCTCCTAAGTAAGGTAAGCCCAAGGCCAGATCTACACCTTGTGTCATATCATTACGATCCCATCATAGGACCTGGCTCTTTAGAACACAGAACATAGGGAGATCCCTTACACTGAGTCCGACCATTTGTCCATCTAGTCCAGTATTATGACACTGCCTGGCATCAAGGGCTGTCCAGGGTTTCAGGCAGGAATTTCCCCAGCCCTACCTGGAGATTCCAGGGGTAGAACCTGGAACCTTCTGCATGCAAAGCAGATGCTCTACCACTGAGCTATGGCCCCTCCTGAACTGCCTTTGAGAACATAAGAAGAGCCCTGCTGGATCAGACCAAGGGTCCATCTAGTCCAGCATTCTGTTCACACAGTGGACAACCAGCTGTCGACCAGGAACCCACAAGCAGAACACAAGTGCAAGAGCACCCTCCCACCCATGTTCCCCAGCAACTGGTGTACATAGGCTCACTGCCTCTGGTACTGGAGGTAGCATGTAGCCATCAAGACTAGTAGCCACTGATAGCTTTTTCCTCCAGGAATTTGTCCAGCCCCCTTTTAAAGCCGTCCAAATTGGTGGCATCCTGTGGTAGCGAATTCCATAGTTTAACTGTGTGCTGTGTGAAGAAGCCCTTCCTTTTATCTGTCCCGAATCTCCCACCAATCAGCTTCATGGGATGACCCCATTGGGTTCTAGGATTTTGAGAGAGGGAGAAAAATGTCTCCCTATCCACATTCTCCACACCATGCATAATTTTGTAGACCTCTATCACGTCTCCCCTTGAGGGTCAGGTAATGTGAATGCTGATAAATTTGCTGTTGGTTGCCTTGATTTTTCTGATGCTCTTGTTTCTCTTATCATTTTGTTTACTTTGTGTTGTTGTTGCAGTTTTGATAGTCTGTTATTTTTGTTCATTCTACACCGATTTTTAAAAAGACATTTTTAAAACAGGTTTTGTCAGCTGCCCTGGTGGAACTCTCTTCATGAAAGAAAGGCAGGATGTAAATATTTCAACAAACAAACAAACAATGCCATCAACTGCAGGATGACAGACTGACAATTGACATTCTATTACCATTGTGTAGGATTGCAGATCTCGGGGGTTTGAGTCAAAGTTTTGAGGTTTGGGGGTCTCCAGGACAAGGAGAGAAATCACAGGAGAAAAAAACAGGCAGAAGGTAGGGGAAGAGGCTGTTTTGCGCAGGACCATCCTTAGAAGCCTTTTGCACCTTCTAAAATTTAAATCAACCCCCTTCCACAACATGTTAATCCAATCTCAGAGTCTTTCTCATGACACACAAGGAATTAGAATGGGGAGAAGAGGGGAAAAAAATCTTTCAGAGGGCTGATGAAATGGCCCCACTTCCCTCTCTCATCTCTCTCAGTACAGCCAGCTGGAATGGCAACTGGTGGTGATGGTTGAGGGAGGAGAAGCCTTCATGTGGGAGGTCTTCACACACACACACCACACACACACCTTCACACACCTTCACACACATACACACACACACACACACACCCCACAGAGTACTTCCCCAGCGAGTTCCAATCCCAGAACCTCAGGACTTGAGCTACAGGAAGCCTGGCAATTATTATTATTATTATTATTATTATTATTATTATTATTATTATTATTATTATTATTACATTTATATCCCGCCTTTTTTCCTCCAAGGAACTCAAAGCGACATACATAATCCTCCTCCTCCTCCATTTTATCCTCACAACAACAACCCTGTGAGGTGGGTTGGGCTGAGAGTCTGTGACTGGCCCAAAGTCACCTAGTGAGCTTCCATGGCCGAGGGGAGACTAGAATCCAGATGTCCTGTGTCCCAGTCCAACACTCTAACCACTACACCACACTGGCTCTCAAAACTGGAGCTTTGAGTCCTTGCTGATATGAAATGGGTTTTCTGAGTGTTTCAGATCCACCCAGCAAGCTCCCGCATTGGCACCCCTGATGATCTGGCAGGTGACATAACTGCCAAATGGTACCCCCCCACACTGCCACCTTGGTTTCAGGGGTGGGATTTCATTTGCTCTTCACTTTGTGTCCCAAAGTCTCAACATTTGGCAGAACCCAAGGTGTGAATCGAAACACCAGCAGGCCAGATTGCTTGGCAACAAATGAATCCCAAGCCACAAACGTGTTTCAAACTTTCAGTCTTTTGCCAAATAGGGTAGAAGGAACATCCCCACTGGATGAGGTGCCAAACAGCAATGTTTCTCATGTTGTGTGGAGTATTTCGCTCTATCTGAAAAAGATAAATGATGATTAATATCCCACATACCCCTCAAGGAACTTCATAAAACCCCTGGACATGTGGATGGCTTTTTAACATGTTCTTATCCATCCCAAGCTTTCAGATGACTTCCCAATGAAATGGCATATTGAGAAAACACCACCCTTTGCTAATAAAAGAAGGATAAACTTTGCAGCTAGATGTTCATAGCATCATAGAATAGTAGGGTTGGAGGGGGCCTACAAGGCCATCGAGTCCAACCCCCTGCTCAATGCAGGAATCCAAGTCAGAGCATCCCTGGCAGATGGCTGTCCAGCCTCGTCTTGAATGCCTCCACTGTGGGAGAGCCCACTACCACTATGTTGCTAGAAAGGAGACAAGGTTATAAAGATAAAGCAGAGGTGGGTCACCTGGTGCCCTCCAGATGTTTTGGACTACAACTCCCATAAGTTGGAGAGAGCTTCGGCTAATGGGCGGTATAGAAATAAATGAATAAATAAATAAGCCCTGACCATTGGCACTACCGTAGAATTGCGCTCATTTCACTAGGGATGTACGAAAGTTCCGCACGGATCTCGGGGAGGCAGAATGCCAGTGCATTCAGCCCCCCGAAATCGGTGGCGGAATGGCCCGTCACCCCCCCGGGACGACACTTACCTCGGGCAGATCTTTCTGGCGGCGGCGGCTCTGGCGGCGGCTGCGGTTCGGCGGCGGTGGCTGCGGCGGCCGGTCTTCCGACCAGCTGCCACCGCCGCCATTTCCAGGTTAAAAAAAAACGTGATAGGCTATGTAAAGATTTACGTAGCCTATCACGGCTAGATTTTTAAAAAACACAGTGATAGGCTACGTAAATGTTTACGTAGCCTATCACGGCTGACTTAAAAAAAAACACAAACAAACGCGCGTACGCAAATGGCGGCAGCCATGGCTGCCACCATTTGCGTTCCTTATTTTGGCACATTTTAGTCTACGTAAACGTTTACGTAGACTAAGACGGCGAAAATAAGGGGAACGCAAATAGCGTAGACGCTACGCTATTTGCGTTCCCCTTATTTTCGCCGTCTTAGTCTACGTAAATGTTTACGTAGACTAAGACGTGCCAAAATAAAGAACGTAAATGGCGGCGGCCATGGCCGCTGCCATTTGTGTATGCGCATTTTTGTTTTTTAAATCAGCCGTGATAGGCTATGTAAACATTTACGTAGCCTATCACGGCTGACTGCAGGGACGCAAATGGCGGTGGCTACAGCCGCCGCCATTTGCATCCCTGCTAGCCAGCGGCCGGATGTCTGGCTGCTGGCGGAGCCGGCTGGCGGCTCCGCAGAATTGCTGCAGAGCACAGCCAGCCAGCCAGGATTCCAGGGGGGAGGAACGGAGCGCCTCCCCCCTCGGCCAGGATTCCAGGGGGAGGGACGGAACACCTCCCCCCCACCATCAACATAATCCGTGGAAAGGTAAGTCACTTTCGTACATCCCTACATTTCACATGCCAGCAAGGTTATGCTCAAAATCCTACAAGCTAGGCTTCAGCAGTATGTGAACCGAGAACTACTGGAAGTACAAGCTGGGTTTTGAAGAGGCAGAGGAACTAGAGATCAAATCGCCAACATTCGCTGGATCATGGAGAAAGAAAGAGAATTCCAGAAAAATGTCTATTTCTGCTTCATTGACTACACGAAAGCCTTTGATTGTGTGGATCACAATAAACTGTGGCAAATTCTTAAAGAGATGGGAGTACCAGACCACCTTACCTGTCTACTGGGAAACCTATACGAGGGTCAAGAAGCAACAGTAAGAACCGGACATGGTGGAACAACCGATTGGTTCATTGGGAAAGGAGTACGACAAGGCTGCATATTGTCGCCCTGCTTATTTAACTTTTATGCAGAGTACATCATGAGAAACACTGGGTTGGATGAATCCCAGGTCAGAATTAAGATTGCCAGGAGAATTATCAACAACCTCAGATACGCAGACGATACCACCCTAATGGCAGAAAGCGAAGAGGATCTAAACAGCCTCTTGTTGAGGGTGAAAGTGGAGAGTGCAAAAGCTGGTTTGAAACTCAACATTAACAAAACTCAGATCATGGCATCTGGCCCCATCACTTCCTGGCATATAGAAGGGGAAGAAATGGAAGCAGTGACAGATTTTATTTTCTTGGGCTCCAAGATCACCACAGACGGTGACTGTAGCCATGAAATTAAAAGATGCTTGCTCCTTGGGAGGAAAGCTATGGCAAACCTAGACAGCATAGTAAGAAGCAGAGACATCACCTTGCCGACAAAGGTTCGTAAAATCAAAGCTATGGTTTTCCCAGTAGCAATGTATGGCTGTGAGAGCTGGACTATAAGGAAGGCTGAGCGCCGAAGAATTGATGCTTTCGAACTGTGGTGCTGGAGAAGACTCTTACGAGTCCCCTGGACTGCAAGGAGGTCAAATCAGTCCATCCTAAAGGAAATCAACCCTGACTGCTCATTGGAAGAACAGATACTGAAGCTGAAGCTCAAATATTTTGGCCACCTAATGTGAAGAGAAAAGTCACTGGAAAAGACCCTGATGCTGGGAAAGATTGAAGGCAAAAGGAGAAGGAGACGGCAGAGGATGAGATGGCTAGATAACATCACCGATGCAATGAATATGAACTTGAGCGCACTCTGGGAGAGAGCAGAGGACAGGAAGGCCTGGCGTGCTATGGTCCATGGGGTCACGAAGAGTCGGACACGACTTAACGACTGAACAACAACAAATTGGCATTACTGTCCAGGCTTATGGGAGTTGTAGTTCATAACATCTGGAGGGCACCAATTTACCTACTCCAGGGCTAAACTATGCATAATATTTCCCCTGATATATAGATATAGGTATAATGCAGCTGCAGAGGCTACTATATTGTATGCACCTTGGAAGCAGAGCAGTGGCCTGTATAGAAAATGCTGTAAAGTGCCATGTACCTTAGTGGTTCTGGATAAGATATTATAAGACTATTGGTAACTATTGTTGCAAATGTGTAGGGCAGCCTGGTGCCCTCTAAATGTTTTTAGACTACAACTCCCATCACCCCTAGCCAGCACAACCCAACGTTCAGGGATGATGGGAGTAGTAATCCAAACATCTGGAGGGCACCAGTTTGGGAGAAGTTGGTGTAGAACACCTATTTCTTATTTATTAGTTCCTACCACAGCTAAGAAAGGTGGAGCAACATGGTTTGGGGTTCACTTGAACGCCAAACAAACCTGCCCAGCTCTTCCTCTTCTCTTCTCTTCTCTTCTCTTCTCTTCTCTTCTCTTCTCTTCTCTTCTCTTCTCTTCTCTTCTCTTCTGCCAGTTGTATCTTTTCTCCTTTCTCCTCTTCTGCCAGTTGTATCTCTTCTCTTCTCTTCTCTTCTCTTCTCTTCTCTTCTCTTCTCTTCTCTTCTCTTCTCTTCTCTTCTCTTCTCTTCTCTTCTCAGCCTCTGGAGCTAGTCAGCCCTAACAGAGCCAACTTGGGTCTTAAAAGTTTGTCATTTAGGCACCCTAGCTACAGCAAATCCACGTGCTGGCTTATGTTTTGTTCTGATTTTCCCTGGGCCGGGATTGATTTTAGCTAGTTGTTCTCATCTTTCCATAAGTTGTTTGGGGGTTTATTCTGGGAGGTTTCAGAAAGGTCAGCGAGGCCACAGGTCAGAAATGGTCACTAAACTTAGCTTATATTTTGTCTTCATGTTTCCCAAAAGGAACGGAATGTATTTCTTCTTAGCCGTATAACGCCTTGCGGTTTACATTCTTGCCTTGTCATTTTTTATCTGTGTCACTCCTTCTCCCCCCACCCACCATTCCCTTGTTTTGACTCTATTTATTACCTTTCATCCCATGTATTAATCCCTCCAGAGAACGGCTGTGATTCTTTCCTTCTGTATTTATTACAGTTTGCTAAAACTGGGCCCTACTGAAAACAAATAAAAAGGGGTGAAAAAATGAGATCAACTCTGGCTGAAATTTCTAGCAGCTCTTTCCAACTTTAGGGCACCCGGGAGTTGAGCAGAACAGTCTTTCACTCACCAGGGCTCACCATTTGTTGCCACAGGATTGATCCCCCTTTGTGCTAAAGATGTCGCCTTGGGTTTACAAAAAAAGGCCTGTCTTCTCTACTGTTTTATCTTCAGGAACATCTAAATGACTTGGAAGCCTGTTCGGTGAACACAGTGCATAAATAGGAAAGAAGATCTCCCTGTTAGCTCTGTGTTACAGCAATTCTAACACTAACGCACTGCGCTGTATATATACCGAATGGGCTGAGCAGCATTTCATTTAGGGAGCTTATGTTTTTTGTAATCTAGACCTGAGCAGTAAAGAGCGTGCTACTTCTTTTACATCAGAGAATGGTGCTTTGTAACTTATACTTCTCAGGTGTCCTTGAGTTGAACTGCATTTTTAAAAGAACTCCTCTGTCCCTCGTGACCCTTGCCAGGCCTAAAGTGTTCATTATGCATATTTTTTCCCTCTGGATTTTGCCAGAAATTGTGCCTTGGCCGCTTGATTAGGAGTACAGTAGTTTCTGCCACCAACATCACAGCGGGCCTCCTTGCATGTGAAGGTGCAAATTTGGGGGGAACAGTCCTTTGAACATCTTCTGATTGTCTGTATCCCACTATGGAGCACAAAGCTATGCATATTACAGGGGTCTCCAATCTTTTTGGCTTAGTGGGCAATATTTGGAATGTTGAGAGAGTATTGTGGGCACTTTCACAAAATGGCTGCCACAATGGGTGTGACCTTTCACCAAACACCTCTTTCCAAGATGGCAAACTGTTGACGCCCAAAGAGAAGTAATTTCCCCCAAGAACCCACATACTATATGGGATGCCCAGATGGTCTGCCACACTCAGGTACTAACCTAACTGAGACCTGCTTAGCTTCAGTGAGGTGTCCAATATATCTTTAAGCCATGCCTTGAACTTACTTTCATTTTATCATCCCAAGTATAGATGCTGACAGATTTAAGAATTTTAGGGGAGAAAAAGCAACACCTCCAAAATGAGAAATATAATGATAATAAATACTGCTGCTAAACGTGTAACTGTTTCAACACACAACAGTGTGCACAAGACAATTAAGACCAGAGTCTAAGATTACCTAATTGTTCCGTTGAGAGTGTTTCCTCAGGTAGTACCCTGTGTTCGGAATTCATTCTCCAAAGAGATTTATATGCACCCTCATTGTTTTATTATCATTTAGGTATCAGGCTAATTCTGTCCTAATCACCTGATATTATCAATGGTTTTTACTAGTTTTTATCCTGTCCTGCTGTGTTTTATAAAACTATACCATACTTCATTGTAGTATGGTTGGGCGTACAGTGTGTGTGTGTTTAATTATTGCTATTTTTAGTGTTTATAATAAGCTGTTTATGGGGTACTTAAAAAATATTATAAACTGAAGTAGGAAAGCCCCCCGCCCACATCTTGTATAAGATCCTTCCAGAAATGAAAATCATGTCTTTGGCGGAACATTGTCATGAAAACTATTCATGCTGTGACTGACAAACAAAACAAAACAAAACAAAAATAGATCTTTTGACAAATCTCCGTGTTGCCATTCTTTCTTTGGCATCATAATATTACCTTTCTTATAATAGCTAGGTTTAGCCAATCGAGCTGTTGTCTAAATCAGTTTGTACCAGTCTGGTGTCGATAGTGGGAGATTTCCAGCACAAAGCAATACACACTCTGGTTACTCATTCTGGCAATTTCCAAGCACCAATGGTCCATCTAGTCCAGCATGTTTCTTCCCACAGTGGCCAAGCACATATGCCCAGCAAGCAAGACATGAAGTCCATCATCTTCGCTTGTCGGCATAGGTAAGCAGAGGCATGCTGCCTTTTTACCTGGTTAAGGGGTATAGCTATTGTGACTAGGAGCCATTGGTAGGATCACCCTCCATTAATTTGTCTAATCCCCTGTTAAAACCAACCAAGCTGGTTGTACATCTTGTAGCAGTGAGTTCCATAGTTTAACTATGCACTGTCCTGCCTTTTCTTTGCCTCGACTCTCCTGCCAGTCAGCTTCATTGGATGATAGCAGAGTTCTAATATTATGAGAATCAGAGAAAAATCCTGCTCCCTATGTGTAAATAGGTGCAACTGGTATCTTTCCTGCAGGTTCGGTGCCTTGGTGTGCATTTGCTTCTGGGAATATGCATCTGCTTAGAAATGGTTGCGTAGCTTGTACGTTCCAAAGCTCACGACAACCTTGGGTTCAGGCATAGTTCAACACACGTAGCAGCATGCAGCGCCCTCAAACAAACCACTGGCAAGATGTCCAAAATGTATCAAACGTTTGCTGACGAATTAATTCCTCCCTGCAATTCAATAATTGAGGATTAAAACAATGTCTATATCTGTAACGTTATTTCTTCTGGAAGGAGATTAATTTGTTGCTAAAGCAGATCTTGGGTTTCCTTTGATGTTTTTCAACACACAGGGAAGACCGCAAACTGCTCAGCTCTCTCGCTGACCTGGAAAAAAATGTGTGTTCACCCCCTGCCCCCGTTTTCCAATGGATAGATTTTAGGGACTTGGGAACACTTCTACAGCCGGGATGGGGACATAACACCTTCCAGTCCTTGAACAATCAGCAAATCCCAGTGGTTCTGAGGAACCCTGAGGTTATTTCAAAACCAATCATGTGTCAAGAGAAGAGCAGGTATAGCAGACAGGTTTTGCTGAAAGATAGCTTGCCCAGCCCCACTAATATCCAATGATGTGTTGGACGCGTTCTTAGGTGCATTCTCAGTTCATTTGGAGACATGGCGAAGCCTGCTCTCTACGTGAATGGAGTTTCCAACAGTTGACACACCTCAGAATCCTTCACAAAGTATAGGGATTCTATATCCCTATATCTTGTGAAACAAGGTCAAGTTGAACATGTGCCCTGAATGGAGAATACTGAAAAACAACTGATCTGTTCCTCCTATTGGTTAGGTTAAATTCCAGGCCATCATTTCTGAAGCTGCTGTGGGATGGGTGCACAGGTCTAGGTGTGTAATTTGGGATGGGAGAATGATACAACAGCCTTCCTCAACTTGCCGCCTTCCAGATGTTTTGGAGTTACAACTCCCATCAGCCCCGGCCAGCATGGCCCAATGGTCAGGCATCCAGGGAGTTGTAGTTCCGAACAGCTGGAGGGCACCAGGTTGAGGAAGGTGCTTATACAGGAACATAAAAAGAGACTACTGGATCAAACCAGAGGTCCTTCTCATCTAGGATCCTGTTTCTCACAAGCCCTACCCCACTGTTGCCCCCCAAGCAACTGACATGCAGTAGTACTTTGAATCTGGTAGCTCCAGTGACTAATAAGCCATTGACAGACTCCTCCTCTCCACGAATCGGGACCTAAGTTGGGCTGGAT
Source organism: Heloderma suspectum (assembly GCF_057233095.1). Classification (NCBI taxonomy): domain Eukaryota; kingdom Metazoa; phylum Chordata; class Lepidosauria; order Squamata; family Helodermatidae; genus Heloderma; species Heloderma suspectum. The sequence continues at coordinate 7,336,872 of NC_139465.1, read as the reverse complement.
TTGGCCCATAGGCCTGAGTTTCTGCACACCTGATCTAAGATGATGCCACGCTCTTCCTAGAAGAGTACAGGATCACCCCAGACTCCAAACCCCAAAAGTAATAGTTATGCATACCAACTGTCTACGCAGCCAGAGGTTTATAGAAGATACCTGCCACTTTCTGCAAGCTACAAAGCAGCCATTGGCAAACTCCCCAAATTATGTATATTTTGTAGCTCTCTTCAGCCAACTGTTCATGCGTTCTATCAACGCATGAATGGATAGCCCTGCCCCCAACATCACACACTCCGACTAGCCCTGCCCTCTGGTGTCCATATATACAGCAGGAAGAGAGACCGTGTGATCAGGAACCCCAATCCTACAGGGTCCAGATTGCATGAAAGTCTCCACATGCACAGCTGTAATGCAAAGGCTCCCTCTATGCAGCTGTTTGCACTGTACACATGGCTGCCAGGAGGGGTAGTCAAAGTTAGGGTGACCAGGTGTCCTACTTTATGATCCTCTATTTGAAGGGCTGTCCAGTCCATATCTGGCTCAAGGATAACCATAAAGAAGAAATGCAGAGACCTTGAAGCTGCCCATCAACAGCACCCAGACAGCAGACTGAGCAAGCTCACAGGTCCCCTGGTCACAGTCTTCCTCACCATGGTGAGATGTAATGCATTTCTACTGAAATTATGAATAGAAGGCAGTGTGGTGTAGTGGCTAGAGTGTTGGACCAGGAGTCAGGAGATCCATGTTCTAGTCCCCACTCGGCCATGGAAGCTCACTGGGTGACTTTGGGCCAGTCCCCGACTCGCAGCTTGGCCTACCTCACAGGGTTGTTGTTGTTAAGGTAAAATGGAGAGGAGGAGGATTATGTACAATGCCTTGGGTTCCTTACGGAGGAAACAAGGTGGGATATGAATGTAATAAAATAAATACATAAATAAACAAATTATAGTAATTATTTCTAAATAGGCATCTACATAAATTTATTTATTTATTTATTTGTGATATTTATATACTGCTAAATATAATAAAGTCCCTCAGAGGTTCACCGATAAATTAGCATATGCAAATGTTATGCAAATTGGTGTCCTCTTTCTTGGTGATGCGTTTCCTGTTTTTCAGCAATGCGTGCACAGCCGCCCTAGATGGAGTGTATGACTGACGTTTGGGTGGGGCTAGGCAGCGCGATCCCGCTTCCCGCTCATGCACTGACAGAGTATGTGAGTGGCTTTTGTAAAGTTGTAACAAAGATTGCATTCCTTTCCTCCTCCACAGGAAAAAAGTAGAAGATAATGATCCCACTCAGAATCTATTTGAAGTTTGTGGAAATAAATATGGATTAATACATCTGCGGAATAAACACAGAACGGTCCAGTGATATAAACAGGAAGTCCTGACAGCCTTGCTTTTTAATATTTGCTTATTGCTTTAGTGAAGAAAAGATGAATTGATGGCGTGGGTCACAGGCTGAAAATATCTCTGTGGGCTTTAATATCATACTGTAAACAAATGTCAGTCACAAAATGATCCCCCCCCACACCCGTTCAACTCCCCACCAAGAGAAAATAATTCCCATATTTGGATAGAAACATATTTGATATGAAGAACAATAGCCCTTGAATTACTTTGGCAAGGAGGGAGAGATGGGCTGAGCATTATTTTCCTTAGACGTTGAACTCTCCAGAAGAGGAACATGTGACGAGAACCCGCAGGTTCTGCTGTTCAAATGCTGACCGCTGTTTTTTAAAATTAAATGGTTCATTCCAGGAACAGACGGTGCTTTTCAGGTGTCCATCTGAGGAGCTGTTAGCCTTTGGCTGTGCAATCCTGTACATTAAAAAGGAGGGACGTTTTCCTCTTCTTCTCTCACATCTTGGTTCAAAAGAATGAGTTTGGACCACCTACATGAAGGGAATTGTGGAGGGTCTCCATTTAGCTTGACCTGATAGGAGGATATCTCTTTCACAGTTTTACTCAGAGTCGTTAGCTTGATGTACTTCCTCTCTTTCATGCTCTCCTTGGGATTTCTCTGGAGAGGCCACCGAGTTAAACGGAGACAATGTTCCTTCTTCTTTCCCAAGACCCAGAGTGTCAACTCCTACCTTCCGCTCTAGCTGCAGGGAGCATTCGCTGGGTCCCCGCTGCCCACTAATCGAAAACAAAACTGCAGCACACACACACTTTTTCCCATCGTTTGTGCAAACCTGAAGGCTGAGAGAGCTCGGAAGGCAGACGGGGTGGAGGGAAGTGAATTGCTGTCGATGGTGCCCCTCAATGGGACAACCTCTGCAAGGTTATGTTGAAGAGAGCTTTAGCAGTGTCTCGGGAGCTTGTGACATCTGGAGGACCCCACCTGGACTCAGCGGAAATTTACGGTATTGCCAGCAAACTCGGGGCTCTCTCTTCTTCATCTGAGGCTGCGTGGAAAGGGATCACTTTATGGAGATGGTGCTAACATGATAACAGCAGGACGGAGGTTCTCACCCTGGGGGTTCAAGCAGACCCAGCAGTTCAAGACAGGGCTGGCCTGAAACGTTTTTGCTGCCTGAGGCAAAGGACAAAATGGCATCTCCTCCTTCCATTTAGAGCAGGGATGCAGAACTCAGGACTGAGGTCCCATTCTGCCCCGTCTGGCAGCCAAATCCAGCCAAGCTTCCCTAGAAGACCACACCCCCTTTCCCTGGTCTCACCCCTTTCCCCCCCACCGTCAATGGCTTGGTGATTTCCTGGTTTTTGTGCAGCTTTTTCCCCCATTCTAAAAGGTTGGAATGCCTCTTGTGTGGCTCCGTTACTGCCAGTAGGAGCTTTAAGCAAAAATATGCTGGTATTTTTGGTATTTTGACCCTTCCCTTTTGCCTTTAGACCCACCCTCTCTTGGAATGTGGCCCACAATTGAATTTGGTCCTCAGTCTGAAAGAGGTTCGACATTCCTGTTTAACAGAACCACAGAGAGGACTGGTAACTCTGATAGAATTCAATTTTTAAAAAACTGGCTGCCTATTTGCTGCCGGGCCAGTTTCAGAGTTTTAGTACTAGCGTACAAAGCCCTAAACAACTTGGGACCAGGATACCCGAGAGAGTGCCTCCTTCCTTGCCAACCTGCCTGGTTGCTGAGGTCATGGGAGGGCTTGTCCTGGTGGTTCCACGTGGACCTATGGCCCGATTGGAGTCCACCAGGAGAAGAGCCTTCAGTGTGGCGGCCCCCTTTCTTTGGAATTCCCTGCCCCTGGAGGTCAGGCAGGCACCAACACTGCATTGTTTCTGGCGCCTCCTGAAAACAGCACTCTTCCTGGAGGCATTCCTTAATTCACCAGTCACAGTTTTTATTGGCATTGTGTTTTGAAACAAATATAATTTTAATGTGCTGTTTTAGTCTTTTTCTTCTTTTACAGTTTTATTTTTTGTGTTCACTGCTCTGAAATCTGTTCTAGACATGGAGCAGTATATAAATATTGTAAATAAATAAATGAATAAATGAGGACTGGAATATCAGTGTACAATAGAATCATAGAGTTGGAAAGGACCTCAAAGATCATGTAGTCCACCCTCCTGCCAATCAAAGTAATGCACTCCAATATTAGAGTTTAGGTATGGAGTAACCTTCTCAGTGCATTAGGAAAGACTAGATGAGCCTTAAATACCATTTGCTAAATGACTATGATTCTACAAGCTGTGAGGACCAGAATAATTGCTGGTTCTGTTTAAAAGCAGGGTAGTGAACATTTTAAGGTCCATATTCCAGTCCTAAAATCCTATGATGCTATATAAAAACACTCCATCCAGCAAGTGTTTTAATTATGGTCCTCATAAAATTTAATTCCTATACAGCCTCATTTTATACACAACCTTATAACTGGCTCATGTTATTGCTTGCATTATTTATTACCGAAAGCTGGATACACTTTCAAAGAGATTCTGGTTCATGTGAAAGATGTACTGCCTGCAAAAAGCTAGTCAAATTATATGCATGCAATGTATTATAGATGCAAATAACGCTTAAAAAAAATTGGAGCAATTGGCAAAGAAAAGTCCTGGCACACGGGCCGAGTCAATTAGGGAATGTTGTGGTTATGTAGCTCTTAAGAGCAGCTTGCTGGGTTTAAACCATTTTTTAAATTGAAAAATAAAGCAAACAAATTATCCTATCTGAAAATCTGCAAACCTTCTCTTCTCCCATGCTCTGTACAATGTGGAACAGCTGCACTGATGTGGTCAGAAGTAGGGTTTTGCCATCAAAAGGGGCAATGAAAATCTCAATGAAAAGCTGGCTGGGGGATGCTGGGAGTTGTAGTCCAAAACATCTGGTTGGCACCAGATAGGGGAAGACTTATGTAGACACAGTCAGGCTCAGGGCAGAGGTGCAGACAGCTTCTTCCTGCCCCCCTAAATCCATGCCTACCTAGGGTGCATGTTCTCCATCTCCCATCTCTGAAAGGGTGAGTGGCTGAATTTATTATTGTTTTATTTAAAATATTTCTTGGTCGCCTTCCAGGGCAGAAGCCCTCCCAAGGCAGCTTACAGCAATAAAATACATAAACCCAATTAAAAAATTAAAAACGATAAAACAGAAAAACAGAAAATACCAATAAAAACAACAGTAAAAGCCAACAATAAAACTAGCAACAATGATGGCAGTAACAGCAACAGCAGCAGTCATATCAAGAGAAGGCCATCGTAAAGGCCTTCTTCAAAGCCTGCAATGATGGAGCATGGCGGACCTCCGGTGGCAGCTTCTTCCTAAAGTGTGGGGCCACTGCAGAGAAGGCCCTCTCATGTGTGATCACCTGACTGCTCTCAAGGGTGGGCAAGTGAGAAGGGCCTCTCTTTCTGATCTTAAAGTGAGGGCAAGCTGATATGACCGAAGACGGTCCTTCAAGTAACTTGGTCTCAAACCATTAAAGGCTTTAAAAATCAAAAACAGCACCTTGAATTTGGCTCAGAAACAAACGGGTAATCAGTGCAGCTGGTGCAGTACAGGCGTTATGTGATCAAATCACCTTGCCCCCACCAGTACTCAGGCAGCCGCATTCTGCACCAGCTGACATTTCTGGACTGTCGTCAAAGGCAGGCCCATGTACAGCGCATTACAGTACTTCAGTCGGGACGACACTAGTGCGTGGGTAACTGAGGCAAGGTCCGTCCTCTCCAGATAGGGCTGAGGTGTCATATCCTGGCTGCATGGGAGAAAACACAGAACAAAAGAAGGTTCCAGAGGGCGGACCCAGAAGCTGTCAATAAGGCATAAGAACATAAGAACATAAGAAGAGCCATGCTAGATCAGACCAAGGGTCCATCCAGTCCAGCATTCTGTTCACACAGTGGCCAACCAGCTGTCGGCCAGGAACCCACAAGCAGGGCATGACCCAACAGCACCCTCCCACCCATGTTCCACAGCAACTGGTGTGCATAGGCTCACTGTCTCTGTTACTGGAGGAAGCACATAGCCATCAGGACTAGTAGCCATTGATATCGTTTTCCTCCAGGAATTTGTCCACCACCCGTTTAAAGTCATCCAAATTGGTGGCCATTGCCACATCCTGTGGTAGCGAGTTCCATAGTTTAACTACGCAGGGGGTGTGAAAACTCTTTCAGCCCAAGGACCATATTCCTTTTCAGACATGTTCGCAGGTGCCACATTACAGTGGTGGGTGGGGCCCAAGGGAAAAGGGGGCAGGACCAAAAGACCAAAATCACCAGCGTATTTTAGCTTCGGCTCTCACTGCCGAAGCTAAAATACTTCTAAGGCTCTCAGTAACTGAGCCTTAGAAGAGTCCTTTCAACTCTTAGAACAGGAGGAAATTCACACAAAAGCCAGGAAACCACCAAACAGTCCATGCTTGGGAGAAAGGGGCTGGGGCCGGGGGAAGGGGGTGTGGTCATTTGGGGAACCCCGGAGAGCCAGATTGGGACCCCAGGCAGGCTGGATTTGGCCCATGGGTCTGACGTGCAACACCCCTGCAATAGGGTACTAGATCAAGATGGAGCTGCAGGACCTCAGACAGCACTCTGTCTCTGGGCACGTTGCCTACATTGGCAACGGGATTCTCTTGAGTGAGGCCTTCAGCGGTTGGGCCAGGATGGCCAGCCCTGGGTGCAATCCCAGGCAGGGGCTGCAGTCTCTGGGGAGCCTAGTTCGAGTTCAGGGTGTTCCCAGTTTGGGGACTGGGTTTTGGGTTCAGGGCCCTGGCTCAGGACTTCCAAAGGCTGCTCCCTCAGCCCTCCTGTCTCAGCCAGCCTGCTGCCCCCTGGCTACACAGAGCCTGAAGTCAGGAGTGGAGTGCACAGAAAACGCAGAGGCAGAAATCCAGGCTCTTTCCATATCTGCACTGGGCCTGGCCAATCCAGAGGCCTTGTGTTCCCGGTGTAAGGCACCCATGGGGCATGCCCACAGCAGGGCCTGGAGGTGCCACTTCTTGGAGCCACTGTCACTCATTACCGTTGTACAGGTAGTAGGAATGACTGCAGGAATCAGCAGGCCTCAGACACAACTGTTCTTTATTCAGCACACACAGAAGCGAAGAACTTAGCAGATGCTGCACCCGCTGTTGCTACTCCCAACTCTACAGGAGCTGCCAAGGTTCAAAAACAATAACTCACCCACAGTACACCGCCCCCCGGCCCCCAGATATGTAACAGCTACTAAGCAAGCAGGTTATGCTCTATGACAAGGGTGTTGAAGCTCAGGCTGGGGGCCAACTGTGGCCCAACTGGGATGCCAAACTGGCCCTCCAGGGTTCCCCAGTTGGCCACGCCCCCTTCTGCTGGCCACACCCTTTCTTCCACGACCACCGATCATTTGGTTTCCCAGCGTTTGTGCCGTTTTTTCCCTCCATTCTAAAAGGCTGAAATGCCTCTCCCACGACTTAGTTGCCGGCAGCAAGAGCTTTAAGCTACAACATGCTGGTTCTTTTGCTGTTTTGGCCTTGTCCCTTTTGCCTTGGGCTTTGCTCCTTTTAGCTTTCGGCCTTGTCCACCTCTGCCCCAAGAACTTCTCCAAAATTGATTTGGGTCCGCCACAGGCTGAAGGAGGTTTGACACCCTTGCTCTATGGCTTAACCAGTCCCCACTCCAAGGCTGCGGTTCCAGCCTCAAAACGGGCTTCCCAGCCAGAACAACATCAGCTGACCTCATGGGCCAATAGGAACACAACAGGCCTTATAAAGCTCTTGCGTCTTTAGTTCGAGCATCTGGTTTCGCTGAGTAACCACGCAGGCAGCCTGGCATGGCCTACGCTCATAGTACAGAAGGCATTTTAACCTTAAGCGGGGAGGGGAGTAAGAACTTGCAACAGACAGCCACCTTGTCTGTTCGTTTCTCTTAACTTCATAATTTCCAGGCAGTTTTGAAACAGTCCTTTGGAACCTGTTCCCTCCAATGCTACTTACCGTGAGTTTTTTTTACAGCCTGGAAAATGTTACCGCCTCACACCTAGACGTCACTCAAACCTCATAAAAAGTGGCTGAATATTCTGTAGCTCTGGGCATCAGCTCCCTCTTCTTTAGCTGTGGTCCAAGGTGCACCATCTCCACAAGGACTTTCTTTCAGTACGTTGGATTTGAGAGTGAGGGAGAAAATGCACAAAGCACCCCCCGCTTCAACACACACACTCTAAAAAATGTGTGCCTTTATGTATCTTAGAGCCTAGGGGACATGGGGGAATGGCTGTAGTCTGTGTGGTGTGTCATTTATTCTTTTAAACTAGACTCACTCCTCATGAACCACTGAAGGGTTTAAATGCTGAACACGGTTAGCAAAAAAATGCACGGAACATGATCAGGTTGAGATAGATTCAAGCCCTGTGAAAGTCCCCAGCGTACGACGCCCTTTCCTTCTGAGACCATTTAGAAGGAAAGCCCAGCAAGCATTTCTGACATGCAAAATATTAATACACACATGTACATAGATTCACACACAAAGTCAAGAATTCTGAGCAAGTTTCATTGAGCCTGAGCATTTCAGCATACGATACCTAGATCTGTAAAAAGTGTTATACATTTGAACAACAACAAAAAGGAAGATGAAGAAAAGTATACTTTTCTCCATCTTCCTTTTTGTTCAGATGGGGAACGAGTGGGTTCGGATGGGGGCTTCAGGAAGTTCTGAAGAACTTTGCTGTCACCGAGCACAGGATGTCTGTCTGTAGGTGTGAAGTGGAAGCTAATACCAGCAAGTATTTTGCAAGATGAGATCCCAGCAGTAGGCTGACCTCTCTTCCAGCACATACTATTCTACTGCCAGAAGCACACACATACTCTCTCACCCTTGGCTGGAAGGGTTTCTCTCTCTCGCTTGCTCTTTTCAGTTTCAAAACTGGCCTTTCTGTCTTTGTTGGGAACTCCACTGGGAACAACAGCTATCCATTTGTACAGCTCCCAAGCCATCTCTGAACTGATGCTTCACATAGGAGCTGGCCTGCTCCTCCAGTGATCCTGGCAACTGTTCTTGTTCTCGGAGGATGGGATCCAAGCTGCCTCTTTGATGTTGGCAAGCCATGGCCAGCGTCGAGGTTCCCCACTGATCCCTTCATGCTCTCTCTCCCTGGGACTGCAGAGCCACAGGGAAGGGCAGGCTGTTGTATCAGGCTCTCTGCCAACATCACCCAGGACTTTATTATTAAACAGTGCAGATAGGACTGACCATCCAGCTAGAGGCCCAGAGCTTGGAAGGCCTTCATGGTCTAAGGATGCCAAGTGGAAGGTTGTAACATCTACCTTTCCTCCGTTGACTTAGTTCTCAGATGCAATGGAAACATTTGGCGAATCAAAAAGTAATCATGAGGAACCAATGGGAATACACATAAAAACACAGGGGTCCACTTCTCATGGAGGATAAGGGTATCAAGGGCTACTAGTTATGATGGCTATAGCTATCTCCAGTATCAGAGTCAATATACCTATTTACACCAGTTGCTGGGGAATATGGGCAAGAGGGTGCTGTTGCACTCATGTCCTGCTTGTGAGTATCTCGTGGGCAGCTGGTTGGCCACTGTATGAACAGAATGCTGGACCCTTGGTCTTATCCAGCATGGCTCTTCTTATATTCCTATTAGAGATAGGACCTCAGTGTTCAGAAGCACTGTATCTCTGACTGTGAAGACATACAGAGAGAAAGACAGAGACAGAAGATCAGCTTCCAAAGATACACTTGGGAAGGCCCAACTGGAAGATGTTGTTGTTGCTTCGGCTTCTGCTGCTGTAGTCTTCCTTTGACCAGCAGAGCACTGCACAGCCACATTACAACTTCTTTTGAAAGCCCCCCAACAGTTTGTCATGCAACATGAGAAGGGGGTTAGGGTGGCCACATGTCCTTTTTACAGAGGACAGTCCTCTACTTGCAGGGCTGCCAGAAGACCGTCCTCTGTTTGAAGGACTGTCCTGTCCAATTTCAGTTGAAAGGTAATGAACCATAAGAACTGTTGCCCATCAGCAGTGACTGAACAGACAGGCACACAGGTTACCAGGTTGTAGTCTTGTGTGCTATGGTGAGATGTACTGTATTTCTGTTTAAATTATAATAATAATTTCTACATTTGCATCTATGCATATCAATTAATGCATGCACATTTTACATGATTTGCTCTTGTTGTCTTTTGCCCTCTCTTTTGGTGATTTGTAAGTGGCCACCCGAAGGGGGTTCCTCTTCAAGATCTATGCCACAAAACCCTTTGGGTGTATGGAACTAGTTGTGCCATGCTTTGGATTTCAGCCCAAAGCTCCATTGTGGATGCTCCTCCATTTCAGAGGAAGAAGAGTCTGAGAGTATTTCTATACCAGACTAAAATCCTGCAACATTACTGGGGCTTTCTGCTTCTGTTTTAAATGCAGGATGGACTCCCTTTAGACATGCTTTCCTTCCTCCCCCTTTTCCCCCCATTATTTGCGTGTTCTATATCTTTCATTATACAGCCACTAGATGGAGCTGTGGTCTAGCTCCTCTTATTGAGTGACTTCCTCTTTTTCACAAGAAAACTCAATGCACTGTAATTTGATAGCTCATTATCTCCGATCTTTTAAAAAATGGGATAAAGGTCATTTAGCACGGGAGGTTGGTGACGTCATGCAAAGGAACCACAAACTTCCATGAGTAACCAATCTCAATCACAGGAAAAAAGCCCGATGTGGAGAAGCCCTGAGAACAATCTAACATTGACTATGCCTTTCCCCTTTTTCCCAAGGAGCTCAGAGGTTGGGCTTTTTTTGTAGTCAGCAAAACTACAGCAGTTGTTTTTAGCTACTCTGCAACAGATGTTGGTTCAAGGCAAGTCTCAAATAGTAAAGAAGAGATGGTTCTGAAAGAAAAGAAAACAAAAGGGAAGAAGAGGGACACCCCCCCACCCCACCCCCACACACACCACCCAACAACAATGTCACATAAAATGAAGATCTGTGAGGTCTAGAAAAACAGTCATGTTCAAACCAGAGAGCACTTTAAACAAAACAAGCTTGAGACTGGGTCATAAAACTGATGCATCCTCGTAGCGAATCTGGCCGTGGGTGGGTGGAGGGACCACACATCTCGGGAGTTCAGATAGGATCGGAAGCCAATCAAAATGTCACTCTGCAGTTACCATGAAGAGGCCATTAGAAAGAAACCTCCTGATCTATCTAGAGCCAGCTACCTGGGGAATATCACCTCCAGAATCTTTTCAGGAGAAAGTCAGTTCCTGTGCAGATGAAGGAATCAGAAAACAGCTTCAAGTCAGTCAGAGCTCGCCAACATCCAGTATATCAGTATGGTACAGAGCAGAAGTGGGGAACTTTTGGGTCTCCAGATACAGTTGGACTACATCTCCTATCATCCCGGATCATTAACTATCCTGGCTGGGGCTGATGGGAGTTGGAGTCTAACACCATCTTGGGGGAGGGCACAGGTTTCACACCCCTGGTGCAGATATTAAAGTGCCAGACTAGGACAGGGGAGACCCAGGTTCCAACCCCAACATGCCTCTTGGTAGGGATGCAAACTTGGGGTTGGGTCCAAGGTACTGGGAAACGTGTAACTCTTGGATTTAACTTCCCACATTGGATCCATCATGGAAGCAGATGGTCAGAAGACGAGGTCAAAGTCATTTGACCCTTCATCACTCTGAATGGAATGTCGAATACACTGAGGGACATTGCTTATGTCTATAACATATACGCCCTTTGGGGGTCTGGATTTCTTTCCTCTTGAGAATCAGTTGATTTTTGCACCAAAAGATGGAAGTGCTTATATTATAAAGCAGACCTGGTATCCAGATTGCTTGACAGAATGCATCCCGGTCTGTGTACCTCGACATGAGTTAATAATGTTGTTCCACCTGAAAATAGGAGAGCTCTTTGAAATGTTTTGGACAACATCCTCAGATGATTTAGCCATCCTCATCCCCCAAATGTTTGCCTTGGAATCAAGGCTGATTTCTCATTCATGGGACTTCAGCAGTCATTCAGAATGTGCTGCAACCTGCCAATGTTCACACCTTACCCAAAGATTTATTTCCTATAAAAGTCACGAAGAAAGGAAATGGACTTATATACATAGCCATTTGCTTCTTCAGCTCCTGCTAGGAATTTCTTTCATGATTCGATAATTTCCTCCATGTTCATTGCTCATGCCCATATTTCTAGACATAAAATTAAGTACAAGTGGGGATGGAAACCATTTACATTTCTTCTACTCAGGGTCAGCGTCAAGGATAGTCATGGTTAGGCACATGCCAAGGGCCCACACACCACCCCAACAGGGGCCCACTGACAAACAGGGATGTCGGAGAAATACACAATGGAACCAAATGAGTTCAAATTTTCATGAATCCAACCCACGGATTCTGTAGCAGACCAGCTCTCCACCTGTTGGATGGATTCCGTGGACCTGCGGACTGATTTTCTAACTTTCCCGAATTTTGCGCAAATGTCATCACAAACACACACACACACACAACCAGCCAAAAATACACATTTCCCTCATAGGCTAAAGCGTGAAAATGCACATTTCAGGGGGGATTTGTGCATTACCAGACGTGCAGAATTGCGCATTTGTGCATTTGCACAAATGTGAATTTGCATAAATTTGGAAACTACCCCCCCCATGCCATTGATGGGTGGGCGATGGAATGAAAAGCACCTGGCAATCCACGAAACAGACTGAACGGATTTTACACTGTCCATACATCCCTACTGACAAGAACCCCTTGGAGTTGCTCCTCCTCTTCCCCACTGCAACCTGCTTGTTCACCTGCCTCTCACTCTGGCCCAGGCAATGGTGGTGGTTAGAAGGAGGAGCAGCAGATGTCACTGCCTGCTTGCTCCCTGGCTCCCTGCCTGTCAAGCCAGCAAGTGGCCGCACTGATGAGAAAGAAGAGGAGGAACAAAAGCAGCTGGGGACAATAGTGGTGAGAAGGTCAACTCACTGAGGAAGGTGGTTGATTGAGGGTGTCTTGCCCAAGGGCCCTCAAAGACCTGGAGGCAGCAGTACCTCCATTTTGTTGTTCAAACTCTCTCTCTCTCTCTCTCTCTCTCTCTCTGTATATTTATCTGTCTGGGTGCAAAAATTAGAGTTGAGCAGAAATTTCTCCAAGGACATTTTCCTGATTTTCTTTTTCATTTCACCCCTCTAGAAGAAAGCGGCCACAGAGGGCCCCTTCACAGAATTTTCTGTGAATACTCTTCACCATTTTGGGGTGGTGTCCACCATTCTGCCCCCCCCCCACACACACGCACACGATGCCCCAGAATGGCACTAAGTCTGCAAGATTATGGTGGATGCAAAATGGTGGTGAGGCTGCTAACACGGCAGCACCCATATGCACATACTCTTGGGGGTGATGGGAAAGCAAAGAGCTGTGCTTCCACTGCTAATGGTGAGCCCCATTGTTGGAGAGCTTCTCTTCTCCTGGAAAATTCAGTGAAATCCTCCCCCTTTTCTCTTCCTATAAATAGGGTGAAGAATGTTGAAAGGCCACTTAGACAAAGCTTAGGCAGAACCTGTTTTGTTCCCCGCCCCCAACCAGGTTGAACAGAAGCCGGCTTTGCACAGTGCTGATTGGCTGGCCTTTGTGTCAGTCACACAGCGACCTTCCCCCTTTTCAGGGCTGTGTGCTCCCCTGACTGGCCACTCTTTGTATACGTCACAAAGACACTTTGTCCAAGCAGTCTTCAAAGCATTAAGAAACAGAAGGGAAAACAGTTTATTACTGTTGTGAACCAACTCTGTTTGGCAGTAAAAGGTGGGATACAAATACTATAAACAAACAAACAAACAAACAAACAAACAGGCACACTCACTGTATGAAGGGTTTTGTGTGTGTGTGTGTGTGGGGGGTGCATGGACAAAATCTTGACTCTCCAACACTAAGTGTCAATTATACTTTGTTTTGGTCAACTGAACGACTGACTGGGCCAACAAAATATCGACTTATCGGCAATACTACTGTTCCATCGTCTTTACAGCTGCTTTGCTTCCTTTTGCAATTCTTTTTCTGATTACTAATTTTACTCCTGTCTTTTTAGGCTGTTTTCCATGAATTTGTTTGTTGTGGGGGGTTGGTTGGTTAGCAGTTTGCAGCTCCATCTTTTGATGGGGGACAGCTGAGGTTTAAATGAAGGTAATTAGGTAAATTACCAAAGGGAACATTTGAACACTTAATGGTCCCATTTGGTGTCGTTGTTGTTGTAACTACAGAAAAGCTGAAAGGCTCATACATACCCTGAAGGCTCTTTTACATATCCCAAGAGAGTCATTTCATTAAGTCAGGCGCACACTGCACTGTGCAATGGAAGGGATGACTTTTTTTTTCTGAACAAACCTGGGACAAAATTTCATAGGAAATTTTCATGTGGATGCATTGAGGAATGCAGTTATTATCGTCATTGCTTGTTTGCACAAACAGAAATAAATTACAATCACGCAGACACATGTTAAAAAGCTGGACAGTGAAGCAATTAAAGCAGGAGTGCAGAACTTCAGACTTGGAGGCCAACTCCAGCCCACCTGGGCTCCCAGTCTTGCCCTCCAAAGTGGCCATGCCTCCTTCCTCTGGACCCACTTCCTTTTCCCTGACCACTTATCATCTGATGGTTTCCCGGATTAATTGCAGGATTTTGTTTTTCTCCATCCTAAAAGGTTGAAATGTCTCTCATAAGGCTTAGTTATTGTCAAAAAGCTACAGTAAACTACAGTATGCTGGCATTTTTTGTATGTTTGGCTTTACCAAACTTGTCTTTGAGCCCACCCACCACTGGAATGCATCCCTTGAGGGCGTCTCCAAAATGGAATTTGACACTCAGGCTGAGAGAGGTTCAACACTCCTAAATTAGGTAGTGCATCACCCAGCTCTTAAACAATTCATCATTCAATTAAATTTGTAAGCCACTTTGAATATAACGTGGTTTTTTAACCGAATGAAATGAAATGAAGGGATTAAGGAGCCCCCAAACTATTAAATAAATTTGTAAGACAAAAAAATGAGAAGGCTTTCCAAAGATGAATAAGGATGCTTCTTCAAAGGTTTCATCACATATTCATAATTAATAAGGGTTAATATAGTTATTAATGAGTATAATTAACATAATTATTATTCAATGCTCTGTGGAGGAGGGCTTTAGAAAGCTGCACCACAGAGACACCAGCTGAACTGTACAACGTCTGAATGCCCGGGCTGTATTTAAGAATTTCATTGGCACTTTGTAAGGCTGGTGCAAAACCTTTTTCATTAGCCCCCCGAGTGTGGTGGCCCGATGCCAAAACATCATGCGTTTTTACGAGTGCTGACTTTCCATTTGAGCCCGAGTGTCTGTTCTCCTCCAGAACAGGCCTGGCTCCACCTCAGCATTTTGCACCTTATAAAGCCCCTGCCGTGACCCGACATGAGCCGTTTGCATAATGTCCCTTCAGCATCTCGGGTAATGAAGAGTAAATAACCGAGCAACTCTTTGCAGCTTTCTTGCCTTCTCTGAAGGAATAAAACAACTTTGCCGGCCAGCATTCTTTAATCCTCAGCACCAGCGTGGCCTCTTTTATTGGGTGTTAGACTGAGCCAGCGTAAATCCAACCCTTGTAATAGGGTCAGTGTTTTGTCAGCAGGTGTTGGGCGGCTCCAATTGAAAAATCTATTTCTTTCAAGACAGGGTAAACCAAAGAGCCCCGGTTCTGGCCTCTCTTGAGCAGCGTCATTCTCTCCGGCAAACCCAGTTGAGCCTTCCAATTGCATCAAGGCAAAGGGAAAGATGGTGACTGTCATTGTGTCATCAGCATTTGGAAGAAAACCTTGTTTAGGCATCTGTTTAGATGCCCAAACAAGCATTTCAATCAAGCTATCATGTTCTGTTAGTTCAGGGTTGTAGAACCTCAGGCCTGTGGGCCAAATCTGCCCTGCCTGGGTTTCCAGCTTGGTCCTCTGGGGTTCCCCAGATGGCTACACCATTTCTCCTGGCCACACCCCCTTTCCCCAACCTCCAATAGCTTGATGGTTGCCATTGCCTTTGTTTGGTTTTCTCCCCATTCTAATTGTCGAAACGCCTCTCCTAAGAAAGAGCTTTAAGATAAAATATGCTGGTATGTTTGGTATTTTTGGCCCCTTTTGCCTTCATCCCCACCCACCACAGAAATGTGGCCCCTGAGAGCTTTTCTGAAATTGAATTTGGCTCTTGGCCATAAAGACATTCGATACCCCTGTACTCATGTATCTTTGCCTTTCTCTTTCCCCCCATCAGCAATTGAGAGCCCCAAAGCAAGACTCACAGTTACGGCAAACTTGTGTTTGCATTTTCAGATGGCAAGACAACTGCACTTGCTTTGAGACACAACATTTGCTCAGTTTATTACTGGGCCTAGATCCCTTCTCTTCCTGCAGCAACCCAGCCAAATCCTCAGATTCGAATAAATGGAAACTACACTTCAATTCTCCCACCCCCAAATTCTTGGCAAAGAATGCACATTGCTCTGCACACATTTAGTGGAGCAGAGGTATTTGTTTGTTAATTTATCAGTTAAATGAATCACCTCCCTATACTCAAAGTCACTCACAAAGAGAACAAGAGAATAAGCAATCTTGGAACTTAACAACAATAAAGCCAGGGCTACAGCATTTAATGGCGTAATCTATTAAGGGTGTAAGGGAGTAAGCGTATTTCTGAGTAAACATTAGTAGGATTACACTATAAAATGTTTTAATTGACCAAAAAATGCCCCTCTATTAATCAAGCAGCTGACTTTTTAATTTAAAAAGAACAAGATATTTTAATACAAGCATATATAAAAACTGCAGGTGGGAAGAGTCATCTTAAAAGACAACGAAGAGTCTTGTGACATCTTAAAGATTGATTGACAGAGATGTTATGGCATAAGCTTTTTTGGAGCAGAGCTCATTTCTTCATTGATATTCTATGGTTATGCATAGGTATCAGAGGGGGGAAAGTATTAAAAATGTAGTCCCTTGAAAATTCTATGTGAAGCTTAAATGTATACAAGATAAGCACAGTGATCATTCACAACAGTGGTATATGTGAGAGCATGATCATCCTAGCTTTGCTATGTTAGCAAACACCTGTACTGGGAATGGAAACCATTGTTTAGATTCAAGACTGAATCGTCTGAATCAAACTTCTTGGTAGTCTAATTTAGCAGCTTTACGCTGGACTCTCCCTTTGAGAATTCAAGTCTTCAAGTAATCAAATGTTGCTCCACTGTCTTCTGAATGTTGCCATTTTTTAATGTCAGATTTGTGTTCTTTGATAAAAGTACTCTTGTTCAACAAATGCAAAATATACCAATGCACCACAAGAATTTGAGTAAAACAAGAGAGAGAGAGTGACTGAGAAAGAGAGAATGAGAGTAGAAAGAGAGAGTGAAGTTATGGGATATATGGTGCAAAAACATATGCAGATATGTTCCCTTAGCAAAATTTTGCATGCTTTTACTATTTTTTGAACAGGCCTTCTCCAACCTGGTGACCTTCAGATCTTTGGGACTTCAACCCCCATCAGCTGCAGCCAGCATAGCCAATGGCCAGGAATGCTAGGAGTTGTAGTCAAAACCATCAAAAGGGCATCAGGTGGGGAAAGTCTACTTTTGGATTTATGTGGAAATAAAGCGAAACAGAGACAGTAACGGTGCCATCTTTTAATAGCATTGACAAAACCAAAGGGGTGTTCATTCAGAAGAACCTTCTCCAACCTAGTGCCCTGAAGATGTGTTGGACTGCTACTCCCATAATTCCCAGCTGCCATGGCCATTGGCTATGCTGGCTTGCAATTATGGGAGCGGTAGTCCAACACATCTGGAGTGTGCCTAGAAGAAGCTAGGTGGTTATATAATTAAGAGCTATTATTCCACCCACCTCCCTTAGGATTATTAATTTTCTGAAGCCGTGTGTTACATTTACTCTTGCCCTCATGAAACCATGGTGGATTCTTATGCTGGGCAAAGGCATTGAATGTGGATAGGGAGACATTTTCTCCCTCTCTCAAAATACTAGAACCCAGTGGGGTCATCCCATGAAGCTGATTGGTGGGAGATTCAGGACAGATAAAAGAAAGGACTTCTTCACACAGCGCTGAGTTAAACTATGGAATTTGCTACCACAGAGTGTAGTGGTATGAATGGCTATGAATGGCCATGAATGGCCATGAATGGCCATGAATGGCTATGGCTATGGTATGAATTTGAATGGCTTTAAAAAGGGGCTGGACAAATTCCTGGAGGAGAAGGCTATCCATGGCTACTAGTCCTGATGGCTCTACGCTACCTCCAGTATCAGATGCAGTAAACCTATGTACACCAGCTGGTGGGGAACTTGGGTGAGAGGGTGCTGTTCCACTCATGTTCTGCTTGTGGGTTTCCCATGGGCAGCTGGTTGGCCACTGTGTGAACATGCTGGACTAGATGGACCCTTGGTCTGATCCAGCAGGGCTCTTCTTATGTCCATATGTTCTTATCTGCATTTTTATCTGGTTTGTTATGCTGAGGTGGGTGGAAATGGTTTGGAGAAGATTGTGAGCGCCCGTATAGAGCACCATTGCCAGAAGATGGGATATACAGCTACTCAGTTTGGGAAGCAACGGCGAAGCATTTGAGCGATGGGTTAACTGCTTTCACACTCCAGCACAGAGCATGTTGGACAGCTGACTCTGTCATCATTGCACTGCCTGTGCTGTCCATCAGAGGGCAGCAAAAACAGGTCCTTCTCCCTGAATCAAATCAAAGGTATGTGAAATCCAATCAGATTCCAGGGTTGGTCATTCAACACTTCCTGACCACCAGCCCAATCTTAAAGAGGCAGTTCTGGCTCAACTTGACATGAGACTTGCCCTGCAGTCTCATTAAATCTCCCTGGAATGGGCTTACTTATTAAAACAAAATGCTAAAAAAATGGTAGGGCAGGTTCGCAGTTTGGGGGTAGACTGCCTGCTTTGCATGCCAAAGGTTCCAAATTCCCAGCTCCCCCAGTTAGAAGAATTATGTAGCAAGTGACAGGAAAGACCTCTTTATGCTGGGAACCCTGGAGACCTCTCGTCAGTCAGAGAAGAGGCTAGTAGACAGTTCTAAGGTAGAGAGACATCTGACCCGGAATAAGGTGGCTTCCTGTGTTTCCAGCAGTGGTTTGGTGGAGCCAGGGCTCACAGGGATATGGCGTCAGCACTTTTTGATTAGCAGGGATGCTGATGTCATCTGCCACCCCACTCAGCCATCCCTGTTCCCTCTGAGCTTAGCTGCAATCCTCACACTAGCAGGGGGAAATGGATTTTTCCAGCAACAATATATCGTTCCTTATTGTAATGCAAAGTATTTTGGGGTGGCTTGGTCTTGAATGGGCAATTATGACCCAATCATTTTACAAAAGATCTGCTCTTCACAATGAAAACTGGTAGAACTTGTTTGTTGATATGAATCAATACTGCTGCCTGCATTTTTTGGACTCTCATTACTGATGGCGGAGAATTCCACCATGGACTCCAATGAGGCCAGATTCAAAAGAATCCAGCCCCCTGGAGTCCATGGCGGAATGGACCACTCACCTCTGCCTCCCCACGGGATCCGTCTGGGCCAGATCCCTGTCCATGTTGAACCTGCGGAGCTGGCCGCCAGCTCCACAGGGCTGGAGAAAGTCGATACAGCCAGCAGCCATTGCCGTGCCGTATCTCTGTCTAAGTCAGTCCCCCGGACGCAAATGGCATAGTAGGTGCCATTTGCTGCCGTTGTTGTTGTTCAGTCATTAAGTTTTGTCTGACTCTTCGTGACTCCATGGACCACAGCACGCCAGGCCCTCCTGTCCTCCGCTCTATCCTGAAGTGTGCTCAGGTTCATATTCATTGCATCGGTGATGCTATCTAGCCATCTCATCCTCTGCCGTCTCCTTCTCCTTTTGCCTTCAATCTTTCCTAGCATCAGGGTCTTTTCCAGGGAGTTTTCTCTTCGCATTAGGTGGCCAAAATATTTGAGCTTCAGCTTCATTATCTGTCCTTCCAATGAGCACTCAGGGTTGATTTCCTTTAGGATGGACTGATTTGACCTCCTTGCAGTCCAGGGGACTCGTAAGAGTCTTCTCCAGCACCACAGTTCGAAAGCATCAATTGTTTGGCGCTCAGCCTTCCTGATAGTCCAGCTCTCACAGCCATACATTACTAATGGGAAAACCATGGCTTTGATTATATGGACCTTTGTCGGCAAGGTGATGTCTCTGCTTCTTACTATGCTGTCTAGGTTTGCCATAGCTTTCCTCCCAAGGAGCAAGCGTCTTTTAATTTCATGGCTACAGTCACCGTCTGTGGTGATCTTGGAGCCCAAGAAAATAAAATCTGTCACTGCTTCCATTTCTTCCCCTTCTATATGCCAGGAAGTGATGGGGCCAGATGCCATGATCTGAGTTTTGTTAATGTTGAGTTTCAAACCAGCTTTTGCGCTCTCCACTTTCACCCTCAACAAGAGGCTCCTTAGATCTTCTTCGCTTTCTGCCATTAGGGTGGTATCATCTGCATATCTGAGGTTGTTGATAATTCTCCCGGCAATCTTAATTCTGACCTGGGATTCATCCAACCCAGCGTTTCTCATGATATACTCTGCATATAAGTTAAATAAGCAGGGCGACAATATGCAGCCTTGTCGTACTCCTTTCCCAATTTTGAACCAATCGGTTGTCCCATGTCTGGTTCTTACTTTTGCTTCTTGGCCCTCGTACAGGTTTCTCAGGAGACGGGTAAGGTGGTCTGGTACTCCCATCTCTTTCAGAATTTGCCACAGTTTGTTGTGATCAACACAATCAAAGGCTTTAGTGAATGGAGCAGAAATAGACGTTTTTCTGGAATTCTCTTGCTTTCTCCATGATCCAGCAAATGTTGGCGATTGATCTCTAGTTCCTCTGCCTCTTCGAAACCCAGCTTGTACTTCCGGTAGTTCTCAGTTCACATAGTGCTGAAGCCTACCTTGTAGGATTTTGAGCATAACCTTGCTGGCATGTGAAATGAGCGCAATTATATGGTAGTTTGAACACTCTTTGGTGTTGCCCTTCTTTGGAATTGGAATGTAAACTGACCTTTTCCAGTCTTGTGGCCACTGTTGAGTGTTCCAGATTTGTTGGCATATTGAGTGCAGCACTTTAACAGCACGGCTGCATTTAGGCTAATCAACCAGCTTTACAGCTGCAAATGGTGTCCGCTACACTATTTGCATCCCTGTTTTTGGACGTGATAGGCTACGCAAATATTTGCGTAGCCTATCACGTGAACAGGGACACAAATGTCATCCAGTATGGCTGCAATTAGGCTAATCGATCAGCTTTACGGCCGCAAATGGCGCCCACTATGCCATTTGCATCCAGGGGACTGACTTAGACAGAGATACAGCATGGCAATGGCTGCCGGCTGTATCGACTTTCTCCAGCCCTGTGGGGCTGGCGGCCGGCTCTGCAGGTTCGACGCGGAGCCAGCCTGGATGAATTCCGGGTGGGAGGAATGGATTGCCTCCCCCCCGTCGAGGATTCTGGGGGGAGGAACGGATTGCCTCCCCCCAGCAGACCCCCCACGGATGGCAGGTAAGGGGATTCATACATCCCTAACTCTCATTGGGGGCGTGGCTACAGGGCCTGTCATGATGTGCATCTGCCCTTCAGAATGTACCACTACACCACGGTTTCTAATAGGGACTTGGTGTCTTTTTTCCTGTGCTTGAAATCCACAGTATTTACAGTTCCTTATTCAAGAGGGTTTAGTTCCACCTTTCCCCAGCCTCCTCCTTATAAACTGAGAAACAAACCCCTCAGTAACGCCTGCTTTCACTTTGGGACAGCTGTACCCACTGTCCCATACGTTTCAGCCCTTTTACCCTCTCTGGGTTCCAGAGAAACTCAATATGCTCAATTGGTTCCCCCAACCCACTACAGAAGTAACCAGGAAATAAATATAATAAAGGTAGCATAAAATCAAACAACACGTGGGAATTAGGATTTTAAAAAAAACAAATAAAGGTTTGTTTAAACCATGAAATGTTAAAAGTTATTATTATTAATCAATGCTTGTTCCTAACTTCCCTACCTACTCTACCCCTCCTAAAATCCCCCACACAAACCCCACTACAGTGCTTCCACAATCCCTAAGGCCCTATCTGACTTCTAACTGACAGTGCGTTCCTTTATAACCTCTGAATCCTCTCACACACACATGCCCCTCCCACCTTTCATTACCCTCTCACACTCTCTCAACCCTATCTTACCTGGGTTAAATTTAACAATGCAAACACAAACATTAATATAATAGTCATGTGTTACACCTACCTTAATAATGAGCGTTTGTAAAGCACGGAATGGAAAGAAACAGAACCGCAGCTCATAATATTTAAGTGAGTTAAGTGGACACTGTGTGAACAGACTGCTGGACTAGATGGACCCTTGGTCTGATCCAGCAGGGCTCTTCTTATGTTCTATGTTCTTATGAGTTTATGATGTAATCTGCATGTCCAGCACGTTCATTTTTGGTGGCTTGTTGTTGTTGCAGTGGAGCAGTGGAAGCAGTGCTTACAGGGTTGAAGCAGTGACACTTTTTGATGAGCAGAGACAACAATATCATCTGCCCGCACCCCACACCTCCGATTTCCCTGTCCCTTCTGAACTTAGGTGCAATCCTCACAGCAGCTGAGGATGAATGGATTTTCCCAGCAACAATATATTGTTGTGACCAATCCCTGTCGTAAGGCAAAGTCTTTTGGGCTGTCTTGGTCTTCAATGGGCAATTAAGTCCCATCACCTTTACAAAAGAGCTGCTCCTGGTGGAGATGAAAACTGGTAGAACTGGTTTGTTAATATGGATCAACATGGCTGCCTGGATTGGGACTCATAGCTATCTGGACTGCCATGATAAATGGCTGCACTTCTTTACTACTTTACTCAACTGTGTTGTTGTGGCTGGAGCTGGGGTTGTTGTTGTTGTTATTGTTTGTTTGTTTGTTTGTTTATTTATTTATTTACTGCCCAATAGCTGAAGCTCTCTGGATGGTTCACAAAAATTTAAACCAAAAAGCACAGCATAAAACAATATAGATATGAAAGCTTAAAACCACCATAAAGCGGTACAACCAGAATAAAACCTAGCAGCAATGCAGAGATTTAAAATATAGGTTTAAAACACCAAAGCTAAATGACTAGGATGCTAAAATGCTGGGAGAATAAGAAGGTCTTCACCTGGTGCCGGAAGGAGTACAACATAGATGCCAGGTGAACCTCTTGTATTATTAACTGGATAAAAATATATCCTTCCTTTCAACACTTTTTTTTTCATAGTGGCTCACAAAATTGAAAAAGATCAAACAATAATATCTGCCTGCGATCTCGAAAGACCATTCAAATATACAGAAGGAAGAGAACAGTAGATTAAACAACAAACACAAAACAGCAGATAAAACAACAGTAATGGTTGCAAAGGGTTCTAACTGAGAGAAATGACATTGGATGAACTGGATGAGCTTTGCTGAGGAGGGCATTCCGTAGATGAAGAGCCACCATTAAGAAGGCCCTTTCCTCAGGTACCATCTGTCTCCCCCCAAAAGACAGAAGAACATGGAAAAAAACCTCCAGCTACAACCTTAGTGCTCAGGCCAGCTGGTACGAGGTGCAGCAGTCCATGGTCTTAAGCCATGTAGGTCTTTAAAAGTAAGCACCAGCGCTTTCGGCTTGAAAATGGGCTGGGAACCAGTGGAGCACATTTAAGCTCTGGCAAGATATGATCTCTAACTGGTCTCAGTTAGCTGGTTAGCAATTGTATTTTGAACTAACGGCAGCTTCTGAACAGTCTTCAAAGGCAACTGCACATTCAGTACATTACAGTAGTCTCACCTGGAGCATGGAGTTTTATCTTTGAACAGAAAAGCTGGGTATTGGCCTCCTCCTAGAAATTAGTCCTATGGAAACCAAGGGACTAAGCTCCAAAGTGCAACATGGAAACTGCAAATTCATGTGTCTTGCACAAAGGTTTTGCCAATTCAGGATGAAGGAGCCAGAGGAAGACCAAATGGCCTCACAACCACAGCGGGAAGGGCTCCCTACCTATGTGGTCCAAGGATGATTTTGGCCCTGAAGGTCTATTATGTTGCATGGGTAAACTTGAACTCTGAGCTACCTCCCAATTCTACCAACAGAGAAGAACATATGTAAAGTCATGAGTCCTTGCCAGCTATTCAACAATTTCTCCTTTTGTTTGCTGTTGTTCAAAGGAGTTCCACATTAATTCTAAACGGAGGGCCCTTCAATGTGATTGTTTGAGCCTTATCTTTGCTTGGGAAGGAAAATATTTGGATCGCTGCATGTTCTCTTGTTTTACTCCAGCACGAGATCTTTGATGGAGGTTATTTGGATGATTGCGCTTTGAATTATGAATGGAGCAAAACTGCTTAAACATCTCAATTTTTTGTAAAACCCTCTAATTAAGACTATCGCTCCACTTTTCTTCCCTAAAAGCAACATGTTCTCGTGAGAGAGCTCTACAGGTTGTTTGAAAATTCGGGCCTCTTTCCCAGCCATCTCTTTTTATGCAGCCAGTTTCCTGAGCTTGCTGACAGAGCTGTCTGGATAGAGCCCGGCTGACATTCCAAGCCGTCTTTGCTCCAAGTCAGTTTCTCCGGGCCCACTTTCAAACAAACACAGACAGACCACCACAATCCAGAGCTCAACGTGGGACTGGCACTGCATGCCTTTGAGATATGAAGCATAAATTACTTGTAGCAAGTTCAGACACATGTGGGTGTCGAGAGATTTGCCCGTTCTTGTATGTTGCAAGTGGAGGTTGACTGAAAGGGCTTGCTAAAAATCAGTGCCAGCTCCAGGTTTTTGAGGGCCTTTGGGCAAGGCACCATCAATGGGTCCCCCTCCACTAATGATTCAACCTTCTCACCGGCATTGTCACCAGCTGCTTTTTCTCCTCATTCTCTTTCTCATCATTGTTGTCACTTGCTTGACAGGCAGAGAGCCAGGGAGCAAGGAGGCAGCGGTATCCACTCCTCGTTTCTCACCACCACTGTTTTATGGGCAAGAAGCAGATCAGCAAGCAGGTTGCAATGGTGAAGATAATAATAAGCCAAGTCTACAGAATCTGGAGGTGTGGGGAGAAGTCAAGCTAGTCATTGCTATTGATAACGTCTCAGAATCAATCAATCAATCAGTCAATCAGTCAATCATTGGGATCCAAATGGTATTGGGTATATCTGGGCAATGGATGAGGGAGACCTTTGTTCAGTTCACATTTTAACGTGATCTTAATTTTCACTTTCAAACCAATACCTGAAACTCAGTTCTCCATTGAAATTCACACTTCTCTGAATTTTGCAGTAGGCTTCTCCACTCAAAGAAATGTGTATAAAGTGTTAGGAAAATATGCAACCAAAAATGTATACATTATTGCAAATTCTGAAAATGCATTATATTAGGAACATGACTTACAAAAAAATGTGTATGTTAGGCAAAATTGTGTACAAAAATGCACATATTATTTAATTTAATTTGCATTTCATTGCATTTCTCCAATACTGGCATTTCATGAAATGAAATGAATGTATTAGGAGAAATGCACACAAAAATGCACACAGATTTTCTTGGGAACTTTCAAAAAATAAAATTCTCAGTTGGGGACGAAATGAACATAAGATAGGGAAGCTGAGAAACGAAAATGGAAAGATTCTTCCATCCTTAGTCTGAACGTGAGCAAAACTGCACCAATTGCACTCTGTATTTAAAGCTGGTTAAGTTGAAGGTCAAAGTTGGTGGGACAGAAAAAGGGAGAGGTGTTTTTAAAGAGGCAATAATCGGGAGCTTGCCATTGTCAGGGTGAGCTGCGTTGAGAAAGATCTATGGCAAATTCCTTCTTGAAATAACCAGAGGAACTATTGCAGTCAACAGTGAGAATGGGCCCAGTTCCCATGTCAAAAGTGGGAATTTCAGATGAAGCAACCACATTCCAATGCGACAGCATCATGCAAACGGCAGCTATGGTGTTTGGCGTTCTCCTCTGCCTTGGCAATATCCTTTCTGAGGAAGTGCCTTTCTTTCTTACTTTTAGCCATTTGCTTTGATCTTGTTCCACTGAGGTCCTTCCAGATTTTACCATGCCATTCCTACTCCAGATCACCTGGTTTCATTGCCGTGAAAAATGGTGGCGCAGAGTAATGCCTCTACACAGGCTATATGAAGCTATGATATCTTGGCTTGGACATAGGAAAGACAGGAAGTGTAGGAAGCTGCCTTATATTCAGTCAGAGCCCTCATCTAGCCCAGTATTGTCGACACTGACTGGCAACAGTGGCTCTCCAGGGTTTCAGTCACTAATTTTTCCAGCCCTACATGGAGATGCCGGGGATCAAACCTGGGATCTTCTGTGTGCAAAGCAGGTGATCTACCACTGAGCCATGGTGTCCTCCGCATTGAATCCATTTTGCCTGCTACTGCCTGCACTTACTAGCAGCATTCCAAGATCTCAGGCATGGGCACTTCCAAGCCCTATTTTTAAATGGAGAAGCTGGGGATTGAACCTGAGGCCTTCTGCATGCCAAGCTGGTCCTCTACCACTGAGCAGTGGCCTTTCTCCCTCCAGATCTATGTATGCATGAATATGTTTTGGAACTTCCTATCAAATGGTTGTTTTGATCCTTCTACATAGCTGGTCAGATACCCAACATCACATCAGCAATCTATCCTGTTCATTGTGAAAGACCCTGAAATGATCCTGCAGGGCATCCTTGATCAGAACATAAACACTCATGTACCATGTTGGTATTGGGAATATCACAATCTCTTCTGCAAGTTACTGGAAGGGAGCAGTGTTGCAGTTAATGCATGGGAATTTTGACCACTGCTAGCCTTAGGATCTCTGTAGTCTACAATGTGGTTTCCTGTGATTTCTTCCTTTTGCTCCTCCCCTTCTTTCCCCCCTCCCTGACCTCCCCCATTGCTAGAAGCACATGTGTTTGCTCTCTCACTCCTGCCACCATACACAAAATGGACTGAGCAAACTCCTTTGAAACTCTATGTTGTACCTGCATTGTATATGCAAGAATATTTGTGAGTAAAGCTGTTTTCTTTTCTTCACTAAAGAAGGGTATGGTCTCCTTTATTGTTATGAGATAATCTGTGTGCATGTGGGACTGGTAAATGCTCATTCTGCTTTGCCTTTTGTTTCTTTTGTTTTTTTCTCTGCTAATTGCTTTCCTAACAGGAGGCATCATTACTAAATAATCTCATCAGCTGGCACAGTTATTTCAGCTTGACAGATTCTGGATGCTTTGGATCTTGTTCTTATCTCTCCTGGACCGAGCTTTCACAGTTAGTTCCTTTGAACATGGTAAGCCATTCTGATTAGTGAAGCTGCCAAAAGGTGAAATTAGTCAGTCCATAAATTGAATCGAAGAACATAATCTTGGTTCAGACCAAGAGTTCATCCAGTCCAGCATTCTGTTCACACAATTGCCAACCAGCTGTCAGGAGCTCCTGGTGGCCTCTTTCAGTAGACTCCAATAGCCAACTCAAGACACAGATGAAAGGATTCTTTTCAAAGCTTTAATCCTTTTACAACTTAATGACTCTTTCAGATGCTAATCACCAGCGACTAAAGCAAGGAACAGCAGAGTGGCCTAAGCTTCGAATAGGCAGTTGATCCCTGTTTGAAAGAGAGTCACTTGAAGACCCAGAACTTATGGCTAGGGAGAGATCCTCCCTCTTTCCCTTGGGTCCATGGGAGGCGGCCGTTGCTTGCACGCCAAACGGGCGCTACGCCTCCTTTCCGCGCCCTCCATCGCTTGTCGCTCTCTGAGTCTGCATCGAGCATCTAGCAAGCCTCATTCCCGCACTTTCTCACTGCTAGGATCACTATCTAACTCAGGAATGCTGGCAGGAGGAATCTCTGCCAGCTGCTGTGCCTGTGAGGGATGAGCTCCTCTCCCATGGATTGCTGTTCCTCCTCAGAATCAGAACTGCTCTGGGGCTCTATGGGCTCAGTTTCCACCCTGACAGCAGCTGCCCATGGGAAACCCACAAGCAGGACATGAGTGCAAAAGCAACCTCCCGCCATGTTCTCCAGCAACTGGAGTACATAGGCTTACTGCCTCTGATACTGGAGGTAGCATGCAGCCATCAGGACTAGTAGCCATTGAGAGCCTTTTCCTCCAGGAATTTGTCAAGCTACCCAAATTGGTGGCTATCACCACATCTTGTGGTAGCGAATTCCATAGTTTAACTATGTGCTGTATGAAGAAGGACTTCCTTTTAACCTTCCTGAAACTCCCACCAATCGGCTTCATGGAATGACCCTATTGGGTTCTAGTATTATGAGAGAGGGAGAAAGATACCTTCCTATTCACATTCTCCACATCATGCATAATTCTGTACACTTCTAATTGGTTCCTACTTTTTGAATGTATAATGAGGCCTGACTTTGACCCAACCAACGTTCATATTTTCATGATTCAAACCGAAATTGATTACAAGATCATTTATATTTTCTCTGCATGCACGTTCTGCGTGACTGAGCACCCAAACTGTGATATCTTTGCACCTCCATGACAGTATCAGCATCAGCAACATGTTTACTCCTCCTGCGATGCCAAGGGAACATGTTATTTTTTGTTAGTGTTATTTAAAGTCTGTTTATCCCACTCCTCAGCCAAATGAGATCCCAGGGTGGCTTAAATGCAGTCAGTAAAACAAAACAGTCCCTGTCCACAGGCTTACCATCTAAAACAAAAACCCAACACACAAGGAAAAAGGAACGAGAAGGGAAGAGGGAAAAAAGTAGTTCAGGCACCAGTTGAAAACGCATTTATTTGTGTAAGCTCTTGGGGAATGGGCAAGTGCTTTTTCTGTTCATCTCTCTATTTTTGCTGATGGTTTTATTGTATTGTATTTTATATTTGTGGTTTTATCATTATGATTGTAACGGTCTTTGTGTGGTATTGTGTTTTTGAAGGTTGTTAGCTACCCTGGGACCTTTGTGAGGAAGGGTGGGAAATAAATAAAATAAATACATAAACAAATACAGCTAAGACCAAGAGCAACACACACACATAGTATGAAAGGTAAATCCTCTGAGAATATAGCATAGATTGCCCTGGTGTTCTGTCTAAGGAAGGGATCTTGTCACTAACATTTTCAGGTGAGTTTAAAGTTCCAGCTGATGGAAATGTAATCTTTGTTGCACTGACATGGTCCGCCCTTGGGATGCATGTGATGATATAAGCATTCCACTATCTTGTTCTTTCCTTTCCAGCCCA
This sequence comes from Heloderma suspectum, assembly GCF_057233095.1. Lineage (NCBI taxonomy): Eukaryota > Metazoa > Chordata > Lepidosauria > Squamata > Helodermatidae > Heloderma > Heloderma suspectum. The sequence goes on along the minus strand of NC_139465.1, from coordinate 7,308,168 downwards.
GAAAGGAAGCTGGACCTTCATTTCCTGGTTGAAGGGGTTATCAGGGTGGTGCAGGGTTATGGACTGAGGTTCGTCTGGCATTGGGAAGAGGCAGACATGAGTCTCCTGCTCAAGAAGAAAGCCTTAACACTTAGGATGTTTCACATTTCCTGTGCATAGCTCATAAAGATAGAGAGCTGTTCCCCAGAGGAGGCACCCCCCCCCAATTTCTTCTCCAGTTTGATCCAGAGGGGAGAATCATAGAATCATAGGTTTGGAAGGGGCCTACAAGACCATCAAGTCCAACCCCCTGCTCAGTGCAGGAAGCCTGATTCCCAGGCGGTCTCCCATCCAAGTACTAACCAGGGCTGACCCTGCTTAGTAGCCGAGATCAGACGAGATCAAGCACATCCAGCCAAGAGAAAAAGACAGGAAATCTTTGGATGCTTTGCTATCAAATGTCAGCTGTTGCTTTAGCTCATGCAAGGGCCATGGACCAAAATGAAGCATGGCCCCTTTCCCATGGTCTCCCTAACCAAAGCACCCTCCCTCAAGCACCAAGGAGAGAGAGGGGAGGGAGGAGAGTCATGGCCACTGTGAAGAACTGAGGCCTACAGAAGCCTTAGAGACCTGAAGTTTTCTGTTGGGAGGGGGTAACCTGGAGAGAAGTAGTTTCATTTCTCCTGTTGGGTGTTAGTTTCATGTCTCCACTTGCGTTTCATTTCTTCAGTTTCTGAGGGAGTACTTTCAGTTTTACTAGGAGGATATATAAGGGGGGAGGGAGAGAGAGAGAGAGAGAAAGTCAGTAAGGGTCAGAAGGACCAGGCCACAGCCAGAGCAAGAGCAAGGGAGGGTCAGGAAGAGCAGAGAGACAGACAGAGCCTGAAGTGAGAGCAGAGTCTGAAGAGTGAGCAGGAAGAAGCAGCCTAGAAAAGCCTAAGGACAGCTAGGGTAAAGGAACTTGCATTTTGCAAATTTTCTTTTCTTTTCATATCTTTTGTATCACTCAGCTCTATTGTGTAAATACCTTTAGTTGTAATTTGTTTGCTTTAACTCTACTAGTAAACTGTTGTTTTTAAACCCTGTGTCTAGAGTGTCAGTCACCCCATTCCTACAGCTGAAATCCCACATTACTGGAAAAAGGAAGGTAAAAGAAGGAAAATGGAACTCTTAAAGAGGCAAGAGATCCTTAAGGAGTTGCTCAAGGGATCCAGGTCATAAAGGGAACCTTGCCAGTCACCAACTTGGATGACTTGGATTACACACATTCTTGGATTAGCCTGGATAAGCTACTAGTCATGATGACCATTCCCTCCAGCATCAGGAGCTGTAGTCTTTCCAAGGGACATTGCCATTACAACTACAGCTCCCAAGGGAGATGACTTTAAAAAATGTAGGTAAAGTAGGATAGATGGTGTTTGTGGAATGTAGTAGGGGCCTTTCTCAGGCCTAGATATTCATCTGACCTGGAGGAGGGTGAGGGTTTTCAGGTTGGGGTCTCCTTTGAGATGGGTTTTTAAGAGCCCTGGTAGTTTGTATCCTGAGCCAGTCTTAAGAACATAAGAAGAGCCATCAGACCAAGAGTCTTTCTAGCGCAGCATTCTGTTTACCCAGTGGCCAACCAGCTGCCCATGAGAAACCCACAAGCAGGACATGAGTGCAACAGCACCCTCCTGCCCATGCATGTTCCCCAACAACTGGTGTACATAGGCATACTGCCTCCAATACTGGAGGTAGCACATAGCCATCAAAACTAGTAGCCATTGATAGCCATCTCCTCCATGAATTTGACTAATCCCTTTTTAAAGCCATCCAAGTTGTTGGCCATCACTACGTCTTGTGGTAGCAAATTGCATAGTTTAACCATGCGCTGTGTGAATAAGTCCTTCCTTTGATTTGTCTTGGATGAACTCTCACTACACCTTAATTCTTATGCATGATTACTCAGAGTTAACATGTAAATAAGTGCAAAGGATTGCCGCCATGAGATTATGCTGAGATTGTGCAGAAGGGTACAGATGGATGAAGATGTAGCATCACAGAATGCTGCTATTCAGGATTCTAGGTACTGCATTTCTTTCCTCTTTCCTCCTCCTCCTGCTCACCAGGTTTCTCCCCTCACACTCCAACAGTTAGTATCCCGTGGGTGATGATGATTTGGCTACATCATCAATGGCACTCACTACCTGAACATCAGAAATAGAAGGAATGGTATATAAATAGAAGCCCCATGTTCAGAGGCAGTATACTTCTGTCTGAATACCAAATACTAGGGACAGACAAAATGGGAGGACTGTTGCCTTCATGCCCAGCTTCTGAGCCTCCAGGAAGTAAGGGGGCTCAGAAGTTGGGCCTCCACCATTGCTGGTGAAAATCTACTTCGTTTTTCTCTTCCCTCCCATCCCCTTTTCCTTGTGTGTCATATCTTTTTAGATTGCAAGCCTGCCAGCTGGGACTGTCTTGTTTTATTGACTGCATGTAAGCTGCTTGTGGAGACTTTATGGCTGAAGAGTGAGATAAAAATACTTTAAATAAAAAATTAAAAGTATCTGGTTCGTTGCAATAAAAGCTTGAGTGCTGGACTAGAGGGACCTTTGCTCTGATCCAGCCATGCGTTTCTTTCTTTTGTTATGTGTAAAACACTAGCTGTTTTCCTATTATTACAGTTCCTATCTTTAAAAATTATTTTTCATCCCCCTTCCAGTGACAAAAGCAGGATCCAGAGTTAGGTCCGTCCAGATGTGTTGGGCTGCAACTTCCATCATCCACAGTCTGCATGGCAATTGAATGTAGCTTAACACATATGGAAGGCCCCAGGTTGGGGAAAACCTCTATAAGAAATGTATAAGAAAAAGTGCAGAAAAGGGTAACTAAAATGATGAAGGGTTTCTCCCCTATGAGAGAAGGTTACAACAGCTGGGATTGTTTAGCTTGGAAAAAAGGAGGGTAAGGGGAGGCATGACAAAGATTTACAAAATTATGCATAGTGTGGAGAATGTGGATAGGGAGATATTTTTTCCCCTCTCTCAAAATACTAGAACCCAGTGGGGTCATCCCATGAAGCTGATTGGGGGAAGATTCAGGACAGATAAAAGGTAGTATTTCTTCACACAGCGCATAGTTAAACTATGGAATTCACTACCACAGGATGTAGTGATGGCCACCCATTTGGGTGGCTTTAAAAGGTGGTTGGACAAATTACTGGCAGAGAAGGTTATCAATGGCTACTAGTCCTGATGGCTATGTGCTACCTTCAGTACCAGAGGCAGTGAGCCTATGTACACCAGTTGCTGTGGAACATGGATGGGAGGTTGCTGTTGTGCTCGTGCCCTGCTTGTGTGTTCCTGGTCGACAGCTGGTTGGCCACTGTGTGAACAGAATGCTGGACTAGATGGACCCTTGGTCTGACCCAGGAGGGCTCTTCTTATGTTCTTAGAGTGAAAGCAACACAGGCAAAGGAGGTACAAGGAAAGGGGAGGGGAGAGAACAAACCCATAAGAGTTTCTTTAGCATCAAAAGATTCTGAAGTACACCAATCATATTTTATGTTGCTCTTTTTCCTTGGAGCCACTGTGTAGAGCAGGAGTGAAGAATCTCTTTCAGCCCACTCTCAGGGGCCACATTCCAGTGGTGGGCAGGACCAAAGGTGAGATGGATGAGCCAAAATACAAAAGAATACCAGTATATTTTAACTTCAAGCTCTCACTGCTAGCAACCAAGCTTCAGGAGAGGCATTTTGACCTTTTAGAATGGGGGGGGGGGCTGTGTAAAAGCCAGGAAACCACTGAACGATTGGCAGTTGAGGGAAAGGGAGCGGGGCCAGGGAAAGAGGTGTGGCCAAATGGGGAACCCTGTAGGGCCAGATTTGGCCCCTGGGTCAGAAATTTCCCACCACTGGGGCAGAGAGAAATACTTTTACTTGGCCCTAGAGCCTGCACTGTTGAATTGCTAAGGGATCTTGACAGCTCAAGATGTTTTAGCATGAGTCCCAGTTCTGCTTTCCTTCCATATGCCTTGAAATCTGGGAGACTTTTCAAGTTTTAAATTCCTTAGTTGATTCCAACCTCCTTTCTTACTCACGACAGACTGAAAGGGTTGCCCATATTCTGCTTTCCACAGCTCCTTTGTCCAAGCCGACCACACACAAATGGCTCTAAGACTCAGGCTTTCCGAAGGCCCTGCTTTGCCGTTGGAACATGTTTGCTCTTGGCATTCTTGTGTTAATGAAGGTGCAACTTCCAAGCATCCTTTCCCCATTCATCTGCAAGCACCAAAGGTGTGATGTCGCCTTTTTCCATTAGCAGCGGTGCTTTTACAGAGACTTGTTGTGCAGCGAGATGCCGCCGACGCGGAAAACTCATCACGACGCTCGAAATGTCGGTTTAGAGCATCTTTTTATAGCTGGAGCATAAAGCGTCGTCACAGCCAACATTAAACCACCCGTTTCGCTTCTGGAGTGACCCTTGCTCTGCTAATGGAGATGGTGGGGCTCTTTGCTTGAATGCAAGTGAATATAGGGGTTCGACAGGCTGGAAGTTGAGAAGAGCCCCAATCAATCCATCAATCGACGCCCCCATCTAATGATGTGGATTGGAAATCTCCCTTTGGAGTTTAAGAGGACAACCTCTTTCATTGGCATGGTGTGACGAGTGTCTGAAGGACTTTTAGCCGGCCATGGAAGTGAAATAGCCAACAAAGAGTGAGGCTACTCAGGGGGAAAAGGTGTAAGCAAGGGGCTCCACATCAAGCTATTGAGAGTCCTTAATGCTGCTGAAAGGATTCCTATAGAAGCAACCTAAATGAAAAGGATTCTTTGTGCTGGATTCCCGCTGATGATGGTGGGTTTTTGTGTGTGTGTCATGATCACAACACTGAAATGTATTTTTGTATATAAATGTATAATGGAGAGGGAGGGAGAGGGAGGGGGTAGGAGGGGGGGAGAGAGAGAGATTGAGAGAGAGAGAGAGAGAGAGAGAGAGAGAATATGACGGACTGACTGACTGACTGACTGATTTTGGCCACGAATGGCAAAATCACACATTTTGAACTGAGCTGAGCTAAGCTGGAAAAATACTCAGTCTAGTTCGCAAAACATTTTTCCTTTTTATTTTTAAACCCTTTCAAAAATTGATTTGAGATGCTCCTGGTTTGGGGAATAACTTCCAGCATGGTGTGTATGTGTGTGTACAAAAGAACAACAACAAAAAACGGGGTGGGGGGAGGAAGAAACCCACTCAATATGCCAAAGCCCCAATGGTTCACCCCTTGGGAAAAAGTCAACCAAACAAGCACACCTATCTCAGGCATAATTTTGGACACTGCACACACTTCCTTTATGCAAACCTCTTGAAAGAAAGACCACTGAAGTAGAGAAGGAGAGAAGAAGGACCATTGATCCCTTTCATCAGTCACACATGTAGACTTTAGATCAGGGTGGGAAATTGCATTGCCACCCCCAAACCCTCGGGGTCTGCACACCTCTCCTGCCACCACTGAAATTGCCTCTGCCAAAATTGCCATGGTTGCAGCAACCTCCTCCCCCCACTCCAATTTTGGAAGGAAGCAAGGCATGCAGAGAACGTGAACCTTGTTTATAAGCAGAATCATGCTTTTGGGAGGCTTCCGGGAGCTTGATCTTGCTTCCAGACTAAGGCGTGTGCTCCCTGTGCATCTTGCTTTCTGGCAAAATTGTGTGTGTGTGTGTGTGGGGGGGGGGGTTGCCAGCACAAATTTGGCAGGGGCAGGGGCTGCAAAATTGGCCATGGGAGAGTGCATGTGGCCTCTAGGCTAGGTGTTGCCTACCTGCTCCAGATTGTACCTTGCTAGGTGGTCATGTGAACTCATGTGGTACATCAGATAGAGGTTTAGACTTGGAAGACTCAGAGCATGAGCATGTGATTGGCCACAGTGTGAACAGAATGCTGGACTAGATAGGTGTTGGCTCTGATCCAGCAGGGCTCTTCTTATGCGATACTCTTAAGAAGGACCTTGCTCTCTTGCATCTGTTTATATTATAACTGTGCGCAAAGGGCCTTTCAAAATTCTCCAGCCTATTTGTGGGCAGAGCAATTGGGGGGACAATTTCACCAAATTTCTCCTAGGGGAAGAGAAATTCTCCAACAGTTTCTCACAGACAGGGCTCATTACTGGCAGGGGTTGTAGCACAGCTTCTTTCTTTTTTCCTATGTGTTTTTGGCTTATTATACTGCTCCTGCAAGTGGCAACAGCATCAACTATGTTGAGGCTTCCATTTTTCTGAGGCAGAATTTTGAATTTCTCTTGGTGGTATTTTTGAGCTCACCTAATCACAGCGAGGTGGCCGAGGGTGCTGTGTGTGTTTCCTCTCTCTGTTACACATATTTCCATGGCTCTGCAGCCTCCCAGGCCACCTGCACTTTCTGAACTGAAAATGCCCCATGGGAGGAATTGCTTCCCATGATGGCTTTAACTGAAGTGTAGGAAGCTGAGGAGTCTACAGGCTGCCACAGAGATTATTGTATGATGACAGGCAGGACGCTCCTGCACACTCCTCAGCCACGTCACAAGTAAGGTAAGCACAAGGACCTCAAACCCAATCCATGAGAATTTCTCCAAAATTTCTCCTCTGAATTTCTTCTGAAAGCAATTTCTTTTCTATCAAATTGAATGAGAATGGTTGAAAAAAATGTGGGAGAAATTTTCATCACCGTGTGTGATGAGAGGTATGTAGAATACAGTCACTGCCCACAAGGGATAGATGAGCCTGTAAATTTCAGTTCCCCTTAGTTACTCATTTTTGTGTTCTTAGGTTCCATTTATCCTGAACATGGATATTTTTTCCATTCTTAAGTTTGGTTCATCCTGAACTTCGAGATTTTGGGGGTTTTCTTAACGTTTGCATGAAATGTCATCTGCATTCTCTGTGCATTTACATGCAATTCGGGATGCCATTTTGCCGAATATCCCCATTTTTAGTAAGCAATTTCTCAAATATAATCCTTCTTTGGATTGTCATTTTTCATGAATATACATGTTTTGGTGCACATAGTCAGGGGGGAGAGGGTGGGGCTAGGCAAAGGGTATGCGATCATCTGGTGAACCTTGTAGGGCCAGATTGAGACCCTAGTTGGGCTGGATTTGGCCTCCAGCCATGAGGTTCATTCAGCGCCTCTGACATAATCAAAATCTGGACATACTGGAAGCATGGAGGTGGAGCAGAAGGGGAGACAGTAATTCAGAAAGGCCTGGTGTGTGTGTATGTGTGTGTGTGTGTGTGTGTGTGCGTGATTTTAATATTTTACCAAAGCACCTAACATAGGGCTCACCTGTGATACAAATGTGAGACTTAATGCACAACTGCTTTATCTGTAAATATCACCCATGCATTTGTGTCCATAAATAGAAAACACAATGGATAAAAGGGGAGGGTTTGGGCTTGGAGTGTGTGGGCGGGGGAAGCCACAGGAGCAAGTGCATGAAATACCGTAGCTCCATTTCACTTCCAGGCACTGTAGTTTATTGCCAGGAAAATATTTTCTCAGCTGCTTTTGCGCTAAGGTGGCGATGAGTGGCTGGTAACGCCATGTAACGCCATGTGCTTTGACCATGGGATGCTCCACAAAGCTACTTTGGCGTCCATTTCCTATTGGGAGGGGACAGCCTGCATGGTCAACCGAATACAGGACTTTAACCCCAACAGTTGGCTGACACCGTTCTTCTAGGAAAAAATTATTTATTTAAATTAAGTATTCTTATCCAGCATCTCAGCCAAAAAGGCTCCCGGAGCGGCTTCAGTGCAACCAGTAAAACAAGACAGCCCCTGCCCCGCATGCTTACAATCTAAAGGGACATGACACACAAGGAGAAAAGGGGTGAGGAGGGAAGAGGAAAACATGAAGGAGTTGTTCAGCAGGGCTGGTGGAATGGCCCTTCTTCCCTGCTCATCTCCCTCTCTCATCTGTTTACCTCCATTTATTTACACCCTCCCCCCACAACTGGGTATATTTCCAGAACTGTACTCCATTAACATCCAGTGCAAATACAAATCAACGTCTTCTGTTCCACTAGGGCATTTTTTTCTGTCTATGATATGGCATGGAATGTTAATGGATATTCCATCTGGTGAGGAGGAAGTGTCAGTAATGGGAAACCTGAAATTTCTGTGAGGCCAATTTGGTTGGGTGGAGGATCCCTCATGTGAGGCCTAGATCTAAAAGACGTCCTGTGTGCTGCATGGTCCAGCAGTGGGTTTTAGAAGCAGTGTGGGAAGAGGGCTAAGGAGGTAGAGAAACTAAGGAACAGGAGCCCCAGGAGGGTGAGTACCTGAAAGTATATGTCTTTTTACCCATCGGTAGTACATGCCCTGGTCTCCTCTCATTTAGACTACTGTAATGCACTCTACGTGGGGTTACCCTTGAAGACAGTTCGGAAGCTGCAGCTGGTACAGAACACGGTGGCTCACCTGATTAAAGGCAGCTGCCGGCATGATCACATCACTCCAGTGCTGAAGGAGTTGCACTGGTCACCAGTTATTTTCTGGGCCAAATTCAAGGTGTTGGTTTTGACCTTTAAAACCCTATATGGTTCCGGCCCAGCCTATCTTAAGGAGCGCCTCCAGCAACACCAGACAGGCTGCTTAACAAGATCAGCCTTGGATGGCCTTCTCTCTGTCCCATCAGCCAGGACAGCTAGGCTGGTGAGGACGAGGGAGAGGGCCTTCTCTGTGGTGGCCCCCACTCTGTGGAACTCCCTCCCTAAGGAACTCTGCCATGCCCCTTCTTTAATGAGCTTCCGCCACGCATTAAAAATGTGGTTGTTCAGGCAGGCATTTGGGGTGTGTTAGGGTATTTTTATGATGTTTTTAATGTAGAATTTTATTGTTTTAACTGTTTTATTGTTGTACATCGCCCAGAGTGGCTGGGTGATCAGCCAGACGGGTGATTAATAAATTTAATAAATAAATAAATATTTTTTTCTTCATTCACTATCAATGTGTGTGGGGCTTTCCAGACTCTAACACAGCGATTGGGAACCTCCTGACCAGCATATGCAGCCCCCACCCCGTGTGTATGTTCCCATCCAGCTGCAAGCTTCTTTTCATGTTATCTCTGATCACTCAATGGAGATAAGTGGGTATTTAAAAGCAATTTACACTGCAGAGTTGTGTTTTTGCAAAGATTTTGAGCTGTGCATTTTTTTGCCAGTAGGAGCCCTGTTGCATAGAATTGAGGTGTGCATTTTGCAGACAGGAGAACTGCTTACCAGTGATTAGATCTGTAGAGGCATGGTATTTGGGATGTTATTTGAAAGTGCTTTTGAGTGATTCAGCCCTGCTTACTTCTGAGTAGACATGCAGAAGCCTTGTCCTGCTTACTTCTGAGAAGGCTTAAAATGGTACCAGTCACATTTGCCATTCCACCCCCCAATCTGCCTTTTGCCCCACCAAAAGATGGAATGTTTTAATCATGTATTTTACATGTGAATTGTAATGTTATTGTAGTGGAAATTGTATTTAATGGTGCATTTAAATGAGATTTTAAAATATTTACATGTAAATCACTTACAGATTTTACTGTATTAAGTAATATATAAGTGTGTGTGTGTGTGTGTGTGTACACACACACACACACACACACACACACACATATATATAAAATAGTGTGGCCCTGAGACCTTTTCCATTTTGCAATTTGGCCCTTGGGCTGAAAAAAAGTTCCGTACCCCTGGTTTAAGACACAGGAGACAACAGAAGAAGTGGAGGGAAGGATGAATAGTCACCTATTGCAGTAAGATTCACTTAGACTTGGTTACAGTATGGTATGGGAACTAGGCAGTTATGATAAAAACTGCATGGAGAATGTGACCTTTGAAGGAGGAGTTGAAGGAAGTAAGAGAGATGATCTCATGGAGGCACGTCCAGGCATACAGGGCAACAAGAGATAAAGTGCAGGGTTGTTTGAGGAAGCAGAAGACGTTCTGCTTACTCTGAACAGGTATTGCAGGGGAAGGGTGGTGGTGGTGGTGGGAGACCCTGAACCAAAGATGGTTAACAACTCCATGCAACCAGCCCATCGGGCAAGAGCTGGACTAGCATCTTCTCAGGTTGGTTTGAAATGACACAGATAATGTTGAAGCCATTTCACTCACATCAAAATGGGTTGCACTGAGGTGCCAAATTTTCAGCAGAATAGCAAAACAAATAAGAAGGTCTTGCAAAAATGTGAAGATGCTTTTTTTGAAAGCAGACCCAAATGTTTAAAAGGCATCCCATGTGGCATTTGGGGGGTAGAGTAGAATCAGAGATTAACAACCTTATGCATGTCTAATCAGAAGAAAGCCCCACTGAGTTGAATGGAGCTTAAAAAGGTAAAGGTAAAGGTGTCCCCAATCAGTCGTGTCCGACTCTAGGGTGCGGTGCTCATCCCCGTTTCTAAGCCGAAGAGCCAGCGCTGTCCGAAGACACTTCCGTGGTCATGTGGCCGGCATGACTGAACACCGAGGCGCACGGAACGCTGTTACCTTTCCCACCGAGGCGGTACCTATTTATCTACTTGCAATTTCTTGCTTTCGAACTGCTAGGTTGGCAGGAGCCGGGACTGAAGATGGGAGCTCACTCCGTCACGCAGCACTTGGGTCTCGAACTGCTGACCTGCCGACCTTCCAGTCTGCAGTTCAGCGTCTTAACCACTAAGCCACCGTGGCCCTCAAAATGGAGCTTACTCCCAAGTAAACGTGCTGAAGAATCAGACAAACAAAGCAGGGAGGGGGAAGCCATTTCATGAAACCATTTCTCCTCAAGGGACAGAATCCATTTCATGAATTTTTGATGGCATCATTGTTTCTCACTAGCACCCACTCACCCACCAATTTCTATTCTATTTTTTTCTAATTATAGCAAGCCATTTTTTCTAAAAACCACAGGAGAACCTGAAAAAGTGGTAGCACCCTATCATATCAACTTCCCACAACCTCATTCTGTGGCAGGCATGTAGAGACCAAACCCTCATCCTCAGGTTTTGACATGAAGCTTGTGAAGGATAACATGTATGCAGTTTTTTAAAAAGGCCCTTCACTTCTAAAGCACTCATGAGAAGAAGAAAAAAACACCCTTTTTCCTGTGGCATCTCCAGGGAAAACAAGGTCACTTCCTGTCCATTTCTCTGTTCCTAACTGAATGGTGATCCATATGGCCAATTGACCTTTGGGCCATTTATGTTCAGGGGCTGATTTACATTAAACATCTGCCTCTTCTTGCTGGGTATGGGCTTTGTTCTTAGCAAAAGGACACAGCCTGCCCTGGGACATTAAGGGGATTTCATCTGCTAAGATGAACACTTGCACCCTTTCCAAGGGAAGTCACAATCAGACCTTTTGCTCCGGCTTCAGACTTCCTGTTCCTGGTTGACTTATCACGTTGTGACTTCTGCCCAATTTGGGCTTCCTCTTCAGTCTGCTAAGAAAGATCCTTCATCCTGTATCATTATTCCTTCATCCTGCTGCTAAGGCATTGACTTTTGCATGCGAGGTGGGGTGGGGACACAAAACAGCAGTTCAAAAGCTTACCACACTCCATTTGCTTCTGTTTGGGGCTTTGTGCCGAAGAGTCAGGATGGGTGAGAAGTTCAATTCAGTTCAGTTTTGTTAAGAATTTTCCAAAATTCACAACGTTCCCCATATTCAGGACAAAAATAACTTGAGATTAAAACAAAAGAATGTTGGAGAAACCAAAACTGACAGATTTATCCATCCGGACCTAGGGCTTTCAGCACTTAGCTCTTAAAAGTCTAGGTTTGAAAGATGTGTATTTAACCATGTTAGTGCTAAAGCAGGGTTACCACCTCTTGTTTCTGACAGCTGGGACAGCTACATGGCAGGCAGGTCCTCTCCATGCTGGGAATAGCTGTATCTATTGGATTTGGCTGAAGCATATGGGTGAGAATTTAATTTCAGCTTGGTGTTTTTATAAGAATTTACCAAAATTCGCAAACTTCTTCATGATCAGGAGAGAAGGAATTTGCAGTTTTAAAAAGCTCAAATGCAAGAGAAGGGAATCTCACAGATTCACCCGACCTGACCCAAGAGCAACACCCGTATTAAAATGTAGCGACGACATCACGATGAGATGAATTGTTAGAGAAGTGGGAATTGTGCTTTGACTTCTCAAGAAGCTTGTGCTCAACATGTCCTGAAAATGATTTTAAAAATGGGTCGAATCAGGACACAGTGAGTGCACGGTCTTGATTCATTCACAAGAGCAGCTCATTTTGCCCAGGCCTCCTGGTAAATGACTAAAAATATCTTCCACACTATCCCCAAATACTCAAAATATTGTTTATTGGGACAATAAACCAAATAAAGCAATAAACAATGCACTGATAAGCTCTCCTCTGCACATTCTTCCATTTGATACCCTGCCTGCTAGCTTTCCTCCTCTGTAGACTTTAGCTGTGCAAGTCCAGTCATACATGCTTACAACCAGGGGCAATGGTACAGGTGTGACACAGTTCATTTTGTTGGATAGTCCTGCAGAGAACCAGGGTCTCAAATGGTTACTGGCATCACATGGGACATTCTTAGCTGCCGTATGCCAGATCAGACTAGCTTAGTGTACACCTGGCATTCCTCAACCTGGTGCCCTCCAGATGTGTTGGATGCAACTCCCACAATCCCCAGCCCCAACACATCTGGAGGGCACTACTTTGGGTTAGCCCAATCTCCTCTGATTGGCAGTGACTCTCCAGAGTTTTCTCTCTGATCCTTTTTAAAACTGGAGGAAGTGGGGCTTGAACCTGCAACTTTCTGCATGCAAAACATGTACCCCGGTGAGCCGATGAGCTATGGTCTCTCCCCAAGCAGTGACGACGCACTGGGAATGCATGCCTCTTTTCACCCATTCTCTGTTATGCTCTTAGCTTGAGCCCTCTTAACGTTTCATCTCAAACGACGGCTTGAAACTTCAGCCCCAAAAACTTTGCCAAAAGAACAGGTGGGAGGCCTTTCTTGAAGGCCTTTCTGTGTAGCACAGTAGAGGCTGTTTTCATATGATCTTAACATAAAAGACGCTGTTGGCTCATGAATGGCCACTAAAGGGAATACATAAATCAGTGAGTCTATAAGCTTCGTAGCACAAGACCTATCCATCTTTCATCCATCAGTTACTCTTTGGGAAGCTCGAGCCAATGGTTACCTTGCTACTTCTGAGCTTGGGGAGGATTTATTTCCCCCACTTTGGACTGGCTCAGTTGTGTGTGTGTTCTGTGTGTGAGGTCCATTTTGAATCAGGACCAAGGCATGTGGGGAGGTTTAACCCTACCCACGCCACCACGATGTTGCCAAAAATCTCACTCGCACTGCTGTTAGCACCAAAAGAAAGAAAGAGGGACAGCTCCCATAGAGGCCAATAGAAGTTTGTTTTCTGTCGCAATTACAGCAGAGGGGAGGCATTTTTTCTCCTGAGGATTGCATCAGGGGAGGGGCAGAAAGAGTTAAATCTCCCCTGTTCACACGCTGCAGTCCCTATTCAAAATGGATCCCCCCATGCTTACTGTTATTGTTGTTATTAACTCATACTATACTTCAGGTGACACATGTGTAGACAGCCCCTCAGTCATGGAGACGAATTGGGTTTCCCGCAGTCATTTATTTCACATCCTCAGTTTTGTTGTTTGCAAAATGGAAGTCACTGTGATTTAACCACAGGGACCTGTTGGGAGGGCGAGGTAAAGCTATGTAAAGTGTGGAGTACATTTTCCCATTCAATGTGGGGAGCAGAACATGCAGCTCATGTTTCCCCTTATGACCTGGACCCCCTGAGCAACTCCTTAAGGATCTCTTGCCTCCTTAAGAGTCCCACCTTCCTTCTTTTAAACTTCCCCTTCCCAGTAAAGTGGGGTTTAGGCTGCAGACGTAGGGTGACTATGACTAACACTCTAGACACAGGGGTTAACCACAAGAGTTCACCAGTAGATTTAAAGCAAATGAATTACAACTAAAGGTATTCACACAATACAGATGAGCGATAGAAAAGGCATTAAAAGAAAAGAAAATTTGCAAAATGCATGTTCCTTTACCCTAGCTGTCCTTAGACTTTTTTAGTCTGCTTCTTCCTGCTCACTCTTCAGACTCTGCTTTCACTTCAGGCTCTGGCTGTCTCTCTTACTGGCTCTCTTGTTCTCTTTATATACCCTCCTCCCTCAAAACCAAAAGTAACACTTCAAACTTAAGTGGAGAAATAAAACTGACACTTAACTGGAAAAATGAAACTACTCCTCTCAGGGTTATCCCCCTCCCAACAGAGAACTCCAGGCCTCTAAGCCTGACCCTTTTCCCCCTTTGCCTCTGTAGGCCTCAAACATTCATACCCACCCTTGCCCCTGGCCCTGCCCACCAATTCCTGGAGGAGAAGGCTATCAATGGCTACTCATCTTGATGGCTATGTGTTACTTCCAGAACCAGAGGCAGTGAGCCTATGTACACCAGTTGCTGGGGAACATGGGTGGGAGGGTGCTGTTGTGCTCATGTCTTGCTTGTGGGTTCCTGGTCGACAGCTGGTTGTCCACTGTGTGAACAGAATGCTGGACTAGATGGACCCTTGGTCTGATCCAGCAGGGCTCTTCTTATGTTCTTAAGGCTGGGATCCTATGTCAGAAATATCTAAATGGGCTGAATTCCATTTCAGAGAAACTTTCAAGGGTCACATTCCAGTGGTGGGTGGGGCAGAGGCAAAATAACCCTGAATGCCAGCCTATTTTAGCTTAAACTTCTTATTGCAAGTAACTAAGCCTTAGGAGATACATTTCAGCCTCTTAGAATGGAGAGACAAAGCTGTATAAAAGCCAGGAAACCACCAAACGATTGGTGCTTGGAGAAAAGAGGATGGGTCCAAGTAAAGGGTGTGTGGCCTTCTGGGAACCCCAGAGGGCTGGATTGGGGTGCAGGGGGGCAGATGTGGACTGAGGCTCTGCACCCCATCATGTGTGGATGACACCATCATGGAGCAATGACCATGCAATTCTGTGTTTTACCCACCTTCTCCCAACCAAGCAGAGAGGCAAAGGCTTTGTACCTGTCTGCTTTCCTTTAAGATGGAAAGAAGATGCAAAACAGAAGACGTTTTCTTCATCATGAAATTTTCAGCTTGGGTGAAAGCTTGACTTGGATGCTCCATGGTCCATGCCACAATTTCCCCCCTTGTAGCACGCAAAACCATGGGTTCTGTCCTCCACGTCTGAACATAAAATCTTGGACTTCTCTCAAGGTAAATGGCGAGGGAAGCATAACCCCCTCCCCAAGATTTATCTGCCGCCATGGAGCCAAAATTACGTTTGCACAGAGTTCAAAAGATGGTGGAAAAAATATTTGAGGCTGTTGCGCCAATTAATAACAGCCGTCAATCTGTACAAATTAACATGTCAGCTTCTTTCGGCCTGTGCTATCTCAGCATGCTTTCATCCTTCCATTCATGGCCGGTGGCCTTCCAAAATGTTTTCACTCCATATTTCCCCCTTGACGGCTTTTGCAGGAAAAGCAATTACATTATTAAAACTTTAATTGCTTTCCTGTATATAATTTTCAACAGCTAAAGGGTCCGTCAGGGCCTGAGAATGAAAGAAACCTAGTTTCCACCACAGCAATCAGATCCACACCCATTGGAAAGAGGGCATTACCCTCATGTACACATGGCATGTAAGTCAGTCTATTTTATTGCATTCATTTTTAAAAATCTATTATTACATTCATATCCCACTTCCCCTGCCCTCTTCCAAGGAACCAGGGTGGCTTACATGGTCTTCCTCCTCTCCACCTTATCCTCAAAACAACCCTGTGAGGTAGCTTAGGCTGAGAGTCAGTGACTGGCCCAAAGTCACCCAGAGAGCTTCATGGCTGAGTGGGGACTAGAACTTGGATCTCCTGGGTCCCAGCCCAACATTCTAACCACTACACCACACCATAGGTTCTTACAATTTTATCAGAAAAAAGCCAGTCACTAAAAAAATAGATTGAACAATTCAGTCAAATCAGTTCATCATATTCACAGCTTATCTATTTAAATTATTTGTATCCTCTTCAGCCATAAACATTTCTCAGAGCAACTTACAATAAATAGGGATGTACAGATTGTGTAAAATCCATTCCATCTGTGTTTCATGGATTGTCAGACACCTTTCATTCCATCTGCCCATTGACAGAATCAGATTGTTTTGTTTGTGAATTTGTGCATGGTTGCATTCACATGAATTCGCATGTGCGAAAATGTGTGAATTGCCCCCAGATTCACATGTTCCTGCTTTAGCCTGTGGGGCAAATGCACATTTTTGGCTGGTTTTTAAATTTTGCATACTTTTCCATGGCAAAATTTGTTCAAAATTTGAGAAAGTTAAAAATACTGGTCTGCAAGTCCACAGAATCCACCCAACAAAGGCAAGGCAGGTCCGCTGTGGGATCCACAGGTCAGATTCATGAAAATCCAAACTCATTTGGTTCCACTGTGGATCTTTCCAACATCCCTAACAATAAATCAGCAAAAAGAAAAAAGATAAGACAGTCCCTGACTGCAGGCTTAAAATTTAAAAAGACATAGGACACAAGGAAAAAGGGATGGGGAAGGAAAAGGAAAGAATTAAGTAGATTGTCAGCAGCCCTGCTGGAATGGTCCTGCTTCCCCTCTCATCACCTGGGGTGTGAAGGAGCAGTTCAACTGGATGAGACCCTGATGTTCCCTTTGTCTGCTCCTGTCTCCTTTCACAGCAAGAGTTTTAGGACCTTTGCTCTATATTCCTTTTAGGAGCTGCAGCAAATAAAGCAATTTCATTGCCTACATAAAGATGCATATCTACAATTAGTTTACACGTGTGCTCAGCCAAAGATCTATCAGACAGTCCTCCCACCAAAGGTGCAAGAAAGCTTTTCCTGGGACTGACGTACAATTCACAGAAGAATATCTATGAATCATATCCTCTATTTATAGGCTTGCACATATACGAAGATATGTTTTAGCTGTATGATTGAACATTGAAGTCCCCTATTGAGTTTTTATGATAGATTTTATTGATTTTATTGTATGTGAATCCCCCACCCCCTGAACTTAATTAATGATGGTTACACATGTTATGAAATGTTTTTATATATTTTATTAGATAAATCTATCATTATATCACATTAAAATTATTTTTAAAAAACATTTGAATATTTAAGGAGTGTGTGTGTAAGTATGTCTGAATACACACACACACTCACACACACACATGAATGGGACTTCTCTTGGCTATGTAAGAACAGCACTCACCACCTAACCATTAGAAATAGAAGGGATGAGGGTACATACATGATTCTATAATACTTCTGCATCACACTGAAGAATAGGGTAGAGTTATGCAGATGAAGGGTTTGGCCATGTAATAGGGCCTGCCTCAGTTCTCACTGGCACCCACTGATCTATGGGAGAGAGGAAGTGGAATGTAACCTGAAACAGAGTTAAGAGGGGAGCAAAACTGGGTTCACCAGGGTAGGTATAACCCTGACACCATTGGCGTCCCCAAGTGCATCCCTTTCCTTTCTGTGATATGGGGAACAAATTAAGTGCTTAACTTGGAGACAACAAATGAAGTAAAGGCTACCCACTATCCCTGACAATAAGCCAGAGATATCCATGCAGGGGGTCTGGCCACCACCGAAAGTGACTCTGTCCATGCACGTGGGTGGAGTGGTAACTCTTGTATGTATATGAATCTATATCCAGTGCCACATCTATATATATCTAATCAGGTAAAGTGCTATTTGCCAATAAAAGGAAATGGCCCCTAATAGGGACAGTTACATCAATATTGATTACTGTCTGTTTCTAATTTTTCCAATCTTAAGTTCAGTTTGTCTCAAACTTTGAGAATTTCTCCAGTCTCAATTTTGATCCATCCCAAATGTCAAGAATTTCTTTTTTAAAAGTTTGCATGAACATTTATGATCATTGTTATGCACATTGCTTCTAATGTATGAACGTTGGGATGCACTTTTGCCTAACAGACACATTTTTACTAGTACTTTTATTAATGCAATGCATTCTAATGTTATTTTTCCTACTATATACATTTCTGTATGCATTTAAAAATAAAATAAAATTACAGAACTCCATTGCAAAATTTGGAGAAGTGCAAATTTCAAAGGATAACCAAGTTTTGGTTCGCATAGTGGTTCAAAAGTGCAAAATTAGGTAAGTTCTCATTAAAGTGCAAACTGAATGCATTTCTGCCCCATTCCTAGCGCCTAGTAGTCAACTGAGAAAGGGACTGAAGAACACTGGGAGGGGAAGATGTGGAACAGATGAGAAAGGGGATGGGTGGCTATGCCAAATCATCTTCTGCTTGTTCTCATATAGTTCACATCTATTAAACCTATAGATGGAGTGGATATTCAATTGTATTTTTTTAAGGAGTCACTCTCATTGCTAGAAAAAGTGGATATCTGTAAAGTTTCTTTATATCTCAATGCTTGGAATTAGGGGTGTATGAAACCCCACTTACCTTGCTCCGCTGGGGTCCGTGGGGGGGGGAGGTGATCCTCCCTGGCTGGCTCCGCTCCACGGCATGTCCGGGCTGCTGAGGATGCAAATGGCATCCTGCGTAGGGGACGCCATTTGCGTCGCTGCTGTAGCCGCGATAGGCTGCGTAAATATTTACGTAGCCTATCACGGCTAAAGCGGGGACACAAATGGCATAGGGGACGCCATTTGCATCTCTGCTTTAGCCATGATAGGCTACGTAAATATTTATGTAGCCTATCACGGCTACAGCAGCGACGCAAATGGCATAGTAGACGCCATTTGCATCCCTGCTTTATCCGTGATAGGCTACGTAAATATTTATGTAGCCTATCACAGCTAAAGCAGCAATGCAAATGGTGTCCCCTATGCAGGACACCATTCACAGCCGCACATCAGAGCAGCGGCCAGCAGCGGCCGTATCTGGACCACTGGAGGCAGGTAGGATCCGGTCTGCAGGGACTTTGCGGGGTGGCGGGCGGGATTGCTCCATTCCACCACGGACTCCGGGGGGCTGGATTCTAAAGAATTCCGGACTCACTGGAGTCCGTGGCGGAATTCTCCGCCATCCCTACTTGGAATATGAAATCGTCCCAGTTATAAAATTGCATCCACACCAAAATGGCTTCAAATGCTACACAAGTTGAATACTCATCCGTATTGTGGAAGATCCAGTCATTAAAATGCAGATCGACATAGTGTTTCTATTGAGTATGCAAATCACTATGATGGCCTTCACAGCTCCGGAACTGCAAACTATGTGCTTTGGTTTTTGGATATGAACTGGAATAAAAGGTGTCTTTGAGTTTCTTTTCCTTCCAGCAGTGCCAGCTTCAGGTTTTTGATGGTCCTTGGCCATGACACCCTCGATGGGCCCCCTCCCTCACTGAGTCTAACTTCTCACTGCCATTGTCACCGGTTCCTAATGCTCCTCATCCTCTTTCTCATTATTGCTACCACTTGCTTGATAGGCAGAGAACCAGTGAGGAAGTATGAAGTATGAGCCCTATGAAGAGAGTCTGAAGGAACTGGGCATGTTTCGCCTTGAGAAGAGAAGACTGAGGGGAGATATGACAGCGCTCTTCAAGTACTGGAAAGGTTGTCACAGAGAGGAAGGACAGGATCTCTTCTCGATCATCCCAGAATGCAGGACACGGAATAATGGGCTCAAGTTGCAGGAAGTCAGATTCCGGCTGAACATCAGGAAAAACTTCCTGACTGTCAGAGCAATACGACAATGGAACCAATTACCTAGGGAGGTGGTGGGCTCTCCCACACTGGAGGCATTCAAGATGAGGCTGGACAGCCACCTGTCGGGGATGCTCTGACTTGGCTTCCTGCATTGAGCAGGGGGTTGGACTCGATGGCCTTGTAGGCCCCTCCCAACCCTACTATTCTATGATTCTATGATTCAGTAGGCAGTGACATCTGCTGCTCTTTCTCACCACCACCATTGTCTGGGCCAGAGTGAGAGGCAGGCGAACAAGCAGCTTGCAACTGTGAGGAGAAGGAGCAAGTCCGGTGTGCTCTTGTCAGTGAGCCCCTGCGTGTGGGCCCTCAGCAGGTGCCCAACCATGCCTTTGATCCCAGGTTTGCCTTCAAATTGCGGGGTGGGGATACACTGCCTCTGTGTAGCTTGCATAGCTCTGGGCTCTTCAAAAGTCCGGTATTGCTGAGCCTTTGCTTATTTTCAGATCTTGCCAAGTAATTATGAGAGAAATGTTAACCATCAATGAAAGCTCTGGTGGATAAATTGCACCAATGAATAAATTAAAGTGTGCAGCTGTATTTCTTATATTTTAGAAGCATATACAACTCCGTCACCCTACTTATATGAGAATAACACTGTTTTGGTGGTTGTCATTCCAACAGGCAACCAAAATTTCCATTCTACATAAGGGGTTTTGGGGAGTGGTGGTGGGGTGGGGAAGACTTTCTGGGAATGGCGCCCAAGCAGAGGGGTGCCAGTTTCTATTTGGGGGAATGGGGAGAGGAATTACAGACAGGATGCTAAACACAGGAAAAGAAACCCCGAAGAAACTCCAGCAGAACCGATGAAAAGTGAATTGTACACCCATTTATAAACACACACACACAAGCATACGGAAGCCAGAAGCAAAAATGGTGAATAATTGTAAACCCATTTTGGTGCCAGATAAATTAGTAATGGAAAAAACAACAATAGACTTAACAGAAAGGGCCCAATCCTGTGACTTGCTGTTGGGTTGGGCAAGGGATATGAAACTCAGTGTCTGAGTCTTACTGTAATTTTAAATGTCAGCCTTTATGTGACCTTCTGTATGACCCAGATATTTATTTTATTTTATTTATTACATTTGTATACCACCCAATAATAACTGAAGCTCTCAGGGTGATTCACATTTTAAAGAACGCTTAAAAACGTAAAACAGAATAACACAGTCGAACACCATATTCATGAATTCAGTTTAAAACAGAATTAAACCAGAGTAAAAAAAAAAAAAGATTAGATGTCATGGGGAGATGATTCCATTTAATGTGAGGTTCATGGGAGGTTAAGCTTGAGGATAGGATTAGGGTTCACAAGGCCTGGGTCCCTGTGCAGGAACAGGGGTCTCAAGAAAGCCTAGCTGGTGCAAACAGGCTGAGTGGTCCAAAAGGACAGCTTGCATACTGTCTTTGAGTGCGGATGGGGAGACGTTTCAATTTCACATGAGACTGATGAGAGTTAGGGGTAAGCCTCAGGCTAGGGTTACTAAGGCCTGAGGCCCTCTGGAGGAACAGGGATCTCAGGAGAGCCTAGCTTGGCCAGACAGACTGAGTGGGCGAGCAGGATAGCTTGGCGAATGTCGTTGAGTATTCCATGTGGAAGGTGGGATGTTTCACTTGCACGTAAGGGATAGGGTTAAGCCTCAGGTTTGGGTTATTGTTGGGGAGACCTGGCTCTCCAGAAAGGAACTGGGTCCTTGGTAAAGCCTAGACAGGAGAGGAAGACTGAGTGGGCTAGCAGGAGGGCTTGTCAGCTGTCTTTGACTATACCATGTGGAAGGTAGGGATGCTGGAGAAATTTGAGATGGACTAAAATGAGCTCAGATTTCTAAGAATCCAACCTGTAGAACCCACTGTGGAGAGACCCCCTCAGACTGTGTGGGGTCCATGGACTTTTGGATGATTTTTTTACTTTCCTGAAATTTACACATATGAATTCGTAGGAAGTTTCATACGTAAGTTTATGCTGAGGAAAAATTGAATGTAATGGGGGACAATACGCTAAATGCTACATACTAAGGTAAATTATGTAAATACATAAATGCTTATGTAATTATTTGATTTTTTTCTGCACGATGAAAAAAATATTCACATCTGTCTGTGGGTGGATGAACAAAAGGCATCTGACAATCCACGAAACACAGATGGAGTGGATTTTACACAGTCCGTACATCCCTAGTGGAAGGTGGGATGTTTCACTTGCATGTAAGGGAGAGGGTTAAGCCTCAGGTTTGGGTTATTGTTGGGGAGACCCGGCTCTCCAGACAGGAACTGGGTCCTTGGTAAAGCCTAGATAAGAGAGGAAGACTGAGTGGGCTAAAAGAACGGCCTGTCGACTGCCTTTGTGTATACTGTGCTGATGGTGAGATGTTTCAGTTGCACGTGAGGGTTACGCTTAAGCCTCAGGTTAGGGTTAGTGTTGAAGACACCCAGCTCTCCATAGAGGAACCAGGCCTTGGTATAGCCTAGCTTGCCCAGACAGACTGAGTAGGCTAAAAGGTGGGCTTGAGAAGTGTCTTTTAGTATACTGGGTGGATGGGGAGATGTTTAAGTTCCACGTGAGGGTTACGGTTAAGCCTAAGGTTAGGGTTAGGGTTGGAGAGGCCCAGCTCTCCAGACAGGAACCATGGCCTTGCTAAAGCCTAGCTTGGCCAGACAGACTGAGTGGGTGACCAGCATGGCTTGCCAACTGTCTTTGAGTATGCTAGTTGGATGGGGTTTCTTTCAGTTGCACGTGAGGGTTAGGTTTAAGCATCTGGTTAGGGTTAGGGTTGGGGAGAACCATCTCTACAGACAGGAACTGAGGTAAAGCCTAGCTTGGCCAGACAGACTGAGAGGGCTAAAAGGGTGGCTTGCTGACTGCCATTGGGAATAATGGCTGGATGTGGGAATGTTTCAGTTGCCCGTGAGGGTTAGCGTTAAGCCTCTTGTGGGGTTAGGTTTGGTAAGGCCTGGGTCCCGGAAAAGATGCATTGGGCAAGCTCTGCTGGGCCAGCGAGGCTGAGTGGTCCACCAGGTCAGCTTGCCTACTGTCTTTGATTGTACCATGTGGATTGGGAGATGTTTCCGTTTCATGTTAGGGTTATGGTTAATCCTCTTGCTAGGATTTGGGTTGGTAAGGCCTGTTTCCCTGTACAGGAAAAGGGGCCTTGGTACAGCCTTGCTTGGACTGATAGCCTGAGTGGTCCACCAGGAGTTTGTGTCTGTTGAGAATACAGCATGCCTACTGAGAGTGCCTAATGAGATTACCTTGTGGATGGAAAGATATTTCATTTTCTCATTAGGGTTAGGGTTATGCTTCAGGTTAGGGTTATTGTGAGCAAGGCCTGTGTCCTTGTGCAGGAACAGGGTACATGAGAAAGCCAGCTGGGTAAGACTGACTGAGTGGTCCACCAGGACAGCTTGCCGATTGTCTCTGAATCTATCATGTAGATGGGGAGATGTTTCAGTTTTATGTGAGGGCTGGGTTTCAGCCTCAGATTCAGGTTAGGGTTGTTAAGGCCTGGTTTGCTGTGCAGGAACAGGGGCCTCATCAAAGACTTGCTTGGGCTGACAGGCTGAATGGTTAACCAGGACAGATTGCATAGTGTCTTTGGGTATACCATGTGGATGAGGAGATCTTTCTGTTTCACATGAGGGTTAGGATTTTGAAGGTTGGGGGGACAGTTTAGAAAGAGGGTAAGTTGCTTCATCAAATCATCTGCTGCTTGTTTGCCCTATAGTTCATCATGCTTAGTGTAGAGGCATTGTAATCAATTGGACAATTAGTTGGAGGGTCCATAGCAACGTGGTAGAGCATATGCTCAATGCATAAGTTTCCTTGTTTTTATCCCTGGCTTCTGAGTCCAGGCAGGGCAGGAAACACTCCTGTCTGATGCCCTGGAATTCAGCATCCACAACATTGGCCTTGATTGATCAATGGTTTGACTCAGTATAAGGCAGCTTCCTATGCTTCGCAGTCCTGTTGATTTCAATGGGTCTACTCTAAATAAAACATGACTAAGTCTGGACCCAAGCCCCTGTATTGAGCAAGGGGTTGGATTGGAATGCCTTCAAAGACCCTTCTAACTTGATAGATCTAGAACTTACCATTCATGAATGGAAGATCTCAGCTCACAGAAGGTGCCTCTGCCTGTTTTAAATCTGGATTCAGCTCTATTATTCAATGTCTGCTAGAGTGGAGCTGCAGAATCTCCTTCAGCCTGAGGGCTGGATTTTGTTTTGGAGAAGCTCTCAGGGGCTGCATTCCAGTAGTGGGAAGGGCCAAAGGCAAGAGGGGCAGGGCCAAATATTCCCCAAATACCAGCAAATCATCACCTAAAGCTCATACTGCCAGTCACTAAGTCTTTGGAGAGGGAAGGGGTGTAGCTCAGGGCAGAGTATATGCTT
Source organism: Heloderma suspectum (assembly GCF_057233095.1). Taxonomy (NCBI): domain Eukaryota; kingdom Metazoa; phylum Chordata; class Lepidosauria; order Squamata; family Helodermatidae; genus Heloderma; species Heloderma suspectum. The sequence goes on along the minus strand of NC_139465.1, from coordinate 7,284,041 downwards.
TGTATGCAGAAGGTCCCACAGAAGGTCCTGCAGAAAGTCCCAGGTTCGATCCCCGGTATCTCCAGGTAGGACTGGGAAACCACCTTCCTGAAACCATGAAGGGCCCTGCTGCCAGTCAGTGTCAACGATACTGGGCTAGATGGACCAATGATCTGACTCAGTATAAGGCAGCTTCCTAGGTTCCTATGCCTTAGGAGAAGCATTTCAACCTTTCAGAATGGGGGAAAAATCTGCACAAATCCCAGGAAACTACCAAATAATCAGTGGCCAGGGGGAAGGGGGTGGGGCCAGTGGAAGGGGGCGTTGTTCTCTGGAAAACCCCAGAGGGCCAGATCGGGGCTGAGATCCTTCACCCCAACAAACCAGTCTCAGTTTGTGCCAGTCCCATTCCTGAATATAGGTGTTTGCCCACAACTCATTTACTCTTGTAGCATCTTTCTTCTTCCCTTCGAGGGGATGGCACCAAGATGCAGGAGTAAAACTCATACCACCCTGGGCAGGCGTTGGATGGAAAAATGATTCACAATAGGAAATGAGTTGGATGGAATCAGAAAGGAGGAAGTTGCTTGGTCCATGGCGCTCTTTGGTCTAATATTTCAAAGTTCCCCCTGCTTTGAAATTATGAGACCACCAAAAAAGTGTCCAGCTGCCAAAAACGACTGTAAAAGGTAATAATTGTTAATAACTTGGCATCTGCTCGCTCATTTGAACAGCATGGGTTTGGCATCCAGTAAAGACAACATTGTAAGCAAATAGAAGAGCAAAACGCCTGGCGTGGAATATTGTTAACCACATCATAACTAAATATTCAGCTAGAGGTTGCAATGCAGTTTACAGTATAAATAAGAATCCCTGCAGTTGCTTTACAGAAATTAACATGAGTCAGCCTCAGAAATTGTTAATTATAACCAGAGGGGGGTGGGGGAGGCGGCTTTGGAGAGATTGTAAGTGCACCCCTGACCTTATTTTAAACTTTAAAAGTTCAGAAATTTAATTAAAGAGTCAAAGTAGGCTTTAGGTTTGGATTCATATCAGCAGGCATTTAAAGATCCATTACACCATTTTTTCCCTTGTTGCAGGATTTTCCAGGTCATTAGGAAGATAATCTTCGGTAAATGCTGGATGAAATGAAGTCGGTTTTCTTTTCCTTAACTTTCCCTTTTCGCAGTGGTGAGCCTCCTTGGTCATTAAGAAGAAAGCATCTCTCTGTCTTTCCTGTCCCTCTCCTTCCTTCCTCCCCCCCCCCACAAATCCTTCTCTAGTCCAGACAACCTTCTTTAGAAAAGCCAAGCCCCAACTGAGCTCCTTCTACCGTCTGTCTCTTCTTCCTGAACCTAGATAACTTTTGGCTATCTCCAGCACATTCATTCTTGCAAGGATGCCATTTCTCCCCAGCCGCCTGTCCAAGCAGGTGGGAAGTGTCCGGTAGCTAGTAGTCACCAACCATCAATGTTCTTTTGCCCGACTAGCCATCACTGCCAATTGAGGAATCTTATTCACTGACTGATTGATAGATCCACGAGTTGCCTTTCTGCCCAAATAGGTCCCCCAAGGCCACTTACAAATAGAACATAAAAGAATGAAAAAACATTTCAAAAATAATATCATATCTTTAGATCTTTAGATGTATACATGGCTGCAGGGGATGGAAAAGACGATCTCATATATCATGGCCATAACAATAATATATTTATTGGTTATTTCCTTAAAATTGTTGGGTTGGATCCAAATGTACATAGGAAGCCGCCTTATACCGAGTCAGACCCTTGATCCATCTAGGGCAGTATTGTTGACACTGACTGGCAGCGGCTCTGCGGGGTTTCAGGCAGGATTCATTCCTGCCCCTACCAGGATATGCCGGGGATCGAACCTGGGACCTTCTGCATGCAAAACAGGTGTTCTACCACCAAGCTATGGCCTCTCCTATATGCTAAGGGTCCCCTATGTATGCATGCTTAGTGTAGACCATGGGCTGGCAGTGCAGAAACTGCAGGTACTCTCGTGCCCGCCAAGACCCCCGAGGTCCCCCACCTCTTTTATAATCAATGCAGTGAGATTGCTCCATTGACTTAAATAGAGGTGCAGGGAAAGGTGCCCTGCCAAGAAATGGCAGGCGCGGGGAGCCTACCACCCATCAAGGACCCTTGGGTCAACAGGGTCCTTGGTGGTGGGTGGGCTTCCTTCCCCCAGCTGGTATTTGGCAGGGGAGCCTTTTCCCCACCTCTGTTAAAATGTATGGACGCTTTCTCACTTCCATTGACTTTAATAGCACTGTGGGAAGCGTGTGTTTTGTCGAGAAATGGCTTGAGGAGTGGGGCGGGGGGTTGGAAATCCAGAAAGTGGGTGGCAAGAAAAGTGAGACTCCAGAGAAGGGGGTACTCCCTACATTTTACCTCCCAAGCCAATCTGTGGTGGTGTCCAGGGCATTTTTGCAATATGTCAAGGGTGCCCGCAGGCCACAAAAGCATGCCTACCCCTGGAAATAGCCCCATAGATATCAATGGGATTTATGTTAGTCATGATTAACATGTCCAATTCATTTCACTGGGTCTACTCTAAGCATGACTAAGTCTGGATCCAGCCCTCTGAATCTATTGAAGTAGATAGACTTTTGCACCCAGAGTAAAGAATCGGGCAGGATGTCTTCTCTTTCGAAGGAAACATGCACACACACTGAGAGACGGACGACTCAGACAATTTTGGTTTTGCTCAGTTTCTGAATTTCCCAGCCTTTCATTCATTTCATCCCATTTCTGCATCCATTTGCAGTTTTTTTTTTAAAAAAAGGTTTTCACAAAAATGTTGCAATTGCAAATTTGCAATTTCCCTGAATATAACGCCTGCATGCTTACAAGTTGTTTCACAAATATACGCACTGTGTGTGTGTGTGTGTGTGTGGTGTGTACTTTCCCCTAGTTTTCCAATCCCAAAATGCATACAAATGTGTTATATGTATGCATATGGGAATTGGAAAAGTACATTACAAAATTCAGAAAAGTGCAAATATCAAAGCATATATATGTTTTGATTTGGGAAGTGAGAATTAGGTAACTGAATGAATTTCTCCCCCTTCCCTAACACACTGAAAGGGATCAATTTCTGCTTTCAGTTCAAATGGGAGAGCAGGGCTTATACTCTGGCTTTTGTTTTTATAAGTGGAGCATGTGAAACTGTTTTTCCACGGCTTGCCAACCAGCGTTCAAACATAATGCCATTAAATTTGAGGTCCTACTGGGAAAAGAAATGCAAACTTCATTAATGCTAACCAGGGTTTCCTCTTTCTCCACAGCAATGTTTGCTACACATGGCCTCTTTTCTTCTTCTTCTCTTCTAAAGTACTTGCTTAGTCAAAAAGGCTGAAGGATGTGGAATGGAGAAGGTTGATCCAACACAGCAAGGATGCAGAGGAAGAGCAAGCAACAGTAAGCAAGCAAGCAACAGTACAGAGGAAACAAAAACAAAAACAGTAAGTAAGCAAGAAACAGTACAGAGGCAACAAAAGGGAGATGACAAAATAAATTAATAAATCACAAGGCAAGGGAAAAGCAAGGATTGCTCTCCCTAAAACAGCATTATCTCAATTTCACATCGATTTCCCCTCATGTTCCAATCACTTTGGATTGGAAATTGCAAATTTAAGATTTAAAATCTTAAATTTGACTTTAAGGAAGCGATTTAGTTGCAGCAGCATTGAGATTTATCCTGCATCAGCTAGGAATGAAGAGGGGCATAAATCTACCCCCCACCCTACCCCCCATGCACAAACCCACACACACACACACTGACACTTCTTATTTTCATAAAACAACAGCCTGGAGTTTTACCAACAGTCTACACGCAAGGCTATTCTAGCAAGCTCCATTCTATGTTCAGACATCACAACTAGATGCCATATTGGGAGATTTGTGATCTGATAAATTTAACAGCAGCCTGGGCCTTAGATGGATGCAGGGAGGTTCAAAGCTAATCACACCCATGGCACTGGAGGGGGTTTATTTGTTTTTGTTTTAAAAAACTTTCCCTCTGTGCTATTTTCCCAACCAACTCCTCACCCCCCACCTCCCGCGTAATGTGCCATTTGTCCTGTGTGTCCTACTTAAAGGCACAGAGCTCCAGGGATTTAGCCAGGATCAACCCCAAAGGCAAGGTCAGTAGCCCCATGGAACGCAAGCACCTAAAGGTGCAGACTCAGCTGGCTGCCAGATGCGGAACTACCCACCTGAGAAATAAGGGCTCCTCATGAATAAAGGTAAATTGAAGACCAAGGCTCTGCTCATGACTAGACCATATCTTGGGTGGCATTGATGGTCTGCAGTTCTGCTCTAGGTAGGGCTCTGAAGGCTCAGGCTTAAAAGCCCTCAGTTCAAGGTACGGAGTGCTGGAATGAAGTATGTGCTCTAGTTCGTAGTCTTGAATTTCCCAGCTAACCTTGTTCTTCTCTGGAAAAACCTCTGTTTGGACCTTGAGTGAAAGAGGGCTTCCTATTTGCATGAGCATCATGGAATTTGCATGAGCATCATGGTCTACCTGAGCTCTGGCATACCTTTGTGTTTCCTTCAGCCCTGCCTCCTGGCTTGTTCCCCAGCCCTGCCTGCTGGCTTGCCCACTGATCCTTTGGTATGGATTCTTAGTTGCTGGCTTCTGGCTTACTTTGGACTCCTGCCCACATCCCAGCCCTAATGCTGCTGCTCTTAGGGATGTCAGAGAATTCTGCCACGGACTCCAGTGAGGCTGGATTCTTTAGAATCCAGCCCCTGGAATCCGTGGCAGAATGGCTTCCCACACCCCGCCACCCCACAGAATCCCCCCAGGACGGAAAGTACCTGGCAGCGGATCCTGCGGCTCAGGCGGCTCCTCCGCTGGTGATGGATGAGGCAGCGGATGCGGTGGCGGTGGCAGCTGGTCTCCCAGCTGATGCCGGGCTGCTGCGGCCTCAAATGGCGGCCGTTGTAGCGGCCGCCATTTGTGTCCTTGCAGTAAGCTGTGATAGGCTACGTAAATACTTACGTAGCCTATCACTGCAAAGAGCAGGGGCGCAAATGGTGGCTGCTATGCCATTTGGGTCCTTTTAGTAAGCAGTGATAGGCTTCGTAAGTATTTACGTAGCCTATGTCGGCAAAAGGCAGCCATGCAAATGACGTAGCAGCCGCCATTTGCGTGGCTGCCTTTTGCCATGATAGGCTACATAAATACTTACATAGCCTATCACGGCTTACTGAAAGGACGCAAATGGCAGCCGCTATGATGGCCGCCATTTGCAGCCGCAGCAGTCCAGCCACGGCCAGAACTCCAGCTGCGGCCGGCCCTGGCTGGCGGCTCTGTGAAGCCACCGTGAAGTGGAGCCGGCTGGGAGGATTCTGGGGGGAGGGACAGAGCACCTCCCCCCCACTGCGGATTAACCAGCACAGAGCCTGGTAGGGATTTCATACATCCCTAATGCTCTAGGTGCAATTTTTCTTCTTCTTTGCAATGTGAGTCTAGACAGTCAGGGATCACATCATGAATGTGATGATGTCATAACCACTCAGATTTAGCTATGTGACAACATTGGTGCAAATGAAACCAATTCCATGTCCTCACTCGAAAGGACGAGGGTGGGGCAGGGAGCACTGGTCCAGTTGGCCAGGCTATGGGCTGATGCATTCCATACCCATTCAAATAGTTGTTTTCATTTGACCTCATGGAATATTGTCACATCTCCAAATCTGATTGGTTATGTGGCACCATGATGTCACTATGTTCACCACAGGATCCCTGACTGGCTAGGATTACATTGTACAGATAAAGAAAAGCACCCAGAGTAGCAGAAATATTTCCATCATGTTTTATGCTGGGGAACCTGGAAGCTGCCTAAAAAGCACATGGTCTCCCACAGATGAAAATATTATCTTGATTAACTATCTTGATTAACTGCATATGCTCTTGCCTCAAGGAACTGCATTTGCTATTGTACCTCAAACAAGAAGTTGAATCAGTTATGCACTTGAACTTGCAATCTTTTTGAGGCAATGGTTTGATTGGAGCCTCAAATAATTACTTGCATTTAAAAAGTCCTACCAGGATAAGAGATCTTGTTTGCTGCCCCTGTCTACCCTAAATACTCTATCACTAGGGATATCAGAGAAATCCACAACAGATTCAAATGTGTTCAGATTTCTATGAATCCAACCTGTGGATTCCACAGTGGAACAGCTTTTTCTGAGCCATGTGATTTCCGCAGCCTTGTGGACCATTTTTTTTTAAAAAAAAACTTTCTGGAAATGTACACAAATTTAGTCATACAATATATGTGGGGAAGAAACACCAACCAAAATTGCACAATTCCCCGTATAGGCTGAAGTGTGAAAATGTGGATGAGCGCATTTTCAAATTTTGTTTCACTTCTGGGGAGATTTCCACAAATCTGCATTAACTAATGCGCATTAGTTAATGTGAAGTTGCGTACATGCGGATTAGTGCGAGTGGAACAAAATTATCTTAAAAAAATCTGATTCCATCAATGGACGTACAGTGGAACAAACGATACCTGACAATCCACGAAGCACAGACGGGACAGATTAGTCCATACACCCCTATCTACCCATCACCATGACTGATTTTCCAAAACTTCTTGTTATTATGCAACATGTGAATCCCATATAGTGCTCCCTGTGTTGTCTGCATTTTGATAAGGGGCACCAGAATAGCACTATCAGTCCTTGGAGAATTCATATTTGTCTAAAATGTAGCAGGTTTGCTGCCCAGACTCCATTCCCCACCCCATTCTGTTGCTAATTAGGGTTTTTATCATTACTAAAAGCTATGAGTCCTATTCTGCAGGGGCATTTCCGGGACAGAAATCCACAATGTGACATCCCTTTCTTTCCACTCTCCAAGGAGTATAACTTGTGTGTGTGTGTGCGTGTGTGTGTGTGTGTATGGAGCAAGTGACCTACGCCTACATGGAAAGTTCTCATTTCCTCCTCTAAACAGCACACACACACATACAGAAAAGGCCTTTCGTCTGTCTTGTTCTACAATTGTGGCAGGTTCCCGTCGGAGCTACACCATAGCCCGACTTTGGCATGGTGCCGAAAACTCTCGTCTGTTTTCCAGACAGGAAATATGAATCAAAATAACATGACAGAAAAAAACAGTAATTAGCTTTTGTGTGAGACTGCTAAGGCCTTAATGAGGAACAGGCCTGCAATAAAATTTTTGGCTTCTCTCTCTCTCTCTCTCTCTCTCTCTGAAGCACACACACTTTCGAAAACTGGTTATTTGCCTGTAAAATGAGATAGATCCATATTACAACCACCATCCAAAATATAGAGCCCACCCCCCCTGCAATTCCATTACTGGATGGGTGCCTTATGCATTCTCATGATATACTCTGATGGGGGAAAGGTTTGATCATATCACATTCATGTGGTGGCTTTTCCTTTTGCAAATGCTGGCAGTTCCCATGTGAGAGAATCCCATTTGAAAGGAGAATTCATCCCACCCCTGGGGCTGCCTGCGGCTTAGCGTTAGAGGCACCTGCTTTGAATGCAGAAGCTCCAAGGTTCAATCCCTGACATCTCCAGTTAGAAGGATCAGGTAGCAGGTGATCTACTTGGAGAACAGCTGCCAGTCAGAGGAGACAATCCTGGTCTAGGTGGAGAAATAATCTGACCTGGGTAGAAGGCAGCTGCCTATGTTCTGACGTGGTAAATGTCAGATAATGGCATGTGGTAAATGTCAGATAATGGCATGTGGTAAATGTCAGATAATGGCATGTGTGGTTGAATACCAGTGACATAATTAACATGCAAACACATTGAAGATTATTAATTCAAAAGATATATTACATATTGCAATAGGTTTGGAAGAATCACCTCAGGCTGAATTTACCCTGTCCAAATATAATATATTTGGCCTTTTACTACTATTTGTTTTGGTACAGATCCCCCCCACCCCACCCCACGTTCTGAGACATGTCTAGGGGATCTTCCCAGCCTCTCCAGTCATATCCCTGGCACACCCAGGGATGTCATAATTCCAATGTCAGAAAAGGGCCAGCTGCAGAACCTTCTGTAGCCAAATGCAGGAGGCTTGTGAGGTCAGATCTTCCTCTGCCGGGGTGGGTCCCTGTCTCTGCTCTCAGAGAGGGGATCTGGAAACTACTGCAGCCCCTGGGATGCCCTCTCAGGGAGCATAGGACTGCTCTCTAAGTGACTTATTGTTTCATTTTTAATGGAGTCATTAACTGTTTGTAATTGCATGCATTCTCAGAATAATAGATTTGGAAGGAATCTCAAGGTTCATTCACATTTATGGAAATGTGGGGGTACAAAAGAAATAAATCAATAGATGGATGGATGGATGGATGGATGGATGGATAGATGTGTGACTGTAAAGGGCCATAGCTCAGTGGTAGAGTCCCTGCTTTGCATGCAGGAGGTCCCAAGCTTGATCCTCAGCATTTCCAGGTAGGGATGTATGAATTGTGTAAAACCTGTTCCTTCTGTGTTTCATGGATTGTCAGGCACCTTTCATTCCATCATCCACCCATCAACAGAATCGGATTTATTTATTTATTAATTAAATTTATTAATCGCCTATCTGGCTGGTCACCCAGCCACGCTGGGCAATGTACAAAGTATGAAATAGAACAGTTTAAAACAATAAAATTGTACAATAAAAACATCATATTTCTAAAAGTACCCTAACCCACCCCAAATGCCTGCCTGAACAACCACGTTTTTAATGCACGGCGGAAACTTATTAAAGAGGGGGCATGGCTCCTAGGGAGAGAGTTCCACAAAGTGGGGGCCACCACAGTGAAGGCCCTCTCCCTCATCCCCACCAGTCTAGCTGTCCTGGCCTATGGGACAGAGAGAAGGCCATCCAAGGCTGATTTTGTTAAGCAGCCTGTCTAGTGTTGCTGGAGGCGCTCCTTAAGGATTCTTTTCATTTCCCCCCAAATTTGTACAAATGCGCATTTGCACTAATTTGCACATGCAAAAACATGCAAATCCCCCCAAATGTGCATTTTCATGCTTTAGCCTATGAGGGGAATGTGCATTTTTGGCCAGGTTTTTTTTTTTTTTAAATGGTGCATATTTTGCTACAATGAAATTTGCACAAAATTTGGGGAAGTTAGAAAACCAGTCTGCATGTCTGTGGAATCTACCTGACAGGGGAAAAGCTGGTCTGCTGCCAAATCTGCAGGTTAGATTCATGAAGATCTGAACTCATTTGGTTCCATTGCGGATTTCTCCAACAACCCTAGCTCAAATGTTACAACTTTCCCTCTTACATCAAAGCATTTGGAACACTTCATCATGTTTGACGTCCTCTTCTCAACCTTCTTGTTCACATAGACTCCTAAAAGATATTCGTAGTGACGGCCATGATTTGGAAAGGAAATTTGGGGGAGTGCGAGGAGTGGTGGTGGTGACTTTTATCAGTCGACAACCACTGGCTGAACATATCCTGAATGGAAACTGAGCCAAGGTTAAAGTTGATACCTTTCCCAGCTTTCAAATTTGGAAGCTAAATGTTTTTGTGTTGAAAGTCTGTAGGCATTGGAACAAGATTTATCCAGATGGTGACTTTCTACACTCCTGGTTTGGTGATCTTTGCACAATCAGGAATGTGGAACATGCCTTGGGGCAATGCTTATAGCTGTGTGTTAAGATTTCTTTAATCGGGTAATACATAAGCCCTATTTAGGTGTTAAGCTTGAATAGGGTACATGCTCACATGTCAGGAGGTGAGGCTGTACATGCCAGCTCTGCCCAATGCCCCCCACTTCCCTGAGTTGAGCAAACATTTGTTGTTGTTGTTTAGGTTCTTAGACACCCTTCTTAAAAGATGACTTTCAACAAAATTAAAATGCAAAATTTAAAAGAGATAAAACAATTATCCACTGAAATTTCAACACCCTATAAAACAACTAAAACATCAGTTGCAACCATAAGCCATTCAATCAATGCATTAAACAGCATTAAACATTCAACTGATGCATCAAACATTAGAGGGAATCCCTCTATTTCCAGGCTTTTGATATGCCATCAAAGGTCTGGGAACTGAGAGAAGTCGAAACTGGAAGACTGAAAAGATGATAATGTTGGCACCAGTCAGGCTTCACTGGGGAGAGCATTCTATAATTGGGAGGGGGGAAGAGGGGAGGCACCATTGCAAAGGCCCTCTCCCTTGTCACCATACTGCCTCCAAACTTCCTTTGGAGGAAGCACCCACAAGAGGGCCACTGATTGATCATAGGGTACAGGTAGGTTTGTACCTAGAGAGGCTTTCTATCGGGTATTGTAGCAACCCCCTGCATAACATCTGAATAGGGCTCTAGGTCAGCCTTTCCCAAACTGATGCCCTCCAGATGTTTTGGACTAGAATGCCCAGCATTCCTGACCATTGGCCATCCTGGCTGGGTCCTATAGGACTTGAAGCCCAAAACATCTGGAGAGCACCACATTGGGGAAGGCTGGATTAAATCAGTTTTTCCAACTCCACGCATTGAAACAGTGAAGGTGCTTGGACCAGACAGAACTCTAGGGAAAGGTGTTGGTGCAACGGGGCTCTGGGAGGCACTTGAAAGTGGAGAGGGGAGAGGAGGCATGCCAGGTAAAGAGAGAAAGAACTTTGGTGAATCAGCAGTAGCTGGTGTTACCACCCATAGAAGGAGAAACAATTTGGGAAACATGCCTACGGGAGGAGGGGGATGAAATCTCTTCTCAGAAAACATTTAAATCGATGTCGACATTTATGACTTGTGAAAGTTGTAAAGGCATCACATGGCGTTCTCATAAAAAGCAATAAAACCTATTTACAGCCCTAGCATTATTGCTCCAGTAACTCAAACCAGAGCCACCTCCACCCATTTGAACAAGCTGATATGTCTTCAAGCAGGCCCTTCCCATCTAGATTGGAAACAGGGAGGGCAATCCAACTGTTCTCGGGAGGTGGGAGAGAAACAGAAAGCTGAGGATGAACAGGGGTGGGAAGGGGGTTGCTTTTCTTAGTGTTGTTTGTTCTTTGGCCAGTCATGTGCCATACCACAGAAGTTGAGCCACACAATCTCTCCCATTTGCATGCATGAAACCAGGCCAATCCAAGGTCTCCCAGAATGCAGTGGGAAGCAGTCACTCCGAGCTGCCCATCAAGGTAGAAAAATGCTAGTCACACACATCAGCGCAGACTTTATCAGCACCTCTGGTCTAAAGTTGAACTGGTTTTCCACTTTGACCTCTGACTTAGACCCTGATTTTGGAGAATGTCGATATGTGGCAAAGGGGAAACAGTTTGGGGGATTCTGTACAGCCAGTAAGGGAGACACAGATCTGAGTTTTGCAGGAAAGTGGAAGAAGGAATGCTGAAGTGGCAATGTATGACTCTCAAAACTCAAGCTTGTTGAAGTTTTCCAAATTCCACCTCTAAGCTCGTTCTGACTTCATGTCCATATCAGATTGCAACCTTTGGTTTTTTCCCCTTCTTTCATGAAAATCTGTGCAAGTTTTTGTACACATTTCCCTTAGATGTATGCATCAGTTGTGTGCATCTTTGAAATTTACACATTTTCCTCTGATTGATTAAAGCGTGTTTGTGTGCATTTGTCAAAAGAGTACACATTTTGCAAACATAGCCTTTTTGTTCTGCGAATTGCATCATAAGCTCTGAATTGTACAGACTTTGACTGCAGTTTGTATTTGGGTCTGTGTTCAGTTTCAGGAAGTGCGAACCAGGTAAATTCTAGTCAAATAATTTCTCATACACCCCCATGCTGGAGAGGGGGTTCCTACTGGATATTACTATATACCTGTCTACTGTCTACCTACTATCTATGGGTCTATCCCAGTATTTTCTTTAAAAAAAATCCAAACACAGTTTGGAAAAGAAGGCAAAAGTGGAACAACAAAACAGCAATTTAAAACAGCACAGTATCAAACAATTTTAACACACATCCACAGTAAGAACCACGCATACACACACAGCAAAAAGAAATACACCTGATCATAAAATGTCTGACAGAATAAAGTTTTCTAAAAGCTGACCAAAAGTGGGAAGAGAGGAGGCTTGTTGGATTTTGCCAGGAAGAGAGTTCCACAAGGGTGATGTCACAACTGAGAAGTCCAAGTCCCCATCCCTGGCACTACTCACCAATTTGCTTTTATCTCATGATGGGTCTCTGATGCTGATCTTAGAGCTTAGGAAGAAGCCCTACAGATAACCTGTTCCCTAGCAGGGCTGGCCCAAGACATTTTTCTGCCTGAAATGGAGCAGCAAATGACTGCCTCCCCCAAGTCAAAGTGCTCTTCCCCAATCCTGGCAGTAAAAATACAATAATAATAAATTAAATGATGCAATTTGCTGCCCTTTCCTGACACCCCAAATCAGTTGCTTGTCTCAGCTACCCAACTTAATGGTAAGGTTGGTCCTAGATCCGTGTTATTTAGGGATTTAAAGCAGTGCTGTGCTGATGTATGTCCTCCAATTTCCCCAAAGCGCCCTCCCCCACCACCCAAAAGAGTGCTTCCAGTTTCTGTGTCATCCACAGGGCACTTCAGTTGAATTTCTTTCGATGGTGTTTCTGAGCTTACTTTACCATTGAGAGGTGGCCAAAGGTGCTGTCCCCCCGCCATCTCGCTCTTTCTATTACACGTCTCTCCATTGCTTTGCAGCCTCCCCTGCTGCCCACACTTCCTGGTCTGAAAAAGCCCCATGGGAGGAGTGACCTTATGACATCTTCTCCTGGGCTTTAATTGAAGTGAGGGAAGCCAGGGAAGCTGCAGATTGCCAGAAAGATGATTTGACAATGAATGATTGGGTACTCACACCCACCCCTAGACCACCTTGAAACTAAGGTATGCACAAGAACCCCACATCCCATCAGCAAGAATTTCACTGAAATGTTCTTTCTAGTTTGAAAAAAACAATCAAAAGGAAATTCTTTTCTATACAATTGAATGAGGATGGTTTAAAAAATGAAGAAGAATTTTTTGGCTGAGGGAGTAAGTTGCATTTAATTCCAAAGCACTTCCTTCTGAGTAAACATGCCTATGAGTGTGCTGCACATAAGTTTAGTGACTGATTCCCTCACAATTCCCCAGCTGAAGCTTAATTCAAAGGTCAACGCCAGTGCTTGTACTTGAGCTTGGAAGCAAATTGGTGACCAATGTAATTGACGTAGGATTGGCGCAATATGTGCTGACCGCCTTTCCCCTACCAGCATGATCATGGCAGCCGCATTTGGGACCAGTTGCAGGTTCTGAACGACCTTTAAAAGTGGCCCCACATAGAGAGTATTGCTGTAGGACAGTCTTGATGTAACCAGACTTGTGCGTGTTTGTGTGGGTTGGTGGTGGTGGTGGACTGACACTTCTTTGTAGACCAGCACTGCCTATTGGGATGCCTGTCTGCTCCACCATGTTGGACATAAATAAACAAAAATTAAAATGCCATAAATCTCCAGGGCTCTCTCATCCAAAAGGAAACGGAGACCCATCATGCTTCTCCTGGAGCACGTAACAGTACAGTCAAAGGCTTTATGGACAATGGAGTCTCCAAATGCTACAAATGTTAAAGCAGAAGCAGAGGGGGGGGGAGCAGAAGTCAACCTAGGAGAAGCTGCCTCATCCAGAGCTTATGAGAGCCAATGAGGCTCGGATTAAGGGGTGGGGGGAGAACTTCCAGTAACTTAATTGGGCCATCAATCAGCCTCAGCATCTGTCTGATCCAAGACGTGAGAAAGGGCCGTTCAGGAAGATTTGTTTATAATTCAGCTTTCTCAGCGTAGCCAAATATATGAAAAGAGGCTACCCTGTGGAGATAGCTCGGGTGTCAAGTTACCATTGGTGGGAAGCCCGCCGGTCCTGTTGGCTGCAATCAAATTGTATCTGATTGTTGTCATCGTCTAAACTACAGAGCCGGGCCTTTAAACCACTGCCAGAGCATCCACTACCGACTGTATATGTCAAGGAATTATTGATTGATTTATTTTTTTAACAGCACTTGTAAAAAATGAACTCCTCCAGTTCAAAGTAAGTAGCACAGAGAGGCAGCCATCTGGAGGAGCTCTCAGGAGACACACACACACACATGGATTTGAAGCAAAGTTAAACTTCAAAACTGGGGACTGCTGGGATGCAACCTGCTTCATGGCGAACTTCTGTAGACCAGGGGTGGGCAACTTGTAGCCCTCCAGACTTTTTAGCCTACAATTCTCGGCAGCCCTAGCTTGCATAGCCAATGGTGAGGGATCATGGGAATTGTAGGCCAAAACATCTGCAGGGCCACCACTGCCTTAGACCAGTAGTGCCTGTTCTGTTAAATCCAAGAATCATAGAATCATACAAAAGTAGGGTTGGAAAGGGCCTACAAGGCCACTGTGTCCAACCCCCTGCTGAATGCAGGAATCCAAGTCAAAACATCCCTGACAGGTGGCTGTCCAGCCTCACCTTGAATGCCTCCAGTGTGGGAGAGCCCACCACCTCCCTAGGTAATTGGTTCCATTGTCGTATTGCTCTAACAGTTGGGAAGTTTTTCCTGATGGTCAGCCAGAATCTGGCTTCCTGTAACCTGAGCCCATGATTCTGTGTCCTGTACTCTGGGATGATCGAGAAGGGATCCTGGCCTTCCTCTCTGTGACGACCTTTGAAGTACTTGAAGAACGCTATCCTATCTCCCCTCAGTCTTCTCTTCTCAAGGCTAAATGTGCCCAGTTCTTTAAGTCTCTCTTCATAGGGCTTTGTTTCTAGTCCCCTGATCGTCTTCAGTGCTCTCCTCTGAGCCTGCTCCAGTTTGTCTGCATCCTTCTTAAAGTGTGGTTCACTGCTTTCTTAAAGGCAAAGGGTATACACCCAGTGGGATTTAAAACATCTTCTCCTCCACTCTCCATCCTAAATGAGGACTTTGGGGTAAGGCTTGCATTGGCCTCCATGTCCGGTCCTCACTTTTAACCCTCCCATGAACAGGCTGGATGGCTGTACTTCTTTCTGGGCTGGTTCAGAGAATAACTTTACTTAGTTGTTTATTACATTTCTATACTGCCCAATAGCTGAAGCACTCTAGGCAGTTCACAACAATCAAAACCATAAAAGACAAGATGATAAAATACAATACAAAAGTTAAAAACTACAGTATAAAAAATAAAAATAATAACCAAATAGAAGTGAGCAGCAGTGCAAAGACTGAAAATACAATACCAGGTTTAAAACAGAAACTGGAAAACTAAAATGCCTGGGAAAATAAAAAAAAAAAGGTCTTCACCTGGAGCTGAAAAGAGCACAATGTAGGCACCAGGTGAGCCTGTCTGGGAAGCTCATTCCACAACCGGGGTGCCACAGCAGAAAAGGCCCTCTTCTTAGTAGCCACCCACCTCACTTCCTTTGCTTCCTATGATGCTTTGGGGACTGAGAATGCATTTACCTTCCCCAGCTTGTTCTGCACAGAAAGGCGCAACTAAAGTGATCAAGGGGCTGGAGCATCCCCCTATGAGAGAAAGTTACAACAGCTGGGATCATTTAAGGAGGGTAAGGGGAGGCATGAGAGAGGTCTACAAAATTATGCATGGTGTGGAGAATGTGGATAGGGAGACATTTTGAGTATCTCTCTCAAAATACTAGAACCTGGGGTCATCCCATGAAGCTGATTGGTGGGAGATTTGGGACAGATAGAAGGAACTACTTCTTCACACAGTGGAGAGTTAAACTATGGATTTCTCAACCATAGGATGTCGTGATGGCCACCAATTTGGATGGCTTTAAAAAAAGGGGTTAGACAAATTCCTGGAGGAGAAGTCTATCAATGGCAATTGGTTCTGATGGCTGTGTGCTATCTCCAGGACCAGAGGCAGTGAGCCTATGTACACCAGTTGCTGGGGAACATGGGTGGGAGGGTGCTGTTGCGCTCATGTCCTGCTTGTGGGTTCCTGGTCAACAGCTGGTTCCACTGTGTGAACAGAATGCTGGACTAGATGGACCCTTGGTCTGATCCAGCAGGGCTCTTCTTATGTTCTTATGCCTCCAGCTCCACCAGCTATCCAAGTATGGATGTAACATTCTTAAACACAGGGATGTTGAGCTTCTCTTAGCCTAAGGGCTGAATTCAATTTCATAGAAATGGGGGGGGGGCACATTCTGGTGCTGGGTGGGCCTGAAGGCAAAAAAGTGCAGGCCCCCAAATAAAATACCAAAAATGCCAATATATTTTAGCTTAAAGATTTGCCAGTCAATGAGAAGTGTTTCCACCTTTTAGAATGGTGAGAAAACTGTGCAAAAGCCAGGAAACTGCCAAACAGCTGTCAACTGGGGAAAGGGGACGAAAGGGTGGGACCGGGGAAAGGGCTGTGGCTACCTGGGGAACACCAGAGGTCCAGATTATGACCCCAGGAAGGTCAAAATTGGCCTTTGGGCTGGAGGTTCAACCCTTCTGATTAAAGGCATACATGTAGGGATGTCAGAGAATTCCGCCACGGATCTCGGTGAGGCCGAATGCCAGTGCATTCAGCCCCCCAAACTCCATGGCGGAATGGCCTGCCACCCCCCGCCCCCCGCGGATCCCCCCCGAGATGAGACTTACCTGGGGCGGATGTTCCGGGCGGCGGCGGCTCCAATGGCGGCTTTGGCGGCGGCGGCAGCAGCTGGTCTTCCGACTGGCTGCCACCGCCGCCATTTGCAGTCTTCCCCCCCCGCCATTCGTGGGGGGTTAAATATCACGTCTGGGTTAAAAAACAAAAACAAAAACGCGTACGCAAATGGCGGCTACGGCCGCCGCCATTTGCATTCCCTATTTTTGGTTGTCTTAGTCTACGTAAATATTTACGTAGACTAAGACGGCGAAACTAAGGGGGAACGCAAATAGCATAGCGGATGCTATTTGCGTTCCCCCTTATTTTCGCCGTCTTAGTCTACTAAGACTGTGAAAATAAAGGGGAACGCAAATAGCATCCGCTATGCTATTTGCGTTCCCCCTTAGTTTCGCCGTCTTAGTCTACGTAAATATTTACGTAGACTAAGACAACCAAAAATAGGGAACGCAAATGGCGGCGGCCGTAGCCGCTGCCATTTGCGTACGCGTTTTTTTTTTTTTAACCCAGACGTGATAGGCTACATAAGTCTTTATGTAGCCTATCACGGCTGAATACAGGGACGCAAAAACGTTTGCGTCCCTGCTAGCCAGCGGCCGGATGTCTGGCTGCTGGCGGAGCCGGCCGGCAGCTCCGCGGAATCCCCGCAGAGCAGAGCCGGCCGGCCAGGATTCTGGGGCACCTCCCCCCTCCGCCTCCCCCTCTGCGCCTCCCCCCTCCGCAGAACCCGGCGGAGCCAGGTAAGGGGGGTTTCGTACATCCCTACATACATGGATGAAATCCAAAGCAGCTCACTTGACCAGTTTCCACATTTTATCTGGGATATGGGCTATATGATCTGGGCCAAGTATCCTTGGATTTAACAAGCGCATGCTGCCACTGAACATTCCACCCATGTGTGGGCATCAGAGGTGGTCAGATACACTGGGGAAGCAAAGAGAGAGGGCGTACCCTTGCATCCCATGCATAGGGCTGAGGTCCAGATAAAGGTGTCATTGGCTCTTAACTGTCAGGAGCTATCAAGATTAGAACTGGGAATCTTCAGCTCTGTTCTCAACTGCCCCGGTGGTGAGCTCCCAGGGAATCTTCCGCTCTGTGCTCAGCTGCCCAAGAGCTCCCAAAGATTCTTGGCTAGCATCCTCCAACTCATCTAAGGGCATCAGACTAGCTTAGGGAGCACAGGACAGGCTGCCTGGAAGACATAGCTCAGATGTCCAACATTAATAGATGTAAGCAGTAATAACTACTGCTTATCAGTTAGTTATTAGCCAATATAACTTAAAAAATAGAACCTCCATGTTCAAAGTCAGTCTACCTTTGCTTATGAGTTGTTGGGGACAGGCAACTTAGTGCTGTGCTGAACCCTGCCCCTTACATTCACAAAATTCTCCCCTCCCCATGAAAGAGGCATTGTTTTTCTGCCTCTTTCAAAGGTAGGGGGATAATTTTATAGAATTTTCTTACTGGGGAGGGGGCATGGGCTCCATTTACCATTTAAGTGCAGGAGGTGGCCAAGGGGTCTTCTTTCTTTTTCTTTTTTTTTTACTGTACAAATGCCCCACGTGCTGTGGCACCGTCACAGGCTTCTTTGCGGAGAGTCGTTCAGCCCAACAGCAATTTCTGAATGCTCAGGAGACCATGTGGTGTCACGTGGCCCCTGCACATTCCAGGAAGCATGGCTGGGCTGAAGGCTTGTGTTAAGAACCCTGCAATACTGCGATGGCACACGGGGCATTTTTACAGGTAAAAAGAAAAAGGAAAAGAAAACTCTGTCGGCCAGCTCCTGCATTCAAAAGGTAAATGGAAACCCTACCCCCACCCCAATCAAAAAATTCTATGAAAATTCTCCCCCTCCCCAACCTCTTATGTGGGAATCTTCATTTTACCGCCAGCCCCCAAGAATTTCCAAAAATGTAAGCTTTGAAATATTCAGCACAGCCCTATGGTAACTGAGAATGGCTAATGCCATCAACAGTAGCCTGCATCTCCTGGCTACTGTTTTAAGCCAGAAGCTGATTGAGATGGACTTTTGCTCTCATCCAGCAAGGCTGGCTATAGGTTTCCAGGGTCAGTTTCAAGGTAGGAATGTATGAGAAATTCATTTCAGGTTGTTTTTATCAGAATCCAAGATCCAAACGTGTACCCAAATGCTACCTGTGGTCAAAGTTTGTACATTTCCAAGCTTGCAATGTGTTTTGCGGAACAAGTGTTTGGAAAATACATAATTTTGAAATATGCACACAAACACACTTTAATCAATGGGAGGAACTGCATACATTTCAAAAATCTGCACAATTGGGGTGTACATTTGAGAAAATGTGCATGAATATATGCATGACTTTTCCTGCAAAAAAAGAAGCTTGCAATCTGATAAGGGCATTCGAGGTGCAATTAGGAGAAACTTGATGAGCTCAAATTTTGCTGATCCACACGTCATCGGAACATCGGGAGCTGCCTTCTACTGTCTGAGGCAGACCCTTGGTCCGTGTAGCCCAGTGTTGTCAACACTGACTGGCAGCAGCTCTCCAGGGTTTCAGGCAGGAATTTTTCCACCCCTACCTGGAGATGCTGCCAAGGATCAAACTGGGGATTTTCTGCATGCAAAGCAGGTGCTCTATCACTGAGCTCCCCCCTCCCCAGTTCAAGGTACTGGTTTTGTGGTATGGGACCTGGGTATTTTAAAGACCACCTTCTTCCATATGTCCCCCCTTGAGTGCACCCTTCAACATCTGAGACCTTGCTCCAGGAATTAAATACATGTCCTGAGTTGTTGTTGTTTTTTTTTTTTAAATTCCATCTGTATTCTTTCCCTCTCTCTCTCCTTAAAGTGGAGTCCCTTCTATACAGACCCAGATACAAGACTAGACCATGGATGTCTGTTGATGCCTCATGCCAACCTCCTATAAGAATCTATTACCCATTTGCCTGGTGCCTGGAGAACAGATGTTAACCTAATTCATGCAGTCATGCTATTTAGACCTTGTACAATTTCTCTCAGCTATGGTTGTGGACCAGTTCTAAATATTTGCTTTTTGAAGTGCAAAATATGCATATTGCCATCTCTTCTCCCAATCCCCCCCATATATATATATATATACACACACACACACATATATATATATATACACACACACACACACACACACACATATACACACACATACACGCACGCACGCATGCATGCACACGCATGCATGCATGTACACACTTTTTGAGAAGATCACAGAAGAATCTTTAATTAGCACCATATTTTTAGGGCAACCTCATTTTGAAGGGGGGGGGCACACACCCCAAAGTATTTCTTGGCTAGCTATGCCTGCATTTGAATGTTCATGTTTTGGTTGTGTTCTAAATGGGTAGCGTGGAGGAATTTTCCTTGATTGGCAACACAACTAAATGTACAGCTCATGTTACAGTTCTGGTCTGAGATGGTGTATTTCATCCTCTTTTTACCTGATGGCTATGATTGTGCCTTTTGATAAATCTGTGGTCTTTTGGGAAAAGAAAAGAAAAAAAATATTCTGTTCATGTCTTTGAATTTTCCCCTATCCAAAGGAACTGGAATTATGGGAAACCTTCTTCATTTCCTGAAGTGACAGAGAATCCCATACAACCTGAAGATTTTTGGGTCTCTTCGTCAGCCATTGTAGACCAGGGATGGTTAGAAAGTTGACTGGAAGCTCCTAGTAGATTTCTGGGTGATTTGCAGTAGATCAAACTCCCATAACAATAGCAATTTTTAGATCTAAATTAGAAGCCCTGATTCGTAGTCACTCAGACATCGATTTGTATGATCTCTGCAGCTCATGGGATTCAGAAGGTAATTGGCTCAACCTCTGAGCCACCATTTTGCATCTGGCTTCAGTTAGTAGACCATGGGGGGTTCTAGTAAAAAACAACATAGATCCTGCAAACCTGCAGCCTTGCTGTGTGCTTCTTATCTTGAGCTGAGTTATGGCAGTGGGATATTTAACACACATGCTTTTTCAGTGAATGGTAGAGCTGATGAAATAAGGCTTCAGTCTGACAGCTCAGTAATAGACAGGAGGGACCTGGAGCAGGTACCAGTGTATGCATATAACGATCTTGCCCTGAATCAGTATTTCCTAACCTGGTGCCCTTGACAACTCCCATAATCCCTGAGCATGTTTTTGTGGCTGATGGGAGTTGTAATCCAAAACATCTGGAGGACACCAGGGGCAGTATCCAATGTTAGTCCTACTCAGAGTAGACCCACTGAAATGAATGGGACTTAAGCTAGTCATGACTAATCTGCCCCATTCATTTCAATGGGTCTTCTTTGAGTGGATACTACCCCAGGTTGGGAGAGGCTGTTCTAAATGCCCATAACTACCACATCAGAACTGCCCCTTCCTGCACCAGCTATTTGCAACGGGAGGAAAGTTCTCATTGGCGCCTTCCTTTCCCCCTTCCTTTCCCCCTGTCTCTTTTTCCTTTTGTGTCATGTCCTTCTAGACAATAAGCTTGCAGGCAGGGGCTGTCTTGTTTTTACTGACTGTCTGTAAGCTACTCTGGGAGAGACTTGGGGAGGGGGGGGGGCTGAGGAGCAGGGTAAAAATGTTTTAAATACACAGATAAATAAATAGGAGCTTTCCTCCTGTTGCAAATAGAAAGCACAGGGGTAGGCAATTCTGACTGGGACTATGGTGGGGGCAAAGGATTGAAGCCCGCACCTCTGCCCATGCCATGGTCCCAATCTGCATTACCCCACTCCCTGCAGAAGCTATCTCCTAAAAATAAGATGGCACAAAAGGCCAAAAGATGTGACAAACGCCATGACTTGTGTGATCCATAGTTTCTCTGGGGCCCAGCGGTATAGTTGAGAAATGCCATTTTCCACTTGGGCTTTTATCTGCCTGATCAGAGTCGCCACCCCTTCCTCAGCCTTGCACATCTGATGTTAATTCTGCACCTCCACAAATCCAGTGTGTTGTTATTTCCTATTTCATGGGGTGCTCGATATATATATATATATATATATATATATATCTCCAAGGCCCTGTCTTCACCCCACTACACTAACTCCTTTATGCAGCGGATAGTTTAAAGGGGGAAAGAAGGGCGGAGGGAATCAAGTTAAGACCAAACCACAGATTAGAATTATTGCTACGAAGTTGCGGGTGCTTGACAGATGCTTTCATCCTGTATATTTAAATCCTTTAAAACAAAAATACCACAGCTTCTATATAGCTTTGAAAAAAGAAAAAGAAAAAACCTCTAACCTCTCCATCTGCGTTTCAGGAAAGGAAGAAGGAAGGGGGTGGGGCGGGGGGAGATCTAAATCTCAGTCCACTTTTCCTTTTAAGGTGTACAAACAGGTCTTTGAGGGCTACAGATTGTATGCACAGAACGGTGCTCTACTACTGCCATTGCCCCACTCCCACATGCATCTTCCCATGTGCCAGAACCCCCCACCCCCACCCCTACACACACACATACAGAATTTGGCTTGTATGCAGAGGGCTGCAGGAATCTAAAGGATAGCAAATTCCATGTCAGAGAGAGAGCTGGGCAGCCCTATTTTTTTTGGCTCACTGCCCTCTCGCAGCCATTTTTCGCTCTGCGGGTCTAACCCCTAGAGAGTGCATTTCAGAAGGAAATCTGTCTCAACTTCAATGGAAACTGTCACACTTCCTCCTCCTCTCCTCCTCCTCCTCCTCTTTTTCTTGTAATTTACCTTGGGAATATGTGGGCCATGTGAAAAAATGCAGCCACCCACATGACGGGAACCCACCCACCCGGACTGCAGTAAAACATCACTCAGGATCTATCCAACAGTACCCCCCGGGTTTAAAAATTAACTTGCTACATATTAAAACAAAACAACCCATCAGGAGAGAAAAGTAAGGGAGAAAAAAAAATCTAGTGCAAATCCATGTAATATGTCATGTGATAAGTAATATTAAGGGAGAGAGAGAGAGAAAAAAACCCACAATCCCAAACTCACCGCATATAGAAATCTAGCGCACCTGCGCTCCCCGCACACAGAAAACTAGCAGTTTAGCTAGGCTAAAATACATCTTCACCTTGTTATTTTTTTAAAAAAATTCTTATGTCTTTTGTTTTGACCTGGGGAAACATTGAAATGTGATGTGCCCACAATAGTGCCTCGAGTGCCATTTTTTCTTAGTAGTAAGGTAGGATACAAATCAAATCAAATCACTCAATCAATACCACACACTTTTCCTATCTGTGTAAATATTATGGGAGTGGTCATAGTTATGAGGTAGACCATATCTTGTTGTTTTTTGCATGTAGAAGGCCCCAGAATCTCCAAACAAAAGGGTAGCAGGGCTGAGATGATCTGTGTCTCTCCCCAAGAACCCAGAAGCTGCTACCAGTCAAGGCAGACAATCCAAGATGGACCAATAATCAGTTTTGGTATCAGGTAGCTTCCTGTGGAATGTAACCTTCATTTACATTGCAACACCAAATTGCCTTAAATTTGGGGGAGTGGACATAGCTCAGTAGCCTCAGAGCACATGCTTAGCATGTGCAAGATCCCAATTCAAACTTCAGTTCAAGAAGATCTTGAGTATCAAGGCTCATGACCCTACACCCATCCCACCCTCTTCCCGAAATCTTGAAGAGCTGCTGTCAGCCAGAGAGTAGAATGGTCCCCCAATTTGGAGGGTTGGTGGGCACATTTGGAATTTTGACAGAGTCTTGTGGGTGCTCTCACAAAATGTCTGCCATCAGGGGGTACCCATTTAAAAAATGGCTGCCGTGATGGGCACAGCCAGTGATGGGCACAAAACAGTTCTCTCTATTCGTCTGTCTTACACACACACAGCCTACACTTCTGGTGACTCACTCCACCCTCTCCTTGCTCCTTCCCATACATGCACCATTTTATTTTCTAAGAATGCCTCTGTGTGCTAGAGATATTCAAAGATGGTGCTGGAGGTGAAGGCATCTCTTGGCAGCATGCCAGCCTCCAGATAGATAGATAGATAGACAGACAGACAGACATCTATATCTATATTTATGTCTATCTATCTATATCTCTCTATCATCTATCTCTGTCTAGATCTATATATATCAGGAGGGTTAGCAAGCCTAGTGGGCACCAAGAGAGGTATCCATGGGTGCATTGGTGACCCGCGGCACTATGTTGGAGACCTCAGGAGAGTAGACAATTCCAGGCTAGATGGGCCAAGGGTCTGATCCAATACATGTCAAACCTTTGTAGATGCAAACTGGCTTCAAGAACCACTAGTGCCAAGTTACAGTACGTGGCTTCCTTCAAAGACACCAGCTACGGCCGCTTTTTAAAGACCACCAAGCAACAGATATTTTTAGGACCATCTGAAAATCTGCCGGCTCTTATTGGTTATATGCTGGGTTTTAACCCGAGCCAAACCAATAAGAATATCAAATGTTGCTGGAGTGGGTGGCCTTAATGATTTTACCATTATAGCCATCATAACCCAAAAGGCCCAGCGGATTGCCCCAGTTAATTGGGAAGAGTTAAATCTGTTGCATATGAACAAACACACCAAACCACGGAGCTGTTAGCGGCTCAGAGAACAATGTTGCAAAGGTGGTCCTGGTGCCACGGGCGGAGTGGTGGTCCTGGAACCCACCCAGCTTCTTGGGAGTCCAGCATCTTATGCTCCCTTTTTCAAAATCGCTTTTCTTACCAGACGAAGAAGGCCAAGAATGTTGTGGACACCGGTGTAAGTAGGAATCAGTCCTCAGGCCTCTTACTCATGAACAGAAATATGATAAATATAGGAACATAGGAAGCTGCCTTTAGGGATAGGGGAGAAAAACTCCTTAGCGTTGGCAAGGGAAACTCTTCCCTTACTGTATCTCTGGTCTCTCATCTCTGGTGCAAGATTCCTAGGGCTCTGTGGGTCACACTGGGAGTGGCCCATGGCCTGTGTGTTATGCACCCTAGACTACACCAACTAGCAGGAGTACTCCAGGGTCATTCATAATAAGTGTTACCTGATCCATTTTTAACTGGAGATGTGGGGGATTGAGCTGGTATTAACCCTCAAATTTTTTCTGTCCTGAATATAAGAAATTTGCAAATTTTGGTAAATTTCTTATTAAAAAAAACACACTGAAACAAAATTATTTCCCATCCCTAGTTTGAGCAGTGACATGGAGGGGAAGGGCAGATGTGGGAACTGGGGATGTCCATCAGGAATTGCTCCTCAGTCATGTCCCTTTCTTGGAATCCAAGACAAGTGAGACTATGGACTTCTCTGAATTCTTTGACGCCGTGACTCCCAGAAGCTCCTTCAACAGGAAGCAAGAAGAGGTGGCCTCTAGGAAGGTCAACACACCACCTTGTAGTTACTTTTCTTTTTTTTTTTAGCTCTTTGGCTTGGCATACTTCTGTGCTTGTGTTCTAGATAAGGCTCTGGTTGTTTCTCCTCTTGCTCTGTCTTTTGATTTCCTTTCCCAAACCGTGCCCTGAATCCTGCTCAGTCCTTTCTTCCTGCCTGTTCTGAGCTTTCCATACTCCTCCCTAAACACATCTATTTTCCTGTGATGCAGGTAAACTCCTCGTGTCTAGGGAGGGGTGAATCTATCTATTCCATTGTCTCCCACATTTTTTTTAAATCTCAAATTCTTTCTTTCCCAGGTACGAACAATGTTTTGTGAAGTTTGGTAAATTCTTATCAAAAACAAACTGAAATTACATTCTCACCCATTTGCACATGCCAAACTCCATAGGTGTGTGTGTGTGTGTGTGTGTGTGTGTTTGTTTATTACATTTCTAATCCACACAATAATTAATGTTCTCTGGGTAGATTACAAACACTTAAAAAACTAAAATACCATAGAACAGTTAAAAATAACATATTTAAAAGAATAAAATGCAATATAATCCAAAACAATAAACAGCATAGGAACTGATAAAACAGCCGTAAAAATCTAGGTTTTTCTATTTCCAGCTCAAATAGGACCATATTGTATTTGCCTGCCCTGTACCTGTTAAAAATGAGGACCTTCTTGTCCTTTTCACTAAGATCAAATGTAGCAAAGAGGAAGAGCCTGTCAGTACAAAAAAGATGCGTTAACCCTAATTCAGCATCAAAAACATGGTTGAACACACGGGGATTCAAACCTAGACTTTGAAGAGCTCAGCACTCAAAGCCCTCTGCCTGGATGGACAAATGTGTCCGTTACCATTCCTCCAACATTTAGATTTTTGTTTTAAAAAATAATAAATCCCAAGGTCTTTTTGTCCTGAATCTGGAGAACTTTGTGAATTTTGGTAAATTCTTATCAAAACCAAACTGAAACAAAAATCTCACACATGTCCTGGCTGGATCCAGCACTAGCACAGATGAAGAAAACTTAGAAAAGGCCAAATTTCAGTGGTGAGCGCTATTTTTCAAACACACACACCCCACACACACACAAGTCGTGTTACTTTTTCAAGGCTTCAAAAAAATTATTAATCACAGATTCAATGCTTTATTTTTAATTTATTTTAATTAGGGCTGTGCATGGACCCCCTGCTTTACTTCGGATGCTGCTTTGGACCCGCCAAGCCAGACCTGCTTCAACTCGGACCAATTCGGACCCCATCTGCTTCGACTTGGATCCTATTCTGAAGCGAGATTCGGATATCCGGATCACTCGGTTTGGGCATTTTCCCATTGACTTGCATGGGAAAACACAAATGGCCACAACTTTTTTAGTTTTTGTAACAAATACATGAAAGGTGGGGGCCTCTGTGCCACCATGGAGGGGATCCCACTTGCCAAATTTCAGACAGTTTGGCCCAGGGCTTTTTGTGTTAAGTGCAGCTGAAATTTAATTTTTTCCACAAAAACTCTCAAAGCAAAGAGCTCTACCTCTCAGCCCCGTGCCTCCTCCTACCTGCTCGGCTGTCCAGAACCGCTAGCTGTCTCCTGCTCATGAGGAGGAGATGGCTAGCTAGTGGCTGGGGCGTGTGCTGCACTGCTGGTTGGCTGTCCTTGACAGCGGACCAGGTAGTAATAGGAGGAGGCACAGCGCACGCCCCCACCACTAGCCTTCTCCTGCTGATGAGGCAGAGAAGGCTACCGTGCCTCCTCCTTTTCCTGCTTGAGTGATTCACAGCACTTTTTGCATATAACTCTATGTGCACACATAGACTTATATCCCCAAAGTGCTGTGAATCACCCATATACTCAAGATTCACGGTGCTTTTTGTGTATAAGTCTATGTGCACATAGACTTTCAATCACCATGTTTTTTTAAAAAAAACATGGTGATTGCAGCAGAGGTGGAGAGACTGACAAGCAGAGCAGGGGCTGGGTGGGTGTCCGGAGAACCCGGACAGACGGGGGTGGGTTCTCACATCCCTAAGTAACACCACCAGAATGATCTCTGTCTCTGGAACACAGCTGTTTTTCTTCAGTTATCTTCCCCCCTCCCCCACCACTGGCACTGATTGGAGATTGCTGGGTTCAGCCCTGATTTGGCAACTAGAATTTCCATTCACAAAAGCTCCCTCCCTCCTCCTCCTCCTCCCCCTCCCCTCCCTTCCCCTTCTCCTCAACCCCTGTCTGGGCTGCTCAGAATGATTCACTGAGTCAGACGAGGTGCTTTGTATACAAGCCGCTTCACTTCGGCGTGCCTCGTTGCTGTTCTGCTCTTCCTTGCATCCGTGGAGGCACTTTGAAGCAGCCTGCTTTGACTTGTTATTCAGGATTTGGACCAAAGCAGTGCACAGCCCTAATTTTAATCCACTTCTTCTACCATGCCTTTAAATAAAATATTTTCAAAGGTGTGTGTGTGTGTATGTGACAATTTAGAATTGATAAAACAAAGCAAAACCACAAGGTTAATCAACCATTAGCACTTTAAATAGCAATACAAATGTAAAAGCAGCTGAGAGAGAGAGCAATAAACACTAAAACACCAAAAGCAAAAGACTTACATAGCCTATCATGTCTGGGTTAAAAAAAAAAAAGCGTACGCAAATTGCAGCGGCTACAGCCGCCGCCACTTGCATTCCCTATTTTTGGTTGTCTTAGTCTACGTAAATATTTACGTAGACTAAGACGGCGAAACTAAGGGGGAACGCAAATAGCGTAGCGGACACTATTTGCATTCCCCTTTATTTGGGGAATAAATACATTTGCGTACGCGTTTTTTTTTTTTTTAACCCAGACGTGATAGGCTACGTAAGTCTTTACGTAGCCTATCACGGCTGAATACAGGGACGCAAATGGTGGCAGCTATGGTCGCTGCCATTTGCATCCCTGCTAGCCAGCGGCTGGATGTCCGGCTGCTGGTGGAGCCGGCTGGTGGCTCCACGGAATCCCCACAGAGCGGAGCTGGCCAGCTAGGATTCTGGGTGGAGGCGCAGAGTGCCTCCCCCCTCCGCCGAGTATTCTGGGGGGAGGGACGGAACGCCTCCCCCCCCAGAGGAACCCGGTGGAGCCAGGTAAGGGGGGGTTTCGTACATCCCTACAAAAAGGTGCTCCAGAGATGGGATACTATGACTGAGGAGGCTTTATCTTCAGTCAACCTCTGCCTCACATCAGGAGATAGGGATGTACGAATCCCTTACCTTGTTCCAGTGGTGGCATCCAGTGGAGAGGGGGAAGTGCTCCGTTCTTCCCCCCGGAATCCTCGACGGGGGGGGAGGTGATTGATGGTTGGCTCTGCTCTGCAGCGGTTCTGCGGAGCCGCCGGCCAGGCCAGGGCCATCCGCAGCCGGATTTCCAGCCGCGGAGTGGCTGCTGGGTAAAAAAAAAAAAGGCATATGCAAATGGCCGGCGTAAATAAAAATATTTACATAGACTAAACTAAGATGGCGAAAAATAAGGAACGCAGATGGCAGCGGCCGTAGCCACCGCCATTTGCATGTGCGTTTTTGGGTTTTTTTTAACCGGGACGTGATAGGCTACATAAGTCTTTACATAGATAAGTCTTTACATAGCCTATCATGTCTATGTAAAAAAACAAAAACAAACCCCAAATGACCAGACTGCAAATGGTGGCGGCGGCAGCCGGTCAGAAGGCCAGCTGCTGCCGCCCGAAACATCTGCTCCAGGTAAGTCTCGTCCCGGG
Source organism: Heloderma suspectum (assembly GCF_057233095.1). NCBI lineage: Eukaryota > Metazoa > Chordata > Lepidosauria > Squamata > Helodermatidae > Heloderma > Heloderma suspectum. The sequence goes on along the minus strand of NC_139465.1, from coordinate 7,255,426 downwards.
GGGGATCTGCGGGGGGGCGGGGGGGCAGGCCGTTCCGCCACGGATTTCGGTGGGCTGAATGCACTGGCATTCGGCCTCACCGAGATCTGTGGTGGAATTCTCTGACATCCCTATCAGGAGATGAGATTAGAAAAAAGGGGCTCCCCAGATTATCTCAGGGAAAGGGGCCACCTGGAATGGAGCAAGTGGGTTTTTTAAACCAGTGTTGTCTCCAGGTTTTTGAGGGCCGTTGGACAAGACATCCTCCATGGGCCCCGTTCCTCAGTGACTCCACCTTCTCACCACCTTTAACGCCAGCTGCTCTTGCTCTTCGTCCTCTTTCTCATCATTGCTACCACTTGCTTGCTTGACAGGCAGAGAGCCAGAGAGTAGGTAGGTGGTGGCATCTCCTCTTCCTCCTCCTCATCACCACCTTGGCCTGGGCCAGAGAGAGAGGCAGGTGAACAAGCATAATACAATGGTGAGGCGGCTGGTGTGTGAGCCCTTGGCAGGGGCTCAACCATGCCTACATTTGATGCCAACCTTGCCTTCGAATTTGGGGGAGGGGAGACACTGCCTCTGTGTAGCTTGCATGGCCCTGGGCTCTTCAAAAGCCTAGCATTGCTGACCCGTTGCTTCTTGTTAGATCTCGCTGGTTAATCATGAAAGAAGTGTTATCACTTAGTAAAAGCTTGGGTGGATTAATTGCACCAATGAATCAATTAAAGTTTGCAGCTGTATGTCTTACATGTTAGAAGCATATACAACCCATCACTGTACTTGTGTGAGAATGACACTGTTTTGGCATCTGTCATTAGAACACCCGACCAAAAATTTCCATTCTACAGAAGGGTAGGGCTTTTTGGAGGGGAGGTGGGGAGACTTTCTGGGAATGGCGCCCAAGCAAAAGGGGTACCAACTTCTTTTTGGAGGAATGAGGAGAGGAATTAATGATAGGATGAGAAATACAGGAAAAGAAGCCCCAGAGAAACCCAAGCAGAACCAATGAAAACTTGGGGCATGGCCCCTTGGCAGGCCTACCCTTGGTGCCAGCTGTGATTTAAACCCTTTCTCCCTAAAGCAAAGATGGGCAACTTGTGGCCCTCCAAATGTTGTTGGCTAATGGGAACCTCCTAGTTCAGAGGCACTGAATGGTGGCTGCTGGGGAGCAAGGGTGTGAGAGGGGTGTTGCTTCCAGGTCCAGCTTACTGGCTGGGCACTGTGGGAAGCAGGAGGATGGACTGGAGGGCCCTTTCTGGCTGATCCAGCAGGCCTCCTTTTATGTCCTTATTTATGGGAGGAGACAGACTCCCCATGGGCATCAGATGCACAGGAAAGAGCAGCCTTTCAGGATGCAAGGTAGCAGGAGAGCTAAAACAGTGGGAGCTGGTTTAGGGAGAAGTGGTTGATGAACTTACACTATAGGCCAGGGGTGGGCAACTTGTGGTCCTCCAGAGGTTGTTGGATTGGCACTCCCATGATCTGCCACTATTGGCTATGCTGTCTAGGGCTGATGGGAGTTGTAGTTCAACAACATCTGGAGGGCCACAACTTGCCCCCCTTAAGCCCCTGCTTACATCAACATTCATGCCTGGAAATATTGTTTTGGATGGATAAATGGGTAGGTAGGCAGGCAGATTTATGTTAATAGAATTTGCTTGAATTTTCTAAATTCCACAATGAGCTTTAGCTGCATTAGAACAGCTGACACAAATTTAAAGCAAGGGTTTCAATAATGATTGCATACCACATATGCCCCTTAGGTTAACTTGTGCATGTCACAATGCTATGCATTTGTATATGCATCACTTCCCCCCCCCCCACCCCATAGCCCCTCCTCTATTTTTAAACTCTGGAAGTATGTTTTAATGCCATTAGCATAACCTTCCTTTACAGTTTGTTAACCCGTTACAATTTTGGGGAACGGTGGTCCTGACGATTCGGGTGTAACAGCGGCTGTCATTGTTGGAAAGCCAAGAGCTAATTGATTGATGGCAGATAATCAAAGTGACAGAGAGTCTTTTGGCTCAGGCAATATTTACATTACATCTGTCACTTAAGACATTTTACTGCCAATCAGCTTCCTTAAGCAGCCTGGCTAGAACAATAGGGGCCTTTCTGTTTAATTCCCCCTATTGACTTGAGCTTACACTGACAAAGTTCACCCTTTATGTAATCGTCAAAGCATGTGTTGGTTGCCTTAGCCAAGTTCTGAGATATATATCCCCCTGTGTCAATGAATGTGTGTGGGGGGAGGCCTCTCTGCACAGCCAAAGCATTGAAGGTGGTCCTTTGCAACAGTGACTAGGATGAGTGTACAGTTTGCGTTGTCCGAAGACGAGGTGTCAAAGCGATAGAAATTCATTTGGGACTCCTCCCTGCTGCAGCTGCTGGAGATGTGAAGGGCCTTTGATGACAGAGCAGTGACCACTGTTCTCGGATCATTTCTAGCTGTGAGAATGCTCTGCAAAAGCAAGCCCTTTTGTGTGCGTGGTTGTGTGTGTCATCTTGTTTGGCCAGGAGAGTAGGTTTTACAAGATGACTCAGTCAGGCCACAACAGGGAGCAGGATTCTGTGGATGTGGAGAGCCCAGAAAAAAGTCTTGTGTGTGCTTCTTTCCCGTAGAGTAGAGGGATGGGTGAGGATTTTGATTCAGTTGGTTTTGGGGAAGAATTTACCAACATTTGCAAATTTCATATTCGGGACAGAAAGAACTTGAGATTTTAACAAATTGAATGTGGGAGAAAGCGAAACTGACAGATTGGCCCTCCGGGCCCAGGGCCCTGAGTGTTTGGTTCTTAAAAATCAGGATTTGAATCCCTGTGTATTCAACTATGTTTGTGGTACTGGATTAGGACAGCCAGCTCCTTTATTTTATTTATTTCTTTATTTCTGACAGGCTTCTCTTCTTTAACAGCTACACAGGAGGTGGGTTCAACATGGGTTTCTCCATATTCCTATTGAATTTGGTTGGTGTAGATGGGTGAGAATTTCATTTTGGTTCTTTTCTTTCTTTTAATATGAATTTAGTACCAAAATTCACAATTTTCTTCAATTTTGAGACAGAAAGAATTATTATTTTTAATCATGTTTTGCTTGTGGGCTTCCCACAGTGGCCAACCAGATGCCCCAATGGGAACAGAATACTGGACTAAAATGCAAGAGAAAATGAAACTGACAGATTTGTCTCTCCCTAAGTATGGCTCTCTCTCTCCTCCTTCCCTCACCCCGCCTTTCTCCTTGTTTAGATGGAGCTTTGCGAGTGGATGGCCAGCATACAAGTGCTGGTGATGTGTAGTTGTTGCTTCTAAAGTTGCAATCTATGTCAGTAGAATAAGAACAGGCACAGAGTTTCATCCGAAGCAAAGTCTGAGGCAAAAATGTGGAGGTTCTTGGAATAGCCACCTGATCACCACTCCCCAAAAAGGATGCTGTAGAGCTGGAGAAAGTGCAGAAAAGAGTGACCCAAATGATTAAGGGATTGGAGCAACTCCACTTTGAGGAAAGGTTACAGCTTTGGGGGCTTTCTATCTGAGAGAAAAAAGGTGAATAATGAGGGACATGTATAACATTATAAAATTATGCATGGTGTCAGGAAAGTGGATAGGGAGTTCTTCTTCCTTCCCCATAATACTAGAACCCAATGGGCTCATCCCATGAAGGTGAAGGGTGGGAGATTCAGGATGGATAAAAGGAAGAACTTATTCACACAGTGCATTATTAAAATATGGAATTTGCTACCACAGGATATACTGATGGCCACCAACTTGGCTTCATCTTGGCTTCAAAAAGGGAATAGACAGATGCGTGGAAGAGAAGGGTCTCAATGGCCACTAGTTATGATGGTTACATGTTACCTCTATCAAAGGCAGTATGCATACATATACCAGGTGCTGGCGTGGGAACACGTGCAAGACTGCTACTGCACTTATGTCTAACTTGTGGGCTTTCCATTGGGGCATCTGGTTGGTTACTGTGGGAACAGAATGCTGGACTAGATAGGCCTTTGGTCTGATCCAATATGCCAGAAGCAATGGAATATGAGAAGGTGGTGGAGGGCTTTTAGCTCTGAGCACCTGTGTGCCACTTTCATGGTAAAAGAAGTCTCAGCCTCAGCTTTATACATGCATGGGGCAGACCTAGGAAAATCAGATAGAGCAGCTGCATCATGGCTGGTCATATTCTAGAATCATAGAGTTGAGAGGCATCTTGGAGATCACCTAGACCAACCTGCCCCAACTTGGTGCCTTCCCATCATTCTCAGCCAATAGCTATAGTCCAACACATCTACAGGGTACCAGATTGGGGAAGCCTGGTCAAGTCCAACCTCCTGCTCAGTGAAATTGTCATTATTATTATGAATTCCATTTATGAATCTCCCTATAGCCAAAGCTTTCAGGGCAACACACAGGCTGATGGCTCCGATGTCAGTGGGGTGGTGAATGTGCTCTCAGTTTCAGTCAGAACGAGTCAGAACTCCAAAGGAGCCATCCAAGGAGCTCTTTGGATAGGCGCTCCACACCTTGGATAGCTCCTTTAGAGTTCTGGCTGGTTCTGACTGAAACCCGGAATGGAACCACTGCCCCACTGACATTGGAGCCACCATCCTCCACTGGCAACACGCATAATAAAAACAAATGCCATAGAATCAATGGTGAAGCACATTAAAATACTTTTCTAGAAGTTTTAAAAGCAGCCAAATGATTTAGAAAGATTTAAAAAGAAGAGTTTGGAGGTGTCCATGCAGGAAAACCATCTGAGGATTTATTTTTATTTTGTGAAAGTGCTATCTAAATCAGCAAATTCCACTAACAATAAAACCAGGAGCAAAATGTGCAGTTTCCTACTATGGCAAAACGTTGGAGTCCTTTTGAAGAGAGCAAAAAGTGATCTGAGAAGAGTGACCTTTCTTAAGGGTATTCCTTACAGTGCTGATACGGACGTTTCTCACTAGCATAGTGTCAAACTTCCACCCCTCGCATTGGAAAAAAATAAAAATAATCTTATCCTAAGAGAATTTCAAGGTCTGATGATCTGGTGGAATGATGCAGCATGGTATGTTCAGGTTCCAGTCAGCCTGAGGGTCATCTTGTGCAACTTTCTCCATGCTGGTGCCCTCCATGTGTGTTGCACTGCAGTTTCCATCATCCCTAGTCATGCTGGCTGAGAACAAGGGCAGTTATAGCCCAGCACACATGGAAGCACCAGTCTGGGGAAGGCTGAACTGGTCCAGGAGACAACAGGAGTAGTGGGACACGAGCCAGTGTGATGTAGCGCTCAAAGCAGGAGTGGGCAACCTGTGACCTCCAGATGTTTTGTCCTACAACTTCCATCAGCCCTAGCCAGCATAGTCAACGGTGAGGGATCCTGGGAGTTGCATGCAGAACCATCTGAAAGATTGCAGGTTGCTCACCCCTGGCTTAGAGTGTCAAACTAGGGCTAGGAAGACCCGGGTTCAGATCCCCACTTCAGTCATTAGACCCACCAGGTGGCCATGGGTCAGTCACTACTTGTCCATCTAGCCTACCTCACAGGATTGTTCTGAGGATAACAGGGGGCAAGTGCCCCTTGAAGGAAAGGTGAGAAATAAATGTAGCAGATAAACAAGGTGTTGGGGTTGTGACAAATAGAGAAAGATCCTGAGACTAGGCTCTCATTGTGAGGGTCACATGAACCTTTTGAAAGAGAGAGTATGAGGACCACAGGGAAAATGAAAGAGAGAGAGAGAGAGAGAGAGAGAGAGAGAGAGAGAAATCCTGGGATTTTGCCAAAGTAACTAGCAGACTTCCAAGACACGTCTGTCAATGCATTTGCTCTGGAATTTCCTCTGCCTGTACTGGAGGATTTAATTTTTCCACAAACCCCAGTATTCTTCTAGACTGAGGATCATATTATTAAGGAAGGGGCATTGACCAGCATTTCAACTTGGACTCTCTTAACCTGTTTTGCTTCTGTCATTCTCAGAGGCCAACGTGAGGATCATGCTCTTGACACATCTGTAGGGGAGGTGATAAAAGATGAGCTGCCAGATTCCAAAGCAGGTTTGATTTGCACAGGCTTGTTTCTGAAAACAGGCATTTGGAGACCATAGAATGGTCAAGCTGGAAAGGAACTGAGGTTGTACAAGACAAGAGCTTCCCACACTCCCAGCCTGGGAAAAGTCCAGTGCCAGTTCCCTCTGGGGCATCTCTACACTCAACTGTGAGAAGCCACCCATGTGGACCACTGCTCCTCTTAAAGATGGTGGCCATACAATTCTGACCAGCGGACTGGGTCTTTGTGCTGGGAGGGACCCACTATGAACCATCTCAGATTATACATTTTAGGCTTGACTGTACTGCTTCAGATCACAGGTCAGGGATTTCATGTCTGAACATTCTTCTACTTAAGAAAATACCAGGAACATGAATATCTAGAATATCATGGAGGATTGTAACATCCCTCCTTTCTTCCTGACATGGTGGTATTCTATGCACAGAGATTACCCAACTGTGGAACTCATTGACCAAATTATTCTGTTTTATCGCTAGGGTTGTCAGTTTTCAGCTGGCATATTCAGCTGTGCTTTTAACAGTGGCTTGATGCCCAAATGTTGGCAGGTGGAAATGTTCATCTCCATGCTGTGAAAGCATCACCTGCCAATTTCTGCAGTTCAGGCTGCTATCAAAGGCATGAAACTAGTCTTGGTGGTGGTTAGTTTGCTGGTCAGTTGGCATCCTTATTTTCCAAACAGTCCAGGATTTGGCCCCACTTTCCTGAGATTCATAGCACATTCAGCAATCCATTGAGTGAAACTAGGATTTTCATGAGAGCATTCATCAATTCATTTTAGCAAGGGAGAGAATTCAGGCCAATGGGTGACCTCTACTGACCTTGAGAGAGGTTTCTAATATGGATAGTCAAACCTGTCAATTTCAGTTCTTCATTTTTCCAAACTTATTTATTTATTATTATATTTATATCTGGCCTTTTTTCTTCTTGCAAGGAATCCAAGGTGGCTTACATGGTCTTCCTCCTCTCCATTTTATCCTCAGAACATCCCTGTAAGGTCGGTTAGGCTGAGAATCAGTCACTAGCCTAAAGTCACCCAGTGAGCTTCATGGCCAAGTGAGGACTAGAACCCGGATCTCCCAGGTCCCAGACCAATACTCTAACCACTACACTACACTGGCTCTCTTAAGTTAAGTTTGTCCCATTTACATCCGTTTGAGGATTTTTAAAACATTTACATGCATGCATTTTTGTGCCCATTTCTTCTAATACACACATTTTTCTATGCAATTTTGCTCAATATATGCATTTTTGCGAGCATTCCCCCTAATATAATGCATTTTAAACATTATTTTCATGAATGTACACTTTTGTGCACATCTTCCCCTTATATACCTATTTTTGTATGATGATGATGATTGGAGAACTCCATTGCAAAATTCAAAGAAGTCTGAAGAATAACTGAAATTCACTTATCCTTCAAAATTTGCACTATTTTGAATTTTGCAGTAAAGCTCTTCAATAATAATAAAATGCATGCAAAAATGTGCGTCTGAATGTGCAAAATTAGAGAAGTTTGCATTAAAATACGAACTGAACACATTTCTTACCTTACTTACTCCTTCTTAAAGACATATTCTAGGGCTGGGCAAGTTGTGTCCCTCCAGATGTTTTGACCTACAACTCCCATCAGCCCTAGATAGCATAGGCAGTGGTGAGGGATGATGGGATTTGTAGGCCAAAACATTGGGAGGGCCACAAGTTGCTGACCTCTGACATATTGAAAAGCATTTTGTGACTTGTTCAGTTGAGCCTTTTAAAACCTGTAAGCTGTACCCACTTCAAAAGAAGAAACACATTTGCAATGGAGAAGTATAAATGAGCAGGGTGGTCTCGGTGACGTCATTCAGAAGCAGTGGCATGTAGAAAGCAACAAAATACATTTTAAATGCCTCTCCCAGTCCCTTTTGGGAGGCTTTTAATTCCACCCATATCTGACCAACATCAAGAGGAGGAAGAAAGGGAACTGCGTAATGCTACAGCTGGTTAAAAGGTAAAAGTTCAGAAGTACACACACGCACACTTGCTGTCACACACAATGAAGATATCAGACCCCTGCTTTGCTGAAATTTAAGGGAATATGGTTTTGAATCATGCATTTGGAATGTGGCTCTGACTTAAGAGCTGCAGAGCGGGAGAGATGACAAAATGGAAGGTTTCCGAGAGGGCATCGCACCCCAGGCTGTCGGAAAAACAAGACAAGGAGATGTCTAAAACGTCAAGAATGGGAGGAAATTCTATCCTGGCGGCTTTTACCAGGGGAGGAGGTAAGCTCATGTAACATGCCAGTATAGGTTAGGTTCCAGCTCCCACTGGTTTCAAGGGGAGATTTATGGGTTTCAGCTGGAGACTTGGCCATTCTTGTCTAGATCTTCACAGATCTCACACACAATGATCTGTCGCTGCTAGGTTAAGGCCGAAAGCCACCCAGCTGAGCCAAAGATTGTGGAGGGTGAAGGCTTCATTCTGGGGTGTGTAGGGGGCAAGGCCACAGCCACCACCCTCCTGCCCAGTCTCAGAAAAGGACACTGGAGGTGTTCTGGTGGATAACTAAGATGCAGAAGTTAAAGTCCAGCATATTTAATACAAAAATTGCACCATAAATGCAGATGCGTCATGTTAATTCTTAATTACAGATAACACTATCATCTCACACCAATGCAGGCAGGCAGGCAGGCAGACAGACAGACAGAGATTGCAGCCATGGTTGGTACTCTGTGTGAAATCCTGCTCTCCCACTGCTGAGGGAAGGTCATGGGGCTTCTCCACACATGCAAGGTGAGTGGAAGAGTCTGGTTGCATCTACTTACTTCATTGCACTCCAATCTTGGAGCATTTACAATTCGCGAATCAGTTTTGTTTGCATTTTTTTAACTGATTATGATGGAGAAGGAGAAGCTTGGAGATATAATTATATTAAGCGCTCGATAAGTATTATTAGTAAGTACATAAGTAGAAGGGAGGTTGGAGGAGGTGGGAACAAGGAAGGAAGAAGAAGAAAGGAGAGAGGAGGAAGGTGGAAACAGTAAGAAAGAAGGAATAATATTAATCATAGAATCATAGAATAGTAGGGTTGGAAGGGGCCTAGAAGACCCTCGAGTCCAACTCTTTGTTCATTGCAGGAATCCAAATCAAAGCATCCCTGACAGGTAGCTGTCCAGCCTCATCTTGAATGCCTCCAGTGTGGGAGAGCCCACCACCTCCCCAGGTCATTGGTTCCATTGTGGTATTGCTCTAACAGTTAGGAAGTTTTTCCTGATGTTCAGCCGGAATCTGGCTTCCTGGAACTTGAGCCCATTATTCTGTGTCCTGCACTCTGGGATGATTGGGAAGAGATCCTGGCCTTCCTCTCTGTGACAACCTTTCAAGTACTTGAACAGTGCTATCATATCTCCCCTCAGCCTTCTCTTCTCAAGGCTAAGCATGCCCAGTCTTTCCTCATAGGGCTTTGTTTCCAGTCCCCTGATCATCTTCATTGCCTCCTCTGAACCCTCTCCAGTTTGTCTGCATCCTTCTTAAAGTGCGGTGCCCAGAACTGGACACAGTACTCATGATGAGGCCTAACCAGTGCTGAGTAGAGGGGAACTAGTACTTCACGGGATTTGGAAGCTATACTTCTATTAATGAAGCCCAAAAGAGCTTTTGCCTTTTTTGCAGTCACATCACATTGTTGGCTCATATTCAGCTTGCAATCTACAACAATTCCAAGATCCTTCTCGCTTGTAGTGTTGTTGAGCCACGTATCCCCCATCTTGTAACTGTGCATTTGGTTTCTTTTTCCTAGGTGCAGAACTTGGCATTTATCCCTATTAAATTTCATGCAGATTTTTCTGCCAAGCGCTCTAGTCTATCAAGATCACTTTGATTTTTTTTTCTGTCTTCCAAGGTATTAGCTATCCTGCCCAATTTTGTGTCATCTGCAAATTTGATAAGCATTCCTGCACCTCCTCATCCAAATCATGGATAAAAATGTTGAAGAGCCCTGGGCCCAGGACTGAGCCCTGCGGTACCCCGCTCATTACCTCTCACCAGTTTAATATGAATGTATGTATTCATTTTGTGCAGTGTTTTATAGATGTGGACATGTAATATTCCTGCACATTCGTAAAACACCAGACAAATGAACCTTAATACAATCATAGAGGCAATCATATCAAGTAGTAGTTGTTTTTTTATAGTGTCTTATCAATGCATAGAAATGAATATACCTTTCAGTAAAACACTACACAAAAAAGAATCTTAATGCAAACATGCATGCAACCACATCAAGATTGTTTTTCTTTGCAGTGAGTTATCGACGTATTCTGTACATGTATATTGGTGATGCAGAAGTGGAAAAAGACACAAACGAACCCAAAGCTGGGACAATCTGCCCATGCACAATATTTTGTACAAAATTTGGACATTGAAAAAGAAAACCGGAACAACTGAGAATTCCTAATACTCTCAAGAGTCAGTGCCAGTCATTGCAGAGCAGCCTTCTCTCAACCTGGTGCCCTCCAGATGTGCTGGAGTACAATCCCCATGGCCATGCTAGCTGGGGATGAAAGGAATTGTAGTACAAACAGAACTGGAGTGCACCAGGCTGGGGAAAGCTGGTGTAGACCAACCTGGTACCCTCCAGATGTTTTGGCCTATGGCTCTCAGAACTGTTGACCATTGGCCATGCTGGCTGGGACTGATGGGAGTTGAAGTCCAAAAGATCTGGAGAACACCAGGATGGGGAAAGCTGGTGTAGACAATACAGAGCTAGATAGATCTGTGGTCCAACTCAGCTTCATAAGGCATCTCCATAAATTTGTCATAGTTCAGCTTTGGAAATGAACTATAAATGGCTGCTGGCCATCACTGGTTAAAGGCCATCCTGCTGGTTGCTAGTCATTTAAATGCTATCCCTTTGAGGGCATGAAGTTCCAGGGAAATTGTCAAACTGTGGTACAGTTGTAGATATATGCCTGTTAGCAGGGGACCAGTGTTTAGATGTGGGCAACTTTCAAGAAGTTAATTCTCCTTTTAGAAGATGAACACACTGTGTTTCCATTTTGAACATTGCTTTTCCTTCTACCATCCCATGAGGCTGTTTCCATCTTTTGTGGTTCCTCCATCTTGCAAGTTCTACAAAACAAAAACAAAGATTCAAAGCCCCAAAGTCTGTTTGCCCTAGCCTGAATCATGAGTCACATGGGAACAGTATATCTCAGAATTAATAAGGTGTCTTAAGAAAGTGAACCGGAGAAAACATAGAGAGTGTGGTTGTCCATCCTTGTACACGGGCGTGTATTCATCATGGGTTTGGCAATATGAGTCTTACTTGCAGGCTAGGGTCCAGATTAGGGCTGAGCAAAAGATTCACACTTGTCACAATCACTGTGGGCAATGTCCAAAAACTGCACTCTTTCAGCCTGGGTGTGTGTGTGGGGCAATTGTATCTGTGATGAGGTAGCCTCAGGTGGGGGTTCAGGGCCTCTTTGGCTGCTCCTTTGTTGGTTGCCTCTTGGCTTTATATAACTGCTGTCATCCCTAGCCAAGGCAGTTCAAAAGTTAGGCCTCTGGCTCATTTAGTTTTAACTGTTGTCTGAAAGGCAGGTGAACTAACTTACCAACTCGGGCCATGCCTGGGGCTTATTACATGCTGGTCATTACATAGCGATGCTATGGATCCATCAGAGGCCCACTGTAATGACCTTGCAAGGCACTTCCAAAATAAAATCTCTTGCATCCACTGGGACTTAGACTTAGCATTTGAATCAGGTGAGGTATCCAGAGCACAGCCTCATCCAGTTTCCTTGGAAGAGTTTCAGTTGGTACAGCTCGAGGGCATTGACAAGGTGCTTGGACAGGTTTGTGTAACCACTTCCATATTGGATCCTTGTCCCCTTGGCTTATAAAAACTGGTAGGGAGGGAATGGTCAGCTGGGCCAGAGAAGTGATTAATGCCTCCTTGAAAGAGGGAGGGGTCCCAGGCTGCCTGAAACAGGCAGTGGTGAGACCACTCTTGAAGAAGTCATCCCTAGAATTGGAATATCTCAATAACTTTAGGCTGGAAGCAAATGTTCCTTTCCTGGGCAATGTCCTAGAGCAGGTAGTTGCTAACCAGATCCAGATACTTTTGGATGAAACCAATTATCTGGATCCATTACAGTCAGGGTTCAGGCTGGATTCTTGTATGGAAACAGCCCTAGTCGTACTGTATGATGACCTATGTCGGGATAGCTATGGGAAGGGTGTTGATTCTCCTCGATCTCTTGGTGGCTTTTGATACCATCAACGATAGTATCCTTCTAGGCTATTGTCTGAGTTGGGAGTGGGAGGTGTGTGCATCACAGTGGTTTTTCCCCTACTTGGGGGATATGGCTCGGCCCTGTGGATTTTCCAGTATGGGGTTCCACAGGGGTTGGTTTTGTGCCCCCCCCCCGCTATTTAACAACTTGTCAGGGTTCCCCTTATGACCTGAACCCCCTGAGTAACTTTTTAAGGATCTCTTGCCTCCTTAAGAGTCCCACCTTCTTTCTTTTAAACTTCCCTTTCATAATAATGTGGGGTTTAGGCTGTAGATGTGGCGGGATAGGCACTTCAGATGCTTGGGGGTTAACCACAACAGTTTACTGGTAAATTAAAGCAAGCAAATTACAAGTAAAGGTATTTATACATTAGAGTGGAGTGATACAAAAGGCATTAACAGAAAATAAAGGTTGCAAAAATGCAAGTTCCTCTACCCTAGCTCCACTTAGTCTTCTCCAGGCTGCTTCTTCCTACACTCTTTTCAGGCTCTGGTCTCCCTCTCTCTGGTCTCCCTCTCACTAGCTCTCTCTCCCTTTTTATCCCCTCCTTCCCCAAAACTGAAAGTACAGTTTCAAATGGGAGAAGTGAAACTTAACTCAGGAAAATGAAACTTAACTGGGGAAATGAAACTACTATTGTCAGGGTTACCCCCTCCCTACAAAAAAAATAAAATAAAAAAAATCTAAGCCTCTATGCCTGGCATTTTTACCTTGCCCCTGTAGGCCTCAAACCTTCACACATCTACATGAAACCATTGAGTGGGGTCATCCAGAGTTTTGGACTATGTTTTCATAATTATGCTGATGACATGCAGCTCTATTTCTCCTTTTCATCTTCATCAGGTGAGGCTGTGGATGTGCTAGATTGGCTGAGACAATTGACTAGATGAGGGCTAATAAACTGAAGCATCTGGATTGGAGATGCATTCCATAAACTGGGAAAAAAGCCTCCCCAGTAATGCTCAGGTTTAAAAAGTGTGCAAAGAAAAATGTGCATGCTTAAAAATGTGTTAAGTCGATAGGAGGGTACGTACAAAACATGCTCACAATTTTTTTAAAAATCCATTGTCTGTAAAAACAACCACAACCACATGGAACTGGCACAATATAGACTAGGGATGTATGAAAGTCACTTACCTTTTTGCAGGGGTGATTCGCTCCGCACCTCCCCCCAAAATCCTAACCTGGCCAGCTCCGCTCCATGGCAACTCTGCAGAGCCGCCAGCCAGGTGCATTTGCAGGCATCTGGAGCCTGCGGACGCAAATGGTGGTGGCTACGGTGGCCACCATTTGCGTTCATGTTTTTGGCCGTGATAGGCTACATAAATATTTACGTAGCCTATCATGGCGAAAGACAGGGGCACAAATGGCGGCAGCTATGGTGGCCACCATTCGCGTTCCCTTTTTTTGCCATGATAGGCTATGTAAATCCGTATGCTATCACGGCCTCCTCAGGGATGCAAATGGCGTCCCTGCGTTAGCCGTGATAGGCTATGTAAGTATTTACATAGCCTATCATGGCCTCTGCAGGGATGCAAATGGCATAGCCTATCATGGCCTAAATGGTGAAGCGAATGGCACCAGATAAGTGCTCTGTTTCGTGTGCCTTTCGCGGGGTGGTGGGGCGGGGGGCTTCGTTCCACCACGGATTTCAGGGGACTGAATGCATTGGCATTCAGCTTCACTGAGATCCATGGCAGAATTCTCTTACATCCCTAGTGTAGACTTGGAGGTGGGAAAAGGAGGAAATCCATTTGACAGACCCACCTAACACCAGCAGAAATGACATGCAGATAGTGACTGATGCATGCATACTGCTTGGGCATCTGTCTTCTATTTTATGTGCCATTGGGTCTGTCACTATTTCCTTGGCCCCCTCTTTCCTTAAGCACTCATAAACACACAAAAGGAGAGGCTTCAGTCTCACTCTTTAATTCATTCTTCGCAGGTTCATTACAGATGCAAATCTTCGAAGACTCTCTGGCTTCAAAGGAATGCCTCCAGGGGATTCAAATGGGATCACCGAAAGTTGCCCACAGTTTGAAAGGGCGGCTGTCTGACTAGGCTAACTTAGGGAGGGAGGTCCTGCTCCTCACGTGATGCTTCCCTGCATATCCTCTCATGCATCTCTAACTGGGTCAACCATATGAGCTCCGCCCCTGACGTTTCCCTCTTAGCTCTGCACTGCCGCCTTGCGTCTCTTAGGTCATAGTCCCCAATCCCCTTCTCCTCCTGCTCGCTGCTTCTCACAGAGGGGGGTAAGGATGAGGTTTCGTGCCCGGCCATCTGGGAGTTGGTCACCTGAGAAGCATGCCTACCCATATCTGAACTGGCCTGTGAAAAAGCCTCCCCCAAGTCTGGCTGCTCCTTGTCTGAATCCGAGCTGCTAACTATCTCCCTGCACTCAGAATCAATCCTGACAGGGTCTCATCTACAAGTTATGATTTCTCCATGGGTCCTACTTCAAAGGTACCTTTGAAAATGTCTCCATGTGGCAACTGCTCTATGCATTAGCCATAACCTGTAGAATGGCTCCAAACTGGAAAGAAATATTATGTTGTCATTATGTAATATTACTATTATATACTAGGGTTGTACGAAACACCTACCTGGCTCCACGCCGGGCAATCTGCGGTGGGGGGGAGGCACTCCGTCCCTCCCCTGGAATCCTCGATGGGGGGGGAGGTGATCCAGTCCTCCCCCCCGGAATCCTGCCAGGCTGGCTCCGCTCCACGGCCAAGCCGCAGAGCGACCAGCCAGCTCTGGTTGCCCACAGCCGGACATCCAGCTGCTGGGCAGCCCTGCAGGGACCCGAATGGCGGCTGTCATAGCCGCCACCACTTGCGTCCCTGTATTGAGCCGTGATAGGCCACATAAATATTTACGTAGCCTATCACGGCGGGGGGGGGGGAAACCCAGTGTACACAAATGGCGGTAGCACCGCCATTTGCGTACGCTGGGTTTTTTCCCCCCTGCCGCGATAGGCTACATAAATACTTACATAGCCTATCACGGCAGGGGGAAAAAAACCCAGCGTACGCAAATGGCGGTAGCCGCCGCCATTTGCGTATGCTGGGTTTCCCCCCCCCCCCGCCATGATAGGCTACGTAAATACTTACGTAGCCTATAATGGCCTCCGCAGGGATGCAAATGGCGTCCCTGCGTTAGCCGTGATAGGCTACGAAGACGAAGCGAATGGCGGCCACAGGACGGCCGCCATTCGCAAAGCAGCATGGACGGGAGCAGGTAAGTGCTCCGTTTTGCGCACCTTTTGTGGGTTGGGGGCAGCGGGGACTTTGTCCCGCATGCCTTTCGTGGGTTGGGTGGCAGGGGCTTCGTTCCGTGATGGATTTTGGGGGGATGAATGCACTGGCATCCGTCGCGGAATTCTCTGACTTCCCTATTATATACTGTATGTTATATTCGTCACCTTAATGATGTACTGCTACACTGGCCCTTTGTTGGTCATGCAATTTGGATTCTATAAAGTGACAACCCATCTGGAAGATGGAACAATTTCAGTGCTAAATGCTGGATGTCCAGTGAGTGACATAGTGAAAACCTTTGCTGGCCTATTTTGTCAGCCACAGATGTTTTGGAAAGGAGTGCTGAGTTATTATTTGGACCTTTAATTGATTGATGGGTCTCCTGTTTTTGTTTTTGTTTTTCTTTGAGGTAAAAATATGTTTACCATGGCATGATGTGGGTTAGGCACATTTGCCTGTAATATTGCCCAGCTGGAACACTCAGCACAACTGGGTTTTTATGTCGACATCTATAATTAAAAGAGAGGGGGGACAAATGTTAATTATAAACCCTATTTTGGTCCTTGTTTGAAAGCGTCCTCTGTGATGCCAAATGTCACTCTAGGGGTCTTTCCAAAATTTTCTTCTCTGTTTCTCATCACAGCAACGTCAGGAATTTGTGGTTGACCACTTGAGGGAAGTGGTCAACTTTATCTGTCTCTCCTTTGAATCATTGCACATCGATTCCATTGGTCCTGAGGACTTGAAAAAGAAGTGCAGCGCCCAAACCAGAAGAGTATAATACAGGAGTACCTCTCTCAAGACTCGATTTCAAAATGGCAGCAGTGGATGAAAGGGTGACGAGCTATGCCAAGGGTACTGAACCTTCCCTTGGCCCTGCCCCATGTCCCTTGATGATCAATTGTTTGGCTTTTGCATGGTTTTGTCCCCATTCTAGAAGGTTGAAATGCCTCTCCTAAGGCTTAGTTACTGACGATAAGAGCTTTAAGTGAAAATATACTGGTGTTTATAGTATTTGGCCCCACCTCTTTTGACTTGGGCAATTCCCTTTTTGCCTTTGGCACCACCCACCACTGGAATGTGGTCTCCGAGAACTTCTCTGAAATTGAATTCAGGCTGAAAGAGGTCCAACATCCCTGAGCTATGCTTTGATGTACTCTAGGTGGTTCCATTCACCCCAGGTCTGTGACCTTTCAAGAATGTGCTCTTTAAAGCCTGCTACTCATCATCATCCCTACCTATCTCTCAGCATTTCTGCCTCTGCTACCAACACAACTCGGTGTTAGAACACCTCTTTTTTTATGCAGGAGTCCCAGGTTCAAGCCCCAGCATCTCCAGTGAAGTGAATCTCTCAGGCAGCAAAACTAGGAAGGAGTTTTGCCAGAGAGTTGCTGCTATGCAGAATAGGCAGTACTGAATTAGAAGGGCCAATAGTCTGACTCAGTATAAGGCAGCTTCACATCTTCATGAATGAAACTCTTCTGTATTCATATTGCTAGGGCCAGGAAAAAGGGGAGCCAATATCTTCTGGGACACAGATGCAAAACTTTCCTCATCCCTGAATTGGATCAACTTCCATCAATAGAAGCTTGCATCTCCTGGACAACCAGATGGGATCCCAAACTGTCAACCTGAGTCTTGACACATTTTTCCAACTTCTGTAGGAATGAGTTCTGGATAAAGTCATTCAACCATAAGGAGCTAAAGGCAGACCTGCCACACCAGATCATGGGAAACCATGGGTGGAGTCATTCTGGAGCCTAGGAAGATATAGCTCAAGGGACCTTTCCCCCTGCAACCATGAACAGTTTGCCACAAAAAAGAGGCACCAGAGCAAATACTCAGTGGTTGCCAATTCAAGCCCTGGCACCTCTTGACAAAATTTATGTAATTTGGTTGCTGAGCTCTAAAGAACTAGAATTTTGTTGGCCTTTGACTTTCTCCTCCTCCTCCTCCTCCTCCTCCGCCTTCTTCTTCTTCTTCTTCATCATCATCATCCCTTCATCCTCCTCTTCCCTCTCCCCCTCACCAGAGCCCTCTGTGTTACTGGTGAGAGTACTGTAGCCATTAAAAGAGAGGTTTCTGAAAGTTTAACAGATATTTTGCAGCTGCACATGGGCTGTTGCAACATTATTGTAAGTCTCCAGCTCATCATTATTGCTAACCCTTTTCAGGTTTCTTGTTTGTATTCTTATTGTTATTATAGCAAGCCCCAAAGAGATATGTATTTCATGTCCAAGGGGAAGTCTTAGCAATGCCGTAGCAAGTGTGGCTTGAAAACTAGGAGGATGGGGCATGCGTTGCCAGGGGCAGATGTAGTATATGCACTGAGTCAGCATAGACACTACTGAAAGTGATATCGAGACCAATAAAATTGCCATGGCTTGTACTGCTTTAGGACCACCCAGCGATACAAAGCTGGCTTCAGAAAATCATGTGGAGTTCTTTCTTGGTTCTTCAAAAATGTCTACATTTTCCCCCATAGGTTTCAAAGATATAGGCTCTTCCACTGATGTTCTTTATCCATCCATGGAATATCATGCTCACAAAGCCATGTTTTATGAAGTCTGTGTCATCGCTTGGGCAGATTTTGGCAACAGAATATGAAATACATTGTTTCTATGCATCTAGTATTTTTAGCAAGAACAACAACAATAAAAAATAAAAGGCCCCAGTGCCTTTTATAATGAGGCCTCACGCTGAGCACAATTAAACCTACTGCTTCCAATCAGGTTTAATGTGAGGATAAAGTGAACGCTCCCTGAGATTTGAGAGGAGGATAATTTGTCAGTAATAATAAGTGTAGACAAACAGGATGTACTGCAGTGCACAGAGACTGATTAGAACCAAATGTGTTTCTAGGGATCATCTCTAAACTCCTTACAACAAATGGATTGACCAAGCTTAGTAATATGCATTCTTAGGGATTTTTTTTATTGATTTATTTTTCCTGGCACACTGTGTAGCCAATTCTCCAGTAATGTAGAGGGTAGAAATTATATGAGTGGCTAGGTTATTTGCTTGTCATCAATGGAGTCCGTGCATTTTCATGAATTTCCTCAAAATCCAGCTTTATAACCCAGTTATATTTCTCTGCATTCAGCTTTATAACCTAACTGTGGAAAAGCATCCTAATAAGAAAGGAGGGGGAAATTCCAGAATGGTATTCTTCTTCCAGCAAAAAGCCAGCACGTGGTACTTAGCACTGGCAACAAATATGTTCCATCAGGGTTTGGACATTAATCTAGGAATCCTCAGTTCAGATTGGGTCCACCTCTCTGCCATTGACACATTGTGTAGTCTCTCTCTCAGCCTTTTTCACTATCTGTGAAATGGGAACAGAGTGTGAATTATGAGACAGAATAGACCTGGGGCTTTAATGTGGTGCCTGTGGCCACCTCTCTTGGCACCCGCCAGACTCCCTGCCTCTCCTGATCTTTATTTTTAAAGATTTTAATTAAGAAGAACCTGGGAGGCTGGCATGCTGCAAAGGGAAGGGGTGCCCTCCAGCACCATCTTTATTTGGATTCAAAACAGTGGTTTTGTGGTCAGACCCCAACTCTGCCTTGCCCTTAGGTTCTTGGGAAAATTACTTTTCTTTTACTCTCACCAATTTGCCTTCTGGGAAATGAATGTTTTGTAATGGGCCATGGCCACCATCGCAGCCATTTTATGAATGGGCAATCCCACCCCCATGGCAGCCGTATCACAAAAGTGCACACAACACTCTCTCAAAATTCCAGACCCCAGAAGGTTGGGACCCTGGAATAGACATTCGTAAAGCCCGCTTCAATGTTTTGAAAAGTGCTTGTTAAATCAGAGGCAGGCAGAAGGTAGATCTCCAGATTTTTGGACTTCAGTTCCCAGAAGCCCCTGCCAGCAAGGTCAGGAATGCTGGAATGTGAAAACATCTGGTGATCTACTTTCTGGCCACCACTGCCCAAATGATAAAAATAGCTATAGGAACACTCAGTGGCATAACATTAAACCAGAGAGCTAACAGACTGGCAAAGCCACTAATTAACCAACCACATAGATGAGAACAGGCAGCCTTTTCCAGGCAAAATGCTGTTCTATTCACCATTGCTCAGTATACACGCTGCAACCCAAAGGAGTGAGCACAATCCAATGGCTAATTAAGGAGTGACTATAACATAGAGAGTCAGTGTGGTGTAGTGGCTAGAGCATTGGACTGGGAGTTGGGAGATCCGGGTTCTAGTCCCCACTCGGCCGTGGAAGCTCACTGGGTGACTTTGGGCCAGTCACAGACTCTCAGCCCAACCCATCTCACAGGGTTCTCATTGTGAGGATAAAACGGAGAGGAAGAGGAGAATAATGTAAACCCACCTTGGGTTCCTTGAAAGAGGAAAAAGGGCAGGATATAAATGCAATAAATAAATAACATCAGAGGCATGGACATCAAGTATGCTGGCTATAGATACGATTAATGATGACTCTTTTTGTGTTCTTTTAGTATTTCATTGGCATGTGATTCTTGTGCTGTATTTTTTTTAATGCTTTCATTTGTGTTTTGATGAGTTTTCTTTCTAGGGTTGGCTACCATGAGCAATATTCAATTGTAATGATGGGATCTAAATATTCTGAATGAATGAAACAGATGCCACTGGATCATCTAGCTCAGTATTGGCTACAACAGGGATCTTGAACCTTAGATCTGAGGGCCAAATCTGGCCCACCTGGAATTCCGACCTGGCCCTCTGAGGTTGCTCCGATGGCCACACCCTCTTTCCTTGGGTGGCTTTACCCCATTCAAACAGGTTGAAATGCCTCTTCTACGGCACTAAGAGCTTTAAGATAAAATCTGCTAGTATTTTTTGGTCCCTTTTGCCTTCAGCTCCACCCATCCTTGGAATGCGGTTGATGAGAGCTTCTTCAAAATCAAATTCAGCCCTTGGGCTGAAAGAGGTTCTGCCCCCATGTGCATTTTCACACTTTAGCCTATGGGGGTAATGTGCATTTTCACCAGTGTTTTTTGTATTTCACACATTTTTGTATTACTAAATTTGTGCAGAATTCCAACAAATTCCATTATCCATTCACCGACAAATTCGATTTTTTGTTGTTGTGTGGAAAGAAGATACACAAATAATTCCATTAGAGGGTTCACAACAATTTACGTAATTTACCTTAGTACTTAACACTGAGCGTATTGTCCTCCATTCCATTCCAATTTTCCCCGCATACATTTACCAGTCTCAGCAGAAACGTGCGTGTTTTCTTATGAATACATTTGCGTACATTTCGGGAAAATAAAAAAAGGAAAAAAGATCCAAAAGTCCATGGACTCCTCGTGGCCTGAGGAGGTCGTCCCACAGCGGATTCTGCAGGTCAGATTCCTAGCAATCAGAGGTCATTTTAATCCATCTCGAATTTCTCCAGCATCCCTAATCCACACGACTCAGGAAAAGCTGGCCCACTGGAGAATCCATAGGTCAGATTCATAGATATCCAAACCCCTTTGATTCTGCTGTGGATTTCTCTGACATCCCTAAATTGCCTCGAGAATCGTAGCCTTCAGTAAGCCTCTTACTAGTACATTGCACCCAGTCTGAGCTGCCTGCCTTACAGGGCTGTATTCCAAGGGCAGCCAAGATCCATCAGAGGAATTGACCTTCTGTGAGAAGAAGTGCTCTGCTCACAGTAAGTCCCTCCACCCAATTTGGGGGATCGCTCCTGTCTTCCACACCACAGCTCACCCTGTTCTGCAGGGTCTCTGTCTGCACTCAATGTGTAGCATTTTCAGGGGGCTGGAGGGGCAGGGAAAGATGGGTGGGGAAGTTGATGCAGTTGATCCAGCATATAAGTGTATCTGGATCCAACCTATCATATAGAATTGCTTAGCAAGGTTTCAACCAGACCTTCCCTTCAAAGTGTTGTGCATTTGCAAAATATATTTGCTTATTGATTAACAAATAAATAGTACAAACAATAAGTTAAAAAAATGGGCCACAGCCCTAGTGTAACACCTTAGCTGATCAGCTGTATGAGTTTTGTTTAGCTGATTAACTGAGTAAATCTACACATATTAACACATGAGTAAAGGCAAAAATTCCAAAACCAAAAGCATTCTTTCTTTGTTTTGAGATGATGCACATTATTCAGTCAAAAGGCTTTAAAAATCAATCAGCCTAAACTCTTAAACATTGCTGTTCTAATTTACACATGATCACATTATCCATAAACAAACACACAGGGCTGAATTCAGGCTGAGTAGAGTTCAGAGCAGCAGCCCACTGAAATCAGTGGGACTTAGGGGACGCTCGACTCACTTGTCCAATTCATTTGAATAGGTCTGCTCTAAGCATGATTAAGTTTGGATCCAAATAAGCTCATAAATAAACCAAACAGAGAAATATCCCGCTTTTTTGGATGTGTGCCCTTTTCAGTCTAATCCAACTGCATGCTTCTGGCTGGCAGAGGAGTGACACTGCCATGTAACATGAACAGTAGGCAAGAGGCGGGGGCTGGTTAGGTGGCTTATTTAAAAATAAATAAAATTAATATAAATATAAAATGCCAGCGAGGAGCTGTTATTTATGGGCTCACAAGAGGAAGACTTCAAAGCGCTGAAGGGCAATTCTCACCCCGCCTGAGCCTTAGAAATCAAGCCATCATTTACTCTGCCAGCTTAGGCAGAAGTGTTGAAGAAAACACCGAATGAATGGAAGCACATGGGATGCTAGGCTGAATAATCCTGCAGTGGACACCAGGCAGAAGCAGATGGGGATTCAGAGATGTGGAGGACCCTTCAGTTGATTTTTTTTTTATGGTGGCAGGGGAGTGCAGTAGGGTTCTCTCGCTGAAGAAATATGCAAAAAATCTCAACAGTGTAAAAACAGCTAAAACGATTAACAATAAAATGCCACAACCTGATAAAACAACCAAATTAAGGGCTCCTTCACGCTGGGCTTTTATCCTGTGATTGAGATGGCTCCTTCACAGAAATTTGCTGGCTCTTTGCTTGACGCAGCAACCATCCCAGGCATCTCCTGCACTAAATGCTCTTTGTTCCATATTTAAATAGATAATGAGCTACCAAATTACCCCGTTGTGTTCCATGTCAGTTTCCTCCATCAAAAGAGTTAAAGCGGCAAGAAGAGGAGCGAGATCAATGAAAGACGGCTACAGGGAAGAAGGATGGGGGAAGGGGCGGGGGAGAAGGAAGCATGTGAAAAAGGGTGTCGTTGTGATCCTGCATTTAAAATGGAAGCAGAAAGCCCTGTTTTAAATGCAGGATTATAGGCTGGTGTAGAGATGCCCTAAGAAACCCAACATATGCTGTCAAATGCCTGGAAATAAAGGAAAGTCTGAAAAACCCAGTGCTGAAAAAATAGCAATGTTAGCACTATGTGCACCTTACTGGGGGGAGCATTCTACAGCCAGGAGGCCACCTCTGAAAAGGCCCTCTCCCTTGTTGCCATCACCTGAACCTCCCTTGGAGAAAGGGCTCAGAAGCTGATTGTAGTGTAGCAGTAGGTTCATACCGGGAGAGGTGCTCCATCACGTATTGTGATCTTGAGCTAGGTAAGGTTTTATAGGTAAAACCAGCACCTTGAATTTGGCTTAGAAAAATACAGGCAGCCGGTGCAAGCAGGCCAGAATCGGAGTTCTATAGTATAACTACAGATTAAGCCATAGAGAGCTGAAAGATTATAGCATGCCTCAAGCGGGCATAAAGAAGTGTCACTCTGGCAACGGCTCATGCCAAATGAGTAGATTTTAGATAAGTTGGGTGGGTGCCACAGAGAACGGGGACTTCATTGAATATCAATGAAAATCATATGACATTTATTATTTATTTGTTTCATTTATATCCTGCCTTTTTTCCTTCAAGGAACCTACGGTGGTGGACATGATCCCCCACCTCTCCATTTTATTCTCACAACAACCCTGAGAAGTAGGTTAGGCTGAGAGGCAGTGACTGGCCCAAAGTCACCCAGTGAGCTTCATGGCTGAGTGGGGACTAGAACCCAGATCTCCTGAGTCCCAGTCCAACACTCTAACCACTACACTACTCTGATGTTGATATAAAAATGACAGCTCTCAAACAAGAAGAAAGCAAGAGGAGTAAGGAAAAAAACCCAAATATCCCCAAATAGCTGTCCTTTGAAGTTGGAAGATAGTGGCTTAAGTTTTGTAGCCTACAATACAATCATATACATGGTTACTTAAATGTAAGATCCACTGTGTTTAATGGAATTTACTCCCATGTAAGTGTGCCCAGGACTGCAGCCTTGATTAATTAATTAAGATGCACATTTTGATCCTGAAAGCTCAGGGAGTTCCAGAAAATAATACAAAAATAGTTCTGTCAACCGTTTAAAGACATCTTAGGCTGCAATCTTATACACACTTCCCGGGAAGTAAGTCCATTGAAGTCAATGGGGTTTTCTTGTGGGTAGCCATGCCTAGGATTGCACTGCTAGTTGATTAATCACAGGAGGCTTTGTTGACTAATTAATCAACTAAATCAGCATACATTTGCAAGTGAGAAAAAGAAGGCATTCATAGATGCATATGTGTGTTGCTGGAGAGCAAATATTATCTTAGGAGCTGCACTCCCCATTCTTTCCCACATAGGAGGAAATGCTTCTTTTAAGATGGCCCTTGCCAAGTGCATTTTAAAAGTTCTTAACAAGTATAAACATATGCTCCCTAATTAATCTGGGGAACTTTTTCATTTGATCAAGGCGCTGATGTTTTTTAAATGGATTTAAATGGCTTATAAATAATAAAAATAATGATTTGGAGGCTGTTCTTCAAGTACCTCAAGTATATTATGAATCCACAGCCTTCTCGGTTTTGCACCCCAACTATGGAATGCTTCCCCATAGTGGTGTGTCTGGCACCAACATGACACGTCTTTCAGTGCCAGCTCAATTTTTTTTTCTTCTTTATCCAGACATTTCAGTTGGGTAAACCTGCCTGTTCTTTGGATGTGCTGCCTTCTTTGTTTTATGATGATAATGTATTGGGGCATTTTTAAAAATTGCCTTATGTATGATTTTAATTATATTTGTACACCGCCCTGGAATCTGTAAGGATGAAGGACAGTTTTTAAAAGTTTTCATTAATAATAATAATAATAATAATAATAATAATAATAATAATATGTTGCAGCTGTAGCAAAAATAAAAATAAAAATCTAAATATATGGAATGCATTGGATTCATTGGATATATAAATATGTGTATTTATTTGTTTGTTAGATTTATATCCTGGTTTTCTTTCAAGAAGCCCAAGGCAGCATACATGATCCTCCTCTCCATTTTATCCTCATAACAACCCTATGAGGTTGGCTAGGTTGAGAGTCAGTGACGGGCCCAAAGTCGCCCAGTGAGTTTCATGTCAGAGTGGGGAACCCACATCTCCCCAGCCATAATCCAACACTCTGACCACTACACCACACTGGCTTGTTTGCCCAAGTAGAGAAAATAGTCAGAAAGCCCAATCTACGGACTGAAACATGGGAAGAAAAGAAGTCAGAGTATATTAGGACAAATACTCACTATATCCCAGACTGATGATAATATGCCAACTCCAAATGCCATTCCTTAAAGTTTGTTCTTGTACAAGCGCACCATTCTGCTTTGGCCGTTTCTCAGAATGTAGAGGAGAAATGCTAGAACCAAGGAAATGGAAATAAAGATAACTGCCCATCTATATAAAAGAAAATGATTTACTGGATGAGGCTGAAGAGCTATCATCCCACTTCAGAAAACTTTTGAGAATATGGGCATCAGAGTCCATCACAGTTAAAACACCGCACGCTGTCCGTCTAGAAAAATAACCAACATCAGACTGAACATGTACAATAAACACAGGAGGGTTTTCTTTTTAATGTTAACTCACAGAAGCTTGTCAAATTCACACATTGATTTTGAGTGTGAGTTTTCTTTGGCAAATTATCCCATTCAAATAGTCCTGTCCAAATAGGTAAATTTTGCTTTGATTTGTTTGTTCTAAGCAAGTGAATCTAATCCAGTGAATCAAGTAGATCTAATCAGAAAACAATGCACCCCAAAGCTATTGTACTATTGACAATTACATTGTATTTTAAGAGCATAACCCTGTCAGCTTCTAATTTTATCATTAAGATGTTGGCTGCAATCTTGCCAATGCCAGCTATGAAGAAATAAGTCCCATTGACTTCAGTGACACTTCTGCACAAATCACTGGATGTGAGTTTGCATCCTTTTATAAGCTACTGGAATGCTATTCAAAAACAAAATTCCAAAATCTTTACTTTCCATTTCGATCAAAACAACCAAACCTAATTGTATCTATTGGGTTTTAGAAATTAATGGGATACTTTTTTTAAAAAAAATTGTCGTATAAAATTACAAAATTAAAGTAACAACTATCTATGACATACAAACACTAACATATAATAACAATTTCATTTATGCAATATTTGTACAACTGAAATAGCATTTTTTTCACCATTCTTCTGACAATATTGGATCAATATCTGAACTTTTTCCATCTTTCTCATTCTTTTGTTCTTCCTTCTCGTTAAACTGGGGGTAATAATATCTTAGATAACTCATAATGCCCCTACGCATATTTCTTTATTATCTTTGTCATATTGAAAGTTAAGATACTTTTTCTCTGCCAATTACCTCATTGCTGCTCTCAGTAAAATAAATATTAATTCAGTCCCAACCTTAAATCTCATGTCTTTCAAATATCTCAATAACATAATAATGGGCACTTCATTGGCTTCATTCCTGTGATCTTTATAATAATTTCAAGTTCAAGACCTGAATCCTATTTTTAAGATAGGACATGACAACTGAGGCTGTAATCCTAGACATGCTTACCTGGGAGTAAGTCCCATTAAATTCAATGTGGCTTACTTCTGAGTAGATGTACATAGGATTGCTATGTAAACCAAGTTAAAGGGTTTATTTAGGAATGATGGCCAAGAAGAAAAATTGAATACCTCTGTTTTAAATACACCAAGCCAGGTGATTTTGTGCAACTGTATTTGTAATGCAATATTTGGTCAACGTAAGAGGCAGGTATAATAAACGTAAGCTGAACACAGTAAAACAAATGGATGACAAATGCCTTTTCGAAGAAGAAGAAGATTCAGTTATAATAACCATGGGGGGGGGGGCAGGGAGGAGACATGACATTTTAAATGACATTAAAAACAAAAAAGTATTTAAAAATGTCAAGGCATTAGAAGCTTGCTGGATTTCTTCATCTTTCTGCCACTCAGAACATGTTTCTTACATTCTCCCTGCTCTCATTTCCTAGAAATGTAGTGCATGTAGATGTTTTATTAGGAATAATAACATTCAGTTTTTATACTTGCAAGATGTCCTGTGGTACTAGGAGTTGGACTGTCAAATGCATCAAAGAGACAATGAAGGAACTGGAGAAGGTCTCTTAAGTGTTCAAAGGAGCTATTTGCTGTGTCTCATAAAGGTAATTGCTCCATTTGACTGCAATCTGTTTTCCTAGTTTGCGAACCCAGAGAGCTTTGCTTGAAAATAATCTAGGTTACATAGACTTCTTCCTCCAAGCCACCAACCAGGGATGGCAGATAAATTATTTCAGGTTACGTTTTTAATGCGAACGTACATAATTGCGCAAACTCAAATCGATATGCTAACCAAAATTCAGCTATCCTTCCAAATTTGCAGTTCCCTGAATTTTGCAGTGGTGTTCTCCTGTCAAAACATACATACAAAAAGTGTATATATTAGTGGAAAGTGTGCACAAATGCATGCATATTAGTGAAAACTGCTTGCCTAAAAATGTGTACATCAGGCAAAATTGCATACAAAAACTCCTGTATAAGGAGAATATGTGCACACAAATACATACAAATTGTCATGCAAACTTTTTACAAAAATCTCAACATTCAGGATGAACTGAACTAAGATTGGAAAAATGAGAAACTAAGAGCAACAAAGATCCATTCACCCCTACGACCAACTGCCCCTTTCAGTTTTCTTCCTCCGTCTTTCACATAAGGTGCTTGAAGTACGTGTGTGTGTGTGTGGGGGGTGTGTGTGTGTTAATGGCTGCACTTCAGTGCAGGCTTCAAAATAATAATAATAATGAAACAGCTCACACTCATATAAGCACTGCATACCATAAAGCAAAAAGGAACTCTATAGGGACTGGGGTAAGTAAAATGATCCAGAATAGAAATAATAATAGAAACCTTTTGCTAAGGAAACCATCTATTTAAAGATATTGGGGACAGCGGTGGGGGGTAATGTAGGCATGGGAGGAACTCCCTTTCTAGGACTGTTTTGATTTAAATGTATTTTGGGATAAAATAAATACTCCATTTTGGAGTTTCAGGTTTTCTGTGGTACAAGAAAGGTGACGGTGAAAAATGTGAGTTAGTCTGTGGTAGGTCTGATGTATGAAAGGACTGAGGCTTGGGGATCATGAATCCCTGCAGCTTCCTAAATTCTCTGTACATTTTTTTTTTTTAAAATAATCATTTTCCCCTGAGAGCGGTTTAATCCTGTTCAGATAAATGCAAAAGTGATCAAACAAGCAACATCCTTGGTCTTCCTTTACCATCAAGCATTTTTCTATTGGTGCCATCATTGCAGATGTAAGAGAAACTAACTAAATGTACAGCTCTTCTTCTTGATTTAACATTTATCTTTCTTTAACTGAAAAGGATTATTAATTATCATATGAATTAGAAGTTAATAAATGAATTGAAATTATGTGCCCTAATCAGAGATTGGTTACTTATTTGCTAGGACCAGCAACATGCAGGACATTTTAAAAACATCATAACCAAAAGGAATAAGATAGGTCTCTGCTTTCAGTTTAGGGATGTACAGATTTTGTTAAATCCGTTGTCTCTGTTTTTTGGTTTGGCAGGAGTCTTTCATTCTATCATCCACTCATAATCATTTTCTTTAACACGTACAAAAATTTTGTTCCACTTCTGCACATGCACATTAGCACTAATGCTCATTAGCACAAGTGGGCATTAGCACTAATGCACACCTGTACTAATGTGCATTAGCACAAGTGCAGAATTGCTCAAATCACCCTTCCCCAAGTTAAAAAAAAAACAGCTTGCAAGTCAATGGAATCCACGTGACTTGGATAAAGCTGGCCCACAGAACCCACAGGTCAGATTCATAGAACTCCAAACTCATTTGAATCCATTGCAGATTTCTCTGACATCCCGATTACAGTGTACAGTAAATTTAGATAGAGGTGGGAAAACAGCACAGGGTGAGATGAGGAAGGGAGATAGCTTTGCCACTACAATATATGGTCTGGTAACATTCAGGTTAGATCACTGCAATGAGTTATACATGGGGCTGTGCCTGAAGAGTACTCCAAAACTGAAAGTGATCCAAAAGCTGCGTTTTGGATCCATTGTTGCTTCAGAGTAGTCTTCAGAGGCAGCCCCATGTAGAATACATTGCAAAGGTCTAACCTGGACATTACCAGAGCATGGATCCAGATTGCGGACCAGGACTAGCTCAGTGGAATATATCTCGTCAGTTCTGAAAGGAGTACACTGGCTTTTGGTCCATTTCTGAGCACCATTTGAAATGCTGGGTTAAAAAAAAATGTTAAAGCTCTATATGTTTTGAAAATTAGGTATATGAAGGGACATCTTCTCCCATATGAACATGCCAATGTACTAAGAGAGCCAGTGTGGCATAGTGGTTAAAGTGTTAGAGCGGGATTTGGGGAATCTGGGTTCTAATTAGAGATGTCATCTCATGAGCATCAGTTTGGGGTCTTGAACTAGGCGGATTCCTGCCCCCTGGACACCAGTCAGTGACTTCCTGCTTTTACCTGATTTGGTGTAATGTGGCGGCCCCCGCTCCTTGCCTAAGTGGCAATGGCAGGATGGGAAGCCTTCCCACCCTGCTGTCGAGAGCAACCGTGCCCCTCTCTGTTGGTGCTTGGCAGAGAGGGATGCCGTTCCTCATGATGGTGGCAGAGACAGTGCTCACTGAGCCCCTGCGAACCACCAGCCTGCTCACATTGCAGCACGAGCCGGGTCCGGCAGTGGGCAGGGATCCAGGAGTAGGTTGCGAGGCAGACTCAGGTGAGTATGCACAACTCTAGTTCTAATCCCCACTCGGCCATGAAGCTCACTGGTTGACTTTGGGCCAGTCACTGACTCTCAGCCTAACCTACCTCACAGGGTTGTTGTGAAGGTAAAATGGAGAGGAGGAAGATCATGTGGGCCACCTTGAGTTCTTTGCAAGAGGAAAATAGATGGGATATAAATGTAACACTGGAGGCATTCGAGATGAGTCTGGACAGCCATCTGTCAGGGATGCTCTGACTTGGATTCCTGCATTGAGCAGGGGGTTGGACTCGATGGCCTTGTAGGCCCCTTCCAACCCTACTATTCTATGATTCTGATAATTAATAAATATGTAAGATCCACTATGCCATTTGTGTCCCTGTTTTTTCATGCAATAGGCTACACAAATATCTACGTAAATATAATTTGCGTAGCCTATTGAGTGAAAACAGGGACGCAAATGGCGTAGTGGACACCATTTGCGTCTGGACTTAGCACAGCAATACGGCACGGCAATGGTGGCCAGCCGTAGCACCAGCACTGCAAGGCTGGCAGCCAGCTCTGCAGGATCACCACGTGGAGAAGCCAGCCTGGATGGATTCTGGAGGGGCACAGAGGTCACTGCTCCATTCTGCCATGGGCCCCAATGGGGTTGGATTCTTGGAATCTGGACTCATTGGGGTCCTTGGCGGAATCCTCTGACATCCCTAGCGCATACGAAGAAATGGAGTTGCACACATGCAAGCTTCATTTGGGCTGGGGATTTGGGCTGCATGAGTGGGAAATCCATGCCCTATTAGGTTTGCATGCCAGCACGGCAAAGTTACATTTAGCACACTGATCGCTCTGGTCACATATATGGCAGCAATAATTGCCTGTTAAGAGAAATGAGAGACAACATTCATGCCCCCACCCCTCTCACTCCATGACACACGAGAAGGGCTGCCCCCACTACTGGTGTGCACACACTTACCATGACATACAACCAAAGATGAACCAGACCTTGGCTTCTGTCAGAAGAAAACAACTATCTCTAAAATATGCTTCATGCTAATGATGACAGAAGGTCTTTCTGGTGCATAGCCATGAATAATACAGGGACAATATTTGTCCATATACCATGTGTGCCGATAACTCCCATGCTTACTGATCCCCCATCAGTCATCGCTAAAGGGACACCTTCTCTCATCTGTCCAAGATCAAACATATGAAGCTCCCATATTGATTTAGACAAGAGCTGTGCACAAATGGCAAGGAAATTGAGAGGGCCATTTTCCTGGATCTCCCACCTGGGGCAGAAGACATTCTCCAACTGGTGATGCACACCATTAGCGGTAGCATTAGGAAGCTTCTCCCCACTACCACCACCAAGATTCTTTTTTGCTGCCTTTGCAAGCAGCAGCAGCAACTGTGGGGGCATCCCGGGGCGCAGTATTTTGCACCCTCTACAATGCCACAGACCAGACATCCTTTGAAGACAGTGTGTGTGTGTGTGTGTGGGGGGGTAATGGTGGCCACCACAAAAAACGGTGGAGAAAATGCAGAGAGAATTCTGCAAAGTTTTTCTAGGGATGTGAGAAAAAGAAAAACCTCAGACATTTCCTCATGTATTCTGACACATCAGCCCTGATTTAGACCATTGGCCTTGCCGATCTGCTCCCAGACTATTATAGGGATGTCAGAGAATTCCGCCATGGACTCCAGTGAGGCCGGATTCTTTAGAATCTGACCCCCCAGAATCCGTGGTGGAATGGCCTCCCCCACCCCGCCATCCCGCCACCCCGCAGAATCCCCCCGTGATGGAACGTACCTGGCAGCGGATCCTGAGGCTCAGGCGGTGGATGTGGTGGAGGCGGCGGAGGCAGCGGATGAGGTGGCAGATGCGGCGTCGGCTCCAGCTGGTCTCCCGGCCACTGCCGGGCTGCTGTGGCTGCAAATGGCGGCCATCATAGTGGCCACCATTTGCGTCCTTGCAGTAAGGCGTGATAGGCTACACCAGGCACCTTTCATCCTGTCATCCGCCCATTGATGGGATTGGATTTTTTGTTTCCAAATTTGCACAAATTCACACATGCAAAGATGCACAAATTCCCCAAAATGCGCATCTCCACACTTTAGCCTATGGGGGAAATGAGCATTTCTGGCTGTGTTTCTTTTTATTTAGAGTATTTTTCAATTATGAAATTTGCACAAAATTCGGGAAACTTAGAAAACCGATCCTCAAGTCTGTGGAATCTGTCTGACAGGGGTAAAGCCAGTCAGCTGTGGAATCCACAGTTCAGATTCATGAAAATCCAAACTCATTTGGTTATGTTGCAGATTTCTCTGACATCCCTACCTTCAGTATGCAAAGCTTGTACTCTAACACTGTGCTATAGCTCCTCCCCAACCATGAGACCTCTCTCAATGATACCAGTTGTGTCCCAGCACAGGAAATCATATGCATGCTTCTCTCAGTAGCTTCTTTACAATTGTGAAACTACTTTCCCTCAGAGATACAATACAGCCTGAGTCTTAGAATCTTTAGGAAAACCCGTAAGTGTTAAGATTTGGGGGATGATTTTTTTTTCTTTTTTTAGCAGGGCTGGACTGTTGTGGCAGGTTCCTGATGCTCCTCGCCAAAACAATGCTTTTTCTTCAAAAACATATATCTCTGGTTTAGTGCTGAAAAAGGATTACTTCTTCTGCCAGAACTCCCATGTTGCTCCCCCCCCCCCGCATTTCTTTTTTTCTGGTACTCAGTGCTGAATCTCGGCAAAATGTTTTACCAGAACTCTTATATTTTGCTGGCAAACTGAACCTGTCTGCATTCACCACCCATGTGGTTCATAATGAAACATACAAGCTGAGTAACGTGACTTGGAATAAGACAGCTTTGTACAGATGCACTGAACTTATGTTCTGGTTTAGCAAAATTTAAGCACAGAATTTGGCTTTCCCTGGCAGAGACATTCATTCATTCATTCATTCATTCATTCAGTTATTTATTTTATATCACACCTTTCTGCCAAGGAATGACACTCAAGGCAGTTAACAATAAAAACCTGGATTAAAATCTTAATTAAAACACAACATAAAAACAAATAAATTAAAAACGCAACCATACAAGAAATATCAAGCACCAACCAATTTAAAACCCCTTCCAGCAACAGACCAGCTTACATGGCAAAGGCCTGCTAAAATAAAAATGCCTTTGCCTGCTAGCAGAAGGAGCACAGAGAGGGGAACAACCTAGCCTCCCTCAGCAGGAAGTTCCACAGCCTGGGAGCAGCCACGGAGAAGGCCCTTGCCCAAGTCCCACCAAACATGCCTCTGATGATGACAGCACCAAGAGAAGCCCCACAATGATCTT
This sequence comes from Heloderma suspectum, assembly GCF_057233095.1. NCBI lineage: Eukaryota > Metazoa > Chordata > Lepidosauria > Squamata > Helodermatidae > Heloderma > Heloderma suspectum. The sequence goes on along the minus strand of NC_139465.1, from coordinate 7,222,432 downwards.
AAAACCCAGGCAGCCTTATATGAGAGCAGGGAGTCTGTCAGGTGACCTGGTTCCAAGTTGTATAGGGCTTTATCGTACAGCTGTGCAGGGACCCCCCTGACCCACTTCAGAGGCCGATTTGGAGGTTCCGAATCAGCCCCAACCTTCTTCAGCCCAATCTGGAGCTGGGTTGACCCACTTTGGCCTCCAGATCTGCAGTGAGATCTGGACAGCTAAAGCGCCCCTCTGCCCAGACCCACAAGCCCTGCACCCATGCCCACCCCCTGCCCAGCCATGCGAGCTCCCTGCTCCTCCTTACCTGGACCCGTGGGGAGCACCCACAGCTGTCACCATCTAGGAGGGAGTCACCATTTTCTTATATGATGGTGACCCTTCTTCTTCCCATAATTAAATGTTACGTAGATTGTGGCTGTAACGAGGCCATTTATGCAACATTACAGGCATAAATTGAGCATTCATGCCTGTAATATTGTGTAGATGGCCCTTTTATGGCCACAGTCTACGTAACATTTAATTACTGGAAGAAGACAAGTCACCATTTAAAAAAGAAAAGAAAAGAAAAAGGTGACTCCCTGCAAGATGGTACTTGCTGCAGGCGCTCCCCACAGGTCCAGGAAAGAGCAGGGGGCTCACACAGCTGGGTAAGTGGCTGTCCAGATGAGATTAGGCTGAATCAGCCCAAAGCACTTCATAGCGATCCAACCTGCTTTGGGCCACTTCAGGCCATTCCCAACCCACTCCGGCTTTGGTCTGCATCACCTAGGGATGTCGGAGAATTTCTCCACGAACCTCTGGGAGGCTGAATGCCAATGCATTCGGCCCCCCGAAATTGGTGGGGAAATTCTCCACCCCCCGCCCCCCCAGGATGGGACTTACCTCGCGCGAATGTCCCTCTCGGCGACGGGTCCTGGCGGCAGTTCGGCGGCGGCCGGTCTTCCGACCGGCTGCCGTCACCGCCATTTCCCAGTAAAGTAAAAAACAAACAAACACATGATAGGCTACGTAACGATTTACGTAGCCTATCATGGCTAGATTTCCAAAGTCAGCCGTGATAGGCTACGTAAATCGTTACATAGCCTATCACGTTTTTTTTTTTTTTACATAACTTTTTTCTTTCGCGGCCGGAGAGGCGGGGCGCTCCCCCCCCCGGCCTGAATTTCAGCGGGGAGGGATGAGGCGCCTCCCCCCCAGCCTGAATTTCGGCCGGGACGGGCGGGATGCCCCCCCACCAAGAATTTCGGGGGGAGAAACAGAGTGCCTCCCCCCCCACCAAAAACAGCTGCGGGACCAGGTAAGGGACTTTCGTCCATCCTTAGAATCACCCCAAACTGCTTTGGGATTCAGACCAAAGTGGAGCACAGCTTTATAGGTCAAAACCAGTGCTTTGAATTGTTCCTGGAAACAGACCAGTAGCCAGTGAAGCTGTTGTAATGAGGTAGTCACATGCAAATTGTGGATGTCACAATGTGAACTCTGGGCTAGACTCGATGGTCTTATAGGCCCCTTCCACCGCTACTATTCTATGATTCTATGATGCTTTTCAGGTACAGGTTATGAACCAGCCCCAAGCCAGGATTGTCTTCCAATTGATTTGTAGATTTCAAACTGATGGATTGTGCCAAGCTTTTGAAGGTCACTGTTGTTAGTAGCAGGGGGTTAATTTTTTAAAAAAGTATTATTATTATAAAGAACATTTTCTTGCAACTTGGCTGCCTTCCACTCCTTCCCAGAGATGAGAGAGCTCTATAAACAGTGGATAGGAGATTAACGCTGCTGTTCTAACCTCATATAGAGATCCAGGCCATGGAGAAGCTTTGTCTGCTGCCGATCCCTCTGGCTTACAATGCCCCTTTTGTTTTGGGTGGGGGATGGCAATGGATCAAACTGAACACCAGCACCACTGAAAGCTTAGATCCAAGTTGACCCTGCCGGCCTCTCCCAGGCCTTACCCTTGAAATGTGTTGGGTGGAGGGAGGGAAGGTTGTCAACTATTAATATTCCTCCTCCCTCCCCCTGCTGCCCTGGAATGGGGGAGTTAACAAGTCAGAGCTGGGTGTCAAAGCTATCTTGAGGAACCATTCCAAAAATCCAGCCAACTGTTTAATGGATGATGGCTTTGAATTTGGCAGTTCAGCTGAACAGTCTAACAAATGTGAGCTGGTGAACTGGCAAGGAAGGTTTCCTAGAAGACGGGGGGCAGGGGGGTGGAGAGGGGGAGAGAAGGGATCCAAAAAGAGCATTGTAACTTGCACATTTATATTTGGGGGGGGCAGGACAAGTTGAAGGGCTGAACAATGCATGATTTACATCATTCTTGAGATCAGGTTCTAAAAGGACAGTGATTTATGAATAACAGATGATGTAACCATTCTTGTAGGTGTCATTGGCTAGAATCCAACAAAAGTAGACTCACTGAATTGAATGGGACATTATTTATTTATTTAATTTCATTAATCATGACTAACTTAAGTCTCATGCCTTTCAATGGTCTACTCTAAGTAGGACTTTAGTTGGATTCTACCCAGTGCTCCAATTCTGCCACCATCAACTTGCTGGGCATCTCATACTCTTTCAGAATTCCACCTATTCTCCTGTACTTCACTTTATGCTTCAAACTTCCTCCCAGAATAGTGACAGGGTGTTAGCTCTCCCTCTAACTGAGGGATGCAGAACCATTTTGTGGTGGAGGGCCAAATCCTGCCCCCTGGCCCTCTGTTGTCCAGATTACATCAGTCAGCATGGCCATGGCCACTTAGATTATCCCTCCCCACCTATGTCTAGGGGTGTACGAAACCCTGCTTACCTGGCTCCACCGGGTTCCACAGGTGGGGGGAGGAAATCCATTCCTCCCCCCCGGAATCCTGCCCATCTGGCTCCAATCCGTGGCCAGGCCGCGGAGCCACTGCTCCGCCACAGCGCTGTGGAGCCACAGCGGGGCCTCCAGCCACTGCCGGGCTGCTGCAGATGCAAATGGCGTCCTGTGTAGGGGACGCTATTTGAGTCCCTACGCCGGCCCGTGGTAGGCTACGTAAATATTTATGTAGCCTATCACGGAAAAAACAAAACAGCGAACGCAAATGGTGGCTATGGCGGCCGCCATTTGCATTCCCTTTTGAAAGAGGGGTTGCTTCTCATGGTGTACACCAGGGGTGCCGAATTCAATTTCAGAGAAGGTCTTGGAAGCCACACTAGAGTGTGGACAAAAGCGATGTGGCCCAAAATATCAACATAATTAAAATTCTTACTGCCAGTAAGACTCAAGTCTTAGGAGGGGGATTTCAACCTTTTTGGAAGAAGTGGGCATACTGCACAAATGCTGGTAATCACCACACCATCAATGGTTGGGGGAAAGTGAGAAGGCCAGAGGAAGGGGCCATGGAACCCAGCTTTGGACCCAAGGAGTTTCTGGGCTGGAGTTTCTTCAGGCCTGGTGTACACACACAATATTTTTTTGTTACAGTCACATCTGTGGTCATTTTTTTTTAATGATGCAAATCCCACCAAGACCTGTTTATCAGAGGTCAAAGTGTGATATGTGCATCACTCACAACCAATGAATCATCTTTCATGTCACCTTCATCTCAGGAAAAAGCTATTGTCAGTTCCCAACAGTGTAGGATGCAAATGGCAAGACGTTGCCTTTAGTGAGGAAGAGTGCACTTAAGACCTGGAGCATCCCTACACCAGCCTAAAATCCCACATTTAAAATGGGGCTTTCTGCTTCCATTTTAAATGCAGGATCATGATGAACTCCCTTTCTATGTGCTTTCTCCCCCCTCTTTTCCTCCCCCCACCCCGAGTCTTCCATGTGTTTCATTATACGGCTGCTAGATGGCGCTGTGGTCTAGCTCCTCTTATTGCAGGTTTTCCTCTTTTCATGAGGGAATTCAAGAGGAATTCAAGTGCTATCATTTGATAACTCATTATCTCTGATTTTTTAAAAATTGGAATAAAGGTCATTTAGTGCAGGAGACACCTTGGAGGTTGATGGTGTCATCTAAAGGACCCACAAATTTCCATGAGTAGCCAATCTCAATAGATGGATAAAAGCTCCATGTGAAGAGCACCCTGATATCACCATGGCTGCTTAATTTAGGTTGGCCTAACACAAGCTTTATAAAAATAGAAATACTCAGTTGGATGCATTGATGTATTTTTGTATTTAGGAACAAATTGTATTTAGGAACAGCTGTTTTTCAGAAGTATTATGAGATGCATTCCCTAATTTCCCCCCCCCCCACAATTTATTGGTCTTTAAGATGCTCCAGTTCTCTGTTATAATTATTTTTGCTTCCCAAAAAACATTTAGAGGCCTTGAGGCAGTACACACTATCAGCTGAAAATAGCCCCACACCAAACATATTTCTTAAGTATATGTACCATGGGATCTGCTAGTGCATATATATGAAGACTAAGACTGCAATCCTATAACTGGGAGTAAGTCCCATTTAATTCAATGGGGATTATGCCAAAGAAGGCATGTCTAAGATTGCTCTGTCATGTTGCAATCCTAAACACAGTTACTAGTAGGGAGTAAAACCCACTGAATACAGTTAGACTTATTTAAACACAATAGAACTGCACCATTAAAGTTGCAAGTTTTCAAAAGTGCTTGCATGAAAGAAAGGAAAATCAAAACTCAGTTGCTGTACTTAACCGTTTTGCACAACCTTTTTCTTCCAATCTCTTTTATCCCTTTTCAACGGCTGACAGGTCTGTCTATATTTCTAGACACTCTGCTCTTTGTCATAGTGGCTTGCCAGTGTCTTTAGGAGTAAATTAAAAATAAACAAAGATTTGGCTTCAGTTTGGGGGAATGATAAAAAGGAATGATTTGTCTCCATTGGACAACTTTTACTCAACGTTCAAATAATTAAAACAAACGCAGAGTCACACCTTTTAAAACTAAATCATTGATTCACTTGTGGTATCAGAATTAGAGAAGCAATGAATTTTTATGGTATCTTCTTCAGTCTTACACTTACCTACATAGATTAAAACATGCACAATGTAATCATGTAGGCTAGCCTCTTGAAGCCCTTTAACTGTTTTTTCAAGGCTGATTATGGCCAAAGTTGGATATTAACCTGTGATAGTTACAAATAGGTTTCCGGTAGAGTAGAAAATTGTCGTTTAGATGGAGACAGTGCTATGTATCTGTGTAAAAGAAAAATTCCCCATGAAAAGACATTAAGGGTGATATTTCTCTCTCTCTCTCTCTCTCTCTCTCTCTCCTTTCTGCAAGAAAATATTTCAGTCTAAAGGTCTGGAGGAGCAAGCAAATTCCAAATTGCTGTGTAAATGTTTTAGGAGTATGGGTTGGTTTAGATTCATGGAAAATTGCTCTGGTCTTTTATGAAGTGCAATTTCATTTAATTTTAGTGCCTTTCAGGCCAGGAAAAAGAAGGGGGGGGGGTTCTCTTCCACTGACATGTCCGGCATATTTGCGCATCGTTTCTTTAATATTTTCGGTACAATTCTCTGTTCCAAATTGACCTCAGGAAAATGAGTGACCTTCATGAATTTGTTGTGTTTCCTTCAATGGTTGTTTAGTTGGAGATGTTGCCAACTTCCTGATGGGATATTTCTGAAGCTGTGTTTGAGACATGCTTCCTTTTTTAAAAAAAAACTTAAGGGAAGGGAGACGGGCAGACAAGAGGAGACTGGCTTGGGAGAGAGGTGGACTCTTCAATCTGTAGGTACTGGAACTTTATCTTTCCTTGCTTTGCCAGCTAAGACCTCTCACTTCTAATGTATTAGGAATCTTACTGAAGAAACCCCAGTAATCTATCACCCTATTAAGAAATTGCATTGGGTCAATATTGGTTGCAGCTGAAAGCTAGCTACTTCCTAAGTCTGCATTCCCCTAATTACTATAATGTCTGTTTTTATAACATATTTATCCTATAATACAGTACATATCTTATTTGGAAAACTTGCTAGCTCCCTCGTTCCCCCTTTCAGATTACAACTTCATTTGAGGTTTCATTAGTAGATACAATATTTAGTAGTACCTCTTTCTGTAGAATGTCTAACTATTTTTGATTTGCCTTGCTTTTCAAGTTTTCAGGTTGTTGACTGCCTTACAACAATACTGAAAAATATTTTGAATGATACAAAGAAAAGCCATCCCTTAAAAGAAGTCACTCATCACAAAAATGGCTTCATTTTATTTTACCTTCTCAAATGCTTTATCTCCATTTTCCTCCTTCAAGTAGTTATTTTTACATTTGTATTTTGCCAAACTGTAGCTTACTGCTTAAAAAAAAATCCGCTTATTGATTCTAGGATGTCTATTTTATTCTTTTTCTAATTTATGGATTTATATTAAGTCTAATACAATAGACAAATAGACAGATAAATGCATTTGCTTTAAACCTAGATTTTTAATGACAAGACTTGTGCTGCTAGGATTTACAGAACATTAGTGATATGACAATGTGGAAAAATATGGGTCTTGGTTTTATTCTGTTTAAAGTTGGAGAAAGCATAACTAAGCCATGTCCTTTGCAAATGCAAACTGTATGTGATCCAGAGAGGAAGATTTTGCTCGGTGAAGATGAAAAGCCCTTTCATATGTTGCTATTTTGCAAAGTGCCAGAGGACTTGTTTCTGAAGCTGTGACAGGTAACAGGTTGGGAGGGAAGTACGTCAAGATGGCATTTGCTGACCTAATGAAATCTCAAATTCTGGAAAGATTTCTGAAGTATACATGACAGCGACACATTCTAAAAATCTACAGATAAACACTTCTACTCCAGAAGATCACTGGGCCCAATCCAAAGAAAATGGGTTGAGCTTAAGTCCTGCTGCAATCAATCACACAGGTTAAGCATGAAGAGCTTAAATTCTATTCTGAGTTCTGACACTTGCATGCAGTTAAGGCTGCAAATCTAAGCCCACTTACTGGGGAGTAAACTCCATTACAGCTGAGTAGACATGTGTTGGATTGCATGGTAACTCTATTTGAATTAGGGCCATCGTATGTACGGAAGTTCTAATTCAAACACACACACATTCCACATGTGTGGTGGCTCACGCAATTGAAGTGAATGATCGAATTCACTCATGAAAGAGATATTAGAGCACATCAGGATCCATGTGGGTAAAAATGGACTAGGAAGAAGTGCATATGACACTCATTTCAAGGAAGGGATGGGTAAAATTAAGAGGAAGAATTCTTTTATTAACAAGTTTTATAAAATGTATAAAGCTACAAAAATCAAGAATAACAAACAAAAGGAGATATTGAGGGCAATTAATACACTGCATAGGTAGAATTCTGGCAACCATTCCATTTTCCCAGCCAGAAGTCACAGATTTCCATGGGAAATTTACTTAGCAATTTGCCCAGACTAGTATGTGCCTCCATCATTCAGTGTTGGGGGAAATTGCTCAGTATGGACTGGCCCATAGACAGTATTCTAAAACAACCATTTTCACTCAACTACAGACCCTTTGAGTTTGTAGTCCTCAAGCAATGCAAATGCTTGACCTCCCTTGTAAGTGTGTATTTTGCTTGTGATCACATTGCATCATGGGTTATATAGTCTTATAAAGTTTGTACTTCTGATGCAATGGGACTGGTGTTATTAATTTGGGGAGCAAATGTTCATCATATTAAATGAGTTTTATTGGTGTGAAAAACTAGTGTGGGATTGGATAAGATTAAACACACCGGCAAGGAAGGGTTACTGTATTGCCAAAATGCTTTGAAAGTGCTAAAACAATTCCTAAATGAATGCATATGAATTTTCAGATCAATACTGAACGCCACAGAATTCAACTAGGATTCAACTCTGTTATTGCTAACATTCAGGAGTCATCCTATTTCAGGTGCAGGCATGCAGGAAAGAAGCCCAAATATATTTCAAGCCTCCGCCTCAGCATTTTGTTATTCTTCCAGATAAACTATTGCTTTGTAAATCTGTTTTTAAGCATTTAAAGACGAGGTAGAGATCTTTATCAGGGATAGGGCTGAGTTGGTTCTCATGAAGTTCCATCTTTATCCATTAGGGGGCATTGCTACTTCTGCAGAACAGACCTGGGAAAACTTTTAAGAATCTGAGAACTCGACTGCTTGAAAACAGAGTCAACCTCATCATCCCTGATTAGCTATTTAACACACTAATTTATTGTAAAACACATCGTTTAACAATTCAAGGAATTGTTCTTACTGTTCTTTGTAGCTTCAAATATTAAAACCATTTACTGTGGTTCCTTCTTTGGACTTCCAGTATACCTAGCACAGTAAAATGAAAGGAAACCATAATTAATCAATCACAACACTGAACACAAGTGAAGTTATTTTATTTTTCTGCTGATTTTGACATATTCCCCTATCCCCCTCCCCAATGATCCATTTAAAGCTGTATTTCTTTATCCATTTTTAAAACGTGATGGTGTTTCATAATTAGATTTTGAATGAAAGTGTGAAACTTTGGATTTCAGATAGGAGGTAATCCACAATACCAGCTGGTTTAAAGACCAAAGAACGGATCTCTATCAAGAATTGGTCTGCCAGCTGCTTAACAACGAACTTTTTAATCTTGATTCTTACTGAGGAAACTAAGTATTTGTCTAAAGTTTAATATTACATTTTGAGCATATTTTTAACAGGAAAGGTCATATTGTGGATTTAAGCCATCCATTATATATTAGTCTGTCTTTCCTGCTTATTTTATTTACACTTTCCTCTACTTTTGCAAGACTTTGGAAGACAGGTGAGCAAAATCAATACATCAATCAATGTATTAAATACAAACAAGCAACTAAATAAATAATTTATTTCTTGAAGAAGCATCTTAAGTATGAAATTGTTACACTCCTTTATTTTACTTTATTTTAATTCGCAACTAGAATTCCAATACTACATGCAATATTGATACAGTTTGTAAAACAAAACAAAAAAATCTAGAATTTTCATTTGATTTCCTATTACTACTATTGTACTGAGCAACACAACATAAAATAGATCCTTGGGGGGGGGGGAATGGGAATCATCACTCACTTTTTAAATAACTTCAGCACCACAACAATAATTGAATAAAGCTCCAATCCTATGCACACTCACCCATGTCATAAATATGCTCAGTAGTAAACTTGCACCAACACCAAAATCCTATATATAAAAAACAAAGATAACCATGCTGACTGATGTTGGGAAAAAAAATCTGAAATCTAAAGTTGGGCAATACCTTTATTAAGACGAACAAAAACTTTTTCAAAAATGTGTAAGCTTTTGATTTCTCGAGAACTCTTAATTTGGCTAAATGTACACGAAACAGCCAGGGCATGGGTGAAGAAACAAAAGTCCCCAAATTTGGCATTCTTTCTTGAAAGCAAGTTCCTTTGAAAAAGGGACTTATATATATTCATGTAAATACCAGTGCAAGCGTAACACACTTCTCCTGCATATCATATTAAAACAAAGGAAACATAATTTTTGTTTCACATAATAAGCATAAAATATATTTTCTATCACCATGCTGAACCAATATGCAAATATAAATGTGAACATAAAATGTATCCATCATGTACTTCTTTACACTGGAAAGAGTTAAACCAGGGGGATTTAAATCTTGTGTGCTGCATGCAACTTCCAGAGATAATTTTGAAGTGGAGGGTTCACTCTTAACTTCTCTTTTGATGTGAATGTACTCCCCCCCCTTTAATCTTCAGTTATGCATATGTATAATGGAGCATTTCAAATAAAACCTGCTCAGCTCCGCACCTTAATCTGCAATTAATCACTCCAACTAATCCAGGTTTGCTAACCTGGATTATGTTAATGTTAACATAATTATGTTAATGTTAATGATTATGTTAATGATTATGTTAATGTTAACCAGGGCATTGTCTGTCCCAAAAATCCCTACCAAATTGTTCATCATTCACCAGGTTCACCTTTCCATTACCTGATAGGTTTGAAACCACAGATGTTACAGTTAGGAATAACAAGCTAAATAAGGCAGAAATGCCAACATATATAACCAAACCTACCCTGTCTTGCTTTGAACCCAGTATTAAATATTATTATGTTTATTAAATATTAAAACAAACAAATTCAACATAGCGTTTTATTCAAGTTCAAGTGTGTACATTTCGCAACTCGGCCTCAGCATTCCAAGTTCGGTGTATTTGAAGAGTCTTGTGGGGATAATTATGTTGGACGTGCAAATCATTCAAACTTGTATTGTTTCAAAGCACTTGGTTGACTTTAAATCAAGGCCTTCCATTTCTGTGGCATTATTCTATTGACTGTGGAGTTTCTATCCAACATTAACTTCTTAGGGCCAAACTCAGGCGTCTTTCCATTAAACATATAGGTTTTGGGTTTTGTTTTTTTAAAAAAACAGCAAATAGCATCAGCTGAGTGGGCAATTCAGATTAGAGCATTAACTCTTTGCTCCCCTGCTGAGATCCTGAGGAAAATCCTTCCTTTGAGACTAGCATTTGCCTTGGGAGGAAATCCCCCAATTGCACTATTGGTCCCATAGCAGGGGAGGAAAGAGTTAAATTGCATTCCCATTCCTGTCCTGATTTACATTTTTTAAAACAACAACAACAACAACAACAACAACAACCCAGCCATCCCTCAGATGGTCATGGTCCATTCCCCCAGCCCCCACCGATCATGTGGTGGTTCCCTGGCTTTGCACAGTTCCCCAGTCTCCATACTAAAAGGTTGAAATTTCTCTCCTAAGGCTTAGTTTCTGGCAGTAAGAGCTTTAAGCTAAAATAGGTAGAGTTTGGGTTTTTTTTGTATTTCGGGCCTGCCACCTTTTGCCTTTGACCCAGCCCCCTTTTGTCCTCAGCCCTGCCCACTGCTGGAATGCAGCCTCCAAGAACCTCTCTGAAATGCAGTTCAGTTCTCAAGATGAAAGATTTGAGGTGCAGCACCCTTTATGCCTTGCTTCTGAGCTTCCCAGAGGTATCTGGTTGGCCAGTGAAGGAAGCCTTATTTTTCAGGGTCTGATCCAGTGTCCTTGGGAGGGGCCATAGCTCAGTGCCAGAGTATGTGCTTTACATGCACAAAATCCCAGGTATATCTCCAGCATCACCAATTATAAGTATAGATAACATAGCAGGTGATGGGAGAGACCCTCCACTACCAGATCCCCTGGGAGATCTGCTACCATTCAGACCCAACAATACTGAGCTAGATGGACAAACCAGTCAAAATCTGTGCATCCCTCCTTGTAAGGCAACTTGTATATTTAAGCCAACCTTGTATATTCCTTGTATATTTAAGCCAACCTTATTTCAATAGCTTTTAAAACTGCCTTCCCCATATTGCAGATGGAGAGCTCTTTTGGCTTAAAAAAAAAAAAAAGTTCACACACAGCCACCTACCAAAATTGGAGTCAAAGTAAGATTCACACAAGGGACTTCCTGGGCAGCTCCCAGCTCCAACTCTTAGCTACTGCATTATCTCAGCTTTCATTAATTATTTTTTAAAATAAACATATGCTGCAATTTCTGTGTCTTTATTATATTTCATTGTGCAAAGTTTTAGAGGTATGTTTTATTGTGTTATGCTCAAGAGCCACCTGGACAAGTATAGAAATGTCGTAAATAAATACATAAGTAAATACCCATTATAATTTGGAACCCGCTAGGGAAACCCATCTATTTTGATAGCACAGATTCATTACTGATTGCCTGAACATCAAAAACCTAAAGGGCTGTTCCCCTTGAAGAGAGGAAAAGACTGTCTGCTGCCTCAGTGGGCAGGACTAGGTCTAATGGGCTTAAGTTGCAGGAGCGTAGATTTCAGTTGAATGTTACGAGAAAAGCGTCTTCAAGGTAAGAGCAGTGTGACAGTGGAACCAATCACTTAAGGGGTGGCAGGCTCTCCCTCGGTGGAGGTGTTCAAGCAAAGGCTGGACAGCCATTTCATTTTGGATCTCCTGCATTGAGCAAGAGGTTGTACTAAATGGCCTATAAGACCCCTCCGACCATTAGGCAGAGTGAGGCAATTGCCTCAGGCAGCAGATGCTGGAAGGTGGCAGCAAGGTACCGGAGGAGAGAGTGGTGGGCCATGTGGTATGCCCTAGCCTGGCCTGCTGCCTTCAGATGTGGTGGAGGATATTCTCCCATTGTCAGTTGTTGAAGAAAGGTTCAACTGCCAGTCCAGCTGCTTTTGTACATGGGAGGAGGCAGCTTCTTGTCCTTTGCTTCAGGCAGCAAAATGTCTTGGGCCAGCACTGCCTATGATTATACCATCACAGGATAAATTGTTAGACGAAGGTTTGCCAAGAGCTTCCCTAATATGACATATTATGACCCACTTTTGAAGTGAACTGATAATACTTGGGCCATATGAAAATATGGACAGTAGGGAATGATGGGCATAAATATTTAGGACCAGGGGATGATGATGATGATGATTATAATGGCCCTATTATTTAGCCTATTGTAAAAATAACAAATTAATACATACTATCTTTAGTGCATTTCTTGTTAGCCCCAAATATCAGTTACATTCAATGTGTTTCTGATCACGCTTTTGCTCCTGAATCACTTCCAGGCCAATGAAAGCAAACACACTTTCCGTTGTGCCATTGCCCTTTATAGTCCAACTGCAATTATTTATTTTCTTTTTACTTTTTTTTCAGAATCTTTGCCTACAGTAAGATTTTGTTATTAATAAGTGGAAGAATTTGCAGATGTTTCAAAGAGCTTGGGTAAATGGAATGAAAATTCTTTTTTGCCCAAGGGACTGGGTACAACCCTTTATGATCGGTTCTAAAGTCATTTACCCATGATTAAATTTGGACCCCTAAGTGAAATCTGGGGACCATTACTTATGGTTCTCTGCCTGTACCCCAACATTCATGCTGCAAGTCAAATGATCATCTAGGACCCCTAATTTGGTGTAAGCTAAGAAGGTGAGAATATTTTAAAGGTGGGGGTGTGTGGCTTTGTGGTAGAACCCCTGCTTTGCATGGAGAAGGTCCCAGGTTAATTCTCTGGCATCTCCAGGCAGGGCTGGAAGAAATCCTGTTTGAAACCCTGCAGAGTTGCTGCCAATTGTGTCAACAATACTGGGCTAGATAGACCAAGGATACTCAGTATAAGGCAGTTTCCTGTATTCCTGTGAACCTCCAGCCACTTCCATTTTCCTTGGATATTTCCATTGGGTTCTGGTATTCATGGAGTGGGGCTGTAGCTCAGTGGTAGAGCCCCTGCTTTGCATGCAGAAGGTCCCAGGGTCAATCTCTAGTGTCTCCAGGTAGGGCTGGAAAAATTCCTTCCTGAAACACCAGAGAGTTTGTACTGGTCAGTGCTGACAGTACTGAGCTAAATGGACCCATGGCTTGACTCAGCACAAGGCAGCTTCCTATGTTTCTATGTATCTAGAGACATTTCTTAAATTTTATTTATTTATTTATTACATGTATATCCCACCGTTCTTCCATCATGGAACTCAAGGTGGCCACATGTGGTTCCCAGGCAGTCTCCAGACCTGCTTAACTTCAGGAAGGTGACTGCCTCATGTGCCTTCAGACTGTACCCTGGGATTTTCAGAATGCCAGGAAAATATCAATAGATATATTGAAAGAACAACACTGGCTTTGATTTACTCCCCCCCCCCCCGCAAGTAAATGCAGATGTGCTTACCCACCTGGATAAAGGTAAAATAATAGAATATGACTACCATGGTAAGACTCCCTCTGCTAGTCACATTGTGGAAGTTGCTTAAGTCTCTCCACTGGGCAAGCTGTTTGAATGTACTACCTTGTTCTCTATTGGGCAATTTATTTAGAAATGGGGGCAAATTCATCCGGTTTGCATTTTGACGTGAACCTAGACCTAATTTTGCACTTTCGAACCAATATCAAACTCAGTTATCCTTCAAAATATGCACATCTCTAGATTTTGCAAATGCAGTAAGAGTTCTCTGATCAAAAAAATGTGTACAGAAATGCATATATTAGGGGATATTAATACAAAAATGCATATAATCATGAAAACATATTTCAAAAATGCATTATATTAGGAAAATTGCTTGCAAAATGTGTATATTAGGCAAAATTGTGTACAAAAGCATGCTGTGAGAGAAATGGGCACAAAATGCATACAAATGTCCATGGAAACTGTTTAAAATAGAATCTCATTGCTCATGTTGAACTGAAGACTGGAAAAAATGTTCAAAGTTTGGGATGAACCAGACGTAAAACTGGAAAACTGAGAAAGTGAGAGAAACCAACATTGACAGATGCACCATCCTTACATATATTCCACAACACTGTAGAACAGGGGTGGGGACCATGTGGCCCCCATCACTCTCAGTGCAGCCCTCACCACCCCTCAAAAGCTTTTAAAAAATCTTTTAATGAAAAAAAATGGCATCCAGAATAGTATGGAGCACCGAAAAGGTGATAAGTAGCTTGTCTGTAAGCTAAATTTGACCCTGTTAGGGCTCCATAGCTGCTACAGAGCCCTAAAAGGTTCAAAGTTAGCTTCCAAACAAGCTAGATTTGAGCTTTTTAATGTTTTGAATGCTCCAGATGCCTTTTTTTTGCTAACGTTTTAAAAAATTCACAAACTGTGGCCCATGGGGGGAGTCGAGGGAGTAAAAAGGGCTCCCAGCTCTCCCAAAGTTTCCCGCCTCTTCTGTAGACCTTAAAAAACAACAACACACCACACCTCAGAGTATGCTGCATCATGGTTTCTGTAGTCTTAAGGTAGCAGAAAGAGTTGTGCCATTGTATACATTTTGTGCCATGGGCACAAAAGTTGTGCCATGATATAAGAGTTGTGATGAGAGAGAGAGAGAGAGAGAGAGAGTTGTGTCATGTCAAGAGTTGTGCCATGTTAAGTTATGTCATGTCTAGGGTTGTGCCATACTGTGAAGAAGAGCTGTGCCATGTCAAGAATTGTGCCATGTTAAATTGTGCTATGTTAAGAGTTGTGCCATGTTAAGTTGCTTCACATCAAGGGTTGGGTCATGTTATATAAGTTGGGCCATGATATATATCTGCACTGATATATACATGTAATATATTTTGCACTGGGCTGCATGCTATCAGTTGGAGGCATTTGGTGAGATGGTTCATTGTGAAAGGGTAAAAAAATATAAAGAGAATGCAGCTGGCTTGGCTAGAAAATGTTAAAATCGAAAAGGAATGCAAATATTTTGTGAAAACTCTTGATGTGTTGATGGTTCTTGATGAGAAAAATGTAGGGAGACATTTTAAACACATGTTGGATTTGTTGAAAGCATGGCGAATGTTGCTGGGGCTGCCAGAATTTCAGAGGGACGATTCAGAAGTGCCAGAACCACAGCATTCAAATGGAGTTCTGGCTTGGGTAGAGCGGTTTGGATGTTTCTTTGACAAAAGCCTAAAATGTTGGGGATTTTCACTTCAGGAAAATAAGACAAAATGGGACATAATGGGGATCTGTAACATTTATGAATGGTGTGGACAAAGTGGATAGAGAAAAATTTCCTTCCCGACTCTCTCTAAATATATTATAACTTGGGATCACCAAATAAAATTGATTGGCAATAGATTTGGGATAGAGAAAAGAAAACCATTCATATCACACAGTGGAACAGGTTACCACAAGTAGGGATGTGCTGGGAATTCAGTTCTGTTTAAGCCCGATGGGATTCTGTAATGTTTCCATTCTGGTAAGTGGTGGTGGATTATAGGAGATTCTTCTCCCGATTCTGGAAATGTTTTGCACATGGGGTGGGGGTGGGGAATCCCACAATTTGCACAAATGGTAATTTGCACAAATTGGGGCTTTGGTGGGGGGAAAGTTTAAATTTGCACAACTGGGTAGTAATTATATATTGGCAATCATGCACAAGTGCACATGACTGCAAATCTGCCCATGTGCTATGTAGCCCCACAGAGGTATATTCCCCTCTTGTCAATATCCTAAAAGTGAGGATGAAATTTACAAATTCATTGACAAGAACAGAATATGGACTGCTGGGCTAAATGAAGTAGTATGTATGTAGAGAGGAAGAAACTGACAAGGATATTTTAAAGAGGGGAATATGCCTCTGCGGAGCTACATAGTGGACAGGTGGACTTGCGATCATGTGCACTTGCACATGATCGCATATATATATATATATATATATATGACCTCATTTGTGTAAATTTCAAGATCCCCCCTCCACCCCCAAAAGATCAAATTTGTACAAATTGCAGCCATTAAAAAATCTGTATATTGAAGCGACTCACTACAGATTGAGTCAATATCAGCAGGAGGAAAGAGAACAAAATCTGCCAGGGCTGAATCAGAAAAATCCATTGAGATTTCACTCCCAAAATGGAATCCTCAATACATCGTCACAACAAACTGCAAGTTGTGATGATGGGCATGGCTTTCTCCACAATACTCCAATCAATTCCCCATCCCAGTCAGTTTTTCATCCTCCTGCCCCAATGTCAACCTACATTCTTTGACAACTGAGCCTGCTCAGTCCTCATTGGGCTGATTTGGGGGGTCCCCCTTGCCTTAGGTCTCTCTCTCTCTCTCTCTCCCTCTCCCTCTCTCTCTTATATCTGCGAACCTTGGGGTTCTCCCAGGCCTGCTGATACCCCTCTCTCATGCCTGGTTGGTGCCATTTAGGCTACATAAGGATTGGCCCTCACTGCTGAATGTCAGAAATAGAAGGAATGATGATAGCTATATAGAACATCCATGTTCAGGAGGAGTGTACCTATGAATACCAATTTCTGGGGCCAGCAAGCAGAGGAGCACTGTTGCTTTCATATCCTGCTGGGTGGGCTTCCTGGAAAGATCTGGCCGACCACAAGTGGAAACAGTATATTGGAACAGATGGACCCAACTTGGCCTGATCCAGCAGTGCTCTTCTTATGTTTGAAAATTTCAGTAGCACGACTAGTTCTGTCCACTGGACTACTTTGGCTTTCACATTTGTTGCTGCTATTGTTGTTTAAAACATTTCTCATTAATAGAATATAATAGAATAGGCGTAATAAAACTTACCCACAAGGAATCAGACAATGTGTGGAGGGTTTATCTTTCTTTCTGAGTGTCAGTGCTTCATCCTGAGAATTCTTCACTCATGGTAACTGCTTTCTTTCAGGCTTTCACCCCTCTCCAGATACTAAAACTGGCAGGCAATCGCTTTAAACCAATTCCATCTCTGTCCCATCCTACTTCCATACATTTCTGCAAGAATTTCCACAGTGCCTGCAACAGGGTATGGCTATAGCTCGGACATTATTTATGCCTTGAAATGTGTGTGTAGTTTGACATATCCTTTAATATTCCTGGTCTGTTAATTTAAATCCCTCTCCAAAGTTATGATCTGAAATGCTTCATTTCACAGTGTTTTTGTTTAAATGCATTCATTCATTCACTCATGCCTTGCCAACACAACCATAAATGCTAACCGAAAGCTGAACATCAGATTAAGTGGCTTGGTGCTACTTTGAGGTCATACACCAATTTAACATTCCTTTGAAAAGGGCGATTGGCGTTAATCTTTTCTCCCAACCAAATTCCAGGAATTGGGGTAATTAAATTTGACCAACCTGATTTTCCTGACACCTACAGCTGGCAAGGACATTTTCCATGAGAGCCTGACCTGCAGTGGTGAATTGTTGTGAGCTGTTAAATAGCTGATGGATTCCACCCCAGAGACAACGGCACTTGAGGGCTGCTTCATATATTACCTTTTTTTAAAGGAGTTCACTTGGCCAAATGTAATGTGTGAGCTGAATAATCATGGATATGTTTTGGCAGGAACTTCTCTGATCACTGTAATGCTTTTTTTTCCAGTTACCAAACAGAGCAAACTACACGATCAGAAATATCTCAGGGTAAAACATGCTGGGATGGTATCACTTCAGAATCAATCAGGGATTGCAGGCTTGAATGTTCCTGTACATTTAAAACTCCCTGCACATCCAAAAAAAGAGAGGATGTCATGAAGGGTCACAGCTGATATACTCCCTGGTGTACTACCTTTCCAGCACGTCAAAAGTAAGTTAAGCCTTAAAAAACAGACTGCAGATGATGATGATAGTGTTTTGAATAGCTTTTGAATATTCAAAGTGCTTCATATGTACTATTAAGATATAGTCTTACAACAATCCTGCAAGGCAGGTAATATTATTATCCCCAGATTGCAAGGGTGATTGGACCAAGTTCGCCTGGTGAGTAAAAGGCAAAAGCATAACTTGAATCATGGGCTTCCTAATTTCTCTTCGACACAGCACCACACTAGCCCCCAGGGGTGTTTGAAATGCTAAAAACAGATATGATTTCAAACAAAACACACAGCTCCTTACCAATTCAACATTCCAGCATATAAATGTTTCCCTCCCTTATTAATGGCATGCCAACATTCGTCTCTCTGGACTGATGCTCTGAAATTCACCCAAGGGTGCCCAAAGGGTTAATCCTGAGGGGGGTTGTTCTGCAGTGGGAGACCTCCAGCCGTCTCACCCTGACATGATGGAGGGCTCACATTTCACACTTAATTACTTGCTCAGCAATCACGCCTCCGAGAGATCGATGTGTTTCTCTGTTTAGTCCGTGCAGCTGTGAACTGTTTATTTACTTATCGTTAGGCCGGGAATGGCTGTAATTTAAAAGTTCAGATCTTGACTGCCCCCGCCCACCTCCCCCCACCCTCCTGTGTGCCAGCGCTTTCCTTTAAACACTTCCATATTGCTTTGATGGAATGTGGCTTGCAAACCCCCTTTTACCTGCCTCCCTTTTTTCTGCCAATTGGTCTAAGGAACAACAAGTGTTGGATGGCTGCTACAGCCCAGTCTGTTGAGCCGTCCGAGAAGACAGCTGAGATTCTATGCGTTTCTTTCACCTTCCCAGAGAGAAACTCTAAAGAGATGGGATCAGTAAGGGCTTATTGCTTTTCACGAACATAACACGATGGCATACCCCCAAAGGAGCAGCACTCTCCCAGCACCAAATGGCCTCATTAGGATATCTGCCATCACACGGTGACCAAATGGTATTAACTTTCATGCCGCTGTTGTAATACGGTCGTAGGTGTGAGTTCTTGTATTTTTGAGCCACTGGTGCAAACACATTGGCTTGGATCCTACTTCCCTCTGCGCCCCCTGTGCCCCACCCCCTAATCTGTTTCTGGGAGTTGGAGAGCCCTTGGGAATAGTGCTGGTGCAGCTAGGTAGTTTTAGACTCAATGGTTTTAGAGGAGGGGGGTGGTTAGGAGACCACGTGTATTACTTCCATTGTGAAACACACAACTGATATTTCTCTTTGCCCCCCTAACTTTGCTCCCCTCCATGCTTTACAACCTCTTCTGCATTCCTGATATATTAGAACAACAACAAAACTGTTTGCCAACTCCGATTTAAAACAAAACAAAATGCTCGGAGCATGCACATTTTTGCATTTTTAACTCACTTGCATCATAGCGCCATCATGACTACAGGAATAAAACGGAGTTTGCTTCCATGGCCCTGCTGCCCTCAACACCTGCTTCTCCTTGGTTGGTTATCTCAAGGCCCTGGACTTTGGCTCCAAAGTCCAGCCATAGCTGCATCATGGCTTGGGAATGGGGTGGGATGTAGTGTGGGGGGATTCTGATGGGGGGGGTCAGGGAAATCACCTCCTAGCTTATTGAATGGACAAGCAGCTTAGGATTCAACTCATGGTCTCTAGAAATTCTCCATTCCAATCCCATAATTAGGACCATCCCATGACCAGGATCCAATCCATGGTGTCTACAAATCCTGCATTCTTACCCGGACCCATCCTCAGGGCTCCTTCTACCAGGAAGAGAGCCTTTTTGGCTGTGGAATGAGCTCCCTAGAGAGGTTCACCTGGCACCTACGTTGTACTCCTTCCGGCACCAGGTGAAGTCCTTTTTATTCTCCCAGTATTTTAGCATTTTAACTTCCTAATCTTTTAGCTCTGGTGTTTTAAATCTGCATTTTAAATCTCTGCATTGCTACTAAGTTCTATTCTGGTTCTACTGTTATATTGTGGTTTTGAGCTTTCATCTTTTATATTGTTTTATGCTGCACTCTGTGGTTTACATTTTTGTGAACCACCCAGAGAGCTTTGGCTATTGGGCAGTATATAAATACATACATACATACATACCACTCCCATCACCAGGATGTTTTATTATTATTATTATTATTATTATTATTATTAATGCACAACTCACACTCTTTAACTTTTAAATTAGCAGAGCACAGACCATTTCAAGGTGAAAGCTGCCATCCAATGCATACTTTCCTGAAAGTAAGCCCCACTGAACAAATGTAATTTACTAAACATACATATAGGATTGTGCTATAAACCAGGGGTGGGCAGAAACTAGATCTCCTCCAAATCTTCTGGACTTGAAGTCCCAGAATTCCTGACCACTGGCTATGCTGGCAGGGGGTACTGGGATTTGAAGTCCAAAAATCTGGAGATCTACCTCCCGCCAACCCCTCACACACACACTGTAAAGAAGCCAGCATGCAGAATAGAGCCTTCAGTAATGATGAGAGGAAGGCTATGGCTAAAATACAGACTTACCTGAGAGTAAGCCCATGGAACTCAATGTGACTGCCTTCTGAGTCAACTGCCCTGGGACTTTCCAGTAAGGCAATGATCTTTGCCTTACCAACAGGGGTAACTGCAACTACAGGCATGTCCATATAGTCACCTGTGAAAAGCTGGAGGGTATGAAGAAGGCATTTTGTGTTGTCTTGCCCTGCCTTTATTTATTTATTTTATTTTATGATACTTATGAATTGCTTACATTAAAACAAATTTCTAAGCATTGCACAAAAATATAGTATAAGATCATAATTAAAATACTGTATATTATTACTGTGTACAGAAGTCAATGTTATCTTCCTGGGAATGGCTATTGGGGAAAAAAAGTATGTTTTTAGTATGCACTGAATACCCAGAAGGCTTGGCACCTGCCTGTTTTGGAGTTTTAGGGAGTTCCAGAGAGTGGGTGTTATGATACTGAAGGCCCTATTCCAAACCATCATGGACCGGACCTCCAAAATCTTGGGGACCACCAGGAGGGTATTTCCTGATGATCTCAGCAACTAAACGAACAGGGAGGGCGTCAGGTGATCTCTTAACTTTCTTGGTCTGGAGTTGTTTAGGGCCTTGTAAACAAAAAACCAAACCTGCTCAAACCTGGGCCAGCAGCATACAGGCAGCCGTGCAGTTCCCTCAGCATAGTTGCAGTATGCTGGTGATAAGCTGGTCCCGTTGGCAGGCTGACTGTGGAATTCTACATCAACCTAAGGGCAGCCCCACATAAAGTTCATTGCAGTAATCCAGCTTTGAGGTTACCAATGCTCCTGTGCCTCATTCTCACCAGGAGTCTTTTCTCTCTCTCTCTCTCTCTCTCCCTCTCTCTCTCTCCCACCCCCACTCCCCGCTCTCCCCACTGCCCCAACAATCTCTGGCTTTGCTGGCTTCTCAAGCAAACCATTGAAAGCATTATTACAAAGGAGCCAGCCATGGGTGGGACTTGGAACAAACAAAAGGGGACGGTGGGGATGGAAATGAATTTTCCACAAGAATCCATTTCACCTCCTTGGTAATAAGATGTTTGATTCATTTATGCTGTTTGCTGCTTGTAATGTTTTCTTTTCACAGGTTTTTACCATGTAGCCATGAAGATTGGAAACCAAGGTGTTTGGAAATTAAAGACGGCCCTAGCAATACAGAAGTTTGTGCTCCTTTGCAGAGCCAAGTAGTAAATCCTTTAATGCTTCTGGATTTTACACTCCAGCTCAGAATTCCCCAATGGTATTTAGTAATATGCTGATTGTATTGGTTTTAATTCCAGGGTCACTGGAGTTTTCACAGAAGTTACAGTAGC
Source organism: Heloderma suspectum (assembly GCF_057233095.1). NCBI lineage: Eukaryota > Metazoa > Chordata > Lepidosauria > Squamata > Helodermatidae > Heloderma > Heloderma suspectum. The sequence goes on along the minus strand of NC_139465.1, from coordinate 7,200,597 downwards.
TGACATGGATTGAAAAGAAAATTGTGCAGCATTTACAAGGCTGGTTTTCTGAATGTGATTCAAAGTAGCATGTGATTTAGATGGCTCCAAGTTCAGGTGAGCCCATATTTTCTGTCTGATTACGTTGCACCCAACACATCTTAGCAGCACTGAGTTACACATTCAGAAGGATCTTGTAGTATTCCTAGACCATACCACTGAGACTAAAGGGTCCCATGCTGATGGAAATTAAGCAAGTCAAAGATAAGAGTTTCAGTGTTAATAGAGCGAGTGAGAGAGGGAGGGAGGGAGGGCTAACACTGAAACTCCAGCACAGTATGTGTGTGACTATATCACTCAATACCTCTGAACGTGTCACTGCAGGTTGAAGTGGTAGGTTCCAGGCAGGGCTAGAGATGTCAAGGTTTGGGTGGGTGGAAGACTGGGAAAGAAAAGAAAAAAATGGGACCCCCACCTGAAGTCATCATGTGACATTTCTGGATGTGCCATTTGGCAGCATTTATTTTGTAACCAATCAGAAATTGAACACAGTGGGGGCACATTCCATTCAACTCTCCTTCATTAAGAAATAAATGCCAAAGGTAATGGATGGCTGTGAATGGGATTTGTTTTTCCTATCCCAGTCTCACACATCACATTGCTTGTTCAGGGATGGGGGTGCACAGATGTCCCTTGTAGTTCCTGGGTTGAAGCATCTGCTTAAATCAGGGGTCCCCAGCCTTTTTGGATCAGTGGGCACATTTGAAATGTTGATAGGGTATTGTGGGCACTTTCACAAAATGGTTGCCATGGAGATGGCTTTTCCATTCAAAAAATGGCTGCATGGTGGATGTAGCAATTCACAAAACAGCCATTTCCCAGAGGGCAAACTGGTAAGACTTAAAGAAAACAAATTTGCCCAAGAACCTAAATACAAGGCAGAGGTGCAAAAAGTTTGTATAAACAGATAGTCCCCCTTAGCTAGGGGAACTATCTGTTTATGAGCTCAACTAAGTTTTCCAGACCTTCACTTTCTGGATTCAGTCTGCATTGTTCAGCCACTTCTATGCACAAGGTCTCCTAATCTTAGTAGGAATGTTGGAAGAATCTGGTTGGAGGTAGAGCTCAACAAGTTTCCACCAGCATGTCCCCCTGGTTGCAGATGCCTGGGCTTGCCCAGCTTAGTCATTTACCCCTGCAATTTTGTGCAAATTGCACTATTTATCCCTGCCATTTTGTGCAAATCAAGCCTCGTGGATTTAAACAAGGCTGCTGCTCAGCTTGCAAATGTTCGCCAAGTCAGGCTGCCATGGGGAACTGTCAAGCCAAAAGTGAACAGGATTTTCCTGCAACAGCCATCCCTAAAAAATCTTAGACCAAAGACAAGTACTGAACCAGTCTTACTTTCAGTTCCTGAATGCTCTAAAACTCCAAGGGTCTGAGTAGGGATGCCTATCCCCAGGAAATCCAGCCCTTTTGGAGCCTGACAGATTCTTGCTGAACCCCTGACTTGGCTTGCATTTGCAAACCGAGCTGGGGGTTTGTTCCCAAAATCCAGGAATGGGGGGGGGGAGGAGCAATTTTCACCAATTGCAGCTGCAGTTTGTGTAATTTGCACAACATGCGGCCGTAATTTGTGCAAATTGCTTTACACATATTTTTTAAAAATCAGAAATCCATGAGCTGCCCTGATTCAATGCATATCAAGTTGGGCCAGCTTGCAGGAAAGTGAGCCGAAGTCTGGGGGGCCGAGCTGACTAAAGTTGGTGAGCTTCATCCCCCAGATGGATTCCTCTGACATCCCCAGATCGGAGTCTCGGACAGGTGGTGAACAGGTGTTGTGAGGCTGGCAACAAGGTCATTCCCTCTTGACCTTTGAAAAATATTATGGAATTAAGCATGGATGAAAATTTTGTTTCTGTTTGGTTTTAATAAAAAAGCAACCCAAACTCAGAAGGTTCCCCATATTAAGGACCAAAAGAAATGGAGATTAGAAACATTGAAATGTGGGAGAAACTGAAATGGACAGATTCATCAATCCAGCGCTTTGAGTGTTTTGCTCTTCAAAGTCCTGGTGTGAATCCCTGGATACACAACTATTTTAGTGCTTAATTAGGGTCACCACCTCCTTTTTTCTGACAGATTCCTCATCCTTAACAGCTATATGACAGTCAGTTACAGCATGGTCCTCTCCATGTGGGGCATAGCTACACCTATTGCTTCCGGCTGTTTCAGGTGGGTGAGAATTTCGTGCAGTTCATTTTTTATAAGAATTTACTAGAATTCGCAAAATATATATGTGGATGAGGCAGACCTCAAGACTGAAAAAAATGAAAAGAAAAAGAAAGAAAGAAAGAAAGAAAGAAAGAAAGAAGCAGGAGAAAGTACAAATGACATATTCTCCTAACTCTAGATGGAACCTAGAAGAGTGCCTGCCTTCTCCCTTTGGTATGCTGACCTAGGGAAGTCGTCCATTCGTCTTCACTTTTCCCTTTCACTTCACATGTTGAGGGTTCAGGAAGGATCTCCTTTCAAATGTGCTCCTATCCATTCAAGGATGTAACAAGCATGTCTCTAAAGGGATGAACTGACAATGAAAATAAATAAATAAAAATACTTAGAACAGGGCTACCTCTTTCTTTGCAAATAACAGTGACATGATCGCCATATGGGAAGATCTGTTCACATCACTGAGATAATGTGGTTCTTCAAAAATAGCCTAGCGAGGGAGACCATAAAGCTGTCAACACAACGATCGCTACTCTGCTTGGCTTCCATCAGTCTGTTGGTTGGATGGGCTACGGAACGTGGGTGGTGGCTGCACGACCATGAGGCCTCCTTGAACAAACGTATCAACCCCATTGCTTCTTGGGCAGGCTATAGATGTTGTATTTGTGCCAATGATATTTCCTGCTCAGCTCCTCCTAGGATAATAAAACTGTTGTTTTACAACCTATATTGATGTCAGAGACCTGATATGACTAACAGGACTGCTGTTAAAATGGATTGATGTCATAGGTGAAATTGCACTGGGGTAGAACAATTGGCCGCCAGGAAGATTACCATGACTGCATATGAGAATTCAATCGAAAGTTCCCCAGCATTGTTTTCAGCATGGGAGCAGCATTTCAGTCCCCAACCCCCTTTAATCCTATTGTTCACAGCAGTTTTTCCTCCACTGCTTTAGTGGCCTTTTTTTTTTTTTCTTCATACCATCCAGTCAGAAATCAAGTAGTGGATGTGATGATGAGAGATTCAGGACAGATAAAAGGAAGGACTTCTTCACACAGTGCATAGATGATCCATGGAACTTCCTACCACAAGATGTGATGATGGCCAGCAATTTCGATGGCTTTAAAAGGGGACTGGACAAATTCCTGGAGGAGAAGGCTATTGATGACTACTAGTCCTGCGGTGGCTTAGTGGCTAAGACGCTGAACTGCAGACCGGAAGGTCGGCAGGACAGCAGTTCAAGACCCGAGTGCTGCGTGACGGAGCGAGCTCCCGTCTTCAGTCCCAGCTTCTGCCAACCTAGCAGTTCGAAAGCAAGAAATTGCAAGTAGATAAATAGGTACCGCTTCGGCGGGAAAGGTAACAGTGTTCCATGCACCTCGGTGTTCAGTCATGCCAGCCACATGACCACGGAAGCGTCTTCGGACAGCGCTGGCTCTTCGGCTTAGAAATGGGGATGAGCACCGCACCCTAGAGTCGGCATGACTGGTTGGGGACACCTTTACCTTTACGTTTAGTCCTGATGGCTGCATGCTACCTCCAGTATCAGAGGCAGTATGCCTATGTACACCATTTGCCGGGAGGGTGTACATAGGCATGGGCGGGAGGGTGCTGTTGCACTCATGCTTGTGGGTCTCCTGTCAACAGCTGGTTGGTCATGGTGTGAACAGAATGCTGAACTAGATGGACCCTTGGTCTGATCCAGCAGGGCTCTTCTTATGTTCATGTGATCTCATGTCATTATGTAGCCAACCGGATTTTCTGGTGTCACTAAGGACTTATGAAGCCCATTTAAATTGAGGCAATACTCCCTATGCAAATTACATGGGAATCCTAGGCAATAAGGGATCATAGTGCAAACACTTTTGCAGCAATCTTACATGCTACACATGGATTATTCCACGGTATTCTGAGGAATTAAAAATGCTGGGTGGTTGCAGCAAGGAACCAAAGAGGAATGCCACTGGGTCTCCCTGCCTCTCAAAATTTGGCCCACATACCTTGCAAATGCAGAAATGGGGAGGAATGGAGTCACCCTCCTTTTGCTGCTGATACTAGTCCCACAAATTCAGGCCAAACTTTTGCCCTATCAACATTTTGGTCCAGTACTAATAAGATGTGTAAAACATAACATTGTCCGTGTGTAAATGTGAACTTTTTAGAAGTGATGCAGTAACTGTTCACTAAACCTTCTTCTGTCCTGCCATTAATGATAGCATTTGGTGCTTGCACACAGGTGTTCATCACCTCCAACACGCCTTGGGTCAAATTTTGTCTGGGCAAAATGTTCATGTCAACTCCTGGAATGTTCTGTATCATTTGCAGCAAGAAAGAGAAATCAACATCATATCAGAGTGGCAATTTCTGTGACATTTTAATTTTTTTTTTTTAAAGAACCCAAATCTCTTTGAGGAGATCTTATGTCCAATGAAAGGTTTCACTTTATTTTTTTGCTTTTAAAACAGATGGAGTCACATGTCCAAGCCTTCTGAGGTCTGCTCGTCACCTGATTACCCAGATCGCGTTACAGCTAATGTGCTATATAGGTGATGTGAAAGTCTGCAGCAATCAACCTATGTAACAAGGCAATTCCACAGGTTTGATTTCCATTTATGGATGCTGATGGGTCAATTTGATGAAAGCCAGAAATCAGGAAAATTAAAAAGTCAGTTCCCCTTCCCCCTGCTTTCCCTTTAATTTCCTAGCTCTGTTTGGAATCATCTGAATCAAGACTGCAGGTTTGGATAGAGTCACTGAAGGTCTTCTATCCTAACTTATTTCTGAGATCAGAATTCCATTTATGATCCTTGCCACAAGAAGCAAGATAGATGGAGGTTGTTAATGGTCATTTGCCATTACTACAATATACCCTATTCATACATTCAAATGGCATTCAATGAATTCTCTGGGTAGGGGGCATAACAAGGGATGCTGGAGAAATTCAAGATGGACTAAAATGAGTTCAGATTTCGAAGAGTCCGACCTGCAGAATCTGCTGCAGGCCAGCTGTGTGGAGTCTGTGGACTTTTGGATATATCTTTTTTTAACATTCCCAAAATGCACAGCAAGTTATTCATAGGAAAATACGCGTATATCTCACCAGAAAATATTTCTGGTGAGATATATGGGATCCTGGAAAATATATGTGGGGGAAAGTTGGATGGAATGGGGGACAATGTGCTAAATGTTACGTACTAGTGGAAATTACGTAAATTGTTCTGAACCCGCTTACAGCATGATTGACGTATTTTTCTACATAATGGAAAAAAATTGAATCTGTCTGTGAATGGATGTCAGAATGAATGACACCACACAATCCATGAAACACACTTGGGATGGATTTCACAAAATCCAGACTTCCCTAGGCATAACCATGGGAGGCTCTACCCTGCCCTGTCCTCCTCTGATCTTGATAACGAACCCAGAAAGCAGGATGGGTCAAGGTGGCAAGGAAACCTCGAAGTGAGCAACTTGCTCCAACAGAGTCCAAGAGTGGACTGGGCTTTCATGCTTCCAGGGTCAGATCACCCCTTCCAGGCTCTGTCTGTTCATTGGGGAATGGACAATCCTGGGCCAGCCCTACCATGAGGCAAGTGAGGCAGCCACTTCTGGTGGCAGGTGCTGGGAGGCATACAGGGGCAGCAGGGTAGAGCTTGCTTTGAGCCCCCTGAGCTCACCTGCTGCCCTCAAGAGCAGTGGAAGCTGCTCTCCGATTGCCACTGTTCAAGTAAGATTCAAATGCCAGTCTGGTTGGCTCCTGTACTTTGAATGGGGGCACTGTCTGTTCCTTTGCCTCAGGCAGAAAAATGTCTTTGGCAGCCCTGCACAGGTCTTAAAGTGGCACCTTCCTGGCAAGATTGCCCTGGAACTGAATGAGACCTCAGAAAAGGAGGTGGATCCTATCACTGGCCCTAGTGTTTGTGGGGGTAAAAGCCAGTTGGAGGATGCCAAAAACCCTCCTGAAACCACTACCCAGGGAGATGCCCCACTTGAGAAGGTTGTCTGTCTGTCTGTCTGTCTGTCTGTCTGTCTATCTATCTAATCTATCATTTCTTTCTTATCTGTGGTATTTATATACCACTGAATATAATAACATCTCTCAGCAATATTAAAAACACAGCATTAAAACACAACATTAAAAACACTTCCAGCTACAGTAAAAAAAAAAATCAAGGAGCGGTAAAATGGAGTGGCATAATTAATTCACAGCCCATGGGAAGCCTGGGTGAACAAGTGTGTTTTCAGGAGGCGTTTAAAAGATGTCACATTTCTACTTCCTGAATTACATGAAGGGCAGTTTTCCAGATTGGAGGGGGGGGTGCTGCTACAAAGAAGGCCTGCCATCTGGGTACTCCATGGCAACATTCTGTTCATTTTGGAATGACCAGCAAAGCCTCCTCTACTGACCTTAAAGGGTGTCTGGTTGGGACACTGGAAGAACTGACGTGTGCTGTCTTGATGGAGCACCTCTCCTGACATAAGCCAACCTTGTCCACATCATCAGGCCGTAACAACTGGAACTGATCCCACAAAATCGGGCAGATGGTGGCATCAGACACCTCTAGTGGTACCACGCTAACAACAGCATCAAGGTCGATGCGGAGACAAGTGATTTTGTCCTCAAAGTGCGATGCAAAAAGGTCACAGCAGGTCCTCGATGGGGCCAGGGCCCCATTTACTGGGGAAGATGTTAACAACTGCCAGACCACCTGGAAGAGCTCTGCTGGATGGCTACTTGAGGACTCAATGGAGGCAGCAAAATAAACCTGCTTTGCTGCCCGCACTGCCACACAGTAGGCACAATTATGCACTCTAGAGCATGCTCAGTTGTCTTCACTTCGAGTCTTGTACCATTTGCGCTCTAGCCAACGTCCAGTCTGTTTCATTGACCTCAGCTCCCCAGTATACCAGGGAGCAGAACGGGCTCCACAGTGCTGGAGAGGGCACTCAGGTGCAATCAAGTCGATGGCCCTCCGCATCTCACTGTTCCACATTGAGGCTAGGGCCTCGGCTGGATCACCACCAGCTCTCTCCACTGGAAAATCCCCAAGAGCATTCAGAGATCCATTGGATTCCACCAGTCTCCTGGGGTGGACCATCCGAATAGGTCCACCACCCCCATGGGAGGAGAGTAACACCGTAAGTTCAAATCTCACCAGGAAATGGTCTGACCATGGCAATGGGGTTACTTGGAGCCCCCTAATCTTCAGACTACCCATCTCACAAGCTGGAGCAAAAACCAAATCAAGGGTGTGCTCTGCTTCATGTGTTGGGCTGATGACATACTGAGACAGCCCCATGGTTGTCATAGAGGCCATGAAGTCCTGAGCTGGAACTCCAGAAACAGCCTCAGCATGGAAGTTGAAGTCACCCAGAACCACTGTCCTGGGTTCCTCCAACACCACACCTGCGACTGCCTCCACCAGCTCAGTCAGGGGGGATGCTGGGCAGCAGGGTGGGCGGTACACCAGCAGCATCCCCAATCTGCCTCTATGGCCCAACACCAGGTGCAACCCCTCAAGGCCTGCTCCAAGGTGGAGTGGTCTCCAGGTGATAGAGATGGAAGTTCTATGAACCACTGCAACTCCCCCCCCCCAGCCCTTCAACCTATGTTGGTGCTGCACTGAGTACCCAGGTGGGCAGAGCTGAGTCAGGTTGACTCCACCCAGCTCACCCACCCAAGTCTCAGTAATACATGCCAGATTGGCCCTCTCATCCATGATCAAATCATGAATGAGTGCGGTCTTATTGCAGACTGACTGATCTGGCATTAAATAGTAGCACTGCAAGACAGGAGGGCATGGTGGAAGAGCTACCAGCTCCATGAGAGCTAGAGGAGGGGGGTAGAAGGGGAACAGTGTATAAACACCTATGACCCACTCTACTTTGATGTCCCAACCTTCTCTTCCTGCCGTATCTCCTTCTGCCCCAAGTCACTGGAATAGTGGTGCCCCCCCCCCATGGGTCCCGCATTAGAGTCTCCTAGGCACATCCTTACTGCTGTAAAAATACCCCCACACTCTCTACAGCCACCCACCATGCAAATAAACCATCAGCCATTCAACACATACACTCCACTCATCCAACAATCACTCCCAACCAAACTAACACAGTCACAGTTGTAATTTGTGGTCGTAACCAGCTGCTGGTCACAGTTAGGACATCAGGCTTGTTAGTCAACCAGATAAAGCAGAGAACAAGTAAAGTGCTATTTCTTAGCTGTGTAGCCTTCTTCCATTGGTTCATGTTCATGCTCTCTCACCGGGAAGGTGGCAAAGCAGTTCTCCCCCCCCCCGCCACCCCAGCTCTCACCAGAAGCCCACTTCTGACTACCACAGGCTCCCACCCTGGGCAGAGAAGCAGGGGCAGAGAAGCAGATCTATGCTGTGTCTGTGTGTGCTATCTGTTTATATGTTTTTATGTAAATGGTTTTGTATAATGTATTGTTATGGTTTTAATTCCTTTGAACCGCCCAGAGAGCTCCAGCTATGGGGTGGTATAGGAATATCATAAATGAAATGAAATGGTCCCTTCTCTGCACCAGGACCCCAGGAACATAGGCAGCAGCATGTCCAGATGGAGGCCCAGGGAGGGAAGCACAGTGCCCACCTGGCAGGACATCATATATCCCTGAGCCCTAGTTATGAGGAGGAAGCATGCTTGGGATCCAGGTCCTAAAAACAAGCAAGGAAGGGGTGGGGAAGCACTATTACCTGTAAAGCTGCTCAGTTGGAGCCTGGCCATTGCTGAAACAACATCTCTCTCCTTATGCCCCATGCTGAAATAACATCTCTCTCCTTATGCCCCATGCTGGACAGCTCCCCTGCTAACCTGAACTTCTTTGTCCTTGGCCCACAAGACAACTTATTCCTGGTAAGGCAGGAGTTGACTGACATGGCAGGCTTTGGAGGCTGCCGCTCATCTCCTCACTGACTCATGTAATTGGTTACATGCTCCAAGAGGGCAAGTGAATAGGCAGAGACAGCAAGGAAGAGGAAGCACAGGGCCAGTGTCATGATCCCTGACCCTTGGACCTTCCAGTGTGCAGCAGATGTGCATAAGATGCACATGTGGATAAGGAACAGGCTACTTCCTTGGGGATAGGGCAATCAGTGCCTTATTATTCAGGGCCCTCCTGGCCAGAGGACACAGCCCTGCCTTCATACTCTGGCTCAAAGAATCAGTCCCTGGAAGAAACTCCATCTCCCCAGCCTTGCAGAGATCTCAGGCTACAAAATCAGGTAAGAGCCATTTAACAGTCCAGTACGATCATCCTGGAGGGGCAAAGCTAATTGTAGTACTGGTCTTGTCAGCCTACAGAAAGCTTCAGTTGGCTTTGGCTACCTGCTGAGACAACATCCTCCTATTCTTCTAGTAGAAGAAAGTTCCAGCCAGCAGGACCCACTTGGAGCCATTCAAGGTGCCATTTTCTTCCCGCTGATCTGACTGACATCAGATGCTACCAGATTCAAGCCTCAAGGAACTACAGAATGGGACAGTGAAGAGGCTGGGGGTGGGGGAGTCAAAAGCCCCCCCCCCGCAGGTGCTCCAAAATGCCAATCCCTGATGCCTGCAACCTGTATACAATGTAAGGGAGAAAGTGCTCCCTCAAGTATCCCAGGCCTAGATACAGAAGTGATTTAAAGGCAAGCATCAATACCTTGAATTTTGCCTGGAAACAAATCAACAGCCACGTGGACAGCTTGTTGGCCGCTGTGTGAACAGAATGCTGGACTAGATGGACCCTTGGTCTGATCCAGCAGGGCTCTTCTTATGCTCTTATGTTCTTATGACCTCATATACAGCAGGTGTTATATGCTTCCTGTGGTGAACACCAGATACTGTTCAACTTGGCTGCTGGATTCTGAACTAACTGAAGCTTCCAAACTGTCTTCAAGGGCATTATAGTACCCAAGTTGAAAGATTATCAGGGTATGCACCCCAGGGCTTACTCTTTTTATTCCTAGGAAGGGATGTTGCTAGTAGATCAGCCAAAGCTGCTACTGTTGTTGTTGCATTTCTATACCGCCCCATAGCCGAAGCTCTCTGGATGGTTTACAGAAGTGAAAACATTAAATACAATATAAAAAGTTTAAAAGCCATTTACAAAAAAGCTTGCTCTTGGTCATAGCCTCAACCTGGCCATCCAGGAGGAAGCACATGTTGTTTCAGAGGAAATATTGTTCTTCATCCACAGCGGTCTCCCACAGGTGCTACTGAATGGTGAGACACAGTGGTAGATGATGGCAGAACAATGAGGTGAGATGACACGTCGGCAGGAATTTCTCTCACAGTCAATTCCCCACATGTTCACTTCACGCATTTGCTATTATCTCTGCTGGAATCACAATCCACCAAGTTCTGTTCTTTGACCTACCTACTCCCTACCCCTACCCAGTTACTGCTAGAATATTTTAAAGCAAATGTTGATGACCTTCCAAGGGCTTCACCTCCCTCCTATAATCACTAGAGACACACAGAGTCTGAGCTGAGAGGTCAGAGACTCTGTGCTTAATTTAGCAAATCTCATGGGGCTATTTCAAGCCATTCTTTGGACATCTGAGGCTAACTAAGCAACAGCTTACGCTGCTGAAAATCCAGCTTCGGGACATGGTGAGTTTGCTGGAATGTTTTGGTATTGGCCCTCCCCCCTTTTACCTTCAGCCCCACCCTCCACTGGGATGTGGCCTCTGTGAGCATCTCCAAAATAGAACTTGGCCCACAGGCTGAGAGAGGTTCAACATGCCTGATCTACACTAAAGACGGGGCAGTATTCCTCTGTGTGCCAGTTGTTGGGGATACAAGCAACTGCCACCATTTATTTTTAATTTAGGGATTAAAAACAAAGAGGTTCATGGATGATAAGTCTATCAATTGCTATTAGTCATGATGGACATATACTGTATTATTTCCAGGGTCATGTCCTCCTTGTGGGCATCTAGTTTGCCACTGCAGGAATCCAATTCTGGATTAGGCAGGGCTTGGGTCTGATCCAGCACAGCTCTACTTATGTTCTCATAAGAATAAGTCAGCAGTGGGGATGATAGTTTAGTGAGTTTGGGCTAGGGATCTCAACACCCTCAGCAAAGTACTGTTTCCAGAATTTTGGGGTGGGGGTGGGGGGTGGAGTGCCAAAACACTTAATCAGTTTAATCCAACAGGCATAATTAGGATAAAGGGATTTATTTTATTTATACATTTATATGACACCTTTCTTCCATCATAGAACTCAAGGTGGCTACATGTGGTTCCCAGGTGGTCTCCCCTCCAAGCACTGACCAGTCTCAGACCTGCTTAGCTTCAGCAAGGTGGCTGCTTCATGTGCCTTCAGACCATGTCCTGGGACCTGGTTAACAATTACATGTGTTTTTTGGCTTACTAGTGCCAGGACATTCGTGTTATCAGGCATACTGAGAATGCCTGCTGTTGATAATGCAATTGTCACTTTCTTCATTTCATTTCCTTCTGACTTCAATATTTACAATTCCCCCCACCCCGCATACACACTGTATCTACCTGAAACTCTCCACAATACTCCATGCGTCTGATGAACTGTGCTATAGCCCACAAAAACGTCTGCCAGAACAAATGTGTTACCCCTTAAGGTTCTACAACCCCCTTTGTTGCTTTTGCTCTAATAAACTAACACAGCCACCCTCTGGAAAGGGTTGTAAAACTGATGTAACTTTGGTCATGTGGATCACCCAAAGCTGATGGCGCAGTGGAGCAAGGGCTCACAGGGATGCAGCACCGACATATATATATTTTTTAAATTAGCAGGGATGCTGAGATATCTGCCTCCCCCCTCATGCATCCCTGTTTCCTCTGAGCTTAGCTGCAATTCTCACAGTAGCTGGGGGAAAATGAGTTTTTCCAGCAACAATATACTGTTGCCTGTTACAATGCACAGTATTTGGGGGTGGCTTGGTCTTGAATGGACAATTAAGACCCATTAGCTTTACAAGAGTTCTGCTCTTAGCAGATGAAAACTCCTAGAACTGGTCTGTTGATGTGGATCAACACAGCTGGCTGCAATTTTGGACTCTCCGTGAGGGTGTGGCTATAGGGACTGTCGTGATGAGTGCCTGCATTTCAAAATTTACCACTGCACCAGTGGTGAAAGGTACAATACAGCTTGCCTTTGTGTGGTGGTGCAGTCACCCCTTGCTCCTGTCTCATTGCCAGACTGTTTCTCAGGACCCTTGTGTTAGATTTTTTTTTTAAGTGGGTGATGGAGTGTCCTATATAGTGTGAAGATATAAGCCAAATTGTTGTGAGAGTAAGGAAAGCCAAGATTTGATGGAACAAGATGGATATTTCAAACGGGAGGGGGAGAGTGGGTTGGTGGTGAAATATTTGTGGGCTTTCTGCTGCCTTGAAAAAAAAACACACCATGGTATTTTTTTATTATTCTTCAGAACTCAGGCTTGGTGAATTCCCATGACATCGCTATTAACAAAGCCGCTGTATTATACAATGATTCCCTTTCAGCTTCTCTGGCAGTGAAACAGCTTTTGGAAAGAAAATGTAGGGTTTTTTCACCCCCCCTTTCTTTTTGGAAAAGATTAAATGTTCACCCTTCAAAACAGACATGGGTGTTTTTTGGTTTTTTTCACTTTCAATGTGCTAGTTTTGCACTGAACGGATTCAAAACAAGTCCTGCATCTGGTTATGTCTGATGTAAAAATTTTAAAAGTTTCAATTCCAGACATTTGCTGGGTGTTGAAATAAAACTCATTCATCCATCATTTGACTTTAATTTTTGAAGCAGTATCCTAAAATGTTTTTCTTCATTCTCTACCATGTGACATAAAGTTGGGGTGGTGGAAAACCTGAAAGGTTGTTATTTTCTCCTCCTCCTCCTGAGACAGAATGAATATATTTAACTAAAGGGTATAAAATTAACCTACAACTGACCCTGGCCTTCAATGTATTTTCCACCCTCAAAAAAACAGATGACTGTATAGCAACTCTTTCATACGTTACAACATACATGAGCCTCTAAGTGCTAGTCTTATGTTGGGAAGGCAACAATGTTAGTTACTTTGGGTGATTAATAAAGAAATGTTTCAAATATGGTGCCTGGGCACTGAGTCAATATCCACTCTGCTTCGATGATCCAAGACTTAGCATAGGTCAAGCCAATTTCAGCTCAGACACAGCAAAAGCCACTTTCTAACTCTCAGAGAATGAAAAAGTGCAACATTCAGGAATTTGGCACGTGGGCGGATGGAGGTATCTTGAGTTTCAGTGACGTTGGCCAAGTGTGGTGTCTCTGTGTGTGTGTGTTTTTAAGGAATGTAAGGACCCTGCAGGCCTCCTTCTGAATTTGCAAACCTGAATTTGTGGTATGCCTTATGTACTCCAGCTGCTGGGAAACCTGGGTGGAAGGGTGCTATTGCACTCATGCCCTGCTGTGGGCTTCCCACAGGCAGCTGGTTGGTCACTGTGGGGACAGAATGCTGAACTAGATGGATCTGATCCAGCAACAGGACTCTTCTTACGTTCTTCGCTCTGGCTCATGGGTTAAAGAAGAGAATAGGGTCAGTTGGTATCTTCAGGTCAGCCTTCCCCAACCTGTTGCCCTCCAGATGTGTTGGACTACAGCTCCCGTTGTCCCTAGCCAGCAGGATGGGTGTTGCCAGGCTTCTGTATCATCTGACTTTAAAAAATATCAGAACAAATCATAGAATCATAGAATCATAGAATCATAGAATAGTAGGGTTGGAAGGGGCCTACAAGGCCATCGAGTCCAACCCCCTGCTCAATGCAGGAATCCAAGTCAGAGCATCCCCGACAGATGGCTGTCCAGCCTCGTCTTGAAGGCCTCCAGTGTGGGAGAGCCCACCACCTCCGTAGGCAATTGGTTCCATTGTCGTATTGCTCTAACAGTCAGGAAGTTGTTCCTGACGTCCAGCCGGAATCTGGCTTCCTGTCACTTGAGCCCATGATTCCGTGTCCTGCACTCTGGGAGGATCAAGAAGAGATCCTGGCCTTCCTCTCTGTGACGACCTTTCAAGTACTTGAAGAGATTTGATCAGAATCAAATTTCTGCATCAGAAAAGGATGTTTTTGTGTGTGTCAAGAACATCTGCATTCTCCTGTCTGCATTAGTTACTTAAATGAAGCCTGCATCTATTTTGCAAAACAGATTTGTAAATAAATAAATAATGCAGACTCCCAGTTTTTCCACTGTCAAGGTACTACTTAGCTTCTCTATACTGAACCAGACCATTGGTCTATGTAGCTCAGTATTGTCCACTCTTATTGAAAGCAGCCCGTCGAATTTCAGGCACAGGTCTTTCCTAACTCTATGACCCAAGAAAACCTGGAGACATCAGAGGCTGAACCTGGGGTCTTCTACATGCAACGGATTTGTTTACTACAATTTAAAAGAAGATCCTACCTTCCTCCAAGGATCACTGGTTGGCTTGGCATACATGGTTCTGCCCTCCCCTTTTACTTCTTTACACAGCACATAGTTAAACTTAGGGATGTCAGAGAATTCCGCCACGGATCTCAGTGAGAATGCACTGGCATTCGGCCCCCTCGAACTCCGTGGCGGAATGGCCTGCCCCCCCTGCCCCCCCGCAGATCCCCCCCAGGACGAGATTACCTGGGGCGGATGTTCCGGGCGGCGGTGGCTGCGGCGGTGGCTGCGGCGGCGGTGGCTGCGGTGGCTGGTCTTCCAACCGGCTGCCGCCACCACCATTTATTTATTTATTATTTATTTCATTTCTATACCGCCCAGTAGCCGAAGCTCTCTGGGCGGTTCACAAAAATTAAAACCAAACAACACACAATAAAACAATTTAAAATATATAGAACATTAAAACCACAATATAACAATACAACCACAATAAAAACCTAGCAGCAGTACAGGAGTTTAAAATACAGATTTAAAACAGCAAAGATAAAAATTTAGAAAGCTAAAATGCTAAAATGCTAAAATGCCTGGGAAAAACATTTGCAGTCTTGTGGGTTTTTTTTTTTTTTTTAACAAGACGTGATAGGCTACATAAAGATTTACGTAGCCTATCATGGCTGGGTAAAAAAAAAAACCACGTACGCAAATGGCGGTGGCTATGGCCGCTGCCATTTGCATTCCTTATTTTTGGCCATCTTAGTCTACGTAAATATTTACGTAGACTATGACGACGAAAATAAAGGGGAACGCAAATAGCGTAGCGGGCACTATTTGCGTCACTTTTTGATTCGCCATTTTAGCCTACGTAAATATTTAGCCTACGTAAATATATTGCATACACGGTTCCCCCCCCCCCCCCAGAGCCTTCCATGGCCGGAAATCCGGCTGCGGATGGCTCTGGCCTGGCTGGGCCTGGCTGGCTGCTCCGCGGAGCTGCCGCGGAGCACAGCCGGCCATGGAGGATTCCGGGAGGGGGGAGGAACAGATCGTCTCCCCCCCCGTCGAGGATTCCGGGGGGAGGGACAGAATGCCTCTCCCCACCACCATCAACATAATCCACGGAAAGGTAAGTGACTTTCATACATCCCTAGTTAAACTATGGAATTCGCTACCACAGGATGTCATGATGGCCACCAATTTGGATGGCTTTAAAATGGGGGTTGGACAATTTCCTGAAGGCAAAGGCTATCAATGGCTACTAGTCTTGATGGCTATGTGCTACCTCCAGGACCAGAGGCAGTGAGCCTATGTGCACCAGTTGCTGGGGAACGTGGTGGGAGGGTGCTGTTGCGCTCATGTCCTCCTTGTGGATTTCCCATTGACAGCTGGTTGGCCACTGTGTGAACAGAATGCTGGACTAGATGAACCCTTGGTCTGATCTAGCCTCAGGGCTCTTCTTATGTTCTTATGCCCTGCTTTACACTCGCAACAGACTTGTGAGGTAGGTTCACCTAAGAGAGAGTTGTTGGCACAGGTCATCCACTGAGCTTCATGGCTGATCAGAGATTTGGATACAGGTCTCCTCACTTTGATACGCTAAGCCAGGAGGCAGAAACTCTTTCAGCCTGAGGGCCAGATTTCATTTTTGAAGAAGCTCTCAGGGGCCGCATTCCAGTGGTGTGTGGAACCAAGGAGAAAGAGCCACAATGACCAGCAATACCAAAAATACTAGCATATTTTAGCTTACTGCCACTACTTAAGCCTTAGGAGAGACATTTCAATGTTTTAAAATTGGGAAAAACTGTGCAAAGTCTGGGAAACCATCCAATGTGGTATAGTGGTTAGAGTGCTGGACTGGGACTCAGGAGATCTGGGTTCTAGTCACCACTTGGCCATGAAAATCACTGGGTAATTTTGGGCCAGTCACTGAGTCTCAGCCTAACCTACCTCACAGGGTTGTTGTGAGGATAAAATGGAGAAGAGGGGGAGGAGGATCATGAAAGCTACCTTGGGTTCCTTGCAAGAGGAAAAAAGGAGGGATATAAATGTAATAAAAATAAAAAATAAATAAATGGTTGTTGGTGGTGGGGAAACAGGTGGGGCCTGGGGAAGGGGGAATGGGAATTTAGATTTCAGGTGGGCTGGATTTAGCCTGCAGGCCTGGGGTTCAACACCCCTGCTCTAACAACTATACCATGTTGGACTGCACAGACTCATCCCTACTGTGCAGCTTGCCCTGAGATCTATAGATCAAGGTCTCCTAGTTGTTCCATCACCTGCATATTCAGATCTGATAACAACCATAGGGCAACTTTTTGTTGCCTTTTCTGTTGTGGCACCTCTCCTGTTAAAAAACACCTGTTTACCCAGGTATTCACTGAATTTTAATATCCAACTGAATAGATGTTGCTGTTTTTATATTTGTATTTTATTGAAATTGCTGTTTTAATGAATTGTGTACACTGCTTTGCAGTTTGGTAATGAAGGGGGGTATTGAAATAGTTGAAATACACAAACCAATGAGGGGAGAGATAGATGGTACTGAGCATGTGGGACAGTTCTCTCTCTCTCTCTCTCTCTCTCTGTGTGTCTATTTAGACCATTTTTATCCCCTTCCAGATCCATGATTGTATGACCTCAACAGATAGAGTTTTGCCCTAACATTTTCATACCTGTTTTCAAAATGAGAATGTCTAGCCAAGTCTTGGAAGGACAATCCACCCAGGCAGAGGGGACGGTGTTTTTGCCCCGAGGCTTGGGGTAGAATTACAGTTTGGCCGATCTGACAATGCTGATCTGCAAGGTTGGAATGCCACTTAGAGTGAACTTCCAACCAGGTGTGCCAGAGAACTGATGGAGCAGGCAGCCCTGGCCAAGGTTCTAGCCGTGGAAATGCGGCCAGCAGCTGGCCAGCCACACAAGACTGAGATGGAGACACAACAGTTCGAGATGTCAAAGGGATGGCCTCCAAACACCTGTGCCTCCAAATACCACCTCCTCTTAGCCCTATTATTCTCAATAGACCTGGAAGAATATATCATCCATTTTGGGGGGCACATACAACCGAGAGCAGCATATTTCTTTTCTTTTTTTAACCTGGCTAACACCACAGCAAGACTCCTGGTAGGGTTTCCCTCCCCCTCCCCCCTGCTCCTCCCCTCTCCCTAGCAATGAGGAATGAAAAGGGAGTATTGTGAATTGAAACTATGCTCTATAGGTTTCTCAGCCATCATGGAGTATTCCTGAAAGTTTACAGCTGTACTGGAAACTCTCTGGAGCTTAACAATCCATTTTCTGCCAGTCATCAAAGGAGACACAGTGGCTCTTGGTTTGGTCTGCGAGCAGAGGGGAATCCAAGAGCCATGCATGAACGTTACATGGCCCCCAAAGCAAAGCCGTTTCAACTGGAGAGGATCTTGGAAGGAGTTCTGGGCCGCTGAAGCAATCACTCCTTGGTGCCAAATGACACAGTCTGTGTGCTGCACACCTCTGCTGAGCCTTCTAGCACAGCCAAAAGGTTAAGGGGGAAATGTTGCCCAGGAACAGGACATATTGAGGTGTTTCAAGCTGGTGCTTTGGAAAATGCTCCATATTAGACAGGGCTGGCCCATGACTAGGGATGCTGGAGAAATTTGAGATAGACTAAAATGGGGTCAGATTTCTAAGAATCCCACTTGTGGAATCTGCTGCAGACTGACCTCCTCAGGCAGGCTGCACAGAGTCCATGGACTTTCAGATTTTTTTTTTTAAAACTTTCCTGAAATTTATGTATATTTCCTGGTAGGAAAATACACATGTTTCTGTGGAGACTGGAAAATATACGCAGGGAAAAGTTGAACAAAACGGGGGACAATAGCCTGAATGTCACGCATTAAGGTAAACTATGTAAATTGTTGTGAACCCTCTTATGGAATTATTTGCGCATTTTCCCTCAAGATGGAAAAAAAAAAATGAACCCGTCTGTGAACGGACAGCAGAACAAAAGGTGCCTGACAGTCCACAAAATGCAGACAGAGTGGATTTTACACAATCCATATATCCCTGCCCGTGACATTTTGCTGCCTGGGGCAAAGGAGGAGTTGGCACCTCTCCCCATTTCATGCAGACATGTTTGATGCTCTGACAGTTGAATCGTCAGCACCGGAGGGCAGCAGGGTAACTTACTTCATACAGGGCAGGCTGCACGGTGCCACAGTTCTGTCCTCCAACACCTCACTACTGCTGCCGTCCACTCAGCATCTGCTGCCTGAAGCAGCTGCCTCACTCTGCGTAATGGTGAGGCTGTCCCTGATATCAGATAACCTGAAAATCTTTGGACAAGGATCCCCAAGGGGAATCTGAGTATTGCATGGCATCTTGGCCATCAGTAGGACTTGTACTTAATGAGTGGTAACTTTTTTGGATGAGGAGAGGCTAAGATTGCAATCTTATGCACGCTTAGTTGAGAGGGAGTCCCATTGAACTGAAGGGGGCTTTTGCTTCTAAGTAAGCATACCAAGGTGACGGACTCGAGCTTCTGGAAGTGACGGACTCGACCTTGGGGGAGTTGGGGGTGGCAACGGCCAACAGGAAGCTCTGGCGTGGGCTGGTCCATGAAATCACGAAGAGTCGGAAGCGACTGACCGAATAAACAACAACAACAACAAAACATACCAAGCTCTACTTTGTAAAGCAGGGCTGGGTAACTCTTTTCAAACCAAGGGACAAATTTCAATCTGGGAAAGGTCTCGGGATGGGAGCCGCACTCCATCCGTGGAGCCAAAGGTAAAGTGGGTGGGGCCAAAGCTGGATTATTACTCATTTTTGGCCTACTCAGAAGAAGGTAGGACAAGCCTTTGCATGTGAACTCAGAAGTAAGCAGGACTCAATCACTCAGCAGTACTTTCAAATAGCATCCCGATACCAAGCCTCTGCATGACTACTCAGAAGTAAGAAGGACAAGTGGCTGTAGCACTACTCGGAAATAAGCATGACTGAATCATTCAGAAGCTTCCCCCTGGCAAGGGAACGCTCTTATCTCGCATCAGCAGCTGGCTGGAGATAAGAGTGCTGCTTGAGTACTGAGAAATGATAGACTTTTTCAGAGCTCAGCAGGGAAAAATTCATCCCTGGGGAAGAAGCTGGTGGTCCAGATGGGGAACTGTCATGGATTCCCATGGTTACTTGTAAAGCATTTGAGGCTTCTGTTTAAAAAAAGAACTATGGTGGAGGAACATGATATCAAATTATGAATGGTAAGAAGAGAAATCTTTCTCTCTGTCATAGTACAATTAGTACAATTAGGAATAGGTGAATCTGTCTGTTTTGCTTTCTCCCACATGTGATTTTTTTTTAAAAGAACCTCAGGTTCTTTCTCTCCCAGACATGAAGAGTGCCAGCTGCTTTTCACACTGCACAGCATGGAACTGCTGTGAACTGCGCGTGGAGTGGGAGAGTGATTTCTCCATCCATGGGCAGTTCACTGTAGTGTGCATGTGAATAAGGATTGTATGTAGGGATGGCACAGGCACCCGACTGGGTCCAGGAGTCCAGTGGCCTCCCCCCTCATGTGCCCCCACGCCGTGTCCGTCGAGCCCCTGCCCCCACTCGATACCCATCCATGAGCGCTGCGAGTGCCATTTTGAGAAAAAATGGCAATCACAAATATGTGCACATCTAGTTGTATGCAAAATGGTACCACAAATGACCCATATAAGTGTATACAGGTTTTTACTCCTGTAATCTCTCCCCCCTTTAATCTAGAGTAGGCTCAGGGCCCCCAATCTAGATCTTAAAATCCTTCCTCCACACACACCATGCAAGGGTTCTAATCAAATATGTACCCCTGCACTAACACCAGAGTAAAAATGGGGTGGGGGAGAGTCATAGCTTTTTGACACACATTTAAGGTAATGCCTGTTTTGACAGTAATATGGGTATATTGCCATTGGTAGAAAAGCTGCAGAGGTCAGCCCACCAACTTTTTCCTATCGCCAGTCTTCTTCCACAAAATCAGGCCTGACTCTACTTGACAAAGCGGAGAGGAAAGGATTAAACACACACACACACACACACACACACACACACCCTGCAACATAAATACAAGCTGCAAAGTGTCTAAGTGGCCACTTAGAGATAGCAGTGTAAACAAAACTTGACTTAAGGATCTAATATGAGTCTTATCAGTGGAGAAGGATTGCCCAAGGAAAAGTAATGGTGTTTTATGCATTTCCCAGCATTGATCTTTCTGCAGTAGTCCTTTACTCTTTTGTAGGTGGGTTCTCTGTTTGGATGTCTCAAGTGAGGAAGCTGTAAGAGGGGATGGAGAGAAGTTTTTTGCTGTCTTTAAAAAGCATTTCAGCAAAAATTATGTATATTCTGGAATATGAAGGGGTCTTCATATATTTAAGGGCCAGCCCAGATGAAACAACAGATGACCAAAACAGGATAAGCAGAGATATTTCTAGCAACACTCAAATCAGTTTTTGTTTGTTTGTTTGCAGAGGAAATTCAGGCAATTTGCATCTATACATATTGATTGGCATATGTAAATGTTATGCAAATTGGTGTCCTCTTTTTGGACACCAAAAAGGCATCCTTTTTGGCGATGCCTAAGTGGTCACCCTTCTCGTGAGCCAGGATTTAGGAAATGTGAGTAAGGGCCAAAGAGCAATCAGGATCAGAGGGCAAACCAGAATGCAGGACCGGAGAACAACTCAGGAGTCAGGAACAAAAAGCAAGCCTAGAAACACAAGAGCTCATGTAGACCAAAGTTCTGCTGAAACAGGAAGCCCAGGAAGAGCCATTGGCCATCTGGGATGGAGTCAGTCCAGAAGGTACTTCACTGAGAAGCTGTACTGACACACCTCACTGCATGAGACAGTGGTCAGTGGATCCTGGCAAAAGTGATTTGCCCCTTCCCCCTGTTGGGAATATTTCAACCACGTCTGCAAGTTGCAGGAAGGGGACAGTGTTGCAGTTAGGTCATTGGAATCTGGGGGCATAGCTAGCCTTAGGATCTCTATAGCCTAGAGTGTGGTTTCCTGCTCCTCCCCTTCCTTCTTCCCCTGCCCTGCCCCTCTCTGGGACCACACAAGTTTGCACTCTCTCCTGCCAGTGTTATAGCACACCCCAAAAATGGACTGAACAAACTTTGTCTGAAAGGAAAACTCTGAACTTGCATTTTTATGCCAGAAATGGTGACTAACCATTTTACCTTTTCTTCACTAATGAAGGGTGTGGTCTCCTTTGTTCTAAGATAGGCTTTGTGGGCATGTGGGACTGGTAAATGCTCATTCTGTTCTGCCTTTCATTTTTTTCTCTGCTTACTGCCTTTTGAACAGGAGGCAGCAGTATCAAATCATCCCATCACCCCTGCTGGCAGGGAGGTAGGGAGGGAGAGAGAAAGGGAGGAAGGGGAGGAAAAAAGAGAGAGTGAAAAGAGGGTGGAATGTGGAACCTTCCAGTTTTGGCTGTCGCTCTGCCCACCAGTGGCTTCAGTTCCTCCTACTGCCAGTATGCGGCCCCAGCAGCTTACCCCCAAGGTAACCTGCTGGTTACCTTGACAGGGGAAGAAAAAAAAAGTGTAGACAGTGGAGAAATAAGACACTTGCTCCTGGAAACACCCCACAGAAATAGGCGATTCAAGACAACCCTCCAAATGCAAAGAACCCCACTCCAATATGGCTTCTTGTGTTCTGTATAGTTCTTCACTGCACGGAGGTCTGTGCTACACCTAGGGAAAGAATAATAAGAGACCCACGTTCCGTTTTTAATGTTCTAAATTTCCGTTGCTTTTGCTACTCTTAACAGAGATTTTTGTGGTTTGGTTTTTATTCCTTTGCTGGACTCCTTTTTTTTTTTTAATGGTACCAATAAAGCACCAGGGGGAAAAAAAAGTTCATTGGAAATGCCTGAAATGTTTCTCCACTGGAAAAATAATATCCTGTAATATATGGAGAGCCGTGTAAATGCACTTTTGCCTAACACAACAGAGCCCTTGTCCGCAATGATGGATGGGAGGACGGGGGAGGGGAGGAAGAGGGGAACTGACTTCATGGCTGTTCAGTATATACACCCACATTTTTCTTTGGAGGCCCCACCTCAGAACTGCAGTTACAAGGCAAGGGACAAGCTCACTTGTGTGCATAGGATTTCAGTCAGCCGCCTTGCTGAAATCCAACAAAGAAGAACTTGATATGGATGTCACTGTATGGACAAGCTGGCTGGGGAATTTGGGAATTGCCGTCCAACACATGTGGAGGGTTAGGGAAGGCTGGTGTAGGATCTCAGTGGTGTTTAATGTCTGTTATCCAGGCAGCACCCATTCTTTCCGGTAGGGATGGATGAATCCATCCATTTTGGTTTCTCTCGGTTTCTTATTTTTCCAGTCTTAAGTTTGGTTCATCTCAAACCAAACTTGGAGAATTTCTGTAGTCTTCAATTTGTCGCAAACTAGGAGAATTTTGTTTACATTTGCATGCAAATTCATACACGTTTTGGTGCACCTTTCTCCTAATACATGCATTTTTGTATGCACTTTTCCCTCATGTCCACGTTTTTTAAAAGCAATTTCCCCTTTATGATGCATTTTTGAACATTACTTTCCCTAGCATACACATGTCTGTAAACATTTTTGATTGGAGAATTCTACTGCAAAATTTGGAGAAGTGTGAATTTTGAAGGAGAACTGAGGTCTGGCTCTGTTCATGGGGTTGCAGCAGAGGGAGACGTGGCGGGAATAGGGATGTATGAAACACCTACCTTCTGTTCCAGAGGGGATCCGTGGTGAGGGAGGCGATAGGCTAGCCTATTGCGGGAAAAAACACTGACACAAATGGCTTGGATTGGACACCACTTGCGGCCATAAAGCCCTGAGATTAACCTAAATGCATCCGTTTACGGCTCTTTTTAGGTAAAAAAACCCGTGCTTTACGGCCGCAAGTGGCATCAACTACGCCATTTGCGGCTGTATTTCTCCCAGTGAAATGGTAATGGCGGCCGCCATTACCATATTGCAAAGGATCCGGAGCCAGAGTGCTGGTCCGTGGGGAATCCTTGGGAGGTGGAGGTGAGTGGTGCTGTTCCGCCACGGATTCCGGATTCATTTGAATCCATGGTGGAATTTTCCGCCATCCCTAGGCAGGAGGGCTCTTATCAAAGCAATGTAAAATCTCAACAAAGAGCAGCACAACAAACAGATCAAAGAGAAGCAGCATCAGAAATCAAAGGCTCTTTGAAAAAGAAGAGTTTTCAGCCAGCCCTGAAAAGCCATGAAGGAAGAGGCTAAAAGGACCTCTCTTGGGAGAAAGAGAGCACCAGAGCTGCCACAGAGAAGGCCCTGCACCAACACCACAGCAGATGGACAAGGGGTGGTACTGCAGGGCTCCAGCCTAGCAGGGATCAGGTGATGCAATGAGCCAATAGAGTTCCATGTGGCCTATAAAGCTGCTGACACAGAGCAGCATGTTGCCCAAGTGCAGACTGCACTGACTGTGGAGGGCTTCTCACTGTTTGGCCACCCGCTGAACTGTCCACTGAGCCATTTGCTTGCCAGGATGGCAATATAGAACCTCCAGGTTTAGAGGCACGATACCTCTGAAAATCAGTTGCTCAAGGGCAACTGACAGAGAAGTCTTTTATCTTCATGCCCTCGTGGCAGGCTTCCCAGAGGTATTTGGCTGGCCACTGCAGGGATACATTGACTAGCTACTGCTAGTGCAATAAGTGGCTAGTCAGTGTAGTCCCACAGTGGCTGATTCAGAAGAACTCCTCTTATGTACTTGCCAGCTGATTTTAACCAGGGCTAGCAGTGATTGCAGATATCATGGTGAACTGCTTTGGAAGAGCAAGTGTACAAGCCCTTTGCTGATCCTCAAGAGCCTTGGTTATTGTTTCACCTCCACTTGGCCAAAGACCCTAGCAGGGCATGAGCACCATAGCACCCTCCTGCACATCTTCCCCAGCCACTGATATTCTGAGGCATACTGCCTCCACCACTGGGGGCGGGGGGGTAAGACATAGCCAGTAGCCACCATGACAGTGGCAATTTGATAGCCTTATTCTCCATGACGGGTTATGGTGAGGATCAAAGCTGGGACCTTTGTATGGTATTTCTTCCCATTACTCAGTCATGTGTAGAAAGTCTGCAGTTATTAGGGCTGCAATGTTTAATTGATTAACCACTTAGATTAACTGATTAAATAAACTTTGAACTGACTAAAGAAGTCATTTAAAACAGGTTTAAAATAAATAGATTATCTGTGATAATAAAATAGGTTGTGAGTGTGTCTTTCTGTCCAGTCTTCCATCAGCGCCATAGCACTAAGGCTGTGAAATCCGGACACCTGAAGCTTGGTCTGCATACTAAGTGGACCCTAGAGGTGTGCACTTAAGGGGTATTTTGTTTTAAAAACACATTAGTTAATTTCAGTTAAAGTAAATGTGTCCATGTCATTGAACCCTGCAGTAAAAACTTCAGTCACTAGGAGGAGACTTTTCTAACCAGTGCAGTTTTGCAATCAATACAGTTTGGAGCCAAGACAGATTAGTAGGCCCTGAGACATATGGCTTATCCCTCCATACTGTGGGGCTACTCCCCTTAGGGGAATAGACTGGACAGACCCCTCCCTCATGGGGCTATAGAAGGGTACCATGACAAGGGCTGTACCTAGGGGTGTCAGCGGGCAAGGCACAATATGTCCAACTCTGGCAGCTGTGTAAATTTGCTTGTAGGCTTTGCTATATCAAATCAACGGCTAGTCCATCATGGGTGAATCTGGGTCCATTTGCTAGCTTTTAATATGAGTACTTAGCAAAACTGGAGGTGGCAAGCACCATGTCAAAATAAGCAATCCCCATTTGCTCTCACATAGGAATGCCTCTGCTAACACCATCTCAAAAGAGGCATTCCCCACTTTCTTTTACATAGGAGGGAATGCCTCTGCTAACATCATCACAAAAGAGACATTTCCCCTTCCTCACACATAGGGGGGGAATGTCCCTGCTAATGACACCCCAAAAGAGGCATTTCCCCCTTTTCTCACATAGGGAGGAATGTGCTGCTAACATTATATTAAAAGAGGCATCTTCCATTTGCCTTCACATAGGAATGCCTCTTCTAACACCATCTCAAAAAAATCAGCATCCCCCCATTTCCCCACACATAGGGGAAATACCTCTCTAAGGTGATGCATTTGTGCACTCTCTGCACATACAGACCATACTCTTCTTGTTCCACAACTATTGATTTCACTAATACAGTATGAGATTCTAAGTAGTGCTGGGCAGAAAATTTCTCCCACATTTTTTTCGATAATTCTCATTCAATTTCACTTAATGCTTTGTTTCGTAAATTCTTCTGGGGTTCCTCTCCACCAAGAATATCTTTAAAAAGGATGCAACTTCCAATTAATGAAGGCAGGTTCATTTTTCTGGATCTAACTATGTACCATCGGGCCTATTTGCTGACCTCTACTAAAGTTTGGTCTTTTCCACTCAGATTAGATTTTCCACCTTGGTCAGTGTTAGAATCTTCTTGTCTGGAGCCTCTCTTTAAATGGATGGCATTAGGTTCTCGGCATATCAAGGTAGACAGAGGTCCTCCCACAATTTTGGCAGCTAGAGAAGTTTGGCGTATAATGTCACGTCAATTACAGTTTGACCCATTTTCCCATGCTAAATTGAATTTATGGGGAAATCCAGATTTAAGAACTGCGAAGAAAATGTTTTTATGGCGGACCTAGACAGATAAAATGATCTTTAAAAGGTAAAAAGGTAAAGGTGTCCCCAACCAGTCATGTCCGACTCTAGGGTGCGGTGCTCATCCCCATTTCTAAGCCGAAGAGCCAGCGCTGTCCGAAGACGCTTCCGTGGTCATGTGGCCGGCATGACTGAACACCGAGGTGCACGGAACGCTGCTACCTTTCCCGCCGAGGCGGTACCTATTTATCTACTTGCAATTTCTTGCTTTCGAACTGCTAGGTTGGCAGAAGCTGGGACTGAAGACGGGAGCTCACTCCGTCACGCAGCACTCGGGTCTCGAACTGCTGACCTGCCGACCTTCCAGTCTGCAGTTCAGCATCTTAACCACTAAGCCACCGCGGCCCAAAAATGATCTTTACCCTGGATCAATTAGTGGGGGGGGGGGTGATGATGAGTTCTTGTTATTCTCAACTTCACAAGATCAGTTTGGTTTGCCTGCTACAGCGGAATGGCAGAAGTTGCAATTGAAACATTTGTTGGTATCTAGATTTTGGTCTGCTGCTTTTACTGCTTCCGAGTCTCCTTCGCTATTGGAAAGACTTATTGAAGCTGATCAGATATATCGACCTACGATTCATGTTTATAAACCTTTATTATCAATGAATATATACAATACAAGTGGTTTACAGAAGGAATGGAACAGGGAATTAGAATGTCCTATTTTGTTTAATCAATGGACTGCTGTCTTGGTGTCTGTATCAGACATTTGAATGGATCTTCGGTTATGCCTTATTCAGCAAAAACTTTTGTTTCGGGTCTATTGGACACCACAACGTCTTTTTAATATAGGCTTGTCAAATTTGGCTAATTGTTGGAGGTGTAATGCGGTCAATGCTTCTCTTAGTCATAAGTTTTGGAAATGCCCAATGGTTGCCTCCTCTTGGGAGGAAGTTATTATATGGATAAATTTTGTATTGGGAAGCTCTTTAATATTTACTGATGTAAATGTTCTTTTAAATTACTTACCTGCTTCTTGGAATGTAATGCATGGTCAGCAAAAATGGATTTTTCGTGCCCTTTTGGTTGCTGAAAGACTGATATTACGATATTGGAAGGATAAAAGCCCACCGCCTATAATGCAATGGCCTGAAGACCTAACAACACTAGCAACATTTGAAAGAGTAGTATATAGGCGTAACTTGCAGATGGACTTCTGTGTGGATAGTTGGTCTGCTTTTACTGAGGTGTATGTGTAATCTATTTTTTCTTTTTTTTCTTTCTTGAATATTGTAATATTTGAAACTGAGGATTTTAGAATATGTTGTGTTTTTTATTTTATTATTTTTGATTTTGTTATGTTTTTGGTTTGGTTTTGTTTGTTAGAACTCTCAATAAAAAATTGGGGGGAAAATCTCATTCAATTTGATTGAAACAAAATTGTTTTTGAAAAGAAAGTCAAAGGAGGAGAAATTTTGGAGACATTCTCATGGGTTGGGTTCGGGGTTCTTTGTTTACCTTACTTATAAGGTGGCTGAGCAGCGTGCAGGAGTGTCCTGTCTGTCTTTGTACAGTCATCTCTGTGGCAGCCTGGAGCCTCCTCAGCTTCCCGCGCTTCAGTTGAAGCCATCATGAGGGAGACGTCATGAGGCGATTCCTCCCATGGGGCTTTTTCAGCTCAGGAAGTGCAGGTGGTCTGGGAGGCTGCAGAGCAATGGGAAGATGGGTAACAGAGAGGGAAAACACACACAGCACCCTCGGCCACCTCGCAGTGATTAGGTAAGCACAAAAAGACCACCAAAATAAATTCAACATTCTGCCTCTGAAAAGTGGAAGCCTCACCAAAGTTGATGTTGTTGCCACCTACAGAAGCAGTGCAATAAACCAAAAACTCTTAGGAAAAAAGCTGTACTACAACCCCTACCAATAGTGAGCCCTGTCTGTGAGAAACTGTTGGAGAATTTCTTCTTTCCTAAGACAAATTCAGTGAAATTGTTCCCCCAGTTTCTCTGCCCACAAACAGGATGGAGAATTTTGAGAGGCCATTTGTGCATAGCTCTAATTTTAATGGACTAAAACTCATACAGTTAAGCAACCGGGGTTCTTTTAATCAAGCGACAGCCCTGGTAATAATTAAATGTTTTGAGTTGGCACATATTCCCTTACTGAAAAGCAATGGATAGTGCTGAACATTAGAAGCCATATATGACACACACACCCGCCCCCTGCTGAACCCATGCTAGCTTTGACAATTGCTCTTCCAAATCCCCAAAGACCCTTTTAAAGTCCAATGAATTAGAAATGATGTAAAACCGATCAGCAGATGTTTACCTAGAGGCTGCTGTCCTTGGTCTGCAACTCAATCTGCTAAAATCATTCCACAAGTTATCAGTTTTAGAGATCCGTCATAAAAGGTTAATAATACATCTTTATACATGAAGAAAAAAGGTCGATAAAACAGCAGTCATGCATTTCTATTTTTTTTGCTAGGAAATCGAGCCTTTCTTGTCTTTCTCCCAGATTTCCATTTCAGCAGTTAAGTGTATGGAATCTATTCTAGGACTGAAAAGGCAGGAGATAATGTCACTGAGCTGCCCGCCCTGCCTAATGCCAAGGTGTGAGCAAGGCTGAAAATCCGGCTGGTCACACTGGACTAAATTTCAGAGTATTTCAGTTCATTGTGTGGACAAAGAAGTTACCATGACCTGAGCTAGGTAAAGAGGTCACTGTACTGCAGTACATTATTATATCCTATTATCATAGCTGGAGGGGGTCTTGTGGTCCATTATGTCCAGGAGTGGGCAACTTGAGGCCCTCCAGGTATTGTTGGACTGGAACCCCCATCAGCCCTTGGCAGTATAGCCAATGGTGAGGGATGATGGAAGTTCACAGAAGCATAGAATAGTAGAATTGGAAGGGGCCTAGAAGGCCATTGAGTCCAGCCCACTGCTCAATGCAGGAATACAAGTCAAAGCATCCCTGACAGATGGCTGTCCAGCTTCATCTTGAATGCCTCCAGTGTGGGAGAGCCCACTACCTCCTTAGGTAATTAGTTCCATTGTCATATTGCATCCTTCTTCAAGTGTGTTGCCCAGAACTGGACACAGTACTCCAGATGAGGCCTAACCAGTGTTGAGTAGAGGGGAACTAGTACTTCACGGGATTTGGAAGCTATACTTCTATTAATGAAGCCCAACATAGCATTTTTTGCAGCGTCATCATATTGTTGGCTCATATTCAGCTTGTGATCAACAACAATTCCAAGATCCTTCTTGCTTGTAGTGTTGTTGAGCCATGTATTCCCCATCTTGTAACTGTGCATTTGGTTTCTTTTTCCTAGGTGCAGAACTTGGCACTTATCCCTATAAAATTTAATGCATTTTTTTTTCTGTCCTGAGCTCCAGCCTATCAAGATCACTTTGAATTTTGTTTCTGTCTTCCAAGGTATTAGCTATCCCGCCCAATTTTGTGTCATTTGCAAATCTGATAAGCATTCCTGCACCACCTCATCCAAGTCATGAATAAAAATGTTGAAGAGCCCTGGGCCCAGGACTGAGCCCTGCAGTAACCCACTTGTAACTTCTTTCCAGTTTGAGAAGGTCTTATTGATAAGCACTCTTTGAGTTCAATTCTTTAGCCAACTGTGGATCCACCAGATAGTTGTTTCGTCTAGCCCACTTTTAGCTAGTTTGCTAATCAGGATATCATGGGGCACGTTGTCAAAAGCTTTGCTGAAGAGATATATTATGTCCACAGCATTCCCACAGTCCACAAGGGAGGTTACCGGATCAGAACAGATTAGTCTGGCAGGATTTGTTCTTGACAAATCCATGTTGGCTCTGAGTAATACTGCATTGTTTTCAAGGTGCTTACAGATTGATTGCTTTATAATCTGCTCCAGAATTTTCCCAGGGATTGATGTCAGACTGACTGGTCTGTAGTTCCCAGGTCTGTAGTTCCGCATTTTTGCCCTTTTTGAAGATAGCGACAACATTAGCCCTCCTCCAGTCATCTGACATTTCACCCATCCTCCATGATTTCTCAAAGATAATAGACAGTGTTTCTGAGAGTTCTTCTGCCAGTTCATTTATTACTCTAGGATGCAATTCATCTGGTCCTGGAGATCTGAACTCATTCAGAGTATGAATGAATGCTTTGAATGCTTTGAATTCAAAGCATTCAAAGTTGAAGTCCAACAAGTTGTGGGCCTTCTCTGCTGTGGCACCCCAGTTGTGGAATGCCCTCCCCTTGAAGGCCCGATTGGCGCAGACTTTGGTTTCATTTCAGCGCCAAGTAAAAACATGGCTTTTTACCTAAGCCTTTGGGGGCTAAATGCATTCCCTAAAGTAGCACACTGTTTTAACTGTTTTAGTTTTTAAGTTGGTATTAGCTTGTTTAATGTTCAATATATTTTAGCTTTTTACATTATTTATTGTTTTATACTGTTTAAATTGGTTTTATCTGTACACTGCCCTGAGATCTTAAAGGTGGCGTACAGGTAGAATAGGGCGGGATATAAATGTTTTAAATAAATAAACAAACAGGCTATCAATGGCTACTAGTCTTGATGGTTCTGTTCTACCTCCAGTACCAGAGGCAGTCAGCTTATGTACACCAGTTCCTGGGGAACATAGTTGGGAGGGTGCTTTTGCACTCATGTCCTGCTTGGGGGTTTCTCGTGGGCAGCTGGTTGGCCACTGTGTCAACAGAATGCTGGACGAGATGGGCCCTTGGTCTGATCCAGCAGGGCAATTCTTATGTTCTT
Organism: Heloderma suspectum; assembly: GCF_057233095.1. Taxonomy (NCBI): domain Eukaryota; kingdom Metazoa; phylum Chordata; class Lepidosauria; order Squamata; family Helodermatidae; genus Heloderma; species Heloderma suspectum. Next base: position 7,169,575 of record NC_139465.1, on the reverse strand, counting down.
AACAGCTGGAGGACCACAAGTTGCCTACCCATGAGCATCGTCAACCCCCTACTCACTGCCCCAGTGTCTATAAGTCAGCCATCCTTTTAATAAACACATTTTGATTAACAAATGTAGGTAATGCAGACTGAAAGGACCCCCAATAAATGGCCAGGTTTCCAGAACTTCTTTCAGGCTGAAGGCTACATTCCACTTCAGAGAAGTGCTTGGAGGCAGGGATGGCAGAGAAATCCACCACGGATCTCGGTGAGGCCGAATGCCAGTGCATTCGGCCCCCCAAAATCTGTGGCAGAACAGCCTGCCAACCCCCTGCCCCTGCGCGGATCCCCCCTGGGATGAGACTTACCTGGGGCGGATCTTCCGGGCGGCGGCGGCTGCAGCGGTGGCTGGTATTCCGACCGGCTCCTGCTGCCGCTATTTCCAGTCTTGTTTAAAAAAAAAAAAAAAAAGACATGATAGGCTACGTAAAGATTTACATAGCCTATCATGGCTGGGTTTTAAAAAAACACACACGACGTGATAGGCTACGTAAATCTTTACGTAGCCTATCATGGCTGGGTGGGTTTAAAAAAACAAAACAAAACCGTGTACGCAAATAGCGGCGGCTATGGCCGCTGCCATTTGCGTTCCTTATTTTTGTCTGTCTGAATCTACGTAAATATTTACGTAGACTATGACGGTGAAAATAAAGGGGAACGCAAATAGCGTAGCGGGCGCTATTTGCGTCCCTTTTTGATTCGCCCTTTTAGCCTACGTAAAGATTTACATAGGCTAAAACGGTGAATTAAAAAGGGATGCAAATAGCGCCAGCTATGCTATTTGCGTTCTGCTTTATTTTCGCCGTCATGGTCTATGTAAATATTTACGTAGATTCAGATGGCCAAAAATAAGGAACGCTAATGGCGGCGGCCATAGCCGCCGCCATTTGCGTACACGGTTTTTTGTTTTTTTCCCCAGAGCCCTCCGCGGCCGGAAATCCGGCTGCGGATGGCTCTGGGCTGGGCTGGGCCTGGCCGGCTGCTCCATGGAGCTGCCGCGGAGCACAGCCGGCCATCGAGGATTCCGGGGGGGAGGAAAGGATCGCCTCCCCCCCCGTCGAGGATTCTGGGGGGAGGGACGGAACGCCTCCCCCCCATCAACATAATCCACGAAAGGTGAGTCACTTTCGTACATCCCTACTTGGAGGCCACATTCCAGTAGTGTGTGGGGCCAAAGGCAAAAAGGATAGGGAGAACATACCATAAATACCAGCATATGTTAGCTTCAAGCTCTTACTGCCAGTAACAAAGCCTCAGGACAGGCATTGCTACCTTTTTGAATGGAAGAAAACCCGAACAAAAGACAGGATACCACCAAATGATTGGTGGTTGGGGAAAAGGGGTAGGGCCAAGGGAAAGGGTATGTCTATCTGGAAAACTCCAGAGGGCTGCATTCAGACCGCAGGAGGGCTGAACATGGGTCCTGGGTATGAGATACTGAACCCCTGTTCTACTCGAAGACCTCCAGCATAGGAAAGCCAAACACCTCTCTAGGTAATTGATTATCTATAGTGTGTGTGTATTTATGGGGGTGGGGGAAGAGATTAAGGAGGTGACAGCGTTCTACAACGTTTGGAAAATTTAAGGCAAGCAAACAGAACAGAACAACTGAGGATTCCTGATCCATTAGTTCTGATCTAGAAACCCAACTGAGTAATTCATGAATTTAGATCAGGTGTGAAAGCATCCTGACCCTGTAGTAATTGTGCCCTGAATACCTTGCTTCTTCAGCCTCTGAACCCCCTTCTCCATGGTGTTCCGTACTGAAATCCAAATGTTGTGCTTGCAGAAATGTCCCACTTACATCATACTTAAACAAAACAAAATGGCAACACTTCGTTCTTTAAGTCTTGAATATAAATGTTAAGGTGACGATGTTATTGTACAACACCACTTGCCCAATTCAGTAGTTTTACACCTACATTCCCCTCAACACCCCTAAATATGAAAGTGTTTATAATTGCCAAGGGGGGAAATCATAATTAAGGAACATTTCAAAAATGTGCAAGCAAATGCAAGTTAAGAAGATATGCTTGATAATTTGTATGCATTGTTGTGTTCATTTCTCCTAATACATGCATTTGTACACACTTTTCCCAAAGTAAACACATCTTTTGCAAGCAGCTTTCTGGATATAATACATGGCTAAGTGCTATGGTCCATGGGGTCACGAAGAGTCGGACACGACTGAACGACTGAACAACAACAACAACAAAGTGCTATTTTCCCTAATATCCACACGTTTGTATGCATTTTATTATTACTGGTGAATTCTATTGCACAATTTGGAAAAGTGTGAATTTGGAAGGAGAGCTGAGTTTCGTGTATCAGGTCAAAAGTGTGAAATTTGCTAAGTTCGCATCAAAATGCAGACTGAACACATTTCTCCTCCATTCCTCGATGAAATATTGCTTCGCATTCAAAAGGGCAACTGTGGCAAGCTTGTTCTGTCACCATGCCTGGTTGAAGCTGTAATTAGAAGCTGACTTGTTCAAGACGTTTGGGAGCCTCAGAGGATTAATTAGGTCTGATATTTATTTCTCCAGATATGAAAGCCAGATGTGTGCAGTTAAACACAAAACCTTAGGGAGAGCCCATCCCGGACTTATTTTCCCATCCCCGGGGGCCAGAAGGAAAGGAAAGTTGCCCACCCAGAATTGATGCTTGAAATGAACATGAAAAAGTATCACTATCCTTTGACTCAAGGGTATTTCATCCGCATCATGTCTGATTGAGTCCTATCATTCAATTTCATCTTGGCACTTCCACAGCCTACATGAGACACATTCGGGCATGGCTTTTTTTTCTGGCTAACAAAACAGGTGAGCAAGTAAGGCTTAAGTTGCAATCCTATCCATACTCACCGGGGCTTACTTCTGCATTAGACATGTACAGGATTGTAGTGGTAGTTCCTTAAGCTTAAGACAAAAGTTAAACGGGACATTCCATTGATTACTTTACCATTTTAGCTCAAGAGCTTGAAAGGGGCAACACACTGCCTGTGTACAACAAAATGGAGATTATGATCAAACAAAAATATAGAAGATGATATGCTAACCCCTACTAGAACCTGGCTCTCCTGTTGTTCTTCTTGTTGTAGTACAATTTTATACAGAGCCAGTGTGGCGTAGTGGTTAGAATATTGGACTGGGGCTTGGACAACCTGGGTTCAAGCCCCTGCTTGGCCATGAAACTCACTGGTTGACTTTGGGCCAGTCATTGACTCTCAACCTAACCTACCTCACAGGGTTGTTGTGAGGACAAAATGGAGAGGAGGGGGGATACTGTATGCCACCTTGGGCTCCTTGGAAGAAAAGGCAGGATAGAAATGTAACAAATAAAAATAAATAAATAAATAAAGCTATTAATAGTATTTTCATAGCAATCCAACTTTCTTTATTCTGCTCAGTTTCTGATTGATGGCTTTTTTTTGGCTTCACATATTGGTTGCTGCTACTTCAATTGTTAACTTACTAGTTTTGGTTTTGGTTTGTTTGGTATATTATATTTTATGCATTGCTGCAAGTCACTTATGAGGGTTTTACCTTAAAAAAACAAACAAACAAACAAACAAACAAAACAGGATACAAATACTAAAAGTTGTTCAGGCAGGCATTTGGGGTGGGTTAAGGTATTTTAGAAAACGTTTTTATCATAGAATTTTATTGTTTTAAACTGTTTCATTATACGCTGTACATCGCCCAGAGTATGGCTGCAATCTTGTATCCACTTATGTGGTAGTAAGCAATACAACTGACTGGGCCTTACGTCTGAGTAAGGGTGTGTGTGTGTGTGTGTGTGCGCGCGCACACATGTATAGTGAAAGAAATAATCTAATAAGGGTGCAATCCTATGTCCTCTAGGCAGTGTCTGGGATCTGAGGTCAGAACCAGGACTCTGACCTTGGACCGCGCTCCCTACCCCCTCCCTCACTCCCAATAGCCAGCATGGTTCTTTCTGCACTGGCTATGTCTCTGCGCTCAGAAACAGAGGCGGAGATGGCAAAAAGGGGGCAGTCCTGGGGGCGGGGAGAGGAAAAGACAGCAGAAGCTGCTTTATGCAGCTTCTTATGCCTGCCTCAGCCTCCTTCGCTCCCCCTCCCTGAAGCCACACCTAGATGGGTGAAATCACCCATCTAGGGAAAATGCAGGGCTGTCGAAGCATGGAGGTGAGGATCGCCTCTGTGCTCTGCCCACTCTGTATTGGATACTCAGCAGCTTCTGACTTTGGGGGCTTCCAGCCATAAAAATAGGACTGTGCCGTAAAGCAGACAACTCAAAGCAATGGAAAATCTCAACAAAGAGGCCTAGGGATGTATGAAATGTACTTACCTTTCCACGGATTATGTTTATGGTGTGGGGGGAGGCATTCCGTCCCTCCCCCCGGAATCCTCGACGGGGGGGAGGTGCTCTGTTCCTCCCCCCCAGAATCCTCGATGGCCAGCTGTGCTCTGCGGCAGCTCAGCGGAGCAGCCGGCCAGGCCCAGGCCAGAGCCGTCCGCAGCCGGATTTCCGGCCGTGGAGGGCTCTGGGTAAAAAACAAAACAAAAACGCATATGCAAATGGCGGCAGCTACGGCCGCCGCCATTTGCATTCCTTATTTTTGGCCGTCTTAGTCTATGTAAATATTTATGTAGACTATGACGGTGAAAATAAAGGGGAACGCAAATAGCGTAGCGGGCGCTATTTGCGTCCCTTTTTGATTCACCGTTTAAGCCTACGTAAATATTTACGTAGGCTAAAACGGCGAATCAAAAAGGGACGCAAATAGTGCCCGCTACGCTATTTGCGTTCCCCTTATTTTCGCCGTCTTCGTCTACGTAAATATTTACGTAGACTAAGACACCAAAAATAAGGAACGCAAATGGCGGCGGCTGTAGCCGCCGCCATTTGCGTACGCGGGTTGTTGTTGTTGTTTTTTACCCAGCCATGATAGGCTACGTAAATCTTTACGTAGCCTATCACGTCTTCAAAGAAACAAACAAAAAAACCCCACAAGTCTGCAAATGGCGGCGGCAGTAGCCGGTCGGAAGACCAGCCGCCGCTGCCGGAGCCGCCGCCGCCCGGAAGATCCACCCCAGGTAAGTCTTGTCCCGGGGGGGGGGATCCACGGGGGGGGCAGGCCGTTCCGCTACAGATTTCGGGGGGCTGAATGCACTGGCATTTGGCCTCACCGAGATCAGTGGAAGAATTTTCTGCCATCCCTACAAAGAGCAGCACAACAAACAGAACAAAGAGAAGCAGCATCAGAAATCAAAGGCTCTGGGGAAAAGAACAGTTTTCAGCCAGCCCTGAAAAGCCATGAAGGAGGAGGCTGACAGGACCTCTCTTGGGAGAGAGAGAGAGCACCAGACTTGCCACAGAGAAGGCCCTGTACCAACACAACCACTGATGGACAAAGGGGTGGTACTGCAGGCTCCAGCACAGATCAGGTGACACAATGAGCCAATAGCATTCCATGTGGCTTAGAGCAGGAGCAGATTGCACTGACCGTAGAGGGCACCTCACTGTTTGATCATCTGCTGAACTGTCCACTGAGCCATTCTCTTGCCTGCAGGCCAGGCTAGGAGTCTGTGACTGGCCCAACATTACCCAGTAAGCTTCATGTCCAAGTGGGGATTAGAACATGGAACCTCTGCATCCCAGTCCAACACTCTAACCACTACACCATTCTCTTAGTATATGTGTGTGTTCATACTGGAGAAGGTGTTCCTTTAGATACTTGATTCTCAAGCCATATAGAGCTTTAACTCTCTCTTTTTTTTAATCCAGCAATTTGAATTGAGCTCACAAGTGGACCAGAAGCCAGTGTACTCCTTTTAGAACTGGCGAGAGATATTCCACTCAGCAAGTCCTGGCCCACAATCTAATTCCATGCTCTGGTAATGTCCAGGTTAAACTACTGCAATGTGTTATACATGGGGCTGCGTCTGAAGACTACTCTGAAATTGCATACCACCAGTCCTGGCTGGATCTTGAAGAGGTGGCCCAATCTCCCAGGACTGCAACACGTATTTAGGGAGAATCTGAAAACATGCGCACACTGCACAGATCTATCATTCCCTGTATTCACAGTGTTCAGGCAGTGGGGGTGGGAGGCTAAATAAAAAGGAGAAAGAGTTGGCTGAGAAACAACAATCTGAGACAAAAATTGGTGGAGGAGCAGGTGAAGATTTTCTTACCAGATATCTTCATACCAGGAAAGCCTTCACTTGCATTAGGCTTCTGTTAAAGAATACAGCCAGATCAGCATGGCTTATTCCACATATTCACCTGTTTCACAACTATAACATAAAAGACCTACAAACATAAAATAAATATAAATATATGCATTTTCCTCTTCCCCCAAATAGTTACTAATATTTATTCCTTTCTTTCTTTTCTTTTCTTTTCTTTTTTTGATAGGTTGTCAAAGCTAAGGATTTTTTAAATTCATTTTTTTCTAAATGTACGTAGTTTCCTGGAAAACTTCCTCACTGTTTTGCAGTTCGTAAACCTTAACCCATTTATGGTGTATCCAACAGACGCGCACAGTTCCAACAACTCAGCTGAAAAAACAAACGGCCCTTTCAATCCTGACTGTAGATGTAGGATTTGTCATCAAGCAAAATGAAGAAGAAGACGAAGAAGAAGAGGGAGAGGGAAAGTAAAACCTCTAAATTTGAAGTTAATAGCCAGCGCTACTGCTATGCATCTCATTACTCCTAGACATGGCAGGTTCTGGAGAACATCAACCAAATTAACATCAGCCAACGAGCCATGCCGTTCAGCTCTTAACGCTCCTTCTGGCTGCCACCGCTGTGTCCTGTATCATTAGGAATGTATCCAGCAAAGAGTGCCTCTCACCTTTAATCTCATCTACCTCTCTAATTTCAGGAGGGGGAGGGTTCTAGATGGGTCCCTTTAACTGAGCCCCCCTGCTGTCTTACACCACATTTTCCCAAACAAAAGCAAACAGTGGTTAAGAGGGTGTGCCTAATTTGAGGAATGGCTACACAGCCTTTATACACAGGCTTCTATTTCCCTCACTTTTTCCCAACAAGGGGGCTGATTGTGTTGCAATGACTTGATGTGAAGATTTCCCAGAGAGCTCTGCTCTGTGGTCTACTAGACACAAAGTAGTCCTTCACATCATGGTGGGCAAAGGCACTCTGAGGAGAGTGAATGTTACTCCGACTCATATGAAGAAACAGTTCCAGTTGAAGGGGAAATCAAAACTCTGTGAAGAGGAACCCGCACCCTTGCTTCCTCATCAACATGGCAGTAGCTTTAATAATCATAATAGCTGATTGAATTCAATCTGTCAGGAGCTGTGTAGCTGCCCCATGAGGTGAACCACTGAACTGCAGGTGGCAGCTTCAGGCTCTGGACTGACTCCACCCACTTAGGCTGGCCATTGGATCCTCCTGGACAGGAAGTAGTACAAAAGGACTTCCTGTTTCAGTTGAACCTTGCTCAAGCAGCAAGGTCTTAATAAGCTCTGGTGTGTTCCTGTACTCTTATTCTTTGGTTCTGACTTCTGACTTGCTCCTCTATCCTGCCTCCTTATTTGTCCTTTGGTCCTTGTTCTTTGCTCCTGGTTCCTGGCTGGCTGCTGGTTCACCAACTTAGCCTCTTTTGGTGGTTTACCACAACAAAGATGGTAAAGTGCAAGCATGTTCACATGGCAAGAGCTCATCATCCCTGTTAGATCTTTCTTCCATAAATTTGTCTCATCCTCTGTGAAAGCTATACCTAGGGTGACCATGTGTCCTCTTTTACAGAGGACAGTCCTCTATTTGAAGGGCTGATCTGTTCAATTCCAGTTTACAGATAAAGAACCATAAAAACTGTTGCCCATCAACTGTTAGCACCTGAATAGCAGACTGAACAGGTGGGCATGTCACTTGCTTATAGTCTTCCACAGTATGCTGAGATGTACTGTATATCTATTTAAATTATAATAACTACTTCTCAATTTGCGTCTCTCCATATAAATTAGCATGTGCAAATTGTATGAAAATCTGTGCCCTCCTTTGTCCTCTTCTTTGGTCTGGCATTTCTTCTTTTTTTGGCAGTTCATAAGTGGTCACCCTAACTTAGCCAATGGCCATCTTGACATCTTGTAGCAAATTCCACAAATGAATGGAGGAAGGTGGGCTGTGGTGGGTCTTCCTGGTTGCAGATATTCAAAAGAAATGGGGCCACTAACTAGAAACAATGTGCTAGATGGTGTGATTAAATTAATGCTTAATGTACATTAGTGAGGCCTAACCTATTTCACAGATAGAGGCTTCTTATCAAGTGAATGCAGTTTCTGTCAATGAAGACAATTTTAATCCAATTCTAAACTTAAAGTTTGGTTATTGCTACATCGAATAATCAAAGGAATTGTCCCTGAAATCTTCTTCAGGGCAGAAATCAGACATCTGTGCAGAATGGGGGAAGGGGAAGAAGCGTGAAACAACCTTTGTGCTCTTCTGGGCGGCAGGTGAAGACCTCTTCTATTTTCCAGGCATTTTCGCTTTTCAGTTTCCATTTTAAATCTGCTTACTGTATTTTAAATTTTTGTATTGCTGCTAGGTTCTTAAGTTATTTTTATTTTATACTGTAGTTTTGACCTTTTAAAATTTTATATTGTATTTTATTATGTTGTATTTTATGTTTTTAATTGTTGTGAACTGCACTGAGAGCTTTGGCTATTGGGCAGTATAGAAATATAATACATAAATAAATAAATGTAATAGTAAATAAATGTAAGATAAATGCAAATAAATAACATATTTAATAAATAAATAATAAATGTAATAATAAATAATATTAAATAATAAATAAATACATAAATACATAGAAGCTCAGCAAGATCAGCGTTACTTGATCACCAGGGAACCCAACATTTTGTTGGAGGTTCCAATTCTCTGGCACCTCAGACTGATTGGCTGAGCTGATGTGATGTCACCAAAATGGGTATAGCAGGGGCACAAAACCTCTTTCAGCCCAAGGGCCAATTTCCATTTTGGAAATGGTCCTGGGCTGCATTCTAGTGGTGGGAGGAGTCAAAAGCAAAAGGTGAGGGCCAATAACTGGCATATTTTAGTTTAAAGCTCTTCCTGCTCGTAACTAAACCCTTAGAAGAGGCATTTAGGGTGGGGGGGACTGCACAAAAGCAAGGAAACTACCAAACAGTTGGTGGTTGGGGGGAAAGAGGGTGGGTTTCAGGATTGAGCCCAGGCCCTCTGGTTTGATTTCAGACTCTGGTTCAGATTCAGAGATGGAGCTAGAAGAAGCCCAGCAGAGACAGTGTGTGAGGAAGAAGATTCCCCAGGACTCCCACGGAGTCAGTGAAGAACCTTCCCAGGGGCTTACCTAGGAGCAGGGCCAGGCTCAGAGACCATCTCCCCCTATGCCCCATGGGAGCTGAGAGGAGGTGGGAAGCAGCCCACCCAATTGGCTGCTCATCAGAAGTTGGGCCAGGAAGGACCTCCTTGATGGGAGGAGACCAGAAAGAGCCAGCCACACACGGCAGGGAACCCATCCACTTGAGCTGAAAAGCAACTGCCCTTCCTTCAGTAGCTCTCTCACCAAAAGATGCATTTTGCTAATTAGGCCTAGAGGGCAGCTCTTGGCATTTGTAGTCACTTCAGAGGTGGAGAGGTGCTATTAGCTGCGTAAAGAGTTTGTGGATTGCACAGCAAAGAGCCTCAGTTGCCACATTACTCAGTGGGAGGGCTTGGAATCCCTGAGAGCAGGGCTACAGAAAGGGGGTGTGGCCTTCTGTGGAACCTCTGAGGGATGGAATGGGATCCCTGCAGGGCCAGATTCGGCCGACGCCTGAGATCCTAGACCCCTGGGGTATAGAGGGAGAACGTGTAAACAATAGTATCCATGAAATGCAAGAAGCACAGTCCATGAGGCCCACTGCAATCCTTTGTACTGAACTTGTAGAACCTGGACTTCAAAGCCACCCCTTTAGCTACTGCAGACAACCCTGACACAAAGATCCCATTGACAGAAGTTGGCATTTCCAGTGCTACCACTGGCACGGGAACCATTAACCACAATGGCATGAATCTTAGCTTGTATGTACCAGCCTGGTCACAGTCATAAATATGAGAAGGCACACTTGTTCTGTGAGCTGCACGCCACGAAAAAAAGGAAAGGGAAAGAAAACCCTAGTTAGGCAGAAATGATGAATCCAGGGCCAACTTAAATCGATGATTAGGGGTTACGAAATATGGTATATATGCCTGGAAATAGATGTTCTCTTTCCTGAAGAAGTCCATGTCACTGGTCATGTCACTTTGTGTGGAAAGCTGTTGAGGAGGGGTGGGGTGGGGGTTGTGGCATGTGCTGAAATGTAACCTTAATGGTAATTTAAAAATGAGTCAAGGGTTTTGTGTAGGCAGCTCTGTCTGGATTCAATCAGCAAGTGAACGGCTTATGTTTCTCTGATATAATCAAAGAATTAACCAAATTGTCTAAGCGAGACTCTTGCTGTCTCAGGACCTCTGGTTGCTTCTGATTTTTTTAAAAAAGAAATTTGCACGCATATATTTTCATGAACATTTTATGCAGCCGGGGTGGGCTATGAAGCAAGTACAAATAATGGGGTGGTGCCTGCACAGAGAGGAGTCCAATAAAGCCGTGTTCTCCTTCCTTCTGTACGCAGACTTGGGCATGTGTGCCAGCAAAGTGACATATGGGAGAATGGGAGCTCCATGCCCACCTCCCGTAGCTCCAACATGTCTTGGACATCTCCATGCCCTAGACATTGAGCATGGGTATCTTGCATTAGAAAGAGAGGAACCACTGGATGGGGATAAGAGAAGCACATATAGACATCCTGTTTTCCCTAACATCATGTGTGTGTGTGTGCGTGTGTGTGTGCGGTGAACATAGGAAGCTGCCTTATGTTGAGTTGGACCACTGGTTCTGTATTGTCTACACCTGGGGTCTCCAACATGGTGCCTCCAACACACATGCTCTGATGCCTATCCCTTCTGATTTTAATGTTATTTCTTAAGGTTCTTTCAATTAATTATTTTTAACTTGCATCCTGCAAAGCTCTCCTGCTCTCCAGTACCATCTGCCTCCAGCCATTTGCCTCTTCCACCTCTTTCCTTTTGAGCCACTTAAAAACGGCAGACTTACTTCTGTTGTGGATTATCTTTTATCCCCATTATCACTACCAATGCGTGCCAGAGTCTGGGCCGTGGTTTTTATTTGGATAAAAATCTTCCATACTGCAATAAAGAAGAACCCTATTCTGACAAATACCGTGAGGCAGATTTCTTCCGAATGGTTTAGAGCCATCCCTATATAGGAAGACAGTTCTTTTGAGGATACATGATTTGCAGAGATTTTTATATTAAAAAGGGAAGTCCCATTAAGATGCTATTGGATTAGTCTAGAACACAGAGGCAGAAGAGATTGGCTGTCATGCCTAATCTTCCTGAAAAATGTCTCAGGTCAAAGCACTGGCTTTGTGTTTGGGGCCTCAAACCCTCACCTCTGCTTTATGCTTAGGTTCTTAGGCAAGTTACTTTTCTTTTAGTCTTGTCAGTTTGACTTCTAGGAAATGAATGTTTTGTGACTGGTCATGCTCACTATGGCAGCCATTGTATAAATGGGCAATCCCACTCCCATGGCAGACATATTGTGAGACTGCCCACAACGCTCTCTCAAAATTCCAGATGTGCCCATCAGCCCAAAAAGGTTGGAGTCCCCTTGTCTATGCCAGCCTTCCCCAACCAGGTTCCCTCCAGATGTGTTTGACAGTAACTCATATATCACCCCCAATCAGCACAGATATTGGCCATGCTGGCTAGGGATGATAGGAGATGTAGTCCAGCACATCTGGAGGGCACCCAGTTGTGGAAGACCAGCCTACACTTCCTGCCAGGGTTTAAGAAGTGGGTCTTTCCTAGCACTACCTAGAGATGCCACAAACTGAGCATGTTAAGCAATCTTCGGAGCTCAAAGGGATCTTCTGCACACAAAGCCTACCCATTTTACTGCAGTACATGCTATTTTATTTCAAGAATGTTTTCCTTAAGAAGATAAGAAGAGCTGTACTGGATCAGACCAAGGATTCATCTAGTCCAGCATTCTGTTCACACAGTGGCCAACCAGCTGCCACAGGAAACCTACAAGCAGGATACGAGTGCAACAGCACGCTCCCGCCCAAGTTCCCCAGCAACTGGTGAACACAGGAATACTGCCTCTGAATGATACTAGAGATAACACAGCACCACTATGACTAGATCCATTGATAGCATCCTCCTCCATGCATTTACCCAACCTCCTTCTAGGGATGTATGAAAGTCACTTACCATTTCGCGGATCTGCTTCATGGTGGTGGTGGGGGAGGCACTCCGTCCCTCCCCCCGGAATCCTCGACGGGGGGGGAGGTGATCCGGTCCTTTCCCCCAGAATCCTCAAAAGCCGGCTGTGCTCCGTGGCGGCTCTGCGGAGCAGCTGGCCAGGCCCAGGCCAGGGCCGTCCGCAGCTGGATTTCTGGCCGTGGAGGGCTCTGGGTAAGGAAAAAAAAATGCGTACGCAAATGGTGGCAGCTACGGCCGCCGCCATTTGCGTTCCTTATTTTTCTTCGTCTTAGTCTATGTAAATATTTACGTAGACTAAGACAAAGAAAAATAAGGAATGCAAATGGCAGCGGCCGGAGCCGCTGCCGCCATTGGCGTATGCCTTTTTTTTTTTTTACCCAGACGTTTTAGGCTACGTAAAAACTTACGTAGCCTATCACGTCTGGGTAAAAACAACAACAACCGCGTATGCAAATGGCAGCGGCACCTATGGCTGCTGCCATTTGCGTTCCTTATTTTTCTTCATCTTTTTTTTTTTTTTTTACAGAGACGTGATAGGCTACGTAAAAACTTACATAGCCTATCACGTCTCTTAAAAAAAAAAAAAAAAGACAAGACTGCAAATGGCGGCGGTGGCAGTCAGTCGGAAGAGCAGCCGCCGCCACCGCCGCTGCCGCCTGGAACATCCGCCCCAGGTAAGTCTCGTCCCGGGGGGAATCCCCGGGGGGGATCCGCAGGGGGTGGGGGGGCAGGCTGTTCCGCCACAGATTTTGGGGGGCCGAATGCACTGGCATTCAGCCTCACCGAGATCCGTGGCAGAATTCAATGACATCCCTTTTTTAAACCCATCCAAACGGGTGGCCATCACTATGTCTTGTGGTAGCAAATTCCATAGTTTGACTATGCGCTGTGAGAAGAAGTGCTGAAGTGCTGATCTGTCCTGAATCTCCCACCAGTCAGCTTCATGGTATGACTCCATTGCGTTCTAGTATTAGGAGAAAGTGAGAAAAATGTCTCCTTGTCCACATTCTCCACACCATGCATATCTCCCCTTGTCATGTCTCCCCTTACTCCCCTTTTTCCAAGCTAAACAATGCCAGCTGTTGTAACTTTCCCTCATAGGGGAGATGCTCCAGGCCCTCGATCATTTCAATTGCCCTTTTTTAACTTTTTCCAGCTCTACAATATTCTTTTTTAGGTGCAGTGAAAACAGTGGTACACAGTATTCTAACTGTGGTCGCATCCTAGATTTGTAGAAGGACAGTATGATATGGGCAGTTTTATTCTCAATTCCTTTCCTAATTCCTTATCTTACCTTTCCCTACCAAAAAAAAGGAGTTGCTCAAAGTGACCTAGAAGCTAAAATTACAAGAATCATTAAAATATATTAATAAACTAAAAGTAGTGGTAAACACACACCCCACCCTCCCAACCAAAAGCAATAATAAATAAATAACACTTAAGCAACAGCAGAGTCAAATGCTTGTGTAAAAATAAATGTCTGCCCTTGCTTGTTGTTGTTGTTCAGTCGTTCAGTCATGTCCGACTCTTCGTGACCCCATGGACCATAGCACGCCAGGCCTTCCTGTCCTGCGCTCTCTCCCGGAGTGTGCTCAAGTCCATATTCATTGCATCAGTGATGCTATCTAGCCATCTCATCCTCTGCCGTCCCCTTCTCCTTTTGCCTTCAGTCTTTCCCAGCATCAGGGTCTTTTCCAGAGAGTTTTCTCTTTGCATTAGGTGGCCAAAATATTTGAGCTTCAGCTTCAGTATCTGTCCTTCCAATGAGCACTCAGGGTTGATTTCCTTTAGGATTGACTGATCTGTCCTCCTTGCAGTCCAGGGGACTCGTAAGAATCTTCTCCAGCACCACAGTTCGAAAGCATCGATTCTTTGGCGATCAGCCTTCCTTATAGTCCAGGTCTCACAGCCATACGTTGCTACTGGGAAAACCATAGCTTTGATTAGATGGACCTTTGTCGGCAAGGTGATGTCTCTGCTTCTTACTATGCTGTCTAGGTTTGCCGTAGCTTTCCTCCCAAGGAGCAAGCATCTTTTAATTTCATGGATACAGTCACCGTCTGCGGTGATCTTGGAGCTCAAGAAAATAAAATCTGTCACTGCTTCCATTTCTTCCCCTTCCATATGCCAGGAAATGATGGGGCCAGATGCCATGATCTTCGTTTTTTTAATGTTGAGTTTCAAACCAGCTTTTGTACTCTCCTCTTTCACCCTCAACAAGAGGCTCTTGAGATCCTCTTCACTTTCTGCCATTAGGGTGGTATCATCTGCATATCTGAGGTTGTTGATAATTCTCCCGGCAATCTTAATTCCGACCTGTGATTCATCCAACCCGGCGTTTCTCATGATGTACTCTGCATATAAGTTAAATAAGCAGGGCGACAATATGCAGCCTTGTCGTACTCCTTTCCCAGTTTTGAACCAATCAGTTGTTCCATGTCTGGAGCAACTCCTCTTGCTTCTTGGCCCTTGTACAGATTTCTCAGGAGACAGGTAAGGTGGTCTGGTACTCCCATCTCTTTAAGAATTTGCCACAGTTTGTTGTGATCCACACAATCAAAGGCTGTAGCGTAGTCAATGAAGCAGAAATAGACATTTTTCTGGAATTCTCTTGCTTTCTCCATGATCCAGCGAAAGTTGGCGATTTGATCTCTAGTTCCTCTGCCTCTTCGAAACCCAGCTTGTACTTCTGGTAGTTCTCGGTTCGCATACTGCTGAAGCCTAGTTTGTAGGATTTTGAGCATAACCTTGCTGGCATGTGAAATGAGCGCAATTGTACGGTAGTTTGAACACTCTTTGATGTTGCCTAGTGATGTACGAAAGTCACTTAACCTGGTCCTGCAGCTTGCTTCGCGGTGGGGGGGAGGCGCTTCGGTTCTCCCCCCCGAAGTTCAGACTGGGGGGGGAGGCACCCCGTCTCGCCCGGCTGAAATTCAGGCCGGGTGGGGAGGCGCCCCGCCTCGCCCGGCCGAAATTCAGGCCGGGGAGAAGCGCCCTGTCTCCCCGGCCGTGAAATAAAAAAGTGAATGAAAAAAACAACAACACACACCCATGATAGGCTACGTAATGATTAACGTAGCCTATCACAGCTAGATTTCCAAAGTCAGCCATGATAGGCTACGTTAATTGTTACGTAGCCTATCACGGGTGACTTTGAAAAAAAAAAAGCACGTACGCAAATGGCGCCGCCGCCATTTGTGTTCCTTATTTGGGCCTGGGTAGTCTACGTAAAGATTTACATAGACTAAAGCGAAAATAAGGGCAACGCTATTTGTGTTGCCCTTATTTTTGCCGTAGTCTACGTAAATCTTCACGTAGACTACCGGGACCAAATAAGGAACGCAAATGGCGGCGCCCATGGGCGCCGCCATTTGCGTACGCTCCTTTTTTTCTTTTCAAAGACACCCGTCATAGGCTACATAATGATTTACATAGCCTATCATGGCTGACTTTGGAAATCTAGCCGTGATAGGCTACATAAATCGTTACGTAGCCTATCATGGGTGTTTGTTTTTTTCTTCACTTTTTCATTTTGCGGCCGGGGAGACGGGGCACTTCTCCCCGGCCTGAATTTCAGCCGGGTGAGGTGGGGTGCCTCCCCCCCCCGGCCTGAATTTCGGCCGGGCGAGGCAGGGCGGGGCGCCTCCCCCCCCGCCTGAACTTCGGGGGGAGAACCGAAGCGCCTCCCCCCCACCGCGAAGCAAGCTGCGGGACCAGGTAAGTGCCTTTCGTACATCCCTACATTCGAGGGAGGTAAGTGCCATCCCGGGGGGGCGTGGCGGAGAATTTCACCAACAATTTCGGGGGGCCGAATGTGTTGGCATTCGGCCTCCCCGGGATTCGTGGAGAAATTCACAGCCATCCCTAGTGTTGCCCTTCTTTGGAATTGGAATGTAAACTGACCTTTTCCAGTCTTGTGACCACTGTTGAGTTTTCCAAATTTGTTGGCATATTGAGTGCAGCACCTTAACAGCATCATCTTTTAGTATCTTAAATAGCTCAGCTGGAATACTGTCATCTCCACTAGCTTTGTTCTTAGTAATGCTTCCTAAGGCCCATTTGGCTTCACTCTCGAGGATGTCCGGCTCAAGTTCAGTGACCGCACTATCATGGCTATCAGGGACATTCAGATCTTTCCTGTATAGTTCTTCTGTGTATTCTTGCCACCTCTTCTTAATCTTATCTGCTTCTGTTAGGTCCCTGCCTTCTTTGACCTTTATCATGCCCGTCTTTGCACAAAACGTTCCCTTGAGATCTCCGATTTTCTTGAAGAGATCTCTAGTCTTTCCCATTCTGTTGTTTTCCTCGATTTCTTTGCATTGTTCATTTAAGAAGGCCTTCTTGTCTCTCCTTGCTATTCTCTGGAACTCTGCATTCAGTTGGATATATCTTCCCCTTTCCCCCTTCCTTTTCGCTTCCCTTCTTTCCTCAGCTACTTGTAAAGCCTCATCAGACAGCCACTTGGCTTTCTTGCATTTCTTTTTCTTTGGGATGGATTGAGTTGCTGCCTCCTGAACAATGTTATGGACCTCCGTCCATAGTTCCTCAGGCACTCTGTCTATCAGGTCTAATCCCTGAAATCTATTCCTCACCTCCACTGTATATTCATAAGGGATATGATTTAGATCATACCTGAATGGTTTAGTGGTTTTCCCTATGTTCTTCAATTTAAGCCAAAATTTTGCAACAAGAAGCTCATGATCTGAGCCACAGTCAGCTCCAGGTCTTGTTTTTACTGACTGTATGGAGCTTCTCCATCTTTGGCTGCAAAGGACATAATCAATCTGATTTCAATATTGGCCATCTGGTGATGTCCATGTGTAGAGTCGTCTCTTGTGCTGTTGGAAAAGCGTGTTTGCTATGATCAGCGTGTTGTCTTGGCAAAACTCTATTAGCCTTTGTCCTGCTTCATTTTGTACACCAAGGCCATGCCTGCCTGTTATCCCGGTGATTTCTTGACTTCCTGCTTTAGCATTCCAATCCCCTATGATGAAGAGGACATCTTTTATTGGTGTTAGTTTTAGAAGGTGTTTTAGGTCTTCATAGAACTGATCAACCTCAGCTTCTTTGGCATCAGTGGTTGAGGCATAGACTTGAATTACTGTGATGTTTTATGGTTTGCCTTGGATTCATACTGAGATCATTCTATTGTTTTTAAGATTGTACCCCAGTACTGCTTTTCCCACCCTTTTGTTGACTATGATGAGTGCTACTCCATTTCTTCTACGGGATTCTTGCCCACAGTAGTAGATATGATGGTCACCTGACTTGAATTCGCCCATGCTTGTCCATTTTCGTTCGCTGATTCCCAAGATGTCGATGTTCAATCTTGCTATCTCATGTTTGACCACCTCCAGCTTACCTTGATTCATTGATCTTACATTCCAGGTTCCTAAACAATATTGTTCTTTACAGCATCGGATTTTCTTTTCACCACCAGACACATCCACAGCTGAGTGTCCTTTCGGCTTTGGCCCAGCCGCTTCACTCTTTCTGGCGCTACTTGGAAATTCCCTCTGCTCTTCCCCAGTAGTATATTATTGGACACCTTCCGACCTGAGGGGCTCATCTTCCAGCATGATATCTTTTAGCCTTGTGATACGTTCCATGGGGTTTTCTTGGCAGGAATACTGGAGTGGGTTGCCATTTCCTTCTCCAGTGGACCACATTTTGTCAGAACTCTCTGCCATGACCTGTCTGTCCTGGGTGGCCCTGCACGGCATAGCTTATGGCTTCACTGAGTTACGCAAGCCCCTTCACCACAACAAGGCAGTGATCCATGAAGGGGCTGCCCTTGCTGGTGGAATACAATTAATTTTGTCTATCATAATCTTGATGGCAGAATTTTCAGCACAATCTTATGCATGTTTCCTCAGAAGTGTGCATGGAATTGATCCCAACACAGTGTGTATAGGATTGAAACCGTAGCCAATTAATCAATTAGCTTAATTGATTAAATATATTTTGATCAATTATGAAGGTGCTGCCAAATTATTGGGTTGCATCCAACTGTGTTGTCTCCCAGTGGAAAGAAACCACTGGCAGAATGGATTTTCCCTTCCCCTTCCATCCCTCCCCCACCCCCAAATCACTCTGGGGGGGGGGGTTGGGGAGCCTTTGGAGAAGATTTGGGATGCATCCAGAGAGCTGCAGTGGGGAGGAGAAGACAAGGAAGTCCCATTGCGTGAGGAGAAGTCCCATTGAGTGAGTGGACTTCTGCTTGTGCAAAGGTTGAATCCAACTCATTATTTTTAAATAATGGTTTTAAATATGAATACTTTGAAAATTAAGGCCAGCAGCTGTCATCTTAGGAGAGATGTTCCCCCATCTCTTCATCTGTACATGTGCAGACAATGCTTGGTATATGAATAACGTTTTACAGGTGTATCCCTATTTTAATCTGTGTAGCGTAGATTAAGAGAGCATACTCCATAGTCACTCAGGACTGTTTCAAGAACAGCAACAAAAACCCCCGATAGAAGAATGTATTTTTATTCATTTTTTAAACTAGATATTTTTTAAAACATTTATTACATTTATAACCCAGCTTTATTCCAAGTTCCTCCTCCCCACCCCGCTATATTTTATAATCGCATCAAGCCTGTAAGTAGAGTAGGCTGAGAGTTGGATTCACTCAGCTCAGGCAATCCTACTATTGCTCATGTTATTCCCCAGCCATCTTTGGGATTCTCCCCTGTCTTGCCTTTCTGCTTCCTTCACCTCCCCTTCCCACAGGGCCAAAACAGACATTACTTAAAACGTGTGTCTAGTGGTTATATCTTTTAAAATTATTTTTACTCTAGAGTAGGTGCAGGGGCCTCAGTCCCAATCAGGATTCTAGCATCGGGGGTAGTGGGGCTTTTAAGATCTGGATCAGGGCCTCTACACCTACTCTAGTGTAAAAATAAAAAGAAGTAATACCTCAGAGGTAGGGCACTTTTGGCGTTCCAGATTTTTTGGCCTGCAACTCCCATCAGCCCTTGACAGCATAGCCAATAGGGATCATGGGAGTTGTAGGCCGAAACATCTGGAGGGCTCTCCATTGGTAGGGATTGTAGCACAACTTATTTCTTTTTTCCTAAGGGGGTGTTGTTGTTTGTGCTAGACATACATGGAGAGCAATGTCTGTCTTGGACCATACCTTCTTCCAGCGCTGGTCTTGCAAAATATGCAATGAAGGCTGGAAAAGTTTTCTTTCTTTCTTTCTTTCTTTCTTTCTTTCTTTCTTTCTTTCTTTCTTTCTTCTCTTTTTCTCCCCAGGAGCAATGTAATAATGCTAATGGAGGGGAGAATGGGAAAGAGGAAATGTTTCGCTAACGTGGAGAATTTCTGGCCGCGCACCTTCTGAGGCCTGTTTGTCAGGGGAAAAAGGAAATTGGTGGCTGGCTGAAATCTGAGCTGCTCCAGCTGCAGTCTTTAAATACACACTTTTTTTTTTTCAGGCACACTGGCGCTTCAGTTTGGGGGTTATTAGCAGATGCTGAAATGCTTTTGCCCCCACTTCACATGGGACCTTTGCGTGCTGTGGTTTTCAAGCCAGTGTTCAGGTGATTTGAGTGGTGGTGCGGGGGGGGGGGGCGGAGAAGCAAATGAATGCGTGAGGGGGAGGTGAAGGAGGCAAAATGTCATTTTCAGAGAAGCAAGAAATACTTCAGGCTCCTTGAC
This sequence comes from Heloderma suspectum, assembly GCF_057233095.1. Classification (NCBI taxonomy): domain Eukaryota; kingdom Metazoa; phylum Chordata; class Lepidosauria; order Squamata; family Helodermatidae; genus Heloderma; species Heloderma suspectum. Next base: position 7,149,550 of record NC_139465.1, on the reverse strand, counting down.
GAGAGGCTAATAAAGGGCTTTTTGTGCGGGGCTTGGCCGGGGCGGTGTCAAACCAAATCACTTGCACAACGCAGAGTAACGCTATCTGAAATTAAACTCTGGCCTCTGTTTACAAGACGCCTCCTCATCTCCCCCTGCCCCCACTTTGTAAGAAATTGGTGGCAATGGCAGGGGGGTGTTTATATGTGTGTGTCTGGGGGTGGGGGCAGACATACCTTTCTTTTTCTTTTCTTTTCCTTTTTAAAATTATACTTATCACCAACCAATGTCAAATACATGTTACATATACAAATATAGCAGCGCATCCAAATATTAAAAGGAAAACTACATAGCAACCTAATACTTGCCTATTCCCTGTCCGTTCAGACAGTAACCGACACATGTATATGTCCAACCTCTCATCTGTCCACTAGCTTCCCTACAAATACACTTCTTAGGGCACAATCCTACGCATGTTTAGACAACAAAAAAGTCCTATAACCCCCAGCATGCCCCAGCCAGGACGTTTTTCTGTCTAAACATGCACAGGACTGCACCTTTAATTTATTTTAAAAGATTTCCTCTGTACCTAGTAGAAGTAAATGCAAATATTAATGGTCTTAAGTAGACATATCATCATAAAAATCCATTTATACATTGACATAAAAAGGTCTTAAAGAGTCCTATTAATAATCATTAAGAATCTGGATTGGACACTCTTTGCACTGCTGTTTATTAGATGCAGACATTTCTGAAGCCAACTGGAGAACAAAAACAGATGAGCAGCTTCCCAAGGCTTTGACACCCATCTCTCCTCCCTTACGGGTGAAGAAAGGAGCTGCAATAGGAACAGACCCCATCCTATCCCCCCCGCCTGCCCGCCACCACTGGCAAATGAGAATTCAGCCTCACCCTCCTTTCCTGTCTGATCCAGTGGAAGAAGTCAGGATGTTCAGGAGCAGGCCATAGCCATCCTAAAAGTTGGGGGGGGGGGGCTCCAAAAAGTAGTGGGGGGGAAGTTTACCTGGTTTGCAGGACTTCTAAAGACAAAATTGTAAACTGTTCTTTAATCATTTCTTTGTAAAAAAAAAAATGGGGGGAGATAAAATTTAGGGGTGCAGCCCTCCCCCAGTTCACCTCTGGCTACAAGCCTGGGCAGGAAGAACAGAGAATAGTGTCAAGAGATTCCCACATGATCCTCTGCTTTCACTATCATGCATGGAGCATGGAACGCATCAGCAAGAACTGGAAAATTGTAAGTGGGAGATTTTGTAACAGAGCTCAGTTACCTTTCTCATGAATGCCATTTCATCTCTGACTACTTCTCCTTAAAAAAAAAAATGGTATTGTTACTGGAGGAGCATATGTGCTGCTGATGGAAAGTTCTGTGTAACTCCAAAGCATGCATACCCTTTTATGTGTTTGGTGTAAGAAACACTGCCTACCCATTTGGTGTAGTGGGGTATTGAGCCAGCCTTCCCCAACCTGGTACACTCCAGCTACGGATATCAGAGATATCCAAAATGGATTCTCACTACTTTGGAGTTGTATTCCACAGTAGATTGGCATCTTCTGAGTCACAGGGATTCTGCACACTTGTGGAACATGTTTTTACTTCTCAGAATTGTCGATAGATTTAGTCATATGAAAGTTACTGGAAAATATGCTAATATAAGGAAAGGTTCCTCCTGTGCAAGCACCGGGTCATTACTGACCCCTAGAGGGACGGCGCTTGCGCTGGCGTTTTCATGGCAGACTGTAGTGGGGTGGTTTGCCATTGCCTTCCCCAGTCGTGACTACCTTTCCCCCAGCAAGCTGGGTCCTCATTTTACCAACCTCGGAAGGATGGAGGGCTGAGTCGACCTGAGCCGGCTACCCGAGACCCAGCTTCTGCTGGGATTGAACTTAGGTCGTGTGGGGAGAGTTTCGGTTGCAATACTGCCACCTACCACTCTGCGCCACACGAGGCTCTATGCTAATATACACACCTTTAAAAAACAAACCTATTTTAGACATCTCTAATCTCTCTTCATACTTTGCCATTTGGATTGAAAAGGTTTAGCCCTGCCTTCTGATCCTGACTTGCACAATAAGTACAAATGGTAGAGGTGTCCAGTGCAGGGAAATCCGTCCCTCTTGGGGCTCGACAGATTTTCCCCAAGCCCCTGGCGTGGCTTGTGCTAGTGAGCCAAGCTGTGGGCTTCCCACTGGAATGCGAGGACTCCCAGCCCAGGAGGGAGAACCAGACATTAGCAAATAGCAACAGGATCACTGTGCACGAGGCTCTCCTTCTCCAGACAAGCAAGCCAGAGTCCAGGGAGAGGGGTGAATGTGCACACGAGCCTCTCCTTCTCCGGACAAGTAAGCCAGACTCCTAGGGGTCGAGCCACCAAAAGCTCAGCGGACTTGACCCCCCAGATGGATTCCTCTGCCATCCCTAACAAACAGTGATTTGCCATGTTGGGTGGGGAGGCAAATAACGATTTGCCCCTAACTAAGAATGGAAGGATGGACCATCATTCAGTAGTAGAGTCCAGGTTTGGCATACAGAAGGTCCCAGGTTTACTCTCTCACATCATCAGTACCCCCGTCATGGATCACTGCCTTGTTGTGGCGAAGGGGCTTGCATAACTCAGTGAAGCCATAAGCTATGCTGGGCAGGGCCACCCAAGACAGACAGGTCATGGCAGAGAGTTCTGACAAAATGTGGTCCACTGGAGAAGGAAATGGCAACCCACTTCAGTATTCTTGCCAAGAAAACCCCATGGAACGTATCACAAGGCTAAAAGAGATGACGCCGGAAGATGAGCCCCTCAGGTCAGAAGGTGTCCAATATACTACTGGGGAAGAGCAGAGGGAATTTCCAAGTAGCGCCAGAAAGAGTGAAGCGGCTGGGCCAAAGCCGAAAGGACACTCAGCTGTGGATGTGTCTGGTGGTGAAAAGAAAATCCGATGCTGTAAAGAACAATATTGTTTAGGAACCTGGAATGTAAGATCAATGAATCAAGGTAAGCTGGAGGTGGTCAAACATGAGATAGCAAGATTGAACATCGACATCTTGGGAATCAGCGAACTAAAATAGACAGGCATGGGCGAATTTAATTCAGGTGACCATCATATCTACTACTGTGGGCAAGAATCCCTTAGAAGAAATGGAGTAGCACTCATAGTCAACAAAAGGGTGGGAAAAGCAGTACTGGGGTACAATCTCAAAAACAATAGAATGATCTCAGTACGAATCCAAGGCAAACCATTCAACATCACAGTAATTCAAGTCTATGCCCCAACCACTGATGCTGAAGAAGCTGAGGTTGATGGGTTCTATGAAGACCTACAACACCTTTTAGAACTAACACCAAAAAAAGATGTCCTCTTCATCATAGGGGATTGGAATGCTAAAGTAGGAAATCAAGAAATCACCAGGATAACAGGCAGGCATGGCCTTGGTGTACAAAATGAAGCAGGACAAAAGCTAATAAGAGTTTTGCCAAGAGAACACACTGATCATAGCAAACACTCTTTTCCAACAGCACAAGAGATGACTCTACACATGGACATCACCAGATGGTCAATATCGAAATCAGATTGATTATGTCCTTTGCAGCCAAAGATGGAGAAGCTCCATACAGTCAGTAAAAACAAGACCTGGAGCTGACTGTGGCTCAGATCATGAGCTGCTTCTTGCAAAATTTCGGCTTAAATTGAAGAACGTCGGGAAAACCACTAAACCATTCAGGTATGACCTAAATCATATCCCTTATGAAAATACAGTGGAGGTGAGGAATAGATTTCAGGGATTAGACCTGATAGACAGAGTGCCTGAGGAACTATGGACGGAGGTCCGTAACATTGTTCAGGAGGCAGCAACTCAATCCATCCCAAAGAAAAAGAAATGCAAGAAAGCCAAGTGGCTGTCTGATGAGGCTTTACAAGTAGCTGAAGAAATAAGGGAAGTGAAAAGCAAGGGAGAAAGGGGAAGATATATCCAACTGAATGCAGAGTTCCAGAGAATAGCAAGGAGAGAGAAGAAGGCCTTCTTAAATGAACAATGCAAAGAAATCGAGGAAAACAACAGAATGGGAAAGACTAGAGATCTCTTTAAGAAAATTGGAGATCTCAAAGGGAACGTTTTGTGCAAAGACGGGCATGATGAAGGTCAAAGAAGGCAGGGACCTAACAGAAGCAGATGAGATTAAGAAGAGGTGGAAAGAATACACAGAAGAACTATACAGGAAAGATCTTCATGTCCCTGATAGCCATGAGAGTGTGGTCACTGAACTTGAGCTGGACATCCTCGAGAGTGAAGTCAAGTGGGCCTTGGGAAGCATTAGTAACAACAAAGCTAGCAGAGATGACAGCATTCCAGCTGAGCTATTTAAAATCCTAAAAGATGATGCTGTTAAAGTGCTGCACTCAATATGCCAGCAAATCTGGAACACTCAACAGTGGTCACAAGACTGGAAAAGATCAGTTTACATTCCAATTCCAAAGAAGGGCAACGCCAAAGAGTGTTCAAACTACCGCACAATTGCGCTCATTTCACATGCCAGCAAGGTGATGCTCAAAATCCTACAAACTAGGCTTCAGCAGTATGTGAACCGAGAACTACCGGAAGTACAAGCTGGGTTTCGAAGAGGCAGAGGAACTAGAGATCAAATCGCCAACGTTCGCTGGATCATGGAGAAAACAAGAGAATTCCAGAAAAACGTCTGTTTCTGTTTCATTGACCATGCTAAAGCCTTTGATTGTGTGGATCACAACAAACTGTGGCAAATTCTTAAAGTGATGGGAGTACCAGACCACCTTACCTGTCTCCTGAGAAACCTGTACGAGGGTCAAGAAGCAACAGTAAGAACCAGACATGGAACAACCGATTGGTTCAAAATAGGAAAGGAGTACGACAAGGCTGCATATTGTCACCCTGCTTATTTAACTTATATGCAGAGTACATCATGAGAAACGCCGGGTTGGATGAACCACAGGTCGGAATTAAGATTGCCGGGAGAATTATCAACAACCTCCGATATGCAGACGATACCACCCTAATGGCAGAAAGTGAAGAGGATCTCAAGAGCCTCTTGTTGAGGGTGAAAGAGGAGAGTGCAAAAGCTGGTTTGAAACTCAACATTAAAAAAACGAAGATCATGGCATCTGGCCCCATCACTTCCTGGCATATAGAAGGGGAAGAAATGGAAGCAGTGACAGATTTTACTTTCTTGGGCTCCAAGATCACCGCAGACGGTGACTGTAGCCATGAAATTAAAAGAGGCTTGCTCCTTGGGAGGAAAGCTATGGCAAACCTAGACGGAATAGTAAGAAGCAGAGTCCTTGCCGACAAAGGTCCATCTAATCAAAGCTATGGTTTTCCCAGTAGTAATGTATGGCTGTGAGAGCTGGACTATAAGGAAGGCTGAGCGCCGAAGAATTGATGCTTTCGAACTGTGGTGCTGGAGAAGACTCTTACGAGTCCCCTGGACTGCAAGGAGGTCAAATCAGTCCATCCTAAAGGAAATCAACCCTGAGTGCTCATTGGAAGGACAGTTACTGAAGCGGAAGCTCAAATATTTTGGCCACCTAATGCGAAGAGAAAACTCTCTGGAAAAGACCCTGATGCTGGGAAAGACTGAAGGCAAAAGGAGAAGGGGACGGCAGAGGATGAGATGGCTAGATAGCATCACGGATGCAATGAATATGAACTTGAGCACGCTCCGGGAGAGAGCGCAGGACAGGAAGGCCTGGCGTGCTATGGTCCATGGGGTCACGAAGAGTCGGACACGACTGAACAACTGAACAACAACAATCATCAGTACGCTGATGATACTGAGCTCTATTTCTCCTTGTTTTTGGAGTTGGCTGAGGCAGTGAAAGAAAGTGCTGGACCAGTGCCTGGTGGCTCTAATTGGCTGGATGCGGGCCAATAAACTGAAGCTAAATCCTGACAACACAGAAGCTCTGTGGATTGGTGGTTCACGAGTCCAGGAATTGGGTAAGCAATCTCTCCTGGACAGGATTGCATGCCCCCTGAAGGAGCAGGTGCAAAGTTTGGGAATACTCCTAGATCCATTCCTGCCAATGGAGCCCCAGGTGGATTCCGTGGCCCGGAGTGCTTGAGACTAGCTTCAGCTGATCCGCTAGCTATGGCCTTTCCTGGACAGGGATAACTTAGCCACAGTAGTACATGCTGTGGTAACTTCCGATTAGACTATTGCAATGCACTTTTCATGGGGCTGCCCTTGAAGACAACTCGGAAGTTGCAGTTAGTGCAAAATGCAGCAAGACTGCTGACTGGAGCATCTCATAAAAATCATATAACACCAGTTTAAAAGGAATTGCACTGGCTGCCAATACACTTTCAGTCAGAATTCAAGGTTTTGGTGATGACATTTAAAGCCCTAAGTGGCTTGGGACCTTGATATTTGAAGGAGCACCTCCCCCTATATATGCCTGCCCGAGGACTGAGATCTGTTGGAGAGGCCCTCCTCTGCATCCAACCAGTACAAGACGTACACTATGGTGGGATGTGGGAGAGGGCCTTCTCTACTGTGGCACCCTGGTTGGCACAGACACTGGTCTCATTTCAGCACCAAGAAAAAACATGGCTTTTTACCAAATACATTTAGGGCGAAATACATTCCCTAAAGTAGCACACTGTTTTAACTGTTTTATTGTTTTAGATTTTAATTGATATTAGCTTGGTTAATGGTTTAATATGTTTTTAGATGTTTAAATTATTTATTGTTTTATATTGCTTAAATTGATTTTATGTTTATGCTGCCCTGAGATCTTAATGATATAGGGTGGGATACAAATGTTTTGAATAAATAATTAAAAACAATTCTAAAGGTAAGCTTGGGAAAGACCCCTGCCAGAAACCCTACAAAGGTGCTGCCCATCAGTATAGACAAGGAGCATTAAACATCAGGCCTGTGGGCCAAATCTGGACCATCTGGGATTCCAGTCCAGCCCTTCCCTTTCCCCCAACAGCCAATCATTTGGTGGTTCCTCACCTTTTGCATGATTTTTCAGTCCTTGAGCTGACAGAGATTCAACATCCCTGGCGTAGAAAAGACTGAGCTAGATGAACCAATGATTTGATTCTGTATAAGGCAGCTTCCAATACTCCTATGGGGGAATAACATAAGATCATAAGAAGAGCCATGCTGGATCAAACCAGGGGTCCATCTAGTCCAGCATTCTGTTCACACAGTGGCCAACCAGCTGCTCATGGGAAACCCGCAAGCAGACAGGAGTGCGGCAGCACCCTCCCACCCATGTTACCCAGCAACTGGTATACATGGTCATAGTGCCTCGGATACTGGAGGTCGCATATAGCCATCAGGGCTACTAGCCATTGATAGCCTTCTCCTCCAGAAATTTTTCTAACCCCCTTTTGAAGCCCTCCAAATTGGTGGCCATCACTACATCTTGTGATAGCGAAATCCAGTGTGAAGAAGTCCTTCCTTTCATCTGTCCTAAATCTCCCACCAATCAGCTTCATGGGATGACCTGGGTTCTACTATTATGAGAGAGGGGAAAAAATGTCTCCCTATCCACATTCTCCACACCATGCATAATTTTGTACACCTCTAAGTTATTGCTATACATGAAGGGAGGAGGGAGCATGTGAGTCCTAGGCACCTTCTTGTGGCACTAATGGCTTGATGTTATGCCTGGATGAGATGCATGTCTCCATTTGCATTTGCACAACAAGGAAGCCTATGAGGAGACCACAAACATCAGCCACTAATTGGATTTTGAATACTCCAAAACATAGCAGACTGTTGAAGGAATGATTTATAAACAAATCAGCCAAATTGCACTAATATTCATTTGACAAACAATTAAAAAATCCCAACCATTTGTGGTAAGTAGAAGGAATTGTGTTAAACATTGTCTTGATGGTGAGGTTTGGTTTGGATTGGAATAGTTAACCCCTGCGGATACAGCACCGTTCCAGTTCAACACGAGCATGTGGTAAACACAGAATGCCAGGACATGACCAAAAATGTATGTGTGGCTCATTTACCTCCATCAGTTCTTTTGGGCAACTTGAAGCCTGCTGCCCTCAGACGAACTGATCAGAACCACATTTTGCTCAGGAAACTCAATGAATGGCATCCCACAAACACTTTTGAATAATTGATGCACCAATTTCCCCCTCCCCTCTGAGTTTAGTTTTTGTACCGAATTCTGTGCCATCAAAAAGTCATTTTTTCCTGACCCATCTCTCTGATATTCAGAAAGTTTCTCCAAAATGGTTTGGCAAGTAACTTCCTTTATAAATAAATCTGAGTAGGGATGTGCAAATACACAACACTTGAGTTTGTTGAGGTTCGCCAAATTCCATGGCTAACCTCATTCCAACTCATGTCCATATCAAGATTGTGAGCAGTGGATTTTATTTCTTTTCACACAAAAATGTTTGTATGCATTAATTGTGCACATTTTGGAAATTTATGCATTTTTCTCCCATTGTTTAAAGCATGTTTGTGTGCATTTTTCAAAGTACGAATTTTTCCATGTGCATTTGTCAAATGTATTTTTTGAATGCATGTTTCTTTTGTTCTGAGAATCGCATCGTGAGCTTGGAAATGTATGGACCTCAACCTAAGATAGCGTTCTGGGCCAGGTTCAGGAGGTGTGAACTAGGTACATTATGGTAAAAAACAAACTGAAATACGTTTCTCATACATCCCCAATTCTGACCCTCATTGCTGGCAGATGTGCATACAACAGCTATAGTGCTCATCATACTCTGTTTCTGTGTCAGTTTTGTGCATTTTCACCAAGACGTCTCAGAGCTATGGCACAGTTCTTGTCAAAAAGCCATGGGTGCTTCCAAACTTGTGAGGGCCCCTGATAGTGATGCTGTTCCATCTCTCATTTCTTCCTGGGAAACCCCATATTCCTCTCCCTATTTCTGTGCCACTGATGTTGTTTCAGGCATCCTCTTGGGTTCATCAGTTCCTCAGCTTTATTGATATTTGGAGGTTCCATTGCCACTGTAGTGCAATCAGGTGTGGTCAGAACGGATGCAGCGCTATTGTCCCACTGGATTTGGAGTTTTTGTTTCTGATGTGATGGTGTGGAAGCCAAACTCTGTTGACTAGGGATGGATAGATGTGTCAGTTTTGATTTCTCCCTTCTCCTCCAACTCCTCCTCCTCCTCCTCCTCCTCCTCCTCCTCCTCCTCCTCCTTTAAATCGAATTGTTTTCTTCCTGCTTATGAAGAAATTTAGGAATTTTGGTAAGTTAAGAGCATAAGAAGAACCATGCTGGATCAATCAATGGCCTATCTAGTCCAGCTAGTGCTGTGCCAAAAATTTCTCCCACATTTTTTTTCAACCATTTTCAACCAAATTGCTTTTGAGAAGAAATTCCAAGCAGAAGAAAATTTTGCAGAAATTCTCACAGGCTGGGTTCAGGGTTCTTGTGCTTACCTGACCTATGAGGTGGCTGAAGAGTGTGCCTGAGTCTCCTGTCTTTGTTGTACAATCATCTCTCTGTCAGGCTGTAGCCTCCATGGCTTCTCACACTTCAGTTAGAGCCCAGGGGAAGACATCATTCCTCCCATAGGGCAAAAGAAAGAAAGAAAGAAAGAAAGAAAGAAAGAAAGAAAGAAAGAAAGACACACTTAATCATCTCACAGTGATTAAGCTCAAAAACACTAACATTAATTCAAAATAAGCCACACAATGCCCTGAGAATGAGGCAGAAAAATGGAAGCCTTTTCATGAGGGAGGAAAACTTTCAGGAAATTGGAGGACAGATTTTAGCACAGCACTAGCTCCGCCTCATCCCTGGAGCTGGACACAATACTGCCCCCCAACACACACACAGACACACTTGCATTGTGGAGGATTCAGAATGGGAGATAGGCTGCCAACACAGCTGATGCTGTTGCCACTTGCTGTGGCAGTGCAAAGAACAACAACAACAACAACAACAACAAACCTTAGGAAAAAAGGAACATGCTATTGCCGCAATAGCTGCCAATAGTGAGCCCTGCCTGTGAGAAACTGTTGGAGAATGAATTTCTCCTTCCCTTGGAGGGATTTGTTGAAACTGTTTCCCCAATTTCTCTGCCCACAAATAGACTAGAGTGGAGAATTTGGAGAGGCCCTTTGTGCCCAGCTCTAAGCCCAGAATTCTCATTCTGTTCCCACAGTGGCCAATCAGATGCCTGTGAGAAGCCCAGAAGCAGGACAGTAGCAGTCTCCTCCTCATGTTCCCCAGCAATTGGTACTGAGGGGCATGAATCTGGAGGCAATGTGTAGCCCTCATGACTAATAGCCATTGATAGCCTTGCCCTCCATGAACTTGCCTAGTCTGCTTTTAAAGTTGTCCACATTGGCGGCCATCACTACATCTTGTGGAAGTGAATTCCATAGCTTAACTAAGTGCTGTGTGACGAGATGCTTCCCTTTTCCTGTCTCTCTCCCCCACCCCCCACAGACACTTACAAACACATTCAGCTTCACTGGATGACACCAGATTCTAGTATCTCATGGCAACTTGGAAGTGGGTCTTCTCTGTGGTGGCACCTGTAGGCACATTGGAACCTGCCTGTCTGAGTCAGACCCTTGGTCCATATAGCCCAGTATTATCAACACTGACTGGTAGTAGCTCTACAGGGTTTCAGCTTTCAGGAAGGATTTTTTTCCAGCCCTACCTAGAGAAGCCAGGGATTGAACCTGGGACTAGGGATGGTGCAGACGCCTGATTGGGTCTGGGAGTCTGTCAGGCTCCCCCTTGCCTGAACCCCCGGTCACACCCGCTGAGTCCCTGGCCGCTCTCGCCCCTGCTCACCCCCTTCTGGATGCTCCCTGCACTCACCCAGAGTGCCCGGAATTTTGCCAAGGGTTTTTGTTTTTTTACGTAAAAGGAGCCAATTAAAAGTCTGCATTTTTACATATGTGCATATTCCTCTAATACTGCGTAGATCAAGCTTTCCCAGGCTGAATGAGCACATATTTAAATATGCACATTTTTAATTAGCTCCCTTTTGTAATAATAATAGTAATAAAAAAAACTTTGGCAAAATGGCAGGTGCTTGAGGATGGGACCCAGGGTGAGTGCGGGGGGCTTGCTGAGCTCATGGGGGCTTGAGCACGGGTCTGGGAGGGGCTCAAGTAGGGACGGGGGTGAGTTCACATATCCCTACCTGGCATGCAAAGCAGGTGTTCTGCCACTGAGACACAGCCCCTGAGCCACCCACCTTGTGAAATGCCCTCCCCCACTTGTATTTGGGAGGTGCCAACTGCCCCATGTTTTAGGTGCCATTTAAAGACCCATCTCTTTACCCGGGACTTCCCTGATTGATTGTGATGCCCATTTTGTTTGTTAATTATGGTGCTTTGAGTATTGGGTTTTAATCTTTTTTATAAGTGTTTTATATAAATGTAGTTGGATTTATTATGGTGCATTTCTCTGCATTTTAATCTTTGCTTTGTAAACTGAATAGATATGGTAAGTGGTTTATAAATCTATTCAATAATAATAATAATAGGGAGAAAAATGCCTCCCTATCCACTTTCTCTATGCATAATTTTGTACACCTGTATTACATCTCCCCTTGCAAGAAGAACATAAAAACAGCCATGCTGGGCCACGTTCTTATCACACATCACACAGCACACTGAACAAAATTCTCCCCTATCCCTTGCACCAGCCAAATCCTGTAGGTACAGCTAGCAGGGAGAGGACGCTGATGTATCTGCCTGCCATACAGCTGTTAAAGGTGAGGAGCCTGTCAGGAATAGGGATGTCAAAAGGGTCTGAGAGGGGGGTGGAGTTCAGTGGGCTGCCTTCCCTGCTTGGCCTCCCCAACTCCAGTCCATGGACTGCCGCGCTTGCCCGACTCCGTGTGCACCAAGTCGGACAAGTGCAGTGGTCCCTGCTGGTCACCCATTTGCATAAAAATGATGACTCATTCTTTTACATAAAGGCCTTTTATGCAAATGGCGACCATAAAGCAGCCGTTTACGCAAGATTATTTTTTACAGAGAAACCTGAGCCACCATTCTTACACAAAATGGCAGCTTGCTAAGGCAGCCGCTGGATGCTTGCAGACCGCGTGAGTGCCTGGCGAACGGGTCTGGTAAGCGGTGGCGGCTTGGCAAGTGGGGTCCAGGGGGCTAAGCAGGCGTGGGGATTCTACCAGACTCCACTCCCCTCTTGGACTCCCACAGTATCCCTAATTTTGTACACCTGTATTGTATCTCCCCTTACTAGAAGAACATAAGAAGAGCCATGCTGGATCATGTTCTTCTCAAACAATGAACCAAACAAAATTCTCACCCATTCCTTGCACCAGTCAAATCCAATAGAAACAGCTCGCAGGGAGAGGACCACAATGTGTCTGCCTGCCATACAGCTGCTAAACATGAGGACCCTGTTAGAAAAAAAGGGGTGCCAACTCTAATTCAGCACCACAAACACAGTTGAACATGTGGGGATTCATCCCCAGATGTCTAAGAGCTTAGCACTCAAAAGCCCTCTGTCTGGATGGATGATTCCAGTAGTTTTGCTTTCTCATATTCAATTTTTATAAAAACACCTATGTTCTTTGCATCCCATTTATGGAATCTGTTGAGAATTTTGATAAATTCTTTAAAAAAAACACCACCACCAAACAGAGAGAGAGAACATAGGAAGCTGCCTTATACTGAGTTAGACCATTGGTCCATCTAGCTCAGTATTGTCGACACTGACTGGTGCCAGGGTTTCAGGCAGGATTCTTTCCTAGTCCTACCAGGAGAAGCCTGGGATTGAGCCTGGAACCTTCTGCATGCAAAGCAGGGGCTCTATCACACTGAGCTATGGCCCCTAATGAACCAAATGAAATTCTCACCCATCCCTACTAATGACAGCCTTTCCACCATAAGATGTATTACAGTGTTGGTCCCTTTCCATTGTTGCCTATTATCTCTGTATGTTTTAAATTTTCAATTGACTCCTTGATGTGCTCATGTGTACATGCCTCCCATTCCTTAGTGTTTAAAACACACACACATGGGGATAGTTTCCTCTCTTTGCCATGAGTATATTTTCCTGCATTATATGAGGACAGAAGGTCATGTCTCCATCACAAATTCCTACTAGCACATTCTTGTACAAGAGGACTAATCTGTTGTCAGAAGAAGGGCCTTTCCTCAGACTTTTATATTCTTGTACTTTAGGGGAAAGAACTAAAACACAAAATGTAAGCGTAGTTTTCAAGGCATGGTCAATTTGGAGACAAAGTCAAAGGGACAAGGGTTCCTTCTTCACATCTGTCTGAGAAACTGTAAGGCAAATGGAGGAGGAGATGGACCATTAATGGAGCATGGATATGCCTTGCATGCAACATCATCAACATCGTCTGATGAAGGAAAAGTAGGCTTGGGAAAGACTCGCATGGCTTCCTGTCGAGAGACAGCTCACTCATGTGTGACGTTCTGGAGAAATGGGCATTCAATATGAAAAGTACAGTTGTAGATATACTATGCAAAAATATGTGTAGCAGAAGTCAACTTGAGGATGGGGACTTTCGAGGTTGTGTGGTCTGGCGGAGCCCCACTATTTCTCAAGACATGGCAGTTTTTAAGGAGTAGGTTTTGTTGCCAAAAATCCAACATGAGATAGAAGAATGGAGATGAAGTAACCCTTTGAACAAACTGTCTTGAATACGGTCTGCATTGCCCTTGTGCAGGGTCATAGAAGATCCCTTATACTAGGCCCATCTCTTTGTCCATCTAGGGCATTACTGTCTACTCCTTCTTTGTACCTCTTTCAGCCTGAGGGCAGAATTCAATTTCAGAGCAACTCACAGGGGCCACATTCCAGTGGTGAGCAGTGTTGATGCAAAAGTGCAGGTCCATAATACTCCCCCCCAGCATATTTTAGCTTAAAGCCCTTACTGCCAGTAACTGAGCTTTAGGAGGGGCATTTAAACCTTTTAGAATGAAGAAAACCACACACACACAAGCTGGGAAACTGCCTGAGGATCAGTGTTCAGGAGAAAAGGAGTGCGGCCAGGGGAGTGGGGAGTGGCCAGGCCAACTGCTGAATCACAGTGGACCAGACTGGGACTTCAGGTGAGCCAGATGGGGGCTGTGAGCCTACGGTTCACCACCCCTGGTCTACTGGCAGAAGGTCTCCAACAACTCAGGCAGAGAGAGTTTTTCCCCATCATCTTCTATCTTATCTTTTACCTGGAGTTGCCAGGGATTGAACCTGGGACCTTCTGCATGCAAGTTCTATTAGGGATGTGTGAACCCACCCCCATCCGGGTTCTCTTTTCATTTTATTGAGAAATAAAATGGTGATTGGAAAAAATGTGCATATTTGCATATGAGTGAAAATGTGTATTTTGTGAATACGCATATTTCCTTATGCACAGAACGCGCATTTTCATAAATGCACATATTTGCATATGCGTGAATATGTGCATTTGTGGAAATGCACATTTTCACGCATACGCCAATATGCACATTCACAAAATGTGCATTTTTGTGAATATGCGAATATGTGCATTTTTGCGACCACCATTTTATTTTTCAAAAACTGGAGACCGCGGAGCTTGACAAGGCCACCAAGGTGAGTGCGGGCCACTCACTGAGTGCGGGCAGGGGCAGGGCGAGCGGGGATCAGGGGTGCGGACAAGGGGGTTCCACCGGATTCCCAGATGGAATCGGATGCCTGCACCATCCCTAAGTTCTGTGCTTTCCCACTGAGCTACGGTCCCTCCCAATACTGGAACCATACACAGGAAGGAAGAAATTGTGTTATATTTATTTATGAGTATTTATTAAAATATTTCTATCTCACCTCTCAACTGTGGTTTCCAAGGCTGCATGACAAGAACTAAAAACAAGCAGTATGATGGAGGAAGTCCAGCTAAATTCAGTTAAGATGGCAGAAACAAGACTGGGTTTAACAGCTGCAAATGTCAAATCACAACTTAAATCCCTTTAGGTGCCTGAGAAAACTGCAGTATCGTCAACTGAAGTCTGAAAGCCCTCAAATAGGGTGCCAGATGAATTCCCAGATGATAAAGGGAAGGGAGTTCCACAAGCGAGGTGCCAAGGAAAACCATGTCCCTGGCTGCCACCCACGTTACCTCGGAAAGTGGGAGCACTTTGATCAGAGCCTGCATATAGAAGGAGGCAGTCATTCAGGTGCTCTAGGATATTTAGGGCATTTGGGGTCAGTGACAGCAGTGTAAATTGTACCCAGAAACAAACCAGCAGCCAGTGTGGTACTTTAAATGCAGGTGTGGAAGAAGATTTATTATGTGGGTGGTGACACCAGAAAAATAAACTGTAATGGACTACTCAGTTAAGGGACCTGAGTGGCAAGGCCACCCCTACCATTAAGAAAAGTGAGGCAGTCACCTCAGGTGGCAGATGCTGGGAGGTGGCAGCAAAGTGTTGGAGGAGAGAGCTGTGGGCCATGCTGCCTGCCCTGCGCTCCCCAAGCTGGCCTGTGGCTTTTAGGTGTGGGGGAAGATGCTGTCCTATTGACAGTGTTAAAAACAGATTCATCTGCTAGTCCAGCTGGCTTTGGTACATAGAATGGGAGGGGGCACCTTCTTGTTCTTCGTCTCAGACTGCAACATGCTTTGGGTTGGCCCTGCTGAGTGCTTATGCAAAAGTTGAGCAATTGGCAGCACAGTCCTAAGTATATTTGCTCAGAAGTGAATCTCATTAGTTCAACAGGGTTTACTCACTAGGGGTGTATGGATTCCCTACCATCTGTTCTGGTGGGAAATCCGTGGGGGAGGAGGTGATCCATCCCTCCCCCCCCCCCCGGAATCCTCCAGTGGTTCCGCTCTGCTCGGATTCGGGGGGGGGGACTGGCTTGGGGGTGCTTACCTTCCCTCCTGCCAGCCAGAGCTGTTTGCTTCCTCCCTGTCCCTGCCGATTGCCTTTAAAAAAAAGTCTTTAAAAAAAAGGCGATCGGGAGGATATGCCCATAGACTTATACGGAAATAGAGTCATGAATTTTGCATATAAATCTATGTGTCCATAGGCTTATACGCAAGATTCACCGTTCTATTTTGCATATAAGTCTATGGGTACATCCTGCTGATTGCATGTGCCCATAGACTTATACGCAAAATAGAGTGGTGAATCTTGCGTATAAGCCTAAGGGCACATAGACTTAGATGCAAGATTCATGTAGGGATGGCGGAGAATTTCTCCCCGAAACTTTGGGGGGCCGAGCGCCAACGTGTTTGGCCCCCCGAACAAGTTTTGGGGAGAAATCCTCCGCCCCCCCGCCCCCCGCACTCCCCCCCGGGACGGGACTTACCTTCGCCGAATGTCCCTCCCGGCAGCGGGTCCGGCCAGCGGTTCGGCGGGTGTTCGTGCGGGGCAGGAGCGGCAGCCGGTCTTTCGACTGGCTGCCGCTGCCACCATTCCAAGAAAAGAAAAAAAAAACAAAACGCCCCCGTGATAGGCTACATGACGATTAAAGTAGCCTATCACGGCTAGATTTGCAAAGTCACCCGTGATAGGCTACGTAAATCGTCACGTAGCCTATCACGGGTGACTTTAAAAAAAAAAAGCGCGTACGGATAATGGCGGCCCCCATAGGGAGCCGCCATTCCCGTTCCTTATTTGGTCACTGTAGTCTACGTAAAGATTTATGTAGACTACAGCGACCAAATAAGGAACGCGAATGGCGGCTCCCTATGGGGGCCACCATTAGCGTACGCGCTTTTTTTTTTTTTTAAAGTCACCCGTGATAGGCTACGTGACGATTTACGTAGCCTATCACGGCTGACTTTGCAGATCTAGCCGTGATAGGCTAAGTTAATCATCACGTAGCCTATCACGGAAGCGTTTTGTTTTGTTTTTTTAAACTTTCAAGTTCACGGCCGGGTGAGGCGGGAAGCCTCCTCCCCGGCCTGAATTTCGGCCGTGGCGAGGCGGGAAGCCTCCCCCCCCGGCCTGAACTTCGCGGGGGGAGCAGCGAAGCACCTCCCCCCCACCGCGAACAAGCTTCGACGACAGGTAAGTGACTTTCGTCCACCCCTAGATTCATGACTCTATTTGCGTTAGGGATGTTGGAGAATTTCGCCACGGATTCTAGGGATGGTGGAGAATTCTGCCACAGATTTCAGTGAGGCCGAATGCACTGGCATTCAGCCCCCCGAAATCTGCGGCGGAACGGCCTGCCACCCCCCCACCCCCCTGCGGATGCCTCCCCGGGATGAGACTTACCTGGGGCGGATGTTCCAGACGGCGGCGGCTCCAGCGGCGGCTTTGGCGGCAGCAGCTGGTCTTCTGACCGGCTGCCACTGCCGCCATTTGCAGTCTCATCTTTTTTCTTTTTTTTTTACATAGACATGATAGGCTACATAAAGACTTGTGTAGCCTATCATGTCTGGGTTAAAAAAAAAAAGTGTACACAAATGGCGGCGGCTACGGCAGCTGCCATTTGCGTTCCTTATTTTTCGCCGTCTTAGTCTACGTAAATATTTACATAGACTATTACGGCGAAAATAAAGGGGAACACAAATAGCGTAGTGGGTGCTATTTGCGTTCCTTTTTGATTCGCCGTTTTAGCCTACGTAAAGATTTACGTAGGCTAAAACGGCGAATCAAAAAGGAACGCAAATAGTGCCCACTACGCTATTTGCATTCCCCTTTATTGTTGCTGTAATAGTCTACGTAAATATTTATGTAGACTATGACGGTGAAAAATAAGCAACGCAAATGGAGGCAGCCGTAGCCGCCGCCATTTGCGTACGCTTTCTTTTTTTTAACCCAGACGTGATATGCTACATAAGTTTTTATGTAGCCTATCATGGTTGAATACAGGGACGCAAATGGTGGCGGCTATGGCAGCCGCCATTTGTGTCCCTGCTACCCAGTGGCCGGATGTCCGGCTGCAGGCGGAGCCAGCCGGTGGCTCCGCGGAATCCCCGCGGAGCGGAGCTGGCCGGGAAGGACTCCGGGAGAGGGACGGAGCACCTCCCCCCCATCGAGGATTCCGAGGGGAGTGCCTCCCCCCCCCACGAAGCAGATCCACAAAATGGTAAGTAACTTTCATACATCCATAACGGATTCCAGGGAGGCGGAATGCCAGGGAGGCGGAATTCAGCCCCCCAGAATACATGGCGGAACAAAGCCACCTGCCCCACCACCCCACGAAATGGGCCCGGAATGGAGCCTACCTTTGTCGGCCGTTCCGGTGCTCCTCGAATGGCGGCTGCATCTGCGGCCACCATTTGCCTCCTTTCGAATGGCCGTGATAGCCTACCTAAGTATTTACATAGTCTATCACGGCTAACGCAGGGACGCCATTTGCGCCCCTGCACAGCCCAGCGGCTGGATGTATGGCTGCAGGTGGCCCCAGCCGGCGGCTCTAGGGAGTCGCTGCAGAGCAGGGGGAGGAACGGAGGAACGGGGGGGGAGGAACAGAGTGCCTCCCCCCCCACCGCAAATGACCCTGGACAAAATGGTGAGTCAATTTCGTACATCCCTAATTTGCATATAGGTCTATGGGCACATCTTCCCGATCACTTTTTTTTTTTTTAAGGAAAGGTTCCTTGTGTGCAAGCACCGAGTCATTACTGACCCCTAGAGGGATGCCGCTTGCGCTGGCGTTTTCATGGCAGATTGTAGCGGGGTGGTTTGCCATTGCCTTCTCCAGTCGTGACTACCTTTCCCCCAGCAAGCTGGGTACTCATTTTACCGACCTCGGAAGGATGGAAGGCTGAGTCGACCTGAGCCGGCTACCTGGGACCTGGCTTCCGCTGGGTCGAACTCAGGTCATGGGGAGAGCTTCGGTTGCAATACTGCCACCTACCGCTCTGCGCCACACGAGGCTCTCCATTTATTTATTTATAAAGACTTTTTTTTAAAAGGCAATTGGCAGGGACAGGGAGGAAGCTGGAAGAAGCAGCCGAGTGCTGTTCTGCCTCCAGTCCTCCTGGAGCAGAGGTAAGTGGTCCCGATCCACTGCAGATTCCCGAGGCCACATTCCAAAGAATCCAGCCTCATTTGAATCCGCAGTGGATTTCTCTGACATCCCTATTACTCACTAGCAAGTGTGTTCAGGACTGCAGCCTGAATCTTGTATGCAGTTCCCCATCTATCCATCCCAGGAAAACATTTCTTCAGGATGCTTATATGATCTTTGGGAATTCTGATAAAGAAAGGGAATTGGTTAGAGTTCTGGAACACACATGCCTGTTGATTTCAATGGAGCCTACACAGAAGAATTCCCCAAGGGCTATGCCCCATGGTGATTAGTGGGAGGGAGGATACCATTAGGAATTTCCGCTTCAAGTGGCAAAATCTTTCACGTGGGCCCTAGATGTGAGGTTCCACCCCATTTCCCTCAAAGTATCAAACTCTCAGCCAACACGATCATTTCTCGGATTAGGCACACTTTTGCATTTCTCGGTATGAGCGTGCCGGCACATTCTCTCCGACTGGAGATGGATGGATGAGGATCATGGGGTGAAAATTCTGTTTGACTTCCTGGCTGGCACTCAACAGAACCGAGGTTTACCAAAATACCACGGAGGTGACGTTGCATCTTTTAGCAATGGCCATTGCTGCACCACGCCGCGCCACGCCATGCCTTTCTGCCACAGAAACTCTTTGTTTGGAGTATGCCCTTTTAATGCTGGCAGTGTCACATCCTGGACCATTAAACCAGCATTTACGATGATTTATTAGCTGTACATGGCAAACGCGGTGTTATGACAGTTGGCCCAAGATTATTTTGCAGGTTGGAACATTTTTGGTTTTGTTTGAAAAGTAGGATCTGAGCTGAGTTTCTGGAATCTGTGAGCAGAGGGAAGCTCAAGAGGCAATATGGTGATTTTCATTCCCACTCCACTGACAGCTTGGATAAAGGGCAAGAGAAACCGACTTGTTAGGAAACTGAAGTGGGTGGCAGAGCCATCCCAGTGTGGTTACAAGAACAGGCTCTGAAAACCAGAAGCTCCTACACCAAGAGAAAATATCTATATCCCCCCCTCCCCAGGATAGGCCTAATTTCAGTTACAATTTATGAGATCAAACATATTCGTGATAATAAAAATGCACCAAACCAACAACCCAGGCCAGAAGGTACTTCCGTGCATGCTTCAGATTTTTATTTTCACTTCATTGAAAACAGTTGGATCATTCAGCAGGTGACCTAAGCCACTTTTAAATAAATTGCTTTTTTTAAGCCTTTCTCCGCTAACCATCCATTTACGTGTTGGTAAGCTTTTGGCATTTTCTTTGTTTTTCACTTGATTTTAGGACAGCACAGTGGAGATGTCTAGTGATGGCTGCTAGCCATGATAACTGAATGAAACCTCTATGTTCAGAGGCACTCTACCCCTGAATATCAAGTCCTGGGGACAACAGTGTAAGGGGGCTGTTAACTTCATGACCCACTCATAGGGATGTTGGAGAAATGTGCAATGGATTCAAATGAGTTTGGATTTCAATGGACCTGACCTGTGGATTCTGCAGTGGAAGTGGAACAGTTTTTCCTGAGTTGTGCAGATTCCGTGGACTTGTGGACCATTTTTTTACATTTGGGGGGGATTTGCACAAATTCACACTTGTGCTAATGCACATTATTACTAATGCACATGCACGCTAATGCACATTAGCACTAATGCGTACTTGCACAAGTAGAACAAAATTCTCATACATCCCTAAAAGAAATATGATTCCATCAGTGAGTAGACAATGGAACAAAAGGCACCTGACAATCTGTGAAACATTGTTGGAATGGATTTATCAAAGTCTGTACATTGCTACCCATCCATAGGCTTTCCAGAGCCATCAGATTGGCCACTGCATGAAACAGGACACTGGACTAAATGGATCTTTGGTCTAATCCAGAGGTCTCCTTTTTATGCTTTTTGTCTGTACTTCTTGTCTGTACTTGTGCAGGGCTGCAAGTTAGCCTTTCAATTTATTCCTTGCCAGCCTTGTATGAGAGGCCCAGTGGGACTGTGAACAGTTGAGAATAGGAATGGGTGAATCTGTCAAGCTCCATTTTGCTCAGGAGTCTCATTTTTCCACTAAGTTTATTCTATCCTATTTCCACATCAGATAGCCAAATTATTTTTAGCCCACATGAAAATTTCGTATGTATTGTTGTGCACATTTTTTTTCTAAAATCTACACATTTATACCCATGTTTGTGTGCATTCTTATGCATTTTTGCAAGCAGTTTTTCCATTGCACATGTCTATGACAATAATCTAGAAAAATGTGTTATATTAGGGGGAATTGCTTGCAAATAAAAGTGTAATTAGACAAAATTGCATACCAAAAGAGATATATTAGGAGACACGAATGTGTATGGATTTTCATACAGGCTTTTTTTTTAAGCAAACTGATGTAGAAATGGGATGGAATGAATTTAAGATGGGGAAATGGGTAATTGAGAGAAACTGAAATGGACAGATCTGTCTACCCTTAAGAAAAGGACGCATTTACCATGTGTCTCAGGGAGCCAGAAATGTCCTACTAGAATTCTCCCTCACCTTCCACCAGGTTTATTAAGCCCTGATGCAGACCCACAGTTAACAATGTATTTGTTTGCTTAGGGAAGTTCTACTGCCCTCCTCTTCCCAGATGTCTGCTGATCTCTGAACTCTCCCCAAAATAACCTGCTGTGGTCATTTGAATGACACACCCAATAGAAAGATTGGGGGTCTGGATTTCCTCTTGCCCCAGCCAATGGGACAAAACAACAGCAACAAAAACCCACCAGAATTTGACACCCGATCGTTACCTGGTGGGAATGTCAATTTTTTCCCCCCATGGTTCACCTGCTTCTAAATATCAGGAGTGTGTGCTTTCAGGGTTGTAGAAAGGTTGGCTTTCTCCCCTCTATCAGTCGTCCAGATCCACTGGAGGACAATTCAGGCATCCAGTAAATTGTTTCAACAGAGCTGCGGTTAAGGGAGGCATGTTTCATATAATTTGCTACACTCAGTTTGCCTGAGGACTGCACTGTTTATAGCATGGCCTTAATGGCTTTCTTATTTTATTTTATTTTATTTATTTTATTTTTATTATGCCAGGCCAAATTCATTTAGAAAGACAATACCAACTAATGATAAAATACCGCAGTAAATCGTCAGAAGGCTGCTAACAGTTAACTCTGGTCACTTGAGTGTGGAAATTTATGTGCCTACTGTTCCTAACTTTTATCTAAAACTATCAAAAGAAATGCTCAGAGATGTGAACTCCAACTACACATTCTTTGATTCTTTCCTCTGCAGAGCTCTCTGCTTAAAAAAATAAAATACAAAGTAAACTCCAACCTTCAGTGCTTAGTACTGAAACATACTTTGCCCTGTTCATCTTCTTAATCACAATGACCTGGTACAGTCACAGAAAGCAAAGGAAGCTTCTGCAGAGGTTGCTGGGGATCCCACTGTACTCATATTGAAGGTGCTACAGTACTGATCAAAGACACCCTACGCGGAACCCCTCCCTCAGTGCATCTCCTTCTCACCGCCATTGTCACCAACTGCTCTTGCCCCTCATCCTCTTTCTCCTCGTGGCTACAACTCACTTGCTTGGCCGGCAGAGAGCCAGAGAGCAAGTAGGCGATGGCATCTCCTGCTCCTCCTTCTCACCCCCATCATTGTGTGGGACAGAGTGGGAGGCAGGTGAAGTAGTAGGTTGCAATGATGGAGGAGCAAGTCCAGGTGACTCTTTTCAGTGGGCCTCCCCCCTCTGCTGTGGTAGGGATGTCGCAGGAGACCAGGAAGGGGGTGGAGTCTGGCAGACCTTCCCCTGCTTGGCCTCCCGGGCTCTAATCCAAGGACTGCCATGCTTGTCTGACTTGGGGCACTCCGAGCCAGGCAAGCGGAGCAGTCCCCACTGGTCCGCTGAATCGCCATTTTGCGTAAAAAAAATGGTAGCTAGCTTGGCCTTCTTTTTTTTTTTTCTTCCATAAACCCCTATTTACGCAAACGACAGCTGTAAAGGGGCCATTTATGCACGTTTACAGCCATATATGGACCTGTAATCTTGTGTAAATGGCCCCTTTACGGCCACCATTTGCTTAAACGGGGAATTACGAGAAAGGCCAAGCTGTCATTTTTATGCAAAATGGCAGCTCAGCAAGGGATCGGTGGCCACGCTCCACTCGCCAGGTGCCCGTGGACCTCACAGCAGCTCGTCACATATGGTGGACAGGGTTGGGCAGCTGGCAAGGGTCCAGTGTGCACATGGCACAGACGGAGGTGAGTTCAGCCATCTCTATGCTGGGGGCCTTTGGCAGGTGTCCTACCATGCCCAACCTTGACAGTGGCCCTCTAAGGCAGGCTGCCTCTAAGGCAGCCTTCCCCAATCTGGGGCCCTCCAGATGGTTGGAACATAAACTCCCATCATCCCCAAATAGTGTGGCCAATCATCACGGATGCTGGGCGTTGCAGTCCAAATATATAGAGAGAACACTAGGTTGAGGAAGGCGGCACTAAGAGTTAGAAAAGTGTACAAGGGGAAGTTGCTTAATCCTCGCCCTGCCAGTCTTTTTCCAGTTCAAAATCACTGTCCTCAAGCTGCTTTTTCCTGACAAAGGATTCAGGGTCCTTGTATCTCCCCATATTTACTATGATTTCACAAATAAAACCAGGGACAGCTTGTAGCACTCCAATTCCTGTACAAACCATTTCTCCCCAAGCTGAATTCATTTACCCTGCCCATTCTCCACTGATTTGAAGGCTAAAAGTTTGCTTTTAAAAAAATTAAAGTTGCATTAAAAAAAAACAACTCAGTTGTCCTGCAATATAGTAACAACTTCAAGCATTCAAAATATATACCCAAGCAGCTGCACTGCATGAAAAGGAATAGGAAAGGGTTAGGAATAGATGACTCTGTTAATTAATTTCAGTTTCTCTCAAGCACTAGTCAGGCATTAGGAAAACAACAATGGTAAAAACATGGGAGGGGGTTGCTTTCATTGTGGAGGGCAACTTTGTGATGAGGAGAGCCTCCTGCATCTGTTAGGGTGCTCTGCACAATCCAGAATGCTGGAAAATCAGTTCTCATTTCTCATTTTTCCAGTCATAAGTTTGGTTCCTCTTATTTCCACATGTGTTAAAATTTTCATTCATTCATTTATTTTATTCGATTTATATGCTGCTTTTTTTCCCTCCTTCAAGAACCCAAGGTGGCATACATAATCCTCTTTCTCCTCCATTTTATCCTCACAACAACAACCCTGTGATGTGGGTTGGGCTGAAAGTCTGTGACTGGCCTGGAGTCACCCAGTGAGTTTCCATGGCTGAGTGGAGACTAGAACCCGGATCTCCCAACTCCCAGTCCAAGACTCTAGCCACTACACCACACTGGCTAACTTCCTGTCTCTGTCTGTCTGTCTGTCTGTCTGTCTGTCTATCTATCTATCTATCTATCTATCTATCTATCTATCTATCTATCTATCGATCTATCTATCTATCTATCTATCTATCTATCTATCTATCTATCATCTACCTATTTCTATCACATATATATTAGGGATGCTAGAGAATTTTGAGATGAACTAAAATGAGCTCGGATTTCTAAGAATACAACCTTCAGAATTGGCTGCAGAGCAACCTCCCTCAGGCCACGCGGAGTTTGTGGACTTTTGGAAGTGTTTTTTTACCTTCCTGAAATGTACGCATATATATTCGTAGGAAAATATGCAAGTTTCAGCTAAGGAAAAGTGGAATGGAATGGTGGATAATATGCTAAATGTTATGTACTGAGGTAAATTATGTAAATTCTTACAAAACTTCTCACATAATATTTGCGTTTTTTTCTGCTTCACAGGAAAAAAAATTGCATCCATTGGTGGTGAGTGGATGATGGAACAAAAGGTGCCTAACAATCCGTGAAACATAGACAGAGCAGATTTTACACAGTCCGTACGTCCCTAATATATATTATTAATTGCATGAAAATTCTGACACATCTTTGTGTGGATTTCTCCTAATACACACATTTTTTCCACTAATGTAATATTTTTGTGCACAATTTCCCCAATATACACATTTTTCATTGGAGAACTCCGTTGCAAAATTCAAAGAAGTGTGTTTTTTGAAGGATACCTGAATTTTGGCTCACATAAAGATTCACATGTGTGAAATTAGCATTAAAATGCCAACCAAACAACTTTCTCCCCCATCCCTAGAAAGAGATTGTGTGCACCAGGTGGTACCTGCATTCAGGTGTTCTTCTGTATTGGTCCTTTTATGTAATGAATGACTTTGATCATGCACTGCACTATGCACGGTGCACACTGCATTCATGTGAATGCATTTATGGCCATCTGTGCTCGAGAAAAGATGTGTCTGCCCTGCCCTTCAGCTCAGAGATTCAACTTGTAGAATCTCTCGTTCCAGAAGCTACACCCTGAAGAATGATTCTAGCAGTTCACAGGAGGAAAATTGGAACAAGGCACCCCTGGAAGGGAAAACAGGGAGAAACAGGGGCAGTGATTCAAAAGGGACGGGAACCCCATCTCAAATAAACAGGAACCAGGTAAATCTGGTAAATATAGATAGCCTGAGTATTTGTCTACCCCATATCACTCCCCCTCCAAGTATAGAAGCAGCTTGTGGAAGGAGATTTTCAGCTGAAAAAAGGCATGAGGGGAGAGGATTAAGCAACTTTCTCCACTCACTCCTCTTTTGCTGAACAGACCCTTTCTCTGCCTGCTTTGGACTGCAAAAGAAACCACAATGGAAATAATCTCAAACCTCCCCTTAATATTTAGTTTGATCCAAAAACTTCTGCAGAATTCCCTCTTTCCTCCTGCTTCCCCAGATGTGTAGATCAGGGGTAAGTGATTTGGTGCCCATGGGCACCAATGCATCCCTGGGCACTTTTCTTGGCACCCACCAAGATGCCTACCCCTTCCACCTTTGTTTTAATTTGCACGTTTTCTTACTGGCAGCTGGAATTAATGTGAAATAGGTTTCTCTTGGTGCTCAAAATGGTGGGCTCAAAGGAGTGTCTTGGAGCTTAGACCCCCTCTCTGCTTTGTACTCAGTCTTGTGGGCAGGTTACTTGTCCTTTGCCATGCCTCCCATGGCAGCCATTTTGTGGTGGTGCCCAGGTCAGTTTCTCAAATTGTTGAATGTGCTGAGAGCCCAAAAAAATGTAGATCTATGAGTCTATAGCTAAAGGGAATGTTGATTGCTAATCAGCATTTTACTTATTTATTTATTATTGAATTAATATCCTGCCTTCTTTCCTCTTACAAGGAACTCAAGGTGCCTTACATGATCCTCCTCCTCTCCATTTTATCCTCCCAACAACCCTGTGAGGTATGTTAGGCTGAGAGTTAGTGACTAGGTCAAAGTCATCTGGTGAGCTTCAAGGCTGAACTAGAACCCAAATCTCCTGCATCTCAGTCCAACACTCTAATCACTACTAGGGATGGACGGGCACCCCCCTGTCCATGTTCTCTGGTGACTGTCCAGCCCCTGCCCCCGCTCACGTGCCCCTGTGCTCGAATTCCCCACCGCTCGCTGAGCTGCTCGCACTCACCCGGGACCCATCCACAAGCACTGCGAGTGCCATTTTGAGTGAAAATGCTATTGTGATTTTGCGCACATCTAGTCTTGTGCAAAATGGTGTTGTGAATGGCCCATATATGCAAGATTACAGGCACAAATGGGCCATTTGTGCCTGTGTAATCTTGCGTAAATGGACCACTGATGGTGCCATTTTGTGTACAACTAGATGTGTGCATATTCACAATGTCTTTTTTTTCATTTTCGCAAAATGGTGCTCGCAGAACTCGCAGATGGGTCCCGGGTGAGCATGGGCAGCTTACTGAGCATGGGGGAGGGGCTTAATGGAGGCAGCTTGAGGGTGCAAGTGGGGAGGGGAGTCCACCGGACTCCTGGGCCCAATAAGGTACCATCCCTACTCACTACACCACACTGCCTCTTTTTGGCACTAATCAGCCCTTCTTCACTGAGGATCTAATCAGTGATAGTCAGATATTGGACACTGAAAACTGATGGACTGGAAGCATGATCTCAAGGTCAGTATGGGCATTAGCATGATGACTGTTGGTCTTGGGCCCATTGCATTGATCACTACTGTAGAACCTTCATGATTTGTACAGTAGGAGGCACACTGGCCTTCCCAAAATTTCTTAATGCGCTTCTCGTGACTGTACCAAGTCATTGGGATTAAGAAGATGAACAGTGCTAAGTAGGTTTCACGGAGGATGGGCCTATCATTGACTTTTGACCATGATGGCTATATCAATCCTCCAAGTTCAGAGGCAGTATACCTCAGAATACCAGTTGGAAACAGGACATTAGATGACATGGACTGTTGAGCTCCAGCAGGGTTCCTCTTATGATGTCCAGTCAAAGGTGGGTGGTGAACTGAAACCAAGCATGGAGAATATTTTACAGGTGAAAATTTTCCATGTATCAGCCATTTGAGAAACAGTCGGTCTATTCTTCACATCTTGCTTAAAAATTTCTTCCAGCTAAGGCCTGCCTGGGGGATTTTTTTTAAATGTATATTTTTATTACATTTTAAGAAGAATACGTACACAAATAAACGGGAAAATGTCTTGAAGCAACGTTTCCCCCCTTTCTCCTTCCTACCGCCTGCTCCAGTCTTATTCTGGGCTCTAAGGTTACTGTATTAGAGAAAGCTGAGTTGATAGGGAGAGCAAGTGTGTTTATGGAGCAGTGTTTATGGAGCAATAAAAAGAAACATGATGTTTCACTGTTCAGCTGAAGGGCCATACAGAAGCAGATTCTTATGCCTCACTGTGCGGGGTGTAATGAATACAAGACCAAAAGGAGGTGGAAACAATTAGCTCACTCCTATCGCGCTGTAATCAAACTTCCCATTAAATTAGCATCTTGCTGGTGCTACCTCACCACAGTTATTGTCTGAGTACACTGAATGCCCTGAGGGCTCTCCATGTAGGGATACATTCAGAGGCGCTCTCTCTCTCTCTCTTTCTCTCTCTCACTCTCTTTTTGAAGTTCTAGTAGGCTTCACCTCTAGCATAGCTGCACTTTGGTTACCCTCTCCCAGGGACGTCTCTCCCTAGGCCAAGTGTTAGATTTCCTTCAGTGGATTAAGTGTTAGGCCCATGTCAACAAGGTGGCCATGGAGATAGAGGTAAAGCAGGAAGGACTTGGGAGCCCAGATGAGAGGGTTCCAATGACTTCCAGGCGGTAGATTAATCCTGATAACAGCAGCATTAGGCTTTGCAGCTTCTTTCTACTGAGTCCATTCAAGCACCCCAGCAAATGGAGAAGCTGACGGCTAATACAAATTGCATTCAAAATCCAAATCCAGCTAGAAGGACCATCTCAAAGGTCAAAATATGGAGCTCCAACAGAGCGTTCTCCAAACTTTTTTGATCATGCACCCCCATCAGTAAAAAAAAAAAAAAATTGAGCATGCACCCCCATGCATACATGTACTAATATACTATGTACATTATAAAACATACAGAAAAATAGAAATTAATAGAAATTGTAAAAGGATGAGATAAAGATGAAATAAACAATATTCTTTTAAAAATATATATTTTATTTAGTAACGATACAAAAAACCTGTTTGCTCTCACTAAAAATATATTATTAATATATTTGCTTATATTTATTATTATTAATTAATATATTTATATTAATATATTTATTTATAAATTATATACATGTACCACTTTGGCCACATAATGAGAAGACAGGATACCCTGGAGAAGATGCTGATGCTAGGGAAAGTGGAAGGCAAAAGGAAGAGGGGCCGACCAAGGGCAAGGTGGATGGATGATATTCTGGAGGTGACGGGCTCGATCTTGGGGGAGCTGGGGGTGGCGACGGCCAACAGGAAGCTCTGGCGTGGGCTGGTCCATGAAGTCACGAAGAGTCGGAAGCGACTGAGCGAATAAACAACAAAAACTACTGTACTAATGTACTATGCACATTATAAAACATACAGAAAAATAGAAATTAATAGAAATTGTAAAAGTATGAAATCAAGCTGAAGTAAACAATTTTTTTTAAAAAACAATTAGTAACGGTACAAAAAACCCCTGTGTGCGCTCACTAAAATATATATTATTAATATATTTATATTTATTATTAATAATATATTTATATTTATTTATTTATACATTATATGCATGTACTATGCACATTATAAATCATACAGAAAAATTAGTAACGATACAAAACAACCTGTTTGCGCTTTCTAAATTATATTAATAATAATAATATCTTTTAGTGAGAACAATGTGATTGAATATGCTTCATTATTTTATTTTGAAAAACTTGGTTTCACACTTCATAATACAGCAATTCGAAGGTCTGGTTCTAAGTTCAGTTTATTCCGATACAGCGTCCTCTGCTGTGCCTGGCAGAGACTGGAGCGGTTGTTCTTGGTGGCCGCAGCAGAGGCAGGATAGGACTGGAGCCGAGAGAGAAATGCCCTAGAGCTTCCCTCTCAGCTCCCGGCCCCTCCTGCCGCCACCGCTGCCACCACCATCACTGCACACAGTGGCAGCTCGTCAGGGTAGCGGGAGGCTGCACAATTAACAGGCGGCTCTCGCACCCCAATGGATCGTCTTGTGCCCCCCCCAGGGTGCGTGCCCCCACTTTGGAGACCACTGCTCTAACAGAGTAAAACAAAACACACCATTCCTTGGTAGATCCACTGCCATACAAGCTATAAAGATGGACTGACTCTCTCCACTTTACTAATTAATACATTTGCTTTTTCTTTCTGTTTTTATCTATAGATAGCTGGTGGTTTGCCTTTTTGAGTGTAACTATTATATCTCCGCCAACCCTAATATTAAGAAACACAGACAAGTGCTTCTGTGAAGATGACGACGACGACTATTTAGAACTGTCTGTTCCTTTAGGAACCTGGGAAGGCAGCTTGATTGAAGTTCTGCAATATAGCATTTTAAATTAAACCACTGTTTTAGTGACAAGTAGTGTTTCCCTCTCTTCTTCTTTTTTAGAGTTTTTTTTTTAACTCAAAAATCAAGGGGATGTGGGGAAGAAAAGCAGGAAGAATATCTCAACATTTTCAGGATGTGGAAGGGTGAGAAAAAAAAATCACAATTTTCAGTCAAACAAGGAAGAGACTTGTGGTAGCTTAAAGACTAACTCATTTATTTTGGCGTACAGTCAGGTGGACTAGAGTCCACTTCATCAGATGCTTATGCCACCATAAATGTGTCAGTCTTCCATGCCTGAACCAGGAGGTAAAAACAACATCGGTTTGGATCCCGCAGACACCAGCCACAGTCCTTGTCTGATCCAGCACAGCTCTTCTTAAGTTCTTGAGTAAATACTGCTGTGTCCAGTGGTGCTTACCCCCAGGTAACTATGCATATGATTGTAGTCATGCTCCATAAATTGAATTATGAGATCTGATTAGTGGTTTGTTTGTTTTGAATACCTGTGTATTGTAGTGGGGGTTTAAACCACAGTATTAGTTTCTTGGGGTAGAAATAATAGAACAGCGGTGTGTGTGTGTGTGTGTGTGTGTGTATGTATTATTGCTGTGCCGAATTTTTCTCCTGCATTTTTTTTTCCAACCATCCTCATTCAAATTGTTAGCAATGGTGAAGAAATTTTTATTTATTCTATCAGATATATATGTCACCTTTTCTCCTCTTGCAAGGAACCCAAGGTGGCTTACATGATCCTCCTCTTCTCCATTTTATCCTCACAACAATCCTGTGAGGTAGGCTAGGCTGAGAGTCAGGGATGGGTCCAAAGTCACCCAGTAAGCAATATGGCCAAATAGGACTAGAACCCAGATCTCCCAAGTCCCAGTCCAGCACTCTAACTACTACACCACACTGACTTGCTGAGAAAGTCTCATGGGTTGGGGTCGGGTTTCTTGCGCTTACCTTACTTAGGAGGTTGTTGAGGAGTGTGCACAAGTGTCCTGTTCTTCATTGTGCGGTCATCTTTCTGGTTATCTGTAGCCTCCTTGGCTTCCTGCACTTCAATTAAAGCCCAGGGGAAGACATCATGAGATAATTCCTCCCACAGGGCTATTTCAGACCAGGAAGTGCAGGCAGCCACAGCACATAGTTAAACTATGGTCAACAGCTGGTTGGCCCCTGTGTGAAGAGAATGCTGGACTAGATGGACCCT
This sequence comes from Heloderma suspectum, assembly GCF_057233095.1. Lineage (NCBI taxonomy): Eukaryota > Metazoa > Chordata > Lepidosauria > Squamata > Helodermatidae > Heloderma > Heloderma suspectum. Next base: position 7,118,451 of record NC_139465.1, on the reverse strand, counting down.
TGGTCTGATCCAGCAGGGCTCTTCTTACGAAGCCTCTTTCATGGGGGAAGAAGCCTTTCAGGACATTGTACGACAGATTTTGGCTCAGCAGTAGCTCCATCTCTGAAGCTGGACATGACACTGCCCCCCTCACACCTGCATTGTGGTGGATGCAAAATGGGGCTCAGTCCACCAATGCAATTGATGCTGTTTCAGCACGAAAAACCCAAAACCCCTTAGGAAAAAAAAAGAAGTAAGCTGTGCTACAAACCCTTCCAATGGTGGGCTCTGCTGTGAGAAATGGTTGAGAATGCCTTCTCTCCCTGGAGAAATTCAGTGAAATTGTCTCCTAGTTTCTCTGCCCACAAATTGGGTGGAGAATTTCAAGAGGCCCTTTGTGCATAGCTTGCTGGTGTGATGATGACAGGGACATGGCTATGGGTGTTATGAAGACCTTCTGACCTTCACAATTTAACACCACATCCCTGAAGCTGGAGTGCTTCGGTTTGGGGGTGGGTGGGTGCATTGTTAATAAAGAACAGCCTTCCCCTACATGGAGCCTTCCCAAGTTACTGTAACTCCCATCATTTCCAGCCAGCACAGAACTAGTGGTTCATATAAATTTACCTAAGAGTACTATTCTATGCATGTTTAAACAGAAAAAAAGGCCTACAACTCCCAGCATTCCCCAGCCAGCATGGCTAGCTGGGGAATGTTGGGAGCTGTAGGCATTTTTTCTGTCTAAACATGCATAGGATTGCACCCTAAAGCATTTACACTTACACCACCTCTGAGCTTAAAAAATATAGCTTTTGGAAGACAAAGTTTTTTTGTTGTTTTAATGATGATGATTCTACAGAGAATGCTGGGTGGGATTGCAACACATCACTGAGTGCCACATTTGCCAAATGCAACCTTCCCTTCTGCCAACCCCAGTTAAGACATTCCACTTTCACACCCACCCTCACAGCCCCGCCCCCCTCCCCCACAGGCTTTGACCCTGCACATCTGCAATATATTAGATCAGCAATTTGCACTTAATTGCCAAGTGCACTGCATAATAATGAAAGTTAATTAGCTGCTTTACACCACACTGGTAGTCCTTGCATAACATGAAAGCTTCTCTTATCAGTGCTAAATTGTCATGCGGGCTTGAGGTGTTTATCTCAAAGAGCTATCAGTCGCCACTTTTCCATTCCAGGCGGAGTTAGGACGGGGAAATTAACAAATGGGTTTCAGCCTTTGACACAGCAGCATGACTCATGTCTGAATTGGTTCCATCTGTATATCCATTGGTGATCATCTGAAGTCTATAAATAGTTAACCCTTCAAGTCACCCTCCCTAACACAATTTGTTACATTTTGGGGGGGGGGGGGAGAGAGAGAGAGAGAGAGAAGAAATTCAATTATAATCAGAGTGTCTGGGGAGGAAGGTTACTGCCAACTGTTGCTTATGCCTTGGGTGGGTGGGCTTCAGTTTTGTATGGTGGACTCTTCACCACCGCCTTTATTAATCTCCCTCAGATATATTGCATTTGTATAAAGCAGGGGTGCTCTTTCAGCCCAAGGGACAAATTCAGCTTTGGTGAAACTCTCAGGGGCTGCATTCCAGTGGTGGGTGGGGCCAAAGACAAAAGGGGTGGGGTGAAAATTCCAAAAATACCAGCATGTTTTAGCTTACAGCTTTTACTGCCAGTAACTAAGCCATAGGAGAGGCAGTTTAACCTTTTAGAAGGAGGGATATACAAAAGCCAGAAAAACACCATACGATTGGAGGTGGCAATGAAAGCAGAAAACACCTGGTGATGTTGGAAAGAGGGCATGGCCACCTGAGGACCTCAGGAGGGCTGGATTTGAATGCTGGTCCTGAGGTTCCGTGGCCCTGATATAAAGCAAGAGGATGTATGCAGGATCTCTTAACATTTAAATCACCACTAATCTGTGTTTGTTGAGTAATCCTGAGTATGCACTTTGCTTAAGAACAGAAGTACTTTGCTGGATCATGCCAAGGTGCCCTTGGTCCAGTATTCTTTGTCAGTATCTCAGCAGCCACCAAATTGGGTAGATCAGCCTTCTCCAGCTGGATACCCTTCAGATACTTTGGATTTCAAATCCCATGAGCCCCCAGGGCTTCATCTCTCTGTGTTCCTTAGCCATTTTGTTCTGCACGCATAAAATATCATAAAGCAATGTAGTGTTGTTGTTGTTGTTGTTGTTGTTCTTGAATGGTTTATTTGTCTCAGTGTTTCCTCAGCACTCTTTCTACACTCCAGACCAGTCCAGAAGTCTAAATCAGGGATGTCAGCACAGCACCATGGCTTTTGATCTTTTTGTTTTTTGTCAGACTTGGTGGACTGTTACTTTTCCTAAACCCATTTTTATTCTATGCTGTCCTGTTAATAATCTGATGTTTTAACAACATTTTCTGCATTCCGTCTCTGAGAGGAAGATGGGTAATGTGGTCCTTTCTCACCCGAGTCCAAGAGACACACAGAATCACAGAGCATGGACATGGATAAGAAGAATTCAATCAAATGCCAGATGTAAAAAAAAGAAAGAAGTAGAAAAGTTCCAGACATTAAGAGTTGGCAGCTGAAATATGAGCCTCCAATTTGCAAATCTTTGCTTTTCTGGTGAGCTAGAAACAGCAGGTTCATGCACCCTTGAACTTCACATGCTTTACAATATGCCTTCAGTTCCAGCTATAAATTCTGCCCACTTGCTTGCCAGTCATTTTCAACACACATGGCACTCTAATATGGGCTGGGCTAGGATTGTCATGTTGAAATTTGCCTCTAGCACTGGCTAGCCTGAAACAACAACAATGGTTGAAGGCTCAAAGGTATCAAATGAATCAGAGAAAATAGTGAATGCGTTCAGAAGAACTCCATTAGCAGAATCAGTCCTTGCCTCTTTCAGACTGGTGGCTAAAACCTATGTTATTTCCACTTATTCTCGCAAACTATTTGCTTTCACCTTTTTCCACTGAGCCAGGAAAACCTGAAGCTGAATGGATGGCTGGGTGCCTGGATGGAGAGGAACTGAAGTCAATATGAAAAAGGTTAAGAATGTTCTTTATTGAGAGCACCTGTTGGTGCTTTACATGAGGCTGTAACTAAACATCTCTGTACTTAAGACCACTATCCTGTGGCCCCAGACAGCATCTCAGGGGCTATTGGATGCAGTGAATCTCTCCCTCTGAGGCTGGAGGCAGAGCTTTGACCTTGGAGGGGGAGTCAGAGATCCCACCCCAGACCCCACCCCCTCCCAGCCAGTGTGGCTGACTCTCCGTGGTCAGAAAAGCAACCTTGCAGGGGGAGGAAAGGGGGCGTTCTGGTGGGCGGGGAGGAGAGGAGCCCGGAGGGCCAGGATATGAGATATCCTGGGCATCTTCCAACCTCCTTTCCTGTCCCTCCAAAGTACTCTTGCTAGACAGGTTGAAAAGCCCTTCTAGAGAAAATCACCAAAGACAGAGAGGTGAAGATCACTGCCACCACTCCACCCACCTTGCCAGCTTCAGCCCAGCAGGGCATAGGGAACTGGAAGCCTCTGAGTTTGGACACTTCTGAGCAACGGCAATGCAGTCAATAGGATTGTGCCCTGATTCTATCGAACGACAAATGTGCACTCTGAAATTTAGGGATGGGCAAACCCGTGCCATCCCTACTGAAAGTCATCATTCATGCAGTCTTGACCATTATCCTCTGGGATGTCATTTCTTAGGTGAAATAGCAGATGGCCTTAACAAAAAATATGCAGAAGCTTCATTCATAACAAGTTTCCTCCTCCTCCTCCTCCTCCTTCTTGACAACCCATAAAAAATTAGGAACAGGTGGCAAACTTTGTGAAAGGTCTTGTTTTCTCAAAGGACATGCACACCAAACCTTAAAAACGAGCACGTACCAGTCCCTAAGCCACCATTAAAAACCTGAAGAAAGGAAAGTTTGACAGGAAATACAAAATCTCTTTGCAAACCGCTAAACATTACAGGAATGAATGGCTGGCGTAAGGGACGGAATGCTGGCTGAGTAGAAAGCTTCAAGGTTTGGGTTTGGGAGTGGGTTTTTTTTTTTTGGCTTTTCCTGGATTATGTTTGCTTTCTTCAGCATATAGCTCTTGGGCATTGCTGTTTCATATTTAAGAATAGAAGCAGCCCAGAGCAGAGGCAGTGGGGTGGGGGTGGGGAGTCACTTCGCTGCATGAGGCGATAACAATATTAAAATTTCTACTTTGGCACCTGCAATGGAGGCCTGCAGCTGGCAAGGAAGTTTTGGCCCAGGTTTCACTGAGGTGGTAAACATATAGTCTCACTTGTACCACTTCAGACTGCAGGCAGGGGCCAGACCTTTTGAGTGGTGGTGGTGGGGAGTTCACTTTTTGAGCATTTCCACACACACACACACACACACTATAATTTGACGTGCCACATAATCTCTGCCTTTGGCTTCCATCTCCTGGCTCCCAGTAAGGCCTAGCCTTGAGGCCTAGCATTGACAGGAGCGACCCCAGGGCTAGCACTGAGAGGATCAGGGCTAACCCTGCCATTAGGCAGAATCAGGAGCAGCTTCAGGCAGCAAATGGTTATGCTGGCAGATGGGGGGAAAGCTTCAAGGTTTAGGTGGAGAGATATCAGAGGACAAAAGTGTGCATGACATGAACCCTGCCTTGTGCCCTCCAAACCACCATGCTGCCTTCAGGTGCAGTGGAGGGTTCTGTCCTGTTGCCAGTGTTGAACTCAGATTCAACTGCTGGTACAACTGGCTTTTCGTCCTTGTCTTGAGGCAGCAAAATGTCTTGGGCTGGCCCTGGACAGGATGAAGCTCTCTTGCCCTCCAAAATGGCACCCATCTTGGTGGCTCCCTCTTTTCATTTCTGTCTCAGCAGCCTCCCCCAACCTGCTGCCTGCCCGATGTCATGGACTTCAACTCCTATCAGCTCTAGTCAGCATGGCCAATGGTCAGGAATTATGGGAGTTGCAATCCAAAACATTTGGAGGGCACCAAGTTGGGGAAGGCTGGTCTAAGCAAGCTTCCTAGCCTGGAACTACTAAAAACAAGCCTTATTTTACAGGGTCTCTCTCTCCCCCCCTCCCCTCCGAATCATCAACACTGAAGTACAGATGACCAGTTCCCAATCAGATGAAATGATGGCTGCTCCAGATGACCTTGCCATCCCTTGTAGCCTGTATGGAATGTTGGGGTTTGGTTACATTTAGAGCCTGGACACATTTATAACACTTCGGTAAATGAAGAATCTGAACTGTGACCCATCCGGGAAATTTATGGCTTTACGTCTGGCTTTGACAGGACCTTGGAGAGAGATACTATGGCAGGGGTGGGTGGGTGAGTGAGAGAGGGATAGGGGTTCATCTTAAAACTGGGCAAAGGAACTGGGCTGGGTAGGTGAGTGAGAAGGAGAGATAAAGCAGCTGTCAAAAGGTTTGAACCATGGGCCTGTCGCTGAAAGTTGCTGTGCAGAAATGCTTTCATAGACACAGAAGTGCCAACACTGCCAAAGGCATCCATTAATTAAAAGAGGTTCTTCAAGCTGGGCTCACAAACGATCATCAGTTGGGAATGATCAAGAAACCACCAGAAATCTTCCAAGGAATATCAGGACCTCTCAAGCGGAGGACCAGGGTGTCTTCATTTTAGTTTCTCTTTTGTCTTTTTATCTCCTAAGACATATAATGGACATAAGTCAAAGGCCCATCTAACCTGACAATTTTTTTTACCAGCAGTGGCTAGCCCAAGATGCTTCTGGGAAGCCTACAAGCAGAACAAGAAGACAACAGCTCCCCTGATTCCATCCCAACCGCAAACAATTGACATTCAAAGTTATGCTACCTCTGAACCTAAAGGTTCTATCTGCTATCACAGCTAATTGACATTGATAGACCTTGTTGTTGTTCAGTCATTAAGTAGTGTCCGACTCTTCGTGACCCCATGGATGTCACGAAGAGTCGGACGTCATGCACTCCAGGCCTTCCTGTCCTCCGCTCTCTCCCGGAGTTGCTCAAGTTCATATTCATTGCATCCGTGATGCTATCTAGCTATCTCATCCTCTGCTGTCCCCTTCCCCTTTTGCCTTCAATCTTTCCCAGCATCAGGGTCTTTTCCAGTGACTTTTCTCTTCGCATTAGGCGGCCAAAATATTTGAGCTTCAGCTTCAGTATCTGTCCTTCCAATGAGCACTCGGAGTTGATTTCCTTTAGGATTGACTTGATAGACCTATCTGCCATTAATATGTCTAATCTTATTTAGATTAGACACAATATTTTTGTATCTTCAATTACCACCTTAAGAACACAAGAAGAGCCATGCTGGATCAGACCAAGGGTCTGTTGATGGTCATATAGGCCCCTTCCAAAACTATTATGATCTAGTCCAGCATTCTGTTCACACAGTGGCCAACCAGCGGTCGACCAAGAACCCACAAGCAGGACACAAGTGCAACAGCCCCTCCTGCCTATGTTCTCCAGCAACTGGTGTTTATAGGCTCATTGCCTCTGGCACTGGAAGCAGCACATAGCCATCAAGACTAGTAGCCATTGATAGCCTTTTCCTCCAGGAATTTGTCCAACCCCCTTTTAAAGCCATCCAAATTGGTGGCCATCACTACATCATGTGGCACTGAATTCCATAGTTTAACTCTGTGCTGTGTGAAGAAGTCCTTCCTTTGATCTGTCCTGAATCTCCCACCAATAAGCTTCATAGGATGACCCCATTGGGTTCTAGTATTTTGAGAGAGGGACAAAAATGTCTCCCTTAAAACCCCAACCTACCTACCAAATTCTGGTCACATGGAGTAGGACTAATCAAGACATGACAATGAACATGGGGTGTCCATCCAAAATGTCAACCCCCCTCTTCTACATGTATCAGGCATTTCCTTGTTAACAGCATAAGAACAGCCCTGCTGGATCAGACCGAGGGTCCATCTAGTGCAGCATTCTGTTCACACAGCAGCCAACCAGCTGCCCATGGGAGACCCACAAACAGGACATGAGTGCAATAGCACCCTCCCACCCATGTTGCTCAGCAACTGGTGTACATAGGCATAGTTTACTATTTCTGAGGGCCTAACCTCCATGTTCAGAAGCAGTCTATTTCTGAATATCAACAGCCTGCCTTGAGGAAACAATGGATTACGATTCCCTTCCTGTCCTGCTTCATGGATCAGGGACAGCCCTACTGCTAGGGAGAGTGAGGCAGTTGCCTCAGGTGGCAGATGTTGGGAGGTGGCAGAAGAGTGTTGGAAGACCATGCATCCTGCTCCCTAAACTAGTTTACTGCCTTCAGGTGTGGTGGAGGATGCTGTCCCATTGCCAGTACAAAAGAAAAATTCAATTGACAGTCCAGTCAGCTTTTGAGCATGGAAAGGGAAGGGGTGCCATCTTGTCCTTTGCCTCAGGCAGAGAAATGTCTTGGGCTGGCCCTGTCCTGGAGACATCTGTTTGGGAAAGAAGATGCTGTACTAGATCAATAGGGCCCTTTTTATGTTTGCATGATCCAGGGCTCACCTGCTAGGCCCCCAGATCCATGAGTCCTAAGGAAGGGAGTCATCTTAAGGTGTAGGGAAGGTGACTTCCTTAAAACCCTGCCAGTTTATTCTGGAGGCATCTAGGAGAAGGTTCATCTAAAGGAAGAAGACTGGGTGCCTTCTGTACCTTTCCTTAAAGGTTTTATGGTATTCTGTGTACCTTCTGCTGAACAGCTCACAGGCAACTATGTTTTGGCGGCTTGTGTTTTCTCAGCATCATCTGTACCTAGATGACAGTTTTACTGGAAATCTAAACTGACCCATAAGGGCAGAAACCTTTTGATTTCATGCCAGAATTGATAAGCATGTCCCCTTTGCCTTCCCTTATCTGTTTGCTTTTCAGTAGTATCACCTCTGGTACCCTTCCAGTCTCATTTCCAGGACTGCTTATCAGGGGAGAGCACCAACATCTGTCCCCAAGCTATGGACCTGCAGTGGTGCAGCCTTTCCCTCACAAATACCTCCTTTTCAGTTGAGATGAGCTTTACAACAAAAGTCAGTTGAGGGAGGGCAGAAGCCTCAGCTGAAAGTTGGATTTATTAGGATTGCCAGATGACGGTATCTGGCAAAACCATTGTGTCCCAACATAGGAAGAGACAATAGCTCAGTGGTACTGCACATGTTTTGCATGCAGAAGGTACCAGGTTCAATCCCTGGCATCTCCAGTTAGAGGGATTGGGGAGCATGTGCCTGAGACCCTGAAGAGATGCTGTCAGTCAGAGTATAGACAATCCTGGGCTTGGTTGTCATACATCCACTGGAGGAGCCATCTTTAGAGGAAGAGCTAGAGCTCCAAGAGACAAACAATGTCAAGGAGCAGTCCATGCCAGAAGACCAGGAGAACTCCAGGCCCTTCGGGGAGATGGCTGCCAGTCCATCCCCACAAGAGGAGGGGAACTCCACCTCTGAGACAGAGGCTGTGACTTTCTAGTCCCTGAGAGTGCTGGCATCTCATGAAGCAGGCCAAAACAACCCCTGTGAAAAGAACTGCTTGTTTGCAAAGGAAGGCTCTTGGTGAGTAAAGGACTCCTTGTGAGTAAGGCCCTCCTCATGAGGAGGACTTCTTCCAGAAGCCTCTGATGTGCTGCAGTTGAGACCTGGGTGGGGCTCTGGAAGCTCCAGTTTATAAGCTCTCAGATAAGACCTGCTGCTTGCAGGAACAACAACAATATTTTACTTCTAGTACTTTGTAACCTTGATTCTTCTTGGACTGATCTCTTGTGCTGCGGACTGCTGGTCCTGCTTTTGGACTGCCTTTTGCGGAGGGGGGGGATTTGTAATACTCTGCTTTTGACCCTTTGTCTACTGACTTGCTAAATGGATTTGCCCTTAGTTTGTCCCAGGGCTGAGCTTGACCTAGGCAAAGCAAGACATAGGTGGGTAAAGAGTTTGGCCCACTATAAGACACTTCCCCTATGTACATGATAATTGTGGCCAGGGACACACCTGTGATATGGGATGCAGAGAGATGTATTCTCAGTAGCTGATCATCAGAACTAAAACTTCTTTCTGGAAGTCCATCCAAGCTCAAGCTAGGGCTGGACAAATTTTTCAGTTTCACTTTCTTCTTAGTTCTGTGTGTGTGTGTGTTTTAATCTCAAGTTCTTTCTCTTCTGAATAAGAAGAACCTTGCAAAATTCTTATCAAAAACAAAGAAATTTTCACCCATCTTCACCTGCCAAATTCAATAGATATAGCTATTCCCAGCATGGACAGGACCATGATGTGTCTGCCTATTGTATAGTTGTCCCAGATGAGGAGCCTGTCAGAAAAAAAAGAGGTAGCAACTGTGAACCCACCCCAGCTCAGTTTCTCTGGCCACCCACTGAAGCGCCACCCCTGCTGCCCCCCCTGGACCTGCACTCGAGCCCTCACCAGCTGAGCGAGTCACCTGTACTCACCCCGGGCCTGTCTGGCAAACACCCACCATTTTGCTGCCTTTTTTATGGTAAAAAGGGAGCTTTAAAAATGCACACATTTAAATATGCACAGTTCGGGGCCAGGAAAGCTTAATATGCACAATATTAGAGGCATTATGCATCCAATATTGTGCATATTAAGTTTTCCCAGCCTCAAATTGTACATATTTAAATGGGTGCATTTTTTAAGCTCCTTTTTTCCATTAAAAAAAAAAAAAAGCATCAAAATGGCAGGCGCTCACCGGATGGGTTGGGGTGAGTCTGGGAAGGTGCGAGCGGGGATGAGCAAGGGCAGGGGCTCAGTGGGCACGGTCTGTGGGCGGCGGCTCAGTGGACTCCCTGACCCAGTCGGGCATCGGTGACATCCCTAATAGCAACACTCATTAAGCACTAAGATGGCTGAAAACACTGAGGGATTCAAACCCAGACTTTTAAAAGCAAAGTACCCAAATACCTGAGCCTGGATGGATGAATCTGTTCAGTTTTGGTTTCTCCAACATTCCATTTTCTAAAATCTCAGTATCTCTCCCCAGCCCCCCAAAACTGTGTATGTATGTGTGTGTGTGTGTGTGTGTGTGTGTGTGTGTATATATATATATATATATATATATATATATACTGTGTATATATAGAGAGGGAGAGAGAAAGAGAGAATGTTGTGCATTTTTGTGTATTCTTATTTCTTATGAAAGCCAAACTGAAATGAAATTCTCACCCATCCCTCGTCCAAGCTGGAGGATTTCCCAGAAGCGTCATAAATAAAGCATCTTTAATAAATAAAGCATCATTTTCATTTCCCCATGGAAGCAGCACCTTTTTCTAACTTTATATTGCTGGCAATTTCTCTGCATGAACAGTGAGAATATTCAGAGACATTCCTGATATCACTCATAAGCTCAGTGAATGACTAGGAGGAGGAGTGCTGTTCCCATAGACGAGGGGCGGGCAATGTTTTTTCTGTCAAGGACTGCATTCCCTCATAGGTATGCAGTGGGCTTGGCCAGAGCCAAAAGTGAAAGTCGCCTCTTTTCTCTTTCATCTGTGTTTCATGGATTGTCAGGTGTCTTTCGTTCCGTTGTCTGCTCATTGACAGAATCAGATATTTCCCAATTTCCCAAATTTGCATAAATTCACATTTGCACAAATTCATACTTGTGAAAATGTGCAAATCCCCCCCCCCCACAAAATGCAACACCGCCCACCCCCGGGTGCATTTTCATGCTTTAGCCTATGGGGGAAATGGCAATGTTTGGCTGCAGTGCTTTTGTTTGTTTGTTTGTTTGTTTGTTTAGTTTACGTTAGGAATGGCGGAGAATTTCTCCATGAATCTGGGGGAGGCCGAATGCATTGGTGAAATTCTCCGCCACCCCCCTGCCACCCCCCGGGATGGAACTTACCTCCCTCGAATGTCCCTCTCGGCGGCGGGTCCCGGCGGGAGTTCGGGGGCGTTTCGTCGGGGGCGGGGGCGGCGGCCGGTCTTCTGACCGGCTGCTGCTGCCGCCATTACAAAATAAAGTAAAACACACACACACACACCCATGACAAAAAAACACACCCATGATAGGCTACGTAACGATTAACGTAGCCTATCATGGCTAGATTTCCAAAGTCAGCTTTGATAGGCTACGTAAATCGTTATGTAGCCTATCACAGGTGACTTTGAAAAAAAAAAAGTGCGTACGCAAATGGCAGCACCCATGGGCGCTGCCATTTGCATTCCTTATTTGGTCCCAGTAGTTTATGTAAAGATTTACGTAGACTATGGCGAAAATAAGGGCAATGCAGATAGCATTGCCCTTATTTTCGCTGTAGTCTACGTAAATCTTTATGTAGACTACTGGGACCAAATAAGGAACACAAATGGCGGCACCCATGGGTGCTGCCATTTGCGTACGTGCTTTTTTTTTTCAAAGTCACCCGTGATAGGCTACGTAATGATTTACGTAGCCTATCATGGCTGACTTTGGAAATCTAGCCATGATAGGCTACGTTAATCGTTACGTAGCCTATCACGGGTGTGTTTTTTTGTTGTTGTTGTTTTACTTTTGTATTTTGCGGCCAGGGAGACGGGGCGCTTCTCCCCGGCCTGAATTTCGGCTGGGCAATGCGGGGCGCCTCCCCCCCGGCCTGAACTTCTGGGGGAGAACCAAAGCGCCTCCCCCCCACTGCGAAGCAAGCTGCGGGACCAGGTAAGTCCCTTTTGTACATCCCTAGTTTACGTATTTTTCTATGACTAAATTTGCATAACATTCCAGAAAGGAAACACAGACAAAAACCAGTCCGCAGGTCCACGGAATCTGAGTAACTTGGGAAAACCCAGTTCACTGCAGAATCCATGTGTTGGATTCATAGAAATCCAAACTCATTTGATTCCATTGCAGATTTTTCCAACATCCCTAACTCTCTCTCTCTCTCTCTCACCCCACCCCCCAGGATATACCAGTTTCCTGGCAGTTTCCCACCCAAGTATTAACTTATGAAACATACGAAGGTTATTTGCACTGAATTATACCCACTGGTCCACCTCATTTCCATTATTATATCCTGTGGCAGAAGCTTCTGAAGATCTCTGATGAAGGTCTTCCCAACCCTGCTGGATTTGGAGAGTGGAGTCTCTATATCTAAAACATGTGTACTGTCAATGTGCTAAGGCTAACTACACCACTCCTATCCCATGTAACTCCCCACGATTATCTGCCAGTACTTTGTATTTCTTAACAGAAGCTGGGTTTTTTCTGTAATACTAGTTACTAACTGCTGTGTTTGAGAATTTCAGTCTAACTCAGTAATGGCTCATTTGTGGGAGTTGCCAAGATATAAGCCAACATCACATTCCATAAGTCTACGGTGGGGTGGGGGGAACTCGAGGGGTTAAGATGAAGTGCAGATTTTTTCCTGATGAAATCCAGAAGATGTGTTGTAAGTAACTCTTACTCAAAATGATCCACCAATCTCTATCAAGCAACCTCATTTTATTTTATGGAAGGGGGCTAATTTTCAAGATCTTTCACTTTCATGGCTTCCCTACTCCCTCAAGGAAGCCTGGGAATTGTAGTGTTGCAAGAGTGTTTATGCAGAGGATTCTGATAGATTTGCAAGTGAACATCACATAGAATTATGACCCAGAGAGCTAAGTTTGCATATGTGTTTCATCATTTGCTGAAGGTAGCATTGAGCGAAGACTCACATGTGTGAATGAGTGATCACAGATGAATTACTGATGAGAGAATATTCCAGTGATAAGGTATTCATATCCTCAGACATCAACTCCAACACCGTAATTTCAATAAAGAAAGTTCATAATTGGGGGTAAGGGCAGGAGATCTGGCTTGCAGGCTGCCAGCTAGACTTCTGAGTGTTGCTTTAAGAACCAAACCTTCCCCTCCTTTCATGTTCAATGACCAAGGGGGGGGGGAGGATTAAGTGTTTACTGGAAAATGGAAAGGGGGCTGTGTTCATGTAGAGCAGGGGTGCAAAACCTCAGGCACAGGGGCCAAATAGGGCTCTCTGAAGGTTTCCCAGAAAGCCATGCCCCCTTCCCTGGTCCCATTGCGTTATCCTAACTGCTGATTGTTTGGGATTTCCCTGCTTTTGTGCAGTTTTTTCCCCATTCTAAAAGGTTCAAATGCTTCTCCTAAGGCTTAGTTACTAGCAGGAAGAGCTTTAAGCTAAAATATGTTGGGGGTTTCAGGGGGTTGCTCCACCCCTTTTGCCTCACCCCTTTTGCCTCTGACCCTGTCCCCACTGGAAGTCGGCCCCCTAAAGCTTCTCAAACATGGAATTTAACCCCCCCCCCAGATGAAAGAGGTACAATACCCCTGCTCTACACTAAAGTGGAGTTGTCTACTGCTTTGGACTGGACTTGTAGCACGGTTGTTTAAAAGGTCAGCCAAGGTTGCTATAGTTTAGAAAAAGGCCTCATAGCTATAATCAAGTTGCACTGCAGTCACTCACGGTGCATCCCATTTTCTGCAATCTGGGAGTTCATTTCTTGAACTTAATGTGCGTGGTGGAATTATAGACTCTCTAAGGTGTGCATCAAATACGTCTTTCTTTCCAGGCATCCTTTTTATTGCCATGGGCTTGCATCTGCAGAAAGCTTGTAGACTTTTGTTAATTGTCAAGGGCTGCAGCCAAAATGAGGATCACTTTCCCAATTTTGTTCCCCTCAAGATCCTCTGTCAACAGCTCCTCCTGGTCCCATTAATCTCGCCATTTACTATGTCATAGCCCCCCGTGTCTCCTGGCTCCCTTTGAGATGAGACCTGTGTTTCTCCTCAGCTGCTGACAATTGCAGTGAGAACCTCACATGGCTTCTAAATAATACCGATTCCTCAGTAAGTGGATACAGCGAGCCAGTTCCTGGATTTCCACACTGAGGTCCTGATGGGTTTTGCATGCCTTTCCATCCTCGAGAGGGGAATTTGCTTTCTCTGGATGCTAAATATGAGAAGCGTTTTTCAAGTTCTTTGACAGAATGCTTTTAACATATCAGGAGGGCTAATAAATCCTTCTCTGTTGCCCCGTTTGTCTCTTCCCTTCATGACATAATAACCAGGAGCAGACAAGGGGGTGTAAAAGGTGGCTGAGTGTAAGCCTCAATCTCAAGACAAAATGGAACCGACGCACAGTGCTGATGGGGCCTTAATGCAAACAGGACTTCCCGGGGTGCTTTTGGATTAACCAAAGACATTCAGGGAAAAAAACAAAGAATGAAATGCAAGCATGATCAACCACTAGCCTGTCAGCAGCGGTTTTTGGCTGAATTGTTCACTGCAGCCCCCCAGATCTTTTTAATTTGGCTCCATTCAGTCTCTAGCATTGCCAAAAAGTTAAAAAAGAGCTTCCGTTTCTGTAAACTGCTGTAGGTCAATAAGAACTCAGACAGGTGACGTTGTGGTTCACTTAGGGAGCACTTAGTGGTCTTATGGGGTGGGGGCTCTTCGGAAGGCTCTACGTATTACCTCGCTTACTTCAAATGGTCTTTCAGTCTCCATGCTCCAGATGATAATGTATATTACTAGAACTCCAACTTCTCCCATTCCTAGAGATGTCTCAACTGGTCCGGCCACGGTCATATATGCCTTAGTTACCTTGCGTTTGGAATATTATAACATGCTCTACATGGGGCTGACTTTGAAAAGTGTGTGGAAACTTCAGCTGATCCAGAATGCCACAGTAACAAGACCGTTGACTGGGGACAGTTACAGGAAGCACATGATTCCCTTGTTAAAACATCTTCACTGGCTACAGGTCTGTTTCTGGAACAATTCAAAGTGCTGGATAGGGATGCCGGAGAATTCTGTCGCGGACACAAATGAAGCCAAATTCCAAAGAATCTGACCTCCAGAGTCCGTGGTGGAGTGGCCGCACTTACCTCTGGGTCTGAAGGAGTTCCTGCAGAGTGGCTCTCCCGCTCCCTATACAACGTGATATGCTAATGGCGGCTGCCATTAGCATATCGCGGGTGGGAAATACAGCCGTAAATGGTGTATTGTATGCCACTTGCAGTGGTAAAGCACTGACTTTGACCTAAATTGGAGCTCTTTGGGGCTGTATTTAGGTCAAAGTAAGTGCCTGACAGCCACAAATCGTGTACAATACACTATCTATGATGGTAATATTCCTGCGATAAGCTAATGGCAGCCACCGTTCGCGTATCGCGTCATATAGGGAAATAGAGAGCTGCTCCGCCAACTGCAGCAGACGCAGCTGGGCTCCGGGGGATTCCACTGGGTTCTGTTCTGGAGGATCTTATGATGGAGTTCTCCAATTAAAATATGAGTACGAACATGCATTTATTAGGGGAAAGGGCACACACACACAAATGTGCATATTCATGAAAATAACATTCGAAGTGCATTCTGTTTAGAAAATTGCTGGCTAAAAATGTGTATATCAGGTAAAATTGCATTAAGATGCCTGTATTAAGAGATGGATTTCAAGCAAACTTTAAAAAAAACAGTTCTCAAAGTTTGGGATGAGCTGAATGAGAACTGGGTGGGTTTGGGATGACTGGAAAAATGAGAAATGGAGTTAAACCAAAATTGAAGTTTTTATCCATCCCTATGTTTTATTTCAATGTGCAGTAAGGCTGCTGTGTTTGTGGGGGTCCCTGGTCATTCTGCTGAGCAGGACCTTGGACATCTGCCGTAAAGTCCTGCTCTGATAGCACCACTAAAGTAAAGTTTTCCCATTACTACATCACTGAAAAATGTACAAGATTGATGGTTGTGACAGGCTCACTGTGAAGAACAGAACTGATCAAAAAATCCTGGTCTTCTGACAGGACATCTTTGACCTTATTTAGGTTTATCAGATGTTTACTGGGAAACAGATGAAGACTCAGCAGGCAGTGTGATGTCATGAGCAGTGATCCCCCCACTCAAAAACACACATGCAACACAGCCACACAAAGCAGCCCTTCTGTGCTATTTGATGATTGGGATGGGAAAGTGGTCCCACAAGCCGCGAGTTAATTAATGCTCTGTTGGATTTTTTGCCTGTGAAGTCTGTTGACTCACTTGCATTTCAATTTCTTTTTGCTCCTCTGGAAATCACACTTGACTGATAACACCTTGTCAGTCCAACACAGCCCCTTGGAAGAAGATAAGGACCATCCAGCCATGTGGTGGCCTTCAGAGTTCCAAAGCCTAGCTTGACAGGTCACACCAGGGATAGGACAGGTGCTACTGCTGCTAATTCAGTTGAGCCTCTATATCAGCTTTTAAATCCATTCCATTCCCTAACCTGATGCTCTCCAGATGTGTTGGACTGTTCTTCCATCACCCCCAGCCAGCATGGCCAGTGTTTGTGGATAATAGGAGTTGTAGTCCAGAACATTTACACTGACTGGTCACCACTTCTATGGTCTCAATGACAATAGTAGCTGACCGTGCCTGTGGATACTTAGGATTGGACCTTGGATCTTCTTCATGCCAAGTGTTCATCTGGCCCTTCTCCAAACCTTAAAAGTAAAGGTTAGAAGCCAGACAACAATGCAGCAAGCAGCCAGATCCAGAAGGAGATGGTGGACGATGATCATAGAGACAAGAGGACCCCAATGAAACTGAATCTGTTTTCTCCAAGCAGCTGGCTTAACGAAATTGGAAGAGCACGGAGAAGATAATAAAACAAAATTGAACTTGGAACTAAAAAGAAGGCATCTGATACATCTGGACAAAGCTAATCCAAACCCCAGATACAGAGGGGAAGGGAGAAGTGATGTTTAACGAGCCCCTCGGGAAAGGGACAGACAGCAACCAAATCATTAGTTCGCAATGCGGCGGCCAAAAAAGGCCAATGAAATATTGAGCCATATATTGCAAAGCAATAACGTCATGGTCTCTTTGCTAGAATGGTGTCTTAGATTATTGCAGTGGGCATCCAGAAGACCATCATTATCAGAATAACACATGGAGGCCAGGTTGAGAAGCAGCACATTCAAGGAGCTTGTGTCAGGCCATAAAGGAACTTAAAAACTAGTGTAGAAAGTTCTGATGCAACCAGATTACAAGATGTTTCAGCTGTCTCCAGAAGAGCTAGAACAGGCATGGGCAGAAGGTCAACTGGGATCTTCTAGTAGATCTCAGGGTGATTTGCAGTACATCAGATCAGAAGCAGGGATTCTGACTTGACTCTCAATTGCCTAAAAATAGCAACACCTTCCCTCCATGCAAAATAAGGTTGCTGAAAAAGAACACTCGTGTGTGTGTGTGTGTGTGTCTTTTTATACAAAAAGAAAGGTCTTGATTCAGGTCCTAATCACAAATTCCTGGGCTAAGCATGTGCTCAAAAGCACCCTGTTCCTTAATTCTTAGCCTTCAGTCTGGGCCGCTATTTTGCACCCAGCTCGAGTTGGTGGATCTAGAGGTTTTAGTAAAACACACAATGTAGATCCTGCAAGCCCACCCCTGAAGTGGTAGACAAGAAGTGGCTGAAGAAGAGCTGAGCTTATCTCTTCTTTTTTTGACTCCCCATACTCCTCTTCCAAGATGACACAGCCATGGGGGGAGAGGGAGGTAGCATCTCATTGCAGAAAAGGGCAAGCCAAATCATCAAGGGGCTGGAGCAACTCTCTGATGAGAAAAGGTTACAATGTCTGGGGCTTTTTAGCATAGAAAAAGGGTGAGTACAGGGGATCATAGAATCATAGAATAGTAGGGTTGGAAGGGGCCTAGAAGACCATCGAGTCCAACCCCCTGCTCAATGCAGGAATCCAAGTCACAGCATCCCTGACAGATGGCTGTCCAGCTTCATCTTGAATGCCTCTGGTGTGGGAGAGCCCACCACCTCCCTTGGTAATTGGTTCCATTGTCATATTGCTCTGTTACAGGAAGTTTTTCCTGATGTTCAGCTGGAATGTGGCTTCCTGTAACTTGAGCCCATTATTCTGTATCCTGCACTCTGGGATGAATGAAAAGAGATCCTGGCCTTCCTCTCTGTTCCAGTACTTGAAGAGCGCTATTATATCTCTCCTCAGTCTTCTCTTCTCAAGGCTAAACATGCCCAGTGCTTTCCATCTCTCTTCACAGGGCTTTGTTTCCAGTCCCCTGATCATCTTTGTTGCCTTCCTCTGAACCCTCTCCAGTTTGTCTGCATCCTTCTTCAAGTGCGGTGCCCAGAACTGGACACAGTACTCAAGATGAGGCCTAACCAATGCTGAGTAGAGGGGAACTAGTACTTCATGGGATTTGGAAACTACGCTTCTATTAATGCAGCCCAAAATCACATTTGACATTTTTGCAGCCACATCACATTGTTGGCTCATAGTCAGCTTGTGATTGACAACAATTCCAAGATCCTTCTCACTTGCAGTATTGTTGAGCCAAGTATACCCCATCTTGTAACTGTGCATTTGGTTTCTTTTTCCTAAGTGCAGAACTTGGCATTTATCCCTATTCCATTTCATTTTGTTGTTTTCAGCTGAGTGCTCCAGCCTAACAAGATCACTTTGAATTTTGTTTCTGTCTTCCAGGGTATTAGCTATCCCACCCAATTTTGTGTCATCTGCAAATGTGATAAGCATTCCATGCTCTTCCTCATTCAAGTCATTAATAAAAATGTTGAAGAGCACTGGGACCAGGGCTGAGCCCTGCGGTACCCCACTCATTACCTCTCCCCAGTTGGAGAAGGTCCCATTGATAAGCACTCTTTGAGTCTGATTCTGTAGCCAACTGTGGATCCACCGGATCGTTGTTTCATCTAGCCCACATCGAGCTAGTTTGCTCATCAGGATATCATGGGGCACTTTGTCGAAAGCTTTGCTGAAGTCGAGGTATATGATGTCCACAGCATTCCCACAGTCCACAAGGGAGGTTACCTGATCAAAAAATGAGATCAGATTAGTCTGGCAGGATTTGTTCTTGACAAATCCATGTTGGCTCCGAGTAATCACTGCCTTGTTTTCAAGGTGCTTACAGATGGATTGCTTTATAATCTGCTCCAGAATTTTCCCAGGGATTGATGTCAGACTGACTGGTCTGTAGTTCCCAGGTTCCTCCTTTTTGCTCTTTTTGAAGATAGGGACAACATTAGCCCTCCTCCAGTCATCTGGCACTTCACCTGTCCTCCATGATATCTCAAAGATAATAGTCAGTGTTTCTGAGAGTTCTTTTGCCAGTTCCTTTATTACTCTAGGGTGCAGTTCATCTGGCCCTGGAGATTTGAACTCATTCAAAGTAATTAGGTGTTCCTTGACCATATGCCTATTGATCTCAAGCTGCAATCTTGCCCCTTCAGCCTGGACTTCGCCTTTGCCAGGGGGGTCATCGACCCTCTTTAGGGAGAAGACTGAGCCAAAGTAGGAACTGAGCACTTCTGCCTTTTCTTTGTCATCTGTTATCATTTTGCCATTCCTATTAGATAGCTGAACCACTACTACTTTCCTCTGTCTTTTACTATGCACATATCTGAAGAAGGTCTTTTTGTTGCTTTTAGCATCCCTTGCTAACCTCAGCTCATTCTCAGCTTTAGCCTTCCTGACGCCATCCCTGCAATTCCTTGCTACCTGCCTGTACTCTTTTTTGTAGCTTGGCCTTCCTTCCACTTTCTATATGTGTCCTTTTTTTGTTTTCAGGTCATCTCTTAGCTTTTTGTGAAGCCATATTGGCTTCTTCTGTTGTCTTCCACCTTTTTTCCTGTTGGAATGGTTTGTAATTGAGCCTTTAGAATTTCCTTTTGAAAAAAATCCCACCCATCTTGGACTCCTTTTCTCATTAGCGTCACTTGCCATGGGCCTTACTTATCATTGTTCTGAATTTATTAAAATTGGCTTTCCTAAAATCCAGGGTATGCAGGACTCAAATATAACATGGTCACTTTCCCCCAGAGTTCCTGTAACTGCTACTTTATCCACTAAGTCATCTCTGTTGGTTAGGATCAAATCAAGGATAGCCAATCCTCTAGTTCCTTCCTCCACTTTCCATAGGGGGAAGTTATCAGCAACACAAGTCAGGAGTTTCTTGGAGGGGCCATGTTTTGCAGAATTTGTCTCCTAACAGATATTGGGGAAATTGAAGTCCCCCATTACTACTACGTTATGTTTCCTTGAAACACTGGCAATTTGCTTTTCAAAACTTTCATCCTCATCTTCTCTTTGTTTGGGTGGTCAGTAATGGACTCCAGTGACCATGCCCCTTTTATTTGCTCCATTTATTTTGACCCAGATGCTCTTGATTGGGCCACCAAGCTCATCCTCCTGTAATTCTGTGCAGAGATATGCATTTTAAACATATAGTGTGCCTCCATCTCCCTTTCTGATCCTTCTGTTCTTTTTGAACAACTTATATCCTTCAATTGCTGTATTCCAGACATGGGAGTCATCGCACCAAGTCATCTACACCTATCACGTCGTAATTTCCCTCTCGTATTAAGAGTTCAAGTTCGTTCTGTTTGTTTTCCATGCTCTGGGCATTAGTATATAGGCATCAAAGACCATGTGCTTCATAGTCTGGCTTTCTTCCTACATGTTTTTGAAGACTATTATTGGGCACTATTAGAGCTGTTCTCTCCGTTGCGGTGCATGAGCCTTCATCCATTGTTTCCCCCAACTTTACATCTCTCTCCCCCATGGGATTCAGTTTAAAGCCCTTCTGATGAAGTTCTTCATGCTGTGGCCAAACACATTCTTCTCAGCCCTTGTGAGTTGCAATCCATCCCTTGCCAGCCAGCCATCTTCCAGGAAGTATAGCCTGTGGTCTCATAATCCAAATCTCTTTCATTGGCACCAGCTTTGTAGCCAGTAATTCACCTGGAATATTTTTCTTTCCCTTTCTATCCCTCTTCGAACTACTGGAAGGATGGATGAGAAAACTATCTGGGCCCCAAAGTTCTTGAGTTTCCTTCCCAAAGCTTCCAAGTCCAATGTGATTTCTCTGTAGCTCTGCTTGGTGGTATCATTTGTTCCCACATGGATGAGAAGAAAGGGCTACATGTCAGTGGGCTTTATGAATGTAGGCAACCCTTCAGCTACGTCTCTAATCCATCCTCCTCGCATACCTGGTGAGTCCATGGGTCTTTGTGACATACTTCAGTTTCAATCCCACACAGCAAGAAGTCTCCCACAACTACTACTCTTCCCTTCTCGTTGTTGTAGGCCTTGGTTTAATTGTCTCTGCTTGACTGACTTTCAGCTTCTTGCTCACTCTCCTGTGGGGTCCCCTGTAATTCCTTCTCTGCAGGCTGTCCTCCAGTCTCATCCTCAAGTACCTGAAAATGGTTCCATAGTTCCACTGCTTCCACTGGTGCACAGTGACTTCTAATTCTTCTGCTCCTAATTGTCACTCTTTCCCGAGAAGTATGCTCTACTTCATTTTTCCTCGCCTCAGCATTTTCCTCTTCTTCCTCAGTTTGCTGTTGCTCTTCCAGCTCTTGTACTTCACTTTGCTGCTGTAGTTCCACCATTCTGTCCAAGAACTCTCCGTCTTCTCTTACTCCTTTGAGGGTCGACACTCGCCGCTCCAGTCCTCTTACTTTTTCTTCCAACAGTGTAATCAATGTGCACTTGTTGCATGAGTAGGCCATCTTGATCTCAGGCAAGAAAACAAACATGGCACACACCTTGGAGGTCACCACCACTGGAGAGTCTTTTCCTTCCATAGTCTCTATTCTGTTTTTCTTTCTAGCTTTCTGATTGTACTGGAATAACCTGTGCGTTGTCCTCTGTTCACTGGAGGTTCACAACAGAGTCCCACTGGTATAGAAGTGTATGTTACAAGAAAAAAGGATTTTAGAAAATGTTAGAGACCTCCCCCTTGGCTTTCCCTGCTGAACTCCTGTTTGCTCTCCTTGTTCTCCTTGCTCTCCTTGCTCTCTGGGAGCTTGTTTGCTTGTATAGCCCCTAGACCAGCTGGGGCAGCTTCTTCTGCTCTGCTTAGTTAGGAGTCAGAAAACAGACTGAAACTCCCTGTTCACACAGCTGCTGAGAGTAATCAGGCCACACCCCTTCAATTGGAGCTCTCAGGAGCACATGGTCAGCACATGGTGAACGGGCAGGTTGATATGCAAGAATACATATTGCTCACCATCACCTGAAGCTTGTGCATGGTGACTGAGCAATGTTGGAAATGCTAGAGCTGTGCACAAATAGCATTTCTCAAAATTCTCCAGCTTATTTGTGGGCAGAGAAATGCGGGGGGGGGGATTATTTCAACCCAATATCTTCATCCGCAGTAACTGTGGTGGCAGCCTAGTCATCATTTTACATGCTCCACAATGCCCCAGACCTAGCATCATTCAGGGCATTCTGGAAGGGAGGATGGTGACCACCACAAATTAGTGGTGGATCATATTCAGAGGAAATCCTGCAATGTGACCTTTTTTTAGGAAGGAGAGAAGAAGAAAAATCTCCAAAATTTTCACGGAAAAAAATGTAGGGATGTACGAAAATTCCCCCACGGATCTTGGGGAGGCCGAATGCCAGCGCATTCAGCCCCCAGAAATCGGTGGCAGAATGGCCTGCCCCCCCCCCTCGGGATGAGACTTACCTTGGGCGGATCTTCCTCGCAGCGGCGGCTCCGGCGGCAGTTCGGCAGTGGCGGCGGATGCCGGTCTTCCGACCAGCTGCCACCACCACCATTTCCAGTTTTTTTTAAAAACGTGATAGGCTACGTAAATGTTTACGTAGCCTATCACGGCTGATTTAAAAAAAAACACGCGCGTACTTAAATGGTGGCGGCCATGGCCGCCGCCATTTGCATACGCGCAGGGTTTTTTTATTTTTTTTAAATCAGCCGTGATAGGCTACGTAAACATTTATTTACGTAAACATCCTTATTTTGGCACATCTTAGTCCACGTAAACATTTACGTGGACTAAGATGTGCCAAAGTAAGGAACGCAAATGGCGGCAGCCATGGCCGCTGCCATTTGCATACGCGTGTGTGTGTTTTTTAAGTCAGCTGTGATAGGCTACGTAAACATTTATGTAGCCTATCACGGCTGACTGCAGGGACGCAAACGGCGGTGGCTACAGCCGCCGCCATTTGCATCCCTGCCAGCCAGCGGCCGGATGTCTGGCTGCTGGCGGAGCCGGCTGGCAGCTCCGCAGAATCGCTGCGGAGCACAGCTGGCTGGCCAGGATTCCGGGGGGGGGGAGGAACAGAGCGCCTCCCCCCTGGCAAGTATTCCGGGGGGAGGGATGGAACACCTCCCCCCCAACCATAAACATAATCCATGAAAGGTAAGTACCTTTCATGATACATCCCTAAAAAAATGTTCTGAGAAATTTTGGCTCAGCTCTACAAAATGCTTTATGGACATGACTAGGTTTGGCTACCCTCCCTCAGGGCAGGAGATCTGACAAAATCATGCATGAGATCCCCCTGGTTACTAAAACTTTCCAGCCTGATTGCCTGGAAGGGATTCTTCCTTGCTACAGGTGACCAGGTGAATGGCTAAGTGTAGGGATGTGCGAACTCACCCCTGTCTGGGTTCTCTGGACTCCTGCCCAGCCCCTGCCCCCACTCGCTGGTCCCCAGACTGTGCTCGAGCCCCTCCCATGCACTCACACCAGCAGCCTCATCAAGCTCTAAAAAAAAAATGATCACAAAAATGTGCATGTTTTTCTATGCACGAAAATGTGCTTTTTGCAAATGTGCATATTCTCATGTGTGAAATGCACATTTTTGCAAAGGCACACATTAGTGTGTGTATGAAAATGTGCATTTTTTGTAAAACATACATTTTTGTGCATACGCGAATATGCGCATTTGGAAAATGCGCATTTTTGTGGGTGCGCCAATTTGCTCATTTTTGTGATTGCCATTTTCTTTCTCAAAAAAGGGCGACCCTGAAGCTCAACAAGGCTGCCGGGGTGAGTGCACACCATTCGCCAAGCGCAGGCGGGGGGAGCGAGGGGAAGGCTCGGCGAGCAGGGCTCAGTGGTGTGGGCAGGAGCAGATCCGCCGGATTCCCGGACTGATTCAGGCACCCATGCCATCCCTAGCTATGTGTAAGCCTGGATTGAAGGCTTCACAAAAAAGGTGGTTTTTGAGGAGGGATCTGAAGGAAGAGAGGGGAACGATATATGATACTACCTTTAAGTTAAGGCCATTCACACCTGCTGCCTAGAGTTAATGTTTCCATTGCTGAACATTGCTTTTGTTGTTTTTTTCCCAGAAAACCTCACAGTTTACCTAAGAGTCAACTAGAAAATTGTAAACAGATGGAAAATGTTGCTGGGCGTCTGTCTCTTCACACAACTTTTTTGGCTGAATTTCGGTCATTATACGGCCCCAGGGGCTGTTTGGAGTGACAAAATATGACATGCCCTTTGCCCCCCTCCTCCTGGAGTCTGCCATCTTCATCTAACCAGGGCACACATTTCACAGCTGGGGAGCTGTTATTCAACTCATACAGTACAGCCAGGTCAGGATTAACAGCATTGTTGTTATGTTTGTGAGCTTTTATGGCCACTCGGCTCCCGCGGGAACCCCCCAACCCTTTTGCTAGGACCTGTCAGTCAGAATTCATAATGCGCCCAAAGAGGAAGTATTAAAAAGGCTGGGAATATCCTGTGCAGCAATGTCTCTAGGTTCTCCTCTCAGGTATGAGCGAGATGTTGTTGACATTCAAAACATGGGGCGAGCTGATAAATGCTCTGTGGATAGCAAGGGAGAGGGGAGGAAGGCCCCGGCGGGACAGCAACAGGTCTTCACAAGGCAACTGAACTTGGCAGACGTTCCTACTGATGGTGTTTGTCATTTGTCGTGGCCCACGTCCCAGATTTCCTCAGCAACACAATTGCTCGGATGCGTACGATGCTTTATTACTCTCTGATGTGAATCCAGAAATGCTTCAGAGCCTCCCATTGCATTTGTTTTATCAACACAGCCGATTTGCTGACTGTTCTAACTCCTTTCTTTCTTTCTTTCTTTCTTTCTTTCTTTCTTTCTTTCTTTCTTTCTTTCTTTTTTTGTGGTACTGGTACACCTTCTAACTTTTCACAGATAAGAATCATGATAGCCTTGTTCTCACAACAAGGGTTATTGCCCCCCCACACACACACCTCATTGCACGTTGTAAAAGGCTGTGCCTACTGCATGCTGTATCATGAATATATGCTTAGTGAAAATGCTGTTGCAGTGTTATGCTAACCATCAGGTCCCTCTAGTAACAAACTGAGAGCTCCCATGCTGAAAGGACTGGAGCCAAAATGGGGGCACTGAGAAACTAGGGACTGGATCTAACATCTGCCTTCTGAGAGAGGATGAGACCTTCCATGAGAGGAAGGACAATGCTTGGAGAAGGTAACTTTGCCTGATTTGGGGGGATCCTCCCCATCCCCTACACACACACACGCGTGTGCACAGACACACACCACAGCTCATCCCATTCAGCAAGGTCAGAATTGCAGGGATTAAACTTGTGCAGAGGAGAGGGGCAGCACTGGCTACATTTTAGTTGTTTCCTTGCTTTCAGGTAGATGGAATTATATATGATGCAATGTACTGCTACTCTCTCAGAGCCTTTGGGATCTGGCAGAGTCCCCGTGTCTAAATAATTAATACATATAAGAATATACTGTAGCGTTGTAAAGCATATTCCATTCAACAACTTTGAAAATACAGCTGAATTCAAAATTTGTGTCGGTTATTTGTTTTCTCTCTCATTTCCATCTGTAGCTTTGCATGCCATTGTTTATGCAACAGCTTGATTCCCTTGTCACAAAGCCCCCTGTTTGCTCAGTAGTAAATGAAGCATCTTTATCAATGGATGTTTGGAGGCCTGGGAAAAAGTAAACAGAAACGGGAAATGTTACTTCTTTAGATATCTGGCCCAAAGTGAATTAATATCAGATGTGCGGATCATGTTCACTGTGACTTTAACTCATAAGGAAGTAGTTCCAATGGGAACAAGTATATTAGCACTGAACCAGTGATAACAGATGGGAGAAGAATATGGCTACCTTGTGAATCAAGTCCAGCTAAAGTTTAGCTGCTGAACTGATCCAAACAATGGTTCCAATTACTGTAATGTGCTTTATCTGGGGCTACCCCCATGCTTGGTCTGGAAGCTGCAGCTGGTGCAGAATGTGGCAGGCAGGATGCTGAGTAGAGTGACTGGCTGTGCAGATATTACACAAATGCTGAAGCAACTGCACTGGTTATCTATTAGCTACCAAGCCAAGGAAAAACATAAGAACAGCCCTGCTGGATCAGACCAAGGGTCCACCTAGTCCAGCATTCTGTTCACACAGCAGCCAACCAGCTGTCGACCAGGAACTCATAAGCAGGACACAAGCACAACAGCAACTGGTGTACATAGACTCACTGCCTCTGGCACTGGAGACAGCACATAGCCATCAAGACTAGTAGCCACTGATAGCCTTCTCCTCCAGGAATTTGTCCAACTCCCTTTTAAAGCCATCCAGATTGGTGGCCATCACTACATCCTGTGGCAGCGAATTCCATAGTTTAACTGTGCACTGTGTGAAGAAGTCTTTCCTTTGATCTGTCCTGAATCTCCCACCAATCAGCTTCATGGGATGACCTACAAGGTCTTGCTGTTGGCATATAAAGCCCTGAACAGCTTGGGACCAGGTTACCTGGCAGGTTGCCTTCCCCAGTACAGATCTGTGCAATCATTAAAATCATTGGAAGAGGCCTTGCTGGTCATACCACAACCTGCAGAATGGTATCTTGCAGCAACTAGGAAGCAGGTCTTCTCCGTGGTGGCACCCTCCATATGGAATGAGTGCCCCACATATATTCGGGAGGCACCAACTGTAGCATGCCTTAGGAGCCAACTATTATTTATTTATTTATTACATTTCTATACCACCCAATAGCCAAAGCTCTCTGGGCATATAATAATTTATAATAGTTTTAATAGTTTATAATAATTAAAAACATACGATACAACATAAGATACAACATAAAAGTTTTAAAAAACAACTACTACAGTATAAAGTAAAAGTAATAAAATGAAAGACCAATTTCTTTACCCAGGCCTTCCCTGAGTGAGTACACAGTCCAGTCTGTATGTTTGTATTTATGGTATTGTATTGGTTTTAAAGTTTTTATTAATGTTTTATATGTGTTTTAGCAATTATTATTTTAATTGTATTTTAATGTATATTATGTATTTAATGTATTTAATTTTCTTGTAAACCACTTAGGGATTTTTTAGAAAAAATATAGTCAGCAGTATATAAATCTATTAAATAATGATAAGTCATAATAAAAAATAAAGGCATCTCCAACTTGTTCGTTAAAAACTCCAGGAATGAAAATGCCACATCACCCCGGGACAATTTGTTCCAGGGTTCCATGCAGACTTTCCATTTTGAAGGTTCTTCCCCATGTTGCAGAATGCTATTCTAAATTTGCAAAACAAGTAAGCACAGGTAGTGCAAACAGTCGGAGTTAAGTTACAATGAGGGCACGTTCAGGCATTTACTCTGATGCAGCAAACAGAGCCTGTGTGTGCACGGAAGCAGACTTTTCACATGTGCCGCTGAACCAGAGTTTAATCCCCACTTGCACTGTAGTGCTCAACCATGCCCCACTGAACAAAACTTTTGTGATGTTTAATTGCTCGAGGCTACCAAATAATTCAAGGTAAAGTTATGTAAGAAATCCTAATTGGGGGCAGAATTCTGTCTGGGATCTCTAGTTGTTAGGCATAATTTGTACACCAATGCAGCTGTATTGAGGGCATTGTGATGGTCTCATCATGGAATGTCTCCTCGGCCCATTCCTGATCTGGTCTGATGGAATGATTCTCCTATTTTCTGTTTCTTTAAATTCTGCTGAATTTAATTGGTCCATAGTCTAGTATGGAGGTAGGCAGTCTCCAGATGCTTTGGACTACAACTCCCATCAGCCCCACCCAACATGGCCAACAGTCATGAATTATGGGAGTTGTAGTCCAAAACACCTGGAGAGCATCAGATTACCATCCCTGGTCTAGTACAATATGGGCACTTCCATATCCAAATGATCTCAGCTTGTGTGTTTGTGTGCGCATTGCAACAAAACATTTGATAGACCTTCATAACATTTATGAAGATTTCATATTTTATATTGTTTTATGTTGCAGTCTGTGGTTTTAATTCTTGTGAACTATCCAGAGAGCTTCAACTATTGGGCAGTATAGAAATACATACATACATACATACATACATACATACATAAAGTTTTAGGAATACTCTTGACTGGAGTAGCTATTAGCAATTTATTATCAACTCTTTCTGGAGTGATCTAAAACCAGAACAATGGTGAGTAGGTGAGTATTCAATAAGGTGAGATGAAGAAATTAGATCTCTGGAGCTGCATATATTTAAGCATTTTTATGAACTCATGAAATGATATACAAATATTTATTAATTCATTTATTTTATTAATTGCCCATCTGGCTGGTCACCCAGCCATTCTGGGTGATGTACAACAACAGAACCATTTAAAACAATAAAATTCTACACTAAAAACATCATATTTCTAAAAGTACCCTAACCCACCCCAAATATGAATCCATTGGGTCAAATTTAGTAGACCCTATTTCTAGATGCAATTGTTTAATTTTTAAAATGTGTTTCTCATGTTATATTGCATATTGTGCTGACTACATTCACAAGTTCCAGAACCCCCCACACACAGACATTCAGTACAATATGCATTTGTTGTGTTAACTTGTGAGAGCACCCATCATTTGGGTTAATGAGGAGGCTGCACTTTTACTTTTATGGTGGCTTTATGGTCACCAAGATGGACAAAAGGTTGCTAATGATCTGGAAAGAAATCAAGGGATCACAATAAAAATGATTAAAGGCCCAGAAGGACTGACTTAAGAGAAGAAAGCAAATGTGAAATATGGCCAAATAATGACTAATACAGGATACAGTCGCTGTCTTCGTGAACATGAAGGTTGCAAAATACCATGGAAGAAAGAAAGGATGTCTATGCAAAATGAATCCTAAGTAATTATTTGTTCATTTAAAACATTTACATGCTTCCCTTCAGTTTTTACATCTTCCAGCATGGCTTGCAATCATCATTATTTTTTTAAAAAAGCATTAAAAAACCTAGTATCAATCATCATCATCTATTTAAAACAGCAAAAACAATGCAAAAAAATCAGAGCAGTAAAACCGAAAGTACTGATAAAATCTGACAAAAACATTAAAAACATCTGGAAGGCTGGTGGATATAAAATGGAGTCAGAACATCCTTTTTCTGAAAGGACATCAGATCCAGTGTCAGGCGAGTCTTTCTGAGGACAGCGTTCTAGAAATGAGACACCTCCCATTCACGCAGCCTCCAAACGTGGATGCAGAGAAGAGGCTTGAAGATGGTATTAGCATACAGACAGGCTCATGCAAGAGAAGGTGGTCCTTAATAAAGGGTGGGGGGTGTTGTTGTGCTACTTTAAGTTGTACCCATTTTTTAAATACATGCTGGTATCAGACCCAGCTCTGGTCAAGCTCAGGTGGAATGTAGCTAACAGTACATGCAGAATCCTCTAGTTGTTCCAGTAGGGATGGGGGAGAAATGTGCTCAGTTCACATTTTAAGGTGAACTTACCTAATTTTGCACTTTCTAACCACTATGAGAATTGGAACTCAGTTATCCCTCAAATTCAGTTTTCCAAATTTTACAGCAGCATTCTTGAATGAAAACATGCATACAAAATGCATGTATTAGGGAAAATATGCATTATATTAGGAAAATTGTAAAAATGTGTATATTAGGCAAACATCCATACAAAAATGCATTATTTGGAGAAAGGTGTACAAAAATGCTTATGAATTTTCATGCAAACTTAAAAAATAGATCTCACGAGTTCAGGACAAACTGAACTTAAGATTGGGGAAAATTTCAAAGTATGAGAAAAAACGAACTTAAGACAGGGAGGGGGGATGAGAGAAACTGAAATGGGCAGATTCGTCTATCCCTATGCTCCAGTCACTAAGCAATCATGACCTGTTGACCTTGAAGTTTTTACAGTGGTCCAGGCATATCACCTGAACTACTATCCCTATTGTGATCAAGCTTATTAAGAAGGTATGTAGAGTGCCTGTTTTGACTGGATTCTCTGTAGTTTCATTCCTTCAACCACAGCAGGACAATAGGCAGCGGTTTGAACCCACACCTGACATCCATTAAGTCCTGGGCTCAGGACAATTGTGAGTTCAAATCCTGACAGCTTGAAAATGAAAGCATAAAAAATCATTGGGAAATGCTTCTGAGTTTCCCTGTCATGACCAAAGCAACGTCATTAGAAAAGAATCATCCTTCTCTATTGTTATCTATTGAGACAAGCCAACAATTCTGGAAAGAACTGGCAGGCAGCTGGATTTCTCAAAATCTTGAGAACGATTCCAACAAGTTCCCAGTCACAAAAGAACTGGGGTGTTTGCATGCAAAGGCTGCATTCTCTTGGCTCCCAGTGTTTTGAAATATTTCAATGCAAAGTCCTTGCTAGTACAAAGTCCTTGCCATTCCTTGTTTTGTACCCTGTAGTAAGAAGAAGGCACAAGAGCGCTTGGAAACTCTCTGACAAAGGTGAGGATGAATGAACCTAAGAGTTTTGCTTTCTCCTACATTCAGATTTTTAAAAAATCACAAGTTTTTTTCTATCCCGAATATGAAGGAATTTGCAAATTTTGGCAAATTCTTCTCAGGGATGAACTGAAACAAAATTCATACCCATCTGCACCAGCCCAATTCAATAGGTACAACTGTTCCCAGCAAGGAAAGGATCATGATGTACCTGTCTGCCATGTAGCTGTTAAAGATGAGGAGGCAGTCAGGAAAAAAAGAAAGGACAACCCTAGTTCAGCAATCATATGGTTCATTATACTGGGATTCAAATCCAGACCTTTAAGATAAAAGCTTTCAAAGCCCTGGGCCTGGATTGATGGAGCTGTCAGTTTGGGTTTCTTCCAGATTCATCAAAAAATAATAATAATCACAAGTTCTTTCCATCCTGAATTTGGCTGGCACAGATGGATGGGAATTTCATTTCAATTTGTCTTTGATAAGAATGGACCAAAATTCACAAAGTTCTTCATATTTGGGTTGGAAAGAATTTCATATTTTTAAAAAAAAATGTGGGAGAAACCAAAACTGATACATTTGTCCACCACCACTAGTGACCAAACAAAGCTAGTTCAAGGAATGTGTAGAGGCATACATACAATTTGAGATGGTCAGAAGCCCTTTCTGATAAAGGCTTATCAGGCAATTTGTTGAAGGGAGGTGAGTTCAGCCATGTATTCTTGTGTCCTCGAAGTCCCACATTTTTGTAACAGCTGCTTTTCATAAACAAATGTGTTGTAAAGCCCGATTACATCAATACATCTGTAATAACTTACACTTCCTGACACAGCTGTCCCATGGATATCTTTCGTTCCTGGTGTGCCCTTTGAAATTTTAGGTATAAACAGCCCTAATCCTCTCAAAAAAATATATAGCAATAATAATAATAATAATCTTGTTTTTCCACTTTTACTCTTGGCTTGGCATTATCATTTGCTATTTTGATTGATTGATGGGAGAAAATATAAATATAATAGCCATGAAACAATGACATGCAGAGATACAGTTTCAGTTAGGTACCAACAAGGGTGAGAGTGAGACTATATAAGCCATAAAAATCAAAATGGTAAATCAACCAGGACCCAAATCCAAAGATGGATTTTTCATGTGTGTTAATTTAGGATCCCCGTCATGCTTTTTTCCCCTCTCAACCCAATGGGCCAAAGGACATAATTCTATTTCCACTCATTGTTCCAATTGTGTGTAGTTTGGTTTTGATTCAGCAAATGGGAAAGTAAGAATAAGCGTCAGCTTGAAGTGGAGGGAGATACTGTCCCACCTTGAATTCCATCTTTGCTGAGAAAACAATACTGTCCCATCAGCAGCCATTCCACCTGGGTACATCTGAAGGAGAGGTGAGACAGTGGAGCCCACTCCATCAGCTTGCCTGCTGGGACCAACCGCCATTTGGTTTATCCCTTCCCAGAACTAAATCCATCAGCAGTCATTCCACCTGCTTGTAACTGAGGTAAAGGTGAGACAGTGAGGCCTACTCCATATTCCAGGGTGGACAAACAGCGATTTCAAATGTTCAGTTCAGCCTTAGTAAATACTGAATGATTCTAGGGATGGTGGATAATTTCTCCACGAATCTCGGGGAGGCCGAATGCCAACGCATTCGGCCCCCCGAAATTGGTGGTGAAATTCTCCTCCACCCCACCTGCCACCCCCCGGGATGGGACTTAACTCCCTCGAATGTCCCTCTCGGCGGCGGGTCCCAGCGGCGGTTCGGCAGCGGTTCGGCGTGGGCAGCGGCCAGTCTTCCGACCGGCTGCCGCCGCCGCCATTACAAAGTAAATGTAAAAAAAAAAAACCACACACACACGTGATAGGCTACGTGATGATTTACGTAGCCTATCATGGCTAGATTTCCAAAGTCAGCTGTGATAGGCTACGTAAATCGTTACGTGGATAGGGATGGCAGAGAATTTCTCCACGAACCTTCGGGAGGCCAAGTGCCGACGCATTTGGCCCCCCGAAAGTGTTGGGGGAATTCTCTGCCGGCCCCCTGCTCCCCCCCCGGGATGGGACTTACCTTCGGCGAATGTCCCTCTCGGCGGCGGGTCCCGGAGGCGTTTCGGCAGCGTTTCGGTGGGGGTGGGGGCAGCGGCTGGTCTCCCGACCGGCTGCCACCACCACCATTACAAAATAAAAAAGTACAGTAAAAACACACACACACACACCCGTGATAGGCTACGTGACGATTTACGTAGCCTATCATGGCTAGATTTCCAAAGTCAGCTGTGATAGGCTACGTAAATCATCACGTAGCCTATCACAGGTGACTTTGGAAAAAAAAAAAAGTGCGTACGCAAATGGCGGCGCCCATGGGCGCCGCCATTTGCGTTCCTTATTTGGACAGGGTTAGTCTAGTAAAGATTTACGTAAAGTAAAGATTTACGTTAGTCTAGTAAAGATTTACTGGCCTGAATTTCGGCCGGGGCGAGGCGGGAAGCCTCCCCCCCAGCCGGAACTTCGCGGGGGGAGCAGCGAAGCGCCTCCCCCCCACCGCGAACGTCCTTCGAGGACAGGTAAGGGACTTTCGTCCACCCCTAATCACGGCTGACTTTGGAAATCTAGCCGTGATAGGCTATGCAAATCGTTACGTAGCCTATCACAGGTGTGTGTTTTGTTTTGTTTTTTTACTTTTTTTTTCACGGCCGGGGAGACGGGGCACTCCTCCCCGGCCTGAATTTTGCCGGCGAGGGATGGGGCGCCTCCCCCCCCCCGGCCTGAATTTCGGCCGGGCGAGGTGGGGCGCCTCCCCCCCTCACCTGAACTTCGGGGGGAGAACCAAAGCGCCTCCCCCCCACCGCGTAGCAAGCTGCGGGACAAGGTAAGTCCCTTTCGTCCATCCCTAGTAGCCTATCACGCGTGACTTTGGAAAAAAAGAAAGCGCGTACGCAAATGGCGGCGCCCATGGGCGCCGCCATTTGCGTTCCTTATTTGGGCCCGGGTAGTCTACGTAAAGATTTATGTAGACTACGGCGAAAATAAGGGTAATGAAATAGCATTGCCCTTATTTTCGCCTTAGTCCACGTAAATCTTTATGTAGACTACCTGGGCCCAAATAAGGAATGCAAATGGCGGTGCCCATGGGCGCTGCCATTTGCGTACGTGCTTTTTTTTTTCAAAGTCACCCGTGATAGGCTACGTAACCATTTATGTAGCCTATCACAGCTGACTTTGGAAATCTAGCCGTGATAGGCTATGTAAATCGTTACGTAGCCTATCACGTGTGTGTGTTTTTTGTTTTTTGTTTACTTTTTTCTTTCGCGTCCAGGGAGATGGGGCGCTTCTCCCCAGCCTGAATTTTGGCAGCGAGGGATGGGGCGCCTCCCCCCCGGCCTGAATTTCGGCCTGGCAAAGCGGGGCGCCTCACCCCCCAGCCTGAACTTCGGGGGGAGAACCGAAGCACCTCTCCCCCACCGCGAAGCAAACTGCGGGACCAGGTAAGGGACTTTCGTCCATCCCTAAATTCTGCTGATTTTTTAACAGGGTCAAGACTCCTAACAAAAGGGTCAAGAATCCTAACAAAAGCCCTCAGTGCTTAAGAAGAAAATATCCTTATCTCTTAGCGGTGCTTAAAGAATCAATGATCAGGGCAATAGTATTTAGAGATGCCCTCTAACAGAGCATTTTGCTAAGAAGATACAGATTGCAGGAAGAACCCTAATATAACTGCGGCAGCTGGACATAATTTCTAACCCTGTAAAAATTATTTCCCCCCTAAGACATGACTTAAAAACCCATTAATTCAATGAATAAATAAATAAAACCCAGTCCACATGGTAGAAAGTAAAAATTTGATTTGAATGAGCTAGGAATTTCTTTAGCCATAGATCTCTAGTGTTTTATATTTCATAGAATCATAGAATAGTAGGGTTGGAAGGGGTCTACAAGACCATCAAGTCCAACCCCCTTCTCCATGCATTAATCCAGGTCAGAGTAGGGATGGCGGAGAATTTCTCCCCGAAACTTCGGGGGGCCGAGCGCCAACGTGTTCGGCCCCCCGAACAAGTTTCGGGGAGAAATCCTCCGCACCCCCCCGCCCCCCGCACCCCCCCCCGGGACGGGACTTACCTTCACCGAATGTCCCTCCCGGTGGCTGGTCCGTCCGGCGGTTCAGCGGGTGTTCGAGCGAGGCGGGAGCGGCAGCTGGTCTTTCGACCGGCTGCCGCCGCCGCCATTGCAATAAAAGAAAAAAAAATGCCCCCTGATAGGCTACGTAACAATTAACGTAGCCTATCACGGCTAGATTTGCAAAGTCAGCCGTGATAGGCTACGTCAATCGTCACGTAGCCTATCACGGGTGACTTAAAAAAAAAAAAAAAGTGTGTACGGATAATGGCGGCCCCCATAGGGAGCCGCCATTCCCGTTCCTTATTTGGTCGCTGTAGTCTATGTAAAGATTTACGTAGACTACGGCGAAAATAAGGACAACGCAAATAGCGTTGCCCTTATTTTCACCGTAGTCTATGTAAACATTTACGTAGACTACAGCGACTAAATAAGGAACGTGAATGGTGGCTCCCTATGGGGGCCGCCATTAGCATACGTGCTTTTTTTTTTTTTTTAAAGTCACCTGTGATAGGCTACGTGACAATTGACGGAGCCTATCACGGCTGACTTTGCAGATCTAGCCATGATAGGCTATGTGAATCGTCACGTAGCCTATCAGGGGGAGTTTTTTTTTAAAAAAAAAACTTTCGCGTTCGCGGCCGGGCGAGGCGAGGCGCCTCCTCCCCGGCCCGAATTTCGGTCGGGCCGAGGTGGGAAGCCTCCCCCCACGGCCTGAACTTCGCGGGGGGACCAGCGAAGCGCCTCCCCCCCACCGCGAACGGCCTTCGAGGACAGGTAAGTGACTTTCGTCCACCCCTAGGTCAGAGCATCCCTGGCAGGTGTCTGTCCAGCCTTGTCTTGAATGCCTCCAGTGTGGGAGAGTCCACTAAAAAGCAAACTGTTACAGCAGAGCTGTTGAACCTCTTTTAGCATAAGGGCCAAATGCTCTTGGAGGCCACATTCCAGTGTTGGGTGAGGGTGAAATGAAAGGGGTGGAGCAAAAGACAAAACGGGGAGGACCAAAACTCCAACAATACCAGTATATTTTAGCGTAATGATTTTACTGCCAGTAAATAAGACTTAGGAGAGGTATTTCAAGCTTTTAGAAGGAAGAAAAGCTGCAAAAAGCCACCAAACAATAGAGTCAGCTGAGAGGGGTTGGGCTAAGGGAAGGGGGTCCTTTATGCCTCTAATGTTGCGGAGATGGCCCTGTATGGCTGCCATTTTGCACAACATTAAATATATGGAAATTACAAAGCCCCGATCTTCCATAAAATGGTGGTTCACAGCAAGAAGCAGGCAGCTGCGAGGCACTCCTGGACTGTGTGAAACTCAGCGAGTGCATCCACAAGCACTCCATGGCTCAGTGAGCACTGTCCAGGGGGCTGAGTGGGGTGGGGAGTCCATTGGGCTCACCCCTGCTGTTAGACACTCATGACATCCCTTCTACTAATAGAGCATGACGACAGCATCTTCCTACCTATTCTGGCTAAACCTAGCTGTGATTTTGGCTGTAATGCTATGCACACTTATCTGGGAGTAAGTCCATTTGAACTCGGGTAGGGTCGACGTTTGAGTAGATCGTGCAGCAAGTCCCATTTGAAGCCAGTACTGTTAAGTTAGTTGCTTTCTATGGGACTCAGTCATGATGAAAACCTTGCCTGGATTGGGGCCAATCTGCGTGAACTGCTCACACACATTCTTCTCTCAGTAGCTTTCACGTTTTTCATGCCAACTCCAGCTCTCAGTCGATTATAGCAAATGAAGCCTGATGAGTTGCATGCACTGCAAAGTTTAAACCTGGTATCATGGTTTGACTCACTATTTTATTTTTATTTTTACATATTTGGCTGGGATATTGGATCTCTGATATGAACACCCAAGGATTTATTGCTCCCTGAAGGGCTGGGGGTTGGTGGTTCAGAAAGCCAGAAGGGGTCAGAGGTTATCTTTGGTCGGGCAGTGTGGGATTGCGGGTTGACCCTGCCTCTCTGTTCCTCAGCCATCTGCTATAATCGTTAAAGCACGTATTTTAACCCTCCGGAATTGTTAGTGTCTTTTTAGCACTGAGATCAAGTTTCTGACCTCTGAGTTCCTAAATATACGTTAAGGATTTCAAGAACGTGAAGGCGGGTTGCTATTTGTCTGGGTGAAAAGTGTGAGGGTGAAGAAAGACAAAATAGGAGAATTAACTGGAATGGGGGAAAAAATGATTTTTTTTTCCCCTAAGGGATAGGCAACCTAATGCCCTCCAGAGGTTTTGGATAACAACTCCCATTAACCCCATCCAGCATGCCCAAATGGTAACGGAGTCTCCAACCCCCTACTCAGCATAGATGGTGATCTAACCTCTGCTTAAATACTTCAACCGAAGAAGAGCCAGCCCCTACACACACACACACACACACACACACACACATGTGCATCTGCCCCCACTGCCAACAAAAACAAAAACAACCCATGCTGGCATGGCCTGGGGTTTCCTCCCTGTGGAATCCCATTCCTTATCTCCAATTTATCATCAGAGGTTGAAGATAAGGAAGGGATTCCCTTGCTAGTGCTAGCAAGAGAAACCCCAGGCTCACGTGCATGTTTGTGTGTGCATGTGTTTGCATGTGTGTGCATGTGCTAACATGCATGCGTGTCTCCTTGGTACCACCCAATGTGGCCCTCGGGGCCAAAAGGATTGTCCATCCTTGCTGAAATATTTGCAAAAAGCAGGCATGGGGTGGGCAGTTTGGAGGAGGATTGTGTCCCATCCTTGTCCAAATGAGGATTGGGGAGGGGATAAATTCTTCCCAACTTAGCCATTTTCCTGATGAAAATCACTGCCATCACTCCCCACTCTAAGCTGCTACTTGCCCCATTAGGTAAAAATTACCAGTTTTCTCCCTTCCCTACTTCAACCCAAGGTGTTGTTTAAAGCTCTCTGTGTATGCTCTTTCCCTTTCCCACCAGTTTGCAGCTCACATTCATCAGTGACCCGATCATCTCTGAAACCCAGCACAAAACTCTGCAGAGTTCTTTGGTTACAGACCTGAGATTTATCTGAGCACATGGGGGCATGCAACATTTTATTGATGTGGCATGGCGCCATTCCTTTGCACTAACCTATTTGCAACGTTGATACTCTGGGGCTTTTTATCATTCTCTGACACCCCTCCATCTGTTCCTGGTTGTCCCGTAGTTGAGGAGTCCTGTTTCATTGGATACCAGAGATGAAATCACATCATTTGAATAATGGGTTACAGTAATTTGGCCATTGTTTGAATGCTTGGATCCTAATCTTCTCTCCCTGGGCATTTCTCTTACTCCATGTTGTTTCAGGAAATCAGAAATGTTTCTCTTGATATCAAAAAGCAATTTCATTTGCTAATATTGTTCACTTGTACAAAATAACAGTGAGGAGAAAAAAAGACAGGGTTGTTAATTATCCCCAGGCTCTCCACTTCAAGAAATCTAGGCAGGCAGGGGGACTTTTACTAGGAGAATAAGAGATCTGATTCCAGAAATGAGATTCCAGAGTTTAGCAACCTGCCTGATTCAAAAGTTCTTTGCAGGAACCCACAGTCCACCTACAAGTGTCTTGCTCCGTAAGTGGCAGAACCTCAGCCTGGGGGCACAATCTGGCCCTCTATGATTCCCCAGAGGACCACACCCCCTTTCCACTAGTGCTGTGCCAGAAATTTCTCCCATGGTATTTCCGTCCATTCTCATTCAATCTGATAGAAAACAAATGGCTTCGTAAAGAAATTGAAAAGAGCAGACATTTTGGAGAAATTATAACGGGCTGAGTTCAGGGTTCTTGTGCTCACTTTACATACAAGGTGGTCAAGGACTGTACATGAGGAACCTGTCTTTCATTGTGCAATCATCTCTGTACCCCTGCATTGGAGACAAGATGTCTCCACAATTCTCCCTCAGAAGTTTAACATTTGGAAGATTCTGTGGAAGGTGCTGAACCCTAAAGAATGACAGCTGTTGCTGAGCCAAAATTTCTCAGGAGTCATTTTTCTCAGAAAAGTCCTGAGATGTTTCTTTTCTTTCCCCCTAGAAATAAAAGGCCATTTTGCAGAATTTCCCCAAATTTCTTTCCCATTTTTGGTGAGTTTCGCCTCCCCCCCCCCCACAATGCCCTGGAAGGATGCTAGGTATGGGATACTGCGGACAATGCTAAAAGGGGGCCAGGCTGGCAACACAGCTGCTGCTGTTGCCACTTGCATTGGCAGTGCACCCCCTCCAACCCCCCCCCCCCAAATCCCTAGGAAAAAAGAAAGAAGCTGTGCTACAACCCTTGCCGGTGGTGAGCCCTACCTGTGAAAAATTGTCAGAGAATTTCTCCTCCCCTTGGAGAAATGCGGTGAAATTGCCCCCCCTCAGTTTCTCTGCCCACAAATAGGGTGAAGAATTTCAAGAGGTCCTTTTGTGTGCAGCTCTGCTTTCCACTGCCCTTCCCTGGTTTTCCCCAACCACAGATGGCTTGGGGGTTTCCCAGGGTTGGTGCAGTTTTTCTCCATTCTAAAATGTTTAAAAGCGCGCAATGCCTCCCTTAAGGCACACAGTGCTAAAATATGCTGGTACTTTTGGTATTTCGGCTGCATCTCTTTTGCCTACGTTCCCACCCAGCATGGGAACGCAGCCCCTGAAAGCTTCTCCAAAATGGAATTTGGCCCTTGGGCTGAAAGAGGTGCTGCACCACTCCCATAGACTCCAACGTTGAGAATTATCAATGAATAGATGATTTTTGGGAACAGTGGCAAGCAATGTCTTCTCAGCTCATTTTGGGATATTCATTCATTCATTCATTCATTCATTTCATTTCTATACCACTCAGTATCCAAAGCTCTCTGGGCAGTTCACAAAAATTAAAACCACAAACAACAGCATAAAACAGTATAAAATATAAAAGCTTAAAACCGCAATATGACAGTATAACCAGAATAGAACCTAGCAGCAGCAATGCAGATATTTAAAACAGAGATTGAAAACACCAAAGCTAAAAACTAGGAAGCTAAAATGCTATACTGGGAGAATAAAAAGGTCTTCACCTGGTGCCAGAAGGAGTACAACATAGGTGCCAGGCAAGACTCTCTGGGAGCTCATTCCACAACCAGGGTGCCACAACAGAAAAGGCCCTCTTATTGGTAGCACCCACCTCACTTCCTTTGGCAGGGGCTCCCAGAGAAGGACCACTGAGGATGATCTTAGGGTCTGGGGAGGTATATATGGGAGAAGATGATCCTTCAGGTTATTTATTTATTTATTACATTTATGTCCCTCCTTTTTTCTGCTTTAAGGAACCCAAGGTGGTATACATAATCCTCCTCCTCTCCATTTTAGCCTCACAACAATAACCCTGTGAGGTAGGTTGGGCTGAGAGTCTGTGACTGGCCCAAAGTCACCCAGTGAGCTTCGATGGCCAAGTGGGGACTAGAAGCCGGATCTCCCGGCTCCCAGTCCAACACTCTAGCCACTACACCACACTGGCTCTTGCCCCAAGCCATTCAGAGATTTGAATGTTAATACTAGCACTTGGAATTGGGCCTGGATTTTTCTCTTTATGTTCAGGAAAGAATGAACTTGAGTTTTTTCTTTAAAAAAAAGAATGTAGTTTTGCTCATCTCGAATTAGAAATGGTTGAAAGAGCTGGGAATGTTTAGCCCAGAGAACAGAAGATTAAGGGGAGACTTGAGAGTGGTCTTCAAATATCTGAATGGCTGACAAGCAGAAGATGGACCAGACTTGTTCTTGGGTACTCCAGGAGGCAGGACAAGAACCAATGGGTGGAAATGATAAGGAAGCAGATTTGGGCTAAATATTAGAAGAAACTTCCTAATGATAAGAGCTAGAACAGAGTGTCTCAGGAGGTACTGGGCTCTAGTTCACTAGAGGTATTTAAGCCAAGGTTGGATGGCCACCTGTCAGGGATGCTGTAGCTGTATCCTGCATTGCAGAGCCTGCATTGAAGAGGGAGTTCGACTAGATGACCTCTAAGGACACTTCTATCTCAATGCTTCTATGTTTCTTTAAAATTAACATATAAGAAGCATACACCGAAGAAGAAGAAGAAGAAGAAGAAGAAGAAGAAGAAGAAGAAGAAGAAGAAGAGTCTTCAAGGATCTGAGAACACCCTGTGGAGCATATGTTTGTGCAAGCAAATGGCCATGTAAGTGTATGGTGGGTTTTATTTACCCAGCTCATGATACACAAACTATATGGTCTCCAGGACTTTGGGGGATTTTGAGGGGGATGAGGGATTGAGGGTGGGGGCGATGCTGGTAGCCTTCCAAGATTGTCATCATAACCTGAACTAAAACTATTATGTTTGTGTTGGCTGCTGAGGCCACATCTGCTATATATTTAAACTAAAAACCATTCAATAAGCTACTGCATTTTGAGATGACAGTACGGGCACGGGATGCAGGGAGGAAAATGTGTACAACATAGTTTTGCCATTCCTGTTAACAACAATAGGGGGGGAAGCAGGGGGGATAAAATCTTGAAGCAGGGAAGTGGAATACCTTGAATATTTTGGAAAGGAATCTCAGACCTGTAGGCCTGAATCCTAAGGGCTTCTTCACATGGAGCTTTTATCCTGCTACTGAGATTGGTTACTCATGAAAGTTTGTGGGCCTTTTAGATGGCACCATTAAACTCCAGGGCATCTTTAAAAAGGAATGGCCTTTAATCCATTTTTAAATAGATTGGCGAAAATGGACTATCAAATTACCCCACTTGTGTTCTGCTTGAGTTCCCTCTGTGAAAAAGGAAAGGCTGCAAGAAGAGGAGTGAGATCAATGAAACAAATGGAAGACTCAGATAAGGGGGGAAGGAGGGGGAAAGGGGGGGAGGAAGCATGTGTAAAGGGAGTCCGTTGTGATCCTGCCTTTAAAATGGAAGCAGACCCCCACCCCTTGTAAATGTGGGATTTTAGGCTGGTGCAGAGATACTCTAAGATACGTTTACCTAAAGAAGTACTCAGAAGAAAAGTTTTTCCAGCCTTCTTTTCCTTGGCAGTTACTTGCACCACCAAAAAGCATCTCCAGAGAAATGGGGGTCTCTCCTGAACAATGTAGGATGGAGTGTTAGGGTCTGTTGATCGAGTCTCCCAAATCGGGTGGAGTTCTGTCCAATCTGAGGCAATTCTCCACCCCACCTCCTCCACCACAACCCCCTGAAGCATCTCATCCCACATTGATCAGGTCAGGAGTACCATCCAATTCTCTGGAGAGACATTTCGGGGGGCGGGGGGGGAGCTGACCGCAGGAGGGGCGGGGAAGGGAAACTCCTTCTTTGAACTGCCTTAATTTAACTTATTTTACAATCCAAGTTCAGATGGGGGAGAAATTTATTCGGGTCACATTTTAATGTGAACTTACCTTGTCATGCACTGTCATACCAATATGTGAACCAAAACTCAGTTATCCTTTGAAATTTGCACTTCTCTGAATTTTGCAATGGAGTTCTCCAGTTAAACAAAAAATATGCACAAAATGCTTATATTGGGGAAAGGTGAACACAAAAATGCATATATTGGTGAGAATAATGATAAAATGCATGATATTAGGAAAATTGCTTGGAAAATGTATATATTGGGGAAAATTGCATTCAAAAATGCCAGTATTCAGAAAAATGCACGAAGTGAACTTAAGGTTGAGGAAATTGTCAAAGTTTGGGACAAACCAAATTTAAGATTGGAACAATGAAAAAAATTAAAGAAACCAAAATGGACAGATGTGTCAATCCCTAGATCCAAGCCATCAGATGAGAAGCTTGATTCATGAATATTGTTTTCTTCCCAGATACACAAAGAAGGAACAAAGAGTTTGAAATGGCTTTGCTCATAATCTCTCTGTTCTTGCAGTTTCTTAACTTTGAATCCCTTTTCAAATTTCACTTATTCCTAGGTATGTCGGCACAGCCTGCCAACTGGGTTTCCCCCCATCAAGCATGTAGTTGGAGGGGAAGGAAGGGGGAGTTCTTTTTAGCTTTGTGCTACACTCTTATTGCTCAGTGATGGCAGGATCCTGAGAGCATCCTCCTGGAAGGCAAGACCAGGG
The DNA here is from genome assembly GCF_057233095.1 of Heloderma suspectum. Classification (NCBI taxonomy): domain Eukaryota; kingdom Metazoa; phylum Chordata; class Lepidosauria; order Squamata; family Helodermatidae; genus Heloderma; species Heloderma suspectum. The sequence goes on along the minus strand of NC_139465.1, from coordinate 7,075,849 downwards.
TCTGGCGTTATTCAGCTGCAGGGCCTCCAAACTGCATAATAGGAGTTCTGTTCCTTAGCTAGGGCAACTTGCAGTGAACTTTTCCTTTCTTTCTGTAAAAAATTGGATAGCACAATAAACAATGGTAAGAGAAGCTGGAGCAAAGGTATGTTCACCCACATGATCCTTAGTTGGCCAGACATTTAAAACTCTTCCTCCATTGGGGTGACCATAATCTTCAGCTCTTGCTGTGTGTGTGTGTGTGTGTGTGTGTGTGTGTGAAAGAGAGAGAAAGGGGGATTTAAATTCTTTAACTCTCTACTGCCTCAGATATGGATGAAGGGTGTCCAGAAACAGGCCTTTGGCAGTGGTACACATTTAACTCCATCTGGAATTTACTCCATCATATAGTACTCCTATTGCCCCTTTAAAGGATGGCACCAGTTCATCCCTAGGGGTGTTGGAGAAATCCTTTTTGAGGGATGGAGTTCAATGAGTTTTGCTAGGATTGGCCCCTGGACTTCTTTCCAGTTCCTGCTCTTACACCCAACTCGGTCTGCAGAATGTTGGGCCAATTTATGGATTTTTCAGGGATTTTGTGCATCCCGCACCCCCACCCCGGGCAGGTTCTGCAATTTGCACAGATTATTGGGGTGGGTTAGGGTATTTTAGAAAATGTTTTTATTGTAGAATTTTATTGTTTTAAACTGTTTTATTATATGTTGTACATCGCCCAGAGTGGTTGGGTGACCATCCAGATGGGCGATTAATAAATTCAATAAATAAAATAAATAAATATAGTTGAATTTGTGCAAATTTGGCCAGAATTTGCACAAATTGCCTGGAAAATTGCAGAATGGGGGGAAATGTACAAAACTTTCCTGGAGTTTAGGGAAAAGCCTGCAGCTTGGCTCGTAAGTACAAATTGAGTTTACAAATTGAGTTCTGTATACACTGCAGAACTCCATTCATCAAAAAAGAACTGGATTTCCCAATGATGGAAATCCCTGTTCATCCCTATTGTCATTTCTTTAGGTGGTGGAGAAAAAAAGATCCAAATCAGACCTCAGGAGCACCACATGAATACAATGAAATGGTTAAACTACAGCAGAGCTGCAAAACCTCAGGCCTAGGGGCTAAATCCAACCCTCTGGGGTTCCTCAGAGGCCACGTCCCCTTCCCTGGCCAGCCCCCCTTCCTTATTGCCTGTTTGGGTTTCCCAGCTTTTGTGCATTTTGTCCCCTCCATTCTAGGTTGAAATGCTTTACCTAAAGCTGAGTTACTGGCAGTAAGAGATGTAAGCTGCAACACACAGCTATTTGTTTGTATCTTGGCCCTGCCCCATTTGCCTTTGGGCCCACCCACCACCGGAATATAGTGTTTGAGAGCTTTTCTGAAATGGAATTCCCCAACCCAGGCTGAAAGAAGTCAAACACTCCAGGATTATAGTGTCAGACAAGTAGGATCGGTGAGAATTTCATTTGGCTCATTTTTTGATAAGGATGTACTAATAGTGCTGTGCTGAAAATTTATACCACATTTTTTTACCATTCTCATTCCATTTGGTAGAAGAGAAACTGCTTTTGAAAAGAAATTCAGTGGTGAAGAAATTTTGGAGATATTCTCGTGGGTTGGGGGTTGGGTTTCTTGGGCTTACCTTACTTAGGAGGTGGCCCAGGAGTGTGCACAAGCATCCTGTTTTTCATTGCACACACATCTCTCTGGCCACCTGTAGCCTCCTCAGCTTCCTAGACTTCAGTGAAAACCAAGTGGAAGGCACCATGACATAATTCCTCCCATGGGGCTTTTTCAGATCAGGATGTGCAGGCAGCCTGGGAGGCCAGCTGTGATCAAGTAAGCTCAAAAACACCAAAAAAATACATTAGAAAACATCCTGAATGAGACAGAACAAGGGAAGCTTCTTTCATGGGGGAGAAAACTTTCAGGAAATTGGAGGACAGATTTTGGCAGAGCACTAACTCCACCTCCTCCCTGGACCTAGACACAACACTGCCCCCACCTGCATAGCGGTGGATACAAATTGGGAGGCGGCCTGCCAAGATGGTTGATGCTGTTGCATCCTGAAAAACCTCAAATCCCTTACTAAAAAAGAAAGAAGCTGTGCTATAAGCCCTGCAAATGGGGAGCCCTATCTGGGACAAACTGTTGAGAATTTCTCCTCCTTCTTGAGAAATTCATAGGGATGGACGAAAGTCACTTACCTGATCCTGACGCTTGCTTTGCGGTGGGGGGAAGGCACTCTGTCCCTCCCCCCGAAATTCTGGTGGGGGGGAAGCGCCCCATCCCTCCCCGCCGAAATTCTGGCCGGGGGGGAGGCGCCCCGTCCCTCCGGCCGCGAAACGTCATCTCCTGCCGGGACGCAAATGGCGGCGGCCGTAGCCGCCGCCATTTGCGTCCCTGCAGTCAGCCGTGATAGGCTACGTAAATGTTTACGTAGCCTATCACGGCTGACTTTAAAAAAAAAAAAAAAGCACGTACGCAAATGGCGGCACCCATGGGCGCCACCATTTGCGTTCCTTATTTTGGCACGTGTAGTCTACGTAAACATTTACGTAGACTACGGCGAAAACGTAGCCTATCACGGTGTTTTTTAAAAATCTAGCCGTGATAGGCTACGTAAACCTTTACGTAGCCTATCACGTTTGCTTGTTCTTTTGGGTTTTTTTACTTGGAAATGGCGGCAGTGGCGGCCGGTCAGAAGACCGGCCGCCGCTGCCGCCGCCGCCCCGCCGCCACCCCGCCACCAAACCACCACCACCGCTGCTGAACTGCCGCCGAACCGCCGCTGAACCGCTGCCGGAGCCGCCGCCGCCAGGGACATTCGGCCAAGGTAAGTCCCATCCTGGGAGGGGGGTGGGGGGGCAGACCATTTCTCCACCAATTTCAGGGGGCCAAATGTGCTGGCATTCGGCCTCCCCAAGATTCATGGAGAAATTCTCTGACATCCCTAGAAATTCAGTGAAATTGTCTCCCAAATTTATCTGCCCACAAGGTGGAGAATTTCAAGAGGCCACTTGTGCACAGCTCTAGTACTAAATTCAACCAATTTCTTCATAGACAAGCAGGAAATAATTTGAGATTTTAAAAGGGATGAATTAATCTAGAAGACAGCAAAACTGACAGATGTGTCCATCCAGGCCCAGGATTTGTGAATGCTTAGCTCTGAATCTAGTGCTAGGCTTTGAATCCCCATTTATTCATCCACATTTGTGGTGCTGAATTGAGGTTGCCACCTCTTTTTTCTGACAGGCTCCTCATCTCTAAGGCAGGCAAGTACAACATCATCCTCTCCATGCTGGGAATATTTAACAATATTTAACAATATTTAACAATATTTAACAATATTTAACAATTTATATTTGTTATATTTAACAATATTTAAATATTTAACAATATTTAACAATATTTAACAATATTTAACAATTTCATCCTCTCCATGCTGGGAACATTTGTGGTGCTGAATTGAGGTTGCCACCTCTTTTTTTCTGACAGGCTCCTCATCTCTAAGGCAGGCAAGTACAACATCATCCTCTCCATGCTGGGAATAGCTGCACCTATTAAATTTGGCCAGTGTCAATGGATGAGAATTTTGTTTGATCCATTGTGGTGTTACTCACAAATGGGATAGAAAGAAGTTGATATTTTAAAAATTCAAATGTGGGAGAAAGTGAAACGGACAGATGCACCCATCCTTATGGACACAGACTGGGGAGATCCATGTTCAAATCCCCACTGGGACATGAAGTTCCCTGGGGGAGTGCACATTTAAAGTGTGTATTAGCATGGCAACCAGAGTCTTAACCAGATTGATGGATACAATATGGCCCCCCTTTCTCCTGCTCAATTAAAACAAAACAAAAAAGACCACAGTTCATCTTCAAGTGTTGATTAATGAATTTAGGGTGCAATCCTATGCATGTTTAGACAGAAGAAGTCCTACAACTCCCAACATCCCCTAGCCAGCCATGCTGGCTGCGGGATGCTGGGAGTTGTAGGACTTCGTTATGTCTAAACATGCATAGATTGCACCCTTAAATATAAACAGATTTTAAATTGCCAATGGATGAGTAATAAGTAAGGTTTAGTTATGCATAGTTCACAACCCTCTTCCAGGATGGGTTAACTCAAGCAAGTTATACCCTCGTTTGAATATTTTGGGACAAGCTATTTCAAGAAATAGAAAGAGTTACTGATCAAGAGATTTGTAAAATACCAGAACTAGCTTTACTGAATATGTTTGTAAAAGAAAATAGAGAGTTTAGAGAAAAAAAATCAGTTGGTTTGTTGTTGACAGCCGCGAGGCAATTAATTGCAAATAATTTGAAGACAGCCCAGATGCTAACAATATCTATGTGGAAAAAGAAAATCTGGGACAGAGCAATAAATGAGGAGTTCACACAGAAACTAAGAGTCCACAGAGGAATAAAGAAAAGAGACACTTTCAAGAAGGATTGACAAAAATACATATTTTTGACTGTATGAAAAAAGAGTCAAATGGAGGAAGCCTATAGAAATCTATGGGACTCATGAAAAGTAGAAGACAATAAAGGAAAGAAACAGGATTAATTAATATCTTATTCTGGAACAAAAATATAAAATAAAGGGAGAAGAAGAATTCTGAAACTGAGCTGCGGGACGCACTGGGGAGGGATTTTGAATTAATATTAATGTGTGGTGGGGTTGTTTGTAATTTCTTTTGAAAAAATAAAATTTTAAAAAAGTTATACTCTGGTTTCTCTTCTGATCATATAAATCTTTTGCCTTTTACTAAGAACTGACTGAACTGCACAGTGAGAATCCGGTCTGAAACTCACATTCTCCTGTTGTTACAGTTCCCATGGTATCCATAGCATATAGCTATACACCCTCTAATTTGTCACCCTCAACCCACCTTCTCATCAAATTATGCAATTCACACTGCAGGTTGAGAACAGCAGGAGGGGGGTGGAGGCTTAAAGAATAAATATCTCAAGATGGATCTTTCAAGTAAGACTGACTCACATATTACAAGTAGTGGTGGGTAAACTTACCCTAACAGAAATTGAAGTTTGCTCGTCAAGTCCAATTTTGTAATAAAAATTCTCCATTCTTTCGAGATCTCCTTCCATACGGACAAATACTTGCACATGCACATCAACAAAGTGCATCTTGGGAACTGTAGTATGGTATCATTCTATGCTTCATGATGTCGTGCGCCACTATCTTACGTTCCCCTTCCTGACTGGATGTTTTCATGTGCCCTACTGTTTTCTCTGCAGTCAGCATGGAGCCACACCCAGATTTAAAATAAACTCTTACTTACCGAGCTGTGGAGACTAGCCTGTGGAGACTAGCCTTCTTCAAATGTGGTTAATTTGCTGAAGGATTTCAAACCCAAATGTTTGCACTGATCGGTCTGAAAAGCAGTAACTGAAGGGTTAAAGTGACATCATTCCACGTGTATGAGAAATGCAAATGGGATGTTCAAATTTTCTTCAGAAAGTAAATGCTTAAACTAAGGAAGGTCAGGACAATGTGCCGAAATGGTGGAGTTTAGATGTTTGGTCATGCAGACTGCACAAGCACAAGAAATAGGTATCAACTCGTAATCAATCTTGGTTTGAATAATGAAAATAGTAACATTTGTTAGATAGCCACCTGTGCTCAGTGCATATGCAGGCATGATGAGCATAAGAGATTCTACCAATGAGCCACCTAATTCAAGTTTTGGCAGCATTGCTAATTGTACGTGAGGTAGAAATATGACTTGGGGGCAGGGATTCTAATGGCACAAGTGACGTTCAAACATGGGCTTCCTAACTCATATGGAGGAAGTTGGTGCCCCACATGGGTCTGGGGTTCCCTGCCCCCTTCCACTTGCCCTGCCTCCTTTTCCCCTGATGGCTGATAATGTGGAGGTTTCTCGGGTTTTGCTCATTTCTCCCCATTCTGAAAGGCTGACATGCCTCGCCTCAGGCTTAGTTACTGGCTTTAAGCTAAAATATGCTGGTATTTTTGGTGTTTGGGCCCTGCTTCTTTGCTTTGGGCCCTGCTCTGTTTTGCCTTCAGCCTCCACCACTGGAATGCAGTCCCCGAGGACTTCTCCAACCTTTAATTTGACCGTTAGGCTGAAAGAGGTTCGACACCCCTGGTCTATACCAACCTTCTCCAATATGATGCCGCTCCAGATGTTCTTGGCCTCCAGTTCCCATTAGCTCCAGTCAACATGAGCAATGGTCATGGATGACAAGAGTTGTAGTCCAAAGCATCCAGAGGGCACCACATTGGGGAAGTCTGGTCTACACTGACTGGCAGCGGCTCTCCGGGGTTTCAGGCAGGATTCTTTCCTAGCCCTACCTGGAGATGCCGGGGATCGAACCTGGGACTTCCTGCATGTAAAGCAGGGGCTCCACCACTGACCCTTCCCAGAGCTATGTGCTCTTTAGAACAGGCCCTATAGCCACCATACATTAATTCTTCCCCTTGCATTAAAAATGATGGACTTTACCCCGTTTCCAGAAGTGAGTTGCCAGTGGATCAAATACCTCCTTTGCCTAAGGAGTGTCTGAACAGACATTTATACAGCTTGATGACAGCTCCAGAGTGATTACAATTCGGCAGGCAAATGGTACATGCTTGAAACAAAAATTGGCTCCGTATGTGTTCAACAAGAGAGACAGAAATAACCAGCGAGAGAGAGAGAGATTTGCTTTCCCTTTCTCCTTCTTTTAGCGTGTATTTATGGCCAAAATGAACCTGAGCATCCTCACAGGAGAAGCAAATGGACAGTATTAATCATACGGAGTTATGCCTGTTTGGGTGGGTGCAGATTGCATGTTCTGGTGTTCCCCCCTGCCTTGTATCCACTCTGTGGAAACAATGCAGAAATAGAGAGTTTTGCTCCACCACAGTGACATCTTTAAGCACCTTTTAATGGGCTTACTGTGCTTCAGAGATTTTCCCCAGCTTCTTCTTTCACTACAGTACCCTAGGTGGTCTGCCAAAAGCATCGACAGGTCAAACGGTTTGGGGATCTCTCTCCCCACCTGTCTCCGGGTGATAGAAACATCAGATGTGGGGGTGGGGGAGGAAGGGAGATTAAATTAAGATCAAAAGGGAGACAATGTGCCAGATTTTCACCTTGTATAAACCCCACAAAACAGGATGGGCTTCTGTTGATTTATTGCTGCCCAGGAACTTGTCTGGTAACAATGAATCTTCCTCTCTGATGGGAGGATGGGAGGTAACAGAAGCGAAAAACATCTTTAGAGTAGACATACTTCATACTTAAGATCACCTCCATACCTCAGGAGTGGGAGGCTCTATCCTTCTGGCTTTTATGCAGGTTTCAGAAGGATGACCCAGCTTCCTAGGAATATGTTGAATCCTGTACAATCACCACCATGTCTGTCAGGAGGACTCAGGAGATATTTGGATCCTGAGAACTGGACAATCCTTGCTTGAGATCTCATTGGATGGCCTTAAGTAAGACACCCGTCTCTCAGCTTCAGCTTCTCCTCTCATCTGCAATATGGAGCATGTGTGATAATACTGTGCTACCTCTCAAGGGTGTTGTAATTACCACTGTGACAATTAGCATGTTAAGGGTTTATTAACATGGAGCTGGTTATGGTCTCCCTGTGTGAACAGGCTGGTTCAGACTAGGCTGGATTTGAGCACCATGTGACCTATTGATGGATTGATTGATTGCATTTCATTACATTGCACTGCATTTTTAAACTGCCCAATAACCTAAGTTCTCTGGGTGGTGTACAAATTAAACACAGCAACATACAAGATAGCATTAAATCAATAAAACAGGTCAGGTACAAACAAGATCAGACAAGTCAAATAAAAACCAAGATAAAACCACCACCAGCACATAATATAAAATAAAACCGCAGGGATAAAACATGGTGAAGTTCTAAAAGCACTAAAAACAGCTCCTAAAATGCCTGGGGCTTTTTTTAAGGTATTCACCTGGTGCCGAAAAGTCAACAATGAAGCAAAATGGAACCTAGCAGCCAAGCTGTGCGGCCATGATGACCTCTCTGTGTTTTTCCTGTTCCAGGCAGACAGAAAAAGCTGAAGGATCATCAACCCTCTTTGAGGCACTCTTACATAGCTGGTGGGGGTTTACTCATTGCTCATAGGCTCCAACAAGTGTTGGCATCAGAAGGCAGCATCAATGGGCATTGACCAAGGTTGAACAGGTCCAAGCCCCAAGGCCCCCTGATCCTGCTATTCCTCTGCCTTGCTGCTGCTGCTGCTGCCTATTGAATTGCTCCTTCTCCAAGGGAATGACGACTGACAGGAGCAAAGATAAAAATGATCAGCAACCTCTACTCACCTTGATGTCTTTTTATGGGCAATGGTATGGTTTGGGCCCAGAAGGACAGTGCAGGTAAATGGGCAGCAGCAAAAGCAGGGAGGATGAACTGAGGCTATTCAGTGACACCCCAGCCCCAAGGACATTGTGTTCAAGAGCCCCTTGAAACCCGAAGCCAACACTGGATCCAACCATTTGAATTTATTTATTTATTTATTTATTAAATTTATTAATCGCCCATCTGGCTGGTCACCCAGCCACTCTGGGTGATGTACGACAACAAAACAGTTAAAACAATAAAATTCTACATTAAAAACATTATAAAAAATACCCTAACCCACCCCAAATGCCTGCCTGAACAACCACGTTTTTAATGTGCGGTGGAGAGGGGGCATGGCAGAGTTCCCTAGGAAGGGAGTTCCACAGAATGGAGGCCACCACAGAGAAGGCCCTCTCCCTCATCCTCACCAGCCTACCTGTCCTGGCTGATGGGACAGAGAGAAGGCCATCCGAGGCTGATCTTGTTAAGCGGCCTGTCTAGTGTTGCTGGAGGCACTCCTTTAATAGGCTGGGCTGGAACCATATAGGGTTTTAAAGGTCAAAACCAACACCTTGAATTTGGCCCAGAAAACAACTGGTAGTGGTAGCCAGTGCAACGCCTTCAGCTAGGGGTGTACGAAACTCCACTTACCTGGCTCTGCCGGGTTCCGCTGAGGCGGGAGGCGCTCTGTCCCTCCCCCCGGAATCCTGGCCAGCTGGCTCCGCTCCGTGGGGATTCTGCGGAGCCACCGTCCAGCTCTGCCAGCAGCCAGACATCCGGCCGCTGGCTAGCAGGGACGCAAATGGCGGCTGCCGACCGTAGCCACCGCTGTTTGCGTCCCTGTATTCAGCTGTGATAGGCTACGTAAAGACTTATGTAGCCTATCATGTATGGGTTAAAACAAAAACAAAAACACGTACGCAAATGGCAGCGGCTATGGCCGCCACCATTTGCGTTCCTTATTTTTGGCCTTCTTAGTCTACATAAATATTTACGTAGACTAAGACGGCGAAAATAAGGGGGAACGCAAATAGTGTAGCGGGCGCTATTTGCATTCCCCTTTATTTTCGCTGTCTTAGTCTACGTAAATATTTACGTAGACTAAGACGGCCAAAAATAAGGAATGCAAATGGCAGCGGCCATAGCCGCCGCCATTTGCGTACGCGTTTTTTTTTTTTAAACCCAGACATGATAGGCTACCTAAGTATGTAGTGGTAAGTAAGTAGTAGCCTATCATGAATGGGGGGGGGGAACAGACTGCAAATGGCAGCGGTGGCGGCAGCCGGTCGGAAGACCAACCGCCGCCACCGCCGAAGCTGCCGCTGGAGCCGCCGCCATCCGGAACATCCGCCCCAGGTAAGTCTCGTCCCAGGGGGGATCTGGGGGGGTGGCAAGCTGTTCTGCCACGGATTTCGGGGGCTGAATGCACTGGCATTCGGCCTCACCGAGATCGGTGGCAGAATTCTCTGACATCCCTACCTTCAGCACTGGAGTGATGTGATCTCGCCGGCGGCTGCCTGTAATCAGGCGAGCTGCCGTGTTCTGTACCAGCTGCAGCTTCCGAACCGTCTTCAAGGGTAACCCCACATAGAGCGCATTACAGTATTCTAAACGAGAGGAGACCAGGGCATGTACTACCGATGGGAGCAGATGGTCGGGAAGGCAGGGGCTCAGCCGCCGTATCAGATGGAGTTGGTACAGTGCTGTCTGGCTCACAGCTGACACCTGAGCCTCCATGGACAGCTGGGAGTCTAAAATAACCCCCAAGCTGTGGACTTGGTCTTCAAGGGTAGCCGTACCCCATTCAACACCAGGTCAACATCCCCCAACCTCCTCTTGTCTCCCACCAAAAGAACCTCAGTCTTGCCAGGGTTCAGCTTCAGCTTATTCAGAATTTCAGCAATTCTAATTCACATGGATGTTCACTGGATTTACTTCCCCGCAACACACACACTTGTATCCCGTTAAATCAAATATGTTGACACAGAGATGCCTTTTGTTGTGTGTTGTTGCTGTTTTTCCTAATATTTAATTGGCATGCAAACTGGACCTCCCCCCCCCAAGGCTCCCCAAAATGTCAGGCCGCAAGTGAGCTTACTGCATGCTTCCCACACAGGGAATCTTTGTTAAGTGGGCTGGAAGAGGGAATGCTAATAATATCAGAGTGATAAAGGAGGCAGATCATAGAATTAGATGACTTTGGGGAGGAGAATGGGAGGTTGTCACTGTTTGATTCTCAGATATAAATCAGGTTCCCACCAGCTGCTGACTCAAGGAAAGCCACAGCCCACGCTTGAACGACGCATCTGGTTCTGCCATCAGACAGAGCTGTATAACGGAGAATAGCTGAGCCCTAAACACCAGGACAAGGGTTTAAAAAGAAAAAATGTAGGGATGATGGTGTTTATAGACTCCTTGCATTAATGCTTTCTATGGTTTATTTTTCAAGCAAAGAAAGAACATCGCCTGGTAGGCAATGTAACCCAAACAATATCAGTTTAAGTCGAGGCTGTGCTCTTTGGAATATTTTTCTAGTGTTTTGAAGTGTCCACTTAGAGCAGGGAGTGGGGGGGGGGAGTTGAAGAAAAAAGATTGAAGCAACGGAGGGAGACAGAGGGATTGTTCTCAATTTCACCGTTGTGTTTGGCCAGGCTCAATCGGCCATTGCAGCTTCTCATCTGGTATGGATTAGATCTTCTCTCACACACACTGTCAACCTGGGTGTTCCACACGCCGTCTTCTTTCTGCAGGGGTCCTCCTGCTTGTGCTTTTTTTTTTTTTTTTTTTAAGCGGCAGGAAGTACCCCACACAGACCACATGTGAAATTTGTGCAGGAACAGTTGGGAGAGATAAAAGAAACCCTCTCAAACATACCAAAAGGGTGGGGTGGGGGGAAGAGAGACAGCGCATAAAAAGGAAGGGCAACGTAACCTGAAGGGAGCTGACAGAGAAGGCAGAAAGAGAAAAGAAAGGCCCATTTCACATGACACTTTCTTAATTTATGGAATTTGCTGTCCCCAGTGATGTGCTTGGATTAGGGCTGGGTAAACGTAGGGTGGCCAGGTGTCCTCTTGTACAGATAACAGTCCTCTATTGGAAGGGCTCCCAGAGGACTGTCTTCTATTTCAAGTTGTCCTCTGTTTGAAGGGCTATCCCACCCAATTCCAGTCCAAAAATAAAGGACCAAAAGAATGTTGCCCATCATCAGTTAGCACCTGAAGAGCAGGCTGAGCAGGCAGGCACATGGGTCACCCGGTCATGTTCTTCTCCCCAAAGGTGAGATGCACTGTATATTTAAATTTCCAGTCCCAGTCCACCGCCTAAGGTCCTCTGAGGGCTCTCTGCTGCTGCTGCCTAATGTGAGACTGGCAGCCACACGCAAGGGGACCTTTTCCTTTGCCGCCCCTCAGTTGTGGAATGACCTGCCGGTTGAAACGTGCCAGCTGACCTCTTTGAAGGTTTTTAAGCAGGAGTTAAAGGCTCTATTATTCCGGCAGGCTGTCCCTTTTTAGGTCTCTTCTTGTTCCTTTTGCTGACTCTTGTATACTGTTTTTAAGCTGTGTTGTTTTAAGCTGTGCTGTTTTATTGTTGAATTTACTTTCTTAGTTCAAAAGTTGTTTTTAGTTATAAGTTGCTTGTATATATTGTCCGTATGTTTTTATGTAAGTGGCTTTTAAACTATTGTATATTGTATAAGAGTGCTTTGGCTATGCGGTGGTATAGAAATATAAATACTACTACTACTAAATTAGAATAATTAATTGTAAATTTGCATCTAAGTTGTAGAAGCTAGTGTATGCAAATTTAATGCAAATTGATGCCCTTTTCTGACCTCTTTTTTTTTTTGGCAATGCATTTCCTCTTTTGGGGGTACCAATTTGTAACTGGCCATCCTAGGCCAACATCAGGCTTGCAGGATGTACATCACATTATCCTATAACCCCAAGATCCACCAACTAGAACCAAGTGCAAAACAGTGGCTCTCGGTCAGGCAAACATAAGCCAAGGCTCCTGATCTTTAACAGCTACATGTCATGGAAGCAGGTACACAGCATGGTTATCTCCATGCTGGGAACAGCTGAATCTGTTGGATTTAGCTAGTGAAGATGGGTGAGAATTTTGTTTCAGTTCCATTTTGATAAGAACTGACCAACATTTGCAATGTTCTTCATATTCAAGGGAAAAAGAAAATGAGATTTAAAAAATTTGAATGTCAGAGAAAGTGAAACTGGCAGACTTGCCTGCAGTGGACTATGCCTTATAGCATGTAGAGTTGATAAGAATGTATTGTATTTTGTAGGCACAACTAGTTCTATGTGTGTGTGCGTTGTGAGATAACTATGAGTCATGGAAATGAAGGATGGCTGCCACGTTTGGGTCAGCCAAGTAGAGAAAGCAATAAGCTGCTTGGCTTACCAGGAAAGCCCATATCAAAGTGTTGCTGATGTTGATGGCAGACCTGGCCTGCATTGGGAATGATGGGAATGCTGGTATGACCAGGTCTGGAACTAAGGGTGAGGTCATCGTCATCATAGGGGTTATAATAGACCAGGGTTAGATTTGCTCAGCAGAGAGATCCTGGGAGAACGAGACACCTGCCATACAGGAAGCTTGAAATATATAAACTCTATTCAAGTTGAGCTTTGATCAAAGAGTTCCTTCCCTCTCCTTGCAAAGTGCCAGTAGGGCTTAACTCTCCTGTTTGGCACTCGTCTTTTGGGCAAAATTAGCTTTCTTTTTGTGACCGCTTCCTGTGATAATATTCAGGCATCTCTTTTCTGCACTTGATGCTCATGTGAATGAATCCTTGAGTAATGATTGTGTAGAAAAGTGACACTGTCCAGACTTTTCCCTACCCTCCTCGCACCAGCGGGGCTTTGAAACCCAGCTGTTCATAACAGCATCACCAATTCGGCTGGAAGGATAGAAGAAAGTAAACGAACATTGTCTGATTTACAACAATTGGATCCGGCTTCAATATGTGGTAAGGGCTCCCCCACAAACCATGACCCTTGAGGTATCCCAGATTTTGGAATGGGGCATTTTGCATTCCACTGAGAAGAGCTACAAGCATTTGTTTGTTTGTTACATTTATATCCTGCCTTTCCTCCAAGGATCCTCCTCCCATCCATTTTATCCTCACATTTTATTTGCAAGATAGCCTAGGCTGAGAGTCAGTGACTGGCCCAAAGTCACCCAGAGGGCTTCATGGCAAAGTGGGGACTAAACCCAGGTCTCCCCAGTCCCAGCCCAACTCTGTAACCACTACACCACAGTGGCTCTTGGATTATAATTGGGAGATTCCAGTTTCAAACAGATGGGACAGGGAATAGGGATGGATGAGAATTTTGTTTTTAGTTACAAGCCATCTGAGCATGCCCTGTCTGAAGCCTCAAACACGATCACAGGCGCAAGCACGTGTCTGCCAAAAATGGTTGCAAATTGCCAGATTTGTATTGTTATAGTGTGGTTTTAATGTTTTTATATTTTGTATTGTTTTACTGTGTGCTTTTTGGTTTTAATTTTTGTGAACTGCCCAGAGAGCTTCAGCTATTGGGCAGGATAGAATATAATAATGGGCTGGATGAGGTCGAATAAAGGATATGAGGATATAACGAATGAGGATATAATGGGCTGGATGAGGTCGAATAAACTGAAGCTAAATCCTGACAAGACAGAAGCTCTGTGGATTGCTGGTTCCCGAGTCCGGGAATTGGGAAAGCGACCTGTCCTGGATGGGGTTGAACTTCTCCTGAAGGAGCAGATGCGTAGCTTGGGAGAACTCCTAGATCCATCCCTGTCACTGGAGTCCCAGCTAGATTCTGTGGCTCAGCGTACTTGGGGTCAGCTTCAGCTGATCCACTAGCTATGGCCTTTCCTGGACAGGGATAACTTAGCCACAGTAGTACGCGCACTGGTAACTTCCCGATTAGATTACTGTAATGCACTTTACATGGGGCTGCCCTAGAAGGTGACTTGGAAGTTGGAGCTAGTGCAAAATGCAGCAGCTAGACTGCTGACCAGAACATCTCATAAAGATCATATAACACCAGTTTTAAAGGAATTGCACTGGCTGCCAATATGCTGCTTGTCAGAATTCAAGGTTCTGGAGATGACATTTTAAGCCCTAAGCAGCTTGGGACCTCGATATTTGAGGGAGTGCCTCTCCCTATATATGCCTGCCCGAGGACTGAGAGCTGTTGGAGGGGCCCTCCTCTGCATCCTACCAGTGTGAGACATATACTATGGTGGAATTTGGGAGAGGGCCTTCTCTGCTGTGGCACCCCGGTTCTGGAATGCCTTCGCCTTGGAGGCCCAGCTGGTGCATACACTGGTTTCATTTCAGTGCCAAGTGAAAACATGGCTTTTTACCAAAGCCTTGAGGGCTAAATGAATTCCCTAAAGTAGCACACTGTTTTAACTGTTTTATTGTTTCAGATTTTAATTGGTATTAGCTTGTTTAATAGTTTAATATGTTTTAGCTGTTTAAATTATTTATTGTTTTATACTGTTTAAATTGATGTTTTCTGTATGCCGCCCTGAGATCTTAATGATATAGGGTGGAATACAAATACATACATACATACATACAAGTTTTAAATACATACATACATAAATTAAAGGTGAGCATTCTGAATGGCAAAGTTTGAACAGATGACTAATTACAATGCTCAGCAGCATCACTACTAATAACATATGTTATGTCACTTGGCCCCAAAGAGAAAGCGAGGTGTGTGTGTGGGAGAGAGAGAAAGAGGGAGGGAGGGAGAGTTAGTTGCAGGGTTTCAAACTTGTCAAACCTAGAAACCTATCCCCTGAAGAACAGAAGAGGAGCCCCACTAGATCAGACCAGACCAGACATCCATCCTGTCCAGCATCCTGTTTCCCATAGTGGCCAACCAGACGCCTCTGAGAATCCCACAAACAGTACACAAGTAGTCCTCTCCCAGTGTCGCTCCCCAGCAACTGGAAATTCAGAGGCCTCTGAACTATCTCTGGAGGTATTTATTTATTTTATTTATTTATTTCATTTCTATACCGCCCAATAGCCGAAGCTCTCTGGGCGGTTCACAAAAATTAAGCATATAATTTAGCATATAGCCATCATCTATAGCATATAGAGGTAGCATATAGCCATCATGATTTGTAGCCATTAATAGCCTTATCATCCAGGAATCCCTCTTTAAAGCAATCTCAGCTAGTGGCCAAAATGCCAGGCCTTTTCTCATATCTTTTCTATTTAATTGTGTGTATTTTAAATGGTATTTACAAATGGGTTTTAAATTATTCATGAAGGCTGAGGCTATTGGACTCGATGGTCTTATAGGCCCCTTCCAACCTTACTACTATTATATGATACTACCTCCAGCATCAGTCTGCCTATGTACACTAAGTGCTGGGGAACATAGGCAGGAGGGTGCTTTTGCACTCATGTTCTACTTGTGGGTTTGCCACAGGCAGCGCATCGATCACTGTGGGAACAGAATGCTGGACTAGAGGGAGCCTCGGTCTGATCCTGCATGGCTCTTATGTTCTTAAGATTAGACGAGATATCTCAAAATGGAATAAAGGTGGGATTATTGTTTTAAAGGTAGCCAGAATATCACATGAGACTAAATGGTTGCATTCAAATGAATGAGTTGATCATCTTCCGTGTAGGCCCTTATACAGGAATGCAAACACAGATACATGTACAGAAAGATGAACAGATAGAACAGATTAGATTAAATTAGACTAAGATTTTGTGTTCTTCACTTTACTAACACTGGAGAGGGAGGGGAGAGAGAGAGAGAGAGAGAGACCCTCTTCCTCCAAGAAATGTAATGGTAGCTTGAATGTCTGGAGAAAGTCGCTTTTGTTTTTAGGAATGTTTATACTAGAGAAAGGAAGATCTATTGTATATTGCCAGTGACCTTTAAAAAACTGTAATCAGGTTTCATGATCACCATTTTTACAGCTGTGCAGCATAATTTCATTCAGGTATTTCACTCACGCACTGAAGCTGAATGCTTCCAATGGAACAATTGTTTCTCTTTTCCTGCAGATGGCTCTTTCCAAAGATCCCCGTTGTCTATCCCCCTCCCTTCCCCAGTATCACACTGTACATCAGAACTGGTTGTGCCACATTTATGGTTTTAAAAAGCACCATATATGTATATATATACACACACACACACACACACACACACCTCTGTCAAGTAGCGCAGTTTAAAAAGCTTAGAGGCCTTTGGTTCACCTTTCAACTTCCTGAGGAAAAGTGGTGCCTACTGAAATCCCTGCACTGGAAAAAAAAGATGATGATGATGATGATTGTAATCCTATGTATGTTTACTCAAAAGTAAGCCCCACTGAATTTAATGGGGCTTACTCCCTTGCAGGTGGGTATAGGATTGCAACTGAACACTTTTATCCATTGGCACAAGTCTTCAGATACATCTCTTCAGATCCATATTGATCAAGGATAATCTTGGATGGCTCCCTTTCACTTTCTAAAAGAACTTAGAAGGACGCGAACTTTTGACTCTCTATGCCCCAATGTCTTTAGAACTGCTTGAAGAAATGATGAGGCATGTTGATCTATGGCAAGTCACACTCATGGCCAGAACATGGCTGGGCTCTGTCACATAAGAATATAGGAAGAGCCCTGCCGGATCAAGCCAAGGCTCCATCTAGGCCAGCATTCTGTTCACATAGTAGCCAAGCAGCTGTTGAGCAGGAACCCACAAGCAGGACAGGAGTGCAATAGCACCCTCCTACCCATGTTCCCCGGCAACTGGTGTACAGAGGCATCCTGCCTCTGATAGTGGAGGTAGCATATAGTCATCAGGACTAGTAGCCACTGATAGCCTTCTCCTCCAGGAATTTGTCCTTTTAAAACCATCCAAAGTGGTGGCCATCACTACATCCTGTGGTAGCAAATTCCATAGTTTAACTATGTGCTGTGTGAAGAAGTCCTTCCTTTTATCTGTCCCAAATCTCCCACCAGTCAGCTTCATGGGATAAGCCCAGGTTCTGGTATTGTGAGAGAGGCAGAAAAATATCTCCCTCTCCACTACCAAGGCCTGGCTGGAGCTCTGCAGTACAGGAAGGCCCCCAAACGACCTCTGACAGGTGGTGGTAGACGATGGTGGCTCCTCTTCCCTCTAGCCGCTTGCAAAAGGAACTGTTGTGGCAGCCAGCAGCCGAGGCTGCAGTTCCACGATGCACCATTTTAAATGAAAGGCCTTTATTCTCTTAACGTTTGAGTAGCAGTGAGCTAAACCAATTGAATACTGCCTTTGGGGGGACATGACCAATGTCAGCATGGGAGTGGTATAAAAACCACCCCTTCAGTGCTCCCGTGTCTTCCTGGGCCATGTTTCCCCAAAGGTTGGCTAAGACTATCCTCTATTCCCAGACCGCTGACGACTTATGATGGGCTTCTTAATTTAGGGTGCAATCCTATGCATATTTAGACAGAAAAAAGTCCTACAACTCCCAGCATTGTTGGACTTTTTTCTGTCTAAGGATTGCACTGTTTTGTTATTTGCACTATTTTGCACTGTTAGTTTATCAGGTTGTAGTATTTTATCATTAATTGTTTCTAGCTTTTTAAGTCATCTGAAACTTTCGTATGTTTTAATTCAGTTGTAAGTCCCATTGAGTCATCATTAGTTACCGTCTTCTTTCCACCCTTGTGCTACGGGACTTGAGAGCACTCTGGGGTGAGTTGTCACTGCCTTGACATGACGCAACTGGGAACCTCCAAGTCAGTCTGGCTTTGTTAAAAGAAATTCCTCATCCTGACCAGGATACATCACCCCCTGCTTAGGGCTCCTCTCCCCCACCATGGAGCATACTGCAATAATAATACGTAGGTTAGGGAGGTGGCAGGGAGTTTCATCCATCATGCATCTCCGGGCATTAAGCTGTAGGGAGATCTGAGTGATGAATCTGTCTCTTTACGACATTTTTCTCTTCAATGCCAACGTGTGAGATAAGCAATTGGCAGGTGAGGCCGGGAGGTCTGTAAGTCCAGTGGTGCTGTACTGATTGACACAGACTTACAGGGCAGGCCTTTGATGGTATATATGTGGAGTCCGTGCCTTTGTTCACAGGCATGTCATTTTCACACCGGAGGAGGGAGGGCTGAGATGGAGAAGGGTAGATGCACAAGTCTGAGATGCAAAGCTGCCCCCTGGGACAGTGTGTTTAAAAGTCTGAGCCAATCAGGGCTGGGAGGAGGAGGAATATAAATACACTTTTAAAAAACACATGACTGGTCACTTCTATTTAATTCCTGATGGCATTTACTTACTTTACTTATTGCAGGGGATATTAAACATCTTTCAGCCTGAGGGCTGAATTTTGGAGCCCTCTCAGAGGTGGCATTCCAGTGGAGGGTGGGGGTGGGGGTCAAATGCAAAAGAGTTGGGGCCAAAATATTAACAATGCCCCAAATGCCAGCCTATTTTAGCTTAAAGCTCCTACTGCCAGTAGCTAAGCCTTAGGTGAGGCATGTCAATCTTTTAGAAGGGGGGGGGGTGATTGCAAAAAAGCCAGGAAACCACCAGACAACCCATGGATGGAGGGGGAGGGGGTTGGGACCAGGGCAAGAGGGCGTGGCCATCTGGGACATGAAGGAGGGCCAGTCCAGACTGGGAGCTCAAGCAGGCCAGATTTGTCCCACAGGCCTGAGATCCTGGTGCCCTAACTCACCAGATCAGACTGTTGAGTATTATGGTTTGCACCCCACCTTGAAATCTAGTTTGAGGAAGGCGGTAGATAAATGAAATAACAGTGAAGGCTGGTGGCTCTGATATCAGTGGGGCAGTGAATCTGCTCCAGGCTTTAGTCAGGACCATTCAGAACTCTAAAGCAGTCAGAACTCTGCTTCACACCTTGGATAGCTCCCTTAGAGTTCTGACCAGTTTGGACTGAAACCAAGAGAGGACTCACTGCCCCACTGACATCGGAGCCACCAATCTCCAGTGTGAAATAAATAAGAAAATAAATATCTTGGACTGCAGCTCAGTGGTAGAGCTCATGCTTTGAGCACAGATGCCCCAGGGGTTCAATTCCTAGCATCTCCAGTTAAGGCTGCAATCCTATTCCCACTTACCTGGGAGTAGGCCCCTCTGAACTCAAGGGGATGCTTGGTCACTCCCCATTTTATACACAAGAAGATCCTTGCTGGTTGTTATTGTGCCTTAGCAAGTGCTAACCAGAGGCATACTCCCAGATTCAGATTCCCTCATCTGCCTGTACTGTTCTAAGGGCTTTCCCACTGCCTACTTTATAGAAGTACAGGGTAGGCACATCATCCACGTCCTCCTCCTCATTTATTTTTCTTTTATTGTGCCATCAGTGTACATGGTGCTTTACAGAGTACAAGAGGATAGGTCTCTGCCCCAAAGATCTTCCAATCCAGGGAAAACAACAGGAGAAGAGGGAAGGAAGGAGGGCTAAAACAGGGAAGCATTATGCAGTTGTTTCAGCTGCACTTGCTTCAGCTAAATCAGTTCCAGCTCCAAGTTCTGGAGGGCCCTTGGGCAAGACATCCTCTCTGGGCCCCCTTCCTCAGTGTGTTGACCTTCTCACCACCATTGCCACCAGCTGCTCTTGTTCTTCTTGTTCTCTTTCTCATCAAGGCTACCTCTTGCTTGCTTGACAGACAGAGAGACAGGGAGCAAGCAGGCATGCAGTGGCATCTCCTATTCCTCCTTCTCACCACCACAGTTGTCTGGGCTAGAGCAAGAAGTAGGTAAGAAGCAGGTTAGAATGGTGAAGAGGAGGATAAGAACCCCCTCCAGGGGGTTCTTATCAATGGGCCCATGCTGGAGCATGGGCCCTCAGCAGGTGCCCAACCACCCTACCCTTGATGCCAGCCCTGGACTTAATTACAGGCTGAGTTACACTACAGCTTAGGAACTAGGAGGGTGTGTGAAAAGGGCTTAGCAAGGCAAATTGCCATCAACACCAGGAAGCTAGTACTTGTGGTTCTGGGCAGGACCTGGTGCTGCTTCACTAGGAAGTCTCATTATACAAAGCTGCAGTCACAGGATGCCTTGGTTAAGGAAGTCACGATATTGGGGTTTGAATCTGATGTTGGTTTATTATGGAGACTAATGCAAACACAAAACAGAGAAATACTGGAAGCCAGGAAAGCTGCAAATAATACATAAGGAATCACAGGGAAATGGCCCACGTTGGAATTAGCAATATGAAAGGAATTATTTGGGAGAAATTTGCACCTCCCAGATCAGAACACAAAACTGAATATGGACCCAACCAAAACTTGGGATCAGAAATCTGCACATTTACAAGCCTGTGTTTTGTGCACCCACATAATGTGTTCTAAAGAGGCATATATTTGAAAAAAAAGTACATGAAAAAATGTGCATTTGAAAAATGTGCACCAAAATGCTTTAGACAATGGAAGAAAAATATGTGCTTTTCAAAAATGTGTACTTTAAAGAAATGTGCATGCAAATACATATGAATTTCTGCGAGAGAGTCAGTTGGCGGGGGGAGGGGCAATCTCCTAAGTAATTGAGTTGGAATGAGCTTTGAGGTGGAAATTGACATACGTCAACAAGCTTGGGTTATGCTGATTCACACATCCCTAAATGGAATTTCACTGAAACATTAAAGCTTTCATACCCCTCAACTTCAGAATCAGTGGCAGGGACCCCTTGCAATCATAACAGCATGCCAGGAATTCCCCCAGAATCCTCTCACTTCAAACACATGTGTCACATGTGAAGTCTGGCATGGACCAAATCCAGGGTGGAGCACAACAGCCATTTGAGATATCTTCTTCTTTTGTTTTGACATGAGGGAACAGCATAAACAAAGTGGAAAAGAATGTGACTTTTCTCCAACCTTGGGACTTGAGTTCTACTGCCAATCTGCCATAGATATCTTTTTTCCCACTGTATGCCTAAACTGCATCTGTCTTGTCCCTTTTGATAGTTTTGAAGTATAAAGATGACAAGGGAGCAACAGCGATATGGCAGGCATTGGCCACAATCTACCTAAAGTAAGTTGTGATGTGGCTGCAGTCTGATGCATAATTACTTGGGAATTAACCCTGCTAAATGTGTGGTGTAGCCAATGTGGTGTAGTGTAGTGGTTAGGATATTGAACTGGGACTCAGGAGATCCATGTTCTAGTCCACACACTTGGCCATGAAGCTCAAGACACTAGGTGACTTCAGGGCCAGTCACTGATTCTCAGCCTAACCTACTTCACAGAGTTGTTGTGAGGATGAAATGGAGAGGAGGAGGACCATGTAAGCTGCCTTGGGTTCCTTGCAAGAGGGAAAATGGTGGGATATAAATGTAGTAGTAGTAGTAGTAGTAATTCCAGTGGGATTTACTTCTGAGTAAGAATGCATATAATTGCACTGAACAAACCCCAGAGATGAGGCATCACAAAGCCAGTGACAAAGCATTGAGAAAATAATCGTGAGTCAGGTGAGTAAAGCATATGTGTAAGTTCAGCAACAGGATGAGATCAAGAGTGCTCCTTCCACTATTACAGCAACTTAGCAACAAACTTTACAGCACAGGACTTTGCTTAAAAAACAGAAACCTCTTATGGACACACAATAATTATGTATGTATGTATGTATGTATGTATGTATTCATTTATTTATTACATTTCTATACTGCCCAGTAGCAGAAGTTCTCCCAGCAATTCACAAAAATTAAAACCATAGAATACAGCATGATAAAACATAATATAAAACTTTTAAAACTACAATATAAAACCAAAGTAAAAACTAGCAGCAGTGTAAAGATTTAAAAATACAAGGATGGAGCAATCCTATGCCCCTTAGCCATTCTCTGAGGGGCCATAGGATAGTGGGGAATTGAGGTCGCATTCTCCCCTCCAAGGTTGGAGAGGACTGTAGAGTAAACAAGACCAGGAATGTGGCAGACATGGACAGGCAGATCTGTTGGTTTCTCTTTCTCCACCATTCATTTTTTTTAAAATCTCCAGGTTTTTTTCTTCTTCTCCCAAATATGAAGTACTTTGCAAATTGTGGTAAATTCTGATTTTAAAAAAATGATCTGAAACAAAATTCTCACCCATCTGCACTAGACAAATTCAATAGGTGCAACTATTTCCAGCATGGAGAGGACCATGTTGTACCTGCCTGCCAGAAAAAAAGAGGTGGCCACCATAATTCAGCAGTATCATGGTTGAATACACAGGGATGCAAACCCAGACTTTTAAGAGCTCAGCACTCAAAGCACTAATGGAGGAGAAAGCTATCAATTGCTACTAGTCCTGATGGTTGTATGCTATGTCCAATATCTGAGGCAGTATGCCTATGCACACCAGTTGCTGGGGAACGTGGGTGGGAGGATTCCTGTGGGCAGCTGATTAGCTACTGTGTGGACAGAATGCTGGACTAAATGGACCCTTGGTCTGATCCAGCAGGGCTCTTCATATATTCTTATGCTCTTAAAGCCCTGTGCCTGGATGGATGGATGGATGGATGGATGGATGAACCTTTCAGTTGTGGTTCATCGTACTTCAATTATTTCAAAATCTCAAATTCTTTTCGTCCCAAACTTGGAGAACGTTGTGGATTTTGGAAAATCCATCAGGAACCTAGAGAGAAGGGTTTGTGATGAGTGTGATGACCCCATCATGACTTACTTGCCCATTGGCAATGGTTGCATACATGCCTTGCCATTTATATAGGCTGATAGTACAGGGGGGTTGGGGAGGGGGGACCTGTTTACTTTTGAATTGCATATGCCAGATCCATGCAAAGGCCTTTGATTTAATGAGTGCTGTTGTTTTGTGGCACCTCTTTACTCATTCAAGCTCCCTTGTTGATTTTCACTGGCCTCCATAGCTGTTGGTTGAACGTTTGCTCTGCAAAGAACACATCTCACATTTTTCTTGGAAACACAACAGAGAGCTATCAACTCATTTTCCTGCAGGGAAAGGCTGCTTCACCTTGTACTTTTAGGCTGATGTTTGGAACATCTGCAAACCAATGTATTGCTTTAATTTAGCTGTGTTGGAAGATTCCAAAGAGTAAGGCGAACATATTGACTAAATAAACTCCGCAGAATGTGCATGGCTGAAAACATTTGGGGAACTTCTATTACTTCTTTATATTTCATGGAAAACACCCTTGACATGTTACATACATATTCTGCTGGCACTCACTTACCCCAACTCCTTCTGATCTAGAATGAATGCTCAGAGCTTAAAATATCTCACAAAGAATGCATATCACTCTCAAAGTACCATTTTCCAGGGTCTTTGGGGGTAATCAGTCCAATTATTTTGGATTAAAATGTACCACAGTTATTTCTGAAACTCAGTCCAATGGGTTCTGGATATTAAGTATGTTTGGGTCTGATTGATCTGGACTAAACTGAGGGATGTGCCGCATTTTTTAAAAAGAAAACCTTAATATTGTCAGTGTCCTCACAACTGCTTTCTCCTTAATTGCTTAGAATAGCCTTTCCCAACTTGGGGTAGAATCCAACTAAAGCCCTACTTAGAGGAGACCCATTGAAATACATGGGACTTCAGTTAGTCATGACTAACTTAAGCCCCATTCATTTTAATAGGTCTACTCTAAGTAGGGCTTTAGTTGGTTTCTATCCTTAGTGCCCTCCAGATGTTTTGGACTTCAGAGTACGTACCTTGATTTCTTCAGAGTGTTTATGACATCGTTGTTGTTGTTAATAATAATAATCTATGACTGCTTGGCATTGAAGTGCCCATAGCCACTGAAGAGATCAAGGTAAATACTTTTGATTTCCCCCCTGAGACTCTCTGTCTCTCCATCTCTCAGTTTATTTGTTCTTGCTGTTGGACGGCAACATTTTCCTTGTCAAGGCAGGTCATGACGGAGGGTGACAATGGTGATGTCATGTGATTTATATCCCCCTCTACTTTGTGACCGCCTTTGAGATGGGTGCCCTCCTCGCACTCCAGGCCTTTGCAGCCCAACCTTCCCCCACCCCTGACCAACCAGTCCGTTTTCTCCCCTAGTTCCGGTTGGAATAGCGCAGAGTATCGTCTCACATGTTCAGCTGTGGGGTGACCCTGTATAAACCCTGCCGGCGCCAGCTTTTTCCTTCCTTTTTTACAGCTGTCTCTGGACTGGGCTGGCGATTGGTCCAAGGGCGTTGAGAGTGTTTTCATGGTAGAGGTGCAGCTAATTGCTGTATCAGCTTTATTCAGAATGTTGGAAGGAGGGGGTGTTTTCCTTCCACTGTGCTAACAACAGCAGTCTGAAGACCCAGGAGGGATGTGACAAAGAATTGAGTCTCACAGCCCACATCTTTTCTTTTTAAAAAAGAAGAAGATATATTTCTTCTTCCAATGGCAGAGAGAAAAGAATGGAGCTAGCTAGGAGATGCATGCAAGGAATGGGAACAGCTGTACAACCTGAATTCTTATGACCTCAACCTGCAACTCAGACAGTAGACTGTAGTTTGTTTAAACCAGGGTTTATTGGAGCTTAGTCCCAGAACACATGATGTAGTAACAAAAAGACAATGTGGCCTTTGATCATGTGCAGAGTAGAGGAGGGAAGTAATTTGCTCTGGCTATATGTGTGTGTGGTGTGTGTGTGTGTGTGTGTGTGTGTATATATACATATATGTATATACACACACACACACAAACACATTGCCAAAACATGGCATCGCCAAAAACAGAGGACACCATTTTGCATACCACTTGAATATGTTAATTTATATGTATAGGTGCAAATGCAGAAATAATAACTATAATTTAAATAAAAATACAATTCATCCCACCATGGTGGAGGAGGCTGACCAGGTGACCTGTGTATCTTCTCAGTCTGTTGTCCAGGTGTTAACCACTAGGAGGGAACTTCCAGGCCCACACTGCTCCCCCTCCTTATTATTCTTCGACTTCAAAATGGCCTTGGGCTGGACAGCCCATCAAACAGAGGACACCTTCAAACAGAGGAGTGTCCTCTGCCAGCTCTCCAGAACAGAGCACTGCCTTCTGTAAAGTAGGCAACCCTATGAAGTAGACTTTGTTCAAAATAAGGGTTCTGGAAAGAGCAGTGTGTAAAGTATGATGACGATGATTTACATTTCTATACCACCCAATAGCTGGAGCTCTCTGGGCAGTTTGCAAAGTATTCATCTAAGAAGTTAATCAAACATATTATTTTGCTTTAAAGACAGGGCATCATCTTTTTTAAAAAAAATTGTTCCTCAAAAATTTTAATTTCAAACAATGGAAACTGAAGACATTGAACATCATAACGCTTGATTCACATTTCAAGATTTTGACTGGAGTTTGGATGTGGAGAGATCATAGAACCATAGAATCATATAGTAGGGTTGGAAGGGGCCTACAAGACCATAGAGTCAAACCCCCTGCTTAATGCAGGAATCCAAGTCAGAGCATCCCTGACAGACGGCTGTCCAGACTCCAGCCTCATCTGCAAGCTCTGTCTGCATGGTGATGATAATGGTGGTATGTTGGACCCTGAGTGGTCTAGGCCATGACTATTTTGTAAGTCCTTCCCCTACAACAGGGGTGGGGAACTTCTTTCAGTCTGAGGGCCAAATTCAATTTTGGAGAAACTCCCAGGGGCTCATTCTAGTGGTGAGTGGCTGAAGGAAGGGGGGGGCAGGTCCAAAAGCAAAAAGGCTGCGGACAAAATTACAAAAAAAATACCAAATATACCAGCATAATTTAGCGTAAAGCTCTTACTATCCCTGGGCCTGAGGTTGCCCATGATGTTGATGTGGTCACCTTTTACACTCAGATACTGACCCCTCTCGGCCAAACTACACATAACTAGTGTTGCCACCAAAACTTGGAAATAATCAATTTATAATGGGCATGTTTGTCATTACTGAATGACTAACAAGCCCTGATCGAGATCCAGCCAAACAGAGAGAGAGTTTGGGTGCAATAATGTCGATTGCACCTTCAATGTTTGGAAGCCTCTCAAATCAGAGGTTTCTGATCATCTAGGGCAGGGTGAGAGGAGAGACAAAGGTGATCTCCTCCCGTTCCTCCCACCCTGCATTTTTCGCTACATGGGCTTTTTTGCCTGTCTAGCGATGACTCTTCAGAGGGTGAGGGAAGGAGGCTAGGGAGGCTTCAGGATAGCTCGTATCCTGGCCTCTCCAGTCTCCTCCCCACCCACCAGAATATCTCCTTTTCCTCCTCTCTGAGTTTGCTTGTCTGACCTTGGATGGCAGCCAACACAGTTCTTTCCATGCTGGCTGTGAGGGGGAGGAAGTTGGACCTTCGACTCCCCATTCCAAGCTTGGAGCGCTGTCTCCAACCTTGGAGGGAGGAATATCCAGTATCCTGTGGCCCGTCAGACAATGTCTAGAGGCCATAGGATGGCTTCCTTAATTATTTTTTTGTGTGCCTGATCTGCATGGTCCACATCATGTGGGGGTGAGGGGTTAGTAAAATTAGTGTAATATGATGGTTAAAAAGATCTTGGACAATGTTTTATTCCATATTTCCTTTCACTTCTTTAAAGATAAAAGCCTCTCCAAGAGGCTGGAAGATAAGAGCAGAGTTTCTCTAGGTACCACTAGGGAATCCTTGTTCTTATCTCCAGTGATCAGAGATAAGTGCAGGCTTTTCTTTGCCAGTGCTGGGCAACAAAGCACAAGTGGGTACAATATGTGGGAAGAGGGCATGCATGTCATGGAAAGCTTCATCGGCTGGATTGGGGTTGGATTGGATTGGGCCACAGGCCCAAGTTTCACCTGGGCTACAGGTAGGAAGTGC
This sequence comes from Heloderma suspectum, assembly GCF_057233095.1. NCBI lineage: Eukaryota > Metazoa > Chordata > Lepidosauria > Squamata > Helodermatidae > Heloderma > Heloderma suspectum. The sequence continues at coordinate 7,048,739 of NC_139465.1, read as the reverse complement.
AGCTCCAGTGCACACTTTCAAAAAACAAACTAACAACTCTCATGGACAGGTTAAAAGAGTAAAAGGTACCAAGCAGGGATGGGGCAGGGGCGAAATTCATTCAGTGTGGAGTTAAATACCCCTAATTTTGCACTCTTGAACTGCTACGCAAACCAAAACTCAGTTATCCTTCAAAAAGTGTAATTCATCAAATTTTGCAATGGAATTCTCCAATCAAAAACACAACAATGCATATATTAGGGGAAATAACATTAAAATGCATTTCATTTGGATAATAGCTTGTCAAACATGTTTGTGCTAGGCAAAAATACATATATTAGGAGAAATGTACGCAAACATTCTTGTACCTTTTCATGCATTTTTTTTAAAAAAAAAATCCCTACATTTTGAACAAAACAAACTGAAGACTGGAGAAATTATCAAAGTCCAAGATGGACTGAACTTAAGGGTGGAAAAATGAGAAACTGAGAGAAGAGAGAACTGACAAATTCATCCATCCTTAATGGCATGTGACAAAGATACTGCCAATCTTTTCTCAATATATGTATTTGCAAATCAAGTTCCCATTTTAATGTATATTTTTTTCTACAGAGGTCTCTGCCTTTAGTAAGATTGCACATATCTTAGAAAATAAGCCTTTTAACATTGGGGTCATAAACAAAGTCCCAGAGTGTCTAATGGTGCAATCCTTTGCATGTTGAGAGAGAAAAGAAGTCTGGCTAGGACTAGTGGAACATTTTCTTTCTAAACTTGCATAGGATTGTGCCCCAAGTCTGTTAATTTCCTATTTACTGTCAAATAAATACTGTTCATGTCAAAGAATGGGGTTGCCAACTTCTCAGCATCACACTTCAACACTAGAGATGTATGAGAAATTTGTTTCAGTACATTTTTTATCAGGATTTACCCAGTTTGCACCTTCTGAACTGACATCTGTACATTTCTGAGCTTCATGGACATTTCCATGATTCACGGATCCAAAAAAAAAAGTGTTTGACAGCATGAATACATTTGAAAAATGTGCACAAATATGCTTTAATCAATGGGAGAAGAATGCATACATTTCAAAGATGTGCACAACTGATACTTACATTTGGAAAAATATGCACATGAAAAAAGAAAAGAAAAAAAAGCTCACAATCTGATATGGACCCCAGTCAGAACAAGCTTCAAGATGGACTTCAGAGAACCTTGGTGAGCTCAAGTTTTGCTGACTCACACGTCCCTATTTGACACTAGTTTGATATGCAGTCATTAGCAAGATGTTTAGCTCCATGCTGTGAAAAGCTTCACTTGCTGATTTCAGCGTACTATGAAAGGCACAGGAGCAGGATAAGAATCTATTTTCTGGTCATTTGGCAACCATATCAACTCAATGTAGCCTTTCGTTTTTTAAAAGTGAAGAGATTTGTACCTACTAAGAACATCCCTGCTGACTACAAAGTTCCATGTTTATAACCATACTTACTCATTTTCAAACCAGTGAGTTAGCCAAAGATAACTCATTTAGCCATTGTCCAAAAAAGGGGACCCACCCCACAAATAAAATCCCTACTTCAAAATGCACATGAAGCCTTAAAAAATATCTTCAGATTCTTTAAGAGGCTGCACTATTGGTCCCTGCTTATATTTATCTCCCCCATTTCTCTCCATAAGGTGTCTTTCTGTCTCCTGCCATCTCATTCTGTCAAACAGCAGGGGTTCCTCAACAGAAGCTCATTTGGTGATTGTCCCTTTCAGCTGGGGAAGGAGGGAGAGCTGGTTTTATCTCATGCATTTCTAATTTCTTTCAGTTGTATGTTTTTTCTACGGATTAGGACAAACAAGGGAGGATGCAATATATTCACAACCAACTGGAGACAACCCAGTAATGCTCCCTTCCCAACACATCAGGCAATGTTTGTAAAGTAAAGTAAAGCAGGGCCTTCTTGCCATCCAATGCACAAATAGTCATATATAGAGAATGCAGATCTCACTGTTGGTCAAACCCTGTTCCAGCTTAAGCCATCAGAAATAACATCAGGGCAGATAAAAAGGAACACACTTCACATAATGCATACTTTGGAATTCGCGGACACAAGATGTGTTGATGGGCACTAACTTAGATTTAAAAGGGGATTAAACAAATTAATGGAGGAGGAGGGTATATCTGGTCATGGTGGCTGTATGAAATCTCCATACTCGTAAGCAGTGTACCTCTTGAATACCACTTGCTGGGAACAATGGGCTGTCATTCCGCAAACTCAGCGCTAGCAGAGCTCCACTGAATCTTTCCATTGTGCAAGCGGTTGCCCATTACACTTGCACAACCAGTTGTGCAAGCCATTGTGCAACTGGTTGCACAAGAGGAATGTACAACCAGTTCCTCAATGGGTTGCTCAAGTATAATGCACAACCGCTTGAGCAAACCATAACTTTAGTTGGATTTTTCTCCTGTGCATAGTTCAAAAACTAGTTTCCACTAGCACAACATCATTTCCACTGACATAAGAACATAAGAAGAGCCCTGTTGGATCAGACCAAGGGTCCATCTAGTCCAGTATTCTCTTCACATGGTGGCCAACCAGCTGTCAGTGGGAGACCCACAATGTTGAGCATTTATAAGCTCTATTTTATTTCAGAGGGAGACATGTGGTCACTGCCCCCCTTGAAATCAGTGGGCCTTGAAAGCTCTTAACTTTCTCTTGGCCATGCCTATTTTAATTCATTATGCATGTACCTTAAAAAAAGGAAGAAAAACACCTCAAGTTCTTTCTATTCCGAATATGAAGAAATTTGCAATGTTTGGTCAATTCTGATCAAAAATGAAATGAAATTAACATCTCACCCATCTACACCAGCCAAGTTGAAGTGGTACACCTATTCCCAGCATGGAGAGGACGATGTTGTGCTTGCCTGCCTTGTAGCTGTTAAATAGGAAGACCCTGTCAGGGACAAATAAGAGGAGGAGGAGGCAACTCTAATTTAGCACTACAGACATGGTTGAATACACAGGGATTCAAATCCAGACTTTTAAGAGCACAACGCTTAAAGCCCTGGGCCTGGGTAGACGAATCTATCCATTTCAGTTTTTCCCACATTTGATAAAGAAAAAAGAAAGAAAAATCTCAAGTTCTTTCCATTTCAATTATGAATAAATTTAAGAATGTTGGTAAATACTTATAAAAAAAACCCCTGAAATTAAATTGTCACCAATCCCTACTCCCAGCCAATCAGGGTTCTCATAATGAACATGATGATGTTACAATGCCACATAGCCAATCTGATTTGGTTTGATGTAAATGAATAGGCAAGCACTTCTCAAGAAGCATCAAAAGAGGGAGGCATTTTCTGTTATATCCAATAATTTATTGCTGTTGTTCAGTGGGAAATATAAAATAATTTTATCTAAGCTTTAAATATCAGCTCCTAAGTTCACACCAGGTGCACACACTTACAGCTGATTTTAATATAAGCTTCTTAACCCTCCTTTTTCCAATTCTATATTACATAAATTTAATCCACACACTGTAGATTTCCCCCTACTAAGCCTGAAACTATTCGGCATTGTACCAAACATTCTTGTAAATTCTAAATTTATCTGAATGCAAACACACTATAAAGCATGACCACCACACTTTTTTTTAAATAATGCAATAAAAATTGGAATGGTGTGTATATGTGTGTGTGTGTGTGTGTTTCATCCTGGATATTGAAGGAAAACAATGCCCTCTCTCTCAAAACCTGGGTTCATTCATTTTTGGACAAGTTTTCAGGGAGCGTTGCAACCAAAATTTTAGAAGCCAGTTAACAAAGAAATAATAAGCAGTTAGTTGAAAAAGATCAAGCAGTACCATGATTTAATTCAGTTCAGCAACTCCAGAGCTGCGGCTATAAGTAGACAGTGCGTGCCTGGTTCTTGCCCCACGCTTATTTTTTTTTCAAAAAACCCAAATCTCTGAAAAGCAACATTTATCAAAATAAGCAAAATATGTGAGGTATGGAATGTGGTTCGGGGGGGGGGGTGTAGGTCTTTCTTGGTAGATTGGTAAATTAAAACACATGGCAAAGTGTTGCAGGGAAGAACACACTGCTGACTGTATTACTCCTTCTTCTTTTTATTGGTTAATCCCTAATAAGAACCAGCTGGTAATAAAGCAAGGGAGTTCATGGGAACCCACCCTTTGTTGAAAGTAGAGTCGGTGTCAATACTAGAAACAGATGAGTACACATATACACACACAAGAAAGCCAAATGTAATTGCCTTCTGGAGGTCAGGTTACATTAAGACCCCAGTGAACTGAGGTGAGACATTGGCCACTGAGAGTGACAGGGTGAGAGGCAAGCTTTTCTTTGTGGCTCCGTGCATCTGGAAGGGACAGCCACCACTGGTGACCTCCAGGGTTTCTAGAAGGGTGTGGGTGTTATTAGGATGCAGCTACATTTTGTCTGTTTATTGTTTAACCTATTTGCATATCCCACTGTTCTTCCATGATAGAACTCAAGGGCTGAATCTACACATAGCAGTTATACCATTGTTGTTGTTGTTCAGTCGTTCAGTCGTGTCCGACTCTTCGTGACCCCATGGACCATAGCATGCCAGGCCTTCCTGTCCTGCGCTCTCTCCCGGAGCATGCTCAAGTTCATATTCATTGCATCCGTGATGCTATCTAGCCATCTCATCCTCTGCTGTCCCCTTCTCCTTTTGCCTTCAGTCTTTCCCAGCATCAGGGTCTTTTCCAGGGAGTTTTCTCTTCGCATTAGGTGGCCAAAATATTGGAGCTTCAGCTTCAGTATCTGTCCTTCCAATGAGCAGTCAGGGTTGATTTCCTTTAGGATGGACTGATTTGACCTCCTTGCAGTCCAGGGGACTCGTAAGAGTCTTCTCCAGCACCACAGTTCGAAAGCATCAATTCTTCGGCGCTCAGCCTTCCTTATAGTCCAGCTCTCACAGCCATACATTACTACTGGGAAAACCATAGCTTTGATTAGACGGACCTTTGTCGGCAAGGTGATGTCTCTGCTTCTTACTATGCTGTCTAGGTTTGCCATAGCTTTCCTCCCAAGGAGCAAGCGTCTTTTAATTTCATGGCTACAGTCACCGTCTGCGGTGATCTTGGAGCCCAAGAAAGTAAAATCTGTCACTGCTTCCATTTCTTCCCCTTCTATATGCCAGGAAGTGACGGGGCCAGATGCCATGATCTTAGTTTTTTTAATGTTGAGTTTCAAACCAGCTTTTGCACTCTCCTCTTTCACCCTCAACAAGAGGCTCTTGAGATCCTCTTCGCTTTCTGCCATTAGGGTGGTATCGTCTGCATATCGGAGGTTGTTGATAATTCTCTCGGCAATCTTAATTCCGACCTCTGATTCATCCAACCCGGCATTTCTCATGATGTACTCTGCATATAAGTTAAATAAGCAGGGTGACAATATGCAGCCTTGTCGTACTCCTTTCCCAATTTTGAACCAATCGGTTGTTCCATGTCTGGTTCTTACGGTTGCTTCTTGACCCTCGTACAGGTTTCTCAGGAGACAGGTAAGGTGGTCTGGTACTCCCATCACTTTCAGAATTTGCCACAGTTTGTTGTGATCCACACAATCAAAGGCTTTAGCGTAGTCAATGAAGCAGAAATAGACATTTTTCTGGAATTCTCTGGCTTTCTCCATGATGCAGCGAATGTTGGCAATTTGATCTCTAGTTCCTCTGCCTCTTCGAAACCCAGCTTGTACTTCCGGTAGTTCTCGGTTCGCATAGTGCTGAAGCCTAGCTTGTAGGATTTTGAGCATCACCTTGCTGGCATGTGAAATGAGCACAATTGTGCGGTAGTTTGAACACTCTTTGGCGTTGCCCTTCTTTGGAATTGGAATGTAAACTGACCTTTTCCAGTCTTGTGGCCACTGTTGAGTGTTCCAGATTTGTTGGCATATTGAATGCAGCACTTTAACAGCATCATCTTTTAGGATTTTAAATAGCTCGGCTGGAATACTGTCATCTCCGCTAGCTTTGTTGTTACTAATGCTTCCTAAGGCCCTCTTGACTTCACTCTCTAGGATGTCCGGCTCAAGTTCAGTGACCGCACTATCATGGCTATCAGGGACATTCAGATCTTTCCTGTATAGTTCTTCTGTGTATTCTTGCCACATCTTCTTAATCTCATCTGCTCCTGTTAGGTCCCTGCCTTCTTTGTCCTTTATCATGCCCGTCTTTGCACAAAACGTTCCCTTGAGATCTCCAATTTTCTTGAAGAGATCTCTAGTCTTTCCCATTCTGTTGTTTTCCTCGATTTCTTTGCATTGTTCATTTAAGAAGGCCTTCTTGTCTCTCCTTGCTATTCTCTGGAACTCTGCATTCAGTTGGGTATATCTTCCCCTTTCTCCCTTGCTTTTCGCTTCCCTTCTTTCGTGAGCTACTTGTAAAGCCTCATCAGACAGCCACTTGGCTTTCTTGCATTTCTTTTTCTTTGGGACGGATTTCGTTGCTGCCTCCTGAACAATGTAACGGACCTCCGTCCATAGTTCCTCAGGCACTCTGTCTATCAGGTCTAATCCCTGAAATCTAGTCCTAACCTCCACTGTATATTCATAAGGGATATGATTTAGGTCCTACCTGAACGGTTTAGTGGTTTTCCTGACGTTCTTCAATTTAAGCCGAAATTTTGCAAGAAGCAGCTCATGATCTGAGCCACAGTCAGCTCCAGGTCTTGTTTTGACTTCTCCATCTCCATGGAGAAAGCTTCTCCATCTTTGGCTGCAAAGGACATAATCAATCTGATTTCGATATTGACCATCTGGTGACGTCCATGTGTAGAGTCGCCTCTTGTGCTGTTGGAAAAGAGTGTTTGCTATGATCAGCATGTTCTCTTGGCAAAACTCTATTAGCTTTTGTCCTGCTTCATTTTGTACACCAAGGCCATGCCTGCCTGTTAACCCGGTGATTTCTTGACTTCCTACTTTAGCATTCCAATCCCCTATGATGAAGAGGACTTCTTTTTTTGGTGTTAGTTCTAGAAGGTGTTGTAGGTCTTCATAGAACCGATCAACCTCAGCTTCTTCGGCCTCAGTGGTTGGGGCATAGACTTGAATTACTGTGATGTTGAATGGTTTGCCTTGGATTCGTACTGAGATCATTCTATCATTTTTAAGATTGTACCCCAGTACTGCTTTTCCCACCCTTTTGTTGACTGAGTGCTACTCCATTTCTTCTAAGGGATTCTTGCCCACAATAGTAGATATGATGGTCACCTGAATTAAATTCGCCCATGCCTGTCCATTTGAGTTCGCTGATTCCCAAGATGTCGATGTTCAATCTTGCCATCTCATGTTTGACCACCTCCAGCTTACCTTGATTCATTGATCTGACATTCCAGGTTCCTAAACAATATTGTTCTTTACAGCATCGGATTTTCTTTTCACTGCCAGACACATCCACAGCTGAGTGTCCTTTCGGCTTTGGCCCAGCCGCTTCACTATTTCTGGCGCTACTTGGAAATACCCTCTGCTCTTCCCCAGTAGCATATTGGACACCTTCCGACCTGAGGGGCTCACCTTCTGGCGTCATATCTTTTAGCTTTGTGATACGTTCCATGGGGTTTTCTTGGCAAGAATACTGGAGTGGGTTGCCATTTCCTTCTCCAGTGGACCACATTTTGTCAGAACTCTCTGCCATGACCTGTCCGTCTTGGGTGGCCCTGCACGGCATAGCTTATGGCTTCACTGAGTTACGCAAGCCCCTTTGCCACAACAAGGCAGTGATCCATGAAGTTATACCGTTATCATACCATTATCATAACTATTGGTACACATGACACCAATGGGCACCAATAGTTATGATAACAGTATGACAACGGTATAACTGCTATGTGTAGATTCAGCCAAGGTGGTGGCTTCCCAAGAAGTCTACCATCCAGGTAGTGACCTGACCCAGACCTGCTTAGCTTCACCAGCGTGGTTGATCACAGCATAGGGATGTCCGTCACTGGGAAACCCGGCCCTTTTGTGCTCACTGGAGTTTTGCAGTGGGCCCGACTCCGCTTGCATTGGTGAGCTGAGCAGTTTGTTTTCCCTGAACTCTGGGAAGTTTTTGTGTATATATTTTTTGTGTTGGCCATAATTTGCATGAATAGAGATTTGCACAAATTACAGCTACAAAGTTGTGGTAAAAAATTACAGCCATGAAGGCAAGTGGCAGATTCAGGACAGATAAAAGGAAGGACTTCTTCAGACGGTGCATAGTTAAACTATGGAATTTGCTACCACAGGATATAGGGATGGCCACCAATTTGAATGGCTTTAAAAGGGGGTTAGACAAATTCTGGAGAAGGCTATCAATGGCTACTAGTCCTGATGGCTATGTGCTACCTCCAGTACCAGAGGCAGTATGCCTATATACACCAGTTGCTGGGGAACATGGGTGGGAGGGTGCAGTTGCCCTTGTGTCCTGCTTGTGGGTTCACAGGCTCGCCACTGTGTGAATAGGATGCTGGACTAGATGGACCCTTGGTCTGATCTAGCATGGCTCTTCTTATGTTCTTATGCTCCTGGGTTGGTAAAATGTCCCACAACCAAATGAGTCTGTGGTGTCAGAAGAAGTGTGGGGGCAGTGATGTCTCTAGCCCCAAGGATGGGTGGAGTTAGCGCTCTGCCAAAATCTGTCCTCCAGTTTCCTGAACTGTTCTCCCGAAAGAGGCTTCTATTGTTCTGCCTCATTAAGGATGTTTTATGCTTTATTTTTGTGGTGTTTTTCAGCTTACCTAATCACAGCTAGCTTCCCAGGCTGTGTGCATGTCCTGATCTGAGAAAAAAAAAACCTATGGGAGGAATTACCTCATGGTGCCTTAAACGGGGCTTTAACTGAAGCGTAGGAAGCTGAGGTGGCCACAGGCAGCCAGAGAGGTGATTGCACAATGAAAAACAGGACAGTTGTACTCATTCCTCGGCCACCTTCTAAGATAAGCCCAAGAAGCCCAAACCCAACCCATGAGAATTTCTCCAAAATTTCTTCACTATTTGTTTGTTTGTTTGTTTGTTTGATTTCTCTACTGCCCAATAGCCAAAGCTCTCTGGGCAGCAGTTCACAAAAATTCACTACTGAATTTCTTTTTGAAAGCAATTTATCTTCTATCAAGTTGAATGAGAATGGTCAAAAAAAAATGTGGGAGAAATTTTCAGCACAGTGCTAGTTGGAATGGATGCCCCTGTCTTCAGCTGTGAAATATTAGTGGTATGAATAGACCAAGATATTTGCCTGGAGCCATCTAGTGAGCTCATGGCTGGTGGTAGGGTCAGCTTTGGTCTGGGGCCCAGTCAGCTCACAGCTTGTGCTCCTAACCCAGGGGTGATGGAGTTCTTTCAGCCCGATGGCCAAATTCAATTTCAGTGAAGCTCCAGCAGCCCACATTCCAATGGTGGGTCTGGCCAAAGGCAGAACTGGGCAGGTCCAAAGGCAAAGGGGGTGGGGTCAAAATACCGAACGTGCCAGCATATTTTAGCTTAATGTTCTAATCACTAATAACTAAGCCTTCGGAGAAGAATTACAGCCTTTTAGAATGGAGGGAAATGAGCAAAAGCCAGGAACACATCAAATGATAGGCAGTCAGGGAAAAGGGACTGGGAGCAGAGAAAGGGGCTATGGACAACTGGGGGACCCTAGAGGGCTGTATTGAGACCCTAGGTGGACTGGATTCAGTCTGGAGATTTTGTAACCCTGGCCTAACATTCTACACCCCTGCCCTATCCCCTACAGAGCACCACTTTATAAATCATTGCATGTCTCATTTCTAATCCAACAGTATTTTCTCTTATTTCTTTTGTGAAAGACAAAGGGTAAAAGCCAACGTAAGTCCTACTTTGAGTAACCCCACTGAAACAAATGGGACTTTAGTTAGTCATGACAAACTTAAATGCCAGTCATTGCAATGGATCTACTCTTAGTAGGACTTAAGTTGGATTTTACGCAAAGATGGAGTGGGGAGGAAAGATTCTCAAAAGATCTCCATTTTCTTCTGTTGTTTCTAGTTTAACTTAATAGTTTTTTTAAAAAAATGAACTGTGGTTACCCCCCCCCAAAAAAAAAGAAAGGAAGGAAGGAAGGAAGGAAGGAAGGAAGGAAGGAAGATGTCACTAGGGAAGGAATTATTAGCATCAAATTTAATAACATCCATCCCAGCCCCTCGCCTTCTCAGAGGCATTGTAAGAGGAGCCTTTTGCCTTTCCCAAAATGGGATTCTAATCTGAAATGAATTTGTAGCTAATTCAACCTGTAGGCTAGTGACTTTGGGATTTCCTAGATAATACAATCCAGACAGTAATGTTGATGGATGCTAGAAGCTCGCCTATGTAGTAGTCGTGAGGCACTGTCAGAGAAGTGAGTGATGCATTCTTGCTCAACCATAAGTAATCTCCAGCATGCTGGTATATTCAGCTCTCCTTCAGAACTGCACCAGGATTAGTTACTATGTCCTCCATATTAGTCTTCCCATATGATACGTCTTATATATGCGTCAACCCTTCCTGGTTAAAATTTGGGTACTATGGGTGACCAACTTAACTCGCCAGTTATTATACACTCTGCAGCATTAATTGCCGTGCCTCACCCACTGGGTTGGATCCAAGATCTACCTTCCACAAGAGGAAGGGACTCCTATGAAAGGAAGTGATCCACTTGCGGAAGGTCTCTCCACCCAGTTTGAGGGGATTTCCTCCTCCTCCCCACGCACACATGTATCACAGTTCAGCCCATTCAGCAGGGGCTCCTGGCACTCTGCGTAACATTTTCAGGGGTCTGGGGGGGCTGCCATGAGAAGGAGGGGCAGGGAAGTCCACTTCCACTGGCACAGCTGATCCAGCATAAATCTGGATCCAGCTCAGGTAAACACTGTAGAGTACGAATGGGTGAGAATTTTGTTCATCCAGATTTTGACAAAAACTTGCCAAAATTCACAAATTTCTTCATAAACAAAATGGAGAAAATGTGACATTAAAAATACATTGAATGTACAAGGAAATGAAACTGACCGATTCGTCCATGCAGGCCCATAGCTTTGAGTACTTCGTTCTTAAAAGCCTAGGTTTAAATCCCTGTATATTCAACCATAATGCGAAATTGGTTGCCACCTCTCATTTTCTTCTGACAGATCCCTCATCTTCAACATCTACATGGCAAGCAGGTGCAAGCAGGTCCTCTCCATGCTAGAAATACCTGTACCTAGTCAATTTGGCTGGTCCAGATAAACAGGCTGAAATTATATAGTTTTTTTTAAAAGCAGATGTAGTAGAAAGCAAAACTGACAGATTCATCTATTCTTGGTGTAGAGTAGGGTGTGTGTGGGGGAAACACCCCCCGGTGAGGCAAACAAATTCTACATGGCTCTCATTCAACCAGCTGCTTCTACCATGTGATTACACAGGTGAACACCAAGAGAGCTTACAAAGAGGGATTCCTACAGGTGGTGTTGGCCTATGTAGTCCTTCCTGGCTCTGTCCTTGGCAGCATTGGTAGACACCGGTTGCACCTATAGATTACGCTGCCCACATATCCCTCCCCCATCTGGAACTGGACACAAAGCCACACCTACCCAGGTGAAGCGGATGGAGTGGTATGGTTCCAAGAAATAGGCCTAAGTTTCATTTTCTGATTATCTCCAGCCGAATTGTACCAATGAAGATTGGTGACTGTCTGCACTCTCAGCCTACACACACACACACACACACACAGAGAGAATTTAGAAGATATAAAGTCTTCTGAGTTCGAGCCAAAATTATGTAACTCACCTCATAAATTTGAAGCAACTCCCTTAACCTTGGAGCAAGTTTGATGAGCAAGAGGAAGACCTGACCTGTGATGGGACAAAAGGATTGCTTTCAACGTCCATATATTCTCTCTTGGTAGAGGCCTGGAAGTTTTGCTGTGACACACTTGGACATGTTCATAAAGTTATGTTCTTCTGTGAGAAGTCCTTTAACCTCCCCACTCTGACTTGTCATAATTTTTCAAATGCAGCCTTAACCCCACCTCAGATGAAGGCTTCCATAGACACTGTACAATATAGAATGCAATATAAGCCATTCATTGGGTTACCTATTTCCATGGTGAATTTCTCACACATCCCTAGACAACACTGCTTATATACAAGCAAAAGAAGGGAAACGTCCTTGACTTTAAAAACAGGGCAAGGCAGGCCTGTTACTGAATAAATGAATACTTGGTGTAGCACATGGAGCATTACAGCCTTCGGCAATGGGTAACAGTAGCGGCGGCTGGAGTGGGGACACACACACACTCAGGCAGTGATCCTTGGCAAGGGATTGGAGATATTGCTCTGATCCATCCATATCCGGTACCCACAAGGCAAGGCAGTACCATGGATAGCTCCAGATGCTCAAGTTGCTCCAACAAGGGCTGGAGGTGAACTGAGCCCTTTCAAGCCTCTGCCTCTGGTCTACCCCTGTGTTTGGAGAACTGCAGATTCTTGAAGGGCCAACCTTCCAGACTTCTCCTTGGCTCTGTGGCTTCCTGCATTGTGTACTCCCTGCACCACCAAAACTGCATGGAAGCGCAAGAAGCACTTTACTCCTCGGGCTCTCAAGAGAAGGGACTAGTGGGGATCCCACTCTAGCTGGGCTGGTAGTGGCTTGTTGGGCCACAGCTCATTGTCCTTGATCTGGTCCATCTTCTCCACCATCAACATGGCAGCCTCAGGCTCAGCCAGCCTCAGTGAGCTCCTCCTCCAGCTGTGAGATTGAGACCAAGGCCATGGTAGATACAAGACCTGGGGTCAGCTGGGTGGGGGGAAGAAGAAAGAGGCAGATGAGGAAGACAGTCAGGGGCATAGCTTGGAAGGAGACTGTCAGGGTGGACACTGAGCCCATAGAATCCCAGAGTAGTTCTGATTCTGAGGAAGAGCAGTCGCTCCTGGGAGAGGAGCGTGCTCCTCTTTCCCGGGGCCCACAGCTGATGGAGATTCCTCCCACCAGCATTCCTAGATTAGAAAGCAGTCCAGGGAGTGACTGAGCAGAAATAGCAGACTTGGTGGATGCGCGACGCAGACGCAGAGAGCGGCGCCAGATGGAGGGTGCAGAAAGGAGGCGCAGTGCCCGGTTGGCGCGCAAACAACGGCTGCGCCCAGAGGATCCAAGGGAAAAGGGGAGGGACTCTCCCTAATCCTTAAGTTCAGGGGTCTGCCAGTAATTCCCTTTCAAATGGGGACCAACTGTTTCAACTTAGGGCATAGGTACTCTGCTGCTCAGATCTAGTTGCTACCTGTAGAGTTGTTAAGTTGTAAAAGAAGAATAAAGCTTTGAAAAGAATCCCTTTGTCTGTGTCTGGACTTGGCTACTGGATTAGACTGAGAGAGGCCTCCAAGGAGCCCTTGACAGAGACAGTCTGGGATCAGTATGGGAAAGGAGGATGGTGGGCATACATGACAATTGTTCCAGTTATTGGCCCAAGACCAGGGGTATTTAACCTCAGGGCCAGGAACAAAATCTGGCCCACATCAGGTTTCAATCTGGCCAACCAAGGTTCCACAGATGTCCACTCCCCCTTCACTTTAGGAACGTGGGAACATAGAAGCTGCTTTATACTGAGTGAGACCATGGGTCCATCAAGCCGAGTATTGCTGACACTGACTGGCAGCCATGACTGTCCAGGAATTCAGGCAGGATTCTTTCCTAGCCCTATCTGGAGATGCCAGGAATTGAACCTGGGACTTGCTGCATGCAAAGCATGTGGTTTATCACACTGAGCTAGGGCCCCTCCCTTCCCCTGGCCCCACCCCCTTTTCCCTGACTGCCAATCATTTGGTGGCTTCCTGGCTTTTGCAATCCCCTCCCCGCTTCCCATTCTAAAAGGCTGAAATGCCTCTCCTAAGGCTTAGTTACTGGCCGTAAGAGCTTCAGGCTAAAGTATGCTGGTGTTCTTTTTGTTTCTTGGCCCCGCCCACACCCCTGGCCCTGCCCACACCCCTGGCCCCACCCACACCCCCTGCCCCTGAGAGCTTCTCTGAAACTGGGATGAAACAGGTTCAGGGCCCCTACCCAGGACAGTCTCTGATTTTAGGGAAGGGTATTTCTGTCTTCTAAATCCCTCTACCCGTTGTGTCTCTATTTCTGCCTTTTGAAGAGTTGGTGGACATGCCGTTTTAATGATGTGGTGCTTTCTTTGTCTGTTTGTATTGCCACCAGCATGCCTGGCACTTAATGACTCCCTGCCCTGAGGGGCTTACAAAAGTTGTCGATGCGCCTGTGTGCCCTGCAGTGTGTGCTGACGCCCCACCCCCCTCCCCACACATCCCTGGCTAAGTGGCCTGTCAGAATTTCAAATGGGCCTTTTATCTGTTGGCCCACATGTCGGCTCAGCCAGCCCATGAATCAGAGAGGTGTGACAGGGTCTGTGAACTCCCACAGCTCACACACAGCTCTGCCAAATCTAGGCCTGAGCGGGGAAGTGATTCCTGTCCTCTCCGTCTGCAGTGCTGAACTATTCCACAGCCCAGTCTTTCTAGGAAAAAAATCGCACGTTATCAGTCTGTCTCCAAGCCTCCTTTTTCATGCCAGAGGTTAACAAGAAGATGGTTGCTGCAGAACTTTTGATGGCTCTTCATCTCTAATGATTAATTTGACAGATGTTATTTTGGCTTCCGTCCAGTTCGTAATGGGGACTGTGCTGCTGCCGCTGAGTGCATTAAGAATGACCTACTTATGTGTGCCGGCCAAGATACTGTAAATTTTATTTCAGCTGCAGCAGCGTGCGTGTGGGTGTGTTGAGGGGACTGCATTTTATCTGTCATGGAGATGGGACTTTACTCTCTGTTAGCAGGATCTGATAAAACTGGGCTAGAAGAAAAGTTTCCCATTTGCTAGTGCCAATGGCAACCAGCTCTCACAAACATGGGCACTGCCTTGCTGGATGCTTGGATCCAAACAAGAGGCCTCCCCTCACCCTGCAATCTGTTTCCATCAGAGGACAGCCAGAAGCTCACAAGAAGTTGTGGCCAGGAGGGGTGAAAAGGTCCCCAAACCTTCCCTCCCAGATCACCCTTTTTTGCTGCCACTACCTGTTTCACATCAGTGATAGTGTTGCTCACAACAGTTGGCAGCCACCTTTCTTTCTTTCTTTCTTTCTTTCTTTCTTTCTTTCTTTCTTTCATGACACTATGTGATGATGTAGCTAGTGCTTTAGTGGTAAATTTTGAAGTGCAAGCATTCATTTTGACAGCCCCCATAGTCATGCCCTGAGGAGAGTCCAAAAACGCAGGTCACTGTGTTGTTCTGTATAAGGGGTTCAGAATGTCGGGCCCATGGGCCAAATACAGGCCACCTGGGGTCCCAATCCAGCTCTCTGGGGTTCCCAGGCAGCCATGCCCCTCCTCCTGGTCCCCCGTTCCCTCCAACTACTGCCTGTTCTGTGCTTTCCTGGCTTTTGCACTCCCCTACCCCATTCTGAAAGGCTGGAATTAGTGCTGTGCTGAAACCTGCTCCCAATTTTGGGGAACTTTGTCTCTCCCTGTGAAAAAGGCATCGTTTTTTCCGCCTCTTTTGCAGGGAGGGGGAGAATTTCAGATAATTTTTGCCTTGGGGAGGGGGACAGAGTTTCCACATACCTTCTTTTAAGTGTAGGCAATACTTGAGGGGGTTTCTGTCTAGTTTTTACTTTTTAAAAAACACCCCCTGTGCTTCCAGCAGCTGAGGCCTCTTCCCCAGCAGGGAGTTTTTCCTGAATGCCTATTGGAGAGGGTGAGGTCACATGGTCTCCTGGGAATTCAGAAAGGACTGCCAGGCTGGAGAAGAGTCAGGGGGTGTTTAAAGAAAAAATAGAACGACGACCCCTCATGAATTGCTTGCACTTAAAAATGGAGGTGGAAACCCTGTCCCCCTCCCCAAGGACAAAATTCTCTGAAATTCTCATCTCTCCCATCCTCTTTCTCCATAGTTTTCATTCCTGCCCCGCCCCCCACGGAATGCTGCAACTGGAAGAGTTGAAATTTTTGGCACAGCTCTAGTTGGAATGCCTCTCCTAAGACTTCGCTATTGGCAGTAAGAGAAGAGCTCTAAGCTAAAATAGACAGGCACATTTGGTATTTTGGCACTGACTCTTTCCCCCTGGCCTCACCTCATTTTGCCTTCAACCTGACCCACCACTGGAATGTGGACCCTGAGAACTCTTCCAGAATTGAATTTGGCTTTAGGGCTGAAAGAGCTTCAACACCCCAGATCTATATCATTATATCGGTGTGTCTGTTATATAGGTGTGCATGGGAGAGCTCACAACAATATTTCCTTGTTGGGAAATTTTATCCCTCCCACCCCAGCCCTACTGTGAGGATTACAGCTATGTTTAGAAGGAACAGGGAAGTCTGAAGGGGGTGGCAGATGATGTCACCATCCCGGCTAATAAAACAGTGCTGGCACTGCATCCCTTCGAGCCCTGGCTCCACTATGCCACTGGATGTATCATCATTCTGAATGGACTTCTGGGGAAAAAATGACTTCCACCAGTAGCGATGTATGAGAAAGTTGTTTCCATTCATTTTTTTTATCAGGATTTACACAGTTAAGCACATAAGAAGAGCCCTGGTCCATCTAGTCCAGCATTCTGTTCACACAGTGGCCAACCAGCTGTCAACCAGGAACCCACAGGCAGGACCTGAGCACAACAGCACCCTCCCACCCATGTTCCCCAGCAACCGGTGTACATAAGCTCTTTGGTACTGGAGGTAGCATATAGTCATCAAAACTAGTAGCCATGGATAGCCTTTTCCTCCAGGAATTTGTCCAACCCCCTTTTAAAGCCATCCAAATGGGTGGCCATCACCATGTCTTGTGGTAGTGAATTCCATAGTTTAACCCTGGGCTGTGTGAAGAAGTCCTTCCTTTGATCTGTCCTGAATCTCCCACCAATCAGCTTCATGGGATGACCCCACTGGGTTCTACTATTTTGAGAGGGGGGGGGAAATGTCTCCCTATCCACATTCTGCACACCATGCATAATTTTGTACACCTCTAACATGTCTTCCCTTACCTGCCTTTTTTCCAAGCTAAACAAGCCCAGCTGTTGTAATCTTCTCTCATAGGGGAGATGCTCCAGGCCCTTAATCATTTTAGTTGCCCCTTTCTGCACTTTTTCCAGCTCTACAATATCCCTTTTTAGGTGTGGTGACCAGAAGTGTACACAGTATTCCAAGTGTAGTCACACCATAGATTTGTATAGGGACAGTATGATATTGGTAGTTTTATTCTCAATTCCTTTTCAAATTATGCCTAACATGGTGTTTGCCTTTTCCACAGTGCCCCCACACTGAGTTGACATCTTCACTGAGCTGTCCACCACAACCCCAAAATCTCTTTCCTGGTCGGTCATTACTAGCTCAGATCCCATCAGGCTATACTTAAAGTTAGGATTTTTTGCCCCAACGTGCCTCACTTTACACTTGCTTACACTGAACCACATTTGCCATTTAGATGCCTATTCTCACAGTTTGGAGAGATCCTTCTGGATCTCTTCACGATCCCTTTTTATTTTAACCTCCCTAAATAATGTGGTGTCATTGGCAAACTTGGCCACATCACTGCTCACTGCTAATTCCAGATCATTTATGAACATTTATGAACAGGTTGCAAAGTATTGGTCCAAATACAGATCCCTGTGGGACCAGTTCATATCTTCTGGACCCAACCTGGACTCGGACTCAATCTGTGGTCAAAGTCCATACCTTTCCAAGCTGACAATGTGATCCATGGAACAAAAACAAAATGTGTTCCACAGCATGAGTGCATTTGAAAAATGCACACAACTAGGCTTTAATCCCCCTTCATGGATCACTGCCTTGTTGTGGCGAAGGGGCTTGCGTAACTCAGTGAAGCCATAAGCTATGCCATGCAGGGCCACCCAAGACGGACAGGTCATGGCAGAGAGTTCTGACAAAATGTGGTCCACTGGAGAAGGAAATGGCAACCCACTCCAGTATTCTTGCCAAGAAAACCCCATGGAACGTAACACAAGGCTAAAAGAGATGACACCGGAAGGTGAGCCCCTCAGGTCGGAAGGTGTCCAATATACTACTGGGGAAGAGCAGAGGGTATTTCCAAGTAGCGCCAGAAAGAGTGAAGTGGCTGGGCCAAAGCCGAAAGGACACTCAGCTGTGGATGTGTCTGGTGGTGAAAAGAAAATCCGATGCTGTAAAGAACAATATTGTTTAGGAACCTGGAATGTCAGATCAATGAATCAAGGTAGGTTGGAGGTGGTCAAACATGAGGTGGCAAGATTGAACATTGACATCTTGGGAATCAGTGAACTAAAATGGACAGGCATGGGCGAATTTAATTCAGGTGACCATCATATCTACTACTGTGGGCAAGAATCCCGTAGCAGAAATGGAGTAGCACTCATAGTCAACAAAAGAGTGGGAAAAGTAGTACTGGGGTACAAACTCAAAAACGATAGAATGATCTCAGTACGAATCCAAGGCAAACCATTCAACATCACAGTAATTCAAGTCTACGCCCCAACCACTGATGCCGAAGAAGCTGAGGTTGATCGGTTCTATGAAGACCTACAACACCTTCTAGAACTAACACCAAAAAAAGATGTCCTCTTCATCATAGGGGATTGGAATGCTAAAGTAGGAAGTCAAGAAATCACCAGGATAACAGGCAAGCATGGCCTTGGTGTACAAAATGAAGCAGGACAAAAGCTAATAGAGTTTTGCCAAGAGAACACACTGATCATAGCAAACACTCTTTTCCAACAGCACAAGAGGCGACTCTACACATGGACATCACCAGATGGTCAATATCGAAATCAGATTGATTATGTCCTTTGCAGCCAAAGATGGAGAAGCTTTCTCCATGGAGATGGAGAAGTCAAAACAAGACCTGGAGCTGACTGTGGCTCAGATCATGAGCTGCTTCTTGCAAAATTTCGGCTTAAATTGAAGAACGTAGGGAAAACCACTAAACCATTCAGGTATGACCAAAATCATATCCCTTATGAATATACAGTGGAGGTGAGGAATAGATTTCAGGGATTAGACCTGATAGACAGAGTGCCTGAGGAACTATGGACGGAGGTCCGTAACATTGTTCAGGAGGCAGCAACTCAATCCATCCCAAAGAAAAAGAAATGCAAGAAAGCCAAGTGGCTGTCTGATGAGGCTTTACAAGTAGCTGAGGAAAGAAGGGAAGAGAAAAGCAAGGGAGAAAGGGGAAGATATATCCAACTGAATGCAGAGTTCCAGAGAATAGCAAGGAGAGACAAGAAGGCCTTCTTAAATGAACAATGCAAAGAAATCGAGGAAAACAACAGAATGGGAAAGATGAGAGATCTCTTCAAGAAAATCGGAGATCTCAAGGGAACGTTTTGTGCAAAGATGGGCATGATAAAGGACAAAGAAGGCAGGGACCTAACAGAAGCAGATGAGATTAAGAAGAGGTGGAAAGAATACACAGAAGAACTATACAGGAAAGATCTGAATGTCCCTGATAGCCATGATAGTGCGGTCACTGAACTTGAGCCAGACATCCTAGAAAGTGAAGTCAAGTGGGCCTTAGGAAGCATTACTAACAACAAAGCTAGTGGAGATGACAGTATTCCAGCTGAGCTATTTAAAATCCTAAAAGATGATGCTGTTAAAGTGCTGCATTCAATATGCCAACAAATTTGGAACACTCAACAATGGCCGCAAGACTGGAAAAGTTCAGTTTACATTCCAATTCCAAAGAAGGGCAACGCCAAAGAGTGTTCAAACTACGGCACAATTGCGCTCATTTCACATGCCAGCAAGGTGATACTCAAAATCCTGCAAGCTAGGCTTCAGCACTATGCGAACCGAGAACTACCGGAAGTACAAGCTGGGTTTCGAAGAGGCAGAGGAACTAGAGATCAAATCGCCAACATTCGCTGCATCATGGAGAAAGCCAGAGAATTCCAGAAAAACGTCTATTTCTGCTTCATTGACTACGCTAAAGCCTTTGATTGTGTGGATCACAACAAACTGTGGCAAATTCTTAAAGTGATGGGAGTACCAGACCACCTTACCTGTCTCCTGAGAAACCTGTATGAGGGTCAAGAAGCAACAGTAAGAACGAGACATGGAACAACCGATTGGTTCAAAATTGGGAAAGGAGTACGACAAGGCTGCATATTGTCACCCTGCTTATTTAACTTTTATGCAGAGTACATCATGAGAAATGCCGGGTTGGATGAATCAGAGGTCGGAATTAAGATTGCTGTGAGAATTATCAACAACCTCCGATATGCAGACGATACCACCCTAATGGCAGAAAGCGAAGAGGATCTCAAGAGCCTCTTGTTGAGGGTGAAAGAGGAGAGTGCAAAAGCTGGTTTGAAACTCAACATTAAAAAAACTAAGATCATGGCATCTGGCCCCATCACTTCCTGGCATATAGAAGGGGAAGAAATGGAAGCAGTGACAGATTTTACTTTCTTGGGCTCCAAGATCACCGCAGACAGTGACTGTAGCCATGAAATTAAAAGACGCTTGCTCCTTGGGAGGAAAGCTATGGCAAACCTAGACAGCATAGTAAGAAGCAGAGACATCACCTTGCCGACAAAGGTCCGTCTAATCAAAGCTATGGTTTTCCCAGTAGTAATGTATGGCTGTGAGAGCTGGACTATAAGGAAGGCTGAGCGCCGAAGAATTGATGCTTTCGAACTGTGGTGCTGGAGAAGACTCTTACGAGTCCCCTGGACTGCAAGGCATTCAAATCAGTCCATCCTAAAGGAAATCAACCCTGAGTGCTCATTGGAAGGACAGATACTGAAGCTGAAGCTCAAATATTTTGGCCACCTAATGCGAAGAGAAAACTCCCTGGAAAAGACCCTGATGCTGGGAAAGATCGAAGGCAAAAGGAGAAGGGGAGGGCAGAGGATGAGATGGCTAGATAGCATCACCGATGCAATGAATATGAACTTGAGCACGCTCCGGGAGAGAGCGCAGGACAGGAAGGCCTGGCGTGCTATGGTCCATGGGGTCACGAAGAGTCGGACACGACTGAACGACTGAACAACAACAACAGGCTTTAATCAATGGAAGCAAAATGTATATATTTCAAAGCTGTGTAGATTTGGAGAGGTACACACAAACATACACATGGATTTCCATGTGAAAAGAACCTGGAATGGATCTGAGCCAGAATGAGCTTTGAGACAGGATTCGGAAAACTTTGGCGAGCTCAAATGTTGCTGATTTGCAGATCCCTATCTACCAGCAAGCAGGAGGAGCTCTGCCACCAGTGAGTTTGGCCAGCTTTCACTTCCCCCCGCACGCACACACACACTCCTGGAGCTTGGTGAAATCTCTCCTCCTGCTGCAAATGGGGTGGCAAAATTGGCAGGGTGGGTGGATTTTTGACTCACCATTGTAGAAAACAAAAACAATAAAAGCAAGAGCCATCAACCACTCATTAAAAGCATTAGGAAATGGCAAGATCTTAACCTGCTGCCTCAATGGTAAAAGCATTGGTCTCAATCCAATGTGTCATGAGTGGAGATTCCACAACTGGGACATCAACTGAGAAGGCTGTCAGGTCTGCTCCATTGCCAGCTGCTTAAGCTCCAAAGGCCAGGGCAGGCACTGGTTTGAATATTGGATGGCAAAATGCAGAGTTCCCTAGTGGTGACAGTGGGATGAGAGACCTGGCTAGTTAAACAAGTTGAAAAAGAAAGCAAAGAAACCAGTTTATATTTGCATGACAGATGTAGCCCGAATAGACGCCCAGGGAGCTTTGGGTGATTTATCTGCCTTTATAAAGTGAGTGTAGTGGAAAGGCAAGCCTCTGTGGACCCATCCCTTCATTATCCCTGGGACACTGAAGCCGCTCTAAGCCATGTCTGAAACTAAAATAATATTTTCTTCAAATGGTGCCTTTGCCAAACTCAAAGCAAAGAAACAGAAAAAGAAAAGACATTTGCTTGGCTCTGCTTGGGGTCACGTATGAGGCTCTCGCGCGCGTAAACCGAATAAATATTTCAAAAGGGGAAAGCACACACACACACAAAATCATTAACCTTTTGTCATTAATGTTTGCGGCTCTCCAAGCGGCTCCGCAGTTTGAAGGAGCGCACCTGCCAAAATAAGCATCAAGCCTTGTTACCCTCTTAGGGACAACCCTGTTCCATAAATCACCGCCTTTCAGTGACAGCTAAATGTGTTTTATATCACATAGAGAGCCTGTGTTTATGAATGTGAGATAAAAAGGGTTTAGCCAGTGCAAACACAGGGACTACTGTGTAACGCCTGGCGCTCTCTCCCTCTCTCTCTCTCTCTCTCTCCCCCCGTTCTCCCCTTGAGTTAGAGACCTGTTGCTCATGCACAAGCCAGCAAGAACAGGCCTCAGTGCAAACCTTTGGGTTGGCCATTAAGCAGTGGCCATACTTTGAGTTCAGCAGCAGCTGAAAGGATATGAACTTGGCTGCATTCATTCCCACATAAGTAAAAACAACAGCCAAAAAGAGCACTTTATGCACATTTGTCCTTATATGCAGAAACAATATCTACCTTGAAAAGAGCCTATTTTCTGAGCCACGTCTCTTGTGAGTCGCTGCCTTATGGTGGCCATGTGTCCCACTGTACAGTGGACAGTCCTCTAATGGATGGCTGTCAGAGATCAGCCCTCTATTTGAAGGCATGCTCTGTTTGAAGAGAGGGTGTGCAAACCAGCATCTTGTCGATGTTCTCCAAATTCCACCTTGAACCTCGTTGTGACTCATGTCTGTTCTTGATAGTGAATTTTGTTTGTTTTCTTTCTGCACAAAAATGTGTGGATGTTGTTTTTTTTTCAAATGTACACAACACTTCTGTGCATTTTTAAATGTACACATTCTTCTCACATTTACTAAAGTGTGCTTGTATGCATTTTTCAAATGTACACATTCCTTCATGTGCATTTTTCAAAATTTATTATTTTTCATTTTTTTATTACATGTATATCCTGCCTTTTTTCCTCTTGGAAAGAATCCAAGGTGGCTTACACCGTCCTCTTCCTCTCCATTTTATCATTGCTACAACCCTGTGAGGTAGGTCAGACTGAGAGTCAATGACTGGCCCAAAGTCACTCAGTGAGCTTTATGGCTGAGTGGGGACTAGAACCCGGATCTCCTGAGTCCTAGTCCAACACTCTAACCACTATACCACCCTGGATCTCAAATAATGTATGCGTTTTAACACCTTTTTTGTGTTCCCTGAGTCACAGTGCAAGCTAAAGAAGTGAATGGACTTTAGTCACAGCTTGCATCTAGGTATGTGTCTGGTCCTGGGAGGTGCAAATTGGTTAAATTCTGGTCAAAACCAAACTGAAACTAATTTCTCAACCTGTTTGCTGGTTTGGGTATCAACAAAATGGGGTGAAATGGAAGTATCTTTAAGGGTATTTTTCTGCATCAAATTTGCCCCAGAGACGAAGGCAAACACACCCCTCCCCAAGGCAACTTGAGAGCTCTGCCCATCAAAGGTCTTGGGTGCTAGAGTCTTTCTGCACTACACCATCATAAATATGGATACCTCTAAACCTTACGAGCAAGCATGGAATTCAAGATATCTGTGTAAAGCCGTGGATTTTGGAGCACGTTCGACATTTTCTCTGCTGGAGCCATTATGGACTGGGGTCCTGTGTAACTTCACTCTCCATTACAACACAATAACAGGAAACATTTCGGTGGCCTCTAAAGTACTTGGCATAGTATTTCACTTTAATGCTTACATTGTCCGAGCATCAATAAAACTGGAAACTGTGATATAATTAAATCCATTCTTCCTACAGAGAAGATGACTGCCTGAGATAACAGCAAGAGCCGCTCATTACATATTACTCAGGAGAGAGCACAGAACAGCAAAGACTCCCTTTGCTCTGGCCAAACATTTGGTTTATTTATTTGTCACAAAGAAAAGGGGAGGGGGGAGGAATTGGCAAATACTTTCTGACCAAGTTTCCTCCCCACACCCACCCAAGTTGGTATGCATAGCTCCAGTCCCCCCTTTAGCTCAAATCTAAAATGCTTGCCTCAGGCTGCATTCACTGGAAAACACACACACACACAAACCAACAGTTCAAGGTGCCCTTCTTGTACAGTGGCCATCAATCAGGGTGGCCATGAGTCCTCTTTTACAGATGACAGCCCTGTATCTGAAGGTCTGCTAGAGGAATGTTTGAAGGCGTCCTTTCTTTATGCTGAAAATGTGTCCTTTTTTCCTCCCAACCATTCTAATTCAATTTGCTAGGAAAGAAATTGCTTTCGAAAAGAAACAGAAAGGAGAAGACAATTTCTAGGGGTGTACGAAACACTTACCTTGTTCCGCTGGGGCCATCCGTGGGGGGGGGGGAGGTGCTCCATCCCCCCCTCCCGGAATGTTCCCCAGCCGGCTCCGCTCCGTGGCGACTCGGACCCGGACCTCCGTCCGCTGCTGGGCTGCGGCCGCAAATGGCAGCCGACATAGCGGCCGCCATTTGCATCCCTGCCGTAGCCATGATAGGCTACTATATATTTACGTAGCCTATCACAGCAAAAGGCAGGAATGCAAATGGCAGATGCTATGCCATTTGCATCCCTGCCGTTCACCACGATAGGCTATGTAAATATATATGTAGCCTATCAAGGCTAACGCAGGGAGGCAAATGGCGTAGCAGCTGCCATTTGCGTTCCTGCGGTAGCCGTGATAGGCTATGTATATATTTACATAGCCTATCACGGTGAAAGGCAGGGATGCAAATGGTGTCCCTGCATTAGCCATGATAGGCTATGTAGATACTTACATAGCCTATCACGGCTTGGCAGGGACGCAAATGGCAGCCGGCATAGTGGCCGCCATTTGCGGTCGCAGCCCGGCAGTGGCCAGAAGACGACCCAGAGCCGCTGTCGGAGCCGTCACCGCCGCCAGGTAGGCTCCATCCCAGGGGGATTCTGCAGGGTGGTGGGGGAAATTGCCCCATTCCACCACCTGTATTCTAAAGAATCCGGCCTCACAGGAGTCCATGGCAGAATTCTCCAACATCCCTAACCATTCAGAGAAAAAAAAGAAATGATCACAGGTTGGGTAGGGATATCACAGGACTCTGAGAGAGGGGAGGAGTCCAGCGGAATCGCCCCCGCTCAGCCTCCCATACCCCAGTCTGTGGACCACCATGCTCACCCAACTCAGCTAGGGATGTCAGAGAATTCCACGATGGATCTCGGTGAGGTCGAATGCCAGTGCATTCGGCCCCCCGAAATCCATCGCGGAACGAAGCCCCTGCCCCCCCACCCCATAAGAGGCACACGGGACAAAGTCCCTGCTGCCCCCACCCCATGAAAGGTGCATGAAATGGAGCACTTACTGGCTCCCGTCCGCGCTGCTTTGTGAATGGTGGCCATACTGCGACCGCCATTTGCTTCGTCTTTATAGCCATGATAGGCTACTTAAATACTTATGTAGCCTATCATGGCTAACGCAGGGATGCCATTTGTAAATACTTACTAACTACGTAAGTATTTACGTAGCCTAACACGGTGTGGGGGGGAAACCTCAGCGTATGCAAATGGCGGTGGCTACCAACTATGGTGAGATGTACTGTATATCTATTTAAATTATTATCATTATTATTTACAACATTTGTATACTGCTCCACATCTAAACAGATTGCAACATGAGATAAAATGAACAAAAGAGTAAAAGAATAAAACATGATATTAAAAATATTCTTTAAAAAACAGAGTGCCTATAAAACCGAAGCTGATCAACCAAGGAATGCTTCCTGGAAAAGAGCTGTTTTCAGGAGGCACCAAAAACAACAGTTTTGATGGTTCCCTGACCTCCAGAGGCAGGGAGTCCCATAGGAAGGGAGCCACCACACTGAAGGCTCTTCTCTGGGTGGACTCCAGTCGGGCCATAGATCCATGTGGAACCACCAGGAGCATGCCCTCTGATGACCTCAGTGATTGGTAGGGATGGTGGAGAATTCCGCCATGGATTTCAGTGAGGCCGAATGCACTGGCATTCGGCCCCCTGAAAACCATGGAGTAACTGCCTGCCACCCCCCTGCACCCCCGCGGATCCCCCCAGGGCGAAGCTTACCTGGGGCGGATGTTCCGGATGGTGGCGGCTCCAGTGGCTTCAGTGGTGGCGGCGGTGGCAGCTGGTCTTCTGACCGGCTGCCGCTGCCACCATTTGCAGTCTGGTCTGTTTTTTTTACATTGATGTGATAGGCTACGTAAAGACTTATGTAGCCTATCACATCTGGGTAGGTAAAAAGAAAAAAAGCGTACACAAATGGCGGCGGCTACGGCCGCCGCCATTTGCGTTCCTTATTTTTTGCTGTCTTAGTCTACGTAAATATTTACGTAGACTATTACAGCGAAAAGAAAGGGGAACGCAAATAGCACCCAATATGCTATTTGCGTTCCCCTTTCTTTTTGCCGTAATAGTCTATGTAAATATTTACGTAGACTAAAATGGCGAAAAATAAGGAACGCAAATGGCAGCAGCCATAGCCGCCGCCATTTGTGTACGCTTTTTTTTTTTAACCTACCCAGACGTGATAGGCTACGTAAATACTTACATAGCCTATCACAGCAAAATACAGGGATGCAAATGGCGGCAGCTACGGCAGCCGCCATTTGCGTCCCTGCAGGCTGCCCAGCGGCCGGATGTCCGGCCAGCAGCTCCGCGGCTTGGCCGCGGAGCGGAGCTGGCCGGGCAGGATGCCGGGCGGGAGGGATGGAGCGCCTCCCCCCCCAGGGGAAACAGAGCGGAACAGAAGGTAAGTGTTCTGTACATCCCTAGTGATCGGGCATGTTGGTATGAGAAAAGGCGCTCTCTCAGGTATCCTGGTCCCATGCAATTGTTATGCAAATGTGTGTCCTCTTTTTTGTTGATACATTTCCTCTCTGTTCCCAATTCATAAGTGGCCAGCTTACCTTCTTGGCATTATCCAGGATGTTGTGCCTTTATGTCCATCCTAATTGCACATTCCTCCTTTTTCCAAAAGACATGGAAATACATCTCTGAATTCACTGCTGCTCTGTGCGTTAGAGAAGAAGTCATCCTTCATGCCATGGTAGGCAAAGGCACCCTCAGAAGGGGGTAAGTAGTGGGCCCCAATGTAGTAATGTTCACATGAACAAAAGCAGTGTGTTGCTTTTATTCAAGCAAGAGTCTCTCCCTCCTCACGGCAACTCTTGATGCAGCAAAGCCAACATGGATGGCTTTAAAAGAAGATCAGAAAAACATTCACGGAGGATGACGTCATCAATTTAGGGATGGCAGAGAATTCCGCCACGGATCTCAGTGAGGCCGAATGCCAGTGCATTCAGCCCCCCAAACTCCGTGGCGGAATGGCCTGCCCCCCAGCCCCCCCGCGCATCCCCCCTGGGATGAGACTTACCTGGGGCGGATCTTCCGGGCGTCGGCAGCTCCGGCGGCAGCTTTGGCGGAGACAGCTACAGCGGCCGGTCTTCCGACCGGCTGCCGCCACCGCCATTTCCAGTCTTGTTAAAAAAAAAAAAAAAGACGTGATAGGCTACGTAAAGATTTATGTAGCCTATCATGGCTGGGTGGGTTTAAAAAAAACAAACAAACGGCTTCCGCCACCGCCATTTCCAGTGTTAAAAAAAAAAAGATGTGATAGGCTACATAAATCTTTACGGAGCCTATCACGTCTGACTTTAAAAAAAAAAACCACACACGTACGCAAATGGTACGCCGCCGTTTGCATTCCTTATTTTGGCCGCTACGCTATTTGCATTCCCCTTATTTTCACCGTCTTAGTCTACGTAAATATTTACGTAGACTAAGACAGGCCAAAATAAGGAACGCAAATGGCGGCGGCTGTAGCCACCGCCATTTGTGTATGCACGTTTTTGTTTTTGTTTTAAAGTCAGACGTGATAGGCTATGTAAAGATTTACGTAGCCTATCACAGCTG
The DNA here is from genome assembly GCF_057233095.1 of Heloderma suspectum. NCBI lineage: Eukaryota > Metazoa > Chordata > Lepidosauria > Squamata > Helodermatidae > Heloderma > Heloderma suspectum. Next base: position 7,020,849 of record NC_139465.1, on the reverse strand, counting down.
ACTACAGGGATGCAAACGGCAGCGGCTACGGCCACTGCCATTTGCGTCCCTGCTAGCCAGCAGCCGGATGTCCGGCTGCTGGCGGAGCTGGCTGGCGGCTCTGCGGAATCCCTGCGGAGCGGAGCCGGCCAGCCAGGATTCCAGGGGGGAGGTGCAGAGAGCCTCCCCCCCCCGGCAAGGATTGCAGGGGGAGGGACGGAGTGCCTCCCCCCCCCCAGCGGAACCCGGCAGAGCCAGATAAGGCCAATTTCGTACATCCCTACATCAATTACTTCTGGTCATGATAGCTATATATTAGTGCTGTGCTGAAAATTTCTCCCACTTCTTTTTCGACCATTCTCATTAAAAATGATACACACAAAATTGTTTTCAAAAAGATATTCAAAGGAAAAGAATATTTTGGATAAATTCTCATGGACTGTGTTCAGGGTTCTTGCGCTTACTTTACTTATGAGGTGGCCGAGGAGTGTGTGTGAGCGTCCTGTCTTTCATTGTACAATCATCTCTCTGGCAGCCGGCAGCCTCCTGGGCTTCCCACACTTCAATTAATGTTATATGGTGGCTGCCTTCCCTCTCATCCCCCACAATGCCCTGGAACAACAACACTAGTTATGGAACACTGTGGAAAATGTGAGGGGTTGTTGGTGGCAGGCTGCTGCCAACACAGTTTCCGCTGTTGCCACTTGCAGTGGCAGCACAACTGATTAAAGGCAGCCACCGGCAAGATCACATCACTCCAGTGCTGAAGGAGTTGCACTGGTTACCAGTTGTTTCCCAGGCCAAATTCAAGGTGTTGGTTTTGACCTTTAAAACCCTATATGGTTCCAGCCCAGCCTATCTCAAGGAGTGCCTCCAGCAATGCCAGACAGGCCACTTAACAAGATCAGTCTCGGATGGCCTTCTCTCTGTCCTATCAGCCAGGACAGCTAGACTGGTGGGGATGAGGGAGAGGGCCTTTTCTGTGGTGGCCCCCACTCTGTGGAACTCCCTCCCTAGGGAACTCCATCATGCCCCTTCTTTAATGAGCTTCCGCCGTGCATTAAAAATGTGGTTGTTCAGGCAGGCATTTGGGGTGGGTTAGGGTATTTTAGAAAATGTTTTTATTGTAGAATTTTATTGTTTTAAACTGTTTTATTATATGTTGTACATCACCCAGAGTGGCTGGGTGACCAGCCAGATGGGTGATTAATAAATTTAATAAATAAATAAATAAAAATAAAACAACCCCCCCCAGACACACACACACACACACACACACACACACACCTTAGGAAAGGAGAAAAAAGCTGCGCTACAACCCCTGCCAATGATGAGCCCTGCCTGTGAGAAACTGCTGGAGAATTTCTTTTCCACTTGGAGAAATTCCATGAAATTGTCCCTCCAATTTCTCTGCCAACAAAATAGGGTGGACAATTTTCCAAGGCCATTTGTGCACAGCTCTACTATATATTACCAACAGTATCAGAGGCAGTAGGTGGCTTTTAAAGAAGCTTAGACAAATTCATGGAGGAAAAAAAGTATGTTAATGGCTATTAGCCACTGTAGCCGAATGGAATGTCTGGTCCACTGTGAATATACTAGTGGCTAGGAAAGCTCTCCCCAAGATGGTTTTCCCCAAATCTTTTAGACTACAACTCCTGTCATCCCCAGGCTGAATGGCCAATGTTCAAGGACAATGGGAATTGCAGGTCAAGACATCTGGAGGGTACCATGTTGGGGAAGGCTGGGCTGGGGAGTAACAGTAGGGATGGGCTATCGGTTTCACGCCCATCTTCTAGGCTTCCCAAAGGCATTGAGTTGGCAATTTTTGGAAGCAGAAGGTGGACTAGGTGGAACTTTGGTCTGATCTAGCCAGGCTGTCAGAGTCGGACACATTGTTCCTGCCCTGCCTGAGTGAAGCCAAGCTTACTGGCACCTTTAGAGATGGTCCCGGCCATGTTGCACCCCTTTAGCCCCCTGAAGGAGGGGGTCTGTCCACTCCATTCCCTTAAGTGGTGGTCCACGCCAAAACAGGGGGCAGATGTCTAACTCTGTCCCTTGGCCTACTAATCTCCCCAGGCTTCAAACTGTATGGACTACAAAGCTCAGTGCTGGGTAGGGAAATCTTCCACCTCGTGGCTGAAGATGTTACTGCAGGATTCAACCATATGGACACATTTAAATTAATGAAAATTAATGAATATGTTTTAAAGATAAAATAACCATGAGGTGTAGACGCCTAGAGACCCCTTACTGCAAATGACAAATTTCAGGTATATAAGTTTCACAGTCTTGGTGCTATGGTGCTGAGAAACGGATGGACAGTTGGACAGGGACACATCCTCTTTTTTTATTATAGATATAAAATTATTCCTCTGGAGGCTGCTGCTGCCACAACAAAGAACCCAACGGTATATTCCAGAGCTCAGATTTGCCAGGTGAAATCCTCTGGATTCAGGCAGAAGGAAGGGAATCCCAGTGGGGTCTGATGTATTTCACAATTTTTCTTGTGTCTGGAGGATTTGATAAAGCACTTTGAGATGCTGCTGCTCTGTTGACTATCCTGCAAAATCCAAATCCAGTCAGTGAGCTGGAAGTCCAGTGAAGACATAAACTAATTTCCTTCACCAGCTCACACTGGGGATTTGTCTGCACCATCCATAGCCTGATAAAATCCCAATTAAATATCAGTTTTGAGTCTTCAGCATGTCTTATTATCAGGAGGGCTGAAGTAGCCTAAAGAGAGAGTGACAGGTATTCTCCCAGGGATGAGTTTTGCAAGTTGAACAGAAACAGTTTGTTCCTTCTGGTGCATTTCATAACTCTTAAGTCCCATTAACCCCTAAAGGTAAGTCAGCATTATAAAAATTTTTTTAAAAAATCCTTGATGGAATGTGTTTCTTGAATAATACAGGAGGGACAGCCAACTCTACAAGATCCTGATCAAACTTTATGTTTAAAGTTACATGAGTTAAAATCTTATTTTTGGATATGAGCAGGCAAAAGAATCCAGGCCAAGCAATTAAGCAGCATGAAGTAATATCATTAAGGAGTGAATGGTAAAACAGGGACTCCTTGGCTTAGCTGAGTACAATGAGTGTTTTGATTTGGCCTTAGCTTGAGAGTTTTAAAATGCTAAAATAATATTTCATGAGCGGATCAGTTGAACACAGGGCGTAGAAAATGCTCCAAGTAGCTGCAGGAAAAACCATTCTTTTAATGCTGCTATGTCCCTTTGACAAATTAACTGTGTGGTATAGTTTCCAATCTTCCTTTGTTCTCCAGGGGGAGTTGGGAAAGAGAGAAAGTATTTCATCTTCTACTATATAATGGAGTGCAAGTCTAAGACTTAGTGATTTACAGCAGACAATAGAAGGATCCCTGTATCTTAGATTACATATTATTCAACCAAGGACATCCTTCCAAGAGAAATCAAAAGAAGATGATGAGAGGATATTAAGACAAGCCATGCTGGGACCACTCCCTGCCCTTGGGTGAAACTTCTAGACAATTCTGCCTTTGTATGAAGAACGGCATCTTCCTCCCTCCACCAGTCTTTCTCCAGACAACCCCAGTGGGAGGCAACTTGTGACCCTCCAAATGTTTTGGCCTACAACTCCCGTCACCATTAGCCTACATAGCCAATAGTGAGGGATGATGGAAGTTCTAGGCCAAAACATATGGACAAAACAAATTGTTCATCCCCAATGTAGACATTAACAAGCAAAGGAGATAAAATAGAGCCCCAAGGAACCCCTTAGCCCAGAGGTCCCCAATGCGGCACCCATGAAGCTCTCCACTCCCTGCTCCCTTCCAAAAAAAATATGTTTGTTTAATAAAAACCTTAGAAAATATTAGAATAGAAATTTGGAAGATGGTGACAAGGGAGAGGGCCTTTTCAGTGGTGGCCTCCAAATTATAGATCTCCCTGACGAGGCCCGCCTGGAGCCAACATTGTTATCTTTTCGGCACCAGGTTAAGACCTTTCTCTTCTTCTCCCAGGCATTTGGCAGCATTTGATAAGTGTTTAATCGATCCTGGAATCTTATGGTTATGGTTGTTGGTTTTTGAGATTGTTGTTTGAAGTTGTTTTTGATATATGTTTCTTTTGTGTATATTGTCTGTTCATGTGTTTTTTATGTAAATGATTTTTAATTTCTGTATATTGCGTTTTTAATGTTTTTAATCTTTGTAAACCACCCAGAGAACTCCAGCTATTGGGTGGTATAGAAATGTAATTAATTAATTAATTAATTAATTTCACTCCCTTACTAGCCTGTAGCTTTGCTCTTTCTTTACCCCTTCACCTTGCTATTTCCTGCTCCTGCCCACCTCTAGCCTCACTACTCCTCACCCCTCCTCTTTAGCTCACTGTTTCTCCCCCTCCTAGCTTTTAGCCTTGCTCTTTCTCTATCCCTTTACCTTGCTGTTTCCCACTCCTTCCCAGCCTCTAGCCTCGCTATTCCTCTCCCCTTTACTTTTCCTTGCTGTTTCTCCCCCTCCCAGCCTGTAGCCTTGCTTTTTCTCTCCCCTCCACCGCTTTGCCTTTATATTTCCCTCTCACTCCCATACTCTAGCCTTGCTATCCCCTCCCCCCTTCTCTTTAGCTCACTTTTGACAAGCTACACCCCCATAGCAGCCATTATGTGACTAACCACATCCCCCATGGCAGGCATTTTGTGGTGGTGCCCACAACAATTTCTCAAATTCCCAAATGTGCCCACCAGTCCAGAAAAGGTGGGAAGCTCTGTCTTAGGCGTATACCCAACAGGCCAAGCAATAAGTGTGCTCTCTTTGCTGCCATCATTATATGCCACCTTAACAGGGTTTTATCCTTTAAGGCAGCCTAAAAATTATTTTAGATACAATAAATCACCACTGCAGAATAGGCCTTAACATGGACTCTAACATGCTTGACTGGATTCATCCTGAGCCTTACTCCACAGTCACCTGACCCTAGCCATCTACCCAAGCAGTTCATTGTCCTCAGCACCTCAGAAAACCAAGGAGCCTGGTCTCTACACAATGAGAGAGGTTGTCCGATTTAGCTTGATTTTAATTGGATTTGTTTTCTGTTTTAACTTCTTTTTTGGTGTTTTCCTTTAATTCCAATAGAACTTTCATCTGCTGCCTGCAACTTGCATGATTCATGCCAAATGGCATGAAATTTGCAGGCATTCTGCTATTCCTGAGGGCATCATACCTGTTAAGTTTCAGGGAAACTGAATACAGGCTCCCTGTTTTAGAGGCATTATTGGATACCAACCAATTATCCAAGGGTTTCATCTCACACATTCATTGGGAAACTGCTCCTGTTGCACTGGTCTCATTGGGACCCGTGGCTCTAATCTAAGCCTTCATCTCACACATTCATTCAGAAACTGCTCCTGTTGCACTGGTCTCATTGGGACCCGTGGCCCTAATCTAAGGCTATGATTCTAGAGCTTGATTCCATTAGAACAGGGCAGGTGAACCTCCACTCTGCAGGCCTAATTATTTGGCCCATGGAGGCTTGAGCTCCTTCTCTAAGGCCCACCCCTCCTGGAGGCTAGTGAAGAGAGGATTTCCCTGAGCCTTGCTCACCCTCCCAACTGAGGCAGAGAGAGGCACACCAGGTGTTTTACCATCCCCACATCTTCCCAATGGGGGAATGCACAGGGCACATGATTAAGTGCCGAGCTTCCAGCCATCTTTGTAGTCACATAATGAAGATGATCATTTAGTAAATAGCCTCTATTATGCAAGCCAGAGCCAGATCAGCTGCGCTTCAGGTTGCAGACGTAATGTGCGTACAGCAATGTCGAGCTAACTTCTCTAGTCAGCTTTGCATAATGCTTATTAGGCTACAAGAAGATACCTTATAGGAAGTTGCAATGAAAAACTGTCTCTAGCCAACGGTATGAAACTTGAGTAGCTTTTCCAGTCCCATCCTCAGGGACGGTCTTCCCCTAGGGACCTCTTTTGAGTGGTCAACATTTCCTCATGTCCCAAAGTTGCTCTTCTCTCCTCACCCAATGTCTGGTTCTTGGGTCTGTCACTCCCAACTCCTCCCCCACCATAAGATCTCTCATTCCCATGGACGGAGAGGTGTCTGGCTGGTTTTGATACACCTGATTAGTGGCACCTGAAGAAACTCCTCTCTGCCACTGTTACCCTACCCTATCTCCAGCAACCTTGATAGCTTTACCCCTTCCCCCTTTTCCTCATCTGGCTCTGAATCTGTTCCCACGCCTTCTTGGATTGCTTTGCTTCAATCTGCAGACATGTCGGGCCCAGTCTTTACACATGAAGCTACTCCAACTGAGGTGTGGGCTGGAGTCAGTTGAGGCAGCCTGGCTGTGAGTGGGCTTCCCCCAGTTGTTCCTCCAGCTGGTGCTTTGGTTGAAGTGTCTTCACTGCATGCAGGCTTTGCCAGGGTGGGAAGGCTTGGTCCAAGTGACATCAGAGCATGGCCACACTCCCTGACTTCATCTGGGCTAAGAGGACTGGGTGGGTGGGTCATCCAACCCACCACTACATTTTCGTTCTCCACTGCTGCATTAGAATATAATCACAAATGATAAAATCATGAATAACAATGTTTGCCATTATCGGTTACAGGGATGATGTGGCCTACAAAGGATTGAGAAGTTTTATCTGGAAAGAAATCCTCAATCATTTAAAAACAATATCTGACAGATGTGGACTTTTCAAGTGGTGAAGAGGATGGGGAAACAAGACACAGTTTTGCTTTTCATTCACTGGGAAAACCACAAAGGGCCCAGATGTTCTCCTGACGTCACTAGAAACCACAGCAAATGGTCCCTGAACAGGGAATGGAAGAAAGAGCAAAGGTTAAAGAGTTCATATTTCTTCATAGGGTGACCTTATCAGAGTGGAAACTTGGTTCACACAATCTACTGCTGTTTTCTCATAAAGTAAGGCATCTAAGAATACAGGAAGGTATTTCAGAAAGGGTTTTAAAAAGAAAAAAGTGCAGAGACACCCAAGCTGTTTTAACTTTGGAGGTTTCTTCGCTTGCAAGATACAAGATACTAGTGCATTCTACAGAATCCATTCAGGCAGTCTGTCCTGAAAGGAAAATTCCCAGAGCAATTGGTGACCTTGGCTTCCTCTGGGCTGGCAGAATACAGCTGGAAATATGAAAATTACATGGCCACCCAGAACTTGAATTGCTGAGATGTCAGGCTATCAAAAACTCAGCTGCTGTGTAATAATGCCTACTTGACATAATAACGGCAGAACACCTGGGTTGCCAGAAATACAATTGTGCCTGACTGGGGGTTGAATGAATTTGCTCTGAGATCCACATGCTAGATGCTACAAGAAAAAGCAATGATTCTACAAAAGGCCCTCTAAGACCATAAGCTTTGAAAGTATTGTAATAGCCTCACTAGATTTGTTTTCTTTGGTATTTCAAATCATGTTGTAAGCTGCCTGGAGTGTTTTAATTAGAGATGGGCTAGAATTTCAGTTCAGTTCACTTTTGAAAAGTATTTGCCACACTTGACACTTCACCAAGTTCTCCATCTTTGGAACAAAGTGAATTTGAGATTTAAAACATTCGAATATGGGAGAAACTGAAACGGACAGATTTGCCCATCCAGACCCAGGGAATTGAATTGTTGTTGTTGTTGTTCAGTTGTTCAGTTGTGTCCGACTCTTCGTGACCCCATGTACCATAGCACGCCAGGCCTTCCTGTCCTGTGCTCTCTCCCGCAGCGTGCTCAAGAAGTCCATATTCATTGCATCAGTGATGCTATCTAGCCATCTCATCCTCTGCCATCCCCTTCTCGCTTTGCCTTCAGTCTTTCCCAGCATCAGGGTCTTTTCCAGAGAGTTTTCTCTTCGCATTAGGTGGCCAAAATATTTGAGCTTCAGTATCTGTCCTTCCAATGAGCACTCAGAGTTGATTTCCTTTAGGATTAACTGATTTGAATGCCTTGCAGTCCAGGGGACTCGTAAGAGTCTTCTCCAGCACCACAGTTCGAAAGCACCAATTCTTCAGCACTCAGCCTTCCTTATAGTCCAGCTCTCACAGCCATACATTACTACTGGGAAAACCATAGCTTTGATTAGATGGACCTTTGTCAGCAAGGTGATGTCTCTGCTTCTTACTATGCTGTCTAGGTTTGCCATAGCTTTCCTCCCAAGGAGCAAGCGTCTTTTAATTTCATGGCTACAGTCACCGTCTGCGGTGATCTTGGAGCCCAAGAAAATAACATCTGTCTCTGCTTCCATTTCTTCCCCTTCTATATGCCAGGAAGTGATGGGGCCAGATGCCATGATCTGAGTTTTGTTAATATTGAGTTTCAAACCAGCTTTTGCACTCTCCTCTTTCACTCTCAACAAGAGACTCTTGAGATCCTCTTCGCTTTCTGCCATTAGGGTGGTATCATCTGCGTATCTGAGGTTGTTGATAATTCTCCCGGCAATCTTAATTCTGACCTGTGGTTCATCCAACCCGGCGTTTCTCATGATGTACTCTGCATATAAGTTAAATAAGCAGGGCAACAATATGCAGCCTTGTCGTACTCCTTTCCCAATTTTGAACCAATCGGTTGTTCCATGTCTGGTTCTTACTGTTTCTTCTTGACCCTCGTACAGGTTTCTCAGGAGACAGGTAAGGTGGTCTGGTACTCCCATCTCTTTCAGAGTTTGCCACAGTTTGTTGTGATCCACACAATCAAAGGCTTTAGCGTAGTCAATGAAGCAGAAATAGACATTTTTCTGGAATTCTCCGGCTTTCTCCATGATCCAGCGAAAGTTGGCGATTTGATCTCTAGTTCCTCTGCCTCTTCAAAACGCAGCTTGTACTTCCGGTAGTTCTCGGTTCGCATACTGCTGAAGCCTAGCTTGTAGGATTTTGAGCATAACTTTGCTGGCATGTGAAATGAGTGCAATTGTACGGTAGTTTGAACACTCTTTGGCGTTGCCCTTCTTTGGCATTGGAATGTAAACTGACCTTTTCCAGTCTTGTGGCCACTGTTGAGTGTTCCAGATTTGTTGGCATATTGAGTGCAGCACTTTAACAGCATCATCTTTTAGGATTTTAAATAGCTCATCTGGAAGACTGTCATCTCCACTAGCTTTATTGTTAGTAATGCTTCCTAAGGCCCACTTGACTACACTCTCGAGGATGTCCGGCTCAAGTTCAGTGATCGCGCTATCATGGCTATCAGGGACATTCAGATCTTTCTTGTATAGTTCTTCTGTGTATTCTTTCCACCTCTTCTTAATCTCATCTGCTTCTGTTAGGTCCCTGCCTTCTTTGTCCTTTATCATGCCCATCTTTACACAAAACGTTCCCTTGAGATCTCCGATTTTCTTGAAGAGATCTCTAGTCTTTCCCATTCTGTTGTTTTCCTTGATTTCTTTGCATTGTTCATTTAAGAAAGCCTTCTTGTCTCTCCTTGCTATTCTCTGGAACTCTGCATTCAGTTAGATATATCTTCCCCTTTCTCCTTTGCTTTTCGCTTCCCTTCTTTCCTCAGCTACTTGTAAAGCCTCATCAGACAGCCACTTGGCTTTCTTGCATTTCTTTTTCTTGGGGATGGATTAAGTTGTTGCCTCCTGAACAATGTTACGGATCTCCGTCCATAGTTCCTCAGGCACTCTGTCTATCAGGTCTAATCCCTGAAATCTATTCCTCACCTCCACTGTATATTCATCAGGGATATGATTTAGGTCATACCTGAATGGTTTAGTGGTTTTCCCTACGTTCCTCAATTTAAACCCGAATTTTGCAACAAGAAGCTCATGATCTGAGCCACAGTCAGCTCCAGGTCTTGTTTTGACTGACTGTATACAGCTTCTCCATCTTTGGCTGCAAAGGACATAATCAATCTGATTTCGATATTGACCATCTGGTGATGTTGATGTGTAGAGTCGCCTCTTGTGCTGTTGGAAAAGCGTGTTTGCTATGATCAGCGTGTTCTCTTGGCAAACTCTATTAGCCTTTGTCCTGCTTCATTTTGTACACCAAGGCCATGCTTGCCTGTTATCCTGGTGATTTCTTGACTTCCTACTTTAGCATTCCAATCCCCTATGATGAAGAGGACTTCTTTTTTTGGTGTTAGTTCTAGAAGATGTTGTAGATCTTCATAGAACCGATCAACCTCAGCTTCTTCGGCCTCAGTGGTTGGGGCGTAGACTTGAATTACTGTGATGTTGAATGGTTTGCCTTGGATTCGTACTGAGATCATTCTCTTGTTTTTGAGTTTGTACCCCAGTACTACTTTTCCCACTCTTTTGTTGACTATGAGTGCTACTCCATTTCTTCTAAGGGATTCTTGCCCACAATAGTAGATATAATGGTCACCTGAATTAAATTCGCCCATGCCTGTCCATTTTAGTTCGCTGATTCCCAAGATGTTGATGTTCAATCTTGCAATCTCATGTTTGACCATCTCCCGCTTACCTTGATTCATTGATCTTACATTCCAGGTTCCTAAACAATATTGTTCTTAACAGCATTGGACTTTCTTTTCACCACCAGACACATCCACAGCTGAGTGTCCTTTCGGCTTTGGCCCAGCCGCTTCACTCTTTCTGGCGCTACTTGGAAATTCCCTCTGCTCTTCCCCAGTAGTATATTGGACACCTTCCGACCTGAGGGGCTCATCTTCCGGCGTCATCCCTTTTAGCCTTGTGATACGTTCCATGGGGTTTTCTTGGCAAGAATACTGGAGTGGGTTGCCATTTCCTTCTCCAGTGGACCACATTTTGTCAGAACTCTCTGCCATGACCTGTCCGTCTTGGGTGGCCCCGCACGGCACAGCTTATGGCTTCACTGCAAGCCCCTTCGCCACAACAAGGCAGTGATCCATGAAGGGGAGGGAATTGAATGCTTTGCTCTTAAAGGTCTGGGTTTGAATCCCTGTGTATTCAAGCCTTGTTAGTGTTGAATTAGAGTTGCCACCTCTTTTTTTCTGACAGGTTCCTCATCTTTAACAGCTACACGGCAGACAGGCGCATCATGGTCCTCTCTGTCCATGGAACAGCTGTGCCTATTAAATTTGGCTCATGCAGATGGGTTAGAATTTCCGTTCAGTTCAGGTTTCTAGAAGAATTTTCTAGAAATCTGAAGAATTTAGAAGAATCTGAATTAATGAATTTCATGAATTTAGAAGAAATTCATGAAGTTCATATCTGGGAGAGAACGAACTTGACCTTAAGAAATTCATATGCAGGAGAAAGCAAAACTAACAGATCCATCCATCCCTAGTTTTAAGAGAAAGGGGGAAACTACTATGGTCAGCAAAGCGTCCTCAAGTGAGCTCTCCCCCTTTACGTAGTTGGCCCCTAGTTATCGTAGGGTTTGCATGAGGAGTTTTCCTTATTGTGCTGCCAAGTAGTGCCCTCCCCACACACACACTTTTTTTTTCAACTTTAATGAGCATCAGAGTCAGTCTTAGGCATCATGGGAAAGACAAAATGGTGCCCACCTTAAGAACATGACAGCCACAATGCCCTGGACTGACACAATGTTCAGGGCGCTGTGGGGAAACAAAATGGCAGCTGACAGCTGAATGGAAGCCACCAGAGCTCAGTGGTCCCTGGTGGGGCTCAAGGCCAGGCAGACATCAGCATGGTGGGGCATGCCACACTGATGGGGTCCCAGCAGCCACCTGCATTTTGCATTCATTAAGCAATTATTCATACATGACACATACATGAATTCAGACATTACCTGGTCATAATGATGGAGCCTTTTGAAATTCTCCCTGCCTGAGTTTTTCCACATATTTTGGAAATCAAATGAGACCCCAATGAGACAAAGATAATCTCTAAATCTGGTCACACCTGGAGGCCAACACTTGATTCTCAGTCAGCAAGCAATGGCCATACATGTCTGAATTAGGTTTCAGTCAAATAAAAATTCCAATTAATGTAGGGTGTATGTGTGTGGGGGGGGGAGTCCCTTAGAAATATGGAAAACACACACACAAATGAATTAAGGGGCCTCAGTATAAGGGACTATAACCAATGCAGTGTAGTGGTTAGAGTACAGATCTCCAAGTCCAGTTTTGGACTTTTACCACAACTGGGACTCAGGAGATCCAGGTTCTGGTCCTCACTCGGCTATGAACCTCACTGGGTGATTTTGGTCCAGTCATTGACTCTCAGCCTAACATACCTCACAGGGTTGTTGTGAGTATAAAATGGAGAGGAGGGAGATCATGTAAGCCCCCTTGGGTTCCTTGCAAGAGGAAAAAAGGCAGGATGTAAATGTAATAAATTAACAAATAAATAAATACCTTAGATGCAAATGCAAGCAACAACAGCCTAATTGGTGCTTTTATTAGGGAAAAGCAAATTTGGAATGGAGTGATTTTCAGTGGAGGAGTGGGAAAGGAGAGGGTGTCTAACCCTTTGTCCACCCTCAGTTTTTCTTCTGCAACTTTCCCCACCCCACCCCACAAGATACTGCTCTGTGTGAAGTTCCAGAGCATGTTTATAAGGGTAAAGAACAGGTATCTGGAACCCCAAGTAGGGAAAGAAGCTTAAGGGAGAGGGATTGCTGTATGAAAGCGGTGGGTGGGGTTCAGTATCCCTTCCCTCTCCATTGCTTGTCTCCTGAAAAACATGCCGTACTGAGCCTGCTTTCCCTTAATCAAAGCAGCCATCAGGGTGTGTCGTGTGTGTATTTTTTTATACATCTTTGCATTTAAAGTGTAATTATGAGTTAGACCCTTTTGACAGCTACTTAGATGCTAATGTTTCAGTTTATGGTTTAAAATAATGCCTTTAATTGGATGGCTGCCCAAATCCAGCTCCTAAATGCTAGTCTGTGGCAGGATCAGCCTTCATGCATATTCATATCTGGCCAACAAAGTTTGGAAGCCTGTTTGAATTTCATTAATGGAATATAAGAAGTGCAATGCAGACAAGGAGCATTATAAATAAAGCTATCACCCAATTAAAGAAAAATAAAGAAACAAAATTTAACCATGTAAGAAAAAATCCAAAATCCATATTAGTGTAATATCTTTATTAGTTCGTCCAAAAGATCACAAAAATTGTGCAAGCTTTCGAGATCTCAAGATCTTAGTAGCATAATCACATGAGAACAATCAAGTATGTTTTGCATACATTTCCATATGTGTAAAAACAGTAATCCTGAAGCAAAAAGCATACTTCCTTTGGGGTGTTTTAGATGATGCACACCATCACTCTATACAACCTAACTGAAAACCAACAACTTGAGGCTTAACAGTTTTTTCTTTTTATCAATTAAAGTTTGTAGCCCTACCAATCTAAGTTCTTTATTACCTCAGCTTAACACTTTGCCCACCCTTGAATTTGCATTTCGAGGACTAATATGCAGCTTGGAACATAATTATCCTTGTGTGTACAACTTAAATACTTATTTTCCAGTTGTTTTTATTTAATGTTTAAAACAATAGACAATTGGATGGAACAAACTTATGATTCAAAGCATGTGAAACTGGCATGGACCAGAAATAGGGTGATCCGTCCTTCCCTATGACCCAGCCTACAATATCTGCATCCACTTCTTGGTATGTTAAATCAGGAGCTAGATCCATGATGGCACATTCTAACAATTGCCTCAATGAATCATTAAACAACTTCTTCTTTTTCTTCCTTCATGAAGGGACAAGCTTTGTTCCTTGGCCTCTGGAGAGTCCATCTAAATCAACCTGAAAGGTTTAAAAAAAAACAAAAAACAATACAAACACACACACACACACACTGACAGGAATGGTTTGAATTTGAGTCAGGTGCAAGCAGATCAGACTGGGCTTTAAAGAGATTTTATTCAGGATGGAAGTGGAAACTTTAGATAAGTTCACATCTGCGAATTGAGTTCTTTCCGCTACCAAAAAAACAGCATGCACACAAAATCCATCCCATTTCCATTCCATTATTTAGTGAGCTGGTTAGGAAACCAGATGCATGGGGTTGAAAAGTGTAAGGAAGCATTTGGTCTGAGACCCTCACTTGGTGTAAATCAGAGTTTGTATTGCTAACCTTTATTGCTCTTTATTGTTTCTCTTTTCTTGCCTTGACATTTTCAGAAGTGTTCAACTTTTTAGAGATGATTAAATAGGTGCAGATATACAAGTACCAGCCTAAACACAGGATAAGATATCTCTCCTTTTCTGAGATGAAAGAATCATGTGTGATAACAGTTTGGGTTAAGAATTCAATGCCCAATCGACATCAACCTGTTGGATAAGATTCCCATTGTCCATAAATCTCTAGCCCAATGAACCAATGGTTGAGCTAGCCTTCCCCAGCCTGGTGCACCCCAGATGTTTAGGACTACAACTCCCAGCATTCCTGACCATTGATCATGCTGAATGGGACTAATGGGAATTGAAGTCCAAAACAATAAAATAACACCAGCTAGAGTAAGGGTGGTTAAGTAGATGTAAATAGACTTTTCCAGTTGGCATTGCTCTGGTGTGTTGAAATGATGGAATATATATATTCCATTGTGGAATATACAAGAGCTTTCTTCCAAATTTTCATTCAGCTGGGTTCAAAAATCTCACCAATTCCAATGGCAACAGCATCAGTTTGCCCATCGCTAGAAATGAGTACAACATTTCTGCTGCCACAAATCAGTCCTCTAAGGCAGGGATAGGCAGAAGATAGATCTCCAGGTGTCTGGGACTTCAACACTCAGAAGCCACTGCCAGCATGGCCAATGGTCAGGAATTCTGGAAGTTGTCTGAAAACATCTGGAGGGCACCAGGTTGGAGACAGCTGCTGTTAGGAGTAGGAGTTCCCCCTGTGCGGGTGGTGGGATTGATGAACTGGATGAACATATAAGCAAAGGAGACATCAAAGCTGCAGAAAATATAATTGATTGTCCAACACATTTCAAGCACTAGAAGTATTTCCCAGAGTGATTATGGTTTTCTGATTCCATGTTTTCAAAGAGAAGCCTAGACTGTCTTCCACACCATCTCAAAAAGGAATGTTTGGTTTCTATAAAAACCAAATAATACTCTGAGTGAATAATCTGGGTATCAATACTCTGTTACTCAGATACTGTAATGCTCTAATACTGCCCCTGAGCTAATAGTCCAAAAGTATTCAGTAGTATGATAGCTTTTGGGTGCCTTTGAGGTTTCCTTCCCTTTTGTTCCACCATTAGATGCCTTCCCTTCTTTCTTCCAGGGGCTGGTAGATTGTTGCAGGAGACAAAATCCACTATTCTAGCATACGTTTTCACTTAGAACACAGTTCTTGATTATGCGCTTTTGGTAATTATGGTGTAAATTACTGTCACCTGAGCAGAGTTCACTCCTTTAAAAAGAAGTCTGTGAACAGGCTCTGTTCTGCACAGAACAGCTCTCTCTGGCTGTGCCCACATTTTGAGCTAAATTGACATTTTGGCGACTGGCTCGGAGGGTAATGGTCTCTTAAAATGTCTAACATTTCAACATTCAACTAGCTGTACTTTCAGCATGCAGTTCGAATAAGTCTCAGTACCACCCAGATCCAGGAGAGTTAATGCAGAAATTCACGGAGATCAGTCCTCATAAACTTTTACAGAAATGCTTTGTTTCAGATACTCATGCTCATAATGAGACATAACAACTCAACCCACCCTATAATTTTCCACCCACACATTTTCACACATATTTTTTCAACACTTCTAAATGAGGCTTGTAAACAGTATATTATGTGGGAGGAGTGGGGATGATGAAAACATGGCATTGAATACGAGTTCAGCCCCACTACCGCTTATGTGGATATATATTATATTTTGCTTGTGGTGGTGAAGCCACTGACACTGATTGGCTGAGCTGGGGTGTGCTGGCACAGAACGTTCACTAACATTCCAGCGGTTGAGGCAACAAAGCTGTCAGAATGTTTGAAGTCCAGATTCTGTGAAGGAAGGCAAAGCTGTGAGTTTGCCTGGCACAGCTCTGAGTTTGGTTGACACAGGCTCTGGGGCAGGAGTAGCTCTGTGGGGGCAGGCTGAAGACTGAGAACAAAGGAGGAAGGAAAATATTACCAGGGAGCCCAGAGGGAAACTACTTGGAGGAAGGAGGAGGAGAAGGAAATGAATAGATGAGTAGGTGAAGGTGAAGGTGAAGGTTCCTTGGGGAAATGGATGGAATGAGGGAGTGAGGTAAGGAGGAGCCAATGAGAGGAGGGGGCAGGAACCCCTGGATTTGTAGCTCTAGATCAGGGATAGGCAACCCAATGCCTTTCAGGTAGGGATGTACAGATTTTGTTAAATCCATTCTGTCTGTGTTTCATGGATTCTCAGGTGTCTTTCATTCCATTATCCACTCATTGACAGAATATGATTTTACAAGAATTTTGTTTCTGTTTGCAAATGCACATTAGTGCTCATGCACACTTCTGCAAATGTGCATTAGTGCTCATGTGCACTTGCACAAATGCTCATCAAATGTGCACTTCTGTAAATGCGCAATTGCATTTGGATAAATCCCATCCCCTGAGTAAAAAAACTGGTCTGCAAATCTTCGGGATCCATGTGACTCAGAAAAAGCCAGTCCACTGTAGAAACCACAGGTCAGATTCAAAGATAGCCGAACTCGTTTGAATTTGTTGCAGATTTCTCTGGCGTCCCCACCACAACCCCTGGCCACTGGCCATGTTGGCTGAGCCTGATGGGAGTTGTTATCCAAAACATCTGGAGGGCAGCAGACTGCCCACCTCTGGTCTAGAATCGAGACCCTGATGGATCTATAGCAATATGTATAGATGGGGGATTCTGTCAGTTGTGGCTTCTACTGATATTGCAGCATTGTGACAAAGCAACTCCAAAGACTCAAGAAGGAGCAGTGTGTATTGTGGGTAGGGATGGGCAGATTCCCTACCTGCTGGTCTGTGGGGAATCCACCCGCAGGGGGGAGGCGATCTGTTCACCACTCCCCCCGGAATCCTCTTCGGCCAGCTCCGCTCTGCAGCAATTCCACAGAGCCGCTGGCCGGCTCCAAAGCGCGAGCAATAAGGCCGCCATGCTGTATTGCTGGCTGAAGGGGACTGACTGCAGTCGCAAATGGCATCCAGGATGCCATTTGAGGCCGTAAAAGTCTTAGTTTGAGGTAAATGCAGCCGTAAATGGCTGCATTTAGCTTAAACTAAGACCTTTACGGCTGCAAACGGCATCCTGGATGCCATTTGCATCCGCAGTCAGTCCCCTTCAGCCAGCGATACGGCATGGCGGCCATATCGCTGGAAATCCAGAGCCAGGGGATCCGGCTGAAGAGGATTCCACGGGGAGGTGGAGGTAAGTGTTCCATTCTGCCATGGACTCCGAAGGGCCAGATTCTTTAGAATCCGGCCTCATTGGAGTCTGTGGTGGAATTCTCTGCCATCCCTAATTGTGGGGTGGCTGAATTTCACACATTAGTTTGAACTAACCCACTCATTCTTTTAGATGAAGGCCTGCCCTATAGCACTGTTGCATTGTCTTTTTTCAGTGCGTAGTCTCAGTATGGCATGCAGCCCGGTGTTTGCAAAATCGAGCTCCACTTCCATAACGTTTGACTTTTTTCTTCTGAAAACAAAAAAAAAAACTAAAGGAAAATGCTGTTGTCCTGGAAAAAACTTATACTATCCAGCTCTTAAAATTAAGCCAGAAGATATGTGCTTGCATGGTAACCCTGCCCCCTTTTTGTCCGTTGGCTCCCTGTTCATGGTAAATGCTCCTGGTGGTTCCACATGGACTTATGGCCTGATAGGAGTCCACCCAGAGAAGAGCCTTCAGTGTAGTGGCCCCCTTTCTTTGGAACTCCCTGCCCCTAGAGGTCAGGCAGGTGCCAACACTATGTTACTTCTGGAGCCTCCTGAAAACAGTTCTGTTCAAGGAAGCATTCCTTAAATGACCAGCCATGGTTTTTATTGGCATTGTTTTTTAAAAAATATTTCGAATGGTGTTTTAATCTTTTATCTTTTTTACAATTGTACTGGTTGTGTTCACCACTCTGGAATCTGTTTTAGATGGGGAGCAATATACAAATGTAATAAATAAATAAATAAATGGGTCATCAAACTCAGTAATCATCAATCTCTTTGGATCTCTGGCCCACTTTTAACATGCAATATGGAGCTACGTGGTTCCTGGCCATCTGATGGTGCCCGCATGTAGTGGTTCTGCTAAAAAAAACACCCCTCTGTAGTTCCCCTAACCACTCTCTCCCCATGTGCATGTGAATAGGCCCACTGTGTTCTGCAACAATGGCAGGAGAGAGAGAGAGCAAGTCGTGTGTGCTCTAGGGATGGGGGAGAATTCCACCACGGGCCCCAATGAGGCCAGATTCCAAGAATGGCTGCATTTAGGTAATCTACCAGCTTTACAGCCGCAAGTGACGCCCACTACCCCATTTGCATCTGGAGACTTACTTAGCACAGTGATACGGCACGGCAATGGCTGCTGGCCATATCAACATTCGCCAGCGATGCAGAGCTGGCAGCCAGCTCTGCAGGATTGTCATGGAGCGGAGCTGGCCTGGACAGTTTCCGGGGGGAGGGAAACTGTCCAGGGAGGGATCACCTCCCCCCGCGGGTGGATTCCCCCCTGAAATGACAGGTAGGGAATCCGCCCCTCCCTAGTGTGCTCCCAGCAATGGAGGTAAGTCGGGGGGGGGGAGGAAAGGGAGGAACAGGAAACCACAGCTATAGAGATCCATGGCTAGGTATGCCCCAAATTCCCATGCATTAACTAGCTAACTGCAACACTGCCCCCTTCCTGTAACTTGCAGATGAAGTTGCA
Organism: Heloderma suspectum; assembly: GCF_057233095.1. Lineage (NCBI taxonomy): Eukaryota > Metazoa > Chordata > Lepidosauria > Squamata > Helodermatidae > Heloderma > Heloderma suspectum. The sequence continues at coordinate 7,002,140 of NC_139465.1, read as the reverse complement.
ATATTCCCAACAGCAGCAGCCTTTCCTGAGGTGGACAAATGCCATGCCTGTGGTTTGTCAACAGTTTGCCAGTTCAGAGTAAACCAGGGTAGTAAACCAGGGTTTGCAAGCCAGCTTCAAGCTATGGCTTCAGAACCTGGTTTGGCAGCCCTCACAAAGCATGATTGCCATGGTTTGGCTTTTCAGACCATGGTCAGGCATGCTGTCATGGAGTTTTGAAATGGGATGCAGTCAACGAAGAAGCAGAGCAACACATGACAACAAAACTAGATCACACATTAAGAGAAAGTGCTTGGTTTGAAAGTGTTTCCCGCACCTGGTGCCTTCCAGATGTTTAGGGCTGCAACTCTACGGATTCCTGACCATTGGCTATGTTGGCTGGAGCTGATGGGAATTAAAATCCAAAACATCTGGAGGACACCAGGTTGGGAAAGGCTGTGGTGAACGCAGCACCCCCCCACACTCATTCCACCTCCCTCCCACCAGCAGTTATAATCTGATTATCTGACAATATTAGTTTTTTATGAGACTTGAAAATATCAGCTCTTAGCAGGAATACCTTCCTTAATTTATAGGATTGTATTCAAGCTTTTGAACCGGTGAACTTACATAGACCCTTTAGAAAATGGCTGAGGCCAACTATTCAAATTTCCTTTACCAAATAAATAAATTAGTTTGGGGCTTGGACTCTTCCCTACCTCTTCAGCCAATATATTTCTGAAGACAGTTTGGGACTTATCTGCACCCAGAGATCCAAAAACAGAGAACACTGGCATCGCTTTCAGCTTTGAGCAACACGAGCAGCATTTGCTATAATGAAATGTACATGATCTCTAAGTGGGGTTTCTTCAGGTTGTTAGCAGCTTTTGCCAAAAAACTCCGTAAATGGGACTCCTTCTTTGCTGACCCCTTGCCCTGCTACAAACGAGCTTTCTAAACCCTTTGGAAAACATGCGGTTTCACTTTCAACTTTCTTTCGAAGGCATGGTGTTTTATTTTGGCTCACCTTTGTGCATCCAGCTGGAAATGCCACTGATTTCATGGATTGGGACCAGTGATACTTAGGACCAAAGTTTGATGCAAAAGGGCTCTGTTAGTTCAGCTGTAGCAGGGGAGGGGTTTCCCGTCTGTATAACCAGAGACAAGTGGAGGCTATAGGAGAAAGAAACTGCACACTGTGAAAGATTTACAGTTCATCAATAACTTTTTAACGTATCCTTCCCTGTCTCCCCACAGATGTACACAATGGCAGGAAAGAAAGAAAGAAAGAAAGAAAGAAAGAAAGAAAGAAAGAAAGAAAGAAAATTATCTCCTTTGAACAGTCTGATAAAGTAGAAAAAAAAAACCTACACCATACTCCTTCTTGCTGGACTGGTTAATATCCCTATACATTGGATAGGACAAACGGATAAAATGAATGTACTTTGGCATTGCATTGCATTTGATCAGTTTTGTTTAGCAAATAGCCAAAGAAAATCTTACCTGATGGGCAAAATGCTTTATGTCCCAAGATGCAGTGAGTTTGGAAGAACATTTTTCCACTTGGTTTCCTTGCTTCCCTTCCCTGTACATAGTTTTCCTGTGTTACCAGATCCCATGCAGGATGGGAACTCAGCTTCCCCCTGTCCAGTCCTGCCTGCCTCCACCAGCCTTGAAAAAACATAACCTTGCTGGATCAGATCAAAGGCCTGTCTACCCTAGCATCCTGTTTCCAACAGTGGTCAACCAGAAAGAAACCAGTAAGCAGGATATGAAAAGCAGTAGCACACTCCCACTGTATTTAGAAGCCTGCTACCAGTACATAAGCATACTGCCTTTGATTTTGGAGGGAGTCTATTGCCATCATGGCTAGAGACCATTGATAGCCTTACCCTCCACAAATTTGTCTAATCTTTTCTGAAAGCTATGTGGATAGACCCTATGTGGATAGTTGGCAGCCTCCAAATTCAGAGCCTGCTGAGTATTGAATGCAGGGTGGGAGGACAGTGGAGGCAATCTTCACCTCCATGCTCCAGCCGCCCTACGTTTCTGCTAGACAGGCAATTTTGACCATCTGGCAATGGCACCTTGGAGAGGGAGGGAGGGGGGCTGGGGCAGCCATTGGAAATTATGTACTGCAACTGCCCTGCAACCACGCTGGTCTTCTCCCCTCCCTGTCCCAGGGAAAAGGGGAACGCCCCCTTTTCCCCATCTCCACATTCTGTTTTCCAAGCACAGAGAGATAGCTGGTGCAATTCTCGCCACACTGGTTATGAGGGGGAGTGGGAGGGGAGTGTGGTTTCGTGGCTCGGAGCTCAGAGCCCTGTCTCTGACCTCACAGCCAGGCAACCAAACGATCCTATAGCCTCCCCCCACAATGCTGTCTAAGGGCCATAGGATTGCTCTCCCTGTTGGTGGCCATCACCATATCTTGTGGTGTGTGTGACACAGAAATTTTGCCAATGAAGCTTCCACTATCACTGCATCTGCATGCTAGGAGAAACTCCAGCTGTTGGGTATCTGCCAGCCTGTCATGGGATTAGGACAGTCTTCCCCAACCTGGTGCATTCCAGAGGTCTTGAACGTCAACCTACATCAGCCCCAGCCAGCATAGCCAAGGGTCATGAATCCTGGAAGTTCTCATCCTAAAAATCTGGAAGCCACCAGGTTGGGGAAAGAGGAATCAGGGGGTTGGATCATCTTCTCTATAAGGGAAGTCTAAAGCATTTGAGGAAGCTTGTCTGGAGAAGAGATGTGTCTTCCAGAGAGACTGAGAGTCTGAAGCAGACAGCTGTGTGGCAGCATCAGGTGGACCGAGAAGTCAAGCTGAATGCAGGCAAGGCAGGATCAGAAGAAGGCTAGTAAGTAGGGATGTACAGATCATGTAAAATCTGTTCCATCTGTGTTTCATGAATTATCAGGTGCCTTTCATTCTGTAGTCCACCCATTGACAGAATCAGATCTTTTTCAGCCACGAATTTATGCAAATGCACATTCGCACAAATATGCACGTGCAAAAGTGAGCAAATTGCCCCCAAATAAGCAAAATCCCCCCAAACGTGCATTTTTATGCTTTAGCCAGTGGGAAAATGTGCATTTCTGCTGTTTCTTTCATGTGTATTTTTCTACAATGAAATGTGTGCAACATTGGGGAAGTTTGAAAAATGTTCCGCAAGGCGGCAGAATCCACCTGGTCCACTGCAAAATCCACCAGTCAGATTCATCAAAATCTGAACTCATTAGGTCCCATTGCAGATTTCTCCAACATCCCTGCTAGCAAGTATGGAGAGGAAAAGGACAGGCTCTGTCTTCGGGGACAGCTGAGGCCTGGCAACAGCTGATGGTGGAGATCCAGCGTCAGAGCAGCTGCCGCACCCAGACCGAACACTTCACAGGCAGTTTGGTAAACTGCATTAAAGGTCCGAGGTGGTAGTCAACCCTCATCAGCAGGGAGACTGTGGATCATGCTCATTGCCAGTCCTGAAATATAACTGGGGTGGAGTTTGATAGGGGAATTGGCTTAGGTTTGGGTCAGGTGAGGAAGTGTAGCTTCTATAGCCTGGTTAGTGGAAACAGTGACAACATAAAAGCTTTATTTAAAAGTAAGAGTAGCCAGAAGTTAATACACTTTCTTAGCTTATTTCTTTTTAATAAAATAGTTCAAATCTTGGTTTACTATATTTATAGCTCTGATCTGTTTGTCTCATGCCTATATCCAGCTATCTTAGGTTAAAGGGGGCATATTAAAGGGATTTAGATTTATGGTGGCAGAAGAAATGAATGGTGGAATAATCTGCGTGGGGTGTCCTCCACATTTTTGTGGCAGTGGGATTGCCCAGTGAAGGGTGGGTTTTCCTCCTCCTGGGTTTCCCAGATGCATCTTTAGGAAGGATGCAGACAAGCCGGAGAGGGTTCAGAGGAGGGCAACAAAGATGATCAGAGGACTGGAAACAAAGCCCTATGAAGAGAGACTGAGGAACTGGGCATGTTTAGCCTTGAGAAGAGAAGACTGAGGGGAGATATGATAGCACTCTTCAAGTACTTGAAAGGCTGTCACAGAGAGGAAGGCCAGGATCTCTTCTTGATCATCCCAAATGCAGGACATGGAATAATGGGTTCAAGTTACAGGAAGCCAGATTCTGGCTGAACATCAGGAAAAACGTCCTGACTGTAAGAGCAATACAACAATGGAACCAATGACTTAGGGAGGTGGTGGGCTCTCCCACACTGGAGGCATTTAAGATGAAGCTCGACAGCCATCTGTCAGGGATGCTCTGACTTGGATTCCTGCATTGAGCAGGGTGTTGGACTTGATGGTCTTCTAGGCCCCTTCCAACCCTATACTATAATATACTATACTATAATATACTATACTATGATTCTATGATCTGTTTAGCCACTGTGGTAAACAGGAAGTTAGATCCATCAGAGCCCATGTAATGTTCTTATTATTTACAAATCCTGCCAGAAGGAGAGGGGAGCACCCCTAACCTGCATTGATCTTTGAGTGATCCTTGACCATATTTTGTGAGAGTCTCATCAGAGTGATGGATGGAGTTTGTGTGCAGGTGGAAAATCTAGCTCAAGAGGCTCGGCCAAATTTTGAAGGGAGCATATAAAGATTCAGAGTGATGTTTTTGTTTTTTTATTTTATGTAACAGTATGAAAATCTAGCTGAAAGTGACATCCCTCCAAAGAAGAACAATCCAGAGTTGGCACAGAGTTCATGGCATTTAAGTTTTATAAAGGTTGTTCCTTGCAGTGATTTATGAGATAAGTCTGTTGGGTATAGTTAAAGCACTGCAGATTCATGAATGTATATTTCAAATTTGGGGGGAATGATCCAGATGTTTCACCTTGTAAATAGACTAGACACTTACCAGGGGTCTCCTTGGCAGATATAAGAGCAATTCCTCAACTAGCGGGTATTAGGGGGAGATGAGGAGTTGCACAAAGGAAAACTAGGTTGTCTTGGGATGAGGTGTGTATGTGGAGGTGATGGAAGTATGGCAAATCCTGCTTTGAATCAATGAAGTCTGTGTTTGTGCTGTGAGAACCTGTTCACATATGTGGATTTATTTCAGTTTGGCAGACTCTTGCACCTATGAATATGCCTTGTACCTCGTCAGATCATTTATATATCTTGCTTAGTGTAGTCTACTCTGACCAACAGACGTTTTCAAGGGTTTCAGACATTTGTTTAACAGTATTTATGAATCACTTACATTAAAGAAACTTCTAAGCAATGTATAAAAATATGGGAGATTCAGGATAAAAGGAAAGGCTTCTTCACACAGCACATGGTTAAACTACAGGATTTACCACCACAAGGTACAGTGATGGCCACAAATTTGGATGGCTTTAAAAAGGGATTAGACAACTGTTCTGGTTGATGACCAAATAATCCATATATGATCTCCCCGTGAGGTTTAAATCACACACAAACTGACGTCTCCCTTCTCTTCCCCAAAGATTGTTAATTTTCCTTGTGTTGACACTTCCATTTCCCCAGCAGTCAGAAAGTTTGTGAACATTCCAAGGCATCTGTCAGCTCAGATAATTGATCCCAAAGGGTTCATTGCCACCTCTGCCACCATTGTAATCTCCTTGCACCTATATTGAGCGGTCTCCATGTTACAACCCTAGTGGATATACCAACAGGCCTTGAGATGCCCAGGAATGGTGCAGTCTCTATGTCTTTTAATGTTAATGGTCCCCACAGAACATATTTTGCTCACCCGTGTTTTTACACATTTACATTTTTACTCCCTACATACCAAACCATTACTCAAGCTTCATACAAATTCAGCAATTATATAATCACCTTGCCATTTAAAAGCAAAACTAGATGTTTTGCATTATTTCCCCCTCTTCCCCCCCCCCAAGAGGGCCTCTACAAAACATTGGTCATTCTCTTAGCTTTTTGCTGTTTGTGTGCCGAGCCAAACAGCATCATTAAGCCCTGTTTTATTTCTAGACATGCTCATTTGTGGGGACTCTAGCCAAACTCAGAGGAAAAGTTGGCACAAATTTAACATGTGCACACAACCACACTGGTTTTGACTGGTGTTATATTTGCATTCCCAGCTATCAGTGGGCAATCTCCAATGCCAATTAGAACCAGTGTTAATCTTGGCCTGCCACCAGCAAAGGATGCGAAGATCAGACAAATAGAGCAGGCTTTAAACGTGCACAGCCATTGAGCTGACTCACCTTTTCAGATAACCTATTGTTATCGGCACCTTCTCTCTGTGCTGGCACCAACCCCACTGAAATAATTCTGCTTTACAACTTGTAGGTAAACATGGTATGTTTGTGCAGGATGGCTATCAAGGCTTCCCCCCTGATGCTCGTGTTATCACAGAGGAAGCACTAAGTGGGTAGGTGATATTTTTAAAAATGAAACTGTAAAAAAATAAAAATAAAGCAACAGCATATTGCTGTATTTATCCATCACCATCAGAGGAATCCTTGGCAAGTGGTCCAGGCATCTTTGTGTCCAGTGTTTCCAGCTATTTAGAGGCTGAAACTACAGTGTTTGTATCTGTGGCTCCTTCTACACTAGCTCATTTCTCTGCAATTGCTGCCCATTGTTGACTTATTGATTTATGGAGAATCCAGATGATGCCATTACCAATCCATCATTGGTAATGCCAGTGCCTTATTTTTTTCAGACCTGATCTGATTTTTTTTTTTGCAATGAAATGAAATTGAAGCACCAGCTTGTCCTGTGAGGCCAGGCACAGCACTATAGAGCAGTAGTGGGCAACTTTGGGGCTTTCCAGATGTTCTGGCCTATAACTTCCATCAGCCCTAGCCAGCATAGCCAGTGCTGAGAGCTGATGGGAGTTATAGACCAAAACATCTAGAGGGTCACAAGTTGCCCATGCCTAATATAGAAGCTTTGAAGGACTTCTGTGCCTTTAATTAAAACTGTCCTGTTTGTATCTTCAGTCCTTTTTTATTGCTTCCCTCTCAGTGCAGCCACGCAGTGTAGTGACAAATTTCCCCTGAATCTCCTCTTAGTCAGCTTACGTTGCCCAAGTGGGAAAGGGAGGTCAATTACTTTCCTTTCATGATCTTTGTTTTGTATTTATTTTTAGAATGAAATAGTGCTGTTTTGCAATTAAAAAGAAGAGATAAGTATTCATGGAAAGGAAACCAGCAATTACAGCCACACCAGCAACTTAGAGAAGTGCCACAGCAGAGCGGTAGAGCACAAGGTTTGTGTTCAGGAAGTCCCAGGTTCATTCCCTGGCATTTCAGGTGGGACCAGGAAAGAGTCCTGTCTGAGGCCCTCAAGAGCTATTGCCAAAGTAGACAATGGCCTTCCCTAACCTGGTGCCCTCCAGAAGTTTTGAACTTCAACTCCCATGAGCCCCAGCCAGCATGGCCAATGACAACAATTGTGGAAGTTGTAATCCAAAGCCTGGAGGACACCCAGTTGGGGAAGGCTGATGCAGACAATACTGAGTCAATATAGACAGTCAGTGTAGACCAAGGGGCATAAACCTTTTGGACCAGTGGGCACATTTGGAATTTTGAGGAAGTGTGGGAACTCTCACAAAATGTCTGCCATGGCAGCGTGTCCATGCATATAATGACTGCCATAGTGAGCATGGCTGGTCAGAGAAGGCAAGTTGGTGAGACTCAAAGAAAAATAACTTGCCTAAGAACCCAGTTCCAAGTCAGAGGTGGGATGTGAGCTTCAAAATACACAACTAGTCTTTGGAACCCAAGGCTATATCTACACTATTGCTTTTTATCAGTATGGAAATGCACTGATAACTGTTGGGGCACATTACACATTCCATACACCACTTTTCTAGTGTTATTTCCTGCTTTTTCATTCTGCGTTATCCAAAATACCGCAACAGATGTCATTGTGTGTGCTACTAGGTATACATTTGCAAGAGGGATATAGCATCGCCATGATGGGATTGTAGTGATATGACACGAGGTGTAGATGTGGCCCAAATAAAGATGGTGTTGGAGGGCAGAACTTTGATTTGCAGCATGCCAGTATCCCAGTTAATGTTTGTTTGTTTTTTTAATTCCAAAAAATCTTAAGAACTAAAATAAAAATCAGGAGGGCCAGGGATCATGGTGGTTGCCAAGAGTGATGTCTGAGGTCACACTGTTGCCTATGGGCAACAAACTGGTGACACCATGTGTAGATAATACTGCATTAGATGAACCAATCATCTGGTTTGGTATAAGGTGGCTTCCTGTGTTGTGCATACATAGCACAGTCCTGGTCTTACAGGGCTTCCCAGGGCATGCTGCTGAGAAATGAATATCTGTGGACCATGACAAATACACACTATTGTTTCCAAGCGGTCTGGGGGCCATCACATAAAGACTAGGACATAACCAGACAGTCGCATAACTTCTTCTTTGTGTTTTTGTTTCCTAAGAAGCACTATTCCAGCAGAAAACAATGGGGCAGCCTTCTTAAGCTTGCTGGCTGGCTTGCTTGCTTTCTGTCTGTCTCCTTCCTTCCTTCCTTCCTTCCTTCCTTCCTTCCTTCCTTCCTCCTTTCCTTTCCTTTCCTTTCCTTTCCTTTCCTTTCCTTTCCTTTCTCTTCCCTTCTTGCAGTTATCTTTCCTGAGGGAACTCCAGGACAATCTGCTTCTGCCAAACCCCAGGCCCACTCTTGTAGAGTCAGTTGGGAGAGAAGATGGATGTTGTGTTTTTAAAATGAACAGAAATTGCTTCTTCAGAGTTCACGCGAATGCCACCGTGCATACCAGACTCCTCCACACTTGGGAACTTGATCTTGTGCCTAGCCTTTTAGGAAGACTGCATCCTTGGCAGGTGATTATTTTGCTTTCTCACATCATATCGGGCAACCTAAGCACTCACCGGCTTGTTGAGAACCAGCTGGTACAGCAGAAAAGGAAAAAAGGTGGAAGACCAGCAGGGAGACGCATGCAAAAAGGCCGTGTCTGTCAAAATATCCCAAATGGTTGAATGTGCAACTGCTATAGAATTCATCTTGCTGGACTGCTGAATAGCATATTTAAAAGGGTTGGATCCAGATTTATGCTGTATCAGCTGTGAAGGCAGAACTAGGCGTCCTCACTCACCCTCTCCTTCCTTGGATGCCTCCAGCAACAGGGAGCCCACCACCTCCCAAAGCAATTGGTTCCATTGTCTGACTGCTCTGACCATTGGGACATATTTCCTAACGTTCTGCTGAAATCTGCCTTCCTGTAACTTAAGCCTGTTATTTCATGTCTTTGATGGCAGAGAACAGGATGTGACCCTGTTCTGTGTGACAACCCTTTCGGTTCTGGAAATGTGCTGTCATATCCCCTTTCAGTCTTCTCTTCTCAAGGCTAAATATGTCTAGTTCCTTCCATCCTTCCTCATTGGACTTTGTTTCTAATCATCTGATCATCTTTACTGGCCTTCTCTGAACTCATTCCAGTTTATCTAAACAGATAGCCCTATTCAGGCATGGAAAACCTACTTACTGTATCATGTGCGTGAGGAGCAGGGGTGCACCACAGGGCCCCTTCCCTGATGTCACGTGTGTAATGTCGCCCCACACCCTGGCATCCACACATATGGCAGAAACAGTTCTACACACATCAGTCTCCTTTCTACATATGCCTGTGCTTTAGGAGAGGCCTTTCAACTTTTTAGAAGGGCAGGCGGCATGCAAACGCTGGGAAACCCCCAAAGCTTGGTGGTAGGGGGAGAGATGGTGAAGTCAGGGGAAGACAGTGTGGACAGTGTGGCTTTAAACTGAATCTTACAGGGAAGGGAGATGTAAAGTTGGAGGTAACAATGGACGAAGGCTCAGGCACCACTAGGGATGTACGAAACGACTTACCTGTTTCATTTTGTGACATCTGCGGTTGGGGGGAGGTGCTCTGTCCCTCCCCCTGAAATCCTCGCTGGCCGGCTCCACTCCGCAGTGACTCCGTGGAGCCGCTGGCCGGGGCCGCCCGCAACAACATCCAGCCGATGCCGGGCTGCGCAGGGACACAAATGGCAGCCACCGTAGCCACTGTCATTGGCATCCCTTTTTTTCACCGTGATAGGCTACGTAAATATTTATGTAGCCTATCACGGTGGAAAAAAGGGAACGCAAATGGTGGCGGCTATGGCGGCTGCCATTTGCATTCCCTTTTTTTCCCGTGATAGGCTACGTAAATATTTATGTAGCCTATCACGGCCTCCGCAGGTACGCAAATGGCGTATTTAATGGTGTAAGTATTAAATTATAATGGCATAAGTATTTATAATGGTGTAAGTATTTACGTAGCCTATCACAGGGAAAATCGTGAAGTGAATGGCAGCTGCAGATGTGGCCGCCATTCGCAAAGCAGCACAAACGTCACCAGGTAGATGCCCTGTTTTGCGCGCCTTTCATGGGGTCTTAGGGCAGGAGGGCTTCGTTCCGCCACAGATTTCAGGGGGCCGAATGCACTGGCATTCAGCTTCACTGAGACCCATGGCGGAATTCTCCGCCATCCCTATGCACTGCAGTGGAGAGAACAGCTCTAATAGCGCCCAATAATAGTCTTCAGAGACACATGTAGGAAGAAAGACAGACTATGAAGCACATGGTCTTCGATGTCTAATGCCCAGAGTATGGGAAACAAACAGAACAAACTTCAACTCTTAATACAAGAGAAAATTATGACTTGATAGGTGTTACTGAGACTTGGTGGGATGACTCCCATGACTGGAATGCAGCTGTTGAAGGATATAACTTGTTCAGAAAGAACAGGAGGAACAGAAAGGGACATAGGGTTGCACTATATGGGAAAAATACATATCTCTGCACAGGAATATGGGAGGATGAGCTTGTTAGCCCCATTGAGAGCATCTGGATCAAAATAAATGGAGCAAAGAATAAAAGGAACTTGGTGGTTGGTGTCTACTACTGGCCACTCAATCAAGGAGAAGACGAGGATGAAACTTTTGAAAAGCAAATAGCCAATGTTTCAAGGAATCATGACATAGAAGTAATGGGGGACTTCAATTTCCCCGATATTGTTGGGAGACAAATTCTGCAAAACATGCCCCTCCAGGAAATTCCTGACTTGAGTGGCAGATAACTTCCTCCTACAGAAAGTGGAGGAAGAAACTAGAGGATCGGCTATCCTTGACTTGATCCTAACCAACAGAGATGACTTAGTGGATAAAGTAGCAGTTACAGGAACTCTGGGGGAAAGCCATCATGTTATACTTGAGTTATTGGTTCTAAGGGAAGCAAAAGCCGACTGTCGTCAAATGCGTACCCTGGATTTTAGGGAAGCTGATTTTAATAAACACAGAACAATGATCAGTAAGGTCCCATGGCAAGCAACTCTAACAAGAAAGGGAGTCCAAGATGGGTAGGAGTTTTTTTAAAAAGGAAATTCTCAAGGCACAATTACAAACAATTCCAACAAGAAGAAAAGGTGGAAGACAACAGAAGAAGCCAATGTGGCTTCACAAAAAGCTTAGGGATAACCTGAAAACAAAAAAGGACACATATAGGAAGTGGAAAGAAGGCCAAGTAACAAAGGAAGAGTACAGGCAGATAGCACAGAATTGCAGGGATGGCATCAGGAAGGCTAAAGCTGAGAACAAGCTGAGGTTAGTGAGGGATGCTAAAAGCAACAAAAAGGCTTTCTTCAGCTACGTGCATAGTAAAGGACAGAGTAAAGAAATGGTGGTTCAGCTATTAAAAAAGTGATAACAGATGACAAAGTCAAAGGCAGAAGTGCTCAGTTCCTACTTTGGCTCATTCTTCTCCCAAATGTAGGGGTGGACGAAAGTCCCTTACCTTTCGCCGAAGCTTTTTCGCGGTGGGGGGGAGCGCTTCACTGCTCCCCCCGCGAAATTCAAGCCGGGGGGGGAGGCTTCCCGCCTCGCCCGGCCGAAATTCAGGCCAGGGGGGGAGGCTTCCCGCCTCGCCCGGCCGAAATTCAGGCCGTGAATGAAATTCAGGCTCGCAAATAGCGTTGCCCTTATTTTCGCCATACTCTATGTAAACATTGACGTAGACTACAGCAACTAAATAAGGAACGCGAATGGCGGCTCCCTATGGGGGCCGCCATTCGCGTACGCGCTTTTTTTTTTTTAAAGTCACCCGTGATAGGCTACGTGACGATTGACGTAGCCTATCATGGATGACTTTGCAAATCTTGCCATGATAGGCTACGTGAATCGTCACGTAGCCTATCAGGGGACGTTTTTTATTTTTTTTCTTTCATTGCAATGGCGGGGGCGGCAGCCGGTCGAAAGACCGGCTGCCGCTCCCGCCCCGCTCGAACACCGGACGAACCGCCAGCCGGACCCGCCGCCGGGAGGGACATTCAGGGAAGGTAAGTCCCGTCCGGGGGGGGGGGGCGGGGGGGCGGAGGATTTCTCCCCGAAACTTGTTCGGGGGGCCGAACACGTTGGCGCTCGGCCCCCCGAAGTTTCGGGGAGAAATTCTCCGCCATCCCTACCCAAAAGAGGGTCTATGACCCCCCTGGCAAAGGCGAACTACAGGCTGAAGGGGCAGGATTGCAGCTTGAGATCAATAGACATATGGTCAAGGAACACCTAATTACTTTGCATGAGTACAAATCTCCAAGGCCAGATGAACTGCATCCTAGAGTAATAAAGGAACTGGCAGAAGAACTCTCAGAGCCACTGTCCATTATCTTTGAGCAATCATGGAGGATGGGTGAAATGCCAGATGACTGGAGGAGGTCTAATGTTGTCCCTCTCTTCAAAAAGGGCAAAAAGGAGGAACTACAGACCAGTCAGTCTGACATCAATCCCTGGGAAAATTCTGGAGCAGATGATAAAGCAATCCATCTGTAAGCACCTTGAAAACAATGCAGTGATTACTCGAAGCCATCATGGATTTGTCAAAAACAAATCCTGCCAGACGAATCTGATCTCATTTTTTGATCAAGTAACCTCCCTTTTGGACTGTGGAAATGCTGTGGACATCATATACCTCGACTTCAGCAACGCTTTCAACAAAGTGCCCCATGATATCCTGATGAGCAAACTAGCTCAAAGTGGGCTAGATGAAACAACAACCCAGTGGATCCACAGTTGGCTACAGAATCAGACTCAAAGAGTGCTTATCAATGGGATCTTCTCAAACTGGGGAAAGGTAACGAGCGGGGTACCACAGCTTTTCAACATTTGTATTAATGACTTGGAAGAGGAGGTGCAGGGAATGCTGATCAGATTTGCAGATGACACAAAATTGGGCGGGATAGCTAATACTTCGGAAGACAGAAACAAAATTCAAAGTGATCTGGATAGACTGGAGCGCTGGGCAGAAAACAACAGAATGACATTTAATAGGGATAAATGCCAAGTTCTGCACCTAGGAAAAAGACACCAAAGGCACAGTTACAAGATGGGGGATACTTGGCTCAGCAACACTACAAGCGAGAAGGATCTTGGAATTGTAGATCACAAGCTGAATATGAGCCAACAATGTGATGTGGCTGCACAAAAGGCAAATGCTCTTTTGGGCTTCATTAATAGAAGCATAGCTTCCAAATCCCAGGAAGTACTAGTTCCCCTCTACTCAGCACTGGTTAGGCCTCATCTGGAGTACTGTGTCCAGTTCTGGGCACTGCACTTTAAGAAGGATGCAGACAAGCTGGAGGGGGTTCAGAGAAGGGCAGCAAAGATGATCAGAGGACTGGAAACAAAACCCTTTGAAGAGAGACTGAAAGAACTGGGCATGTTTAGCCTTGAGAAGAGAAGACTGAGGGGAGATATGATAGTGCTTTTCAAGTACTTGGAAGGTTGTCACAGAGAGAAAGGCCAACATCTCTTCTCCGTCATCCCAGAATGCAGGACATAGGGATGTCAGAGAATTATGCCATGGATCTCGGTGAGGCCGAATGCCAGTGCATTCAGCCCCTCGAAATCTGTGGCGGAACGAAGCCCCCCCACCTCCCCACCCCGAGAAATGGGCCCGGAACAGAGCACCTACCTGCTGCCGTCTGCACTGCATTGCGAATGGCGTCCGCATTTGTGGCCACCATTCGCTTCTTCCATATAGCGGTGATAGGCTACGTAAATTCTTACGTAGCCTATCATGGCAAAACTAAGGGAACGCAAATGGTGGCGGCTACGGCGGCCGCCATTTGCGTTCCTTTTTTTTTTTGACCATGATAGGCTACGTAAATATTTATGTAGCCTATCACGGCAAAATACAACACCTTCTAGAACTAACACCAAAAAAAGATGTCCTCTTCATCATAGGGGATTGGAATGCTAAAGTAGGAAGTCAAGAAATCACCGGGATAACAGGCAGGCATGGCCTTGGTGTACAAAATGAAGCAGGACAAAAGCTAATAGAGTTTTGCCAAGAGAACATGCTGATCATAGCAAACACTCTTTTCCAACAGCACAAGAGGCGACTCTACACATGGACGTCACCAGATGGTCAATATCGAAATCAGATTGATTATGTCCTTTGCAGCCAAAGATGGAGAAGCTCCATACAGTCAGTAAAAACAAGACCTGGAGCTGACTGTGGCTCAGATCATGAGCTGCTTCTTGCAAAATTTCGGCTTAAATTGAAGAACGTCGGGAAAACCACTAAACCGTTCAGGTATGACCTAAATCATATCCCTGATGAATATACAGTGGAGGTGAGGAATAGATTTCAGGGATTAGACCTGATAGACAGAGTGCCTGAGGAACTATGGACGGAGGTCCGTAACATTGTTCAGGAGGCAGCAACGAAATCCATCCCAAAGAAAAAGAAATGCAAGAAAGCCAAGTGGCTGTCTGATGAGGCTTTACAAGTAGCTCACGAAAGAAGGGAAGCGAAAAGCAAGGGAGAAAGGGGGAGATATACCCAACTGAATGCAGAGTTCCAGAGAATAGCAAGGAGAGACAAGAAGGCCTTCTTAAATGAACAATGCAAAGAAATCGAGGAAAACAACAGAATGGGAAAGACTAGAGATCTCTTCAAGAAAATTGGAGATCTCAAGGGAACGTTTTGTGCAAAGACGGGCATGATAAAGGACAAAGAAGGCAGGGACCTAACAGAAGCAGATGAGATTAAGAAGAGGTGGCAAGAATACACAGAAGAACTATACAGGAAAGATCTGAATGTCCCTGATAGCCATGATAGTGCGGTCACTGAACTTGAGCCGGACATCCTAGAGAGTGAAGTCAAGTGGCCCTTAGGAAGCATTAGTAACAACAAAGCTAGCAGAGATGACAGTCTTCCAGCCGAGCTATTTAAAATCCTAAAAGATGATGCTGTTAAAGTGCTGCATTCAATATGCCAACAAATCTGGAACACTCAACAGTGGCCACAAGACTGGAAAAGGTCAGTTTACATTCCAATTCCAAAGAAGGGCAACGCCAAAGAGTGTTCAAACTACCGCACCATTGCGCTCATTTCACATGCCAGCAAGGTGATGCTCAAAATCCTACAAGCTAGGCTTCAGCACTATGCGAACCGAGAACTACCGGAAGTACAAGCTGGGTTTAGAAGAGGCAGAGGAACTAGAGATCAAATCGCCAACATTCGCTGCATCATGGAGAAAGCCAGAGAATTCCAGAAAAACGTCTATTTCTGCTTCATTGACTACGCTAAAGCCTTTGATTGTGTGGATCACAACAAACTGTGGCAAATTCTTAAAGAGATGGGAGTACAGACCACCTTACCTGTCTCCTGAGAAACCTGTACGAGGGTCAAGAAGCAACAGTAAGTACCAGACATGGAACAACCGATTGGTTCAAAATTGGGAAAGGAGTACGACAAGGCTGCATATTGTCACCCTGCTTATTTAACTTATATGCAGAGTACATCATGAGAAATGCCGGGTTGGATGAATCAGAGGTCGGAATTAAGATTGCTGGGAGAATTATCAACAACCTCCGATATGCAGACGGTACCACCCTAATGGCAGAAAGCGAAGAGGATCTAAAGAGCCTCTTGTTGAGGGTGAAAGAGGAGAGTGCAAAAGCTGGTTTGAAACTCAACATTAAAAAAACTAAGATCATGGCATCTGGCCCCATCACTTCCTGGCATATAGAAGGGGAAGAAATGGAAGCAGTGACAGATTTTATTTTCTTGGGCTCCAAGATCACCGCAGACGGTGAATGTAGCCATGAAATTAAAAGACGCTTGCTCCTTGGGAGGAAAGCTATGGCCAACCTAGACAGCATAGTAAGAAGCAGAGACATCACCTTGCCGACAAAGGTCCGTCTAATCAAAGCTATGGTTTTCCCAGTAGTAATGTATGGCTGTGAGAGCTGGACTATAAGGAAGGCTGAGCGCCGAAGAATTGATGCTTTCGAACTGTGGTGCTGGAGAAGACTCTTACGAGTCCCCTGGACTGCAAGGAGGTCAAATCAGTCCATTCTAAAGGAAATCAACCCTGAGTGCTCATTGGAAGGACAGATACTGAAGCTGAAGCTCCAATATTTTGGCCACCTAATGCGAAGAGAAAACTCCCTGGAAAAGACCCTGATGCTGGGAAAGACTGAAGGCAAAAGGAGAAGGGGACGGCAGAGGATGAGATGGCTAGATAGCATCACGGATGCAATGAATGTGAACTTGAGCACGCTCCGGGAGAGAGCGCAGGACAGGAAGGCCTGGCGTGCTATGGTCCATGGGGTCAAGAAGAGTCGGACACGACTGAACGACTGAACAACAACAAGGCTGCCCAGTGGCCGGATGTCCGGCTGCGGGCGGCCCTGGCCAGCGGCTCCGCAGAATCTCCGCAGAACAGAGCCGGCCAGAGAGAATTTCAGGGGGAGGGATGGAGCGCTCCCCCCCGCATGGATGTCCCTGGATGAAACCAGGTAAGTGTTTCGTACATCCCTACCAGGATACGGAATAATGGGCTCAAGTTACAGGAAGCCAGATTCCGGCTGAACATCAGGAAAACCTTCCTGACTGTTAGAGCAATACAACAATGGAACCAATTACCTAGGGAGGTGGTGGGCTCTCCCACACTGGAGGCATCCAAGATGAGGCTGGACAGCCATCTGTCAGGGATGCTTTGACTTAGATTCCTGCATTGCGCAGGGTGTTGGACTCGATGGCCTTGTAGGCCCCCTCCAACCCTACAGTTCTATGATTCTATGAGATCTGTGGATTATCTGAGGGCCATATTTGAACCCCAGTTGGACCTGATTTGACCTGAAGACCTGAGGTTCAACACCCCTGCATTAGACATCAATCAACCAGGGCCAAGTTGAAATCCCCCCTCCCCAAATTCACCATCCCATTTTGGCCATTTTTCAGGGGTGTGTGGGCAAATTTGGTGGTGTTGAGCTAAGGCAGCAGTACCAATGCTCCTCCCAGTCACCATCAGCTGGTGGTGGTCACAATTCCTACACCCTGGAAGTGCCTCAGAACAATGCTATGAAATGCTATCAAGAGGAGTACCACCATTGCAAAGCTGGCATTGGCAGTGGGAGAGAAAATGGTAAGTGTGTGTGTGTGTAGGGAGGGTAGTTTAGACTCCTGTTTCACACATACATACACACACACACACACACACACATTGCAATGAAGTCCTCACTAGATAAAGTTTGGCTTCGCCCTACAACCCAAACCCCTTGGCTATTCGCCAGCAATCCATCTAATAAAAGAATGGCGTGGCTGTATCCACACTTTTCTGCACCACCATATATGAAGAATGTTCCAGCCCTTTTAGTGCTGAGGACAAAGGTCCTATAAACAACTATGAACAGGGGCTGAAAAATTGGACCTTGAAAAAACACACTGCTGAAGATGAAGCCTTTCCTAGCTACCAGAATATGTGTGTTCTTAACTAAAATCTCCTTGAAGTAGGGAAAAATGTAGTCAGATTTTCTAAAAGCAATAAATCACCCTCTGTATTAGAGAACACCAAAAGTTTCAGGAAGCTGAAAATCAGAACCTCCTGAGATACAATAGGTTTATTAAGCTGGATACTTTATATATGATTTTAACAGTCTGGAAGTTTTCCCAAGTATTTGCATAGGGATAAATGGGATTTCAGAAGCTGTGACCTCACTCAGGAATTGATGTTATCAGAACTCTGCTGTTGTTACTCGGTGGAGCCCTGTCTGATTTGGGGGCAACCCATAGCCAGGCTGAGGCATTCGAAGAGTTTGGGTGTTTATATCATCGACAAGCATAAAATTGCTTATTGTGGAGGGAATTCAAGGCCACCCAAGAAGAGATCTGTAGAGTTCACAAAGCCAACGAATGTAACAATCAGGAGGAATGTTTGTATGCATTTGCATACAGGGTTTGGGGCTGTTTAGCTTAGAAAAAAGGGAAGAGGGAGGCATGAGAGAGGTGTATAAAATTATGTACGGTGTGGAGAAAGTGGATAATGATAAGTTTTTCTCTTCTTTGTCCAGGGTCATCCCATGACGCTGAATAGTGGGAGATTCAGGACAGACCAAAGGA
The DNA here is from genome assembly GCF_057233095.1 of Heloderma suspectum. NCBI lineage: Eukaryota > Metazoa > Chordata > Lepidosauria > Squamata > Helodermatidae > Heloderma > Heloderma suspectum. Next base: position 6,983,764 of record NC_139465.1, on the reverse strand, counting down.
AGGAATGAATAGTGGGAGATTCAGGACAGACCAAAGGAAGGACTTCTTCACACAGCACAGAGTTAAACTATGGAAATCGCTACCATGAGATGTTGTGATGGCCACCAGCTTGGATGGCTTTAAAAGGGAATTAGACAAATTCATGGAAGATAAGGCTATCAATGGCTATTAGTCATGATGGCTGCATATTACCTCCTGTATCAGGGGTAGGGATGTATGAAACACTTACCTGGTTTCGTCCAGAGACATCCACGGTGGGGTGGAGGTGCTCCGTCCCTCCCCCCAAAATTCTCTCCGGCCGGCTCTGCTCCGCAGAGATTCTGTAGAGCCACTGGCCAGGGCCACCCACAGCCGGACATCCGGCCGCTGGGCAGCCTGCAGGGACGCAAATATAGCCGCCGCTATTTGCGTCCATAGCCGCCGCCATTTGCGTCCCTGTATTTTGCCGTGATAGGCTACGTAAATATTTACGTAGCCTACCATGGCCTCCGCAGGGACGCAAATGGTGTCCCTGCATTAGCCATGATAGGCTATGTAAGTATTTACGTAGCCTATCACAGCAATAATGAAGAAGCGAATGGCGGCCGCAAATGCGGCCGCCATTCGCAAAGCAGCATGAACAGCACCAGGTAAGTGCTCCGTTTTGCGTGCCTTTTGCAAGGTCGTGGGGCAGGAGGCTTCATTACGCCATGGATTTTGGGGGGCCGAATACACTGGCATTCAGCCTCACTGAGATCCATGACGGAATTCTCCAACATCCCTAATCAGGGGCAGTATGCCTCTGTATGCCAGTTGCTGGGATCACAAGTGGGAGGGTGCTGTTACACTCATGTCCGGCTTGTTGGTGTCCAAGTGGGGCACCCGGATGGCCACTGTGTGACCAGAATGCTGGGCCAGACAGGCCTTTGGTCTGATCCAGCAGAGCTCTGGTTACGTTCCTATGCTCTGGGCTGGCTTTCATGCATGGGGTTGGCCACGTTGCGAGCCTTTTCATTTAGCGGTGGCTAAACTTCTTGGTAGCTGTGCCACTGGTCAAGTTCATATAATGAGATGGCACTGCTCTTGTACACAGTACATATGCAGCCTCTTGTGAGATGCCTAGCCAAATGTAGCCCACCAGCAGGCCTACTGTCAGTGCAAAGCACACCCCAGCTGGGTCCATTGCTAATGCCTGCTTGAGCTCCCTTGAATATTTCTTGCTCATGCTCCGATCAGCACCAGGCAGCAGGGTCTGGTAGCCGCCATTTTAGTTTCCCAGAATGTTCCAGATCAAGGCTCATTTCCCCCCTATTCAGCACTGGTTAGGCCTCATCTGGAGTACTGTGTCCAGTTCTGGGCATCACACTTTAAGAAGGATGCAGACAAACTGGAGAGGGTTCAGAGGAGGGCAACAAAGATGATCAGAGGACTGGAAACAAAGCCCTATGAAGAGAGATGGAAAGCACTGGGCATGTTTAACCTTGAGAAGAGAAGACCGAGGAGAGATATAATAGTGCTCTTCAAGTACTGGAAAGGTTGTCACAGAGAGGAAGGCCAGGATCTCTTCTCCATCATCCCAGAGTGCAGGACACGGAATAATGGGCTCAAGTTACAGGAAGCCAGATTCCGGCTGAACATCAGGAAAAACTTCCTGACTGTAAGAGCAATACGACAATGGAACCAATGACCTAGGGAGGTGGTGGGCTCTCCCACACTGGAGGCCTTCAAGATGAGGCTGGACAGCCATTTGTCAGGGATGCTCTGACTTGGATTCCTGCATTGAGCAGGGGGTTGGACTCGATGGCCTTGTAGGCCCCTTCCAACCGTACTATTCTATGATTCTATGAAGGCTATGTTGTGGAAGTTGTGTGGAAGTGAAATGGTGGATCTCAGCCACCCAGCACTCACTGGAGAATTGCTGCTGCCCACCACTTTCTCACTGACATTGGAGGGGGTGCCAATGAAGGAGGGGGCCCATCAGTAGGTGCTTCACCAAGGGATCCCTCAGACCTGAGCTGGCCCCTGCTCACCAACCATATCTGTGCTGATCTACTGAGTGAGGGAACAAAGAGCAACATAGTACATTGCCAAGGGCAATTTGGGTAGCAAGTACAAGGAGAGTGCCTTTGTAGTCGTGGCTCCATATCCTCTCTGGAATGAACTTCTGTCATGGGTTCATCCAGCATCTTCTTTGAAGGACTTCTGGAAAGTTCTGAAGACCTACATGTTTTCCTTAGCTTTCCCCCACATTTTTGTTTATTTTTACTGATGGTTTTAGTTGTTTATTGAGGGGGGGGGTTGATTGCTTTATCACTATCATTTATTGTTTTTATTTATTTGTTTAGTTTTATTGCCCCATTACTTATGTATGCCAGCTTGAGAGGGTCTTGCCCTTAAAGGTGGTAACAAAAAATGAAATAGAAGAAAATAAAATAAACATAGATACAGGAGAAGAGAGAAGACCAGAGACCCTCTTGCTCTTGTCCAGAACTATTGCACAGTCGTGCTTTGAGATCTTGGAGAACTACTGTGAAACTGACACAGACCAGAAATAGATGGATCCGGTGGAGATTGGTGCTCCCATTTTAATGGGGCTGTGAATCCATTCCGGGTTTCAGTCAAAACCAGCCAGAACTCTAAAGGAGCTAAACCCAATCCCCAAAGTAGGTTCAGCACCTTGGATAGCTCCATTAGAGTTCTGGCTGGCTCTCACTGAAACCCAGGATGGAATTACAGGCCCACCAAGATTGGAGCCACCAGCCCCCACTGGATGGATCCATCCATCTCTACTTTAGGACATACCTTTTCTTGAAGCAGAAACCTTCAGAAGACATCCATAGCTGGCCATTACCAATGTGAGGGTCATATTCCACAAGATAAACTTTTAAAAAAGAGAGAGAGACTTGGAGAATACACTGGAGGCCCTTAGTGTGTGTCCTCTTTTGGTTGAAACCTGCCCTGTTAGTGGAAAAGTGAAGGATTAAATTGTGCTTCAGTCACAAGTGGTCTGCGGAAGACCTTGACCAATTTCAGATCTGGCTTGCCGAAACAAAGGGGTGCGATAAGTCAAATGGGCCGCCTGATGTCGAGTTCCAACTGTGTCGGGTTTCAGGAGTGTCACAGATATCAACTGCCAAAGCTTATGAGGATTAACGTCAAAAGGCATTGAGCTCTTGCCCTATCACTCGCTGGGTTAACCATGTTTGCTCATATGAAATGGATCACATGAAGTATTGACACAGAAAGAACTGATTAGGACCCTTCTTCAATGGTGTTAAATGACAGAGCCTCACCTGGAAGGTGGCAGCCCAAACTCCCCCCACTCCCTTTCGTCTTTTGGCTGGGATATGATGACGCCAGCCATATTGCCCAGATCAGCAGACATTAGAAGAGGCTTTGAGGTGAACTGATAATTTAAACAAGTTCCTCTGAATAGGCATGGGAGACGACTGAACACAACTGAAAAGCAATCCACACATCTTTCTGATTCCCCGCTAGTCCACAGGCTTATGTTGAACCAATGACTTGACTCTTGAGTCCGATAAAACATAATAATTGCTGACAATTGTTTTCTGTATTATGAATTGATTTGGAAAACAAGCCACTGATCTCGGTTGGTCGTTATAGTTCCTTGTAGTAGCAGCAGTAGTAGTTTTATTGTTTAGCTATAAGCTCTCAGTTTCCTGGCCAACAGCACAAATAAGGAAACAAGCAAGGTAAAGTAATTGTCCTTATCAAACAACAGAGAACATTCACTAGGCATATCCAAATTCTTCCTGAGCCTAACCTCAGACAAATATTTTTTTCATGTGGATCCTTATAAAGAGGACATTGAGTGACAGAATGGACAGAATCCTCACACAAGAACATTGTTCCGATGGTAATTTCTTAGAAAAGCTTTGTTAGAAAGCAGAGGGCATAACAGTACATTTTCATTCTGTAAAACCATTCCTACATGGAGCTGGAGTCAAAAGATCCAGATAACCAGCTTTCTTTGGTGATCTGGTGTGAGGCATGGATACCAGTTAGAAAATCTAAAAGAATGGATGATTAACATAATGGTCAGAAAGTCTTTTCCAAACACAAAAAGTGTTAACTGAGATTTGGGCACCGCGGCAGCTGGTCGGAAGACTGGCCGCCGCCGCTGCCGAACCGCCGCCGAAACACCGCCAGGAGCCGCCGCCTCCAGGGACATTCGCACAAGGTAAGTCCCATCCCGGGGTGGCGGCGGGGGGTGGCAGACCGTTTCTCCACCAATTTCGGGGGGCTGAATGCATTGGCATTCGGCCTGCTGGAGATTCATGGAGAAATTCTCCGACATCCCTACCTGTGATAGGCTACGTAACGATTAACATAGCCTATCACGGATAGATTTGCAAAGTCAGCCATGATAGGCTACGTTAATCGTCACGTAGCCTATCATGGGTGACTTAAAAAAAAAAAAAAAAGCGCGTACGGCTAATGGCGGCCCCCATAGGGAGCCGCCATTCGCGTTCCTTATTTGGTCCCTGTAGTCTACATAAAGATTTACGTAGACTACGGCGAAAATAAGGACAACGCAAATAGCATTGCCCTTATTTTCGCCGTAGTCTACGTAAATCTTTACATAGACTACAGGGGCCAAATAAGGAACGCGAATGGCGGCTCCCTATGGGGGCCGCCATTTGCGTACGCGCTTTTTTTTTTTCAAAGTCACCCGTGATAGGCTACGTGACGATTAACGTAGCCTATCACGGCTGGCTTTGCAGATCTAGCCATGATAGGCTACGTTAATCGTTACGTAGCCTATCACAGGGGCGTTTTTTTGTTTGTTTGTTTTTTCTTTTGAAGTTCGCAGCCGGGGAGACGGGGCGCTTATCCCCGGCCTGAATTTTGGCCAGGCGAGGTGGGAAACCTCCCCCCCCGGCCTGAATTTTGGCCGGGCGAGGAGGGAAGCCTCCCCCCCTGGCCTGAACTTCGGGGGGAGCAGCGAAGCGCCTCCCCCCCACCGCGAAGCAAGCTGCGAGACCAGGTAAGTGACTTTCATGCACCCCTACTGCCGCCGCCGCCATTTCCAAGTAAAAAAACAACAACAACAACAAACGTGATAGGCTACGTAAAGATTTACGTAGCCTATCACAGCTAGATTTTCAAAAAACACCGTGATAGGCTACATAAATGTTTATGTAGCCTATCACGGCTAACTTGGGGGGGGGGAAGCGCATATGCAAATGGCGGCGCCCATGGGCGCCGCCATTTGTGTTCCTTATTTGGGCACGTGTAGTCTACGTAAACATTTACGTAGACTACGGCGAAAATAAGGGCAATGCTATTTGCGTTGCCCTTATTTTCGCTGTAGTCTACATAAATGTTTATGTAGACTACACGTGCCCAAATAAGGAACGTAAATGGCGGTGCCCATGGGCGCCGCCATTTGTGTACTTTTTTTTTTTCAAAGTCAGCCGTGATAGGCTACATAAACATTTACGTAGCCTATCACGGCTGACTGCAGGGACGCAAACGGTGGCAGCTACGGCCGCCGCCATTTGCGTCCCGGCAGGAGAAGAGGTTTCGCAGCCAGAGGGACGAGGCGCCTCCCCCCCACCAGAATTTCGGCCGGAGGGATGGGGCGCCTCCCCCTCGGCTAGAATTTCATCAGGGAGGGAAGGGGTGCCTCCCCCCCTGCCCAGAATTTCAGGGGGAGAGACGGAGCGCCTCCCCCCCACCGCGAAGCAAGCTGCGGGATCAGGTAAGGGACTTTCGTCCATCCCTAGCACCAACTGGATCTTAGTCTGCTGACAAGACATCTAGCAATGGTCCCTTGTTATTCTTTTGGTTTTCGTCCAAATGTTTAGACTTAATGAACCTTCTAGAATTGAGATCGTGCAGCTGGCAAATCCTGTAGACAACTACCTGGAAGCAACCCTTTTGGATGAATTGGATAACTCTGGTTATCTTTGTGTTATTAAAGAAATTCAGAAGTGGCTGGTTAAAATCTTCTCTCTAGGTGGCGATTAGAGAAATTCCTTCAGACGTTTAAAGAGGGGCCACCCAAAACCCCCATGACCAATGCTCACAGAGGCCATGCCCCCCTCACTAGCCACATGTTTGGCACATGTGGGGCAAGGGTCCTAGGAGCTTACTGATGTACGCACACTCCTCATATGCAAACTCACTCACCCCTGAACATTACGATGGTGTTCGTCTAAACCCCCTTTTGTCCATAGCCCTAAGCAATCTAGGAGCACACCCTCAACCACCACCCCAATCTACAATACAAGGATAATAAAACTGACCTACCTTTCAGGGTTGTTGTGTAAGACCATGTATGTGAAGCACATTAAATTGCTATATAAATGTTCAGTATTATTATTCTGCTCTACAATGGGCTGTACCCAATAGGTTGTATCCAGTGTTAGTCTAACGTATGAAGTCTCATTCATTTAATGAGTTGACTCGAAGTAGGACTAACGTTGGATACAATCCAATGTGTTTTCTTTAAAAAAAAAATCTGTTTTGTCCTCTGAAAGCTTTTCCACACAATTGTTTTAAAAAGGCCATTTTCCTTTATCAAGTAGAGGAAACTCTGTATATTTAATGTTTGACATGCTCATTTAGAGGTATGATTACTAGGTCAATACTGGAGAGATGAGAGCCACTCTTTTAAAGTTTTCCAACCGATGTCCAACAATACAAAACGATGCGAGCAGCCACTGTGTTAATAGAAAAAGTTTGTTGCATTCAAGCCACCCTTTAACTCTGATGGTCGATAATTCTCGGCAGAATTGTGAGATGGTGATTGGCTTAAATCCCGTGTTGTGCCCTTTGACTTCTGACATGGTGAACATATGATAACAAGCAGGAATGAGGTCCCTCTGGGACAGTGCTAAGGTCTGTGGTGGATTAAGTATTCCCAAGCATGACTTCTCTTGCAAAGCAAAAAAGAGCACGGGAGAAGCGCCTGGAGTCAACTTTACTGCGATCGGCTGATTAAGAGACCCTGGAAGGATTTTCATCCCCCACCCCTGGTAGAGCTACTTATTGTATAACCACTCCAAATCTGCTTTGACAGAAGATCAAGTCTGGCTACTTAAATAGCAGCAACAACAGTCAGGGAGAGGGAGCTGGAGAAAAGAAAAGAAGGGACTGTACTAGGCATGGATGAATACGTCAATATCAGTTCCTCTCCATTTTTCATTATTCCAATTTTAAGTTCAGCTCATCTCAAAATTTGAGAATTTCTCCAGGTTTAAGTTCGGGTCATTCCAAACTTTTAGATTTTTTTTGTCAACGTTTCCATGAAAATGCATATCTGTGCGCCTTTCCTTAATACACAAATTTATGCATTTTTATGCATTTATGCCTATGAAGAAGGACTTTCCAGGCAATTTTCCTAATATAATGAATGTTTAATGTTATTTTCCCCCAATATTCACCTTTTTGTATGCATTTTTTAAATAGGGGAACTCCATTGCAAAGTTGAGAGAAGTGTGAATTCCACAGGATAACTGAGTTTCTTTTCACATCATGGTTCAAAAGTGTGAAATTAGGTAAGTCTTATGCATTAAAACAAATTTCTCCTCCATTTCTAGATTATACTATACCAACGTCCTCCTTCAGCTGTTCTTTCTGAAAGAATCAGAACAGGGCTTTGGTAACTGTTATTGCAACAAATATAGGAAATCTGATCAGATCCTCTTTTGAAAGGATTGTGTGGGTCATGACCTCGTTCAACTCCTCGCCCTGCTCAGTCAGTCAACATAGTCATACTGGGGGCCAAGAAAGACATTACTTGAATGATGTAGGTAGCAGCTACATCTTTTATCATTTTTACTCTAGAATAGGTGCAGGGGGCCTGATCCAGATTTGGATCCTATTGAATGGTTGTTCTTGTTGTTGTTGTTGTTGTTCAGACATTAAGTCGTGTCCGACTCTTCGTGACCCCATGGACCATAGCACTCCAGCCTTCCTGTCCTCTGCTCTCTCCCAGAGTGGCTCAAGTTCATATTCATTGCATCGGTGATGCTATCTAGCCATCTCATCCTCTGCCGTCCCCTTCTCCTTTTGCCTTCAATCTTTCCCAGCATCAGAGTCTTTTCCAGAGAGTTTTCTCTTCGCATTCGATGGCCAAAACATTTGAGCTTCCGCTTCAGTATCTGTCCTTCCAATGAGCAGTCAGGGTTGATTTCCTTTAGGATTAACTGATTTGACCTCCATGCAGTCCAGGGGACTCGTAAGAGTCTTCTCCAGCACCACAGTTCGAAAGCATCAATTCTTCGGCGCTCAGCCTTCCTTCTAGTCCAGCTCTCACAGCCATACGTTGCTACTGGGAAAACCATAGCTTTGATTATACGAACCTTTGTTGGCAAGGTGATGTCTCTGCTTCTTAGGGATGTACGAAACACCTACCTGGTTCCATGCTGGGGCATCCGCGGTGGGGGGGAGGTGCTCCGTCCCTCCCCCTGGAATCCTCCCTGGCTGGCTCTGCTCCATGGCAGGTCTGCGGAGCCGCCGGCAGGGTCCAGCTGCAGCCGGAGTTCCGGCCGCGGCTGGGCTGCTGCAGTCGCAAATGGCGGCTGTCATAGCGGCTGCCATTTGCGTCCGTCCAGGCTGCCATGATAGGCTACATAAGTATTTACGTAGCCTATCACGGGAAAGAGCAGGGACACAAACAGCGGCCGCTATGCCGTTTGCGCCCCTGTTGTTTGCCGTGATAGGCTACATAAGTATTTACGTAGCCTATCACGGTAAAGGCAGCTATGCAAACGGCGGCTACTATGTCATTTCCGTGGCTACCTTTACCGTGATAGGCTACATAAATACTTACGTAGCCTATCACGGCAAAGAGCAGGGGTGCAAACGGCGTAGCAGCCGCCGTTTGCGCCACTGCTCTTTGCCGTGATAGGCTACATAAATACTTACATAGCCTATCATGGCAGCCTGGAAGGATGCAAATGGTGGCCGCTACGACGGCCGCCATTTGCGGCCGCAGTAGCTGGCCGAGAGACCAGCCGCCGCTGCTGCCGCAGCCGCTGCTGGAGCCACCGCCACTTCCGCCTCTGCCCCAGGTAAGCTTCATCCCGGGGGGATTCCACGGGGTGGCAGGGAGTGAGAGGCCGTTGTGCCACAGGTTTCGGGGGGCTGAATGCCAGTGCATTCGGCCTCACTGAAATCTGTGGCGAAATTATCCGCCATCCCAACTGCTTTGTCAGCAAGGTGATGTCTCTGCTTTTAGGGATGTACGAAACACCTACCTGGTTCCGTGCTGGGGCATCCGCTGTGGGGGGGAGGTGCTCCGTCCCTCCCCCCGGAATCCTCCCCGGCCGGCTTCGCTCCACAGCAGGTCCGCGGAGTCGCTGGCCAGGGCCAGCTGCAGCCGGAGTTCTGGCCGCGGCTGGGCTGCTGCAGTCGCAAATGGCGGCCATCGTAGCAGCCGCCATTTGCGTCCTTCCAGGCTGCCGTGATAGGCTACGTAAGTATTTACGTAGCTTATCACGGGAAAGAGCAGGGACGCAAAAGGTGGCCACTATGCCGTTTGCGCCCCGGTTGTTTGCCGTGATAGGCTACATAAGTATTTACGTAGCCTATCACGGTAAAGGCAGCTACACAAACGGCGGCTGCTATGTCATTTCCATGGCTACCTTTACCATCAAAGGCTACATAAATACTTACGTAGCCTATCATGGCAAAGAGCAGGGGTGCAAACGGCGTAGCAGCCGCCATTTGCACCCCTGATCTTTGCCATGATAGGCTACGTAAATACTTACGTAGCCTATCACGGCAGCCTGGAAGGATGCAAATGGCGGTCACTACGACGGCCGCCATTTGCGGCTGCAGTAGCCAGCCAAGAGACCAGCCACCACTGCTGCCGCCGCCGCCGGAGCCGCTGCTGGAGCCGCCGCCACTTCCACCACTGCCCCAGGTAAGCTTCATCCTGGGGGGATTCCATGGGGTGGCGGGGGGTGGGAGGCCGTTCCGCCATGGGTTTCGGGGGGCTAAATGCCAGTGCATTTGGCCTCACTGAAATCCATGGCGAAATTCTCCGCCATCCCTACTGCTTCTTACTATGCCGTCTAGGTTTGCCATAGCTTTCCTCCCAAGGAGCAAGTAGGGATGGACGAAAAGGACTTACCTTGTCCTGCAGCTTGCTTCACGGTGGGGGGGGAGGCACTTCGGTTCTCCCCCCGAAGTTCAGGCGAGGGGGGGAGGCACCCCGCCTTGACCGGCCGAAATTCAGGCCAGCGGGGAGGTGCCCCATCCCTCACCGGCAAAATTCAGGCCGGGGAGGAGCACCCCGTCTCCCCGGCTGCGAAAAAGAGTAAACTCCCACACACACACACACACACAGCCATGATAGGCTACGTAACGATTTGCGTAGCCTATCACGGCTAGATTTCCAAAGTCAGCCGTGATAGGCTATGTAAATCGTCACGTAGCCTATCACGGGTGACTTGGGGGGGGGGGAAAGCGCGTACGCAAATGGCGGCGCCCCATGGGCACCGCCATTTGCGTTCCTTATTTTGGCACGTCTAGTCTACGTAAAGATTTACGTAGACTATGGTGAAAATAAGGGCAACGCAAATAGCGTTCCCTTATTTTCGCCAGAGTCTACGTAAATCTTTACGTAGACTACCCCTGTCCAAATAAGGAACACAAATGGTGGCGCCCATGGGGCGCCGCCATTTGAGTACACGCTTTTTTTTTTTTTCCCTAAAGTCACCTGTGATAGGCTAAGTGACGATTTACGTAGCCTATCACGGCTGACTTTGGAAATCTAGCCGTGATAGGCTACGTAAATCGTCACGTAGCCTATCACGGGTGTGTGTTGTTGTTGTTTTTTACTGTACTTTTTTATTTTGTAATGGTGGCTCCCCCACCCAAGCCGAAACGCCACCGAAACGCCGCCGGGACCCGCCGCCAAGAGGGACATTCGCCGAAGGTAAGTCCCATCCTGCGGGGGGGTGGGGGGCCGGCGGAGAATTTCCCCAACATTTTCGGGGGGGCGAATGCGTCGGCACTCGGCCTCCCAAAGATTCGTGGAGAAATTCTCCGCCATCACTAGGAGCAAGCGTCTTTTAATTTCATGGCTACAGTCACCATCTGTGGTGATCTTGGAGCCCAAGAAAATAAAATCTGTCACTGCTTCCATTTCTTCCCCTTCTATATGCCAGGAGGTGATGGGGCCGGATGCCATGATTTTCGTTTTTTTAATGTGGAGTTTCAAACCAGCTTTTGCACTCTCCACTTTCACCCACAACAAGAGGCTCTTGAGATCCTCTTCACTTTCTGCCATTAGGGTGGTATCGTCTGCATATCGGAGGTTGTTGATAATTCTCCCAGCAATCTTAATTCGGACCTGTGATTCATCCAACCCAGCGTTTCTCATGATGTACTCTGCATATAAGTTAAATAAGCAGGGCGACAATATACAGCCTTGTCATACTCCTTTCCCAATTTTGAACCAATCGTTTGTTCCATGTCCGGTTCTTAAAGTCGCTTCTTGACCCTTGTACAGGTTTCTCAGGAGACAGGTAAGGTGGTCTGGTACTCCCATCTCTTTAAGAATTTGCCACAGTTTGTTGTGATCCACACAATCAAAGGCTTTAGCGTAGGCAATGAAGCAGAAATAGACGTTTTTCTGGAATTCTCTTGCTTTCTCCATGATCCAGTGAAAGTTGGCGATTTGATCTCTAGTTCCTCTGCCTCTTTGAAACCTAGCTTGTACTTCCGGTAGTTCTCGGTTCACATACTGCTGAAGCCTAGCTTGTAGGATTTTGAGCATAACTTTGCTGGCATGTGAAATGAGTGCAATTGTACGGTAGTTTGAACACTCTTTGGCGTTGCCCTTCTTGGAATTGGAATGTAAACTGACCTTTTCCAGTCTTGTGGCCACTGTTGAGTGTTCCAAATTTGTTGGCATATTGAGTGCAGCACTTTAACAGCATCATCTTTTAGGATTTTAAATAGCTCAGCTGGAAGACTGTAATCTCCGCTAGCTTTGTTGTTAGTAATGCTTTCTAAACCCACTTGGCTTCACTCTCTAGGATGTCCGGCTCAAGTTCAGTGACCGCACTATCATGGCTATCAGGGACATTCAGACCTTTCCTGTGTAGTTCGTCTGTGTATTCTTTCCACCTCTTCTTAATCTCATCTGCTTCTGTTAGGTCCCTGCCTTCTTTGTCCTTTATCATGTCCATCTTTGCACAAAACGTTCCCTTGAGATCTCCGATTTTCTTGAAAAGATCTCTAGTCTTTCCCATTCTATTCTTTTCCTTGATTTCTTTGCATTGTTCATTTAAGAAGGCCTTCTTGTCTCTCCTTGCTATTCTCTGGAACTCTGCATTCAGTTGGATATATCTTCCCCTTTCTCCCTTGCTTTTTGCTTCCCTTCTTTCCTCAGCTACTTGTAAAGCCTCATCAGACAGCCACTTTGCTTTCTTGCATTTCTTTTTCTTTGGGATGGATTTCGTTGCTGCCTCCTGAACAATGTTACGGATCTCCATCCATAGTTCCTCAGGCACTCTGTCTATCAGGTCTAATCCCTTAAGTCTATTCATCACCTCCACTGTATATTCATAAGGGATATGATTTAGGTCATACCTGAATGGTTTAGTGGTTTTCCCTACGTTCTTCAATTTAAGCCCAAATTTTGCAACAAGAAGCTCATGGTCTGAGCCACAGTCAGGTCCACATCTTGTTTTGACTGACTGTATAGAGCTTCTCCATCTTTGGCTGCAAAGGACATAATCAATCTGATTTCAATATTGATCATCTGGTGATGTCCATGTGTAGAGTCGCCTCTTGTGCTGTTGGAAAAGCGTGTTTGCTATGATCAGCGTGTTCTCTTGGCAAAACTCTATTAGCCTTTGTCCTGCTTCATTTTGTACACTAAGGCCATGCTTGTCTGTTATCCCGGTTATTTCCTGACTTCCTACTTTAGCATTCCAATCCCCTATGATGAAGAGGACTTCTTTTTTTGGTGTTAGTTCTAGAAGGTGTTGTAGGTCTTCATAGAACTGATCAACCTCAGCTTCTTCAGCATCAGTGGTTGGGGCATAGACTTGAATTACTGTGATGTTGAATGGTTTGCCTTGGATTCGTACTGAGATCATTCTATTGTTTTTGAGATTGTACCCCAGTACTGCTTTTCCCACCCTTTTGTTGACTATGAGTGCTACTCCATTTCTTCTACGGGATTCTTGCCCACAGTAGTAGATATGATGGTCACCTGAATTAAATTCGCCCATGCCTGTCTATTTTAGTTCGCTGATTCCCAAGATGTCAATGTTCAATCTTGCCATCTCATGTTTGACCATCTCCCGCTTACCTTGATTCATTGATCTTACATTCCAGGTTCCTAAACAATATTGTTCTTAACAGCATTGGACTTTCTTTTCACCACCAGACACATCCACAGCTGAGTGTCCTTTCGGCTTTGGCCCAGCCGCTTCACTCTTTCTGGCGCTACTTGGAAATTCCCTCTGCTCTTCCCCAGTAGTAAATTGGACACCTTCCGATCTGAGGGGCTCATCTTCCAGCGTCATCTCTTTTAGCCTTGTGATACGTTCCATGGGGTTTTCTTGGCAAGAATGCTGGAGTGGGTTGCCATTTCCTTCTCCAGTGGACCACATTTTGTCAGAACTCTCCACCATGACCTGTCCGTCTTGGGTGGCCCTGCACGGCATAGCTTATGGCTTCACAGAGTTATTCAAGCCCCTTCGTCACAACAAGGCAGTGATCCATGAAGGGGTATTGAATGGTAGGAGGGCTTTAAACCTTACACACACACACACACACACACACACACACACTTGACCCAATCCAGATTGGGGTCTCACACCTGCAATTTCTATTTCAGAATAGTTATCCATAAAGCAAATGGATCAGTATCTGGCAATATAAATTTCAGGGGCAGAGGTCCAGTTGGAATTGGGCTCATAGTGAGGGGAGAGAGCTAAAGCCTCTTGATAGGGTCCAAATCTGGATTGGGACTGCTGAACATAGTTTAGATTTAAAATAGGGGGGTGGGGTGCGGGAGAGACATAGCTGCCAGCTACATTTTTCAGGTAATGCCTGTTTTGGCCCTTAGAGTAGAGCCATTGATGATTAAACGTGGGCCCAAACCAATATTTAAAGGTTCCATCAAAGCCCCATTTCTACCTCTTAGTGGCTTAAGGGAGCTGCCTTACACCAGGTCAGATTATTAGTTCATCTAGCCCAGTGTTGTCGATGCTGACTGGTTACTACTCTCCAGGCTCTTAGACAGAAAGAGTTCTTTTCCCATTAACTTCTACTTCAGGGCTGGAAAACCTGTGGCCCTCCAGATGCTGTTGGACTACAACTCCCTGGTCATTGGCCAAGCTGGCTGGGGCTGATGGGAGTCAGAGTCCAATGACATCTGTAGTGCCACAGGGCCCCATGCCCTCTTCTGCTTCATTGTTTCCCCATCATCTGCCACCCGAGCCTTAAAAACAAAAAGCGGGGGCAGATGCTAAGAATAGAACCTGGGGTTCTCTGCATGCAAAGCATGTGCTCCATCACTGAGTTATAGTCCCCCCTCAAGAATTTGAACATGTGGGACTCCTAGAAAAACCATTTGTCTGTCCAGCCCTGGACTGTCTATTCAGACTGACAATGTCTCTCTTAGGCAGATCACCTGCCACTTGATCCTTTTTTTTAGCTGGAGATGCCAGGAGTTAAAGTTGGGACCTTCTGTAAGCAAAGCAGGGGGTTCTACCCTTCAACTACAGGCTCTGCTTCTATGAAACTGGGCAGCCGTCTGTCAGGGATGCTCAGACTTGGATTCCTGCATTGAGCAGGGGGTTGGACTCATTGGTCTTGTAGGCCCCTTCCAACCCTACTATTCTGTTCTCAGCTATGAGAAGGAGGAGCCAAATTTGACATGGCATCAGTGCCGACTCCAGGTCTTGGAGGGCCCTTGGGCAAGACACCCCCAGTGGGCCCCCTCCCTCAGTGAGTCTATCTTCTCTCCACCATTGTTACCAGCTGCTATGACTCCTCCTCCTCCTCTGTCTCACCATTGCTACCACTTGCTAGGTTGCTTGACAGACAAGAGAGCCAGTGAGCAAGGAGGCTGTGTCATCTGCTCCTCCTCTCACCACCACCACGGCCCAGGCCAGAGCAAGAGGCAGGTGAACCAGTAGGTTGCAACAGAGGAGAAGCAAGTCCAGGGGGCTCTTGTCAGTGGGCCCCTGCTGGGGTGTGGGCCCTGGCAGTACCCAGCCATGCCTACCCGTGATGCTGTCCTTGAGTGGCAGGCCCTCCGACATTTTAAAAATGAATAGAGGGGCATGTTCATAACACCCCGATTTTCATTCCAAGGCTTGATTCCCCAGCCCTTCCCAGACTATACTAAAACCTCTGCTCCATATTCTGCATGCTGCAAGCACATACTCTCTGACTGCCTGTCTTCCAAAAATAAAAAAATCCAGAAGAGTGTTTATTTTTATTGCTTGTGTGTTTTTAGAATTCGTTTGTGTTTGTTTATCAAAAGCAACAACACCTCACCTTTCTGCTTTGTTTTTTACAGCACCACCAACAAGAAGGCACTCAAGGCGGCTTCCAATATCAAAGACTAAAAACAGTCAAATATGTGAAAAACTCACAGAGTTACTAAAATCACATTATATTTCTATCCTAAAGGGGTAAGCAAATGGGATACTGAAGCTGTACTGGTGTCCTTAAGAAGAGCTGCCCTGGCTTAAAGAGGCTCTTGTCCTTTTTTCTTTTTTTTTTAAGGTATGTATTTGACAATTGGGGCCGCAGTGGCTTAGTGGTTAAGACACTGAACTGCAGACCGGAACGTCGGCAGGTCAGCAGTTCGAGACCCGAGTGCTGCGTGACGGAATGAGCTCCCGTCTTCAGTCCCAGCTCCTGCCAACCTAGCAGTTTGAAAGCAAGAAATTGCAAGTAGATAAATAGGTACCGCCTCGGCGGGAAAGGTAGCAGCGTTCCGTGCACCTCGGTGTTCAGCCATGCCGGCCACATGACCACGGAAGCGTCTTCGGACAGCGCTGGCTCTTCGGCTTAGAAACGGGGATGAGCACCGCACCCTAGAGTCAGACACGACTGGTTGGGGACACCTTTACCTTTTTATTTGACAATTAGAAAACAACATGTGCGCATGACCCCCTGGTGGCACAAATGTCATGATGCATCAGCCATATGTTATATATGGACTTGCTGGGAGGTCTTGCTCATAACTCTGAGTTCCAAAGAACTGTTTTAGGAAGAAACTGTTGCTATTCTCAAAGGCAGATACATATCCTAGGAGGAAGAATTTGTGCTAGAAGCCCTCAGAAGAGAATTTGAGAATATCAAGCGTACTTCGGTATGTCTCCTCTATTAGGGCTACCCAGTTTTGTTCTTAAAGTTCAGTACATAAATCAAGCACTCCTGAAAGCCATAAATGGATGGTAAATGGCAACACCCTACTGCCTAAGAGGGATGGGAGGTAAATTTGCTTGGTTCACCTTTTAATGCAAATATATCTAATTCTTCTTTCCTGGATGAATACAAAACCTAAAACGGAGTTGTGCTTCAAAATTCATACTTTTCCAAATTTTGCAATGCAACTCTCCCATTCAAAAAAAAAGTGTATTAAACTGCACATATTAGAGGAAAGTGTGCACAAACATGCATATGCTGGGGGAAATTACACACAAAAACACTTCATGTTAGAGAAACGTGCTTGCAGAAAGGTGCATACAAAATGCCTATATAGGAGAAATATGCATGAAAATTTTTGTTCAGACTGTTTTTGGAGGGATATATATATATATATATATATATATATATATATATATTAGGAAGGGGCCATGGCTCAGTGATAGAGCACATACTTTGCTTCCAGAAAGTCTCAGTTCAATCCCCGGCATCCCCAGGTAGGGCTGAGGGGGAAAAAATCCTGCCTGAAACACTGGAGAGGTGCTGCTTGTCAGCGTTGACAATATTGAGCTGAATGGGTCAATCTGACTAATACAAGGCAGCTTCCTATGTTTCTAAACTGCTGCAGAACTGGGAGAAAACAAACTTGTCAGCTGTGTGTTCCACAACCAGCCTTCTGCTTTCATGTGTGCTGCTGAAGGATGCTGTCCCAGTGCTGAAGAAAGAGTCATCCACCAGTCCAGTTGGCTTTTGTACATGGAATAGGAGGGGAAGCCATTTTGTCTTTCATCTAAGGCATCAAAATGTCTTGGGTCAGCTGTGCCTGGACCACACCACTTTCTATGGTCAGTCTTGTGGACCACAAATGATTCCCACCCTCATGTCTAGCTTGGCTTTCTATCTACCTCATTGGACTCAAGGAGTGGGGATCTTTTACTCAACCACTGAATCAAGATTGGATGGTCTGCCTTGGGGTGTAGCCCCAAATAGTTTATTTGTCTTCTAGGCCCATTTCAATCCAGCTTGAGCCCTAGGGCTCCTTTGTTGTTGTTTATTCAGTCAGTCGCTTCTGACTCTTCGTGACTTCATGGACCAGCCCATGCCAGAGCTTCCTGTTGGCCATCGCCACCCCCAGCTCCCCCAAGGTTGAGTAGGGCTCCTTTACATGGAGCTTTTATCCTGCTATTGAGATTGCTCACTCATGGAAGTTTGAAGGTCCTTTAGATGAAGATGACTTTGTCAACCTCTGGGGCACATCAAGAGCTATTTCCTGGTTATTCCATCTCAAAAAGTTCCAGAACTAATGAACTATCTTTTAAAGTTGGAATGTTATGCGATTAAAACAGCCAGTAGATGGCGCTGTTTCATTGAGTTCTATGGAACCTTGAAAATTAAACGTTTCCCCTCTCAGCAATCGTGTGGCCACCATCTGGGAGCTGCTGTAAACGCAGAAAGGCTCCACAGTGGGAGGACTGAGGGTTTTTTCTTTAATGTAAAGGCAGCCCAAATTATGGGATGGATAGTTTCATTACAGAGGTATCAAACCTCTTTCCAACCAAGGGCTGAATTTTATTTCTGAGAAGCGGGGGGGGGGGGTCTGCATACAAGTGATGGATGGGGCTGAAGGAGAAAGGGGCAGAGCCATAATGCCAACAATGCCAGCATAGTTTAGCTCAAAGCTCTTGCTGCCAGGAATTAAGCCTTAGGAGAAGCATTTCAACTAGAGCTGTGTGCAAATGGCCTCTTGAAATTCTCCACCTTATATGTGGACAGAGAAATGTAGGAGACAATTTCACCAAATTTCTCCAGTGGGAGGAGAAATTCTCAACACTTTCTCCCAGCTAGGGCTTGCCATTGGCAGGGCTTGTAGCACAGCTTCTTTCTTATTTCCTAAGAGTTTTTTTTTGGGGGGGGGGTCTTTGTGCTGCAACAGCATCAACTGTCTTGGCAGGCAGGCCCCCAATTTGCATCCACTGCAGTGCAGGTGGGGGCAGTCTTGTGTCCAGCTCCAGGGATGAGGTGGCGTCGGTGCTCTGCCAAAATTTGTCCTCCAGTTTCCTGAATTTTTCTCCCCCCATGAAAGAGGCTTCCATTGTTCTGCCTCATTCAGCATGTTTTATTATTTATGTCTGTGATGTTTTTGAGCTTCCCTAATCACAATTGGCCTCCCAGGTTGCCTGCACATCTTGATCTGAAAAAGCCCTATGGGAGTAGTTACCTCATAGTGCCTTCCACTGGGCTCTAACTGAAGTGTGGGAAGCTGAAGGGGCTACAGGAGGCCAGAGAGATTATTGTACAATGAAAAACAGGACACTTGTGCTCACTCCTCGACCACCTCCTAAGTAAGGTAAACCCAAGAAACCCAAACCCAACCTATGAGAATTTCTCTGAAATTACTTCACTGTTGAATTTCTTTTTGAAAGCAATTTCTCCTCTATCATATCAAATGAGAATGGTCAGAAAAAACATGGGAGAAATTTTCAGCACAGCACTAATTTCAACCTTTTAGACTATGAAAAAAGAAATGCAAAAGCCAGGAAACCACCAATGATTAGTGACTGGGGGAAAGGGATAGGTCCAGGGGAGGGGGTGTAGCTATCTGGGGAACTTTGAAAGGCCTTATTGGGACCCCAAGTGAGCTAGATTTGGCCCTCGGGCCTGAGGTTTGGCACACCTGCCTTAACAAATGACTGGTGCAGGGAAATGGACAGGGAACGTGTCCGCCTGTTGATTCTGCTGGACCTCTCTGTGGCTTTTGATACTATCAGCCAAGGTATCCTGCTGGACCACCTGGCTGGCAGGAGTCATGAAGGCACCATTTTATATTTGTTCTGTTTGTTCTTGGAGAGAAGGTTCCAGACATTTGTCCTGCCTGGGGAAGCCTTGTTTTACACTTTGGTCACTGGTCTATGGTGTCCCTCAGGGTTCCATCTTGACCCCATGCTCTTTACCTTCTTTGTAGGGATGCCTTTGAAGTATGGTCACAAACCTCAGCTGGTTCAGAATGCTGCAGCTAGACTATTGATCAGGGACAGTTCTAGGGAGCAAGTGACTCCCATATAGGGATGTACGAATTGTGTGCCTTCAGTGCCGCTTGACTTCTGCAGTTTGCAGCTAGTGCTCTGTTCGTCCTTAACAAGCCCCCGGAATTCTGCTCTTTTTTTTCCGCTCCAAAAATTACAAAATAAATCTGTACCAACAACCGTAATTCCAGTGTCCATCCATCTCCATGAGTCTGCATAACTTCTGTAAGAATGGCTATTTTTCGTAGATATTTATGTATTTTTTCCCCTGCCCTGAGACGTGCAGTAATTACTTTCAGCCAAAACACTTCCTCCTCCTAGGGGCTTCCCAAAAGAAGGCTGTCCTAGGTGTGCCTGACCAACGCACTCTTTGTTTAAAGCAACGCTGTTTGAAAAGAAGAAAAAACCTTTTAAAATGACCATGCCAGTCTTGGAGCCCTGCACGAGGTATTATTCTCCCCGCTAAGCTTTCTATTTCCACATCCAGCGTTGTTGTGGACGTTGTGAGGCTAAAATGGAGAGGAAAGCCAACTCTGTGCATGTCTACTCAGAAGTAAGTCTTATTGAGTTCAATGTGACTTACTCCTACACATGTCAGCACCCCACTTACCCCCAGCTCAACTTTGTATTTCCACATCCAGCTCATGATCAAACCTCCTGTTAGTTATCTCACTGGGTTACTTTGGGCTGGCCTCTCACCACTACACCACACTTCTGTTATGAAACTCATGAAAAAGAGACAGTATAATGGAAAGTTCTTTCTGAAGCAGTCACACTTGTACAAATGCAGCATGAAGGGAAAGATTAGCAAGCTTCTCTTTCTTTGAATAAAAAGTAGGGATGTGCGAAAGTCACTTACCTTTTCAAAGGGGTGATTCGCGGTGGGGAGGAGGCACTCCGCACCTCCCCCCGAAATCCTAATCTGGCCAGCTCCGCTCGGTGGCAACTCCATGGAGCCACCAGCCAGGTGCATTCGCAGGCGTGTGGAGCCTGCGGACGCAAATGGCGGCAGCTACGGCGGCCGCCATTTGCATTCCTGTTTTTTTGCCGTGATAGGCTATGTATATATTTACATAGCCTATCACGGCCTCCACAGGGACGCAAATGGCATCCCTGCATTAGCTGTGATAGGCTACATAAGTATTTACATAGCCTATCATGGTAAAAATGGGGAAGCGAATGGCGGCTGCAGATGTGGCCACCATTCGCAAAGCAGCGCGAACCGCACCAAGTAAGTGCTCCATTTCACGTGCCTTTCATGGGGTGGTGAGGCAGGGGGGCTTCATTCCGACATGGATTTTGGGGGGCGAATGCACTGGCATTCAGCCTCATTGAGATCTGTGGCAGAATCCTCTGACATCCCTAATAAAAAGCACACTCTGCACAGTCTCAGGGAATGGACAAAATGAGGAATAAACATACCAGGGAATATGAAGAACTGTATTCTTCCACTATGTGTGTGTATGTGTGGGGGAGATTCTCTCTCAATCCAGCTGTTTTCCTGGAAAAACCCCCCCCCATTCACCCAAGAGTCTTCTGAGATAACTAACAGGAGGTTTGATCATGAGCTGGATGTGGAAATACAAAGCTGAGCTGGGGGCAAGTGGGGTGCTGACGTGTGTTGGAGTAAGTCACATTGAACTCACTACTTCTGGGTAGACATGCACAGAGTTGGTTCTCCTCTCTGCTCAGCTTTGTATTTCCACATCCAGCTCATTATCAAACGTCCTGTTAGTTATCTCAGAAGACCCTTGGGTGGGGAGGGAGTTCCAGGGAAACAGCTGGATTGATAGAGAATCTCCCCCACACCTACACACACATAATGGAAGAATACAGTTGTCCCACCAATTCTGAAGTGTGTTTGGAAGGACCTTGAAGGATGGCCTTCTCAGTGGCTGCTCCTTGGCTCTGGAACTTCTTGCCAAGAGAGGTCCATCTAGCCTCTTCTGTGATCACCTTCCTTCTGATAGCAGGCAAAAATTAGTTCATTCCGATTGGCCTTTGGCCTGACTGTGATGGTCACTGTAAATGTGTTGCAATTCATTCAATTAGCTGTTGTTTTATTGATTTTATTGAAGTTTTAACCACCTGTTTTTATTTATCTTTTTATTGTTACCTTGTATTTGACTTCGTACATTACTGCTGTTTGCTGCCTTGAGCAAGATTTTATGGAAAGATGGGATTCAAGTGTAACAAGTTGATCAATAAAACTGAACAAGGGAATATAAACGCTCAGAGCAAGACTCATACAGGGCATCGGGTCCATAACCCAAGGCAAAACTAGTAAGACTGTGAAGATCTGAGAAGATTTTACATCATCCCTAGAAAAATGTATAGGCCTGAATCAAGATCGCAAAGCTAGCCACAATATTCAGCTGTGTAAGACTTCTCTGGGTTGCACAGCGGCAGTGGCAGCGGAGGGGGTGCTCCTCCCTGTTGGAGAACTTAACTGATTATCTTACTGAACTTTCCCTTTGGCTTTTAAAAAAAATTACAGCCCTGATTGCTGACTCCAGATCAAAATTAATCAGGCTTTGAATCTGCCAGTGTATTTAATCGCTTACCATAATTTACCTTGACACCTTCAATTAATGGTGTCTATCACTCCATGCGAATGACGATGAATCCAAAGAATTTGTTACTTGATCGGCTGTTTTCTCTGCTAAGAGGGAGAGGGGTGGTGGAGGAGGAGATCCTCTGTGCATCCCATAAACCATGGTAGAATTTTTAAACAAAATGCTTGAATTGCTCTGAATGGAGTTTGCTCAAATGACATTAGATGTGCAAAGTGAGATTAGAAATGGAATGAATGCAATTTAAAGATTTGCCCCCTCCTGGAAATTGTAGCCATGTTTGTACATAGGAGAGAACCATTGTATGTTCTTCTTCTGATGTCTCCAAATGCCACTCAATTCCTTGTTCTTCATGCTGCTAGCCACATTTTGACATTCAGCTTCTACTAAGAATACCAAAGAGGAAAGCCTTGGGACTGGATTTGAGGCCTGACCCAAAATTTCAGGGAACCATGCTAGCAATAGTGTGTGTGTGGGGGGGGGGGTCCTCAGAAGTGCCAGGACTAGGTTTGATGTAGAGATGGATGAATCTGTCAGTTTCACTTTCTCCCACATTCATTTTTTTTTTAAACAACTATCAAGTTTTTTGTGTCCCATTTATAAAGACATTTGTGGATTTTAGTAAGTTCTTGGTGTGGTGAGCCAGTGTGGTGTAGTGGTGAGAGTGTTGGACTGGGAGCTGGGAGACCTGGGTTCTAGTCCCCACTTGACAATGAAGCTCACTGGGTGACTTTGGGCCAGTCACAGACTCTCAGCCCAACCCACCTCACAGGGTTGTTGTTGTGAGGATAAAATGGAGAGGAGGAAGAAGATAATGTAAGCTGCCTTGGGTTCCTTGCAAGAGGAAATAAGGCGGGATATACATGCAATAAATAAATAAATAAATCTTATAAAAAAACCAAACTAAACAAAACGCTGCTCCCCTATCCCTCATTTTGATAGTGCTATGCCAAAATCTTTCCTCCAGTTTCCTAAAACTCTTCTTTCCCCCATCTGCTTTTCCTGAGTCATTCTCAGGATGCTTTAGAATTGATTGTGAAATTATTTTCATTGGTAGTGTTTTTGAGCTTAGCTTACTATTAAGAGGTAGTTATGGGCACTCTGCATGTTTTTCTTTCTATTACATATCTCTCCATTGCTCTTCAGGCTCCCTGGATGCCCACACATCCTGATCTGAAAAAGCCCCATTGGGCTTCATCAGACTTCATCATGATGTCTTCCCCTGGGCTTTAATTGAAGTGTGGGAAGCCAGGGAGGCTGCAGAACTGCCAAATAGATGATTATACAATGAAAGACCAGACACTCACACACACCCTTGAAGGCTTCAACCACATCATAACTATGGGAAATGCAATATGCAAGGTGGCTTCTACTCCCATTGGCTTGAACAAAAGTAGAAGCCACCATGTGTAGTGTTGGAAAAAGTTCAGAGAAGAGCAACTAAAATTATCAAGGGGCTGGAGCAATTCCCCTATGAGGAAAGGGGAGCTGGGGTTGTTTAGCGGGGAGGGGAAGGCAAGTACGGGGTAACATGATAGAGGTGTACAAAATTAGGTATAGTGTGGAGAAAGGGAATAGTGAGACATTTTTCATCCTCTCTCGTAATACTAGAACCCAATGTGGTCATCCCATGAAGCTGATTGGTGGGAGACTGAGGACAGATAAATGGAAGGACTTCTTCACACAGCACACAGTTAAACTATGGAAGTCACTTCCACAGGATGTAGTGATGGCCACCAATTTGGATGGCTCTAAGGGGGGGGGGATTGGACACATTCATGGAGGATAAGGCTACAGGTCCTGATGGCTAAAAGTCTTCATGGCTATATGCTACCTCCTGAATCTGAGGCAGTATCCTTATATACACCAGCTGGTGGGGAACATGGGTGAAAGGGTGCTATTGCACTCATGTCCTGCTTGTGGGTTTCCCTGGGGCAGCTGGTTGACCACTGTGTGAACAGACTGCTGGACTAGATGGACCCTTGGTCTGATCCAGCAGGGCTCTTCTTAAGTTCTTATGATCAAGAACCCTGCTTTACCAGGGTTCCCAAATGCATGGAGGCTTCTATTCACAGTCAAGTGAACACCAGCAGGAGCCTCCTTCAGATCTCCTCATCAGGGCTGGCCCAAAACATGTTGCTGCCTGAGATGAAGGACAAGATGGTGCTCCTCCCATTCCATGTACAAAACCCTACTGGACTGGCAGTTGAACCTTTCTTCAACAGGTGACAATGGGACAGCATCCTCCACTACACCTGAGGACAGCATCTGCCACCTGAGACAACCACCTCACTCTGGCAATAGTAAGGCCAGCCCTGCTCCAGGAAGTCCACAAATAGGACAGGAAGGCAATTGCCCTCTCCCATTGTTTCCTCCCATCAACTGATATTCAGAAATATGAGCATGGAGGTCATGCATAGCCTATGGAAGAAATGGTTATGGTAGGGCTGGCCCTGCGCCTCATTCACCACCAGAAGGTTGTGGACTGAGCAGATGAGGATGTTGCAGGCCGGGCTTGCATGCACGCCCAAGTCCCCTCCCAAGTTTTAGCCTTCCCTTGAGCAGGCAGAATGACTGCATAGGGCTAGGAAGTAAGGTACACCCCATCATGCAGGTATTCTAAGAAAGTGACTCCTTTTCTGGAAGATAAAAGTGGGGTCCTTAAAAAAAATCTAGAAATAAAAATTAAGACACACACACATCTCATGACACAAGTATTTTCTGCTTCACTGGCCACTATGCAAGTGAAACACCAGCATTCTCTCACTCTTTCTCTCTCTCTTTCCAACAACCCTGTGGGTGTCAATGACAAAACTAATTAGCCATGTTCTCAGTTTATTAAAATCATAAATATTCTACTTTGGGCCCAGCCAGAGGGAGGAAGGTCAGAGGGAGGCGTGCATAAAATTCCCTGACTGATTAAACTCTCTATAAGGCACAGCAATATTTTACTGCTGCTGAACGGCTTGGCAGCGCGTGACACACTGGATATCTTTCTCCTCCATTCTCTGGCAATTATTTTACAGACTGCAGACAAATTGAATGGAGACAAAAGGGCTGAGTGGGAAGGACCATTGCCAGCAGAAATGTGCATCCCATCCTTTGATTAACTTCAGGGCAAAGGAACTCGGATAAATTTTGGCAATAACAATTGGGCTGCAGTGGGCTTTCTCTGAGCGTTTTGCCAGCTAAACACAACCTGTTCAGCTTTTTTATTTGAGCTGAAAGATGGACCACTCCTCATGCTCTTTAGAATTTCAGGGTGATTTAGGTGAGCTCTTCATATCCAGGCACATAGGTTTCTCCTGGATCCTTTCCTCTTCATTGTGCAAAAAAGGAGGTTTTAAGGACATAGGGACATATAAGGACTGACGGTCCACCTAGTCCAGCATTCTGTTCCCACCATCGCCAAACAGTTGCCCACGGGAAGCTCACAAGTAGGAATGTTGGAGGAATCCTAAACATTTAAATCATGACTTCAGATTTCTAGTCATCCAACCCAAGGATTACCCATGGATTACCTCCTGAATATATTAAAAGCGAGGAGGAGCTGAGGAACCTCATGACGAAGGTGAAAGAAGAAAGTGCAAAAGCTGGGTTGCAGTTAAACCTCAAAAAAACCAAGATTATGGCAATCAGCTTGATTGATAACTGGCAAAGAGAGGGAGAAAACGTGGAGGCAGTGACAGACTTTGTCTTTCTAGGTGCAAAGATTACTGCAGGCACTGACTGCAGCCAGGAAATCAGAAGACGTTTACTTCTGGGGAGGACAGCAATGACAAATCTTGATAAAATAGTGAAGAGCAGAGACATCACACTGACAACAAAGGTCCGCATAGTTAAAGCAATGGTCTTCCCCATAGTAACCTATGACTGTGAGAGCTGGACCATAAGGAAGGCTGAGCAAAGGAAGATAGGTGCTTTTGAACTGTGGTGCTGGAGGAAAATTCTGAGAGTGCCTTGGACTGCAAGAAGATCAGAGTCCATACTCCAGGAAATAAAGCCAGACTGCTCACTTGAGGGAATGATATTAAAGGCAAAACTGAAGTACTTTGTCCACATAATGAGAAGACAAGACACCCTGGAGAAGATGCTGATGCCAGGGAAAGTGGAAGGCAAAAGGAAGAGGGGGTGACCAAGGGCAAGGTGGATGGATGATATTCTGGAGGTGACGGACTCGACCTTGGGGGAGCTGGGAGTGGCGACGGCCAACAGGAAGCTCTGGCGTGGGCTGGTCCATGAAGTCACGAAGAGTCGGAAGAGTCGGAAGCGACTGACCAAATAAACAACAAACAACAAACAACCCACAGATTACGAATGATAACCCAAAAATTCCACACCAGGCCAGCATATTCCAAGTCACACAGAATTCTGCAGACTTGCAGACCATTTTTTAAAAACCTTCCAGAATTGTATGCAAAATTAGTTGTACAAAACTATAAAAGTTACTGGAAAATACTCTAATGTATATGCCATAAAAAAAAACCTCACAAAGTTTCATACATCTCTGATCTTTCTTCAGCCTCCACACTTTTGTGTGTGTGCTCCTCTTATTGATTTGTATGCTGAGCTAAGAAAAATACGCAAAATGTTAAGTGCCAGTGAAAGTTATGTAAATTGCGGCAGACTGTTTTTCAGATTTTTCAGAAAGGGGTGGAGGGGAATTCTGATTCTGTCAATGAGTAGATGACATCTGACAATCTATGAAACACTAGGGATGCTGGAGAAATCTGCTGTAGACTCAGACGAGGTTGGATTCTGAAGAATCTGACCTCCAGAGTCCACGGTGGAGGAGCTGCACTTACCTCTGAGTCTGGAGGAGTTCCCGGGGCGTGGCTCTCTGGCTCCCTATAAGACGTGATGTACTAATGGTGGCTGCCATTAGCTTATCACAGGAAAGTTACAGATGTAAATGGCATATTGTATGCCCTTTGCAGCCATAAAGCACTTACTTTGACCTAAATAGAGCTGTAAACAGCTGCAATTTAGGTCAAAGTTAGTGCTTTATGGCCGCAAATGGCATTCAATATAATATTTATGGCTGTATTTTTCCTGAGAAAGGCTAATGCCGGTCACCATTGGCGTATTGCATCTCAGAGGGAGCCAGAGAGCCACTCTGCCAACTCCGACAGTTGCGGCAGAGCTCTGGAGGATTCTGTGGGGCCCTAAGCAGCCTGAATTGCCCCTCCACAGACCGCCCCCCAGACTGGACAGTGGGGGGTTCGTACATCCCTACAAAACACACAGAGCACAGATCCAGCCATCCCTACCTACAACAACTAGGACATGAGTGCTGTAGAACCCTCCTGCTCATGTCCCCTAGCAACTGGTATTGAGAGGCACACTTTCCTGATGCTGGAGGTAATATATGTCAGGGTGGATACTGAGCCCATAGAATCCCAGAGTAGTTCTGATTCTGAGGAAGAGCAGTCGCTCCTGGGAGAGGAGCGCGTTCCTCTTTCCCAGGGCCCACAGCTGACGGAGATTCCTCCCACCAGCATTCCTAGATTAGAAAGCAGTCCAGGGAGTGACCGAGCAGAGATAGCAGACTTGGTGGATGCGCGACGCAGATGCAGAGAGCGGCGCCAGATGGAGGGTGCAGAAAGGAGGCGCAGTGCCCGGTTGGCGCGCAAACGACGGCTGCGCCCCAAGGATCCAAGGGAAAAGGGGAGGGACTCTCCCTAGTCCTTAAGTTCAGGGGTCTGCCAGTAATTCCCTTTCAAACGGGGACCAACTGTTTCAACTTAGGGCATAGGTACTCTGCTGCTCAGATCTAGTTGCTACCTGTAGAGTTGTTAAGTTGTAAAAGAAGAATAAAGCTTTGAAAGGAATCCGTTTGTCTGTGTCTGGACTTGGTTACTGGATTAGACTGAGAGAGGCCTCCAAGGAGCCCTTGACAATATATAGCCATCATGACTAGTAGCCATTGATATTCTCATCCTCCATGGGGTTTTTACAGTCCCTGTTGCTAACATGGCTAGGCTAAACAGTATGTATGATATGGTGTGGACTTCCCAGCATCTTCAGCAACAATTTCTTGGGAAGTTCTCCTATGCAGGGCCCATTCGTTTGATGACAGTGCTCTTACATGGGAAGCATTAAGTCCAGCAGAAGAATTTACCACTGGATCCGGCTCCCAAGAGCCCCTGTGCCACACTCTTTGCGTACTGTCAGCTTTGTAAATTAAATGGACCTTCAGTTTGATTTGTGATTATAGGTGGGCATCCCGATCCTATGTGTGAGTGTTCTTGGAAACAAGTCCCACCAAATACAATAGGACTTACAGATAAATATGCATGGGATTTACAGCACAATCCTATGCAAGTCTGCTCAGAAGGGGGCGTAGCTCAGTGTAGAGCACCTGCTCTTCATGCAGATATCCCAGCTTCAGTCCCAGCATCTGCTGCCAGTCAGTGTTGACAGTACTGGGCAAGATGGAGCAAAGGTCTGATTCAGTATAAGGCTGCTCCCTATGTTCCTATGTAAGTAATCCTTAGGCCAAGGTTACAAAATGTCAGGACCACAGGCCAAATCCAGCCCACCTGGGCTCCCAATCGGCCCCCTCCAGTGTTCCTCAGAGGACCACGCCCTCTTCCCTGGCACCTCCATCCCCCAACCACGGATCGTTTGGTGGTCTCTCTGCTTATGTGCAGCTTTTCCCCATTCTAGATGGTTGAAATCCCTCCCCTAAGGCTTTGTTACTGGCAAAATGAGAGTTAAACTAAAGTGTGGTAGTTTTAGTATTTTGGCTCTGTCCCTCTTGCCTTTGTTTTTGCTCCCTTTTGCTTTCAGCAAAGGGCCTGAGGACCTCCAATTTAGGGAGGCAGGCACTGCAGCCTCAGCCACTCACCAGGCCTGGCGTTCCGGGCAGGCCTACTCAAGGGTTAGCTGGTCTCCTCAGCTATAACAAGAGAACGCCAGAGCAGGGGAAGCGCGGATGGCATGGGATGGCACAGTCCCTCGTCCCGCTCCTCTGCTGCCACCTGTTGTTCACCCAGGCATCCAGTAGGACAACTACGTGCCCAGGAATTCATCCACATGGATAGGTTGTGTTTGCCAGGTTGGGAGGGTATTTTCATGCATCTAGTAGCTTAGCAGGCTATAGGACCACATCAGTACTAAAACCAAAACAAAAATGCATATGGCACAAGACCAGTTGGAAACCGCTCACAGAAAGCTGATGGGCATGAAAAGGAGAGTCAGAAAATATTATTTGTTTGTTTGTTTGTTTATTTAAAGCATGTATATCCCATCCTATCTCTCAGGGCGGCATACAGATAAAATCAATTTAGACAGTATAAAACAATAAATAATTTAAACAGCTAAAACATATTAAACCATTTTACCAATTTAAAATCCAAAACAATAAAACAGTTAAAACAGTGTGCTACTTTAGGGAATGGACTTAGCCCTCAAAGGCTTTGATAAAAAGCCATGTTTTAACTTGGCGTCAAAATGAAACCAGCATCTGTGCCAATAAGGCCTCCAAGGGGAGGGAATTCCACAACTGGAGTGCCACAGCAGAAAAGATCCTCTCCCACATCTCACCACAGTGTATGTCTTGCACTGTTAGGATGCAGAGGAGGGCCCCTCCAACAAATCTCAATCCTCGGGCAGGCATATATAGGGGGAGGCACTCCCTCAAACATCAAGGTCCCAAGCCACTTCGGGCTTTAAATGTCATCACTAGCACCTTGAATTCTGACCAGAAGCATATCAGCAGCCAGTGCAATTCCTTTAAGACTGGTGTTATGTGAGCTTTGCGAGATTTTCTGGTCAACAGTCTAGCTGCTGCATTTTGCACTAGCTGCAGCTTCTGGGTTGTCTTCAAGGGCAGCCCCACATAAAGTGCATTGCAGTAGTCTAATTGGGAAGTTACTAGTGCATGCACTACTGTGGCTAGGTTATCCCTGTCCAGGAAAGGCCATAGCTGGCGGATCAGCCAAAGCTGGCCCCAAGCACTCCAGGCAATGGAGTCCACCTGGGGCTCCAGTGACAGGGATGGATCAAGGAGTCCTCCCAAGCTACACACCTGCTCCTTCAGGGGGAGTGCAACCTCATCCAGGACAGGTTGCTTACCTAGGGATGGCAGAGAATTCCGCCACGGACTCCAATGAGGCTGGATTCTTTAGAATCTGCCCCCCTAGAGTCTGTGGCGGTACGGACCACTCCCCTCTGCCACCCCGTGAAATTCTCCCCAGATGGACCCTACCTGCCGCCGGCTGGTCTGGTCCGTCCACTGCCATCTGCTGCCCCAGACTGCAGCCGCAAATGGCGTCCGGTGTAGGGGATGCCATTTGCGTCCCTGCTCTTTGCCCTGATAGGTTATGTAAATATTTACATAGCCTATCACGGCTAAAGCAGGGACGCAAATGACGTCCGCTACGCCGGACACCATTTGCAGCCACAGACCAGCAGACTAGAGGGACGGATCACCTCCCCACCACCGCGGACGCCTCGAACTGGAATGGTGAGTGGGGTTCGTACACCCCTACACTTGCCCAATTCCCAGACTCAGGAACCACCAATCCACAAACCTTCCATCTGGCTAACCTTCCAAGCATGCCAACAGTGGACATGGCCAAA
This sequence comes from Heloderma suspectum, assembly GCF_057233095.1. Lineage (NCBI taxonomy): Eukaryota > Metazoa > Chordata > Lepidosauria > Squamata > Helodermatidae > Heloderma > Heloderma suspectum. The sequence goes on along the minus strand of NC_139465.1, from coordinate 6,953,217 downwards.
GCTCTCTCTCACTCTCTCATATACACACACACACACACACCCCTTCACACACACTGATGGTAAACTACAATCCTATAAACTGTTATCTGGGTCTTTTGAATTCTGTAGAATTTACTTCTGTCTAAACATGCATAGGATTGTGCTGTTCATTGATTAATCACCCTCATCCTTTACAAAGTAATATGGGATTAGGGATGTTGGAGAAATCTGCAATGGAATCAAATGAGTTCAGATTTCTGTGAATCTGACCTGTGGATCCTGCAGTGGACCAGCTTTTCCCAAATTGCGCAGATTCCACAGACTTGCAGACTTTGTCCTTTTTTTTTTCTTCTTTTTTTTTTTTTTACTGTCCAGAATTTTATACACATTTAGTCATAGAAAAAGACATAATTAAAAAAAAAAAAAAACTGGCTGAAAATCTGCATTTTCCCCCTTAGGCTAAAGCATGAAAACACACATTTTGGGAGGACCTAAACATTTTTTCAAGTGTGAATTTGCACTAATGTGAATTTGTGGAAATACAGGAAATTGGGGGGGGGGGAAACGGATTCCGTCAGTGAATGGAGGACAGAATGAAAAGCCCCTGACAATCTGTGAAATGCAGATGGAACAGATTTTACAAAACCCATACATCCCTCTATGGGTTGTTTGAAGACTTTAACATACGTGAACTCTGTGATCTTGGCAACAACCTTGTAAAACAGGACACTGTTATCTCCCCCATTTTGCAGAGAGGATGACTGAGGCTGAAAGAGAACAGCTTGCCTAAGGTCTGCTAGTGGGTTAGGGGAGAACTCCCAGTTATAGCTCGTGCTCTTACCCATTCTGCTTCAGCAGATCTGAATTGCCCTAATTAATTGATCCAAGCTTATACCCCCAAATGGGGCATAAGACCCTCTCGTCAGAATGCACCATCTGATTCTGGGGATGGCCTGCTAACAACAACAACAACAAAAAGTGTTTGAATCCTTCCTCAACAGAGAAGAATGTGAGGTTGTATCAATGCATGGTGTGTTGTTCACGGGATGTTGAGGGAGGACAGGCTGATGCAATCTGGTACTCATTGTCTGGTAATAGCTTAATTATCTCAAGGGGGGAATTCAGAGTGGTTGTGTGCCTGATGAACCATGAAATTGTCACAGCTCAAAGGAGCCATTTATCACTGGGCCTTTTTGAGTGAGAGGGGACAGGTCCAACGTGGGAGAGGTGTAGCGAGGTATTTGTGCTGATTCGGTCCCCCGTGGAATGCATTCTGAAGGATCTGTCCATGTTGAACCTTTCAAACAGGCAGTGAACCCTGGAAGAGGAAGGGGGCAGGAAAGCATTTCAGGAGGGATTTCAACGTGCCTGGATTCGCTGAAATGGAAGGCCCGGAAGCCTGAAGAATACATTAGGAACTTTGCCTTAGGAGATTGGTGGAGATCTTGACTCTTCCTCCTCGACAGAGAGGGATTGTTGTTGGCTGATCCCATTAAGTTTAAATTCCACCAAGCTGGTTGTGTTGGGGCTGGTTGTGTTTAAGGATGTGGGAGAAATTTGTTCAGCCCACATTTTAATGCAAATTTACCAAACTGCGGACTTTTGAACCACTATGCAAACCAAAACTCCATTACCCTTCAAAACTCGCAATTCTCCAAATGTTGCAATGGAGTTCTCCAATCAAGCAGGGATGTTCGAGGAATCCTCCACAGACCCCAATGAGGCCAGATTCTATTGAATTCGGTCCTCCGAAGTCCATGGAGGATCGGATCTCCTACCTCCGCCTCCCCGCGAAGTCCCTCCCCAGCCAGATCCTGCCTGCTGCCGGCTCTGAAGCCCCAGTGATACAGCCACCATTGCTAGCTGGACTGGACTGGCTGGCTGGACTGACGGACTGTGGACACAAATGGCATCCGCTATGCCATTTGCATCCCTGCTCTTTGATGTGATAGGCTATGTAAATCTTTACGTAGCCTATTACATGAAAAAACAGGGACGCAAATGGCGTATTCCTCCCTGTTCCTTCACGCGTAGCAGACGCCATTTGCGTCCACAGTCTGTCAGTCCAGCCAGCGATACGGCAATGGCGGCCATATCGCTGGGGCTTCGGAGCTGGCTGGCAGCTCCGCAGAGTCAACACAGAGCAGAGCCGGCCAGCGAGGATTCCAGGGGGGAGGAACGGATCGCCTCCCCCCCCCAGCAGACCCCCATGGACAGCAAGGTAAGGGATCTGTACATCCCTAGGTGCAATCCTATCTAGATAGGTGGCCACCTCTGAACATGGAGGTGACCGCCTATCCAAAGCAGGGCAAGAGAAGCAGGGAGGGGATCATTCCCTCTGCACTTCTCCTGCCCTGCCTTTTCTGCTAGATAGCCGATTGCAGCTGTCTAGCCACAGGAGCATGGAGCGGGGGAGGAGGCTGCTGTATGACACATTGCATGTGTCATACAGGCAGCTACAATCTCCCCACCCCAGAATGCCCCCAGACATGCTGGTGGCAGTGCCCCCGCTACAGAATGCCCTCCCCAGAGAGGCTCACTTGACATTTTATTTCTGTGCCAGTAAAGAAATTACTATTACCCCAGCCTTTCTGAGCCCATCTAGCTCACTTACTGGTGATATGTGGGGATGGGCAATGGAGAAGCCATAGGATTCTGCAGATCTTAACCTCTTTCTCCCCTCCCTTCCCCACCCACCAGAATGCCCCCTGTTCGGCCTCTACAAGGTCACTGCAAAACAGCTGGTGTGATTCCTTCTTTGACAGCTACAAGGGGGTGTGGGAGGTGAGAAGGAGTTGATGTCAAATCCCCCCTTCCAAGGAGGAGTTGAAGGAGTGTCTATGGCCTTGGAAGGGGAAATCCAAAATATCCTATGGTCCCTGGGACACTCTCTGAGTGGGATGACTGAAAATTTGGGGGTGGGGGTGGGAATCTGTGTACTACTTTATTGTGCATGTTTCAAAGCTCACAGTCGATTCCAAACTTAAGAGCAGTTTCATAATACATTGATCCAGACTCCCTACAAAGATGACAATTGCGAACAGACGACTTTCAACCAAAAAGGTGACTAATTATGTGACTGAATGGCATCACTAGATATAGCTACTGAGGTTTTTGCTTGCTAGTGTGTTACCTGGCTTATAAGTCATCCAGGACAAGGTGTAGCCCAACATGCTCTCTGACATCTTCCTCAAAATTCTGTTCCTTTCCCACCCACCTCCCACTCCCCCTTCCCCCCTACAGATTAACAAGATCACCAAATCTGTCAATGTAGAGAAAGCTGCTGGACATAGAATTGCTGGATCTCAAACAATAGCCTGAAGTCTGAAGGTTTTTGTCTCCACAAGAACTAAATATCAAACTGGGGGGGAACAGAAGCAAGGAGAAGGAAATTTTTGGGTGGGCTTATAATGCTTTTGCTAACCACTCCAGCCCCACTTCCACCAGGTTCCACTTCCTCGTCCACCAGGTGCAATCCCCCATATCACCACTAGGCTCCATCCCCTGACCTATGAGGCACTAGTCCTTAGCTTCCAGACTCCGCCCCCTGAGTCTTAGGGTCTGCACCTCAGGGGACCTGCCAAGTTTTGTTTCACATAAAAGCGCTATTAAATGTGACTCCATTTCCAGGGATTGCTGCTTTGTTTGTGCAAACCTGTCCTTGCCAAAGCCCCCCTTGTGAATCTATGGCTAAGCTTGGATTTGAACCCAGGTTGATGTCCAGCTTTTGACACAGCTTCTGTGCCTGAAGGCTAATTGGTATGTTACTCTCTCTTTTTTAGCAGTATGTCTGCATTGCTTTAAGTCAGGGGAGCAGAAGCATAATGGGGGGGGGGGTGAATTGCCCCCTCAGGCTTTCTGTGATCCAGATCACCTGCCCATTCTAGCATTTCTTCATGCTGCACAGAGAAAGGGACTCAGCTGGCACCAGGAGTATGAGGTGAAATGTAGCAACGTTGAAGTGGCCCACTTGTGTTGGCTACCTGTATATTTCCGAGCCAGATCCAAGGTACTGGTTTTAACTTATGAAGCCTTATAGGGCTCTGGACCACAATACCGGATGGAATGCCTCTCCCGACATGAACCTACCTGGACACTATGATCAACATTTGGGGCCTTCCTTGGAGAGCCTCTTCTGAGGGAGGTTTGGAAGGTGGCAACAAGGGATATGGCCTTTTCAGTGGTGGCCCCCAACTATTGAATGAGCTCCCCACTGAGATCCGCCTGGCGCCAACACTGTCATCTTTTCAGTGCCAGGGTGAAACTGCCCTCTGCACACAGGCATTTAATGGCATGTGATGGGCACTGATGTCAGCTGTCCTGAACAGGTTTGTTATTGAAATTTACTGGAATTGTTTTTAGCTATTTAAATTGTTTCTAAATTCTGTACGCTCAACCATTTATAGACTATCTTTTATTACAGCATTGTAATGTTGCATAATGCTTTACGGTTGTAGTTTTTGTTTTCTGTGTGTGAATCATTGTGAACCGCCCACAGATCTTCAGCTATTGGGCGGTATAGGAATGAAATAAAAACAAATAACTGAGGCAAGCTCATGCTTGCAAAGAAATGTGCCATGCACGTCCAGTCATAATAGGGTTCCAGAATAGACCATGGCTCCCTTCTGGGTATACTTTTGGAGCGTTTGCCTGCGTTTGCATTGCATCCTGTGTGAAAATGCCCTGCAGGAGGCCAGATCATGAAAAGATCCTTGTATGTATGTGTGTGTGTGTGCGTGCGTGCGTGCGCGCGCGTGCGTGTGTGTGTGTGTGTGTGTGTGTGTATATATATATATATATATATATATATATATATCCTGTTTGTTTACAGTGTTCATAGCACAAGACACGAGCTGGATCTGCCGGCTCATTCATTTCTATGCCAAGCCTGTTCCGTGTGATTGTTTTGGCCGGGGGTGACGGAGGAGCCGGCGACACCACCACTGGGCTCTCTCCAGGCCAGCTTTGCTTAAAAGCAGCCAGTGGGAAGGAACAGCCAAGTCGGACAAGCAGACACTTGGCAAGAAGCTCCGGGAGGAAAACAAACACTTTTCCATGGGCTATTTTAACATACCAAACGGGCTTGAAAACAAGGATTGGTTGGGATGGGCTTGTGCTAACAAGGCAGGAAGCACCGCTACCCAGTGTGCCTAATTAAGAGGGATATGTGAAAACCAAACACCTCTCACTTTCTCATCACGTCCCACATTACTTTTATTATTATATTTAAAGCAACATTTCTCACAGTCCCATGCATTTCATCAGAACATTAAGGCCTTTCTTTCATATATTCAGCTCTTTAATTTTGAAGCTCAGCGTTTTATATGTGGTAGACAACCCCCATCCATGCACCTGAATATCTGATTAGTTATTATTTACTTTATTTTATATCCCACCTTTCTTCCATGGTGGAACTCAAGGTGCCTACAGGTGGTCTGTCCTCCAAGCACTGACCAGACCCAGACCAGCTTAGCTTCAGCAAGGTGGCTGCCTCATGGGCCTTCAGACAGACCATGCCTGGGACCAGATGGATGCCACACCTGCTTGGCTTTGGAAACAACACTGGAAACAGCATCAGTTACGATGTTTGGGGCTTTTTAGCTTTGTGGGGGAAGCAAATAAAGGAGGACAAGATAGAGTCATATGAAAGTATGCATGATGTGGAGAAGGTGGCTGAGGAGAACATTTTCCCCCTCTCTCATAATGGGGTCATCCAATGAAACTGAGCATTGGGAGGTGGAGGACAGATAAAAGGAAATATTCTATCACATAATCAGCCTGTGGGATTTGCTAGCACAAGATGCAGAGATGGCCACCAACTTGGATGGCTTTGAAAGATTTTAGATAAATTCATGGAGGATAAGGTTATCAATGACCACTAGTCATGATGGCTATATATTACCTCCAGTAGCCAAGACAGCATGCCTCTGTGTGCCAGTTGCTGGAGAACATGGGTTGGAGGGTAGTGTTGCACTCATGTTCTACTTGTGGGCTCTGTGAGGGAAAGAGGGGGCCCCAAGTAGGTAGACTTTCCCTCACTGGCTTCTCCTTCTCACAGAGCAGTTGGTCTTCCCTCATGCCTACTTCCATATAGACCTGCTGAACACTGCGGTCATCTTCAGAGATCTTCCTGCTTGTACCACATCTTGAAGATGCTCATCTGGCAACAACCAGGAGCAGAGCTTTCTCTATGGTGGCATCTGTGCTCTGGAATAGCCTTCCCTCAGAAATAAAACATGTGCTGACATTGATACAGTTTCAGCACATGCTGAAGGTAAAGGTCTTCATGGAGCTCCTTAGCATGAGAAGCTCACATGTGGAGGCCTTTCCCTTATGAAACCATTAACTGGACATGCTGGGGACTAAACCCATGCTTTGCCTTCTGCAAGCAAGGCACATGCTCTGCAACTGAGCCATGGCCTTCTTCTTACTGTGCACATCTGTTGCCGCACACAGGCTTTCACTTATGGGATACCACTGGTAATGCTCAAAAAGTGTCACCCAGAGTGTTGAGCCAAACTCAAACTGACTTTTTGTTTCTTAATTTTATTAATCTCTCTCCAAATGCTTGAGGCAGCTTTGGGACGGCATGCACAAATGTTATGTACGCACTCTCTTTTCGTCCAAGTTGGTTGTACGCATTTACCACCTTGGACAAGGATTGGCTTACTGTGAGCCACAATTATGCTGCCCACCTCTCAAATCACCCTAAATAAAATAAACTCTTCAATTAATTTGCACCCCACTGCTCAGATCATGATTAACCCTTCCGTCTCTAGGTGCAGTCAGTTAACATGAGATAAAGCAGCAAATTGTCCCATAAGTGCCAAGCACCCTGATGTCCATTAAAGTAGGAAGTGAATTTGAACCCACGTCCCTCAGATCCTGACATATTGACCTCTAAAAACAAGCCAACTAGTACCAACAGAGAAGCTCATGGATCTGGTTTCCATCCTACGAGGTCTTTGGCTGTTTTAAAAAGCCCCACTCATTACATCTGATTTGGAGGCTATGGCTCGAAGGGCACACACACACACACCTATCAAAGTTTACGGAAGGGTAAACAAGCCAAGGCAACCACAAACCTTCTAAACAAACATGCTTTTATGAGAGGCGTGCCAAGCTCCCAGTCAACAGCACAAATAGCTGGCGAGCAGTGTTGGCTATTGCTGGGTTAAAGGTGGAAATGCACCTCAGCATGTGGAATCTCCCCCACCCTGAATGTTGCTGATTGCCGGAATTTCTCTGTGGAACCAGAACCAATGGATCCAACAGGGGGAGCTACAGGTAGGGATGACGAAGGTATTCACTCAGTTCATTCAGATACCTAATGTTGCACTTTTGAATCACTACGTGAACTGAAACTCAGTTCTCCCTCAAAATTTGCACTTCTCTGAATTTTGCAGTGGCATTCTCCAATCAAAATATCTGTACAGAAATGCATACATTAGGGGAAATCATATTAAAAAATGAATTATATTAGGGAAATTGCTTGCAAAAATGTGCATATTAGGCAAACTGTATACAAAAATGCATGCGTTGGGAGACACGTGCAGAAAAATGCTTATGAATTTTCATGTGAACTGGGCAGGGGGGATTACAGTTCAGGATGAACCAAAGTTAAGATTGCAAAAATGGGAAGCGAGAGAAACCAAAATTGACAGATTCATCCATCCCTAGCCACAGATAAGCTAGAAGTGTAGAAGGAAAAGTGTAGGGGGTACTGTTTTTGGAATTTACTCCCAAAAGATGGAAGGGGCATGTTCATGAGACACAGAGACACACACACACACACACACACACACAGAGTAAACTGGGCTGGACAGCCATCTGTCAGGGTTGCTCTGACTTGGATTCCTGCATTGAGCAGGAGGTTGGACTCGATGGTCTTGTACGCCCCTTCCAACCCTACTGTTCTATGATTCTATGATCCATTGAAGATGAAACTGGACAGCCAGCTTTCAGGGATGCTTTGACTTGGATTCCCGCATTGAGCAGGGGTCTTGTAGGCCACTTCCAACCCTACTGTTCTATGATTCTATGATCCATTCAGGATGAAACTGGTCAGCCATCTATCAGAGTTAGGGATGTTCTGACTTGGATTCCTGCATTGAGCAGGGGGTTGGACTCGATGATCTTGTAGGCCCCTTCCAACCCTACTATTCTATGATTCTGTGATCCATTCAGGATGAAACTGGACAGCCATCTATCAGGTTTAGGGATGTTCTGACTTGGATTCCTGCATTGAGCAGGAGGTTGGACTCGATGGTCTTGTAGGCCACTTCCAACCCTACTGTTCTATGATTCTATGATCCATTGAAGATGAAACTGGACAGCCATCTTTCAGGGATGCTTTGACTTGGATTCCCGCATTGAGCAGGGGTCTTGTAGGCCCCTTCCAACCCTACTGTTCTATGATTCTATTCATGTGAGAGCCCACTGGCCATGCTCCTGGTGTCTGCAGATTCAGCATTAGTGCAAAACATCTGTATGTGCCTATGGCTATCGATGGGCAAACTTACTCCATATGCATCTGTTATTTCCTCGGAAAATAACAAATTCATTCGTGTAGTCTGAGATGGGAGTTCTCCTTTAATTCAATATCTCTTTCTGTGTGCATGACTGTTTGCACATGTACAACATCAAACTGCATCTTGGGACCTGCAGTTTGGGATTGTGTCGCACATTATGATGCCATGCATCACCACGTCATGTGGCCCCTTTTGGATGAGTTGTTTTTGCATGGCCTTTTTACACAATGTTTACTTGCCATTGCCAATAGATTCAATCAATACAACCTGTGCTGCTGAGTCATCCTCACAGTTCCAGAGCTGCCACAGCAAGTGCAAAAGACTCAAAGTGGACACCTCGCTGGAGGACACAGGCTGGTGTTAAGGGTGTTAATCCAACAAACTCAGCACACATGAAAAAATGCTATGACTGAGATGCAGACTGCGCATGCTCTAAAGCTCCCAATCTATTCTGAAATTAATACCAATTTTGTAAGGCAGCGATCTACGTTTGTGACAAAGCTGAGTATTACGAACGCATGGGGTTTGACCAGTGAGCCAGCTAAATACAACTTATGACGTCGGGGAAATCTGCAGTGGTATCAAATTAGTTCAGATTTCTATGAATCCAACCTGCAGATTCCATAGCAGATCAGCTTTTCAGGAGTCACACGGATTCCGTGGATTTGTGGTCCATTGTTGTTGCTGTTGTTGTTTTACTTTCTGGAGTTTTACACAAATTTAGTCACAGAAAAATATGTAATTAAAAAAAAAAAAAACCAGCTGAAAATGTACATTTACCCTGTGCGCTAAAGGATGAAAATGTGCATTTTGGAGGGATTTGCACATTTTGGGGAGAATCTGTGCATTTGGGGAGATGTGTGCATTTTCACTAGGGTGAATTTGTGCAAATGCAGATTTGCACAGATTTAGGAAATTGGAAAAAAGAGATTCAGCCAATGAGTGGACAGTGGAATGAAAGGCACCTGTCATTCTACAAAATGCAGACAGAATTTGTTGTTGTTCAGTCGTTCAGTCGTGTCCGACTCTTTGTGACCCCATAGACAATAGTACGCCAGGCCTTCCTGTCCTCCGCTCTCTCCCGGAGTTGCTAAAGTTCATATTCATTGCATCGGTGATGCTATCTAGCCATCTCATCCTCTGCCGTCCCCTTCTCCTTTTGCCTTCAATCTTTCCCAGCATCAGGGTCTTTTCCACAGAGTTTTCTCTTCGCATTAGGTGGCCAAAATATTTGAGCTTCCGCTTCAGTATCTGTCCTTCCAATGAGCAGTCAGGGTTGATTTCCTTTAGGACTGACTGATTTGACCTCTTTGCAGTCCAGGGGACTCATAAGAGTCTTCTCCAGCACCACAGTTCGAAAGCATCAATTCTTTGGCGCTCAGCCTTCCTTCTAGTCCAGCTCTCACAGCCATACGTTGCTACTGGGAAAACCATAGCTTTGATTATGCGGACCTTTGTCAGCAAGGTGATGTCTCTGCTTCTTACTATGTTGTCTAGGTTTGCCATAGCTTTCATCCCAAGGAGCAAGCCTCTTTTAATTTCATGGCTACAGTCACCATCTGCGGTGATCTTGGAGCCCAAGAAAATAAAATCTGTCACTGCTTCCATTTCTTCCCCTTCTATATGCCAGGAAATGATGAGGCCAGATGCCATGATCTGAGTTTTGTTAATGTTGAGTTTCAAACCAGCTTTTGCACTCTCCACTTTCACCCTCAACAAGAGGCTCTTGAGATCCTCTTCGCTTTCTGCCATTAGGGTGGTATCGTCTGCGTATCGGAGGTTGTTGATAACTCTCCCGGCAATCTTAATTCCGACCTGTGATTCATCCAACCCGGTGTTTCTCATGATGTACTCTGCATATAAGTTAAATAAGCAGGCGACAATATGCAGCCTTGTCGTACTCCTTTCCCAATTTGGAACCAGTTGGTTGTTCCATGTCTGGTACTTACTGTTGCTTCTTGGCCTTCGTACAGGTTTCTCAGGAGATAAGTAAGGTGGTCTGGTACTCCCATCTCTTTCAGAGTTTGCCACAGTTTGTTGTGATCCACACAATCAAAGGCTTTAGCATAGTCAATGAAGCAGAAATAGACTTTTTTCTGGAATTCTCTTGCTTTCTCCATGATCCAGTGAATGTTGGCGATTTGATCTCTAGTTCCTCTGCCTCTTCGAAACCCAGCTTGTACTTCCGGTAGTTCTCAGTTCACATACTGCTGAAGCCTAGCTTGTAGGATTTGGGGCATAACCTTGCTGGCATGTGAAATGAGCGCAACTGTACGGTAGTTTGAACACTCTTTGGCATTGCCCTTCTTTGGAACTGGAATGTAAACTGACCTTTTCCAGTCTTGTGGCCACTGTTGAGTGTTCCAAATTTGTTGGCATATTGAGTGCAGCACTTTAACAGCATCATCTTTTAGGATCTTAAATAGCTCCACTGGAATACTGTCATCTCTGCTAGCTTTGTTGTTAATAATGCTTCCTAAGGCTCACTTGACTTCACTTTCTAGGATGTCCAGCTCAAATCCATACATCCCTATTACAACATTTGGTGATATCACAACATTTGGTAGTATACAGCCATAATTACAACATTTGGTGGCTCCTCTATGCCACAAGGAACCTTGCTTGTCAAGGGGTCCTGACAGTGTGAAGTTGCTGCACACATCTTTGGCCTATTTCATACTCACACTGAATGTGCAGCCACCAGGTGAAGTGATCAGCAGGTGCAACAATTGGCAGCATGGACAGCGGGCATGATCTTGCTCTCACTGAATGCATGGGAGGGGGTCATGTGGAACATAGGAACATGGCTTATACTGAGTTTTTGTTCTCAGTCACACACACACACAAATCCACTCTTGGTTTCCTCCCCAGGCTTTCTTCCATCTCTGCAACCTAATTTGGAGGGAGAGGAGAGAAGCTGTTTTCTTGTTGATCTTGCTAAACAACTGAGTGTCAGAAACCCTTCATGATTAACTGCAGATCACCCAGAGATCTACCAGTAGATCCCAATCCACCTTCTGACCAAGCCTGCATTTGAGCACAAGCAACCACCAAAGTGAGCTTCCGGGATTAGTTCTCAAATTATTTAGCTGCAATAAAATTCAGTGAAAATAAGAACCAAAAGCAACAAATAAACACAAATGAAATAAAACTAAGAATTATCAAATATTCCTGCACATGAGGGCATTTTCAGGAAATACCATCCAAAGACATTAAGCCATACCATTTTTGGCCCCAATGCTCTATCCCAAAGGTGAGAAAATAAACCTTCTGTGCTGAGTTTGAGCAGGGGGGGTTGGTGGTCCTTTATAGATGGCTAATGATTTCTGCAAATTCCTTTTCACACTGCAGCAGCTCATCCTGTTTAAAATAAAAAATAAAAAAGCCTGCCAACCCTCCATGCGCCAAGGGGGGAAAATTTTAATAAAAGTTCCTTCAGTCTCAGGAAATGAAGCTTTTGCCTCTGCAAGTTCCTTTGGGAAGAAATGTTCCATTGTGCCAAACACAAAAGCAGGACTGCAGAAGAATGGTGCTCACTCCTCCTGTAATGTACCAGGACTTGACTGGCAGGATCTGCCTTTCCATCAAAGCTGGGGCAGAGATGCTGACGTTTCATTGATTTGAGTGTTTCACCATTTGTTTTGACATCAAAAGAAAAAGGAAACGGAAACGGAAAAGGAAAAGGAAAAGAAAAAGAAGAAAAAGAAAAGAAAAACTCTCATGTCAGTCAATGGTCCGTGCCTCATTGCATTCTTCATATTGCAGCAATCACATCATGGAGGAATGGGTTTGGTTAGTCTTTTTGTGTTCCTGACAGCAACCAATAACTGTCTAATAGCAACCACAACAGGCAATCCTTACCATCAAGATTGCCATCATTACTACATCAAGGGACGGTGTCGTTCAGTGGTAAAGCACATTGCCCCCCACACCCACACCAGAATGAAGATAACAGCCCAGAATTATGGGTGAAAGAGCCACAACTTAATTAAACTAACCTGAATCTACAATGAGGCAAAATAAGATGCTGAAAAAGCGCAGGCCCCAACTAAACTTGGGAGATGTCTGTCAGCATTTTATTACCTTCCTCTGGGTGATACTGCCCCGTCTCGAAGCTCATGCTCAACTAGTGGCTGAACCAAGTTTTTCATTATTGTGCACCATGAAGGTGGATCGAGGAGCCCATGTTTGCTCCATCCCACCCATGCTGGTCAGCATTCAATATGCTGGATTCTGCATGAGCCATGGGCTGCCCTGTTCTTCCACACTCTTGAGCTAGCTGGCCATGAAAGGTAGATTTCCATGAAAGGAATTGCCAACGCTTCATGCTCCAGGTCAATGCCAATGTCAAGCGAAGGCATGATTGGGCATCTGCCAAGGGTCCACAGTTCAGCAGGGGCCAACTGACAAGAGCCCACTGGACTTGCTCTACCTCTTCATGCTTGCAACCTCGTTGTTCATCTGTCTTTTGCTCTGGACCAGTCAATGCAGGTAGCAAGAAAGAGGAGCAGTACATGCCACTGCCTACTTGCTCACTGGTTCTCTGTCATTTGGACTAGCATAAGGAAACGTTGTATACATACATTCCAGGATTGCTGGCCTTGTGCGTTAAACTCAGGATTATTGAGAAATCTCACAAGTAAAGAGATTTCAGGAAATTGAAGAGGATTTTTTTAAAACCCCTCTGGTCCTAAAAATTCTTCCTGATGCCAGTTTTGGCACAGGGTTCAGTCTACTCAAGTTCTCCTAATGATATCCTTCCAGGGGTAACACTAGGCTTGTTTGATTTGGAACACATGTCCTGCAAGCTGGTATGCGGTGTGGTTTGGGGCCGAGCTAAATCTACCCATACAGTCGCTGCATTATGAAGGCCTTTTATCAATCCAGTTTGCCTCTCCCCTAGCTCCCACCCCACCCTGCGAGCATCCATAGGGCACTGCGAGAAAATTATAGGGTAAGGAACGCCTCATCTCACACCCAGATGTTGACATTATCAAAGACGGCAGCCCAATGGAGAACTCAGGAAGGGAGTCGATGGATTGCTCTTTGATTGGGAAGATCAAAAGCAAACAGCGGGTGTTAAGTTGTCAAGCAATTCATAATTCTGATGTTACATGTCTCTCCTTGCATATTTAGGTACTTTCATCTCCCTCATCACTCTGAAAGTGTGTTGCCCCTTTTAAAATCCCTACAGCAGCTTCCTTTCCATTCTCACATCAAGCACAAGCCCCTCATTCTGACCTCCAAAGCCCTCCATCTTCTTGCTTCCCTTATTTCTCTATTCTATGTAGTGGTGGAGTAGTGGAACCAGGGCTCACAGGGTTGCAGCACCAGGACTTTTTGATGAGCAGGGATGATGATGCCATCTGCCCACTTCCTCAGGCTTCCCCATTTCCTCTGGGCTTAACTGCCATCCTCAATGTAGCTGAGGGAAAATGGATTTCCCCAGCAGCCATCTATCATTGTGAGCTATCCCTGTTGTAAAGCAAAGCATTTCACCCGTATCAGCCTGCTTGCATGTTAAGATCCACAAGAGAGGCCCTTCTTATTTGCCCACCTGCAAGAACAGTTAGGTGGGCGACCACATCTGAGAGGGCCTTCTCTGCAGGGGCCCCCTCACCTCTGGAATAAGTTGCCATTGGGGGATCTGCCATGCTTCATCAAGGCCTTTTAAGAGGGCCTTGAAAACATATTATTTTACTCTGGCCTTCCCCTGATATGATTGCTGGTTCTGTTGTTGGATTTTATCATGGTTTTCATTGTGTTTTTACTGTCTTATATTGTTCTATGTGTTTTGTTGTTGTATGCCACCTTGGGAGGGCTTCTGCCCTGAAAGGTGACCAAGAAATATTTCAAATACATACATAAAATTTGGGGGTGGCTTGGACTTAAATGGGCAATTAAGACCCACTAGCTTTACAAAAGACCTGCTTCTAGTGATGAAAAGCGGTAGAATTGCATGTTTGGAATAATAGGAGAACTTGATTTGATCACGGGTTATAGACTACTGCAACAGCCGCTTGTACTACTGTTTGGATATGTTAAAGACCTGGTCTTATCCGGCAGTATGGAAATGTTCCAACATTTACTTTCAGCAGCTCAGTTAACAATATCCTGTAATTTGCGGGGGGGGGGGAGTGCGAGCCCTGACCCTGGATGAATGGCTGATCAAAACTTGGGATATAGTGTCTATGGTAAAAATTACAAATTTGATCAGAGGGAGGGAGGGAGGGCGGGCAGACAGTTATGTGAGTCTTTCACTGAAAAATGGACCTTCTTTATTATGTACTGGTCTAATAAAGTGCAAGAAAGTGTTAATCCACATTCTCTATTAGGGGTATTACGAGGCTGTATAGATTTTACCTTATACCTGACCAGTAGGTTAAAAAAAAATCCTTTACTTGTAAAATGGATCATGAATTATCATTTGCGGATCGTTTGTATGATCCAATACTTGTAACATTTGTAAAGATGATTGATAGATAGATACAGATAGATAGATAGATAGATAGATAGATAGATAGATAGATAGATAGATAGACAGACAGACAGACAGACAGACAGAAAATAATAGTAACATAAAATAAAATTATACACAGAGCTGCATGTTTGAACTCTCTTTGGAGTCATGGCTATGGGGACTGTCATGCTGAGTGTCTGCACTTCAGAACTGACCACTGCACCATTCTTCTGATATCCTGACACTTCCCTGCCCATGACATTCACTCCCCCAGCTCCACCAGTCTCAGCCATCGAAGTGTTTTATCCTCCCTTAAATGAGCCCACCCTTCATCCCTTGCTGTCCTTTAAGACTGGAACAATCCCTCAAGACACCTGCTTGATGCCACTTCTTCTCCTTCAAATCCCTCCTCAAAACTCACCTTTTCCATGCAGCCTTTGATACAACCCATTAGTGCCCAGCCCGTGCTATGATTAAGCCTATGTACATGAAACCAAAACAATTGCACATTCTTCCCCTGGTTACCCCTTTCTTCATCTACCTTCCTCTGTTCTCTTCCCTGCATTGAATTTTAAATTGTAAGCTCCTTGGGACTTAATTTAGCTCAGGGATGCACAACATTCAGGATCTAAAATGGCCTAGCTGCACCATACAGCCCCGCTGTCTGACATCACTGCTTTTGCACCACCATCAGCAGTGAGGAAGCAGCAGTGCTGATGGGGGGATTCAGCGGGGGTGGGGGGTTGCCACACAACAAGCATCCAGGGGGTTGCACGCAACCTGTGGGCCATGAGCTGTGCATGCCTGATATAGATGGTAAACCTCTGGGGCAAAGACCTTTTCTCTTGTACTTTGTAGAGCAAATAATATATAATATATAAAAACATGTAAAGAAGCAGGAGGAGAAAGCCCTAAGCTCTGAAACGCAAGAAATATCATACCTGACTCTGACAAGCTCAAGGGAAAGAATTATCCTTGACTCCCTGCACTTACAGCATAAACCTAAACATGGCTACTCAGAAGTAAGTTCTGAGCTCAGAAGAGAGCTTCAGCTATTGGGCGGTAGAGAAATGAAATAAATGAATAAAAATAAATAAAAGTTCCATGGAATTCACTGAGACACTCCCAGGAAGTGCGTATAGCAATGCAGTCCTGGAGTTTGCAATGCTATTCAAGGAACTGACCACTAAGTTGACATTGGACTCCTGCATGGAGCAGGGGGTTGGACTCGATGGTCTTATAGGCCCCTTCCAACCCCACTATTCTATACGATTCTATGACATGTTTCTCAAGCATCAGCTTTTCTCAGCAGGAAGAGATAGTTGGATTTGCAATCAGTTTAAACGGACTAAAAATGTAATTTACTGAAAATGAACACCCACATTCTTTTTTCTTTCTTTCTTTCTTTAATTAGGGAAGGAAACACAGCTGAACACTTCTTGCTTTGCCAACATTATCAAGTGGTGGGAATTTCTTCGTAACCTCCTGTTACTCACATGCCTAGGAGAAAGTTTCATTTGTATTTACATTGCTGGCAAATACCAGATTTCCCCACATGGGGGTGCATTTGGAAGAAATGCTTACTCTGCAAAAACGACAGGCAAATGTCACATCAAGTGCGGGGTTAATCACATCGTGGATGAGAATGCTTACTTCATAGGACTGTTTTTCGACTTGGGGTGTAGATAGGTGATAGCAATGTTCAAAGAACTCGAGCACCATTTATGAATGGTGGACACAAATTTAAATTATCCATTTTCTTTCCAAACTGCACAAAAGAAGGCATGTCACTGGCTTCATTGTGTTAAGCATAGATGATCTATGGGAATTTGCCCTTCATGGTCAACTTTTGTGAACTCGATGATTAATAATTCAAGAGAATTTCAACATTAGAAAAGATTATTTCCTTCGAAGCCAGAAGACATAACACGTTCCATTCGCAGTTTCTGCCATTATACCCCTTCCATAGGCACATTTTTTGTCTAATGACGTCTTCACAGGTCACAGGACTTTAGCTGTTTTAAGCATATGCTGGGGTGGGGGGAGGTTGTTTGAATGGGGCAAAAAGATATTTGAAAGCCCATGTATTGGGCAGGTATCCTCACCAAGAAGCTATGGCAGCCTTGTTTATCTATGGAGCACAGTGTTCAGTTCTGGGCACTGCATGTTAAGGAGGATGTCAACAAATTAGAATGGGTATAGAGTAGGGATTTGGAGGGGAGAGCTCAATGAGCTTTCGTTGGCTTGCATCCCCCACCCCACCCCAGACTTTGGTGTGTTTTCCCCTAACTGACCCAACTCAGTCTGAAGTGAGTCAGGCCAGTTAGCGGACTTTCCATATTTTTCAATTTGTGCAAATTAAACCCACAATTTGTGCAAATTTTGGCCACAATTTGTGCAATCTATGCACATTTGTGCAAATTGCAGCTGTAATTTGTGCAAATTGAAAAATCTGCAAATTGCAGCCCAACCCAAAAAATATCCGCAAAAAGTCCCGGAGTGCGGGGAAAACCTGCAGCTTGGCTCATGAATGCAAACTGAGTTGGGTGGGCAGCAGATGTCCATCCAGAAGGACCGGATTTCCAAAAAACTGACATCCCTAGTTCAGAGGAGTTGGTTTGGGACAGGGGTGTTGACCCTGTTTCAGCCCAAGGGCCAAATTCCATTGCAGGGTAGGTGGGGCTGAAGTCAAAAGGGATGGAGCCAAAGTCAGAAGGGGTGGCCCCCCAAATACCAAAAGTACCAGTATATTTTAGCTTTGGGTGCTTACTACCACTAACTAATATATTATTATATTCACTAATAAGAATATAAGAACATCAGAAGAGCCCTGCTGGATCAGACCAAGGGTCTATCTAGTCCAGCAATGGCCAACCAGCTGTCAACCAGGAAACCACAAACAGGACATGAATGCAACCTCCCACACATGTTCCCCAGCAACTGGAGTACATAGACTCACTGCCTCTGGTACTGGAGGTAGCATGTAGTCATCAAGACTATTAGCCATTGATAGCCGCCTTCTCCATGAAGTTGTACAACCCCTTTTAAAGCCATCCAAATTGGTGGCCATCACTACATCTTAAGGTAGTGAATTCCATAGTTTAATGATGGGCTGTATGAAGACGTCCTCCCTTCTATCTGTCAGGAACCTCCCACCAATCAGCTTCATGGGATGACCCCATTGGGTTCTAGAATTTTGAGAGAGGGAGAAAAATGTCTCCCTATCCACATTTTCCACACAATGCATAATTTTGTAGACCTCTATCATGTCTCCCCTTACCCTCCTTTTTTCCAGGCTAAACAAGCCCAGCTGTTGGAACCTTCTCTCAAAGGGGAGATGCTCCAGCCCCTTCATCATTCTAGTTGTTCTTTTCTGTACTTTTTCCAGCTCTACAATACCTTTTTTTAGGTGTGGTGACCAGAACTGTACACTATGCCTTAGGGGAGGCATTTCAACCTTTAAGAATGGGGTGGGGGGAGCTGCACAAAAGCTGGGACACCACCCAATGATCAATGTTTGAGGGAAAGGGGTGGGGGAAAGGGAAGCATACGTGGCCATCTCAGAAACCCCAAGGGTTAGATTGGGACTCCAGGACTCCAGTTCTTCACCCCCACTCTAGGGTATGGGGAAAAAATCCTATGAGGAAAGTTAGAAGTCACTGGGTAAGTTTAGCCTAAAGAAGTGAGGACTGAGTGGGGACATGATAGCACTCTCTACATCCCTGAAGGGTTCTCATATAGAAGAGGCCAAAGACTTGTTCTCTGTTGCTTATCAGGGGAGCAGGGCTAAATCTAATGGGCTTAACTTACAGGAGGGCAGATTGCAGCTGAACAGTAGAACCTCCTTGATGGGAAGAGCAGTTTGATGGTGGAAGCCATGACCAAGAGGGGTGGTGGGCTCTCCCTCAATGGAAGTCTTCAGGTGGGGGTTGGGCAGCCATCTGTTGTGGATATTCTAGTTCTGGATTTCCTGCAGTGGGTTGGATTCGATGGCTTACACAGTGCAGGATTCCTTTAGCCCCACTTTATTTCAACGCCGAAAACAAACACAGATGAGAGGCTTCAGTATACAGCTTTTAATCTATTACTTCACAGGGTCATACAGATGTAAATTCTCAGTGACTCTCAGTCTACGAAGGAATGCCTTCAAGGGAATTCAAAAGGAACTTACCAGAGTTGCCCACAATTTGAAGAGGAAGGCAGTCTCACTAGCCTAACTTAAGGGGAGGAGGTCCCTCTCTCTCGTGAGACTTCTGAGCGCAAGGCCAATCGGGTAAACCATTGTCCCTGCCTTCTCTCTCTTTTCTGTGCGCCTGCACCTGGCGTATGTTAGATCAGACTCCCCAAGCCCCACCTCCTTCTGCTCGCTGTCTCTCACAGGGCGGTGTAAAGAGGGACCCTCATCCTCAGCCAGGTGGGTGTTTGTAACCTGAGAAGCCAGTCCAGTCATGTCTGGACTAGCCTGGGAAAACACCTCCCCCATGTCTGGTGGTTCTCCTTCAGAATCTGAACTGCTATCCCACTCCCTGCGCTCAGAAACAACGCTGACAGGCAGCCCCCTCCAATTCTATAATAACATAAGAAGAGTCATGCTGGATCAGACCAAGGGTCCATCTAGTCCAGCATTCTGTTCACACAGTGATCGACCAGCTGTTGACCAGGAACCCACAAGCAGGACATAAGCCCAACAGCACCTTCCCACCCATGTTCCCCAGCAACTGGTGTACATAGACATACTGTCTCTGGTCCTGGAGGTAACATATAGCCATCAGAACTAGTAGCCATTGATAGCCTTTTCCTCCAGGAAATTGTCTAACCCTCTTTTAAAGCCACCCAAATTGGTGGCCATCACTACTTCCTGTGGTAGTGAATTCCATAATTTAAATATGCACTGGGTGAAGAAGTACTTCCTTTTATCTGTCCCGAATCTCCCACCAATCAGCTTCATGGGATGACCCCAGGTTCTAGTATTTTGAGAGAGGGAGAAAAAGGTCTCCCTATCCACATTCTCCATGCCGTGCATATTTTTATAATTTATAATTCTATGATTATATGTAGAAATGAACATGCAGAACAGGAGTGGGCAGTCTTCAGGCTTGTGGGATCTACTTTGTTTTTTGTTTGTTTGTTTTTTCTTTGTTTTTTAGTACCCTGACATCCCAACAATCAGATTCTGGTACAAAAGGATGAGGGGACTCTTCATTTGGTCAAAGATACATTCAGAAACACAACTGCCTTGCAACAGGGGTGTTGCACCGCAGGCCTGTAGGCCAAATCCAGCTTGTCTGGAGTCCCACTCCAGCTCTCTGGGGTTCCCCAGATGGCCACACACCCTTTTTCTGGCCCCCAACCCCTTTCTGCTGATATCCATTATTTGGTGGCTTACCAACTTTTGCATGGTTTTTCCCCCATTCTAAAAGGTTAAAATGCCTCTCTTAAGGCTTAGTTACTGTCAGGAAGGGCTTGAAGCTCTACAAGATGCTGGCATTCTTGGTGTTTGGGGTCTGGCCCCTTTTGCCTTTCTCCCAGCCCACCACCAGAACATGGCCCCCGAGAGCTTCTCCAAAATGTCTTCGGAGAGGCATTTCAACCTTTTACAATGGGGGAAAAAAAACTTGCAAAAGCTGGGAAGCCAGCCGCCAAATGATGGAAGTCAGGGGAAAGGGGGCAGGGCCAGAGGCATGGGTGTGGCCACCTGGGGAACCCCAGACAGCTGTACTGGGACTCTAGACAGGGCGGATTTGGTCCCAGGGCATAGTCTGAAGGCACATGAGGTATCCACTGTGCTGAAGCTAAGCAGGTTTGGGTCTGGTCAGTGCTTGGAGGGGAGACCGCCTGGGAACCACATGTAACCACCTTGAGTTCCATGATGGAAGAAAGGTGGGATATAATAAATAAATGTGATAGATGATAGATGATAGATGGATGGATGGACGGATGGACGGACAGGAAATCAGCCCTTGGACTAAAAGGGGTTCAACACCGCTGCTGTGAGTGCATGCATTCCCATTTTCCTTCAAACCATGTCCTGGGACCAAACTCCTGGCTTAACATCTATTGGCTTACTATGCCCTCCCTACACCCTCCACTCCCTGCGATGCGATGCATGGTAAATTTTCCAGGCCATCATGAGAATTTTTGTTATCCCTCTATTCTGCAGCCTGGTTCCTATGCAAGCATTTCACGGCTGGCCAAACCTCCTCAGGAAGTATTTGTGATTAGGATTCCTCCATGTGCTTTTATCTGATAACATTTTTGCCAAACTTCTTTTTTTATTATTACTTAAAAAAAAAAAAAAAACCTTCTACAGGGATCCGAGAGCCAGGGGCACCCGGAGCTGAATAAGTTCCAGTTCCTATTTATGCACAAGCATCTGTAAAATCGATTTGCTTTGGCCCAACCCCACCCCCACTGCCCCCAAACACGAGGCCTTCTCCAGCCTGCCTATTAGACAATATCGAGTGTGTAAAGTGTGTACATTATCCTTGACAGCTGTGAAGTTGGTTTTGTTTTTTTCTGTCTCCGAGGACTCTGGTTCCTTTCCCAGTTCAGTTAGACATGCTGTATTGCTACAGGTGGGAGAGCTGTCCCAGGGAGGCAGGAAGCTATACTATACCACACAAAGAGAGCAAGCAGCTACTCCAGACAGGAAGGGCCTTATCACATTCAGAGTCCCGTGTGCATTTCTCTCTCCGAGTCTGTACTTAAGGTCGCTTTATTTGACTCCAGCGCATTTTTCCCCTTAACTTGCAAATATGCTGAATGAGGCCCATACGATGGGAAATGACCATTTCTTGTTCCAACAACAGTCTCTCAAACTGTAGCTGTTAAATCCAAATAAACTTGGTACAGTCTCTTTTCGTGTGCCTCCGAATGTCCTTTCTTGACAGATTCTATTTCTTGGTCCTTGTTCTTCATACATTAAGGGTATAATCCTATGCATGTTTAGACAGAAAAAAGTCCTACAACTCTCATCATCCCCCCAGCCAGCATGGGGGATGATGAGAGTTGTAGGACTTTTTTTTCAGTCTAAATATGCATAGGGTTGCACCCAAAAGCTCTTACGGATGGTAGTTAAGCCTTTATTTTTAAAAAATTATTTGTTCATTTATTTATTTATTTATTTACAACATTTATATACCATGCCACATCTAAACAGATTCCAGAGCGGTATGTATGTATGTCTGTCTGTCCCCACACACACAAAGATAGGGCTGAATCCCTGTGGTTAAAAACACAGCGATTCAAATACAGACTTTTAAGAGCTGAGCGCTCAAACGTCTCTGTCCAGATGGACAAATTGTCCAATTCTGCTTTCACCCACATTAGAATGTTTTAAATCTCAAGTTTCGTTCATCCCGTTTATGAAGGCATTTGTGAAATTCTGGGAAGTTCTCATCTCAGAAAATGAACTGAATAAAATTCTCACCCATTCCTAGACAAGATGTGGTGGGGTGAGCTGAGATGGCTTCCAAGGGGGATTAGATATATTAATGGAGGAAGAGAGCACCTACCCATGGCTATTAGCCGCAATCTCGAGATCAAACACCTATGACTCTATGGAAGATCAAACAACAGAAAGGACCTTTGTACCTGGAACCATTGGATGACCTCTTGTGCATGGACAAAAGAAAGGTCAAAAAGAGACCCACATTTGCATGACATTTGCATATACTGATTTTTATATACAGATACAAATTTAGAAATATTGACTATAATTTAAATAAAAATACATTACATCTCACCATTGTGGGGGAAACTGTGAGTAGGTGACCTGTGTGTCTGCTTAGTCTTTTGTCCAGGTACTAAATGGTGATGGGCAGTCCCTTTTCTTGCTTCTTAGAGTTCTTGATTTTTAAACTGGACTTGGACTCAACAGCTTTTCAAATAGAGAACCATCCTCTGAACAACCCTTCAAACAGAGGACTGTCCTGTGTAAAGGAGGACACACAGCCACCCTGTGGAAGCATCTGGTCAGGCCCTGCAGGAAACAGAATGTTGCACTAGATCAGGAATGAGGAACCTCCGGCCCGGTGGCATCATCTGGCCTGCGGAGGTTCCCCATCTGGCCCATGGACCATCCCTGAATTCCTCCGATAGTTCCAGCATCACTATTTAACAGGTCCTTTCCTCCAGGTGAGCTTCCTTGGCAGGTGTCTGACAGTCTCCAGGCTCCAGCCTAAGCCAGGATGACAAGTCTCCAACAAGATGTAGCGGACGTCTTTTAAGTCAGTCATGTTATGGCTTTGATTGAAACTCACAGGAGGAGCATGGCTTTCTGGAAAACAACTGGCACTTGCGGGGGGGGGGGGAATCAGGTGAAAGAGCCCTTCTGTGGTTTATGACTACTGCATTTTTTCAATGCTAATTTTAACAACTATTTCAACCATGAAAATTGCCACTGTAGAAAAAAATAAACAGGGGCTTGCATTGAGCTGCTCGGGTGGCACAGAGAAAGCCTTGATCTCTGCCTCTCTCTCTGTCTCTCTCTCACACACACACATTCTTTCACTCTCTCTCTCTTTCTAACCATGGTTTGGAATGTTTTACAGTAGCTGGGCTTTTTCATGTGTAGAGAAGGGAACACAAGAGACCGAGAGAGGGCCACTTTGGGCTAATTGGCCCTCCTTTGGGCTGAGTTGCTACCATATGGTTTTAAGTTACACGTGAAGCAAGGATAAGCCTTGCAGTGGAAAAGCTAGGCAGGGCCTGTCTCACACATTGTGTTATGCATCAAATGCAAGCGTGGTTTCTGTCATTCTGGAGTCGTTTGCCTTCGTCGAGGGTTGAATCTGAACTGCAATGCTGTGTGGCTAGCAAGAATTGCCCCTGGGGATTACAGTTCCTGGTTGTATCTTGCATGCTTATAGACATCTGGAGCACATCTTCCCAAGGCAAAGATTGCAACTCATTGGAGATTTTTTCTATACATGTGTAGCACTTTCCCTGTAGAAAGTATTTCACCATCCTTATCTCGGACCCAAACAACATATACAGATCAAAGCACATGGCCCAGCCTTCTGAGCTGTACTAGTGTACCGTTGCAGCATACCATTTCAAGATCCTGGTTTGAATGTTCCCCCCCCCCTCTTAAAAAAAAATAATAATCTCACACATAGAAAACTAGCATGTTAAGAAGAAGGCTAAGCTAGAACTGGTACCAGTGGGAGCTTCCTTCCCAGGGCTAACAGCAGCTTCAAGAAAGCATGTTAATCAGAACCACAGTGTGCGTGGAGAGCATTAAAAAACCCTCCCCATCCACCATGGTCTCAATCCTGATCCATCTCTTTCTCACACAGATGTCATTTAAAATTTAGAAACTAGGCACATCAATAGCCATCATACAATTCTCATAGTATCTAGGTTGCCCTAAGTTGGCTTTATGTTGTTTCAATGGGCTTTTTTCCCCTTCCATCTTCATTTTGTAAAGTTTTGTAGGCCACCTAGAATGTTTGGCAGCCATGCAGAATATGAATGATGGAAATAAAGAAAAAAGATAAATATATCTGCTTTTGAGCTGAGTGCTGTTAAGAAAAAGCTATTTAGGTCTCCTCCTCCTCCACCCACCAGCTCCCACATGGGTGGGAGTCTATAAAGGGAGTCTACCATCAAAGGGATGGGGGTGGTTTCTCTCTGAAGTCATCACTTTGCAACAGTGACTCCTGTGTATTTTTAAACTGGACAGTTTCTGCTTTTGGCTTTACAGCCAAGGACAAGAGAGAGGTGCAGAGGAGACTGAACAGTTTCCTACAGAATTGTGAAGCCAGTCCTTCCTTGAACCCAAGTGAGGAGCTGCAAATCTCTCCAGGCAGACATGTTGTCATGTCTCTTGATCTGTTATGTCATGCTGCTGTATAGATTAGTTGGCAGAATGCAGATTTTCTTCCAAAATGGCACTGTAGGTGAGGGAAAGTGAATGGACACCAGTCTCATAGAGCAATGTACAGTGAAATTTGGCTGCAGGCAGTAGGGGTACTCAATAGGACTATAGCTATAGCTGGGTGAGTATTTCATTAGATTCATTTTTTTCATAAGAATGTACCAAAATTTGCAAATTCCTTCATCTATCCAAAAATCACTCATATGCATACCAGCTAAGGTGCTATTTGAAGACTCTGGGGAAAATAGCACCCCAGGGGTGGGGTGGTGATGGAATGCATCTCATCTCTAGAGCACATGTAAGTAAATGCATACATGGGAACGATGAGGCACCATGAAGTACACAGCCATCATTTTTAAACACAGCAGCTGCTGAGGTATGTTTTGAACTATCTATTTCATATTGTAAGGACAATTAGAGCTTTTCTACATGAGACATTTATTATGCACTCATCATTCCTTACTCACAATTGTGTATGTTTTTAGATGACTTCATGACCCTCTGGTTTCACTTCTGTTTTTACACAGCATGTCCAGTGAATATTTTTAGAGCAGGGAAAATGTGATATTATTTATAAAAGCAAAGAAAACATGATTTCCACTTGTGCATTTGCACTATTCTGCTATACCACAGTGCCACCTAGAGGTTATGTAGTGGAAAAGCAGGAAAGGAAATGCTCTTTGTGTAGTTCCCAGACCTCAATTCTCCAACAAAACTGAAACTGGTAAAGTGGATTAACAGCCTTGTGCAGAAAAGCACTTAAATTCAACAGGACACAATAGAATATAATAAAAGCTGCTTGGTTTCAAATCAATGCAGGGCAACCTATTGTAAAGTCAATTAATACTCTGGGATGGGCCATAGCTCATTGGCAGGGCATTCACAATGGATGAATCTGTCAATTTTGCTTTCTCTCAGTTTTCAGTTTCTCAAGCAAAGGTTCAGTTTATCCCAAACTTTGAGAATTGTTTTTAAAAGTTCACATGAAAATTCATTCATAGGCTGTTTTATGTACATTTCTCCTAATACAATGCATGCAACCCCCCAGTGTGGCCCCACCACCCTCAAAATATGGGGGGGGTATTTATTTATTTGCAAACAAAATGGGATCCAGGACTATGGAGCAGCAAAAGGGTCACCATTAGCTTGTTTGCAAGCTAATTTTGACACTTTGGGGACTCTGTAGCAGGCAGCTGTGGGTGCCATTTTGTTTTAATGTTTTTAATCCCCTCCCCCATGTTTGGCACCCACAGGTGGGGGTACAGTCCATGGGAGGGGTCTGAGGGTGAAAATGGGTCCCTGAACTTCCCAAAGTTGCCAACCCCTGACATAGTAGTTAAAAAATGTGAAATTAGGTAAGTTTACATTCAAATCCAAACCGAACAAATTTCTCCCCCATCCTTACGGTGCACCTGCTTTGCCTGCAGCAGGTCCCAGGTTCGATCTCTGGCATTTCCAGGTACAGCTAGGAAAGACACCTGTTTGAAAATGTGGAGAACCATTGCCAATCCATGAAGACAATACCGAGCTAGAGGAACTGATGATCGGGCTCAGTATGAGGCAGCTCCCTGTGTTCTAAATATTGCAGGCAGAGTAGAGCATTCAGTAACAGTAATAATGGTGTGTGTGGGTGTGGGTGTGTGTGTGTGTGAGGCGGAAGATCAGACATCAGTCCTCATTATGTAATAGGGATGTCACACAAGCATGCCCCTGTTTTCATCAGCAAAGCATGTAAGTATCTCAGGAGACCAATAAGACAGCCCATGAAAGCATTTGATCCTTCATTCATAAAGCAAACTTTCCTCTTCCAAGTTCTGATTAGCCTTGGATCTTGCCTTTGGATGGGCTCAAAGCCTCCCAAGTCAGATCAAGGCCACGTTGGACTTGGCTCTGAGCAACCATGATGACAACAAAAAGTGTGTGCCAAGTTAGGAAAGAAAAAGCCTGTTTTGAATTTGGGGGAGGATTTTTGGAGCTGCCTGGCTAGCTTGAAAGAATCAGGGATGGGGGTCTGCAATCGCGTACTTTTGTTTTGGAAGGGAGGGCAGGATATGGATTCATAAGAATGTTAGAAGAGCCCTGATGGATCCGACTAAAAGGCCATCTAATGCAGCATCCTGTTTCCCAGAGTGGCCAACCAGACACCTCTGAGAAGCTCATAAGCAGAATATGAGGGTGCCAAACTTCTCCCTCTGTTGTGTCCCAGGACTGGTAATTTGCAGGCATGCAGTATCTCTGATCCCGGAGGTACTATATAGCCCTCATAACCAGTAGCCACTGATAGCTTAGACAAAAAGGGCTTGGGTTTTTAGTAGTGATGCTACCAAATTTCATAATTACTTGGCTCTTTGGTTGAAAAGCATCCATTTGTAATGCTCACCTTTCCAGCGAGCCTGTGATGAAGTTTGGAATTGATTGTGAGCCTCAGAGCATGTGCAGTAAAATAGTACACAAATCCCACACCCCAGTTTTCAGTCATCCTACCACCTAGACCCCACCCCCAGCTCCTATTTAGTTGAAGCAGTCTCATTAGCTGCTTCCCTCATTGTTTTTGCCACTTCTTCAGCTCTGGCTCCAAGGAGGAGGAGGGAGCAATCTTCATACTGGCAATCGGAGATGGTGAGTAAAAATCACATGACATCTTTACGCAGGCTGGCCATGCAGGAAAAAGAAATCAGAAAGTGGCCACATAACATGGTGATGCATGACGTCATGCCACGCTGCAGTTCCAAACTACGGCTCCCAAGGTGTACCTTGATAACGCACTTGCACAAAAACTCGTATACTGTGAGATTTCATATTAAAGGGGAGCTCTCGTCTGACCTCACATGGACAAATTATTTCTTTTTTTCAGAGTAAATAACGATTTCACTCAGGGTGAGTTTGCCCATCACCACTTTTTAGCTTAGAAAAATGGTGAGTAAGGGGTGGGGGGACATGATGGTGGTGTGTAAAATTAAATGGAGAGTGCAGAAAGTGGATAGGGAGGCGTTTTTCTCCTTCTCTCATAATACTCAAACCTGGGGTCATCCCAACATGAAACGGAATAGTAGGTGATTCAGGACAAATGGAAGGAAAGACTTCTTCCAACAGCACATAGTTAAGCTATGAAATTGGCAAGGACAAGATGGAGCGATGGCCACCAAATCTGATGGCTTTAAAAGGAGATTAGATTACTTGTTTAGAGAATAAAGCTATGAATGGCTACTTCCTAGAGGATAAGGCTGGCAAAGTCTACTAGTCATGATGAGTCTATATTACGCCTCAGTACCCATTGCTGGGAAATATGAACCAGAGGTTTATGTCTCACTATTGGGTTTATGTCTCTGGCTAGACAAGCCTGTGTTCTGATCAAGCACAGATCTTCTTATATTCTTATTTTATGTTCTTACAGACTGGTCCTCTCTGAATTCATCTATCCCAGGGGTGTGGAACATCAGGCCCGGGGGCCAAATCTGGCCCACCTATAGTCCCAATCTAGCCTTCCATGGTACCCCAGATGTCCATGCCCCCTTCCCTGGCCCCACCCATTTTCCCCAACCACCTATCATTTGGTTGCCTCCCAGCTTTTGTACAGTCCGCCCCCCTAATTCTAAAAGATCAAAATACCACACCATCATTGCTACCACTTGTTTGCGTGGCAAGCTGGGAGACAGTGAGCAAGTTGGCAGTGGCATCCGCTCCTCCGCCTTCTCACCACCACCGTTGTCTGGGCAGAGCGAGAGGCAGGTGCACAAGCAGGTTGCAATAATGAGGAGGAGGAGCAACTCCAGGGGGCGCTTGTCAGTGGGCCCCTGCTGGGCTGTGGGCCCCTGGCAGGTGCCTGACCATGCCTGCCTTTGACGCTGCCCCTGAGGGAACTGATCCTATAAAGCTGCACCAGGAACTTCCTACTGCTCAGAGAGGTGGGAATCACAAAGCTGTATATTATTTAGGATAAACCTGCCATGCCACGAGCATGCTGTGAGCATGTGTTGGAGACTCTTGTTTGGATTAACGCAGAGAGAGAGAGGGAACAGCGATCAGGCCCTTCAAGGCCGTCTTTTCATCTGGATCTGCGCAACACGCAGGAGAGGCCGATGCCAAAAATGTGCTCTGCAGCAAACATCCCCACACTCCGTTGTGATTGTTTGTAACCAATAAAATCATATTACACACACTGATTGCCGCGCCCCGCCTTGTGTTTCGGCGAGCCTCAGTCAGATGCGAGCGCATACTGTACACAAATGAAAACCATTAGCCATCACGCTGACCACATGTGCTGTACGCGTGCCAGTGGGAAATGACAGGGAATGTACAAGGTCATGGTTTACTAAAAATATAAAAGTTTTAACATGTGGTGTTAATAGAACACACAACAGGGGTCAACGGTATAATGGAAAATCATTCCTTTTCCAATGTCAGGGCAACTAATTAACGAGGAAAGGAGGAGCGATTCAGTGTGTGTTAGGAAAGATTTGCATCGCACACACACACAAACACACACACCTTCCTTTCTCTCTTGTTACAGGGCTGGCCAACAGGAAGAGGCAGCGTGGCATAGTGGTCAGCGTGCTGGAGTTTCACAAGAGAATCCTGGTTTCAAATCCATGCAAAGCCCACTGGGTGACCTCGGACCAGTCAGTTCAGTTCCCAACTGAAGAGTTGCTAGGAGGATAAAATGCGGTGTGTGGGGGGTGTCTCCGTCCTTGAGCATCTTGGAGGAAGGGGGAGATAAAAATGCAAACGATAAATTAACCCAACTTTCTTCTTTTTCCTCAAGAGCCTCCCTGGCCATCAGAATTTGGAAACTGCTATCCAGCCACTTTGCAGGTAGTCAGTTTGTATAACTGTCAATGTTAGCTAGCAGTCAAGGTCACTGGCAATACAGAGCATAGGTATTCAGGAACAATCTTGTGTTTTATATTGAGTGTTACTGGCCTTGTGTTAGGTTTTTAACAAATTAATGATGGTGATGACAAGTGGGGCCTGCAACAAAATGTTGCAGTATGGGATGCTGCTGTGTTCAGGATTCCACTCACTCCATTCCATTTCCCCATCCCAATTTTTCATGCTGCCTCCCCACACACACACAATAGTCAGTGAGTCCATGCCCAGAGAGCATGCTCAGTTCTCATTGGCATGTGTGTGTTTTTGCAGTGGGTCCCCCCTTAGGGTTTCTTTTTCTAAAGATGCTTTGAACTTTTGCAAGCCTAAGTTTCCCCAAAACCTGTTGGCACCTCCCTCTTGTACATGGGTGGTGCCATTTTGTCTACATTAGCAGCAGCTATGTTCTATGAGTGCTATGTTCAAGCACTCACAGCTTGAACATAGGAAATAGAAGGAAGAATGGTAGTATGTATGTATGTATGTATGTATTACAATTGTATCCTGCCTCTTGAAAAGAACCCAAGGTGGCTTACTTGATCCTCTCCTTTTTATCCTCACAACCACCCTGTGAGGTAGGTTAGGCTGAGAGGCAGTGCCAGGCCCAAAGTAACTCAGGGAGCTTCATGCCTGAGTGGGGACTAGAATCCAGGTCTCCTGAGTCCCAGGCCAACAATCTCACCACTATACCACACTGGCTCCCTATATAATAATAGTAATAATATTAGTAATTGGTGGTAGTGGTGATAATTCTTGTTCCCTTCCTGGAGACTTCAGGAAAGACTTTGTTAAAAAAAAAAAAAATGCCATAAATAGACAGCCCTGTCATTCACCTGTCTCCCCTGACCTCTGACCCCCTGAGGTGTCAATCCATTTGTCAGCTGCTTGCCATAAACAGAGTAGCAGGTAAAGCTGTTTTTCTTTCCTTCACTCACTTTGCTGAAAGTGTTTTGCTTTCTGGGTTGTTGACTGCCTCCATTGGGGTAGCATGTCTCTTGCAGGCTGGAGTGACCCTCCCCCCAAAACCCTGCTGTGTGAAAATATGTTTTGATTGGCTACCTTTCCTATTGCCTGCCTCATTTCCCACTGTTTTGACTACATTTCCTGGTGCGTATTCCCCTCCCCATCTGTTGGCTTGGCCAACTGGGATTCAAGTTGCGCCATTTCACATGGTTCCATCTCACAGAAAGAGCAAACCCGTAGGTCTGGACTGGTGAGAGAAAACACCCACCAGCTCTGCTATTAAAGATCGACCCAATTCACCTCCATTTCATTGCTCAAAATATGCCTGTATGGAACCAGAGTGAGGGTTATTCACACATTACCCAGCAACAATCCTGGCTGGATTTGCTGCCCACTGACTGCGGGAAAATCAACAGAGATCTGCTTCCAGCCCTGTCTCTCTGACACGTGCTCCTAAATCAAGGATGGGGACGTCCTTTCAGCCCAAGGGCCGAATTCAATCTTGAAAAAGCTCATAAGGGGCACATTCCAGGGATGGGGGGTGCCAAAGGAAAAGGAGGTGGGGGCCAAAACACCCCACATATCATAGGATATTGTAGTTTAAAGCTCTTCCTGCCAGTAACTAAACCTTAGGAGAGGCATTTCAAACTTTTAGAATCGGGGGAAAACTGCACAAAACCCAGGAAACTACCAAAGGATCAGTGGTCAGGGGAAACTAGAAAGGGTGTGTGCCCTGGCTCAGAGATTGCAAAGTCATCTTCCAGCTGGACACTGTTGGAAATGGGGATGGATTCAGACTTAGTCATACTTCGAATAGCCAAAGGAAGTGAGGCGGGCGGCTACCAGGAAGGGGACCTGTTCTGCTGTGCCCCCCAGGCTGTGGAATATGCTCCCTAGAGAGGTTCACCTGGCACCTACGTTATACTCCTTCCGGTGCCAGGTGAAGACTTTTTTTTTAAAATTCTCTCAATATTTTAGCATTTTAGCTTCGTATTCTTTTAGCTCTGGTGTTTTAAATCAGTATTTTAAATCTCTGCATTGCTGCTAGGTTTTATTCTGGTTGTACTGTTATATTGTGGTTTTAAGCTTTCATATTTTATATTGTTTTATGCTGTGCTTTTTGGTTTTAATTTTTGTGAACTGCCCAGAGAGCTTCGGCTATTGGGCAGTAGAGAAAATAAATAAATAAATAAAAATAGGCTCATTGAAATCAATGGGACTTAAGTCAGTCATCACTAAGTTAGGTTCCACTGATTTCGATGGGTGTATTTTATGTATGACTAAATCTGGATCCAGCCAATTATGCTGAACTTTATACACTCCAACATTCCCTATTCTCTGGCCTTGATCTGTGATAAATCGAAATTTCTGTGCTGATTTTTCCTTTGGGGGTATACTTTTTAAATGTTGTTGTTGTTGTTCAGTCGTGTCCGACTCTTCGTGACCCCATGGACCATAGCACGCCAGGCCTTCCTGTCCTGCGCTCTCTCCCGGAGCGTGCTCAAGTTCATATTCATTGCATCCGTGATGCTATCTAGCCATCTCATCCTCTGCCGTCCCCTTCTCCTTTTGCCTTCAGTCTTTCCCAGCATCAGGGTCTTTTCCAGAGACTTTCTCTTCGCATTAAGTGGCCAAAATATTTGAGCTTCAGCTTCAGTATCTGTCCTTCCAATGAGCAGTCAGGGTTGATTTCCTTTAGGATGGACTGATTTGACCTCCTTGCAGTCCAGGGGACTCGTAAGAGTCTTCTCCAGCACCACAGTTCGAAAGCATCAATTCTTCGGCGCTCAGCCTTCCTTATAGTCCAGCTCTCACAGCCATACGTTACTACTGGGAAAACCATAGCTTTGATTAGACGGACCTTTGTCGGCAAGGTGATGTCTCTGCTTCTTACTATGCTGTCTAGGTTGGCCATAGCTTTCCTCCCAAGGAGCAAGCGTCTTTTAATTTCATGGCTACAGTCACCGTCTGCGGTGATCTTGGAGCCCAAGAAAGTAAAATCTGTCACTGCTTCCATTTCTTCCCCTTCTATATGCCAGGAAGTGATGGGGCCAGATGCCATGATCTTCGTTTTTTGAATGTTGAGTTTCAAACCAGCTTTTGCACTCTCCTCTTTCACCCTCAACAAGAGGCTCTTGAGATCCTCTTCGCTTTCTGCCATTAGGGTGGTATCATCTGCATATCGGAGGTTGTTGATAATTCTCCCAGCAATCTTAATTCCGACCTCTGATTCATCCAACCCGGCATTTCTCATGATGTACTCTGCATATAAGTTAAATAAGCAGGGTGACAATATGCAGCCTTGTCGTACTCCTTTCCCAATTTTGAACCACTCAGTTGTTCCATGTCTGGTTCTTACTGTTGCTTCTTGACCCTCGTACAGGTTTCTCAGGAGACAGGTAAGGTGGTCTGGTACTCCCATCACTTTCAGAATTTGCCACAGTTTGTTGTGATCCACACAATCAAAGGCTTTAGCGTAGTCAATGAAGCAGAAATAGACGTTTTTCTGGAATTCTCTTGCTTTCTCCATGATCCAGCGAATGTTGGCGATTTGATCTCTAGTTCCTCTGCCTCTTCAAAACCCAGCTTGTACTTCCGGTAGTTCTCGGTTCGCATACTGCTGAAGCCTAGCTTGTAGGACTTTGAGCATCACCTTGCTGGCGTGTGAAATGAGCGCAATTGTGCGGTAGTTTGAACACTCTTTGGCGGTGCCCTTCTTTGGAATTGGAATGTAAACTGACCTTTTCCAGTCTTGCGGCCATTGTTGAGTGTTCCAAATTTGTTGGCATATTGAATGCAGCACTTTAACAGCATCATCTTTTAGGATTTTAAATAGCTCAGCTGAAATACTGTCATCTCCACTAGCTTTGTTGTAAGTAATGCTTCCTAAGGCCCACTTGACTTCACTCTCTAGGATGTCCGGCTCAAGTTCAGTGACCGCACTCTCATGGCTATCAGGGACATTAAGATCTTTCCTGTATAGTTCTTCTGTGTATTCTTTCCACCTCTTCTTAATCTCATCTGCATCTGTTAGGTCCCTGCCTTCTTTGTCCTTTATCATGCCAGTCTTTGCACAAAACGTTCCCTTGAGATCTCCAATTTTCTTGAAGAGATCTCTAGTCTTTCCCATTCTGTTGTTTTCCTCGATTTCTTTGCATTGTTCATTTAAGAAGGCCTTCTTGCCTCTCCTTGCTATTCTCTGGAACTCTGCATTCAGTTGGATATATCTTCCCCTTTCTCCCTTGCTTTTCGCTTCCCTTCTTTCCTTAGCTACTTGTAAAGCCTCATCAGACAGCCACTTGGCTTTCTTGCATTTCTTTTTCTTTGGGATGGATTGAGTTGCTGCTCCCTGAACAATGTTACGGACCTCCGTCCATAGTTCCTCAGGCACTCTGTCTATCAGGTCTAATCCCTGAAATCTATTCCTCACCTCCACTGTATATTCATCAGGGATATGATTTAGGTCATACCTGAATGGTTTAGTGGTTTTCCCTACGTTCTTCAATTTAAGCCGAAATTTTGCAACAAGAAGCTCATGATCTGAGCCACAGTCAGCTCCAGGTCTTGTTTTGACTGACTGTATAGAGCTTCTCCATCTTTGGCTGCAAAGGACATAATCAATCTGATTTCGATATTGACCATCTGGTGATGTCCATGTGTAGAGTCGTCTCTTGTGCTGTTGGAAAAGCGTGTTTGCTATGATCAGCGTGTTCTCTTGGCAAAACTCTATTAGCTTTTGTCCTGCTTCATTTTGTACACCAAGGCCATGCCTGCCTGTTATCCCAGTGATTTCTTGACTTCCTGCTTTAGCATTCCAATCCCCTATGATGAATAGGACATCTTTTTTTGGTGTTAGTTCTAGAAGGTGTTGTAGGTCTTCATAGAACCGATCAACCTCAGCTTCTTCGGCCTCAGTGGTTGGGGCATAGACTTGAATTACTGTGATGTTGAATGGTTTGCCTTGGATTCGTACTGAGATCATTCTATCATTTTTAAGATTGTACCCCAGTACTGCTTTTCCCACCCTTTTGTTGACTATGAGTGCTACTCCATTTCTTCTAAGGGATTCTTGCCCACAATAGTAGATATGATGGTCACCTGAATTAAATTCGCCCATGCCTGTCCATTTTAGTTCACTGATTCCCAAGATGTCGATGTTCAATCTTGCCATCTCATGTTTGACCACCTCCAGCTTACTTGATTCATTGATCTGACATTCCAGGTTCCTAAACAATATTGTTCTTTACAGCATCGGATTTTCTTTTCACCACCAGACACATCCACAGCTGAGTGTCCTTTCGGCTTTGGCCCAGCCGCTTCACTCTTTCTGGCGCTACTTGGAAATACCCTCTGCTCTTCCCCAGTAGTATATTGGACACCTTCCGACCTGAGGGGCTCATCTTCCGGCATCATATCTTTTAGCCTTGTGATACGTTCCATGGGGTTTTCTTGGCAAGAATACTGGAGTGGGTTGCCATTTCCTTCTCCAGTGGACCACATTTTGTCAGAACTCTCTGCCATGACCTGTCCATCTTGGGTGGCCCTGCACGGCATAGCTTATGGCTTCACTGAGTTACGCAAGCCCCTTCACCACAACAAGGCAGTGATCCATGAAGGGGAATGTTGTAGTGTCCCATATTTACCTACCTGAACACTAAGGGCATTATCTGTATTGATTGTTTTATATTGGTTTTCATATTTTATTTATTTATTTATTTTTAAAAATTCTTGACCGCCTTTCAGGGCAGAAGCCCTCCCAAGGCAGCTCACAGCAATAGTGTGTGTGTGTGTGTGTGTGTGTGTAAACCACTTAGAGATCTTAGGATGTCAAATGGTATGCAAGTAGAATAAATAAATAAATAATCGATCTGAAGCCCTCTTCTAGCTGGCCCCTTACATAGCCTATCATGTCTTACTTACGTAGCCTATCACGTCTGGGTAAAAAAAAAAAAACGCGTACGCAAATGGCAGCGGCTATGGCAGCCGCCATTTGCATTCTATATTTTTCGCTAAATAGCCCAGTACGCTATTTGCATTCCCCTTTCTTTTCTTTGTCTTAGTCTACGTAAATATTTACGTAGACTAAGACAGCTAAAAATAAGGAACACAAATGGCGGCGGCCATAGCCGCCGCCATTTGCGTACCCGTTTTTTGTTTTTACCCAGAGCCCTCTGCGGCCGGAAATCCGGCTGCAGACAGCCCTGACCTGGGCCTGGCCGGCTGCTCCATGGAGCTGCCGCAGAGCACAGCCGGCCATCGAGGATTCCGGGGGGGGGAGGATCAGATCGCCTCCCCCCCCATGTACAGAATCCGCGAAAAGGTAAGTGACTTCCATACATCCCTAACCAGGAGAAGACCTTTTTATTCTCCCAAGCATTTTAAGAGCTGTTTTTAGTGCTTTTAGATCTGTGAACTTTTATTGGTGCTGCTGGTTTTACTTGGGTTTTATGCTCTGTAGTGTTTTAAATTTTTGCTGCTGATTTTATCTGGGTTTTCTCATGTGCTGGTTTTATTCATTCTTTGATTGCCTGTATTTTATGCTTTTAATGTATTGTACTTGGGTTATTAGGCAGTTTAGGAGTATAATAAATAAATTAATAGTGTGAGATGGACAGAACAATTCTCTCTGCTGGTGGAGGGCCACTTGCCCAATATCCTAACCCTCTTCAGTCACTGTATCTGGAGGTTAAGATTGTGCTCTTATTTATTTAATTTGTTTTATTACATCCCACCCACCTCGTGTTCCTTTCCATAAAATATGCCCAAGGTGGCTAACATAGAAAATAAAAGGATAACATAACAAACATTATAAAACCATTAGCTAAAAATAATCAAAGAAGGACATATAAGAAATAATAGCATTCAGTTAAGACTAGGGATGTAGTTGCTAACAGTCCCTTGCCAACAGTCCATCTTCCAGGAAGTATAGCCCCTGGTCCCAGAATCCAAATCTCTCACATCGGCACCACCTTCATAGCCAGTCATTCACCTGGAGTATTTTTCTTTCCCTTTCTATCCCTCTTCTAACTATTGGAGACAAATTCTGCTAAACATGGCCCCTCCAAGAAATTCCTGACTTGTGTTGCTGATAACTTCCTCCTACAGAAAGTGGAGGAAGGAACTAGAGGATCGGGTATCCTTGACTTGTCCCTAACCAACAGAGATGACTTAGTGGATAAAGTAGCAGTTACAGGAACTCTGGGGGAAAGTGACCATATTATACTTGAGTTCTTCATTCTAAAAGAAGCAAAAGCCAAGTGTAGCCAAATGTGTACCCTGCATTTTAGGAAAGCCAGTTTTAATAAACACAGAACAATGATAAGTAAGGTCCCATAGCAAACGACTCTAATGAGAAAAGGAGTCCAAGATGGGTGGGAGTTTTTTTAAAAAGGAAATTCTCAAGGCACAATTACAAACAATTGCAACAAGAAGAAAAGGTGGAAGACAACAGAAGAAGCCAATGTGGCTTCACAAAAAGCTTAGAGATGCCCTGAAAACAAAAAAGGACACATATAGGAAGTGGAAAAAAGGCCAAGCAACAAAGGGAGAGTACAGGCAGGTAGCACAGAATTGCATGGATGGCGTCAGGAAGGCTAAAGCTGAGAACGAACTGAGGTTAGCAAGGGATGCTAAAAGCAACAAAAAGGCTTTCTTCAGCTACGTGCATAGTAAAGGAAAGAGGAAAGAAATGGTTGTTCAGCTATTCAATAAGGATGGCAAAATGATAACAGGTGACAAAGAAAAGGTGGAAGTGCTCAATTCCTACTTCGGCTCAATCTTCTCCTGAAAGAGGGTCTATGATGCCCCTGGCAAAGGCTATGTACAGGCTGAAGGGGCAGCATTGCAGCTTGAGATTGATAGACATGTGGTTAAGGAATACCTAATTACTTTGAATGAGTTCAAATCTCCAGGGCCAGATGAACTGCATCCTAGAGTAATAAAGGAACTGGCAGAAGAACTCTCAGAACCACTGTCTGTTATCTTGGAGAAAACAGGGAGGACGGGTGAAGTGCCAGATGACTGGAGGAGGGCTAACGTTGTCCCTATCTTCAAAAAGGGCAAAAAGGAGGAACCTGGGAACTACAGACCAGTCAGTCTGACATCAAGACCTGGGAAAATTCTGGAGCAGATTATAAAGCAAGCCATCTGTAAGCACCTTGAAAACAAGGCAGTGATTACTCGGAGCCAACATGGATTTGTCAAGAACAAATCCTG
This sequence comes from Heloderma suspectum, assembly GCF_057233095.1. NCBI lineage: Eukaryota > Metazoa > Chordata > Lepidosauria > Squamata > Helodermatidae > Heloderma > Heloderma suspectum. The sequence continues at coordinate 6,915,323 of NC_139465.1, read as the reverse complement.
CCAGACTCATCTGATCTGATCCAGTAACCTCCCATATACCTCGACTGTCGACTTCAGCAAAGCTTTCGACAAAGTGCCCCATGACATCCTGATGAGCAAACTAGCTCAAAGTGGGCTAGATGAAACAACGACCCGGTGGATCCACAGTTGGCTACAGAATTGGACTCAAAGAGTGCTTATCAATGGGATCTTCTCAAACTGGGGAAAAGTATCAAGCGGGGTACCACAGGGCTCAGTCCTGGGCCCAGTGCTCTTCAACATTTTTATTAACAACTTGGAGTAGGAGGTGCAAGGAATGCTGATCCAATTTGCTGATGACACAAAATTGGGCAGGATAGCTAATACTTTGGAAGGCAGAAACAAAATTCAAGGGGATCTTGATAGGCTGGAGCGCTGGACAGAAAACAACAGAATGACATTTAATAGGGATAAATGCCAAGTTCTGCACCTAGGAAAAATAAACCAAATGCACAGTTACAAGATGTGGGATAAGTAGCTCAACAACACTACAAGTGAGAAGGATCTTGGAATTGTTGTCGATCACAAGCTGAATGTGAGCCAACAATGTGATATGGCTGCAAAAAAAGGCAAATGCTCTTTTGGGCTGCATTCATAGAAGCATAGCTTCCAAATCCCAGGAAGTACTAGCTCCCCTCTACTCAGCACTGGTTAGGCCTCATCTGTACTGTGTCCAGTTCTGAGCACCACACTTGAAGAAGGATGCAGACAAACTGGAGCGGGTTCAGAGGAGGGCAACGAAGATGATCAGGGGACTGGAAACAAAGCCCTATGAAGAGAGACTGAAAGAACTGGGCATGTTTCACCTTGAGAAGAGAAGACTGAGGGGAGATATGATAGTGCTCTTCAAGTACTTGTAAGGTTGCCACACAGAGGAAGGCCAGGATCTCTTCTCGATCATCCCAGGGTGCAGGACATGGAATAATGGGCTCAAGTTACAGGAAGTCAGATTCCAGGTAAACTAAACATCAGGAAAAACTTCCTGACTGTTAGAGCAATACAACAATGGAACCAATTACCCAGGGAGGTGGTGGTGGGCTCTCCCATACCAAAGGCATTCAAAATGAAGCTAGACATCTGTCAGGGATGCTTTGACTTAGATTCCTGCACTGAGCAGGGGGTTGGACTCGATGGTCTTATAAGCCCCTTCCAACCTTACTGTTCTATGATTCTATGTCAGAGAAATCTGCAATGGATTCAAATGAGTTCAGATTTCTATGAATCTGACCTGTGGATTCTGCAACGGACCAGCTTTTTTTGAGTCGTGCAGATTCCATGGACTTGCAGACTAGGTTTTTTTACTTTAAGGGGGATTTGCACAAGTATACACTTGAGTGAATGTGCAATTGTGCAAGTGTGCATCAGTGCTAATGTGCATTTGCAAACAGGAACAAAATCTGCATACATCACTAAAAAAAAATCTGATTCCATCAATGAGCAGATGACAGAATGAAAGATGTATGACAATCCAGGAAATACAGACAGAACAGATTTAAAAATCCACACATCCCTAGAAAAGACAGCTTAAAAACACAGAGCAGAAGAGAAAATAAAGCAGTGCTACAGCTCTAATGCCTCTTTAAGTAAAAAAGAAATGTGTTGCCTATTGGCAGAAGGAAGGATATCAACAAAGGGGCAAGATGAGATGCTCCAGTTACCATTCTTCAGCATTCATCAGCTCCCTCCCCAGGGTCTCTAGAATTTAAATCTCTGGACAGGAGAGGATGCATCTTGTCTTTAGTGCACATGTGTATACGTGCATGCACATGAATGCTAAAGATTGCCTTTGGTGATGAAGGAGCAGTATAGAAATGTTTACAATAAATAAAGTATAAAAAAAATCAAATGTTTGTGGACTTTCAAGCGCATGGCATCCAGTACTAATGGAGGAAGTTACATTTTATCCTGCTTCCCAATTAGATGAGAACTGAGAGCAAAAGAGAAAGCTTTGCAACTAGTGCGGCTTAGTGCGGCAAACTCAAAGAGACGCCAATCACACAATTAGTAGTTGTGTGACTGGTTTTTCTTTAAAAAGTAAGCCACTGGAGTGGGGAGCCCAATTTTTTGTTGGGTAGGGTGATTTTTAACAATGTAATTTGCATTGGAATAAAGGAGTTTATCTTTCAGTTCATTTTGCAGAGGTGGGATCCCAGTCCAGATTGGACCACAGTGGGAGGCAAAGGGTCAAAGCCCCCTGCCACCTATGCCTGGGACCCGGAGACTGGGATTCATCCTGTTCTGCATGGGGTCACAGTCCCCCTGAAAGATCAGGTCTGTAGCTGGGGAGTGCACCTTGATCCCATGCGGTCCTTGCAACTTCAGGCAGTGGCAGCAGTGAACAGTGTGTTTGCCCAATTAAATCTGGTGCACCAGCTGTGACCATTCTTGAGCCAGTCTGATCTGGCAGCAGTTATCTGTGCCTTGGTTCCATGGTTAGACTATTGTAATGTGCTCTAGGTGGTCCTTGAATACTGTCCAGAAGCTTCAGTTGGTGCATAATGTGGCAGCTAGGCCACTAACTGGTGCACAATATCTGTCTATCTTGAATCATATCTTGGCTGCCTTTAAGTGTGGAACCCTCTCAAGGCAGTATCATATAATCCCATTACTGAATGACCTTCACTAGTTGCCAAATGTTTTCTGGGCTCAATTCAAGGTGTTGGTTTTAACCTTTAAGGATGCAATCCTATGCATGTTTAGACAGAAAAAAGTCCTACAATTCCCAGCATGTCCCAGCAAGCTATGCTGGCTGGGGAATGCTGGAAGCTGTAGCACTTTTTTCTGTCTAAACATACATAGGATTGGGCCCTAAAGCTCTAAACAGCTTAGGACCGGGCTATCTGAGCGACTGCCTATCTCAGTATGAACCTGCTCATTTCTTAAGATCAGCAGGAGAGGCCCTTTGGAAGACACCAAAGACTCACTCATAGAGGCCCTTTTGTCAGGCCTGCGGGAAAGGGCTTTCTCCTATGTTGCTCCCAGACTCTGGAACATGCTGTCTCTGGAGCTGTAACTGGTCCCCACTCTCTGCATTCAGGAAGGGGGTCAAGATACATTTTTTTCCATTTCAGCTTTTTACATTGTTGTTCTGGTTATTATGGTGCTTAAAGGGTTTTTTAAAAAATGTTTTACTGTTTTTTTGTGTATTATTTGATTGTGGTTTTTACATTCTGAAATTTTTGTAAACTATTTTGGTTGATTTCAGAAAGTCAGAATACAAATACAATAAACAAATAAATCATCCATGTCAGGGCCCCCGCACCTGCAATTTACTTTTTAAAGAAATCACTCATGCAATCACTGTTTGTGTGACTTGCATCCCTTTGGCTGTTAGACTCAAGTAGGAGGTGCTATGACCAAGATCTAAATAAACCAAGCTAATGGCATCACGGTGGCCAAGGCGAGAATGCATTTGCTGCAAAGGTACCATAAGGGCCCAAAAGCTCAGTGCATTCTGGATAAAGCAGTTTTGCAAAGAATTTGCCAGGTTCAACACCAGGTTACTTTCCCACACATCATGTTCTCTGTTTGCACAGACAGATCCGTCTGGCCGCTTCTATATTTAACTAGCCCAGAAACAAAGTCTGATAACTCTCTCAGTCTCTCTCTCCCTCTTTCTCTTTTAAAGCTTTGCATTTTTATTCTCTCTCATTCCCTGTGAGCACACACGCGCGCACGAACACACACACACACCCCTCTGTGAGTGGCCAATCTGGCCTCTCAATTACATAATTAAGTGCTTTCCTGTTCAAGCAATTAGAGAAGGCAGGCAAAGATTTATAGAGCGCTAATCAAGCCAGACCCTCTCAACTGGGTATCTGTTCAACTGTGCCTGTAATTATGCCAGATTCCTTTTCCCACTCCGTGGCAAAATAGGGGAGGAGGGCAAAAGGAGAAGCAGAAGTCATGGTGGCACAGTTCTGAAATGAAACTGATTCCTAAGTTAAAGATCTACATTTTTAATTCCAACATAAACTTACAAAATCAAGCCCTGTTGGCAATGTGACTGACTGATCATTCAACTGGGCACAAGGCTGCAGGGAGAAATGCTAGAGTGAGCTAGTACAGACGGCAATCCTCAATTTGAAGGTGTCCTCTGCTTGAAGGCCTGCCCAGTCCATGTCCACTTTCAAGATAAGGAACCATAAGAATAGAGAACAGAAGCCTTGAAGTTGCCCATCAGCAGTTATCACGACGTGGATAGCAGATGGAGCAGGCACACTAGTCACCTGGTTTTAACCTTCCCCACCATGGTGAGATGTATTGTATTTCAATAAATTGGTTATTATATCTAAATTTGCATCTGTATGTATGGATTAGCAGAGACAACTGTTATGCAAATTGGTGTCCTCTTCTGTGGGGATGCATTTTATTTATTTATTTATTTAGCGGCCATGCGTAAGTGGCCACCCTATGGTACATACATAAAATTGGCTGCATTCCCAGATCCCTCTTAACCATGGGTGTCCTGTCCTTCCAAAAATATCTCCTTACAACTCCTGCTGCATTCTGGCTTTAGATTGCCATAAATTGCAGACTTGGGGGGTGACTACGCCACCCCCTCCCCCTTTCGCTCAACATTCTGCCTGAGAAAGAGTCCTGAAGAACTCTTGCTTGCTATTTCATGACATTTTAATCGGTTCTCCCGAGAAAGTTCTTGCCCAACTGTGGAATTTGGACCAACAGGGCTACCAATACTTTCTGTGTATCTTAGAACTTTGCAATCAGGTCCATCCCCCTGGAGGCATGATGCAATAATTTCAACAAGCTCCTCCCCCAAATCTTGTGATTGGCTCCTTGGCGAGGGAGGCAGGCCATGGAAGAGTCAGCTGACCGCTTGCCTCCCCACAGCTCACCCTAACGGATATCTGCTTTGTTTGAAAATGTTCTCCATCTGGTAACACACACACACATCAATCTCAGAGACTTTTCTGCTCCCCCCTAGATTTCCATCGTCTTTTATTTTTCATATATCCCAGTGCAACTGGGGCTTTTTCGTTCTTTTCTCCCCTTCACTTTGTTTACATCTCATATCTGCCAAGCGACTGAGATCTCTTCGGCGTGCAATCCCCACATTAGTATTCCACATCAGCACCAAGTGCTTCAGAGCATGCCAAGCAGTTCCTGGAACCCAACGGTTAATTGAGGAAAAAGTTATTTTGGCAGTGGGAAGGGTCTCATAGTTTGGTTACAAAATATGAAAGGTGAAATGCATTACAGCTTTCCAGCACAAGCTTTTTAAGGTTGAGTTTCACAATTTGCATTCTGGGGGGGAGGGGGGAATGTAGATAAAAAGCTTGGAAGGTTCTCTCTCTCCCCCCTCATCCTTCTTTGCTTTCCTTTGCAATTTTTGAAAATCCAGTCACACCCTCACCATCAAGAAGAGAAGCAAACAAGAGAAAGGGATTTTCCAGTTTTGGAGAGGTTTAGTAGATGTGGCCTGCACCAGGCTTAGACTCACCATCACCAGCATTGTCCACCATCAGCACAATGCATGTGTTCAAGCCAATGGTAAAAGCCTTTACCAGAACTTCCATGATGTTCCCCTGGAGTGGGGTTTCCAATGTGGTGCCCATGGGCACCAAAGTGCCCACAAACATCTCTCTCAACACCCATCAGGCTCCTCGTCACTCCTGATCTTTTGTTTGTATTTAGATATTTTAATTAAAAAAAAAAACTGGGAGGCTGGCATGCTGCAAATCAAAGTGCTGGCTTCTGGTGTGATCTCTTTTTGCAAGAATGCCTCTGAGCCCTGTCCAGAAAAAAAGAGAAAAGGTAAGCTGGGAGTGGAAGAGAGCATCCAGCAGCAGGAAACATCTAGGAGGGATAGAGGGTCCTGAGGGTGTTTTCTCTGTGTGCTGTATGTTTTTCTGATGTGTTTGTTAGCTTGTTTGTTTGATTATTGGTGTGGGTGTGTGGTGTGGTTGGGTGTTTTTCCTGTGTGTGTTGCCCTGAACACCACCGGTGAAATAGGTATTTTGTTCTGCTTTGTGGAGGCAGTTATGTAATTTGGCATTTGGGGCTCAGCCCCCACCTTTGCCTTATACTCAGTTTCTTGGCCAAGTTACTTGCCTTTGTGCTTCCCCAGTTTGTCTTCTTTGATGGTTGTTGGAGCAAAAAATTCTGGGTTCAAAAGAGTGGTTTTGTGTTTTGGAGTTCAAACTCCCACCTCTGCCTTGTACTTAGGTTCTTGGGCAAGTTTCTTTTAGCCTCACCACTTTGCCTTCTCAGAAATGGGCAGTCTGTGACTAGCCATGCCCACCATGGCAGCCATTTTGTGAAGTGCCCATGACACTCTCTCACAGTTCCAAAAGTGAACACTGACCCAAAAAGTTTGGTGACCCCCTCAGCTGGGTTCACACAAGCATGCACAGCACTCGATCTCTTATCACTTGGATGTGTGAACTCTCTCAACTGAAAAGTACTGGGTCTGAGCTTATATCTTGGGGTGGTGGGGCAGTCAGTCAGGTAGCTAGCAGACTGTAAGGCAGGTGGAAGCCAAGCAGTAATCTGTCCCTCAAGAGGGAATGTCTCCTGACGGTCTTTCACCCTGACAAGTTCCCCTGACAGAGTGCACTAGATCTGGCAGCTCTTTATCAGATGGAGGCACAGGATTGGCTCTCCAAGCTCACCTGATTGCATAGCCCAGAAGGATTATGGGCTGTTCTTGTGTGAGTGTCCAAATGTGAAACATGCCTGCACATCTCTCTTCGCTGACATAAGAGGTGGTGATGGCCATCGCCTTCAGTGGCTTCAAAAAGGGATTAGAAAAATTCATGGGGGAAAACAGGTCTATTAACAGCTGCTAAATGGATCCTCCATATCTAGAAGCAGTTGCTGGGGAGCCGTAACAAGAAAGAGCTCTTGGCTTGTAGCTTCCCAAGGGTATCTGGTTGGCCACAATGGGAAACAAAATGCTGGACTAGATGACCTTTGGTCTAATCCAGCAGGGTTCTTCTTATGTTTTCTTCTGGCCAGTAGCCCCAGTGGAACATCGGTTCAAGCCCTGCTGTGACTGACACATCCGCAGAAACATCAGGCCATCGCAGATAAACACCCCCGCATCAATCATGTGTAGTCCAATGGCCATTATTTGGGGGGAATCCCTGCAAACATGCCTGCTTAAATAATTATCACTCACCTTGTGGCACATGGTTTTCATACATGCCTTGGCCGGAATATGATAGGCAATCATTATTCCTTCAAGCCTCTCTTTTGGGGGGCTCCATCAGACACCTTGGCATCTCTGCTGCTTGTTGCCTTTGAAGTGTATCTAAGCTCCCAGTAGCTAGAAGGTGACACTTAAGTTGCACCTTTTCCATGCTCTTATCTCTGTCAGCGGTCTTTGAATGGTTGACACTTTGGCAGCCCAATGGCCCTTCTGCTGGGGAGATTGTCCCCTCGGTGACCTTTGGGCTTTCTGAAGAAGACACCTGAAACTTCACAGAGATGCAATCAGAAGGACCGAGAAATCCCGCCTCTTCTCCCTCAGCTGCCAAACAGCCATTCCTCATTCCAAAGGAAGCGTCATCTGTCTTAGCTGCCTGTCTCTCTCCATGTGTCGCTTCCTTTGTCTCTCTGGCTGTAGGTTTTCCTTTGGGCCCAAGAGTTTAGTCCATAATACAGAGCTTGTCTTCCACTTTGTCTAGCCTGGTACACTTCAGATGTGTTTGGACTATAGCTCTTATCATCCCCAGCCAGCATGGCCATTGGCTATGCTACCTGGAAATGATGGGACTTGTAGTCCAACACACATTAAGGGTGCCAAGTTGGGAAAGCCAATTCCCAACATCCCTAGCCATTGGCCAGGCTGACTGGGGCTGGTGGGAGTTGAAGTCCAAAACGTCTGGAGGGCCCCAGCTTGTAGAAGTGGTACTAATGGAGAAATTCACCCACCAAACTTTTCTCGATATGTATCTGCAACAATCCCTATTTATTACCTTTCTCATACTTATCCATCATTAAGCAAAATCTCTATTTTGTCCCCTACTTTTGCCGGGGGGGGGGGTTAATTTTTTATAGTGAATTGCTAGAGTCATCATTTCACAGGATTCAACTTCTTCTCTCAAATCTCAGAGAACAGAGTGGATGCATCTTGCCTCTGTAACTCTTGCGCATGTGCATGCATGTAAATGCATGTGCATGAACACAAAGGCACCATGCAACACACAGCCTGCATTGCATTTCATATCCTGAAGTGGCTGAGGGCTAATTGGTAAGGCTTAATAAAGCTATTGTATTGTCCCAATTCTTCTAGCAAAAGAAGGAACACCCTCTTGGCTTCTAAAGTTGTGGGAGGCAAGCTATTGCAAAAGAAACAACTGGAACGTAAATCAAGTGGAATAGAACATTTGGTGTTGTGAAATTGTTGGGAGGGGGGCTCTCTAGAAGTCCTCCTGGGTGCCAGAATTATGAGAGTGTCCCTTTCTGTGAAAGCTTGGAGGGGTTCTGATTTTGCTCAGACTGGTTACCCAGAGGCTTCTTCTGTATCCATAGCCAAAAACTGAGTGTGTGTGGCTCCTTTAGAAAAAGCCATTATTACTTGGAGATTGTCTTCCATGCAGTTGACTCGAGGGGTGTACATATTTTGTTAAATCCATTCCATCTGTGTTTTACAGATCGTCAGGCATCTTTCATTCTGTCATCTACTCATTGATGGGGTCAGATTTTTTTTAAAAAAAAAATTAGGGATGTACGAGAATTTTGTTTCACTTGCATAAGTACTCATTAGCATTAATGCACATTGGCGCAAGTGTGCATTAGTGTTAATGCACGTTAGTGCAAGTGTGAATTTGTGCAAATCCTCCCCCCAAGTTTTAAAAAAATGGCTCACAAGTCCGCAGAATCCACACAACTCTAAAAAAGCCAGTCCTCTGCAGAATCCACAGATGGATTCATAGAAATCTGAACTCATTTGAATCCCTTGTGGATTTCTCCAACATCTCTAGTTGACTCTCATTGGCACTGAGACTAGATGTTGGAAATCCATGATAAGATTTACCATCTCTTTAAATTCTTGTGAAAAGAAGACATATTGAAAGTGCTCTCTCGCTCTTTCTCTCTGTCTATATGCTGCTGCTGCCAGATATTCCATCAAACTCTTAATGTGACCAAGAACCAAAAGATAGAATGGGATGTGCCAGTGAAGAGGTGGTGCGGGTCCCCAACTTTTTTGGGTCAGAGGACACATTTGGAATTTTGAGAATGCGTTGTGGTTGCCCTCACAAAATGGCTGCCATAGAGGTGGGGCTTGCCCATTCATAAAATGGCTGCTATTATGGGCATGGCTGGTCACAAAACCCTAACTTCCCAGAAGGCAAACTGATGAAAAGTCATTTGCCCAAGAACAGAGGCAGGCACAAAACATAAATAAAGATGGTGCTGGAGGGCAGCATTTCACTTTGCAGCAATCCAACTTCCCTTAAAAAAAAATTACTTATTAAAAAATAAAATAACCATCAGGAGGGGCAAGGAGAGAAGTGCCAAGAGAGGTGTCCATGGGCATTGTGGTAGGAGAACTCTTGATTCTCAATTGCTGAGGAGATCATCAGAGGTAGGGAACAGGGGTAGACTCCACCCAATGATATCCCTCAGCCCTTTCTTTGGCCAAGGTGACATGCGCTTTCCTGACATCACATCTAGTGGCTTGGAGAGGGGGGAGTTAAATCTCCCGACTCCATGGGGATTGGTCCCAATCCTGATTGGGGCTGGGGTAGCTGCAGGCTGTGTAACTGATGTTATGTGTCATTTAGCAATCCATGTCACGCCTCTCAGAATCTCTCAGTGAAACAGTGCTTGATCCGTGACGGCCATTTCACACATGCTGCGAAGCCACCACTGGTTCTTGAAGTCACCGACTGGTGTGAACTCCCCTTAATTCAGCATCCATGATGCAAGAAAGAGCTCCGTCATTGTGGGTGCAGGACGAAGCCATTCTTATTTTTATTTTATTCTTACAACTTCTTCTCAAGAAGTTCATGCATGTCTGTCGCTGGGCGAGGATTTGGTTACCCCTTATCTCACCGGATCATCTGTTTGCTTTCTTTTCAGCTCAGAGAAAAGATGCATTTAGAAACCTCGATTGGACCTTAATTACAACTTATCCATTTACTCCTCTCCGTTTTTCAAGTGTTTTGAATTCTCCATTAAGATTATCCCCAAACCAGCTTTTGCTTGCGCCAATCATTTCTCCATCGCTTTGGCAATCTGACAAAACCGAGTCACTTTTGAACATATCTCATGGCTCTCGCTTGCCTTGTACTTAATATTTCACAGTGTCACCTAGAACACTGGTGTCAGGAATTAATCAAACTCACACACAAGCCTAGTGTATACCCCAATCAAGTCTCTACTCTACCCTTGTCTACCAGGATTAAAAGTATTTTTTTTCCAAAATAAACACTTGGATTAGCTGTCAGAACTGGCTTTTCTTTTGATGCTCCTTTATTCTCTTTTCTTTTTAAATATTCCAGTCAAATCAAGGAACATATTTCACTGTTATGGAATTGCAGAGGAATTCCATTCTGTTGGGTTTTTTAAAAAATGTATATAGTTACCACAGAGAAGTGTTGGTTTTATTCCCTGTATTCCTCCATAGAATACAGAAAGCATGAAAGGCAGAGGAGTCGTTCATACAGACTCATCAACAGATTTCTTATACTCTGCCATCAGCAAAATCAAGTTACAAAATGCATTTTCTTAATGCTACATGGTAAAAAAAAAAAAAAGAAAGAAAGAAAAGAAAAAAGAATGGTATGCTTCTGAGGAGAAGTTAATGTTGTACCTGACCATATAGGTGTGAGCCCAGAAAAGCTTATGCCAAATAAATGTGCTAGCCTTTAGAGCAGGGCTGTTGAACGTCATTGAGCCTGAGGGCTGAATTAAATTTCAGATAAGCTCTCTGGGGCTGCATTGCAGTGGTGGATGGAGCCAAGGCAAAAGGAGCAGGGTCAAAGGGGCTAATACCAAAAATACCAGCATCTTCTAACTTACATGCTAACAAGTAACAAGTTCTTACTGCCAGTATTTACGCTTTAGGAGAGGCATTTCAACATTTTAGAATGCAGGGGGAGACTGCACAAAAGCCAAGAAGCCACCAGATGATTGGCAACAGGGGGGAAGGAGGTGGGCATCACTGGGGGAACCCCAGAGGGCTAGATTGGGACCCAGGCAGGTAAGATTTGGCCATGGGTATGAAGTTAAGTAGCCCTGCTTTAAAGGGCCATGGCAGTCTTGGTTGTTTTTGCAGCCACAAAGTAACATGGCCACCCCTCCAAGGCAATTAAAAACAAAAACCAGGTAGGATTTGAACCTAGGCCTCTGAGACTCAAGTTAAACAATCTAGCCACGGACTCTGAGCACTCAATTACACAGCTCCCTTCACTTTTTATTAGAGCAAGTGGCTCGATTTATGCACAGACTGCTTGTTATTGCTCAATATTGCATGACTATGCAATAGGTCAAGTACCCTGACCCCTTGAAAGTGTGGAGCATCAGCTGATCAATAACCACAACCTGTCCTCACCTATTCAGGATTAGGGCCGTGGCTTCAGGGAACCAAAGTCTGGCTTCTTTTCTTACAAATGTAGCGCACAACACATGGCATCCGTGTGGGAGAGCTTCCCATTAAGTTCTGAGATGCTGTTTAAAATCAGACGGGATTCTTTTTGACGGCCATAACCCTCAAGCACCAGGCTTCATGCAAAGACATCTTCAAGATGGCTTTTGCATCCTACGTTCCCCGCACCTGTGGGGTGGAGGGAAAGAGCCCAGGGTTTGTATAAACCTCTGAAAAGAACCAAGATCAGTGGAATTCGTAGGTTACATAGGGTAGCAGATGCCTCGGGGAGCAGGGGAGGTAGAAAAGGTTTCAGTGGTGTACTGCTTATCTGGGGTGGGTGATGGGTGGGAGGATATTTTGGAAGGTCTTTAGAAACCAGGGTCAGCATCAAAGGCAGGCATGGTTTGGGCACCTGCCCAGGGCCCACACTCCAGCAGGGGCCCACTGGAGTTGCTCCCCCTCTTCTCCTACACTGCATCTGGCTTGTTCACCTGCCTCTTGCTCTGGCCCAGACAACAGTGGTGATAAGAAGAAGGAGCAGTAGTTGCCTCTGCCTCCTCGCTCCCTGGCTCTCTGCCTTTCAAGCAAGCAAGTAGTGGCAGTGATGAGGAGAAAGAGGATGAGGAACCAGAGCAGCTGGTGACAACACCCCCCTCCTGCACTGAGGGAGGGGGCCCATTGAGGGTGTCTTACCCAGGGGCCCTCAAAATCTGGAGCAGGTACTATGTCAAATGCCTCTGGTCTGCTTTAGGTTGTATAGAACAGGGATTTATTTATTTTTACTTTTGGTGTGTATAGGATGTGTTTATGACTGTCACTCACTGTATAGGCCCTAGTATGGGAAAGGAAGAATATTCCACTCGTTTCCATAGATGCTGCCAGCTGCCTATGACCTTACATGTCTTTTAACAGCGAGCTGTGGCAAAACAATAACGACGACAACAGCACACTGCAGATTTGGGAGTTTCTAACATATGGTGTAAAGGTTACGAGTGAACCTCCTTTTTTTTCCTACTCCAGAGGGAGAGAGAAGCTTTGCTCTAACATGCCCACTCAGCTCCCTAGGGCCTGCAACATTTAGCGTGCAAACTGTATTCCTCCCCCACCCTCTCTCTCTCTCTCTCACACACACACACACACACACACACACACACGAAAGACTAACAACAGAGTATTCAAAAATATATTTAAGCTAAATGTTTCAGCTTCTGCCTTCATCAGTAGCTGTGCTGTTAAATGTGTCGCTTAAACATAGTTTTAAATACTCTGTTGTTAGTCTTTTTATCTTTCTTATACATTTTACCTTAAGACTGCCGGCATCCACAGTGGATCCAGGGCCACCTTGTTGCTTTGCTGTTCTGCCACTTTACACCAGCCTCCCCCCACCCCCTGTGCTCTCTGTCTCTGTATATATATAGTAATGTTTGATTTGTACTGATTTGTTTTCATTATTAAATAACTCATTTGTTTCATGACTCTTACATAAAAATGACTTCTGTTTGGTATTCGTTTAATTTCTTTCAAGATTCATATTTGTTTCCTTAAAAAAAACTGTTGTTGTCACTTCCCTTAGCAGTGCACACTGATTTCAGCATCTGTATGTTGGCATTTGCCATTTTCTTCTCCCCCCTACCCCCCAATGATCTGGACACTGTATTCTTCCAGAGCATTTTTGCCGGGTGGGGTGGGGTGGGGTGGGGGAGAGAATACTTGCTGCCACAAAACTATGGTGGCCACCATTTTTTTGCTGGAACATCACAGAACAACATTCTGGGGCATTCTGGGTAAATAAAGTGTTCGCCAAAAACAGCTGCAGAAAATATCCCTGTTCCTGCTGCCATCATAGGCAACGGCACAAATTATAGGGGAAATGAGACAGAAAATAACAACAATGAATGTGAGTATAATGTGCATAAATGATGAAACCACTGTGAATTTAACAAATGAAAAATGGGGGTTGGGCTTGATGGCCTTATATGCCCCTTCCAACCCTATTCTATTCTATGAAACAAAAACAGGTCTAAAGAAAAAAATGAATGGAGTAATGAAATGAAAACAAGTTTTTTTGTATGCTCCTAGACCTCAGTGAAACCCACTGAGCCAAATGTTAGCCAAATCATGCCCCACCAACACCAACACCTCTAGCACCGCCTCCAAAAAACAGTAACTATGGGAGTGTCCCCCTTCATGGATCACTGCCTTGTGGCGAAGGGGCTTGCGTAACTCAGTGAAGCCATAAGCTATGCCGTGCAGGGCCACCCAAGACGGACAGGTCATGGCAGAGAGTTCTGACAAAATGTGGTCCACTGGAGAAGGAAATGGCAACCCACTCCAGTATTCTTGCCAAGAAAACCCCATGGAACGTATCACAAGGCTAAAAGATATGACGCCGGAAGATGAGCCCCTCAGGTCGGAAGGTGTCCAATATGCTACTGGGGAAGAGCAGAGGGTATTTCCAAGTAGCGCCAGAAAGAGTGAAGCGGCTGGGCCAAAGCCGAAAGGACACTCAGCTGTGGATGTGTCTGGCGGTGAAAAGAAAATCCGATGCTGTAAAGAACAATATTGTTTAGGAACCTGGAATGTCAGATCAATGAATCAAGGTAAGCTGGAGGTGGTCAAACATGAGATGGCAAGATTGAACATCGACATCTTGGGAATCAGCGAACTAAAATGGACAGGCATGGGCGAATTTAATTCAGGTGACCATCATATCTACTATTGTGGGCAAGAATCCCTTAGAAGAAATGGAGTAGCACTCATAGTCAACAAAAGGGTGGGAAAAGCAGTACTGGGGTACAATCTTAAAAATGATAGAATGATCTCAGTACAAATCCAAGGCAAACCATTCAACATCACAGTAATTCAAGTCTATGCCCCAACCACTGAGGCCGAAGAAGCTGAGGTTGATCAGTTCTATGAAGACCTACAACACCTTCTAGAACTAACACCAAAAAAAGATGTCCTCTTCATCATAGGGGATTGGAATGCTAAAGTAGGAAGTCAAGAAATCACCGGGATAACAGGCAGGCATGGCCTTGGTGTACAAAATGAAGCAGGACAAAAGCTAATAGAGTTTTGCCAAGAGAACATGCAAACACTCTTTTCCAACAGCACAAGAGGCGACTCTACACATGGACGTCACCAGATGGTCAATATCGAAATCAGATTGATTATGTCCTTTGCAGCCAAAGATGGAGAAGCTCCATACAGTCAGTAAAAACAAGACCTGGAGCTGACTGTGGCTCAGATCATGAGCTGCTTCTTGCAAAATTTCGGCTTAAATTGAAGAACGTCGGGAAAACCACTAAACCGTTCAGGTATGACCTAAATCATATCCCTGATGAATATACAGTGGAGGTGAGGAATAGATTTCAGGGATTAGACCTGATAGACAGAGTGCCTGAGGAACTATGGACGGAGGTCCGTAACATTGTTCAGGAGGCAGCAACGAAATCCATCCCAAAGAAAAAGAAATGCAAGAATGCAGCAGTCTGATGAGGCTTTACAAGTAGCTCACGAAAGAAGGGAAGCGAAAAGCAAGGGAGAAAGGGGAAGATATACCCAACTGAATGCAGAGTTCCAGAGAATAGCAAGGAGAGACAAGAAGGCCTTCTTAAATGAACAATGCAAAGAAATCGAGGAAAACAACAGAATGGGAAAGACTAGAGATCTCTTCAAGAAAATTGGAGATCTCAAGGGAACGTTTTGTGCAAAGACGGGCATGATAAAGGACAAAGAAGGCAGGGACCTAACAGAAGCAGATGAGATTAAGAAGAGGTGGCAAGAATACACAGAAGAACTATACAGGAAAGATCTGAATGTCCCTGATAGCCATGATAGTGCAGTCACTGAACTTGAGCCGGACATCCTCGAGAGTGAAGTCAAGTGGGCCCTAGGAAGCATTAGTAACAACAAAGCTAGCGGAGATGACAGTATTCCAGCCGAGTTATTTAAAATCCTAAAAGATGATGCTGTTAAAGTGCTGCATTCAATATGCCAACAAATCTGGAACACTCAGCAGTGGCCACAAGACTGGAAAAGGTCAGTTTACATTCCAATTCCAAAGAAGGGCAACGCCAAAGAGTGTTCAAACTACCGCACCATTGCGCTCATTTCACATGCCAGCAAGGTGATGCTCAAAATCCTACAAGCTAGGCTTCAGCAGTATGCGAACCGAGAACTACCAGAAGTACAAGCTGGGTTTAGAAGAGGCAGAGGAACTAGAGATCAAATCGCCAACATTCGCTGCATCATGGAGAAAGCAAGAGAATTCCAGAAAAACGTCTATTGCTGCTTCATTGACTACGCTAAAGCCTTTGATTGTGTGGATCACAACAAACTGTGGCAAATTCTGAAAGAGATGGGAGTACCAGACCACTTTACCTGTCTCCTGAGAAACCTGTACGAGGGTCAAGAAGCAACAGTCAGAACCAGACATGGAACAACCGATTGGTTCAAAATTGGGAAAGGAGTACGACAAGGCTGCATATTGTCACCCTGCTTATTTAACTTATATGCAGAGTACATCATGAGAAATGCCGGGTTGGATGAATCAGAGGTCGGAATTAAGATTGCTGGGAGAATTATCAACAACCTCCGATATGCAGACGATACCACCCTAATGGCAGAAAGTGAAGAGGATCTAAAGAGCCTCTTGTTGAGGTTGAAAGAGGAGAGTGCAAAAGCTGGTTTGAAACTCAACATTAAAAAACTAAGTTCATGGCATCTGGCCCCATCACTTCCTGGCATATAGAAGGGGAAGAAATGGAAGCAGTGACAGATTTTACTTTCTTGGGCTCCAAGATCACCGCAGACGGTGACTGTAGCCATGAAATTAAAAGATGCTTGCTCCTTGGGAGGAAAGCTATGGCCAACCTAGACAGCATAGTAAGAAGCAGAGACATCACCTTGCCGACAAAGGTCCGTCTAATCAAAGCTATGGTTTTCCCAGTAGTAATGTATGGCTGTGAGAGCTGGACTATAAGGAAGGCTGAGCGCCGAAGAATTGATGCATTCGAACTGTGGTGCTGGAGAAGACTCTTACGAGTGCCCTGGACTGCAAGGAGGTCAAATCAATCCATCCTAAAGGAAATCAACCCTGAGTGCTCATTGGAAGGACAGATAATGAAGCGGAAGCTCAAATATTTTGGCCACCTAATGCGAAGAGAAAACTCCCTGGAAAAGACCCTGATGCTGGGAAAGACTGAAGGCAAAAGGAGAAGGGGACGGCAGAGGATGAGATGGCTAAATAGCATCACGGATGCAATGAATATGAACTTGAGCACGCTCCGGGAGAGAGCGCAGGACAGGAAGGCCTGGCGTGCTATGGTCCATGGGGTCACGAAGAGTCGGACACGACTGAACGACTGAACAACAACAAAATGGGAGTGTCACAGCAAAAAGGTAAGTGGTCTGGGACTCTCTCCGGATTCAAGCACTGGATATTGATTTTCATTTGGAGGGCAGGGCTTTCAGCAGTTGCGGATCGTAGTTCTACTCAGCAGTTGGGGAAGAAACTGTGGGTGCGCCAAGCCTTCAAGAAGTTACACTGTAAAGAACACAGGAAGCTGTCTTATACTGAGTAACACCATTGATTCATCCAGCCCAGTATGGTCAAGATTGACTGGTAGCAAAGGCTTTCCAAGGTTTCAGGCAGGATTCTTTCCGAGCCCTACCTGGAGATGCTGGGGATCGAACCCGGGACCTCCTCCATGCAAAGCACATGCTTTACCACTGAGCTATCGACCCAGTTCCCACTGAAAGTTTCCCAGCCCTCAAGAGCTGTCCAAATCAGCTTGAAAGCTGGTGTAGGGGGAAACTCCACATACACACGTGTGGAGCTTCTAATAAATTTCTGTGGAGCCTCACACACACCTAATAGAGAATAAATTCTGGTCACATTTGCTTTTTAATGCACAGCCAAATCACAGACATGCTTACCATGAGCCAAGATGAAGTGGCCACCTCAGGCAATGGGTTTTTAGTGTCATTAAGGAGTGTTTTACACACACACACACACACACACACACACAGGGATGCCCCTCATATGCACCTCAAAGAAAATGAATTCCAGTCACATTTGAGTCTTACTTTTTAATGCACAGCCAAATGTGCAGAGGGGCTTACCATGAGCCAAGGTGACCACCTCAGGCAATGGATTTTTGGTGTGATTAAAACAGAATAGAGATCTGAACCCATAAAGTCTGATCTGACCCATAAAAAGCAGAAAGGTATCCCATAGCACTCTTGTGTTGCTCCTATTCATTTCAAAGAGCCTTGCAGAGAAAAATGTCCTAACAGATCACACCCCTTGTTAATTAGGGAGTGCATGTGTGTGTTGGTGGGGGGGGGTATGCCATTTGGATTTTTCACCTTAAACAAAAAAAAAATCGATGTGGGATTTAGGGACCCATAAAACATCTGAACACAGCTCTTTAAAAAACGAACCTCATTCATATATAAAAGGAAGAAAGAGGCGATTTGAGCTTGGACGGCTTTGCTTGCGTCTTTGAGAAGGCCCAAATTCCGGGTCTCTCTTTCATCCATCACGGCATGTGTGTGTCGCCTCACGATGATGGGTCTTTCATCCTCCTATTCCCCAGCCGGCCCACGCCAGTCCCTTTTTACAGCAATCGCTTATGACTTAGAGGTTTCCACATGCCGCCCAGTTCAGACAGCCGGGAAATGTGCGAGTACCTGAATAAACTCTTTTTAATCCACAAGCAAAACTCCGCCTGAACGAGATGGCATGAAAGGCCCTCTTTCATCAACTGTTTTCGTCGATGGTTCAGCTCCTCGGTTTCTTTGGGGCTAGACCTGATTCTTGTATTAATGGCCTTTGAATGTGTTCCCAATTGTGGGTTTGGTGGGAGGCTGTAAGGTACCCTATATTAATGCTGGAGAGGATATGGGGGAGGGACAGGGAGCCAGAACAAGTCACAAAGCAGTTATGGCATGGAAGGTTGAAGTGCTACTAATTGACAAAATTTATTTTTTTATTATTTATTTGCTATACATTTAAAACCAATAACTGAAGTCTTCTGGACAATGTACAATACATTAAAAGCATAAAATAGAAACACCACAACAAAAACAAAAAATAAGAACAGCCCAGGATAAAACCAAGATAAAACCAGCAGCAAAGAACGCAACCATCTCAGCACATACAACCAGCAGCAGAATAAAGGACTAAAAGTACTGAAACACAGTCATTGAAATGCTTGGTAGAATAAAAAGGTCTTCACCTGGCACTGAAAAGACCATAACATAGGCACCAGGTGAGCCTCTCTGGGGAAAGTATTCCACAACCAGAGTGCCACCACTGAAAAGGCCCTCTCTCTTATAGCCACCCACCTCGCCCCATTTGGCAAGGGGGCACCTGGAGGTCAGCCTCAGATAACCTTAGTGTCTGGGTAGGTAAATATAAGAGGATACATTACTTCAGGTAACCGGGCTCCAGGCCATTTCGGGCTTTACAGATTAAGGCCAGCACTTTGAATGGGGCCTGGAAATAGCCAGTGCAGATGGAGAAGTAGTGGCATAATATGATCACATTGGCCAGTTCTAGTTAGCAGTTGAGCAGCCCTATTTCTGATTCCCTGAAGTTTCTGGAGCATTTACAAAGGCAACGGCAGTATACAAATTATTTAAATACAATAAATAAGTCTAACCTAACTGAACAGAAGCATAAACATACGCCATGTGCTTCTTTAGGAAAGCGAACAATCCCTATGGATAAAGGAACTCTTTTCTTGGGAGGCAGTGTTGTATAGTGGTTAGAGTGATTGGACTCAAGGCCACAAGAGAAATCCCATGAGAGATCTGTGATCACTGAATCTCCCAACAATTGTTTTTCCACATCAAATGTTTTTGGGAATTACTGAAAACGTCTGCAGACCAAATCACAGGTCTTCTGTGTGTCCATCTACTTTGACACTAATAAGAAGGGGGGACCCAACATTCAAACCCCCACTCACCCACAAAGATCACTGCAGGACATTTGGGCCAGACATTTTCAGTCAGCCTAACCTACCTTACAGAGTTGTTGTGGGGATACGATGCTTGGAAGGTGGTGTATGTGACCCCTTGGAAGAAAAGGCAGAATAAACTTGATGGGGGGGCCCTCCCCCTCCCCCTCCCCCTCCCCCTCCCCCTCCCCCTCCCCCTCCCCCTCCCTACACACATGAAGGAAATTGGTTCCTAGCTGACTCACTGGCCTCAATGTAGCAAAAATGACTAAGCCCCATGGAAACCAGTGGAACAAGTTAGTTGCACGACTCACTTCAATCCCATCACTTTCCATGGGACTTGGTCATTATTCATAACTTTGTCTGGATCCGGGCCAAAAATACTTCTCAGAATGGTGTTCCCTAAGTGTGGAGGAATGTCATAGAGTTTGGAAAACTCACTTCATTTATCATTTTGCCTTGCGCTATTGTTTAGTGTCATAGCAATAGCTGAAGAAATACAATGACACACGAAATACAAAACACTGGTTGACAACCAAAAAGAGATCTACTCTATTCCTTGCCCCCAGCCCAGTTTCCTTTACCAACTGAAACTCAACACTCCGTGGATACTGACCATGCTCTTTTCTGTTGGCACTTACCACCTCAGGTCGCTACTAGAGGGAGTAATAAAATGTTACAGAATGAAGCTTGGGTCAGTAGCGCATCTTTCTTTTCTAAACCTTGCCATTTCTTCTGTGAATATATGATGTTATTCTACCCAGTCTAAAAATCTGCATTCAGTTTGTTCGGATACTACATCCAATAAGCTTATACAACAATAGTTTCTGGACACATTTTTGTCTCCTTTCTTGTGGACAGGGATGATAACACTAATCTCCAGGCCTTTGGGAATGCTTCAGACAGACAGACAGACAGACAGACAGACTGTAAAAAGCCTTCCTAGAATGTATACACATATTTGAATATTTCATGCCAAAGTAGATGGATGTGACAGTAGAGGTCAGCCTGATACACAGCAAAGGCATAATTAGAAAAGGAATTGAGAATAAAACTGCCAGGATCATCCTGCCCCTATACAAATCTATTGTGCAACCACAATTGGAATACTGTGTACAGTTCTGGTCACCACACCTAAAGAGATATTGTAGAGCTGGAAAAAGTGCAGAAAAGGGCAACTAAAATGATCAAGGGGCTGAAGCAACTCCCCTATGAGGTAAGGTTACAACAGCTGGGATTGTTTCGCTTGGAAAAAAGGAGAGTAAAGGGGAGACATGACAGAGGTCTACAAAATTATTCACGGTGTGGAGAATGTGGATAAGGAGACATTTTTCTCCCTCTCTCATAATACTATGACTTGAGGTCATCCCATGAAGCCAATTGGTGGGAGATTCAGGACAGACAAAAGTGAAGACTTCTTCACACAGCAGCATATAGTTAAACTATAGAACTCGCTAACACAGGATGTAGTGTGATGGCCACCAACTTGGATGGCTTTCATAGGGGGTTAGACAAATTTCTGGAGGAGAAGGCTATCAACGGCTACTAGCTATGTGCTACCTCCAGTACCAGAGGCAGTATAGCTATGTACACCAGTTGCTGGGCAACATAGGTGGGAGGGTGCTGTTGGGCTCGTGCCCTGCTTGTGGGTTCCTGGCCGACCGCTGGTCGGCCACTATGTGAACAGAATGCTGGACTAGATGGACCCTTGGTCTGATCCAGCATGGCTCTTCTTATGTTCTTAACAGCTCATAACATAAATTTTCAGCAAAAGGCATAGGAAAAAGAGATCCTTAAATTAGTTTTATAACAGATTATTATTATACATTTATATATGTATAGTGCCACCGAATATGAACAAATTTGCAAATGTTGGTAAATCCTTATCAAAACTGAAATGAAATTCTCGCCATGTGTACTCGCCAAATTCAATAGGTACACCTATTCCCATCATAGAGAGGATCCTAAAAATTATATTCACACTTTTCAGAATTTTGCAATGGTATTCTCCAGTCGAAAATGGAGAATATATAAAAATATGTATATTAGTGGAAATAGCATTCAAACATGCATTACAATGGGAACATTACTTGCAAAGAAAAAAGTGTACATTCGCCAAAATTGTATACAAAAATGCATGTATTCTGAGAAATACACTCCAAAATGCATAAATATATCTGTGCAAAGGTTTTTGTTTCTTTGTTTTAACCTCAAAGTTCGGGACAAACCAAACTTAAGTTTGGAAAAAAGAGAAACTGAGAAAAAATGAAATGGAGAAATCTGTCCATCCCTGGCTGGAATTAAACTCACTGGGTGACTTTGGGCCAGTCACTTACTCTCTCAGCCTAACCTATCTCACAGGGTTGTTGTGACTTGTGAGGATGAAATGGAGAGGAGGAGGATCATGGATGCCAGCTTGTGCTCCTTGGAGCAAAGGCAGGATATTAATGTAACAAACAGACAAACAATCGTGGAGTAGAACACCGAAGCTTGAAGGGCACACACAGCTGGGAAGTTTCCAGTGCAAATTCTGCTCAGATGAACAGAAGGCTGTACAATGCCTTGTGCAAGAGAATTTCCCAATGAATTAAATCCACTCTTCTATCTTAATGGTATGGCTATAGGCAATCCTTGGTCTTGGGATTGCTTTAGTCCTTGGTCTTCACCAGACCCCCTCTCCGGGAGACCAAGGTTGCTGAGTGCATGTACTGGAGGTTGGGCCCGAAGGGCAGTCTGGGGATTCTGCTCGTGTACCGTCCACCCCGCTGCATGACTGACTCCCTGGCCGAGGTGCTTGAGGTGGTCTCTGATGTGCGTGTGCAGTCCCCTAACTTACTGGTGTTGGGGGACTTCAACGTACATTCGGAGGCCATCCTCACAGGAGCACCTCGGGACTTCATGGAGACCATGGCCTCCTGGGAGCTGCACCATATTCTAACTGGGCCCACCCATGTAGCCGGTCATGCACTAGACCTTGTGTTTGTTTCTGGAGAAGCGGGGAGTGATCTGGAAGTCGGGGGTATATCCACCACCCCCTTGTCATGGTCAGATCACTATCTGGTGACGTTGGACTTCTCGGTTCCACAACCCCTCCGCAGGGGTGGAGGACCCATTAAAATGGTCCGCCCCAGGCGTCTTATGGATCCAAATGGATTCCTGAACGCGCTTGGGGATTCTCTGGGGCATGCCAATGGCCACTCGGTCGAGACCCTGGTGGGTGGCTGGAATGCCACAATCACTGGGGCATTAGATCGGGTGGCTCCGAAATGCCCTCTCCCCCTGAACAGGGCTCGGACTGCACCATGGTTCAATCCGCGGTTACGAGCTCTGAAACAGGAGGTGAGACGGCTAGAGCGCCGGTGGCGGAAGTCTCGCTCCAAAGACGATCAGACACGGGCTAGAGCTATATCTTCAGCCTATCACGTGGCGGTGAAGGCAGCAAAAAAGGAATATTATGCTGCCTCCATCGCGTCTGCAGAGTGCTGCCCCAGGAGGCTGTTCCAAGTGGTCCGGAGCCTGGTCGGTCCTGTGGCTCCGGAACCACTGGAGCATTTTAAGGCCTCCTGTGAGGTTTTGGCAAGGCACTTTGCAGATAAAATTGATCAGATTAGGTGTGTTACTCTGCACGCTGTGGATACAGTTAGTGAGCAAGAGGCGGCCTGTGGCAAACCGGTTTTGTGGGATCGGTTCCAGCTTCTTCCTCCTGATGAAGTGGACAAGGTGCTTTCATCTGTAAGGCCAACCACCTGCTTACTTGATCCTTGCCCATCTTGGCTCATTATGAGCTGCAGAGAGAGACTGGGTGAGGGGATCAAGGCGGTGGTGAACGCCTCCCTTGAGGAGGGAGTGATGCCATCATCCCTCAAGGAGGCAGTGATAAGACCGCTCTTAAAGAAGCCCTCCTTGGATCCTCAAGTTCTGAACAACTTTCGCCCAGTCTCAAATCTGCCATTTTTGGGCAAGGTGATTGAGCGGGTGGTGGCGGTGCAGTTGAAGGCACACTTGGAAGAAACTGATTATCTAGACCCATTTCAATCGGGCTTCAGGCCTGGGCATGGGACAGAAACAGCTTTGGTCGCCTTGGTGGATGATATGAGGAGGGCTCTGGATAGGGGTGAATGCTCCTTCCTTGTTCTCCTCAACCTCTCAGCAGCTTTTGATACTGTTGACCACGGTATCCTCCTGGACCGCCTGGAGGGGTTGGGCATTGGAGACACTGTATTGCGGTGGTTCCGGTCCTTCCTCTCCGGCAGGTACCAGAGGGTAGCACTGGAAGAGGAGGTTTCGGACCCATGGCTACTTACTTGTGGGGTGCCACAGGGTTCCATCCTCTCCCCGATGCTATTTAACATCTCTGTGAAGCCGCCGGGGGCTATCATCAGGAGGTTTGGGGTGCAGTGTCATCAATATGCGGATGACACACAGCTCTACCTCTCATTCAAATCTTCACCAAGGTTGGCCGTAGAATCCCTATCCAAATGTCTGGAGACGGTGAGTGGCTGGATGGGGAGGAATAAGCTGAAGCGGAACCCTGACAAGATGAGGTACTTTTGGTGGGAGACAAGAGGAGGCTGGGGGATGTTGACCTGGTGTTGAATGGGGTACGGCTACCCTTGAAAGACCAGGTCCGCAGCCTGGGGGTCATTTTGGACTCCCAGCTGTCCATGGAGGCTCAGGTGTCAGCTGTGAGCCGGACAGCGCTGTATCAACTCCATCTGATACGGCGGCTGTGCCCCTTCCTTCCCAGCCATCTGCTCCCATCGGTAGTACATGCCCTGGTCTCCTCTCGTTTAGTCTACTGTAATGCGCTGTACGTGGGGTTACCCTTGAAGACGGTTCGGAAGCTGCAGCTGGTACAGAACGCGGCGGCTCACCTGATTAAAGGCAGCCGCCGGCGAGATCACATCACTCCAGTGCTGAAGGAGTTGCACTGGTTACCAGTTGTTTTCCGGGCCAAATTCAAGGTGTTGGTTTTGACCTTTAAAACCCTATATGGTTCTGGCCCAGCCTATCTTAAGGAGCGCCTCCAGCAACACCAGACAGGCCGCTTAACAAGATCAGCCTCGGATGGCCTTCTCTCTGTCCCATCAGCCAGGACAGCTAGACTGGTGGGGACGAGGGAGAGGGCCTTTTCTGTGGTGGCCCCCACTCTGTGGAACTCCCTCCCTAGGGAACTCCGTCATGCCCCCTCTTTAATGAGCTTCCATCGTGCATTAAAAACGTGGTTGTTCAGGCAGGCATTTGGGGTGGGTTAGGGTATTTAAAAAAAAAAATTATGGTAGAATTTTATTGTTTTAAATTGTTTTATGGTATGTTGTACATCGCCCAGAGTGGCTGGGTGACCAGCCAGATGGGTGATTAATAAATTTAATAATAAATAATCATATTCATTTCATTTTCCTTATTAGCACACACTATTAACATTATTAAATTATATCAAATGGAGATGTCAAGGGGTGGAGACTTCAAGGTTAATTAGAGGAGGAGCTTCAACCTGCCTCCTTTGCATTTTCAAACGTTGCCACGGGCCATGTGCTCCCTTGTTTTGTGTGTTTCCATTAGTCAACAGTCAGAGTCGACATATCTCTCCACAAACACACAGTGCCTTGATTTCAGTATCCTGTGAGACCTGCTGCAATGAAACAGGGGGGAAACCATGTCAAAGATTGACTTCCTGCAGGACAGCCTCCAAAATGGAAACTCCTGGTGCTGACAGACAGCCTTGCTTGAGTGATAAGCTGTGCACTGGGCTCTGGGCCAAGATGGGACTGTATGTAACCCCTTAGCTACAAAAATGTGCAAGCATCACTGATGTGGGTATGATTAGGAGTTCTAGCCTCTCTACATGATGAACATAGATTAGTGTTAACTAGCATGATTTCTCCAGACCCTGAAAACTATAATTCTATGGAGGGACCCAGGATATCAAATGTACTCGCAACTTGGAGATATATGATGAATTAGTGGGGCAGCACTATGGAGGTCAGGTGGAGAGAGTTTGTGCCTTAAACCAGCTAAATCAGCTTAAGCCTTTTCAAATCTACCTATAATAACCCCAACCTGCAACATGGGACCTGCTTTTAATTTTTAGTCTTAGCTGTGCCTTTCACCTTCTTCTCTCCTTCTCTGTTTTTCTCGGACTCTCCCCATCTCTCATTTTCCTCCCCTTCTCCTTCTCTTCAAGTAAATAAATAAACTAAAGAAAACGGTGATGCCACTGGTATGACCCAGATTAGGTCAGCTGCAACCCAGTTGTGGGTCACAAAACACAACTCTCCCCCCAATGCACTGGATATCTCTTGATCTTGCTGCATATGTGCTGGAAGGGGTAGGAACCACCCTGAAGAGTAAGTTAGAGACTTGATGACTTCCCTGAGCTGTGGTTCTAATAAAGTTCAGACGCATGCTTTCCCCATCCTGGGGCCCGCCCCGCCAACAGTTCTGTACTTCAACTCCATCAGCCCTATTGGGGTCTTAGCTCAGTGGCAGAGCACCTGCTTTGAATGCAGAAGGTTCCAGGTTCGATCCCCTCCATCTCCAAGTAGAGCTAGGAAAGAATCCTGCCTGAAACCCTGGAGAGCCTTTGCACCCAGTCAATGTTGACACTACTGGGGACCAAGGGTCTGACTCAGTATAAGGTGGCTTCCTATGTTTCCAGCCCCAGCCAGCATGGCCAATGGTCAGGAATCCTGGATGTTGCAGTTCAATCTGGAGGGCGCCACATTGGGGAAGGCCGATATATAATTGTGTGCATATATAGTTCCACAGGTGTACAGAAGCCCCTCCTTTTATCTGTCCAAAATCTCCCACCGATCAGCTTCATGGGATGACCCAAGTTCCAATATTATGAGACCTCTTTCTGGCGAGCATTGGAAAATCTGTCAGTTTTGCTTTCTCTCACATTCAGATTTCATAAAAAACTCAAGTCTCAAGTTGTTTCTCTCCCAGATATGAATAACTTTGTGAATTTCCATTGTTGTTGTTGTTGTTGTTCAGTCGTTCAGTCGTGTCCGACTCTTCGTGACCCCATGGACCATAGCACGCCAGGCCTTCCTGTCCTGCGCTCTCTCCCGGAGCGTGCTCAAGTTCATATTCATTGCATCCGTGATGCTATCTAGCCATCTCATCCTCTGCCGTCCCCTTCTCCTTTTGCCTTCAGTCTTTCCCAGCATCAGGGTCTTTTCCAGGGAGTTTTCTCTTCGCATTAGGTGGCCAAAATATTGGAGCTTCAGCTTCATTATCTGTCCTTCCAATGAGCACTCAGGGTTGATTTCCTTTAGGATGGACTGATTTGACCTCCTTGCAGTCCAGGGGACTCGTAAGAGTCTTCTCCAGCACCACAGTTCGAAAGCATCAATTCTTCGGCGCTCAGCCTTCCTTATAGTCCAGCTCTCACAGCCATACATTACTACTGGGAAAACCATAGCTTTGATTAGACGGACCTTTGTCAGCAAGGTGATGTCTCTGCTTCTTACTATGCTGTCTAGGTTGGCCATAGCTTTCCTCCCAAGGAGCAAGCGTCTTTTAATTTCAGGGCTACAGTCACCGTCTGCGGTGATCTTGGAGCCCAAGAAAGTAAAATCTGTCACTGCTTCCATTTCTTCCCCTTCTATATGCCAGGAAGTGATGGGGCCAGATGCCATGATCTTAGTTTTTTTAATGTTGAGTTTCAAACCAGCTTTTGCACTCTCCTCTTTCACCCTCAACAAGAGGCTCTTGAGATCCTCTTCGCTTTCTGCCATTAGGGTGGTATCGTCTGCATATCAGAGGTTGTTGATAATTCTCCCAGCAATCTTAATTCCGACCTCTGATTCATCCAACCCGGCATTTCTCATGATGTACTCTGCATATAAGTTAAATAAGCAGGGTGACAATATGCAGCCTTGTCGTACTCCTTTCCCAATTTTGAACCACTCGGTTGTTCCATGTCTGGTTCTGACTGTTGCTTCTTGACCCTCGTACAGGTTTCTCAGGAGACAGGTAAGGTGGTCTGGTACTCCCATCACTTTAAGAATTTGCCACAGTTTGTTGTGATCCACACAATCAAAGGCTTTAGCGTAGTCAATGAAGCAGAAATAGACGTTTTTCTGGAATTCTCTTGCTTTCTCCATGATGCAGCGAATGTTGGCGATTTGATCTCTAGTTCCTCTGCCTCTTCTAAACCCAGCTTGTACTTCCGGTAGTTCTCGGTTCGCATACTGCTGAAGCCTAGCTTGTAGGATTTTGAGCATCACCTTGCTGGCATGTGAAATGAGCGCAATGGTGCGGTAGTTTGAACACTCTTTGGCGTTGCCCTTCTTTGGAATTGGAATGTAAACTGACCTTTTCCAGTCTTGTGGCCACTGCTGAGTGTTCCAGATTTGTTGGCATATTGAATGCAGCACTTTAACAGCATCATCTTTTAGGATTTTAAATAGCTCGGCTGGAATACTGTCATCTCCGCTAGCTTTGTTGTTATTAATGCTTCCTAAGGCCCACTTGACTTCACTCTCGAGGATGTCCGGCTCAAGTTCAGTGACCGCACTATCATGGCTATCAGGGACATTCAGATCTTTCCTGTATAGTTCTTCTGTGTATTCTTGCCACCTCTTCTTAATCTCATCTGCTTCTGTTAGGTCCCTGCCTTCTTTGTCCTTTATCATGCCCGTCTTTGCACAAAACGTTCCCTTGAGATCTCCAATTTTCTTGAAGAGATCTCTAGTCTTTCCCATTCTGTTGTTTTCCTCGATTTCTTTGCATTGTTCATTTAAGAAGGCCTTCTTGTCTCTCCTTGCTATTCTCTGGAACTCTGCATTCAGTTGGGTATATCTTCCCCTTTCTCCCTTGCTTTTCGCTTCCCTTCTTTCGTGAGCTACTTGTAAAGCCTCATTAGACAGCCACTTGGCTTTCTTGCATTTCTTTTTCTTTGGGACGGATTTCGTTGCTGCCTCCTGAACAATGTTACGGACCTCCATCCATAGTTCCTCAGGCACTCTGTCTATCAGGTCTAATGCCTGAAATCTATTCCTCACCTCCACTGTATATTCATCAGGGATATGATTTAGGTCATACCTGAACGGTTTAGTGGTTTTCCCGACGTTCTTCAATTTAAGCCGAAATTTTGCAAGAAGCAGCTCATGATCTGAGCCACAGTCAGCTCCAGGTCTTGTTTTGACTGACTGTATGGAGCTTCTCCATCTTTGGCTGCAAAGGACATAATCAATCTGATTTCGATATTGACCATCTGGTGACGTCCATGTGTAGAGTCGCCTCTTGTGCTGTTGGAAAAGAGTGTTTGCTATGATCAGCATGTTCTCTTGGCAAAACTCTATTAGCTTTTGTCCTGCTTCATTTTGTACACCAAGGCCATGCCTGCCTGTTATCCCGGTGATTTCTTGACTTCCTACTTTAGCATTCCAATCCCCTATGATGAAGAGGACATCTTTTTTTGGTGTTAGTTCTAGAAGGTGTTGTAGGTCTTCATAGAACCGATCAACCTCAGCTTCTTCGGCCTCAGTGGTTGGGGCATAGACTTGAATTACTGTGATGTTGAATGGTTTGCCTTGGATTCGTACTGAGATCATTCTATCATTTTTAAGATTGTACCCCAGTACTGCTTTTCCCACCCTTTTGTTGACTATGAGTGCTACTCCATTTCTTCTAAGGGATTCTTGCCCACAATAGTAGATATGATGGTCACCTGAATTAAATTCGCCCATGCCTGTCCATTTTAGTTCACTGATTCCCAAGATGTCGATGTTCAATCTTGCCATCTCATGTTTGACCACCTCCAGCTTACCTTGATTCATTGATCTGACATTCCAGGTTCCTAAACAATATTGTTCTTTACAGCATCGGATTTTCTTTTCACCACCAGACACATCCACAGCTGAGTGTCCTTTCGGCTTTGGCCCAGCCGCTTCACTCTTTCTGGCGCTACTTGGAAATACCCTCTGCTCTTCCCCAGTAGCATATTGGACACCTTCCGACCTGAGGGGCTCATCTTCCGGCGTCATATCTTTTAGCCTTGTGATACGTTCCATGGGGTTTTCTTGGCAAGAATACTGGAGTGGGTTGCCATTTCCTTCTCCAGTGGACCACATTTTGTCAGAACCCTCTGCCATGACCTGTCCGTCTTGGGTGGCCCTGCACGGCATAGCTTATGGCTTCACTGTGTTACGCAAGCCCCTTCGCCACAACAAGGCAGTGATCCATGAAGGGGTGAATTTCCATTACTTCTGATCAAAAATAACTGGAATAAAATCCTCACCAGCAAAATTCAATAGGTAATAGGTACAGATATTTCCAGCATGAGAAGACCATGTTTACCTGCCTGTCATGTAGGCATTCAAGATGAGAAGCCCATCAGAAAATAAGATGTGGCAAGCCCACTTTGGCACTAATACAGTTGAATACACAGGGGTTCAAAGTTGGTCTTTTAAGAGCTAAGCACTCAAAGCCCTGGGCCTGGAGGGGAAAATCTGTCAGTTTTGGTTTCTCCCACATTATTATTTTTTTTTAACTTCATGTTATTTTTGTCCCAAATATGGAGAACTCAGGTAAGTTCTTATCAAAACTGAAATAAAATGTTTCCCATCTCTTCTTTCTGGTGGATCACTTCAGATGGCAACAGTGCTCAAATCAACATCTCTCCCGTTAATCTCAATTCATGGGTGGGAAGTTTTACATATATGGGGAAATGCATTAATTAAGGACTTTAAATGGAGAAAAAAACAGCACTTGATTTCAGCCTGGAAACGAGTCAGCAACCAGTTTGTGAAAGATTGGTGTCACATACTCTCAGCAGCTGGCACTTGACAACAGCTGTGCTACCCCGAGTTAGGCCAGTTGATGTTTCCAAACTGCATTCAAGGTCGGCCCCATAGAGAGTATATTACAGCAGTCATGGTGGTCATTTTTGCCTATCATCCAGCTGTTGAGAACACAAGAGCCTGGTGCAAAATAAAGGTTTGTCATCTTATATAGTAGACAGCATTACAACCCTGTGAACAGGCAGGAGTTCAGAAGTGCTATCACAGCACAGATTAGAGGGGTGTGACTCAAGCTCAGATAAACCAATTGTGTGTCACAGTCACTTAGGGCCAAGCCAAGACATTTTGCTGCCTGAGCTGAAGAACAAGGTGAAGCCTCCCTTCCCATTCCATGTAGAGAAGAGGATGTCCTGCTTTGTCCAGTTCAGGCCCAGTCCTGAGGCAAACTAGGGGCAACCCCATTTAGCAAAGGCAGTAGGCAAGCGACAGTTCAAAGCAGGGCCATATTAGGAGTCCAGATGCATGAGAGAGCAGTCCAAGAGAAACCAACATCAAGAAAGCAAGGTCCTGGGAGCTGAAATAAAGATGTTATTCCAGCAAGCAGCTGCTTTCAACTGAAGAGTTTATAAACTGGAGCTTCCAGGGCCCTACCCAGGACTCAGCTGCAGCACATCAGAGGCATTTCGTCAGAAGTTTACTCATGAGGAGGGCCTTGCTCACGAGGAGCCTGCTACTCTTGAGGAGAGCTCTCCAGCATGCAGGCACTCCTTCACCTGGCCACCCCTCTAGCCTGAATCGTAAGGCACCTGCATTCTCAGGGGCTAGAGGGTGACTCAGCATCCTCCTCTGCTTCAGACACTGAGTTCTCTGCCTCTCACAGTGGCAGATCTGAAGGCATTGCCCCTGGGACCCCAGGACCATCTTGGGCAGTCCCGGGGTCCCCTGAGGCAGCCTCTTGCCTGGGAACATCTGGCTGGGAAGGTTCAGGCCCTTCCTCTGATGAGGAATCCCCCAGGGGAGTCCTCACAGACTGGAGGTGAATATTACTTCTATAGTGGCAACAAGACAGTGCAATGGCCTCCACCATGCCAGAGGGCAGCAGGCTAGCTGAGGAGATGCAAGGCAGAGCGAGGAGCACAAACAGTTCTGCCCTCTAACAACTGCAGCTGCTTGCTCACCATGCGCCCTGCCTGCTTGCTGCTCACTAAAAAAAAATGCTGCAATGCAGCAGCAGCTGCACCAGCCGGGGGGGGGGGGGACCTGAGCAGAACAACACCTGTGCCTGTGCAATACCTGCTGGAGCAGATAGCATGGGATAACTGCCTCTCTGACTGCTCGCTTGGTCAAGGGCCTTGCAAAGACTGCGATATGCAGGGAGACAGTGAAGAGGTGAGACAGACAGGCCAAAGTAGCAACTAGCAGCTCCCAGGGCACTGGATCAGGGAAATGAGCATGGCTGTGTGTGTGTGTTATTGGAACAGCTGGGAGTGGGGCTTAGGAGGAACAGCCAGAGGGACTGCTACTGCACCACCACCCCTGCCAGCAGCTGCCACCTGAGGCAGTCACTTCACTCTTCCTCACAGTAGGGCCTGCAGAGACACTGCAGCATCAGTGGCAACCAAAAGGACCCACTTCTTCCTCTGCAATGGAACTAGCCAGCCAGGACCTTCAGAAGCATCAGCCTAATGTTACATGTTAGACGTGGCTGTTTGCCTGCAAAGACAACAGTAACAGGAAATTTTTGAAGCTCCCTTACTGACACTCACACTGGGATGGTACTTTCCCGTGGACATCCAAGAGATGAAGGGAAAAACAAATAGGTAATTCTGCCTAAAAATGAGTCACACAGTGACCAGAGATGACACAGCACCATGGCAGTAAACCATGTGATTTACTATTTCTTCCAGCGAGGCTTCAGCTAACAGCAAAATAAGGCACTGGAAGAGTGGAAGGAAAAGTCTGTCTAGAGGGTTTGGCTGGTAAAAGTCAGCTTGAAGGGAAATTGTTCAAACCTAAGAAGAAGAAGGAAGAGGGAGGGAGGCAGCTCATTAAAAAAAAAGAGAGAGAAGTTTTAATCTATTTTAAATTATTTTGTAAGCCCCCTTCAGTGCTTTTTTTTTGGGGGGGGGGTGGAAAGGCAGGGTGTAAATCAAATAAATAAATAAAATATAATGATTAATCAGTTAAAAAGCTCTGATGAATTAAAAAGGAATCTGCAGTGAATCAGGTAGTGGTTTGTTTTGAAATGTTAATTATTTCAATGTTAGCCCTTACAAATCCATAGGTAGCAAATAGCAATCACTTAGAAGGGGCATTCTCGAACACAACAGAAGGAATGCATCTTCTAAGATGGCACCCGCTGTGACACATGATTATGCTCCACACTCAATTGTTGATGAAGTGCAATATCTAAACAGTTTAAAGAAAGAAATGTGTGCATCACCTAAAAACAAAGACAGCTTATTTTCTTCAGAACTATTGTTTTGTTCATATTCACTTTTGTGCATATTTAATTAATACATCAGTTGTTTGAAGGTAACACAGTTAGGCTGCAAAGCTTACCTGGAGTAATCTCCACTGAATTCAAAGGGACTTACGAGTGGAAATGCACAGGACTGTACTTTCCATCAACTAAGATTTCTTTTGTTGTTGTTGTTCAGTCGTGTCCGACTCTTTGTGACCCCATGGACCATAGCTCGCCAGGCCTCCCTGTCCTCCGCTGTCTCTCGGAGTGTGCTCAAGTCCATATCCATTGCATCGGTGATGCTATCTAGCCATCTCATCCTCTGCCGTCCCCTTCTCCTTTTGCCTTCAGTCTTTCCCAGCATCAGGGTCTTTTGCAGAGAGTTTTCTCTTCGCAAAGATTTCTTAGCCAGCCCTAAAACTAAGGCCTTTCTTTCTTCCTTCCTTCCTTCCTTCCTTCCTTCCTTCCTTTCCTTTTTCTCTCTCTCTCTTTCTCTCGTTCATTCTTTTTTTTTAAAAGGCCTTTGTGTCTTGAACTTAAGGTTGTATCTGAATTTGGGTTTCCGATGATCCCGAGTTGTTTTTATGATAACATGGATGGGAAATGAACTGCTGGTGAATAATTTGGGGACACAGGAAGTTGCCTTAAACTGAGTCAGACCATCTATCAAGCTCAGAACTGTCCACACTGACTGGTAGACAGGTTTTTAGTAGTGCTGTGCCAAAATTTTCCCCCATATTTTTTTTCAACCATTATTATTTAATTTGATAGAACAGAAAATGCTTTTTAAAAGAAATTCAATGGTGAAGAAATTTTGGAGAAATTCTCATGGGTAGGATTTGGGTTTCTTGGGCTTACCTTACTTAGGAGATGGCCAAGGAGTGAGTGCAAATGTCCTGTTTTTCATTGTGCAATCATCTCTCTAGCAGCCTGTAGCCTCCTCAGCTTCTTTCACTTCAATTAAAGCCCAGTGGAAGGCATCATGAGGTAATTTTTCCCATAGGGACTTTTCAGATCAGGAGGTGCAAACAGCCTGGGAGGGAAGCAGGGATTAGGCAAGCTCAGAAACACCATCAAAGAATGATAAAACACCCTGAGAATGGGGCAGAATAATGGAAGCCTCTTTTTCATGGGGGAAGAAAACTTCCCGGAAACTGGAGGACAGATTTTGGGTCAGCCTTAACTCTACCTCTTTCTTTCAGCTAGATACAACACTGCCCTCACACACGCACACACACATCCCTCCATTGTGATGAATGCAAAATGAGGGCCCATCTGCCAACACAGTTGATGCTGTTGTGGTACAAAAAACCCAAACCCCCTTATGTAAAAAGAAAGATGCTGTGCTACAAGCCCTGCCAATGGGGAGCCCTACCTGTGAGAGTTTGTTTAGAATTTCTCTTCCCCCTGAGAAATTTGGTGAAATTGTCTCCCACATTTCTCTGCCCACAAATAAGAAGGAGAATTTTGAGAGTCCATTTGCACACAGCTCTAGTTTTTAGACAAGAGGATTTCCCAGCCGTACCTGGAGATGCCAGGAATGGACTCTGGGACCTTCTGCAAGCAAAGCAAGTGCTCCTCCATGGAGCTATGGACTCCAGCTCCTAGCTGAACTATCTAACGCTGGGGTCTCCAGTGTGGTGCCCATGGGAAGTCCATGAAAACCCTGAAAACCAGCACCGTGCTATGCAGGCAGAACACAGGAAGGCACTGTGTACTGACTCAGGCAACTGGTGCATCTAACGCAGTATTGTCCGCATCTGGGATGGCCAACGTGTGCCTGCAGACATCACTCTTGGCAATGTCAGGGTGGACACTGAGCCTATAGAATCCCAGACTAGTTCTGATTCTGAGGAAGAGGAGCCGCTCCTGGGAGAGGAGCGCACTCCTCTTTCCCAGGGCCAACAGCTGACGGAGATGCCTCCCACCGGCATTCCTAGCTTAGACAGCAGTCCTGGGAGTGACAGAGCGTGGGAAGCAGACTTGATGGATGCTAGGGATGTACGAAAATCACTTACTTTTCGGGGATTATGCTGATGGTGCGGGGGGAGGCGTTCCATCCCTCCCCCTGGAATCCTCACTGGGGGGGGAGGCGCTCCGTTCCTCCCCCCCCCCCAGAATCCTGGCCGGCCAGCTGTGCTCCGCAGTGATTCTGCGGAGCTGCCAGCCGGCTCTGCCAGCAGCCGGACATCCAGCCGCTGGCTAGCAGGGACACAAATGGCGGCGGCCATAGCCGCCGCCGTTTGCGTCCCTGCATTCAGCCATCATAGGCTACATAAATGTTTACGTAGCCTATCACGGCTGACTTAAAAAAAACAAAAAAACGCATGTACGCAAATGGCGGCGCCCATGGGCGCTGCCATTTGCGTTCCTTATTTTGGCACGTCTTAGTCTATGTAAACATTTACGTAGACTAAGACGGCGAAAATAAGGGAAACACAAATAGCGTACTGTCTACGCTATTTGCGTTCCCCTTATTTTCGCCGTCTTAGTCTACGTAAATGTTTACGTAGACTAAGACATGCCAAAATAAGGAACAAAAAATGGCAGCGCCCATGGGCGCCGCCATTTGCGTATGCGCGTTTCTTTGTGTTTTTTTAACATCTAGCCATGATAGGCTACATAAATCTTTACGTAGCCTATCACTTTTGGGTTTTTTTTTTTTGTTTTTTAAACCTGGAAATGGTGGCGGCGGCAGCCGCCTCCGAACCGCCGCTGGAGCCGCCGCTGCCAGGAAGATCCGCCCCAGGTAAGTCCCGTCCCTGGGTAGTCGGGCCGTTCCACCACCGATTTCGGGGGGCCGAATGCGCTGGCATTTGGCCTCCCGGAGATCCGTGGCGGAACTTTCATACATTTCATACAACTTTCATACATCCCATTAGGCATTATCCCTGCCTAATGGACGCGCATTGCCGATGCAGGGAGCGGCGCCAAATGGAGGGCATGGAAAGGAGGCGTAGTGCCTGGCTGGCGCGCAAACAGCGGTTGCGCCCAGAGGATCCAAGGGAAAAGGGGAGGAACTCTCCCTAGCCCATAAGTTCAGGGGTCTGCTAGTGATTCCCTTTCAAACAGGGACCAACTGTTCCAACGTAGGGCATAGGTACTCTGCTGCTCATATCTAGTTGCTAACAGTACAGTTGTTAAGTTGTAAAGGAGAAATAAAGCTTTGAAAAGAATCCCTTTGTCTGTGTCTGGACTTGGCTACTGGATTAGACTGAGAGAGGCCTCCAAGGAGCCCTTGACAGGCATTCTGGTCCTCCTGATTTTTATTTTATTTCTTCAGATTTTTTGGAATTAAAAAAATTAACTGGGAAGCTGGCGTGCTGCAAGTCAAAGTGCTGCCCTCCAGTGCCCTCTTTAAGTGGGTTCAAAAGAGCAGTGTTGTGTTTTGCAGCTCAGACCTAGGGATATACGGATTTTTGTAAAAATCCATTCTGTTTGCATTTGGGGGATTGTCACATGCCTTTCCTTCGGTTGTCCGCTCACCGATGGAATTGGATTTCCCCCAATTTGCCCAAATTCACACTTGCAAGAATGCACAAATCCCCCCAAATGTGCAAATCCCCCCACCCAAAATGCACACACTCCCCATGTGCATTTTCAGCCTTCAGCCTATGGGGAATATCTTCATTTTCAGCCGGTGTTTTTTTAATTTTACATATTTGCGTAAAATTCTGGAAAGTAAAAAAAACTGGTCCACAAGTCCGCAGAATCCATACAACACAGGAAAAGTCAGTCCACTGCAGAATCCACAGGTTGTATTCATAGAAATTCAAATTCATTTGATTTCGTTGCAGATTTCTCTGACATCCCTACTCAGACCCCATCTTTACCTTGGGTTCTTGGGCAAGTTAGTTTTCTTTGGGTCTCACCAATTGCCTTCTGGGAAATGAGTGTTTTCTGACCAGCCATGCCCCCCATGGCAGCCATTTTATAAATGAGCAAACCCCCATGGCAGCCATTTTATAAATGAGCAAACCCCCATGGCAGCCATTTTGTGAGAGCACCCATGATACACCCTCACAATTCCAAATGTGCCCACCATCCCAAAAATGTTGGGTACCCCTCTCACCACACAACATGCTTTTTTTGTTTTTGTTTTTGTTTTGCATGCAGTTGCATCACATGTAGGCTTGTGTCACCGTGAAGTACCTGATACTTGGCTGCATATTTCCTTTCATTTATTACATTTGTATACTGCCCAATAGCCAGAGCTCTCTGGGTGGTTTACAAAGATCAAAAACCTTAAAAATATAGTGTTATGCATAATATATAAAAAAAACATTTTAGCTACAGACATATAAACAGAGCAGCCACAGATATACAATCATGAGGCCCAGAGGCTCTCTGGGGAATGAAGATAGTGGTCATGGCTGTAGCGTTGGCAGCAGGCGCACTGATGTGTAGTGTGCCAACTTGACTAAATGTTTTAAAAGAGAAAAGAAAAAGGCACTGCTTCCAGACACCACCTGGTAAACTGGGGCGGGGGGGGGGGATGGAACCACAGAGCAACAAGGGCACTGAGGGTGGGGGAGATGGCATCAGAGCACAGAGGGAAGAATGAGGGTGGAAGTTGTGGAGCACGAAGGGAAATAAAATAGGGCAGACAGGACAGCAGAGGGGCCCTCAAGGCTGGTAACGCCACTGCAATCCTGTGCTCCTGTGCAAATTCACAAGAGCATGGAAGAAGCAAAGAACATGGCCACACTGAGCACAGAATTCTACACCCTCTGAATTCCAGCTTTCTTTTGCAAAAAGATTGCTGCAGGCTTCTAGCCCTCACACCTACAGAGACAATCTCCAAAGTGTGTGGGCAATGCCTTCTGAGATTTCAGAAGCCAGAAAGGAAGCAAAATAAGATGCCTGGTGCTTTTGGCTGGGAATTCAGTAGGCTGCATATTGCGCACACACACACACACGCACACACCCGTCTACCACCAAAGAGTAGCAAAACTGGAATAAATTAGGCAAACCAGAAAAAAAAAATATGACAGGATGTCAGTGTGGCATTCATCACAGCAACCCTGTGAGGTTGGTTTGGCTGAGGGATCGTGGCTGGCCCAAGGTCAGCTAGTGAGTTTTACACAGCATCAATTCTATTGTCCTACTGGTTGCAAACAAACTCTCCTGAATCTGAATGCTGACGAATTTTGTCAGACAGACCACATAATGACATAAAACCCAGAGGGCAACCACAAAGATCGGATGCTTCAACAACCATCGTGGGATGGCGCTTCCTTCTCACAGGAGCCAGATGAAGTATCTTCCCAAATCACAGCATTCCCTATGCCAGGTCTTCCTCCCTCCCACCCTTCCCCAATGAGATGGTTCAGCATTTTTCCCCCTTCACACAAATTATTGTTCAGTATGTGTGAGCTGGAAAGCCCAAACCGCAGCCCTCGAGTCTGTCCACCAGCCATAACGTTGGAGGAAGTCCAAAAGGGGATAAAATGTAGAGTAAAAGGCCTGATTATGGAGGATGTGGGCAAAAGATGACTGGAGCGAGGTTACCTTATGCCATCACTTGCTTGCTTGCTGGGAATAAGCGGTGAGTTAACTCCAGCCTGGCTATGTCTTAGCTACTTCCTGCTTCCTACCAGCCTTTCCTAGGACAAGAGTTGGAAGATCTCTCAGGGAGACCAACCCTTGCACAATGGTAGGATTCCCTTGACCATCTGGCACCCTCCAGGTGTTTTGGTCTACAATTCCCATCAGCCCCAGCCAGCATGGCTAAGGGAAAGGGACTGTGGGAGTTGTAGTCCAAAATATCTGGAGAGCACTGGGCTGCTTACTGCAGCCCTAAATAACCTCCAGCAGATGCTCCCCTTGGCTCTTCTTAAAAATCTTTGCAGATTGAAAGATCCAAGAATGCTCCTTCCATAATTTCTATGGATGAGTCTCAGTGGCTCCATAATTCTATCACAGACTTACGCCTCTTCTAGATGGGCTTAATTGTCATGGCTTCCTCCAAAGCAGGAGTAGGGAACTTCTTTGAGCCCAATGGCCAAATTCAATTTCCGTGAAGCTCCTGGGGGGTGCATTGCAGGGGTGGGTGGAGCCAAAGGAAAAAGAGGTGAAGCTAAAATGCCAGCATGTCAGAAATGAATCTGAGCATGTGGAGATGTCTGGCAGCTCAGATTCAGAATCAGAATGAGAACAGCCAAAACAGAGGGAGGCACCAGCACCTTCCCTAGTGAGCCCAGATATGGCGAGACTTTCTTCCCAAGACCTTGAGACACAGATGGCCCACACTGAACTGCTCCCCCATTCTTCCACCATGAGAACTCAAGTTTTGGAAGAGGAGGAGGAGGAGGAGGGCAAGGGGTGTGACTTGAGGGATGCAAAGGTCCATAGCAGAGTAAAGTGGGAAAAGTTAGGTGCAGGGCTCAGATGCTCTGCTGGGTTGGCCACTCATGGAAGCCAATGTAGGAGGGAGCCACCCTAAGGGAGGGGCATCCTTGTGAAGCTAGCCTGGCTGTGAAGACTGCTGGCAACTTCTCTAACTTCCACTTCGTCTCCTCTGTTGATATTCGTAGATAGCTGATTCTATGCAGTCTTGAGATTTTCCTAGAATCTGCATTTGCAAAGAAGCTAGTCATGTACTAATAAAGTAGTGTTGGCTTCAAGTCTTGCTTCCAGGAGTGTGTTGATTGTGAAGGGAGAGGACGAAAGAACGTGACACAGCATACTTCAGCTTAAAGCTCTTTCTGCCCGTAACTAAGCCTTAGGAGAGGCAGTTCAACCTTTTGGAATGGGGAAAAAAACTGCACAAAAGCCAGGAAGACAAGTTGTGTCTTCAAAAGGTGACGAGATTCAAATGGCTTTTCATCCAATTTTGGAAGAATCTATTTTTCCTTATCACAAACTGCGACAGGCCTGCTGTGCTGATGTGCTGCGGCTGAGTCTGTGTGTACCAATGTGTCGAGGAGAAATGAGCCAGAAGCTCTTATTGGCTTCAGGAAAAAGAGAAAGTGGTTGCCCTCTCAACAGAACAGAAGTTCAGTCTTGTTTATTTTCATTTTTACACTATTGGAAAATGCTTCTCTATGCCGCACTGTACTGGATCGAATTGCTGTGTCTTAAAAAAAAAGAAAAAGGAGGGAGAGGAAATGGAGTTTTGGCAAAAGAAAGACCCGGCCATTTAAAAAAAAAAAATCATTGTAATTGTTGTGGAGACAGAAAGGAAAACAAACTGCACTTAAGTACATTGTAAGAAAATGTCAGCGATTTGAGGGAATGGTCATTAGCATACGAAATCACTTATCTCCCAGGAATAAGGGAGCTGGAGGGAAACCAACCCGTGTAATTTTCTGCATTTTTCTTTGCAGGGTTTCTTGGAATGTCAAAAGTACTATTTCTCTTTGGAGGGGAAGATATACTTTAAAAGAGAAGGGCCAAAAAAAAGGAGCAGGGAGGGGGGCGGGGAGAAACAAGTTGGACTGAAAAACGCACTTCTTTTACAGGCAGTAAAAATGTGCTCGCATCCTTGTACAAATGCACGCGTCTCTAGAAACAGGCACACTGTCGCCCAACAAACATTACAAGAAAGACGGATCTGAAGCACGCCAGTACTGCTGGGCCAAGACAGATGAAAGGGCCATAAGACTTAGTGCTCTGTCTTCAACAGTGGACCAACTGCCAAAAGGAAACTCTGATCAAGGCATGATGGGAGCAAGCCATCTCCTATTGTTTATCTCCAGCATCTGCTAATCTGAGGCATTCTACCTCTAAAGTTGCGGGCTACTTTCCTCTCTTGCTAAACTCTTTCCTCTTTTTGAATAGATGCTGGCGCAGAACACATGCAGCAGCTGTCATGGGACAGTCCCAGTTTTCTGGTCTCTGTCCCTGTGCCCATTTTTGCCTTGGGCGGGAGGGGGGGGGGATGCCTTATTAAAAGATTATTAAAGTGAGTGGCTAGCATTGCCATTCTTCAGAGTTCTTCCCCCATCCCTTTGAAGCCATCCAAGTTGATGGCCATCACTATATCTTGTGGAAGTGAGTTCCACAGTTTAACTGTGCACCATGTGAAGGAGGACTAGGGATGGCGGAGAATTCCACCACGGATTTCAGTGAGGCCAAATTCAGTGGCATTCAGCCCCCCGAAACCCGTGGCAGAATGGCCTCCCACCCCCTGCCGTCCTGCAGAATCCCCCCCAGGACAAAGCTTACCTGGGGCAGATGTTCTGGCGGCAGCGGCTCCAGCGACAGCTCCGGTGACGGCAGCGGTAGCGGCAGCAGCAGCTGGTCTCTCGTCCGGCTGCTGTGGCTGCAAATGGCGGCCGCTGTAGCAGCTGCCATTTGCGACCTGCCAGGCTGCCGTGATAGGCTACGTAAGTATTTATGTAGCCTATCATGGCAAAGAGCAGGGGCGCAAATGGTGGCCGCCGTTTGCACCCCTGCTCTTTGCCGTGATAGGCTACATAAATACTTACATAGCCTATCACAGCAGCCTGGCAGGATGCAAATGGCGGCTGCTACGGCAGCCGCCATTTGCGGCCACAGCAGCCGGCCATGGCCGGAACTTCGGCTGCAGACGGCCCTGGCCAGCGGCTCCACAGAGCCGCCGTGGAGCAGAGCCGGCCCAGGGAGGATTCCGGGGGAGGGACAGAGCGCCTCCCCCCCACCGCGAATCAAAGCTGCAAAAAGGTAAGTGACTTTCGTACATCCCTAAGGAGGACGTCCTTTCTGATGTCCTGAATCTGTCACCTATCAGCTTCATTGGTTTACCCCCCAGGGGGTTCTCATATTATGAGAGAGGGAGAAATACATGCCCTAGGTGAGGCAGGCCTAGCCAATAGCCATGGAGCCTCCATTCCTATTTTGCTGATCTATTTCCTCTGTTATTTTATTCTGTCTTATTTTATTTATTTACTTACAACATTCATGTCCCACCCCATAAACAGGTTTATCTGGGTGGCTTACAAGAAAAATGTTAATATACAATCACACTGAAATACAAATTCAGCATAAAATCAAGCAACTCTTTTGACCTAATGTTGTGCCAAAATCTGTCCTCTAGTTTCCTGAAAGTTTTCTTACCCCATGAAAGAGGTTTCAGTTTTGTTGTTGTTTGTCTGTCTTATTCTCAGGGTGGTTTAGAGTTTTGGATCTTATTTTACCATTGCAAGGTGGTAGAGGGTGCTGGGGGGGTTTTCTTTCTTTCTTTTGCACATCTCTCCGTCACTCTGCTGCCTCCACACTTCATGATCTGAAAAAGCCCTGTGGGGGAGCAGTTACGTAATGGGCTTCAATAGAAGTGTGGGAAGCCAGGGAGGCTGTGGGCTGCCAGAGAGATGACTGTACAATGAAAGTCAGGGGACGGACACACACTCCTTGGTCACCTCATATGTAAGGTAAGCACAAGAACCCAGAACCCTGTCCATGAGAATTTCTTGGAAATTTCCTTCTCCTTGGAATATTTTCAAAAGCAATTTCTTCTCTATCAAATTGCATGAGAACAGTCAAAAGGAAAAAAATGTGGAAGAATTTTTTGGCACAGCACTATTTTGACCTTTTGATGGCAGTGTATTTTGAGTCTTCCATGTAAGGGCAGTCCAACAAGACTGCTGAAGAAATGGATTGGACATGGGTGATGAATGATTGGGATATGCTGCAGCTTCTTTTCTACATCGTTTGACTCCTGAGTGCTCCCACTCCCACCAAGGAGAAATAAAGAAATTTTGAGTTTAAACAGGCTGGCATAAGTATGAGCAATGGGAACCAAATCTAGTAGGAAAAAAATGACATTTTTTTTCTTCTGGGCCCAGAGTTAATTAACTGCTTTCCTTACAGGAGCCCAAATGATATCACATATGTTTCCCATCCAGGGCTGCACTGAGTTATCATGAATACATTTGATTCTTTTAATTATAATACAGGAAAGCCCTGTTTTAACTCCCCAGTAAGGCCATGCCTAGCAAGTAGGCACCAAGCAGTATCAAATGCAAGCCTTCTCTTTCAAAAGTGGTCAAAAGTTCTGAGGGAAAGAAGGGATTCTGGAGGTATGCCTTAAGTCAACACGACAGCAAGCAAAGGGATAGTAACATTTCACAGCTCCAGCTTTGATCAGCATTTCAGCAAAATGAAGCCCTCGGTGCTGTGTATCTTAGGAAGGCAAACTAAGAAAGCCTTTGTGTCCTATCTCAAGCATCTCAGGAGGAAATTGGAGGGACAGTGGGATGTCAGTTCTTGCACACTTTTTGTTCCCACTTTGCAAAACCGTCCAAGCCTTCATGTGGTTTCATAATGATGGTTAACAAAAAAAGAAAAAGGTACACCAAGGTGCCCTAGTGGATGATCTGTGTGATCTATGAAACATGT
The DNA here is from genome assembly GCF_057233095.1 of Heloderma suspectum. Classification (NCBI taxonomy): domain Eukaryota; kingdom Metazoa; phylum Chordata; class Lepidosauria; order Squamata; family Helodermatidae; genus Heloderma; species Heloderma suspectum. The sequence goes on along the minus strand of NC_139465.1, from coordinate 6,872,243 downwards.
GGGGAAAGTGCTGTGAAAAACCAATTTATTTTAAGACAATGGACCCCCCCCCCTCCTGCCCACTGCCGCCAAATGCTGCCCTTTGGAAAATCAGGGCTTTAGATCCTCTTAGACTCTGTTGGCTTCAAATTGTACTGGGAACAGCATATGGACATAGTGTTTGGGGACAGGAGTTGGTCAAGATGATCCCTCAAGATTAGGGATGTTGGAGAAAACTGCAACAGATTCAAAGGAGTTCAGATTTCTGTGAATTTGACCTGTGGATCCTGCAGTGGACCAGTTTTTTCTGAGTAGAGCACAGACTTTGCATGGCACAGGTCCCAGGTTCGATCCCCGGCATCTCCAGGTAAGGCTGAGAAAAAAAAACCTGCCTGAAACCCTGGAGAGCCATTGCTGCCAGTCAGCGTTGACAGTACTGGGCTAAATGGACCAATGGTCTGGCTCAGCTTCCTATGTTCCTAGGGCAGCTTCCTATGTTCCTATGTACCTGGCAAAGGACTGTTGGTAGCAAGTGAAGTTCAGGTAATGTATCTCAGTGGGAGGAAGGTGGACTCAAGAACGCATAGGTGATGGGTGGAGATGGCACATAATTCTTCCCCCCACTACACGGGGGTGGGGTGTGTGAATCAGGCCTGTGTGATAGCAGGAGAGAAAAGGCCTGACCTGCAGGATTTGGAGTGAGACTGAAAGACACACAGAGAGAGCTTCTTCTCTGCAAGGAGCCTGTGGCACTGGTGGTTCTACTGGAAATCAAATGGGGGATCAGTGTCTCTTGGGGTGGTTTAATGCTGAGAGCCTGCACTTATGCTCAACCTGTATATGCATTAAACAACATATCGCAAACACACCATAAGCCTCCAGTCCAATGAAACCAAGGTGGCTTACATGATCCTCCTCCTCTCCATTTTATCCTTACAACAACCCTGTGAGGTAGGTTGGGCTGAGAGTGTGTGACTGGCCCAAAGTCAACCAGTGAGCTTCCATGGCTGAGTGGGGACTACAACCCGGATCTCTCAACTTCCAGTCCAACACTCTAGCCGCTACATCATCCTGGCTCTTTTGCCTTTGGTCCTGCCCCCTTTGCTTTTGGCCCCACCCACCACTGGAATGCGAGAGCTTCTCTGAAGTTGAATTTGGCCCTCATTCAACACCCCTGCTTTAAAGGCAATGTATCTGTTGTTGTTGTTGTTGTTGTTAGACTGCACAGCCATGTAAATGCATAGGCGCTTAAGACACCATGGAGTGCATAGCCCGCCGTTCATACGCAGCAGCTGCTGAGGTCTGGGTTGTTGCTGTTTTCCAAGTGTTGATTAGAACCTATTGGTGGATAAGTACATTTCTTCTAGTCTACCCTTGAACCAAAGGAAAATACCTGCTTTGGTTTTAAATGGGCGGAGGCCGAGCATTTGGAAATGAATACAAAAGGCTCTCTGCAATGAGAGATAATGAGGACTCTAGAGATCCTTGTTATACTGTGAAGGTTTGAGGCCTGTAGGCGCAAGGAAAAAGGTCAAGCATAGAGGCCTGGAGTTTTTTGTTGGGAGGATTTAACCCTGAGAGGAGTAGTTTCATTTCCCTGGTTAAGTTTCACTTTCATTTGCCCAGTTATGTTTCATTTCTTCAAGTCTGAAACAGTACTTTTGGTTTTGAGGGAGGAGGGTATAAAAAGAGAGTGAGAGTGCCCGTGAGTCAGGGAGACCAGAGCCTGAAGTGGGAGCAGGAAGAAGCAGCCTGGAGAAGTCTAAGATAGCTAGGGTAAAGGCATTTACATTTTGCAACTTTTATTTTCTCGTAATGCCTTTTGTATCAGCTCTATTCTGTAAATACCTTTAGTTGTGATTTGCTTGCTTTAATTTACCAGTAAACTGTTGTGGTTAAACCCTGTGTCTAGAGTGTCAGTCATTCCGCATCTACAACCTAAACCCCACGTTATTGGAAAAGGGAAGGTAAAAGAAGGAAGGTGGGACTCTTAAGGAGGCAAAAGATCCTTAAGGAGTTGCTCAGGGGTTCCAGATCATAAGGGGAACCCTGACAGATACAAATAGTGGCTGTTCCAAAAGTCCCCATTTTCCATCATCATCATGAAATGCTGGAGGGCAGAGCAGAGCCACCCCCAAGATATTTTGCTTTCTGAGGAAAAGAACAAGATGGTACTCCTATCCCCACCAGTGCCATTCCACGTACAGAAACAAACTGGACTGGCAGTTGAATTTTACTTCAACAATAGCGACGGGACAGCATCCTCCACTATACCAGAAGGCAGCAGGCTAGTTTATGTCTTTATTTATTATTTGTTTGTTACATTTATATCCTGCCTTTCCTCCAAGGATCCCAAGGTGGCGTACACGATCTTCATCCTCTCCATTTTATCCTCACAAGAAGCCTGTGAGGTCGGTTAGGCTGAGAGTCAGTGACTGTCCCACAGTCACCCAGAGAGCTTCATGGATAAGTGGGGACTAGAACCCGGATCTCCCAACTCCGATCACTACACCACACTGGCTCTCTCTCATTGAGGGGGTACAGACAGGATTTGTGGCAAATGCGGCTCTGTCCTCCAACAGAGGGGAATGGCTGGGGAGCGGCCGCCGCTGCTCTCCAGCATCAGCTGCTTGAGGCGGTTGCCAGGCTTTGCCTAATGGTATGGTTGGCCCTTGTTATCAGGCCCTTGTTCATGTGTAAGCAGCTGCCAGCAAGAAGTGTCCAGTTTCTTCACTGGTGTTTTGTATAGGCTGCCCCTCTACCCAATCTGTATACTGTATCTCTGATCACTTAGCCACTTAGCCAACTCTGCGTGGCTAAGATACTCACCAAGCATTCTACACATGTTTAGAGACTCACTGGTAATACTTCACATGCTCTAAGGCAGATGCAATAGAAATTGGTTCCAGAGAGGGCTGGAGCATGTTTCAAATTAAACCCTAAAGCTACAGAAAACAGAGGATCACTCTGAAAAATTTTATATAGGAAGGAACATACAAGCAAAGAATTCTTCATTTTGTCGGAAGCATTCCTTGTCCCACTTCCAATATCGCCACACCAAAGTCTTTTTTTCATTTTTTAAAAATAAACAGGTGTCTGTTGAGTTTTGCTCCTCGCTTTGTTTACAAGATCCTCAAATGAGATATTTTCCAGATCCAGCAAAGATAAAGATAAAAATATTTCTTTATTTTACATAGCCTAAACCCGTCCGCTGAAAATGCTAATGATCAGTGTCCCGGCATGCTATGGGCTTTGATACCTTTTGAAAATCAAGCTCTTGATGTGTTTAAATTCTAAACCTTCAGCTGTTGCAACTAATTAGAAGCCTCTTTTTTTCTTTTCTTCTTTTTTTACAAAATAAAGCAATTTAATGAATTCAATGCTTGTTTATGTTAAACTGCCAAGGAGTTTAGCAATTGAACAAGTGTGATTTGGAGACCATCTGATTGCAAACCATGTGGAATTCCATATGTCAGGAAAGCTGGAAAACATTTCTACTGAAACTATTGTCTAGAAACGTACACTAATTTCCTCCTACCTCCATAAGGGCTTTTGAGCTAGGCTGACAAAGGATTTATCATAATTATTGTTCTGGTCAAGATCGTGATTAAAAACGATGCTTTCGTCTATTTTGTTTATAAAGTTTCCAGCTCACAATTAAAACATTCTGCAGTTTGGGTCTTTCCCCTCCTTCCCCCCATTCTTTCCTTTCACTGCAGAAACAGATCTTTAAAGCCTACCATTTGTTTTCAAAATTAATACCTGTCAAATTGTTCTTCTGGAGATGTGGTGTCAGGAAGAAGAGGAAGGGGTGGAAAGAATATGAAATGTTTGAAAGTTTTTCCTAGAAAAAAATGAGTTGATATTGTAGGAGGAGAGGAAGGATGCTTTGTAAATCTCAGTGTGGGATAAAGGGCACTATTTGCTGGGAGCTTCTCCTGAGCATGATCCATTGGATCGTGTGCCAGCACATAGAATTTAGGAGTGGACAAATCTGCCCATTTCACTTTCACTCTGTTTCTCTCTTTTTTTCCCCAACCAGAAGTTTATTTCATCCCACACCAGTTGGAGATTTTTAAAAGTCTGCACACAAAAATTGCATGCATTTTGTGCACATTTCTCCTAATATATGCATGTTCCTATGCCCTTTTTCCTAATGATATATGCCTTTTTTGGTAAGCCATCTACCCTAATATGTGTTTTTGCACATTGTTTTCACTTCAGTTATGCTTTTTTGTGCACACTTTGCCCTAATGTATGAATTATTTTACTGCAGAACTGCATCACAACATCTGGGAAAGTGCAAATATTGAAGTACATTTCGGTTCACATTTTCATTTGGGAATGGCAAATTAAGCAAGTTTGCATTAAAATTCAAACCAAATGAGTTTCTCTCTCACCCCTAATTGAATTCTATGTGTGCATTTTGTGTGTCATTGAGCCAAAGCCAAGAGCTCAGTGCAAAGGATACACCTAAAGTTCATCCATAGATTTCACTAAACAACTTGAACTTTCATAAAGAAGGTTCCCCAATATTTACTCACAGAATAGCTGACATTTTGATCAATTGTGTGTGTGTGGTTAACATATTGCAAGGACTTATGGCAGTCGCACAAGTCATGCTCCTGGGAATGCATTGCCTGCCCTTCCAGAATCTCTGACAGTGGGCAGGACTGGCCCAAAACATTTTGCTGCCTGGGGCAAAGAATAAGATGGTGTCCCCTCCCATTCCATATTACAGGCATGTAGAGTGCAGGGGCCAAGGAGTGCAGGTGCCTAAATGCTGAGGATCAGCTGGCTGGCAGATACAGAAGTGTGCACCTGAGGAAGAAGGATTTCTCAGGTGTAAGGGTATGAGCAAGGCTCTGCTTGCAAGTAGGGATGCTGGAGAAACCCATAACGAAACAGAATTAGTTTAGATTTTCATGAATCCAGCCCATGGATTCCACAGCACACCTGCTTTTTGACTGTCGGGCAGATTCTGTGGACTTAAGGACTGTTTTTCTAACTTTCCTGAATTTTGCGGAAACTTTGCCATAGAAAAATACACAAAATAAAAACCTGGCTCAAAATGTGCATTTCTCTCATAGACTAAAGTGTGAAAATGCACATTTTGGGGGGAAATTCTGCATTTTTGCACATGTGAATTTTCGCGAATGCAGAAACAAAGGAATCTGATTCTGTCGATGGGCAGAGGACAAAACAAACAGTGCCTGACAATCCACAAAACACCAACAGATTTTACACAATCCATACATCCCTACTTGCACATAGGCCATTCCTCTGGTGGCACTCATTGCCTGTAGCTGTGCTCTGGGTGGGGCTCTGAAAGTTCAAGTGTAAAAGCCTCCCATCTGAGGCACAGAGTGCTAGAACAATGTCTGAGAAACAGCTCCCTGTCTGGTATGCTCTTGATAACCTTGCTCTTCTGTGGAACTCCCTACTGTTTGAGTTGCCTACTGACCTTGACTTTGGTACTGATCCTGACTAATTCCTAGAGCTCTGTCCTTCCACCACCACAAGTAGGATTGTTAGGCTCAAATTGTGTAAAATATAATATTTTAACCTTGTTTTAAAAAGCCAGTAGACCCCCCCCTCAACATTTCATCCCCATGGAGTGATTTAAAGCAGCTTGTTTTGCAGCTGGAATGTGTCAATCAGACCCTTAGATGTTTCTTAACTACAATTTTAGTAAGGAAATTGCCATATAAGCAATACGGTGAAATGATCCTCCATTAAACCTAAGAAATCTCAGTTCTTCAAACCTGGATTCTCAATAAGGACATAAAGTTCTCCTGTAGAAGCTCTTCTCTCTAGTCTTATTTGTTGCACAGGGGAAAATCCCACATTGTGGATCATACCCTATATCAGCTGTGTGCATTCATTTATGTATGTATGTATGTATGTATTTAAAAATTGATTACTTTGGATGGGGTTCACACAGTCATAATCATCATCATTATTATTATTATTATTATTATTAAAGATTTCTTATTTCAGATATGCAAATTACAAGTCTAGTGGGATTGCATAGCAGAAGTTGAGAAGTTCCGAGGGAGGAAGTCCTATAGGATAAAAGGGGGTTTGGTTTCAAAGGCTTCTAATGGAAAACTTTTTGCTTTGTTTTTTCCACAAAACAGGAATAGAAAAATTCACTAATTGTGCCAGCTTCTCCTCTGCCTATTGCAGCAGAAATATAGAATGTTCTTTTCTAAGCTCGGGAAAGGAAAAAAATATGAATAGCTGAATATATGCCAATGAAAGGTTTCACTCTTATTTTGAGCCAAAGAAATACTTTAAGCACTGCGCGTATTTCAAGAAGTGCTACACACATGTGGGGCTAGAGGAGAATGAGGAGATAAAAAGTTGCCCTTCCCAGATAATGGTTCCCCCCTGCATCCATCCCCATGGTTGGACCCCAAGGTTAATGCAAGGGAAGGACACTTTTTCACATATTAATTATAACTGAATAATAAATGGGATTTTTAAAGTATAGATGTACTTGTGTGTATGCATTTTTTTTTAATTGAAGAACTCCATTGCAAAATTCAAAAAAGTACACATTTCAAGGGATAATTGGGTTTTGGTTTGTACAGTGGTTCAATTTGAATCATAGAATCATAGAATAGTCGGGTTGGAAGGGGCGTACAAGGCCATCGAGTCCAACCCCTGAATGTGAACCTGAACTGAATTAATGTCTCCTCTGTCGCTATCCGTAACCCTGAGCATGCTTGCTTGGGAAACTAACTCCATCACATTCACTAGGGCTTGCTTCAAAGAAAACATGTTTAGGGTGGAGGGGTTTATCTGAAGTATACTTTTTATGTCTTATTCAGAAATCTAACCTGTAAGACAGAGATGGTCTCCTTCCCACAAATTTTCTTTCTTTTAATCCCTGGCGCCACCACTGGTGCTACACAACCGTAAGAATAAACATTAAGCACTGAAATATACATGTTTATTTAACTCCCATTTTACTCTTGTTGAGGGGAGCATGCTCACTGCAAGTGAACCAAAGCTTATTTGGGGTGTAAAATCCCGCTGTTGGTGTGGCTTGGAGGCACCGCGTGCTAGAGTATGTTGTGCAAAAACAGCACTTTTCACCAGAGAGAATCCTGGTGCTTCTCAATGGGGATGGTCTTCAACTCATGGGGATGCATGATAGGGGATAGGTCCAAGTCTATTTGGGGGCACAGGCCATGTATATTTCAATTCCTTAGAGGGCCAGCGTCAAGGATAGGCATAGTGGGGCACCTGCTGAGGGCCCAGACCCCAGCATGGACCCATTGACAAAAGCCCCCTGGAATTGTTCCTCCTCTTCACCAGCTGTTCATGCAACTCTGCGTTGAAAGGAACTGGGAACCAGGAACCATCTTCAGCCTCATGTTTTATCTCCCTTCATAAATACCCCACTAAATAATCAGTTTTACCTGTTGCAAAATATGAAGTCCATCTGTTAGATCCCTAATCATCCTAGCTGTATTTATTTTGAATGGGTAAGATCAAATTTCAGAACATCATGATTTCCTATTCAGCACCTGCACTTGGGAAACGCCAGCTATTCAAGCTACTAAGTGAGCAGGAAGGGCCCCGACCCAATGGAAAGGAACCTGGTTCTCTGGACCATTGCTTTTAGTTCTTGACCTGCTGATCCAATGAGAAAGGGCAGGTGATCATCAAGTAAGTGCTACAGAACCCTTCCCCGACCTGGTGCCCTCCAGATGTGTTGGACTACAGCTCCCAGCATTCATAACTATTGGCCATGCTGATGGGAATTGAAGTCTGCAACATCTGGAGGGCAGCAGGTTGAGGAAGGCTAACAGAATAGCATGCACAAATCATTAACATAAATTTCAGTCACCATAACAAAAGTACACTGTATAATAGGAAGTGAGGGGAAACAGGTGTTTCATTTAGATCACAATATTTTCAGAACCTCTTACCAAACGATCATCATAACAGGGCATTTTGATTGGTTGAACATACATGCTTCTGAGTTTGGTGAAAGAGGGGAGTGGGGTTCCAGCACCTACAGCAAATAACATTGTCCTATAAGTTATATATTTCATCCTGGTCAGACAGAAAATGGCAAATCTTATCAGAATCCATAAGCTCTGAAAACATAATCTTAGCAGAAATCCCTGTTAGGTGCAATGTAGAAAGGGCGGCATCATATTTGAAGGACTGCCTACACCTATATGAACTTGCTCAGGCTGTAAGATTGGCTGCAGAGGCCCTGCTGAAAGGCCTGCCAGGAATGTCCCTCAGGTTGATGGACTCAAGAGATGGGGCCTTTTCTATGGTGGCCACATCCTTATAGAACACCCTTCCACATTTTAAAGGCATTGTTTTGGGGAAAACTGCTTTGATTTTGGATGTGTAAATTCTAAGGCTGATTCTTCCATCCTGTACAGGTTCCTGTCATTCCAAATAATTCCCACATTCCTTCTTGAGAGAGCAATGCCCTGTCCACATATAAAAGTCAGGCTAGCTTATCAGTGAACACAGAACATACACTATAATGTAGCTAGCCAATCAGATATCAGACACTATGTAAAATAGAAGTCATGAGGCAATATCCAATGCTGCCACTCCACTTACGCAATTGACACAGAATGAGCATAAGCAACCTCTGCCACTAAGCCAATAGCATAAACTGGCACCATTGGTTTCCCCGGAAAACCCATCATGCCAGCATACGTTACTGGTGTAGTGTTAGTCCTACATCAATTGTGTAAGCGGAGAAGCAGTGTTGGGTACTGACTAAAGAACAGTTTATGAAAACTCCATGAATACAAATGTGTACATGAAACCATTTTTTTCTAGCAACATCAAATGCTGCTGCTTCAATAGAAAACATATGTTTAAAAGAAAAAAAGAAGAAAAGCTTATCTATGCAAACGGGGGAAAATATTGGCCAAATATGAAAAATAGCTTTCAACAAATGGTACGTTCAGCTTCTTAAAGTCAACGTATTTTATGATACGCAGTATTTAGATTTCATAATCAGTTCATCATGCATGACCTCACTATAAACTGCCCAGAAGAATTAGCTCAATCCAAGTCAGACGATTGCAAACAATCCCCTAAAGTGAATCATTTGTCTTCCCTTAATGAGCGAGTCAGAGCTGATGTGGAGTTTGGGGAATCTTAAGTTTCTGAAAAGCCAACGAAACAATCCTGCTCAATTTGCTGGGCTGAGACTTACATCACATTGCATTCAAGTCTGCTAATTTGAAAACTACTCGTGTAATTTCCTTTCTGATCCCCTTTGCTAGACATCCAAGTGCTAATAACAAGTCATGTTTAGATTCTTCAGGAGGATTCATCATTGCCAATACTGGCTGTAACTCGAACACTTTGAGAGATGTTACTGTTTTCCTTTTAATCAGGCCACCACAAATATTACTAGATCAAATTGCCCCTTGTGATGGTTTCATCTTCAGCAGGAGGCACCACCCACTTTAGGGACAACAAAGAGGCAGAACTTGTTGCCATAAGAGGGCAGTGCCCACCAATCAAGACATATTTGCATTGCTGAGGCTTGGGATTTTCCTAAAGTCCTTGGTGCAGAATACAAACTAAGAATGAGCAGAAAGGAGCAGCTCTGTTCTATACTTATTCCAGTCTTCTGACACTAGGTTAGTTCCATTCCACTTTAATTCTGATCAGAAATTCCGATTCTGGAATGTAATTAGTGGAATTCTGCACATGTGTGTGTGTGTGTGTGTGTGTGTGAATGAGAAGAAAAGGTGATTGTTTTAAAAAATAAATCAAGATAGATTTCTTTTATTTATTTTTAGGGGGAAAAAACCCTTGCAACTGCACAAAGGTGCAAATATAATGTGTTTCTGGTATTTGGGCTTTTATCATAGTTTTTGTTTTTTGTGGTGGGGGAGTCAAAGACTTGCTTTGGTAGGCTTGGACTTCCGAGAAATCTTAAAGAGAATTTTGAAGGAACAGCTTATTTTATTATTTTTTCCCTCTCCCACTTTTTACATTATTGTTGTTGTTAAGTTTGTGAAAAGGTTGAATTGCATCGCTGCATGACGTTGCAATTATTTAATGGGAAAAAATGAATCCCGGGAAACTGAACTGCCAAAATTTTTGAAAATTGATTTCCCCCAAAAAATGTTAGCAGTTCAGTTCCCCCACTCTCCCAAATCTGAAACACTCCTCTGTTATCCAGTTTACAAGTCCCTACCCAAAAACCATTCTGGAACCACAGAACTGCAAAATCAGGACATAATCCAGTTGAAATTGTTTGCATTATCATCACTAATGTGAAACTCAGTGACTTGTAAGGCTCACATAAATACTAGGCAAGTATTGCAATTCCCAAGTGCTTCATGAAGCTTTGATATTAATCTAAGCCACAGAGGAACTCAGTTCTTTCCTCCCACCCACCTGCAACCCTCCAAAACATTTCCTTCATCCTTCACACTTGATTACTTGGCTGCTGCTCTGGCAGTGGCAGGAAGAAGGAAGGGAGGTCTCTTTCTCCATGTCTCCCTCTAGCTCTTTGAGTGCTGCTATGGTAGCAACCTGGGAGCTGGGAGCACTAGGAAATATCATTTCCCCAGGAATATTGGCATTTTATGGATGTTCTGTGTGACATTATCCTGATATGCTGGTTTGAGCTTTCTAGTCAACCAGCAGTCACACACATCCTAACTCCTACATCAGGCAGGCAAACATGAATGAAGAAAAGGTGAGGGGATCATATGAGGACAAAATAATCAAATGTGGGCCTGGGATCAGGTATATCCCCTGCATATTAGGATAAATTTATGTTTGCTGTTCTAAAAGACTTCTCAGATGATTCCTGCAGTAAATTAATTCTCCGCTGTTACTCCTTTGTTGTGGGGAAGCCAGACATGTTTCCATAAAAGAGCATATTTTGATATCGTGGTTTTCCCGGCATTCAAGAGGCTTTGGTTGGTGCGCAGCTGCAGGCCTTCATAGATAAACATGTTCTGGCCATGGTCATCCATGCCTTGATAACATCCAGATTAGATTACTGCTTGGGGCATTGTGTGGGTCTGCCTTTGAAGACTGTCCAGAAATGTCAATTCATTCAGATACAGCAGCCAGATAGTTAGAAGTTTTATTCATTTATTTACTGCATTTATTAATCAGGGCAATTAATTATATTTCTTTATATTAACAAACATTATATAAACTAACTGATCAAAACTGCATAACAAAATCCGGAAATCTTTTTGGTGATCTTGGCAACTTCTCTTGACACCCATATCAGGAATATTACTGTTTGATCTGTCTGTACTGGAAATTGCTCAGTTCATTCACCATTCTCATCTGAAAGGTCCAAATCAGAGTAAGTTTCAAACTCCTTTTCTTCTTGTTCTGTTATATATACTTTGGACAATCTTAACATATTCCGTTTCTTACCATTATTCATTATTACAGAATGTCCTATGGTATTTTTAATTTGTTTTGGTTCAGAATATTTCAATTATCCCTTTCTAACCTTGTATGGCAGTTGCACTTGAACAAAGTCTCTGGTATGAAACGTATGAGATCTAGCACCAGCTTTCTTATCTGTATACAATTTCTATTTTTGTTGTTTATTTTCTTCACACAATTGCAAATCTCCTTGTCCTTAGGTTTGGATTGAATAAAAGAGCCCCAAAGATCCTTCCACTTAATAGGTTTAGCATTTGCTCTGTGTCCTCGCAACAGTTAAAATGGTGATAGTCCTGTAGTGGAATGAGGAGTGGTCTGTCAGGAATGACTGAGTGTGGGGAAATAGTTAGCAACTATCAGAATTGGAACAGCCAGAACTGGGGGAGGTTCACATAGCCTATCGCATGAACAGGGATGCAAATGGCATACTGGATGCCATTTGCGTCCCTGTTCACGTGATAGGCTACGCAAATATTTGCGTAGCCTATCACACCCCAAAACAAGGACACAAATGGCGTAGCGGACACCATTTGCAGCTGTAAAGCTGGTTGATTAGCCTAAATGCAGCTGTAAATGGCTGCATTTAGGCTAATTGACTAGCTTTACGGCCGCAAATGGCGCCCACTATGCCATTTGCATCCAGGGGACTGATTTACACAGAGATACAGCACAGCAATGGCTGCCGGCCGTATCGACTTTCTCCAGCCCTGTGGAGCTGGCGGCCGGCTCCACAGGGCTTCGAAGCGGAGCCGGCCTGGACGGATTCTGGGGGGGAGGAATGGATCACCTCCCCCCCATCAAGGATTCTGGGGGGAGGAACAGATTGCCTCCCCCCCTGCAGACCCCCAGTGGACTGGAGGTAAGGGATTTCATACATCCCTAAACAATACACTAAAAACAGCCACAAAAACAAATGAGAAAACTAGCAACAACATCAACAATCAGGACAAGGTAAAATAATATGTTTTCAAGGCCTTCATAAAAGCCTGCAATGATGGAGCATGGTAGACCCCCGATGGCAACTTATTCAAAAGGTGTGGAGCCACTGCAGAGAAGGCCCTCTCATGTGTGGTCACCCACCCAACTGTTCTCACAGGTCAGCAGATGAAAAGGGTCTCTCTTTCTGATCTTAAAATGTGGGCAGGCTGATATAGGTGAAGGTGGTCCTTCAAGTAATTTGGTCCCAAACTGCTTAAGGCTTTGTAGGTTAAAACCAGCACTTTAAATTGGGATCAAAAACACACTGGTAACAAGTACAGTTGGTGCAGTGTTATTGTAGAAATACTGTTCAGTTTCTACAGATGTTAGCTACTGCCCATTATCAGTCACTATTTCCTTAGGAAGGCCTTCCCTTGCAAAAATGAATGCCAGGAATTGGATCACTTTGTCTGTGGTCATTTTATCAGAAAATGAAAGTTGAGGCCATTTGGAACAATAGTCTACCAAAACTATACCAAATATTTGCTTGGCAAGTTGATCTTCATACAGACCCATAATATCCAATGCCACTTTTTCCCATGGACCACTTTGATATCCTACTGGAGTCATAGAAGTATACCTCCTGATTTTTATCACTTGCAGCACAAGCCATGCAATGCCTAATGACTTCCTCAATTTGTTTATCTATTCCTGGCCACCAAAAAAATTGTCTGAGCTGCCTTTTAGTCAAACTTATTCCCAGAGGACCTTCATGGAGTAAATGAATCAATTCAGTTTGTAGAGATGTTGGAACAGACAAACAATCTGTCCTCATGATCCAGTCTCAATGAGATACAATTCACTGGCTACTTGCCTGTAGGGAAGATGATTTTCCGGTATCTTCTTCAGGCAGGCCATCCTTTCAATATGTAAGCTTTGAGATCAGTAAGTGTCAGGTCTGCATTTATAGATGCTCTCCATTCAGAAGAAATAATGGCCCCTTGGGTAGATGTGGCAGTTTGTGCAACCACCATGTCCACATCATCCTCTATCGTGTTGTCTTTGGGATTGGAAGGTGTGATAAGCATTCAGCAGTGGTAGCAATCCACTTAACAATTCTCGGTGTTGCTCGCCCAGATTCCTGGGTGATGAATAAAGCAGAGAAAGGTTTATGATGTGAACACAAAATGAAGTTTCTGCCCCCACAGATGCATTCTGAAGTCCCACACTGCTCCAAGGTTTGAGGGCCAAGATGCCAATTGGTCCTTCTCAATAACAGAAAACTTTTTTTTTTCAGATTCAGTAAGTGCTCCAGAGGCAAAGGCAGTAGTAATTTCTCTTCCATTTTTAACTGGGTTAAGCTTGCATCCAGACCAAACTCAGAAGCATCTGTAGTGAGAATTGTTGTTCTGTTGGGATCAAAGGAAGTACATAAGAATATAGGAAGAGCCCTGCTGGATCAGACCAAGGGTCCATCTAGTCCAGCATTCTGTTCACACAGTGCTCAACCAGCTGTCAGCCAGGAACCCACAAGCAGGGCATGAGCCCAACAGCACCCTCCCACCCATGTTCCCCAGCAAATGGTGCACATAGGTTCACTGCCTCTGGTACCGGAGGTAGCCCACAGCCATCAGGACTAGTAGCCATTGATAGTCTTTGCCTCCAAGAATTTGTCTCACCCCCTTTTAAAGCCACCCAAAGTAAGTGCTGAATGTTCTGATATATCCAGTTTGATTCTTTGAAAATTGTCTGTGCAGATTTCATCCCATTGAACAGCTACATCTTTTTAAAAAGAGATAATGTACAGGAGCCACGTTCACAACAAATTGTTACACAAACTTGGAACAATATTCACAAAGTCCTAAGAAAGATTGAAGCATGTCTTTATTCTGGGGTTCTAGCACTTCTTTTATATCTTCCACTAAGTCCAACTTAGGTTGTATGCCAGTCCGTAATATTGTGTGTCCTAAATACATCACTGAGTTGGTGCAGAACTAGTACTCTTGTGTACTAATAGTAAGGCCATGTTGTCCAAGTTTTCCTAGCACTTCCTTCAGAATAGCATCATGTTCTGCAACAGTTTTGCCATATACTAATATGTCATCCTGGAAGTATGTGACCCCTGACATATCACCAAAAATTTCATGCATCGTTCTTTGAAATACTGAAACAGCAGAGGCCAAATCAAATGGCCTTTAAAAAAAGTGAAATAGTCCTTCCACGGTGATAAAAGCCATGCATTTGTGAGAACGTCTAATCAAAGGAATCTGGTGATATGCTCAAAGCATATCCAAAGTTGTAAAGACTGACATTTCTTTCAAGGTAAGCAGCATTTCATTGATGCTGACAATCCACTACCATGTCAGAGTTTAAATCTCTCAAATCAATACACATGCGAAGGGATCCATTTTGTTTCCATATCAAAACAGTGGGAGAAACCCATTCAGATAAATCAACAGGCTCTATGATGTCAGCATTGCACAACTTCAGTCACTCTTCCTTTAGTGGTTGCTGTAATGCTATAGGGACTTTCCTCACTTTATGTTGTACAGGTACTGCACTAACTTTCATCTGAATTTTGTGCTTGAAATGCTTGGCCACCCCCAGGGTATCTGAAAAAAACATCTGAAAATTGGGTGATAATGGCTGTACATGGTTCATTTGCAATACAGGATCCATGCTATTGGGGTCTAAAATCATGAGGAGGTCTTGTTTATGATTCCACCCTATTATAGAAATTCCCTTATTTGCCACATACACTTTGCCTTCCACAGTGTGACCCATAAACTCCAGAGTGGCTTTAAAATATCCATTGATAACAATAGGTGACCCTCCATTACCCCCAGGTTTATTTCAGAAGCTTTCAACTTAAAATATGGCTTGGAAAATAGTATCTGGTCTAGCTGAGCAGGAATTGTGGTGTAAGGAGACCCAAAGTCAGCTAGCATTCTGAGTTCATGTCCATTTATTTTTTTTACCTGACAGTATGGAGATAGGTGATGAGCTGTGGTCAGTATTTCTAAAGTATTTCTAAAGACCACTATATTCATTATCTCCATCTCCATGTGCAGGGGTAACTGCAGTACCCTTTTACTTCCACGGTGCTTCCCTTCTTCCTCTCCCTACCAAGGACAAACTTCTCAGAACTCAAATGAATACTTAACAGGATACAACAGCCAAGCTGGGGAAGTTTGCTTTACAGCTTTCTGCAATGATAACACATTGCTCTGGAACCAAGCTGCACTTTGGATCATGGCCATGACCTGCTTTCTGAAAACCACCCCTGCAACTCAGCAGACCATTTGCTCAACTGGAAAAGGTGGTACTTCTGTCTGTCTGTTGTTGTCCTTAAGGAACTGCCATCACTGTGCATAATATATCATCTCACTAAAGACGTGATCCCTTAACATGGGGGTTCAATTTGGATGATAAGACATCACATAACAGCCTGAAACAAGTGAATGACTGCAAAAGATCCTGATTGGACTCAGCTGCTCCTTTCCTCCCATTGGAAAGAACTTGGATTCGTCTATGTTTTCATTGTTCGTTTGGAGATTTTTGTCTCCCAGAAGTCTTTTTTCCTGGCAGTGAATTTTTCTGACATTATTCTTGTTGTGATACTTTCCAATAGAGCTGTTCTATGCACAGTTCCAATGCAAAATGCTCATCCCACAAGGGATGCTTTTGTTGCTTCAGTTTCTCAGAAAAATATTTTTCAACTTAGCTTTCCTCCATGTATGCCACGATTCTGGATCTGAAATATTGTTGTTGTCATCGTTGTTGTTGTTGTCATTATTATTATTATCTTCATCATCATCGTCCCTCCTGCAGTGGTTGTAAAAAATATACACAAATGTGTTTGGGGGGATTTTACTACCCCAGGTTATTTTCCAATGTATTTTCCAACTCATTACTCAGCTCACACCTTCTGGACCAAACATGGACTCAAGACGCAATCTGCAGTCGAAGTCCGTACATTTCCGAGCTTGCAATGTGATTCTCAGACCAAAACCAATGTGTTCAACAGCGTGCGTGCATTTTTCAAATGCACATGAAAAAATGCAAACTTTTGAAAAATGCATACAAAAATGCTTTAATCAATAGGAGAAGAATGTGTTCACTTCAAAGATGTGCCCAATTGATGTGCACACTTGGGAAAATATGCACCAAAATATACATGGATTTTCATGCGAAAAGAAAAAAGCAAAGTTTGCAATCTGATACAGACTGGTGTTGGAACCAGCTTTAGGATGGAATTTGGAGAACTTTGGCAAGCTTGAGATCTGCTGATTCGCACACCGCTAATTCTGTGGGATTTCCTCAGCTCCTCATTTTTAATATGGGGACACTAATACTGCCCCACCTCACAAGGCTGTTGTGAGGATTGCTGAAAAGTGAAAAAACTTTGAAGTTTTGAAATGTGTGGTGCATTTATTTTTTTTTTAATTAGGCAAGGCAGCTGTTTCCTGTATGGCCAGACCTACCTTGGACCTCTGGCAACTGAAACATCTGCGTATAAAGGCACCTTTGTGTAGCCTTGGTGTGGACAAGTTGAAGTTAGGAGTGGTTTGACTACCTTCACTCCAGTGGTTGGCATTCCAGTTGGGGAATTGAACATCCACACCCACTGCATTGATGCTGTGCCTGTTTGTCAGAGTGTCTGTCTTAAAGGTGTTTCTGGTGCCTGCCTAGGTGGGGCATTTGAATGCATAATATTTGTACGCCCTGGGAACTCCCAGCCTGTCTTCAGAAAGGCACTCCTGAGCGATGACTACAGGTCCACAGGATGAACCCAGTGCTATCTGTCATAAGAATGACTCAAATTACCCTGCCTAGCAGTCATACGTGCATGGGAGGGGAATCACATGGCTCCAAGGGATGCTTACGGCTGTCAGGGGGACAGATTGTCTCTGACTCTGTAGAGATGTTGACAAGACAGCCGGGATTTAGTTGGTGCATAATGTAGAGATGCAACCCTGTAAGGAACCAGACTGATTTCTCAGCAAGCTTTTAACTGGAACTCTTGGAGGTCTTGCATTCATTGGATCAGCCTCTAGAGCTACCAAAAGCCCACTACGAAGCAGAGGTGCATAACCCAAAGCTTTCTGATACACCTTTTATACATTTAACATTTTTTTTAAAATGGAAAAGGGCTTCGATGTCAGAGAAATCCACAAGGGATTCATATGAGTTTGGATTTCTATTAATCTGATCTGTGGATTCTGTAGCAGAACAGCTTTTCCCAAGTCATACAGATTCCACCGACTGTTTTTTTACTTGTGGGGGGAATTATGCAAATGTGCATTTGTGCAACGGTGCATTACTGCGAATGCACATTAGTATAAGTGCTGCGTTAGCACATGTACATATTTTCAAATGAACAAAATTATTGTGCAAAAAATCCAATTCTGTCAATGAGTAGACCATGGAATGAAAGCTGGTCCCCGTATTGGATATAATAATTGAAATAAATGAAAGTTAACAAAGTCCATAGATCCCTAGCTCCATTGCTATCTGATGGGTGGAAAAAAATTATTACAGTTTTTTAACTCAATGTTTTATCTGTAATCCATTCTCTGGGAATCCCTGTTTTCTCTCTGCACTGCAAAGTGTCATCTCCTCTCACCATAGCATGCACATTCTTCTCTCTCTCTCTCTCTCTCTCTCTCTCACTCTCTGACCACATCTCTGAACCATCTATTACCCCCTCTTTTTCTGTTTCCATACTCACAGGTCACTAAAATGATCAAGGGGCTGGAGCATCTCCACTGTGAGAGAAGGTTACAACAGCTGGGATTGTTTAGCTTGGAAAAAAGCAGGGTAAAGGGAGACATGATAGAGGTCTACAAAATTATGCATAGTGTGGAGAATGTGGATAGGGAGACATTTTTTTTTCTCTCTCAAAATGCTAGAACCCGGGATCATCCTATGAAGCTGATTGCTGGGAGATTCAGCACAGATAAAAGGAAGGAATTTTTCACACAGTGCATAGTTAAACTATGGAATTTGCTACCACAGGATGTAGTCATGGCCACTCATTTGGATGGCTTTAAAAGGGGGTTGACAAATTCCTGGAGGAAAAGGCTATCAGTGGCTACTAGTCTTGATGGCTATGTGCTACCTCCAGTGCCAGAGGCAGTGAGCCTTTGTAATAGGGATGTCGGAGAATTTCTCCACGAATCTCTGGGAGGCCGAATGCCAACGCATTCGGCCCCCCAAAATTGGTGGAGAAACGGTCCGCCCCCCCCCCCGGAATGGGACTTACCTTTGTCAAATGTCCCTGGCGCTGGCGGCTCCCGGCGGCGGTGCGGCGGCGGTGCAGCGGCGGTGCAGCGGCCGGTCTTCCGACCGGCTGCCGCCACCACCATTTCCAAGTAAAAAAACAAAATAAAACAACAAACGTGATAGGCTACGTAAAGATTTACGTAGCCTATCACGGCTAGATTTTCAAAAAACACTGTGATAGGCTACGTTAATCCTTACGTAGCCTATCACGGCTGACTTTGGGGAAAAAAAAAAAGCGCGTATGTAAATGGCGGCGCCCATGGGCGCCACCATTTGCGTTCCTTATTTGGGCACATGTAGTCTACATAAACATTTATGTAGACTATGGCGAAAATAAGGGCAACGCAAATAGCGTTGCCCTTATTTTCGCTGTAGTCTACGTAAATGTTTACGTAGACTACACGTGCCCAAATAAGGAAAGCAAATGGTGGTGCCCATGGGCGCCGCCATTTGCATACACGCTTTTTTTTTTTCCAAAGTCAGCCGTGATAGGCTACGTAAGGGTTTATGTAGCCTATCACGGCTGACTGCAGGGACACAAACGGCGGCGGCTATGGCTGCCGCCATTTGCGTCCCAGCAGGAGATGAGATTCACGGCCGGAGGGACAGGGCGCCTCCCCCCCGGCCAGAATTTCAGCCCGAGGGACGGGGCGCCTCCCCCCCGGCCAGAATTTCGGCGGGGAGGGATGGGGCGCCTCCCACCCTGCCCAGAATTTCGGGGGGAGGGACGGAGCGCCTCCTCCCCACCGCGAAGCAAGCTGCGGGATCAGGTAAGGGACTTTCGTCCATCCCTATATGTACACCAGCTGCTGGGGAATGTGGGTGGGAGGGTGCTGTTGCACTCATGCCCTGCTTGTGGGTTCCTGGTTGACAGCTGGTTGGCCGCTGTGTGAACAGAATGCTGGACTAGATGGACCCTTGGTCTAATCCAGCAGGGTTCTTCTTATGTTCTTATGTCTCTCTGCATCCTCCATCTCTCAACTACTCCTTTTTTCCGCTTGCTCCTAAAAGTCCCCCTGCACCCCATCTTCCATTCTTCTCTTCAGCTCTCTTCTTTCCATTTGTTACCCCGTCTTTCTTTCCCTACCGCATCAGTTTCTCTGCACTCACATCTCCCAGTTCATCCCATTTTTTCTTCCTTTGCTCTTTTTCTTTACTTTATTTCTATCACCAGCGGTGCAGTGGAGCCAGGACCCACAGGGTTGAAGCCCCGAGACTTTTGGTTAGCAGGGATGATTAGGTCATCTGCCACCACCCCATCTGTTCCCTCGTCCATGGGTTTATTTGGCGGGAGTGGCTGTGTATGAGAAGCTGCCTGCTATGTTCTATTTCCCACAATGCTCCGGAACACCTGACGTAGTGGCCAGCTTCCTAGACTATTCATGGCTCACCTGTGACATATCTTCTTTGCCCCTCTGCGATTAACCTGAAAGCACAAACTTACCCTTGGTGAAATGTTCCTTAATTCATCATCCTTGCACTGAGATGTCCCAAGCTTTCTGTCGAGTGAGTATGGGATTTTTCGGCTTGTTCCTGATGACACTGTATAGCATACGTTTGCCAAATGAAGAACTGTATATAAATAGTATGAAATCCATAAAATGAATGAAAACCTAAGTGAAGAGGGCAACATGCTTTCCTTCAGCGTAGGATTTCCTCCACTGAGACATCATCAGAGCCTGTCAGAAGCTGGGCATGTCTCCAAAGGTTAGAGAGAGGGCCAAAAAAATGTATAATTTCTGTTTTAACAGAGAACCATTTCTGTCTCGGCAATTTTAAACAGTGTCTCACTGCAGCTGTGAAACAGACATTTCATCTTGCGACTGCTCCTCCAGATTGTAGCAGTAACTAGTATTGCCTGCTCCCACTTCACAGGGCTCCTGTACCTTGATCAGGCAGAAATTCAACTGGTGGAGGTTTTGTGGGTCTAGAGACGGAATAGCCTAGGAAGCTTTGCCTATAACATTTTTTCCTGTCCCACAGCTGGGAAAGGTGCAGAAGCACTTTTTTATATATAAAAACCCATATTTGAGTACAACGCTGGATTGCTGCCAGTGTAAATGTTAAAAATATCGGCCTACTTTAGCAAATCAGTTAAGATTGTGGTCCTCGAGCCAAATGGAGGTCCAGCACTTTGGGTATTTGTTTCTGTACGTTTTGGGCCTCAAACCTTTGAGTGACCTCTTGTATTTTTTCAGCTTAGCCCGAAGAATGTTTAACTTGCGGTTTGATCACCAGCAGAAAACAGCAGGTCCATTATGAGAACTTTGCCCAACCAGGTTTTATTGTGTGGGGGGGGACTCTTTTCTTTTCTTTTTAACATTTCTAAAGTTCAATAATTCAATTGGTGTTTTATCTGGTTAGACAAGAACTGGCTGAGAAAAGAGAGTGACACGGGCCTAGGGATGTTTGAGAAATTTGTTTCAGTTCATTTTTCACCAGAATTTACTCAATTTGCATCTCCTGGAACTGAATGTGGACCCAAACCCAATGTGTGGTCAGAGTCCATACGCTTCCAAGCTTACAATGCAATTTGAGCTGGGGGAGGGGGAACAAATGTGTTAGAATATGGCATACTTTTAAAAAATGTGCATGAAAAAATGCATAACATTTCAAAAAATGTGCACAATTGATACATATGTTGGGGGAAATGCACAAGAAAATATGCACAAATTTTCTTGTAAAAAAACAAAAACAAAGCTCACCATCTGATACGGACACAAGTCAGAATGAGTTTCAAGGTGAAAATTGGAGAGTCTCATTGAGCTCACATTTTGCTTATTCATAAATCCCTACATGGGCTTTGCCCTCATGGCAGCGGCAAACCTTTGGCAGGCCTTGGGTCTCATTCAGCATGGCTCTTTGTAAGTTGTTGTAAATACCTGTGAATCCCATGCATGCTGATGAAGAAGTAAGCAATGCCAAGTTCAAAGGCGCTTGCTTACTCCCATGTAAGCATGTACAGAAAGCTTGAGTGACCTAAATTGACAGACTCTGTGGGCCTGTGCCAAAGACAGGGGTGGACTCTTTAAGAATACTTAGATCCCCAGACCCGCTACATACATGAAAGTCTAAGGAGGGGGCTGAATCAACTTGAGGCCAGAATAAATATAGATGTTTAACAGTTTACTTTAACCCTCCAATGGGAATGGAGTTACTTAACTAGATTCACATTGCCAATGATCTTTTCTTTTCTTTCCTTCATGGAAATCAGGATTTTCCTTAACAAAACGTCTTGTGGTCGGTCCCGCTCTTTCTCCCTCTCTCTCTCTCCCTCTCTCGCTTTGTTTCTTTATAAGTTTGTCTTGATGTTAGTTTTCTTTGGCTTCCCCATAGAAGGCTAAGTGATTTTCTTTTGAAGTTTTTATTGATGAATGAGCTCCTATAAATAACTCCTGATCTCCCCTCATGTTCTGGAGCAATTGTAATGACATGAATAAAGGGCAGGGGGGGATGCAATTTATGGCTGCCTGACGTGAAATATTTTGGTGGGCTTCATACTCTTTAGCTTAATCTCGACAGATGTAAAAGAAATACTATGTCTCCAACAGCTCTGATTACGCACGTTGCTGATGGGATGAAAGCAGCAGCAGAACAGGCTGTTGAAGGTACGCTGTTAAGACTTTAATGTCCTGGATAAAATTCACGCCTTGGGATAACAGAAGGAGTCGGGAGAAGACGGACTCCTTCCAAGTTCTTTGGGGGAGATGTAAAACAATAGAATGTGCTCCGCACATCTGGGCCACCTGCGTTTCAGCACTCCTGGATATAGATACAGATATATAAAACCTCAGCATTCCTGTTTACAAACAAAATGCAAGGTGCTGTTCCTCATTGTTGCACAAAGATGCTTGCAGATAATGAAGGTTCCATAGATGAAAGATATGGGAGTGTGTGTGTGTGTGTGTGTGTGTGTGTGTTTTGCTGCAGAACAGGGACTAAGCTTAAATTGAGCCAGGGACTTAGCCAGCCTGAATGCCAGTTCAAAAGTGTAATGTAGTCAATGGTTGATGCACGCTGCTCAGGGGCAATGCCCCCCTCCCCACCCAGGCTTCTGCTGGCACCAATACATGATGCCGTAACCCAGCCTTAATGAACCTGGTGCCCTCCAGATGTTTTGGACTTCAACTTCCATCAGCCCCAGTCAACATGGCTAATGGTCAAGAATGCTGGGAGTTATTTTCTAAAATATCTGGAGGGCACCAAGTTGGAAAGGCTGTTCCAGTCATTTATCACTTGCATGGGCTCATCTGGACTGAATGCACACATGCAGACACTGAACTAGAGAACTAGCATGTCAGGTGATGGCTGGTCTAGAACCTTTCTCCCCAGTGTCTAGTTTTGTATGTGTAGGGCAGGGGGTGCAGAACCTGTTTCAGCCCGAGGGCCAAATTCCATTTTGGAGACACTCATGTGGGCCACATCCCAGCAGCGGCCAGGGCTGAAGGCAAAAGAGGGCAAGGTCAAAATATTAGCCTATTTTCGCTTAAAGCTTACTGCCGCTAACTAAGCTTCAAGAGAGGTGTTTTATCCCTTTAGAGCAGGGGGCGGAACCTGTGCAAAAGCTGGAAAACCACCAAATGATCAGGATAAAAGGGGTGGGGCTGGTGGAAGAGGCATGGCCATCTGGGGACCCCGGGTGGGCTAGACTGAAACCACAGGCAAGCCAGATTTGGCCCACAGGCCTCAGGTTCAACACCCCTGGTGTAGGGAATTTGCTGTGTATGGAGGAGCACTAGATCAAGTGAGCCTCCAGCTGTTGTCTGAGGTGGTACCTTACTGAGAGTGCTGTGTAACTGGTATTGTGTGGCTGGTATTGGCCTCATTGGCTTTTGAATCCCTTTGAGCTCTTGGATTCTTTCCAGTCCCTTCTCCCCCCCACCCCCACTTCCCACAAGGTCCTTCCACTCCCCTTATCCAAAGCCATATATTCCATCCCGACGACATTGCAACAAGACTGATCAGACAGGAACTCTGTGGATTGTACATTAACCTCTCAGTGAGCAACTAAATTTATCTGGTTTGATGAATCATGTACATTATAATCGTGTTATAATGCCCTGCCGCAAGTGAAACAGAGCAAGCAAAGCAAACTTTGGGTTGTTTCTTCCTCTTGGCTGCTGGATCCATCTGTTCTTCCTTGTTTTCATTGTACACTTGGCGTGGTGCAATGAGAAGGCTTTGAACTGACAATCACGATACCATATTGCCCAGGACCAGCTCCAGAGGGCGGTGAAGGTAAGTGTTTGCCGAGGTTCTGACAATGTCGACATCACCATTCTCCCTTTGCTTGATGCATCCCAGAAAGGTCCAAGGCAGCATGGGGGAATTCTCAGATTGCATTTGTTTGTTTGTTTGTTTGTTTGATTGTTTGATTCATACTGCACCTTTCTACCCAAAAACGGCACTCAAGGCAGCTTACAAAAGCAACATAAAATAGGTTAAAACAATAAAACTCATTAAGGGCTGTGTCCTCACTGCTCAGAAGCCCTTGAACTTGAAGGCGTCCAAGATTCCTATCTCCTGCCGGGCTGAAGCCAGCAGGGCAGGAGGAGCAACGGAGGTGATTTTTGCCCCCCACCCCTCCAGTCTTTTATTTTTTCACTAGTAGGGCTTTTCAGGATGTCTAGCATGGCCGCTTCAGAGGGTGAGAGAAGGAGGCTGGAGGATGCTCGGGATAAATTGTATCCTGGCCTCCCTGGTCTCCTCCACTCCTCCCCCCCCCACCTCACTGACCTTGGAGAGGCAGCCAGCGCAGTTTTCTCCGTGCCAGCTGCGAAGGGGCAGGGGAGGGGGTCAGATATCCTGCTCCTCCTTCTGAGGTTGGAGTGCTGCCTCTGACCTTGGAGGAGAAGGATCTGAGCCATCCTGTGGTCGGTCCCTGGGACGTTCACCCAAGGACCATAGGATTGCTCTCTAAAATACAATAAAAACCTAACAATTACAGAATAAAAACATAACAATTACAGAATAAAAACAGCATCCAAACCAACAGACCCACTTATAGGCCAAAGGTCTTCTGGAATAAAGCAGTCTCTGCCTGCCATAAGAAGGAGAGCATAGAGGGAGCAAACCTAGCCTCCCTTGGGAGGGAGTTCCACAGCCTGGGAGCTGCCACCAAAGAGGCCCCCTCTTGCATCGCCACCAAACACACATCTGATGGTGGCAGTCTTGAAAGAAGGGCCTCCCCTGAAGATCTTAAGGACCAGGCAGGCTCATATGGGAGAAGGCGGTCTTTCAGGTAGCATGGTTCCATGGCATATTGGGTTCTATAGGTCATAAGCAGCACTATGAGCCCAGAAACAGACCGCTAGCCAGAGAAGCTGCTGCAACAAGGGAGTCGTGTGCTCCCTGTAACTGGACCCAGTCAACAGTCTGGCAGCAGCAGCATTCTGGACCAGCTGAAGTTTCTGAACAGTTTTTGGAAGCAGCCCCATGTAGAGTGCATTACACTACATATCTCTTCCTGGTTGAAGAGCCCACTGAGCCCACCCCCAAAAAATCAATTTACTGGGTCAGTAAATTTTCCATATGTAGCAAACATCAACATATAAGTGTATTTTGTTGTTGTTATTATTATTATTACATTGATATCCTTCCTTTTTTTTCCTTGTGCAAGGAGGCCAAGGTGGAGTACATGATCTCCTCCTACATTTTATCCTCATAACAACCCTGTGAGGTAGGTTAGGCAGAGAGTCAGTGACTGGCCCAAGGTCAGCCAGTGAGCTCCGTGGCTGAGTGAAGACTAGAACCTGGATTTTTTGAGTCCCAGTCCAGCACTCTAACCACTACACAACACCGCCTTTATTTATTTATTTATTTATTTAACATATTATCCATTTTGCATTATCAAATAATCCCAAAGTTGGGTACAACCAATAAACACAATAAAATCATACAACACTGACTAAAAAAAAATACATTGTACATATATGTACCAGTGGAGGCTGGTGGCTCTGATATCGGTGGGGTGGTAAATCCTCTCCAGGTTTCAGTCAGAACCAGTCAGAACACTAAAGAATCCTTTAGAGTTCTGACTGAAAGCCAGAGCGGATTCAGTGCCCACTGTTATATACATTGTACAGGGCCCGAGCCCTGGGTCCTTTTCATTTTTTTTCTGGCCTGGTCTAGAATACCTATGGTATTCCCCATAGTAACCTATGGCTGCGAGAGCTGGACCATAAGGAAGGCTGAGCAAAGGAAGATAGCTGCTTTTGAACTGCGGTGCTGGAGGAAAATTCCGTGAGTGCCTTGGACTGCAAGAAGATCAAACCAGTCCATACTCCAGGAAATAAAGCTAGACTGCTCACTTGAGGGAAGGATATTAAAGGCAAAACTGAAGTACTTTGGCCACATAATGAGAAGACAGGATACCCTGGAGAAGATGCTGATGCCAGGGAAAGTGGAAGGCAAAAGGAAGAGGGGCCAACCAAGGGCAAGATGGATGGATGATATTCTGGAGGTGACGGACTCGACCTTGGGGGAGCTGGGGGTGGCGACGGCCAACAAGAAGCTCTGGCGTGGGCTGGTCCATGAAGTCACGAAGAGTCAGAAGCGACTGACCGAATAAACAACAACAACTGGCCTAGTCCCTAGCATCTGGTGCATGAGTCTGGACAGCATTTTAATTTCCCGCAATACCCCCAATGTAAGGTTGCTGTGGGTCATCATGGGAAATTATAATGGCAGCTAGGCCTGCCTATCACAGCCAGGTAAGCCCAGCCCTGCTGTTGAAGGAAGTGTGGGGTGGCCAGCTGTCTGGAACACTAGATCTGGGAAAGGATGCTTATCATCAGAAGTAATCAGGAAACTTGGTCCAACTGAAGCCCTGGATATAGTATAAGTAAGTATACAGTGTGAGTCTTCATGGGGCGGGTGTTGGTGCGAACTTTGAAAAGGCTCTGCTCCTAGTGAACTTCCACTTCATTCAACCAGGTAGCAGGCAGGTGACCTCGATTTGAAGGACTGTCAGAAAGCAGTCTCCTGTTTGAAGCCATCCTCTTGTTTGATGGGCTCTCCAGTCTAAGTCTAGTTTAAAGACAGCCATAAAAATGAAGAGTAGGGGCCTTGAGGTTACCCATCAACAGGTAGCATCTGGACATCACACTGAGCAAGGACACAGATCGCTTGGTCCCAGTTTTCCCCAGGATGGTGAGAAGTATTGTATTTCTATTTAAATTATAGTATTTTTTTCTAAATTTGTATTCATACATATAAATTGGCAGGTGTACATTTTACACAAATCTGTGTCCTCTTTTGTCCTCTTTTGGGTGATGTGTTTCCTCTTCTTTGGCAATGCATACATGGCCACCCTAAGGAGGGGGCTCACCAAAGAGCACTTTGCTCAGAGGGCCCCTCATCAAACCTGGAGCCAGCCTGGCCCTGGACATCCCTCACAACACAGCCCTGACATCCATCACCACGTTAATTGTGACACATCCAGGTTCTGGAAATGACAAGTGTTCCACTTAGCCTGCAAAGGAAATGTGGCTTTGTTCTTCGCTGTGTTTCCTAATGTGGAAAAGAAAGAAAAAGTCCTCGTGTGCAAGAAACAACCAGCAATATCCTTTCTTTCTTTTGACCTGGTTTTCAGAAATGTGGGAAAGTTTATTTATTTCTCCATGCATTCCTGATTTGCAATGTGCTCTCTAAAAATGTCGCTCAGATTTAGGCTGAGTGAGCTCATGCTAAATTTAGCAATGATCTTTTAAACAAACATTCTTTATGCTTTGCTGAATGGGCACTGAAGCTGGATTAAAAGTCAATTGTGTTTGCATGAATGTTACTCACAATGTTTCATTCTTCTCCAAGCTCTCATCTAAATTGCTTATAATCTGATGGAAGGGAGGGGGGGTGTCTAAAAATCTGAATGATTTTAATCTCACTATTGCATGTGGGAAACAGCCCCAAATTAGAACCTGCTGTGAAGCCTGAAGGATCTCATCTTTATTTTTATTTTATTTTTAAATGTTCACATCATGAACAAGGTTCTGGGACTGACTGTATGTAGGCAGTTTCTGCAACAACAAAAGCAACTACAACAAAACTCCTGGACAGCATAACACAGAATTTGCCATGTTGAATTGGTCACCTTCCCCATCCAACTCCTCCTCCTGTGTTATCCTAGTCACTAGGCAGGTGCCTTTTAGAAGTCCATGAGCTGGATGTGATGTATATGAGGGAGGGGCTATGGCTCAGTAGTAGAGCCTCTACTTTGCCAGGCAGAAGGTCCCAGGTTCAATCCCTGGCAACTCCAAGGCTGGAAAAACTCCTGCCTGAAACCGCAGAGAGCCACTGCTGCTAGCCAGCGTCGACAATACTGGCCCAGAAGGACCAATGCCTGACTCAGTGCAAGGCAGTTTCCTGTGTCCATATACATTCTCCAATCCCCTTGCCATCTGGTAGTCAAAGATGTGGGATGGAGGCTAGCCATCTCTGGGAGGGAGGCTAGCCACTGATAAGACCGACTTTATTTATTACTATTATTAATACATTACATTCTCCTCCAAAGAACGCAAGCTGCCAGATATGGTTCTCACCTCCCCATTTTTATCCTTCCAACAACCCTGTGAGGTTGGAGAGATGGAGAGATGATGACTGGCCCAAAGAGTTCTAGTGAGCTTCACAGCAGAAGCAGGGGATCTGAAGGTGAGTTTTTCCATACCTTGTCTGACCCAATGTTCTCTAATCTGGTGCCCTCTAAATGTGTTGGAGTACAACTCCCATAATCCCTGGCCCATACAACTATGCTGGGTGGGGATGATGGGACTTGCACTCCCACACTTCTGGAAGGTGCCAGGATGGAGAAGTCTGCTTTAACCACTGGAAGCTGGCTCACCTCCACACATAAGTACAGGCATGATCCACTTGTGACCTAGCCGTCCAAACACATCCTGCCAAATCTTACCATCCAACATTTCACAGATGGAAATAGGGACACTTGTATGCTTCTGGCAGACCTCGAGTTTTTCCTGGGATCCCACCATTATGCACTGCCAAAGGTTCTTCCAGCCTGCTGTATATGTTGTCTTCAATGGTTCTGCATTCTCCCAGTTTCCAAAGCAGAGTGTATTCATAAGCCAACTGAAAAGCTGACTTTAAAAAATTAAGAAATTAAAAAACTTAAATGTTTAATATCAAAGTGGATGAAGTTGCCCTTACCATAGAACAGCAGGAATTCAAGCAACATTAATGGCAGTTAATGGTGGCAGGGGAATGGAAAAGAAGCTGTGAGTCTGCTCATTGTGTCCCTGCACATGTGTTTATGCGCATGTGCATTAGAGTCAAGAAGATGCATCTCTTTCTCTCCTCTCCCTGCCTTGCAATTTAATTCCCGCAGGGAAAGTGGGGGGTCCCCTGAAGAATAGTAGTGCACAAAATCCTCCAGTATCCCCCGGTAAGGCAAAAATAGGGAGAGTTAAAAAAAAGAAAAAAGAGTGTCCGTACTTATACAGGTGGACCATATGCCAGTGATGCAGTGTGGCTACCAGGTGCTAAACGCACACAGCCTATCTTTGCATTCCAAGGAAGGCAGCAGAAATCAGGCGTTTATAAAGTCTCATGTAAGTCGCCATACATGGGTGGTGAGTGAGACTTTCATTGGGTTCATTTTGGGATAAGAATTTACCCAAATTAGCAAATTTCTTTACAGACAGAATGGAAAGAATTTGAGATTAAAATAATTCAAATGTGGGAGGAAGCGAAAATGACAGATTTGCCCATCCAGGCAGAGGGCTTTGAGTGCGTAGCTCTTAAAGTCTGGCTTTGAATGCCTGTTTAATCAACTATGTTTGTGGTGCTGAATTAGTGTTGTACCTCTTTTTTCCCAACAAACTCCCCCATCTTGAATCACTACATGGCGAGCAGGTACATTGTAGTCCTCTCTGCACTGGGAATACCTGTACCGCTTGAATTTGGCCAGGGCAGATGGGTGAGAATTGAATTTCCATTTGTTTTTTGTACGAATTTATGAAAATTCGCTACTTTCTTCATACACGGGATTGAAAGAATTTTGAGAGTTTTTAAAAAATCAAATGCAGGACAAAAGTGCACCTGACAGATTTGTCTCCCTGTAGCTGCACGTGACTTGTTGGATCAAATATTGGGAAAGTTTGAAACAGGGATGGGATCCTCTCTGTTGCCTTTCCGCCAGCAGGCAAATGCAATTTTCTTACTCAAGCAGCCCTTTGCCATATAAGCTGGTCTGTTGTGGGAAGAGTTTTAATATTGGTTGGTGCTGCTTATTTCTCTGGTTGTGTTTTTAATTGCATCTTTAATTTAATTGTTTTTAATTAAAATGTGGTTGCTACCTGCCTTGAGCACCATTTTTTTTTTTTTTTTTTGCAGAAAGGCAGAATATAAATTATTATTATTATTATTATTATTATTTACATTTCTATACTACCCAATAGCTGAAGCTCTTATATTAATAATAAGATAATCCTGTGCTGCAAATAAAAGCTGCACAGAGCCCCAAGTGTTGGATGAATATGTGTGTGTGCACTGTCTTTGGTGTCATTTCAAGGAATCATGGGATGCAGCCCTGTAGGAGAGGCATCAAAGGCATGATTGGGCACCTGCTGAGGACCCGCTCCACAGCAGGGGCCCGCTGACAAGAGCCCCCTTGGGTTGCTCCTCCCCTTCACCATTGCAACTTGCCTGCCTCTTGCTCTGGCCCAGGTAACGGTGGTGGTGGTAAGGATCAGCAGCAGATGCCACTGCCGACTGGCTCCTGGGCTCTCTGCCTGCCAAGCAAGCAAGTGGGGGCAATGATGAGAAAGAGGAGGACCAAGCATAGCTGGTGGCAATGTTGGTGAGAAGATGGGCTCACTGAAGGAGGGGACCTATTGAGGGTGTCTTGCCCAAGGGCCCTCCAGAACCTGGAGCTGGCACTGGCACCCACATTGCATGCAGAAGCTTCTGTCTTCGCTCTGGGTCCCCGTCTCTGCTACAGATCTGCACAGCCCCATAACTGCCAACACTAAGTCATCCAGCCAGCTTCATGGTCACCCCTGGAAATATTGCTAACCAAAGTTTCTATGCTCAGGCTATCACTGCCTAGGTGTCATATTCAATGAGCCCTGCTTGGCCTCTGGCTCCTGTCCACTGCTTTATTAGCTCTCCAGCCTAATTCCAAAAACCATCCTACCTACCCACCCCTACTGAACTCGTCCTGGAAGTCCATGGAAGGTGGCTGTTTGAAGGATTTGTTTGGCCCGTTATAAAGCAATTAATGACATGTCTGGATGAAGCATTAAAAAAATCCTACAGGGAACAGTTCAGGCAATGGCCAGACAGACGAATAACAGACCTTAATGGGCCTTTCCCATCTGCAACTTTTCTTACTTGCTGACTCCCTCTTCATGCTCCTGAGGCCAAGATCAAATGGATTCCCTGTGTAACATCAAGGACTTTCTTGGGGGTGGTGTGTGTGTGTGTGTATGTGTGTGTATGTGTGTAATCCTAGTTTGCCCCTGGGGTGTTTACATAAATCTGGTAATCTGGTAAATTATTCCCTGCTAAAAATCCAGAAAATGTGTGCATAGGGTGGGGCAGGGGGATGCAGACACACAGAGAAAGTATCACCTCTTCTCTTGGGTAAGCAAGCTCTCATTCATCCCTATTCTTGCTAGTGCCTTAGAAAAAAAGGAGGGATGTCAATCGTGCTTCTCTTCCAAAGTGCTCATTTTTAAAATGTGTTGCAGAATATCATTCTATTATTATTATTATTATTATTATTATTATTATTATTATTATTATTATTTTATAGCTCACCTTTTTTCCTCTTACAAGGAAATCCAAGGTGGCTTACATGGTCCTACTCCTCTCTATTTTATCCTCACAACAACCCTGTGAGGTAGGTTAGTCTGAGAGTCAGTGACAGGCCCAGTGAGCTTTATTGCTGAGTGGGGATTAGAATCTGAATCTCCTGAGTCTAACCTCTACACCACAGTGGTTCTCCCTTTTAGGAGAAGCAGCAGTGTGGGATAGCTCTGTGCTACAGGTTTTCACTTCATAAGAGTGAGAATAAAGTCTAGTGTTCACAAACAGAGCAAAGGTGGTCAATATATGGAGATACCTGCTTGGCCATAGGCTGTAGCAACTATACTAAAATACTAATGAAAACAAACACCAGAAGACGAGGTGGTCAGGCTGTATCTGGACTGTACCACTACAGACTAAAGGTGGGGGCTCACATGATAGGAATGGTCTTCCATAATGATAGATAGATAGATAGATAGATAGATAGATAGATAGATAGATAGATGATAGATAGATGAAAGATAGATAGATAATTTTGAAACCTCGCATGCCAGACAGAAGGGTTCTAGCCTAGCCACTTCCCTGGCATTTTAGCTTTCTACCTAAAGATATTGAGAGCTTGGAGCCCTGGCAAACCTGCTGAATAGGCCTGACTTGGCACATTGTTAAGCAAACTACACGCAATATATTCTGTGGATTTGCAGAATGTTACTTTACTTTCCAGAATTGTACACAAATTTAGTTGTACTAACATACAAAAGTTTCTTTTGTAAAATACACGAATATATATATGCCATTTAAAAACAAAACCCCAACACAATGTTTTATACATTTCAAATCTGTCTTCACTGCTCTGCTGTGTAGTAACCTTTCTCTTTTCTTTTTTGTGTGCTCTACGCATTGATCATATGCTGAGCTTAGAAAAATATGCATGATGTTGTTGTTGTTGTTGTTCCGTCGTTCAGTCGTGGCCGACTCTTCGTGACCCCATGGACCATAGCACGCCAGGCCTTCCTGTCCCCCGCTCTCTCCCGGAGCATGCTCAAGTTCATATTCATTGCATCGGTGACGCTATCTAGCCATCTCATCCTCTGCCATCCCCTTCTCCTTTTGCCTTCAATCTTTCCCAGCATCAGGGTCTTTTCCAGGGAGTTTTCTCTTCGCATTACGTGGCCAAAATATTTGAGCTTCAGCTTCAGGATCTGTCCTTCAAATGAGCAGTCAGGGTTGATTTCCTTTAGGATGGACTGATTTGACCTTCTTGCAGTCCAGGGGACTCATAGGAGTCTTCTCCAGCACCACAGTTCGAAAGCATCGATTCTTCAGCGCTCAGCCTTCCGTATAGTCCAGCTCTCACAGCCATACATTACTACTGGGAAAACCATAGCTTTGATTATACGAACCTTTGTCAGCTAGGTGATGTCTCTGCTTCTTACTATGCCATCTAGGTTTGCCATAGCTTTCCTCCCAAGGAGCAAGCATCTTTTAATTTCATGGCTACAGTCACCGTCTGCGGTGATCTTGGAGCCCAAGAAAATAAAATCTGACACTGCTTCTATTTCTTCCCCTTCTATATGCCAGGAAATGATGGGGCCAGATGCCATGATCTTCGTTTTTTTAATGTTGAGTTTCAAACCAGCTTTTGCACTCTCCTCTTTCACCCTCAACAAGAGGCTCTTGAGATCCTCTTCACTTTCTGCCATTAGGGTGGTATCGTCTGCGTATCTGAGGTTGTTGATAATTCTCCCGGCAATCTTAATTCCGACCTGCGATTCATCCAACCCGGTGTTTCTCATGATGTACTCTGCATATAAGTTAAATAAGCAGGGTGACAGTATGCAGCCTTGTCGTACTCTTTTCCCAATTTTGAACCAATTGGTTGTTCCATGTCTGGTTCTTACTGTCGCTTCTTGACCCTCATACAGGTTTCTCAGGAGACAGGTCAGGTGATCTGGTACTCCCATCTCTTTCAGAATTTGCCAGAGTTTGTTGTGATCCACACAATCAAAGGCTTTAGTGTAGTCAATGAAGCAGAAATAGACGTTTTTCTGGAATTCTCTTGCTTTCTCCATGATCCAGCGAATGTTGGCAATTTGATCTCTAGTTCCTCTACCTCTTCGAAACCCAGCCTGTACTTCCGGTAGTTCTTGGTTCACATGCTGCTGAAGCCTAGCTTGTAGGATTTTAAGCATCACCTTGCTGGCATGTGAAATGAGCGCAATTATATGGTAGTTTGAACACTCTTTGGCATTGCCCTTCTTTGGAATTGGAATGTAAACTGACCTTTTCCAGTCTTGTGGCCACTGTTGTGTGTTCCAAATTTGTTGGCATATTGAGTGCAGCACTTTAACAGCATCATCTTTTAGGATTTTAAATAGCTCAGCTGGAAGACTGTCATCTCTGCTAGTTTTGTTGTTAGTAATGCTTCCTAAGGCCCACTTGACTTCACTCTCTAGGATGTCCGGCTCAAGTTCAGTGACCGCACTATCATGGCTATCAAGGACATTCAGATATTTCCTGTATAGTTCTTCTGTGTATTCTTTCCACCTCTTCTTAATCTCATCTGCTTCTGTTAGGTCCCTGCCTTCTTTGTCCTTTATAATGCCCATCTTTGCACAGAACGTTCCCTTGAGATCGTCAATTTTCTTGAAGAGATCTCTAGTCTTTCCCATTCTGTTGTTTTCCTCGATTTCTTTGCATTGTTCATTTAAGAAGGCCTTCTTGTCTCTCCTTGCTATTCTCTGGAACTCTGCATTCAGTTGGATATATCTTCCCCTTCCTTTCTTGCTTTTCACTTCCCTTCTTTCCTCAGCTACTTGTAAAGCCTCATCAGACAGCCACTTGGCTTTCTTGCATTTCTTTTTCTTTGGGACGGATTTCGTTGCTGCCTCCTGAACAATGTTATGGACCTCCGTCCATAGTTCCTCAGGCACTCTGTCTATCAGGTCTAATCCCTGAAATCTATTCCTCACCTCCACTGTATATTCATAAGGGATATGATTTAGGTCATACCTGAATGGTTTAGTGATTTTCCCTACGTTCTTCAATTTAAGCCGAAATTTTGCAACAAGAAGCTCATGATCTGAGCCACAGTCAGCTCCAGGTCTTGTTTTGACTGACTGTATAGAGCTTCTCCATCTGTGGCTGCAAAGGACATAATCAATCTGATTTCAGTATTGACCATCTGGTGATGTCGATGTGTAGAGTCGCCTCTTGTGCTGTTGGAAAAGCGTGTTTGCTATGATCAGCGTGTTCTCTTGGCAAAACTCTATTA
This sequence comes from Heloderma suspectum, assembly GCF_057233095.1. Lineage (NCBI taxonomy): Eukaryota > Metazoa > Chordata > Lepidosauria > Squamata > Helodermatidae > Heloderma > Heloderma suspectum. The sequence goes on along the minus strand of NC_139465.1, from coordinate 6,837,598 downwards.
GCCTTTGTCCTGCTTCATTTTGTACACCAAGGCCATGCTTGCCTGTTATCCTGGTGATTTCTTGACTTCCTACTTTAGCATTCCAATCCCCTATGATGAAGAGGACTTCTTTTTTTGGTGTTAGTTCTAGAAGATGTTGTAGGTCTTCATAGAACCGATCAACCTCAGCTTCTTCGGCATCAGTGGTTGGGGCATAGACTTGAATTACTGTGATGTTGAATGGTTTGCCTTGGATTCGTACTGAGATCATTGTATCGTTTTTAAGATTGTACCCCAGTACTGCTTTTCCCACCCTTTTGTTGACGATGAGTGCTACTCCATTTCTTCTAAGGGATTCTTGCCCACAGTAGTAGATATGATGGTCACCTGAATTAAATTTGCCCATGCTTGTCCATTTTCATTCACTGATTCCCAAGATGTCGATGTTCAATCTTGCCATCTCATGTTTGACCACCTCCAGCTTACCTTGATTCATTGATCTTACATTCCAGGTTCCTAAACAATATTGTTCTTTACAGCATCGGATTTTCTTTTCACCACCAGACACATCCACAGCTGAGTGTCCTTTCGGCTTTGGCCCAGCCGCTTCACTCTTTCTGGCGCTACTTGGAAATACCCTCTGCTCTTCCCCAGTAGTATATTGGACACCTTCCGACCTGAGGGGCTCATCTTCCGGCGTCATATCTTTTAGCCTTGTGATACATTCCATGGGGTTTTCTTGGCAAGAATACTGGAGTGGGTTGCCATTTCCTTCTCCAGTGGACCACATTTTGTCAGAACTCTCTGCCATGACCTGTCCGTCTTGGGTGGCCCTGCACGGCATAGCTTATGGCTTCACTGAGTTACGCAAGCCCCTTCGCCACAACAAGGCAGTGATCCATGAAGGGGATGCATGATGTTATGTGCCAGCATATGCACAGCAATTACATGAATTGCGGATGACTTTTTTGCATACTTTAGTGAAGGGGACAGGGGGGAATCTGAATCCATCAGTGAGCAGGTGATAGAATGAAAGATACCAGACAATCTGTGAAACACAGACCGGATGGATTTAACAAAATCCGTACATCCCTGTCTGAGACAGACTGAAGCAGTCATCTCAAGCAGCAAATGCAGAGCCTTGTTCGAGGCCAGCATAGTCGTGGTTATTCAGTTGTACAACAGGTTTTTAAAACTTCCCTTGTGTACATGTATCACTGTTCTTGTCCCTGTCCCCTGCTGTAACCAAGCCTGTGTATTATTTATTAATTTATTTAAGTGTTTTTATCCCACTCCTCAACAAAAAAAGGCTCCCGGAATGGCTTACATACAATCAGTAAAACAAGACAGTCCCTGCCCGCAAGCTTATAATCTGAAAAGACACAACACACAAGGAAAAAGGGATGGGGAAGGAAGAGGAACAAATGAAGTCATCTTTCAGCAGGGTTGGTGGAATGGTCTTGCTTCCCCTTCTCATCTCTTTTTACATACACACAACCGAAATAAATGCAGAGTATCCCCTCATTTACCCCTGCCTTCATCGCACTCTCCTTTGTTGTCTCCCTGTGTCAAATTTTAGATTGCATGCTTCTCAGGGCTGGGATCTGTCATCCTGTGTGTTTTTTTTTGTAAAGCAGCATCATAATATGTAGCTTTGCAGTCCATTCTGTAAAATATAAAGCTAGGTAGTTTGAACCTGATTTTTGGTCTATTATGGTGATGAAAACTGGGAGCCCCGCAGCCAAAATAATAATGTGCTTTGTTTTAGCCACACTGAGATATAAATTTGTGTGCACCACTGTTTGGGGGTGGGGGGACCGGCAGATACACACAACACTGTGGGGAATGAATGCTGTTTGGATCTCCCACTTGAAGTGCCAAAATGTCTTTGGATGATACTGGCTCAGTTCAGACGTGCCAGGAAACCATGACTTTTTTGATTTTGAGAATGCACTATTGCAAGACTGATGCTCGCACACTCACCTTCCTTTCTCTTCCTTCCAGTTTCTTCCCTCCAGACTTTTGTGTGCAAGAGGAAGAAGCTTAAAGCTTCTGGTTGCAGTTTGGAACAAAGCAACATTTCCTGTTAATTCCAAATATGGTAAACTGTGGTTTGTTCAAACCATGGTTAGTTAACATGTTCAGAAGAAGAACATGGTACAACTCTCCTGGGACAGTACTGTTTTACTACTGAGGATGTGAAGTTCAAGGTGAGAATGCCAAGTTCAAATGATTTAAAAAAACACACACATTAAACAAAAATACTTGCAGATAGAAAACTTGCAAGTAAGCAAGAGAGAGAGCTAAGCTAGAAACCATCTCTCTGGCAAGCTAGATTTCCATATGCAAGGAGAGTTGTTAAAAATGTGGAGAAATATTTAAACAGGTAATCCTCCCTCCCCTGCATTCTGAAGTGTTCCAGCTCCAGGTGGGATCATGTGCTTTTCCTGTATGTGTAGATCAGCTCTGTAGCAACTCCTAGCCTAGCCAGGGAAGTTGGTTGCAGAAGGAAGGAAGGAAGGAAGGAAGGAAGGAAGGGAAAGAAAGGAAGGAAGGAAGGAAATAGAAAGAAAGAAAGAAAGGAAGGAAGGAAGGAAGGAAGGAAGGAAGAAAGGAAGGAAGGAAGGAAGAAAGAAAGAAAGAAAGAAAGAAAGAAAGAAAGAAAGAAAGAAAGAAAGAAAGAAAGAAAGAAAAGAGCTGTGTGTTTGGCTGCCAGTTTCTCTCTTTGGAGCCAAAAAGTGGCCAGCATCAGATCCAGGAGAGGTTAATACACCCATGATGCAGGACTCCTCCAAAGTTTTGAGGAGATGCTTGGGGGGTCTAAGCCAGGAGCCACAGAGCTGTGGTGGACCTAGAGGCCTCTGGAGCCAACAGAAAAGGGCTGAGATCCAGGTTGTGGGCAAAGTTGTGTGTGTGTGTGTGTGTGTGTGTGTGTGTGTGTGTTCTGTTTAGCTGAGGATATTGAAATTGGGTTGGAGAGGTTTATTTTTGTGTATGCGGCTATTCTCCTGCACGCAAAACCAAGCATTTCCCATGTTTGTAGGAATTTACAGGAACTTGCCAGAAGGAGGGTGAAGCAGTGTGGTTAGGATGAACCAGGAAGTTTGAGCTGTGCAGAGGAGGGGTCGGCTGAAATCCATAATGGGGCTTTTTTTTCTCCTTGGGAGCTGAAACAAAGGCCGGGAAAAGTGGCCACCCCAGGCACAGACAGTGGCCATGCTCCAACTTGCCTCTTGAAGCACTGATGTTCCATTTTGCCACTGTGACTAACAACCACTATTTAACTCAGGGGTAGGCAACCCAGTGCCTGCCAGACTACATGTCCCATCAGCCCTAGCCAGTATCACTGATGGTCAGGAATGATGGCAGTCACAGGCCAAAACATCTACAGGCCACCAGTTTGCCTGCTGCTGGTTCAATGCACCCTGCACAATGCACAAAACTGCAAAAATCCATCTCTTCCTCTTTGTACCTAGTGCTGTGCCAGGAGAGAGAGAAAAATATATCATCCCATATATGTTTTGACCATTCTCATTCAAATGGATACAAAAGAAATTGTTTTTTAAAAGAAATTTAAAGGAGAAGAAAATTTCAGAGAAAATCTCATGGGTTGGGTTCAGGGTTCTTACATACTTTACTTTTGAGATGCCCGAGGAGTGTGTGTAACTGTCCTGTCTTTCATTGTACAATCATCTCTCTGGCAGCCTATAGCCTCCTCAGCTTCCCGCACTTCAGTTAATCGTAGATAATGTGAGCCTTCCCTCTCTTCCCCTGCAATGCCCTGGGACGATGCTAGGGATGGGACATTGTGGGAGATGTAAAATGGGGGTCCAGCTGCTGTTGCCACTTGTAGCAGCAGCACAACACACATTCACACACATAATCCCGTAGGAAAGGAGAAAAAAGTTGGGCTACAACCCCTAAGCCCTTGGAGAATTTGTCTTCCCCCTGGAGAAATTTGGTGAAATTGTCCCCCTAATTTCTCTGCCAACAAATAGAGTGGAGAATCTTGAGACGTGAGAGGCCATTTGTGCACAGGTCTGTTTGTACCATTACAGAAAGCTCCAATTCATCCTCTGTTCATTGCAACTACTTTGGCCTTCTCCGCTCTAGCCATTCGGCTCAACTCTTTGCCACTTTCTGAAACAAAGGCCTCTTCTGGTTGAGGCCCTTATTGTTCAGTCACCCTGCCTTAGTCATGGAATTTTACAGGAGGTCCAAATTTGTAACCCTCTTGTGTTTTCCTACCACTTCTTCCACCTTTTTTATTACCACAGAACAAGTCAGTTCAGGAGGTGAAGGTAGACTAACTCCACACAACACGCTAACCCATACTCAGTGGTTGAGTGTGGGTTGTTTGTTGAACTGTGGGTTGTTTGTTGAACCGTGGGTTAGCGTGTTGCCTGAACCCAGGACACTTTCTGCAGGGTGGCTTGTTAACCATGCAGTATGGCTTGTTAACCCCCCTGAACAACCCAATGACAAACCGTGGGTTCTCAAAATGGCTTGTCTGTGAAAAATAAGCCACACTGCCATCTGGGAGCTGGGGTGGGGGAGAAATGTGTTCAGTTTGCATTTTAATGCACTTACCTAATTCCACACTTTCAAACCAACACAGCGACTGAAGCTCAGCTATGTTTGAAATTCACACCAAAATTTGCAGTGGAGTCCTCCATCTTTTGCAAGCAGGTTTCCTAATGTAATGCATATTTGAATTATTTTCATATTTCTGTGTGCACCTTTCCCTACAGTATGGGATAGTGTGCCCAACCACCTTGCAGAAAAGTCTCTGAACTCCAGTAGCTTCACTAGTTTGGGAAGGAAAATGGAAGAATTGCATTTACTCAGCAATTAGCAATTGATGATGAATTGTTCAAGTATTTTAAGAGCTGTCGCATAGATGATGGAGCATATTTGGTTTTTGTTGCTCCAGAGCGCAAGACACAAACCAACAGGTTCAAGTTACAAAAAAAGGAAGGTATTTGTATTAAACTTTAGGAAGAACTTCTTGATATCTCAAGCTGTTTGACAGTTAGGGATAAATGAGAATTTTGCTTCAGTTTGCAAATAATTAAAACTTGCCGTGGTTGCAGCCCCAAACACAAACACAAATGGGAATGCATTTTTCATAAATGTTCACACATTCCCAACTTGTTTGTGTTCAGAAAATGCATATTTTTTCTGAGAAGTATGCACTTTGAAATGCACATCCCCCCCCCCATTCACATATTCATGCTTTAGTCGGGGGGGGGAGTGCACACTTTTGAAAAATGCACCCAGAAATGTACACTTTTCCCATTCAAAACGCATATTTTTGCTGTTCAAATGAACCAGAAAAACAGATTGCAAATTAAAATGAGAGCAAGCTGAACTGAGTTTCAAAGTGCAGATTGGAGAACCTCAGCAAGCTTGAACATCCCTGGTTTTCCCATCCCTATTGACAGTGGAACAGACTGCTTCAGAAAGTGGTGGACTCCCTTTCGTTAGAGGCTTGTAAGCGGAGTCTGGAAGGCCATCTATTAGGGAAGGTGTAGCAGTTGATTTCTTGCATCAGCAAGGGGTTGGAACAAATCCTTCCCACCTCTAAGATTCTGTGGTAGGGAAAAAAGTGATATTGCCCAAACAGAAGTGCTTCCACTAGAGAGCTTCGGCTATTGGGCGGTATAGAAATGAAATAAATAAAATAAATAAATTCCACTAAGAAAAATCCCCAGCATCAGTTGTACTATGTTTTTCTTTGAAAAGGAGCCCTAGTTCCTGTCCATTGGGGAGCCTTTTCTGGTTTCAGTAGGTGGGGGAAAGATCTGCCTCAGCAGATCTACAGCAACTGGGACCAGGGCCTTTCTTAGCCCTACCTGCAGATATAAAGGAGCTGAACTTAGAACCTTCTGCACAGAAAGCGTGTTTCATTGCCAGGGTTCAGGGCCTCCCCTTGAGGTTTTTTTTTTAGATTTAGCCTGCAATCCTATATACACATACCTAGAGGACTAAATCCTATTGAACTCAGTGGGACTAATTTCTGCATACATCTGCAAAGGGTTGGGCTGTAAGGTTGCACACCTATTGACTGGCCCTGCTGAAGACCACCTCCACGAAGCTCCTCAACTGCCACCAGCAGCAACCATCCCAGCAGGCTGTACCAAGGGAGATGGGATGGGGGAAGTAAGGCCATTCCATCAGCCCTGCTCTGCTGAAAGATTACTTGGGTTTTCTTCCTTTTTTCCTCTTCCCTCCCCACCCCTTTTCCTTTGTGTGGCATGTCTTTTTCTACTGGAAGTCCTGTTATTGTCCTGATGGTAAGCCAGCCACTCTGGGAGCCTTTCGAGCTGAGGAGTGGGATAAAAACACTTTAAATAAATAATAAATAATACTTATGAGCAAGCCCCACTGAAACGTATGGGGCACACCTCTGAGTCAGCATACATGGGACTGGGCTATGGATTGGAAAACAGTATTTTATTTTAAGATAGTTTATTGCAGTGACTTTTTATACCTGGTAAATAAGAGAGAGAAAGAGTCGGACGCTCTTGCAGAACAATCACATATAGTCTGGAATGGGCTGGTGGGGGGGGGGCCTCCCCCACTTTGGCAGCAATCCTCTGTACATCTGCTTGGATGTAAATTCCATTGAAACCAATAGAACTTACTTCTGAGTAAACGTGCATGGCTCTTTGCCTCCTGTATAGGCTTCTCTTTACCTGTCCATTGAGCTTAGTAACTAAAATCTACCCCCAATATACACATAACACCATCAGCCCTCCAGTGTAAACAGACTGCATAAGAAATGACCTAAAACAGCAAAATAAACAAGCCTTATTTGGACAAAATATTTTATTGAATATAGGTTTTTGTTTCATAATGAAAATTCAAAAAATAAGAGGGTTTAAAAACAATCATAAAAGACATTTACCGACTAATATACAAAGAAAGCTTCATTTATTTATAGCAAGAATAAAAGATTGTCTATAATGTATCTTAAGATTTCTTAATATAATTATTACTTTTAAAGAATGAAAGACTAGGAGAAAAGTGTCTCTTGCTATTTACGGAGGATTTGTCTGCAAGCCCCGCTTTTACCTGCAAGGGTGGTCAATTGTTTTTCAGGGAGTCTAATGATGAGTTCCAGTAGACAATGCAGCAAGCCTCAAAAAAAGCAGGTGGGATGGGGGAATCTTGTGCAATATTTCTGTCTAAACAGAGACACTCTCTTAAGACGCTTTGAAAACCAACAGGATGAGGAAGCAAACATCTGGAATGACCACCACACAGAGCTTCACGTAAATTTGTGTGTGTGTGTGTGTGTGTGATATATATACACACTATATATATATATGTATATATATATATATAGTCTCTCATATATATATATATATATATATATATATGGTCTCTGCAGAAAGAAATTCCATTTAGCATGAACTGTTTTTTAAAAAGCAGGATTTATTCAAAATCCCTTCCAGAAAATGTCCACGGCCAGTTTGCACAAAATGAGCAGACCCTACAGCAGGGGAGGGCAACCATTATATTTAGAGTCTCCAGAGACCATCCAGTCGGTCTGTTTTTCAAATGCCAAAGCAACTGGAATAAAACACCAAAGGGGAGTGCAACGGGGGGGGGGTACGGGAAAGCAGAACTCCAGCTGTTTAGAACATGCTTTAGGGCCCCGTTTACTCGGAAATAAATCCCATTCGTTTCCACGTGGTTTATTTCCGAGTCCAGTTGGCTTAGGAACGTAGCCTCACAACAGCGTAATCCTAGGCGTGTTTGTTCGGAAGTAATCCCCCTATGTTCAGCCGGGCTTACTCCCAGTTAAGTGGACATAGGAGCGCGGGGAGGGGGGGGGGCTGACTTCCTTTCCCCTTTCGAGGCGCAATCCGCAAAGCGGTTAAGCTTGCTACGAAGTCCCTTCCGGTCACAAAGGGAAAATGACTCCGAAGCAGAGGAATCGGTCGAGTTTACTTCGAAATAAGGAGACCTCGCAATAGGGAGGCGAGCAAGCCGACCCGCGTTGCGCTTGCATGTGGGCATCCCGATCCCAGTCGTCCTGGGGAGACGCCAGGCGAACCCACCTAGGCGCCCAGCTCGCCCGGCACCTCCTCTGCTTGCCTGCAGCGTCTTCAGCGCCGACGCGAGTCGGACGCACAACCGCGAGCCGCGGCCGTCGAGGGCGCTACTGGAAGTGGAACACCGTCTCGGGGAAGCGGAGAGGCAGGTAAGACAGGAAAGGGATCCCGAGCTGGTAAAAGCGGCCTTGAAGGTGGGAATCCAGCACCAGCGAGGCGTTGAAAGCCGGGCGGGTCTCGGAGCCCGCGAAGAGGCCGCCGCCGGAGAGGCCGTCCCGTTTGGAGACGATCTTCGGGTCGCCTTTGGCCGGCCTGCCGTGGAGGGCTCTCTTGGAAAGGATGCTGTCTATGCTGAAGCTCTGCGGCTTGGCCGCGCTTCTCGGGGCTTCGGGGTCGTGCCTGTCGGCCGCGCCGGAGGCTCCCTGGCGTGCCTCGGCAGGGGCCGATTCCCGCGGGAGCCCCGAAGCGCCGTCGCCGTCGAAGCGGGCTCGCGCCTCCGGCGAAGGGGCGGCGGCGGGCCGGGCCGAGCGGCTCCGGAGAGCGGCGCAGCAGCCGGGCGGGGTCACCTGGAGGGGGTGGCGGGGCCCGCTCGGGCCCGATCCAGGGCAGCCCCCTGAGCGCCCCTCCCCCGGCGCGGGCTCCAGCCGGCCCTCGGAGCCCTGGGCTTGGCCCGCGGGGAGTTCCGAGCCTTCCCCCGCGCTGGCGTCGAGGGAGAGGGGGGGGCGGCGATGGGGAAGCGCGCTCTCCCGGGGCCTCTTGGGCGGCTCCTCCGACGGGGCTCCCTCGCCCCCGGCGCCCTTCTCCGGCTCGGCGTCCTCTGCCCCGACGGGGCTGCCGGGGGCTCTGGGCTTCCTCTTCCTGCGCCGGTAGTTGCCGTGCTCGAACATGTCCAGGCACCTGGGGTCCAGCGTCCAGTAGCTGCCTTTGCCCGGCCGCCCCTTCTCCCGGGGCACCTTGACGAAGCAGTCGTTGAGCGAGAGGTTGTGGCGGATGGAGTTCTGCCAGCCTTGCTTGTTGTCGTGGTAAAAGGGGAACCGCTCCATGATGAACTGGTAGATGCCGTTGAGGGTCACCTTCTGCTCGGGCGCCTCCTTGATGGCCATGGTGATCAGGGCGATGTAGCTGTACGGGGGCTTCTGCGGGGGCTCCTGCCGGGACAGGACCCCCGCCGAGGCGAACCCCAGCGCCCCTGCGGGGAGCCCCCCTCTCTCTGCCCCGTAGAGGTAGACCATCGGTGAGCTGCCCAGGGGAGCGGCGAGGTGGTGGTGGTGGCCGCTATAGAGCTGGCTCATGGCCGATCCGAATTGGCTCCGGATTTCTCGCGCAGGGGGCTAGGGCCAGGGAAACGGGGGGTGCCTCCAGGGCTCCCCCAGATCTTCGTGCGTTGGGACGGCGGCGACGGCTCCTCCTCGCCTCTCTCTTGCCTCTTCTCGATGTGTCCCTGCTTCATAGTTCTTGGGGTGTGTGTGTGTGTGTGTGTGTGTGTGTTTTCCAAGGAGGGGGGTGGGGGGAGAGAGAAGAAAAAGAAGGGGGAAAGGGGGTGGGTGGGAGGAAATGTGAAATAATTGTTGTAAGTTTGCGATTATATGTTGACTTAGCGCTGGAAAATAAATTGTCTCCGATAAACAGCCGTTCGCGCGCCTCAGCCCACCCACCTTAATTAAAATTTCCTTGCGACTTGCAAGCCCCTTTCCACGTGGCTCGCCTCGTACCAGCCAATGGGCCTCCCCGGTTCTCCCTTCATTTGTTTATAGCATTAGTCTGTTGATAAGTCTGCCCACCCAAGTCGAATCAAGCTGTGTTTATTTGGAAAAATTTCCGGGCACCCAATATATAAACGCACTGATCTGATGTTTGAAATCTCACGTCCAACCCGCCCCCACCCAGCCCCCGTCCCCGCTCGGTCCTCCCCCCACCCCACTCCACCGCTGGATGCTGTAAGCACAAAGTACGATATATTCGCTGCTGGGGCTCAGAAGGAAAGAAACGGAACGTCAGCAGGGAGTCTTTCTTTTGCTTGCTTGCTTGCTTGCTTGCTTTTCTTCTTTCTTTCTTTCTTTCTTTCTTTTGCAGTCGGAAACATCCCAATGATAAAGGGCAGAGTGGGCTGGCTGGCACCTTAAAACGACACAGCTCTTCATGATCACAAGAAGAGTCCTGCTGGACCAGACCAAAGGTCCATCTAGCCCAGTTTCCTGTTTCCAACAGTGGTCAGCCAGATGCTTCCTCGGAAGCCCACAAGCAGGGTGTTGTGGAGGCGACAGCTGCCCTTCTCCCCACATTATTTGTCCCCCAGAAATATACTGACTCTGAACCACGGAGCTGCCAGTTAAGTTACCAGAGAGCCAGTGTGGTGTAGTGGTTAGAATGTTTGACTGGGGCTGGGGAGACCATGGCTCAAGTCCCCACTCAGCTGTGAAGCTAACTGGGTGCTCTGGAGCCAGTCACTGACTTTTGGTCCTAACAGGGTTGTTGTGAGGATAAAATAGAGGGGGGGAATCTTATATACTGCCTGAGGCACCTTGGAGGAAAAGGCAGGATATAAATGCAACCAGTAAACAAAATATATAAATTACCATACCTAAGAAGTCATCAAGAGGCCTCTGTATCTCCCCTTCATGAATTTGTCTAATGCGGCTTAGATCCATGTTAAACCATCTAAGCCAGTACGTGGACCATCACCACATCTTGTGGCAATGAGTTCCATAGGTTAATTATATGCCATTTGGAGGACTTCCCTTTGTCCAACCTGAATCTACTGTCAGTCAATTTCACTGGATGACCAGAGATCTAGTATTATGACGTGGAAGAAAACCAACCTTCTCTCTAAGCTTTATCCCTTCTGACCCAGTCCTACACATATCTACCAGGACACAAGTTCCAATGAATTCAGTGGGGCTTAATCCCATGTAACTATGCATAGGATCGCAGCCTGAATCATCTTCCCCCACTCTACTCCTAAATTAATAAGCCCCAAATGCTTTAGCCTTTTGTGAAGTAGAAGGTGTTCCAAATCAAACCCAACCCTTGATCATTCCTAATTCAAATGTTCCTTCTGGAAAATATGTTTTGAAGATGAAGAATGGAGAAAGTTTTCTTCCCAGTGAGCTGAAGGTGGTATGTAATGAGGGAGGAATTATCACTCAACTTATGCACCCCACAGCCATCGAGAGATGGAGGATGGGGTGGTATTTTGTAGCCGTCATTATAGTAGATGAGCTCCCGTTGGGCAGGCACAGGTTCACATCTCTGTTCAGTCATGAAACTCACTTCATGACCTTGGGCCAGCCCACCTCACAGGGTTGTTGTAAGGTCACAAAGAGGAAGGATCATCTTGCTCAGGGGTAGGCAACCTGGTCCCCCCCAGATGTTTTAGACTACAACTCTTATAAGCCCCAGCTACCATTCCCAATGGTCAGAAATAATGGAAGTTATAGTCCAAAACATCTGGAGCACACCCGTTTGCCTCTCCCTAATCTAGCTCCTTTGAGGATAAAGATTAGTATGTATGTTTGTACGTACGTATTTATTTATTTATTTACAAGGGTGACTAGGATGGTGAGGGGGTCTGGAAACCACAGCCCATGAGGTTTCCAATCTCTTTCCAGCTCGTTCCAGTTGAAAGAGCTGGGTGTGTTTAGCCTGGAGAAGAGAAGATTAAGGGGAGACATGACAGTGGTTTTCAAAGACCTGAAAGGCCTGTCACAGAGAAGATAGAACAGACCTGTTCTCCATTGCACACATCAGAAGACAAGACAAGAACCAAAATTTCGGAGAAGCAGGTTTTGGCTAAACATTCAGAGGCATTTCCTAACAGTCCACAGTTCATCAGTAACTGTATTAGGACCAACTGAACTTCCACAAAATTGTGCTCTGCATCAAGAGATCTGGAGAACTCAAAAGCACAAACAACTTTGGTTGGTCCTAATAAAGGGCCCAACTGTGGCTTGGGGATTTCTTTCCCATCATGGACCAGCACAACTACCTTTGTTTTTTTGGTGGGAGGCGGAGTTCCCCTAACAGAGAGAGCTGTTTGGCAGTATTACAGACTGCCTCAAGACATGGTGGGTTCTCCTTCACTGGACGTATTTAAGTAGGGACTGGACAATCAGGGATCCTGTAGCGTCATCCTGCATTGCACAGCCTGCATTGAGCAAGGGGTTGAACTAGATGACCTCCAAGGTGTCTTCCAGCCCTAGGATTCTGTACCCAAAGAAATATGTCTGAGTGTCTCTCTCCAGTTATCGAAGTTAATTAAGGAGACAGATAACTTGCTATGGCATGAGATGTTTTGGTACCCTTGGCAGAAAATTCAAATCCCGCCCCCACCCCCTCCGCCAGCAAAACCCAGCCCATGGTGGTAAAACAAATAGAAGAAATAAATTACCATTTCTCACCCTTTAATGGAGGGATGCTGAACCTCAGGCATGTGGGCCAAATCTGGCATCCTGGGGTCCCAATCCGTCCCCCTGGGGTCCCCCTGATGGCCATACCCCATTCCCGGGCCCTGCCCCTTTCCCTCAGCCCACTGCTTGTTTGGTGTTTCCCCTATTCTTGTGCAGTTTTTCACCATTCTAAAAGTTGTGAAGGCCTCTCCTATGGCTCTGTGACTGGTAGGAGCTTCAAGCTAAAATATGCTGGCATTTTTGGCCCCACCTCTTTTGCCTCTGGCCCCGCCCAACACTGGAATGCAACCCCTGAGAGTTTCTCCAAACTGACTTCGGCCTTCCCTTGCTTTAATGGTCCCCCCAAATCAGCTGCATCCTGGCAGGTTCAGCTTGGGAAAGAATTCAAGGCGGCGGGGGCGGGGGGGATCCAGTGTATTGTATCTCAGCCAACAGGTTACATTGACATCAGGAGCTGATTTCAAACAAAGTTGATAGAAGTCTTGCAAAAATGAGGTTGCCTCATGGGTCTGCTTTCCCTTAAATCAGACTGTCAATGCCAATATAAAACCTGTGTGGCACAGAATGCACGTGTGCAATTTCTCTTTCATGATCCATCTTGCATTGGCAACATTTGCACGTGGCATGAAGAGTGCAAGAGAAAGGCTCAAAAGCACTTCTTTCTTTCTTTCTTTCTTTCTTATTGCCTGGTGTGCAAACAGGCTGGCATCTGGATTGTGTCAGTTGTAAACACTGCGAATGCCAGATAAAAAGTAGAAAGGAGCCTGCTTTAAAACTGGCTATTCATTCTAGTAGCCAATGCAGAATTTATCATTTGTAATCACAAAGACAGAAAATGCAGCAACACTACACACCCAGATTTCAGTGTCGCTTGTGAACATGTCAGTTCAGCCTTCCCCATTTCAGCCTTCCACAGTCTGCCTTCCAGGTGTGTTGGAGTGCAACTCCCATCATCCCCAGCCACCAAGGCCAAGAAGGATGGGACTCACAGTCCAACACATGTGGAGGGCAACAAGTTGCGGGAGGCTGTATTAGGACATATCTAACATAGCCTATCACTGCAGATTTAAATTGGGTCTGAAACTGGTTGCACTGTGGTCCTGGTCTTGTGAGATTGCTGAGAAGGGTGCCGCTCTCCACATGTGCAGCTTTAAAATGGCCTTTGGACCTCTGGCATGCTATTTTTCTCTAAATGTCCATTCATACAACAGAGAAAGAAAAAGAGACTGTTTATAATGCAAGTGAGCATTCTGACCAGCGTAGGTTTTCATCCTCATCCTCATCATTATGCTCTCCCTTACAAGGCAGAAACTGTTTTAAGCTTCATCTGGATTTGTGAAAAAGCCTTTTGGTGAAGGATCCCCAGCTTTTTCTAGGAATTACAAGTCCCAGGCTTCTGGGCTGGAAGCCATTCCGTGACATTCCTCATTCTGCAGGGAAAAAATGCTCCTAAGGTACATCCCCATTGAAGCTACCTACTCCAGGTGCAGCTGGAAACATTGGCAGGGTGCCAGGAAAAGGTGGGTTTCCTTTCTCCCTGGATACCTCCATGCCTCCAGTAGAAAGACAGCTTGCCCATGTCCTCCGTAGGGTGGCCATGTGTCCGGCTCTGCAGAAGACAGTCCGCTTTCCAAAGGCCTCCTCAATTTGAAGAGCCATCTACAGTGGGATAGTGGACCCACAGCTCACAGGGATGCAGCATTGACACTTTTTGATTAGCGGGAACACTGACCTCACCTGCCCTCCCCATGCAGACTTCCTGTTCCTTCTGAGCTTAGCTGCAATGCTCACCATAGGTGGTGGTGGTGGAGGGGGATTAATTCTCCCGGCAACAATATATTGTTCCCTGTTGTAACATAAAGTATTTTGAGGCGGTTTGGTCTTGAACCACACCCCAGCAGTATTGGGGGGGGGTACTTAAAATCCCCAGAGGAATGGGAGCAAGTGAACAGGCAACAGCAAGAGCAGTGAGAAGGAGTTGGGGCTACTTAAGGAGGGGGCCTCCTGACATGAAGGCATCTTGCCCACCACCCATCCCCATGCCCCCTCCTCCTCCCACCAAAAATACCTAGAATCAACACTGTTTTATGGTTAAGGAAGGTCCATGCTGAAACAAATCCACAAATGTGGATCTGCGTTCGAATTCACTGTGATACATAACTACTTAAAATACACTCACACAGAGTCTTTAGAGTCTTTTTTAAATTGTCTTTATTTGCTTGGAAGAAGGAAGATAGGCCATTTATATGAGTACTACGTACATTCACAATTTAAACAATCCGGGGGGGGGGAATGGAAATCTATGGCCCTCCAGATGTTGTTGGACTACAACTCCCATCATATCAGGCCACAGGCCATGCTGGCTGGGGCTGATAGGAGTTCAAGTGCAGCAACAACTGGAGGGGCCCAGGTTCCCAATCCATGATGCAAAGCCTCAGAAATACAACAGTCCAGATGCCTGGCATGTTTCTGATTTGTATGAAGAGGACAAGGCAGGTATTATGAAGTGCCCTCACACACAGCCATGGGCACAGCATGAACCAAAATTGAGCCCCTAAAGCAGTGAGCTCTTCAGAGTTCTGATGCGTGGGGTGTAGGCCTATCTGGCTGCTTATTGGAACCCCCCACAGAAATTTGGTACTGCCCCCTCCCCCCCAACCCACCAATTGTCTGATAGTTTCCTGGCTTTTGCAGTCCCTCTGCCCATTCTAAATGGTAGAAATTCCTCTCCTAATGCTTAGTTCAAGAGCTTCAAGCTACAAGATGCTGGTATTTTTTTATTTTGGCCCCACCCCTTTTGCCTTTGGCTCCACCCACCACTGGAATGCAGCCCCCAAGAGTTTCTCCAAAACTGAATTTGGCCCTCACACTGATTACATTTGACACCCCTGAATTTAGAACATAGGGATCCTTCCCTTATTAGTAGTGGTTAGAGCAGCCTTCCTGAACCTGGTGCCCTCCAGATGTGTTAGACTGCAACTCCCACCATTCCCAGCTGGCATGGCCAATGGGCACGCTGGCTGGGAATTTTGGAAGTTGTGCACCCATGGGCCAGTCAAACACAAGCATCATAACCTACCTCACTGGGTTGTTGTGAAGATAAAATTGGTATGTTGGGAGGGGAGGGAGAGAACCACGTACACCATCTTCAGGAGGAATTAGGGGATTAAAATTCAGTGAATAGTCTTATCAGTGGATTATGTTCTTGCTGGAAAGGCCAACAAAATTTTCTACCATGCTGTCATCTTTCCTTCTGAAAGCAGATGATCTTGGTTTGTTTGAGGAAGCCAAATGGTCTCAGCTAGTTCTATCTTGGCCACCCAGCAGGAAGGAAACATCCTATTTTCTGTTGTCTTCTCCATCAATACAAAGGCCCTGCAAGAAGAGTGCTCAGTGCTATACAATCTGAGCCTTTTATTTTGGTCTTTGAGAGCATTTGATTATTAGTATTAGTATTAGTATTAGTATTAGTATTAGTATTTTATTTTTAATAACCTCTGTTTTAGGGTCACACTGGGATGGCAAGCCCTAATATGTCATGAAGAGGGAATACTTGGCAAAGTCCCGGAGAAGTCTGAGTATTTGTGAGCTCAGACTCTGTTGCTTTATATTATGTACTTTCCTGTTTATAACAAAGAAAAGGATTTATAACAACTTTACAAGTGCACACAGCTGGCCGGTGCTTACATTTGGGATGGTTGGGTTTTGTATAAACCTTTAGTGGGCTTGATATTTATCTCTGTTTTTATTTACTGGCATCCTGGGTTACATCAAAAGGTAGTTGCAATTCAGTAAAAAAAGGTATGTGTGTGTTTGTGTGTGGGGGTAAATGCATGGTAAATAAATGATCCCGCACGCACGCACAAACACACACACACACTTTGGTTCCCTATGTGCTCCACTTCTCTGTTCAACAAGCCACACACCCCATTCAAAAGCCCCCAGCCCCAGAACCAGGAATAGGTGCGAAATGTAACTTCCTGAAAACCTCCTGTTTGAATTTTGAAAAAGTAAAGTTACTAGTCCATAAGGCTTTGATGATAGGCTTGACTGAAACCGTATGGGCAAAATACCTCGGGGGCAGGGGCAATCATGGATACTGAGCTGAAAGGTGGCTGAATATGCTTTCCAGAGGTGCGGACTGCTCTGGGCAGACAGGGTTGGCCCAAGACATTTTGCTGCCTGAGGCAGAACAGCAAACAGAGCTCTCCCCAGCCTCCGTCCAACACACACACACAGTATCCAAAGCTGGCCATTGGCACCTGAGGCAGAAAATCCCACAAGTGCCTCACCCTGAGAATAAAAAATGCAACATTAATAAATTAAATTACTAATGATTTGGTGCCCTTTCATGACATCCCAAATCAGCTGCCTGATACAGCTGCCTGATGGTAGGGCTGGCCCTGTGTGCAAAGCTTTTCACTCCTCCCTTTGAAGAGCGGACACGACCATATGTTCTTCTATATTACTTGCTATTGCACAGCCTGACAAGGGAGATTGCCTTTAAGGGAGGATTATGCAAATCCATGAAGGAGAAGTTTATCAGCAACTCTTAGCCATGGTAAACTAATGGATCCTCCATGTACAAGAGCAGTGTGTGTGTGACAGCTATCCCAAAAGCCACATTCCATACTAACAGTTAAGGGTGGTGGTTCCAGTTCTGGAGGGGTAGTGACCCCATTCTGGGTTTTAGTTAGAACCAGCCAGAACTCTAAAGGTGCTATCCAAGGTGATTAACCCAGTCTGGGGATCGGGTAAAGCACCTTGGATAGCACCTTTAGAGTTCCAACTAAAACCCAGAATGGAATCACTGCCCCACTGCATACTAAGGATTTATTAGGAAAGGACTTGGAAATAAAATTGCCCGTATCATAACTCCCTTATACAAATTTATGGTCTAGCTGCACTTGCAGTGTTTGGGGGGGGGGGTACAGTTCTGGCCACCCCATCTTAGGAAGGATGTTGCAGAGCTGGAAAAGGTACAGAAGCCATGGCTCAGTGAGACAGAGCCCCTGCTTTGCATGCAGAAGGTCCCAGGTTCGATCCCCGGCATCTCCAGTAGGGCTAGGAAAGAATCCTGCCTGAAAGCCTGGAGAGCTGCTGCCAGTCACTGTTGACAATACTGGGCTAGATGGACCAAGGGACTGATTCAGTATAAGGCATTTAGTTCCAAAAGGGTGACTAAACTGATCAAAGAGGAGGAATACCTTCCCTACAAGAGAATTCTAAAGTCAGGGTGGGGTAGTTCAGAAAAAAGGTGAACCTGTGTGGGGGTGATATGAGTGGTATAAAATGATGCATGGGGTAGAGAAAGTGGAGAGAGATTTTTTTCTTCCTCTCATAGAATTCATGGGATCATAGCGTTGGAAGGGACCTTGCAGACCATTTGGTCCAAAGGTGCTGAACCTCTTTCAGCCCAAGGGCCAAATTCCATTTCAGAGAAGTTCTCGGGGGCCACATTCCAGTGGTGGACAGGGACAAAGGCAAAAGGGGGTAGGGCTGAAAATACCAGCCTATGGCAGATTAAAGCTCTTACTGCCAGCAGCTAAGCCATAGGTGATACATTTCAACCTATTATAATGAGGGAAAACCACACAAATGCAGGGAAACCACCAATTGATTGGTGGTTGGAGGAAAAGGGGTGGAGCCAGGGGAAGGGGCATGGCCCATGGACCTGGGGTTCTGACCCCTGTTCTAATCCAGTGAAACTATGGAACTGGATTCTATACAAGATGCGGACCACCGGTACTGGAGTAACTGGATGGCTTTAAAAGGGGTTGGACAAATTCATGAAGAGGAGGTCTATCTATGGGTATTACTGATGCAGAGGGTGTGTGCGACTTTCTCTTTCTCTCTCCATACACTGAACTCATTCTCCCAAGTTCCAGTCCTGATGTAGCCAAAGGAGTAAAACCCATACACACCAGGGAAACACCAGCAGCCTCAAGGGAACCCAACATTTTGTAGAAGTGCAAAGACAGCCAGTATGGTGTAGTGGTTAGAGTGCTGGACTGGGATGCAGGAGATCCGGGTTCTAGTCCCACCCAGCCATGAAGCTCATGGGGTGTCTTTGGACCAGTCACTCACTCTCAGCCTAGCCTACCTCACAGGGTTGTTGTGAGGATAAAATGGAGGGGGGCATGTAAGTCGCCTTGGACTCCTTGCAAGATGGAAAAAGTGAGATATACACATAATTAATCAATACATAAATAAATATTAAGGGAAAAAACTGGGTTGAGACTCTCCCCTCCCTGCCCCCAAATACACCCAGCCCACTGAGGGCTGAGTATGTTCAGTGGCCCCAGGACCCTGAGTGTCAGCAGGGGGCATAAAAGAACAGGGAGAGGAAGAATGAAATGGAGTATTCCGGAATAAGGTGTGGTTGGCTGGAATTCAAAACAGGAGCACCCCACACTGCAACATTTTGCCCCACTTGTGCCATTGAATACCAGCTGCTGGGGTAGGACCATGGCCATCATGCTGTGCTTGTGGATGGCCACTGTGGGAAGCCAGATTCTAAACCCTTATAAAGGATTAGGCATGTCCATGCGGGATCGGCCTACTGAGGGCTACGAGGTAGGATAGCTAAATAGACCCTGCATGTACCAAACGCTGGGGACAAATAGCAGAGAAAGGTTGTCACCTTCATATCCTGCTACTTGTGAACCTAGAACCATAGAATCCTAGAATAGTAGGGTTGGAAGGGGCCTACAAGGCCATTGAGTCCAACCCCCTGCTCAATGCAGGAACCTCCCAGAGGCATTTGGCTGGCCGCCAACAGAAACAGAATACTGGGAATACGACAGCAACTGGTGACTGGGGAACAACCAGCTGCTCCTGTGGGGCAATTGCGAGTGGAAGTGAAAGCAGTAATGATCAGGGAGGTGGCAGTGGAGGTAACGGGGACAGTACTGGGCAAGTGACTGGCTAGCAATCTCTACTGACGTCAGGGGCTGGAGCCCACTGCCCACTCCTGGGGCTGCTAGCCAGTCACTGGCCCTGTGCTTCTGAGGCCCTGCTCTCCCAGCTGCCAGTCTGAATGGTTAGGCTGGCCAGCCTTCTCAGTGGTGGCCCCTTGGAAGCCCTTCCACAGGGAAATGTATGTCAAGTGATCATTGTTGGCTTTTAAGAAAACTCCGACCACATTTTTACCCCAGTCTATGTTTGGATACTAGGGAAAGTGGAAGGCCAAAGGAAGAGGGGCCGACCAAGGGCAAGATGGATGGATGATATTCTGGAGGTGACGGGCTCGACCTTGGGGGAGCTGGGAGGGGCGACGGCCGACAGGAAGCTCTGGCGTGGGCTGGTCCATGAAGTCACGAAGAGTCGGAAGCGACTGACCGAATAAACAACAACGTTTGGATAATGTGCTGTGCAAAAAGAATGTTTAGCTGCGGCTGGCTTTGACTTCATGGTTTTAATCTAATGACATATCTTAAGTGTCCTGAAAGGCAGGTCAGATTTTTAAAAAATACATACGCTTTCTCTCCCCCTTGATTGCCCAATGACTTCCCCCAGCCACACAACTACTAGACTCAATGGAGCATTGGTCAGATGCAAAAAGGCATGCTTTAGTTGTCATGCGCCACCCTTTAAGCATGCGCCACTTTAAGCATGCGCCACTTTAAGCATGCGCCACTGCCATCGGTTGAAAGACGAGTTGCTGCTGCTGTTTGTAAATTAAAGCAAGAGAATCACAAGACAGAGTAAGATAAACAAGAAAAGGGAAGGGGATCCACTAAAGACAATGTGGTGTAGTGGTTGGAGTATTGCACTAGAGCCAGGGAGATCTGACTTCAAATCCCCACTTGACATGAAGCTGACTCTGACTCTCTCTCTCTCTTTCAGCCTGTCCTACTTCACAGGATTGTTGTGGAGATTAAAAAAAATGGGGAGAAGAATGAATGCCACTCTGAGCTCCTTGAAGGGATGGCAGGACTATATATGCATATATTCCAGTCACTTCTAATGTTTGAGAATAATTTGTGAAAAGGCCTTATTGGTTTTATCTTTTCCAACTGGAACTCTCATCTTCCATTTGTGTGGGTGTACTCAATGTTCACAGCGCCACCACCTTTGAAGTTACAAAGAAAATACCAGAAAAAGAAACAATAGTAAGAATAGTGGTAACTATAGGAGACAGAGTGTACTAGGAAATAGGGCCTTTGCATTCCCATATGCATGCATGCATACACACACACTTGCGCGTGCACTATATTTATTCATATACCGTGGGTAAAATCAGACATTATCTGAACAGCCAGATCTTGTCCCATGTGGTATCTAAAAGGAATTATGTCTGTAGCCAAGAGAATAATTGGAAGGCACAGTTGCAACCACCTTTTCTTTGTCTTGGTCAGCATCCCCTACTGGCTCACCAGCACAGCACATGCATCGTAGGTTCGATTCTAGGCATCTCCTCCAGGTAGGTCCCTGAATCCCTGGAGCATCACTGTCAGTCGGCATCACAGACATGGGCTACAGACCAAGGGTCTGACTGAGTATAACATAACTTCCTCTGCTCCTATGAAACTATGCCTACATTGTCTCCTACACGGCTGCATATATGCCTCTGTCATTCCCTCTAACCTTTCTGTTGTCTCCTGCTCTGATGACATCTAGATTGTAAGTTCTTTGGAGCAAGGACTTTAATCTCTCCCCCGCCCGCCCACCCACCCCCCGACCCAATGTTTCTCTACAAAGTTTGGGGGATATTGATTGTGGAAGGAGGAGGGGGAGGAAGGGT
The DNA here is from genome assembly GCF_057233095.1 of Heloderma suspectum. NCBI lineage: Eukaryota > Metazoa > Chordata > Lepidosauria > Squamata > Helodermatidae > Heloderma > Heloderma suspectum. The sequence continues at coordinate 6,816,404 of NC_139465.1, read as the reverse complement.
TTTTTGCAAATTTCTTTGGGATTCTCTGCTGAGACCAAAAGTGTGTGATATTTCATCTTCATTTCATTATATTTCTGTACCACCCATGGCCAAAGCTCTCTGATCAGTTCACAAAAACGCATAATAAACAATATTTCATAATTAACAAATAAAACTTTTTTTTATTTCTGATGGCTTTTTGGTACCTCTCACTCAATCAAGATTCACCCTTTCACAATGTATTTGCCTTCTCTGTCTTTCCCCCCCCATAATCATCATCCATCACCATCTCCATTACTATCAAACCACATTATCATCATCATCTTTTTCAAGGCTGTCTGGGCAAGAGTAGACAGCAGCAGTAAAAGTTACGGATGTCATGGGATGGATGAAAGATGGACAGATTTTTACACTGTGTTCCTTGACTACCTGTTAGCTCACTCTCTGTGTACTAAATGTAATGTTATTTAATTTTCAATGATAAAAGGTGATGGTGAAGTTGATGGTATATGAGTCCCCTTTCATCTCCAGACTTTTTGATTACTTGTGAATTGAAAATGGAATGAACTTAATTGACTACTAAGATCAGTAAGGTTGGCAGGTGCAGGGGGGGCACTTCTCTGTGGTGGCCCCTACCTCCCAGGAGATATACAGCTGGCCTGTGTTCTGACTTTTAATTGAAAATGTTTTGTTGTATTTGCTATGTATTTGAGTTGACATTGCATTGCATTGCATTAATTTAAGGTGGTTTTATATTTTGTTGGCATTGAGTTTTATTGTTTTATATTGTAAGCCACCTTGGGAGGACTACCATCTTGAATGGTGGCTAAGAAATAAGTTAAATAAAATTAATAAAAATAAATGCACCTTTCCTAGATTTTTTTTGGAGCAAAACCTGTGCTCCTGAGGCTCTCTATGCTTAATGATGTCTGTCAAGCTTAAACCTATGGACATTTAGTCAGCAATAGGTCCCATTGCTATTACAATGAGACTTACTCCCAAATAAATGTGATTTGTTTTGTCCTCTACTCCCAGGCATTTAATGGTGTATGATGGGGCATTTATGCCAGCCATCTAAACAGGTTTAGTATTGTATTGAGACTGTTTTAGCTGTCTGTTTTAAATATTGTATATTTAAATGTTTATGCTGTGTTTTATGCTGTACTTTTGTGCTATATTTTATTGTCATATGAATTGTTGTAAACTTCCCAGAGAGCTTCAGCTATTGGGCAGTACATAAATGAAATAAAATAAATAAATAATTTCAATGAGCCTTACTCCCAAGTAAATGTGCCTAGGATTACACACAAACATCTTTAAGGCATTCCTTGAAGTATTATACAGAGTTCTTTTATTTGTGAATCCATTTCCTTCTATCGTCACTGGAATAATTTAAACTCGAGATCCATGAACATCAGCAGCTGAGTGCAAGTCAGGAATTATTATTGTTGTCCTTTAAATATTAGGAAGGTAGATTAAACAGGCCAGCTACTAAGCGCCCAATGTCAAAACCTCGGAGTCAGCTCTCCAAACAAATCAACGAAACAGTGTAAGCCTGTCTATACAGGTCTATTGAGAAGCAAGTCCTATTGAGTTCAGTGGAATTTACTCCCAAGAAAGCGTGCTTAGAATTACAGCCTCAATTTATTTCCGGACACCATCGCTATATTACTGAGACAGTATATGCCCATACATTATCTAAGGCAAAGCCGAAGGGAACGTGCCGAAGGGAAACCTTTTTATTTTCCCAGGCATTTTAGCTTTCTACATTTTTATCTTTGCTGTTTTAAATCTGTATTTTAAACTCCTGTACTGCTGCTAGGTTTTATTGTGGTTGTATTGTTATATTGTGGTTTTAATGTTCTATATATTTTAAATTGTTTTATTGTGTGTTGTTTGGTTTTAGTTTTTGTGAACCGCCCAGAGAGCTTCGGCTATTGGGCGGTATAGAAATGAAATAAATAAATAAATAAATAAATAAATAAAATAAAGGTGTGGATTTTAAACCCCAAACCACAGAAGAAAGAAAAAATAACGAGAAGAAATTCCACATCGCCATCCCACCTAAACTCACTTACCCGGAAATAAATGCCATTGAAACGAATGGGATTTCTTTCTGAGTAAAGCGTGTTAGTTCGGGATGTCCGTCCCGAATGAAACGGGAAAACAATCGAAAAGGTCGAATCCTTGTTGCCTCCTCCTCTTTTCTTCCTGCGGCTCGTGGACACATTCAAGAATTAAATCCATGTGATGATTTCCACGATATTATTACATCATGATTTAGGAACCATGAGTCTCTGCTGTATAAATGCAACCGGGGGGTGCGAACTGAAGTGAAAAAAGAGACTTTGAGAACTAGTAATCCGCAGCATCCCCCCTGGGTTCAATGTGGATTCGGGTCTTGGAACCATCAATTCGGATCAGTGTCCCGGGAGGTTCGTCCCTTGCCAGTCTTTCGGAGCTGAGATCGGCGGGGAAACTGAAAGCCGAAGTGAGGAAGAGCTTCTTAAACCTTTGGAGGAAAAGGTTTGTTTAAAATTTCCGAGTAGCTCTCTCCTTAAGCGGGGGGAGGGAGGCGGAATCTAAGCAATACCTATTCAAATAATAAATACTCCCTTTAGAAATCCAGGGTGGCCGGATTTAGGAGCATGTTTACACGAGTCCAAGAAAAATGAAGCTGGTCATGTTTGTGAGGGTAGGGGAGCAGTTTTAAAGGTAGATAGATAGATAGATAGATAGATAGATAGATAGATAGATAGATAGATAGATAGATAGATAGATAGATAGATAAATAGATGCGGGAACTCCCTGGACGTAAGAGAAATACGGTAGGATGGTAGGGACGCATAGGCCACCAATCAGAGGCCCCCGAGCTTGCGATTGGCTCCTCGGGTGTCTTTTTCATCCCTTTGTGAAATTTACTCGACCGCCTCGTGGCAAGAGAGGGAGGAAACCGAGGCTTTGATCTGGAAGGCGTGAAGCGCTGAGAAAAGCAAGTGGTTCCTGAGCATATCCAAAGTATTTTCCCCCGCCGGTTTAGGATTAAGGGGCAGGGTCCCCAAAGCCGAAGGCAGGAATTCTGCGGCGGACTTCATGCCCGGAAGCTCTCGGGGTTTTAGGCGTTAAAAGGAACAGGGAGAGAGATCGTAGCTCAGGGGCGGAGCTCCCGCTTTGTACGCAGAAGGTCCCGGCTTCGATCCTCGCATCTCCAGCTAAGAACGGATTAGGTAGCAGGTGATAATAAAGATGATCACTCTCTCCCTTTTACCTTGGCTGGATAGACAAGCAGAAGGCAACTGGGAGAAACATATGAACCATGTCATCGTCACCCCTACGCATAAGTCAGTCCCAGTAAGTGTGTGTAGGATCTGGAGCCTAAAACTGCAGTCCTATGCTCACTTACCTGGGAGTAGGCTCCATTGAACTCAACTGGGGTTATTTCTGAGTAGACTCGAATGAGATTACACAGTGCACTGAAGGTTTTCTTGGGCGTCCAAAATAGTTGCTCATTTAGCAGGCCTTTGTAGAGCTGAGCCAAAATTTCTCAGAAGACATTTTTCTATGAAATTCTGCAACTTTTCTTTTTCATACCCCCCTCCCCAAAAACCAGTTTCTCCTTATTTTAGAAGAGTTTTTTTTTCCCCCTCCCTCTTCCTCCTGGAGGGTGATTTTTCTCTGAACAATCACCACCTTTTATTTTTTTATTGTTGTAGCTTCAACTCCACACATACAGCCCTGCATAATGCCCCAGAATGTTGCTAGATCTGGGGCATTATGTGGGGGTCTGGGGCATTAATGGGGTGTGTGGAATTGACAGATGACATGGTTGCCAAAGCAACTGCTGCAGCTGCAGACACACACACACACACACACACACACACGTTATTGTGCAGGGGGAAAGAAGCTATGCTACTGCTGCTGATGATGTTGAGCCTATCCTAGCAAGTGGTGGAGAATTTCTCCCCCTCCTGTACAAATGTGAAAAAATAGTCTCCCCACTTTATCTGCCCATAAATTGTGTGTGTGTGGGGGGGAGGGAATAGAGAGGCCATTTCCACATGGCTCTAGTCCTCCACATGAGTCTGGCCTTGTCTTCCTTTCAACGGGCTCCACAGCCCTCCTGAAGGGGAGGCTACGCTTTTCATTTGAGGGATGGGGGCAAGTCAATCATGCGATCCTTCCCAGTCTGACCATGCTTCCACATGGAAGACTCCTAGGCAGGTTTACACGAGCCCAAGAAAAATGAAGCTGGTCATGTTTGTAAAGGTAAGGGAACAGTTTTTAAAATAAATAAACAAAAATAGTTGCTGGAACTCCCTGGAGGTAGGAAAAATATGGTAGGATGGTAGGGACACATAGGCCACTATTCAGGGGGCCCCAAGCTTGCAATGGGCTCCTTGGGTGTCTTTTTCATTAAGGGTAGCATGGTCAGGCCCCTGCCCAAGGCCCCCACCACAGCAGGAACCCCCTAGAGTAGCTCCTCCGCTTCACCACTGCAACCTGCTCTTCACGTACCTCTCGCTCTGGCCCCGGCAATGATGGTGGTGAGAAGGTGGAGCAGGAGATGTCATCGCCTACTTGCTCACTGGCTCTCTGCCTGTCAAGCAAGCAAGCTGGAGCAATGATGAGAACGAGAGGATAAAGAGGAGCAAGAGCAGCTGGTGATAGCGATGGTGAGAAGGAAGATGCACTGAGTGAGGAGGCCCATTGAGCATGTCTTCCCCAAGGGTCCTCCAAAACCTGGAGCTGGCAACTGTTCCTGGCACGACCAATTAAAAAACAATTACACAGCTCTTCCATTTTTTCCTTCTAAACAGTTTTTGTTGTTGTTTGGGTTTTATGTGGAAAGAAAAAAGATGGAAGGGGTGGGAAAACACAGGACATTTTACAAGATGTAGACAGTCATGTCTGGTCTCCTGAAACATTATTACTTATTTTTTATTTATTGCATTTACTTCCTGCCTTTTTTCCTCCAAGGAGCCCAAGGCGGCATACATGATCCTCCTCCTCTCCATTTTATCCTCACAACAACAACCCTGTGAGGTAGATTGGGCTGAGAATCTGTGACTGACCCAAAGTCACCCATTGAGCTTCCATGGCCGAGTGGAGACTAGAACCCAGATCTCCCAGCTCCCACTCCAACACTCTTGCCACTACTGGCTCTCTAAAATTATATAAATGAGGCAGGGTACTTGAAAGAAAGAAAGAAAGAAAGAAAGAAAGAAAGAAAGAAAGAAAGACTTATCTGCAAGCACCCCTGTACTCTTCTGAGAATTACTCAGAAAAGATTGCTGAGGCCTGTTTCATGCCTGTATGGTGCTTGCAGAGTGCTGCTGGTTCTCACACACTCTAAAAAGAAATCATTGTATGGTGACATTTGTTTCCCCTGGGTTATTTATTTATTCTTCAGCTCTCCGACTTTGGGAAGCACAGCACAGGTACCTAGAACATGTGCTTGGAATAAAAACTGTAGTCAGGCTTTGAGCTTCCAGAAAATGCTTGCCAATCCATGCTCCTAGTAGCCATGTCAGTAGAAATTACCACAATACCAAGGACAACAAGAATAGTTCCCAAGGCCTATATCCATTCGGTGAGGTCCCAGCTTCCAGAAGGCTTGTCATTTTAGTCTGTCAGACCAGAAACAAAATGAGTCTTATGGAATCTCAAAGACTGACCCATCTTTTATTGCAAAAGGTTCTGACATAAGAAATCTGTTAATCTTCAAGGTGCCACAAGATTCTATGTTGTTTGCTTTTAGTCTATTCTGAACCCAAATGGTTGCAAAGCCCTAAAATAATGATCTAAGGCTGACTTCAGGCTTGTGTGATCTATGTTGCTTTCATCCCTGGTTTGAATCTTGCCTTAGGCATTAACTCACTAGGTAATCCTAGGCAAGCTGTTTTCTATCAGCCTCACTCCTCACCCTATTTAGAATATGGGGATGAATAATAATTCTGACCTACCTTACAGGTCTGCTGTAAGGAACAAGATAAATGTGTGAGAAGAATTTTGAACTTTCAAAACTGCCATACAAATGCTTTGGCAATGGTACCACTTGGAGGAACTTCAGTTGAGTAACTGTTCCAGCAGTTGTAACAATGGTAGTTATACAAAATGGAGGCAGCGATGGGTTCAAATCCCAGTAGACATTTGCTCTCAGCTGCAGTTTTCTACAGTCTGTAAAATGGGAACACTAGTGAAGTTTCTGTCACGATGGTTGCGAGGACAAAATGTCATAAGGCATTTTGCTTTCTATAACACTACGTAAATGATAAACAGTCATGGTTGTTGGTAGTCATAGTAATTGTGGTGGTAAAGTACTGAATCAGTACAGTAAATTCCACCACCCCTTAACTACTGCTACAACCTGATTCAAGAAATGTGAATTAGTAAGGAGTGTCAGTCAATCTATCAATTAAATTTGCATATGGGTAAAAACAATATTGCTAAAGCAAAAAGCATGCCTGCTTTGATTGTTGTTATGTATGCTTCCCAATTAATTGGAGCATCCTTTTAGTCAAATAAGTTTTTTTGTAATCAACGTATTTTTTTTAAAAAAAATCAATTTATTAAAAAAATATATTATAAAAGGGCTGGGCAGACTTTGGGCTTATGGGATGTACTTTGTTTTTCTCTAGAACCTCATATCCACCAACTGAATTCAGGTGCAAGATTGTGGCGCAGGAAGACAGACCCAGAATTACAGACTAAGGGGCCTCTGAGCACATGTGTAGCCCAGAAATTTGTGTTCAGAACCAGAACATGCACACAGATCCTTATACAGAGAAATCTACTCCTATCCTCCCACCCCCGACACCATGGATTGCTGCCCCTAATCATAGTTTAATTCAGTCTGATCTCTCTGCAATACAAGATTAAAGTTGCTTTGGCTATTCCCTGAATTTCCACAAAGCAGGATGGCTGCTCTAATTTCCATACATGCCTGCATGCCGTATGACTTCCCTCTACTCATTCATGCCGAACGATTGTCAGATGAACACGTACATTGACTCTTTTGAAAAGCATATTTGAGGAGAGTCTCAAGGTTTTATCTCTGTGATAATGTTGCTTACATTGCTGGCCAAAGACGTTTTGCTACCTGAGGACAAGATGATGCCCCCTTCCATTCCATGTACAAAAGCTAACTGGACTGACAGTTGAGTCTTTCTTTGACACTGGCAGTGGGACATTATCCTTCACCCCACTCGAAGGCAGCAGCCTAGCTTGGGCGGCACAGGGTAGGCTGTCTGGAACACAGCTGTCTCTCCTCCAACAGCTTGCTGCCACCTCCCAGAATCTGCCACCATCTGCCCCACTCTGCCTAATGGTAGGGCTGGCCGTAGTAGACTTCACACAGGCAAATTATCCCTTCCCACTGCAATCATCGAATGATGAGCATGCCTGTGTGAGCCAGACCTACACAGAAAACAAGACATTAACCATCACAAGAACCATTATACATGGTATGGAGAAAGTGGATAGGGAGACATTTTTCTCCCTCTCTCATAATACTAAAACACGGGGTCATCCCATGAAGCTGATTGGTGGGAGATTCAACATTCAAGACAGATAAAAGGAAGGACTTCTTCACATTGCATATAGTTATAAACTATTCACTGCCACAAGATGTAGTGACAGCCACCAATTTGGATGCTTTAAAGGGGATTGGACAAATTCCTGGAGGAGAAGGCTATCATGGCTACTAGTCCTGATGGAAATATGCCACCTCCAGTATCAGAAGCAGTATGCCTATGTACACCAGTTGCTGGGGAGCTTTGGAGGGAGGGTGCTGTTGCACTCATGTCCTGCTTGTGGGTTTCTTGTGGACAGCTGGTTTACTCCACACACACACATGTATGCGCACCAGATCAACCTACGCAACCCAGACCATCAAGTGCCACAACCCATGAGTAGCAGTGTGCTAATGCCAAAGGATGCTTGCAAGGGAAAAAATTATCCAAGAGACTGACACAAGCGAGCCAAGCCACAGGCCAAAACAGAAGCCAAAGATAAAATAAATAAAAGGAAAATGCAGGCTCTCAAGCCCAGTTGTGTGGGACTTGTGGCCATCCAGGTATTTGTTGGACTCCAATTCCCATCATCCCCAGCCAGCATGGCCAATGGGCGGTGATGATGGGAGCTGTAGTTCAACAATATCTGGAGGGCTAGGGGCTACCCCTCTTCTACTCCATCCAATCTGATGCTAGCGGAGGCGGCCTGTCTATGCGGTAAGCCGAGAACATTCCAGATGGTGTATTAGAGCCACCATGAAAGCAATCAAAGTGGGGGATAGACTGATCTGGTCCATGGGCCATGCAGCCCAGTGAAAAGTTCACTTGCACAAGCCTTGCCAAGATGAACAGCAGTTGTGCTTGATTTCCAAGCACATCTCCTTGGTGGGACATTCAGGACAGATTAAAAAAGGACTTCTTCAGACAGCACATAGTTAAACTATGGAATTGACTATCACAAGACGTAGTGATGGCCACCAATTTGGCTGGCTTCAAAAGGGCTTAGACAAATTTCTGGAGGAGAAGGCTATCAATGGCTACTAGTCCTGATGGTTATGTGCTTCCTCCACTATCAGAGGCAGTGAGCCTATGCGCACCAGTTGGTGAGGAACATGGGCAGGAGGGTGCTGTTGCACTCATGTCCTGCTTGTGGGTTCCCCATCGGCAGCTGGTTGGCCACTGTGTGAACAGAATGCTAGACTAGATGGACCCTTGGTCTGATCCAGCAGGGCTCTTCTTATGTTCCAAATTGATTGTTATTTATTATTATGGAATTTTAATTGCATACATTTCTGTCCTGTCATTTTCAGCACATATGTTCACAAGGTTGAACCCCAATGTTTGGATTTTGATTGACCCATTTGAAATGCAAGCCACCAGAAAGAAGAAAAGGGGAAGAAAAGGTTTTTTTAAAAAAAAATACAACATGGTAGCCAGGGTTTAAATAACTGTGCATCTAGTGCTGTCTGCCCAGCGAGAGTTTGGCTTTATATATCACAGAGCCAAAGCACACGAGGCCAGGATCTAATCAGTATTGTCCACTCTGAATGGCAGCACTTCTCCGGGGTCTCAGTCAGAGAGGGGACTTTCCTATCACCTGCTAAGGGATTCTTCTACCTAGAGATTGCAGGAGATTGAACCTGCTGGGACCTTCCTCATGCAAGGCCGGTGCTCTAACACTGAGCTACAGCCTTTCACTGCCTATATTAGACTCTGCTTCTCAGTCAGGCAACAATGTTGGCTTGCAGTGCAATGTAGGAGGTTGACCCCTCCACTTCAAAAGTGGACTTATGCAATTCAGGAGCCAGGACTGGATCTCTCCCTTCCTTAAATCACAGCAGGTAATTTTCCAGAAAATAATTTCAACTCCGGTTGGCCGTGTCATAATGGGAAGGAGGAAGCACTCTTGTTTGTTGCTTTGGCTGATAGCACTGGAAAGAGATACATGATACAAAAGAGCGCCGATTGTTTGTCAGGACTTGCCCAGATTAAATAGGGAAATTGGGGGTGGGGGATAGAAGCTTCTTACGCCCTCTCCTCCTCCCGTCTAAAGTTCTAAGTGATTTTGGCTTTTGGATTTCTTGATATTCCCTTCCACGGGCTCGTCGAGGCCAAAATAAACTTGAAGCACAAGCAGGGGAGCACAGGGCATGTCTTATAGAAACTGAAGTAACAAACACACCATTGTTCGTAATGGAAACCTCAGTCTCCCTACAGCCATTCCGCTAGAGCAGGGGCGGGAAACATGTGGCCCTCCAGATGTTGTTGAACTGCAACTCCCATCATCCCTGGCCATGGGCCGTACTACCTGGGGTTGATGGGAGCTGAGATCCATCCTAAAGAACAGTACCTCCATTGTGTTTCATCACTTTTGTCGTACAACCCCCAGCACCACTTCTGCACTATTGGCTATGCTGTCCAGGGCTGACAGGAGTTGAAGGCCCAAACAATGGGCCATAAAAGCTGCCCAGTGCTGTGCTTCAGCAAAGAGAGTAGGATCCCCATCCTGTCACACTAAGTAGGCAGACGCTTGTCAGTTTTGAAAGAGCCACCTGGTTCTTGGAGGCAGAGATCAGGTGGTATCTTGTCTTAGCTGGAAGAGAAACCCCAATCAGGATCTGTTTCAACCAATTAGTTTGATCCCTGAACATCAGTACAAATGTAATTATTAAATGGACAAACCCACAGTCCATTTTCTGCTAAAATACTACAGTCCTACTCTGTCCCTAATTAAAATACAAAGCAGCAAGGGACGGGGAAATCTATCAGTTCTGCTTTCTCCTGCATTTGATTTTTTTCTCCAAGTTCTTTCTCTCCCAGATATGAACTTTGACAGTTTTGGTAAATTCTTATCAAAAACAAAATGAAATGAAAATCTCACCCATCTGCACAGGCTAAATTCAATCGGTGAAACTCTTCCCAGCATGGAGAGGACCGTGCTGTACCTGCCTGCCTTGCAGCTGTTAAAGGTGAAGAGCCTGCCAGGAGAAAAGAGGTGGCCGTCCCAGCTGAGCAGCACCACTATGGTTGGATACAAAGGGATTCAAAGCCAGACTTTTAAGAAGCAGTCACTCAAATCCCTGAGCTTTGGTGGATGAATCTGTTAGTTTTGGTTTCTCCCAAGCTAGATCTTTTTAAGAAGTTCTTTCTGTCCCAAATTCAGAAAACTTTGTGAATGTTGGTAAATTCTTATCAAAATGAAACTGAAGCTAAATTCTCACCCTTTACTAAAAGCAATGCATCCATTGTGCTTCATCAGATTCTTGTACATAGAAGTACACAGTTCTTCCAACTATGTATGTATTGTAAGGGGTGATATAGAGGAGTGGAAAGGTCCCGTTCTTCCATTTCCAACACTAGCTGATTCAAGATGCTTCCTGAATGCCCACATGAAGGGCATCAAAATCAATGGCCATACCCCATTGGTTCTCCCCAGGATATAGTATTAAAGCAAAGGTATGCTGCCTCCAAGCATGGATGGTCCATGTAGCTATTGTTTTATCTGATTCATTGTAAGCTGCTTTGAGTGTCTTTATTGGAAAGTCAGAGTATAGTACTCACGTAAATATATCATGGTTAATTATAGCTACTGAAATGTTGAAAATATAGACAATAGAGCTGTATGGGATTCCCAGGTTGGTTTACAATCCTTATGTCCCCTTCTTTTCCTAGGAGTTTATTTTCTCTCTTTCTGAATAAAAACACTATCAATATGTAATAATAACCATTTGGTCTGGTTTAATATTAGACAGCCCTGGACTCACTTTTAGCAAAGAAAAGGGTTAACAAGATCACATTTCCAAAACATGGTGAAGAGAGGCAGTCTTCAAAAGTCCTATTCCCTTTTAAAACTTGGTATTAGATTTGAAATTATCCTTCTTTATTGCCACTGAAATCTAAACTTAGTTGTCTCTTTCAAGTCGGGGGTGGGGGAATAACTGGAAGTAAATGGTGAAAGCTTTTGTTGCTAAAAGGCAAAGAGAGCAGAACTGGAGGGTTGTTTTTTTAAAAAAAAAAATGACTGCAGCAGTTTAGGCTTATATGGATGAAATCTGTTGTAGACAGGGATAAAAGAAGGCCATGGTCTTAGGAATTTTTCCTCAGATGCATGTTGCATTGAAAACATTGGGATTTACCTCCAAGCAACTGAATGTAATTAGGACTGACATTTTTTTAAAAATCAAAACAAGTGCATTTCATTTAATTTATTTTAATTAAACTTTAATTTAGATCGTAGCAGCAGCAAAGCAGTAAAATGAAAGTAAACCTTCTTACACTGAAAACTAATTTGAGCACCCCTCGTTAGTTAGGAACTATTCTCAAAAACTGAACTTTTATACCGAGAGAAACTTGATGCGGGAACATATTTAATGTCCCTGCAGACTCTGTTTCCTACTTAAGGATAGCCTTCCTGTTAAGTGCGCTGCAAAAAAAAGAAAAAAAAAGCGGTGGTGGGAAGAAAAGAAAAATATGCTGAAGGGGGAGGGGGAAATCTAATTTTGAAATGTTATATAAGCCCATGAAAAGGCCACAGTCATCAATGCAAAAAGACGATAATGACTGCAGCTTCAAGTCACACATGAACGAACCATCACAGATCATGCATCGCAGACTGAATTTTCATGTCAGCTCCAATACAATATTGGTCAGCAGAGCCATTTTGCACATCCAGGTATGAATCACGTGATTTAGACTCAATGGGATATGGGCCATACATTATGGCTCTTGATCACTAGGGACGAACAGTGTTGAATGCCCCATCCATGTAAAACCCATAAACTCCCAGCCACAGATCCAGTCACTTCAGAGATTACCAGGTCACCTTTTGGATCCTCTATTATAAAATCAACCTAAAACTGACCTTTCAATTTGTAGGAGGGAAATTAGCTCCAGTGGTAAGTTTCAAGCAGAATCCAAGGTTAACTTCATTCATCCTTGCCATTGGCTCTCACACTTCCACACTTTGTCAGAAATGATGGGTCCCAGAGCTGAAAGTTGCCTCAAAGTCATGCAGCTATCTTGGAGGCCTTCTTTTAGTCCTGAGTGTGAATGGCAACTCTTAATGAGGGGGAAGCAGTCTGCGTGAGCTCAGAGGTACCACCTGCTTTATTTCACACCTTGCAGAGCTGAGCCTTGGCAAAACAAGCAAGGTTTGGGGGGTGGGGGGTGGATTGTGTCCTAACACAACTTCAGCCGCATTTGCACACAGCAGTGAGGAATAATAGCAGCTGTTATTTTAGAATGGTGGAAAGCTATTTCTCACTCTCTTCTCTTAATAAGAGAGGCTGCGCTTTGCGTTTAAATTGGAGGATCAACCCCGCACCCTGCACATGCCAGTGCCCCCGTCTACATTCTCATGTTTGGCAAATCAGTCCAGGTTTCCAGCTCATTCAGCAGCAAGAGCAAGATCCATGGACCAATTCTGGCTTTAAACCCAGAACCTCCTTAAACCAATGTTTAAAACACATGAAACTGAGCAGGTCAGAAATTACCCCGGGAAGAAGTATGAAAGGAGAAGGGTTTTCTCTGTCCCACAGCGAAACACCTCTGAATCCTAGGGCATATTTACTTGGAAGTAAGTCCCATTTCCAGTGTAATCCGTGGAGGTGTACATCAAGAATCCAGGTGTCATTCTCCCTTTAACTGTAGCACTTATTTGAAGAAGGGATCGCGGTATGACAGCATACTTTCTTTAAAAATCTCCTATTTTATAATGCTCTTTTCAAGAACACAGGCAGTGATCCCGAAGAAGGCAAGCCACCAAGAGGTTATTGCAAGTGTTATATTCTTGGGCACTGTAAATCATTATTCCTTATTATAATTTCTGACTTCAAGTGCAAATAGCTAGTATTCCATTGCTGGTACTGAAAATATCAGTATTGAATTAAATGGTCCTAACAGCACTTTTTTTCTTCTTTTTTTGCTAGGATCTTGAAGGGGTACTTCGGATTAGTATCACAAGAGGCTAAGAGTGCAATCCTATGCATGTTTAGACAAAAAGTCCTACAACTCCCAGCATTCCCTAACCAGCAGAGCTAGCTGGGGAATACTGGGAGTTGTAGGACTTTTTTCTGTCTAAACATGCATAGGATTGCATGCTAGGATGCTGTCCAGGACAAGACATCACACTGCATTTAAACAGAGCATGATTCCAGCACAGGAGTTAAGATTGGGCTGTCAGGTGTATTACCGGTTCATATAGCAAAGGTTAGCTGCTATAGATAATAAAACAGGGTATACCAGCCAGAGAGAGAATTCTAATTGCTTTACTTAAATTAAATTAATTGGTGATCGATTTGCATAATTTAAAAAAGCCCTCAATGTAGGTGCATCATTAAGATATTGGAAGAATAAGAATTAACATGAACTGCCACATTATTAGAAGAAAAGGCCTTTAAAAAAACAATTACAGTACCAGAGCTAAAATAAATACTCTGAAGAAATTAACAAACATGCCCTTAATATGCATCTTCACAAATTTAAAATCCCCCCCCCCCCCGAAACCTTTCATCTCCTGGCTATGTAGCTTACAAGTTTTAAGCTTGCAGGCTTGCAAGAACTGCAATTCTGTGCCCATTTACCTGAGAGTAGTTCCCCTTAAGCAAAGTGTGTCTTACTTCTGAGTCTACCTACTTAGGTGGGTTGGAAGTCTATCATATTGTTGGATAGATAGGCAAATAGAAAGGTGGCATTTCTATTTATAAATAGAAAGATACAAAGAATTTTAACATTTGTATGTTAAATATAGTCAGGGGTAAATTAAACTCTGTTTTGAGAGGTTTAGAACTGCTGTGGTTTACAAGAGTCCCCATGATCTACTGATGTGTATTAAATATACAAAGCAAGAGTGTGTACTTTGGATCTCTTAACTCAAAAAGGATATATATCAGAGCTGGGGAAAGTGCCGAAAATGGCAACCAAATAGGTCCAGACTCAGAGTTCCCTGCATGGAAAGATTAAAACACTAAGGGGATTTTCAGTTTAGAAGAAAGATGATTAAATAGGGATGTGATGTGATAGGTCATTATAAAAGTTTGCACGATGTGGAACGGGAGGCAGCCTGGTTTTGGGCTACAGCTTCCATCAGCTCCAGCCAGTATAGTCAATGGCCAGGGATCATGGTAGTTGTAATCCAAAACATCTGCCTACCTCTGGTGTGGAGTAAGTAGACAGAGAGCTTTTCTTCTTTCCTAATACTAGAATTCCAGGGCCATCCAATGAAATGGATGGGCTGTCCATTCCAAGACAGACTGAAGAAAATACTGTTGCACACAACACATCATATTTATTGAATCTGCCCCCATCCCCGCAAGATGTGGTGACAGCTGCTAGCTTTGACAGCATGGAAAGGGACATTTGACAAAATTCATGGAGAGGAGAACTATCAGTGGCTATTAGTGATGATGGATAAATGAATCTCCCACATCCAGAGGTAGGATATCTTCGACTACCAGTTGCTAGGAACAGCAGGCTGGCTGGGGATGCTGGGAGTTGTAGTTCCACACATCTGGATGGCGCCAGGTTGGGGAAGGTTGGATTCAGTGGGATTTGGGGCAGATCTAAAAAAGGCACAACTGATCCATAATCCTGTGCTCCTGCATGGAGAGCTTCCACTTAAGAACATAATTTGGCTGGTGAGCGGCCTCCTGCAAAGCCCTGCCTGCCATGCATTTAGCTTGTAATCCTTTCCACCAACCCTGTGAGGTTGTTCCTCAGGATTATCCCCATAACACAGGAGTGAAACCAGGAGGGAGCAAGTTATCCGAGGCTACCCAAAGAGGTTTTATAGACCCCCCACCCCCACCCCGCGATTTTATTCTTTAGATGTATTTCTTTGCTGCAACTCTTCCCAGCTAGCCCTCGAATTGGCCACCTTTTCTAATCCTCTTCCTTGTAAAGTGGAAGGGCTCGAAATAAATGCAAATCCATCCAACTCTTGGATTCACTGGGGAGGGGGGGGGTAATAACTGGGAAAGATCTTTAAAACAAAAAGCTCAAGAAAGGGGTAAATGCAAAGAGGGAAGACAGAGAAAGACAGAGGTTCCTAATAAATTACAAGAAAAACACCGATTTCAAGGAAATGGGCTCCCGAAGTGACTTGAGAGAGTTTAACTAATCCAGAGTTGAAATGCAAGCTTAACTCTGGGAGTGAAGCGACGGCTGCTTTATAAACAGGGAGACCTGCCGGGGCTCAGATTCGCCTGCCTGAATATCACCCCAGGACTTCGCTCTGTTGCCAAATTTTTGGTTGCACTTCGCACATGCCTAGAGAACGTAAACAAATGGATAGAAGTAGGATGCAAGGACTACGGTCCCACACTCCATTTTCTTGGGGAGCAGTAGGTCCCATTTTCGCTTAGTGGAACTGACTTCCGAGTAAACCTCCATATAAGATCTGACAAAGTCTCTCCGATTCGAACCACCTTTGCTCGGGAGTCAGATGGCCTGATGAAATCGCTAGCGCTTTGCATCCGAATGGGTTGCTTCGGAATCAGGACAACACCAATTCGAATCCATTGGGTTTGGGAGAACTGGTGTTATTATTATATGGCTTTCCTTTAGCAAAGAAACCCAGTTGACTACATTGGGGCTTTCTTCTATCTGAGCTGTGTAGGAGCTGAAGAGCATTCGTTTCTCTAAACACATAGATGCAGAAGCTTTGCTGTTACTAAGACGCATCAGTGACAAGACTTCCGAGTCAAGAGAAGATGCAGTGCGCGCAAGCCTATGCAGGTCGACTCAGAAGTAAGTCTTCTTGAGTTGAACGGAACTTACTCCTGGGTAAAGGTATATCAGATTGCAGCTAATTTGGAAGTGAACATCTTTTTTCCTATCTTCTAGCCCCGAGCGACTTTAAAACGCGCTCCTAATAACGGGGCAAGAAAAAAATAGCCAAAGTAGTGAAGAACCATCGACAAGAAAAGACACACAGAGACACACGGCCAGAGGGGGGAAAGGAGCATGGAAGGGCCATGGGGGGGGGGGGGTAATTAAATTGCTTCCTTAAAAAAAAAAAAAAGATGATGATGATTATTATTAATTTGCCTACTTTTGGAACTTGGCCTGGTCTGTGGATTAGGATCGAGGTATTAGAC
Source organism: Heloderma suspectum (assembly GCF_057233095.1). Classification (NCBI taxonomy): domain Eukaryota; kingdom Metazoa; phylum Chordata; class Lepidosauria; order Squamata; family Helodermatidae; genus Heloderma; species Heloderma suspectum. Next base: position 6,799,819 of record NC_139465.1, on the reverse strand, counting down.
GTTTACATGTCGACCGTTGGAGAAGAGGATTTTTCACTCCGATTTACGACTTGACGGGGGGGAGGGCGGGAGAGAGAGAGAGAGAGAGAGACCTATTAAGGGAAACTGTTCTAAACAGTGATACCGCCAGGGTGGGATTTGGGGGCAGAAGTCAAAAGGCCCCCAAACGCAGCAGGGCTAGCTTACCAAATTTTAAAGTAAGCGAAGTAATACACATTGCCATCAAAAGAGTGAGCCTGTTATGTCCAGAGTCTAAAATCACCGAACAACACCACTGGTGCTAAACCAACTTTTGCAACGGTTGTTTTGGGTTTTTTTTTTTTTAATTCCACTGACAAAAAAAATAGCAATGCCTTTCCTGGGCAGCGTTAAAGTGCTGACGGTGGAAGTGACCTTACTTTGGAACAGGTCGATTGCATTCACAAACTGACATTTACTGTTACCATCATTTATTAATTATTATTTATGCAGCGCCATCTATGTACAAGCTACTTTACAGCACGATCCTATATGCATGTTTCCTCGGAAGTATGTCCTATTATTCCTATTAAACTAACTATTAATTATGCACCGAAGGCTGCAATCCTACACTCACATGCCGGGGGGGGGGGGGGGGGGATGGGACTTGGTTCTGAGTAAACCTATAGAAGACTGGGCTGTGCGTTTAGGACTGCAGCTTTATCTCGGATGTTTATTTCCCTCATCTGTGGTTCGGAAGCTAATCCTACACTGCCCAAAATGCACGTTCTCTTCCTAGTCCCGCATCCACATCAGTTTTAAGGGATGCCTTCTCCTCCCTCCCTCACCTCCAGTTCAGGCTAACTGGTCTGAATTTGTCATCCTCCTTTGCCCTGTAGCCTCCACCATAAGTTGCCTCTTCAAGGATGGGGAGGGGAAAAGAAAAAGAAGAACCTTGTCATCAGGCAAACTGCAAAAATTCACACAGATATGCGTCAGACATTTTGAGGAGAAATAAACAGCACGGATTTATTATTATTATTATTATTTTCAAGAATGAGTACAACAATTAAGACCACATAAGACAAAACAAATGAGAAGTAGAATTCAGAAGAGAATGTTTGATTGTTTGTTTTTAAAGGTTGGTTCAGAGTGGAAGCCTATTTTACAAAAATAAAAAATAAAAGAAATCACACATGGGTTGTTTGCTCTCTCTCTCTCTCTCTCTCTCTTTCCTTTTGAAAGTATCAGATACTTTTAAAATGTTTTTTTCCCTCTCTCTCTATCCCTCCTATCCATAAAAGTTCATGGGGGGGGGGAATAAATTATTCATATAAAAAAGAATAACTTTAAAAGGAAAGGACTTTTTTGATGGTGTTTTTGTACACAAAACCAAAGAAATGCACTTATAATTAATTTGGCATTTGGAAGTAGATGGTCAACATTGGGGGGGGGGAACAGGAATAATCCAGTGAACGCAACTTTAAATATTATATTAATGGCTCTCCACATAAGCCTGATTCGAAATCAACACATATTTACAACACCATAAACAGAACAATCCCCCACTAAAACAAAAACAAAACCCAACACCAGGACATATATTTTTATATAATGTATCTATAATAATTATCCCCCCCCCCTTTCAAAATGGTATCAATGGTCGTTGTCGAACTGGTTGGTGATCCACCATAACTTAACATTGTCTGAGATCACCAACATGATATATAAGTGTTGCCACTGTTTTTACTTATCTATTTGCTGTTATTTAAAAAGACAGCCCCTTTTTCTTTGTTTTCTTCCCCAAGTAGAATTAACTTGAATGGAAAGAAGACCAGTCGAAACAAAAAAAAAGGGGATTTTAGGGTCCATAAAATTCTGCTGACTTTTTGGGGGGGAGGGGAATCTCTTTTTGCCCGAGTCTTTTTTGTTTGAATGAGAGATCGTTTTTGGAACCCGCGCGCAGCTAAATTCCGTCTAATCGGACCGAAGCGTTCGATTGCGCGCCCCGGGTTCTGTCTGTGTGTGTGTTTGTTACCAGGAGGCGCAGGTCAATACTTAGTGCAGTCATAGGAATAAGGGGTGGTGTGGCGGTATATGGAGGGCGCCGCTCTGTAAGGGATTTGACAGGTGGAGTTGGTGCTCACCTGTTGCTCGCCCAGCGCCGTCGAGGTCTCTAGCCCCAGCCGGTGAGAGCTGAACATTTCCCGGACGTTGGGGAAGTTCTGTTGCTGAGCCGCGCCGAAAGGGTGGCCGGGGAGGTGATGGTTGATCTCCGAGCTGTGGTTCAAATACCACGAGGCGGCGGCCGAGGCTTGCCCGCCGGCCTGGTGGTGAGCCAGAGGGGAGTGGTGGTGGTGGTGGTGATGGTGGTGGTGGTGGCTGGGCGTGAGGGTCCCCTCCTGCTGCTGCCCCGGGGCGAGGTTCATGGTGGCCAGGGGCGAGGAGGTGCCGTTGGCCTGCTGTTGCTGCTGCTGCTCCGACATCGACGCCGCGGCTTCCTCCAAGGTGGCGGGCACGCACATGTGAGCGTTGCGCTCGCCCGTGTACAGGCTCATGGCGCGCATGCTGCACTGGTAGCTGGCCCCCGCCGCCTCGCCCAAGCCGCCCTGGCTGCAGGCCTGGCTGTAGATGGACGAGGCTTGCGCCTGGGCGTAGCCGAGCGGCAAGGAGGGCACCATCCCGGCCGCCCGGCCGCCCGCGGGGCCGCCTTCGCCCGGCGGGGAAGTCCGCAGGGTCATGATGTTCTCCACGCTGAAGCCCGACAGCCCGTTCGTGGCGGCGCCTGCGTGGTGGTGGTGGTGCGGGTCGCCCGGCAGCGAGCTCTCGGTGGACACCGACGGCGTGGAGGCCACGCTGCGCGGGCTGTCCTGCAAGGCGCTGCCGCTCTCCGGGCTCAGCGTCTCCACTTTGGTGATGATGGGGAGATCCGGGGAGGAGGCCTCGCTCTTGATCACGACCTTCTTCTCCGACGGGGCGGCCGCGGAAGAGGGCGTCGCGGCGGCGGCCGCCGACGCGGCGGCGGCGGTGCTGCTGGACGGCGCGTCCTTGGCGGCGTCCGGAGCCTTGGCGGCCTCCTTGAGGTGCCTGTCCCGGAGCGCCTCGTCCTTCTCCTTGGAGACGTCCTTCTTCTTGAAGCGCCTCCGGCGCCGCAGGAAGCTGCCGTTCTCGAACATGTTGTAGGAGTCCGGGTCGAGGGTCCAGTAGCTGCCTTTGCCCGGCTTCTTGTCGTCCCGGGGCACCTTGACGAAACACTCGTTGAGCGAGAGGTTGTGGCGGATGGAGTTCTGCCAGCCTTGCTTGTTTTCCCGGTAGAAGGGGAAGCGGTCCATGATGAACTGGTAGATCCCGTTCAAGGTGATCTTCTTATCCGGCGCGTTCTGGATCGCCATGGTGATCAAGGCGATGTAGCTGTAGGGCGGTTTCACCAAGTCCTTGGGCGCCGTGGGCTGGTGCGGATGGTAAGGCCCGTAGGAGCGCCCCATGCCGGCCGCGTACTGGTCGGGGTGACCCGAGTAGACCCCCATGGAGCCCGCCATGCTGCCGTAAGTCCCCGCCGTCCGGTAGTAATTCTGCTCGCTCAGATAAGGTACCACTCCCAAGGCGTTGGGATCCGAGACCGAGTAACGAGCCTGCATGTCTGGTTTGGGGCAGATCTTTCTCCCCCCTCCAAAATTATCCCCCCAAAAGTCAGATTAAAACAGACAGGGAGGAGAAGAGGGGAGAGGGGCGAACGGCCCCCCCTGTGAACGAGCCGTGTCTCTCGGTGGAAGACCAAATCGCCTTTCCGATCTCCGCAAGGTCTCCTTTCTTTTTAAAACCAAGACACGAGCCCCATTTTCTTTAATTGTTTTTTTGCAAAACGGTTGAAGTTCTCAGATCTCTAAGGTTGCGCTCGCTCTTCCCCCCCCCCCTTCACTTTGTAAAAAAGAAAAGGAAAAAAAAAGACTGCGGGGGTGCTGTTGGAAGCGAAGAAAGAAGAAGGAAAGTCGACGGGCAAAAATAGAGATGCACAGATATTCTCGCGAGTGGAGAAAGGGCGGGGGGGGGGATCTTGCAGGAAAACACGACGTAAGCAGCAGCAGGAGCCGGAGCAGGGCGCTTGGTTGGTCGCTCCCAAATGCTACGCCGCAGTAGCGCCGCTTCTCCCGGGCGAAAGTGAAGAGCGAGAGCAGGAGCGCGTAAACAAAAACAACCGCCCCGAATCAAAATAAACCACTCCGGAGCGGCGCGCGAGGCGAGCCTCCGGGAAGCCCCGCGCGAGGCGAGCTCCCCATATATAGCCGCGCTGGGGGAAAGTTTCAAAACTTCCCTTGCTGAAGGGCAGTTTTTACTCCTCGCGGGCCACGCCCCCGCCCTCCGCCCTCCGCCAATGGCGGCCGCCCTCCGGCCCGGGCCCGCCAATGGGCGAGCCGGAGGAAGGCGCCGTGAGGGCACCGCGTCGCCGGCAGAAGCGCTGCGAGAGCCCGCGGCCCGGTGGCGCGGCCAGTGCGCCGGGAGGCCGGCGGGCGGGCTTGGTGGGCGGCGGGCAGCCGGCGAAGGGGCGATCTGGGTCGGTCGAGCTGCGGCAACACGTTTTTTGGAGAAAGTCTCTCTATAACATATTTGAAAAGAAGGGGGGGGGGCAGAATCCGAACCACCACTACAGTCTGAACCACTAAATCCGAATTTAAATGTATTTTTCTGCATGGTCAAATGTCAATTTCCAGAAGCGCGTTCATAACATTTTTTTCCAGAATATTTTACTTTTAAATTAAAATCCGCCCGTATTTTATAATAGTGCTAATAGCGCTCCTCCTCCCCCCACTAGTAGTAATAATAAATAAGAATACGAATAAATAACCTGAACAATCTATTTTCATCCTTGTTAAAAGTAAAGAGCCCTTTAGGCAGCCAGGTCCACAGTGAAATTGTTAGTTCCTCATTGGTGAAGAAGATACCAATCCCAAACGGTTTCCTTTGCCAACTAAACTGGAATGTCCCTAGATTTTGTTAATGGGGTTTTAGGGATCTCATTGACACCTCAGTCCTAAACCCATTTAACACCTCAATCCTAAATACCCGGAATTACGTTTCGAGGGAAGGAAGTGTGTTCACACAACTGGGGGTCCGTTTGGAATGTAATTATGTGTATTTCTTACAAGTCTAATTAAATGTCCTACACAACTTCGGAGATATTGTGTATAATTTAAGGATGTCTATTAATAATAATAATAATAATAATAATAATAATAATAATAATAGGTGGCTTAAAACGGATTGTGTTAGACCACTGAGCCCCTTCTCCCCCTCCCATTTCCCCCTCTAATTATTCCATTAGAAGCCATCAGACTCGGTTAATTAGGAATGTGAGTCTTTAGCCTAGGTGTGATCTTTCTGTATTTCCCGACCTGGCTCTTACCCACTAGCTTAGCTATGAAAAAGAATTACAAAAGCAAACGGGAAAGGGAGGGGGGCGGGTAGAAAAAACCCCACCACAATTCTCCTTTCCACACTTGCCAATTAAAACAAACAAACAAACAACGAAACGAAAAGATCTGAGGGGAGATGCCATATTTTGAAACAAAATTTCCAACCCGTTCATATATTTATTTTCCCCCTTTTTCACTTAGATTTTTCCTTCTGTAAAGTTTCTGTCGCGGTTCTGAAATTATTTCGGGTGGGGAGTGTGTGCCTATGTGCGAAATGAACATTTTCCAGCGCAATCCTATTCGTGTCTACTCAGAAGTTCAACAGGACTCACCCCAGAAGTAAGTGTGTATCGGATCGTAGCCTTCCAGTGCAATTCCTGTGAGAGTTTTACTCCGAAATATGTCCCACTCTGATTAAGGGGGTTTAACTGAGTATGCATAGGGCGGCGTCGCGGGGGGGGGGGGGGGGGCTTCAAACGGACAAAAAGAAGTGGTGATGACAGAATAGTTCATTTTTGCGATTCCCCCCCCCCATGCTGTATCCCGATGATTTGTACATCCTGACCTATTTTTGCCAGAAGTAAGTAACTGCTTTTCAGTCCATTGCTTCAATCGTGTTTTCTCTCCAGCTAAAATATTATGACTCTAGAGTGCAATCCAATACGTGTCTACTCAGGAGTAGGTCCCATTGAGACATACTCCCAGGGTATGATAGGATTGTCGACTTAGGATCTTAAGAAAGAGAACCCCGTTTTCGGTGCATTGAGAGATCACCGAGGGTTGCCACCACAGGCTGAAAAGACTTGAAGCTGAGGAGAAAAACTGACGGTGGACTTCGGAGGGGTCAATTTTGTGATTTTATTCGAAAGGGGTGGGTGGGGTAAAAACCACAGTGTATGGAGAATGCTCCCGTATAATATTCACAAATGAAAAATACCACGTCCAGGGAACCCTCGAGGGAGAGATTCCTGGATACCTACTGGGGAAAAGATGGAAGGAAGATCTGTCATTTGGTGATTTGATGGCCAGTTGTCTTGTGGAGACGGCAGAAAATGAAAGGATGGAGAAATGAACTTGGAAGGAATATTAATAAATACCACCCCCACCCCGCTGCTTGTTTCGAGATTTTCAGGAAGCCCTTCTGAGGACTCCCACAATACAGGAGGAAAGAAAGAAAGATGCTAAGGAAATTTGGCATATTAAATTCAACTCAAGGAATGCCAATACTTGAAACATTGTTGAAATAGCCTCTTCCTATTTCTGTTCTGTTTAATCTAGTAAATTACTGCAGTTAAATCCAGTTCTCAGATATTTGATTGAATATTGGCTGAAAATATGTAATACTGGATACAAGTGGGGGTACTGAGGCAATGGATAGAAGCTGAACCTACAGCTGCGGAGAAACTAGATCCTGTTATGCATCAAAAGAAGGCATGCAAGTATCTTAAAGAAATTGGAAGGGAAGTGGGGAACAACCCCCTCCCTTTTGGGGAGGACTGATCCTCTCCCTCCTTCCTTTGTCCTACTGAAGTTTCTGGAACAAGACGGTTTGTATTAACCTACCAAAAAGAAAAATAATTATTTATGGCTTCCCATCAAACACACAGACACATACACTTCCCACATCTTTAAATAAGCCACTATTTTATTTCTACACATTGAGCATTTATTTATTTTTAAATGGCACCATCCAATTCCCTATTTGTAAAAAATATAACAGAAGGGATATCGTTTACTGCAAGAGTTAGTTTTTAAAACCCTGGGAGCAAGCTTTCCAGTTATACAGAGCGTTTCTTCGGGCTTCAATATCCAGATCAAAATAATTGTAAAAGATGTTGCATTGGTAAAGTGGTGTTTACCTTTACATAGGTCGCTTCCTCCTTTCCCTTTTAAAATACCCTCATTGCTGCAGAGCCTTCGGGGATAATGATGCACTATCATCTCATTGTTTGTCGGAAAAGACAAACAGTAATAGTGCCAATTGCTTTGCCCCTTGAAATATCATCTCTTCTGTGTAGCCTAAGTTCAATGACAGCGCTGCGCAGCCCAGGCCCACTCTCTGGAGTTTGGTGCCCTCTATAGGCCCAACGGACGAATTAAAAGTTGCCCCGGAAATACCTCCCGTCGATAGAAGGGCTAAAATGGAGGCAGCGACACCTCGTGGATTAACCGTAGCAGCACACACAGAATTTGACCTTCCCTCCAGTCCACCACCCCCACCACCCCCCGCCCTGTTCCTATGAAAAACGGGGATATTTAAAAACAGAGGTAGGCATCTTTTGGCCCTTCAGACGTTTTGGCCTGCAATTCCTATCAGCACTAGCCAGCATAGCCAATGGTGATGGATGATAGGAGTTACAGGCCAAAACATCTGGAGGGCCACAAGTTGTCCATTCCTGAGATGGAAGCTTTGAAGGGCTACTGTGCCTTTAGTTAAAACTTTCCTGCTTGTGTCTTCAGCCTCTTTATTTTTTCCCATGCAGGTAGGGAGTGTAGTAACGAATTGCCCCAGAATCTCCCCTTAGTCAGATTATGTTGCCCAAGTGGGGAAGGGAGATTAATTACTGATTTCCTTTCATGATTTTTTTTTTTTTTTAGAATGAAATAGTGCTGTTTTGGGCCACAAGATGCTCATTTCTGTTTTTAAAAAAAAAAAAAAAATAGAGCGAAGGACATCAACATTTAAAGTCTGCAATCCTAAACCTGCTTATCTGGGAGTATGCCCCACTGAGCTCAGAGGGACTTACTTCTGTGTAGACATGCCTATGACTGTGTGTTTAAAAGGTGCAATCCTACTCACACTCAGAGAAGAAGTCCCATTCATCTCAGTGAAACTTGCACCCAAGTAAAGACGAATAAATAGGATCCAGCATGTAAAAAGTTGTTCTACCAAGGTGTGTTCTGTGTTGCCAGATTAATTCAAGAGGGGTAGCTGTGTTAGTCTGTTGCAGCCTTCTGCAACCTGGTGCCCTCTAGATTTTTTTGATTACAACTCCAGTAAGCCAGATCTAGCATACCCAATGGTTGGTGATTATGGAAGTTGTAGTCCAAAACATTTGGTTGCCTACCCCTTGCTTCAACACTACTGTTTTGTTTTTACTCATAGGCAGATTTTGACTGATAAATCGATTGATTTCAACTCATACAACTAATCCACTAAAGGCGCAATCCTATGGATGTTTGGGCAGAAAAAAGTCCTACAGCTCCCAGCATGCCCCAGCCAGCCTTGCTAAACATCCATAGGATAGCACTCTTAAGGCTGCAACCCTACACATATTCACCTAGGCGTAAGTGTCGCTAAATTCAGCGAGGCTTACTTCTGAGTAGACATGTACAGGACAGCACTGTAAGATTTATTTAATTGGGGATGATGATGATCATCATCGAATCATAGAACAGTAGGGTTGGAAGGGCCCTACAAGGCCATCGAGTCCGACCCCATCTGGTCAGGAAAGCCATTTCTGGAGAAAGTCTATCATCCCGTTAATTTTCTCCCACTATTTCCCCCAGGGTGCCACAGAGGGTCAGTTTGCCTTGCCCCCCTTTGTCCCGGCCCATCCTTTCTGGAACCTGAACTGCATGTACAAGTCCCAGAAGTTCCCGGGGCTGGTCCTTCTCCTTCTCCTTCTCCTCCTCCTCCTCCTCCGTCGTCCGGTCCTGTCCCTTCTCGGCTGCCGTAGTTCAATGCGGAACACGTGGAGCAAACGGCAGCTGGATACAGAAGGAGGAGCTACAATGTAACTGACCAGGGAGACCTCGCCAGTTCTGTCCGCTGGTGCTGTCGGTGCGGGAGACGCATGGAGCTCGGGAAGCAAGTTGGCAGTGCCGGTATATTACTGATACTACGGTGGGGGGGGGGGACATAGCTCATTGGTAGAGCCCCTGCTTTGCATGCAGAGGGTCTCAGAGCTTAATCCCGAGGGTCAGGTAGCAGGAGGTGGTTGAGACCTCTCCCTTTCTGAAACCCTGGAGAACCTGTCTGAGTACAGTACGCTGGGTGAGCTCAATCGACAAACAGTTCAATCTGGGTATTAGTCAGAGCCAGCCAGAACTCTAAAGGAGCTATCCAAAGGGCTGACACCTACCCCGCCCAAAGGACCCAGAATGGATCCACAGCCCCACTGAAATTGGAGCCTCCCGCCTCCACTGTGTAAGGCAGTTTCCTATGTAGCCATGAACGTGAGAAAAAATTATCTGGGGCGGGGAGGAGGGGAGGAAAGAGGGGAGTTGAACTGACCTGGTGGTTATGAGTGATTCCTGACTTTCCATACAGACTTAGGAACACCAACAGTACCTTGATCAGGACCAACCCTGTATCACAAAATCATGTGGGCAAGCTGCACACGTCAGCAGAACTCTTTCTCAGGCTGGATATGAAGCTTAATAATGACTTACCGTTAAGTCATTCACTATAGTGATGTAATGAAGTATTAGTTCCCCTCTACTCAGCACTGGTTAGGCCTCTTCTTGAGTACCGTGTCCAATTCTGGGCACCGTACTTTAAGAAGGATGCAGACAAACTGGAGAGGGTTCACAGGAGGGCAAAGATGTTCAGGGGACTGGAAACAAAGCCCAGTGAGGAGAGACTGAAAGAATTGGGCATATTTAGCCTTGAGAAGAGAAGACTGAGGGAGATGTGATAGCGGTCTTCAAGTACTTGAAAAGTTGTCACAGAGTGGAAGGCCAGGATCTCTTCTCCATCATCCCAGAGTGCAGGACATGGAATAATGGGCTCAAGTGACAGGAAGCCAGACTCGGGCTAAACATCAGGAAGAACTTCCTGACTCTTATAGCAATACGACAATGGAACCAATTACCTGGGGAGGTGGTGGGCTCTCCCACACTGGAGGCGTTCAAGACGAGGCTGGACAGCCAGCTGTCAGGGATGCTCTGACTGGGATTCCTGCACTGAGCAGGGGGTTGGACTCGACGGCCTTGTAGGCCCCTTCCAACCCTACTATTCTATGATTCTATGATTCAGTTTATTTCTTTTATTCTTACATTATATCCTGACTTTTCTCCCACTCTTGCAAAGAGCCTAAGACAGTGTATGTGATCCACCTCTTCTCCATGTTATCTTCACAACAATCCTGTGAGGTAGTTCAGGCTGAGAGTCAGTAACTGGCCCAAAGTCACCCAGTGAGCTTTATGGCCAAATGGGGACTAGAACCTGAATCCAGCACTCTAACTACTACACCACACTGATAATAATGAGGAGGACCTCATCTACAGCTTCTAGCTGTGATAACTAAATGATATGCTATGTGCAGGGGGGCCTACCCTTGAATGCCAGCACAGCCAGTTGCTTTCATAACTTGCTTGTGGGTTTCCCAGAGGCAATGTAGTTGGCCGCTGTGGGGAAAAGGATGCTGTTTGTTCTGATCCAGCAGGGCTCTTATAATTCAAATCATCTGCTGTGTAAAAGCCATAACTGCCCAGAAAACCAGTGATTCTTTTCAAAATGAAGAGGTTCAGGGGTCTAGCTGAACCCACTCCCTGACTTGGCTCTGGATATGTGCAGGGAGAACTGTCTTCATGTGAAAGGCACTCTGTCCATGCTCAAAGATTACTCTGTTATTTGCTGTTACTTCTCAGAGCAAGGGCTTTGTCACAGGACCCAGAGTCCAGGCCTGAGACTTGGAAACCTATATGGTTTTTAAAACAAAATGGTGCCATTAAAGAAAACAAAAAAAAAAAACCCTCATAATAATGATTCCTTACATAAATGCACTCAAAACATTCTTTTACTAAGTCCTATATTTAACTTAAGGTTACCAATGAGGGCGAAATGCTTCTTTCTATTCACTTGCTCCACAAGATACAGAGAAATCGCTTCAGGGAGGGGTAGAAATAGTAGCAGGTTCTAGAGTATGTAGCATTCATGTACTCTAGAGATGGGCAGAAAGTAGATTTCCAGTTGTTTTGGACTTCAACTCCCATAAGCCCCTGCCAGCATGGCTAATGGTCAGGAATGCTTTCTGCCCACCCCTGCTCTAGAGTACATAGTGGCAGGTTCTAGAGTACTTCTGCCCTTCTGGGTAGGAATCATAGAATCATAGAATAGTAGGGTTGGAAGGGGCCTACAAGGCCATCGGGATAATTGTGCAGGAATAGTTGTGCAGAGTAACACATGTCTCTGCCCCTTCTAATGCAATGGGATCTTGGATACCTACTTCTATTATTATCACTGTAAACTAAGGACAAAAAGGAGCAGTCGATTAATCCTCAACTGAAGTAGCATTGGTCACATTTTTAAAGAGAAGCACTGCCCCTGGATCACGTTTGTGTCTTGGGAGCTGCACTGGATTCACAGGGGGCAGCAATAACCAGGAATGCCATTTACCAGCTTTGGGCGATACATCCCTATCTAGGGAAAACAGAGCTAGCCTCACTTATGCATGCACTAGTTACATCCAGAGTGGACTACTGTAATATGTTCTACGTGGGCCTTCCTGCCTATGAAGGCAACTTGGAAAGGCTGGCTGGTGCAGAATGCGGCCACTTGAGTCCTTGTTGGGGCTGGACAGTCAGATCATATTACACCAATTCTGTACCAGCTGCACCGGTTGCTGGTGCATTTCAGGGCCCAATTCAAAGTGCCTGATTTGAAGTTTTGACCGTTAAAGCCTTAAGTGGTTTGATTCCAGCTTATTCGAAGTACTGCCTACAACCTAATGAATCTGCCCATGTGTGAAGATTGTTGTTGGAGGCCCTGCTTGCTAGTCCACCTTTAAGATCTTTAAGGTTCGTGGGCTCTAGAGATAGGGCCTTCCCAGTGGTAGCCCCTGCTCTCTGAAACTCCCTCCAAGAGATATATACAGCTGGTTTGATCTGTTCTTATTTTTAAGAGGGTTTTTAAAATGTGTATATTCCCTTTGGTTTTAGTTGAATAATAATAATATGTTAGTGCTTCATTTTTAGATTGGCTTCAAAACTGAATTTATGATTTTATGAACTTATACTGATGTAGAACTGTATGTGTTTTATATGGTAAACTGCCTTGGGAAGACTCCAGTCATGAAAGGCAGCAATGGAATTCATGAAATAAAATAAGCATTTTACTGCTTGGCTTAGCATGAAACAGCACTATTGTCAGTTGGCAAATCTAGGTGTGAATACATCTTAACTGTTACCCTCCTCTTTCATGCTCCGTGTAAGGAGTTTCCAAGTGGGACATCCGGCATAAAATTTGGGATTACATGGAAGCAAAGAACTTGGCTGATTTTCCAAGACCTGTTCATCACCGGATCCCCAATTTCAAGGTATGGTGGTATTCAACACTCCCAAAAATGAAAATTAAAACTACAGGACCTCCTCTTGGAAGCTTCGTTATCACATATTCCGTGTCATCAAGAAATATAGAACAATGCTACCAGTGTTGTTATTTGTACCATTTTTAAAAGATACGCTGAGAGCAAGCTTTGGAGTAGCATATCATTCTTCCCTGGGCTTAGATGCTGAGATGAAAACAGAGAATTTATTTTATGTTTGCTTACTGTAAATGACTGGGAAAAAAATCACTCCACGAATCCCCATTTCTGTGTGATGATGTAACCTTTTCACTAACTAGTGTGTGTTATGTCTGTCCACAAGGGATGAAATGATGCAGCTCTGTGCTAATGATGGTGGATGGGGAACAGGAAGGACCCTTCAGAAATTCACCCACAGCTGCCCGCCCCCCGCAAGTGCCAGTTATTGAAATGTCAATTTAGTGATGGGCAGAGCTAAGATTGCTTTGCCCATAATTAAATTTACATTTCAATAGTTGGAACTTTTTTTCGGCCAGCTGTGAGTGTACATATATATGTGCTATTTATGAAACATATGACCTGTGTTCCACCCACCATCATTAGCAGAGAGCTGCATAATTGCAGCCAGAGGAGGAGACCCACTGCAGACCCACTGTGGCATCTGGAGTCATGTCAGGGCAGGATTTGGGATTGTTTTTACTGGTTTTCCTGTTGACAGTTTTTCCTACCCTTCATTTCATTTCATTTTTCAGTTATTACATTGCCATACCACCCAACAGCTGAAGCTCTCTGGGTGGTTTACAGAGATTAAAACCTTAAAAATACATTATAGAAATTATTTACATACAGACAGCATACACACAGACACACATATATCTAAAACAGTTTTAAACAATTGACAATAAGAAAAATCCGGGACCTGATTAAAACCTCATCATGTGCTGCCAAATGCTTGAGAGAAGAGGAAGGTCTTAACCTGGTGCTGAAAAGATGACAACATTGGTGCCAGGTGAGCCTTGTTGGGGCGATCGTTCCATAACTGGGGGGCTACCACTGAGAAGGCCCTCTCCCTTGTTGCTGCCTTCTGAGCCTCCCTCGGAGGAGGCACCTGGAGGAGGGCCTTAGACGATGAACATAGTGTATGTGTAGGTTTATGCCAAGAGGTTCACCCTGACCCCAGAATGCCCCATTTTGAAGCCTACCACTGGTTACCACTATCTGAAACACCTCTGGTGATAGATCTATGCTCACAGATGGTTCCCCGGGTGTAAATGGGCATCTGGGGGGAATCCACACCCACATTGTTGGAGGGACACCTGCACACCATCCAAGCACCCTCCAGCCAAGTGGATCTGATACTAGGATTGTGCTCTTACATTGTTGTCAAGATATGTGACTTTTGTCCACCATCCATCTAGACCAGCCTTCCCCAACCTTGTGCCCTCCAGATATTTTGGATGAGAATATCCACCATCCTTGGCCACTGACAATCCAGACTGGGGCTGATGGGACTTGAAGTCCAAGACACCGGGATGGAGAAGGCTGACTAAGACCCTCAGTTTAGGAGCACAATAGAACTAGGGAAGGGGGGGCAGAATCCCCTTGAATGGCTTTAAAGGAGGTTTGGAAACATTCTTGGAGGAGAAGGCTATCAATGGCGACTAGTCCTGATGGCTATGTGCTACCTCCAGTATTAGTGGCAGTGTGTCTGTGTACATCAGTTGCTGGGGAACATGGGAAGGAGGGTGCTGTTGCACTCATGTCCTGCTTGCAGGTTTCCCATGGGCAGCTGGTTAGCTGGACCTTTGAACAGAATGCTGGATGAGATGGACCTTTGGTCTGATCCAGCAGGACTCTTCTTATATTCTTATATCCCTTCAGTTCACATTTTACAAATGACTTTATCCAGGTTGCTCTTCTCAGTAATTCCCATATAGGCAGATTTATCTGCTTGAATATTTATATCCCCCTTCATTATACCCTTTTATCTGGAGATGATTGGAACAAATGGGATGAGACTCTATATAACCTCTCATTAGACTACCCAGAAGCATTTGCTCATTTTATGTGGGGATTTTAACGCCCGGATGGGCGCTAATTGTCAAACTCTGGGAAAGGTAATGAAATTGGATATTGAGGCGTTTTCTACTCAGATATGGTCATTACAGGACAAAAAGGTCAATAAGGCTGGTCAGGCATTGTTTCATTTTAATGAGAACAGAATCATTGTGCAAACTGACATCCAGTTATCCTTCAAGATTTGCACTTTATTTTTCAGTGTAATTCTCCAATCAAAAATTGCATATAAAATGCACATATTAGGGCAAATAACATTGAAAATGCAAGAGCCAGTGTAGTGTAGTGGTGAGAGTGACAGACTGGGAGCTGGGAGATCCGGGTTCTAGTCCCCACTTGGCCATGGAAGCTCACTGGGTGACTTTGGGCCAGTCACAGACTCTCAGCCCAACCTACCTCACAGGGTTGTTGTTGTGAGGATAAAATGGAGAGGAGGAAGAAGATAACGTAAGCCGCCTTGGGTTCCTTGCAAGAGGAAACAAGGCGGGATATAAATGCAATAAATAAATAAATAAATATTAAAAAATAAAAAATATATATTAGGGAAATCGCTTGCAAAAAAAAGGTATATATTGGGCCAAATTGCATACAAAAATGCATGCATTAGGAGAAATGTGCCCAATAATGTTTACGAATTGTCATGCAAACTTTTAAAAAAAATCTCAGCATTTGGGACGCACTGAACTGAAGGCTGGAGAGATTTTCAAAGTCTGAGGCAAACCAGACATAAGGTTGGAGAATGAGAAACTGAAATGGGCAGATTCATCCATCCCTGGGTAGAACTATGTTAAAATGCACATGAACGTTGTGAGGGAGGTTGCTTCCCCCCACATAAATTTGCTTGATTTTTAAGATCATCAGAAGACTTGCTTGGAATAACCCCTCTCTTGGGGGGCAGGGGGTGAGCATTCTCTGTCTGTCTGTCTGTCTGTCTGTCTGTCTCTCTCTCTCTCTCTCTGTCTCTCTCTCACGCACGCACGCGCGCACACACACACACACGCTGGGGGAGGAGACAACAAGTGCCTTTCAGTTGTGGCACCTTGTCTGCAGAATTTCCTCCCGTGATCCCCTCACCCAGTTCCCACTTAGATGGCTTTTGGATACTGGCTAAAGACACGGCTGGTTGTACAAGCCCTGAACATGGTTTAGTTCTGCTTGAGTTATATCTCTCATTGGTGGTTTGTTTTTTTAAAAAAAATCTTGGTGTTGATAAGCTGTTTTTGTTGTGGTTTTTTAGACCTATGTCTTAGTTTCTCAAAACCAAGCAGCCAACGTGAGAAATGGTTATCGACACCATTAAAAGCATGTGTCTCCCTGTGTCTTTAATCATATTGTAACCCACTTGGAAATTGAGACTGAGTGGTGGGGTATTAAATTATAGATAAAATAAAAAGATAAAAGGGATCCTCTGTGTATTGTAACAACACTCCTGGGTTACCACTGAACTTGAGCTTTCCAAGTAGCTTACATAGTATTTCTAGGAACAGCTGCCCATAGGGATCACACAGCTGCAATCCAGATGTTGGGTGCTGATGATTTTTTTTCCCCTCCCCTTCGACAGTGTCTAGTGTAGCATAGTGCATCTGAGTGCTGGATTTGTACTGAGAAGGCCTGGGTTTAAATCCCTGTTTAGCCATGAGGCTTACTTGGGTGGTCTTGGGCCAGTCATTGATGTCAGCTCCAGGTTTTGGGGGGCCCTTGGGCAAGGCACCCCCAATGGGCCCCTCCCTCAGTGTGTCTACTTTCTTGCTGCCATTGTTATCAGCTGCTTTGCTCCTCATCCTTTTTCTCACCATTGCTAATGCTTGCTTGCAGGGGCATTGGTAGGCCTGGGCACATGGGGCCTGGGCCCAAAATCTATTTCCCAGTGCCCTGGATCTATTCCATTTATTTATGTATTTATTTATTTATATTACATTTGTATCCCACCTTTCTCCCTTTGTGGAACTCCAGGTGGCTACATGTGTTCCCAGGTGGTCCCCCCTCCAAGCACTGACCAGGCCCAGACCTGCTTAGCTTCAGCACGGTGGCTGCCTCATGTGCCTTTAGACCATGACTCAGGACCACTGATGCCAATAGAAGGTTTTTTCTCTCTGCTCAATTGCTGGATTGCAGCTGGGGAGGGAAAGGTTAACTCTCCCCTCCCCACATTGTGCAACACTGCCCCCCCCCCCGTGCAAATCTTCCCCTAAAGGGCAATTAAGCTGAGAACTTTTTCTCTTGGTTTGGGATGATCTGGGGCAGGATGCAAATCACCTGAAACATTTATTTTATTTGAGATGATTTGGATAATTAATAAATTGGCTACTGTGAAATTTCAATAAAACCTCATAATTCTTTCTACTTTTGTACATATAGATATAAATTATCAGATTTGTGCCCTATGGGCCTAGGCCCCAAATGTTTTCAGTGCCTAGTAACACCCCTGTTTGCTTGGCAGGCAAAGAGCCAGTGAACAAGTAGGCAGTGGCATCTACTGTTCCTCCTTCTCACAACCTCCTTTGCCTGGGCCAGAGCGAGAAGCAGGTGAACAAGCAGGTTGCAATGGTGAAGTGAAGGAGCAACTCCAGGGGGGCTCTTGTCAGTGGGCCCCAGCTGGGATGTGACCCTTGGCAGGTGCCCAACCATGTCCACTCTTGACAACGGCCCGTCCTCAAGCATCCTAACCTACCTCACTGGGTTGTAAAGTGGGAGGAGCTTACATACTTCATCCAGAACTCTTTAGTGGGATATAAACCTGATGAATAAACAAAATACTTTCACTAAACCCCAAAACTGTTTCTGCAAACTGCTTCTTCCTTCCCTCTGTGCCGATCTCGCTTTGCTATTGTCTGCTGTGCAGCTAATCCTGCTCACTGGGAAGGAAGGTCATGTTCATGGGAAGGCATGGTAACTTTGTTGTTGTTGTTCAGTCGTTAAGTCATGTCCGACTCTTTGTGACCCCATGGACCACAGCACACCAGGCCTTCCTGTCCTGCGCTCTCTCCCAGAGTGTGCTCAAGTTCATATTCATTGCATCGGTGATGCTATTTAGCCATCTCATCCTCTGCCGTCCCCTTCTCCTTTCCCTTCAATGTTTCTCAGCATCAGGGTCTTTTCCAGGGAGTTTTCTCTTTGCATTAGGTGGCCAAAATATTGGAGCTTCAGCTTCAGGATCTGTCCTTCCAATGAGCACTCAGGGTTGATTTCCTTTAGTATGGACTGATTTGAACGCCTTGCAGTCCAGGGGACTTGTAAGAGTCTTCTCCAGCACCACAGTTCGAAAGCATCGATTCTTCAGCGCTCAGCCTTCCTTATAGTCCAGCTCTCACAGCCATACATTACTACTGGGAAAACCATAGCTTTGATTAGACGGACCTTTGTCGGCAAGGTGATGTCTCTGCTTCTTACTATGCTGTCTAGGTTTGCCATAGCTTTCCTCCCAAGGAGCAAGCGTCTTTTAATTTCATGGCTACAGTCACCGTCTGCGGTGATCTTGGAGCCCAAGAAAGTAAAATCTGTCACTGCTTCCATTTCTTCCCCTTCTATATGCCAGGAAGTGATGGGGCCAGATGCCATGATCTTCGTTTTTTTAATGTTGAGTTTCAAAACAGCTTTTGCACTCTCCACTTTCACCCTCAACAAGAGGCTCTTTAGATCTTCTTCGCTTTCTGCCATTAGGGTGGTATCATCTGCGTATCTGAGGTTGTTGATAATTCTCCCGGCAATCTTAATTCCGACCTGTGATTCATCCAACCCGGCGTTTCTCATGATGTACTCTGCATATAAGTTAAATAAGCAGGGCGACAATATGCAGCCTTGTCATACTCCTTTCCCAATTTTGAACCAATCGGTTGTTCCATGTCTGGTTCTTGCTGTTGCTTCTTGACCCTCGTACAGGTTTCTCAGGAGACAGGTCAGGTGGTCTGGTACTCCCATCTCTTTCAGAATTTGCCACAGTTTGTTGTGATCCACACAATCAAAGGCTTTAGTGTGGTCAATGAAGCAGAAATAGACGTTTTTCTGGAATTCTCTTGCTTTCTCCATGATCCAACAAATGTTGGCGATTTGATCTCTAGTTCCTCTGCCTCTTCGAAACCCAGCTTGTACTTCCGGTACTTCTCGGTTCACATACTGCTGAAGCCTAGCTTGTAGGATTTTGAGCATAACCTTGCTGGCATGTGAAATGAGCACAATTGTATGGTAGTTTGAACACTCTTTGGTGTTGCCCTTCTTTGGAATTGGAATGTAAACTGACCTTTTCCAGTCTTGTGGCCACTGTTGAGTGTTCCAAATTTGTTGGCATATTGAGTGCAGCACTTTAACAGCATCATCTTTTAGGATTTTAAATAGCTCAGCTGGAATACTGTCATCTCCGCTAGCTTTGTTGTTACTAATGCTTCCTAAGGCCCACTTGACTTCACTCTCTAGGATGTCTGGCTCAAGTTCAGTGACCTCACTATCATGGCTATTGGGGACATTAAGATCTTTCCTGTATAGTCCTGTGTATTCTTTCCACCTCTTCTTAATCTTATCTGCTTCTGTTTGGTCCCTGCCTTTTTTGTTCTTCATCATGCCCGTCTTTGCACAAAACGTTCCCTTGAGATCGCCAATTTTCTTGAGGAGATCTCTAGTCTTTCCCATTCTGTTGTTTTCCTCGATTTCTTTGCATTGTTCATTTAAGAAGGCCTTCTTTTCTCTCCTTGCGATTCTCTGGAACTCTGCATTCTGTTGGATATATCTTCCCCTTTCTCCCTTGCTTTTCGCTTCCCTTATTTCCTCAGCGACTTGTAAAGCCTCATCAGACAGCCACTTGGCTTTCTTGCATTTCTTTTTCTTTGGGATGGATTGAGTTGCTGCCTCCTGAACAACGTTACGGACCTCCGTCCATAGTTCCTCAGGCACTCTGTCTATCAGGTCGAATCCCTGAAATCTATTCCTCACCTCCACTGTATATTCATAAGGGATATGATTTAGGTCATACCTGAATGGTTTAGTGGTTTTCCCTACGTTCTTCAATTTCAGCCGAAATTTTGCAAGAAGCAGCTCATGATCTGAGCCACAGTCAGCTCCAGGTCTTGTTTTTACTGACTGTATAGAGCTTCTCCATCTTTGGCTGTAAAGGGCATAATCAATTTGATTTCGATATTGACCATCTGGTGATGTCCATGTGTAGAGTCGCCTCTTGTGCTGTTGGAAAAGTGTGTTTGCTATGATCAGCGTGTTCTCTTGGCAAAACTCTATTAGCCTTTGTCCTGCTTCATTTTGTACACCAAGGCCATGCCTGCCTGTTATCCCGGTGATTTCTTGACTTCCTACTTTAGCATTCCAATCCCCTATGATGAAAAGGACATCTTTTTTTGGTGTTAGTTCTAGAAGATGTTGTAGGTCTTCATAGAACCGATCAACCTCAGCTCCTTCAGCCTCAGTGGTTGGGGCATAGACTTGAATTACTGTGATGTTGAATGGTTTGCCTTGGATTCATAGAATCATAGAATAGTAGGGTTGGAAGGGGCCTACAAGGCCATCGAGTCCAACCCCCTGCTTAATGCAGGAATCCAAGTCAGAGCATCCCTGACAGATGGCTGTCCAACCTCGCCTTGAAGGCCTCCAGTGTGGAGGAGCCCACCACCTCCCCAGGTAATTGGTTCCATTGTCGTATTGCTCTGACACTCAGGAAGTTTTTCCTGATGTTCAGCCGGAATCTGGCTTCCTGTAACTTGAGCCCATTATTCCGTGTCCTGCACTCTGGGATGATCAAGAAGAGATCCTGGCCTTCTTCTCTGTGACAACCTTTCAAGTACTTGAAGAGTGCTATCATATCTCCCCTCAGTCTTCTCTTCTCAAGGCTAAACATGCCCAGTTCTTTCAGTCTCTCTTCATAGGGCTTTGTTTCCAGTCCCCTGATCATCTTTGTTGCCCTCCTTTGAACCCTCTCCAGTTTGTCTGCATCCTTCTTAAAGTGTGGTGCCCAGAACTGGACACAGTACTCCAGATGAGGCCTAACCAGTGCTGAGTAGAGGGGAACTAGTACTTCCCGGGATTTGGAAGCGATGCTTCTATGAATGCAGCCCAAAATAGCATTTGCCTTTTTTGCAGCCACATCACATTGTTGGCTCATATTCAGCTTGTGATCGACAACAATTCCAAGATCCTTCTTGCTCGTAGTGTGGTTGAGCCACGTATCCCCCATCTTGTAACTGTGCATTTGGTTTCTTTTTCCTAGGTGCAGAACTTGGCATTTGTCCCTATTAAATGCCATTCTGTTGTTTTCTGCCCAGCACTCCAGTCTATCCAGATCACTTTGAATTTTGTTTCTGTCTTCCAAAGTATTAGCTATCCCTCCCAATTTTGTGTCATCTGCAAATTTGATCAGCATTCCCTGCACCTCCTCCTCCAAGTCATTAATAAAAATGTTGAAGAGCACTGGGCCCAGGACTGAGCCCTGCGGTACCCCACTCGTTACCTCTCCCCAGCTTGAGAAGGTCCCATTGATAAGCACTCTTTGAGTCCGATTCTGTAGCCAACTGTGGATCCACATGATCGTTGTTTCATCTAGCCCACTTTGAGCTAGTTTGCTCATCAGGATATCATGGGGCACTTTGTCGAAAGCTTTGCTGAAGTCGAGGTATATGATGTCTACAGCATTCCCACGGTCTACAAGGGAGGTGACTTGATCAAAAAATGAGATCAGATTTGTCTGGCAGGACTTGTTTTTGACAAATCCATGTTGGCTTCGAGTAATCACGGCATTGTTGTCAAGGTGCTTCCAGATGGATTGCTTTATGATCTGCTCCAGAATTTTCCCAGGGATTGATGTCAGACTGACTGGTCTGTAGTTCCCAGGTTCGTCCTTTTTACCCTTTTTGAAGATAGGGACAACGTTAGCCCTCCTCCAGTCATCTGGCACTTCCCCCGTCCTCCATGATTTCTCAAAGAGAATAGACAGCGGTTCTGAGAGTTCTTCTGCCAGTTCCTTTATGACTCTAGGATGCAGTTCATCTGGCCCTGGAGATTTGAACTCATTCAAAGTAATGAGGTGTTCCTTGACCATATGCCTGTCGATCTCAAGCTGCAATCCTGCCCCTTCAGCCTGTACTTCGCCTTTGCCAGGGGGGTCATAGACCCTCTTTTGGGAGAAGACTGAGCCAAAGTAGGAATTGAGCACCTCTGCCTTTTCTTTGTCATCTGTTATCGTTTTGCCATCCTTATTTAATAGCTGAACAACCATTTCTTTCCTCTGCCTTTTACTATGCACGTAGCTGAAGAAAGCCTTTTTGTTGTTTTTAGCATCCCTCGCTAACCTCAGCTCGTTCTCCGCTTTAGCCTTCCTGATGCCATCCCTGCAATTCTGTGCTACCTGCCTGTACTCTTCCTTTGTTACTTGGCCTTCTTTCCACTTCCTCTATGTGTCCTTTTTTGTTTTCAGGTCATCCCTAAGCTTTTTGTGAAGCCACATTGGCTTCTTCTGTTGTCTTCCACCTTTTCTTCTTGTTGGAATTGTTTGTGATTGTGCTTTGAGAATTTCCTTTTTTAAAAGTTCCCACCCATCTTGGACTCCTTTTCTCGTTAGCGTCGCTTGCCATGGGACCTTACTGATCATTGTTCTGAGTTTATTAAAATCAGCTTTCCTAAAATCCAGGGTACGCGTTTGACTACACTCGGCTTTTGCTTCCCTTAGAACCAAGAACTCAAGTGCAACATGGTCGCTTTCCCCCAGAGTTCCTGTAACTGCTACTTTATCCACTAAGTCATCTCTGTTGGTTAGGATCAAGTCAAGGATAGCCGATCCTCTAGTTCCTTCCTCTACTTTCTGTAGGAGGAAGTTATCCGCCACACAAGTCAGGAATTTCCTGGAGGGGCCATGTTTTGCAGAATTTTTGCATACTGAGATCATTCTGTTATTTTTGAGATTGAACCCCAGTACTGCTTTTCCCACCCTTTTGTTGACTATGAGTGCTACTCCATTTCTTCTAAGGGATTCTTGCCCACAGTAGTAGATATAATGGTCACCTGAATTAAATTCGCCCATGCCTGTCCATTTGAGTTCGCTGATTCCCAAGATGTCGATGTTCAATCTTGTCACCTCATGTTTGACCACCTCTAGGTTACCTTGATTCATTGACCTTACATTCCAAGTTCCTAAACAATATTGTTCTTTACAGCATTGGATTTTCTTTTCACCACCAGACACATCCACAGCTGAGTGTCCTTTCGGCTTTGGCCCAGCCGCTTCACTCTTTCTGGCGCTACTTGGAAATACCCTCTGCTCTTCCCCAGTAGTATATTGGACACCTTCTGACCTGAGGGGCTCATCTTCTGGTGTCATCTCTTTGAGCCTTGTGATACGTTCCATGGGATTTTCTTGGCAAGAATACTGGAGTGGGTTGCCATTTCCTTCTCCAGTGGACCACATTTTGTCAGAACTCTCCGCCATGACCTGTCCATCTTGGGTGGCCCTGCACGGCATAGCTTATGGCTTCACTGAGTTATGCAAGCGCCTTCGCCACAACAAGGCAGTGATCCATGAAGGGGGGTATGGTAACTATGAACCCCCAAATCTGGTATCCCACAAAATTCTCTCAAGACTTTGACATAGGTTTGGAGGGGGTACAACATCATTGGGAGTGTGCTTTTTTGTGTGTTAACTATGAGCCTACATTTCATGTGTCCCTTGCGCACCTGTGTGTGGCAGCACAACACATGGCATTTGTGGCACAAAACAGCACAAAACGTTGGCATAGCTTTGGAGGGGGTACCAGATGGGGATATCAGAGAAATCCGCAATGGAATCAAATTAGTTCGGATTTCTATGAATCCAACCCATGGATTCCAGAGCGGACCAACTTTTCCTGAGTTGCACGGATTCCATGGACTTGTGGACCATTCTTCTTACTTTTTGGAATTTTATGCAAATTTAATTGTAGGGCGGGGGGGGGAAACACTGGCCAAAAATACGCATTTCCCCCACAGGCTAAAGCATGAAAATGCATATGGGGGGGCAGGATTTGTACATTGGGGGGATTTCCGCATTTGAGGGGTATTTGCGCATCCCCCAAAATGCACAAATTACATTTGGATGTGCACATTTGTGCAAATTTTGGAAATTGCAAAAATATCTGATTCTGTCAGTGAGCGGATGACAGAGCAAAAGGCACCTGACAATCTGTGAAGCACAGAGAGAACAGAATTTACAAAATCTGTAGAATCATAGAATCATAGAACAGTAGGGTTGGAAGGGGCCTACAAGGCCATCGAGTCCAACCCCCTGCTCAATGCAGGAATCCAAGTCTGAGCATCCCTGGCAGATGGCTGTCCAGCCTCATCTGTACATCCCTAGTACCAGATTTGTGCGGGGGGGAGGGTGTAATTAACACACCTGCCTTGGGGCATCACCTGCCCAGTGTATCTGAGACTGCAACTTTCTATCCCTGCAGTAAGAGGGAATAGCACCGTGAAAAGATGGCTTCTTCTGCAGCAATAGCTCAGTGGCAGATCACCAGCTTTGCATGCAAAAGGTCCCATGTTCAATCCCTGATGTGATATATCTTGCCAAAACAGGCCGCCCCTCAAGCTTCCGCATGGCTTCCAGATTTGCAGGCGTTCCAAAGTGCCAGAGCTGTTAAAGTCAACCCTGACGCCCCCCAGAAGAATGCCCGCTTTTTAACTCTGGAAGTGAGTATGCTGTGTTGCTGTTTTTCACTTTCTCACCCATGTAGGGATCTTTCCAGATGAGTGGCTCCATCTGAGCATGTGATGTGTTTGATCTAGCCAGAGAAGTGAAAGTGGATCCCGACAAGCCCCTAGAGGGGATCCGGCTGGCCGTGCTCCAGGTAAGGAGACCTTCTCTCTCCGAGGGGTGTTCCATACACTGAGCCCGGGCTCAGATCAAGAACGTTAAGAAGCTCCTGCTGGATCAGACCAAAGGTTCATCTAGATCAGCCTTCTCCAAGCTAGCATCCTCTGTATTTATTTTATTTTGTTTAAAGTATTTTTATCTCACTCCTCTGCCAAAGGGCATTCAGGAGTGGCTTGCATATAATCAGTAAAACAAGAGAGTCCCTGCCATAGGCCTACAAATTACAAAGAGACAACACACAAGGATAGAAGGGTGTGGAGGGAAGAGGAAAAAATCAGTAGTCTTTCAGCAGAGCAGGTGGAATGGCCCCGCTTCCTCCCCTCCCCTACTTTCCCCTCCTCTGTACAACCTGCTGGGACAGCTGTTGGTGGTGATAGTTGAGTAAGAAGGAGCCTTCATGGGGGAGGTTTGTCAGCAGGGATGGTGGGAAAGCTGGGGATTATGGGAGTTGCAGCCCAACACATCGGGAGAGCACCAGACTGGGGAAGGCTGATCAAGTCCCATTGGCCCACCAGGTGCCCCTGAGAAGCCCACAAGTAAGATCCAGGGACAATGGCCTTCTGTCCCTGTTCTCCTGCAACTGGTATGGAATGGCGTGCCACCAGTGAACTTGGGGATTGCATGCAGCCATCACAGCTAATCACTATTGATAAATGTGACCCTTTTCCATGAACTCATCTAATCCCCTTTTTAAAGCCTTCTAAATCCCCTTTTAATTGTCCCCAGCATGCTGGGAGTTGTAGGACTTTCTCCTGTCTAAACATGCATAGCACTGCATCCTAAGCTAGGGATCCATCACCACTTTCTTGGGGCAGTGAGTTCCATCAGTTAATCATGTCTTGTTTAAAGAAATACCTCCTTTGGCCTCTCCTAAATCCTAGTACTGCTCAGTTTCATTGGAAGACTCTCTGTTCTAGTAAAATGTATAAGTGGGGGGTGGGGACATCTCTCACTTTCTTCACCTTTGCAGTTGAGAGCTCTAAAGGAAGGACACCACCAATGTTCCCTATCCTGGTTCTAATTCCTTGCTCTTCCCTGTCTTCTTTTCTCACAGGCCAGGAAAACACTGTTGGTGCCCACCCCTCGCCTGAGAACTGGGCTGTTCAACAGGATTGTCCCTCCCCCTGGAGCAACTAAGGAGATCCTAAGAAAATGTGCCACGTCTCAAGTAGGAATCAGAAACAAGGATTGAGATGGTGTGGGTGTGGGGACTCTGGTTTCTCGATTACACTCCCTTGCAATTTTCGACTGTCTTTCCAAAACCACTTTCAGGACTTGGCCAGTTCGGCATCAGTGAGACCAACTGGAAGAAGGTATAGAAGTGATTCCAAAGGGATGTGGCTCTGTCCCTTTGCTGGATCAAGCCAGAAATTTCTGAAGACCCCCCCTCCCCTTTTGATTTGGTGTGTGGATTTGCTCTGCCATATACCATAATATGGCACTTTGGTGCCCTCTAGTGCTGAAATGGGCCGCAGTGGCTTAGTGGTTAAGACGCTGAACTGCAGACTGGAAGGTCGGCAGGACAGCAGTTCGAGACCCGAGTGCCGGGTGACGGAGTGAGCTCCCGTCTTCATTCCCAGCTTCTGCCAACCTAGCAGTTCGAAAGCAAGAAATTGCAAGTAGATAAATAGGTACCGCTTCGGCGGGAAAGGTAGCAGCGTTCCGTGCACCTCGGTGTTCAGTCATGCTGGCCACATGGCCACGGAAGCGTCTTCGGACAGCGCTGGCTGTTCGGCTTAGAAATGGAGATGAGCACCACACCCTAGAGTAGGACACGACTGGTTGGGGACACCTTTACCTTTACCTTTTTAGTGCTGAAATGGCTGACACTCTTAAGTGCTATGGAAAATCTTTTCCAAAGGGGTGGCATAGTCACTGACACGTACTTACTTACTTACTTACTTATTTATTTATTGTATTTATTATATTTTAATCTGCCCAAATAACAAAAATTCTCCAAGCAGATTACAGAAAATAATAAAATGCAATAGGAATAGGAATAATGCGAAATGACCATTCACAACAACAGTACTTGATGGTAATGAAAAATTCCAGCATCGCTAAGCTAATTAACACCTCTAATAGGATAGGAAACCATTATCATGATTCAAGCCACAGGTGAGAGTATTAAAAAAAAAATTAGAAGTTGCATTTCAACAGTTTCATGCTGGAGCATCCTTTTAAAGTTCCTTTGTTCAAGAACAGCCACTTTCAGGTCGGCAACTGGGTGAAAAAATGTGTATTACTGAAGTAGGGTTTGGGATGGGATTTCATTCAGCCCCAAGTCCCAGATCTTCTCAGAATGTTAGAAGAACACCTTGGCAGGCTCCCAAGAATTGAACAGAGCCAGCTGTTGTGGATGTGGAAGGTTTCTGTTCTCCTTCAATAGACCAGGCGGGGATTTTTGGCTTGCATTTCATAACTGCCCTCCTCTGTTGATTCTCACTGCGTCCTCCCCCTGCTCAATATTGGTTTTCTGTTTCAGGGTGTCAGGGATTACAGCGTACCTGTTGGTTTAGATGCAAAGGTGCATGTGGACCTGGTTGTGGTAGGATCAGTGGCTGTTTCTGAGAAAGGTATGTGGCACAAAAACATGTGACACTGATGTCAGCCCTCAGGGTAAACAGCTAAATGTTGGAAAACTGCAGAACTCCCAACACCGAAATCTTGGTACATGGAGCTGTGGCTAATAGCCATGCAAGGCCGGCATCAAGGGTAGGCATGGTTGGGCACCTGCCAAGGGCCCACACCCCAGCGGGGGGGCCCTGACAAGAGCCCCCTGGAGTTGCTCCTCCTTTTCACCACTGCAACCTTCTTGTTCACCTTCCTCTCGCTCTGGCCCAGGCAATGGTGGTGGTGGGAAGAAAGAGCCAGAGATGCCTCTGCCTACTTGTTCACTGGCTCTCTACCTGTCAAGCAAGCAAGCGGAGCCATGATGAGAGAGAGGATGAGCAACAGCAGCCCGTCACAATGATGGTGAGAAGAAGGTTCAAGGGCCCTCGAAGACCGGGATCCGGGACTATAGCCATAACAGACAATTTGACATAGCATCTGAAATTAGCTTAAGGCAAAATCTCTGATTTTTGCTATGGTCTCATTTCATATTTCATAAAACATGGTATGGTTTTATTTCATATACAAATCAGGGACATACACGGAAATATTGGTCAAAGCCTTTTGTCCAATTATAGAAAAGAGACGAACAGTGCGATCCTATGTGTGTCCACTCAGAAGCAAGTCCCACTTTGTTCAATGGGACTTACTCCCAGGGAAATGGGTATAGGATTGAATCCTACGTAGAATTTGTTATTATGAAGAAAACCTCCAGGCAGCCAATATAATTCAGTTATATTTTTGTCTGTAGAGTTGGGCGGGGGGGATGTTAAATCTATTACTCTCTGTCAATAACTAGATTTAAATTTAATTGATATATTTTCCATTTCTTTGTTTGTTTTTGCATTTGGAAAATTGATTTCATTTTTACATTTTATTAATCAATAAATAAATACATGTGGACTCAGGAACCTAAAGTTAGGTACCTGCTAAAGATAAATTCTCAATAGGGCTATCAACAGCTACCATCCAAGACATGATAGAGAAGCACCTTGGATAGCTCCTTTAGAGTTCTGACTGGTTCTGACGGAAGCCATCAGAGCCACCAGACTCCACTACCTTTACCCTAACCACTGATTATTTGGTGGTTTCCTAGTTTTTGTCCATTTCTCCCCCAGCCCCCAGCCCCCCATTCCAAAAGGCTGAAATGCCTCTCCCAAGGCTTAGTTACAGGCGGCGGCAGCAGCAACAGGAGGAGGAGAAGGAGAAGGAGGAGAAGGAGAAGAAGAAAGGGGCAAATGTAGATCTTCACTTGGTCCTTAGCTGTTGCTCTCTCTTTTATATTGCTTTATATTCTATATTTTAACATTTTTAAGATGTGCCTGGGAAATACATTGAGTAACTCAAGGGGTCGCGGGTGTGTGCCACCATAACTGTGGTCACAGGTAGGGGGAGGTATGGCACTGGGGGATCAACAGACCAGCTGACGAGAAGAGGGGTGAGATACCTTACAGCTATCCCCTCTTCTGGTTCTTCCCCCAACCAGGTAGTTCCTGGTGGCCTTGCCAGCTTGCCCTGGGGTCTGGTGGTGGTGCTGCTGCTGAATGCCACGTCGGTCCAAACTAAAATCTCCGTCATCCATGATTTGATTGTGGATGAGGGGCCTGACCTGGTAGGTATTACTGAGACCTGAGTGGGGGAACTGGGAGGGGTTACTCTCTCCCAGCAGTGCCCTCCTGGGTACTCGGTGCAGCACCAACACCAACTCAAGGGTCGGGGAGGGGGGGTGGCCATGGTCTATAGGAATTCGATCTCCCTCTCTAGGCTTCTTGTTCATTCAAGTGTGGATCTTGGGTGTCTGTATCTTGTGATGGGTACCTGGGACAGATTAAAGATTCTGCTGGTATACTGCCCGTCCCACTGCCCATCAGACTCCCTGCCTGAGCTAACAGAGGTGGTTTTGGACTTGGTGTTGAGGACCCCTAGGATGATGGTTCTGGGGGATCTCAACTTCCATGCTGAGGCCATTGTATCCGGGGCAGCTCAGGACTTCATGGCCTCCATGACAACCATGGGGCTGTCCCAATATGTCATCAGCCCAACACATGTAAAAGGACACATGCTTGATCTGGTTTTCTCGACTGGGCAGGAGGATGGTGATCTGAAAATGGAGGAATTAACATCTGTCCCCTTGTCATGGTCAGATCACTTCCTACTGAGGTTTAGACTGTTGACAGCCTTTTCCCTCTGCAAGGGTGGGGGACCTATTAAAATGGTCCGCCCCCAGAGGCTAATGGATTTCAATGGATTCCAGAGGGCTCTGGGGGACTTTCCTGCTGGTATGGCTGGTGCTCCTGTCGAAGCCCAGGTCGCTCTGTGGAATGCAGAGATGACTCGGGCGGTTGACACGATCGCGCCCAAGCGCCCTCTCCCTCTGAGCAGAGCCTGGCCAGCTCCTTGGTATACACCTGAGCTGAGGGCAATGAAGCAAGAGGGGAGACGGCTAGAATGCAGGTGGAGGAAAACTCGTGCCGAGTCTGACTGAACACAGGTTAGAGCTCATTATTGAGCCTACTCTGTGGCAGTGAGGGTGGCAAAGAGACAGTTCTTTTCCACCAGCATTGCATCTTTTCAGTGTCATCCAGCGGAGCTTTTCCTATTGGTTCATGGCCTGTTACATTCTGGTCCAGGGAGAGAGACGGTGGAACCCTCGGTAGCACGCTGTGATGAGTTTGCACGGCACTTTGAAGATAAAGTCGCTCAGATTTGTCATGAACTGGACACCGCTGTTAATGCAGTTCCATTAGTAGAGGCGTCCAGAGCACTGTCTGTTCCAGTTTTATTGGATGAGTTTCAATTATTGAGGGCCGAGGATGTGGAGAAGGTGCTTGGCCAAGTCCGGTCGACCACCTGTGTGCTTGACCCTTGCCCTTCATGGCTTATTACATCAAACAAGGAGGGGATGTCTGGCTGGGTCCAGGAGGCTGTAAATTCCTCCTTGAGAGAGGGAGTGGTGCTGACCTCTTTAAAAGAGGCAGTAATCAGGCCGCTCCTGAAAAAGCCTAACCTGGACCCAGAGGACATTAACAACTATAGGCTGGTGGCCAACATCCCCTTCCTGGGCAGGGTGCTTGAGTGGGTGGTTGCAGGACAATTCCAGGCACTCTTGAATGAAACAGATTATCTAGATCCATTTCAGTCAGGCTTCAGGCCTGGTTTTGGAACAGAAACTCCCTCAGTCACCCTGACTGCAAGGAGAGGGACAGGGGGAGTGTGACCCTATTGATTCTCCTGGACCTCTCAGTGGCTTTCAATACCATCGACCATGGTATCCTTCTGGATAGGTTGTCTGGGTTGGGAGTTGGAGGCACTGCACTGCAGTGGTTCCGCTCCTACTTGGACGGCCAATTCCAGAAGGTGGCGCTGGGGGATTATTGCTCTGTGCCTTGGCAATTATGCCATGGGGTTCCACAGGGCTCTATTTTATCCCCTATGCTGTTCAGCATCTACAAGAAACTGCTGGGGGAGGTTATCCGGAGGTGTGGGCTGATATGCCATCAATATGCGGATGACACCCAGCTCTACCACTCTCATCAAACCCAGGTGAGGCAATGGCTGTTCTGAATCAGTGCCTGGGCATGGTAATGGACTGGATGAGGGCCAATAAACTGAAACTCAGTCCAGATAAGATGGAGGTGCTGTTAGTGGGTGATTTGTCTGCCCAGCTAGGTGATATTCAACCTGTTCTGGAGGGGGCTGGATCAGGTTCATAGTTTGGGGGTGCTCTTGGACCCAGAACTGTCACTTGAGGCACAGATGAACTCAGTGGCACAGAGTATTTTTTATCAGCTTAGGCTGGTATACCAACTACGCCCTTATCTGGACAGAGATAGCCTAGCTACAGTTATCCATGATCTGATAACCTCTTGTCTGGATTGCTGCAATGTGTTATACATGGGGCTGCATTTGAAAACAGTCTGGAAACTTCAGCTAGTCCAAAATAGGGCAGTAAGATTGTTAACAGGGACCGGCCAACAAGATCACATTATGTCAGTACTTTTCCAGCTGCACTGGCTGCCAGTCCATTTCTGGGCCCAATTCAGAGTGCTGGTATTAACATTCAAAGCCCTTAATGGCTTGGGGCCATGTTATCTGAAGGATCTCCTCCTCCCATATGTGCCTGCCCAGACCCTAAGGTCATCCTCAGGAGTCCTTCTCTGGGAGCCCCCACCAAAGGAAGTGAGGCTAGTGGCTACCAGGAGGAGGTCCTTTTCTGCTGTGCCCCCCCAGCTGTGGAATGAGCTCCCTAGAGAGGTTCGCTTGGTGCCTACATTGTTCTCCTTCTGGCGCCAGGTGAAGACCTTTTTATTCTCCCAGTATTTTAGCATTTAAGTTTCTTAATCTTTTAGCTCTGCTGTTTTCAATCTGTATTTTAAACCTCTGCATTGCTGCTAGGTTTTATTCTGGTTGTACTGTTATATTATGCTTTTAAGCTTTTACATTTTATATTGTTTTATGCGGCACTTTGTGGTTTTAATTTCTGTGAACTGCCCAGAGAGCTTCGGCTATCGGGCAGTATAGAAATGAAATAAATAAAATAATAAAATAATAAATACGAGCTTTCAGCTAAAAAGTACTTGCATTTTGGTCCCACCCTTTTTGCCTCAAGCCCCACCCACCACTGGAATGCAGCCCCTGAAAGCTTCTCCGAAATGGAATTTTGGCCCTAGGGCTGAAAGAGGTTCTGCACCCCTGCTCTGGGCCAGAGATGGGAATGTGTGGGCCTTCAGATATTGTCAGACTGCAACTCCCATCAGCCCTCACCATTGGCTATGCTGGCTAGGGCTGATGGGAGTTGTGGTCCAACAACATCTGAAGCATTGCACTGCTGGATTGCAGCCTGACCTAAGGTGAGTCACAACTGAAGCATGACCTCCATACAAATATGTGGTTTTGAATACATGAATTGGGAAGTGAATCTCCCAAGTGAATATTTGGGCTAAAAAGTGCCTCCCAGAGCTGAAAAGGTTGATAACTATTGCTTAGGCAGAATCACAGTCAACGACAGGATTTTCACGCATTCTCCAGAAAAGTGTGGATTATTTTTAGATATTTCCAGAAGAGTAGGTTGCATACGCCCACTCAGAAGAGACATCACACTCATATCTATGAATGCACAGCACACACACACAGACATGCATGCTTGTACACACCCTCGCATATGCGCATGTATGTGTGTGCACACAGAAGTCCTCTCACATGCGACACGTGGTCATGTGGTTTGCAAACAAAGCAAGTCAGATTTCTTTCCTTCAGGTTTTATTCATATGTGCAAATGTATGTGGATTTAATTAATGACTACATCAATAAGGAAAAGCTTATGTTGCTGAACTGACTATAATTTCTGCAATTTGGTGCAACCCCAAGGTGTATAGGTCATGTGTTCTCCATCCCTGATATAGACTCTATTCTACCTCCAGTATCCAAGTATACCTATGTACACCAGTTGCTGGGGAGCATGGGTGGGAGGGTGCTGTTGCACTCATGTCCTGCTTGTGGGTTTCCCATCAATAGCTGGTTGGCCACTTGTGTGAACAGAATGCTGGACTAGACAGACCCTTGGTCTGATCCAGCAGGGCTGTTCTGATGTTCTTATGTACAAACAGTGCATCCCTGTAGTCATTGGATGCTCCCTCTCTCTCTGTAGGTTGGCGGATTGGGAAAGGGGAAGGGTTTGCGGACATGGAGTACGCTATGATGGTCTCCATGGGAGCCGTAAGAGAAGACACGATAGTCGTCACGGCTGTTCACGACTGCCAGGTAATGACTGTGGTACGGAAGACAGCGACCTGCCTCCTGCCTGGCAGAGGGGTAAGGACACCTGGGTGCAGTGTGTGATCTGAGCTAGGACACAAATGAATGAATCGGATGAATTCTCTGGACCAAGAAGAAAAAAAGAGCCAGATTTGGTGACTGTTTGATGTTACACTAAGTAAAGATTTTCCATAGTTAAATTCTGCAATGTTTTTGGCAGGGATCAAGAGCCAAGCTGAGCACCAAAGCACATGCTTTGTATCCCAGCAGAATGGGGCTCCCCACAGCCCCCAAACAGCTGTTTGGGGGGGCTGTGAGGAGCCCCATTCTGTCAAGAAATGGGGTGTGCAATCCCCATGAAGCATGTTTTGCTGCAAAAATGCTGATTGTGCTGGGAAACAATTGCTGTGGTAGCCATTTTTGGTGGCACAGCAGCAATTTTTGGCAACATAGGTGTGACAGCTACCAGGGGTGCACAAATAGAAGAAAAACAGAGCAGGAGATCATGAGCTTTTAGGAGGAGATGGGTGAGGCATCTTGGCTAGTTTGCATTCTTGGCTCTGAGTACGAAATGTAACTTCATTGGTTAAAAATGGTCAGTTTTGTCTCATAAAAAGAGTTTTGCAGTGTACAAGGCCACTGCCACTTTCTGCATCATTCTAGTATGCTTGATTTAACGATGGTTGAGGCCAGTGTAGTTGTTAGAGGGTTGGGCTAGGCATAGGGAGACACAGGTTCAAATCCCCACTCAGCCATGATGCTCACTGGGGTGACCTTGGACCAGTCACCATCTCTCAGGCTAACCTACCTCTCAGGGTTGTTCTGGGGATATAATTGGGGAGAGAATCATGTACACCCCCTCAAGCTCCTTGGAAGAAAGCAGGGTGTAAACATAAGAGATGATTAAGTAAAATAGGGTTGCTTCCACGCTAGCCATTGTAGTCAGGAATTGCCATCCTTTGTGGAAGCTATGAAAGGCAGAAGCCACGTGAAGGAAGCTACTAATTAAAGTTGCAGGAAAGCTTTCTTGAACTAGACTTTATTTCTTTGAAGTATTTTTATCCGATTCCTCAGTCAAAGAGGCTCCTGTAAATGCATAGTAAATCTACTTTGCAGCTACATATGATCA
The DNA here is from genome assembly GCF_057233095.1 of Heloderma suspectum. Taxonomy (NCBI): domain Eukaryota; kingdom Metazoa; phylum Chordata; class Lepidosauria; order Squamata; family Helodermatidae; genus Heloderma; species Heloderma suspectum. The sequence goes on along the minus strand of NC_139465.1, from coordinate 6,765,790 downwards.
GTAAAACAAGACAGTCCCTGCCTACAGGCTTGTAGTCTAAAAAGTCATGACACACAAGGAAAAAATGATGGGAAGGGAAGAGGAAAAAACAAAGCAGTCCTTCAACAGGGCTGAAGTAGACTTCTGCTGTACATCCTTACTTCTGAGTGAGTGATATTTTGGACATAGCCCAATAAGGAGCCACCATTTTAATTCTGCTTCCAGCTGGTTGCAGAAAAGTAATGCCATGGCAGTGCTAGGATGGAAGCAACCCACAGATGTGATACACAGCCTATCACTCCAATATCATACCATCTTCATTGGTTCCAGTTGCCTTCTGGGCTCAGTGCAAAGTGCTGGTTTTGATCTTTAAAGTCCTCAGTGGAGTGGGGCTAACATTTTAGTTCCACTTCCAGCTGACCATGACTTAAGGGTCTCCAATGTGGAGCCCGTGGGCACCAATGTGCCCATGGCCATCTCTCTTGGTGCTCACCAGGTTCCCTGGTTTGAATTTGATTTCTTAAGGTTTTTTACCTTTTTTTTCCAGTGGTGGGCTGGTAGGCTGTAAAGCCAAGTGCTGCTCTCCAGCACCACCGTTCTTTGGGTTCAAAGGAGTGGCTTCATGTTTCAGAGCTCTTCCCGCCTCTGCCTTCCACTTAGGCTCTTGGGCAAGGTATTTTTCTTTTAGCCCCACCAGTTTGCCTTCTGGGAAACGAGTGTTTAGTGACCAGCCATGGGCCCCACCACAGCCATTTTGTGAGAGTGCCCACAGCACTCATTGAAATTTCCAATGTGCCCACTGACCCAAAGTGGCTGGGGACCCCTTTGGCAGCGCCGGAGGACCCTGGTGTGGAAGCAGCCTACGGACCAGTACTATATCTCTTCTCCTCCTTGCCACAGGTGGTGGACATACCAGAAGAACTGCTAGGTGACCATGATCTAACTGTGGATTACATCCTTACCCCAATGAGAGTAATCAAGACTGGGTGCAGGCGCCCAAAACCGCGGGGGATCCTCTGGCATGAGGTAGGATGCCTCTGCTGCAGGCTGCTTGGGGCAACAGGCAGTTCCGGGGGAGGGGGTGAAAATGTCTGCATTTTAAAAGTGTCTCAGAATTTGCATGGGGTGTTCTGTAAATGAACATGTCATAATCGGACGTGGAACCAAGCTTGTGCATACTATTGGACTACTATTTGCTGAGCTGCAGTGTTTTCATCAGTTGATGAGTTAGACCAATATGAGCATCCTGTGGGACCCATGAGATGCTTGGTGACTCTGTGTGGCCTGCGGGAGTCTCACCCACTGTCCACAACGGCTGATGGGCTTGGCTGTGGGGAAAAGGTTGCCATAGCAGTGCCAGGAGAGTGATCCCGATTGGGGTCAATGGGGTGCGGGGAGGAGACTTTAACCTTCCCCTTCCTCAGTTATCCCCATACAGCCACCTTTCCCCATCACTAATGGAGGCAGGGAAGTAGCGGTCCCAATGGGGGTCACTGGGGGGAGGGGGAGACTTTTAAAGTCTATTAGATCAGGGGTGGGAGGAAGGTAGATCTCCAGATGTTTTGGTCTTCAACTCCCAGAAGCCCCCACCACGCATGGCCAATGATCAGGAATGCTGGGAGCTGAAGTCCAACACATCTGGAGATCTACTTTCCCCCCACTCCTGTGTCAGATTAACTGATTTTAAAAATTGTTAGATTAAGGAGCAATCCGATGCATGTTTAGACAGGAAAAAGTCCTACAACTCCCAGCATGCCCCAGCCAGCATCCATTTTTTTATTGTGAGTTTCAACAAAACAAAAACATAACAAAAATAAAAAAATAAAAATACAACAACATATTCTAAAATCATCAGTTTCAAATATTACAATATTTGAGAGAGGGAGGGAGGGGAAAAAATAGGTTACACATACACTTCAGTAAAAGCAGACCAAATACTCACATATAAGTCCATCTGCAAGTTACACCTTGCAGAGCCTGTGAAGGTGAAAGAGCCTCTGATGATGTGATGGTGTGGGCTCTCCCACACTGTAGGCATTCGAGATGAAGCTGGACAGCCATCTGTCAGGGATGCCTTGACTTAAATTCCTGCATTGAGCAGGGGGTTGGACTCGATGGTCTTATAGGCACCTTCCAACCCTACTATTCTATGTTGCTATGATGCTCTGAATTGACAGACACATATGGAACAAGACAGTCTTTCAGAATAGGATACCTTGATCCCAGACCAGTAGTACTGGTACGCTTCTGAAGTTCCCAACACTTTAAAAGCACTGTGTGGGTACTGAAAGATAAAAATTGTCCTTGACCACATGCTCACCATCTAATAGATATGATACAAGAGGAAAATGGAATGAGAATGGAAGAGGAAAGCAAGCATCAGAACAACAGCACCTCCTCTGCCTGATGGGTGGGACCAGGTTGATCTCCCCTGTGCCACGGAGATCGTCCTGAGAGGCAGGAGTTCAGCCTGCCAGTGGCCCTTGGTCTCCTGGTCAGGGCAGAGGTCAGTGTGTGCCTCCTTTCTGCTCTGCAGGGGAAACTGGTTTTTATGGCTTTCTAGGTCAAAACCAGTACAATGAATTGTGTCAGATGGGAGGAGAGAAAAAGCTAGAGCCGTTACTGGAGAAATATGTACCTATGGCTAGGGATGCTGGAGAAATCCGCTGTGGACTCAAACAACGTGTTGTTGTTCAGTCGTTCAGTCATGTCCGACTCTTCGTGACCCCATGGACCATAGCACGCCAGGCCTTCCTGTCCTGCGCTCTCTCCCGGAGCGTGCTCAAGTTCATATTCATTGCATTGGTGATGCTATCTAGCCATCTCATCCTCTGCCGTCCCCTTCTCCTTTTGCCTTCAGTCCTTCCCAGCATCAGGGTCTTTTCCAGAGAGTTTTCTCTTCGCATTACGTGGCCAAAATATTTGAGCTTCAGCTTCAGTATCTGTCCTTCCAATGAGCCCTCAGGGTTGATTTCCTTTAGGATGGACTGATTTGACCTCCTTGCAGTCCAGGGGACTCGTAAGAGTCTTCTCCAGCACCACAGTTCGAAAGCATCAATTCTTCGGCACTCAGCCTTCCTTATAGTCCAGCTCTCACAGCCATACATTACTACTGGGAAAACCATAGCTTTGATTAGACGGACCTTTGTTGGCAAAGTGATGTCTCTGCTTCTTACTATGCTGTCTAGGTTTGCCATAGCTTTCCTCCCAAGGAGCAAGCGTCTTTTAATTTCATGGCTAAAGTCACCATCTGCGGTGATCTTGGAGCCCAAGAAAGTAAAATCTGTCACTGCTTCCATTTCTTCCCCTTCTATATGCCAGGAAGTGATAGGGCCAGATGCCATGATCTTAGTTTTTTTAATGTTGAGTTTCAAAACAGCTTTTGCACTCTCCTCTTTCACCCTCAACAAGAGGCTCTTTAGATCCTCTTCGCTTTCTGCCATTAGGGTGGTATCGTCTGCATATTGGAGGTTGTTGATAATTCTCCCGGCAATCTTAATTCCGACCTCTGATTCATCCAACCCGGCATTTTTCATGATGTACTCTGCATATAAGTTAAATAAGCAGGGTGACAATATGCAGCCTTGTCGTACTCCTTTCCCAATTTTGAACCACTCAGTTGTTCCATGTCTGGTACTTACTGTTGCTTCTTGACCCTCATACAGGTTTCTCAGGAGACAGGTCAGGTGGTCTGGTACTCCCATCTCTTTCAGAATTTGCCACAGTTTGTTGTGATCCACACAATCAAAGGCTTTAGTGTAGTCAATGAAGCAGAAATAGACGTTTTTCTGGAATTCTCTTGCTTTCTCCATGATGCAGCGAATGTTGGCGATTTGATCTCTAGTTCCTCTGCCTCTTCTAAACCCAGCTTGTACTTCCGGTAGTTCTCGGTTCGCATACTGCTGAAGCCTAGCTTGTAGGATTTTGAGCATCACCTTGCTGGCATGTGAAATGAGTGCAATTGTGCAGTAGTTTGAACACTCTTTGGCGTTGCCCTTCTTTGGAATTGGAATGTAAACTGACCTTTTCCAGTCTTGTGGCCACTGTTGAGTGTTCCAAATTTGTTGACATATTGAATGCAGCACTTTAACAGCATCATCTTTTAGGATTTTAAATAGCTCAGCTGAAATACTGTCAACTCCGCTAGCTTTGTTGTTACTAATGCTTCCTAAGGCCCACTTGACTTCACTCTCGAGGATGTCCGGCTCAAGTTCAGTGAGCGCACTATCATGGCTATCAGGGACATTCAGATCTTTCCTGTATAGTTCTTCTGTGTATTCTTGCCACCTCTTCTTAATCTTATCTGCTTCTGTTAGGTCCCTGCCTTCTTTCTCCTTTATCATGCCCGTCTTTGCACAAAATGTTCCCTTGAGATCTCCAATTTTCTTGAAGAGATCTCTGGTCTTTCCCATTCTGTTGTTTTCCTCGATTTCTTTGCATTGTTCATTTAAGAAGGCCTTCTTGTCTCTCCTTGTCTTGTCTCTGGAACTCTGCATTCAGTTGGATATATCTTCCCCTATCTCCCTTGCTTTTCGTTTCCCTTCTTTCCTCAGCTCCTTGCAAAGCCTCATCAGACAGCCACTTGGCTTTCTTGCATTTCTTTTTCTTTGGGATGGATTTCGTTGCTGCCTCCTGAACAATGTTACGGACCTCCGTCCATAGTTCCTCAGGCACTCTGTCTATCAGGTCTAATCCCTGAAATCTATTCCTCACCTCCACTGTATATTCATAAGGGATATGATTTAGGTCATACCTGAATGGTTTAGTGGTTTTCCCTACGTTCTTCAATTTAAGCCGAAATTTTGCAAGAATCAGCTCATGATCTGAGCCACAGTCAGCTCCAGGTCTTGTTTTTACTGACTGTATGGAGCTTCTCCATCTTTGGCTGCAAAGGACATAATCAATCTGATTTCGATATTGACCATCTGGTGATGTCCATGTGTAGAGTCGCCTCTTGTGCTGTTGGAAAAGCGTGTTTGCTATGATCAGCGTGTTCTCTTGGCAAAACTCTATTAGCTTTTGTCCTGCTTCATTTTTTACACCAAGGCCATGCCTGCCTGTTATCCCGGTGATTTCTTGACTTCCTACTTTAGCATTCCAATCCCCTATGATGAAGAAGACATCTTTTTTTGGTGTTAGTTCTAGAAGGTGTTGTAGGTCTTCATAGAACCGATCAACCTCAGCTTCTTCGGCCTCAGTGGTTGGGGCATAGACTTGAATTACTGTGATGTTGAATGGTTTGCCTTGGATTCGTACTGAGATCATTCTATCATTTTTAAGATTGTACCCCAGTACTGCTTTTCCCACCCTTTTCTTGACTATGAGTGCTACTCCATTTCTTCTAAGGGATTCTTGCCCACAATAGTAGATATGATGGTCACCTGAATTAAATTCGCCCATGCCTGTCCATTTGAGTTCGCTGATTCCCAAGATGTCGATGTTCAATCTTGCCATCTCATGTTTGACCACCTCCAGCTTACCTTGATTCATTGATCTTACATTCCAGGTTCCTAAACAATATTGTTCTTTACAACATCGGATTTTCTTTTCACCACCAGACACATCCACAGCTGAGTGTCCTTTCGGCTTTGGCCCAGCCGCTTCACTCTTTCTGGCGCTACTTGGAAATACCCTCTGCTCTTCCCCAGTAGTATATTGGACACCTTCCGACCTGAGGGGCTCATCTTCTGCATCATATCTTTTAGCCTTGTGATACGTTCCATGGGGTTTTCTTGGCAAGAATACTGGAGTGGGTTGCCATTTCCTTCTCCAGTGGACCACATTTTGTCAGAACTCTCTGCCATGACCTGTCCGTCTTGGGTGGCCCTGCACGGCATAGCTTATGGCTTCACTGAGTTACGCAAGCCCCTTCGCCACAACAAGGCAGTGATCCATGAAGGGGCAAACAAGGTGGGATTCCCACAAATCCGACCTGTGGAGTCCACAGCCAACTAGCTTCCCTGACCTCCGCACCTGCTGGCTTCTGTGCGGGATGGCTTCCAGGTTTTAAAAAGACAAGGTCCACGAATGATGGCTGTCATTCACAGACCCTGGGAAAATCATGGCCGTAAATTGTGTATGTTATGCCATTTGCGGCCATAGAGCACTTACCTCTACGTAAGTTGCAGCCATAAGAGCACTTTTACAGCTGCAGTTTGCATAGATGTGTCTGATGGCTGCAAATGGTGTAAAATACGTAATTTTCAGCTGCAGTTTTCTCAAGGTCTGCAAATGGCAGCCGACCTTGCCTTTTTAAAACCAGGAAGGTGCTCTGTGAAATCTGGTGTGCATGCGCAGGGCTCTGGGGAAATGTGGTGAGCCCAGATGGCCTGGATTTCCCCACAGTGGACCCCCACCCCCCATGAACCAGACTTCGCGGGGCTCGCCCATCCCTATCTGTGACAAATGGTACCTCACAGTAGTTAACAGTTGGTTTCTAAGGCAGCTGAAATTTCTGAACACTCCTCAGAGACGGCCCCACACCAGACCCCAGAGATGGACTGCTCATCTTGCCTCTGACAATGGCTGGTTTGGGGCTGCCTGTTGTGGGGAGTGGAGAAACCAAGCAATATGCCCCTGTGAAATAGCCCTGAGAAAGGCTGATCTATGGCTCCTACACAGAGCAATAAATGTACCAAAAGCTCAGAGGCGGCCGTTGCAGCACTCCCAGGGGGCCTTCCTTCCCCGCTGTGATTGCACCCAGTGGTGCAGCTTGGGGTGGGCCTGGCACCGAGGTCCAGAGCCCTGCAGCCAGGGGGGAGCAAATGACCTCCCAGACAGCGTCAGGTGGAGCAAAGGCTTCAGAAGCAAACTCCATTTTATTTCTGTAGTCAGGATGGTGCTATGATTTAAGTGAGCTGAACATTCAAAACAGCACATGCTCAGAGTGTGTGTGAACGAATGAAAATATATTTTACCTTCAGACTGATGGTATCCACAGTGGATCCGGAGCATCCTTACTGCTTTGCTGTTGGGCTGCTTTACACCAGCCTCCCCTGCCCACCACCTCTTCCTCTCTCTATAAATCAGGCTTGGCAAACAGTTGTTGCTGTTGTTCTAACATATTCTGAATTAGAGCTGTGCACACATGGCCTTTCAAAATTCTCCACCCTATTTGTCGGCAGAGAAATCAGTGGGACAATTTCACCACCTTTCTCGGGGGGGGGGGGGGGGGGAGAGATAAATTCTCCAGTTTCTCACAGGCAGGGCACTCCATTGGCAAGGGTTGTAGCACAGTTTTTTTCTCCTTTCCTAAGGGTTGTTTGTGGCAGGGCGGGGGGGAGATTGCGCTGCCACTGCAAGTGGCAACAGCAGCAACTGTATTGGCAACCTGACATCGGCTTTTACATCGTCCTTTTACATCGTCCATGATGTCCCATGCCTAGTGTAGTTCCAGGGCCTTGTGGGGGAAGAGAGGAAGAGTAGCCACCATATAAAATAATTAAAGTGTGGGAAGCCTTGGAGGCTGCCGGCTGCCAGAGAGATGATTGTGCAAGGAAAGACAGGACAGTGGAACACACTCCTTGGCCACCTCATAAGTAAGGGAAGCACAAGAACCCTGAATCCAACCCATGAGAATTTCTCTGAAATATTCTTCTCCTTTTGAATTTCTTTTTCAAAAGAGAGCCAGTGTGGTGTAGTGGCAAGAGTGTTGGACTAGGAGCTGGGAGATCCAGGTTCTAGTCCCCACTCGGCCATGGAAGCTCACTGGGTGACTTTGGGCCAGTCACAGACTCTCATCCCAGCCCACCTCACAGGGTTGTTGTTGTGAGGATAAAATGGAGAGGAGGAGGATAATGTAAGCCGCCTTGGGTTCCTTGCAAGAGGAAAAAAGGCGGGGTATAAATGCAATAAATAAATAAATAATGAATAAAACAATTTCTTTTGTATCAGTTTGAACAGCCATCTAACACATGGATATACATGGCCATCTAAGGCGGATAAGACTACTAACTCCAGAGTCTAAAGTGATAGCTGCACCTCTGATTATGCCATGACTGTTTCTCTGGTGCTACCGTTCTTGGGCTCTTGCACTCCATCCATCTCTTTCTGAGGCTTTGATTCCCCTGCTGTGCTCTAGTGTCAGAATTCGGCCTCCATAAATAATTCGGCCTCCGTAAATACTTTCTCGGCCATCTTTTGACTCCCCCGCTTCTAATCGCAAGTGATCTCTGCTGAGCTCTGGCAGGGGCTGCCCACCCCAACCCCCCAGGGACCCTTTCATCTCAGTGCTGCTTTTGACACTTTGGCAGACAGGGCCAGTCTGTGGTGAAGCCTGCTTATCAAAACCCTGCTTCCTTCTGCATTTCTTCACTTATCAGAGGGACAGCGAGAGAGCGAGAGAGATGAAAGCCTGCAATCTAACTTGGGACAAAGGAAAGATCCCCCTTCCCCTCCAGGCACTGCCATCTGTTTGCTGGATTTGAAATGACCCTTTTTAGCACGGCACTGCTGTCTTCCTGGTGGGTAATCCGGATGGGAGAACATCCGAGAAACCCCATGGAAGAGCGAGGCAATAAGCATAATGAACAAATGGTCCCCACCCACCCCCACCCAGTTTTGAAAAGGAGAAAATGGCTGCTTGAAAGAAAACAAGAGCTATCCTGGATCACGACCAAAGTCCTCTCTAGTCCAGTATAGGAAAACCCACAAGCAGGACTTGAGTGCAATAGCAGCATCCCGCTTGAGTTCCCCAGCAAATGCTGAAAATAGTTACACTGCCTCTGATACTGGACGTGACATATAACCAACGTGACCGTAGCCATTGACAGCCTTCTCCTCCATGAATTTGAGAGCAAGGGAAGACAGAGACAGGCCTCTTGAGAGCACAGCCCCACAGCCACCACCAAAAAGCTCTTGTTCTGAACAGAAGCTGGTTTCAGCCCTAGAAAGATGGAGAGGAGAGACTTGGTGAGATGCCCATGTGCCCTGGCACTTCAAGAATGCCCTTTGCCTGCTTTCTTTAAAAGCAGACGCATTTGTGAATGTCTCTCCGGCATGTATCATCAGGAGATGAGCGCATTTCATTCGAGTGTTAGGCCCTAAAACTGTAGGTTTACAGCTGGCAGCCCATGAGCTGAATCTGGCCTTGAGGGAACTGGCACTGCAGTCGATATCTACGTGTGCTGTCGTAGAGAGTTTTTAAGACCACCCATTCTAATGAGCAGCTCCCTTCTTTCAGTGGGAACTATGCAGCTTGTGCCTACAGCTGGGCATTTGGCCTCAGTTCTCCATCTGCAAAATGGAAACAGTGATCTGCAGGTTGCCCATTAAAGGTGTTTAATTAAACCAAAATGGTAATCAGCCCCTTAGTTCTAATCCCAGGTATGTCATGATTATGGTTATGTGTTTGCCTTCTACTAGGTCCATCTAGCCCAGTATGGTTTGCTTCAGACTTGCTCCAGTTTTCCTTGTTTTTCCCCTCTTCCCTCCCAATCCATTTTCCATTTGTGTCATGTCTTTTAGATTGTAAGGCTGAAGCCAAGGACAGTTTTATTATTAATCTTTGTAAGCTGTTCCGGAAGCCTTTTTTTTTCTGACTGGAGAGTAGGCTAAAATAAACCTGGTGCCTTCCAGGTGTTTTAGCTTACAACTCCCATGATCCCCAGCTAGCACGGCCATTGCACTTAAATTTCATATGCCACCTTTTATTTTATTTATTTATTTATTACATTTATATCCCACCTTTTTTCTTCTTTAAGGAAACCGTCCTCTCCATTTTATCCTCACAACAACAACCCTGTGAGGTGGGTTGGGCTGAGAGTGTGTGACTGGCCCAAAGCCACCCAGTGAGCTTCCATGGCTGAGTGGGGACTAGAACCTGGATCTCCCAACTCCCAGTCCAACACTCTCGCCACTACACCACACTGGCTCTCCACCTTCGGAGGATTTCCCTAAAAGGTGCCTTATGAATCTTTCTAAATATGGTGTGAGGTGTACTCTTACAGACTGAAGATGATAGGCCTCTGAGCATGCACAAGTTGCTTTTCCCTCATCACACTTGCCACTATCCACAGCTGGGATTCAGAGGTAGCACCTCTGTTTTGTATTTCCAAGCAGGGTTCAGCTTCCATTTCAGTAGTGAGCCTATGTACACCGGTTGCTGGGGAACATGGGTGGGAGGGTGCTGTGGCACTCATGTCCTGCTTGTGGGTTCTTGGTCAACAGCTGGTTGGCCACTGTGTGGACAGAATGCTGGACCAGATGGACCCTGGATCTGATCCAAAATGACTCTTCTTACGTTCTTATGTTCTCTTCAAGCAGATTAAAACACTGAATATCAAGCTGAGAATTTCTACAATCCATAGGGAGGGAAAAGCACACAGCACATCCTCAGAAGCACTCTTGTTTCTTACTCTTCACATCAAGATTCCAAGCATAAGCCCCGGCTTAGACTTGGGACAAGTCTGTGAATAGTTTATGCTTATAATAAGATCAGAATTCTGTGCATATATAGCTCAGCTCATGCACCCAGAAAGGCCCAGATATTTTAAATGAAAATTAAAATATATTTTGCTTATTTTTCCTGATTGTTTTTTTTCCTTCTGCTAGCCATAGGAGAGCTTGATGTTACTGCCGGTTGGACCTGACATGGCTGCAGAAGAAGACCCCAGAATAAAGTGGTGGGGAAGGGGAGAGAGGTTGTCCTTGGAGAGAGCACAGAGGCACATTCTTCCCATGTTCTGGGAAGAACAAGTCTGCTGTGATTTGTCTAAATAAAGACTCCAAATCCACATATGAATTAAATCTGACGCGAGAGGCGAGAGGCATTTGCACTGGGCCCAGGTCTGATCAGTTATGTGAAAACAGAGAAGAAAATGTTTGGTCAAATTAGCGTAGAGTTTGTCCATTTCACAAGGAAACTTGACGAAAACCAGCAAACAGTTCTAAATCTGAGCTCCGGGGAAGCGGAGCAAAAATGGCGCCAGCCTGTTGGTGCTTCTTGCAGGGTGATGTCATCAGAGATTCTCCAGAGGATGGGCTGCACAGCTGAGTCTGTGGGGCCTTCTCACGAGTTGGCAAGAGGGTCCTTCGACAGTTGGCGGAAAACTCCACAGTTTTCTCACGCTGCTAATGTTTGACCTGGGAACGACAATCCTGTTAGACAAGAGATAGTGTGGTGTGGTGGTTAGAGCATTGGACTAGGACTGGGGAAATCCAGGTTCGAATCCCCATTTTGCCACACATCTTGGGCCAGTCACCATCTCTCAATCTAACCTACTTCGCAGGATTGTAAGGAAGGGAGAACCATGTACACTAGGGGTGTAGAAACCTTTTCAGTTCAGAGAAGCTCTCAGGGGTCTCATTACAATAGTGGGCAGGGCCAAAGGCAAGAGGGGAGGAGCCAAAAAAACCCTAAAAATTTAAGCTTATGGCTTTTACTGCAGTAACAAAGCCTTGGAAGAAGCATTTCAACCTGTAGAATGGGGAGAAAACTGCACAAAAGCCAGGAAACCACCAACCGATTTGTGGTTGGGGGAAAGAGAGTGAGGCCAGAGAAGGGGCTGTTACCTTCTAAGGAGCCCTGGAGGGCTAGATTGAAAGCCCCAGAAAGCCACAATTGGCTCCCGGGTCTGAGGTATAGCACCCTTGGTGTACACCTCCATGATCTCCTTTGAGAAAAAGCAGAGTATAAATAAATGAGTAGTGTTTTAGTATTATATAAACAGCATGTTTATCAGTGAACATGGTGCTTTAATCAGAGTTTCTCAAGCAAAATAATAATAATAATAATAATAATAATAATAATAATAAAAAGAGGAGGAGGAGGTCTCCTTTCACCAAAAGAACTTACAACCTCACTGTTGACAGAGGTGATAGAGAAGCTGACAAGCGAGACAAGGGGGTGCATAATCTTTGACAAATAGTAAGCAAAGGATGTGTTCATTGCCAGGACTGTAGATCTCTGAGCTTACTAATGGGAGAGAGAGGTATAAGTAGGATAAATACAATTGCATGTGGCTTTCCTACCCACGCAGCTGTCTGCACAGAGGAGGGAGGCCTGGGGGGGGGGGGAATTGGTGGGAGGGTGAAGGTAAGATCCAACAAGGCATTCCATCATGCCAAATGCATCTGTTTCCAGGCAGCAAAAACAAGCCAGTGTACTGCAGTACTTATCACCATCGTTGTTGAAGTGTGTAGTACTTCTCGGCCCCGGCTTAGTCTTCCCAGATCTTGGCTCTCTTCTGTGAATCTCTTGTCAGCTGGTGAAGCTGATGCTACTGACAAAATGGCATCATGGCCAAGTCTACAGTGTGTGTGTATGTTTTAAAGTTTGTGTGCGTTGGCGGGGGGGGGGGGTAAGAGAAAATAATAACCACTTTTTTATCTCTCTTCATTTTAGATCAGTCATGAAACACTTATAAAAATCCCAATCCTCCGGAGCCTTCACTACAGAGAGAAACAAGAAGGCAAGGATGTTGTCCTCAAAGATGAACAGCCAGAAGTTCCAGTTGCTGACAAGCCAGCAAGAGTAGCCAGGAAGAGTAGGCCAGAAAGTACTGAGTTGCAGGGTGAGACCAGCCTGACCCAAGCGAGCCCGGAGAATGAGTCTTCATCCAGCCAAGCAGACCTACCTGATGCACCTACCACTGTGTATGTGGGCAACATCGCTCAGGGTACCAGAGTGAGTGAGCTAAAGGATGCCCTCAGAGAGCACCATGCAGTTCCCACACAGCTCACCTGGCGTGGCGCACATCGCCAAGCGTTTCTCAGTTACGACAACAAATCCGCGGCTGACATTGCTGTTGTAGCTCTGCAAGGCTTAAGCCTCCGAGGTAGCCCCCTGCGAGTTGAACTGGCCAGGAACCAGTGCAGCAAAAGGGCACGCAGAACCCGCTAGGCAGAGGAAGGAACAGGACAGGCGAATGCAGCTCTCGGTGTGGGCATGGAGCGGAAGAGTGCAACCAAAGGCTTGTTGTCGATGTTGGAGACTGCCTGTTCAAGACAAGGATGGGGCATGCTTGAACTGTTCAACTGCCATGAGTGTTCCTGCAAAGGAATGGTAATTCTGTGAAGGCTGAGGCTCTAGGACAGATTTGCTGTCACTTACTCCAAGCTACATTACCCAGTGTCTTTGGGCTGGTGGAGGTGGGGGGTGGGGTCTGCATGGCAGGGTCATGTGGTAGTTTCTGCAGGTAGGGGATGCCATTTCTGAGTGCTTCCCCTCAAGTGGAAAGCTAGCACATCAAGAAGATGGTTCTAACTTGATTATTTTTCTACTTGCAGGGATGTGAGGGGGCATTTGGGGTGTTTCATTTTTTTTACATAGGCATTCAAAAATGTGACCCTTCACTACCACCACCTAAAGTGGAGCATGCCTTATACCATCTCATAACTCTTAACACCACATTCTACTGCACGTGCGTAAACCAGCCCTTGGTTGAAACCGCTTCACCTATACATTATAAACTTACCTTTAACTATGGGAAACCAGTTTACCACTTTGTGCAAGACCTGTTTGGCCATACGATGGCTTGGCAAACCAGAACCATGGGCAGCTCTTGAGTTATTTTGTTGTTGTTGTTGCCCTTATATCCTTTACTACATTTCAGTCTTTGCCAATGAATTCTGATTCTCAGTGTTTTGAGTCCAAGAAGGTTTTCTCTATAGGGAAGTGTTGTTGTGAAGAGTAAATTTGGAACATACATGCATACACAAATGCCTTTGGAAAATCAAGCCAATATATACTGAAATATATTGGCTTGATTCTGCAAATGCATTTGTCGAAACACCGCATTTGGGAAACAAAGAAATATATATTTCTTTGTTTCCTCTCCAAAACAAGATGGATTATAGCTGATCTTCTTTTGAAACAGAAGCACTTCTATGGATGATCTCAGGCAAAAAGTCAAAATAAGCACTGAAATGTTCTCTTACATTAAAAAAAAACCCACAAGAGCTGGAAATATTTTTTCGTAGCTCCAGGGTGTACTACTAAGTATATTTTAAGCACATTATTATGCCCCAAGAGAGGCAGGCCTTTCATAAAGCATTAAAGGAAACCTCCTCAAGGTTGTCGAGGGCTCTCTGTACAATATCCCATAGACTGTGCTGCCTTCTCCTGCTCCTTCTCCCCCTCCCGTTGTTTTTTCAAGGAAAGCAAAAGCTAGAAGCGATGACATTTGGTGCTCTCCAGATTGTTTGAAAGATGAGGGAGCAATGGGAAAATGCCCCTTCCCTTTCCTTTTGCTCAGGAGCCTGGGCTTCCATCTTCCAGAACTGAAACATACAGACATAATAGCAAAAACTGTGCTACTAGTTCCCTCCGCCCAAAGGGGCTCGTAGCCTAGCGATGTACAGATTTCATAAAATCTGTTCCATCTGCATTTCACAGACTGTCAGGTGTCTTTCGTTCCATCATCTGCTCATTGGTGGAATCAGATTTTTTCCGATTTCCTGAATTTGCGCAAATTCATAATAATGAAAATGTGCAAATCCTCCCCCCCCCAATGTGCCAATCCCTGACAAAATGCACAAATCCACCCAAACTGTGGATTTTCATGCTTTAGCCTATGGGGAATATACACATTTGGGGCTGGGGTGTATATGTGTGTATATGCAAGTGTGTGTGTGTGTGTGTGTGTGTATTTCTATGACTAAATTTGCATAACATTTTGGAAAGTTAAAAAAAAGTCTGCAAGTCCGTGGAATCCGTGCAACTTAGAAAAAGCTGGTCTACTGGGAAATCCATGGGTCGGATTCAAAGAAATCCAAACTCATTTGATTCCATTGTGGCTTTCTCTGACATCCCTATCATAGCCTATTCTTCTCCTGGAAAGATGCCTTCTCCTGAGTAAGACCAAGGGCCTATCTCGCTCACTCATTATTGTCTGCACCTGCCCTGCCCAACCTGGTGCCCTCCCAATGTTTTAGACTAGAACTCCCATCAGCTCCAGCCAGCATGGTCCATGGTCAGGGATAATGGGAGTTGTAGTCCACATATCTGGAGAGCACCAGGTTGGGGAAGGCTGGACTAAGGTTTTATTCACTGAGAATTTCCATTTAAAAAACAATTGGCCACAGACCACCATTGTGTCCTAGGACAAGCAGTGGCTCTCTCCCCCACCAAAAGATGGTGAGTGTGCCAATCGAAAGACAGCCAGAGTGTTAAGGGCTGATAAGAGATCATGGAGGAGAAGGCTATCACTGGCTACTAGTCCTGATGGCTCTAGGCTACCTCCAGTATCAGATGCAGTATGCCTATATACACCTGGGGAACATGGGTGGGAGGGTGCTGTTGCATTCATGTCCTGCTTGGGGTTTCCCATGGGCAGCTGGTTGGCCACCGTGTGAACAGAATGCTGGACTAGGGGTGTATGAAACCCCACTTACCTCCATCCGCTGGGGTCCGTGGGGGGGGGAGGTGATCTGTCCCTCCCCCCCGGAATCCTCCCTGGCCGCAGAGCTGCTGGCTGGGGCCAGCCACAGCAGGACTTCTGGCTGCAGCTGGGCTGCGGCCACAAATGGCGGCCGCTACGCCGGCCACCATTTGCGTCCCTGCCAAGCCATGATAGGCTATGTAAGTATCTAGGTAGCCTATCATGGCAAAAGACAGGGATGCAAATGGCATAGCGGCCGCCATTTGTGGCCCTGCCTTTTGCCATGATAGGCTACGTAGATACTTACGTAGCCTATCACAGCTTGGCAGGGACGCAAATGGCGGACGCTATGATGGCTGCCATTTGCGGCCGCAGCAGCCTGACAGCAGCCAGAAGACAACCCAGAGCCGCCACCGCCACCATAGATCCATTCCGGGGGGGATTTCAGGGGTTGGTGGGGAGTAGTGCGTTCCGCCACAGACTCCGGGGGGGGATGGATTCTAAAGAATCCAGCCTCACTGGAGTCCGTGGTGGAATTCTCCAACATCCCTATCCTGGACTAGATGGACCCTTGGTCTGATCCAGCAGGGGTCTTTTTATATTTTTAAGGGCTGAACTCATGTCATGTCATGCAGGTTGATGTGATCTCATCATCCCGAGGCAGGAAAACGGGTGTACAGGTCTTGTAAAAAGAAAAAAAGGAAAAGAAAAAAGAAGAGAAAAAAGAAAGAAAAGAGACTTTCCACTTTTTGGAGGAATATAGTGATCTCAAGGGGCAATTGCCTTCTTCGAAGAGTTCTGCAACTTTGGACTGCTTAGTTTACAGAAAGCGAAGTTTTCGTCTCCCAAAAGGAAACAATCACTCAGGCTGTTGATGTATGGGGTCATTCTTTGCTACCACATGTAAACAGGCACTGCAATTCCTATTGTACATCAACTCCTGGTTCCTTGCAAATCCCTGTGGGGGCATTATTATATCCTGGTCTTCCAGGTGTGGGCTTGAATTCTGATCATTAGATTCAAAAGCTTTTTGCAGAAATGAATTTTCCAATAAGCTAGGGGCTATTTTTGACATTTCAGCATTAATTTCCTATTCCAAACAGTGGTGGGACTTAAAATATTGAGAGTCAGGAAACCAAGGCAAATCTCCAGCAATCTTTTTTTTAACTCAATGAACTTTAATGTTATGATCTAGGAGCATATTATCTCTGTTTAGCTACAATTACCTCTCATCTCCAAGGTTTTGTGGGTGGGTGGGTGGAGGCTGGAGACATTTACAAATCTATCAACCCCATAGGTTAGGCAGGTATTATCTTTTTAAAATATTTTTAAAAAACATTACAGCTAGAATCCTACGCACACTTGCTTCCAAATAAACTTGTGCAGGTTCAGGATGTAAATTAAACAATTTTCTAGGGCCCTCTCTCTTCTTAGCCATCACCAATTCTACAGGTGTCCAGCAGGTGGCAGAATTGGTGCATCAAACATTATTCTAGGGAAAGTGGCTTTACCCATTTACCTTCAAAGATGTCTCCTTCCCAATACACTTTTATGCGTATTTTTTTCCCCTCTACTTCCTCCCACATTCCCCAGCTGGGGGGAAATTGTTTGGTTTGTTGGTTTGTGTTTATGATTTTTATATTTGATCATTTGTTTTGTTGCAAGCCACCTTGAGTACACTTCAGTGTAGGAAGATGAGATAGACATTATTTCAACCAACCAACCAACAAATAAAATTGACTACAAAGTTATAATGACTGAGAGTTTGCTTGTTTAAGTATTGAACAAATCTGGAAATGTTCAATGTTCCAAAAAGGTGATGCTGAAATAACAGTAATGTCACAATATAAGAAGAAACAACCATAGATTTGTTTATGGAACATGTATCAACATTCAGAACAAGTCGTCATTACCATCATCATCATAAAAATATAATACCGTAATAAGAAGAAAGAGAAACATATAGCTATTTATGGAATGTAAAAACATCCAGAGCAAGTAGTCATCTGATGATAATGATAATGGTTTTAATAACTTAACAACTTTGATCTCACCAAGTCCTCTCCACATATCTCTAGGGATGGTTGAGAATTTCATTCAGTTCATTTTTTTATTAGAACTTACCAAAATCTGCTAATTTCTGCATAAATCAGACAAAAAGAACTTAAGGGGGGTGTTACAAAAAAAAAAATGAATGTAGGAAAAACTGAAACTGACAGATTCGCACATCCCTAGCTCAGCTCCCACCTCTAGCTTAACTACCTCTGCACGCCAACTAACTAACTTTCTGATCATACTAACTGGTTTTCTCAACTGACACTAACTCCACCCATCATTCCATTCTGGCCTCTGCTGTCAATCATTCCTCCATTCATTCTTCTTTCACAGCTAAGTTAGGCTGTGTGTGTGTGTGTGAGAGAGAGAGAGAGAGAGAGAGACCCAAGGTCACCCATGGCTGAGTGAAAATTTGAACCTGGATTTCCCCAGTCCTAGGCTAGCACTCGTAATTCCAAGCTGCAGCTCTTGCTTGCTGTACAACAACGGTGTCCAACGTATCTTCATGGGGGGAGCAACATGACATCAGTGGGTGTGACCACTGAAAGGGGACCAATTTGATAGGTGCAACAGGAGCCTATGCAGAAAATGTAAGAACATAAGAAGAGCCCTGCTGGATCAGACCAAGGGTCCATCTAGTCCAGCATTCTGTGCACACAGTGGCTGACCAGCTGTCGACCAGGAACCCACAAGCAGGACACGAGCCCAACAGCACCCTCCCACCCATGTTCCCCAGCAACTGGTGTACATAGCTATACTGCCTCTGATACTGGAGGTAGCACATAGCCATCAGGACTAGTAGCCATTGATACCCTTCTCTGGGAATTTGTCTAACCCCTATTAAAGCCATCCAAATGGGTGGCCATCGCAAATTCCATAGTTTGACTATACACAGTGTGAAGAAGTCCTTCCTTTTATCTATTCTGAATCCCCCACCCATCAGCTTCATGGGATGACCCTGTTTGGTTCTAGTATTATGAGAGAGGGAGAAAAATGTCTCCTTCTCCACCTTCTCCACACCATGCATAATTCTGTAGACCTCTATCACGTCTCCCCTTACCCTCCTTTTTTCCAGGCTAAACAATCACATCTGTTTCAACCTTCCCTCATAGGGGAGATGCTCCAGCCCCTTGATCATTTTAGTTGCCCTTTTCTGCACTTTTCCCAGCTCTACAATATCTTTGTGTCGATGTGGTGACCAGAGCTGTACACAGTATTCTAAGTGTGGTCGCACATAGATTTGTATAAGGGCAGTATGGCATTGACTGTTTTATTCTCAGTTCCTTTCCTAATTATGCCTAATACGGAGTTTGCCTTTTTTACAGCAGCCGCACACTGGGCTGACAATTCCATCGAGCTGCCCACCACAACCCCAAGTCCTCTTTCTGCTCTGCTGCACTGAAATGAATGAGGACTCCCGATTGGGTGAGCAGGGGAATCCCCACTGTTATCTCCAGTCTCAGGTTGGAGATAACATGGGGGGTTCATCCAGGGGGCGAAGCTTGAAAGCCAAGCCCTACCCCCTGGAGGAACCCAAGAAGTCTCCACAGGCCATATTGGGAGTTCAGTGGGATGGGGGTTCTGCACCCCTGTTGTACGAAGTGGAAGAGGGCCAAGTTCACTCGTGCAACAGGAGGCTATGCTGAGCTGTCTCTGTGCATTGAAATGAATGGAGACTCCCATGTAAACATGAGAGCACGTCTTCTCCTGCACTCAGCTGAGAGCACTGCATGCCACTATGTTAGCTGCTGGGTGCTATGAAATGCCTTCATGAGCAAAGGAGTAAAATGTTCATGATTGTCAGATAGTCTGGGGTAGAGGCTATCCAGTTGGCAAATTCATGTGTAAAATAAATATCCAACCCTCCCATGCCAGTTTTTGCAAAAGAACAGGGTGACTGCTGTCATGTGCAGCTGAAACGGACTGTAAGCAGATACGCTCTGCCTGATTCCCAGAAGAGATGTGGATTCTTGTGGGGATAAGAATAGAGTTGGTGGGACAGAGCTGACTCAGGGGTTACAACGATTTCTTATACTCTTTGCATGGGCCATTCATTCCTTTGTCATGGGGCCTGGCCTTCAGTAGGGAAGCACGGTGTGGTCAATTCAAGGGATCGGCCCATTTTTAATCTTTGATTGATTAATGGCTACTAGCCATGATGGCTAAATGGAACCTCCGCAGTTGGAGGCAATATATCACTGAATGCCAGGTGCTGGTGGCCTTGGAGGCGGGTGGCTCCCATGTCAGTGGGGCACTAAATCTGCTCTGGGTTCCAGTCAGAACCAGTCAGAACTCTAAAAGAGCTTCACACCTTGTATGGCTTCTTTAGAGTTCTGACTGATTCTGACTGAAACCTGGAGAGGATTCACCACCCCGTTGACATTGGAGTCACCAGCCTCTACTGGCTGGCAGTCAACAGTGTGGGGGGGATGTCTTCAGGCCCCGATTGTGGACTTCCTAGTGACATCTTTTGATTGTCCACTGTGGAAAGCACCAAGCCAGGGGCACAGAACATCTTTCAGCCCAAGGGCTGAATCCCATTTCGGAGAGACTCTCAGGAGCCACTTTCCAGTGGCAGGATGCAGAGCCCCAATCCAGAACGTGGTCCCAATCCATATCTGGGGCCCACCCCAGTCCCCTGCCAAAAATCTCCCTATCTCCATATGCTATTTGCCCCCAAGTGGTGCTATTTGGAATAACTAGCCGGGGGGGGGGCAAATAAGAGGCCAGGGGGTGTGATTTTCAGAAACAAAAAACAAAAAACCCCACACATATTTCCAGGTATTGAATTTTTATTTATTTACTATACTTTTAAACTGCCCAATAACCAAAATCCTCTGGGCAATATAAAATGTTTGTTTCACAAACATTAAAGCAAAACAAAAATAAAAAACACATAATAAAACTAAGATCAAACCAGCAGTAAAGAATACAACCATATAAAATAGGACTATTGCCTGATTAGAGGAATCTTAGCTTATTAATCGTCTGAGTTTGATTGAATCTATCAATGAAATTTGCCTATGGATAAGATTAGTGCTGAATTGAGAAGCCAGCGTCTGCTATTACATGGTGAGCGCATGTGTCATAGCATGCAACGTATCCAACACGTAAGAGGCATTCCCTCTTATGCGTGAGCAAAGGAGAGATCCCTTTTCTAGGAATGTCTCATCTAAGATTTGACTAAATACAACAACAACAACAACAACAACAGCCTACCATTTGTTTAAAAGCCTGATTAATTGTGGCACCTTTTTGGCCAACCAAAAGTTTTGTTTTGAATTGATTAATCAATGAATTGACTCAACTTTGCAGCCCTAGTTATAAATAGAGTTGGTGCTGCCCTTGAACGCAGTTAGTCAGTTAGTCCAAAACAGGGCAGCTCAACTTTTAACTGAGACTGGCTGATACAGTCATATTATGCCTGATTCCCATCATGATATTATGCCTGATTTATGCTTTTAACTTCTGTTACTGTGCATTCTAAAAGTGTTAGTAAATAAATGAAGTTATGGAAGAAGTGTAAAACTGTTTGATTTATTCATTACATTTGCAGTCAGGGCCAGAAATATTGGAACAAGGATAACTGTTTTGGGAGTTGGCCTCTTGTACACCATCACATTGAAGTTGAAAGGAAACACACCCAGATGGGAGCGAAGTCAGGACTTTCAGCTGTAATTCAACGGCATGGACAAAAGTGAGGCACTAACCATTCAGGAGGCACAGCCAGTGGCATACACACACACACATCATTGGTGGCTCATAGGTAATGGAATGAATGGCTGACAAGCAGCTGCATGGCCAGGTGTGGCCTGTTTCCTGGGTACCCCATGACCAATCAAGCAAATAAAAGGCCTGGAGGTGGTTCTGAGTGTTTGCATTTGGTAGCTGTTCACTGGAACTCCCAACATGAGGTCCAAAGAGGTGTCCATGCGAGTGAAGGAGGCCATCATTAGGCTGAGGGAACAAAATAAACCCATCAGAGAGACAGCAAAAACAGTGGGAGTGGCCAACACAACAGTGTGGAACATTTGAAGGATATAACTTGTTCAAAAAGAACAGGAGGAACAGAAAGGGAGGTAGGATTGCACTGTATATGAAAAATACATATCTCTGCACAGAAATACAGGAGGATGAGCTTGGTAGCCCCATCGAGAGCATCTGGATCAAAATAAATGGAGCAAAGAATAAAAGGAACCTGGTGGTCAGAGTCTACTACCGGCCACCCAATCAAGGAGAACACAAGGATGAAACTTTTGAAAAGCAAATAGCCACGGTTTCAAGGACGCATGATGTAGTAGTAATGGGGGACTTCAATTTCCACAATATTTGTTGGGAGACAAAGCATGGCCCCTCCAGGAAATTCCTGACTTGTGTGGCAGATAACTTCCTCCTACAGAAAGTGGAGGAAGGAACTAGAGGATCAGCTATCCTTGACTTGATCAAGGATCAAGGAGGTCTTGATGCTCTGACTTGGATTCCTGCATTGAGCAGGGGGTTGGACTCGATGGCCTTGTAGGCCCCTTCCAACCCTACTATTCTATGATTCTATGATCCTAACCAACAAAGATGACTTAGTGGATAAAGTAGCAGTTACAGGAACTCTGGGGGAAAGCGACCATGCTGTACTTGACTTCGTGGTTCTAAGGGAAGCAAAAGCCGAGTGTGGTCAAACGTGTACCCTGGATTTTAGGAAAGCTGATTTTAATAAACTCAGAACAATGATCAGTAAGGTCCCATGGCAAGCGACTCTAATGAGAAAAGGAGTCCAAGATGGGTGGGAGCTTTTAAAAAAGGAAATTCTCAAGGCACAATTACAAACAATTGCAACAAGAAGGTGGAAGACAACAGAAGAAGCCAATGTGGCTTCACAAAAAGCTTAGGGATGACCTGAAAACAAAAAAGGACACATAGAGGAAGTGGAAAGAAGGCCAAGTAACAAAGGAAGAGTACAGGCAGATAGCACAGAATTGCAGGGATGGTGTCAGGAAGGCTAAAACTGAGAACGAGCTGAGGTTAGCGAGGGATGCTAAAAGCAACAAAAAGGCTTTCTTCAGCTACGTGCATAGTAAAAGACAGAGGAAAGAAATGGTTGTTCAGCTATTCAATAAGGATGGCAAAATGATAACAGATGACAAAGGAAAGGCAGAGGTGCTCCATTCCTACTTTGGCTCAGTCTTTTCCCAAAAGAGGGTCTATGACCCCCCTGGCAAAAGCGAAGTACAGGCTGAAGGGGCAGGATTGCAGCTTGAGATCAATAGACATATGGTCAAGGAACACCTAATTACTTTGAATGAGTACAAATCTCCAAGGCCAGATGAACTGCATCCTAGAGCAATAAAGGAACTGGCAGAAGAACTCTCAGAGCCACCGTCCATTATCTTTGAGCAATCATGGAGGATGGGTGAAGTGCCAGATGACTAGAGGAGGTCTAATGTTGTCCCCACCTTCAAAAAGGGTAAAAAGGAGGAAGCTGGGAACTACAGACCAGTCAGTCTGACATCAATCCCTGGGGAAATTCTGGAGCAGATGATAAAGCAATCCATCTGGAAGCACCTTGAAGACAATGCAGTGATTACTCAGAGCCAACATGGATTTGTCAAGAACAAATCCTGCCAGACAAATCTGATCTAATTTTTTATCAAGTAACCTCCCTTGTGGACTGTGGAAATGCTGTGGACATCATATACCTCGACTTCAGCAAAGCTGTCGACAAAGTGCCCCATGATATCCTGATGAGCAAACCAACTCAAAGTGGGCTAGATGAAACAACGACCCGGTTCATCCACAGTTGGCTACAGAATCGGACTCAAAGAGTGCTTATCAATGGGACCTTCTCAGACTGGGGAGAGGTAAGAAGCGGGGTACCGCAGTGCTCAGTCTTGGGCCCAGTGCTCTTCAACATTTGTATTAATGACTTGGAGGAGGAGGTGCAGGGAATGCTGATAAAATTTGCAGGTGACAAATTTTACAAGAAATTTTACAGTTACAAGATGGGGGATACGTGGCTCAACAACACTACAAGTGAGAAGGATCTTGGAATTGTTGTTGATCACAAGCTGAATATGAGCCAACAATGTGATGTGGCTGCAAAAAAGGCAAATGCTCTTTGGGGCTGCATTAATAGAAGCATAGCTTCCAAATCCCGGGAAGTACTAGTTCCCCTCTACTCAGCACTGGTTAGGCCTCATCTGGAGTACTGTGTCCTGTTCTGGGCACCACATTTTAAGAAGGATGCAGACAAACAGGAGAGGGTTTAGAGGAAGGCAACAAAGATGATCAGGGGACTCGAAACAAAGCCCTGTGAAGAGAGACTGAAGGAACTGGGCATGTTTCGCCTTGAGAAGAGAAGACTGAGGGGAGATATGATAGCGCCTTTCAAGTACTTGAAAGGTTGTCACAGAGAGGAAGGCCAGGATCTCTTCTCCATCATCCCAGAGTGCAGGACATGGAATAATGGGCTTAAGTTACAGGAAGCCAGATTCCTGCTGAATATCAGGAAAAACTTCCTGACTGTTAGAACAATATGACAATGGAACCAATTACCTAGGGAGGTGGTGGGCTCTCCCACACTGGAGGCATTCAAGACAAGGCTGGACAGCCATCTGTCAGGGGTGCTCTGTCTTGGATTCCTGCATTGAGCAGGGAGTTGGACTCGATGGCCTTGTAGGCCCCTTCCAACCCTACTATTCTATGATTCTATGATCCTGAAAAAGAAGGAATTAACTGGCAAGCTCAGCAACAGCAACAGGCCTGGAAGACCACGGAAGACAACTAAAGTGGATGGCCGCAGATTTCTGCTCATGGTGAAGAGGAACCCTTTCACAACATCTAGCCAGGTCAAGAACGCTCTTGCAGAGGTAGGCATGTCATTGTCAACATCTACAGTCAAGAGACGGCTTTATGAATGTAAATACAGAGGCTTCACAACAAGGTGCAAAGCACTGGTAATGCTCAGGAACAGAAAGGCCAGATTAGCCTTTGCCAGCAAACACCTAAAAAAGCCTGCCCAGTTCTGGAATAAGATTCTTTGGACTGATGAAACCAAGATTAACTTGTACCAGAATGATGGGAAGAGAAAAGTATGGAGAAGGAAAGGAACAGCTCATGATCCAAAGCATACCACATCATCTGTCAAACGTGGTGGAGGCAGTGTTATGGCATGGGCATGTATGGCTGCCAATGGAACCGGGTCACTGGTGTTTATTGATGACCTGACTGCTGATAAAAGCAGCAGAAGGAATTCTGAAGTGTATAGGGCTATACTTTCTGCTCAGATTCAGCCGAATGCTGCCAAACTGATAGGATGCCGCTTCATATTGCAGATGGATAATGACCCAAAACATACAGCAAAAGCTACCCAAGAGTTTCTCAAGGCAAAGAAGTGGGATGTTCTTCAATGGCCAAGTCAGTCACCTGATCTCAACCCAATAGAGCATGCTTCTCACTTCCTGAAGACAAGACTGAAGGCAGAAAGACCCACAAACAAGCAGCAGCTGAAGGCAGCTGCAGTAAAGGCCTGGCAAAGCATCTTGAGGGAGGAAACTCAGCATTTGGTCATGTCCGCGAGTTCCATACTTCAGGCAGTCATTGACAGTAAAGGATTTTCATCCAGGTATTAAAGGCGATCCTTAAGCTTGAAATGATGTTGGTTTGTTCCATTACTTATGAGCCACCAACGATGGGTGTGTGTGCATGCCACTGGCTGTACTTCCTGAATGGTTAGTGCCCCACTTTTGTCAAACCCCTTGAATTACAGCTGAAAGTCCTGACTTCGCTCCCATCTGGGTGTGTTTCCTTTCAACTTCAATGTGGTGGTGTACAGAGGCCAACTGCCAAAACAGTTATCCTTGTTCCAATATTTCTGGCCCTGACTGTATATCTCACCTATTCCTCCAAGAATCCCAAGGCAACATACATGAACCTCTTCCTCTCCATTTGATCTTCACAACAACCCTGTGAGGTAGGTTAGACTGAGAGTCAGTGACTGGCCCAAAGTCACCCAGTGATCTTCATGGCTGAGTGGGGACTTGAACCCAGGTCTCCTGAGTCCCAGTCCAACACTCTAACCACTACACCACACTGACACTGAAGTTATTCTGCTCAAGTTGAAGCTTGCCATTATTGGCTTTTATATGATCAGCAGGATAAATGGGCATGTTCTAATGAAAGGTGCACCTGTAGACCCCATTTATTTCAATGGGATAGACATAAGCAATAGGAATGCTTAACAATGCAATCCTATGCATGTCTACTCAGAAGTAAGTTCCACTGTGTTCAGTGGGACTTACTCCCAGGTATATGGATAGAATTCTGCAATTGTAGAATTGCACCCTAACACTTCCTTTGAAATCAGAAGGACGTAGGTGTTTTCATCGTGACAAGTAGCTCACTTCCTAAGAAAGTTCCTGAACAGTTACTCACAAGGCAAAAGTATCCATTCCAAAAGGTACTTTCCAAACTCTAAAATGTTGCCAGATTTTGAATTGGTATAAAAATGTCATTGTGTTCCTTGGCTGCGCTTTGAATTCTCTGCACCTTTCCCTGACACATTTAAGGAAGAGGGAATAGAAAGCTGGATGTTTTAGGGTTCAGTAGAAACAGAAGGTTATAAAAAGTGGGGGCCGAAGAACGGTTGTGAAGACCACATGAAGCAGAAACAGAATGTTAAGGCAGCTTTACTGCCATTTTCACTGGGGATTTTGAACTCCCCTGGTCTACAAACATGTACACTTCTGGTAGGATTGGTTGGTTCCAACCTAGGGCTTCTCTGGGATTTGATTGACAGGTCTTCTTTAGGGAAAGGGGGAGAAGGGTAATGAATATTTAACTTTTTTTAAAAAAAAATATCTCCACTACACATTAACCTGAGAAGGAGAAACATGTTTTCCCCTTTGCTTTTTTGTTATTACTATTTCAGTTTGGAGAATGGGGTGGTATTTTCTTTCCTTCTTTTTCAGCTTGATGAATGTGGATTTATTAAGAAGTAAAATCTACCATGCATGCACACACACACACTGGCAAAACAGGAATAAATGTATATTCTTTAATATTTATCAAACATTTTGGCTTCTGCCTTAGTCAGTGACAATTAATACAAGAGCTGGAAATAATCCTTGAAACAAGGGGAAACTTTTGGATTTATAGACTGGACACTTTGACTGCAAATGCCCTTAATTTGGAGGATAATACCACCTCCTGTACTTCTCCTTCCGTCTGGGAATGCCATCCACAGCACCAACACTCTATAACTGCCACCCTGGGGGGCTTATTTTCAGCTCTTGTGCTAACTGTCACTGAATAAGGCAAAAGCCAATGCATTTTATAAAAATTAAGGAATATATATTTATTCCAGTTTTGCCAATTGTTTTATTAAAAATATAGATTCTTGTTGTGTTTGGTCACATCCCTCAAGAATCCATCTCCTGGCTGATTGCAGCACCATTTTGTTAATTTGTCACACACACACACACACACACACACACACACAATGTGAAGAAATATCCAGATATGTACCACGCTTGATTTGCACACAGTGAGGCATTTGTGTCATTAATTGCTTCAGTTGAAGTTATTGATAATTTCGCTGTAAGCTGAGCGGAAAGGAATTACCCCTGGGCCCAGAATAATCAGGTTTGAAAAGAACCAGCTTCAGAAGAGGTAGATCTCCAGAGAGAGTGCAACTGTGGTGGGTCCAGAGAGCAGGAGGAAAAGGAGAAGGGAAATGTGTGTGTGTGGGGGGGGGATCTTGCAGATTTCATGCTAGTGAATTTCAGCTCAGACAGGGCTTGAATGGAAGGCAAAAAGACAAGAGCCACAATTTACCCAGATGTTATCCTGCACAAACTCCATGGCAATAAATATATAGGTGGGGGCAGGCAGTATTTACTACTAGGTCCAGAGATTTTATTGTTGGGATATATGACAGATGTAAAACTAGAGAGGAAAGAAATTCTTTTATTTTTGTAGGCCATCAGCATCTCTCTCTCTCTCTCTCTCGCTCTCTCTCTCTAATTGCAACATTTTGAATATATCAGCAGCTTTAAAAAAACGTCCAGGATTTTGGAACCATCAGCAGTTAATTTTTAATTGCTACTTTTGGAAACATCTCATGATGATGATGAATAATTAATAAATGGAAAACTGCAAATCTCATGCAATTAATGTATGCAATAAGGTTTGGAAAAAAGGAGCAGCAAATGCACTTGGTGAAAATTGGAGAATTATTATTATAGAAAATTACAATATTTTAAAGTATTTTAATGAACAAATTCTCCAGGCTTGGGACTATTTTAAGTCTAAAGAGAGTGCTTAAAGAAAAGCAAGCTAGAACAAGCAGTGTTCTTAAGTGTCTGTAGGAACACCATTGCTATTTTCCTTCCATCTGAGAAACTTTTGTCCCAATTTAACTTCTACTCTTTTCTCCTCTGCAAAATATTTTAAAGTTCAATCAGCTTAAGGCAATATTTGTAAAGACTCCCCGCCTCCTTCTCTCCCCCCCCCCGCCCCTTTCTGTGGTTTGAAAAGGGATTTAATATGGAGGAAGTTAGTTCTAATTCAGCATTTGGAGTTATTTCCTTCTTCCTCTAAGATGCAGGATTTTAAAATGCCAAAACAGAAATGTATTCACCACCACCCATTACTTAAACTGGAATTTATTTTAAAGAAATAAATGTGGAGTTATAGAATAGGCTTGTAGAAAACAGAGCAGAGGTGACTGAATGAATAGAGTCAACTTTTTTAGGGGGTGTAATCCATTGAGAAGCTCCCCTGTGTGTATCCCATTACATAAATAGGAGCATGGGTTGGACTGCAACTCCCATCAACTCCTGGCTAGGACTTGTAGTCTGACACATCTGGAAGGCACTAGGTTGTAGAAGTCTGCAGTACTAGGTTGCCAGTGATAAAGAGATTCAGTCATCCAGGACACAAAAGAATGGCTAGACTGTCCTTTTTCTTGTTTGTCTTATCTCGGGGGGGGGGGGGCGTTCTTTCTTTCTTCTTGGACAGGAAGGGGTATAAGAGAGGTGCCCAGTGTTCAATATAAATACAAATAAAAGAGAAAAGCAGAGCTGATCCCTGAAGCCTGCAAACAAAGATAGCTACAAGCAAACCCATTTGATTGCAAGTTAGCATAAGAGCAGATTCAGTATGGGTAAGGTTTACATCGAAAGAAGCCTGATGATGTATTCTATGATGCAAATCTGTTTCATTAAAAAATAGAACTCCAAAGGATAGTGAAAACAATGATCCTAAAGAGTGAGAGAAAGAGCTGGAAAATTTCTGGAAAAGATCAGGAGAAGTCACTTAACTATTAAGTAGGCTGAGCAGTTATTTCAAGGAGTAGAATCAGGGCAGGGGATTTTCCTGCCTCCAGCTTCCAGCTCAGTAGCCCAGTCTTATTTTATTTATTTATATAGGGATTTATATCTTGCCCTTCTAAGGCATACACATTACCTAGGGTGGCATACAATGACTAAAACCACAATTTCATAATAAACGAACTATATATAAAAACAAGTCATGCAAGATAAAAACACAGACACACACAGCAGATAAAAATAAAAATCCTCAGATAAAAATGTTATCCACCTGGTAAGGCAGAAGCCTTTCTGGGGCTGCATTCCAGTGGCGGGTGGGCCCAAAGGCAAAAATACCAGCGTGTTGTAGCTCACAGCTCTTCCTGCCAGTATTATGCCTTAGCAGAGGCGTTTCAACCTTTTAGAATGGGAAAAACTGCACAAAAGTTGGGAAAGTACTGAACAAGTGGTGGTTGGGGGGAGAGAGGGCAGCACTAGGGGAAGAGGGCAGGGTTGTCTGGGGAGCCCCAGGAAGGCCAGATGTGGCCCCGAGAAGATCAGATGTGGCCTCTGGGCCTGAAGTTCTGCACCCCTGATTTAGGGCTAATCTTCCATGTTTACTTCAGCTGGGTGGTCGTTTACCAGGTTGTATTCATGCTTTTAAATACACCGATTGTGTGACTTGACCTGATGGCATGTGTAGCTCCCATGCCAGCTTCTGTTGGGGATTTTGATGATGAACACTAGCATAGGAAACAGGCTCACAGTAACGAGAAACGTGGAGTGGGGCAAAGGGTCATTTGGAAGGGGCCATCATAGGACAAAACCAAATAACTCAAATCTAAACGCAAGTAGCCTAAGTAGCTGGCATTTATCTGATTTATGAAATATTAATATAATGGGTTGGATCCTGAGAGGGAGTGCAAGCCTAAGTATGTTTTTTTGGAAGTAAGTCCTGCTCCGTTCAGTGATGCTAAATCCCCTAAGGAACTAAGTATAGGATTGCACCCCTATGTTAGTTGGCCTTGGGTCTCATTAAAATCAATGGGACCAGTAGTCATGACTTCAGTCCCATTGGTGTCAGTGGGAGCAAAGGCAACTCACTTTGTTGGGATCTGACCAGAGGTGGCTCTATATCTGGGGCAAATGGAGAGATGGCCCTCTGCTTCTTCCCCACCCACTTGCGGCAGAGAAATCCCACCACAACAAGGTACATTTGCTCCAGTTCATGGCCCGCAGCTGCTGATTGCCATGCATGATCTTCTACTGCCCTCCTCTGACAATCTCAGTAGAATATTGTATATCTGCCCTGTCTTCTCTCCCACCAGCCCCAGCGACCATCAGCCACCACTGAATCCAACCAAATCAAATTAAAATGTCAATTTCTTAAAGTATATTGTCTGTTTCAAGCTTCTCAGGGGTTTTGCACACCTTGGACAGAATGCTGGACAGAAGAGTCACATTTAATATTGAGCAACTGCGTAGAATACAGTTTGGATGCTGGTGTTTTTCTAGGACTGGGGATAAACATCAAGAAGCTTCCTTTTAAAAACCTGAAGCTTCAGCAGGAAGGGCTGCAAGGAAAGGGCAGGGGCTCTCATGCCTCCCTCCCTGCCGTGGGTTCTAGTCTTGCCTGTAGCATACCCACATGATCACGGTGACCCAGGTGATTGGTGCTTTTTATATCCCTGCTAGACACAGGGCTGTGGTTTGGGGCAGCGACCATGCTATAAAAGGAATACGTAAACAGAGCCTGCATGTTATTAAAAACAAACAACAAAGAGGGGACACTTGCCAAATGGGTTCTTTGTGTCAAGTGTCGACGTGTCTAAGAGCCACTCGGACTTGGTCTGAATGTCACATGCCGCAGAATGAGGTGATGGAATTCTGAGCTTTACACTTGACATGGGCAATACCATTTCAGAATGTCCCCAAATAAATAAATATACATACATGCATATATACATACACACACACACATATTCCCTGCAAGCAAAAACAAAACAAAAACTCTACCACAGCGCAGATGCTGTATGAAACGTTTTTATATAGAGAAGCATTACAAAACTCAGTCCTCCCTCCTTCATCCTGAGGCAGTTCTGCCCATCCTATCACCTCTGAACCCTTACCATCTCCTTCTGCTGCATGCAGAGACCAGGCCCAGTCCAGGAATGAGGTGATAGGCTGAGACAGCCTGAAATTATGGATTGTGCCATTTGAGACTGCGAAAGGTGGCCACTGTATTTTTGAATGTCACGTTGAAAAATAATTTTAAAAAACAGACAACCCTGTGAATAGCAAACAAGGACTTCAGGATAAAAGAGTTTTCCATAGCTCTCTCTGTGATATGCTAGCTTTACTAGATGCAAGGAACTTCAACAATCTTCACCCCCAGACCACACTTTCTGCAGTCTAAAATGGTACAGTCCAGAATTCCACCACTTCCATCTATCATGACATGGTGCGTATCATAGAGAAAATAGGCTCAATGTTAGAGGCTGGTATGGTGGCTATGGAGAATAGGAGAAGAATGCTAAATGGAGCAACCTTCTCAAGTCCTCCAAGGATCCACTGGTCCCATAGTGGGAAACAACAAGAAAATTGTACATTTGGAATATTTCATGGCCATGATCCATGGGAAACATCCTGAGATGGTGATCTAGTTTTCTTTCACTTCGAATGTTATTCTCAACATGCCACTACACAGATTTCTATGCCACTACACAGATTTCTATGCCACACACTGGTTTATTTACGGTTTATACAATTTGTGAAGGCTGTGTACGAATACCATACATTTTTTATTATTATTTGCATTCCATTTCATTTAAAAGGACAAACGTACACAAAAATAAACCCTTCTGCCATAATTACACTTTTATACAGTGCAGAATGAAATTTAAGATAGGTGTGTTGCCCAAACTGTACAGTCAGGCCAAAAAAAAAGACAAAAGTGTCCTTCATTTATATTTATATTTTTATATATAATTATATATAAAACATAGGGAAAATTGCTTTGCCACACTGATGTTTGACATTTGCAATGGGTATTTAACACACACTCAAAGTCTCTATGGCAAATATTGCCAACACATTAACCATATTAATACTGATTGACCAAGGCTGCTGTTGTGTTTTATTAAAAAAAAAAAAGTTTGAATAAATAAAAGCGTGAGCCTTGTTAATCTTTTCCATTTTAACCTTTATTTCTCAAAGTGCTTTTCTTTGTAATTTTGTACTTAATATTTAAAATAGGTTTGGGCATGGTCAAAGGAGAAGTGGAGACACACTTATCAGGTCATAATACTGAGCATGCTGGTCCCATATCCTCAGTTCTATCATAGTCTTTTGTGTGTTAACACATCTCATTCCACTTTTCAAATTCCCACCATCCCGTAAAGGTATGGAAAAATTTGGAAACCCAGCACACAATTACAATTTGGGGAAGAAGATATGGCGAGAATGTCTCTGCATTCACTGGATTTTTTGGAGATTCCTCCATTGCCCTGAATCAGAAGTAAAATATACAATGAACTATGTGTATTTTATGCTCAGTCCCAAACATGAGAAGTTACA
This sequence comes from Heloderma suspectum, assembly GCF_057233095.1. NCBI lineage: Eukaryota > Metazoa > Chordata > Lepidosauria > Squamata > Helodermatidae > Heloderma > Heloderma suspectum. Next base: position 6,733,560 of record NC_139465.1, on the reverse strand, counting down.
ACTAGAAGCCAATTCCCATGGCTGAGTGAGGAACTCAGAGATAGGATGTCCATCTCATGAAACTAACCTCCGCCAACTGCTGTCCCATTAGGATTAGGGGAGTTGTTTTGTTCCTTCTGTGCATGGCAGATCCCTGTCCCTCAGATTTTAGAATCCATTTTTGTAAAGGATCATTTAAACTTGGAAAATTGCATGTTGGGATTTGGGGCAGAATGTATCTAAAAAGACATAGTTGATTTGAATCCCAGAGGAGGGTGCGGGGGGAGGAAAGCACCAAAAAAATGGCTCCTGGAAATGTTATTAGATCACAATTCAGGATGTATGGAGGCCCAAGATGAAGAAACAACAGAATACTTAGCATTTAGCCATGATGCTTTCCCAGCCAAAGGAACACACTATGCATTCATGCTCCTCTTCAATTTTTGCACAAGGCCAGAGTGTTCCTTTCTGCAGATGTCTTGAATAAGTATATACCTCATGAGCAACTATCAGTCTAGCTTCTGGGGAGGTCCTTTGGCTCCCAACGGGGCTTGTAGCAGGAAGTTCCATAGTCCTACATAGTTTTCACTTGGGTCATTGGGGACTGGCTGCCCCCACCCCCAAAGAACGTTTGGCTCCCCAGCCCTATTGTCACATCACACACGGTTTGATGTCTTGGTATGTAACTTGCTGGTGGTAGTAAGAGCCGCTGCCTCCTGAATGCATTGAAGATGACGCCATGGCATTGATGGAGAAGACAAATTCTTTCCGGTCACACATACTTGGAGACTGGGAATGGTACCGGATTCCTGAAAGAAAACCAGAGAGCAGATTCAAGCAGCTGCTGTGAGAGAGGACGAAATATTATGTCACCCTGGAGACTTTACTGGTTCAGCAGGCAACTGCTGGATTAGAAGAGCAGATCAAGAAGTTTGATTCTATCTGTTTGGGCATGAATAGAGATAATGGTTTCCTGTCTCACCATGGGTGCTAATTAATTTAGCAACATTAGGGTGGCTGGGTTATCCCCAGTTATTACCACTGTTGCAAATTGTCATTGTGCTTATTTTGTGGTGCTTATTAGTGGTGGTGATGGGGCAGGTATTTAAGCTTTAATGGCTACCCCTCTGGTGGTTAAATACAGCATCAGTTTTCATGAGTAACATGCCCAAAGAGACATAGCTCTCTTTGACAGAGACAGAGCACATGCTTTACATTAATGAGGTTCAACCCTTCCAGTGTAAAATGGACTTTGACCTGACATCCTTGAGAGCTAACATCAGGTAGAGACACCATCATCATCATATAATGAAATAGAATATATCTGTGCAAATTGTGATCCTCCAAGCTGAACGCAATGCAACAGACACATACTGTGACCAGCCAGGCTCTTCACAACCCTCTGAGGTTTTTTGTTCTTTTGTTTTTTCAGTCCCAGGGAGGGACCAAAAGCAGAAGATTTATGGAGCCACCAGTAGGCTACAATCAGTTGTGAACAGAGGACCCAAGTTATGTAGTCCTGAGCTACAAAAACCAGTTGTTTGCTTCACTATACAGGCAGATTACAATATGGCTGGGATCAGTGGATGCTGGTGGCTCCAGGTTTCAGTCAGAACCAGTCAGAACTCTAAATGACTAGTTCCTTTAGAGTTCTGACTGGTTCTGACCAAAACCTGGAGCAGATTTATCACCCCACTGACCTTGGAGCCACCAACCTCCACTGGCTGGGATCCACTTTAGGCATGCCCAAGGGATTTTTGTGTGTGGAATCATTGAATGATCATTTTCCTTAAACCAACCTTCCCCAGCCTGGTGCCTTCCAAATGTGTTAGACACTGCTGACTGGGGGATGATGGAAGTTGCCGTCCAACACATCTGGAGGGCATCAGGTTGGCTAAGTCTGCCTTAAACAACAGAAATTCATGCCATATCACAAACTCCTTTTTGTAAGAACAATTTTTTAAAAGCTTCTGTTGAAGAAACAAACAACAGATCCACAGACTGGTTGGGTGTGGGCAGAACTAGCTGCATGATTCACGTCTGGATCCTTACCTTATTATAGCTCATCTTATCTTCACCATGTTGACTAGTCCAAGCTCTCCCTTGGGGATGGGGAGTTCTGTGCTGCACCCACATGCCCCCCTAGATCAGCCTTCCCCAACCCAGTCTCCTCCAGCTGTGTTGGATTACAACTTCCATCATCCCCAGCCAGCAAGGTGATTCTGGCTGGAGATAGTGGGATTTGTAATCTAACACATCTGGAGGACACCAAGTTGGGGAAGGCTGCCCTAGATTCTGCCAGGCCCAGTTAGGTGACGTTATTGAGCTGGACGGACGCTGCAGTTCTTAGGGAGAGGAAATTCCCACTTGATTGGAATAGGAATTTTGCCCAAATGCGAATTGCAGGATGGGATGGGACAGTCTGTTTCCTGGCTGGCCAAGGAAGGAGAAGGGTTCTATTTTTTTCTTTTTCTTTTTTGTACTAGTGTGCATAGGTTTGGCTTTCTTGATAAATTGGGGCTTCATTCATGCCAGTGGGAAAACAAGCCCTGCATTTTTATTATTTAAAGGGTTAAAATAATGCTATGCCTACTTCTGCACCCTAAGGAAGACTTAAAGTGAACATAAACAGAACTTTTAAAATGTTGGACCACAAACAGGCATTTTATTAAATGCAGGTATCAACCTTTTTCTCAGGACAAGATACTCTCCCTTGCATGGCTGATACTGCAAAATCACTGCATGCTTTAGGAATGGATATGTGGCACAGTTATCTGCAGATGCCCATATGTTGACACACCTGTTGCAGATACTTATTTAAAAGAAAAAGTGAACCAGTCTGGAACACTGGTTTCTAAATAACACATTTTCCTAGAAGACCTCCTCAAACCTTAACAGATTATTCATAAACTAACAAAGGGTCTTGTGGCAACTTTAAAGACTAACCAATTTATTCTGGCACAAGCTTTCGTGGACACTATCCACTTCATCAGATGCATAAAATGTGTCCATGAAAGCTTATGTCAGGATAAATTAGTTAATCTTTAAGGTGCCATAAGATGCTTTGGTGTTTTTGCTGCAACCGACTTACTTGGCTTACCCCTCTGGAAATTATTCATACTGTGGCTGCAATCCTATGCCCATTTATCTGGGAGTAAAACTCATTGAACTAAGCCCGACTTACTTACTACCAAGACCTGTATAAGACTGCACTGTTAATGGCTTACACTTTTCGATCAACAGAATTAGTATTCCTCTCCCATTCAGAATGTTGACTCCTTCCAGATTTTAACATAACAGCACTTACAGGTCTGTACTCTATCAATTCATAGTGCAGTAAATTGATACTGAAAAACACTGTAGCTAGACTTGGCAATGGAGTAAATTATATTAAACCATATTTTTAAATTTTCACGTTTAGGCCTACACACACACACACACACACACACACACGTGCATTTGTGTATGAGTTCTTTTCTTTTTTCAGTGAGATTTGACAGCATAAACCCATGGCAGATATATGGCTCTTGCATTTTTCTAGTTGTTTTTCATATTCCTCTCATGGCAGTGTTTTTATTTTGTTTTGTTTTGTTTTGTTTTGTTAATGGATTCTCCAGTTTCCAAATGTATTTTACAGAAGTCAAAATGATATATATAGCTGCCTTTCCAAAATTTCATACATCTCTCATATACTCAAAGTGTATTTTTAAAAACAAAATCCCAGTTCTGTCTACCCTCTTTTAAAAAGAGGAAGAGACAATACATTGTTAAAATGGCGGAAAGGTTAAGAAGTATTAGGATGGTTTGTTTTTACATTTTGAAAGTGAAGTGGTTGTGATCACTGGCTGGACCCCCTCCCTCCCAGTTTGCAACTCCTCCTGATTTTGATTTTTTTTCTCCGTGCACCTCTGTGTATGCCTTCCTTCATTTGTTTTGTATTCTTGTCTCCTCTTAACTGTATTTGATGAACCTAGCTGAAGGCTTGTCAGATCAACACTTAAGCCAAAGCCACCGTCTGGAATCAGAGTGGGGCCAGCGGTTTCTTTGAGGGTGCAGTTAGGAAATTTATTTTAGACCCTAGACTTAATGATCTCCCCCACTCCCTCCATCTTTAGATGGTAATATGTGTTACTTCACTTATTGAAAAATGCCGCTACCCAGCCCTGCTGAGTTTGGGGACTGTCCTGCTCCTCTTGCTGAGTGGGTGCTCTGGACTTCTGCCCCCAAATCCTGTCCTGACAGCATCACTGGGTTTGTTTCACACCTCTATGTTTCCATATGATCATTTCTCTCTGCCTGGTGTTCCAACTTCTAAATCTCTTTACATACACACAAATACCACCACCACCACCAAAACAACAACAACCACTTTCTAGTAGAAGTAACACCGCAGGAGTCCACCCTCATAAAGGCCACAAAGATGAGGAATTCTTTAATGTTCATCTCTGCTCTTTCTCTAACGACTTCTAAACATCAGATCAGATTAATCCTTTTATAAATCACAATCCTTTTCCCAATGATGATGATGGTTTTATCATCATTATTTTAGAACAATCCTTTTCTTGTCTCTGTACACTTCTGCAGTTTTGTTTGTTTTGTTTTTAATGAATGCCTTTTGTTTGCTGTTTCTTTTCCGTTACCAGCTGGGAAAAGAAAATTCAAATTAACTGACTTTTCGACTCTAGGCCCTTTTCCTATACAAAAGAGAGACCTTGCCAATTTCACGTTGGAAGCACTGGTCAGTTTCAAAGACTCCTTCCCTCCTGGGAGTAAAATCGTATTAAGTAGCATTTTGGGCCCCCTCTTATCACCCCACCACCACCACCCTCCACCCCAGTGAGAAAGCCCTCAACTCAACTGTCTTTCAAAATCGAAACTACTATCTGAGGTTCTATTTGCTCTTTTAACCTCCAGCCATCACCTACGCAGTGACGACGGTGCCTCGCCGCAACTGAATGGAAAAGTAGTCGGCTTACACTAAAGTAAGCAATGCAGAAAATAGAGGGAGTTGTGTGTGTGTGTGGTGGTGGTGGTGGTGGGTGTTGAATTCGAGATCAGGCAGACCAAATTTTAAGAAAGCCAATTAAAGCCCGCCTTACCTAAGTTGGTTGAAGCAAAGAAATATGTTTTGTCTACAGATGAGAGTTCAAAAGGGCAACTGAAATTATGCAGTCCATAAAATATTGGTGCAGAACTGATTCCTTTGCATAAACCTGTCCTGGGAGGTTTATAGTTTATAAAGCTCTTTTATGAGGGAAGACGACAGCATCGAAGGAGCAAGAGCTGAGAGACAGAGAAGGATATATATTGTTGTTGCTGCTGCTGCTATTTATTCACAATCCTGCCAAAGAAAGCATTGTTATAGTTCCACTCATTTCTTTGCGAAATATTATTGAGTAGGTACTTATATCAATGGGACTGATTTTGGCTATATCGTGCCTACTACTATGAATATCAGAAATGGCTGCAAACATACTGTGCGTAATTTTGGTTGGGTAGAACCAATTATTATCAGAAGAGTTTTTTTATTAGAATTACTATTTCTACTACTGATGTCCCTTTTGCCTCAAGGGGGTAACCGTCCCGTAGCAAGTATAACAAAGAGACCTGTGGAACCTTAAAGGCTAACCAATTGTGTGTGGCATAAGCTTTCGTGGGTTAAAGTCTACACAATCAAATCAAAAGTTTATGCAACAAAAAAGTGATAACATTTCAGGTGCCCCAACACTCGTTATTGTTCTTAAATTTTTCCTTCTTTTTTTAAACCCAGACGGGGGGGGAGGGGGGATAAATCAAACCATCTTTTCCCATCTTCAGATCAAGATTCTCCTACACATTAAGAATTGCTTAACTATAACGTATGTTAATACAACGGATGGAAACACCACATACAACTATGAAAAAGTGTTATGCAGGGCTCGGAGTAGGACCTAAACACTATTCTGCGATCTTTCTTGACTGCTGTGTGACCTTAAAAAAATAATGTAGAACTTTAGCCCTATTTCTAAAGTGACTGGGGTTGTTGGTTCAAAATCTGCTTCTTCTTTACGGTATAAAATGGGGTCACGTTTATGAGGTAACTGGAGCGAGGAAATAAAAGTGACGTAATGGCTTATCAATGACATACACCATAGCATTCCGGGCCCCGTAGGTTTTGCGAGGGGTCCAGAGGGTTGTGTACATATATCAACTGAAGAATATATATGTGGGTATATTAGGGCATCTTGTATAGATGAATCTACGTAATTTTAGGCTACACTATTTTTAAAACCAATGGAAGTTTCCTACTGATTTCAGGATTACATCTGTAGAGTGTATCTGTTAAATCTGTATAAAATAAATGTATTTTTTAAAAAATAAATCCATAATAGGTGTTTTATGGATTATACTGGCATTCAAACTATCATAGGGTCTCTAGGTCTTCCACGTAATATTACGTAGGGCTTGTAGGTAATCGAGTTGGCAAAACCAACGTAATATTATCGGCAATTCAATAGGTAACAGTATACGTAATAGTATTGGTATTTGATAGGACTGAAACAGATTTGATTAATCCTAAATCCCTCCCCACCATCCGTGTGTAGCCCTCTCTTTTTTTCTTTCGACAATTACGTGGGATAGAAAAGCGGGGCGGACTGGGGGGAGTTACATCACCACCACGAACTTCAAGACCAGCCACACCGGACAAAAAAGAGATTCCCATCATATTTATGTACATTAGTGCAAATTCCATCAACTTCTTCCAACCTTCGGAATACCTGACCTGTATTTCTGGGTGCTCAAATACCATGACTGCCATCCTCAATTCTGTTTCTTTCTTTAGATCACGGACAAAACTATTACAGGTGGGTCTCAAGCAAAAATCGGGGTGGCGGGGTGGTACATAAAAACCTGCTCGCCCTTTGTCCATCCATAAATCAATCCACAGTCTGGTTCGCTCCCTTCCTCCCATGCCAACTGACTTCTGATCTCCTATGGCCCATCTTTCTTGCCTTTCAGTCCTTTAGTCCCCTGTTACTTACCCTTCACCCTGTCCAGTCCCTCTATGATCCCATACAAAATACACTTTCCCTTTCCTCTCTATCCCAATAGCCGTGGCGTGGGACAGATTCTTCTACCTCGTTCCTAAAGTGTAGCGTCCGTCCGTCCGTCCCCCATAGCAGAGGAACAGGCTCCTGGAGTCCCTGATCCTCTGGGTTTATGTGGGGCTGCCTGGGAGTGGGGTTCGCTCCTCCTCGAGATCCCCTCTTTTCTACGAGTTTCTATACACCCAGAGTCACACACTCAGGATTCCACGCAGTGCCTATGGGCGTGAGGCGTGGCGAAGGAAGAGCTCGAATGCCGCTTTAATGAATGCCGGTATAAAACGAAGGGGGAAGAGGGGCAGTTATTTCGAGTTAACTCCCACGGTCAAATGATCTGGTTCTGGCGGTAGACAGTACAACCGAAGTGTCCGGCGCAAAAATGGGTTACAACTGTAGTTTAGACCCTTTCCTAGTATTCCTTGGCGCGCCATGCCCGACAAACAGGCGTCTGCTCAGGACCACCCGCTTATAAATTTGGACACACACACACACACACACACACACACACCCCAAATTCCCCAACAGTCCCACCTTAACCTTTGTCGCCTCCGGTCCGCCCTATTCTCCCGGCTACACAAGCGCCCTTCGTGGCTCCGCGCCCAGAGCTTTGCAAGTTCTGGATCCGCTGCTTCTCTGCTGCTCGTGCGGGCCCGATCCCTCCTCCCTCCCTCGCGATCTCCCTCGGATCTCCGAGATCCCTGCGTCTCCGAGAGAGCCTGCTCCGCTGGCCTGGCCGCCCTCGCCCGCCGCCGGCCCGGCCCGGCCCGCTCGCTCTTACCTTGCAGTTCCGCCGGGTTGTGGGCGTTCTGGTGCAGATACGGCTGCTCCAACGAGTGCGTGGACAGGCCGGACGACAGCGGGTTGCCGCCCGGGTTGCAAGGCGACAGGGGCTGCTGCTTGATGTAGGACGCGCCGCCGTTCAAGCCCGGCGCGGCCGAGGGCGCCCACGCCGTCGGGGCCGTGCTGGGGTAGACCGAGTGGGGCTCCATCACCCCGCCGCCGGGCAGCAGGGGCGAGGCGGGCACGGAGCCGTCGTGCTGCCCGTAGTCCGCTCCGGCCGAGCCGCCGCCGGCTCCCCCGCCGCAGCTGCCCATGTAGCCGTGGTGCCCTCCGTTGGACGGCAAGTGGGGCACGGAGTGGCCCGCCAGCCCCATGCCGTCCACGTTCATCATGCCCAAGGCGCCGCCGTCTAAGGGCAGGCTGCTGGGCGGGCAGGAGGGCCCCTGGAAGCCGTAGCTGTCGGGGAGGTGGTTGAAATTCAGGTTCATCATGCTGTACATGGGCTTGAGGGCCTGGCATTTCCGCCTGAAGCCGCGGGGCCGCCGTCGGAAGGAGCCTTCCTCGAACATGAACTCGCTGGCTGGGTCGATGGTCCAGTAGTGGCCCTTGCCGGGCCGGCCCAGGCCTTTGGGCAGCTTGATGAAGCACTCGTTGAGCGAGAGGTTGTGGCGCACCGAGTTCTTCCAGCCCTGGTAGGAGCCGCGGAAGAAGGGGAAGCGGCTCTGCAGGAACTGGTAGATCTCGCTCAGCGTCAGGCGCTTCGAGGGCGAGCTCTGGATCGCCATGACGATCAGGGCGATGTAGGAGTACGGCGGCTTCTCCGGTCGTCGGATCCCCGCGTTGGTCTTCTTGGCTTTGGCGGCGCCGCCGCCGCCGCCGCCTCCGCTGCTGCTGCTGCTGCTGCTGGGGGTCGAGGAGGTGGTGGATGACGCCGATTCCATGGCTGCCCCGAGCTGCTGCGGCGGCTTGTCGGACGCTGCAGACATCGGGAGAGTCCCGGCCTCGGCAAAAGGCGGCGGCGGCGGCGGCGGCGGCGGAGGAGGAGGAGGAGGGGGTCGAGAGGAAGGAGCGCGCAGCAGCCCTGCGGTCATCGACGGCTCCCGTTCGCCGCCGCCGCCGCCGCCGCCCCCACCACCCCACCCCCTCCCCAAAGGACAGGCTCCCGGGGTGGACCGGAGGGGGCCGAACTTCCCCCACCACCCCGCCAACCTCTTTCTCTCCTCCTCTCCCCCCACCCTCCGCAAGAGTTCGGCGAAGGAGCGTCAACCCGGAATGAAGAAGAAAAACGCCCAGCGAAGCGCTGCGCCGCTTCTCTCTTTCTCTGTCTCTTTTCGCTCCCAAGGGCGGCCTGGAAGCGGCTCCGGGTGGATCCTACCCCCGACTGACTTCGGAAAAGCCCAAAGCGGGGCAGGAGGGGAGGCAGTTGCCCTCCGCTCTTGACAGTCCCGACTCCAGAGTAAAGCCCCCTGCTTGTAAAAGGAACGCTTCAGATCCCACCCCCCTTGTCCCTACGATCCAAGCAAGCGGAGCGACCGCCCCCCACCCTTACATCCAGTTATCCAGGAGAACAAGAGGGGCGCCCAGCTAATCCGTCCTTCTTGTTTTACTTTCAGTCTTCTTCCTCCTTCCTTCTCGTCGCCCTTCCCCCCCGCCCGTTTCTCAGGCTTCGCGGGAGGATCAGGCCTTCTCTGCCCCCCCGCCACCTTGCCCGGTGTTTTCTCCCAGCCCACCGAGCTCCTACAAGCGAGGAGTGCGCCTTCTGCTTCCCAGCCCGGTGGGTCGTAGCTCTGCCCGCAACCGGAGCGGTTGCCTTTAACTTTATCTCAAGTCGGCGAGCGCCTGGCGGCTCTTGACAGCGCGACGTAAGAGGCAAGAAGAGGCCCCGCCTCCCCCCGCGCTGCCCCCCCTCCTGCTTCACCCCCCCCCCCCCGCCGCATCTCAGCTCAACATTGGTGGGCGCTGAAAGGGACTCCTATACTCCAACACCAAACGGAGTGTCACCCCACCCCCTCCCCAGTCTGGCCAGATGGAGAAGAAGGATCCCCCCTCCCCAAGCCCGACCCCATAGAAGCACTTCACACAAACATACACGCACACACGTGTTCAGCCCCCTTCCGCCTACCATTCGGGGTCACACACACCCTTCACCCTAAATCTATAATATAGAAACTTATTTGGAGTTTTGTGTGTGTGTGTGCGCGTGTGTTTACCCCCTTTTTTTGCCTGTGGATCGCGGTAGAACTTTATTCCCACGGAATGTGTCGCATTTTAGGCCGCGATCCGGCGACCCTTTGGAAATTCTCCGTTGGACTTACTCCCCCGAGTAAACATGGGCTTGACTGATGTAAACACACCAGATTCTATCCTCCCCGGCACTGAAGCGCGTCTTATTTAAATCTATGAAGTTTTGCCGGTAAATCTGCACTTCTAGTCTCTGGGTATTAAGTATTCCGGCTTAAGCAGTTAATAAATCGCCACCCAATCCTCTCTCTCTCCCTCTCTCTCTCTCTCTCTCTCTCTCTCTCTCTCTGAGATATATAAACAAACATACGCACACATCCCAATCCTTAACTCTTCTAGGCGGTCGGGGGGGGGAGACTTTTCCATCCAAAGCATCTGTATCCAGAGACAACTTTGGCTTGTCCATTTTCAAACGTGTTGAAAGACCACACTTATATCTTAACCTTCTCCAACTACCCACACACCCCTGGCACTTTTCGCTCTCCCTTTCATCTCTTTGCTCTGCAATTACTATGCAAAACCCGCTGGGGAAACTCGTGAGAAAACCATCTTCCCCATGGGCATCATTTTGTAAAGGAGCAAAAAGAAGGAAGGAAGACAGAACGAAGGCAGAGATAGAAAGTGTGTGTGTGTGTGTGTGTGTGTCCATACATGCATACGCAAATTCGTGGAACTACAGAAAGAATAAATACGTCCATTTCTCCCAGCGATACGTTTGTTACAAACTGACCATTTAATTGAATGCATTGCCAAAAAAAAAAAAAAAAAAGCGGAGCAGTTTTGTTTATACACAAACGGGACACACACACATACACACACACACACGGACACACCAAAATTAAAGCGATCCCCGGACCTCCCTCCCTAAACAACCAGGGAATCTCTCTTTAAAGGCGGTAGGTTTGGAAGTCACCCACTTTAAAAAATCAAGGTTCTGATTTCTTTGCGAGATAGACACAGACAAGGGGCAGGATGTTTATACAGCGCAACGTAAACATGTTCCCGGGCCTTCTTTAATAAAATGAAAACCTCCGGGAGTTTCTTCCAGTGTCCCATAGCTTATATTGCTGATTGTTTAGGACTTTCTCCCCCCATTTTTCCCCCATCCCTATCTCAAACATTTTTTGTTCTGTAACTAAAAAATAATCTACTGAACTTGCTGGTTATTATTTGATTTTCTACAGCAATGGGATGCTACACGCACACGCATACACACGTGTTTGCTAAAGGCCACACGAACACACCCAGTCTTCCCCCCACAAAGAGGAGTGGATGGCCAAAACAAAGGGGTTTTTTTAATTCCCCCTCCCTTCCTCCCGTCTTTTTATTTTATTTTTATGTTTAAACTCTCGGGAGAAACTTTCCGCTTTTCAGCTTGTCACTCACTCATCAAGGTAAGTCACTTCCAGATTTTGTCACCCTCTTTCCAGGCGCGCGTGGTAAATTTAGCACAATTAAGTTGTTAAAGGGGTCTAAGTGTGTACAAGATGGGAGGAGGGGAAAGAGTTTAACTTTCGCACTTAATCGCTAGCGGGGGAGGGGGGCGGAGAGAAGAAAGATCTACAGATCTGCTGCCTTTTGGGGTTTTCTTTATTTTCAAAATGGTCCAGGCCTAGGAGTCTAAAAGGAAGAAACAAACGACAGCAAAACCACCTTATGATCCTTCTCAGAAAGAATCTTAAAAGGGGGGGGGGGGATGCATTTCGCCTCCTTCTCTTGCCCTACCGCCCTTTTAAATTATTTTTTAAATTCCTCTCATTTAATACCTTTTAAAAGAAAATTTAAGATTCCAATCTGCTTTCTGTGATCGGCGAATTACAAGCAGACGCTAGCAGTCTATGGGGCGCCTCACACTTCTATGAGAACAACAAGACCAATTTCACTACAGAAACCGTCCCCACCCCGTCTTCTCCCCCCCCCCTCTCCTTTCTCCCATTCCACCCCTGATAAAAGAAGAGGTGGGGCAGCTAGAGTGTGTGTTGGGGGGGGGGGAGCGTAGAAAAATTTTCAGCATTCGCAATTGCAATAGAAAATATGTGGACATGCAGATATGTCTCTGCGATGCGGGGGGGGGGAGATGGAATGGTCAACTGATACTCGCGCGCGCGAGCACACACACACACACCCCTCTTTGCAATTGAAGAAAAACAGAATGTGTGTTTTGCAATTGCAAGGGCACGATCCACCAGGACGTTTCCCTTGAAATGAATGGAGGAGAGAGATGGAGACTTATACAGGACAGTAATTTGTCACCCCCACCCCACCAACACACTCACACACACATTAATGCTGCCTGGCATTATCATTTCTGGTGTAGTCCCCAAACCGAGGAAAGGCTGGGCAATTCCCTTTCCAGATTCTTAGCAAAGGATCTGGGGCTTGAAGGCTGCAATCTTAGACACGCTTAGAAAGGACTAAGCCCCTCTTGGCTTCCAGAGGACTGACTTCCGAGTAGACACCTTTAAGACTGCGATGTAAGAAGTGGATTGTTGGGGACCCGATATGATAAGAGAGGGTTCGACTAAGATTGTCACCTCCGGCTGACCCCCCTCCCCACATCACCCCCAGAAAACACACACACACCGAGGTATGCTTAGTGCACCGACGTATCCTTACTACGCAAACACTAAGGCAAAGCAAGCTACCCTTACTGCGCAAATAAAGACAGAACGATTAAAGAATCACGACATAGACGAACTCAAAGACGAAACACTGGTAAGTCATTGCTGCAAACATTGGTTTGGAGGCCAGCAGCTTATACTTAACTGCTTTGTGGATTCAGGCCAGAGGTGCGTGCGCTCTTGTGCTTTTCTCGGAAAATTTCACTGTAGGACAGTGAAAGAAAGGAATTTTGCTTTAGACTGGGACATTAATCCACACAGGGAGACATTTTCTCCATTATCTTAGAGACTTCTGGACTAAACCAGTTTGTTTAAAAAAAAAAAGCCAGGGGGAGAAAAGGTAATTTGTTATGCAATGCTACGCAGTTTTGCCTGGGTTCGACACGCTTCCGAATAAACTGGTATAGAAGTGCGTGGTTAGGATTGCAAGCGTCTCGGGGCAGAGGCCTGCGAGCATTCTCTGGCTTTTGTTTTATGCTTATGTAAAACGCCATGTAAGGTGAAGGAATTAACGGGCGGGTGTGTGTGTTACGCAATGATATAATAATGAATAGTTATTTTAAAACCAGCAGGAATCACCATGTGAACGAAGCCATGCCATCTGGAGACTTCTTTTCCTTAGAAATAATGGGGGGGGGGGGCTTTGCCTTTTGATAGCCTAGAAGTCGTTTACCTCTTGCCCAACACAACCATGAGTTGTATACTTACAGGGGGGTCCAGGAGGCGGCGTCTTCTTCAGTCTCTGAAAGGTTACACTCCTAAATGTACTGGCGACTCGGAATTAAGTTCCACGGAAATCGACGGGTCTCTCCCCGACCCCACGGCCCCAAGTGCCTAGGAAAACCGGGATCTTGGCTCCCCAGAAACGATGCGTTCTCAGCCTCAGCCCGATCCTGAGCACATGTACACGGGAGTAAATCCTGGCTTTCTGAGCCACCTCTTAGAAAGGGTCAAAGGGAACTTTTACTTGGAGGTAAATCGTGCTCATATTTCCAGTGGTAGCTTTCGTCATACAGCTTAGACTCTGTACGGATCTGAGCCTTCCTAACGGCCGCCAGGTTGGAGAATAAAATAAATATTGGAAATCTAACCGCATTTATTTGCAGAAAGTCCACAGATAATCAATGGGGCTTACTTCGAAGTAAAAAGAAAAAGAAAAAAATGTTTAAGGCTCAGGTTTAGGGCGCCAGTGATGCGATCTTTCCTTACCCTGCGTCCTAAGTTGCAAATAAGGGCTCATCGAACCCGTTGTACTTTCCATGTGGGTGTGGACACGATCCAGCCAGGGCTGAGCACTTTTAAGATCCGTTCCATTCAATGGGTGAGTTAAAACGTGTGCTTCGTTAAGGTAGTAGTCCTAGGCACACTTACCTGAGAACAAGTCCTACTGAACTCAACGGGGCTTACTTGTGAATAAGGCTTGTATAGGATTGCAGTCTCTCCCATTGAAATTAATGTGGCTTCAAGGTGCGCGGCTGGTGTTGAATCGTGTTTTTTTTTGGGGGGGGGGGATTCTCATCTACTGTGACCATCCCAATTTCTACCCCAGAAAGTGACTTTTAATTGGAAGTAGGTCCCATTGGTTTCACTGCAATTTACTTCCAAGGAAGCCTACTTAAAATAATCATCAAGGTCTTCATGAGACACACAACTCCTGCCCAGGTTTCTATGAGCAGCAATGGAATAGCCGGATCCATCGCCCCAAGAAAGCTCTAACACTTGTCTCTAAACTTTTTTTAAAGTCTTGTTTATTTCGATGGCACAAAACCAGGCCGATTCTTAACAGTACTGAGTTGGAAATAAACTGCCAGCGCTTTTCAGTGGGTCGTGTCAATCTACCTTGGCAGAGAAGCACAGACAGGAGAACAGTGAAACGAAGTGGGGTGGGAAAGAGGCCTTTATGATTAGGCACGCAACAGATGCCATTATAACCATGAACTGATATCCCTTTGGGATTGTAAGCTCTTCGGGGCAGTGATGCGTCTCTATCTCTATTTTCATCGTTGTTGTTCGGTCGTTCAGTCGTGTCCGACTCTTCGTGACCCCATGGACCATAGCACGCCAGGCCTTCCTGTCCTGCGCTCTCTACTTTGTTTAAATGACGGTTTGGTGCCATTATGGCGCTATAGGGTCAGAATGTAATTGTTTTATTTTTCAAACCACTTTCCAGCTGGAACAGAAGGGAAGATCTTGTGGCAAGGAAAGGTGCTGAAATGTTAAGGACTAAAATTTCCGTGTGCGTGCGTGTGTGCTGAGACACTTCTTTTAAAGCTGCGAGTTACACAGCCTGGGTCCTCTCTAGTAGTCCCTAAATGAATGTCACTAAATTCAAAGGATTTGCTCTCCTGTAAGTGAGAGGAGAACGGTGGTCGCACTAGTTATTCCGGAATTGAGCCGATCTCGCCTTCTCTCTTTTCGTCACGTACCACGGGAGTGGGGTGTCAGGCCCTGTACAGACCAAACAAGACAAAAATCGAACTAAACCGGATGAAATCCAAGTAACTTGGCTTAAACCTCTTCCGAGAAAATGGGCCGTTCGGTTTTGATCCCCGAGGGATCAACCTCTATGTGTCTACTCAGACACGTTACTAAGGAGGCGAAAGGTCACCAGCTTTGCTCACGAGGAAGAGGAAGTGTTCCTCGAGAGTAGTCTCGTGACCTTTCTCCTCCTCAATAACTATACATCGCAGTCAGGTTGCTATCTTAAAGGCCTTGCAATCCTATGCACACTTACTTGGGAGTCAGAACTCAATCGGGCTTACTTCTGAGTACACTTGTAGACACATGCACTGTTCCTAGGGAGGAAGTCCCACTGAGTCCAGTGGGACTTACTTCTGAGTAGACATGTTTATGATTGCCGTTAGAGTTTCAGACAGTTTTCTGGAGAGTACAGTGCGCGGGCCTGTGCGTGTTGAGGGGTGGGAGCGGGAGAGACAGTGGGAAGGGAACACCACAGTTACGAATTTAGGTGAAAATTATTTCCTAGATTCTATGGAGGAGGAATATATACATACATTCTGCTTTATTTTTCCAGATGTGGGGGAAAGTAACCAGCTGGGGCAATTCTATTTTTGTATATTTATACGTTGCTGCAGTGTCTGTAAGTCCCACAATTGGTTTCTCTCTCTCTCCCATGCAAAAAGAGCTACCCTTGTCGATTGGTATGATTTGCAAAGAGACCAATCCTGGAGAGAGACAGAAAAGTGGAACAGAATTTTTCCCCAGTCCTAAATGCGAAATAAACAAGAAAGACAAATAAATGTCTCTCTCAAACGTTTGCAACCGCTCTTCGCTCTATAATATTTTGTGCTAAAAAGAGTCGACGCATTATAATCCCCCCGCCCAATTCCCCTGCAGGTATTTTTACTAGCTAATTGCTTAAGTGAAGGAGTCTTTGCTAGAAAGATTGGGGCGGTGGGTGGGTTGTGTGTGTGTGGGGGGGTGTAATCCGAGGCTGGAAATGTATCTGGCTAGTATTGTCAAAAGCAGACTTTGCAGGCAAAGGAAGGACGGGGCGGCGGCGCTTGGGAGGGGGCTGCTTCTTTGGAAGGAGGCCCGCTTGTTTATCAAAGGTCAGACCACCCACGGGGCGGACAAAGTCAGACGCGCGTCCGCACTCACTCCTGCCCCTCGCTGCCCTGGTTTTCATTAACACCACCGAACTGGGCCCGGACGGAAAACACGCCTCCCTCCCCACTCCCGTCCCCCCGCCCCGTTCTCCAGCCGCTAGCCTCCCCTTCTGTCCACACACACACAGAGACCTTGCAAAGCGATCCCTAGCCGTTTACACAAAATATAGACGCGAGTGCCACAATCCAGTTTGACCAGTGGGTTCGTGTGTGTGTGTGTGTGTGTGTGTATATATATATTCGAGCTTCAAGGTGTTGACAAGGAGTTGCAATCGAGCAAGGGGGCGCGGAGAGGTGGGGAGAGCAGGGATTGGACAGATTTTTGGCAGCTCTCCAGAAAAGCTGTATTTCCAACAACAACAACAACAAACAAACAAACACCCTTCTCACCGTCTTCCTTGGTTAATTATGCTCCACTCCCTCTGTGGTTCCGCTTGAGTTTCATGAGCAACTTCTGGGAAGAGGTAGAACCGTCTGGGAGTCCTAAATCCACCTATGCCGCATTTCCCCATTATGCCTCGTCTCAGTTAATCCAGAATAAGTGCTGCCTCCCGATTCCACACTAGTTTCTATGTATATCAGCCTTTCCCAACCTCTTGCCCTTATCCAGATGTTTTGGACTACAACTTCCAGAATTCCTGACCATTGGCCATGCTGGCTGGGACTGATGGAAACTGAACTCCAAAAACATCTGGAAGGCTCCAGGTTGGGGAAGTGGATACCACATAAACGTACCGGGTTAGCTCCTGTGCACACGCTTTAAAACCAGATCAGACCTATTCAGCTGTTGTCTGGTGGTGAGATGGAGATCTCACCCATGGGATCAGACGGAGCTGGGTCACCCCCAGCATTCCCTGTTCCCTCTGAGCTTATCTGAAATGCTCACAGTAGTTGGGGGATTATGCATTTTCCCAGGAACAATATAATATTCCTGGTAAAAGTATGTTGTGCTGGCCTGGCCTTGAACAGGCAATTAAGACCCATTCACTTTACAAAAGTCCTGCTCCTGTTGAAGACTGAACTGCTAGGTTTGTTGATATGGATGAACTCAGCTGCTTGCATTTCTGCACTCTCTTTGGGCTATAAGTACTGTCGAGTGCCTGCACGTCAAAATTTACCACTAAACCACTGGTCTCTGGTTTATCCAGAAGCAACGGGGCTGACTGCAATGGGGCTCGCTCCCCCAGGAATTGTGTATAGCTCAAGTAACAGAAGGGGGGATGGACCAGAAGTTCTGACTCAATAGGAAGGGAGGCATAGAGGCTATGGGATCAGGACACTTTTGTATGGGGCAGGGGGAGGATAAGCTTGTTATTTGTACCCTGTCTTCATGGGATTCGTATTCTGAAAGGTGGCATATGAATAATTGTAATAATTAATAAATAACTAAGCCTACCAAGGGCTGTCAGTTATGGTGCCCATATAGATCCTCTCTGTATTTATTTATTTATTCATTCATTCATTTATGGTGGCCTATACATTTATAGCCCACCTTTTTTCCTCTTGCAAAGAGCCCAAAGTGGCTTACATGGCCCTACTCCTCTCCATTTTATCTTCACAACAACCCTGTGAGGTAGGTTAGGCTGACAGTCAGCGCCTGGCTCAATGACACCCAGTGAACCTCATGGCTGAGTGGGGACTAGAACCCAGGTCTCCTGAGTCCCAGTTCAACTCTCTAACTGCTCCATCACAGTGGTTCTTAGTTGTGGTGCCTATATAGAACCTTGGTGTCCAGGGGCAGTGTACCTCTCTAAATACTGGCTGCTGGGTAGCGACAGTGGGAAAGGGCTCTTGCCTTTGTGTTTAGCTTGTGGGCTTCTCTGAGGCATCTTCAAACTGTGGGCCACAGGATGCTGGATTACTAGTCCCACTCAGCAGAGCTGTTATGTTCTATGTTCTTTCCAGACACCAGTAAACCTTTGGCTAGTGCTATATATGGCCATAAAAGCAGAAGAGAGACACATTAGTGATCCCTTCTACATCATTTTCAGCACACAGCTCTTCTCTGCCTATACTAATAATAATATCTATGGAAACCTATATTTAATCAGAAAAGAGCAATCTTTTCAGTAATCTTTCAGCAGTGAAAGGAATGGACTAACTTCAGCAATAAACCCAGCTTTCCCCAACACATCACAATTCCTGTGATAGATGTATTATCGTGAAGGGGAAAAAAACCAAACCCAATAATCTGAGCTTTATTTGAAATTGGACCTCCCACATCAAACTGAGGTATTAATCCAATGTGTATCCCCCCCTTTCTTTAGAATGGGTGGAATGCAAGGGGAAGTCTAGAGTTGTTGTTATTGTTATTTTCTAATGAAAGCAACACAAATCTTTCATGTATTTATTTAGGGGGGGTTTCAGGCAAAACCTTCACAAGGCAATGCTCATAAAAACCATTACAGTACAATCATAAATATGATATCACATATCAAATATAAGCCCAAGATCTGGCAGCAAAACCCCATTTTGAAAAACTGCAGTTAATTTCACAGGTTTTGGTTATTGTTGATTGTGCCTTCCCTTCCCAGATATGTTGGAATACAATTCTCATCATCTCCAGGCAGTATGGCCAATGACCATTATGGGAATTGTAGGCCAGCACATATGGAGGTCGCCAGATTGGGACAGCACGGTCTATTACATGCTGTCTGTACTATTATCTTTTTTGTCCCCTTGCTGAACAGGAGAACTATTTTCTTTGTGATATGTGGATTCATTGACAGCATAAGGGTCTTGTGGCACATTAAAGCAGCCTTCTCCAACCTGGTGCCTTCCAGATGTGTTGAACTGCAGCTCCCATAATTCCCAGGAAATTACCATCCTGGTTGGAAATTATGGGAGTTGCAATCCAACACATCTGGAGTGCACCAAGTTGGGGAGAGCTGCTTTCAAGACTAACAAATGTATCATGGCAGAAGCTTTCATCAGATACACGAAGCGTAATCCTGAATTACAGGTGTATATTATACACAAGTGGGTGAGGAAGAGGAGAAGAAGAAGCAGCAGCAAACAGCGGGGCTACAAATGTTTACTTGCAGTGCCAAAAATAGAGTCTGTTACCATTCAACTCTTTGTTTAATATATTAAACAAAATATTAGATTTCATATTATATTTCAGGGTAGTTTACAGGAGGGGCAGGCAGAAGCAGATCAGGATCTACTAGCTAGTAGATCTCTGCTGGATTTGCTGTAGGTCTGCATGGATTTCTGACTTCCAATTGTTTAATAATAGCAACAACAATATAGGCTGCAATTCTATATGTCAGCCTTCCCCACCCAGATGCTCTCCAGATGTGTTGGACTACAATGCCCATGATTCCCACCCAGCATGGCCATTGACTGGGAATTATGTGAGTTGTAGTCCAACACATCTGAAGGGCACAGGTTGAGGAGGGCTCCTTCACCTGGAAGTAAGCACCATTTAACACAATGGGACTTACTTCTGAGTAGACACGCATAGGATTTCACTGTAAGTGTATGTCTTTTGCATCAGATTCTGGTTGGTAGGTCTCAGAATTCTACAGAACAGGAAAGAAAAAAATGTAGATCCCGCAAGCCTAAAATCTGTCCACCCAAAGGGCAATACAATAATATACAAATACAAAGATAAAAGCAGAAGATTAAAGCTTAAATATATGGAAAATAAGCACAGCAGCCATTCACAGCAGTAGTTGTAACTGATGATAACAAAATCATCCTAGCATTGTTAACACTTATGGTGGTGGGACATGAATCCATTGACTCTATTTAGGCCCAAACAGGTAGAACACAATTTGCATCCATACAAACTTTTGATCAATGCTATCCTTCCCGAATGTGGTGCCTTCCAAATGTTTTGTATGACAACTCCCAGGATTCATGACCATTGACCATGCTGCCTGAGGCTGTTGAGAGTTGAAGTCCAAAACATCTGGACAACACCAGGTTGGGGAAGGCTGTTCTATGCTGTATTTTTCCCTCAAGCATAATCAACAGCAGGGGTTCTGTACCACTGGAAAGCTTGAACAGTCATGTGTTAAGAGAAGTGTTGGTCTGATAAAAAGAGTGTCTACACTCTCTCTCTCTCTCTCTTATGGATCCAGGGTAGATAAATGCAGGCCCACATGGGTGTCTTTACAGACATAGATGTCTCTGGGAAGCCCAGGCTGAAAGAAATGCCTGGTAAAGCTCAGGAGGGTTTTATAGGCCTGGAATCGGGATGACAGAGTGATTAGAGTCAATGGGAGCCATGCAGAGATCTTCACTTCTAAGCCCCCAGTTGTGACTGCCCGCAGGCCTTGTCTTATCTAGCTGTGCTTTGGGTTCCTCAGAGACAATCCCAGAGCTTCTGTCAGTTGCAGGGTTTGGCAAGGACTTCAGACTTTTGGTCAAAAGACAAGGGCAGAAGACAGGGGTTTCCCCCTCCCCCCCCAAAAAAAAACCCCTTCCCTCTTAATCTGGGGGTGCTGCTCTGATCTCACCCCAGTTGCTCCTTTATCATCATCAACAACAACAACAAAGGTGGCACTGTCCATTTCTGTTTCTTCCCCCACCCCTTGCTTTTTGTACCACGTCATGTGATGAAGAGTTCTGGAGAGCTCGAAAGCTTGCACAGTTTTGTGGCATTTTGATTGGTCCCAAGAGAGATACTGTCCAGCTATGATTTATTTTTTTCTCATGGGCCAGCAGGGCTACCTTTGGTTGGTTGTTTGCTTGCTTTTGTTGCTGTTTATAGTTTGCCAACCCTTCAGTGTCACACAGCAGAGATAAACATAGCTTGGGTTGGGGGGGGGGGGGTTGAGTGAGTGCCTGATTGCGGTGCTACTGCTTTGCAAGATCAGAAAAGCCGTTCCAATGGTGAATCTCCCTTCCACCACTGCCACCCCACTTTACATCCTCTTCTCATCTCTTCTTTTTTACTCTCCCCTCATACCCCCCCCCCCAGGTATTTATATCCCCCTGATTATGGGGTTATCATAACTGGAATGCTTTGCAGGGTTGTTGGCGGAGTCCCAGATCTCTGTTCCATTCAAAGGCAAAGAAAGAAGGGGGAGGAGGGGTGTGTGACAGAAGTGGAGGACTGGGGGGGGGGGGAGGAAAGTCATCCCTTTGAAACTCTTCTCCAAAAATTGCACCCATCTGTGTGTGTGGGCCACACGGCTTTATCTCATTCCAGCTCCTGGAGCTTAGCCCGGAATCCTGTTTTGGGGAAACGTGGGGGGGGAGGGCCAATAGGCAATGAGTGCCTCCAGCAGCCCTTCTGATCTCCTCAGAGTTCTCTCTCTAGTTCCCTGGCCTCAATAGAGAGGATTAGAAAAGCTCAGCCTTCCCCAACCTGGTGCCCACCAGATGTTTTGGACTGCAATGCCCATCAGCCCCAGACAGCACAGCCAATGGTCAGGAGGGGCGGGAGTCATCTTCCAAAACATCTGGAGGACATGGAGTTTGGGGAAGGCTGCTATAGGCCAGGGGTGGGCAAAAAGATATCCAGATGTTTTGGATTTCAGCTCCCAGTATCCCTGACCATTGGCCATGCTGACAGGGGCTTCTGGGCGTTGAAGCCCTAAACATCTGGAGATTTACCTCTGCCACCCCTGGAACAGGCCGATGAAGGCTGAGAGCCTTGTAATATCCACTTTCCTGGGATTAAGCCCCATTAAACTCGGTCAATCTTATTTGTGAATAGACCCATCTACTGACCCAGGTCAGGTCCACTAACCATAGAACTAAGGCAACAGAGAGCACACTTCTTTGAGAGTGGATTTTACTCCTGAGTAAACATGCATAAGATCAGGACTGTTTGTAAATCGGTTTAACTCCTGCTTCCCTTCTCCCGCCACAAAGGACTCCGGTTTCTGTGTGGATCGAGCTGGAAATCAAACCCAACCACTCAACTAAGTGACATTTCGTGTGTCAGGCGCTGTACAGACCAAAATAAATAAAGAGGTCGAGGAGCTTAAAAAAAAAAAATCAGTAAAGAGGCCTTCCACAGGCAGCGCAAATTTGCAGGAGAAGTGACAACCCGTGAAACGTTTTAATCGGGTTGTGAGCCGGGTTGGGGGAGGGGGGTAATGACCGATTAATTCGTATGTTAGCAGCACGTTGGATTATGAGATCTTGTAATAGATGCCAGCTTGAGTCTCGTTAAGGGAAAGATCTACAGCTCGCTCTAGCAAGTAATGAAGAGAAGGATTTCGTTGTGGGGTGGTGGTCCATATTTAAAAACAGTGAAAGGATCAGGGAGAATAACACACACCCCGTCGCAAAGCCGCAACTCCTGTGGAAATCTATATTTTACACTGCATCCCCCTACCTACTTGCCTGGGAGAAAGAAAGCTCTTTTGAGCTACAAAGAACTTAGTTCTAAGTAGACATGTATAGGATTGCTCTGTTAATAAGAAAAGAGCCATCTTTTGTCAAGCAATGAAGGAAAGGGACTAAGCTTACCGATTAACCAACCTTCTCCAAGCTGGTGCCCACCTAGATGGGTTGGACTACAACTCCCATAGCTGGCTGGGGGATGCTAGAAGTTGTAGTTCAACACATCTCAACCCATTTACGCTTCTTTATGCCGGGGCAGCAGCCTAAACCGAAGAGATTTCCCGGTGGGGGGGATTCATAGAAGAAGGAACCTGTTTCTTAATGGATGGCCTTCAATTTTCTGTGTCGTCCTTCCCCAACCAGATGCCTTCCAGATGTTATCGGACTACAGCTCCCATCATGCCAGACCATTGACAGTGTCGGCTGGGGTTGATGGGAGGTGTAGTCTAACCACATCTGAAGGGGGCAAGGTTGGGGAAAGTTTGTAACCTTTCGTGCTGCGAAGCCTCTCTGATCTGTAAAAGAAAGGATCGAAGCTGCAATCCTGTATGCACATTTACCTGCGAGTAAGTCCTCTTGAACTCAACGGGACTTACCTCTGAGTAGAGACGCGCATCGGATCGCTCTGTTAAAGTAAGTGTGTACAGGGACTGAACACTTGCTTATCGAGCAATCATACCTGTCGACTTGGAAGTAAGTCCCGTTGAATTCAGTGGGGCTTACTCCCAGGTAAGTTGCAGCCGTACCATAAGCGGCTTCCATAAGCCAATTCCTCTCTGGGCGCAGGGTTCCCTTCTTTAATGTGTATGATCTGTTTATTTTTGTCTCCTTAATTTTCTGTCGCCTCTCTAGAGGTTCCTCTTGAAGAGGGACAGGGAGTTAGGTTCACACAACTCACGGTTGAACTATCACCAGCTCATCAAATCGTGTAGTTCGGCAGGCCAGGATAATAACATTATCATCAGCACAAATACAGGAACACAACAATAAACATTGATTTCAATGCGTCTTAATAACAGGAACCACGTTTATGGTGTGCGTCTGTGTTGTTAACTGGGTTAAAAAGACATTTTGGCTGAATTGGATTGTGGATCACGCTGGTATTTAGCTTTCTAAAAATCTAAGCAACACACACACACATTGTATGTGTATATGTATAGATGAATGATTCACATATCCGAAGATTTACATCTTAAATCTGCTTGGAAGTAAATTCCACTAAAGTACACCTTCCAAGTACACCTGCTTGGAAGTAAATTCCACTAAAATCAATGGGATTTACCCTCAAGTGCGTTCATCGAGGCTTCAGTTTAACGCGGTTGTGCGTGCCACCAGAAACCTATAATGGCGCGGCCGGTGGGACGAATGTTGCCCCACTTTACCTAGTGATTGAGAAAGGTCAAAAATATGTTCCTTCGGGGATTGTTTGTGCGCCAAATCGCCCAATCCAGGAAAGTTCGACTTGTGATATAGCAGGAAACTTTCCTTCTCAATCCTGCAACAAGAAGGTGCACCATGCAACAAGAAGGTGTCGGGCTTCCCCACCCCACCCCCTTTAATTTAGGATTTTCTGACTTTCACTAAGTACATCTCTGAAGAAAAGTCTAGGTGAGTGTAGTAGAGAAAGATAATCATGCCAAAAGAAAAAGAAAAAGGGAGCCGTATTGGTCATAACAAAACATTCAAAAGCCATATATCTGTTAAATTAACGTCTTTTCGGGGGGGGGGGAACGAGAGTGGCTTTCTTTTCTAAAAAGTTTCCAATAAATGGCACCTTCTTCTTCCTGATCTATTTGGGGGAAATAGGCTGTTTTGTTTTCTGCTTATTGTCAGAATATATTTGGGAGGGTGGTAAGCATGGCCTCTTCTGATGAAAGACAGGAGGGGAGTCCAGTTGGCAATGGTATTTGCTGAAGGGGTCGAGTTTTTGGCGGATGTTAAAGGGGATCGATGTTTGCCGACCAGGGAGATGACTTTGCGATTGTGTGATATCCAAGTAAACTCCTTCTTCCTTACCGCTCCAGCCGCGCCACTGTATAAAACGTGTTCCTATTTTGCTGCCTGGCTTCTAAACTGAAA
Organism: Heloderma suspectum; assembly: GCF_057233095.1. Taxonomy (NCBI): domain Eukaryota; kingdom Metazoa; phylum Chordata; class Lepidosauria; order Squamata; family Helodermatidae; genus Heloderma; species Heloderma suspectum. Next base: position 6,708,840 of record NC_139465.1, on the reverse strand, counting down.
AGATGAAAAAAATAGTAATCCACGACTTGCATCAGTCTGTCTGTTAGTGCCCCAGTAAGCCCTCTGATCCTCGCCTCACCCATTTCTCCCCAGCATCTGTACCAGCCTTCCCCAATGAGGCTGGGGATAATGGGCGTTGTTGTCTAACACATCCGGAGAAGATCAGGGGAAGGCTGATCTGTAGATTGTAAGCTCCTCGGGGCTTAAAAAAATCTATTTTGTATAATGCCATGCATATTGAAACAACAACAACAACAATGTGTTTTGAATTCGAGTACTATTATTCCAACAAAATAAATCTCCAAGTCAATTGTGTAAGGCTTCGAGGGCATTTGTCCAGAAGTTTTCTTTTAGTCCAGCAATTTTTATATTACACTGAAATTTCGGAGGGAAAATATGTCCTTTTAAATCCTATGTTAGGCTTCGGAAGGATAAATCAAGTGCAGTTTTAACAATGAGAAGAGTATGTTAAAATGATGTTCTATTGTTGTTGTTGTTGTTGTTGTTAATAATACTAATAATACTATATTTAGTGTTAATCAAATGGCTTTACCTATCCTTTAAGAAAGTGATTTGTATAGTGGGGCTCTATATTATGTTATATTATAGGCTTAGGCTACAATCTTGTACACATTTACTTGGAAGTAAACCGCATTGAACTGGATGGAATTTACTTCTGAGAAAACATGCACTGTGTACTGTGATGTGACAGATCAGTCAACAAACTACCTGGGGTGGGGGAAGCCTGTATTATTATTCTGAATCATATGGAGCTTTAACCGTGGAGATGTATAGAAGAAGGTTTAATTTTTATTTTTTGTAAAAAAAAAAAAAAAATGCTTTGCAAACTGCAACAAAAAGGGTGATTGAAGGAGAGAAAATCAAAATATCCCTAATGACGCTTTTATACACCAACAATGCATTCACAGTTTTTCTCTCAAGAAAATATATGTATTTAGATCCCTGTTTTAATTTGAAACTTTGGAATCTCCAGGCTTAATATTCTGCATTATGTTCAAAACCCTCTTAACAGTCTATAAAAAATATAGACTGTTAACATAAAAAATATGCCAAGGATCCAGGTACAAAAAAAAATTAAAAAAAATTGAAGGGGTATATCAAAAGATGTACCCAAGTTCCCCCTCCTATATGGAGAGCCTTTCCTTGTGGGAAAGAAAATGTCCCGAATGAAATGCGGTCCCTGTCTTGGCCACCCTTCGGCTGCAGTCCTATAGCCACTTACCTGGGGAAAAGGACCATTGAATTCAGTGAGACTTAGTTCTGAGTAGACTTGGCTTAAGTTGGCTAGAGTAGTACTGTTAGTCGACACCCAGCGTTTTCTCGAACTGAACATTCCCACAGAGTAAACTCTTCAAATACATTCTAACCTTCTAAATATGTCTCCTATGATAAGGTTGCTTTTTAAAATAAAATAAAAAGGACCGGTGGCCAATCTGTTAAACAAGAATATCACTGCCTCAAAGGAGGAGTAATCAATTAATCCTTACAATGAATCCGTTAATTCATCCATCACAGATCAAAGGCTGCGATTTTATCGGAGCAATTCTTGGAGAGGGATGTTCACCGCTGATAACGTACTTTGAACTCGGTGAAATATATTTTTTCTCTCAATTTTTTTTTTTAAATCAGTCTATTCTATAAGGTCCGTATTCTTCTTTGAGGCTCCTTAAAACTTCATGACTGCCCAGACATACCCTTGACTGTTCATCGCTTGAAGGGATTAAAGCGCAGCGTTCCGCTGATAATTCCTCTCTAAACAAAAGTAAGTGGAAGCAAATTGGATAGGAATCTGTGAGACTTAACTTTCCATGTAAATATGTTTAGGATCGGGCTGACAAATCCTTTAGTCGATTGATATGAGTGTGGGGAGGTGGTGGCGGGGTGGCGTGACTTGACCCATTCTGTAGATTTTGAATACGGGTTCGTCCTCCGCCCCCCAGCCCTTTCGAGAGAGCCGGATCGCTTAGCCAGCGATCAAGAAAGCAAGTATTAACAAACGGACGCAGGAATACTAATTTACAGTCCATCAAGACTCAAGATTCCTCTTTTTTCATTTTTTTTTTCTTTTTGGCCGCACGCAATTGTAGAAAGGGCGAATCTGCAAATATGCGAGAGAAGAAGGGTGTTAATAAAACGTGTCAGTTCTCTCTCTAACCCCGTGTGTGGTGGAGACTGGTGTGTGTGTGTGTGTGTGTGTGTCCTTATCTTGAGTGTGTGTGTGTGTGGGGGGGGGACTTTTCTTGCTCCACTTTCTTCAAAAACCAGACAATCGCGCATTACACACAGAAAGATATGCACCGCTTAGATATGTTATTATATTGAGTGGTATATAAGCATTACGAATGAATACATGAAACAAATGCATCTGATGAAGTGGACAGTGTCTACGACAGCTAATGCCAGAATAAATGCGTTAGTCTTTAAGGTGACACAAGGCTCTTGGTTATTTTTGCTGCAACAGACTAACACGGCTACCCCTCTGGAAATTGACAGAGAGTGATTATCTACCCTCTTGCTGTGGAGTAAAATGCATATTCTGTTGCAGAATGGAATAGTAAGGAGAGGAATCTCTCTCTCTCTCTCTCTCTCTCTCTCTCACACACACACACAGAGAGAGAGAGAGAGTTTTACAGCTGGTTCTATTAGTAACTACCCAATGTACAATATAGAGTGTGTGTGTGTGTGTGTGTGTGTGTGGAGGGTAGTTGATAATGGAACGGGCTGCCTGTGAAACTGCAACACAGAGAATTAATGCCAGGGTTGAAGGAAGCCCCATGCTCTTCAGCCCTGAGCCCATTTTAAACCATTCAGCCCCACATCCATGCAATGGGTTTACCACATGGAGTGACCCACCTGGCCAGGCTGTTGAGTAACATCAAGATGCCTGCACTGCAGAGGTGATGTCGGAGCTGTTTTCCTATACTGCGAGGGCTATCGAAGTGGGAACCGGTCATCAGTTTAAAATCCCAGCCCAAATCCAGCGGAAGTTGTATTCTTACACTACTAAAGTAATGTGTCTGATGGACAGCTCTGTGTATTCAGAAAACTTGCGCATTCACGTTACGCAGTTTGAGCGCGTGTGTATGATCGATCGCCCTCTCTCTCTCTCTCTCCCCCTCCCCCTCTCCCCCTCCCCCTCTCCCTCTCCCCCCCCCCCTTTCTCAACCGGCTTCTTTCTAGGAGTTTACCTTAGTTTCTAGAAGTATGGGGTTGGGGGAGAGATATGCCTTGGGTTTTTGTAATTGTTTACAACATTTGGCTGTGTTTCCTCGCCTTTGGTATCTTCTGTTATTATTTAATGAACGTTCGCCTCCCAGATAATACGGTCATCTACATTCCTTTAGTCCTTGAGGGCTGCTGAACCAATAAAGGAGATTTTCTGTAAAAACAAAAACAAAACAAATGGGGTGGAAACCTTAAAGTAAAAGAGGCGAGACCATTAGCCCGAGATTCTTCCCAATTCAAATAAATGCATAGGTCTAGCTAAAAATCTAGATCTCGGTTTTCTGGAAAGAAAAGGCCTGTGTCCTGCAATTTATTTTCCCCCTGGACACCAACCAACGCCTTGCGGTTCATTCGAACTTTTGGGCACGATCCCAACGTTCAGTCCCTTCGCCTCCCGTTGATTTCAGTGGAGAAACTGAACACCTGCCTAGGTCTGTCTCTTGGAAACCAACGGGACTAAAGCTGCCATCCTAAACTCACTTCCTGGAGAGTTAAGTCCCTTTTTAAAACCCTGGGATTTACCTCCGAGTAGGCATGGTTAGGGGTGCACTGTGAACCACGCTTAAGGTAGGCCAGATCGTGTATTTTTTGTAAAGAAACAGGACCGAGAACCAGTTAGATAATTTTAGACTCTGAACGTCATAATGGTCTTACATCCCTTCGCCCTCTTTAAACGGCAATGTGTGCAATTTGAAAATGTGCTGAGCCAGCCCTGGCTGAATCGGGGTGCCCTCCTGTTCATTCTGCTGAGAGGGATCCTCGGCGTCTGCCCCAGAGTCCTACCCTGAAGGCACCACTGACGAAGAAAGCCACAGTTCGGTAGCAAAATATTGACAGATCTCCCGTTTTAGAAACTGCAATTATATTAATGACTGAAGAGTTTAGTTCTCAAGGAGAAGAAGACTTTCTCCGGTTTTCAGGCTAATGACAGGGTTCTCCCATGTTTACCTTTCTCCTGAAGTGGGGTCGGGGTGGGGTGAGGTGAAGCGGGGAGAGGGGGAAGCCGTGAAAACCCAGTATGTGAAATAAAATGTAAAAGACAAAGTAAAATGCAGTTATATTTCCCAGCATCTCCCTCCTTTTGTTTGCGAACAAGTCTAATTTCAACACACACACACACACACACACACACCGGTTCTTTGTATTTAGCTGTATTTCTAATTTTACAGGTTTATTATTTGTTTGCTTGCTTGATTGTTTTTTTTAGAACAGGGTTCGAAACCGGGGTCTCTCATCCTCTCGAACTCCTCTGCTCAGGGCTTAATTGTCCCCAAATCTCAGCAAAGTTTAGATCCAGAATACTAGGGGGTGATTTATATGAAGAAAGAGTTCTCCGAATCATGTGCAGAGTGTTTTTTGGGAGACATAAGAAGCTGCCTTATACGAAGTCAGAACATTGGTCCATCTAACTCAGCGCTGGCTACACTGATTGGCAGCCCCCGCCAGGTTTTTAGAGAGGAGACTTCACCAACCCCATCTGGAGATGCCGGCGATTGAACCAGGGACACTCTGTGCGCAAGAGAGGTGCTCGATCCCTGACTCCCCCGCTTCTTCTCGTCACGAGTAACTTCCTTCTCTCTCTACGTGCATTTAAAGTTAAGAAGACCAACGTCCCAAGCAGATTGGATGGGCACCTCTCTTTTTAGACGCGAATAGGGCTCCAACCGGATTAAAGACATTGTAATCGATGGATCGTATTAGTTTTTAGGATGCAATCCTATCCATGTTTAGACAGGAAAATAAAGTCCTACAGCTCCCAGCATGCCACAGCCAGCCATGCTGGCTGCGGCATGCTGGGAGTTGTAGGACTTTTTTTTCCCATCTAAACATGTGTAGGATCGCGCCCGTAATCGATTAATATCTAGGTTAAATGTGCCCACCTTTGCATGTGGGTAAAACAATAATTCTGAAGCAAGTACAATATTTCTGACGCTGCAGCTGGTGCAGAACGCGGGTGCAGAACACGGGGGGCTCGCCTGATTAAAGGCAGCTGCAGCTGTGATCACATCACTCCAGTGCTGAAGGAGTTGCACTGGCTACCAGTTATTTTCCGGGCCAAATTCAAGGTGTTGGTTTTGACCTTTAAAACCCTATATGGTTCCGGCCCAGCCTATCTCAAGGAGCGCCTCCAGCAACACCAGACAGGCGGCTCAACAAGATCAGCCCCTCGGATGGCCTTTTGTCTGTCCCATCAGCCAGGAGAGCTAGGCTGGCAAGGATGAGGGAGATGGCCTTCTCTGTGGTGGCCTCCACTCTGTGGAACTCCCTCCCTAGGGAGCTCTGCTATGCCCCCTCTTTAATGAGCTTCCCCCACGCACTGAAAACTTGGTTATTCAGGCAGGCATTTGGGGTGGGTTAGGGTATTTTTAAATAATGCTTTAATGTATAATTTTACTGTTTTAAATTGTACCGTTGTACATCACCCAGAGTGGCTGGGTGACCAGCCAGATGGGCAATTAAGAAATTTAATAAATAAATAAATAAATAAATAAATTGCTTCGTTTTTAAATGGTGCACACAGGGGTATCCAGCTGGCGTATTCTTAGAAGAGGCATTCTCCACTTTTTGAGAGAGAAATGTGGGGATGCTAATTTTTAAGATGGTGCTTGATACCTGCAGTTTTGACAACTGCATCTATCTATCTATCTATCTATCATCTATCTATCTATCGTCCCAATAACTGGGGGCATGTTTTAGTCGATTTAGGGTGCAATCCTATGGTTGGCTGGGACATGATGGGAATTGTAAGACCTTTTTCTGTCTAAACTTGGATAGAATTGCACGCCAAAACTCTTTTCAGAATGCAATCCTATACATGTTTTCTCAAAAACAAGTCCCATTTAGTTCAATCGGGCTTCGTCCTAGGTCACTGTGTATGGGATTGCAGCCTTAGGATGCAATCCTATGCATGTTTAGACAGAAAAAAGTCCTACAACTCTCCATATGGTGGTAGCCAGGGAATGCTGGGAGTTGTAGGACTTTTTTCTGTCTAAACATACATAGGATTGTGGCCTTAATCAATTAATCTAACTGATTAATTAGTTAAACATTGCACCCCTAGACATTAAGTACTTATGTTCTCTCTTCTGCTGTTTTCCCAAGAGGAAGGAAAAAATGGAATAGACACCTGCAAAAGACCCGTCAAAAAGGTATATTCTCCTTTCTGGGGACACTGAGTGAAACAGACAGGAAACATTCTGGAGATCGTTTTTCTTACCAGAAAAAAATATGTGCAAGACAATATCTGTACTACTTCAAGATGAAACATGATCTGATAGATGATGGTGCTGAGAATTCTGAAAATTGATATCTGGGAATCTGCAGAGCTCTTCCCTGGTGAGGAAGAATTTACATCCATCAGCGATCCAGTTAAGACCAAACAGTTTTATTCACACAACAGTCGGCAAACTCAGTGAGAACGAGCAGTGCAATCCTCCGTACTGTCTACTCAGAAGTAAGTTTCGTTGCTTCCAGTGGCACTTACTCCCAGGTAAGTGTGTCTATGGTTACCATAACCCTGGGAATAAGACCCGTTGAACTCAGTGGGACTTACTTCTGAGTAGACATCTAGAGGATTTTAGTGTTTATACGTGGGATCTACATCCCGGGGGTGGGGTGGGGGAACGTGTGGCTCTCCAGATGTTGTGGGACTTCAGTTGCCATCAGCTCTAGCCAGCATAGCCAATAGTGGGGATGATGGGACTTGTAGTCCAACCGCATCTGGAAGGCCACGAATTTCCCGCCCCCTGATCTACAAGCATTCACTCGGGATGGTTCCAGAACCATCTTGACCCACAAAATCAGGAGTCCGCCTTACTTAATCCGGAGCCACTCATGATCACCCTTGGGTCTGCTTTTACGACCGCTGAGGCGGAGTAGAACCCGCACTTAATCCACAAGCACCGACTGGAAGGGTTGGACCCGGTGCGCTCAAGATGTGTTGGGCTCCAACTTCCAGCGTCGTTGGGATGGGGATGATAGGAGTTGGGGTCGAACTGATTAACCTGCCAATGTTTTTCAGATTCGTCCCTAAGAATTCCTCCAGCAACGGACCCCGAAATGGCAGGAAGGCTGAACCGCTTTTAAGTGAGAAACCCACTTCTGTTTTCCATTTCCCTCCCCCTTCCCAAGCCTTCTCCTCTTCCCCCTAAGCAAACGAGACTCGAGACAAGCTTTGTCAGTGTTAAGGCATTCCAAAACCAATTAGGACTCCGTCGTCCCGTTTGTATGTATTGTTAAGGCGTCTGGGGAGAGCGCGTGTCAGATCTACCGCCCAACCCTTGAAAGCGAGGAGACTCCAAAGAGATTCAAAAACAAATACACGCGCGGCCAGTTACGAAACCAACGCCGCGTAGCCGGGGGCGGGGGGAGGCGGTGAGATTTCAGACTGGGGACGGGGGGGGGGGCTGCGGGATTCCCGTCCTGAAGTCAATCGAACGGAGAGAATAATAGTAATAATGCTTAATTCGATTTGTGCTGAAGATTTGTGATTTCAAGATTTACACAGAGTTCTATTTGCTTTATTTACCTACTTTATTTATTGACTTTACTTACTTGATTATTATTATTATTATTATTACTACTACTACTACTTTATACCTGATGTCCCGACTTTTTACAGACTATTCGGAGGTTTACAGTATAAGAAACATCAATAAGAATCGAAGCCACGAACAGTTTAGTGTCATCCCATAGAACAGACTCAGAATTGAAGACAGCGATTGAGAACATAGGAAGCTGGTTAGAGTAGCTCAGCATTGTCAGTTCCAGGAGAGGAGGTGGCCTTCCAAATGTTCTTGGACTCCGGGTCCCATCATCCCCGCCCATTAGCCACACTGACTGGGGCTGATGGGAGTTTGAGTCTGACAACATCTGGCAGGGGTCTTTCCCAGACCTCCCAGGGAGTTGCCAAGTATTTGAACCTGGGACCTTTGTATGGAAGGTAGGTGCCCTACCGCTGAGTTATGGCCTATCACCTTCCAGGTGAGGTGGAAATTCTAATCCTCACTAGGGATTGCTGGGGAACAAGGGAGTGGCAATTATTCCGGATTAATGGTAAAGGCTAGAAGGTTATAACCTGCAACCGCCTTCACTTCGGAATCGTCCTGGCTGAAATAAAGGTAACTACTCCAAAGTAAGTGGATTCAAAGGCTGATTTGGCCTCGGATTTAACACATTGGTTTGTTTTTATTTAAAACGCTTCTAGGCCGCCTTTCAGGGCAAAAGCTCTTCCGAGCAGATTTCCATGGTAAAATCATTTCCAATAAAATCCCATCCGATGAGAAAACCGCAAAAATGAAGGAAAGTCAACCAACACCAGCCAAACACTTCGGGTTATTTCCCCCTTAACAGTCCAGCAAAACCCGACGAGGAGGTCGCACGTTCAAGTGCTGTCAACGAGGGATTAAAAAAGCCCAAGATGGCGTTGACTCCCAGACTGGAGTCAAGTGGTGGAGGAGGCGAGAGGAGCAACTCCGGAGCACCGAAAGAGGGTGCTCCTGGGCGATGTGAAAGGTGGCTGGCTGCTCGTTGGATCGCCGTGACACCCGCGTTCGGAGAAGGCGACACAGGCGGTCTGCGCCAGGGGTGAGAACGGGGAACATGTTGGGCTGCAGCTCCCATCCGCCCTAGCCGGCATAGTCAATGATGAAGGATGATGGGACTTGCAGTCCAACAACGTCTGGGGGGGTCACACGGCCCCCACCCCTGCTCTACACGGATGATCTTTACTGTGCATTTCAGAAGGGAAACCTTCAACACACAGCCCAGCCTAACCATGTTCCTTGGAAGTAAAACCATTGCCATGAGGGTGGTGAGGAAGCAAGAGGCAAAAAACGTAGCTGGTGGAGATTTGCGGGGATTGGGGGTCGCAAATTCACACGTGGTGGTCAGAGAGAGAGAGAAAGAGAGGGGAGAGAGAGATAATTACTAGCGCTTTCTTTCTCTGTGGATGCGTATTTGAGAGCGAGCGAGAATTATATAATCTCTCCATTTTCTCCATCCATAATAATATCACTCACACAGGTATAAATTACGCGGGGGTGGGGGGTGCTGCTCGCGTGCGCGCGATCAACCGGACAGACAAAAGAGAAAAACTTCTGCACTCAGAGTCAGCGCCTAATCGCTTCGAACTGGCCGCCGCGAGTTGCGGCGATGGCCACCGCTTTGGATGTCTTTAAAGGGTGAATACACCAATTCATAGAGCGAGAGGAGGAGGAGGGGGGGGGGTTATTGGTCATGATGGGATGGCTATGTGGAACCTCCATAGAGGCAGTCTGCCTCTGAACACCAGTTGCTGGGATGCAACAGAAGGCTCTGGCCTTCACACCCCTCTCTTTGCGGGCTTCCTAGGGCCATTGCTGTTGGGAAGAGGCTGCTGGACTAGATGAACCCGATCTAACAAGGCTCTGCATACATTCTGGTGCTTAAGACCTCCTATCCCAGACGTACACCATACGTAAGGAAAGTGAGACAAATTTGGGGGGAGGACCTTTCCTGGCTGCTTCCCTAAACACAACAGTGTCTGAGAGGTTCAGTTGCCCCGCAGGGGAAGGAAATACGTCTTAGTCCATGCTCAGATGCGCTCTCGTCATCACCGTTGTGCAAGGTTGGGTGAACCCCGGGGCATTCAACGAAAAGACTGAATGGGCCAAAATGCGTCTTAGGTCCATCCGTGGTTTGGTTGACAAGGGCTCGGAGGGAGCTCGGATGATCTCTCCAAAGATGACAAAGCCGGAGGTCTAGTCAGTCATTTCCTCGCCCGCTTCACATGCCACCTTTGGGGGGGGGGGGCCGTTAAGGAAGGTGGCAAAGCTTGGCGTCTTCTCTGCTTTGCCCAAGAATTCGGAATTGTGTGCAAAAATTGACACGCGAGCCCTAAGTCCGTTCATTTCCTCCTGTGTAACCCTTCCTTCCTTCTAATCTGCCAATTTAAATGCTGTTTTGTGCCCTTCTCTCCGGCAACCCCCCACCCTCCTCTATCCATCCATCTATATATACTCCACGCAATCACCAAGCAAAGCGGCGAAATGGTCTCTCAGTCAGTCGGTTCCCTTGACTAGCTTGGCTTGGTAGGTGGCCCTGTATATTTGGGTTAAAGTCGTGTTTATGTTAATGAAAAGGGGGATGAGATTACAAACAGACCACGGAATGCCCTGATTTTTTTATTTTTTATTTTTTGTTGTTGCTGCTGGTTTCGTCTAAACTGTATATTTCCAGACTAATCAGTTTCGGAGAGCGAAAAAGACTGTTCCCTCAAAGACCTCTTTCCCCACCTCCACCTCCCCCGCAAAGACCCCCACACACATTTTCAGGGGGGGGGATATTCCGGGGGAATAGCGATTTGATTGTGTTTTCTCGGAAGATGGTGTATATAACGTGTTGCTAAAAAGAGAGACGCAGTGGGGCTCTCTCTCTCTCTCTCTCTCTCTTCAGGAAGGACCGAGCTTCGGAGAAAGCGCCTTGAGGATCGCAGCCTCTGTCGAGGAGGACCCGATGGGACATCTGAGTATATTCTAAAAACAAAACACGCACTGGGAATTGCAACTATCTGAAAGAAAGAGAGAAAGAAAGAAAGAAAGAAAGAGAGAAAGAAAGAAAGAAAGAAAGAGAGAAAGAAAGAAAGAAAGAAAGAGAGAAAGAAAGAAAGAAAGAAAGAGAGAAAGAAAGAAAGAGAGAAAGAAAGAAAGAAAGAAAGAAAGAAAGAAAGAAAGAAAGAAAGAAAGATCGAAATCCCAACAGATTACTTGGGAATTTCAGTTGCTGGCGGTCTAACACACACAAATGCAGACACACATCCACACGCAGCGAGAGAGAGCACAAACCAATCAAAATGAAGCACTTTGGGGTGCAGTCCCGTACACACACACACACACACACACACCTAGGAGTAAGTTGCATTGAACTCAATGGGGCTCACTTCTCAGTAGACGTAATAAGATCTCCCTGCAAAAAGTCGCATTGATTTCAGTTGGAAAATTAAGGGCGTGTTTAACCTTCTCTCATGCAAACCAGTGGGACGCATGTTTAACCAACTTAATTTTGGCTATATCACGTCCATAGGGAAGGCAGACTTGAAAGCGTATTTGGATGGCTTTCCTGCGTTTGATTGATTGATTGATACCCCGCCTTCCTATCAAAAAACGTCACTCAAGGCGGCTAGATGGTGTTGTTAGATGTTCAGGGTTCCTCTTCTTTTCACGCTTTATGTTAATCAAATTTGAACACACCCGCACACAAACACACATCCTTTCCACACTCGATCTTCACACGAGTACAACACTCCTGATCATCCTTCCTCATCCTGGTGCCCTCCAGATGTTTTCGACTACAACTCCCAGCATGCCTGACCATTGGCCATGCTGGCTGGGGCTGATGAGAATTGAAGTTCAGAACATCTGGAAGGCACCGGGTTGGAGAAAGCTGCTCTTGTTCATTTTAAGGTTGAGTTTAGTCCTTAAAAAGTCGAGCAATGGCAACGTTTCCAGAAGTCACTGACCCTCTCAAAGGGATGGGGGGGGGGATTTAAACATCAGGATCCCAGGGAGGTCCTGCACAGGGGCGGGGTGCGTGAGTGCACCGCAGCGTCTCCCATCCCTGAAGATTAGGTTGTTTATCAAATGTTGGTGTGATTAGAGCACAGCCGGTTGAAGGCATCGCTTACCCGTATAGGTTACCGCTTCTAAATACATGTGCATCCGTTACTCTTGTGCCTCTTTAGTTCTGCATCTTTAGGTACCAAAATTAGCAATGCCTTCTATACAGGCAGGGCATTCTTCCCAGCAAAAGAGGGAGAGAGAGTCATCTGAGAGATTTAAAATTATACATCTTATGTGCAAACCTATGAATGATCCTATACAGAAGCAACAAAAATGCAGAGTTGATTAAGGCAATTAAGGCTGCAATCCTGTACTTATTTACTTGGGAGTGAGCTCCATTGAATTTAATGGGGCTTCTTTCTGAGTAGACATGCATCGGATTGCGCTCTAAGGCTGCAGTCCTGTAAACCCGTACCTGGGAGTAAGTCCCTTTGAACTCAAGAGCACTTACTTCCAAGGAGATCTCCATAGGATTGTGCTGTTAGGCTGCAATCCTATACACACTTAACTGGGAGTAAGTCGCATGGAAGTCAGTTGGGGCTTACTTCTGGGGAGACATGTAAAAGAAAAATGCCCGTGGATGAGAAAACTGTATGTAAAGTACCTAGAGTGTTCTAACTCGCTATATGCATGCCATATTCATTTGTTGGTTTTCAGTGAATGCTTGTGTAGTTGTTTGGTGTGAGTTTTTAAGGTATTGTAATTTAACTTGGGGACAGAAAGACCGGTTAAAATATTGTAATAAATCATTAGTATTACTATAGAAATAAGATGATCAATATTTACCAAAAAGCCATATATCCAATTACTTCTGAATCCTTTCCCCTAATATATTCCCTTAAAAGGTGTCCCCAACCAGTCATGTCCGACTCTAGGGTGCACTGCTCATCCTCGTTTCTAAGCCGAAGAGCCAGCGCTTCCGTGGTCATGTGGCCGGCATGACTGAACACCGAGGTGCATGGAACGCTGTTACCTTTCCCACCGAGGCCGTACCTATTTATCTACTTGCAATTTCTTGCTTTTGAACTGCTAGGTTGGCAGGAGCTGGGACTGAAGACAGGAGCTCACTCCTTCACGCAGCACTCGGGTCTCTGCCGACCTTCCAGTCTGCAGTTCAGCGCCTTAACCACTAAGCCACCGTGGCCCCAATATATTCCCTTAGAATGGTCCTATTCATTTAATTTCAGGGTAATTGCTGTACATGGAAAACGAACTCTTACTGTATAATTAGATATTCCTTTTCTAGCACAATTTTGATGCTGGATAAGGAATAATTTTGATATTTGGTATGGATCACAGGTCAAATATGAAAGAACATCAGCAGCATTTCCATAGCTTTTTACTTCTTCGAAGTGAGCCATATACAATATCTCAGTGGTCCTCTAAACACAACAAACCTGCAGGGTCTGTCGGTATTATTATCCCATATCGGAGATGGAGGGTTATGCGTGTCTACTCAGAAGTAAATCCCATTGAGTTCAATGGGGCTTACTCCCAAGTAAGCGAGTACAGGATTGTTGCCTTGTTTATCAAATTGGATTTCAACACAAATGTGTTGTTTTTGTATCTTTTTTTAAAAAAAAGTATTATGTTTGTGTATAATATTTTATAAATGTACATATAGAGTTATTCTTATACAATGTACTTATAGATTTATCCTGCATTGTTTCTCTCTTACACTCCACCATCCCAGATGGTGGAATGTCAATTTAAATAAATAAGTAATACTGAAAGGAATAATACACTGTTTTGTTTTGTTTTCCACACAAATGGGAAGATAGATAGATAAACAGATAGATAGAGTCCATCTTCTAGATTAGAAAGGGTTTGTTGTTGTTTTTTAAAAAATGTTCCTAAAGTTGTTTATATTTGTTTGTTTGCTTGAAATATTTTTATACTGACTTTCAAGGCAGAACCTCATCCAGGCGATTTATTAAGTAATTTCTTAAAAACAGTAGAATATAAAATACAGTTAATTAAAACAGCACCCTCAAACATTTAAAACAATAGGATCCAGATTTAGTCATGCTTAGAGGAGAACCATTAAAATCATACAGATTTAAGTCACACAACTACTGTTGGTTTTAGTGGGTCTTCTCTAAGCATGATTAAATCTGGATCCAACCCTAAAACAATTTTTTAAACCCTCACATGTATTTATTTTTTAAAGGGGACCTATTCATTTAAAAGTAGACCGGAACACCCAAGTCTGGTTGGACATTTCATAAAGATTTAAGCTTACTCGTGATCATCCCAGATTGACACCGGCAGGCGGTAAAGAAGGCGTCGTGTGGGTAAAAATAAATAAATAAATCCAGACAATCTCCTGCGCAAGTCCGTTTGAAATGAAAGGGAGCGTGCTCCCATTCAGTTCAGTGGAGATGGCGCGGAAAACACCCGGTTGGATTGTGCCCTCTCTCCACCCTCTTCCTTTGAGGACCCCACTTGAGATCTCACAGATCTCAGTGTTTCTGCTTTGGGAGCGTTTCTCCACATATCCCATCGAAGTGAATGGGAGCTGCAGCAGCGCCGGAGCGGATGGTCACTCAGGCTTGTGCAGGAGCATTGGCCGCTGAGCATCTTCAAATTGCTTTGCATGATTCCTCCAGTCTGGATTCACAGGAGCTGTGCGGGCGCGTATCAACGCCTCCGTTTGGGTACCTCGAAGAAATCTTTCGTGCCCAGCCGGTCGTGTCGTTTGCTGGCAACGAATGGGAAGCACTTGTTGTCTGCCTGGAAACGACACTGGGGGAAGGCGTCACATTTTCCTTTTGCCCCACCGGGAGTGAGATACCGGCTTATTTGACTTAAAGGAAAACAGACGATCCAGGAAACAAGACCACAAGTTAGGACTCAACGAATGCCTCTCTCACAGCCCTCCGTGATCAATTTTGCACCTAGGTATTGGAACATCCACCACCACCATCTGAACATGTGTGGTTGGTTGGCAGGACGTCCTCCTAGGAACATCGATAAGATTCTCTGCTAAATAAAAATGTGAAGGGTTCTAGATGGATGGTCAAGAGCAGGTTCCCTACTGTGAATTTCTCCCATTAGTTCAACAAATTAGGTTGGTTAGTTAGTTAGTTAGTTAGTTAGTTTTAAAAAGCCTCAATATACCTATCAATGTAAACCAGCCTTCCCCAACCTAGTGCCCTCCAGATGTGTGTTGGACTACAACTTCCATCATCCCTATCTGGGAGTGATGGGACTTGCAGTCTAGCCCACCTAGAGGGCACCTGGTTTGGGAAGGCTTTCCCAATTATTTTTTAGTTCCTCTAGAGACCATCAATTCTTTTCCTATCTGAAAGTGTGAGTAATAGATAATTTTGCCCTCCAAGTTCTCATTCAGATGAATTGAAGGACTCCTTGTTCGTTGAACCCAGTTGCCAGAAGATGCAATGACAGCAACTGTCTGCCATGGTTTTCAAAGGGGATTGGGCAGATTCAAGAATATGAGTTAGTCATGATGGCCATATGGAACCTCCATGTACAAAGGCAGTTGTTGTTCAGTCGTTCAGTCGTGTCCGACTCTTCGTGACCCCATGGACCATAGCACGCCAGGCCTTCCTGTCCTGCGCTCTCTCCCGGAGCGTGCTCAAGTTCATATTCATTGCATCCGTGATGCTATCTAGCCATCTCATCCTCTGCTGTCCCCTTCTCCTTTTGCCTTCAGTCAAAAGGCAGTATATCTTTGAATATCAATTGTGTGTGTGTGTGTAAGTGTGACAACAGTGGGGCAGGGCTAGTCTCTTTTTGTCCTTCCTTGAAGACTTCTCAGAGGCATCTGATGGGCTACTGAGGGAAATAGGAGGCTGGACTAGATGGATCTTTGGTCTGATCCAGCAGGGCTCTATTTATGTCTCCAATCATGATAGCTAAATGGAGCCTCCATGTGGAAGGGCAGTGTACCTTGGAATACATGTTTCTGAAGTTCAAATAGTGTGTGTGTCTGTGTATATGGAGGATGTACAAAATAGAGGGAGAAAGTGGATAGGGAGAGATTTTCCTCCCTCTCTCAAAATATTAGAACCAAGGAGGTCATCCCATGAAACTGAATGGTGGGAGATTCAGGACAGATCAAAGGACAGACTTCTTTATACAGCACATAGTTAAACTATGGAATTCACTACCACAAGACCTAGTGATGGCCAGCAATTTGGATGGCTTTAAAAGGGGGCTGGACAAATTCTTGGAGGATAAGGACATCAGTGACTATTATGCCTATGTGCTCGGGATGGGGGAGAATTCCACCACGGACCCCAATGAGGCTGGGTTCCAAGAATCCAGCCCCACTGGGGCCCATGACGGAATGGAGCACTTTACCTCCACCTCCCGCTGGAATCCATCCGGGTCAGATCAGTCTCTGCGTCGATCCTGCAGAGCCTGCCACCTGCTCCGCATCGCTGGCAATACGGCTGGCAGCCATTGCCATGCTGTATCACTGTGCTCAGTCTCCAGATGCAAATGGCATAGCGGGTGCCATTTGTGGCCATAAAGCTGGTAGATTAGCCTAAATGCAGCTATTTATGGCTGCATTTAGGTTAATCTACCAGCTTTACGGCCGCAAATGGCGCCTACTACGTCATTTGCATCCGGACACTTAGCACAGTGATATGGCACGGCAATGGCTGCCTGACTTATCACCATTTGCCAGTGATGTGGAGCTGGCGTCCGGCTCCACAGAATCAATGAGGAGTGGAGCCGGCTTGGATGGATTCTGGGGGAGGGAGGGATCGCCTCCCCCCATGGGCAGATTCCCCCCTGGAACGACAGGTAGGGAATCCACCCATCCCTACCATGTGCACCAGTTCCTGGGGAACATGGGCAGGAGGGTGCTCTTGCACTCATGTCCTGCTTGTGAGTTTCCCGTGGCAGCTGGTTAGCCACTGTGTGAACAGAATGCTGGACTAGATGGACCCTTGGTCTGATCCAGCATGGCTGCTCTTATGTTCTTATGGCAGTGTACCTTGGAATACATGCTTCTGACGTGCAAATAGTATATGTGTTGGTCTGTGTGTGTATATATGGAGGGAAGGCTCTTAGTCTTATCTATAAGAAATAGTGGGCTGGTTCGCACAATCACAGGGTGGTTAATAAGTCACGGTGGCTTGTAAACCACCCTGTGCACACCAATTGCATGCTGGCTGGATTTACATCACTACCCTCACTGGCATGGCTTGTTGTGACATCCGAACCCAGCAAGAGGTTGGGGTGGTGAACAAACCACCCATAACCCATGGCCTGTTTTAGGGTTGCTGGGTGGTTTGTTCACCACCCCAACCAACCACCTTCACTGGGTTCACATGTCACAACAAGCCACACTGGTAAGGGTCATTATGCAAATCCAGCCAGCACATGAGCAGCTCATGCATAGTGGTTAACAAGACAGCATGGCTTATTAACCACCCTGGGATCATGCAAATGGGTCATTACGTTCTTATAAAAGGAGATTAGACCCTTTCAACCAGGAGAGGTCTATTAATGGCCATCTAGAGAAATGGAGATGCCATGTTCAGAGACAATCTACCTTTGGGCACCAGTTGTGGGGGGGGGGAGCAAGGGGCGCAACAGTGGTGGTGAGCAAATGCCCTGTTTGTCAGCTTTACCAGAGGAATCTTGTTAGCCCCTGGGAGATACTGGGCTAATTGATCCTTTGGTCTGACACAGCAAGTTTCCTGTGTATTGTTTGTTTGTGTGTTTATTAGTAGAATCAGTATCATCACTATAACACCCAATAGCCAAAGCTCTCTGGGTGGTTTACGAAGATTGAAAACATTAAAAAAATTATACAGAGATCAAAAGCCATTTTGATGAAAACAACAACAACAACAACACATGAACAGACAATATACACAAGAGAACATATATCTAAAACAACTTCAAACGAGCAATCTCAAGCAAACAACCATAACCATAAGACAATCCAGGATCGATTCAAACTTATCATATACCAATTAATATAATAAATGCTCTAAATGGTTTACATTTTTAAAAAAATCAGTTAAATGTGCATGTATAACACAATAAACCACTACAAAAATTCAACTTACAGCAACAAAAGTGTTTTTTTTAAAAGAAACAAGAAAAGGAGACAGTAAAACAGAGCAGTATCATGAAGATCCATTACTGCTGCCTTCTTAATAGGTTTTCCTGAAGAAGCTGGAAGGTAGCTTTGCTTGCCTCTGGGTGGCTGCTAGAAAATGACACCATCTCCACCTGAAATATCTTCATAACTACACACACACACACACCCCTCATACACCCCCCCCCCCACAGCTCGAAAGATGCTCTGGACACCAGAGATGAAAGCAACCTTGCACGAACGTCAGCCAACCGACCGCAGCCCACACAGTCGTTGGGGCTGATTCATCTCACCATTTGTCTGTCAGCACTCAGCTAATCCTTAAAGAGCCATGGACAGGTGCTTCATGCTTCCGCCACCTCATCCTCCTGCTGCCCCCCAACTCCTCATCCCCTCCCCACCCCCACCTCTGCTTTTATCAGCTATTTTAGATGGTGGTGACACTTTCTACCCGTCCATTTCATGCTCCTCTTTCTTTTCTTTTCTTTTCTTTTCTTTTCTTTTCTTTCCTTCCTACCTTGGATTGGTGGGCCCAGTGGGTTTGAGGGAGAGAAGTAGCCATGGTATTGTTTAATCCAGGGTTGGATTGAGTCCAGTCATGCTTGATCTTCTTCATTTGTCCTGTTTCACTTAAACAACAGCAACAACACTAGAATCTCCCTGTTCCCCCGATGTGTGCTCAATTTGCAAAGTGAGAGCTCACACTTAATATGCTTTAATGATTCTAGCTAACTAGTTTGCATTAAGCGATCTTGAGTGTCTGCACAACGTGTGTGTGTGCGTGCATGCCCATGCATGTATGCATGAGCATACACCCCCTACTCTCTCTCTCTCTCTCTCTCTCTCTCTCTCTCTCTCTCACACACACACACACACACACACACACACACGGTTGATGGTATGGTTGCTGAAACACAGAAATAGATAACTCTGGGGGAGGGGGGATTGAGAGAGAGAGAGAGATGGTATTTATGCTACAGAGCAAACTACATTTTGCTTAAATTTAGCAAGTTTGAAATGAATGAGGATGTATTTCCCCAAAGGCACTACAGTAATTGTGGCCTATCAAAGAAAATAATCACAACACATCCTCTGTTCCTCATCAGAACAAAACATCACCTCTTAAGATCCCTGGGAATATTGGATGCATAATAAGAGGAAGATCCCATATTTTTATTTCCATTTACTGTTTATGTGACAACAATGACCATAGTAATTATTACACCACCAGAATCAATCTCATAACATACAAAATAAGTTTCTCCAAATCATGTTGAATAGCTCATATCAGTATCTTTTACAAACATCCATAAACATGTCCGGGTTTGTTTGTTTTTTATCAAAGGTATCTGCTGTCCGCCTTTCCTCCTTTCTGCTTCATCAGTTTGGACCATTATTGTGTAGTCCCATAATTTATTGAGCCATTCATTATTCACGGGTATTTTCTCGTCCTGCCAGTACCTGAAGGAGTGTTATTTCATGGGGCACCTCTACCTCCTGTGGAGGAGAGTTCCAGCGCTGGTGCCTCTGACCATTCCAAAACCCTGCCAATGTGAGCCCATTAGGGTTGAAAGATGGGAAGGGCAGCATTTCTGTTTCCCCTCTCTCACTGGGGCTGTGAATTCTCTCCCATTGAAACCAAAGGGAGAGAACTGTTCTACACCAGCTCTAGTATAAATCAATAGCTGGATTAGGGATGTGTCTGGGAGGCAGGAGAGAAGGTGGATCCTACAGCCTCTCCCAGGGCCAGCCCTACCATTAGGCAGAGTGAGGCAGTTGCCACAGGCGGCAGAAGCTGGGAGGTGGCAGCAAAGTGTTGGAGGAGAGAGCTGTCCTGCCCTGCACCTCCCAAGCTAGTCTGCTGCCTCTGGGTGTGGTGGAGGATGCTGTTCCATTGCCAGTGTTAAAGGAGGATTCAGCTTTTGTAAATGGAATAGGAGAGGGCACCATCTTGTCCTTTGCCTCAGGCAGCAAAATGTCTTAGGCTGCCCCTGCTCTTATCACACCTCCTCTGCCCCTGTTCCAATTGCCATGGCTGGGAGGAGTCCAAGGCTGGATTTCCCCCTCAGAGGGCAGACCTCTCTCTCCACTCTCAGGAGGGGATCTGATGAACCCAATGGTCCTTGAGACAGCCTTGGGATTGCTGCATAAGCCTAGGAAAGGACTTTGATTTCTGTGGAGAAACACCACCACACAGAGTGCAAGGGTACTTCCAGGTTGGGATTTTATTGTGCAATTGCCCTGCCTAACTCACAGAATTTTACAGGGGTCCAGGCAACTTTGTCTTCAGTTTGTAGCCCTCCTGGGTTTCCCCACCTCTTCTTCCATCTTTTTCCTTACCAGAAAAAAAGCCATTAAGGAAGAGAAGACAGAAGAGCTGCCCCACACATTTTTTGATTGGTAGTGCCAGGAGCCCTCCATCTGGATGCAAACTAAGACTTAACCCCGCAGTTTAAATGTTGGCTAACACAGGATTACCAAAAGCTAAAATGTGCTGGAATCAAAGAGAGAAATTTCACTCAGAATTTGTTTTTTGTTTTTAAAGAAGCTTGCAGGTGATTTTTGAGGATTTTAACTGTTTATATTAATATATCTGTAATTCTCAAACTCTCCCAGGACATGCCAATAAGCCACAAGAAAACTTGTATGCCACAATAAATAAAATTTAATAAAATAATGAAAGGCCCATGTAAGCCCAGAGGAGTCTTCTTGCTACATCTCCTGTAAGCCCAAAGAACTTATCCTCAGAGGAGATTGTCCATTATATCCCTGAATGACTCCTGCTCTAAGCTTGGTTCCTTATACTATAGGGTAGACAACCTGGTGACCTCCAGATGTTTGTATCACAACTCCCATATTCCTGAAGCAATGGCCATGCTGGCTGGGGCTGATGGGAGTTATAGTCCCAAACCACAAAGTTGCCTACCCTGCCAAGATAATTCTTGCACACTCCAAAATTAAATCTCTTCCCATGTAACACTGAAGTTCGGGACACACTGAAAATATTTGCAGTATGTATCTTGAGCCATAGAGACAGTTTCTTCCTGAAAGGCATCCATCACAGTCAAGATCCGACCTTAGAAATCCATGCAACAAAAACAACAAAGGCTTTTTTACATTGTTTCATGACTTTCTGAAAGAGCAAAAAGAAAAGTTATCCCTACCTAAATGTTGAGCCCCAGGAACCACATGATAAACCTGAAACAGTTTCATCCAGCAATTAAAGCCAGGGTCGAATATTTCTCTGGCTACGCTATCAGAGAGTCCACCATTACAGTTCTATATTTAGCCCCAAAGTACCAGTTGTATTGAGTGGAAGATTAAAATTATTGTGTTGTGTGGACAATCTTCCTAGCACTGTTATTTCATGCTGTAACGTTTGGCACAGTTTTTAAAAAAACCAGCCAAGCAACCACATTAACTCTTAAAGCTGAATCGTCAATTCCGTTTTCTCCTTCCTGACACAGATCTTTAAGAGTGGTAAATTAACATCAATTTATCAGCCTTCCAAAACTCTAAAGCAGGGACGGGAAGAAAGTATATATCCACATGTTTTGCACTTCAGCTCTCAGCATTCCTGACCAGTGGCCAGACTGGCGAGGGCTTCTAGAAGTTGAAGTCCAAAACATCTGTACCTTCTGCTCTACTCCTGCCTCCAAGCACCAACAACAACAACAACAGGATATTCACAAGCAGCCTTCTGAATGGGAAAAGGGAATCAGGCAATTATTATGAGACCCTCTCTGGGGTGAGTGGGCCCTTCATCTTACCACTGCTATCCATGCCTCTGTCCAATGAAGGCATATGGACTAGAGCAAGGGTGTTGGACCTCAGCCCTGCAGGCTAAATCTGGCTGAACTGGGGTCCCAATCCAGGGTTCCCCAGATGTCCAGGCCCCCATGCACTGGAGCCAGGTGCAAAATAGTGGCTCAGGAAGGTGGACATAGAATTGAGGAACAAGATCATGCTCAGAGCAGCAATTTGTTTTCAGCACTAGAGCTGGATCTCGCACACAGATCCTTTCACACACAACTGTACTCCTCTCCCCCCCCCCAGCTTTCTTGATTTCAGGAAGAAATCTTGGATAGCTCCTTAGAGTTCTGACTGGTTCTGACTGAAACCCGGAGCGGATCACTGGCCCACTGACATGGGAGCCACCAGCCTCCACTGGTTGTCGCTCTTGTTAAACAGTTGGGAGTCGGAAACTCTTGTTGATCTGGTGCAAATCACCCAAAGATCTTTCAGCCAATCCAGATCTACCTTTCTGTCTGCCCCAGCCTCACCCCTCTCTTCTCCAGGAGGAACTTTCCCAGCTCTTTCAACTGTTCCTCATAGGATTTGATTTCTTTCCAGACCCCTCACCCTCCTGGCTGCTCTCCTCTGGACACACCTCTCTCCTCTGTGCTTTGAAACTTCCCTGACTCTCATTATGATTGTCACCTTCCCATTGTACTTGATGATGACACCACAGCTCAGTTGACTGGACACACCTATTAATAACCTTAGCAAGGGAGGAGATTGCATTGCACTCATAAATGCACATTTAGCATTGTGGATTATTGTCGTTTAATTGAGCAAATCCTGTTCTATTCGCTTACATTCCTTTTAGTTTCATGGTTCATTAGTGACTCCAAGACTGTAGGCATGAGGTAATATTGCTCCCAAGCATTGCCTTAACTAGATAAATGATCATTACTTTTCAATGCTACAGGAATTATAAATTGGAAGAATTATGGAAAGCTGGAGCACTTGTAAGCCTTTCAACGGCTTTTACCTTCCTTTTCTCAGTATCAGTAATTTATTAAGATGCTTATAATAATAAAAGAAAGAATAACAGAAATTAAAGACAAGTATTAGAATTCCAGTTAGAAGAAGCACTTACAAGGCAATCCTAAATGGGTCTACCCAGAAGTAAGTCTCAGTGGGACTTACTCTCAGGTAACTGTGTATAGGACAGGGCAATCCTATGCATGTCTACTCAGATGTAAGCCCCATTAATTTCAAGGAGGCTTTCTCCTAAGTAAGCAAGAATAAGATTTCAGCCTAAGCTTTTGAAAGGATATATGCCATGTGGTACAAACCTATCAGGAACAAAAGAGATTTCTTCTAATTGCCAAGTTATATCTCTGTTGTCAACAATCTTTTGGCCTCTGCAAATTTATAAAAAATCCAGCATTTGTTTTCAGTGTGCAACTAAAGACAGAGCAAACAAGGTAACTGACCCCCTGAAATAACATCTTTCTCCTTTTTTTCAGGTCGGTACATTAAATGAGAGAGAAGCACATAATTTTTACCCATGTGGAGAAAAAGATTACTTTTAAAAACTTTTAAAAAAATTATTAACAGGTGTTTCCATGTTCATTTCTCTGTATTAAAGTATGTAAGCATACAAGAAGAGCCCTACTAGGATCAGACTGAAGGTTCATCAAGTTGTCAATGTGCAGATCAGCAAAATTTGGGCCCATCAAAGTTCTCTGATTTCCCCTCAAAGTTCATTCTGACTCATGTCTGTATCGAATTGCAAGTGTTGTTGTTCTGCATGAGAATTTGTGTGTAGTTTCATGCAAGTTTTTCCAAATGTATGTATCAATTGTGTTCACTGTTGAAATTAAGATATTTTTTTAAAGCACGACTAAAGCAAGTTTGCACTGATTTTCAAGTGCACACACTTCTTCATGTCCATTTTTCAAATCTACACATTTTGCAAACAAATTTTTGGGTTGTGCGAATTGCAAGCTTGGAATTGTATGGACTTCACACTTCAGATTGTGTTCAGGTCCTCATTCAGTTCTAGGAGGTGTGAATTGGATAAATTATCAAAAACAAACTGAAACATCCATCCCTGATTTCCTGGTAGTCGATCATCCTGCTTTCCACAATGGTCAACCAGGTGCCTCTAGGAAGCCCATAAGCTGGGCATGAAGGCAGAACCATGAAGGCAGAACCATGAAGGCAGAACCATACTCCCACTGTTGCACTCCAATAACCAGTATTGAAAGATAGATTGCCTTTGAACGTGGATGTTGCATGTGGCCATCAGGACAAGTAGCCATTGATAGATTCAACCTTATGCATTTATCTATTGCACTTTTAAAGCCATTTAACTGAGTGGCTATCCTTGCATCTCGGGGGCAGTGAATCCTATAAATCCATGGTGCATTGTGTAGAACAATATTCAATATTCAATCTTGTCTGTCTTGAATCTACTGCCAAGCATTTTTATGGGATGACCCCAGGTTCACGTATCACAAGAGAGGAAAAAACACATCTCTTTGTCTATCCATACCATGCACAATGTTATAAACCCCTATCATATCAAACTTTCTTTTTTAAAACCAAAAGGCCTCCAGATGCTTCAGCTTTTCCTCATGGAGAAGGTGATCTGACCCTTTGATCATTTTGGTTGCCCTTTTTTGAATTAAAGATACTGCACTGAATAGCATCAGACTATTGTCTACAATTTGCATTGTATGCACATCATAGATCCCATTGTCTTTCCTAGTCCAGACACACACACATACGGTTCTCAGCCCAAAGTTTGTTTGTTTTATATGACATAGGTTTCTGGTCCTCATGTTGAAGACTGATAGGAGTGCATTTCTTCTAAATGCATAAAATACAGAGTGGATTTTAATAATATTTCTAGTTATGAGAGGCCATCAGAAACTTCTCACAGCTTCCAATATACCCTACAGATCTAGATTCCATCCCTATGTTTTTTATATCAGTCTTCTTCTAAAATGATCTCTCCATCCCATCATTCCTTTGCTTCTTCCATCCCACTCACTGGAAAATGCCAAATTCTGAAATTAGGGTGTGTGTATGGGCGGGGGATGCTACAGCTATACATTTGTGCACAGTAAATAAATGGATACAAGCCACCACATCCCTTGTATAATCTATTCCAATAAAAGCATTTTTGTTCAGTGAGTAGAGAATCTGTCGGGGGAACTTAAGTGGAGAATCCTCTGTGCTTATATTAGCTGTGCATTAATTGCCAAATAACAATGTGATCTAGAAACTTATTCTTCTAACAATAATGAAAACTGAGATTCTGATAAGTCCATGGGAAATACCAGATGTTGCCTTATAAGTCCTAATCCATGATTGTGGAATGATTTTGACCATGTGGATTCTCACATCCCCAGTGTACACTTACCCAGCAGAGGTCAATCTGGTTTGAATTTGGTTTAAGCTGCCCAAGTTACCAAGTAAAATTCATATAATATAGTCTGTGGCCAGCTTGCTCTTTGATAATTTCTTCTTTCTCCTTTGTTTATCTCATGTAACCAAGCTTTGTTCTAAGTAGGCCTCAAACCAAAAAGAAAAAAGGGGGGAAAAAAACCCTTCTCTCTACTCTGATCTCTTCCTGACTTGTTGCAGATGTAATGAAATAAATCTTCTGGAAGAACAAACCTTCTCTTCCTTTCTCCCCATCGCAAACCCCAGGAAAGAAAAATAAATTAAAGTCTCAGCTCACCAAGTCTTGGATGATCAATCCCATATCCTCTTCTACAACCTTCCATTCATATGAAATTGCGTTGATTATCCCTTTAGAAAAATTAGGCACAGTCCCACCTGGAAATCCTCCTGCACTGTTGGCC
Organism: Heloderma suspectum; assembly: GCF_057233095.1. NCBI lineage: Eukaryota > Metazoa > Chordata > Lepidosauria > Squamata > Helodermatidae > Heloderma > Heloderma suspectum. Next base: position 6,683,308 of record NC_139465.1, on the reverse strand, counting down.
TGTCCAAAGGAAGAGGAGTTGCTCAAGAGGAGTACTTTCATTCCTCTCCCATGTGCAGAACCCCTTTTCCTTTCAGTGAAGCTCGGAAGAGGCTGCTGGCAGACTGTGTCCCCTTCTGTCTAGCCACAGACAATCTAGGGTAGGGTGTAGCCTCAAATCCAGCACCCTCCAGATGAGTTGGACTACAACTCCCATTGCTCCCCAATGGCTGTGCTGACTGGGGCTGATGAGAGTTGTAGTCCAACACAGCTGGAGGGTGCTGGGTTGGGGAAGTCTGATCTAACAAATGGGTTAGGTAGGCAACAAGAGACACTGAGAAAATAGGTAAAGGGGTCTTGTATCCATGCTACGCATCCTCCCTCTCTCTCTCTCTCTCTCTCTCCCCCCCCCTCTCTCTCTCTCTCTCACACACACACACACACACTCAATAGACTTGCCAAAGACAATTGTAATCTCATTTCAAAACTGGCAATCGCATCCAGAGCCAGCCCAAAGGCCCCCCACACACAACTCAATGGCACCCCCCGCACACACAACTCAAGGTGCACAGTACCCAAAGCCAGTCAAATGACGTTGGCACCTGAGGTAGAACATCCCACAAGTTCCTTTGTTGTTGTTGTTGTTGTTCAGTCGTTCAGTCGTGTCCGACTCTTCGTGACCCCATGGACCATAGCACGCCAGGCCTTCCTGTCCTGCGCTCTCTCCTGGAGCGTGCTCAAGTTCATATTCGTTGCATCGGTGATGCTATCTAGCCATCTCATCCTCTGCTGTCCCCTTCTCCTTTTGCCTGGCTATAAAAACACAATAATGATGAATTAAACAACTAACAATTTGCCACCCTTTCATGGAACCCATGACATCAGCTGCTTGAGGCAGCTGTCTCAGTCTGCTGAATGGTAGGGCCGGCCATATTGGCATTGATTAGAGAGTGCCCATAATAAGATAGTGCCCGTAATAATGCACAAGGTCTGTGATTCAGTCCCCAGCATCTCTAGTTAAAATGATATCAGGTACAGATGGGTGAGAATTCTTTTCTATCTGAATTTTTACACAAATTTACCAAATTTGCACCTGTCCAAGCATTGAACAGAGTTGCACACCAAAATTTACACTTTCCTAAATTCAGTGGAATAGTTCTCCACTCAGCAAAAAAAGTACACAAAAATGCAGACATTGGGGGAAAGTGAACATAGCAATCAATACACTATGGAAATCCATATGCTATAAAATCCTGAAAATAATGCACAGAAATGCCTTATGATAGGGAAAACAGCTTGCAAAATTGTATATATTAGCAAAGCATGAACAAAATAATGCATACAGGTGGCGAAAGTAGGCACAATAATCTTAAGAGACACGTGCATGAAAATATATACAGATTTTCATGCAGAATTTTTTAAAAAAATAATTGATGTTGAATCAGGTCGAACCGAACTTAAGGTCAGAAAAAATGAGAAATAGAATGGAACTGAGAAGGACAGGTTCACTCATCCCTCTTATCAGGTTAGCAGCTGATTGTGAAAGTCCTCTGCAAAGATTCTGGACAGCTGCTGCCAATCAGAAGAGACAACACTGAACTAGATGGACAAAGTCTGAGCTGGCATATAAGGCAGCTTCCCAAGTCCCAGAAACCTATAGGTCCCCATAAACTGCTGTAATTAAACCTGAATATGTGTAAGTGAATTAAATGTATAATCACCCCTGCCTACCCCTCCATCTTCCCTGGTGTCAGATTTTACAGTGTGTGCTCCCTGGGACAGAGATGTGTTGTCTTATAACGTTATAATTAACTAATATGTTATACACTGTAAAGCACTTTAGGGCATAATTCTATGTGTGTTTAGGCAGAAAAAGGACCACAACTCCCAGCATTCCCCAGCCACCATGGCTGGCTGGGAAATGCTGGGAGCTGTAGGACTTTTTTTCGGTCTACACATGCATAGGATTGTTGTAGCCTCATTTTATTTTGAGTGGCTTATTGTAAAATTGTCTAACTTTAAGGAGGTTTCATAGATTGTGGATATTGAATTTTACTGTTTTATATCATAATCTACCTTGGGAAGGCCACATTCTTGAAAAGTAGCCAAGAAATCTATTTAATGGTGATGATGATACCAACCTGAGTGCCATTTTTCTTGGTAGAAAGGCAGGGAACAAATTGAATTAATTAATTAATTAATTAATTAATTCATCATCATCATGAATACATAACCCAGCCTTCCCCAATCGGGTACTCTCCCGATCTGTTGGACTACAATTCCTAGAATCCCCCAGTCTGGCTGGGGGATTCTGGGAGTTGTAGTCCAACACATCTGAATGGCACCAGGTTGGGGAAGGCTGACGTAACCTATTGCAGAAATTGGTATGGGATACTAAATTTAGGCAATGCCCTAAAAGGTGGCCTATAAATACTTTAAACAACAAACAAACAACTTCAGCATGCCCCAAACCTTGGCATTTGTTTAATTAAAAGCATATTTCCACTTCTCCTTATGGCTTCAAAGTTAGGCTTGAAAGAGAGTGTAGGGGGGAAATTCAAGGTTAAATTTCAGAAGCCATAGAGGGGAGAAGTACTGACAACGGGTACAGGTTCCAGGATGGGTTATACTGTCGCTCTTTACCCCCCCCCCCATGCCCACCACTACCTCCTCAGAACTGGCAGAAAGGGTGGGGAGAATTGAACACTCAGGAAATCTAGGAAAAGTTGCTTTGTTTGCATAATTTGTACAGGCCACATAATTCATCTCCTTTCTCTGCACACAATTTCCCTTTTTTTCTTTTCTTTTTCATGGCACAGCCTTGGAGATCACCTTGCACAGAGTTTCAGACACAAGTCTGCACCATCCTTTCCCTACATAGGGGAGGTTCAAAAAACAACAACCCACCACCGCAGGTTAGCAGCACGTCATGTTCCTTGCTACGGAAACGAACATGAACAAGAGGTCTTTCTTCAAAGATTAACTCTGGATTGGTCCACTGGCTTGGCGATGGAATAATCCTGAGGTCCTGCATTTCTTCATAGATTCTGGGAGAGGGAAAAAATGCTGGGAAGGAGCTGGTCTGAAGTGCAAGGCCTCGGTTGCACGATTGCTTCAAACATGCCAAAGAAACCACTAAGAAATTGCTGCCTTCCTTCTCGTGTAGCACCGGGCCGGCTTGTTGACTCCCTAGTAAGTGATAGCTTGGCGAACTGAGAAGGGGCCCATTGTAATTCTTGCCTCCATTACGACAAAGGAGCCCATTCATATAGGCTCATTTTGAAGGCAGGGCTAGCGTGGATTGGGATCGGGACTTCAACCGCAGTTTAGAAGACTAGCAGGCCCTTTTCAACCAAAGGAACAGCCTTCTATGGGTTGCAGAGTGATGGTTCTCCCCTGCCCCCTACTCCCATACCCTTGTTGAGTGAAATTGTTAAGCAAGTTTGGAACAGAGGTATCTCTTTCTTGGAAAAGGTATGCTTAAGAATGCTGCAGAAATGGACTCTGGAAAGGCAAGTGGGGTGGGGTGGGATGGGGGGTCTTGTTATAGAGAGTTGACCCACAGCCCAAGACACCACCTGGATTTGACTCATCTGATCTCTGCTAGGAACACAGAATCAAAGAATAGTAGGGTTGGAAGGAGCCTATAAGACCACCGAGTCCAACCCCCTGCTCGATGCAGGAATCCAAGACAAAGCATTCCTGAGAGGTGGCTGTCCAGCCTCATCTTGAATGCTTCCAGTGTAGGGGAGCCCACCACCTCCCTAGGTAACTGGTTCCATTGTTGTATTGCTCCAACCGTCAGGAACTTTCTCCTGAAGTTCAACAGGAATCTGGCTTTCTGTAACTCGAGCCTATTGTTCCGTGACCTGCACTCTGGGATGATCGAGAAGAGATCCTGGCCTTCCTCTCTGTGACAACCTTTCAAGTACTTGAAGAGAACTACCCTATCTCCCCTCAGTCTTCTTTTCTCTTCTCAAGTCTAAACATGCCCAGTTCTTTCAGTCTCTCCTCATAGGGCTTTGTTTCCAATCCCCTGATCATCTTCATTGCCCATGTAGAACTGCCTTTATATTGTGTCCATCTATTAGTCCATCTAGCCTAGCTCTTCAGGAAGACTCTCCTCCTGAGCAATGTATTATGCTTCCCCACCTTGGATAGCTCTTTAGAGTTCTGACTGGTTCTGAGTGAAACCCAGAGCAGATTCACCACCCCACTGACATCAGAGCCACCAGCCTCCCCTGTTATATTGGGTCTGTCTGGCCATTGGTCCATCTGGCTTAGTGTGGCCGTGTTTACTCTATTTGAAGGTGTCCTCTGTTTGAAGGGATGTCTGGTCCATGCCCAGTTTAAGGATAAAGAACCATAAGAAGGGGAGAGGCTGGGAACCTGCAAATTACCAATCAACAGTTAGCAGCCCTTGGGTAGCAGGGACACAAGCCCCCTGACCACACCCTTTCCCACTAGGCAAGCTATCTTGCAATTCTGTTTGAATTGTAGCAATTATTTATAAAGTTGCCTCTATGCCTATAAATTAGCATATGCAAATTTTATGCAAATTGATGTCCTCTTTGTTTTTTGGGGTGGGGGGTAATGCATTTCCTCTTTTTTTCACACTGTGTCAGTGGCCACCCAAAACCTATCCCTCTGAAAATACCTAAGAGCCCTGCACCTTTATGGCACCTTCTGCACGTAAAGGGTGTTCTCTCTCCAATAATATTTGAAAGTCCATTCATAGCCCCAGTGGTCTCATTGAGCATATCCATGCCTCCCTCCCCGACATTCCTACGCTGGCAGGGCTGGACATTTTGCTGCCTGAGGTGAAGGACAAGATGGCATGCCCCTCCCATTCCATGTACAGAAGCAGACCAGAGTAACAGTTAAATCCTACTTCAACACAGCTGATAGGCTGGCGTCTTCCACTCAACCTGAGGGCAGCTGCTTGTTTAAGGGACACAGGGCGTGTTTCCCCTAAGGTACACACAGCTCTGTCCTCCAACACCTTGGCACTACTCTCTGCCCTCCAGCATCTGCCACCTGAGGAGGCTGCCTCACTCTGACTAATGGTAGGGCTGGCCCTTTCCCAGGAATCCAGGGTATTACAGTTCTTACAGTTCTGTGATAAAACAACAAGCAGTCTTGTGGCACATAAACAAGAATCTTGAATAGAGAGCTCAGCATTCTCAATGAAGTACAAATCCCAGAATTCCTTGGAGGAAACCATGACAGTTACATTGGTATAAAACTAATATATGTTTCTAAAGTAGCTAGCTACACTCGCTTTATAGCCGTTGGTCAGTCGCTAGATCTCCACCTCAATTCTCCATCAGTGAAAGAGATTTGTGTACCTCTTGGCCACAACAGTGGTTGCAAAACATTTTAAAAAAATTAAAAATACAGTATCAATTATTTACTTGTGGAGGCATCCTCAGACATCTTCCAGCATTGAGGAGAGAGGGATAAATAACCAAAGCTCTAACAAAAGTAGTAGGAAAATGGGCCTATTGAGTGCAGCGCGGAACAGACAAGAGGGAGCACCTAAATGTTAAAGATGAGAAAAGTAATCAGATTTTTTAAAAAAATGTCAGCTTTTTCAAGACAACATTTTAAAGTCAGGGCCTGGAAAACAATCACATTTTCATGGTATAATCAGTGGCTACAAAAATTTGGCATAGGGATAGAGGAATGTACAGTTTTCAAAATAAAAGGATTTTTTAAATGATTTAAAAACATGAAGGGAATGTGACGTGAATTTTATTTGTGTTTAAATATTGGCTCTGGGTAGATTCACAAGTGCATACAAATATAAGAAGTAGGGATGGTTAAATCTGTCAGTTTTGCTTTCTCCTGCAATACACACACACACACACACACACATACACACACACACACATACTTACTCACCAGAAGTTCTTTCCATCCCATATATGAAGAAATTTGCAAATTTGGGTGAATTCCAATCAAAAACAAACTGAAATGGAACTTTCACCTGTCAGCACCAGCCAAATTCTATAGGTACAGCTACTCCCAGGATGGAGAGGTCCATGTTGTACCTGCCTGCCATGTAGCTGTTAGAGATAAGGATCCTGTCAGAAAAAGCAGTGGCAATCCTACTTAACCAGAAACATCATGACTGAAGAGACAGGGTTGCAAAGATAGACTTTTCAGAGTGAAGCACTCAAAGCCTAGATAGATAGATAGATAGATAGATAGATAGAGTTCTTTCCATCTTATTTATGAAGACATTTGCCAATTTAGTAAGTTCTCATTTCAAAAAAGGAACTGAACAAAATTCTCACTCATCGCTAATAAGAAGAGCCCAACTGGATCCGACCAGAGTTCCATCTAGTTCATCTCCATGCTTCTCACAGTGACCAATCAGATGCCACTTCCCCACACTGTTTATTCAGTAGCCACACTCCCTCTGAATGGCACTCAATTTGGCCATCATGATTATGAGTCATTAAGGGCATAATCCTTTGCATATTAAGATAGGAAAAAGTCCTCCAACTCCCAGCATGCCCTAGCCAGCACCTAAAAAAGGATATTGTAGAGTTGGAGAAGTGCAGAAACGGGCAACTAAAATGATCAAGGGTTGGAGCAACTTCCCTATGAGGAAAGGTTACAACAGCTGGGATTGTTTAGCTTAGAAAAATGGTAAGGTGAGACATGACAGAGGTGTACAACGTTATGCATGGTGTGGAGAAAGTGGATAAGGAGACATTTTTCTTCCTCTCTCATAGAGCTAGACCCAATGGGGTCATCCCATGAAGCTGATTGGTGGGAGACTCAGGACAGATAAAAGGAAGTACTTCTTCACACAGCACAGAATTAAACTATGGAATTCACTACCAAAGGATGTGGTGATGGCCACCAATTTGGATGGCTTTAAAAGGGGATTGGACAAATTCCTGGAGGAGAAGGCTATCAATAGCTACTAGTCCTGATGGCTATATGCTACCCTCAGTATCAGAGGCAATATGCTTACATACAGCAGTTGCTGGGGAACATGGGTGGGAGGGTGCTGTTGCACTCATGTCCTGCTTGTGCATTTCCCATGGGCAGCTGTTTGCCCACTGTGTGAACAGAATGCCAGACTAGATGTACCCTTGGTCTGATCCAGCAGGGCTCTTCTGATGTTCTTATGGCCCAAGACATGTTGCTGCCTGAGGTGGAGCAGCAAATGCCCACCTCCCAACACCCACCCATCCAAATCATAGTGCATAGTACCCAAGGTCAGACCCAATGTGGGCCTGAGGTTCCCAGCTCCTGTAGTATGATGAGAGCGAGAAGGACTTCCCCAATTTTATAGTGAAGTACGAAAGGGACTTACCTGGTCCCACAGCTTGCTTCGCGGTGGGGGGAGGCGCTTCGGTTCTCCCCCTGAAGTTCAGGCCGGGGGGGGAGACGCCCCACCTCGCCCGGCCAAAATTCAGGCCGGGGAGAAGCGCCCCATCTCCCCGGCCGCAAAATAAAAAGTGAAAAAGAAAAAAAAACACCCGTGATAGGCTACGTAACGATTTACGCAGCCTATCACGGCTAGATTTCCAAAGTCAGCCGGGATAGGCTACGTTAATCGTTATGTAGCCTATCACGGGTGACTTTGGAAAAAAAAAAAGCGCGTACGCAAATGGCGGCGCCCATGGGCGCCGCCATTTGAGTTCCTTATTTGGTACTTATTTTCGCCTTAGTCTACGTAAATCTTTACGTAGACTAGCCAGGACCAAATAAGGAACCATGGGTGCCGCCATTTGCGTATGCGCTTTTTTTTTCAAAGTCACCCGTGATAGGCTACGTAACAATTAACGTAGCCTATCACGGCTGACTTTGGAAATCTAGCCGTGATAGGCTACGTTAATCGTTACGTAGCCTATCATGGGTGGTTTTTTTTTTTTTACTTTATTTTGTAATGGCGGCGGCGGCAGCTGGTTGGAAGACCGGCCACCGCCCCCGCCAAAACGCCGCTGGGACCCGCCGCCGAGAGGGACATTCAAGGGAGGTAAGTCCCATCCCGGAGGGGGGGGGAGCGGGGGGGCGGAGAATTTCACCAACAATTTCGGGGGGCCGAATGCGTTGGCATTCAGCCTCCCCGAGATTCGTGGAGAAATTCACTGCCATCCCTACAATTTTATAAAACTCCATCATATCATTCCCCCAGTTTCCCTTTCCCCCAGAAATTCCAAATGCTTTACCCTTTTCACAGGAGGAAGTGGCTCCATCCAGCTCTCTGATCCCTTTGGCTTCTCTTTTCTCCTATAGTCTTTACGGCACAGCCCATTCAAAATGGTACCATCCTGTCTTCTTTTCTCAAAATCCAGATTCAATTTAAAAAGAAGAGAAGGGGGGGGAATCTCCCTGATTCATTCGGTCTTTGTGAAGTACCAGTGGGCGCAGGCTGTGTGTGGGAAGAACGACAACATAATTGCTTCCCGCAGAATAGGGTTACGCCATGTAATTAAAATAGAAGACGCGGCCAGTTTCAAAATTTTTAAGTGATTTCATCTGCCTTGGGGTCATTATGTCCCTCTGAGATGCTTACTCTTAAACGATGCTTCTATTTTCAGTGTGCAGAACGATTCCCAGGAAAGGGCAAAGCAGCCATCTCGTTGCTTTTCAGTCACCTGCTCTTCCGAGTGGGAAGCAAGACCTCTGTTTCTTAAAAACACACACACACCCCAATCTAAGAATGTCTGGCAGGTGTGGGTGCTCCAGCAGACACCACAGAGGTAGGGATGAGAGGTCCCATTCAATAAGGCCATCCCATTTATGTCAATTTAAAAAATGCAAAGCTGCATGAGGAAAGACACCCAGAGTCAGAAGTTACCAGGGCTAGTGCCCATGAACCTTTGGTTCTCCATCTGACTGCCCCATGCGGTGAGTTATCTGAACTGCAGCTTGGAGCAACTTCCTGGCAGTGAAATATTCTCAGGCTGACCCCGCCCATCCAGGCTGGCAATTGGGCCTTCTTGGAGAGGAAGTGCTGTAAAAGACTTTCTGTTTGGCCTGGAGCTTTGCCTGAGCAATAGCACTCTTCCTGACTCTGGTGTGCTTCACATATTCTGATTAATTTGTTTACCTCCAAAATACAACATGATCAAATAGAACACCTTTAAAAGTTTAAAACAGAATAAAACCAAATTAAAAAACAGAGTAAAAGCCAGCAGCAGAGTAAAGATATAAAAACACAATAAGACATTTAAAAACAAAACTGCAAGACTAAAAAGCTTGGAGAAATAAGAAGGCTCCTCATCTCTCACTCAATTCAGAGCAGAGATGTCAGAGAAATCTGCAACAGATCCAAATGAGTTCAGATTTCCATGAATCTTATCTGCCAATTCTGCAGTGGACCAGCTTTTACAGAGTCACATAGATTCTGTGAACTTGCAGTCTGTTTTTTTCACTTTGGGTGGGATTTGCGCTAATTCATATTAGTGCTATTTTGCATTAACTAATGTGCATTAGCGCATTTACGCAAGTGTGCCTTAGTCTAATACACATTACTGCTAGTAGAATGAAATTCTGGTTAAAGAAATCTGATTCCATCAATGAGCAGATGATGGAATGAAAGATGCCTCACAATCCATGAAACACAGACAGAACAAATTTAAGAAAACCTGTACATACCAAACTCAGAAAGGGCTTTTTTGATGATGCCTCCCCAGCTTTGGAATGCTCACCTAGGCTCACACTGCTATCTTTTGGGCACCAGGCTAAGACTTTCCTGTTCCCCCAGGCTTTTAAAGTATTTTAAAATATTTGAGTATTATATTGTTTTAGTCCCTGGCTGTAATGTGGTTTTACCTCTTATACCTGAGATTATATTTAATGCTGTGTTGGCAGTTTTATTAGTGTGTTTTTTTTAATTGTTGATTGTCTTTATTGGGATTTTATTTGTATCATTATGACTGAATTGTAAAGCACTTACATAAATTTATTATATAAAGAATACAGACTATTTATTTATTTAATAAAATAAAGAAATGAAATGAAAACTCCTGGCTCACCTCAGAATGGAGTCATAGGTAGGCAGTCATCAGGAATTTCAAACCAGGATATCCAGCAGCAAGACCTAGGACCCTCGCTCACTGCACAACTGTGGCAGCTTCTCAGAAGAGGGAGTAGCCTAAGGGCTTTCTGAGGTGCTTCAGCACCATCATCACTAGTGGCCAGAGAGTAGTATTGCAGCTACTGGCTCAGCAGAGAGGTCATGTGACATCAGTGACCAATAGAGTTGTATCTGGTTCTATAAAGCTGTTGACGCTGGACTGGCTATTCTGTCACAGAAGCCTGAGCTCTCAGCCTGCGTGCCTTGATAGCCTTCCTGCTTCACAGCTCCCTTGTAGAATAGCATCCTTGATGCATGACACTTCCTCTGCCTGTGCAGTTTTGTATAGGAGCAAGGGAGCTGGCAAAGGGAACATCAGGGCCTGCTCCAGTTGGATTCCCCCTGCCCTCACAGGGCTAACTGACATCCATGGCCCTGTGGGGAAGAAGGAGCAAGGGAGCCATCAAAGGGAACATCAGGGCCTGCTCCGGTTGGACTCCCCCTGCCCTCACAGGACTCACTGACATCCATGGCCCTGTGGGGAAGAAGAAGGAGCAAGAGAGCCGTCAAAGGGAACATCCGGGCCTGCTCCAGTTGGACTACCCCTCCTTTGGGGATGAGAGGGGGGAACAGGGCCATCCCACCAGCCCTGCTGACAGTCTACCTAATTCTTTTTCTCCCCTCCCCATTACCTTTTCCTTGTGTGTCATGTCTTTTTTATATTGTAAGCCTGCGGGCAGGGGCTGTCTTCTTTGTTCATTGATTGTAAGCCGCTCTGGGAGCCATTTTTGGCTGAGAAGCAGGATAAAAATACAATTAATAATAATAATAATAGTAATAATAATACACATTGACCTGAATTAGGCCACCAAGGCACACAAGGGCCAGGCTCCAAAGGATGGTGCAGCTAGCTCAGGGAGAGCAGCTCGGTGGTAAAGCCCCTGCTTTGTATGCAAATGATTCAGTCCAGAGCATCTCCAGGTAGGGCTCCGAAATACTCCTGCTTGAAAGCCTGGCGAGCCGCTGCCAGTCAGTGTTGACAATACTGGGCTAGATGGACCCATGGTGTGACTCAGTATAAGGCAGGTTCCTTTGTTCCTAGTTTTGTGTGCCCAAGGAAGCTTTGTGGCTTGGTTTCTGGAATGGCAACCCACTTCCCCATGTCACATGATAAAATATCATAGACATAAAGTGCAGCTTCAATAACATGAAAATATAAGAACATCCCTGCTGGATCAGACCAAAGGTCCATCTTCTCATGGTGGCCAGCCAGATGCCTCCAGAAAGCCCATTCGCAGCAGGGCAGTTTTCTCCCACCTGGTGCCCTCCAAAGGCTTGGAATGCCAAGTCCTACCAGCGCCAGCCAGCATGGCCAATGGCCAGGAATGCTGGGAGTTGTAGTCTAGAACATAGGAACATAAGAACATAGGCAGCTGCCCTATATGGAGTCAGACCGCTGGTCCATCTAGCCCAGTGTTATCAACACTGACTTGGCATTGGCAGCGGCTCTGTAGGATTTCAGGCTGGAGTTTTTCCTGCCCCACCTGGAGATGTGGAGGATTGGACCTGGTGGGACCTTCTGCATGCAAAGAAGGGGCTCTACCACTGAGCTACGGCCCCTCTCCCAAACATCTGGAGGGCACTCTAGGTTGGGGAAGGCTGAAGTAAACATGAGGGCAATAGCCATCCCACACTCTTGCCCTCCAGCCACTGTTGTCTGTTTCTGGTGGCATACTGCCTCTGGACATGGGGAGATCTATATAGCCATCATGACTAACAGCCTTTTGGACAATGCCATCATCCATGACATTGTCTAATCATCTCTTTAAGCCATCTATCAGGCTATGTGAAAGAGCTCTGCCTGAGATCCAAGACAGCTGATGCTTCTAGATCATGGTGTGCACCTTACCTTCCAGGTGCTGTTGGGCAGCCATCGTCTCTAGCCAGCATAGCCAATGGTGAGGGATGATGGGAGGTGCAGTCCAACAATGTCTTGAGAGCCACGAGTTGCTCACCTCTGTGCTACACAAGAGTCAACAATACTGGGCAAGATGGACACAGAGATATTTAGTTGGGTCTGCTGCTCCAAATCCCACTGAGCATGACTGACTGATTGACTGACTGACCTGACAGATGTATAAACTACCTGTTAGGGATAATCCTCCCAAGGTGGCGTACAAAATTTTAAAGCACAGCACATAATGGACCGGTTTTACAGCATGGCAGCTTATTGTTGGTTAATTAACCCACAATTAATGCCGTTGCATGCAGGGCACATGTGGCCGCCATTTTGAATATGTGACCTCTGTTTGGGGCCATTGGTGGTTGCGGCGTGACATGTGAACCTGGCCATTGGGGTTAATCAAGGGTTAAACTACCCACACTTAACCCAACTACTGAATGACTTAGTAGTTGGGTTAAGTGTGGGTTGTTTAAATCTTTATTAATCCACAATGGCTGAGTTCTCATGACATGCCACAACCCCGGATTGCCCCAATCAGGGTTGTATGTTCAAAATGGCTCCCACCCACACCCCAAATACTCTGTGAGTAACCATGGGTTAATTAAAGCACGCTAACTTGCCACGTCATGCAAAACAGGTAAATAAAATAATGATAAAAATAATGTTTTAATAAATAATAAATGTATGTATTAAAATTAATAAATATTAAATAAATAAATATTAATAAAATTAATAAATGAATTAATAAATAATATTAATAAATAATATTATTTTAAGGTATTAGTACTAGTGTACAACATCCTAAACAATTTGGGACCAGAATACCTGAGAGAGCTCCTTTTTCATTACCAACCTGCCCCATCACTGAGGTCATCAGAGGGCATGTCCACCAGGAAAAGAGCCTTCAGTGTGGTGGCCCCCTTCCTGTGGAACTCCTGGTCTTTGGAGGTCAGGTAGACACCAACATTGTGTTGCTTTCGGCGCCTCCTGAAGACATTGTTATTTCGAGAGGCCTTCCTTAAGTAGACCAGCCATGGTTTATTAAATTTGGAATCTGTTTCTTTTAAATTATTTTAATTGTTTTAATATGGTGTTTTATTCTTTTACCTTGTTCACCACTCTGAAATCTTTGATGTGGAGCAGTATATAAATATTGTAAATAAATAAATAGTAAATAATAAATAATAAAATCAAAATTAACCATTAAAACCAGATCACACTGTATATGCAACAGCACCCAGTGAAGTCCTGGCTCAGTTATAAGCCAAGGTCATCCTCCTTTGGGTCCCAACTAAGGGTCTGATGTTCACGCCACTGTGATCATGCTACCAAGACCTCCAAATTAGTGGGCGAGAATCTTGCTGGAAATGCTTCATGTCTGATTTGTTTTTGGCAGAGGAGTTTTGGTGTTTGAAAGAAAGGAACACGCATGTTTAGAGATTGGGGGACGGGGTGGAACTAACCGAAAAAGCCAACCTTCTCTAAATCAGAGTGACAAATTCAACATGGTGTTTACACATGCCAGTAAAAAGAAATGGCCTGAGACAGATTATGCCCTAGCATGTCACTTCTCATTCGGCACAGGCTTGCTGAAAGGAAATGCGAAGAAATGTGGGAGAACTGAAATCACTGCCATCGTTCAAAGGGTGAAGGCAACAGCGAGATATTTGTAATTAAAATTTAATAAGGAATTTTTTAGAAGAGTGAGGAATATTTTGCAGTCTGACAGCATTTCTTTAACGTATGATATTCCAATCAAGAGATGCCGCTCTCTTTTAAGAACATAAGGCTTGTCTTTTATTTTTTGTCTTTAATTGCATTTCTGTTCTGCCCTCCTAAAAGGAACTCACGGCAGCACATATGGTTGTTCGCCATCCCCCTTTAATCCTCACAGCAACCCTGTGAGCTAGGTTATGCTACGAGATAGTGACTGGCCCAAGGTCACTGAATGAGCTTCATGGGTGATTGGAATATGGGTCTCCCCAGTGCTATATCTGACACTAACCCACTGGTGGAGACCCTCGGCCCCGGGGACCAAAACCATCCTTGCCAGAATCCCAACCTGGCCTTCCAGGATCCCAGGGTTCCACAAACATCCCTGCCCCCTTCCCCTACCCCCGGTAGGACAGGGGAAAGACACATTCTTACAACCATGACTCTGTCAAGAACAGTTTCTTTCCAACTGGTGGCGCCACCTGATTTTTAGTATATATAGCAGCCTTTCCTAACCTGTTGACTTCCAGATGTGTGTTGGACTACATCTCCCATCACCTATCACCTACAGTGTCTGGGGATGCTGGGAGTTGTAGTCCTACACCTCTGGAGGGAGGAGCTTGATTGGGGAAAGGCTGACCTGCACTCTCCTACAGAGGCTCAAAACGTGTAGGGATGCCATAACTATCTTCCCCACCCCCCACCCCCAAATGCCTGATGAAAATCAGTGTAAGCTTTGGGGTTAGGCTGAACTTTTCCACAAGTGAAACAAGGAAGGAAGCAACTCGCAGCAGGAGTGATCATCTGTGCATTGTGCAAGAAACATAACCATGTTTGTTACTGTTTTCTAATTCTGTAGCTCTTTTGATTACTGTTACTGTTAGTTACTATTACTGTTAGCTAATTCTCCAGCTTCCCTGATTACTGTTAGTGTTAGTGTTACCAGTTATTTGGTGGCTGCCTGGCTTTTGTGGAGCTTTTCCCCTGTTCTAAAAGGTTGAAATGCCTCTCCTAAGGCTTTGGCACTGGCAGCAGTAAGAGCTTGAAGCTAAAACATGCTGGTCTTTTTGGTGTTTGGGCCCACCCAACACTAGAATGAGGTCCCTGACAGCTTCTCCAAAATGGTATTTGGCCCCCCAGGCTGAGACTCAACACCCCTGCTCTAACCACTGTACCAAAAGTCCATCACATCCAGTGTTCTGCTTCCAACAGTGACCACCTAGATGCCACTGGGAAACTCATAAGGTAACAATGGCTTCCACTGTTGTCTGTTCCCAGTACCTGCTGTTTAGAGGTATACTACCTTTGAAGATGGAGGTTCTTAACAAACACCCAGTATTTTAAGGCTGTATTTATTTACTACAACATTTATAGCCCAGGTTCTCTGCCTAATGGGCTCTTGAAGCAGCATATAAAACGATACAAGAAAATACAGTAAGACCCAAACATCTCAGTGAAACCAATGAAACAGTACGCCAAGGGACAAAACCATCAACAAATAATGCAGCAGAACCACTTTCCATTCTGCCTTTAGCAGCCCGAAATCCTTCCTAAGCAAAACGTTCTCAGTCTTGCTTCTCAGAATCATGGAAGAGCTGGACAGGTGACCTCCTTGGGGAGGGGGTTTCAGAGAAAAGGTACCATCACTGAAGAGGCTAAAGATCTAACTGCCCTCATCCTCACATCCACAGATCTTGAAACCTGAAGATGGGGAGCAAATCCTAGGGTGGCCATGTGTCCTACTTTACAGAGGGCAGTCCCCTATTTGAGGGCATACTCTATTTCAGGGGTGTAGAACTTGTTGAGGCCCATGGATTGGATTACCCCCCAACCTCCCCAGCCCTTTGGGCTGGATTATATCAGGAGCAACGCCCCTCCCCCTCCCTAATGTCATTCTGTCCCACCTGCCATCTTGTTTTTCTCTGTGCAAAGAGAAGCATGGATCTTTGAGCAGGACTTGGCCAGAGCTTAGAGTGGCTGCAATGGTTAATGGCCACCCTAGCATATCCTCCTCACATCCATGCATGAGGGGACATCCAACCTCTCAGAGTATCTTTGAACTCAAGGGGGAGTGTATGCTTGCTCCCATGTGAACTTGCCCTCTCCCTCAGAGGTGGGGTGGCTTTTGATCAGAAAGAGGGCCTTCTCGGTAGTGGCACCCCATGTATGGATGACCCTCTCCAGGGAGGCCTTCCTGGTGCCCACATTGCCAAAATAAATACATAAACAATAAACATTTCTATTTTGCCTAGGGATGTCAGAGAATTCTGCAATGGAACCAGATGAGTTTGGAATTTTATTAATTCGACCTGAGGATTCTGCAGCAGACCAGTTTCTCCCCTGTTGGGCAGATTCCCCAGATTTGTAGACTGTTTTTCTAACTTTCCCGAATTCTGTGCAAATTTCATGATAGAAAAATATGCAAAATTTAAAAAACGAGCCAAAAATGTGCGTTTCCCCCATAGGCTAAACTGTGAAAATGAGTATTTGGGGGGGAATATGCACTTTTTTGCATGTGATTTTGCATAAATTCATAACTTTTTTTTAAAAAAAATGATTCCTGCGATAAACAGAAGATGGAACAAAAAGCACCTGCAATCTGTGACACAGAGAATGGATTTTACAATCTGTACATCCCTAATCTTGCCTCTCTTTGCTAAATCATTCTCAAGGCAACTTGCTTATAAAAACACATATCACAACAAATTAAAATCAAATCTAAAAATAATGCAAGCAAACAAAAACAAACCTGTAAAAAATAACTTCTCAGTTTAGGTGACACAGATCCCCAAGCCATCCAGTGAATAGTGGAGATATATATTTTTTTTTAAAAATGAACCAGGTCTTCTATTGATTGATTATTCTCCTACCTCTGTTGCTCAGTTGGCTAGTTTTTAAATCTGCATTTTTTTATCCATTTATATCTTATAGATACATGCTTCAGTTTCCATCAGCCCATGCCACAATGGCCAAGGGCGCTACCAGCTCTAGGTTTTTGATGGCCCTTGGGCAAGACACCCCCAGTGGTCTCCCTCCCTCAGTGTGTCGACCCTTTCACCACCATTGTCACCAGCTGCTCCTCATCCTCTTTCTCATCATTGCTACTGCTTGCTTGCTTTGCAGGAAGAAGACAGCTGGTCAGAAGAAGTTGGCAGTGGTGTCTGCTGCTGTTCCTTCTCACCACCGCCATTATTTGGGCCACAGTGAGAGGCTGGTCAACAAGTAGGTATGGTGAAAATGAGGAGCAAATCCAGAAGGGTCTTGTCAGGGGGCCTCTGCTGGGGTGTAGGGCCTTGGCAGGTGCCCAACTATGCCTACCCTTGACATCAGCCCTGGTCAACGATCAGGAATGCTGGGAGTGGTAGCCTAAAATATCTGGACAGCATCAGGTTGGAGAAGACTGGTCTATAAGCAAAGCAAATCTTTGCATAGCAAGGTGGAGGAAACGACATGGAGGCAGAGTTAACAGCAAGGCCTTCCTCCCGGCTAGGAGATTTCACGCCCACAAGCCCACACATTTCCTCTGCAATGGTAAGGACTAGAAGCATGTTCTGTTTTGTTTTGTTTCCCCCACACACACTAGCTGTAATTCTCAGCATGCTGGATTGCGCAGGCACCCAGAATACTCACAAGTGCCGTCCATGTGTAGCTTTGGGAAAAATGTCCAGAGACTTTGAGTGGCTTCTGTCATGCCGTGTTTTGATCAAAATGGCTGATGTTACATCATGGCAAGTATGAGAGCATCCCTGTCAAAAAGCTAATGAGTTTCAAATGCTATTTTGATGGTTTCCTTTGAAAGGAATACACAAAGACCAACCAAATTAATTAAAGATCTCCGAGGCTTTGTAATCAGGGCAGCCACAAACAAGGGGGGGGGGAACCTCCTAGCTTTCATGTGGGGAAACTCACCCACAGCTGAAGTGGCATTGCCATGAGGAAAGGAAAATGTTTTAGAAAGCTTGCTCATGAGGGTTTGCGCTCCACCTTCCCTCACTGAAGTGACTGGGAGTTCAAGGCAGACTTCAGAAGGTGTTCCAGTCTAAGGCCCCATCTACACCAGGCTTTTACTCCGGGGCGGGTGCGAGTCAAGGTCCCTCGTGATAGATGACACTGTCACAACTTCGCAGCCATCCATGGTTTTCGCACGGAAAAAGCAGAGTTCCAAGGAGTCGTTTTACTGCAATTTGGGGGGGGGGGGGTTTGCTGCAGGTTCCCTTGCAGTTGCAGGCCATCTGTTCCTTCCCCAAACTGACTAGGGATGTCAGAGAATTCTGCCATGGATCTCTGTGAGGCTGAATGCCAGTGCATTCAGCCCCCCAAACTCCATGGTGGAATGAAGCCCCCGCCCCCCCACCCCGCGAAATGTGCCCGGAACAGAGCACCTACCTGCTGCGGTCTGCGCTGCATTGTGAATGGCAGCCGTGTTTGCGGCCACCATTCTCTTCTTCCATATAGCCGTGATAGGCTACGTAAATATTTAAGTAGCCTATCACGGCTAACACAGGGACGCCATTTGCATCCCTGCGGAAGCCGTGATAGGCTACATAAGTATTTACGTAGCCTATCATGGCAAAACTAAGGGAACGCAAATGGTGGCAGCTACGGCGGCCGCCATTTGCGTTCCCTTTTTTTTGCCGTGATAGGCTACGTAAATATTTATGTAGCCTATAACGACAAAAGAGAGGGGCACAAATGACATAGTGGCCGCCATTTGCGTCCCCCCCCCCTTTTTTTGCCATAATAGGCTACGTAAATATTTATGTAACCTATCACGGCAAAAAAAAAGGGAATGCAAATGGCGGCTGCCGTAGCCACTGCCATTTGCGTTCGCTGTTGTTGTTGTTTTTTGCCGTGATAGGCTACGTAAATATTTATGTAGCCTATCACGGCAAAATACAGGGACACAAATGGCGGCGGCTACGGCGGCTGCCATTTGCATCCCTGTGCAGGCTGCCAGTGGCCGGATGTCCGGCTGCGGGCGGCCCCAGCTGGCGGCTCCGTGGAATCTCTGTGGAGCGGAACTGGCTGGAGAGAATTTCGGGGGGAGGGACGGCGCACCTCCCCCCCCACCGCAAATGTCACCCTTCAGAAAGGTAAGTGACTTTCGTACATCCCTAGAACTGACTTCACATCTTACAGTGGACGTATTGTAGGCATGCGTAGTGCCTGCGTCACTCTGTGATACCCCTTTGCTCCCTCATCCCTTTGCAGCTGCGCAGTTACCGAGGCACAGAGGGATGTTATTTATTTAATGCCACTTTCACACATTTTTGCAACTTCGTATCTTTGCAACGGTTGTGGACTCAGTACCCAAGGGTCTGGGGTGGGGGATCTGCAGGGAGGAACAACATCGCTCCAGCAGCCATTTCGGAGTGATGACTAGGCACGTCGTGCTCATGCTTGTAAGTGCGAACCATCGCGAGAGTCTCTGGCTGGGGAACTGACAAATTGATGCTGCGGAAATGAAGGAGCACAAAATACCCAATTTTTACTTAAAACAGGGTCAGAAAGACACAGGAGAGCCCCTCAGATATAAAACAGCCACTGAAGTTTCGCACCCCCACACTCATGGGACCGCATAGCTGTGCATTTCAGTATAATGGCAAGAAAAGGGGGGCACAGCAAGTCTCTTAGGGAAGGGCACAGTATATTGTGAGTGTATCGCAGGGCATGGTGATTCAAAGCTGCATTGTTACGCAGTAGCGATGGGATGGGGGGCCAAAGCGGTGCCATGTAGATGGGGCCTAGGAGATAATCCAGGGGTAGATAATGGTCCGTGAAAGCAAATGCTCTCTCAATCAAATCATTTCATTTAGTCTTCATTTAGTCATTCAGTCTTTAAGACTTTTCATCCTAGACTTTTAAACTTAGGTTTTAAGGCATAAGCGTTCTTAAGCAAAGTGTTTCAGTGTGAGGAGGAGTTTCAAGACACCCTGAAATGTTCTCCAAGAGACCCTCCAGATCGTGCCCTTGTTGCAATATTTTTCACCATTTTGCCTTTCTTGAGAGCTGCTTTAGCTGTTGTTGTTGTTGTTGTTGTTATTGTTGTTACTATTATTGAAAAAAGAGTATTCTTTATTTTGTTGCTGTCTTGATCCAGCCAATCAGGGATCATAGAGCCAGCATACTGACACTATGGTACTACATAATCAATTGGAGTTGGCTACATGATAACATCGCAAAGCCAAATCAGAGTGAGGGCTGGATGGGAGAATATTGTCACCCCATTTTTCATCCCCCACAAATTGTCACTGAAACTGAAGGGAGTGGCAGTTTATCTTCTTACATTTAGAACATGAAAAAAGGCTTGGATTTCATAGGTAGCTGCCTAATTAAGCACAGCACTTTATAGTTCTCTGAAAAAGTTCGTACTTGATATCTAACCTCTGGTAGAGAACTTGTAGAAAAAGGCTGTTGCAATGCAAGAAAGGAAGCTTTCTCCACCCACCCCCCCACCACCCACACACACACACACACACTTTTACCTACATCTGCTACATATTTGCATTTCAGAAATTAGAGAACTTAGTTATGTGGAATTACATAGCAACTGGGCAGGGACTGAGGTATGGAACTGATTGGGTCTTCAGCCTAAATAAGAAGGGTATTTTTTTCTTCAAGATTTTCTCCAGGAAATTGAGTGGAACACCCAAACTGACATTTCGTATTAAATATTATATTTGTATCGCCGTTCCTTCTAGCCCATTGGCCTCAAACATCTGGGAGCCCCTGTTTGTAAGTGAAGAAACTGAATACCTGCTCAGAATTAAGCTCATCAGAGCTCAGAAATTAAAATATTACTGGGTGTGCTCCGAGCCAGTCCGATTGTAAAGGAAGAGCTATTAGAATATGATTAGTTGGGCCATATTTGCCCTCCAAAATGTCATACACCATTAAGGCTGAGGAGACTTTGAAGCAAATCCCACTAGCAAAACCTCCTGCTGGTTCAGCAGCTACACGCTAGGAATGTGCTCTTAGATGGTGACCAACAAGTGCTGGGGATCTGGGGTGGGGCAGGAATGGGGCAGCTTAATTCTGTAGCAACTGAACTTGACTGTTGTTCCCTCCCACAATACTACAGGTGTAGCTTTCTTATAATCTTATGGGAAAACTCCCATGACTCCCATCTAAGGGTTGGTTAGTACATGCATGTTTACACTTAATGACTGCAGCATGAAGCAACAACTGGCACACACGAAAGGGAGCATTACAGATCTAACACCACAGAGAGAAGTGTTGTATCTCCTCAGAAGTCAGAACAACTCAAAAAGGATGCTTCCCAGTTCTGGTATACAGTGCATGCAGCAGAATGAGGAGATCGAAACTTAAGGGGGTCAAATGAGGTAGTCAAAACCTGAGGTGGTAGAACTGAGGTAGTACAATTGAGGTGGCCAGTCCTTGAGGTGGTAGAATGAGGTGGTTGAACCTTGAGGTGATCAAATGAGGTGGTCGAATCTTGAGGAGGTAGAATGAGGTGGTTGAACCTTGAGGTGCTCAAATGATTTGGTAGGATCTTGAGGCGGTAGAATGAGGTAGTGAAATCTTGAACTGGCCAAACCTTGAGGTGGTTGAATACACTGCAGTGTTTCAGACCACAGGTAGAAAGTGACATTTTAATGCTCCTATACAGGCCAGGCCTCAGCATGCAGCACCCTCAGGCAGCTGCTGGGACCACTCACAGCCAGTGCATAGACAACCATTCTCATCGTTTCATGCAATACTGCCTACCTAGTGCATGACATTATTGTTGAATGCCCCCAAGCCACAAGTAAAACAATTAGGGCTGAAAAACAGCACCCCAGACCAGGCAATTGTACTCTGATTTCTAGCTATATTTATGATCAATTCATACACTAGCCAGATCTCAGGTATCTGTTCAACGAGACCCTTGTGGCCGAAAGACATCAGCCAATATAGATTTCCTTGAGCCCAATTGGTACTATTTGGAGAATTTGTTTCTCCCTTGTTATTGCTCCTATTACAGTGCACCCTCTGTTGTTTTCTTTCTGGAAGCTCACCACACATACTTAATCCAAAGGAAGTGGGGCTGGTGGCTACCAGGAGGAGGGACTTTCCTGCTGTGGCCCCCTGGCTGCAGAATGAGCTCCCTAGAGAGGTTTGCCAGGTGCCTATGTTGTTCTCCTTCCGGTGCCAGGTGAAGACCTTTTTATTCTCCCAGTATTTTAGCATTTTAGCCTCTTAATCTAGAAGCTAGATCTTCTAGCTCTGGTGTTTTAAATCTGTATTTTAAATCTCTGCACTGCTGCTAGGTTTTATTCTGATTGTACTGTTATATTGTGGTTTTAAGCTTTTATATTGTTTTATGCTGCACTACATGGTTTTAATTTTTGTGAACCGCCCAGAGAGCTTCGGCTATTGGGCAGTATAGAAATGAAATAAAAACATCAATCAATCAATCAATCTAATTGGAAATGGATGGGGGGATTTTTTAAATTTCTTTTTTGTTTCTTGATATTTTTCTCCTGAGAAGGGAGAGGGCATTCTTGTCTGATTCCTCTTTTGTGTGTGCTGTCTTTTTTTAAGGCCATGGGGGAGAAATCTAGGATCTGAGATTTTATCCTCCGAGCAGGGTGAGCAGTATAGGACAACTGTCCTCAGCTGGCTGTCAGAAGCCATTGCAAGAGGGGAGAAAGAGGCTACCTAAAACTCTGAATGCTTCCACAATTTGCCCTTAAAAGTTCTGAATGCCCGCCAAGATTTGTAGATTGCTACAGGGATGGGAGAGGTGGAGCTGTATGACCTTGG
This sequence comes from Heloderma suspectum, assembly GCF_057233095.1. Classification (NCBI taxonomy): domain Eukaryota; kingdom Metazoa; phylum Chordata; class Lepidosauria; order Squamata; family Helodermatidae; genus Heloderma; species Heloderma suspectum. The sequence goes on along the minus strand of NC_139465.1, from coordinate 6,660,843 downwards.
TTAAGAATAACTGGGGAGGCAGATATATTGTGCTAGATGAGCCAAAAGGATGATTCGGTTAGTGCTGTGCTAAAAATTCTTCCATATATTTTTAGGCCATTCTCATTAAATTTGATAGAAAAGAAATTGCTTTCGAAAAGAAATTCAAAGGAGAAGAAACTTTCAGAGAAATTATCATGGGTTGGGTCTGGGGTTCTTGTGCTTACCTTACCTATGAATTGGCCAAGTAGTGTGTGTGTGTGTCTCCTGTCCTTTGTTGTACAATCATCTCTCCAGCAGTCTGTAGCCTCCTCAGCTTCCTGAACTTCAGTTAAAGCCCAGGGAAGACATCATGTGGTAAATTCTTTCCTAACCACCTCCTCCTCCTCCTCCAGATTAGAAAGTGCAGGCAGCCTGGAAGACTACAAGGCAATGGAGAGATGTATAATAGGAAGGGGGGAAAAACACACAGCACCCTCAGCCACCTTCAAGTGATGAGGTAAGCTCAAAAAACAAAGAAGCTGTGCTACAACCTCCGCCAATGGTGATCCCTACCTGTGAATCTGTTGGAGAATGTCTCCTCCCCCTGGAGAAATTTGCTGAAGTTGTCCCCCCAACTTCTCTGCACACAAATAGGGTGGAGAATTTTGAGAGGCCATTTGTGCACTGCTCTAGATTCAGTATTAAGGTGGCTTCCCATTACATCTTGTTCACTTCAGCCAATGTCCTTCTGACCTCCACAGTGTCCTGTTAGCCACCACAGCTAAGTGGGATGCTCAGAGAAGTGGGGCCAGCATAACAGCTGCCGTGGCTGGGGGGTCACTGGGTGTGCCACTTCTCTACAGTGGGACATTGACTAAGAATATCCCATGCCCTAGAGCAGCCTTTCCCAACCTGGTGCCCTCCGGATATGTTGGACTACAAACCCCATCACCCCCAGCCAGTACCTTGACTGGGGTTTTAGTGTGATGAATCTGGAAAGCACCCAGTTGGAAAATGCTGCTCTAGGGGCATATTCACACGTGATGTCAGGAAGGAGGCACGCATTTTCCTGAGCAGGTACGCACTGCAGGGAGTTCTGGCCAGTTTGGGCCATTATGTCATCTATTTCAAAACATTTTTGGAACTCCAAAAGGCCATGAAACATTGGACTTTTTTGGTGTGTGTATGTTTGCATTGGGTATACATGACGTGACCTTACTGCCTAGACTCAATGAGAGGATGGAATTGTTAAGACTGCATTCTTGGTTGATAGCTACCTATTCCTTGGTATTGAATGCCATGCTCTGGTTCTTACCACCACAACCACCTCATATTTTGATCTGGACATTTCCAAAACCACATTGGTTGTCCCTTCCCCACCCTTGTTTGCAGCTTGGTTTCCAGAGCCTCAAAGCTCTGTTCTTTTCCATCCCTGATGCATCTCCCAGCAAAAGTTGCTATATACACACACGCACACACACATGTGTGCACACGCACACACTTTTCCCCCCTCTCCTTCTAATTTTATTGCATGCAAACTGATAAGCGCAGTTCCAGTGAGAGCTTCTCAGGAAAGACTCTGCTTCTCAGGTTACACGGCTCTGTAATCCAACTGAGTTTTCCTTGTAAACTTGATTGCTTTTACTGTACCATAAAGAAACATATAAAAAGAAATGATACGTCGCATCCGCCGACCCAGAAAATGCTGCACAGAGAGAGAGAGAGAGAAGAAACGCTGCCTGTGGAAAGTCTCCGTAAAAGAGATATCAACGAAAACCCTTTCCAGAATTTCCCTGAAAATCATCCGTGTCATGTTTCGGAGCTCCCCCTGATGCTTCATGGGTGGCCGTTGCTGGCATGTGAATGTGGTGCATGCTGTCTCTTTTTCTGCTGGTTTAAATCTGTAGGCCTTTGCCTGGCTTTCGGATATACAGGAACACTTCCTCCTTCCCCTCCTCAAGCAATGGTCTGTCTGTCTGTCTGTCTTTCTTCCTTTTTTCCTAAAATTGCCATATCTGATTCTCTCTCCAATGAGGTCGATTGGACTAATCAGTCTGGGATTGATGAGCGTTAATTACTTCTAAACATTTTTTGTGATGAAAACTTTGTGAGGGCAAATTACTCCATCAACAAGTGACTCATGAGTTGAGGTGCCTTTAATGATGAGTTGCTGGATTTGGGGAAACCGCAAGCCGGCTGGAACCCTTGTTGTGGTCTCTCAAGTTCTCTGCATTGCAACCGAGGGTTGCTTGGAGGAGGGGAAGAGAAAGTTACTCACAACATGGAGAATATATATATATATGAAGACAGAACACATGCTGATGTATGCCACCAAGATTTCTGGCCCCAGGGGGTGACTGTACTCATTTTCAGATCCAGATTTAACCTCGGCTGAAGTATGACAGACGTCCCAAGAATGCATCAGAAGCCACCTCAAACAAGCAAGAAGAAGAGGGTCTGGTTTCATTACCATTTTCCTCCCTACTCAGCATTGGTTAGGCCTCATCTGGAGTCCTGTGTCCAGTTCTGGGCATCACACTTTAGGAATGATGCAGACAAGCTGGAGAGGGTTCAGAGGAGGGCAATGAAGATAATCAGGGGACTGGAAACAAAGCCCTATGAAGAGAGACTGAAAGAACTGGGCAGGTTTAGCCTTGAGAAGAGAAGACTGAGGGGAGATATGATAGTGCCACACTGGAGGCGTTCAAGATGAGGCTGGACAGCCATCTGTCGGGGATGCTCTGACTTGGATTCCTGCATCAAGCAGAGGGTTGGACTCAGTGGTCTTATAGGCCCCTTCCAACCCTACTACTCTATGATCCTATGATTCTGTGACTCAATGGGATGGAAAGCTCAGAGCAGCTTTAACAAGGTCAAAATCCTATGGAGGAGAAAGCAACAGAAATTTATGGGAACTTTGTATTCATTAGAGCCCACCTAACACTACTCACTATTTCTTATGAACAGTTTTGGCAGTGCCAAACTGTGCCTTTCTATTTTGATGATGTTTGTCAAGCTTGGCAACAATGTCTGCTGCTTCATTTCAATTGCTCTCATTCTCAATTTCCCTCACTTGCCATTGAGGACAGTATGATGTCACTAAATCCGATTGCCTATATAACACTGCAATATCATCCCATTCACTATGTGATCCCTAATTGGGTGGGATCACATATATGATTAATCTAGGAGAGAAGCAAAAGCAATAGCTGGGGGAACAACAGTGCAAATTAAAAAGGAAGGGACCGTGGCTCAGTTGTAGAGCCCCTGCTTTGCATTCAGAAGGTCCCAGATTCAATTCCTGACATCTCCACAAAGGGCTAGAAAAACTCCTGCCTGAAGCCCTGGAGAGCCATTGCTGCCAGTCCGCGTAGACAATACTGGTCTAGAAGGATCAATTGCCTGATTCAGAATAAGGCGGCTTCCTATGTTCCTAAAATAAATAAATAAGTACATAAATGGAAAAGGGTGAAAATTTGCACAGACTAAGCATTTTTGGAGAGAGAGAAAACTCTCCCACCAAAATCACTTGTTTTGACCTGAGTATAATGGAGAATATTTGGCAAAACCTACTAATAATAATCAGTAATTTATTTTAAAATTATTGTGTATATGGTACAATCCTGTGAGGGTTACACAGTGTTCAGGAGGGAAATGCACCCTGCACATGCCCAGAAACAACCTCTTCTTTGTTCTTACATCACATCATCCTGGACTGAACTTTGGCACAGTTGTCAAGTTCCCGAGCAATGTCCTGGCTCAAACCGAGCTCCAGTTTTAATCCGGAAAAGAAAGAAAGAAAAAGCAGGTTTTCAAAATCCCCACCTGCAATAAATCCATTTAGCTAAATTTCTCACTAAAGGCAAAGAGATCATAACATCTGCAAGTTTCCCCTCCCCAGAGCAATTTATGGCAACTCACTTTCAGACCGAGGTTGGTTTATGGAAAATAACACCTGCTTTCCTGACTCCCCAAGCAAGGGTGGAATTTTTTCTTGCTGTCTCTGGATCCTTAATAGCTTGCCTGAAGCCAGCGAATGATTCATAACATGATCCCTGTACGTATGCACTGTGTTAAGGCAAAGGCAGGGAGGGGGGCACTGTCAGTCGCTATGCGCCATCGCTCAGCGAGGCGCGGCGCAGCCAGCCCTTTTATACACTCTGCTTTGTGCAGCAACTTTATGGCCTGCCAGGTTGAAGTCCTCAGAGTGGGATTTTGTCGCTCCAGGAATTGGAAAGCATAAACACATTCGTCTCCCATCCTTTTTTTTTTCTTCTGCACTTTGTTACATACCACCCTTCACTTTAGGCCAGTTCGGACATTGAAAAATCTCTGCACGGAGCATCCCCAGGTGGATGGAGGAAGGAAATAATGCTTGACCCAGTGCAGGGTGGTCTCCTCAAAGCACCTCATGATTTCAGAGCCAAAGACAGAGCCATTTATACTGGCAGGGCCAGCCCCACTGTTAGGCCGACTGAGCGGGGCCGGCCCTTCCATTAGGCAGAGTGAGGCAGTTGCCTCAGGAGGCAGTTGCTGGGAGGTGGCAGCGAGGTGTTGGAGGTAAGAGCTGTGGGTCTTACCTGTGAGCCCCCTAAGCTAGCCTACTACCTGTATGTGTAGTGGACAGTAGTGTGCAGCATTGAAGAAAGATTCAACTGCTAATCCAGCCCACTTTTGTACATGGGCTGGACTGGCAGCACCATCTTGTCCTTTGCCTCAGGCAGCAAAATGATGTGGGCCAGCCCTGGATACTGGGGTCCACAGTACTGTGTATGTGTACTCACACATGTCTGCTTCATCTAACTTAATAAAACAGTGCTTATAGAGATTTGGATGTTCAAAGCAATCCACATCTTGGCAGCCATACAACAACAGCAACCGACCATGCAACCCATGCTATTGTCCCCATTTTGCAGATAGGAGGACTGAGGCTGATAATGGGTAGCTTTGCCTGAGCCCACCTAGTGAGCTCATGGTCAGGGTGGCATCCAAACCAGGTACTTCTCGCTGTGTCGCTCATTCTCTTACCCGCTAGGGCTCACTAGCCTAGATGTGCCAGCATCCCCCATGCGTGCTGCCTGTGGAGAAGAGGCAAGATCCAGCAGGCTGCAGTCTTGGAGATGGCCATGCACCTCTTCCTTGGTAGTGTGTGCCAGCAGTGTGCACTCCTTGCCAGCCAATTAGGGAGAAAGGAGCAGTGGCAGGCAGACAAGGAGCGAGAGGCAGAAAGAGAGAGAGAGAGAGAGAGAGAAGGGTGGCCACGTAGGCACCAGCAAAACAGAGGACACAGATTTGCATAACATTTGCATATGATGGATAGATAGATAGATAGATAGATGCAAGTGTAAAAATGATCCCTATAATTTCAACAGAAATGCAATATATCTGACCATAGTGGAGAAGACTGCAACCAGATGTCCTGTGTGCCAGCTCAGGTGCTGACAGCTTCAAGGCTCCTGCGCTCCATTCCATTTTGGGGGTTCTATAACTTTAAACAGGCTTTGGACTGGACAGCCCTTCCAATAAAGCACAACTCCAAATGTCCTATGGCAGCCCTTCAAATAGAGGACAGTCCTCTATAAGTAAAGCATGTGGCCACCCTGAGAGAGAGAGATGAGCCCCACCACTCAAAAAATGTTAAAGAAAAATCACAATGGGATGTCCAGTGTAAGGTCCGAAAGACACCTCACGCAGGGCCCCCTGAAATCTGGCAGCACCCCTGTCCATAGCTTAGCAGTAGGCCACCTACTTTGCATGCAGAAGGGCCTGAGTTTGATCCCTGACAACTCCAGGCCAAGCTGGCAAACGCCGCCACCTGAAAGCTGCTGCCAGTCAGCGCAGACAATACTGAGCTCTTTGGGCCTGTGATGCTGTGACTCAGCCTATGGCAGATTCCTATATGCCACCCCTTTTCTTTATTATGTATTTAATTCATTTATATCCTGCCTTTACACACACACCCCACACACAAAATGGCAGCTAAAATTAAAATACAGATTAAAAACATCTTCATCAAAACTTCACATGCGAACAAATGAATTAAAAACACAGTGAAAAACACAGCAATAAGAGAAATGGACAGCACCGACCATTCAACACCCCTTCGGCAACAGACAGCTTACACGCCAAAGGCCTGCAGGAATAAAAAGGTCTTTGCCCACTGGCAGAAGGTCAACAGAGAGAGGGCCAACCTAGCCCCCCTCAGCAAGGAGTGCCAGAGCCTGGGAGCGGCCACCAAGAAGGCCCTCCCTCCTTTCACCACCAGATGGGCTTCTAATGGCAGCAGGACCCCAAGTCATATTCCCCTCTCCTCCACCCCAAATTTTGAGCTGAAGCCCTCAGAAAAGGATGTTTGGCACAGTTGTGTAACTGACTCATTTGATTAATCAATGACAATTTCTTGAATGGGGTGACGACCCTATAGTATAAATATCTCTCAGAGTAGACAGGGAGAGGAAAGAGAAGAGAGGTTATTCTTGAATACTAACCCCCTTCCAATTTAAATGAATATCCTGCCCACCCATGATATATCCCACCCACCCCACATCTCACTACACCCCTTCCTCCTTCCCCTCCGGTGCATTAAGCACTTTCACCAGATCCCGTTCCCTCGCTCAGATGCCATTAAAAAGAAGGGAGGGGGAGGAATTCACACATCGCCTCCTGGACTTTTAACATCAATTCCTGGCTTTGCTGCTGTCATGATAAAAGATTGACTTTCCATGATAGGCCTTCCACTCATGGCTGTTTGTCAAAGAAAAAAGAAAAAGAACAGTTTGAAAAAAAATGTATCGACATCAAAATGGAATTTTTTGGCAAGGAACAGTAGATAAAACCTGGACGTTATTCCAGGCTCATGTTTGTAAAGCGATATAGTCAGACCTCATGTTGCGCATAAGGACCCCACACATTGCAGGCAGCGTTCGCACGAGAATTTGGCTCTACAGTTCAGGAGAGGGTTTTACCCAGGAAGACCATCACTTACACACACACACACACACACACACACACACACGAGAATGTCTCTTTGTTGGCTTCTATACACTAAAAGGGGGAGGCCTTAAGCATATGACTAATCTAGCAACCTTTCCTTTTTGTGTTTAATAGAACCTAAGTCTGTTTACAATAAAATGGAGTGATATTTTTCATTCTTCCAAATGGAGCAGGGGTTATATCAACAACGTAACCTCAGACACAGCAAACACCTGTTGAGCAAAACTGGGTTTCGAGCAAATTTCAAAAGTGAAGAAATCATGTTTTCCCCCTCCTCACCCCTTTGCTGAAGCGGTAGATGGAAGTGAAAATGTGTAACATGCTTTTTATCGATCAGGGAAGCCACCAAGAGAGATGTTTGCAAAATAAATATGTACGGTAGTAATTCTTCTGGCTGAGCCAAAATGACTTTCCTTGTATTTGCATCCTTTCTTGCAAGTATTGAGCATTTTCAGCATTTTCAGACATTTGTGTTGTTGTGAGGCAATACTTGAATTACGAGGGGGAAGGGCATTGCTAGGGCTCAGCCCTGAATCTGTTCCCCAGACCCCAGATCTATTCTCCAGAGCCCCGAGGGCATTATCCGACAGTGACATTCCACAAACTCAAACAATTAGGGATGTACGAAACTCTTACCTGGCTCTGAGCCGGGCAATCCGCAGTGGAGGGGAGGTGCTCTGTCCCTCCCCCCGGAATCCTCCCTGGCTGGCTCCACTCCACAGCGACTCTGCAGAGCCATCGGCCGGGGCCGCCCGCAGCTGGACATCCGGCCGCTGGGCTGCACAGAGACGCAAATGGTGGCTGCCGTAGCCACCGCCATTTGCGTCCGTGTCTTTAGCCATGATAGGCTATGTAAATATATACGTAACCTATCACGGCTAAAGACACGGACGCAAATGGCGGCGGCTACGGGGGCCACCATTTGTGTTCCTTCCTATTGCTGTGATAGGCTACGTAAATATATACTTAGCCTATCACGGCTAAAGACATGGATGCAAATGGCGGCTACGCCATTTGCGTCCCTGCCCTGAGCCATGATAGGCTACGTAGATACTTAAGTAGCCTATCATGGCTTGCCAGGTACGGAAATGGCAGCTGGCGTAGCAGCCGCTATTTGCAGCCGCAGCCTGGCAGTGGCTGGAGCCACCGGAGCTGCTGCTGCCGCCGGAACCGCAGCCAGGTAGGCTCTGTTTCGCGGGGCTTTCGTGGGGTGGTGGGGCAGGTTGCTCCATTCCGCCATGGATTCTGGGGGGCTGAATTCACTGGAATTCGGCCTCCCTGGGATCTGTGGTGGAATTCTCTAACATCCCTACAAATAGTGCTAGTGGAGCTCTGCTGAATCTCTCCATTGTACAAGTGGTTGCCCATTAAACTTGCAGAACCAGTTGTGCCATCAGTTGCACAATGCATTGCACAATGCTTTTCACAACAGGTGCAAGCAGTTGCGTAACTGATTGCACAACAGGAATGCATAATGTGTTGCACAAGAGTTATACAAAACCACTTCTGCAAACACGCTAGCGTAAACATCACTTTAGCTGGACTTGTTTCTTGTGCATAGTTCAGAACCTAGTTTCCACTAGTGCAACGTCATTTGCACTAACGGAATGACACAGTTGGATACTGACCCGAGTGTCCATCAGTGTCAAATGGAAGGGTTTTTTTTTTCTCAGCTTAATTGCCATGGAAGGGGCAATTTTCAGGGGGTATTGCAACTGGGGAGAAAAAAGGTTAATCCCCCCCCCACATGCTGCAACCCCCACCCACCCCACCATAGCAATTAAGCTTAGGGAGAGAGAAAAAATCCATTGGTTTGGTGCAGGGGGCAAATGAATTGGAAAAAAACATATTTTATTTGAGTGATTTGGATGAGAAATTGATTGGCTGGGTTTGCCTCCTGTGAAATTTAAATAAATCCAAATAATTATTTCTACATTTGCTTATAGAGATATAAGTTATAGATTTATAAATATAAAGGGAAAATAAGTATGCCTGCTCCTGGGCTAGGGTATTAGCTCAGTCTTTCTGGAGGGGTACCAGGAGAACGAGAGAGCTTGGAATCCAGCAGATCCAGTGGTGGCTGGTGGATGTGACTTCGGTGGGTCTGTGATTCCATTCTGGGTTTCAGTAAGAACCAGCCTGAACTCTAACAGAGCTATGCAACATGCCAAACCTATTTTGGGGATAGGGAATTGAAGCTTTAAACACCAGGAGGTCTACTTTTTGCTCACCCCTGGAATTGGCGACCCACCATCCGATGAAGCCTTGTAATATCCACTTTCCTGGGAGTAAGTCCCATTGAATGCAGTTGATCTTATTTGTGAGTAGACTGATCTAGGATTGAACTGACCCAGTGGAGGCTGGTGGGTCTGTTTCCAATGGGGCTATGAATCCATTCAATGGATTGAGTTTCAATCAGAACCAGCTAGAACTTGAAAGGAGCTCTTCAGGTGCTGAACCCTAACCCCAAAATAGGCTCAGCACCTTGGATAGTCACTTTAGAGTTCCAGCTGGTTCTGACTGAAACCCAGAATGGATTCACAGCCCCACTGAAATAAGAGGCACCAGCCTCCACTGAGCAGATCCAAGGGCTTCCCAGGAGGACCCATGTTAAGCCCCACCACCTGCAGAGCATGGCAGGTGATGGTGGAGCCAGGCCATGAACCTTCCTCTCCATTTAGAACAGAGGAACCATTTTTATCTTATTTTATCTTCTCGGAAGCTAAGCAGGGTCAGCCAGCCCTGGTGAGTACTTGGATGGGAGACTGCCTGGGAATCAGGCTTCCTGCACTGAGCAGGGGGTTGGACTCGATGGTCTTGTAGGCCCCTCCCAACCCTGTGATTCTATGATTCTCTTACACATTTTATGTGCATTTTATGTGTTTTATGTGTTTTTATCTGTTATGCTGTTCATTGACCATAACAACAAATGACTGATTGATGGAAGAACCAGCCATTTTTAGGGGAGTACAGATGACTTACCCCATTCCACTGGGGCTGTCTGCTGGGGGACAGGAGGCGATCTGTCCCTCCCCCCCCGGAATCCTCCCTGGCCAGCTCTGCTTCGCAGAAAGGCCGCAGAGCCGCCAGCCGGGGCCGCCCGCAGCCGGACATCCATCTGCTGCTGCGCTGTGGCCGCAAATGGCGGCTGCCATAGCGGCCGCCATTTGCATCCCTGTGGTAGCCATGATAGGCTACATATATTTTAATTAGCCTATCACGGCTAAAGTGGAATGGAAATGGCATCCGCAGACCGGGGCAGCCATTTACGGGGCAGCGGACGGCCGACAAAGGTAGGCTCCATCCCGGGGGGATTCCACGGGGTGGCAGAGGGGATTGCTCCATTCTGCCATGGACTCCGGGGGGGGGGCAGATTCTAAAGAATCTGGCCTCACTGGAGTCTGTGGCAGAATTCTCTAACATCCCTAGCCATTTTTGAGCTCGCCTACAGTCTTCGAAAATCACTCTAGGGATATACGAAAGTCACTTACCTTTTCGAAGGGTGACATTCGCGCTGGGGGGGGAGGCGCTCCGTCCCTCTCCCCAAAATTCTCTCCTGCCGGTTCCGCTCCACGGAGATTCCACAGAGCCACCGTCCAGGGCCACCCGCAGCCAGACATCTGGCTGCTGGGCAGCCTGCAGGGACGCAAATGATGGCGGCCATAGCCGCCGCCATTTGCGTCCCTGTATTTTGCCATGATAGGGTACGTAAATATTTACGTAGCCTATCACGGCAAAAAAAACAAAAACAAAACAGCGAACGCAAATGGCGGTGGCTACGGTGGCCGCCATGTGCGTTCCCTTTTTTTTTTTTTTGCCGTGATAGGTTACGTATATATTTACGTAGCCTATTACGGCGGGAAGAAAAAAAGGGAATGCAAATGGTGGCCACTACGCCATTTGCGCCCCTCTCTTTTGCCATAATAGCCTATGTAAATATTTATGTAGGCTATCACGGCAAAAAAAAAAAGGGAACGCAAATGGCGGCCGCCATAGCCGCTGCCATTTGCCTTCCCTTTTTTTGCCATGATAGGCTACGTAAATACTTAAATAGGCTACGTAAATACTACGTGAATGGGAGTGAGCAAATAGCATCCCTGCGTTAGCTGTAAAAGGCTACATAAGTATTTATGTAGCCTTTCACGGCTATAGTGATGAAGCGAATGGCAGCCGCGGACGCGGCCACCATTCGCAAGTCAGTGCAAATGGCAGCAGGTAGGTGTCCCATTTCACACACCTTTCGCGGGGTGGGGGGCGGGGGACCTTTGTTCCGCCACGGATTTCGGGGGGGCGAGTGCACTGGCATTCGGCCTCACCGAGATTCGTGGCGGAATTCTCTGACATCCCTAGCTCACTCCCATTTTTCTGCTTGACCTGTTTTGCAGCTCGTTTGAACAGCCAAAGTGTGCATTTTGAACAGGAAAAGGTGTGGAATTCTGTGTATATTTTTCAAAAGTGCACACACCCTCCCTCCCCCATTGACTAACGTGTGAAAATGTGTGGTGGTGATGGTGATTTTTTAAAATGTGCATTTCAAAGTGACATTTAAAAAAAACATTTTTTTCCCCTAATGCAATTGCAAATTCAGGAATTTGCAAAGTTTTCTCAAAAAATGCTCCTGCTTGCCGTTTACATTCAGGATTGCCAACAGGACATGTCTGAATGATTTGCAAACAGAAATGAAATTCTTGTACATCCCTATTCTCCATGGAGGTCCTAAGAATCCAGCACCCACTCAGCCAGCTTTCCAGCTTGCTCTCTTTGGCTTCAGTCCTAGACACACTTACTTGGGAGTAAGTCTCGTGGCACTCAGTGGGGTTGATTTCTGTGTAGACATGCCTAGGACTGCACTGTAAAACAATCAAACCACCCAAAATATCACCAATGAAGTCATTACAAAAATCTTACTTGCTTTGGCTGATGACATCACAATGCCACACCTTTATTTTACTACTATTTATATATTGTTACATTTACATCCAACCTTTTGTCCTCCAAGGAACCCAAGGCAACATATGTGACACTCCTTCTCCTATCCATCTTATCCTCATGACAACCCTGTGAGGTAGGTTAGGCTGAGAGTCAGTGACTGGGCCAAAGTTAGTAAGCTTCAAGGCTGAGTGGAGACTAGAACCCGGATCTCCCGAGTCCCAGTCCAACATTCCAACCACTACACCACACTGGCTCCTTACTTTTCTTCACTTTTTCTCTCACCTTTCCTCCAATGAGCTGAGGGTTAAACACATGACATCACAGAAGCTAGCAGATGAAATCATGGTAGTCATGGCAGCCAATCCAATTCAGTTACCATGTGGGAAATCTCGCCAAGGTCCATGAAGGCAAAAGAAGAAGAGGGTGAATGAAGAGGGTGAACAGCACCAACTGTGCTGCCTTGCAAGTGAATATCAAAAGTAGAAGCAGTGGAGGCTGGTGGCTCCTAGGTCAGTGGGGTGGTGAATCCACTCCACATTTCAGTCACAACCAGTCAGAACTCTAAAGGATCTAGCCAAGATTCAGAAGAACCTTGGATAGCTCCGTTAGAGTTGTGATTTGTTCTGACTGAAACCCAGAGCAGATTTCCTGCCCCACTGACACCAGAGCCACCGTGCTCCACTGAGTAGAAGCCATTCAGCATTAACCTCACACATTTCCTTTTTCTCATGGACAGTCAATTCAGAGACCACCCTTCCCCAGCCTGGTGCCCTCCAGATGTGCGTTGGACAACAACTCCCCTATTCCCTGGTTGGGAAAGGCTGTCATACATCAGTGCCTTAAAGGTGCGTGTTTGTTCAAAAGTAAGCCCCATGTGTAAGCGGGCGTAGGATTGCAGCCCACCTGTAGGAGCTACTACCATGGGTTGGAAGCAGTTAATTTGAACAGTACTACTAGAATCAAGCCAGGGAAAAAGAATGAACTCCAAACCAATACTTCAAAGGAAGGTTTGACAGGAGGGAAGATATTTTCATAAAACAAAAACAAAATCAAGTCCAGATTTCAAAAATCAACACTGGCCATTTCTTTTCTCTATGACATATTCATGCCATATGTATATTTATTAGTAATAGCAGACAGAAGACAAATAGTAGCTAGAAGTTGATGGCCGGTGTTTAGAGCATACACGGATGTGGGGAAATTAATTTAATTTAAAATGGCATGTTTGGAATGTCTCGTATAACTAACATTCGCAAAACAAACAAACAGTCTTATTTTTAATACTTCAAAACCCATCTTTGCTAGAGGCCTTTCTAAATCTTTGCAGACACCTTTCAATTAGGGATGTCCATCGCCAGGAAATCCTGCCCTTTTGGGGCTCACCAGATTTCCACAACACCCATAACTCGGCTTGCACTGAGAGCCGAGCTGTGCTCCCCCCCCCCCCCAAATCCGGGAACATTTTCAGTTGTTCATGGGCTGGTTGGTTGGTTTACATGAATAGAAATATGTGCACATTTTGGCTGTAAATTCCATAATTTGTGCAAATTGCACAATTTTCGGCCACAATTTACGCAATTTCTATTTACGTTTAAAAAAACAAAATGAAATGAAAAACTGCAAACTGGCCCGACTGAATGCAGATCAAGTTGGACCAGCTTGCAGGAAAGCGAGCCAGGATCTGGGGGGCGAATTGATGAAAGTTTGGCGAGCTCCACCCCCAATATGGATTCCTCTCACATCTCTCCTTCAGGTAACTCTATAGCAGGGGTGCTGTATCCACATCCCCCGAAGGCCTTAACTACAGACCCTCAGAGGGCCTGGACCTCTGCCCCCACTACTGCTGAATTCCCTCCCCCAATGATCCTAATGGAGATCGCTCTTTCCCCACTGCTGCTAGCTGCAAGGAAAGAGCAATTTGGATCAGGGTCATTGGGGGGCGGTTCATGTGTGTATAGGTGTGTGCGTGTGCGGATGTGTGTTCATGTACACATGCAGCCCCCAACCCCTGAGCAAGCAAAGGTATGTGGAGACACTTAAAATCTGCATGCCTCAAATTTGAGTTTGAAACAGAGAAGTTTTATATGTAAAACCTTTAGGATTAAAGCCATTTGCTTAGATTTTACTTTGAGCTCAGAAAATGCTGAATGCAGGGAACCAGTTAGCTATCAAATGTATAAGGGCCATAGCTCAGTGGTAGAGGGGTTGTAGCCAACTGGGAAGGGTTGTAGCCTACTGGTTATGACTCATTCTCAGAGCGCTTAGAATTTCTTTAGAATTTCTTTTGCTGGTGTTTTTGAGCTTACCATATCAGCATGAAATGGCTGATGATGCTGCATGTGTTTTTTCTTTCTTTTTGTCAAACATCTTTCCCTCAGTCTGCAGCCTCCTTGGCTGCCCGCACTTCCTGCTCTGAAGAAGACCCATCAGGGAGGAGTTACCCTCATGATGTCTTCCCCTGGGCTTTAGTTGAAGTGTGGGAAGCCAGGGAGGCTTCTGGCTTCCAAAGAGATTATTGTACAATGAAAGACAGGATACTCACACACCTCATAAGTAAGGTAAGTACAAGAACCCTGAACCCAGCCCATGAGCATTTCTTTGTTCTTCTCCTTCGAACGATCCCCCCCCCACAAAAAAAGCAATGTCTTTTCTATTGAATTGAATGAGAACAGACAGAAAAAAAATAAGAAATCTTTGGCACAGCACTGACTCTTGCCCTTTGCCTTAGGCAACAGAATATATTTGGGATGGCCCTGTACCTAGTCACCACTTTGGACCATGTTTGCATTGTGGTTACTAAATAAAACACCACATCCCATTTTGGCAATACACTGGTCTAATCTGAGGCTATTTTCTGCTGTGTGAAAGTGCAGAAAGACACCCAGGTGTGAATAATTAGTGAATTGCTCACAACTGAGGTCATTCCTCCTTCAGGCCTGAGCTAAAGGATCATAAGAAAGATTGGAACACAATGTCTTATATCCTTTCCAAATGTGTAGTGTTTCCCCACCCCCACCCCTACATTCTGGACAGGGAGCTAACTGAACACAAATGTTCTCATTAGCCAAATTTGTCTCCAGTCCGTGCTTGAGGTCTTCTGTATTGTTAATGGCATTGTTTCCTGCCATAAAAGGACGAAGGACGGTGCTACCAAACCCTGGGCTGAACATAACCACTGAATCATGCTTTAGGGTTACCCTATTTCATTTTCCCTACAATTTCAGAAGAAGTTGATATATATCATATGCCATGGGCATAGTGCTTTCTAAGGTACAAGAGGAAGGATGTCTGCCCCAGGAGTTTACAATCCATAATTCAGCATGCATGCAGGAAACAACAGAAAAGGGGAAGGGAAATGGACACAGGGATAAACCTGGGAAGAAAGTGTGTTCCCCCCCTGCCCAGTTACATGTCCTTAGGCTCATTTTAGTGAGCCATGGGGAAGTGGGGGGCTCTGGGAAAGGAAAAGATGGATTTTGAGGAATCATGTAAAGGTATTAAGAGAGATTGGCATCACACAGGTCTTCTGGGAGGCAGTTCCGGGCATAACCAAGGCAGGAAGGGCAAAGAAGTTTGAGAGAGCAGGAGACCTTTGGATGGCTGAGGGTGGTGGAGCTGGATAAGTGAAGGTCAGAAGCAGGAATATACCAGAGTGTAACAGCAGAGGGATGAGGCAGGCATGGAAGGCTTGAGAACATAAGTGCTGAGAATGTTGAGTCACACGAAAATAAAATAAAATAAAATAAAGCTATACTATTGCTATTACTACTGTACTACTACTACTGTCCTCCTCCTCTCCTCCTCCTCCTCTTCACCTTCTTCTTCTCCTTCTCCTCCTCCTCCTAAGTTTCAGTGAGAGCAGAAGTGCCTCAGCTTCCTACTCTAGCCTTGCATCATCTTCTTTTCTTCTCAGAGCACTCAAGGGGTTGACTACTGCAATGTCATCATGGTTAGGCAGTGGAGACCCCAGAAAAACTTAGCCAGTGAATCTCTGGCCACCTTATCGTCAGGAGAGTGGCCATCCCCTGCTTACTTTATCAGATTGATAGTGGACTGAGGAAGTCATAAATACAATTATCTGCATGAGTGTTTGTTTGTTTGTTTGTTTATTTGAACTTTATTAGTTCAAGAATAGATGGGCCTCTGATAAATAAGCAACTTTATTAGTTCAAGAATAGATGGGCCTCTGATAAATAGGCTTAAAAACGGAAGAGTAGGTTTATTTATTTATTTATTTATTTTATTTGTACCCCACCTTTCTACCAAAAAATGGCACTCAAGGCAGCTTACCGAACCAATTAAAATTGATTAAAACAATACATTAAAATGTTGAATCAGAACGAAGGCCTTCCTAGTCCAATATCCTTTTTCCCACAGTAGCCAACCAGCTACATCCAGGAATTCCCAAAGCAGGAGATGAGGGAAAAAGCCCTCCACAACTGTTATTCCCCAGTAACTGGTATTCAGAGGTACACTGCCTTTGATACTGGAGGTAAATATAGCCATCATGGCTAGTAGTCATTGACAGCCTTAACGTCCATGAATTTGTCTAATACCCTTTTGAAACCATCTAGGTTGGTGGCCATTATCTCACGGTAGCCAGTTGCAGTTAAACTATGTGCTGTGTGAAGAAGTACTTCCTGAATCTCCCACCATTCAGCTTCATTGAATGACCTGGGTGGTTCTAGTATTACAAGAGAAGGAGAAAAATGTCTCTCTAACCATTTGCTCTACATCATGCAGAATTTTGTAATATCAATCATGTGTCATCGTCATCCCCCACGCCCCCTTACTCATATTTTTCTAAACTATAGAGTCCCAAACATTGTAATTTTTCTTTGCAGGAGAGTCCACTTCGTTGATCATTTTGGTTGCTGTTTTCTGCAGTTCTACAATATCCTTTTACAGTATTCCAACTGTGGGTTACTAGAACACCAAGGTCCACCAACTAAAAGCTAGATGCAATAAAGAAGCTTTGGGTGGAGCCATATGCAAAATGGTGGCTCAAAGGGTGGAGCCAATGAATTACCACACCCCAAGAGCAAAAAAAGTCCAAATACAAACACAAATCTACATTTGAGTTCCTTAAAATCTCAGGGACTCTAGCAGCCTAAATCAGAGAGGAAAACCACTTTTTGTTATGCTTTATGTTAAAAACATAAGAAGAGCCCTGCTGGATCAGACCAAGGGTCCATCTACTAAAGCATTCTGTCCACACAGTGGCCAACCAGCTGTCGACCAGGAACCCACAAGCAGGGCAAGAGCACGACAGCACCCTCCCGTCCATGTTCCCCAGCAACTGGTGTACATAGGCTCACTACCTCTGGTACTGGAGGTAGCACATAGCCATCAAAAATAGTAGCCCTTGATAGCCTTTTCCCCCAGGAATTTGTCCAATGCCCTTCTAAGGCCATCCAAACTGATAGCCATCACTACATCCTGTGGTAGAGAATTCCATAGTTCAATTATGCACTGTGTGAAGAAGCCCTTCCTTTTATCTGTCCTGAATCTCCCACCAATCAGCTTCATAGGATGACCTCAGGTTTTAGGATTTTGAGAGAGGGAGAAAAATAACTCTCTAACCAGTCTCCATACCAGAAACCCTTGCCCAAACCCTTGCTACTGAAAACCATCCAATAATCTTCTAACAGATCCTGATTTACACACACACTGCCCTCCTAGCTTCCATGTAATGGATTCAGAAGAAGACTGGGCAAAATCTATTATCCTTAAACTACAACAAACTAAACTTACAAACTGCAATGTATCATCATTATAATGCATACATGAGCAAAACTCCTCCACATCTTTAAAAAATCATAACTGCCATACATAAGCAACTATTATTTAATCCTCTAGTTTCTGTCATGTTATCCATTTTGTTTGATAATAGTTAAAATAAATTTGGCTGAGCACAAGAAATTATTGAAACAGTTACTCAATAGTTATAACGGTACGGACATTATTAGCTGTTAAAGTGCACGCAAGGCCATTGTTCTTTTGTTTTTTGTTTTTAATAAAAAAGGAAGGTTAAACAGAGATGTCTGTTTTTCATAATTGCACCATGCTCCCAAGACAGCCGTTCAGCCATCTTGAAAATCAATGTTTTTATGACCTTTGACCTCTCTCTTCCTGTTGAGTGTCTCTCCTACAGGTTGCTCCCTAGGATGAAAAACAAAGCAAATATATAACAGTAAAGGGCCAGGGTTAATGTCTTTAACAAGATAATGTTACTTAAGGGAACTGTAAACCAAATCATTTCAAAATTCCAGTTGGTCCTTGAAAAATCTAAGGGATATTATGAAACCATATGTGCGCCCGCCCAGACTGAGTTCCTGACAAGCAATTCGATGGGGGGGTTAGAATGCTACTCATTGGATCTGAACACGTCAAGCTGACGGTGTCATGGAGAAATCGTTCAAGGTCATTACTAAACATGCAGAGCACTGTTTGATGTGACTTGGTTCTGAGGAATGGAGTGCACCATCTCATCATAATTCAGGAAGGTGTCTTTGGAAAGAAACCCTGCTGTCAGAATAGAATAGATTGCTCCAAAATTTACATCTCCCAGGCAGAGAGAATTCCCCACCCAAGCCTGCTGGAGGACCCCTTGCAAAATAACACATCTGAGAAAGTAAGGATGTGGAAAGTAATCCAGAACAGGTATAGTTGTGGGATCGCCAAGTGATTGGAGGAGGCAGAGCCTGAAAGATAAGGAGGTGGAGCCTGCTAGTGCTTTGAGGAAGTAGGGGTGACACTCAGGAGCAGAGTATGGCTGTGATTGGTGGCTCAGAGGAGGAGTCTGATTGACAGAGAGGTGGAGCTATGTAGAAAATACATGCCTCATTATCATCTGAGGTGTACATAAGAGACCAGACCTTCTCAGTGGTGGTACCCAAACGATGGAACTCCCTCCATGGGGAATCCAGCTAGCCTCTCTCCCTGCCTTCGAACATTGGTTAAAAATTCCTCTGTTTAAATGTGCCTTTCAGCAATGCACCCTCAATCAGCAAATACTTACCTGTTTGTTGTTATTACATTTGTTGTCATTATTACATTTATATCCTGCCTTTTTTCCTCTTGCAAGGAACCCAAGGCAGCTTACATGCTACTCCTCTCTATTCTCTCCTCACAACAATCCTGTAAGGTAGGTTAGGCTGAAAGTCAGTGACTGGCCCAAAGTCACCCAGTGAGCTTTATGGAAGAGTGGGGACTAGAATGTGGATCTCCTGAGTCCCAGTCCAACACTCTAACCACTATACCACACTGTCTCTTCAATTGTTATTGCTTGCTGTTTTTGTGTCCTTTAAGGGCTTTGCTGCTGTTATGATTGCTTGCCATCTGATTGATTCTCATGTTTATGAAGGTTGTGAGGCAGCTGCTTTAAGGGTTCCATTTGGGAACAAATGGAAAATGCTGAAAGCAGTGTTTGACCAAATAAGAAATGCATAAAATAAATAGATTTGGCTCTGTCCCCCTCCCCAACCCTGAAATTTTGGTCATTTCTTTGGAAGCCCTGTGATGAGACCTGGCAATCATAAAAAGAAAGCAGGAAAGGCAACCCATGGCTCATGCATATTATCATTATCATTATTTGGTTCATTTAGTGCTATTAACGTACATGGCATTTTCTAAAACAACAACAAAAAGAAGTTCCTGCCCCAAGGAACTTATAATCTAAAACTCACCTTGCTCTCATCTTTAAAAAAAACCAACCTTCTCCCTCCCCCACAGAATTGTTAGAGCAACCTTCCCCAACCTGGTGCCCTCTATATGTGTTGGACTACAAATCCCATAATCTCAATTGGGGATGATGGGGTTACAGTCCAACACATCTGGAGGACAGCAGGTTGGGGAAGTCCAAACTAGAATTTCCTAAAAGCATGCTGAAAGCTGAATCCCACATGTACCATGGCAGTCAGCACACACATGTCTGGCCCAATCAGAATGAGCAGTTTTGGACAAGTTCCATCAACATTTATGTATTTGTATTTTATTTATTTTGGTGTTTCTGCCCCTAGGGCTAGTTCAAAAACATGAACATGTTCAAAAACAGTTAAAATAAATAGAACTGCATCCTAAACAGAAGGAAAAAAAAAATCTAACAGCAAGATACAACAGATGGGTCACCCACTCTTACTAGCTCCAGTTACTACTTGTGGTAGAGACAACAAGATGGCATCACTCATGCACATTGGTCACAGGTTTATTGGAAGGATTAACTTTCTCTAGGAACTCTGTGTCCAATGTGCGTTCCTGAGGCCATCTTGGAGGTGTTTCGCCACCATCAAGGCTGCAGAAAGAAAAGCCAAAGAATGGTGGAACTGACTTAGGGCACAATCCTATGCAGGTTTAGGCAGAAAAAAAGTCCTACAACTCCCAGCACTCCCCAGCCATAGGATTGCACCCGTAACCTTTATCCTCAGGCATCAGATAACCAGGTTGCGGAGCGCACACAACTAGATTGCCATGAACTGGGGTCACCTCAGTTAGTTTTTTTCCTGAGGTCATGTGACCAGATGGTCGAAGGCTTTTAAAGATGCTAACCAGTTATCCCATGTTAATATGAAAGGGTAGCAACATCCCAAATATTGAACAAATGCCAACCATTTTGCGATGTCCGAAATAATTAGGAGATAAAGCAAACAAACTCTGACAGAGGTGTAAATTCAAAATCGATTTATCTGTTCACTTGAATTAATACTCAAACAGAGCTCACTTATTTTAAAGGGCAGCTTCACTTTTCCAGTTCTCGTTTATAACAGTTAGTATCAGACAGACAATTAATTCCATCTGTAATGTCAGATATATTTATAACCACTGTGACAGGACTCTGAGTTGGCCTGGGCCATGAGGTAGACCCTCATTCCCCCAGCCTCCCCGAAATTAAAAGGAACGACATCTTATTTAACAAGAAAACTTAAAGTGGCCTCAATTACCAGTGTTCAGAGGAATGAGACATTACTAAATGCTATTGAACATGACAAGGTCATGATTAAAACACCCAGAAGGAGCTCGCTCCCAAGACTTAACTCCTTATTTCAGAGTCCACATATTTTCATACTCTTGTCACTATAGTGAGTTGCATTTTATTTATTTGCACCTCACCTTTTGATGGAAATCCTCAAAGTGGCTCACAGCTGAAAATATAAAGTAAGGAATACATGAAAATCATACACTTAACGCAAAGCAAAAGCAGCCCAGCTGGAAATATATATATATATATATATATATATATATATGTATGTATATATATATATTTATGTATATATATATATATATATATATATGGATATATATATATATATATATATACACACACACACACACAGCACAGTCCTATGCATGTCTACTCAAAAGTAAGTCTCACTGAGTACAATGGGACTTACACCTATGTAAGGGGGTATAGGATCTCAGCCTTAAATAATTTTCAAAGACATCGAATAACCATCATTAAAAAAAAAAAACAATCTAATAAATTAAGAGAAAATTTGGGGTTTCATTTCAGCCTGATGCCTGCCTGAGAAATCATCCATGGGTAAGAAAGGGACATTCTACACTTTATTGTTCACTAATTTAGAGAGCAAGCCTGTGGCCCCTAGACATTGTCTGGGTGGGGGGGGGGCATAAAATGCTTCAGATTCCTGGATCCAAGGTCAGAAGCAGCGTTCCAACAGCATTGGACCCCAGAATCCAAGCCCCCCTCTCCCCCGCCCCCTTGCAGCTGGTGCAGAGAGAACCGCACCAGCTGCCTCTCTGAGGTCGCAAAGGTGGCCTCAGAAGGAAGGGAGAGGGGGAAGTTCTCTGAGCAGAAGAAAGAGAAGCAGGGATATGAGCGATCTGTAGCCTTCCCCAGCCTCCTTCCCACCCAACTCCACAGAGCCCAAGCTAGAAAGGCAAAAATAGCTCTCTAGCAGACTAGCAAAGTGCAGACCGGCGGAAGCACAGAGGTGAAGATTGCCTCTGTGCTTCTCCTGCTCTGCCTAAGATGCCCATCAGCCTCCAAATAGGAGTTTGTCCTTGTTTATCTAAATATTTACATGCTACCTTTCCAGTCCCAATAGAAACCTCCAAGGCAGCTAACAATAAAAAAAAAAAAAATTTATGGTGATTTTATTGTGCAATCACCTTTTATGGGTGGTCCAGACACAGGGATGGCCAAATGGCAAATCTGGTTTCTCTGTTTCTCATTTTCCCACTCCTAAGTTATGTTTATCCCACAAGTTGAGGGGCTTTTTTTAAGCCTGCATAAAAATTCATATGCATTTTTGTGTGTATTTCTCTTCATAAGCACGTTTCTGTATGCAATTTTGCCTAAAATGCACATTTTTGCAAGCAAATTTCCTAACATAATGCATTTTGAACAGTATTTTCACTAATATACACATTTTTGTGTGCATCTACCCCTAATGAAGATATGCATTTTTTTAATTGCACAACTGAATTGCAAAATTCAGAGGAGTACGAATTTTGAAGGGTAACTGAGAAACATATTGGTTTAAAAGGGCAAAATCAAGGAAAGTTCATGTTAAAATGAAAACCAAATTAATTTCTCCCCCATCCCTATCTAGCCATCATCGTCTTCCATTTCTAACCCTTCCATATATTCTAACTGCTTCTTCCATCTTTTTTCTTACCACTGAAACTGATAAGGAAGGAAAGATGAAATAGCTGCATAGTGTCTCATGATTTGTTGTGCTAGAGCCCTATGTCTGTATGCACTCTGAAGCAATAACAGTGGCAGTGAAGAATCAGCAAACAGCTACCATTGCCTCCAAAAGCAGCCTACTGAAATGCAGGATGAAGCAATATTGTTTTTATCTGATGCCTGAGTGCAGAACAAGAAGAAGTCAGCCAATGCTGGGAGCTGCTGGGGCTAGAGCAGTGCGCCCCTGCGCACAGTTGCCATGTGTGGTGAGCCAGCACAGCTGTGGCTTGGATCATCTCCCTGGGCAGTAAAGGGACTGACTCCACCCACCCCAGCTTCCCATTGGCTCTCCTCAACAGGAAGGACTGTAAAGTCTTCCTGTTTCAACTGGAACTTTCCCTGGGCAACTATGGTTTTCCAAGCTTGTTCTGACTCTTGCTTTTGTATCCTGGCAGTGACTCCAGGCTTGGCTCTGACCTGAAGATGGGCAACTCTGTCAGTTTTGCTTTCTCCTGGATTCATTAAAAAAAAAAAAAAATCTCGAGTTCTTACTCTCCTGAACTTAGTGAATGTTGGTAAAATCTTCTCAAAAAGGAATGGAAATGAAATTCTCATCTTCCGACCAAATTCAAGAAGTACAGATATTCCCAGCATGAAGAGGACCATGATATGTGTGCCTCCCATGTTAAAGATGAGGAGCCTGAAAGAATAAAGGAGGTGGCAACCATAACTCAGCACTAACATGGTCGAATACATAGGGATTAAAACCCAAACTTACAAGTGCAAAGCACTCAGAAGCCTGAGGTTTAGATGAACATATCTGTTCATTTTGGTTTCTCCCATATTCTTTTTTTTAATTTAATCTCAAGGTCTTTTTTTAAAAAAATCTCAAGTTCCTATTTTAAAATCTAAAGTTCTTTTTTTTAAAAAAAATCTCACATTCTTTTTTTTTAATCTCTAATTCTTTCCATCCCATTTATGATGGAAGTTGTGCATTTTGATAAGACATTTTTGTTGCTAGAGGTGAAAGCACTCCCCAATCCACCCAAACTTGTAGCTGAATCTTTCTTCACCACTGGTGATGGGACAACATCTTGCCACCATAACTGAGGGCAGCAATGCCTGATGGCAGCTGCTTCAGTCTGCCTAACGGCAGGGCAGTCCTGCACTTCATACATCCAAGACAGACACTCTTCATATTGGGTTGATCTCATATCAGTGAACCGTAGTGGAACTGCCAATTTGACAGGGGCACTGCTTTGTAGAGTACTTGGAATATTGGTCTGTTCAGCCCTGCTAAGGGCCTCGTGTGGCGCAGAGTGGTAGGCGGCAATATTGCAGCCGAAACTCTCCCCATGACCTGAGTTTGATCCCAGTGGAAGCTGGGTCCCAGGTAGCCGGCTCAGGTTGACTCAGCCTTCCATCCTTCCGAGATTGGTATAATGAGTACCCAGCTTGCTGGGGGAAAGGTAGTCACGACTGGGGAAGGCAACCACCCCACTACAGTCTGCCATGAAAACGCCAGCAAAAGCAGCGTCCCTCTAGGAGTCAGCAATGACTCGGTGCTTCACAGGAGGAACCTTTCCTTTTCAGCCCTGCTACAGCCAGTCTGGAGATCAGGAGGCTAAGATACCTGCACTATTAAGCCACACTACATCACACATACAGGAAGTTGCACATCACTTTCCTCAATGTCTATCTACCCCTCTTGACTGCTTGCACAACTGATCTCTTTTCCAACCCTGTGCAGTCTCCCTCTCTCCGTTTCAAGCCATATAAGGTATGCTAGTACAATCACTAGCTAGCCAGGAAGAAGCTTCCTGCTGAAATGGCAGGAAACTGCTAACCCCACCAGTTTCAAGAACGCCTGTGACATGAGCCACCTGTGGAATGCCACCACATTCCATGCTTTTCCCCCTTCTGCCATGAAATTTTACATCTCCTTTAAGTGAGCCATAAAACTCTCAAGCTCCGATAAGCCCAGATTTATCTGTCATTGGGTAGATGTTTGAGTATGTTGCTACACAGAACAGCTTTAATAAAAGAATCCCCAATACACATTTCAGGCACAGATCATACCTTGGGTCTCAAAGACTGGAAGAAAACCAAAAAGGAAAGAAAAAAAGAAAGTGGACGTTGAATCTATTTCATGGCAAGCTGAAATCGCTGCAGCTTATCCTGGGATTAAGCTAAAGCCACATTGTCTTCCATGAAAAACTACTTCAGTTTGACAAACACAGGGCCAGTCCTACCATGAAGCAAGGTTGGGCAGTGAGTAGACCATTTCAGAAGGTTCTTATCCTGATCTAGCCACAAATAGTAAAGCCAGTGCTTAACTTCTGAAATGAGAGCTTCTGGGGCACAAACCTGCTTATAGACACATAAACTCCAACCAACAGCCTCTTTAGCCCCTTTGCCTGCTGTTACTCAGGATTCTCCTGTGTTCTTCTTGCCATGTGTTCATGCTCAGAGAAAAGTTGTGTCGTATCTCCTGTTTGTTCTGTGGGTTAGCTCTGACCCAGGTCCTGGGAATTTCTAGAATTATTATTGTTGTTGTTATGATGATGATCATTATTACTATTGTCTCTCTACCTCCCATGCTATCAGACATCTATCCAAAAGGGAAAGGTCTGATGGAAGAATTGACTGGATATAGATCGACAAACCATAAAACAGGCCTGTCCATAGTCCAAAGTGCCATGCAAGATGGAATCTGGTACTGGACACAGAGGAGGAGGAGGAGGAGGAGAAGAAGAAGAAGAAGAAGAAGAAGAAGAAGAAGAAGAAGAAGAAGAGGAAGAAGAGAAAGAACCAGCAAAGGGCTGGATATGCCTGATGTTGTCTGATCTCGGAAGCTAAGCAGGGTCAGCCCTGATTAGTACTTGGATGGGAATCAGGCTTCCCATGATGGGAATCAGGCTTCCCAGGCTTCTACAACCGCCTGGGAATCAGGCTTCCTGCACTTAGCAAGGGGATGGACTCAATGGTCCTGTAGGCTCCTTCCAACCCTATGATTCTATGAGAAGAAATATTACTACTACTACTATTACTATTATTCTCATTTTAAAACCATAACCATACTATTCAATACAAACATGACCTGCTCTAAGTGCCCCCCCACACTGAGATTTGGTGGGTGGCTACTTGTGAGTAGGTCTTTTCTGCAGTGGCAACCAAATTCTGGAAAGCCATCCCTAGAGAGGTCCACCTGGTGTCTACTTTGTCGACTTTTTGGTGCCAGGCAGAGACCTTTTTATTCTCCCAGGCCTTTTAGACTGCTGTTTGCTTTATTTTTAATGTGTGTTGTGCTGCATTTTAAAATCATCTTCTCCATTTTTAGCTGTTCAGTTATTTATCTCTTTTAAATGCTGAATTTTTGCTGTTGCTTTTAAAATAAAAAGAGCTTTGGCTATTGGGCAGTATAGAAATGAAATAAATGAATAAAAATAATGAATAAATAATATTTTTCAAGATTTTTTATTATAGGTTTTTATCATTGGTTGTATCGTTTTCGCTTTTATTATGAATGTCACCCTGATAGCTTCATCTATATAAACTGAATCAATCTGATTGATAAACTGAATCAATCAATCAATAGATAAATAGATAAATAATTTAACCATCTGAAATTAACTTAACATACCAAACTGTACAGAAAAGTTTCTTCTTTTTTTAATGTTTCCCTTCTCTTTATTTATTTATTTGAATAATTTGTATACCTTGCCTGCATCCCCAAAAGGATTTCAGGACGGTGTACATAAAATGACCAAAAACAATATAACACAATAAAAGCAATCTAAAATCTCTTTATCTTGCATTTCAAGTAAAAAAGAAAAAGAATCACCCAATTTATAATTCACACATGATTTTATGTTAGAGGTTTCTTATCCCAAACAGTTTCACCAATTATTTACTAACTATATAAAAATCAAAACATTAAAAAGTGGCATTCCATATTTGGATATAGTGAATTACTTGTACAATATACAATAATTCAGTTTGTTTGTTTGTTAGTTGGTTGGTTTTATTACATTTATATCCCACCTTTTTTCCTCCTTAAGGAACCCAGGGCAGCGAACATAATCCTCCTCCTCTCCATTTTATCCTCTCACCAACAATCATGTGAGATAGGTTGGGCTGAGTCTGTGACTGCCCCAAAGTCACCCAGTGAGCTTCATGGCTGAGTGGGGACTAGAACTCAGGTCTCCCAACTCCTAGTCCAACACTCTAGCCACTACCACACTGGCTCTCACAGTTGTAATAAAACCTCAGGTGCTCTCAATCTGGGTATAGCAAACATGCGAGGAGAGGGAGTGTGTTTGCCCTGACACCCTCCATCATCACGTTAATCTCCGTCTACAGGTGCAGGGTGACTTTCTGAAGAGGAGAACCACCTCCATCCATGGGGGCTCTCCATGTGATCTAGAATGCTGATTTTCCAGTTTTCTGGATTCTGTGGAGAACCTCCATGGGTATAGGAGGCTCTTCAGAAAGTCACCTTCCGTGAGCACAGGACGATGAAAACAACAATGGCAGTGGATCTAGTGCACTCCTTCTCCTCACAGGTTCAGTTTCCCACCATTTTGGAACACCTGAACAGGACTAAAGTTATTGTCTCTTTGTCCCTCATCTTTTACTCTAATATAATATGTTAGTTTGGCCATGATGGCAAAATCTCACTTTTTTTTTAAGCCATGCTCCCAACAAATGTATAGCTTGTGTTGTGTTCTCCAGCTTCTCACACAAAGGATGTCTAGAATTAATTATTTCCAGCATTAATTTTGGGATTGGCTCAGGAGAAATTTACAGCAGTTTTCAGTTTTAATCTCTTCCCCATCCCATACAGATTACTAATGCACTCCTGACTTTGTAGCCACTACGGACACCACTCTTCATTTTTTAAAAATGCTTTTTATGTTTAGGTTCCTGCAAGGGGGGGGGGGTTACAGTCCAATGTGGGGGGGGGTCCAAGGGGTGAAAGTGGCCCTCAGAACTCCCACAGTTGCCCACCCCTGATGCAAAGGGAAATTTAACATTAGAAGAAAGTTAAAGCAGGGGTGGCAGAAGGTAGATCTGGATCTATTGGTGATCTCTGGGTGATTTGTAGTCAATCTGTAAATTTCAGACTGCCAACTGTTTAACAATAGCAGAACTGAAATGACTGCTGAGTGGATATTTGTGTGGAAGGACTGCAAACTGCATTCAGTTCTGGTGCTCAGTACAAATTCCTGGGCTCAGAATTCATTAATTCTAAAACTTTTTCTTTAGGCTCCAGCTGGTGTATCTCAGGTTTCGAAGAAAAAATACAGTATATCTCACAAGACTGAAGTCTGCCCACCCCTGACTTAAACAACCCTTCTTTTAAATATCACAGATTTCACTGCCCCTGAAAAGTCCATATTCAGTTTTGCCTATCAAGTGAGAGAGGAATGATAGATCTAGGTGTCTATTTTAATTGGGGGGGGGGGATAAAATTCTCATGGCAGTAATAAACACATCTGAAAATGACATTGTTTATTAAGAGCCCCTCCTATATCTACCTCCCACAGATTGTTTTTAGATTTCTCTATCTTGAAAGAAAGAAAGAAAGAAAGAAAGAAAGAAAGAAAGAAAGAAAGAAGCTAATCTTAGGTATTTTGTTCCCTTTAGTGCCCCGGGGATAGAAAATAATTTCCAACAGGAAGCCTTTGATTTCGATGCTCCTATGTTTTCAACATGTCTCTTTCAGAGTTAACAGAAGAAAATGAGTCAATGTTGCTTAAAACCAATGCAAATAAAGGGGTGGATCCTGAACAGGGGCTAGACAAATCGGTCAATTTCAGTTTCTCTCTATTCCTCATTTTTCCAATCTTAAATTCATTTCATCCTATTTCCACATCGGTTAATGTTTGTACAAAAGCCTCCATATATTAGTGAAAATAACACTTAAAAAGCATCACATTAGGGAAACTTGCTGGCAAAAATGCATATATCAGGCAACATTGCATACAAAAATGTGTGTATTTGGAGAAATGTGTACAAAAATACAAATAAATATTTGTTTGAACTTCTTTTATTTTAGTCTCAAACATTTATTTGTATTTTTGTACACATTTCATAGAATCATAGAATCATAGAATGGTAGGGTTGGAAGGGGCCTACAAGCCCATCAAGTCCAACCCCCTGCTCAATGCAGGTATCCAAGTCAGAGCATCCCTGACAGATGGCTGTCCAGCCTCGTCTTGAATGCCTCCAGTGTGGGAGAGCCCACCACCTCCCCAGGTAATTGGTTCCATTGTCATATTGCTCTTACAGTTAGGAAGTTTTTCCTGATGTTCAGCCAGAATCTGGCTTCCTGGAATTTGAGCCCATTATTCCGTGTCCTGCACTCTGGGATGATGGAGAAGAAATCCTGGCCTTCCTCTCTGTGACAACCTCCTAATACACATATTTTTGTATGCAATGTTGCCTGATATATGCATTTCTGCAAGCAAGACAAGACATTTGCACTCACTTGTCAGCCACCTCCTAAGTAAGGTACACCCAAGAAACCCAAATCCAACCCATGAGAATTTCTCCAAAATTTCTTCACCGTTGAATTTCTTTTTGAAAACAATTTATTTTCTATCAAACTGAATGAGAATGGTCGAAAAAAATGTGGGAGAAATTTTCAGCATGGCACTAGTTGAAATGCCTCTCCTAAGGCTTTGTTACTGTAAGAGCTTTAAGCTAAAATATGCTGATATTTTTGGTAGTTTGGCCCCACCTCTTTTGCCTTTGCTCCTCCTCCTTTTGCCCCACCCACCACCAGACTGTGAATGGTGAGAGCTTCTCTGAAAGAGAATTCAGCCCTCAGGCTGAAAGAGGCTCAACAACCCTGGCGTTTAGGTGTGAACATGCAAAATTTGGTAAGTTCACATTAACATGTGAACTGAACGAATTTCTCCACCACCCCCATTCCTCAAATTGTGTCTTCTTGGAGAGCAGCTCAAGAATTCACAATGAAAGATGTTTTAAGTTCTCATGCTACTTAATGGAAAAATCTTTCTGGTACTGCAGATTTTGTGGGAAAGATCAGGGTGGGATTTACATAAGCAATAAATGATAAGGAAGTTAAAAAACAACAACAAAATCCCAAACATTATAAGAAATCTGTCCAGCTGAAAACTGAATGTGGGCCTTTTGAAGATAGTACCCCAGAAATGATTTTGACTTGTTGAGGGGTGGAGGTGGGGCATAGCCTGAAGTCAGCTTCAGTTTACAATTTTTTACAAAATAGATTCCAAAGGAGCTGAGCTCTGTAGCCAAATACTGGTTAAATGGCAAAGGAAAGGAGTTGTCTGGCAAAGTAGTTCACTTTGATCTAGCAAGCTCAGCTCTTGAGGACAGCCTTAATGGCTAATGGTGTTTTGGGGAAATGTTCTTAAATCTGAACATTTACCAAAATAAAGGCAAAATCATGAGGATATAAATTGGGAGTTTACCATCAACGTTGCACTGTTGGCAGGCCTGGAAGACAACATCCCTCTTGTCTTGGGTCCAGAGTAGGTCTTCTGATTCAGAGGCAGCAGTCTGTGTGGTGCATACAGCATTGGCTTTAGACATGAGGGAGAGGCTTTAAATTCCTGCTTGCTCTCAGCCATGAAACTTGCTGGGTGGCCCTGGGCAAATCACTGTCTCAGCCTAACACAGGGAGGCTGCAAAGGCAAAAGAGAGACTATTGACTGTAAGTGTTAAACTAATGATAAATAATCATTAAAAAAGAAAAAGAAAATAAGAATCAGCCCTAAGTAGCATTCTCGAGGAAGAGAGAATGAAGCCCGTTCTGTATTGCATACAGCAAAATGCATTTGTTTTTCACTTGCTCTCAAGCAGGACTGCGTTTATTTCTAACTGACCATGTGCTTTTCTTTTTCTCCCTCTCGCACTCATGAATGGGAACATTTTTCTTTCTTTGCAAGCATCGCAAATGGCTCTGGGCGCAAATTCCCCTGGAAAACTAGCGTGACTTTTCTCTCTGCTGTTGCACATTCCCTGCAAAGAACCCAGCAGGGGCGAATCACCATGACCCCATTGAGCGCTGAAAAAATAAATCTTTCTGGGCGCTAATCTTTCCATACGCATTTTTTTCCATGCTGCCTATGGCCCATGTAATAGTAATCTGAAGAAGGAGGAGGTGGATTCTCAAGGAAAAAAAAAGAGATTAAAAAACTCCTTCAGGTGTTAATTTGCTTGAAATTTAGTTTACATTTAAACTTGCAAACTGAAATTCTACTGCAACTACCATTAAAGAGGTTTGCTTAGCACTGACTGGGCACTGTGTACTGTACAGAACAAGCTTCATTTTGTAATTATTATCTACCAATTTGTTCATTAAAAAAAATCCTGTAGAAGATTGACAGAATCATTAAGGTTCATTATCCAGCAAAAATGTGAAGGTTCAACAGCTTTCTAGTTCATTTTAATGGAACGGGACCCTGCTGAAATTAATGGCAAGTATACATATATGGGTTATAAATAACAATGTATGCCACCATTTATGACAGAGAAAGGTTACCAGTTAGTGAGTTTTCCCAGCAATTCAACCATAGTGAGGGTCTTACTCTCTTGTGAATGCATCCATGTTCTGAGGAAATAAATACATACATACATACATACATACATATATATTTGGCAAATATATATAAAAGATAGAAAGACTAATAACAAAGTATTAAAATATATTTTAAGCTACATGTTTCAGCTTCCACCCTCATCAGTAAGCCGAAACATTTAGCATATATTTTAATACTCTGTTGTTAGTCTTTCTATCTTTCTTATCTATTTTACCTTAAGACTGACAGCATCCACAGTGGATCCAGACCTTGTTGCTTTGCAGTTGTGCCACTTTACACCAGCCTCTCTCTCAGTCTCTCTCTCTCTCTCTCTCTCTCTCTCTCTCCGTGTGTGTGTGTGTGTGTGTGTATATATATATATGTATATATATATATATATATATATATATATATATATAAAACTTAGGAAAGTAAAAACAAGTAGATAATATTTGGATTATGGGGAAGTGTCCTAATGTGTGCAATTGGCATATATTAAAGTACTGGTTGCAAAGCCTGTTCATATCTACAATCTGAAAACAATCATGATTCCAAAAACAATTCAATATATAAGCATTTAAATCATCATTCCCTCTAATAGTGAACTCAGGTGGTGAGTGGCAACAGGATTGTAGCCAAAATGAAGGGGAACTGAGAATCACATACAAAACGTGCACACACCAGCCCAATGAAACCTGAGTGTCCAAAGCAGCTACAGAATGTCTGTTTGTTTGTTTCATTTCAATACCGCCCAATAGTCGAAGCTCTCTGGGCGGTTCACAAAAATCAAAACCACAAAGCGCAGCATAAAACAACATAAAATATGAAGACTTAAAACTACAATATAAAAGTACAACCAGAATAAAACCTAGCAGCAATGCAGAGATTTTAAACAGCAGAGCTAAAAGACTAGGATTCTAAAACACTGAGGGAATAAAAAGGTCTTCACCTGACATTGAAAGGAGTACAGCGTAGGTGCCAGGCAAACCTCTCTAAGGAGTTCATTCCACAGCTGGGGTGCCACAGCAGAAAAGGCCCTCTTTTTCAACTCATGTTGACATGAGTTGGAAAAGAAAAACAGAAAACCAAGAGTGAGGAAGTTAAATGCCCTGCTTGGACACCTTTCAGCCTATAGTATACCGGAGGCGTGGCTAGCTGACAGGAACCTGGAAGAGGAACAGTGCTGCAAGGATTTGGCAATACATGCAACATTTTGTTACAGGTTTAATTTGTATAATACAAAAATGGAAATGGTAAAAACACAGAAATGTGATTTATGCATTTAGATTTTTCTGATTTCACTGCTCAGATACTGAATTTGGGGGGGGGATTGTGACAGTTTTCAGATTGTGAGCCGCCTCGTGGGCTTGTATGGGGTAGAACGGCAGGTTAGAAATGAATTCAATAAACAAAATCATGTTATTTCTGTCCTGTTCTAAAGAATAATCCTGACATGGTGATTCTTTTTTTGTCTTGCACTATAGTTGACCTTGAAAGTTCTTGATGTTGCCTTTGGAGAGGGGAAAAGAAAAGGACTATGCAATCCCCAAGCACTGTCATACTTAACTCTGATGAGCACTTAAACATAAATAAAAACAGCTTTCCTCTCCCGACTCGTCCTAACAAGGCCTAGCCGGGCCTCCCCTTAATCCAAGGGATTTCTGAAGCTTTTAGTTCTAACTAAGTAATTTGTAAGACTGTCTGTGATGCTGCCAACTCCGTGGTGACTGGATTTTTTGGTAGGTTCCCAGCCAGCTAATTAAAACCATGGGTTGGAAGGAATTATCCAGTTGAGGTGAATGTGTGTGTGTGTGTGTGTATGTGCATGTACACACACATGCACACACGCAAGCATGATGAAAAGAAATCTTCTAGAATCACACGTTGAGGAAATTGCTTCCAAAATGGCTCTTGGGAAGAACTTAAATGTAAAGTTGGCGGATTGATTCACAGTTCAAAACAACCCAAAATCTATGCACACCAAAAATATGTGCACAACATGTTCCAGTAGCCAACAGGGCTCCGAGCAGAAATTTCGACATTTGAACATTCATTTGTTCTGTTAGATTAGCAAGCTGTGAATCTGGAGATTCAAATTTCCTGGCAGGTCCAGTTTTTGATGGTTCATCGAAAGAAACATACGATTAGGCATAGAACTGAAATAAAATAAAGACCAGCAATGGAGCTAACTTGTATTCCATGCCTGGATTAGGGATGTATGATGAATATAATCCATAGAATGAAGTAAGACACTCACTGTACTGCAAATGTTCTTGGAATTTCAGGCCAATTGTAGTTGTTGGACTAGGAGCATGTTGTGTCCAATCCACTGAAGCAAACCTTATTATTCTATGAAAAGCACAGCTGGGCAGCTGCTATATAAAAAAAAGAGGGGGTACCAAGAGGCAGCAGGCATTCTCCCCAAATATTTCCCACTATGCCTTTTGTCTCCTGATTTTGAGTCACAGCATGGATTATTTAGTTTGAAAAAAGGCAAGTATGGAGAGACAGGATAGAGCTTGGATGGGGGGGAGGGGTGGGGCCAAGAAAAGGGGTGGGGCCAACTGGGGAGCCCTGGAGGGCCAGATTGGAACCACAGGTGGGCCAGTTTTGGCCCACAGGCCTGAGGTTCAACACCCTTGGTATGGATCAAAAGACCACCTAGTCCAGTGCTCCGCTTCAAGGGAGAGCCATCTCTGCCCACCAATCGTCTGGTCCAACCTTATCCACATTGCAGTGTGCCACAAACAAAACTGGGCAAATACAGAAAGCGTCAGTGTCCAGCCTGCACTTCAGGGGATGCTGTCCATCCAGGACCTGGGTGGATCTTGTGCCTGTGGGGAGAAAGTGGACAGAAAAGAGAAAGTGGATAGAAAGGAGTTTTTTCTCCTCCCTCTGTCATTATACTAGAGTGTGGGGTCATCCAATCAAATATATTGGTCTTAAACTGTTTGAGACCAAGTTACTTGAAGGACCACCTTCACCCATGTCACCCTGCCCACACTTTAAGATCAGAAAGAGAGGACCTTCTCATTTGCCCACCCATGAGAGCAGTTAGGAGAGTGATCACATGTGAGAGGGCCTTCTCTGCCATGACCCCACACCTGTGCAACAAGTTGCCATCGGAGGTCTCCCATGTTCCGTCACTGCAGGCTTTTAAGAAGGCCTTGAAAATGGATTCTTTTATCGTGGCCTTCTCTTGATATGATTGCTGTTGTTGCTGTTGTTGATTTTATTGTCAGCTTTTATTGTTGCTTTTATTCTTATTTTATTGTGTTTATGTTCTTATCGCTTTTAATATTTTAACTGTTTTTATGTATGTTATTGCTGTAAGCCATCTTGGGAGGCCTTCTACCCTGAAAGGCGGACAAGAATTTTTAAAAATAAATTAATAAAATAATAATAACTATATCAGCAGTAGACTCTGACAAGGTAAAAGAAAGTACATCTGCACACAGAGCTTACAATTAACATATGGGATTTGCTGCCCTAAGATATTTTGATAGCCGCCAGGTCAAGGGTGCAATCCTATGCTTTTTTTAGACAGAAAAAAGTTCTACAACTCTCAGCATTCCCTAGGGACGCTGGGAGTTGTAGGACTTTTTTCTGTCTAAACATGCATAGGATTGCACCTTAAAAACTTTTCAAAGGTGATTAGACATGCATGGAGGATAGATCTATTGATCAATATTGGCTAAATCAGGAGCAGAGAACTTCTTTCAGCCCAAGGGTCAGATTCAATATTGAAGAAGCTCTTAGGGGCCACATTCCAGTGATGGGCAAAGCCAACCGCAAAAGAGGCAGGGCAAAAGGGGTGGAACCCAAAACACCTCCAAAACCCAGCATATTTTAGCTTGAAGTTCTTACCACCATTAACTCAGCCTTGGGAGAGGCATTTCAACCTTTTCAAATGGGGAAAAATTGCACAAAAGCCAGGAAACCACCAAATGATTGGCACTCTGGAGAAAGGGGTGTGGCTAGTGGAAGGGGTGTGGCTATCTAAGCAACTGCAGAGCACCAAATTGGGATCCCAGGAGGGCCAGATTTGGCCTGTGGGCCTGATGTTCCCCATCCTTGGGCTAAACGGTACATCCAGGTTCAAACACAGCATACCTCCAAATGCACATTGCTGTTGGGTAAACATCAGGGAGGTTGTTGGTATTCCCAGAAGTATCTCACTAGCCACAGTGGGGACACAGGATGATGATGAAATGTACTTTCAATCTGATCCAGCAGGGCTCTTCTTAAGTCCCTCACTCCACGTCTCACAGCCAGCCTTGTTCAGTCGTTCAGTCGTGTCCGACTCTTCGTGACCCCATGGACCATAGCACGCCAGGCCTTCCTGTCCTGCGCTCTCTCCCGGAGCGTGCTCAAGTTCATATTCATTGCATCCGTGATGCTATCTAGCCATCTCATCCTCTGCCGTCCCCTTCTCCTTTTGCCTTCAGTCTTTCCCAGCATCAGGGTCTTTTCCAGGGAGTTTTCTCTTCGCATTAGGTGGCCAAAATATTGGAGCTTCAGCTTCATTATCTGTCCTTCCAATGAGCACTCAGGGTTGATTTCTTTTAGGATGGACTGATTTGACCTCCTTGCAGTCCAGGGGACTCGTAAGAGTCTTCTCCAGCACCACAGTTCGAAAGCATCAATTCTTCGGCGCTCAGCCTTCCTTATAGTCCAGCTCTCACAGCCATACATTACTACTGGGAAAACCATAGCTTTGATTAGACGGACCTTTGTCGGCAAGGTGATGTCTCTGCTTCTTACTATGCTGTCTACGTTTGCCATAGCTTTCCTCCCAAGGAGCAAGCGTCTTTTAATTTCATGGCTACAGTCACCGTCTGCGGTGATCTTGGAGCCCAAGAAAGTAAAATCTGTCACTGCTTCCATTTCTTCCCCTTCTATATGCCAGGAAGTGATAGGGCCAGATGACATGATCTTAGTTTTTTTAATGTTGAGTTTTAAACCAGCTTTTGCACTCTCCTCTTTCACCCTCAACAAGAGGCTCTTGAGATCCTCTTCGCTTTCTGCCATTAGGCTGGTATCGTCTGCATATCGGAGGTTGTTGATAATTCTCCTGGCAATCTTAATTCCGACCTCTGATTCATCCAACCCGGCATTTCTCATGATGTACTCTGCATATAAGTTAAATAAGCAGGGTGACAATATGCAGCCTTGTCGTACTCCTTTCCCAATTTTGAACCAATCGGTTGTTCCATGTCTGGTTCTTACTGTTGCTTCTTGACCCTCATACAGGTTTCTCAGGAGACAGGTAAGGTGGTCTGTACTCCCATCACTTTAAGAATTTGCCACAGTTTGTTGTGATCCACACAATCAAAGGCTTTAGCGTAGTCAATGAAGCAGAAATAGACGTTTTTCTGGAATTCTCTTGCTTTCTCCATGATGCAGCGAATGTTGGTGATTTGATCTCTAGTTCCTCTGCCTCTTCTAAACCCAGCTTGTACTTCCAGTAGTTCTCGGTTCGCATACTGCTGAAGCCTAGCTTGTAGGATTTTGAGCATCACCTTGCTGGCATGTGAAATGAGTGCAGTTGTGCGGTAGTTTGAACACTCTTTGGCGTTGCCCTTCTTTGGAATTGGAATGTAAACTGACCTTTTCCAGTCTTGTGGCCACTGCTGAGTGTTCCAGATTTGTTGACATATTGAATGCAGCACTTTAACAGCATCATCTTTTAGGATTTTAAATAGCTCAGCTGGAAGACTGTCATCTCCACTAGCTTTGTTGTTAGTAATGCTTCCTAAGGCCCACTTGACTTCACTCTCGAGGATGTCCAGCTCAAGTTCAGTGACCGCACTATCAAGGCTATCAGGGACATTAAGATCTTTCCTGTGAGTTCTTCTGTGTATTCTTGCCACCTCTTCTTAATCTCATCTGCTTCTGTTAGGTCCTTGCCTTCTTTGTCCTTTATCATGCCCGTCATTGCACAAAACGTTCCCTTGAGATCTCCAATTTTCTTGAGGAGATCTCTAGTCTTTCCCATTCTGTTGTTTTCCTCGATTTCTTTGCATTGTTCATTTAAGAAGGCCTTCTTGTCTCTCCTTGCTATTCTCTGGAACTCTGCATTCAGTTGGGTATATCTTCCCCTTTCTCCCTTGCTTTTTGCTTCCCTTCTTTCCTCAACTACTTGTAAAGCCTCATCAGACAGTCACTTGGCTTTCTTGCATTTCTTATTCTTTGGGATGGATTTCGTTGCTGCCTCCTGAACAGTGTTACGGACCTCTGTCCATAGTTCCTCAGGCACTCTGTCTATCAGGTCTAATCCCTGAAATCTATTCCTCACCTCCACTGTATATTCATCAGGGATATGATTTAGGTCATATGAGCCACAGTCAGCTCCAGGTCTTGTTTTTACCTTCGCCACAACAAGGCAGTGATCCATGAAGGGGCACAGCCAGCCTAGCCACTAGTAAATGTTCCTGGGCCTGAAGTGAGACAGCACTGTCAGCACCTATGTGCAAGGATCCTGGTGCACATGGCTTTGCCTCATAAAATCCAGGGCTGATCTGAACCAAAGGGAGAGCAGGTAGGAGGCAAAGAGCAGGCAGAGAGGTGTCTTGGGGAGACACCCAAGGCAGACATACTGTCTCTGAGAGAGGCAGAGGAAAACCAGCCTGAAGCGATGCAGATGTGTGGGTGAGGTGGGTGGCTACCAGGAAGAGGGCATTTTCTGCTTTGGCACCCCAGCTGTGGAATGGGCTCCCTAGAGAGGTTTGCCACCCAGAGAACTTCAGCTAATGGGTGGTGTAGAAATGAAATAAAGTAAACGAAATAATAAAATAAGATAAGATAAGATAAGATAAATGTGCAAGAACATCAAAGGTACTGAAATGTATTGTAGGCCCAATTCTCACATCACATTATTGAAGTTGAGAAGATGTAGCATGACATTATGATCAGAGCAGCCTTCCTTCCCCACCCTGGTTTCATCCAGATGTGTTGGACTTCAATTTCCATCATTCCCAGCCAGCATGGCCATGCTGGCTGGGAATGATGGGAATTGAAATTCAACACATCTGGATGGAACCAGGGTGGGGAAGGCTGGGTTAGAGTGCTGGACAAGGACCAGGGAGACCCGGGTTCAAATCCCCACTTAGCCATGAAGCTGACAAGGTGACCTTGGGTCAGACACACTCTCTCAGCTTAACCTACGCTACAGGGTTGCAATGAGGATAAAATTGATAGATGGGTACCATGTAGGTCACCCTGAGCTACTTGGAGGAAGAGTTTGTTTGTTTATTACATTTCTATACTGCCCAATAGCCAAAGCTCTCTGGGCGGTTCACAACAATTAAAACCATAAAATTCAAAATGATAAAATATAATATAAAAATTTACAAGTTTAAAACTGCAGTATAAAAATAAAATATCCAAATAAAACCTAGCTGCAGGGCAAAGGTTTAAAATACAATACCATATTTAAAACAGAAACTGAAAAAATAAAAAGCCTGGGAAAATAAAAAGGTCTTCACCTGGCGCTGGAAAGAGCACAGTGTAAGCACCAGGTGAGTCTCTCTGGGAATCTCATTCCACAACCAGGATGCCACAGCAGAAAAGGCCCTCTTCTTAGTAGCCATAGCCAACCACCACACTTCCTTTGGTGGGAGATCCTGAAGAAGGACCACTCAAGTTGATCTTAGGGTCTGGTCAGATGTACAGGAGGATCAAGGAGACGATCCTTCAGGTAACCTGGCTCCAAGCTGTTTAGGGCTTTGAATGTTAATACCAGGACTTTGAATCAAGACCAGAAATGGACTGAACTGAAACATTTTGGCATAATATGATAATGTTGGCCAGTCCCTATTAACAATTTCACTGCCGTATTTTGGACCAACTGAAGTTTCCAGACCGTTTTCAAAGGCAGACCCAAGTATAACTAAGGATGTTGGAGAAATCCACAATGGAATCCAATGAGTTCAAATTTCTATGAATCTGACACTTAGATTCCAAGTGGCCCTGCTTTTCCCAAGTCACACGGATTTTGTGCACTTGTGGACCATTTCTTTTTAAATGTTCAAGAATATTACGCGAATGTAGTTGTAGAAAAATACATAAAATAAAAAACATTGGCCAAAAATGCTCATTTCCCCCATAGGCTAAAGCATGAATATTCACATTTGGACTGGGGGAGAGATTGTGCAGTTTGGGGGATTTGCACATTTCCACAAGTGCGAATTTGTGCAAACATGGATTTGCACAAATTTGGGAAATTAGAAAAAACTCTGATTCCATCAATGAGCAGACAGTGGAAAGGAAAGGCACCTGAAATCTGTGAAACACAGATGGAATGGATTTTACAAAATCCATACATCCCTACATACTGTATAACACAGAGTTAGATATGAATTTAATCAACAAATAAAAACAAAGCCTAGCTTGTCTAATAAACAGTAGAATACCAGGGGATGAGTAATAGTTCTCAGCAAGCCCTCATCCCTGTACCCATCTTCTTCCACATTGCAGGCGCAAGATCTCTATCAGTAGAGCACACCAGGCATGCACACAGACAGAGGCAATGCTGTTGAATGCTTGAGTTAACTGGCTAGGCATATGAAACCGATGTGGGTCAATGAGGAATTAAACAAAAATATATAATCCACACACCATGATTTATTCCTGTCCCACTGAACACATGTTTAAACAGATGTCTGATAAATGGAGATTATGCCGTGGGTTAACAGATTATTTAAAATAACAGCATGGAAAAGGTGGAGAATATCTTGGTCAAGGATGTGAAAGGTGAAAGTAAGGAGTGTTTAACTTCTTGTTTGGATCCTTCTCTTCCATTTGTCTTTTAGGGCACAATCCTATCGGGATTGGCTGCCGCCTCTGAATGCAGGCGACTGCCTATCAGGGTAGGAGAAGCGTGGAGGGGATTGTCCCCTCCATGCTTCATCCGCCCTGCATTTGTGGCTAAACAGCCGATTTCAGCTGTCTGAGCTCTGGAAGGTGGAGCGGGGGAAGCAGCTGCTGGACGACACATCGGATACCGGCATTTCTGCCTTCCCTGCTGCCCTGGAACGCCCCCAGGAATGCCCCATTTTCGCTGCTCTGCACTCCTCTTCCAAGCGCGGAGTGAGGGGCCCTTCCGGGCTGCCTGCGAGGCAGCATGGGAGGGGGGGAAAGGTCAGTTCTCAGGGAACCAACCTTGGAGCGTGGGCTCCAAGGTTGGTTCCTGGGAACTGACGTATCCTATGGCCATCTAGCTGCTGACTAGTGGCCCTTGGATTGTTCCCTTAGTGGGTGGCAAAACTGTTATCTCCATTATTGAGCATACTGCAATTCCTGGTGGTTGTTTTTTTTCACAACACCTGCCGTGTCTACATCTCTGAGGAACCTTACAAGATATACAAAATGGATTATCAGCATCCTAAAACAACCTCAGAATAGGTTTAAGAGATCAAAGCTATTCTGAGATAGTCTGGCCTCTGTGATCCACGCCCCAGTAACCTCCAGGTTACTATAAACTGTGCCATGTTGGGCTGCCCTTGAAGATAGTGCAGAAGCTGAAGTTCGTTCAGAATGCAGCGGCTAGAACACTAATTGGGACAGGGGGCTTGCAGTTGTGCTGGCTCACTGTCCATTTCCAAGCCCAGTTCAGAGTGCTGAATTCATGCCTTAGGGGAGGATGTTTAACGCGTTGCTGAAGGCCTTCTATGAGTGCCCCACCATCTGTGGTCAGATGGGTGGCTCCCCAGTATTGGCATGGTCTCCCCAGAGAAATCCGGTTTGTGACTACTGTGCTGCCTTTCTATTTTCCCAGGCCCTTTAGACATAATTCCAGCCCTGCTGATTGTTTTCACCTGACTTTCAAAATCTTGCTGCCTCTTTGTTCTTGTGTCTGTTATGATCTGATTTGTTTGATTTGTTTAAGTGTGTGTGTGTGTGTGTGTGTGTGTAATTGCTTTGTATTTTCTTTTATGTAAAGCACCTGGGGAATTTTTATTGAAGCATGGCATAACACTATTTATATTGGTGATTTATGAAAGATGATTTGTGACATTGTAAGTGTTTTACCTGCTGCTGGTATTTTAATGTATTTAATTCACTGCTGGTATTGGTATCCAATAGTTTTATCTGATTTATTTCTTATTTTAATGTTGTTGCTGCTGTTGCTGTGTAATCTAATTATACTGTTTTACTGACTATTGTCAACCATAAAATGAAGAGGAGGGGGACCGTATAAGCCACCTTGGGTTCCTTGCAAGAGATAAAAAGGTGGGTTACAAATGTCATAATTAATTGAGTAATTAATTATTACCTTAGTAGAGGGGGATAATTTATCCTGAAAGGGAGTTTAAAAATCCATCAAATGAAAATATAAATAGATAAATATCAATATACATACCTACTACCAGGGTTGTCACTTCCAAACAAATATCCAACCCATGATAAAATTAACAAACAATAATAAGGTTGCTTCCAGAATGGATGGCATTGTAGACTATTCCGTCTTTTTCTCCTTAACACATTTTTGCCTGGTAAGAAAAAAGACAGAAGAAGCAGTAGGAAAACACAGGAGGGTTACAAATGGTAGCTGATGTCATCTAGACACACACACACACACACACACACGCAAATTCTGTGTTTGTGGCAGGTTGGTTGCACAATAAAAGCCTTGTCTGGAATTTATTTATTTATTCATTTATTCATTCATTTCATTTCTATACCGCCCAATAGCCAAAGCTCTCTGAGCAGTTCACAAAAATTAAAAACACAAAGCACAGCATAAAACAATATAAAATAAAACCTAGCAGCAATGAAGAGATTTAAAACACCAGAGCTAAAAGACTAGGAAGCTAAAATGCTAAAATACTGGGAAGCACCCATAGTCCCTGGTGCTCTGTCATCCAGGTACCACTGTCCCAAGAACTTGTTAACGTTCTGGTAAGTGGAGATTTATGAAACAATGAACCATTGGCCACCTTTTATTGCAGGTGTGTTGAACCTCCAGCCCATGGGCCAAATCTGGTCCTCTAGAGTTCTCCAGATGGCCACACCCATTCCCTTGGCCCAGCCCTTTCCCTCAACCACTAAGCTTTAAGTTAAAGCATGCTGGGGGGGGGGTGGCCCCACTCTTTCATCTTTGGCCCCCATCTCCTTTTGCCTTAGGCCCAGCCCACCACTGGAACCCCTTCATGGATCACTGCCTTGTTGTAGCGAAGGGGCTTGCGTAACTCAGTGAAGCCATAAGCTATGCCGTGCAGGGCCACCCAAGACGGACAGGTCATGGCAGAGAGTTCTGACAAAATGTGGTCCACTGGAGAAGGAAATGGCAACCCACTCCAGTATCCTTCCCAAGAAAACCCCATGGAACGTATCACAAGGCTAAAAGAGATGATGCCGGAAGATGAGACCCTCAGGTCGGAAGGTGTCCACTATACTACTGGGGAAGAGCAGAGGGTATTTCCAAGTAGCGCCAGAAAAAGTGAAGCGGCTGGGCCAAAGCCAAAAGGACACTCAGCTGTGGATGTGTCTGGTGGTGAAAAGAAAATCCGATATTGTAAAGAACAATATTGTTTAGGAACCTGGAATGTCAGATCAATGAATCAAGGTAAGCTGGAGGTGGTCAAACATGAGATGGCAAGATTGAACATCGACATCTTGGGAATCAGCGAACTCAAATGGACAGGCATGGGTGAATTTAATTCAGGTGACCATCATATCTACTACTGTGGGCAAGAATCCCGTAGCAGAAATGGAGTAGCACTCATAGTCAACAAAAGGGTGGGAAAAGCAGTACTGGGGTACAATCTTAAAAACGATAGAATGATCTCAGTACGAATCCAAGGCAAACCATTCAACATCACAGTAATTCAAGTCTATGCCCCAACCACTGATGCTGAAGAAGCTGAGGTTGATTGGTTCTATGAAGACCTACAACACCTTCTAGAACTAACACCCAAAAAAGATGTCCTCTTCATCATAGGGGATTGGAATGCTAAAGTAGGAAGTCAGGAAATCACTGGGATAACAGGCAGGCATGGCCTTGGTGCACAAAATGAAGCAGGACAAAAGCTAATAGAGGTTTGCCAAGAGAACACGCTGATCATAGCAAACACGCTTTTCCAACAGCACAAGAGGTGACTCTACACATGGACATCACCAGATGGTCAATATCGAAATCAAATTGATTATGTCCTTTACAGCCAAAGATGGAGAAACTCTATACAGTCAGTCAAAACAAGACCTGGAGCTGACTGTGGCTCAGATCATGAGCTGCTTCTTGCAAAATTTCGGCTGAAATTGAAGAACGTAGGGAAAACCACTAAACCATTCAGGTATGACCTAAATCATATCCCTGATGAATATACAGTGGAGGTGAGGAATAGATTTCAGGGATTAGACCTGATAGACAGAGTGCCTGAGGAACTATGGACGGAGGTCCGTAACACTGTTCAGGAGGCAGCAACGAAATCCATCCCAAAGAATAAGAAATGCAAGAAAGCCAAGTGGCTGTCTGATGAGGCTTTACAAGTAGCTGAAGAAAGAAGGGAAGCGAAAAGCAAGGGAGAAAGGGGAAGATATACCCAACTGAATGCAGAGTTCCAGAGAATAGCAAGGAGAGACAAGAAGGCCTTCTTAAATGAACAATGCAAAGAAATCGAGGAAAACAAC
The DNA here is from genome assembly GCF_057233095.1 of Heloderma suspectum. Lineage (NCBI taxonomy): Eukaryota > Metazoa > Chordata > Lepidosauria > Squamata > Helodermatidae > Heloderma > Heloderma suspectum. The sequence continues at coordinate 6,617,103 of NC_139465.1, read as the reverse complement.
AGAATGGGAAAGACTAGAGATCTCCTCAAGAAAATTGGAGATCTCAAGGGAACGTTTTGTGCAATGACGGGCATGATAAAGGACAAAGAAGGCAAGGACCTAACAGAAGCAGATGAGATTAAGAAGAGGTGGCAAGAATACACAGAAGAACTATACAGGAAAGATCTTAATGTCCCTGATAGCCATGACAGTGCGGTCACTGAACTTGAGCTGGACATCCTAGAGAGTGAAGTCAAGTGGGCCTTAGGAAGCATTACTAACAACAAAGCTAGCGGAGATGACAGTATTCCAGCTGAGCTATTTAAAATCCTAAAAGATGATGCTGTTAAAGTGCTGCATTCAATATGCCAACAAATTTGGAACACTCAACAATGGCCGCAAGACTGGAAAAGGTCAGTTTACATTCCAATTCCAAAGAAAGGCAACGCCAAAGATTGTTCAAACTACCGCACAATTGCGCTCATTTCACATGCCAGCAAGGTGATGCTCAAAATCCTACAAGCTAGGCTTCAGCAGTATGCAAACCAAGAACTACTGGAAGTACAAGCTGGGTTTCGAAGAGGCAGAGGAACTAGAGATCAAATCGCCAACATTCTCTGGATCATGGAGAAAGCAAGAGAATTCCAGAAAAACATCTATTTCTGCTTCATTGACTACGCTAAAGCCTTTGATTGTGTGGATCACAACAAACTGTGGCAAATTCTTAAAGTGATGGGAGTACCAGACCACCTTACCTGTCTCCTCAGAAACCTGTACGAGGGTCAAGAAGCAACAGTAAGAACCAGACATGGAACAACCGATTGGTTCAAAATTGGGAAAGGAGTACGACAAGGCTGCATATTGTCACCCTGCTTATTTAACTTATATGCAGAGTACATCATGAGAAACGCCGGGTTGGATGAATCACAGGTCACAATTAAGATTGCCGGGAGAATTATCAACAACCTCCGATATGCAGACGATACCAGCCTAATGGCAGAAAGCGAAGAGGATCTCAAGAGCCTCTTGTTGAGGGTGAAAGAGGAGAGTGCAAAAGCTGGTTTGAAACTCAACATTAAAAAAACTAAGATCATGGCATCTGGCCCCATCACTTCCTGGCATATAGAAGGGGAAGAAATGGAGCAGTGACAGATTTTACTTTCTTGGGCTCCAAGATCACCGTAGATGGTGACTGTAGCCATGAAATTAAAAGACGCTTGCTCCTTGGGAGGAAAGCTATGGCAAACCTAGACAGCATAGTAAGAAGCAGAGACATCACCTTGCCGACAAAGGTCCGTCTAATCAAAGCTATGGTTTTCCCAGTAGTAATGTATGGCTGTGAGAGCTGGACTATAAGGAAGGCTGAGCGCCGAAGAATTGATGCTTTCGAACTGTGGTGCTGGAGAAGACTCTTACGAGTCCCCTGGACTGCAAGGAGGTCAAATCAGTCAATCCTAAAGGAGATCAACCCTGAGTGCTCATTGGAAGGACAGATACTGAAGCTGAAGCTCAAATATTTTGGCCACCTAATGCAAAGAGAAAACTCTCTGGAAAAGATCCTGATGCTGGGAAAGACTGAAGACAAAAGGAGAAGGGGACGACAGAGGATGAGATAGCTAGATAGCATCACCGATGCAATGAATATGGACTTGAGCACACTCCGGGAGAGAGCGCAGGACAGGAAGGCCTGGCGTGCTATGGTCCATGGGGTCACAAAGAGTCAGACACGACTGAATGACTGAACAACAACAACAACCACTGGAATGCAGCCCCGGAGACCTTTTCCAAAACTGATTGGGGCCGTTCTGCTGAAAGAGGTTCAACACCCCTGCTTTGTCTGTACCCAGACTTACAGGTTGATCCAGCCACCTCACGGGCTTCCCCTGCTCATTCCATATACTCCAGAGAGTCTTCCTCAGCTCTCTGGGCTCTGAACATCTTGTAAGAACATCAGCATTGAAGAAGCACTCCTGGATGTCTTCAATTATAAATCTCTGAGGGAATTACGCTGTTTATAACCATATAATATATATGCCTCCATGGCGGGGGGGGGGGATGTTTCCTCATCCAGCACATTGGCTATGCTGCTGATGCTGTTTGACATGTGCACTGTGGTGTGGCTTTGCAGAGGCTGTCTCGCCATGCCAAGGCAGCCATGCAAGCGTGTGTTTTGCACTGAGACGCAATGTGACAGGACAAATTTAAGCCATGTTTTCCAAGAGCATTATGGCAACTGGGAAACAGATGGCATCTGAATCTGGCAGAATTATCTGTGCTGCTTTGACAGATGATTTCAAAGATTTCCTTCTCCTTCTGTTTCCTTCTCCTTCCATTTCCTTTTCCTCCTCCTTCCATTTCCTTTTCCTTCTCCTTCTGTTTCCTTCTTCTGTTTCCCTCTCCTTCTGTTTCCTTCTCGTTCCATTTCCTTCTCCTTCCATTTCCTTCTCCTTCTCCTTCCATTTCCATTTCCATTTCCTTCTCCTTCCATTTCCTTCTCCTTCCATTTCCTTCTCCTTCTCCTTCCATTTCCTTCTCCTTCCATTTCCTTTTCCTTCTCCTTCCATTTCCTTCTCCTTCCATTTCCTTCTCCTTCTCCTTCTGTTTCCTTCTCCTTCCGTTTCCTTCTCCTTCCATTTCTTTCTCCTTCCAGTTCCTTCTCCTTCCATTTCCTTTTCCTTCTCCTTCCATTTCCTTCTCTTTCCATTTCCTTCTCCTTCTCCTTCCATTTCCTTCTCCTTCCATTTTCTTCTCCTTCTCCTTCCATTTCCTTCTCCTTCCTTTTCCTTTTCCTTTTCCTTTTCCTTCTCCTTCCATTTCCTTTTCCTTCTCCTTCCATTTCCTTCTCCTTCCGTTTCCTTCTCCTTCCATTTCCTTCTCCTTCTTCTTCTCCTTCCATTTCCTTTTCCTTCTCCTTCCATTTCCTTTTCCTTCTCCTTCCATTTCCTTCTCCTTCTCCTTCCGTTTCCTTCTCCTTCCATTTCCTTCTCCTTCTCCTTCTGTTTCCTTCTCCTTCCATTTCCTTCTCCTTCCATATATATATATATATATATATATATGGTCATAGATGTCGTTAATATTCCCTTGAAAGTATATTTGTGTCCACTCTTTCATCTTCCCTGATGTAGCTTTCTTTCTCTTTGCCTAGGGCAGTCTTCCCCAACCTGGTGCCCTCCAGATGTGCTGGACTGCAACTCCCATGGATGATGGGAGTTGTAGTCCAACACATCTGGAGGGCACCAGAGAAGGCTGCTCTAGGGCATCAATATCTGTCATGACCAGGGAGGATCTCCTGGCATTATATAGTGGATAAGGACATAATCTTATGCACACTTACTTGAGAGTAAGTTTCATTGAACCTAATGGTACATACTCCTAAGTAGACATGCACAGGATTGCACTGTAAGAGAAGGCGCTGTGATCCATGCAATCAACAGTTCAAATCTTACTTCCAGCCAAAAACTCACTAGGTGGCGTTAGGCAAACCATACTCTCTCTCCTTCACTGTCCTCATCTGCAGTAATAACACTGGCCTACCCTACAGGGTTGTTGCAAGAAGTACTGAGATATTGTTCCTGGAGCACTTTTGTACAATGGTAATAGTTATACAAATGCTAAGTATGTTGTTGTTGTTAAATAAATAATATATTATTATTATTATTATTATTATTATTATTATTATTATTATTTTCTTTCTGCCTCCCATGCTACCAGCAGTTTATCCAAAGGGAAAGGGTCTGATGGAAGAACTGACTGAATATGGAATGAAAAACTTTAAATTTGGTCAGTCTATATTCCAAAATGCCATGCAAGATGGAATTTGGTACTGGGCACAGAATTCATCATTCTGCCTTTTCCCCCAGGAATTTGTCCAACCCACTTTTAAAGGGAGTCGTCGTGATCCTGCATTTAAAATGGAAGCAGAAAGCCCCATTTTAAATGCAGGATTTTAGGCTGGTGTAGAGATGCCCTTGATAGCTCATTATCTGCCATCTATTTAAAAATGGAACAAAGGGCATTTAGCGCAGGACGCCTTGAAGTCACAGTGTCATGTAAAGGGCCCGCAGACTTCCATGAAGGAGCAATCTCAGTCGCAGGATAAAAGCTCAGTGTACAGGAGCTCTAAGATTTAAAATCTTCATCAGAGGCCTTTCTCCAGGAGTCCTCAGAGGTGAGTTGGACTGTGATCAGGGAGAAGGCCTTCTACAGCAGGAGTTGGCAGACTTCAGGCTTCTGGGATCCTCCCCGAGATCCACCAAAGACAGCCTAGTGCAGAAGGCATACACTTTGAATCAGGGCAGATATCAAGCATAAGGCCTGATTGGGCACCTGCCAAGGGCCTATATCTCCTCAGGGGCCCACTGACAAGAGCCCTCTGGAGTTGCCCCTCCTCTTCACCACTGCAACCTGCTTGTTCAGCTACCTCTCGCTCTGGCCCAGAGAATGGTGGTAAGAAGGAGGAGCAGGAGATGCGGCGGCCTATTTGCTCACTGGTTCTCTATCTGTCAAGCAAGCGAGTGGTAGCAATGATGGGAAAGAGGATGAGGAGCAATGAGAGCCAGTGATGCTGGTGGTGAGAAAGGCAACTCACTGAGGGAGGGGGCTCATTGAAAGTGTCTTGCCCAAGGGCCCTCCAAACCCTGGAGTTGGCACAGCTTACAGTTGAAGGATTCTTGAGCTTAGCAATTTGGTTTGAGCACCAGAACTGAATGGAGGACCTATTGTCCTTCACAGAAATATACCTTCCTGGTTAACCCAAGCAAACTTTCCCCATTTCACCACTATGACCACTTAGGGCAGGGGAGAGTCATTTTGTTGTTGCTGTTGTTCGACCACTGGGAGTCAGAAATCCTTGCCAATCCACTGCAAATCAACCAGAGATCCTGATCAACCTTCTGCTTACTGCTCTTCTAAAGACCTTGCCAGGGGGAGTGGGGAGCTCAGCCCTTATGAATGAGAACATAACAAAGAAAATGAGTAGGATTTTTAACAAGGCTTCCCCCAAAATGGCAAAAGTAAGGACAGTAATTTCCAAGGGAGGGTAACAAGGATGCTGAAGGCTCTGGAAATGGTTGAAAGAGCTGGGTATGTTTACCCTGGAGAAGAAAAAATTAAGGGGAGACATGTCTTCAACCATCTGGAAAGCCCATCACACAGACTTGTTCTCAGTTGCTGCAGAGGGCAGGACTAGAACCAACTGGTGGAAATTGCAGGGAAGCAGATTTTGGCTAAACGTAGCAGGAGCTGTTTGAAAGGGCAACAGACATTCTTGAAAATAAAACTGCCAATATTATACTCACCTTATACAAATCTATGGCATGACCATACTTAAAATATCCTAGAATATTCCCCAGCAACCACACCAGTTGCTGGGGTACACAGGCAGGAGAGTGCTGTTGCACTCATGTCTTGCTTGGGGGACCTTTCCTGTGGGCAGCTGGTTGGCCACTATGTGAACAGAATGCTGGACTATTTGGTCTTCTTATGTTCTTATCAGCTGTCAGAGAGACGGAAAGAGAAAGGGAGAGACAGAGAGAGGGAGAGAGAGAGGGAGAGAGCAGCAAATGGCACCTACCCCCAAATCAAGGTGAATAACAACCAAAGCTAGCCAGGTTATTTTAGCACTCGAGGCAGAAAATCCTGCAAGCACCACTCCCCTCCCCAGCAGTTAAAATAATGCAATACTAAAAAATTAAATTATGAATAATTTGATGATGCTTCAGCCTGCCTAATGGAAGGGCTGGCCTATGCCATAACCCTGGTAAATAGCAGTGTGTGTTGAAACTACTTCATGCAGAATGTTCTTTTTTAAAAAAATCAAATTTTTGCAAACCAATTTGAGCAAGAGGGGAAAATCCTTGGAACTGCTTCCCCAAATCCATTTCAGCTCTTAGAGATATACATTAATTTTTATGAGCTGTATTTATTTAAGAAAGGGTTGTTCAGCTTCCTTTTTGGACTGCTGCCTCTGCTGTCCTGTACATACAGTTTCCAGTTTGCAGCAACTTCTGTTCAACTGGTGTGTGGGTGTGTGTGGGTGTGTGTCTGTATGGTTGTGTTTTACCCAAAAATTGCTCTGCAGCCTTTCAGGTGGAATTATTATTATTATTATTATTATTATTATTATTATTATTATACTGGAGACAAAATCCTTGCAAACAAAATGTCCTGTCCCAAAAAGTGTGATGAAAGCCAAGCATAATCCTGTGCACAACTCTTAGTTCTACTGCCTAAAATAATATTTCAGGATACTGCCGGGGGAACTGAGCACTTCCTGTGAGTGTTTCAACTCACAGTCTCCCAAAAATAACACAGAGACTGTTAACACCTGCACTTCCCCATGTTTCCTTGCTAACAACAAGGAGATTAATAGGTTCCATTCAGAGCAGACCTTTTGTGACCTCATTTATGATGTTGGGGATCCTCAGGAAATAGTCTACTAATCCAGATCTTGGTCATCCCTGTTCCTTTGCAATATATTCAAAACATGGATCAAAATGAAGAGTGAGGGCTTCAGTTTTCCAAAGTCAGATATGCCAATTGTGAGGGATAGCTCACAAACAGGGTTAAAAACACAACAGAAAAGAAAGGGTCGAAATCATAAGAACATAAGAAGAGCCCTGCTGGATCACACCAAGGATCCATCTAGTCCAGCATTCTGTTCACACAGGGGCCAACCAGCTGTTGACCAGGAACTCACAAGCAGGGCATGAGCCCAACAGCACCCTCCCACCCATGTTCCCCAGCAACTGGTGCACATAGGCTCACTGCCTCTGGTACTGGGGGTAGCACATAGCCATCAAGACTAGTAGACATTGATAGCCTTTTCCCCCAGGAATTTGTCCAACCCGCTTTTAAAGCCATTCAAATTGGTGGCCATCACTACATCCTGGTTTAGCGAATTCCATAGTTTGACTATGTGCTGTGTGGAGAAGTACTTCCTTGTACCTGTCCTGGATCTCCTACCTTCCTACTATGAATCAGATTCCTACTATGAATCATAGTAAATCAGTTGAGTCCTTCTTCTGGTGCTGTGTCCAACCATCCCTGGCTTTAAGTTTGTTGCAACCCAACTTTGGTCCTCCTTGCTTCATGAAGCTAAAAGGGGGCTAATTCATTATACCAGGGATGTAGGACCTCAGGCCCTTGGGTCAAATCCAGCCCAACTAGAGTCCCGATTTGGATGGCCATGCCCCTTTCTCATGCCCCCCCTTCCCCCAAATGCTGATCATCTGGTGGTTTCCCAGGTTTAGTGCAGTTTTCCCCAATTCTAAAAGGTTCAAACACCTCTCCTAAAGCTTAGTTAGTGGCAGTAAGAGTGTTAAGATAAATTATACTAATTTTTATATTTTATCTAGCCATGCCCCCTTTGCCTTTGACTACACTTTATTTTGCTTCCGGCCCCTCCCACCACTGGGATGCAGCCCACAAGAGCTTCTCCTAAAACTGAATTCAGCCCATAGGCTTTATACAAACACAGTGCTATATGGTCATGAATCAGATGATAACAAATCACAGCTAGAATAGCAAATTGGGAAAACAACATTGGCTATGTGGTAATTTACACATTAATGGTGCTGGTGTTTCCTGACAAAAAATAGAAATATACCCTACCTCCCCCCCCTGCATTCCCCCCCCCCCACAGCAGACATCATCATGGATCATTATTGATTCTTTATTAATAATTTATTTAAAATACTTTTATACACCACCCTACATTATCAAATCATAAGGTGGTGTACAAAATACATTAAGAAAGCAATGAGAATAAAATACACAGATAAAAACAATAACAAAGAAAATCCACCAAGCTAGGTAATAAAATCAGCAAGTGTCTGGTTTAAATGCCCCATCATTAGACTCAACCCCTGGTACAGTTTGTCCTTGTGTAACAAAAAGAAAGTGGTGTGGTCATTTTTAGACCCATTCATCTAATAGGAAGTGTTCGATTCACTTTTGAACAATCAAACGGAGAAATACCATGGGCCCTGAGAGGCCGAGATTTTATATGATGCCAGGACACGAGAGGTCGTGCCACTGAGACCTACAAGATGGAGCCTATTGTTTACAACATGTGGCTTTATGCACAGGAAGTGCAGTTAAGAACAACACCGCACTGCCAAGCCAACATGATGATGGAACATGCTTTTCTATGGTGCCGGCTCCAGGTTCCGTAGGGCCCTTGGGCAAGGCGCCTTCCACGGGGCCCCTCCCTCAGGGAGTCTGCCATTGCCACCAGCTGCTGTTGCTCTTTGTCTTCTTCCTCATCATTGCTCCCACTCACTTGCTTGCCAGGCAGAGAACCAGTGAGCATGCAGGCAGGGGCATCTCCTGCACCTCCTTCTCACCACCATCTTTGCCTGGGCCAGAGCAAGAGGCAGGTGAACAAGCAGGTTGTAAGGGAGAAGAGGAGGAGAAACTCCAGGGGGGATCTTGTCAGTGGGCCCCTGCTGGCGTTTGGGCCCTTGTCAGATGCCCAACCATGCCTACGTTTTATGCCAGCCATTCATGGGCCATATCATGCAAGCTACTTGCATACCTGAAGAAGCACCTTCTCCCACTCCAACCTGCCCATACGCTAAGATACCCTACATTCTGCGGGTGGCAACTGGAGAGAGATAATTCGGTGGGAGGAGGCAGCCCACCTTTGGAACTTCTCTGAGCAACATAGGAAGCTGCCTTATAGCAGGCCTGATTATTTGTCCATAGAGCAGTATTGTCTACTCTGACTGGCAGCAGTCAGTCAGAGGGTGTTTCCCACACCTGCTATATCAGGGGTGTTGAAGTTCAGGGCCAGGGGGCCAAATCTGGGCCTTTGAGATGTCCCAGATGTCCACGTCCCTGCCCCATGACACTAGGTGGTTTCCACTCCCCCACAACCACCAATTGTTTTTGGGTTTTGTGCTGATCCCCCCCCTTCTAAAAAGCAAAAGGGGCAGAGCCAAAATACCAAAAGCACCAGAACATTTGAGCTTAAAAGCTCTTACAGTCAATGAACTTGGGAGAGGTTTTTTGATTAGAATGGTCGGGGGGGGACTGCGCAAACAACTGGGAAACCACCAAATAGTCAGTCATGAGGAAGGGGTGGGGCATGGGGAAGGGGCATGGCCATCCGGGGACACACACCCTGGAGGGCTGGCTTAGGACACCAGGTGGGCCACCAGGGAGGTTCCACACCCCTGACTTAAGAGATCACTCTTGGATGACCATATAGATCAGGCTAGGGCACCGGGTTGGATGTGTCTATGCAAGAATAAACCCTTTAGCTTACAGACACACACACACGGGGGGGGGGGTAGGGGGGGAACCATGACAACCTCTTCTGAAAAGGTCTGAGTCATTGGCTGGAAGTGGGGAGTTTTGGCCCATGGTGGTGGTTGAGCAAGATACATGTTCTCCACCCTTCAGTGAAGTAACTAAATACTTTTCAGTAATTATGAAGTCTTAAGGTGGTGGATTCAACTATCATTTTGCACTTGAAAGGATCGTTTGCAAAGCATAAACTGGCTTCTCCTAACAGTCCGCCTGGCTTTTCTCTCGCTTATAATGAGTCCGTTGCTCTTCGTGCCAAGCTAAATATATATAATTAAGTTTAGGAGGCAGGGCACCAACTGAAGTTTTTTTTAAAAAAAATACACTTCACTTTCAGGCTGTGAAACTGTTTCTTGTCACGCACAGATAATTTTGTGCTAATCAGGGGACAGAAACACTCATGCCAATATTATTTGTGGAACAAAGCATCAGGCAGTTGCAGAAATGTTTTCTTCATTTGTGAAGAAGACACCAGGCTAGAAACGTTCTCCACCTCAATGGCATTCATGTAATTTCACACTTTCCTAACATGAAACGCCCAATAGGTTCAGCATAAAATGCAGCTGTTGTACCATGATCACTGAAACATACACATACAGGGAGAAAGCAGAAAATTAAAACATCCAGGGAGACAAGTTTGGGTACACAGCTCTGGTCTTCATTCCACTCCTTCTCCCTGATTAGATCTGAGCTACTGAAATTAGGAACAGCAAATATGGGAATTTCCCTCCCTTGTTAGGTTGAGATTTCGCAAGATGTTGTTTACAGAGTAAGTGGGAAACGGAGCGGAGTAAGGCAGCAAGGCCAAAGGGATTTTGGCACTTCCATAACTAAATACTAGAAACAGACATACTGCATGGAGTCTTGCAATTTCACACACACACACGCACACACACACACTTTTTCCAAAACTACATCTTATTCAGTTCAAGTTACGATGATGGCAAAATTCTAGGCAAGCAAGAGACAAATCCCACATTTTCATGGCATGTGGCCTATAATCCTATGAGTTGATGCATTGGAACAGCAAGTCAAAGGATTTGGTGTACACACCCCATTGTATGACACCTGTTTGCTTTTTTTGATTGTGTAGTTATTTACTAGTGGTTGGACCCAGCTTCACACAGGTTGGAATAACCCTAGATTTGATACAGCAAAACATTCAACCTGTGCCTTCTTGCATGAGATTTAACAGATGGTAGAGCAAAAGAATCAGGAGAGAAGCTATGAATAACAGCTTGGTAAGGCTTAATTAAGTTGTATTCAAGACTAGCAAATGGACCTGGTTTTACATGGGACTGGACTAGACCTTTGTTTGATACAGTGAAGCCTTCAAGCAAACTGACACAGTTATCAGAGCTAGACACATTGTGCCCTGAGTGAAACCATGGCCACTGGCACTCCTAGGCTTGGCCCTATAGCCTCCTAAGGGAGGGGTCTGTCCACTCCATTACCACGAGGGGGGCTGCCCCACAGCAGGGAGATAGGGGGCAGCTATAACTCTGTCTCTCATACTTCTCCCCCTGGTTTCAAAACATATCAACTGCAAAGCCCTTTGCTGGTTAAGGAACTCTTCCACCTTGCTGACTTGTGTTCCTGATAACTTCCTCCCACAGAAAATGGAGGAAGGAACTAGAGGATCGGTTATCCTTGACCTGATCCTAACCAACAGAGATGACTTAGTGGATAAAGTAGAAGTTACAGGAACTCCGGGGGCAAGTGACTATGTTATACTTGAGTTCTTGGTTCTAAGGGAAGCAAAAGCCGAGTGTAGCCAAACGCGTACCCTGGATTTTAGGAAAGCCAATTTTAATAAACTCAGAACAATGATCAGTAAGGTCCCATGGCAAATGACTCTAATGAGAAAAGGAGTCCAAGCTGGATGGGAGTTTTTAAAAAAGGAAATTCTAAAGGCACAATTACAAACAATTCCAACAAGAAGAAAAGGTGGAAGACAACAAAAGAAGCCAATGTGGCTTCACAAAAAGCTGAGAGATGACCTGAAAACTAAAAAGGACACATATAGGAAGTGGAAGGAAGGCCAAGCTACAAAGGAAGAGGAGTACAGGCAGGTAGCACAGAATTGCAGGGATGGTGTCAGGAAGGCTAAAGCTGAGAATGAGCTGAGCTTAGCAAGGGATGCTAAAAGCAACATAAAGGCTTTCTTCAGCTACGTGCATAGTAAAAGGCAGAGGAAAGAAATGGTGGTTCAACTATTCAATGAGGATGGCAAAATGATAACAGATGACAAGGAAAAGGTAGAAGTGCTCAATTCCTACTTCAGCTCAGTCTTCTCCCAAAAGAAGGTCTATGAACCCCCTGGCAAAGGCGAAGTACAGGCTGAAGGGGCAGGATTGCAGCTTGAGATCGATAGGCATATGGTCAAGGAACACCTCATTACTTTGAATGAGTTCAAATCTCCAGGGCCAGATGAACTGTATCCTAGAGTAATAAAGGAACTGGCAGAAGAACTCTCAGAACTGCTGTCTATTCTCTTTGAGCAATCATGGAGGACCGGGGAAGTGCCAGATGACTGGAGGAGGGCTAATGTTGTCCCTCTCTTCAAAAAGGGTAAAAAGGAGGAACCTGGGAACTACAGACCAGTCAGTCTGACATCAATCCCTGGGAAAATTCTGGAGCAGATGATAAAGCAATCCATCTGTAAGCACCTTGAAAACAATGCAGTGATTACTCGAAGCCAACATGGATTTGTCAAGAACAAATCCTGCCAGACTAATCTGATCTCATTTTTTTGATCAGGTAACCTCCTTTATGGACTATGGGAATGCTGTAGACATAATATATCTCAGCTTCAGCAAAGCTTTTGACAAAGTGCCCCATGATATCCTGATAGCAAACTAGCTCAAAGTGGGCTAGAGGAAACAACGATCTGGTGGAGCCACAGCTGGCTACAGAATCAGACTCAAAGCGTGCTTATCAATGGGATCTTCTCAAACTGGGGAGAGGTAATGAGCGGGGTCCCGCAGGGCTCAGCCCTGGGCCCAGTGCTCTTCAACATTTTTATTAATGACTTGGATGAGGAGGTGCAAGGAATGCTGATCAAATCTGCAGATGACACAAAATTGGGCGGGATAGCTAACACCCTGGAAGACAGAAACAGAATTCAAATTGGTCTCGATAAATGCTGGGCAGAAAACAACAGAATGACATTTAATAGGTGCCCAATTCTGCACCTAGGAAAAAGAAAACAAATGCACAGTTACAAGATGGGCAATATTTGGCTCAACAATACTACAAGCGAGAAAGATCTTGGAATTGCTGTAGATCACAAACTGAATATGGGCCAACTATGTGATGTGGCTGCAAAAAAGGCAAATGCTATAGCTTCCAAATCAGGTGAAGTACTAGTTCCCCTCTACTCAGCACTGGTTAGGCCTCATCTGGAGTACTGTGTCTAGTTTTGGGCACCACACTTTAAGAAGGATGCAGACAAACTGGAGAGGGTTCAGAGGAGGGCAACAAAGATGATCAGGGGACTGGAAACAAAGCCCTATGAGGAGAGACTGAAAGAACTGGGCATGTTTAGCCTTGAGAAGAGAAGACTGAGGGGAGATAGAATAGCGCTCTTTAAGTACTTGAAAGGTTGTCACAGAGAGGAAGGCCAGGATCTCTTCTCGATCATCCCAGAATGCAGGACATGGAATAATGGACTCAAGTTACAGGAAGCCAGATTCCGGCTGAACATCAGAAAAAACTTCCTGATTGTTAGAGCAAATCGGCAATGGAACCAATTACCCAAGGAGGTGGTGGGCTCTCCCACACCAGAGGCATTCAAGATAAAGCTGGACAGCCATCTGTCAGGGATGCTCTGACTTGGATTCCTGCATCGAGCAGCAGGTTGGACTTGATGGTCTTACAGGCCCCTTCCAACCCTACTATTCTATGATTTTATGACTGAAGATAGTACTGAAGGCTTCAAAAACATGGACATCTTTAAATTAACTACAATTAATGAATGAGTTTTAAAAACGAAATAACACTGAAATGCACACCCCTACAGTCCCATTAGTATGCATACCATGTTTCAGGTGTCTTAAGTTTCATGGTCTTGGAGCTAGGGTACTGACAGACAGATAGACACGCACACACACACATCCTTCTCAGTTATTATAGAAACCATTTTTAACCTGCTTTCAGAACATACCTCCCTAACAAAGCAACTCCCAAGACTCTCTAAAGCACATGAAAATACAATGACAATAAAAACAAAAACAAAAAGATGAAACCAGCAGCAGCTAAAGATATTTTTCAAGTACAACGTCCTGCTCGCTACAGGAATCTTGCAGTTACAGAATCCCAGACACGTGGCTATCCAGCTTCTGCTCAAGTACCTCCAGCGGAGGGGGACCCACCCATCACTTCCCAAGGCACTCTGTTCCACTGTCAAACAGCTTTTACCATATGTTAGGATGTTTCTCCTAACGTTTAGCCAACACCTGCTGTCCTGCCATTTCCCTATATGGAGGTGGGGGAGAAAGCAGTTCTTCACATAACATACAGTTCACATATGAAATTCAGGACCATAAGATGCGGTGAAGGCCACTCAGTTTCAGAAAAGATCAGATTTGGGAGGAGATCGTTAGCAATGTCTATTGGCTGTGATAGCCAAATGGAACATCTATGTACAGAGGAAGTATCAGATGCTAGGGATAAACAATGCTGCCACACTCTGCTTGTACGTGCCCAAAGGCATCTGGTTGGCCGCTTTTTTGGGAAAGGATGCTGTACTAGCTCTTGGTCTGATCCAGCAAGGCAGTTCTGATCCTCTGTCTGTACAACTGACCAACAGAGATAAGGATGCACTAATCCTTTGGGGAAACATGTTCTAAGTGGTTGCATAGTGTGTCCTTTTTCTTGTCAAGATGAATCTCTATCCCTGACAATGAAAACAAAGTAGATTTGGCTGGAAGTAGGTGACATTTTTCTCCCCGACAGCTGAAGGAAGTGTGCTGACCACTGTCCAGGATATCCGGAACTTGGCAGGTCCTTTCCCTTCCCTGATTTTGCTCACCAAAGGTCGGTTGTTTACTTTACAAAAAGCCGATTCCTCTTTGACAGGTGTCCCAGGCGGAGAAGCAATGTGTTGGCAGGAGATTCTCTCTAGGGGACGAGTCTCTGGATTTCTTCTACAAGAAACTCAGCACTACTCTCATTGCAAGAGTTATACATGGATGATAATGTGGGTGTGTGTTTTTCTCTGTTTATAAGGTATTTGTGTGTGTACTTGGAAATCAGTAGTGAACAGATGGAAGACCACGAATGTTTGCTGAGTAGTCTTTGACATATACTAGGCTGACCATTGCTCCATCTAACCCAGTATTGTCTACCTCAACTGGTAGCTCCTCTCCATGGTCTCAGCCTCAGGTAGGGATGAACAAACCTGTCAATTTCAGTTTCTCTCAGTTCCTCATTTTTCCAATATTAAATTCAGTTCATCTCAAACTTTGAGAATTTCTCCAGTCTTAAGTTTGGTTCTCCCTGAACTTTGAGAGGTTTTTTTAAAAAAGCTTGCCTAAAAATTCAGAAGCATTTCTATGCACATTTCTCTGAATACCTATGGTTTTGCATGCATTTTTGCCTAATATACACACTTTTATTTTTGCAAGCACTTTTACTAATATAATTGTTGTTGTTCAGTCGTTCAGTCGTGTCCGACTCTTCGTGACCCCATTGACCATAGCACGCCAGACCTTCCTGTCCTGCGCTCTCTCCCGGAGCGTGCTCAAGTTCACATTCATTGCATCCGTGATGCTATCTAGCCATCTCATCCTCTGCCGTCCCCTTCTCCTTTTGCCTTCAGTCTTTCCCAGCATCAGGGTCTTTTCCAGGGAGTTTTTTCTTCACATTAGGTGGCCAAAATATTGGAGCTTCAGCTTCATTATCTGTCCTTCCAATGAGCACTCAGGGTTGATTTCCTTTAGGATGGACTGATTTGACCTCCTTGCAGTCCAGGGGACTCGTAAGAGTCTTCTCCAGCACCACAGTTCGAAAGCATCAATTCTTCGGCGCTCAGCCTTCCTTATAGTCCAGCTCTCACAGCCATACATTACTACTGGGAAAACCATAGCTTTGATTAGACGGACCTTTGTCGGCAAGGTGATGTCTCTGCTTCTTACTATGCTGTCTAGGTTGGCCATAGCTTTCCTCCCAAGGAGCAAGCGTCTTTTAATTTCAGGGCTACAGTCTCCATCTGCGGTGATCTTGGAGCCCAAGAAAGTAAAATCTGTCACTGCTTCCATTTCTTCCCCTTCTTTTTGCCAGGAAGTGATGGGGCCAGATGCCATGATCATAGTTTTTTTAATGTTGAGTTTCAAACCAGCTTTTGCACTCTCCTCTTTCACCCTCAACAAGAGGCTCTTGAGATCCTCTTCGCTTTCTGCCATTAGGGTGGTATCGTCTGCATATCGGAGGTTGTTGATAATTCTCCCAGCAATCTTAATTCCGACCTCTGATTCATCCAACCCGGCATTTCTCATGATGTACTCTGCATATAAGTTAAATAAGCAGGGTGACAATATGCAGCCTTGTCGTACTCCTTTCCCAATTTTGAACCAATCGGTTGTTCCATGTCTGGTTCTTACTGTTGCTTCTTGACCCTTGTACAGGTTTCTCAGGAGACAGGTAAGGTGGTCTGGTACTCCCATCACTTTCAGAATTTGCCACAGTTTGTTGTGATCCACACAATCAAAGGCTTTAGCGTAGTCAATGAAGCAGAAATAGACGTTTTTCTGGAATTCTCTTGCTTTCTCCATGATGCAGCGAATGTTGGCGATTTGATCTCTAGTTCCTCTGCCTCTTCTAAACCCAGCTTGTACTTCCGGTAGTTCTCGGTTCGCATACTGCTGAAGCCTAGCTTGTAGGATATTATTTTTGCTAAAACATGCATTTTTTGATTGGAAAACTCCATTGCAAAATTGGGGAAAGTGTGAATTTCAAAGGATCACTGAGTTTTGGTTTGCATAGTGGTTCAAAAGTGAAAAATCAGGTACATTCACATTAAAATGTGAACTGAACAAATTTCTCCCCCACCCTTAGTCTCAGGTTGAGACCTTTGCTAGCCTTGCTACCCAAGATCCTTTTAAGTGGAATTGCTGCGGATTGAATCAGGAATTGAACTCTACCACTGAGCCTAATCTCTCCATAATGTATAACCATTTTATCCCTTTCAGCAAGGTTTGAGACCTGGGACCTCTCATATCCAAAGCAAGAATCATACTCATGGACTAGGGATAGCCAGATCTGTCAGCTTTGCTTTCTCCTGCATTTGATTTTTTTTTACATCTCAAATTGTTTCCATCCCATATGTGAAGACATTTGTGAATTTTGGTGGATCCTTATCAAAAATGCAACAAAAGAAAATTCTCACCCATCTCCACCAGCCAAATTCAATAGGAACAACTATTCCCACCAAAGAAAGGCCTATGTTGTACCTGCCTGCAATGTAGCTTTTAAAGATGAGGAGCCCATCAGACACACACGCACACAAGAGATGGCAGCCCTAGTTCAGCACCACAGTCATGGTTAAATTCACAGAGGTTCAAAGCCAAGCTTTTAAGAGCTAAGCACTCAAAGCCCTGGGCCTGGATGTATTTTGGTTTCTGGCAGTTTTAGTTTCTCCCACATTCAGATTTTAAAAATAATAATCTCAAGTTCTTTTCATCCCAAATAGGAATACATTTGAACTTATTATAAAAAAAATCACCCAAACAAAATTTCCACTCATCCCTACCTGGACTAGTCTGTGAATAAAAAATATGTGTGCTTAAGAACAGGCTATAGCTAATATAATTAATGATTAATAAATGAACAAATTTATTGCATTAAGGAAGATGGCATTCAAAAGATAGTGACCTACAGCTGCTAATGTGTGTAGAATTCAGATTCTTAGTTCTCTCCAGACTTAGACTGACCAGCCTCTCTCTGACATCAGAGCAATTAAGCCAATGACAGCCAAAGGAAGTTACCACGAGTGACTGACAAATCTGTCAGTTTCAGATTGTCATTTTCTAATCTTAAATTCAGTTGTCCCTGACTCTTAAATTTGGTTCGTCTTGAACTTTGAGAATTATTTTAAGGTCACATGAAAATACATATGCATTTGTGTACGCATTATTTGTAATGCATTTTTCGTGTTTCTTGAGAGTTCAGAGCTTCAGTCCAGTCCTATCTTTGTCACTCAGAAATCAATCCCAGTGAGTTCAATGGGAAACTGCTATTGCTCAAGGATAGCAGAGTTTTAAAAAACGTTTTCCAGTGGAGATGTGTTTTTATTTTTTTAACCCCCTGGGGGGGTTGAATTTTGGCACAAAAATGGGAGGGGGAAGCTTAAGTCCCCCCTCCTGAATTGCCATGGTCCCAATCTGAATTGTGGCTGCACATGCTTACATAGAGGTAAGTAAACTATTCATTCATTCATAGCTCTGCTATGCATGATTTAAAGAATGTCTAGTTTGGTCCTAATTCTTTGGTGTTCCAAAGCAGTAAAAGAGCAGTGGCAGTTGCCTAGCAACCACCCTGTCCCTCCTGCTTTCTTTCCTCCCACAGTGACAGAGATGGCAGAGTCTGTTGAGTGATGTATTCAAGTGGAATGTTAGGAAAACCTAACTTCCAGGTTATTTACCAAATAGATTGATCCATTAACAAGCGTGAGCATTTTTATACAGAGAGAAATGGATAGAAATGAAATCAGCCTAATAACAAAAAATATGATAACATTGTCAGGGATCAATAGAAACAAATGGAATGATAGCTGGATGGCCTTCCAACATGTGAATCTGTCTTTACTATCAGCGCATTTCGCCAAGAAGTTTAGGACAGGGTACATGCTATCATCAACAACAACCCTGTGAAGTAGGTTAGGCTGAGAGAGCAACTGGCCCCAAGCCATCCAGTGATGTGCATGGCTGGGTAAGTATCTGAATCCTGTTTGGGCCATTCATACCCTCTCTGCCTGACCTACACTAGCCAGATATTTAAGTTTGACTGGGTCAAACATCCAAGTTCCTGTGAATCCAAAACAGCTGCTAAGCAATCTGATGGCACAATGTCAACACACACCCCATGAAAAACTGGCTCGATAAACTCAAGACAGCAGTCAACAGTTGCTTCCCAGTGCTAATTGCAATTATCCAGTGTCCTTTCAGCAGCTCTTTGTAAACACAGTGGGGTCACTAGCTTGTATCTCTTGCTCCACTAAAGGAACTCATCTCCTTCCCAGAACTTCCTATCTGGCAATAGCTAGTGCCTTCAAAATCGCCGGCTGACTTTTGCATCAGCTGTAATCTCTCATGGTCTTATTCGATTTAGCACAGCCAAGGAGCAACTCGAAAGGAAAGGAAAGGAAAGGAAAGGAAAGGAAAGGAAAGGAAAGGAAAGGTTCCTCCTGTGCAAGCACCGGGTCATTACTGACCCCTAGGGGGACGCCGCTTGTGCTGGCATTTTCATGGCAGACTATAGCGGGGTGGTTTGCCATTGCCTTCCCCAGTCATGACTACCTTTCCCCCAGCAAGCTGGGTACTCATTTTACCGACCTCGGAAGGATGGAAGGCTGAGTCAACCTGAGCTGGCTACCTGAGACCTGGCTTCCGCTGGGATCGACCTCAGGTCGTGGGGAGAGTTTTGGTTGCAATAGTGCTGCCTACCACCCTGCGCCACACAAGGCTCTAGCAACTCAAGACCGATATCGAGATGTAAAAAAAAAAAGGAAAGTAGCCCAAGCAGGCATCCTAAGATATCCCTTCTACTCAGGATGGGGTGGGGGGAGATTCATTTGGTTTGCATTTTAATGTGAACTTCCCTGATTTCACACTTTCGAACCAATATGCAAACTGAAACTCAGTCATCCTTGGAAATGCACACTCCTCCAGGTTTTGCAATGGCATTTTCCAATTTAAAAATGTGCACAAAAACAAATATATTAGGGGAAAGTAAAAATAGAAGTTCATGTACTACAGAAAATAACATCCAAAATGTATTTTATTTGGAAAATTGCTAGCAAAAATGTGTATATCAAGCAAAAGTGTGTACAAAAATGCACATCTTAGGAGAAATATGCACAAAAATGCATATTGATTTCCTTGCAAATATTTTGAAAAGAAGGTTCACAATGATCAGGATGAACCAAATTTAAGACTGGAAAAAAGGAAAACTAGGGAACAGAAATTGACAGATGCATCGATCCTGACCTTCTAGAGATTGTTTTAAGTTGTTTCTTTGTCCAATGTGTACATGAATACTTGGACTGGTTTAATTAAGTCAATAGAAGTAGTAATACTCTTGCACACAGTGCAAACTGAGACCCTTTTTTCAAGGGTTGCATGTACCTTGACCCATCTACAGGCTTGTGGATTCAGAATTCCTGTTCTGTAAGAATATCAACTGATTTGCTCACGAGGATTACCATCGGGCCAAACCAGAGGGGAGAGCAGCAGACTCTTCCCGAAACATGCTGGTCTGCCCCAATCATGGTCTGTCACCATCACATGGAATCCCGAGGGCTGAATTCCATTTTTGGAGAAGCTCTTGGGGAGGTGCATCCCAGTGGTGGGTGGGGCCACAGGCAAAAGTGGGCAGGCTAAAAAATCCACCCCAACCCATTCCATTGTTACCAATAGGAGGAAGGAAGCATGTCTGCTCAGAAGGAAGCATGAGCAGCATGCCTACTCACACATAAGCAGGACAAGCCTCTACATGTCTACTCAGAAGGAAGCAGGAAAGAACCACTCAGCAGCCCTTTCATACAGAATCCCAAACACCAAACTTCTGCATGTCTACTCAGAAGGAAGCAGGGCAAGTATCCGCAAGCCTCTGACCTTCCATTGGCTTCCCTGGTGAACACTTTGCTTTGGAGCTTAAATCAAGGTGCTGGCTTAGACCTTTAAAGCCCTCAAGTAGTTTGGAAACAAAATATACCACCCATCTGTCAGGGATGCTTTAAACTGGATTCCTGCACCAAGCAGGGTGTTGGACCCCATGGCTTCCAACTCTATGATTCTCTCTCAGGACACACACACACACACACACACACCCAGCGAGCCTGCCCAGGAGCTTTGTTCCACTTCAGAGACTTTCCTTCATGTCCCACCAGCACCCTCTGAGAGAAGATGGGGAGGGGGTACGTAGCAGAAGAGCTTCTCAGTTGTGTTGAGATATGTTCCTCCATCTTTTAAATTCACCTCATAAAGCAGTCCCCCTTTCGTCAGACTGTATTAATATATTTGTACTTTCACTAACCTTTACATGTCTCTGCTGAAAGTAAGCTCTTTCCTATGCTGCAATAAATTTGTCATTGTCAGTCTTTAAGATGCCATGAGATACTCTGGCGGCAAAAGCTAAAATGACTGTTCTTTGGCGGTTTAATACCCATGAGTTCCCAAGTAGCACACTTTAACAGGACCTTCATTCTTCCAAAGTGAGGAGAAGGCATCAACCGACATTGCTCCAGTTACATCTCACTCCTAGCATTGGGAAGGATCCAATGGTGTCCGGCCACTGGCACTATTTATATTGTGCCAGCAGAAATCAATATTTGTGCAACATCAGTAGTGCTTGCTAGCAGGATAGCCATGGAAAGCCATCCTGCTAGCAAGTGCTATTGATGTTTCCCAAGCATTTTTCCACTAGCTCAACATAAATAGCACTAGAAGCCAGATCCCACTGGATCCTTTATACCATATACCATTATACCATATAGATCAGATGTTCAGGTTTGGAAATTGTATCTGTTCAGTTCAGGGTTTGCACCTGCTCTTAAACAAGAAGTAGCTAGGAACAACAGCTTTAGCCAAATGATCCTCTTCAGAGCTCCAGAGACTTAAGCCCTGCTAGAAGAGAAAGGAATCCTTAAGTTGTTTTCTTCACAGAAGCAAAAACATGAATGTCATGCTTTGGTAGCAAAGGAGAAGAGCAGCAAAAGACTCACATGCATAAACAGATGGATCTTCAAGGAATAATTCACAACCAATACATCAGAGGGGCACCTCTCCCACTACTACTTAAAAGAACATCCCAATAATAGATCAAAACCTATGCAAGACTGTACGGCATATTGTAAGAGGATTAAGAACTCTACAGGCATAGCAAAACACAATAATAATTTTGAACTGCTTTATAAACCACAGATAGAGAACACACAAGGCCTGTGCAGGTAAAGGATGTACAAATCAATCCACTTGTGGTTAATGTGACTTCCACCTATTTTCACTCACAAGTCTGTTCCATCCCATTTCCACATTAATCTGCAAATCCATGTGAAAACTCACATTTTAATGCATATGTTTAAATGCGTTTTCTCTCAAACTGCACACTTTAAAATTTCTTTCGTTCTCAAAATACACATTCGTAGACATATTTTTTTCTGAAAATATGCATGTCAGAAATGTATTTACAGACGTATTTTTCAGCCAAGGACTACATTGGACCATTCAGAGACCACAAAAGCCGATGAATGGGAGGGCCCATGGCTCAGCTGGTAGAGCACCTGCTTTGCAGGCAGAAGGTCCCTGGTTCAATCTCCAGCCTCTCCAGGTGGGGCATAAAAAATCCTGTCTGACCCTGGAAAGCCACCGCTGCCAATCAGCGCCGACAATACTGGGCTAGATGGACCAATGGTCTGGCTCAGTATAAGGCAGCTTCCTGTGTTCCTAAGTGATCAGTTCAGGCCTCTAGCAAGAGTGGCCTGTCCCTCCCCTGGTAGCCCGCTGGGTGGGGAAGAGGAGACGTGGGGCTGACAGAAAGGAAAGGAGGAAGGGGGACTGCAGGAGAGAGAAAGAGAAAGTGTGTGGCCCTCCCCAGCTTTGGCTCTGGCTCTGCCTACCACTGGTTTAAGCCCTGGTTCTCCATTCCTGGCCCAGATAATATCACTGAAGTGGCAAAGTCTACACACGCACGCTCACAGACACACCTTCCCATTGTTATAGGGTGGCCACTTATAAATTGCCAAAAAAAAGAAGAAATGCATCATCCAAAAAGAGTACAAAAGAGGTCAGTGATTTGCATAATTTGCATGTGCTAATTTATAGGGAGAGATGCTGTCAGGGTTCCCCTGATGACCTGGACCCCCTGAGCAACTCCTTAAGGATCTCTTTCCTCCTTAAGAGTCCCACCTTCCTTCCTTCCAACTTCCCTTTTCCAATGTGGGGTTTACGCTGTAGATGTGGGGTGATTGACGTTCTAGACACAGGATATAACCACAACAGTAAATTAAATTGTATTGGTAAATTAAAGCATGCAAATCACAACTAAAGGTATTTACACAATAGAGCTGAGTGATACAAAAGGCATTAAGAGAAAAAGAAGCTGCAGAACGCATGTTTCTCTATCCTAGCTGTACTTAGATTTCTCCAGGCTGCTTCTTCCCGCTCCCTCTTCAGAATCTGGTCTCCCTGACTCTACTCTTACTGTCTCTCTTGCTCTCTTTATATACACCCCTCCCTCAAAACCAAAGGTGCAACTTCAAACCTGAAGAAATGAAACTTAACTGAGGAGATAAAACTACTCTACTCAGGGATACCCCCTCCCAGCAAAAACTCTACGCCTCTACACCTGACCATTTTTCCTTTTGCCTCTGTAGGTCTCAAACTGTCACAGATGCAAATTTAGAAATTATAATTATAATTTAAATAGAAATACAATACATCTCATCGTAGGGGGGAAGACTGCAACCGGTGTGCCTGCTTGTTCAGTCTGCTGTTCAGGTGCTAACTCTTGATGGGCATCAGATCTTACAGTTCTTTATTCTTAAACTGAAATTGGAGAGGTTATTCTGCCAAATAGAGGATGCCTTCAAATAGGGGATGGTCCTCTAAAAAGGACACCTGGCCACCATGCATAGTTATAGGGTGGCTGTGTGTCCTACTTTACAGAAGGCAGTCCTCTCTTTGAAAGCATCTCTATTTGAAGGGCTGTCCAGTCCACCCCCAGTTAAAAGGGAAAAAAAGGAGCCTAGTAAGGGGGAGCAGCAGGGGCCTTGAAGTTGCCTGTCAACAGTTTGCATCGGGACAGCAGACTGAGCAGGCACACAGGTCACCTGATCACAGTCTCCCCCAGTATGGTGAGATGTGTGTTGTTTCTATTTAAATTACAGTCATTATTTCTAAATTTGCAACTATGCCTATAAATGAGCCTGCAGAAATGTGTAAATCTGCCCTCTTTTGCCCTCTTTCCCCTTTTCTTCTGGTCAGGTGTTTCTTCTTTTCTGGTGATGTGTGAGTTGCCTTATGTAGTTTCACCTCTGCATACCCATGCATTCCGCAAGCACGTTATTCACCTGGGAGGGCCAGAAAGCGACCCCTCTCGAAGTGGCTTCCATTACGCCAGAGGAAGCTGGACATGGGATTGGCATCGTAAGCCAAAGATGATTCTATCTCCGCCACGCTCTCCCCTCCAAGCGCACGCCTCCCCTTCTAATTACCACTGCCATTGTAGCTGAGTACAAAGGGAGCCCGCTGCATGACCCGCTCGTTTTGCATGTTAGGACGGCTGAGGAGCCGTTCAAAATGCAATCTGCCTTCCAACCGCAAGTTTATGAATCCCATAAGTTTCACTGCTCCGGTCAGGCCAAGAGCTTGGCTGAAGTTTCAGTTGAAAAATTTTTCTCTGTCAGGCAACACAAAGCAGCACAAAGAAGCCAGCTGTTAGGCCTTAGAGTCCAGGCCCCTAATTAAAACAGTGGAAAATTAGATAACTTCACAGATTCATCACTACCACCATGAGCTGTCAAAAAAACCTCTGGGATTACCACCCACCTTCTTGTTTATATTGGTGACTAGTTGTCTCTGCAGTGAGAAGTTTTATCTTTTCATTGGTGTGGGATGCTCTTGCACCTCATTCAAGGAAGAATTTCTATCCAGGATTTCAAACAAAAAAATGGAAAAAAAATACCCCAGGCTATTTACAGAAGCGCACACAACTTCGTTTCCCAGTTAGGGAGCCATCACCGCCTCCCCCCAGGTGTAATTCACTCCAAACTGTGGTGTTTTTATTAAGATTGTCTATCACAGCCAGCGTGGTGTAGTGGTGAGAGTGTTGGACTAGGAACCAGGAGATCCGGGTTCTAGTCCCCACTCGGCCATGAAGCTCATTGGGTGACTTTGGGCCGGTCACAGACTCTCAGCCCAACCCACCTCACAGGGTTGTTGTTGTGAGGATAAAATGGAGAGGAAGAGGATAATGTAAGCCGCCTTGGGTTCCTTGCAAGAGGAAAAAGGGTGGGATATAAATGCAATAAATAAATAAATATTTTAGGGACCTCTATTTTGCTCTTCTGATACATTCCAGTATTCAAGGTTCTCCTTCTTTTCCACCCTTGAAGACTCAAAACTTTCTCCCCTTCATAATATAAAATTATAACTGAGGCAGTTTCATAAATCATGGTTCCATGGCATAAATACAGGAGCTTGCATGTGCAGCTGCACTGCACGAAGCTGTGTGTGAGCGAGATGTGGGTCTAGAGGGAGCCTAGCAGTGTGAATGCACCAGGGTACCTGACCCACACATACCCTTGCACAAATGAGGTGCACATGAGGCGGGTGGCTACTAGGACGAGGGCCTTTTCTGCTATGGCACCCAGCTGAGGAATGAGCTCCCTAGTGAGGTTCGCCTGGCACTGACATTGCATTCCTTCCGGCGCCAAGTGAAGACCTTTTTATTCTCCCAGGCATTTTAGCATTTTAGCTTTCTTGTCTTTTAGCTTTGCTGTTTTAAATCTGTATTTTAAATCTCTGCATTGCTGCTAGGTTTTATTCTGGCTTTATTCTGGTTGTATTGTTATATTGTGGTTTTAATGCTTTTATGTTTTATATTGTTGTACTGTGTGCTTTTTGGTTTTAATTTTTGTGAACCGCCCAGAGAGCTTCATTCAATGAATGAATGAATGAATGAATGGGGGGGAGATTTCTGAATCAGGGCCCTTGCACCTACTTTAAAGTAATACTAGATACAGATTTCAAGTAATGTCTGTTTTGGCCTGCAGTGAAATAGTGCCTCTAACCATGGGGGCTGCACTTAACCCATCATGGCTAATACTCATCAATAGACTTACAAAGGGGCTTGTAATAAGAACATAAGAAGAGCTCTGCTGGATCAGACCAAGGGTCAAAGTAGTCTATCATTCTGTTCACACAGTGGACAGCCAGCTCCCCACAGGAAACCCACAACTAAAAGTGCAACAGCATCCTCCCACCCATGTTCCCCAGCAACTGGTGTACATAGACATACTGCCTCTGATACTGGAAGTAGCATATAGCCATCAGGACTAGTTGCTACAGATAGCTTTATCCTCCATGAATTTGCCCAATTCCCTTTTAAAGCCATCCAAATTCATGGCCCTCACTACTTCTTGTGGTAATGAATTCCATAGTTCAACTATGCACCTGTGAAGAAGCCCTTCCTTTTATCTGTCCTGGTTCTCCCACCACTCAGCTTCATGGGAGGACCCCATTGGGTTCTAGTATTATGAAAGAGGGAGAAAACTCTCTCACTATCCACTTTCTCCGCTCCACGCATAATTTTGTCCACCTCTATCATGTCTTAACACATGACCTGCTCTGGCCTGTTGCTTTTCATGCTGCTTCTCTCCATCTTTGGCCAGAGGTTGGAGATGGTACACAGGCTGAATCCCAGCTGCCACCCCTCTGGCCCCACGTTCAGGACTGTGACTCCTGACAATAGCCCAAAAGGGAGCACAGGATGTTGACTCACTTGTGCCAGCCTGAGATTGGACGTGTAACAACAGCCCTTTGAAGGTGGCACCCAAAGGCAAAGGGTCCATCTGCCATTTAGAAGAATGGCAATTTTCCTCTAGTAAACAGGATCAGGTCCTGGACATTTTCCTTTTGATATGTGAATGGATAGGATTTTTCCCCCATCTCTGGCAACAGCTGTCAGACGCAAAAGGTAAAGACATTAGGCGCTCCCGATGTATGTTGCCTTCTAAATCTTAGTGATTCCTTTGTACTCTTGACAGTCGTTTTTACATATATACAAACTTGCCAAGCAAACTTTCTTTGATGTCCTTTCCTGCCTTTGTAATGTCGTTTCCTTTGGGGGGGTGAGAGTGATGGAGGTCTTTCTAGATCTGGAAAATACAGTTTTTGGCATAAAATTCACATGTTAGATATTTTTCTATAGACTCACAAGGTTCACTTGATTTTTTTAAATTATTTTTTTATTTTTTTTTAATTTTCTTCTGAAGCTTGCCACCTTTGGGATTACCCATTTGGAAAATGTAATTTTATAAAAAGTAACGCAGATGGGAAAAATTTGCGTCAATGGGAAATAAGCAAAGACATTGTGTTCTTCAAACTCTCTGTTTTGGGGCCTGGATCCCTGTAATGATTTCCAAAAGGATGTGTCCTTTAAACTTGGGGTTAGCATCACTGAAACCCTGAACACATTTAAGGGCATGGAACAGTGAAACCTGCAGATGTAAGAAATCGAGATATGCACTGAAACAGAGGCACAAATGCCATGATGGCTGAATTTCATAGTCTCTTTCCAAAGCCAAATCACATAATATTTCCCATGCACAATGCAGATGGAGCAATAGGAACTGTGACAACCAGTGACTCAATACTTTGTTATTTATTTAAAATTTTGCATACCACCCTTTATTAACAAATCCTAGAGTGGTGTAAAAATCATGAAAACAATGATTAAAGTTGAAAATAAGAATCCACAATAAAAACAAGGAATCCTGCTAAGCTAGACATTACAATCAACAAATGCTTGATCAAGAAAATAAGTTTTTAACAGCTGCCAAAACACCATCAAGGTGGGGTGCCATGACCAAAAAGGCCCTCCTCCTGGTTGGCATCAAATGTACATGTGCAGGAGATGGAACAAGCAGGAGGCCCTGATCTGTGATGCATGGAGATACACTGAAACCCTGAACACACTTAGAGCCCAAACCATAGGATGGCTTGGAAAGCCCCTTCTGAGGTTGGAGACCAGGCTCCAACCTCGGAAGCGGGAGTTGGAGATCCACCCCCCAACCCTGCCACCTCATAGCCAGCACAGAGAGAACTGTGCTGGCTGCCTCTCCAAGGTTGGAAAATGGACCTCAGAGAGGGGGAAAATGGGGCACTCTGGTTTGTGGGGAGGTTACAATTTATCCTGAGCCTCTTCCAGCCTCTTTCACTCCCCGTCCAAAGCACCCTTGCTAGATGGGCTGAAAAGCCTATCTAGCTTCAGCCCAGCAGGGCATAGGAATCTTGGAACCCTCTGAGTTTGGGGGCTTCTGAGCAGCCAGGGTGCAGTCCACAGGATTGCACCCTTATTTGGGAGTACATCCCATCAAACTCAATAGGACATTCTTTGAGTAGACGTATGTAGGATCATGCTGCTGCCAGTTACATTTCTGTTGGCACATACGCTCCCACTGTCCACAAAGCAGGCCTCCAAGACAGATATCGACACAAGGGTAGGTGACAAACTGGACTGATTAGACCTAAGTTCAACTCCCCACTTAGGTGGACCTTGGAACAGTTGTAATTTCTCCATCTAAACCAGGGATGCAAAATGTGTGACCCACGAGCCACTTGCAGCCCACCAAGATGTTTCTGGTGGCCCTCCAGATCCACATGTTTCTGCCACCAAAAAAAAGCATCGTGATGGCATTGCCTGGGGTTTCCCTTGCTAGAGCTAGTGCTAGCAAGTTAAACCCTTCGCCATCTCTCTGTGCGGTATCCAACTGTGTCATTCCATTAGCGCAAATAATGTTGCACTAGCAGGAATGAAGTTCTGAACTATGTGCAAGAGAAGAACCCAACTAAAGTTACATTTGCATAAGTGGTTGTGCATTATACTTGGGCAACACATTGTCCAACCAATTGTGCAAGCGTAATGGGCAAGCGCTTGTGCAGTGGAAAGATTCAGAAAAGCTCCACTAGTGTTAGCTGAGTTTGCGGAATGGCATCATTGGACACTGCCCTCTGTGTCTGTGCATTCGTGTTTATGCGCACACATGTACATGCCTGTGCGGCCCCTTGGTGCTGCTCGATGTAGCCAAAACATTGCACACTTCTGGTCTAACCTACTTTACAGCCTTGTTGTGAGGCTAAAACAGGATAAACCCTGTATATTTCTTATAGATACAAATATAATAATATTGATAATACAGCCTTGTTTTTACTTCACCTATCTTTTGAGATAAACATATAGGCCATCTCTGCCCACTGACCCAGTCTTTTGGAGCAAACAGGGTGTTTCCTTTCATCTCCGTTCTGACAGACACACAAGGTTTGTTTGCTTTTTGTCTAGGCAACCTGCTCCACGCAGAAATGATTCGGTGAGACTTTGATTGACTTTTCTTTACTGTATCCAACTCAATAAACATTCCTTTAAAACACACACACACAAAACCCACTGAGAGGATTAATTGAGATGTTGGCATATGATGGCATTACATTCTTGGTGCCATCCCTTTTGAACCAGTTTGCATTGTGCAAGAACTTGACAAGATATGATGGTTGGGATGATGGGATATGGTATTGCATAGCAGCATGCCAAGAGAAAAAGAACTCTAAAAGGAGAAGAGAACACATTTCATGTCCTGAAGCAGAAAAGGTATGTGCCTCAGCACATGAGAGAATCTTTGGACAGCCAAGTACCTAAATAGCATAAATTCTATCACCATCCACCTAAGGGCTACAGATCTTAGCCTGATCTAACAGACAAATTGCAATCAACAAATAGAAAAACTGAATCTCTGACTTAAAATTTTCATCTATTTCCAATTCAAACAACATTTTTGCTTTGCTAAAGGATTAGTCATTGCTATGAAAAATAACACAGACATCCTGAGTTTTCTTTCTTGTTATGATCTGCTTCCTCCAGGACCTCACATGAGGCAGGTGAGTAGACCAAAAACAGCCACTGATAATCTAGTTTGTCAGTATATACTGGGCAGCTCCATAACACAAGATCTTTTTTTCTTTTTTCTTTTAATGACCTGCATGTTGTATTAGGATATTGAAATGATATTATAGCAAAAGCTGTCCTGGAATTAATCATACAGCAAAGCTGATGGTACAGTTTTATCAGAAAAGGAGATTTCTGCAACTTCAACAAAATACTTTCACAGAATCAACAACTTGGCCACTTCAAATGAAAGAGACATATGTACAAATCTTGGTGGGTCAATTAACTGAAAAAAATATTTTTATTTCATTAATCTATACCCCACCTTTCTACCAGGAAATGGCACTCAAGGTGGGTAACAGCAATAAAAGACAACATTTAAAATAAAAATATATAATTGAAACAATGAAAGGACAAATACATTAACATGCAATTAAAAACACAATAAATAAAAACAGCATTCAACCCAAAAGAATAGCTTACATGACAAAGACCTGCTTGAATAAAAATGTCTTTGCCTGCTGGCAGAACGACAACAGAGAGGGGACCAACCTAACATCCCTCAGCAGGGAGTTCCATAACCTAGGAGCAGCCACTAAGAAGGCCCTGTCTTGCATCCTCACCAAACTCAACTCCAGTGGTGGTTGTACCAAGAGAAGGGCTTCCCCCGATGATCTTAAAACCCAGGCAGGCTTGCATGGGAGAAGAAGGACCTGAAAGACCAAATCCTTTTAAAGAATCTTTGTCTTCTTTATTTGTAATACTTCACAATAACAAATTACAAGATAACATTCTGTTCTATGAATTATTTTCCTTTTAGCATTAAGACATTATTATTTATTATTTATTTATCTTTTATTTCATTTTTCCCCTAAAGCACATAACAATGTTAATGTCTAACCAAAACTTCAACAGTACACAGTCCATGCAGTTTATCTTATGTTGTTCATCAGATACACTAGTAAGTACAGGAGGTTTTGAGAAGAAATGTATGATTGTAAAATATAATGCACATTCTATTGCTACCAGAAATGTTGCTCTTTCAGTTTCTAGTCTTCCTAGCTGCTGGGTTCCATCATGCCATGAGACCAACTGTGTGTAGAAAACATTTCATGTGAAACTAAGTACAACCATGAAACTCACAGATAAACGTCTGTAAATGATGTCCTGGTGATGATTCTCCACATAGTTTTCAATCCAGCATAGAGGTAAGTATTAACAATCATTTCTGAGCTATAAAACCCTAAATGGCTTGTGCCCTATTTCTGTGGCCCATCATAATTTCTCCAAAAAGCCACACACATCTGAATAAGTCCATTCCATATCCAAGAAATACATTTTGCTAAAGCTAAGAAAAGTATTTAGATGTAGTCTTCTGACATCTCCTTAGGTTGAGGGTAGGGGCCATAACCCAGTGGTATTGCATGCAAAAAGTCAAAGGTTCAACCCCTGGCATCTCAAGCTAAAAAGATCAGGTAGCAAGTGATAGAAAATACCTCTCTCTACATGAGACCCATGCTAGATGGGAATGATGGGAGTTGCAGTCCAACATATATGGAAGGCACCAGATTGGACAAAGCTATTCTAGAATGTTCTTATGAGCATAACCCTTGAGCCAGTGTCGGCTCAAGGGTTTGGAAGCTCACTGGGTGACTTTGGGCCAGTCACAGACTCTCAGCCCAACCTACCTCACAGGATTGTTGTTGTGAGGATAAAATGGAGAGGAGGGGGATTGTGTACGCCGCCTTGGGTTCCTTTAGGAGGAAAA
The DNA here is from genome assembly GCF_057233095.1 of Heloderma suspectum. NCBI lineage: Eukaryota > Metazoa > Chordata > Lepidosauria > Squamata > Helodermatidae > Heloderma > Heloderma suspectum. Next base: position 6,586,169 of record NC_139465.1, on the reverse strand, counting down.
AAGCTGGAATATAAATAAATAAATAAACTACAAAGGTGACACTCAAACATTTTCAAGATGACACTACCTTAAGAGTCCTAACTGAGGAGAACTAGATGAAAACCTGTCCAGTTCCAGGCAAACTGAGAGCCTGTGGGGCACTGACTATGGCTTGGAATGGATTAGGAGTGATCTTGAGCAGGAGACATCCAATAACAGGAAGCAGGTAGAATAATACATGGATGAGAAATATGTCCAGTCCAAATTTTTATACAGTTGTGCCCAATTTACAGCTCCGGAGTCTATACATGAACTGGAACATGCTTGTGCACTGAAAACACTCTTTTCAGCATGCTGCCATGCAATTTGCAACACAAAATATGTGCAGAAAAAGGCATATGCCATGGGAAGGTGTGCACGTAATGTGTATTATGAGAAAGTACACACAGAAATGCATTATATTAGGGTAATAATTCTTGCAAAAACTGTGCACCCCAGGAAAAGTGCATCCGAAAATGTGCATATTAGAAGAAATGTGCATGCAAATGCATACAGATGTTTGTGCGGAGATTTTGGGCTGAATTTGCAAACTCATGAGTAAACAGACCAAGACAAACTCACGGTCGGGAAAATGAGAAACGGAGTGAAACCAAAATTGATAGATTCAACCATACATTAACAAGTTAGCAAGAACAAGAATTCTACAGGACCTGGGACAGCTCCCACTGGAGGCAGATGCTGACTCAACAAAGTTAACACTCAAGACCCACCTCTTCAGGCAGGTTGGTCACCACCCAGCAGGTACGGTCATAGTTGACTAGTGATTATTTTACTGTGCTTTTATTGTTATATTTTATGTTTTCCTCATTTCTGTAAACCGTTTGATAGCCCACTGGAAAGCAGTATATACATCTATGTTAGATGAAGTTCCTTGTGCCAGGGAGAATGTACTGGGGTACACACACACACACACACACACACCCATACATACATACACCACTGGAATTTGGGGGCAGCTAAATAAGGACATCAGGACTTGAGGATCTGTACCTTTTCAAGGTCAAGCCAAGGCATCTGACTGAAGAGTGACATGAGATTTAGGTCCAAGTGGCAAACTGAGGCCAGTCTAGGTATGTATGTGTGTATTTAAAGCAGAGGTAGGCAACTATTTGGGGCCCCATATTTGGCAATTTTACTAACTGTCTGGGCACCACCACAAAATGGGCATGCTACAGATGAAAGCCTGCAGCCACCTGTCATCTTCATCTATGAAATCAAAAAGGGATCTTCATGGTTTGATGTGCCTGGGAAGCTAAGCAAGGTCAGCCCTGGTTAGTACTTGGATAGGAGACCGCCTGGGAATCAGGCTTCCTGCACTGAGCAGGGGGTTGGACTTGATGGCCTTGTAGGCCCCTTCCAACCCTATGATTTTATGATTTCCTGAGAAAGTCTCTGAGCCCCACATGTGGCCCAAAGACATTAATGGAAAAACAAGATGAGAGCAGCTAGAAGCCCTTGCTTTGTTTTGAAGGGATCCCAGTCACCATAGAGAAACCTTTAAAAAATATAAAAATAAAAAGCGGGAGGGCTAGGGCACCTTGGTGGGTGCCAGGAAAGGTGTCTGAGGGTGTACTGGTTCCCATGGGTGCCATGTTGCCTACCCCAATTTAAAATACTGATACCATGGCTTGGCACAGGGCCCACTGCCAACACCAAAGCCTCATAGCCCTGCTGGTCCTTCTGCTTGCCATCACCCTCTGCTTGACTCGTTAGGTGAGAGAACCAGCAGGTGAGTGAGTGAACAGATGCATGTGCCTCCTGCTGGCTACCATGCCCCTTGCTCATCCATGAAGGGTGAAAGAAGTGAGGTGGAGCAGTAGCAGTTTTTTCTGCCCGAGCATTGGGATTTCTGCCCGAGCATCGGGATCCTTGAAAGGATTGGGCCCAGAGGGTGAGAGGGTGCAAGTAGGCACTGTCAGTGGTGATGAGGAACACCCACAGAGGAAAAGCTCCCTACAGGCCTTTAGAAATCTACAGCCAGCACTGGATAGGAAGTTATAGGGTATATGGCCCCCAGCCCTCAAACATTCCAGTGTGCAGCAGAGGATTCTGATGAGGAAGAGGCACAAGGTACTTCCTCAGGGGTAGGACAATCAGTGCCTAATTTAGGGCCCTCCTAGCCAGGGGACACAGCCCTGCCATCATCCTCTGGCTCAGGAAACCACCCAATAGCCAAAGCTCTGTGCCATCATCCTCTGCTGGATGAGTCCCCAGCAGAACCTCCATCTCTCCAGCCTCACATAAGTCTTGGGCTACAAGATCAGGCAAGGGCCCTTTAACAGTCCAATCATTTAAATTATTGTGACCCGCGCAGAGAGCTTTGGCTATTGGGCAGTATAGAAATGAAATGAAATGAAATGAAATAATGAATGAATAAATGAATGAATGAATAAATAAATCATCTCCTCCAGAAGGGGAAGAGCTAACCACAATATAGGCCTTGTCAGCCTACATAAGGCTTCAGTCGGCTTTAGCTCCATACTGAGACAACGACCTCCTATTGTCCTAGTAGGAGAGAGCTCCAGCCAGCATGACCCACTTGGAGCTATCCAAGGTCCTATTTTCTTCTTGCCTTCAGATGCTACCAGCTTCCCCTGTGAGCCTCAAGGGACCACAGAATGGGACATAGGGGCAGGGGAAATGGTAGTGACCAATCACAGTGGGGAAGGGTGGAGCAAAGCAAAGGGCTGGTCAAGCTGCTCCTAACTGAAAAAGCATGGCTGAAAGGGAGCAGGACTCCAGCACAGCTACCTGAAGGCCCATGGTTCAAAACCATCCATGGTATTGCTACCAGCCTTCCAGGTCAGAGGGTGGGGCTTCCTGATAAGCTTACATTCCAGCACTTCTGTATTGTAGAATTAATCCCCAGATTAGAAGGAAGCAAAACAAAAAGAGAATGCGATGCTTTGGGCTTTTTCAATATTAAGCCCATGTACAACTGCTGGGAGGGATTTCTTTCACCACGAAACTGAATTTGTACCATTTCTTTGACCCTGGAAGAGAGATGACAGCAGTTCCACCAGGATGTTGTGTTTTTTTTTAAGGACTCTAATCCATGCATTGACAGGAGCCTTCAGTGGGGCAGCTGTTTGTCCTCTTTGCGTCAGACATTTGATCGATGTTCAAGCTCAGATCCTGCAGTATTTGACAACAGAAATGCTGCAGGGCGATTGACAAATGAGGTGGCACCTGACAAATTGAAGTGTAGCCCTGACACTTAGTGTCAGCCTAAGAACCCCGAGAGATAAAAATAGAAACTCCCGGGGGTCTACTGGGGCTCAAAATGTCCACACTTGCCATTTTTAGCTTTTCTCTCTTTCTTTCCCAAATCTCTCTATCTTCATCTGAGCCTCAGGGCAAGGGAGAAAAATGTACAGGTTGAATCACATCTCTCCTCTCTGTCCCAGGAGATGATCAGCGCAGCTGGTTTTGTTTGGTGCACTTACTTTCAGAAGAGCAGAAAGAACAGCCTTAACCTGTAAGGAGAAACAATTCAAGAAGCCAACCAGGTCAATGAGACCTGGCCTTAGATCCATGTGGAATGAGGGGTTGAGGAGTCTGTCTATGCAATCACCTTCCCACCAGTTCCTCCAAGGAGGAGGGCATATGTTTAGGGTCTGTGACATGTCCCATCCAGGAATCAATTATTTATGTGTTGTCATTTTTACTTTGAATGTTATGTTTTGTGCCCCACACTTTGTCTCAAAGAAGATACGCTAGGCCAGGGGTCTCCCACTTTTTCATGTTGGTGGACACTTTTGGAATGTTGAGAGAATGTTGTCAGTGCTCTTACAAAATGGCTGCCATGAGCAGGTTGGGCATTCATATATGGCTGCCATGGTGGGCATGGCTGGTCACAAAACATTCACTTTTTGAGAAGGTGAGACTAAAAGAAAATACAAAGAGGAGGGGTCTGAACTCCAAAATAGAAAAAAGCAGTCTTTTCAAACCAAATAAAGATGGCACTGCAGGGCAGCCCTTCACTTTGTAGCATGCTGACACCCCAGGTTTTTTTTAATTAACTTCAAAAACTTAAGAAATAAAATACAAATCAGTAGGGGCAGAAGAGGTGTCCGTGGGCACATTGATGTCCATGGGCCCCTATAGAGGAAATGCACCAGAAGGCCATTGTATTTCGAGGAGATAGGGGAGTGGCATGCCACAATTGTTCTGTGCATGCCTGAATCTCCTGGAGAACATTAAAAACATGGGCTGCTTAAGAGCTCTCAAGCCTCTAGGCTGGAGGTTTGCTTTCCAAGGTCAATTGTCTGCTTGGGAGCATCCAACCATGAATCAATTAGGTTGGCCACTGCCCATTTGCTTTAGCTTATCTTTGGGGCAGTACAAGAATGTATTAATGTTACAAGACCTCAGAATCTGACCATCACCCCAGGTATGATTAATTAGGGTGCTCCTTAAACCTGCACATAGCAACCAGAGAACTCAGTAGGGATGTACGAAAGTCACTTACCTTTTCGAAAGGTGACATTTGTGGGGGGGGGAGGCGCTCCGTACCTCCCCCCGAAAGGAAATACTACCCTGGCCGGCTCTACTTCAGGGCAACTCCACAGAGCCACCGGCCAGGTGCATCCGCATGGCAGGTCTGCGGACGCAAATGGTGGCCGGCATAGTGGCAGCCATTTGCAGCCGTGGCCCGGCAGTGGCCACCGCCGCCGGGGCCGCTGCCGCTGCTGCCAGAGCTGCAGCCAGGTAGGCTCCGTTTCGCTGGGCTTTCGCAGGGTGGTGGGGCGGGTTGCTCCGTACCGCCACAGATTCTGGGGGGCCAAATTCACTGGAATTCAGCCTCCCTGGGATCCGTGGCGGAATTCTCTAACATTCCTAGAACTCAGGCATAAAAGTCACCAGAGACTTGCCCACAGTGAGCTGTGACACAGATCTGGACCATGGAGGTGCTGCATGCTGGCCGTTTGACTGGGGTCTCTCAACTGTCATTCACCTGGAGCTTCCAACAACTGAACAGGGAAGTAAGCTATCTTGTTCAGTATCAGTATCTTGCATTTCTCAGTATCATTTGGCCTGCTCTTTAATACAGTCCTTGACTTCTGTCCACTTATGTGTTTATTGCTTCTGAATCCTAAAAGAACCTTTACCTCTTGGCAAAACAGCCCTGCACTGGAGAGCCCAGATCTAGGTAGCTCACATCCTTCATCAAATGTAAAACAATACAGAATAGGGATGTATGGACTGTGTAAAATCGGTTCAGTTCAGTTCAGTGTTATTGCATTGATAACCAGTCTGCCAAACAGTGAACCAGTCCATAAAGCTAAAGCATGCATGATCAAAATACATCCACTGGTTACATTCAGAAAAACAACAACTCTTAAAAAAGCTAAGGCCAAACCATCTTGGCTTGGCTTAAATTGAACTAAACAAAATTTGGGGGTTTGAATTCAAAGTGCCTTGTCTCACATTCAAAGCAGAATTAGTATATTTTGCCATTCTAAAAGCAGCATAATAATCCAATCCATTTAATAACAAACACAGCTCTGTCTTTGTTTCGCAGATTGTCAGGCACCTTTTGTTCCGTCATCTGCTCACAGACAGATGCAGATATTTTTTGTCCTGTGGAAAAATACGCAAATAATTACATAAGAGATTTTGTAAGAATTAACATAATTTACCTTAGCATGTAACATTTAGCATATTGTCCCCCATTCCATTCAATTTTTCCTCAGCAGAAACTTGCATATTTTTCTCCAAATAAATATGTGTACATTTTGGGAAAGTAAAAAAAAAAACATCCAGAAGTCCACGGACTCCTCATGGCCTGGGGGCGGGGGGTTGCTCCGCAGTGGATTCTGCAGGTCAGATTCTTAGAAATACGAGCTCATTTTAATCTGTCTCCAATTTCTCCAGCATCCCTAATACAGAACAGTCAGGGTAAATAAAAAATAGAATTCAAACAGGGACAGCAGGTAAGAAGTCAATAAAGTTTTACCAAAGCCTAAAAACAGCAGCCCCAAAGGTTAAAGGCCTGCTAGAATTTTTTTTTTAAAGGTCTTCATGAGCCCTCAAAATAAGCATCAAGGAGAATGCCAAACAGATCTCCCTATGTAGGTAATACCACAATCTGGGTATGGCCACTTGAGACTACGTAATTTAAAAGGCTAGATCAAAAGATGTGTCTTTGCACCCTTTCCAAATGCCAAGGGACTGGGGGCCAATTGTACTTCTTGAGCAAGCACATTCCATAGCTTGGGAGCAGCAGAGGAGAAAGCCCTTTCACGTGTGTCTGACAAACAGGCCTCTCCAGGTAATGTTGCCCTCAAAAGGGCTTCTCCTGCAGATCTTAGTACTCTGGCAAGTTCATAAAGAGACAGGTGGCCCCTTAGAGAGTCAAGTCCTAAGTTGTTGGTTTATTTCTTTTTTGAATATATTTTTATTTATTTTATCTTTATAAATGAAATAAACAATACCAAAATTACCAACAACCTGATCAATACTACAACTTCCCAACAATACATTCTAATTAGAATGTATTCTAATGAGGACACCACAATAACAAAAAGAGAAGGAAAAAGAAAAAGAAAAGGAAAAGGAAAAGGGAGGAGGAAAGGAAGTGAAGAAAAAAGAGAAAGATTATTTCCCCTTCGCTCCCCCTCTCCCTCTCCTTCCCCTTTAAAGAATTAAGTTTAAACTCCAATACCCCCTGGCCTCCGATGCCATTCTGTTTTAAAAATTATATCTATAACCTTAACAATCTTACAATTTAATAAACAACCTTACATTTCAATATCATATCACCAATCTTATATCAAAGAAACAGGTCTATAGTTCATTCCCAGTAGCCTATATTAATGATGATGATGATAATAATTAAAAGAAATATAGTGTTATATAATAATAAAACTTAAAATAAACCTTCAATAATCAATAATATATTTTATATGTAAATGTATGTGCACAATTACCCTCAACCAATAAATTTAAATACAGCATACCATATCTATTTTGAAATAAAAAATATAAAGGAAAGCAAGAAAAAAATAAAGTTGTTGGTTTATTTATTTATTTAATTTGTTTATACCCTGTCTTTCTACCAAAAAATGCCTGTCAAGGTGGCTTACAAAACAATTTAAAATAGGTTAAGATAATACAACACATTAAAATACAATAAAACATAACAATTGCACAATAAAACAGCACCCAAGCCACAGATCCACTTGTTACAAGCAAAAGCCATCCGTGAATTAAGCAGTCTTCGCTTGCCAGTGGAAGACAGCAGAGAGGGATTGAACCTAGCCTTCCTTGGGAGGGATTTCTGTAGCATAGGAGCAGCCACTGAAAAGGCCCTCTTTCACATCACCACCAAGCACGCCTCTGAAGGCAGAAATCTTGAAAGAAGGACCTCTCCAGAAGATCTTAAGAACTGGGCAGGCTTGTATGGGAGAAGGCAGTCTTTCGGGTAGCCTGGTCCCAAACCATATAGGGCTTTATAGGTCATAACCAGCACTTTGAATTCTGCCTGGAAATAGCCCAGTAGCTGTGGAAGCTGCTGTAACAAGGGAGTTGCATGCTCCCTGTAACCAGCCCCGGTCAACGGTCTGGCCACAGCATTCTGGACCAGCTGAAGTTTTTGAACAGTTTTCAAAGGCAGCCTCATACAGAGCACATTACAATAATCGAAATGGGATGTAACTAAGGCACGCATGACCATGGCCACATCAGACATCTCTAGGAATGGGGGCAGGCTGTGTGAATGCACTCCTGGCCACGGCCGAGACCAGGGCATCCAGGTCCAGGGCTGAGTCCAAGAGCATACCCAAACTGCAAGCCTGAGTCTTCAGGGGGAGTGTGGGGCTTTAAAATTGGGCTGGGCAACTTCTGAGGGTTGGACACCAATTCCCACCCCCCTGAACCAACTGAGGGACTTCACCCTGCTCCCCACAACCACTGGAAGCTTCCAGTATCCCTTCGGTGCTAGCTCCATGTAGAACCCATTGCTTAGCCCAGTATTGTCAATACTGACTGGCAGAGGCTGTCCGGGGTTTCAGGTAAGGGTCTTTCCTAACTGTTCCTGGAGATGACAGGGATTGAACCTGGGACCTTTTGGATGCAAATCATGCGCTCTGACACTGATCTACCATATTGTCCTTCTCTGGCATCAGAAATATGTGGGTTGCTGGTGCACTGAACAAAATGAAATAGACTCAGGGAGGGGAGGATATGGGTGGGGGAGGAACTTATCCATAACTAGGGGACTACGCTAGCAATTTGCCTGGGTTGATTACTACTGCCCAGATCTGGATTAAAAGTGAAGAGAGGCGGAGAGTGCCGGTAGTTAGAAGAATGTTCGTACCACTTTCTGCAGTTGGCCTTCAATTTTGAATGCACTGGAAAATATAGTAAACATGTGGACCTGCTTTAAAAAAGATGCAGAGATTAGGAAAATGTTGTTAGACTACAGGGATAACCCGTTTCAGGTTTCATACTGCTGCCGAATAGGAGTTTAGCTGCTGCAATCAGCATCCCAGATAAATGGATAAACAAACCTAAGATAGACCAAATCTGGATGACTTGTTCATCACTGAGAGCCCCGTGTAGAAATCCTGTCTTTCAAACCAGCCCTGGAAACCTAAGGTCTAGAAACTTGTTTTGATTTAAATGAAAACTGGCAGTCAGAGGAATCTGACAAGAGCCCATGTCACTACATACTATGTTCAGGAGCATCTGGGAGTGCTTGTTTCTTACCACATATTATAGGCTGTGCAGCGGAAATAGGACACTAAAAAGAATGTGTTTAATACTCTAGAGCTGCAGTTACAGATTTGGCTGGTGATTCTGACTAGGTGAAATTTATCCCTTCCTCCTCTATTTGCAATTCCCCCCAGCCAGCACACCACATCCTCTCTTCTGCTATCAGATTTGAGGCTGTAGGGCAGCCTTGAGCAGGGATCAGAGCAGGAAAGGGGATATACACAAGTCCCTAGAAGTGAGCCTCAGGCAAAATCCTGAAAACAGGCAGGCAAGCTAGTCCACATGGTGCCAGGCACACAGATATAGCCAAGAGGGGTTGTTGCCCAGGCCTCCGTTTCCGTCACCAAGGATTTGTTCTGCTTTTCTTGTTAAAGTCATATTTGTGTTGTTATTTATTCATTACAATCACTTTTGTTTATAGGGTGACCATATGTCCTCTTTTACAGAGGACAGTCCTCTATTTGGTCATAGGACATAGGAAACCACCTTATACTTTCAGTCCCTTGGTCCATCTAGCTTACTATTGCAGGCAGCAGACTGGCAGCAGCAGCTCTCCACGGTTTCAGGTAGGAGTTTTTCCAGACCTACTTGGAGATGTCCGGGACTGAACCTGGGAAATTCTGTATGTGCTCTACCACTGAGCCACGGCCCCTCTCGAAGGGGTGCCGGAGGACTGGCTGCTATTTGAAGGAGTCCCCTGTTTGAAAGGCTACCCTGTCCAATTCCAGTTTAAAGATGAACAACCAGAAGAACTGTTGCCCATCGGCCATGAGCACCTGGGCAGCAGACTGAGCAGGCAGGCACATAAGTCACAATCGCCCCCACACTATGGTGAGCTGTACATAGGGATGTGTGTCACTGGGAAATCCAGTTCTTTTCTGACTCGACGGAGTTCTGTTTGCACATTTTTGCACATTTTTTCTGCAGGTCCCAGAATTTGCACAAATGTACAAGCAATTTGCACAAATATGTAAGCACTTCATGCCAATTTGTGAGCAATTTGCACAAATTACTGCCACATTTGCACAAATTGCACAGAAATTAGCACAAATTGCAAGACCTGCAGAAAAAAAATGCCCAGAAACTCCATGCACTGACCCAACTCACTGCAGATCAAGTCAGGAAGGAACCAAAACAAAGTCTGGGGGGGGGGGGCAATCCTTGGAAAACTCATCAAACTCCACCCCCGAAATGGATTTCGCTGACATCCCTAGCTATACAGTATTTCTGTTTAAATTATTGTTCTGTTTTCAGCTTTAAAATGTTTTCTATTTTATCATGTTGTATTTGGAGATTTTAACTTTGGTGAACTACCCAGAGAGCTTTGGCTATTGGGTGTTATAGAAATATAGTAAATTAGTTAAATAAATAATTTTAAAAGGGAGACTTTGAGCTAGAAAAGAAGAACCATATAAATTGTGCCAACTGCCAGTGGAGATTCATGAGGCTCTGTCTTTGCTCATCTTTCAACAGATGGTAGGCTTAAAAAAAAGCTAGTTTTTAACCACTGAGCAAAGTTTTACAAAGTTTTGCTGAGTTTTAATGTTATGGAGTCTTGCCATTTTATTGTTACTGCTTCAATAAATGGGTAACCCTGTTGGGGTGTTGTATAATATTTTTCATGTGTTCTTTTATCGTAAGACACTCTGATTACTATTTTAATAGAAAGTGGGTGTACAAATATCTAGATAAGAATACATTAGTGTAACACTTTTTACTAGAGAGCTACCAGACTGATTTTGCTCATTCTTTTAAACTGAAGCTTGAGCAGTGTAGACATGCAGAAAATTTTGAAACTTGGAGTAAGTTCAAAGCTCGAGCTTTAATACCAAAACAATATGTTTGTTTGCAGAGGAGGCTGGTGGGTCCAATTTTGGTGAGGCTGTGCATTCTGCGTTTCAGTCAGAACCAGCCAGGACTTTAAAGGAGCTATCCAAGGTGCCCAACCTATTTGGGGGATAGGATCAGCACTTTGAATAGCTTGTTTAGAGTTCTGGCTGGTTCTGACTAAAACCCAGAATGAATTCACAGCCCCATTGAAATCAGAGCCACCAGCTCCCACTGTTTATTTGCTCCACGCCAAACAGTGCCTGATCTGATATCATGTGTTTTCAACCTGAAACGTCAAGAAAAAGTAAATGATCTTTTAAAAAAGAATGTGCCAAACAGCGCCTAATCTGACATCACGTATTTTTGACCTCAAACTTAAAGAAATGCTAATTGATCCTTTTTTTTAAGGACTTTTTTATTTTTATTTTTTCACCTTTGCTGGTTTATTTGTGTACCAGACCAATTCGGCTCATTTTTGTTTTGTTCCCACTTTTTAAAAAAGTTCCGTGGCAGTTTGTGTACCAGACTGATTTATCTTAATGTTCATTTACCCCTAATGTTGTCTTCCCAGAAGTATTACAGTAGATTTATTTTAAAATTTAATTTAAGTTTAATAAGTTATTTAAAATATTACATCAGAGGATCCCATGTAAAGTTGTCCAGTCATAAAGGAAACCGCCAAACACATTTTCAACTGATCGTTCCCAGACTGCTAGCGCCCATGGCAACACGGGCTTTACACTTGTATATAATAATCAAAGACGATATGTGTCTGTCAGTGCCATAGCGCCAAGACCATGAAACCTAGACACCTGAAATACAGCAAGCATACTAAGGGGACCCTTGGAGTGTACTCCTCAGGGCTCTTTGTTTTTTGAAATCATTAATTAATTTAAATGGGTCCATGTGTTTGAAGCCTGCAGTACCATCTTCAGTCACTAGATGGAAGACTTCCCTAACCAGTGCATAGCTTTACAGTTGACAAAGCCAGTGGAGTGTAGTATGAGAGACGGAGTTATATAGCTGCCCCCTATCCCCCTGCTGTAGGGCAGCCCCCATCATGGGAATGGAGTGGACAGACCACTCCCTCAGGGAGCTATACGGGTGTACCATGACAGGGGCCATGCTTAGGAGTATCAGTGGCCCCACAGCTTCACTCAGAATGGGCGGGCACATTGTGACCAACTCTGGCAGCTGCATCATTGTGCTTGCAGGCTTTCCTGTATCAAAGGAAGGCCTAGTCCAACCCATGAAAAACCAGGTCCATTCTCTAGTCTTAATAAAACAAAAACTTCATATAGCCTTGTCAAGCTGTTATTCATAGATCCTCTCATTATTCTTTTGCTCTACCACCTGTTGAATCTCCTGCAAGGAGGCACAGGTTGATGACAAAACTGTATGGGCTGCCTCACCTATGGGTGCAGCCCCATGGGGGCTCTTCCATTTACTGTGAAAAGAGACAGACACACATCTGGGTGCATCTAGTGCCCTCCAGATGTTTTGGACTACACCTCCCATCAGCCGCAGCCAGTATAGCCAATGGTCAGTGATTATAGGAGTTGTGTCCAAAACCTCTGGAGAGTTCCAGGCTAGGGAAGGTCGCCTTAAATTACATTTGTTCACCATTTCGATTTGAGATCACCAAGAGTTAACTCCCACCAGCATGGGATGTGCAACACAGCCCCAGAAAACTTTCCTCCAGGACCAGGCTGGGAACTGATTTTTGCAACAAGGAGAGTTTTCAAATGCAATCTTGCCAATCGTTTGTTTTGCTGTTGTGTTGGCCAATTATCAAACGATCATGTTTCTCTCGGGGAAGTTTCTCTTTGCTCACAAGTCCTGACCTACTGGAAGCCGTACATAGAGTGCTGAGTTTTTAAGAGATGAACTCATTCTCTTGCATCTGATTTCTGTTGGCTGCTGAAAGACATTGGAAGAGGGAGGGGTGGAAATCCAGGAAAAGAAAATATCTACTGCTAGGACAGGCAGGGACAGGACCTACATGACAACTCAGAGGATCAGTGATCCATCTACAGTGAACCATTCCAAATATCTCATTTTGCACCTTGAAAATTGCCCCTGCATGGCAATTAAGCTGAGGGGGAAAACTCCCATTGGCACCAGTCAGTGCTCAGGTTGACTGAGCATCAGGGCTCTGGGGAAAAGATTCATGGTAGACCCATGTCCCCAGGCCTAGAAATACCCCTGCATGTCATTAGACCTTAAATAGCTGCAAGTTTATTTTGCAAGCCCAAATTAAAACACGCAGAGCCTCTATGGCAAATCCTGTTCAGGGACCCCCTACTCTACACCGTAAGCCATTGTTCTTCAAATATTTGTCATCAGTCATATGAGAAGGCCACATAGTGCAATGGAAGAGTGCATGATTTGCAGGTATAAGGCTCTATGTGCGGGCCAGTGGGCTGCGAGAAATAATAGTTCACTGATGAGGAGATGGAGGTAGAGAGATGTTAAGTGACCCACTCATTGTTACCCAATGACTCACTCCCCTCTGAGGAAAGATCAGGAAGCCAAGAGGCCATCGACTCATTGATTCAGTCAACCATTTTGGTGGCTTGTAACTGAGGCAACAAAGAAAGGTATAATTTGGGAGCACTCACAGTTATCTCCACTTCCTAGAAACGGGATTCTTTAGCTATTTTCAGCTACATTTCCAGTTATGGGAAAGCCTTCCAGTTTCCAGCTCTCCTTCAAACCATGCAAGATGTTTGATCTAGTCCTTAAACCAAGGATGCAACAGCTCAGGCCTGGGGGCCAAATCTATCCTTCTGAGGGTCCCCAAATGGCCACGCCCCCTTTTCCATCTAGTTTTTCCTCCATTCTAAATGGCTCTCCTAAGGCTTAGTAACTGATAGTAAGAGCTGTAAACTAAAATATGCTGGCATTCTGGTAGGGATCCTCCCAGCACCAGGTGAAGACCTTTTTATTCTCCCAGGCATTTTAGCATTTTAGCTTCCTAATCTTTTAGCTCTGGTGTTTTAAATCTGCATTTTAAATCTCTGCATTGCGGCTAGGTTTTATTCCAGTTGTACTGTTATTTTGTGGTTTTAAGAGTTCATATTTTAAATTGTTTTATGTGGAGCTTTGTGGTTTTAGTTTTTGTGAACTGCCCAAAGAGCTTTGGCTATTGGGCAGTATAGTAATGAAATAAATAAATAAATAGGGATGAATGAGAATTTTGTTTCTGCTAGCAAAACATGCAAGCATGCCCTGTTTGCAACTGTGAATGTGAGTGTGAGCAGGAGAACACGTCCGCCGAAAATGTTTGCAAAGTCTCAAACATGTGCTCACGTTCAATTTGTGCAATTTCCCCTGTCCAGCTTTGTGCAAATTCCAAACATGCGCAAATTTTAAAATCACCCACACGAGTTTATGGGGAAAATTTGTGCAACTTTGGAAATTTGCACAAATTGGGTCGGGGGGTGATGTGCAACTTCTACATTCAATAGCTGTTTGTTTTCGGCAATTTCCTTGTTCATGCAAAATTGACAGTGATCAGAAATGTGAGTGCAAATCAAGGAGAGACAAGCATCGAGCTGACGTTCGGAGAATCTCGGCGAATATCACTCATCCACCCATCCCTAGAGTTTGGGTTATTTTTGGCATTTGGGGCCCTGCCCTCTTTTGCTTTTGACCCTGTCCCATTTTGCCTTCGGCCCCACCCACCACTGGAACATGGCCTCTGAAAACTTCCCTGAAATGGGATATAGCCCTTGGGTTGAAAGATATTCTGCACCTCCGACTTAAACGAGCTATAAACAGAATTCCAAGGCACCATCTTTGGCAGCACTGGCTCCATGTTGGAGGGGCCGACAGCAAAGTGCTCTCTGGAAGGCCCCAGTTGCGACCTTGCCAGGAACAGCAGCAGCTCTGCGATCAATCCCAGCCCAGGCAGGCATCCTGGGCACTGTTTTAATTTAATTTAAATTTTTAATTTCAATACTCCAGTGTGTCCATGGATACCTCTCTTGGTGCATGCCAGACTCCTGGCCCCTTCTAATTTTCATTTCATTTTTTAAGATTTTCTTTATTTTAAAAAATTAACAAGGAGGCTGGCATGCTGCAAAGTGAAGTGCTTCCCTCCAGCACCAGCTTTATTTGGGCTGCAAAGAATGGTGTTGTGGTTTGGAGTTCTAACCCCACTTCTGCCTATGTCAGGATTGTAGGGGTGTACGAACCCCACTCACCGATCTGCCTGGAGGGTCTGCGGGGGGGGGAGGTGATCCATTCCTCCCCCCGGAATCCTCCCTGGCCAGCTCCACTCCGCAGTGAGTCTGTGGAGCCACCAGCCAGGCCCATCCACAGCCGGACATACGTCCGCTGCCCTGCCAGTGTGTGAACACAAATGGTGTCCGGCATAGCGGACGCCATTTGCATCCCTGGTCTTTTCGTGATAGGTTATGTAAATATTTACATAGCCTATTGTGAAAAGACCAGGGACGCAAATGGCATCTGCTATGCCGGATGCCATTTGCATCTGCACACCGTCAGCAGCCACAAGGACTCAGCGGATGGACCCGGATCCAGCTGGTGCCAAGCAGGGTCCATCCAGGACGAAGATCACAGGGTGGTGGTGTGGAATGGTCCGTTCCACCACGGACTCCGGGGGGGCGGATTCTAAAGAATCCGGCCTCATTGGAATCCGTGGCAGAATTCTCCGCCGCCCCTACAGGATTGATTCTGAGTGCAGGGAGATAGTTAGCAGCTCGGATTCAGAAGAGGAGCAGCCAGAACTGAGGGAGGTTTTTTCACAGGCCAGTTCAGAGATGGGCAGGCGTGCTTCTCAGGTTACCAGCTCCCAGATGGCCATGCACGAAACCGCATCCTCACCCCCCTCTGTGAGAAACAGCGAGCAGGAGGAGGAGGGGCTGGAGGTCTGTGACCTACAGGATGCCAGGCGGAGATGCAGAGCTAAGAGGGAAACATCGGGGGCGGGGTTAGACATTCGAACTGGTTAGCGATGCGTGAGAGGCTATGCAGCGGAGCAGCAGGCGAGGGGCGGAACCTCCCTCTCTGAGTGAGCCTAGTCAGACAACCGCCCTTTCAAACTGTGGGCAACTTTCGTTTATTCCATTTGAATCCCCTAGAGGCATTCCTTTCTAGGCAGAGAGTCTTCGAGGATTTGCATCTGTAATGAACCTGAGGATAATGAATTAAAGGCGTGAGACTGAAGACTCTCCTTTAGTGTGTTTGTGAGTGCTTGAGGAAGGAGGGGGCCAAAGGAACCTTGACAGCTTAGTACTTAGGTTCTGGGGCAAGTTCCTTTTCTTTTAGTCCCACCAGTTTGCCTTCTGGGAAAAGAATGGCAGCCATTTTATGAATGGGTAAACCCCACCCCTTAGCAGCCATTTTGTAAGCGCACCCATGACACTCTCTCAAAATTCCAAACATGCCCACTGAGGGGAAAAAAGGTTGGGGACCCCTGCTCCCCAATTACTTGTGGGAAATTAAAATGGCTTAATTTCCACAGGTGGCTTGGAGCAGTCATCAGCCCTGGCATTCCTGCTAGGGTGCTGGGCCCCAGCAACTGCTTGATGGTTCCAGGTGCTGGCACAAGGCCCAGCCTTTGGAAGGAGAATGTGAACTCATAGTTTTTCAAATTTGTAATATTTTCAAATGTCAGTGTTAAGTCGTCCAAACATTTTCAGATCAAAATGGATCTGAAGGCATTGTCATGTCAGCATTCATATTTACTTTTGCTATTTACTTTGGGCCAAATCCAGTTGGTCCTTTGTGCATGGCATTACCAGCTGGCTTGGTGCAGCTCTTCTGGAAAAACAGCCATCTCTATGTGGGTAGGGATGTTGCAGGCAACTGGCTGGGGCTCGAGGCCCAGTGAGAAATCACCAGCTTGGCCCCCCAGTCACCGGTCTGCAGATCCCCACTCTTGCCCAACTCAGCACATGCCAAGGCTGGCAGGTCCTACCATGGATGCGCCTCATCTCATCTGTTCTCAGAAACTAAGCAGGGTCAGCCCTGGTTAGTACTTGGATGGGAGACTGCCTGAGAATCAGGCTTCCTGCATGGAGCAGAGGACTTGATGGTCTTGTAGGCCCCTTCCAACCCTATGATTCTATGAATTCTATGAAGTCAGGCAAGTGCGGGATCCCCGATCCCTCACCAAGCTGCAAAATGGCAGCTTGACCTTTTTCATAAAGGCTGATTTTACACAAATGGCAGCTGTAAAGTGACAATTTATGCAAGATTACAGGCATAAATGGCCATTTACACCTGTAATCTTGCATAAATGGCTGCTTTACGGCTGCCATTTGCATACAATCAGTCCTTATGAAAAAGACCAAGCTGATCGTTTTACACAAAATGGTGGCTTGCCAAGGGATCAGGCATCCGCACACCACTCACAGGGCACTTGCAGATCACTTGGCAACTTGCCGCAAACAGCAAGCAGGGCCGGGCAGCTGGTGGGGGTCTGGCGAGCAGCGTGCAACCTGGACCATGATGAGTTCGCCCATCCCTATTTGTGAGAGTACCATCAATGGTGGGGCAGAGGGGAGAGAGGTAGGCAGCAATAAAACCATTCCCAGGCACAGTGCAATACACATGAGAGCAGGGTGGCCATGTGTCCTACATTACAGAGAACAGTCCTCTGTTAGAAGGGCTGCCAGGGGATATTCCTCTGTTCAAAGGCATCCTCTATTTGTAGGGTTGCCCTGCCCAAGTCTGGTTTAAAGATAAAGAACCCTAAGAAAGGAGAGCACAAGCATCTGGATGATGCCCACTCCACATTTAGCACCTGAGTAACAAACTGAGCAGGCACACAAGTCACCTGGTCCAACTCTTCCCCACTGTGAGATGTATTGTATTTATTTTTAAATTATAGTAATTATTTCTAAATGTGCATAGATCAGCATCTGTAAATGTTATCCAAATCTCTCCCCCTTTTTGTCCTCTTTTTTTGGTGATGCCTCTCCTCTCTTGGGAGGAAGAGGAATAAGTGGTGACCTTACCTGGGAAAGAATATGGAGGATGCAAAGGGCAACTGGGCCATGCCTTTAGAATGGTCAGAGTTATGTGGAAATATTTGGAAGGACAATAAAAACTCCAAAACACCTCTTTCCAAAACTTGTACTGGGACATTTCAAAGCGGAGGTCTAGATATGCACACAAACTCAAACACTATACATGAAGCTTTACTTTCAAGGGGGTTAAATATATAACAGAATTTTATTTCTAAACTGTAAAGGTGTGTGCCACCTGGCAAGATAACCATTGTATCATAGCAATTTCTGTGCACGTGCAAATTGCTTTACTAAAAGTGGGATTTTATGCATGTCTAGACAGAAAGAAGTCCTACAACTGTCAGCATTCCCCAGCCAGCCATGTTTGTTTCTGTCTAAACATGCATAAAGATTGTGCCCTAAACATTATTTCATTTACAATGTGGCACTAAGTATTCAGCTATCTCTTCTGGGCCATTTTGTCTCGCATGTTCCAGGAACTATGGGCATGTTGATGCTACAGACTTCAACTGGTATGTTGCTCATTCCCCCCTAGGAACTTTGGGGACTGTGGTTCATTGAGAGGGTGGGTATGGGATCTCTTGTAGGGAATTTTCAGCATCAAACTACAATTCCCAGGATTATCCAGCTTGTGTGTGTGTGTGTTTTTTCCCCAGTCTAGAAGTCTGAAATGCCTCCTCTCAGGCTTAGTTACTAATAGTAAGAGCTTTATGCTAAAATATGCTGGTATTTTTTGACCTTTGGACCTGCCCCTTTTCCCCTTTGTTCTTGTCCCCCGTGCCTTCAGCTCCACCCACCACTGAAATGCGGCCCCCAAGAGCTTCTCCAAAATTGAATTCTGGGGCTGCAAGACATTCTGCACCCCTGCAATAAACCTTGCTAACAGTCTTGACTAAATAGCAAGTAGCATTGATAGGGCAGCCTTTCGCTTCATTCTTTGAATTCTACACGATAGGGTGGCCTATCGTGAAAAGATGTGGGTGGTCTGGTGCTCGTCTTTGATGGTGCAATGGGGCATACCAAAGAGCCCAGCTCACATCGTTGCAGCCTGTAACAATTGGCAAGCTCCGTATAACGGGTGGCCTTGATTTGTTAAGTAGCCGGAGGGTTGTGATCCAGAATGCTCGGCTGGAATCCATTGGCAGGGTTAGCACACGGAGTTCTAGGCAGCCTCTCCCTGGCTCAGTGCCTGTCCTTTGCGGGCGTTATCAATTGCTCGCTTTCATGGCCATTAAAGAAATCAAAACGTTTTCTTCTTTCTTTCTTTCTGCCTTTTTTTTAAGAGCTCAAAGGAAATGCAAACTTAGATCAGGGTCAGAGGCATACAAGAGCTCTATAACTCAGGCTTCCTTTCATGGAAAGTCTGGAGAATTTTCCAAGAAATTTTAGCGCATGGATTTGAGGTTGATTCCAATTGGAGGAGAGACTCTCCTTGTCAGAAGTGTCGTGAAGGCAGGAATGCAGGGGAGCACAGTCCTGGGGCTTCCTGCAGAGCGGGAATGATGACATCATCTGCTGGAGCACCAGGGTAATTGACAGACCCTGGTTCCAGTCAGTGAATGAGGCTTTCAAGTTTGACTATTGCACATTAACAGATAGAGGAAGTCCTAGACTGAGTAAAATACTGAAGCTGAGGCTGGATACTTTCCCCCCTCTTCTTTGATGGGGTTCCTACTGCATACGTGCAGGTGAAATGGTCACCTTTCTTTGCAACATTGTTCTCATTTCTAATTAAAAGCTAAAAGTTGCATTTCAGATGGCTTTAGGTCTTTTGTTTAAGCTCCATGTGTTCTACAAGTCAAACCACTGCAGTCAGACGTAAGCACCACTGAGTGCTTGCTTCAAGATAATTTTGAATAGGACTGTAGTCATCATGCTCCATAAATTCAATTTATTCACAACTAAATTGTGAATTCATTTTATTATTTATTTATTGCATTTATATCCTGCCTTTTTCCTCTTGCAAGGAACCCAAGGCAGCTTACATTGTCTTCTTCCTTTCCATTTTATCCTCAGAACAACAACCCTGTGAGGTGGGTTGGGCTGAGAGCCTGTGTCTGGCCCAAGGTCACCCAGTGAGCTTCCATGGCCGAGTGGGGACTAGAACCCGGGTCCCCAACTCCTAGTCCAACACTTTTGCCACTAGACCACACTGGCTTAGTGGTTTGTTTGTTTGGGTGGTTAGGTGGTTGGGATGTCTGTGTTTTATGATGGAAGTGTGTGTGTGTGTGTGTGTGTGTGTGTTATTGATAGTTTTTTTTCAGAGTTTTTTTAAATTTTTCAATAAAATACAAATACTTCCCTCATCCTGTCCTCATTCCCTCCCCTTTCCGTTTTCCCCTCCCCTCTTCCTATTGTCCTGAATTTAAAGAATAATGGTTCCAAAAGTAAAGGGCAGCCAGAGTGGCTAGAGCGTTGGACTGGGACTCAGGAGATCCAGGTTCTAGTCCCCACTTGGCCATGAAGCTCATTGGGCAACTCTGGGCCAGTCACTGACACTCAGTCCAACCTACCTCACAGGGTTGTTGTGTGGATAAAATGGAGAGGAGGAGGACAATATGAGCTGCCTTGGGTTTCTTGCAGGAAGAAATAAAGTGAAATATAAATGTAATAATAATAATAATGTATATAATTATAATAATTATTAGTTATTTCATTACTATACTGCCCAATAGCCCAAGCTCTTTGGGCAGTTTGCAACAATTCACAAGATAAAGTACAGCATAAAAAATGAAATATACAAAATTTAAAAACAATTAAAACAGCTAAAAACCACTTCAGTAAAATACTAGACCTGTTCAGACAGCTGGCATAAATGCCCCATCATATGCCATTAAATGCCTGGGAGTAGAGGACAGTCTTAACCTGGTGCTGAAAAGATGAAAAGATGTTGGTGGCTCCAGGCAAGTCTCACTGGGGAGATAGTTCGATAATCAGGGGCCACCGCTGAAAAGGCCCTTTTCCCTTGTCGCCATCTTCTGAACCTCCCTTGGAGATGACTCTTGGAGGAAGTCCCCAGATGTTGATCATAGTAAAATGATTAAGCAAAACTTACATACAAATAGTTACATACATGATGGAAGAAATAAATACATGAAATGAAAACATTTAGTGTCATCAAGTTTTTAAGCAGAGCATTAGCTCTTTTCATTATAAGTAATACAAAAGCAGGACTATATCAGGAAGGATCTAATATATCTATTTCCTGTGAGCATGACGATGGAGTCTCCTTCTGAACATGGCTACAGGGTCTATGCCTCCTCCATTTCAAAATGTACTGCCCCATCACTGCGTGAACACTGCACCGTTATAGCCATGGGCTGATTCTCATAAAGGATTAAATAAATTCATAGTCTATCTGCAGCAATTAACCATGACAGTTAGGAATGAAACCTCCATGGGTAGAGGCAGCCTATCTCTGAGCTATCAGCTGCTAGGTAAAAGTCATGGGGGGGGCTCTGATCCAGCCGGGTGCTGATTTTCTTAGTTGTAACTGATTTCATCCATCTTCTATGTATTTTGTATTCTACCCTGCCTTTATGACAGAAAGACCCCCAAGGTGGCTCTCTTTCTCTTTTTCTTTTTCTCCTTTTACGATAACACTTAAAAGAAGAAGCAGAAGAAAAGAAAGTAATGCCTTTCCTTCATGCATGCATCTGTCACAATTTGTTGAGTGGGTACCAAAAAGAACGAAAAAAGGACTTCTACACTCAAAGGGCTCTTGCATTGCCTGCCAAGTTCATCTCATGAACTCTGTGCTCCGAGCCAAAGTCTTATGCATTGTGTCATCAAGGGATCACATTTACAAATAAGATTAAGAAGTGATATAAAATCACTCTAAATGGAGATAACTCACTTGCTGGCACAGAGCTAAAGGCTGAATTGATCTCCTGGCATTGCCGCGCACTTTACCATCTGCCAATAACACCCAGCAATTAGTCAGAATTCTGGTACATGATGTTTTTAGCCAAACGTCCTAATGAAATCAACATCTTCTCTCACGAAGGCAGATTAACCCTTGTGAGGTTTATTTGATATTACAAGAACTCCCTCGCCCCCTCCAAAGATTGCATCAGTGGAATATGGGCTTCATCCTGGAAAGCCTTTGGTGTATTAATGTATATAGGAGTCCTTTTGATAGAGCCACCAACTAAGAACTGGGAGTCTTGCATTCCTTCACTAGGAGAAAAATCCAAATGATCCCCCCATTCATACATGCATGTGTACCAACAGGACAATTCCAATGTCTGTAACATGACAAATTCATGCATTTTCAGAAAATGTGCCAAGATGAGCACGTCTACTTAAATGTCTCCTCTTCCCTTCAAATCCCTTTTTCCTTGTGTGTCATAACATCTAGATTGTAAGCCTGAAGGCAAGGACTATCTTGCTTTACTGATTGCACATAAGCCATTCCAGGATCCAATAAATAATGAGCTTAATCCACTTTTTAATTATGATTGTTGTAATGTTTCCTTTTTCAGGGTGGAAATATGTGCAGAATTTGAATTCCTGGTACAACTCTCCTAGGAGTGTACCACATGTGGCTGGCTGGCTTGTGTGTTCCTAGACTTGGGGTGTGGGGGGGAAGCCCTGCCTGCAGAAAGCATGCATGTCAGGCTTGAGCCTAGACCACTCTCTAACATGCTACTTTTCCAAGTGCAAGGAAGATTTTCTTTCCACACAGGAGCAGTCAGTCCCCCAGCAGTGCAGTGCCGGAAGTGTTTGTACCGTATGACTCTTTGGGATGGGAAGGCAGACTCCACAAAGGTACAGCTGGAGGTAGGGTGGCCACATACACATCACCCCAAAAGAGGAAGTCCATTACAAAAAAAATGGGGACAAAGGGAAGTATGGATGTGGATATTGAAACAAGGGATGTACGAAAGTCACTTACCTTTTCGAAGGGTGACATTCGCGGTGGGGGGGAGGCGCTCCGTCCTTCCCCCCGAAATTCTCTCCAGCCGGCTCTGCTCTGCGAGATTCCACAGAGCCGCCGGCCACGGCCGCCCGCAGCCGGACATTCGGCCACTGGGTGGCCTGCACAGGGACGCAAATGGCAGCTGCCATAGCCGCCACCATTTGCGTCCCTGTATTTTGCTGTGATAGGCTATGTAAATATTTATGTAGCCTATTACGGAAAAAAAAGGGGGGACGCAAATGGCGGCCACTACGCCATTTGCGCCCCTCTCTTTTGTCATAGTAGGCTACATAAATATTTACATAGCCTATCACACGGCAAAAAAAAGGGAACACAAATGGCGGCTGCCATAGCCGCCGCCATTTGCATTCCCTTAGTTTTGCCATGATAGGCTACGTCCCTGCGTTAGCTGTGATAGGCTACGTAAGTATTTACATAGCCTATCACAGCTATGTGGAAGAAGCAAATGGCAGCCACAGACATGGCTGCCATTTGCAATGCAGCGCGGACGGCAGCAGGTAGGTGCTCTGTTCTGGGCCCATTTTGTGGGGTGGGGGGTGGGGGGCTTCATTCTGCCATGGATTTCGGGGTGCCAAATACACTGGCATTCAGCCTCAGCAAGATCCCTGGCAGAATTCTCTGACATCCCTAATTGAAACTTAGAAATAATTACTATAATTAAATAGGAATAAAATACATCTCCATCATGGGTACACTGTGACTAGATGACTTTTGTGCATGCTTAGTCTGCTGCTCAGTGGGTAACAGGTGATGGGCAACTTCAAGGCCCTTGCTCTCCCTTTTTAGGGGTCTTTGAAGTAGACTTGGACTGGGCAGCCTTCTAAGGCTCACGCTGCTTTCCCTTCTTGGGACTCTTTGGGCAGTATCCAAGAACATTCCACAAACTCAAGTAGCGCCAGTAGAGCTCCGCTGAACCTTTCCATTGTGCCAGGTATTGCCCTTTATGCTTGTGCAACCAGTTGGGCAAGTGGTTGCACAACTTTTTGCACAACGCAATGCATTGCACAAGTATAGTGCACAACCGCTTGCACAACTGGCTTGCACAATGTAACTTTAGTTGGATTCTTCTCTTGCGCAGAGTTCAGAGTAGGGATGGACGAAAGTGATTTACCTTGTCCCGCAGCTTGCTTCGCGGTGGGGGGGGAGGCGCTTCGCTTCTCCCCCCGAAGTTCAGGCGAGGGGGGGGGAGGCGCCCTGCCTTGCCCAGCCGAAATTCAGGCCGGGGGGGGGAGGCGCCCCGCCTCGCCCGGCCGAAATTCAGGCCGGGGAGAAGCGCCCCGTCTCCCCGGCTGCGAAAGGAAAACTGGGGGGGGGGGGAACGTGATAGGCTACATAACGATTTACATAGCCTATCACGGCTAGATTTCCAAAGTCAGCCATGATAGGCTACATAAATCGTCACGTAGCCTATCACAGGTGACTTTGGGGGACAAAAAAAAGCACGTACGCAAATAGCGTGCCCTTATTTTCGCCATAGTCTACGTAAATCTTTACGTAGACTAGACCTGCCAAACTAAGGAACGGAAATGGCGGTGCCCCATGGGCCCCGCCATTTGCGTACGCACTTTTTTTTTTTTTCAAAGTCACCCATGATAGGCTACGTGATGATTTACGTAGCCTATCACGGCTGACTTTGGAAATCTAGCCGTGATAGGCTACGTAAATCGTTATGTAGCCTATCACGGGTGTGTGGGTTTTTTTTTTTACTTTACTTTTTTATTTTGCAATGGTGGCGGCAGCAGCCGGTCAGAAGACCGGCTGCTGCCGCTACCCCCACCCCCGCCGAAACGCTGCCGGGACCCGCTGCCAAGAGGGACATTTGCACGAGGTAAGTCCCATCCCGGGGGGGCGGGGGGCCGGCAGAGAATTTCACCACCAATTTCGGGGGGCTGAATGCGTTGGCATTCGGCCTCCCGGAGATTCGGGGAGAAATTCTCCGCCATCCCTAGTTCAGAGTCTAATTTCCACTAGTGCAAGATTATTTGCACTAACGGAATGGCACAGTTGGATGCTGCCCTTTGTCTTTTAACTGGATCTAGAGGAGACAGAGGACTGTTCTCAGACAGGCTTTCAGCCAGAGGAATGTCCAGACGAGCCACACCAGAGGACCCACACACTCACACAACAATCAGCTGGAGGTGTATTTTGATCCACCAAATGTGAATGGCCTAGTTTTGATTGCAAGCTTAAAATTCTGGCCGGCAAAGTTCTGGAATTCTAGCTGTAAATTTTGAAATTTGAAATGAGCTTTATTTTGTACCTTAAAAAAATTAAATAAAATTCAGCGACAAGTAAATTCCACTTCTTGAATCAAGAGATTAGGGAAATGAAATTTAAACCATCATTGATGAACCCCGACTACTAAAAACTGAAATTCAGAATCTAAATGTTCAAAAATTTGAAATTTGGATGATTTTGGATGGGAAAATGCTTACCAAATTGCACCTTTAGGCTGCAATGCTACAGAAGATGGAATCTTCCACCCGCTTCAATCTTCCATTTATTTCTTCTTTCTCCTCTCTAAAACATTGGGGGGGGGGGGACAGTTGGCTTTTTGGTAGCCACAGTGCCACCTGCTGTCTGGGTCATCACCCAACAGCCCTGAAATGGCTGTAGGATTAGTACAATATTGTTATGTGGTTAAGATTTGGCTTAAACTACGTGTTATATCGTGTTTCATACCTTTTTCGTTCCCAGGTTGTTGTTGTTTTAACCCAAAGCAACCTGGGACAGGCAACATCCACACATAGGAAAGGCAGTATGGTGAGAAGCTACTTAAGCTTTTCCCCTCTGGTTCTTCTTTTTCAGCTCAAAATCCCCTCCCTCTTTTTATTATTTACTTACTTACTTACTTACTTACTACATTTCTATACTGTCCAAAAAGCCACAGCTCTCTGGGCAGTTCACAAAAGTTAAAGTCCCAAAACACAACATGATGTGATATATAAACCCTTCAAACATTTAAAACAGAATAAAACTCAAGTTTAAAAACCCAAAATAAAAGCCAGAAGCAGTGTAAAGATCTAAAAACACAATAAGAGACATTTAAAATAAAATTGAAGAGCTGAAAAGCCTGGGGAAATAGAAAGGCCTTCACCTGGCTCCGAAAAAGACCTAGAGTGTAGGTGGGCCTCTCCAGGGAGGGCATTCCACAACTGGGGTCCCACCACTGAAAAAGCCCTCTGCATAATAGCCACCTGCCTCCCCTCATTTGGCAGGGGCACCCAGGTGAGGGTCTCTGAAGATGATCTTAGGGTCTGGGCAGGTGAGTATGGGAGGAGAAATTTAAAAGTTAACTAGTTGTACCCAGTGCAAAAAAAAAATGTTAGGTGTGCAGTGAAGAAGCATCCAGGCCTTAATGTTTTAGCAGGTGGGAGGGTACTGTTGCACTCATATCCTACTTGTGGGTTTCCCATGGGCAGCTGTTTGGGCACTGTGTGAACAGAATGCTGGACTAGATGGACCCCTTGGTCTGATCCAACATGGCTCTTCCTATGTTCTTATGTTCTTAGGATACAGAATTGTGTGTGTGGCTTAAGTAGTTGTTTGAAAGAGCAACAAAATATTTGGGGCCTGCCCTCCTCTTAGCCCTATATAGTTTTCAAGCCATCCCATACTGCTTTTAGCCCAGCCATCCCCAAAGTGGTGCCCTCCAGATGTTCGACATATTTTTTTAAACATTTATCACATTGTTTTATTGTCAAATGCAAGAGACATATACCCATGTTTTCAGAGTCCTACAACACCAGAGAATGTGAACAGCTCAGAATTCTACAACAGCTATTTTTAAAATTATTGTTTCCCTAAGAAAAAGCTACTGTGCTTATTGAGCCAATTGCAGAACCAAAATTATTCCCTTTTCAGTTTATTAAATAGGATTAAAATCATACAGTTCTGTCAAATCTAACGCTGCTATGCAATGCAAGGAGATATTTAAAAACTTGATCAAACCAACTCCTGATATACTTTATTCTGAACAGCAAAGACAGAAGGGAAGATTACACAAATCAGGAAAAATATGACAAAATTTGGAGAAACCAGAGCTGTGGTACTGACTACACAAATATTCTGCAACAGTTTTACTCCTCAGCTAAAATGGTTCGGCTTCATATCAGTGGCTCTAGTTGTTACAGATGTATTTTCAACACATATTTTATTGATTTTGAAAATTAAATTTTCCAGAGGACAAATAAAAAAAAAGATCAACAAGAACATACTAAGCAGCCAACTTAAATTTGGGTACCATGATATATAACTCCAGTGAGGACTGCAAAGGCTCACCAGGGGTATTCTAAGATGTGCTGGAAACGCAAGAGAGAGAGGGGAGATGTTTACCATTGTTGGTGGCAGTGCAGACAGGCTGAGAAATAATGGCTACAAGTACTGCTAGAATCAGTTAATACAATTTGAGGCGAGGGGGTGGAGATACCGCTTGACCTTAAGTTTTTTGTATTAACAACTTTAAAGCATTGATAATTAAATAAGTATAAGGAAGCACTCCATTAGCACGTGATGGTTGCTGCTAGAGTAGTATATGCAAAGCATTGTTGTATAGTCTAGGTATAGTTTGGCTGCCCTAGTATACTGTTGTTGATGCTTTTTTCCCCTCTGAACATTTAACATAATCACATCCCCAAAATTAGGGGGTGGATTAAGTTATGGTATTCTACAGTTCTCAATAAATTAACTTGGATTATCAGAGCTAGTCAAGGAGGGAGGGTCTTGTGCTAAGTTTGAGCAATTTTGGAAGTAGGTTCAACAATTCTGGAACACTCAACCAGTTATAATGATTGGTAACCCTCCAGATGTTTAGACCACAACCTCCATCGCTCTTGACCATTGCCCATGCTGGCTGGGACTGATAGGTAGTTTTAGTCCTTCTGAAGGGCACCAGGCTGGCGAAGGTTGTCCTATCCTATGTCATCAAAGTTTATAATATCATATCTCAGTAAGTTTTATCTAGTTTTAAGAAGAATCTCCGGACAGATTATTTTGTTAAATAGTTCCTTAAACCTTTTCATGTTAACTTTTCCTAATGAGCTGATACAGAGGATTATATTAGTTTGGGGGGTTTTAAACCTGCCCCCCCAACTCTCACACAGACACAGAGAGAAAGAGGTGCAGCACGCAGTTCAGAATGGGATTAGGAAATCAAATATGTGCTTGATTTAAGCTCAGCAGCACAGAAGGAGAATCCTTGAGGGCCATCAACCCTCAAAGAAGGGTGAGAAAACATCCCCATTATGCCAAATGGTAAGTTGCTGGTTTGCTTGCAAAACTCAACATCCAGCCAACCCATGTCCTCCTGTGACCTATGACTCCAAGGTGGCATGGACTACTTGGGAATAATGACATGGGAAGGCAAGAGGGTGGGGTAGGTACCAAAAGGTGAGAGATGGAAGGAGATGGCCAGCAATGATCTCACTCTCGGAGTGTTCTGGAAAGCAGGGCTTGGCAGGCTCAGAAAACAGGGAGGGGCAGGACTCAGTGGTTGAGGACACAGCCCCATCCCCAGCACCTCTGGTGGAAGGCAGCAGGAGATGTGGAAGAACCCTTGTCTGAGACTTGGAGAGTTACCAGCCAATAGATAGAGACAATACTGAATGGGATGGACAGAAAGTCTGACCCGTCATAAGGCGGCTTCCTATGTTCTACCTCAGGGGTGATGAACCTCTTTCAGCCCAAGGGCTGAATCTAATTTTGGAGAAGCTCGCAAGGGCTGCATTCCAGCAGTGGGCAGGGCCAAAGGTAAAAGGGGTGTGGCCAAAACAGAAAAAAACCCCAGCCTATTTTAGCTTAAAGCTCTTACTGCCTGTAACTGAGCCTTAGGAGAGGCATTTTAACTAGAGTTGTGCTCAGATGACCTCTCGAATTTCTCCACCCTATTTGTGGGCAGAGAAGATGTCCAGGCAATTTCACCAAATTTCTCCAGGGGAAGGAGAAATTCTCAACAGTTTCTCACAGGTAGGGCTCCCCGTGGGCAGGGCTTGTAGTGCAGCTTCGTTCTTTGTCCATCAAGATCTGGGGGTGTTTTTGTGCTGCC
The DNA here is from genome assembly GCF_057233095.1 of Heloderma suspectum. Taxonomy (NCBI): domain Eukaryota; kingdom Metazoa; phylum Chordata; class Lepidosauria; order Squamata; family Helodermatidae; genus Heloderma; species Heloderma suspectum. The sequence goes on along the minus strand of NC_139465.1, from coordinate 6,557,596 downwards.
CCTGCAAGTGGCAATAGCTTCAACTGTGTTGGTAGGGAGGGTCACAATACCGGTGTGAGGAGAACGGTGTTGTGTCCAGCTCCAGGGAAGAGGTGGAGCTAGTGCTGTGCCTAAAACTTTCCAATTACCTGAAAGTTTTCTTCCCCCATGAAAGAGATGACTTAGTGGATAAAGTAGCAGTACAGAGATGACTTAGTGGATAAAGTAGCAGTTACAGGAACTCTGGGGGAAAGCGACCATGTTGTACTTGAGTTCTTGGTTCTAAGGGAAGCAAAAGCCAAGTGTGGTCAAATGCGTACCCTGGATTTTAGGAAAGCTGATTTTAATAAACTCAGAACAATTATAAGTAAGGTCCCATGGCAAGCGATGCTAATGAGAAAAGGAGTCCAAGATGGGTGGGAGCTTTTAAAAAAGGAAATTCTCAAGGTGGAAGACAACAGAAGAAGCCAATGTGGCTTCACAAAAAGCTTAGAGATGACCTGAAAACAAAAAAGGACACATATATGAAGTGGAAAGAAGGCCAAGTAACAAAGGGAGAGTACAGGCAGGTAGCACAGAATTGCAGGGATGGTGTCAGGAAGGCTAAAGCTGAGAACGAGCTGAGGTTAGCGAGGGATGCTAAAAACAACAAAAAGGCTTTCTTCAGCTACATGCATAGTAAAAGACAGAGGAAAGAAATGGTGGTTCAGCTATTAAATAAGGATGGCAAAACAATAACAGATGACAAAGAAAAGGCAGAGGTGCTCAATTCCTACTTTGGCTCAGTCTTCTCCCAAAAGAGGGTCTATGAGCCCCCTGGCAAAGGTGAAGTACAGGCTGAAGGGGCAGGATCGCAGCTTGAGATCGATAGGCATATGGTCAAGGAACACCTAACTACTTAGAATGAGTTCAAATCTCCAGGGCCAGATGAACTGCATCCTAGAGTAATAAAGGAACTGGCAGAAGAACTCTCAGAACCACTGTCTATTCTCTTTGAGAAATCATGGAGGACGGGGGAAGTGCCAGATGCCTGGAGGAGGGCTAATGTTGTCCCTCTCTTCAAAAAGGGTAAAAAGGAGGAACCTGGGAACTACAGACCAGTCAGTCTGACATCAATCCCTGGGAAAATTCTGGAGCAGATGATAAAGCAATCCATCTGTAAGCACCTTGAAAACAATGCAGTGATTACTCGAAGCCATCATGGATTTGTCAAAAACAAATCCTGCCAGACAAATCTGATCTCATTTTTAGATCAAGTCACCTCCCTTGTGGACCGTGGGATTGCTGTAGACATAATATACCTCGACTTCAGCAAAGCTTTCAACAAAGTGCCCCATGATCTCCTGATGAGCAAACTAGCTCAAAGTGGGCTAGATGAAACAACGATCAGGTGGATCCACAGTTGGCTACATAATCGGACTCAAAGAGTGCTTATCAATGGGACCTTCTCCAACTGGGAAGAGGTAATGAGTGGGGTACCGCAGGGCTCAGTCCTGGGCCCAGTGCTCTTCAACATTGTTATTAATGACTTGGAGGAGGAGGTGCAGGGAATGCTGATCAAATTTGCAGATGACACAAAATTAGACAGGATAGCTAATACTTTGGAAGACAGAAACAAAATTCAAAGTGATCTGGATAGACTGGAGTGCTGGGCAGAAAACAACAGAATGACATTTAATAGGGATAAATGCCAAGTTCTGCACCTCAGAAAAAGAAACCAAATGTGTGGGGGATACGTGGCTCAACAACACTACAAGCGAGAAGAATCTTGGAATTGTTGTTGATCACAAGCTGAATATGAGCCAACAATGTGATGTGGCTGCAAAAAAGGCCAATGCTCTTTTGGGCTGCATTAATAGAAGCATAGCTTCCAAATCCTGGGAAGTACTAGTTCCCCTCTACTCAGCACTGGTTACGCCTCATCTGGAGTACTGTGTCCAGTTCTGGGCACCACACTTTAAGAAGGATGCAGACAAAGGTTCAGAGAGGGTTCAGAGGAGGGCAACAAAGATGATCAGGGGAATGGAAACAAAGCCCTATGAAGAGAGACTGAAAGAACTGGGCATGTTTAGCCTTGAGAAGAGAAGCCTGAGGGGAGATATGATAGCGCTCTTCAAGTACTTGAAAGGTTGTCACAGAGAAGAAGGCCAGGATCTCTTCTTGATCCTCCCAGAGTGCAGGACACGGAACAATGGGCTCAAGTGACAGGAAGCCAGATTCCGGCTGAACATAAGGAGAAACTTCCTGACTGTTAGAGCAATACGACAATGGAACCAATGACCTGGGGAGGTGGTGGTCTCTCCCACACTGGAGGTGTTCAAGACGAGGCTGGACAGCCACCTGTCAGGGATGCTCTGACTTGGATTCCTGCATTGAGCAGGGGGTTGGACTTGATGGCCTTATAGGCCCCTTCCAACCCTACTATTCTATGATTCTATGAAATTTATTTACTATTGCCAGTTTATCCCGTGCTTCCACTGAAGGGCTCAGGGCAATATGCATCTGAGTTTGCATCGGAGATGCAGGGCAATATGCATCAATATGCATCAGTATGCATCTGCAGAGCCAGGGCCTGCAGGAGAAGCCACCACCACCGGGGAAGAGGCATGCTTGCCGCCGCTGGGCCTGCTGCTGCCGCCGCTGGGCCTGCTGCCGCCGCCGCTGCCACCACCACCAGGCCTTCCTTGTGGACTTCTGCCTGGCAGACCGCCAGTCCCTGCAGGACCAGGCCCCCAGGTACCGAGCCAGCTGTGCTGCTCCACCTGCCCCTCCCTGGAGGGGCTACATAAGCTGGCTGGCTGAGGTGGCCTGGGAGAGCCAGGGCCTGCAGGAGAAGCCACCACCACCACCACCACCGGGGAAGAGGCGTGCTTGCAGCCGCTGGGCCTGCTGCCGCCGTCGCCGCTACTACCGCCACCAGGCCTTCCCTGTGGACTCCTGCCTGGCATTTTTAAGGGGATTTTAATTGTTTTGTTTGTTTGTTTTATTTTGTTGGGGGGGATTTTGTTGTGTTTTTAGGGGTGGGTGGCCTGCCTGATAGGCGGGAGCGAGGGGGCATGTGTCCACCTGATGGAGGCAGTGGGGGGAGTGTTGGGGGCCAGAACATACCGAGGCTGGGCGGCAGGCGCTGGCGGAGCGCTAGGGGCAGGCCATGCCAGCTAAGGGGAACAAGGGAGAGATGTGTAGTATCTGTCCCCTGCTCCGGGCCTGTCCAGAGCCAAAGGATGGCTGGGGGAGGCGTGACCCCATCTTCTGGCCTTCGTTTGCTGCTCTGCAATGCCAGGTCTGTTACCCAGAAAACCTCCCTCATCCATGACATGATCCTGGATGAGGGTGCAGACCTGGCATGTATTACGGAGACCTGGCTGGCCGAGGCTGCTGCTCCAACCCTTGCAACCATGTGTCCAGCTGGATTTTCGTATGCACAGCAGCCGAGGGCTGGGGATCGGGGAGGGGGAGTGGCTGTTATCTACCGAGAGTCCTTGGTCTTCACCAGACCCCCTCTCCGGGAGACCAAGGTTGTTGAGTGCATGTACTGGAGGTTGGGCCCGAAGGGCAGTCTGGGGATTCTGCTCGTGTACCGTCCACCCCGCTGCACGACTGACTCCCTGGCCGAGGTGCTTGAGGTGGTCTCTGATGTGCGTGTGCAGTCCCCTAACTTACTGGTGTTGGGGGACTTCAACGTACATTCGGAGGCCATCCTCACAGGAGCACCTCGGGACTTCATGGAGACCATGGCCTCCTGGGAGCTGCACCATATTCTAACTGGGCCCACCCATGTAGCCGGTCATGCACTAGACCTTGTGTTTGTTTCTGGAGAAGCGGGGAGTGATCTGGAAATCGGGGGAATATCCACCACCCCCTTGTCATGGTCAGATCACTATCTGGTGATGTTGGACTTCTCGGTTCCACAACCCCTCCGCAGGGGTGGAGGACCCATTAAAATGGTCCGCACCAGGCGTCTTATGGATCCAAATGGATTCCTGAACGCGCTTGGGGATTCTCTGGGGCATGCCAACGGCCACTCGGTCGAGACCCTGGTGGGTGACTGGAATGCTGCAATCACTGGGGCATTAGATCAGGTGGCTCCGAAACGTCCTCTCCCCCTGAACAGGGCTCGGACTGCACCATGGTTCAATCCACGGTTACGAGCTCTGAAACAGGAGGTGAGACGGCTAGAGCGCCGGTGGCGGAAGTCTCGCTCCAAAGACGATCAGACACGGGCTAGAGCTATATCTTCAGCCTATCACGTGGCGGTGAAGGCAGCAAAAAAGGAATATTATGCTGCCTCCATCGCGTCTGCAGAGTGCTGCCCCAGGAGGCTGTTCCAAGTGGTCCGGAGCCTGGTCGGTCCTGTGGCTCCGGAACCACTGGAGCATTCTAAGGCCTCCTGTGAGGCTTTGGCAAGGCACTTTGCAGATAAAATTGATCAGATTAGGTGTGTTACTCTGCACACTGTGGATACAGTTAGTGAGCAAGAGGCGGCCTGTGGCAAACCGGTTTTGTGGGATCAGTTCCAGCTTCTTCCTCCTGATGAAGTGGACAAGGTGCTTTCATCTGTAAGGCCAACCACCTGCTTACTTGATCCTTGCCCATCTTGGCTCATTATGAGCTGCAGAGAGAGACTGGGTGAGGGGATCAAGGCGGTGGTGAACGCCTCCCTTGAGGAGGGAGTGATGCCATCAGCCCTCAAGGAGGCAGTGATAAGACCGCTCTTAAAGAAGCCCTCCTTGGATCCTCAAGTTCTGAACAACTTTCGCCCAGTCTCAAATCTGCCATTTTTGGGCAAGGTGATTGAGCGGGTGGTGGCGGTGCAGTTGAAGGCACACTTGGAAGAAACTGATTATCTAGACCCATTTCAATCGGGTTTCAGGCCTGGGCATGGGACAGAAACAGCTTTGGTCGCCTTGGTGGATGATATGAGGAGGGCTCTGGATAGGGGTGAATGCTCCTTCCTTGTTCTCCTCAACCTCTCAGCGGCTTTTGATACCGTTGACCACGGTATCCTCCTGGACCGCCTGGAGGGGTTGGGCATTGGAGACACTGTATTGCGGTGGTTCCAGTCCTTCCTCTCTGGCAGGTACCAGAGGGTAGCACTGGGAGAGGAGGTTTCGGACCCGTGGCCACTTACTTGTGGGGTGCCACAGGGTTCCATCCTCTCCCCGATGCTATTTAACATCTATGTGAAGCCACTGGGGGCTATCATCAGGAGGTTTGGGGTGCAGTGTCATCAATATGCGGATGACACGCAGCTCTACCTCTCGTTCAAATCTTCACCAAGGTTGGCCGTAGAATCCCTGTCCAAATGTCTGGAGACGGTGAGTGGCTGGATGGGGAGGAATAAGCTGAAGCTCAACCCTGACAAGACCGAGGTACTTTTGGTGGGAGACAAGAGGAGGCTGGGGGATGTTGACCTGGTGTTGAATGGGGTACAGCTACCCTTGAAAGACCAGGTCCGCAGCCTGGGGGTCATTTTGGACTCCCAGCTGTCCATGGAGGCTCAGGTGTCAGCTATTTATTTATAAATAAATAAATAAATGCATCGTCCACATCTCTCTTTTATCCTCTTTTACAGTGATGGGTGGGAGGGGGGGGAGAGGGAGAGAGAAAGAGAGAGAGAGAAAGAGAGAGAGAGCTCTCTAAGGCCACCCATTGTGTTTTGTGGCTGAGCAAGGATTGGAATCCACCCAGTCCTAGTCCGATCCTCTTTTAGTGTAGAACCTCTTTCATCTCAAGGGCCTAATTCCATTCTGGAGGAGCTCTTATGGGCCACATTCCAGGGATTGGTAAAAGGGATATGGGCAAAATACCCCAAACCCCAACCCCAGTATATTTCAGCTTAAAACTCTTACTGCTAGTAAGTAAGCTTTAGGAGAGGAATTTCAGCCTTTTAAAATGAAGGACTATATAAAAGACAGAAAACCACCAAAATACTGGTGGTATGGGGAAAGGGAGTGAGGTCAAGAGAAGGTGGTGGGGCCATCTGGGGAACCCCAGAGGGCCAGATGTGGCCCCCAGTCCTGAGGCTCTGCACTCTTGCTCTAACTACTAGGCTCTTGAACCCTTCTCTGTGCCATGCTAATCTTCTATGTGTCAGGAACTTTAAAGTAGGGATGGGCGGAATGCTTACTCCGTTCCGGGTGAAGAGGTCCGCAATGGGGGGAGGCAATCCATTCCTCCCCCCTGGAATCCGTCCAGGCCTGCTCTGCTCCGCCTTGATCTTGCGGAGCCAGCCACCAGCTCCGCTTCACTGGCGAATGTCGATATGGCCGGCAGCCATTGCCATACCGTATCACTGTAAGTCAGGCTGGATCTACACTTACTGCCTTTTTTTGCTCCCAATGAGGTTTCACCGCCCGCCTTTCACACTACGCAGTAGCCGCCTCGAATTGGAACTGGAATTTCCTACTTCCGTGCTCCCGCTTTCAATACTAGGGATGGCAGAGAATTCTGCCACGGATCTCGGGGCAAAACCCCAAAATCTGTGGCGGAACGGCCTGTAAGTAAAAACTTACGTAGCCTAAAACGACTGGGTTAAAAAAAAAAAAAAAAGCGTACGCAAAAAGCCGCCGCCATTTGTGTTCCTTATTTTGGGCCGTCTTAGTCTACGTAAATAACTACGCTATGCTATTTACTACTACGCTATTTGCGTTCCCCTTATTTTCGCCGTCTTAGTCTACATAAATATTTACGTAGATTAAGATGTCAAAAATAAGGAACACAAATGGTGGCAGCCATAGCTGCCACCATTTGCGTACACATTTTTTTTTTCCCCAGAGCCCTCCGAGGCCGGAAATCTGGCTGCAGATGGCTCTGGCCTGGCTGGGCCTGGCCGGCTGCTCCGCGGAGCTGCCGCGGAGGACAGCCGGCCGTGGAGGATTCCGGGGGGGAGGAACAGAGCACCTCCCCCCCATCCAGGATTCTGGGGGGAGGGACGGAATGCCTCCCCCCCCCACCATCAACATAATCCGCGAACAGGTAAGTGATTTTCGTACATCCCTATTCAATACCCTAGTATCCTGGTACTTCCCCTTAATGTGCTCTGATTTTCCGCCTTCACTACTGTATCCGGTCATAGTCCCCTTCTGGATGTGTGTTTTCCGCTCTGGATGTGTGTGTTTTTAATTAAGGCATTATCCTCGCAGAATTGGGGCTTCTCCACGATGTTTTTTTTTTTAATTCAGGCATGATCTTCAAAGATTTGAAGTTGTGAAGCTTCACAACTTCGAAGCTTTGAAGATCATGCCTGAATTAGAAAAAAAAAATCATGGAGAAGCCCCGATTCTGCGAGGATAATGCCTTAATTTAAAAAACACACATCCAGAGCGGGGAATAGCAGGGGGTAAAACTTAGTCTCATTTGAAGGGATAGAACAACCCCCTGCTCAGTGCAGGAAGCCTGATTCCCAGGCAGTCGCCCATCCAACTATTGACCGGAGCTGACCCCGCTTAGCTTCCAAGATCAGACAAGCGTGCGCACATCCAGCCCTTTGCTTCTTGCTGAGGAAACAGGGGCTGCTGAGGAAGCTATGCGATCAGTAGCCAGAAGAAGACATGGGGCCGTCGAGAGCTGTGATTGGACAGGAGGGAAATACAAACACCGCCGTATATGGACAGGAGGGGGAGGGGACTACGACCGGATACAGTAGCTTAGCATCCGAGATCAGACAAGCTCGCACAGGAAAACAGCCGGAAAACAGCACAGCATTCGAGTGTGAACTGAGCTCGTGCATTCGATGAAGCACTGCAATGGGGAAAATGGGTGAGTGTGAATAATCACATTTTAATGTGAGAGCATTTAACCCGACGGGACACCGAATTCACTGCGATGGTGGGTGCAATGTAGATCGGCCCTCAGGCTCCGGACACAAATGGTGTAGTGGGCGCCATTTGCAGCCATAAAGCTGGTAGCTTAGCCTAAATGCAGCCATTTATGACTGCATTTAGGCTAATCTACCAGCTTTATGGCTGCAAATGGCGTCCACTACACCATTTGCATCCGGAGCCTGACTTACAGCAATATGGCATGGCAATCCATTTGCATCCCTGTTTTTAGACATGATAGGCTATGCAAATATTTGCATAGCTTATCACGTCTAAAAACAGGGACGGCGTAGTGGACTCCATTTGCAGCCATAAAGCTGGTCGATTAGCCTAAATGCAGCTGTAAACGGCTGCATTTAGGCTAAGCAACCAGCTTTATGGCCACAAATGGCACCCACTACACCATTTGCGTCCATAGCCTGACTTACAATGATACAGCGTGGCTGTGGCTGTGGGCCATATCAACATTCGCCAGGGACGCAGCTGGCTCCACAGGATCAAGGCAACAATGGATCCAACCCAGAAGGATTCCGTGCAGAGGTGGAGGTGAGTGCTTCTTGGAATCCGACCTCATTGGGGTCCATGGTGGATTTCTCCCCCATCCCTACTTTAAAGGCGATCCTTCAATCATATGTGCCCCTATCTGAGTTCTGAAGTGCCACAGTAATACCCGTTTCCCATTTCATTTGCTGTTCATGAAAACCCGACCCACGTTGGCCCAAAAAGATCTAGTGTGCCCTTAATCTTTTCACACAGAAGCTAGATTTTTGCAATTTTTCAAAGTGTGGCCAGATTTCATTGAACCAAACCAAGAAAAGGGAGCATATGTATACCTTGACACACAATATACAACAACCAAAAAAGTCAAAGGTATGCTAGTGTTTCCATAATGTAATGTAATAAAATATCGAGCACAAAATTGATTTAAACTATCAGTACAATCCTGAATTATTTAAAAGGCACAACATAAAAATCAAAGTCTGTACAATTCAATTCATTGAACAACAGACAACTTTGGGTTGTGATATGCAAATGTAGGGAGGAAAAGTGGCAAAAGGGATAATGCTGGATGAAAAAGTATAGAGTTCTATTTATTGGGGTCTTTTATTATTTTTGAAATGTCAGGCTAATAACTTCATTTTGGCAACATCTAAATGTGTGAATAGTTTTGTCTTGGCAATATTGGAGAGCTTTATAGATCTGAATCCCAGTATGGCTGTGAGAGCTGGACTATAAGGAAGGCTGAGCGCCAAAGAATTGATGCTTTCGAATTGTGGTGCTGGAGAACACTCTTACGAGTCCCCTGGACTGCAAGGAGGTCAAATCAGTCAATCCTAAAGGAAATCAACCCTGACTGCTCATTGGAAGGACAGATACTGAAGCTGAAGCTCAAATATTTTGGCCACCTAATGTGAAGAGAAAACTCACTGGAAAAGACCCTGATGCTGGGAAAGATTGAAGGCAAAAGGAGAAGGGGACGGCAGAGGATGAGATGGCTAGATAGCATCACCGATGCAATGAATATGAACTTGAGCACACTCCGGGAGAGAGCGAGGACAGGAAGACCTGGCGTGCTATGGTCCATGGGGTCACGAACAGTCGGACACGACTGAACAACAAATAGATCTGAATACTATATGTTCCCCCTTCATGGATCACTGCCTTGTTGTGGCGAAGGGGCTTGCGTAACTCAGTGAAGCCATAAGCTATGCCGTGCAGGGCCACCCAAGACGGACAGGTCATGGCAGAGAGTTCTGACAAAATGTGGTCCATTGGAGAAGGAAATGGCAACCCACTCCAGTATTCTTGCCAAGAAAACCCCATGGAACGTATCACAAGGCTAAAAGAGATGACGCCAGAAGATGAGACCCTCAGGTCGGAAGATGTCCAATATGCTACTGGGGAAGAGCAGAGGGTATTTCCAAGTAGCGCCAGAAAGAGTGAAGCGGCTGGGCCAAACCCGAAAGGACACTCAGCTGTGGATGTGTCTGGTGGTGAAAAGAAAATCCGATGCTGTAAAGAACAATATTGTTTAGGAACCTGGAATGTCAGATCAATGAATCAAGGTAAGCTGGAGGTGGTCAAACATGAGATGGCAAGATTGAACATCGACATCTTGGGAATCAGCGAACTCAAATGGACAGGCATGGGCGAATTTAATTCAGGTGACCATCATATCTACTATTGTGGGCAAGAATCCCTTAGAAGAAATGGAGTAGCATTCATAGTCAACAAAAGGGTGGGAAAAGCAGTACTGGGGTACAATCTTAAAAATGATAGAATGATCTCAGTACGAATCCAAGGCAAACCATTCAACATCACAGTAATTCAAGTCTATGCCCCAACCACTGAGGCCAAAGAAGCTGAGGCTGATCGGTTCTATGAAGACCTACAACACCTTCTAGAACTAACACCCAAAAAAGATGTCCTCTTCATCATAGGGGATTGGAATGCTAAAGTAGGAAGTCAAGAAATCACTGGGATAACAGGCAGGCATGGCCTTGGTGTACAAAATGAAGCAGGACAAAAGCTAATAGAGTTTTGCCAAGAGAACACGCTGATCATAGCAAACGCTCTTTTCCAACAGCACAAGAGGCGACTCTACACATGGACGTCACCAGATGGTCAATATCGAAAACAGATTGATTATGTCCTTTGCAGCCAAAGATGGAGAAGCTCCATACAGTCAGTCAAAACAAGACCTGGAGCTGACTGTGGCTCAGATCATGAGCTGCTTCTTGCAAAATTTCGGCTTAAATTGGAACGTTGGGAAAACCACTAAACCGTTCAGGTATGACCTAAATCATATCCCTGATGAATATACAGTGGAGGTGAGGAATAGATTTCAGGGATTAGACCTGATAGACAGAGTGCCTGAGGAACTATGGACGGAGGTCCGTAACATTGTTCAGGAGGCAGCAACTCAATCCATCCCAAAGAAAAACAAATGCAAGAAAGCCAAGTGGCTGTCTGATGAGGCTTTACAAGTAGCTCACGAAAGAAGGGAAGCGAAAAGCAAGGGAGAAAGGGGAAGATATACCCAACTGAATGCAGAGTTCCAGAGAATAGCAAGGAGAGACAAGAAGGCCTTCTTAAGTGAACAATGCAAAGAAATCGAGGAAAACAACAGAATGGGAAAGACTAGAGATCTCTTCAAGAAAATTGGAGATCTCAAGGGAACGTTTTGTGCAAAGACGGGCATGATAAAGGACAAAGAAGGCAGGGACCTAACAGAAGCAGATGAGATTAAGAAGAGGTGGCAAGAATACACAGAAGAACTCTACAGGAAAGATCTGAATGTCCCTGATAGCCATGATAGTGCGCTCACTGAACTTGAGCTGGACATCCTCGAGAGTGAAGTCAAGTGGGCCTTAGGAAGCATTAGTAACAACAAAGCTAGCGGAGATGACAGTACTCCAGCTGAGCTATTTAAAATCCTAAAAGATGATGCTGTTAAAGTGCTGCATTTAATATGCCAACAAATTTGGAACACTCAACAATGGCCGCAAGACTGGAAAAGGTCAGTTTACATTCCAATTCCAAAGAAGGGCAACGCCAAAGATTGTTCAAACTACCGCACAATTGCGCTCATTTCACATGCCAGCAAGGTGATGCTCAAAATCCTACAAGCTAGGCTTCAGCAGTATGCGAACCGAGAACTACCGGAAGTACAAGCTGGGTTTAGAAGAGGCAGAGGAACTAGAGATCAAATCGCCAACATTCGCTGCATCATGGAGAAAGCAAGAGAATTCCAGAAAAACGTCTATTTCTGCTTCATTGACTACGCTAAAGCCTTTGACTGTGTGGATCACAACAAACTGTGGCAAATTCTGAAAGTGATGGGAGTACCAGACCACCTTACCTGTCTCCTGAGAAACCTGTACGAGGGTCAAGAAGCAACAGTAAGAACCAGACATGGAACAACCGATTGGTTCAAAATTGGGAAAGGAGTACGACAAGGCTGCATATTGTCACCCTGCTTATTTAACTTATATGCAGAGTACATCATGAGAAATGCCGGGTTGGATGAATCACAGGTCGGAATTAAGATTGCTGGGAGAATTATCAAAAACCTCCGATATGCAGACGATACCACCCTAATGGCAGAAAGCGAAGAGGATCTAAAGAGCCTCTTGTTGAGGGTGAAAGAGGAGAGTGCAAAAGCTGGTTTGAAACTCAACATTAAAAAAACTAAGATCATGGCATCTGGCCCCATCACTTCCTGGCATATAGAAGGGGAAGAAATGGAAGCAGGGACAGATTTTACTTTCTTGGGCTCCAAGATCACTGCAGACGGTGACTGTAGCCATGAAATTAAAAGACGCTTGCTCCTTGGGAGGAAAGCTATGGCCAACCTAGACAGCATAGTAAGAAGCAGAGACATCACCTTGCCGACAAAGGTCCGTCTAATCAAAGCTATGGTTTTCCCAGTAGTAATGTATGGCTGTGAGAGCTGGACTATAAGGAAGGCTGAGCGCCGAAGAATTGATGCTTTCGAATTGTGGTGCTGGAGAAGACTCTTACGAGTGCCCTGGACTGCAAGGAGGTCAAATCAGTCCATCCTAAAGGAAATCAACCCTGAGTGCTCATTGGAAGGACAGATACTGAAGCTGAAGCTCCAATATTTTGGCCACGTAATGCGAAGAGAAAACTCCCTGGAAAAGACCCTGATGCTGGGAAAGACTGAAGGCAAAAGGAGAAGGGGACGGCAGAGGATGAGATGGCTAGATAGCATCACGGATGCAATGAATATGAACTTGAGCACGCTCCGGGAGAGAGCGCAGGACAGGAAGGCCTGGCGTGCTATGGTCCATGGTGTCACGAAGAGTCGGACACGACTGAACGACTGAACAACAACACTATATGTACATCAAGGGTGTTGAAGTTCTTGCAGCCCAAGTGTCAAATTCAATGTCACAGATGCTCTCGGGAGCCATATTGTGATGGTGGGTGGGGCCAAAGAAAAAAGGAGTTGGGCAAAAAGGATGGGGCAAAAATACAAAAACAAAAACCCACCCCAGGATATTTTAATTTAAAGCTCTTACTGCCAGTAACTAAGCCATAGGAGAAAAGTTTCAACCTAGTATTGCCGGAAAATCACAATAGGGTGTTTGTAATGAAACAGGGCTGGCCCTACTGTTAGGGAGAGTGAGGCAGTTGCCACAGCAGCAGATGTTTGGAGAAGAGTGTCGTCCCATGCAGTCTGCCCCGAGCTCCCTAAACTGGCATTCTGCTTTCAGGAACAGTGGGGAATGCTGTCCAACTGCAGTGTTGAAGAAAGATTCAGCTGCCAGTCCAGTCAACTTTATTAAGTGGAACTGGAGGGGCACCATCTTGTCCTTTGCCTCAGGCAGCGAAATGTCTTGGCCCAGCCCTGGCAGGAAAAGGACATCTAAATCCTTCCGATGCATCAGTTTCAGCCTGGCATCAATACTCTTGCCACTGAAAGCCTTGCTTTCTCCCAGCTCTCAGTAAATTGTTTTCATCTAGCAATCACAGGTTCTCCGGCAATTACACCCCAACCTCATTACATTTGCTTCACTTCAGTTCAATGCATAAACATATTGCAAATTAGCAATCAGGATGAAGCCAGCTTTTGGGAGTGATAATCTGATACAGTGCAGGCCCAGATGGACATGCATCCATCAAAACAAACATACCTGTGGACCATCACACGTGAATTTCTTCCATACTCTTATTTTGTAGGTTGAATGACTCAAATAACCCCAGAGGGCTGTGAATTGGGTGCCTTTGGAACAGTACAATTTAAGTAGTGATGCTAGGAAATGCTTTTGTGAAAATGAGATACCCCCTTCTGGAAAATAAATGTAAACACAGCAAGCTCACATTTTAGGAATCTTTGGAGTAAAAAGTGATACGGTAAGGTATGGAGGAAAGAGGAAAAGTGGCATAAGGGATAATGCTGGATGGAAAAGGATAGAATTCCATTTCTTCGGGTCTTTTCTACTTTTTAAACTATTTTCAAAATGTCAAAGCTAATAACCTAAATTCATTTGGGCAACATCTAAATGAGTTAATAGTTTTGTCTTGACAGTATTGGAGATTTTATAGATTTGAATACTATATGTAAATCAGGGTTGTTGAACATAGGAGAGGAATTTCAACCTTTTTGAATGGGGGACAGGACTGCACAAAAGCCAGGAAGTGACCCAACCATTGAGGACTGGGGGAAAGGGGATATGGCCAGGGGAAAGAGCTGTGGCCGTCTGGGGAACCCTGATGGGCCAGATTTGGCCCCCAGGTCTGAGGTTCAACACACCTGATGGAAATGATGCAGTATATTACTGAAAGAGATCACCACTTTAATTTGGCTGGTAGTCCCTAGGAGAGGGACCGCTGTGGCTTAGTGGTTAAGACGCTGAACTGCAGACTGGAAGGTCGGCAGGTCAGCAGTTCGAGACCCGAGTGCGGCGTGACGGAGTGAGCTCCCGTCTTCAGTCCCAGCTTCTGCCAACCTAGCAGTTCGAAAGCAAGAAATTGCAAGTAGATAAATAGGTACCACCTCGGCGGGAAAGGTAACAGCGCTCCGTGCACCTCGGTGTTCAGCCATGCCGGCCACATGACCACGGAAGCGTCTTCGGGCAGCACTGGCTCTTCGGCTTAGAAACGGGGATGAGCACCACACCCTAGAGTCGGACACGACTGGTTGGGGACACCTTTACCTTTTTAGTCCCTAGGAAGGTGGCTAGTCTATCTGCATGATCCAACATATACATCTTGATTTCCAGTTCTTGGGAATGGAAGCTGTCTTAAAGAGGTACATAAGAAGAAGCTTGCTGGATCTGACCAAGGATCCTTCCAGTCCATCTTCCTGCTCTCCACAGTGGTCAGCCAGATGCCTACAGAAAATGTACATGCAGAACATGATGGCAATATCCCTCTCCCACTGTTGTTCTCCAGCAATTGGTTTTCAGAGGTAGCCTACCTTTGAACATGGAAGTTCCACTTAGCCATAGTGACTAATAGCTTCTAATAAATCTGTCCTCCAGGAATTTGCCTAAATCCCTTGTGAAGCCATCAAAGCCAATAACTATCACTGCATCTTGTGGTAGTGAATTTCCAAGAACGTGAAAACATTAATAACTGAAGGTCAGGGATGTGGAACTTCAAGCCCATGGGCCCACCCAGTCCACCTGGGGTCCCAGTTTGATCACCCGGGGTTGCCCAGATGGCTATATCCCCAACCCCTGGCCGTACCCAATTTCCCTGACCACCATTTATTTGGCTTTTGCACAATTTCTCCCCATTCCGAAAAGCTGAACTGCCTCTCCTAAGGCTTTAGTTCCTGGCAGGAAGAGCTTTAAGCTCCAATAGCCTGCCATCTTTCGTAGTTTGGCCCAGACCCTTTTGTCTTTGCCCCATCCCTTTTACCATCAGCCTGGCCGCCACTCCTGTGCTGCCTCCAAGAGCTTCTCCAAAATTGATCTCCATCCTTAGGCTGAAAGAGGTTAAACACTCCTGATCTGGGTCAATGTGTTGTCATCATGCAAAGGTAAGAAATTTTAAAAGATGCTTTAAAAAAAAAAAAAGGGATCTCTTGGACACATAGTCTCCATATTTGGCAGGTTACATCCACACAGCAACACCCTCTCAGAACTTGGGTTCCTACTCTGAGTCCTGTTAGCATTAAACTATCGCTTTCAGAAAATCGTACACCACAATTTCCAAGGCATCCAATATAAATGTTGCATCCTGCCGAGTTTTGTAGACCTAAATCGTCCTTGGCAGATGTTTATCCACCCCCCCCCAATCCCCATTAAAAAACCTCCATGGAAGGAGATCCCACAGCTTCCCAAAGCAACTAGTTCCAGGTCCCTAATAACTACTTTTCAACCCTAATAACTATGTCTAGATTTAGGCTAGAAAGATTCTTGGAAAATAGGACCATAGTATTAGAGCAAGCCTGCATGGCATACAGCCCAATAGCCTCATGCAGTCTCCCAGTTCCTTGATATGCCCCCTATTTTCTGGTCCACCTGGATTCACTGGCCGACTGTTTCAAGAAATGGGAGGGAGCCCACCCACCCACAAATGCACATCAAGTCTGAATGTTTGCCAAGCTATCCCAAAGCAAAACTGCACATGACAGTAGCTTGCCATGACTGTGCTAACAATGGTAATGTGTTCTGTACAAGTCCATCTCAACCTTGTGTCATATTTGAGTTTAATTCTGATACATCTAGGGATGTTGGAGAAATCAGCAACAGAACCAAATGAGTTCAGATTTTGGTGAATCTGACAGGTGGGTTCCACAGTGGACCAGCTTCTTCCCTGTGGGGCAAATTCCACTGACTAGCAGACCATTTTTCTAACTTTCCCAATCTTGCGCAAATTTTATCACCGAAAAATACACAAAAAAACTGGCCACAATGTGCATTTCCCCATTGGCTAAAGTGTGAAATGCACATTTGGGGGGATATTGTTCAATTTTGCATGTGCGAGTTTGCACAAATGCGCATTTCTGCAAATTTGAAAACTAAAAAAAAATCCAATTTCCATCGATGGGTGGACTGCAGGACAAAAGGCGCCTGATAATCTGCAAAACACAGACAGAACAGATTTTACACAATCCGAACATCTCTAGATATGTCTAACTCAGCCTACCCCCGAACTGGTACCTTTCAGATGTGTTGGACTAAGACTCCCTTCATTTGATGGATGGAAGTTGCAGTCCAACACACCTGGAGAGCACCGGCAGGGTTAGTCTAATTTGGTAGTCCTAGATTCTTCCTCTAGCCATTCCCATTTTCCAGCTTGCTTGCTTGCGTATTTATTTATTTATTTATTTATTACATTTATACCCCGCCATTTTTCCTTTGGTAAGAAACCCAAGGCAGTGTACATTATCCTCCTCCTCCTCCTCCTCCATTTTATCCTCACAACAACAACCCTGTGAGGTAGGTTGGGCTGAGAGTCCGTGACTGGCCCAAAGTCGCCCAGTGAGCTTCCATGGCCAAGTGGGGACTAGAACCAGGATTTCCCAGCTCCCAGTCCAACCACTACACCACGCTGGCTCTCAGGACCAGCTTGTGTCCCTGATACAATGGAGACTTCTGTCCTGGGCTTAATAGCAGCTTTGAAAGGGTGGGGGGAGCACGATTTTTGTTGGGACTGTGGCCGGGGAGGAAAGGGTTAAACCTTCCTGGTGTTGTAGTCCCGACAAAAGTCGGTTGTGTGGAGGGTCAGCATGTGCTGTTAATGTTTTGTAATTGGCATGACT
Source organism: Heloderma suspectum (assembly GCF_057233095.1). NCBI lineage: Eukaryota > Metazoa > Chordata > Lepidosauria > Squamata > Helodermatidae > Heloderma > Heloderma suspectum. The sequence continues at coordinate 6,540,553 of NC_139465.1, read as the reverse complement.
GCAAGCGATCTGTTTAGTTCTCTGAGTAGGAATGGTTACAGTGCATCTCTAATGCACCTGAACACTAACAGTGTCGCATAGCCTCCAAGTTAGGTTACTGCAATGCGCTCTACATGGAGCTGCCTTTGAAGACAGTTTGGAAGATGCAGCTCGTGCAAAATGCAGCAGCCAGATTGATAACTGGGACTAGAAGATCCTCACATATAAGACTGACTCTGGGCTACTTGCACCAGCTGCCTACATGCTTCCAGGCTCAATTCAAGGTGCTGGTTTTAACCTATATGGCTTGGGACCGCAATACCTGATGGCATGCCTCTCCCAAAATGAACCTACCTGTACTCTACGTTCAGCATCTAAGGTCCTCCTCCAGGTGCCTCCTCCGAGGGAAGCTTGGAAGCTGGCAACGAGGGAGAGGGCCTTCTCGATGGTGGCCCCCATCTGTGGAACAAGCTCCCTGATGAGGTCCGCCTGGCACCAACATTGTTACCTTTTTGGTGCCAGGTTAAGACCTATCTCTTTTGACAGTACATGAGTTTTAATCGGTCCTGGATGGGTCTTTAGTTATGACTGACTGTTCAACGTTGTCTTTAGTTATCTGTTGTTTGTGTATATTGTCTGCGTGCTTTTATGTAAATGGACTCTGTATATTGTATTTTAATGTTTTAACTCCTGTAAACCCACCCAGAGAGCTTTGGCTATGGGGCAGTATAGAAGTACAATACATACATACATACATACATTGAAGGACCATTATGTTTTGTCTTGTTTTGTTTAACATCTCCTTAACCCAAAGCATGAACTTTAGAAAAACCTTGGCTTTTAAAAGGGCTGTTGCAGGATATGTGAATACCACTGAAGTAAAATCATCTAAAAGTCAGCAGCGATGGGGCCAGGTGGATCTTCTTGGGGAGCTATTCCAAACCTTGGGTGCCACAACTGAGAATGCCCTCTTACAGTTACCCACCTGCCATATTTCTCATTGCAGGGGGACCTGGAATGTGATTCTTGAGCCAGGGCTGGCCCGCCCAAGACATTTTGCTGCCTGAGGTGGAACAGCAGATGGTTCCCCTCAGCCACCCAAGTCAAGCTGCATAGGACGCAAAGGCAGGCACGTTCTCTGGACACTTTGGGCAGAAATCCCATAAATGCCTTTCCTCATCTCTAGCAGTAAAAATACAATATTAACAAATTGAATAGCTAACAATGCTGCCCTCTTAAATCTGCTGCCTGAAGTGGCTCACTCTGCCTCTTGGTAGGGCCAGCCCTGTCAGTAGCTATTCTGATCCCAGGCCATTTAGAGCAGGACTGGGCAACCTGACACCCTCCAAATACATGGACTACAACTCTCATAATCCCTTAACATTGGCCATGCTGATGGGAATTGTAATGCAAAACGTCTGGGGAGCACCAGGTTGCCTACACCTGATTTAGAACTTTACACGCTGTGACTGTTGGACACTGTTGATTCGTTGCAGTCCGCGGTCTTTACTTCTGAATAAACATATCCAGGATCAGGCTGCCCACCCCTCCCATGAGACCAGCAGACTCAAAATTCTTACCTTTGACTGGATTGTGCTCTAACATTTAAAGACCAGCACTTCTCTGTACCTCATTCAACTATTGCAGAGAAGCGTTTGGGTGCATTTGACTGAGTTCATCATCCCAGGATATATTTGTTTTACATCATGCATTAATACACTTTTTCTCATCCAAAGAACATTGCAGATCCATTCTCTGAACTCTAGTTACCTCTTCCTAACCTGCCAGCTTTGACAACAAATCTATTTTTCCCCATTAATGAAAGGAAGAGAAGCTATTCCCTGCCTGCTTTATACAAATCTATTGTGGCATGTTCTGGAATCCAGCTTGTGTGTTAGAAACGCGTATGCTATTATCATGACTTCCTTCTGCTTATGGGCAAAGCTTGGTGATCTTTCAGTTGTGGTATGCAAAGCCAAACACAAACCAGTATTTTCCACCATGGTTGTAATTTTGGCCTGTAATTTTATCACTCAAATCTAAATCCACTTCAGAAACACCATAAACTAATTGTCACTGTATAAACTTAAACTTTGTGAGTGGTTTTGAAGAGTGATTTAATAAAAGGAAAATAAAAAACAAATGTTACCCACATCGTTTTTTTGGCAGAACAAAAATGGCCAAATATTTCTTACTGTTCCCTTCTTCATTTGATTGCAGATATACCCAGTCTAGTATTTTAAATGCTGCACAAACATCAGCAGGTTTCATTTATGTTGGACAACAGGGTTAGCTTATTCCACATTTAGCCACCATATGTTGATTGCTTTTTTCGTTTCTTAAAAAAGAAAGGAAAAGATCATAGTAAATAGCAATATGTCAGATCAAATTTGCATGTCACAAGGGTACCTATTGCCTAATGCTCAAAGAATATTTATCGCTCCATGTTAACAATGGGGATTTTTGTTTTTGTTACTCAGCTCTGTTCACAGCTTGCGAAGCTAAACCCTTCAAAGCCCATGTGAAGTTTACGTTAGACAATAATCTGAACGACTACTGGTTAGCCTGCTTCGCTTCATTCATATTAAGAAACAATATACAGAGGATATAGAGCGATTAGCTCTGTTTACGCTGAAGAAAAGGGGGCTTGAATAGGCAGTAAACAGGCTAGCTGGGCACAAACTGCAACTGGCTTCTGGTAATTCACTTATGAATGAAAATCTTTTTGCAAAACCTCCAAGCACCGGCAAATCTGGGAATGTCAAACAATGGCAATTCTTACAAGGAGCCGGCGCGGTCATAAACAAAAAAGCATTAGCGAGCCTTTTCTTGTGGCAGCTTTTATATCGACACATGAAAACTTGCAAAGCACATAAATGTATACAGATACAAGCTCCTATGTGCACAAGCATCACATTAGCGGCAGCATAAACCTGTTTGTGATGGAATGGAACATGTAAGAGCCAGGTCAGTCTCAGTACAATGACTGGCCCTTTCCTTCTTAAATAGCCACTATCTTATACTGTGGAGACAAGAGTTGTAAGTAGAGATGGAGGAGAAATTTCTTCAGTTCTTCTTTCTTGCTTTCATATTCTGCCTTTCCGCCAAAAGAAATAGCATTCAAAATGGCCAACAATAAAATCAAGATTAAAAAGAAAATCTTAATTAAAACATAACATTAATTAAAACATAACAAATACATTAAAACTAATTAAAAACAACAATAAAAGGAATAAACAGCACCCAACCAACTGAAAAAACCCCTTCCACATTTTAGTGTGAATTTATGGACTGTTCTGTTGCACTTCCAAACCAATACAGTGAACCAAAACTTGATTATCCTTTGGAACGTGCACTTCTCCAAATTTTGCAATGGAGTTGTCCAATGAAAAAAACTTGTACACAAAATGTATATAAGGAGAAAATGCATAGAAAAATGAGTACATTCATGACAATAACGTTAGAAATGCATTGTGTTAGGGAAAGTACTCCCTAATTTTGCCTAATGTGGAAGTTAGGCAAAATTATGTACAGAAATATGTGCATTCAGAGAAATGTGTACAAAATGTGTACAGATTTTTAGGCAGATGTTGTTGTTGTTTTAAAGTTTCTCAATGTTTGGGATGAAACAAATTTAAGAATGGAACAATTAAAAAGAGAAAAACTGAAATTGATTCATCCAGCCTTAGCTGTAAGAGAGTACAATGGGTTGGGTTCACACACACACACACACACACACACGTGTACAACAGGGGCAGGCAGGCTTCCAACTTGCAGGATCTACTTTGCTTTTTGCTACAATCCCAAGTTCTACCACTTACAGCCAGGTGCAAAATAGTGTCTGAGCCAGAATAAATTGCAATGGATGCAGCCACTTGCCTACTGCCCCCAAATGAGGCATACCCTGGGATAACCTGCATACTAAAGAGCAACCCAAATGATCAAGGAGCTGGAGCAACTCCCCTATGAGGAAAGGTTACAACATCTGGGACTGTTTAGCTTGGAAAAAAGGTAAGTAAGGGGCGGACATGATACAGGTGTAGAAAATTATGCACAGCATGGAGAAAGTGGAAAGGGAGACATTTTTCTCCCTCTCTCATAATACTAGAACCCAGTGGGGTCATCCCATGAAGCTGATTGATGGGAGATTCAGGACAGATAAAGGGAAGGACTTCTTCACACAGTGCACAGTTAAACTATGGATCTAAACTATGGCGATGGCCACCAATTTGGATGGCTTTAAAAGGGGCTTGGACAAATTCCTGACGGAGAAGGCTATCCATGGCTACTAGTCTTGATGGCTATGTGCTACCTCCAGTGTCAGAGGCAGTGTGCTTATGTGCATCCGTTGCAAGGGAATGCAACCAGGAGGGTGCTATTGCACTCATGTCCTACTTGTGGATTTCCCACAGGCATCTGTTGGCCAATGTGTGACCAGAATGGCAGACTAGAAGGGCCTTTGGTCAGATCCAGCATGGCTGTTCATATGTTCTTAAGCTCTTATATAAATAAAGTCTGCTTTTTCTTATAATGCTGTTTTTGCTGCTATTTATTTTGTTCTATTGTTAGTAGGGATGGATAAGAATTTACCAAGATTCTCAAAGTTCTACATATTCTGGACAAAAAGAACTTGAGATTGTTTTAAATATGGGAGAAAGTGAAACTGACGATTTGTCCATCCAGGCCCAGGGATTCGAGTGTTGTGCACTTAGAAGTGTGGATTTGAATCCCTGTGTATTCACCCCATGTTAATGTTGAATTAGAGTTGCCGCATCTTTTTCCTGACAGGCTCCTCATCTTTAACAGCTACACAGCAGGCAGGTACATCATGTTCCTCTCTGTGTGGAAATAACCATACCTATTGAATTTGGCTAGTGCAGATTAGGTGAGAATTTCATTTCAATCAGAATTTACAAACACACACACACACACGCAAAGTTCTTCGTATTCAGTAGAGAAAACTTGAACTTTTATATATATATATATATATATATATATATATATGAATGTGGGAGAAAGTGAAACAGACATATTTGCCTGTCTCTTTCATATTCTTACAATTGCTTTAATGCTGTGTGATTTATATTATTATTTGCAAAGCAGCATTGAGTTTGGTTTTATCATAGAAAAACAGGTATGAATGCTGAAATAAATAAATAGAAGTGCAGATCTACATTTGAGGGCTTCTCTACACCTGCAATTTATTGCATGCACATGATTGGCTGCTCATGGATGTTTGTAGGTCCCTTGCATGACGTCGTCAACATCAGGGCCCCTCCCACGCTTTTTCAAGTTTATCCCACTGTAAAAAACACCAGACTTTATCAGGTCTTTTTTTTAAAAAAAGTGCAGAATCGGTAGCATGTAATGCCGCTGTAGTGTAATATTACGCTGTAGTGTAATATTGTAGTGGCAATATTTCAGCCACTAGAAGATGCTGTCTAAATGAAAACATAGGAAAAGTGCCGAAAAGGAGGGTTTCAATTCAAACCACGTGGTCATCTGTGTCCTCCCATATAATGGAGCCAATCGTAGTCCTGCAAAGAATCCAGGAGCAGAAAGCCCCGGTAAGGCAGCGGGATTTTCCATTATAATATGGAGAAGCCCTGAATGTGGACAGACCAGGGATTCATTCTGACACAAAACTCTCGAAGTGGCCATTGGAGCTGCACCAAGGCCTGATCAAAGTCAACCCACAAAATATTGTCCATAAGCAACAGAAGATTTTAGTAGTATGACAAGAGGGTGGAGGTGTTGCAGGAAAAGGGAGACTGTATTGCAAGCGAATGCATCAGACTTCGTGTATATATATTTGTACAGATGAGAAAATATAACTATTCCCAGTCTATGGCTTATTTCAGCCTTCCACAACCAGATATTTGGGGCTACCATTTCCATCATCCCTGACCATTGGACATACTGCCTGGGGCTGATGGGCATTATCCAAAACATCTGGAGGGCACCAGGTTGGGGAAGGCTGACTTATGCAGTTCTAGGCCAGATGAACCAACAGTCTGACTAGGAACAAGGCTGCTTCCTGTCTTCCTCTTTAAATTTTTCAGATGTAACAAGTTGGCCCCTTACATTCAGACTTGCGCAGCTAACAAATGAGCCCCACAGCCCAATTTCCTTTCATGGCCAGGTGCTTTTAATAAAAAGGCTGCCAGCTCCAATGGGCATTGTGTGGTAAAGAGTCCCTGGAATGAAAAGAAGACTTGTGTGTGGGGGAAAAGGGAAGGAGCCAATGAAATTGAACAGATAATTTTGCAATGTAATTTTCCATCCTCGCTAATAATGGGACCAGGCGTCACGCTAGATGGGTAGATGGCATGGCCACCGCAGGAAGGCCGCTCTTTTAACTGCAGCCCTGGCTTTGCAGAGAAATGTCTCTCGACACCTGTACTCACTCATTTCTGCCACCCCACAAGTATTTCTCCTTGAGAGAATTTGTTTGGATCGTAGCCCAAGAAGGGAATGAAACCAGGCAGAAGGTGCAGTGTTTAAACAAGGAACGTTTTTCTTAACCATGAGAGGGAGAGAACTGCAGATTTTTATCTGGAAAACTTTTGACACAGAAGCGATCAGGTCCTAACCACCACAGACACACACACACACACACACACACACCTCCCCCTATTCCCATCACCACTTATCTCAAACTGCTGACTACCACACAACTTTAGAACATCAGTTTGTTTCCTGATCCAAAGGGATCTCTATGTTTCTTGTCATGCATTTGAAACACACAGAAGGGGAGGAGAGAGCGGGAATCTCTGAAGCCCATAGGAAACCTACAGTGTGTGATCTGAATGATGCCTATATTTTTCTGAAAGGAGATCTGCACTTTTAAAGGCGAGATTCTTTTCATTTATTAAATTTCTATACCACCCAATAGTGTAAGCTCTCTGGGTGGCTTACAAAGGTTAAAAAACCATTAAAATACATTATATATAGTATAAAAAAACAATTTTCATACAAACATATAAACAGACAGAGACACACATATATCTAAACAATTTTAAACAACCAAACATAATTAATTGATTAAATTAATTAATTAATTTACCTGATTAAAACCTCATCATATGCTGCCAAATGCCTGAAAGAAGCGGGAGGTTTTAACCTGGTGCTGAAAAGATAACAATGTTGGTGCCTGGCAGGCCTTGTTGAGGAGATTGTTCCATAATTGGGGGGCCACCACTGAGAAGGCCTTCTCCATTGTTGCTGCCTTCTGAGCCTCCCTCAAAGGAGGCACCTGGAGGAGAGCCATAGATGACTATGGGTCAGTTCATGCTGGGAGATGCAACATTATCTGTTTTTTTTCATTTCATGATGCTCTACCAAAAATGTAAGGAGAATAACACAATGAATGTTCGGACAGGCTAGGACCCCATGGAGAGTATTTCTCATTGCTTTAGAACAAACTTCCACAATGTGATGTCCTCCAGATGTGTTCAACTACAACTCCTATAATCTCCAGCCATGTTAGCTGGGTGATGGGAGTTGTAGTCCAACACATCTGGAGGACCCAAGGTTGGGGAAGGCTGCTTACAAAGCATCCTGCAATGCTGGATTGGGATGATAGGAGAAGTAAGTTAACACATCTGGCTCGAGAAGGCTAGTTAGCAAACACCCTGCTGTGTCTCTTTCAAGAGAGAACTCCTACCTAGCTCCACATGTCTTTGATCTAATAGGGGTATGTTAGGGAACTATAAAAGGTTTGCTCTCTTCTTATCCAAACAAGAGCTCCATTTGTATCTTTAACACTTTAAGGATGCAATCCTATGCAAGGTTTGACAGAAAAAAATGTCCTAATTCCCCAGCTGGGAATTGTAAAACTTTTTTCTGTCTAAACATGCATAGGATTGTGCCCTAAGCTCACAGATTGCAGATAAAAAGGGGATGCCTCTCCTTACTTCTGCCCAACCCCCCCCCCCCGTTGCCTCCAGGCCAAGGGGTGGGGTTTGAGGAGGAGGAGTGGTCCAGGCCCAAGGAGGCAATGCAATCCTCCCAGAGCTGCATTAGACCCATGGGCCTGAAGTCGTCCACTCATGCTTTGAGTAAAGAACATCTCCAGGAATGCAAGCTTAATCCATCAGCTGGTCCTATTAATCAAGTAAGGATTTAATGGTACATTAAAATTTACTCCCACTTTAACCCATCAGTTAAACCAAGAGAACAAGCAAAGAGTCAGGAATATAGGGTTCTTCCAGGATTTGTACTAGGCCATGTGAGATATGCTGACTTCCTCCCCCCTGTGCCACATCTGATGAAAAAGAAATATCAAGATTTTCCTTCTACAGATATATCCAGACCTAACACATATTCTGGCTTTCAGGGTGAAACAACAAATTTAGCCTGCTGTGAGCAATAAGAACCACACGCAGTTAAAGCAGGGAGTGCTCAGCAGAAATCAGTGTCAAAACATCTTTCAAATCGATCAGCATCCACCAATACTGATGGACCTTAAACTTTTTCTCTTTGAAGCCATTATAATGTGTTACTACTAAATTAGCAAATGTTCCATCTTTCCCAAAATAATGAGGAAATTATAGGTGACTTTGCCTTCTAGCAGTTTTTAAATATTAAGAAAGGCTGTCCTTTTCATTCAAGATACCCACAAGGGCAACTTTCTTGAAGTTGTGCAATATGTAAACACATTTACATTTTAATGGATTAAATTCAAATTGATCAATGAGACAGATAAAATCTAGACTGCGTATCAACTAAAAAGATCTTAAATTGCTTTACAATCTTATTATTTACATCCCAGAAGCATTCTCTGACATAGGCATTCATGCACATGTGTGTGTGCATGAACACAGAGAGAGAGACACGCGCACACATCCTAGAACTGATTTCAAGAAAGAGAGTACAGTTGGTCTTAATGGGGGTGGCGGAGCATGAAAATTCAATGAGACCAACTTGTAGTCTTGGTTTTGATCCAATACACTGGAAACTGAATGCATGCCAGATGGTATTTATTTCATATATTTATCCTGCTAAGTTTGCCACCAGGAGAGTATTGTTTTAAAAAAAAATCTACCCTCTCCCGTGCTATGATCCAAAGCTGCACGCTCCATCCACTGTATTGTATATCATATGCTCTCAAAATATCCTGATAAACAGCTGCAATTGGTTTGCAAATGCATCTGTTCCAAAGTACAGATGAAAATGCTTGATAGCTGAACAACAGTTCACAAATTTGCTTCCAGTGTTTGGACATGTGTGCGTCTGTGTTTTCTAGTTGTCCCAGGCTGGTGAGAGTTTTTAGGAGAGTTGAAAATGGTATGGTAGAGGCATAATTTCCCCATGGTCTATTCATGCTCACTCTTTTTCTCCTACTGTTGTTTTCTATGATCAAACAGGTGCTTCAGAAACAAAGCACAAAAACTTTGGCTGGAGCACCTCATTGCCCCCATTCACTTCAGTGGAGGCTGGCAGGAGACATTCCTGTTGGATTGTGCCCTGATCCCTTGGATCTCTGGGGCACTGCTCCTAAAAAATACAGAGCCTGAAGATGGAGACCACTGGCATGATAATGTACCTCCATGCAGCACGGAAGCGCATACCAGGTGGTCTCTGTCAGACACTCTGATTTATGCTCATTCTCTCTCTCTCTGGGGCTGCCTTTATTTAGCTAGCAAGAGTTTAGCTGCCCAAAGGTCGCAGACCCTCCACGTCACTGGGGTTTTCACTGCTGAATAGGAGGGATGCCTTTATAAGGAGAAGAAGGAAAGGAAAGGGGGCAGGGAGAAGTGTGAGAAGAAGCATACCCAGGCAGTTAACACTTGTCTCTGGAATAGGGCGGCCATGTGTCCTACTTTGCAGAGACAGTCCTCTATTTGAAGGGCTGTCAGAGGACAGTCTATTCAAAGATGTCCTTTGTCTGAAGTGCTGCCCAGTCTAAGTCCAGTGTAGAGATAAAGACCTATAGGAAGAGCAGAGCAAGGCCTTGACGTTGCCCGTCAACACTTCGCATCTGGACAGCAGACTCAGCAGGCACCCAGATCACCTGGTCACAGGCGTCCCCACTATGGGGAATGTAGGGAGGGTCTGCAGCTCAGTGGCAGAGCACCTGCTTTGTATGCAAAAGGTCCCAGGTTCAATCCCTAGGATCTCCAGGTAGGGCAGGAATTTCTCTTTATATAAAGAGAAATTGTTTCTGTGAAATGAGTCATTGTTTCTAAATGTGCATCTATGCACATAAATTAGAATCTGCATATGTTATTCAAACCCCTGCCCCCTTTTGGCCTCTTTTTGATAAAGTGTTTCCTCTTTTTTGGAGATGAGTAAGTGGCCACCTTACTCTGGAAACTTTGATTTCAAAAAATGTTTTGCACCTCCACTTTCCTCATCTCCTGGTGGTCCTGGCCTGGGTGTCACCTAAAATAGGTCTTAATGTCAATATACGTATATGAACAAATATATAAACTGAACAAAAATACCTATCAGTACTCATTACAAACTGGCATCCAGTCTGTTTCCAAGCCCTATTCAAAGTATTGGTATTGACCTATAAAGCTATAAATAGCTTGGGACCATAGTATCTAAAGGAATGTCTCCTCCCATATGTACCTACCTGAACCCTACGGACATCTTCAAGGCTCTCCCTGGGTGCTCCCATGGAAGGAAATTAGATGAGTGACTAGAAGAAAGAGGGCCTTCTCAGTTGTGGCACCCGATTTATGGAATGCCCTCCCCAAAGAGACTCACTTGGCACCTACATTGTCATCTGTTCAGTTCCAGGTGAAAATCTTTCTTTTTTTCCCATGCATTGTAGAGTTTAGTTTTTAGATTTGATGACTGTTCTTAATATGTTTTATATTTATTTCTTTGTTGTTTTGTATTACATTTTATTCTTTTAAATAAGAACATCTGTTTCTGGCTGCATTAAAATGGAACAAACAAATGAATAAGAAGTAAATGGCATCAACAAACCAAATAATATATTTAGTTTTTGTTGTTGTTTGATTTATATCCCACTTTTCAACTGAACAAAATGGTGCTCAAGGTGGCTGTATGCACAAACCCAGAAATAACAATAACCCAAATGCATTTCAACCCCAACTGGTCTTCATCAGTGGGGGAGACTCTTTTCAAACTGTTACATGTTACCGCAGTGATGAAGACTTGTTAGGGGTTGAGACACATTCAGACTACCGTTATTTCTGCATTTGTGGATACTATGTTATATCACTTGGTTTACTGATGCTATTTACTTCTTATTGAGTATTGATAAATATTTTTGTTCAGTTTATGGGCGGGATCAAGGATCTGCCTTCCGCAAGAGAAAGGGACCTTCCACAAGAGGAAGGGTTCCATATGTGGAATGCCATTTCATCCAAGTTTTAGGATTCCCCTTCCCCCCTCACACTATAGCTGATTCCATTCAGCAGAGTGTTCTGACTTCCTGTGTAGCATTTTCTGGGAACTGGAGGGCTACCATGGGAAGAAAGGGTGAAGAAGTCCACATCCATCAACACAGTTGATCCAGGATATATCTGGATCCAACGCCAAATATTTGTTCATTGATATTGACATTAAAACTTATTTTTAGGGTTCATAGATGCAGAGATTTTTTCACCTTAACTTCTTTGGCTTCTTTGTTTTTTTCTGGTTAAGATGAAACCTTTCTGTTGCTATCATTGTTAACCAGGTATCCCCACCTCTACCAACCCATCTGCTCATTTGGCCATCACTTCTAAAAAGATCCCCCATCAATTGCCTCTGTTATTCCCAGAACTGCACTGGCTGAACATCCCATATTGGGATCGCCTCTTTATGTTTTCTGTCCTTGCCCCCAGGTGTCAGGCCTCTGTATGAGGTGACTCCAGGCTGTCAGGTTCTGGCATCCAGTCAAGTTGGTTGTCAGTGAAGGGGCAGGGAGGTGTCAGCCAAAACTCTTGAGTTCCAGAGAAGGCAGACCACACTCGAAAGGGCCAGCGGCAGATGCAAAGTCACAACAAGGCAGAATGTTGAGCTCCTGAACAGGTAAACAGAGATCAGAGGGGTGAGAGGCAGGGGCGAAGTCAAAGTCAGGTGGGGTCATGCTCCAAAGCAGGCAGCAGTCCAGAAAAGTGAGGAGGTATGCAAGCAAAGCTCTCACCCTCGTGGCTGGTTGCTTAGACTTCAATTGGCTGCTCAAGCATCACCAGGCACAAGGAACTGCATGACCAAAACAGAAGGGCATATATTTACATACAATTTGCACATGCGCATTGGTATGTATTGATGCAAATGGACAAATAATGACTGGAATTTAAATAGAAATGCCACTCTGTGCACAATAGTGAGGGAGACTGGATCTCGGTGACTTCTGTATCTGCCCAGTCTGCTGTCTACACGTGACGTGTGGATGGGCAATGTTGCTGCTCTTGCTTTTTATGGATCTTTATCTGTAAACCAGACTTGGACTCAACAGCCCTTCAAACAGGGGACTGTCCTTTGTAAAGCAGGACACGTGGCCACCCTACTTGGACTGTGGAGATGGATCTAAGGCTGAGGGCTGTAGTTGTTGTTGTTGTTCAGTCGTTCAGTCGTGTCCGACTCTTTGTGACCCCATGGACCATAGCATGCCAGGCCTTCCTGTCCTGCGCTCTCTCCCGGAGCGTGCTCAAGTTCATATTCATTGCATCCGTGATGCTATCTAGCCATCTCATCCTCTGCCGTCCCCTTCTCCTTTTGCCTTCAGTCTTTCCCAGCATCAGGGTCTTTTCCAGGGAGTTTTCTCTTCGCATTACGTGGCCAAAATATTGGAGCTTCAGCTTCATTATCTGTCCTTCCAATGAGCACTCAGGGTTGATTTCCTTTAGGATGGACTGATTTGACCTCCTTGCAGTCCAGGGAACTCGTAAGAGTCTTCTCCAGCACCACAGTTCGAAAGCATCAATTCTTCAGCGCTCAGCCTTCCTTATAGTCCAGCTCTCACAGCCATACATTACTACTGGGAAAACCATAGCTTTGATTAGACGGACCTTTGTCGGCAAGGTGATGTCTCTGCTTCTTACTATGCTGTCTAGGTTGGCCATAGCTTTCCTCCCAAGGAGCAAGCGTCTTTTCACCACCAGACACATCCACAGCTGAGTGTCCTTTCGGGTTTGGCCCAGCCGCTTCACTCTTTCTGGCGCTACTTGGAAATACCCTCTGCTCTTCCCCAGTAGCATATTGGATATCTTCCGACCTGAGGGGCTCATCTTCCAGCGTCATCTCTTTTAGCCTTGTGATACGTTCCATGGGGTTTTCTTGGCAAGAATACTGGAGTGGGTTGCCATTTCCTTCTCCAGTGGACCACATTTTGTCAGAACTCTCTGCCATGACCTGTCCGTCTTGGGTGGCCCTGCACGGCATAGCTTATGGCTTCACTGAGTTACGCAAGCCCCTTCGCCACAACAAGGCAGTGATCCATGAAGGGGTGAGGGCTGTAGGGGGGTTGGCAAACCAGGATTGTCTCCTGGGAGTTAGCTGACATGGACCTGTCAGGCTGATACTGCAGCCTGGCGGGCACCCTCGCCTCACACAGCTTTGCCAAGGAACCAGAGCACAGATGGCAATGGAGGTAAAGTGCCAAGGCCCACCTGCTTAGAAGTCAAATAGGGTCTTAGGGACTGAAGGAGCAAAATCTAGTCAGAAAGGGGAGTTGCATGCAGGATTTTAGAAGGGGTAGAGTAGGTAGGGAAGTTAGAACCAAGCATTAAGCAATAATAATAACATACAACTCTTCGTGTTATAAATAAATCTTTTATGTATTTGTTTTTAAAATATAGACTCCCACAACACCAACATCTCCTGTGTTGATGGAATTGTTACGCTATCATTATAAAATCTGTTTCCTGGTTACTTCTCCTGTAGTGCGTTGAGAGAACCAACTGAGCATATTTTCATTTAATTATTCATTTTATTTTATTTATTTCACTTCTATACCACCCAATAGCTGAAGCTTTCTGAGGGATTCACAGAAATTAAAACCACAGAGTGCAGCATAAAACAATATAAAATATGAAAGCTTAAAACCACAGTATAACAGTACAACCAGAATAAAACCTGGCAGCAATGCAGAGATTTAAAATGCAGACTTAAAACCCCAGAGCTAAAAGACTAGGAAACTAAAATGCTAAAATCCTGGAAAAATAAAAAGGTCCTCAACTGATGCCAGAAGGACTACAATGTAGGCACCAGGCAAACCTCTTTAGGGAGTTCATTCCACAGCCAGGGTGCCACAGCAGAAAAGGCTGTCTTCCTGGTGGCCACCTTCCTCCCTTGTTTTGGCAGGGGCTCCTGGAGGAGGACACCTGAAGATGATCTTAGGGTCTGGGCAGGTACATATTGGAGGAGATGATTCTTCAGATAATATGGTCCCCAGCCATTTAGGGCTTGTGAGTAGGGATGTCAGAGAATTCTGCCACGGATCTCGGTGAGGCCGAATGCCAGTGCATTCGGCCCCCCAAAATCCGTGGTGGAACGAAGCCCCCCACCCCCCCACCCCGTGAAAGGCGCACGAAACCTGCTGCCATTCGCGCTGCTTTACGAATGGCAGCCGCATCTGCAGCCGCCATTCGCTTCTTCTTTATAGCCGTGATAGGCTACGTAAATACTTATGTAGCCTATCATGGCTAATGCAGGGTATTACGTAGCCTATCACAGCAAAAAAAAAAAAGGAACGCAAAAGGTGGTGGCTACGGCGGCCTCCATTTGCATTCCCCTTTTTGTTTTGCCGTGATAGGCTACGTAAATATTTACGCAGCCTATCACGGCAAAATACAGGAACACAAATGGCAGCAGCTATGGTGGCCGCCATTTGCATCCCTGTGCAAGCTGCCCAGCGGCCGGATGTCCGGCTGCGGGCAGCCCCGGCCAGTGGCTCCGCAGAGTCACCGTGGAGCAGAGCCGGCCAGGGAGAATTTCGGGGGGAGGGATGGAGCACCTCCCCCCCTGCGTATGTCACCTTTCGAAAAGGTGATTTTCGTACATCCTGAGCTTTGAGTTTCTGTGGAACCCAGAGAGAGTAAAAAGGCTGAAGCTTGGGGTGTCAGTGGGAACATCCAGGTGAAAGCAAGCATTTCCTGAGGAGTTTGTTTCTCAGTTTCAGAAGGGGAGGCTTGGGAAAAGGTGGAACCCAGGCAGGCACACCACAGGAGGAATATCCCTTTTGTCAATTTCTCAAATACACAAGAGTTGTACTAGGGATTTACGAAAGTCACTTACCTTTTCGCAGGTGTGATTTGCAGTGGGGGGGAGGCGCTCCGTCCCTCCGCCCGGAATCTTCCCTGGCTGGCTCTGCTCCATGGTGGCTCCACAGAGCCGCTGGCCAGGGCCGTCGGCAGCCAGAGTTCCAGCCGCGGCCAGGCTGCTGCGGATGCAAATGGCAGCTGCCATAGCAGCTGCCATTTGCATCCTGCCAGGCTGCCGTGATAGGCTACGTAAATACTTACGTAGCCTATCACAGCAAAGAGCAGGAACGCAAACGGCAGCAGCTACGCCGTTTGCCCCGCTGCTCTTTTTGTGATAGGCTACGTAAGTATTTACATAGCCTATCACGGTAAAGGCAGCCATGCAAATGGTGTAGTGGCTGCCATTTGCGTGGCTGCCTTTACCGTGATAGGCTACGTAAATACTTACGTAGCCTATCATGGCAGCCTGACAGGACTCAAATGGCGGCCGCTACAGCGGCCGCCATTTGTGGCCACAGCAGCCATCCGAAAGACCAGCCACCGCTGCCGCCTCCCCAGGTAAGTTTCATTCCGGGGGGATTCTGCAGGGTGGAGGGGGGTGGGAGGCCATTCCGCCACGGGTTTCGGGGGGCTAAATGCCAGTGCATTCGGCCTCACTGAAATCCATGGCAGAATTCTCCTCCATTCCTAGTTGTACCCTACAAAATTTTGCCGTAGGTAGCCTTTCTATATCTGCCCAGTGTAAAGCCGGAACTGGGTGAGTTGCCCAGCTTTCCTTGGCAAGCTGTGTATTTTAAATATTGGTTGTATCTGACATTGATCCCTAGTCAGCTGTATACTAGGGTGGGCAACTTCTGGCCCTCTAGATGTTTTGTACTATAACTCCCATTATCCCTCACCATTGGTTATGCTGGCAAAGGCTGATGAAAGTTGAAGGCCAAAACATCTGGAGGGCCACAAGTTGCCCATCACTGCTGTATATGGTAAGATTGTTGTTGTTGTCCTAAAATTGCAAGGCACTGTATATTTAAGATAACACAGGTTCCTGCAGACTTACCATGGAAAGGATCATAAGTCCTGTATTTCATGTTGCTGTTTGATTCCACAAGAGGAACCTGCAACAAAATTTTGTAGTGTATTTATTTGTTGTTTAATAACAAGCACTCTCTGGGCTCACTGCCTTGTTGTGGCGAAGGGGCTTGCGTAACTCAGTGAAGCCATAAGCTATGCCGTGCAGGGCCACCCAAGACGGACAGGTCATGGCAGAGAGTTCTGACAAAATGTGGTCCACTGGAGAAGGAAATGGCAACCCACTCCAGTATTCTTGCCAAGAAAACCCCATGGAACGTATCACAAGGCTAAAAGAGATGACGCCAGAAGATGAGCCCCTCAGGTCGGAAGGTGTCCAATATGCTACTGGGGAAGAGCAGAGGGTATTTCCAAGTAGCGCCAGAAAGAGTGAAGCGGCTGGGCCAAACCCGAAAGGACACTCAGCTGTGGATGTGTCTGGTGGTGAAAAGAAAATCCGATGCTGTAAAGAACAATATTGTTTAGGAACCTGGAATGTCAGATCAATGAATCAAGGTAAGCTGGAGGTGGTCAAACATGAGATGGCAAGATTGAACATCGACATCTTGGGAATCAGCGAACTCAAATGGACAGGCATGGGCGAATTTAATTCAGGTGACCATTATATCTACTATTGTGGGCAAGAATCCCTTAGAAGAAATGGAGTAGCACTCATAGTCAACAAAAGGGTGGGAAAAGCAGTACTGGGGTACAATCTTAAAAATGATAGAATGATCTCAGTACGAATCCAAGGCAAACCATTCAACATCACAGTAATTCAAGTCTATGCCCCAACCACTGAGGCCGAAGAAGCTGAGGTTGATCGGTTCTATGAAGACCTACAACACCTTCTAGAACTAACATCAAAAAAAGATGTCCTCTTCATCATAGGGGATTGGAATGCTAAAGTAGGAAGTCAAGAAATCACCGGGATAACAGGCAGGCATGGCCTTGGTGTACAAAATGAAGCAGGACAAAGGCTAATAGAGTTTTGCCAAGAGAACATGCTGATCATAGCAAACACTCTTTTCCAACAGCACAAGAGGCGACTCTACACATGGACGTCACCAGATGGTCAATATTGAAATCAGATTGATTATGTCCTTTGCAGCCAAAGATGGAGAAGCTCCATACAGTCAGTCAAAACAAGACCTGGAGCTGACTGTGGCTCAGATCATGAGCTGCTTCTTGCAAAATTTCGGCTTAAATTGAAGAACGTCGGGAAAACCACTAAACCGTTCAGGTATGACCTAAATCATATCCCTGATGAATATACAGTGGAGGTGAGGAATAGATTTCAGGGATTAGACCTGATAGACAGAGTGCCTGAGGAACTATGGACGGAGGTCCGTAACATTGTTCAGGAGGCAGCAACGAAATCCATCCCAAAGAAAAAGAAATGCAAGAAAGCCAAGTGGCTGTCTGATGAGGCTTTACAAGTAGCTCACGAAAGAAGGGAAGCGAAAAGCAAGGGAGAAAGGGGAAGATATACCCAACTGAACGCAGAGTTCCAGAGAATAGCAAGGAGAGACAAGAAGGCCTTCTTAAATGAACAATGCAAAGAAATCGAGGAAAACAACAGAATGGGAAAGACTAGAGATCTCTTCAAGAAAATTGGAGATCTCAAGGGAACGTTTTGTGCAAAGACGGGCAGGATAAAGGACAAAGAAGGCAGGGACCTAACAGAAGCAGATGAGATTAAGAAGAGGTGGCAAGAATACACAGAAGAACTATACAGGAAAGATCTGAATGGCCCTGATAGCCATGATAGTGCGCTCACTGAACTTGAGCCGGACAGCCTAGAGAGTGAAGTCAAGTGGGCCTTAGGAAGCATTACTAACAACAAAGCTAGCGGAGATGACAGTATTCCAGCTGAGCTATTTAAAATCCTAAAAGATGATGCTGTTAAAGTGCTGCATTCAATATGCCAACAAATCTGGAACACTCAACAGTGGCCACAAGACTGGAAAAGGTCAGTTTACATTCCAATTCCAAAGAAAGGCAACGCCAAACAGTGTTCAAACTACCGCACCATTGCGCTCATTTCACATGCCAGCAAGGTGATGCTCAAAATCCTACAAGCTAGGCTTCAGCAGTATGCGAACCGAGAACTACTGGAAGTACAAGCTGGGTTTAGAAGAGGCAGAGGAGCTAGAGATCAAATCGCCAACATTCGCTGCATCATGGAGAAAGCAAGAGAATTCCAGAAAAACGTCTATTTCTGCTTCATTGACTACGCTAAAGCCTTTGATTGTGTGGATCACAACAAACTGTGGCAAATTCTGAAAGTGATGGGAGTACCAGACCACCTTACCTGTCTCCTGAGAAACCTGTACGAGGGTCAAGAAGCAACAGTCAGAACCAGACATGGAACAACCGAGTGGTTCAAAATTGGGAAAGGAGTACGACAAGGCTGCATATTGTCACCCTGCTTATTTAACTTATATGCAGAGTACATCATGAGAAATGCCGGGTTGGATGAATCAGAGGTCGGAATTAAGATTGCTGGGAGAATTATCAACAACCTCCGATATGCAGACGATACCACCCTAATGGCAGAAAGCGAAGAGGATCTCAAGAGCCTCTTGTTGAGGGTGAAAGTGGAGAGTGCAAAAGCTGGTTTGAAACTCAACATTAAAAAAACGAAGATCATGGCATCTGGCCCCATCACTTCCTGGCATATAGAAGGGGAAGAAATGGAAGCAGTGACAGATTTTACTTTCTTGGGCTCCAAGATCACCGCAGACGGTGATTGTAGCCATGAAATTAAAAGACGCTTGCTCCTGGGGAGGAAAGCTATGGCCAACCTAGACAGCATAGTAAGAAGCAGAGACATCACCTTGCCGACAAAGGTCCGTCTAATCAAAGCTATGGTTTTCCCAGTAGTAATGTATGGCTGTGAGAGCTGGACTATAAGGAAGGCTGAGCGCCAAAGAATTGATGCTTTCGAACTGTGGTGCTGGAGAAGACTCTTACGAGTCCCCTGGACTGCAAGGAGGTCAAATCAGTCCATCCTAAAAAAAATCAACCCTGACTGCTCATTGGAAGGACAGATAATGAAGCTGAAGCTCCAATATTTTGGCCACCTAATGCGAAGAGAAAACTCTCTGGAAAAGACCCTGATGCTGGGAAAGACTGAAGACAAAAGGAGAAGGGGACGACAGAGGATGAGATAGCTAGATAGCATCACCGATGCAATGAATATGGACTTGAGCACACTCCGGGAGAGAGCGCAGGACAGGAAGGCCTGGCGTGCTATGGTCCATGGGGTCACGAAGAGTCGGACACGACTGAACGACTGAACAACAACAACAACTCTCTGGGCAGATTACTAACAGTATCCTGCTTCCTAATGGGATTGCTCCTGTCCAGGATTCTGCCAGCCCCATCCTTGGTTTTCCCATTTTCATTTCCAACTGATGCTCAACCTTCTGTGGCTACTGAGCATGCTCATGTTTTTGAGGGGGTGAGATTGCAGAGCCCCCTCTGTTTTAAAAGATGTTCAGTTCTTCTACAAACCTCAGTTCCCTTGGATAAATCAATACTTCTCTCTTCTTTCTCAGCAACCCCACATTGCCTCAATTTCTGTCATCACTTGTCACCTGAGTTCACTATTAGAGTGATGCCAGACATTTTCTAATGTGCAAAAACAGAGAAATGGCATTTGCTTTGGTTTTCTGATGTACACAGTATTGCATGAATCTAGGGTACGCCATCGCCATGCCATGAAGAAATGATATTTAAGATCAAGAAGCCTGTTTGTTATCTTGTTCCCCCCACCCCCTTCATTTTATTTTTACATTTGTCCTGCTGATACAGTGCGGAAGGAGAACTTGGCCTTTCTCTGGGAAAATTGGCTATTGGAAATCTGACAGGAAAGCTAGACTTTCCCAGGAAAATATCTATTCAAGTTCATAGGAAACAGCAGAGATCAACACGCCATAGACTTGGCAAGGGTGGTAAAGGTTGGAGGAGAGCTCAAGTTCAAACTGATTTTTCCCCATATTAAGTTAGTTCACTTGCTAATGATGGGACATAGGAGGTCGGAGAATTCATCATTCTAGTCCTGAGTTGAACTACACCTTATGACAGACTTACCAAGTGTCCAGATGTTCTCTATTATCTCCTGAATTGAAACTCAAAGCTCTCCTTTTTGAGACAGGGGTTCAATGCATGGACTGAGAAACCTGCACATGCAGGTTACATTTTTACACTCAACCTAAGAGCTATAACCACCAATACAACAGGTGCCTGAAGGTTTTTAGGATGTCCATCACTTTGAAATCCAGCCCTTTGGGGGATTGACAGGTTCCCCCTCCCTAAGTGACTTGGCCCATATTTGCGGGCCAAGCCACAGGATTTTCCCAAAATCCAGGAACATTTTCTGCATTTTTTAGAATTCTTAGAAAATGCAGCTGCAATTTGTGTAATTTGTGCACATTGTGGCTGAAATTTGTGCAAATTATGCAAATCATGGCCAGAATTTGTGCAAATCTCTATTTGTGCAAATAAGAAAAAATACGGAAAATCTGTGAACTGGCCCAAGTCAATGCAGATCAAGTCAGGTGTGTCTGCAGAAAATGGACCAAAGTCTGGGGGGCCGACCCAATGGAAGCTCAGTGAGCTCCATCCCCCAAATGGATATCTCCAACATCCCTAAAGATTTTTAGAGACCTATCTCATTAAAGATCCTCCTCCCTCAACCATCACCACCACCAGCCAATCCAGCAGGCTGTACAGAAGGAGATGAGAGGGGAAGTGGGGCCATTCCAACAGCCTTGCTGAAGGACTATTTTTTTTCCTCTTCCCTCCCCTTTTCCTTGTGTGTCATGTCTTTTTTTATTGTAAGCCTATAGACAGGGATTACCTTGTTACCCCAGGAGTCCTTTTTCGGCTGAGGAGCAAGATAAAAATACCTCAATTAAATAAATAAATAACCTCTTTTCTTTTTTTTTTTAAAGGCAAATGTGGGAGAAAGCAAAACTGACAGACTCATAGTGGCAGGCTAACTCGTTGTTGCCTCCAAAGTTGCTGAAGGAGTAATTTCACATGGGTGGTAAATCTCCACTTAGACCAAGATGCTGTCACTGGTCTTCCAGCACTGCCTTCCGCGTTTGTCTTTTCCTGCAGGATCAAATTAGAGGTTCTCTGGGGGTGGCTAAAAAGCCAGGCTTTCTTTTGATGACCTCAGTAGAATTATTTGTAGCTCAAATGACAGACAAATGCAGCAATTAAGTCTATTTGGGGGGGGGTTCTTCTAAGGTGAAAGGTCATACTACCGGGCAAACTGTCTCCAGTGCTTAACTTGGTCTCCATGTCTGCAGATTTGCAAAGAAAGAAAGAAAGAGAGAGAGAGAGAGAGAGAGAGAGAGAGAGAGAAAGATGTGTGTGGGGGAAGAGAATAATGTTTGTACAATAACCTGACACTGACTGGTCAGCAGGTCCCTTCTGCCATCATTGGAAGGGGCAAAAGATACCACAACCTAACCTTTTAATGTGATGCATTTGGCTGATGTCATCCATTGTACACTCCTACACATCAGGGGTGTTGAATGTCAGGCCCATGGGCAAAATTCAGCATACCTGGGGTCCCAATCTGCCCCCTGCCACTGGCCCAGCCCCTTTCCCATGACCACCAATTGTTTAGTGGTTTCCCAGCATTTGCATGGTTTCCCCACCACCACCACCACCATTCCAAAAGGTTGAGATGCCTTTCCTAAGGCTTCATTACTGGCAGGAAGAGATTTAACCTAAACATAAGCTATGCCATGCAGGGCTACCCAAGATGGACATGTCATGGTGGAGAGTTCTGACAAAATGTGGTCCACTGGAGAAGGAAATGGCAACCCACTCCAGTATTCTTGCCAAGAAAACCCTATGGAACATATCACAAGGCTAAAAGAGATGACGCCGGAAGAGGAGCCCCTCAGGTCGGAAGGTGTCCAATATACTACTGGGGAAGAGCAGAGGGAATTTCCAAGTAGCACCAGAAAAAGTGAAGCGGCTGGGCCAAAGCCAAAAGGACAGTCAGCTGTGGATGTGTCTGGTGGTGAAAAGAAAGCCCACTGCTGTAAAGAACAATATTGTTTAGGAACCTGGAATGTAAGATCAATGAATCAAGGTAAGCTGGAGGTGGTCACATGAGATGACAAGATTGAACATCGACATCTTGGGAATCAGCAAACTAAAATGGACAAGCATGGGCGAATTTAATTCAGGTGACCATTATATCTACTATTGTGGGCAAGAATCCCTTAGAAGAAATGGAGTAGCACTCATAGTCAACAAAAGGGTGGGAAAAGCAGTACTGGGGTACAATCTCAAAGATGATAGAATGATCTCAGTACGAATCCAAGGCAAACCATTCAACATCACAGTAATTCAAGTCTATGCCCCAACCACTGATGCTGAAGAAGCTGAGGTTGATCGGTTCTATGAAGACCTACAACACCTTCTAGAACTAACACCAAAAAAAGATGTCCTCTTCATCATAGGGGATTGGAATGCTAAAGTAGGAAGTCAAGAAATCACCTGGATAACAGGCAAGCATGGCCTTGGTGTAAAAATGAAGCAGGACAAAGGCTAATAGAGTTTTGCCAAGAGATCACGCTGATCATAGCAAACACTCTTTTCCAACAGCACAAGAGGCGACTCTACCCATGGACATCACCAGATGGTCAATATCGAAATCAGATGGATTATGTCCTTTGCAGCCAAAGATGGAGAAGCTCTATACAGTCAGTCAAAACAAGACCTGGAGCTGACTGTGGCTCAGATCATGAGCTGCTTCTTGCAAAATTTCGGCTGAAATTGAAGAATGTAGGGAAAACCACTTAAACCATTCTGGTATGACCTAAATCATATCCCTGATGAATATACAGTGGAGGTGAGGAATAGATTTCAGGGATTAGACCTGATAGACAGAGTGCCTGAGGAACTATGGGCGGAGGTCCGTAACATTGTTCAGGAGGCAGCAACTCAATCCATCCCAAAGAAAAAGAAATGTAAGAAAGCCAAGTGGCTGTCTGATGAGGCTTTACAAGTAGCTGAGGAAAGAAGGGAAGTGAAAAGCAAGGGAGACAGGGGGAGATATACCCAACTGAATGCAGATTTCCAGAGAATAGCAAGGAGAGACAAGAAGTTAAATTAAATTCTTAAATGTTCTTAAATTAACAATGCAAAGAAATCGAAGAAAACAATAGAATGGGAAAGACTAGAGATCTCTTCAAGAAGATCGGAGATCTCAAGGGAACGTTTTGTGCAAAGACGGGCATGATAAAGGGCAAAGAAGGCAGGGACCTAACAGAAGCAGATGAGATTGAGAAGATGTGGAAAGAATACACAGAAGAAATATACAGGAAAGATCTTAATGTCCCTGATAACCATGATAGTTAGCTCACTGAACTTGAGCCGGACATCCTCGAGAGTGAAGTGAAGTGGGCCTTAGGAAGCATTACTAACAACAAAGCTAGCGGAGATGACAGTCTTCCAGCTGAGCTATTTAAAATCCTAAAAGATGATGCTGTTAAGGTGCTGCACTCAATATGCCAACAAATTTGGAACAATCAACAATGGCCTCAAGACTGGAAAAGGTCAGTTTACATTCCAGTTCCAAAGAAGGGCAGTGCCAAAGAGTGTTCAAACTACCATACAATTGCGCTCATTTCACATGCCAGCAAGGTGATGCTCAAAATCCCACAAGCTAGGCTTCAGCAGTATGTGAACCGAGAACTACCGGAAGTACAAGCTGGATTTCGAAGAGGCAGAGGAACTAGAGATCAAATCGCCAACATTCGCTGCATCATGGAGAAAGCAAGAGAATTCCAGAAAAACGTCTATTTCTGCTTCATTGACTACGCTAAAGCCTTTGATTGTGTGGATCACAACAAACTGTGGCAAATTCTGAAAGTGATGGGAGTACCAGACCACCTTACCTGTCTCCTGAGAAACCTGTATGAGGGTCAAGAAGCAACAGTAAGAACCAGACATGGAACAACCAATTGGTTCAAAATTGGGAAAGGAGTACGACAAGGCTGTATATTGTTGCCCTGCTTATTTAATTTATATGCAGAGTACATCATGAGAAACGTCGGGTTGGATGAATCAGAGGTCGGAATTAAGATTGCTGGGAGAATTATCAACAACCTCAGATACGCAGACGATACCACCCTAATGGCAGAAAGCAAAGAGGATCTCAAGACCCTCTTGCTGAGGGTGAAAGTGGAGAGTGCAAAAGCTGGTTTGAAACTCAACATTAAAAAAACTAAAATCATGGCATCTGGCCCCATCACTTCCTGGCATATAGAAGGGGAAGAAATGGAAGCAGTGACAGATTTTACTTTCTTGGGCTCCAAGATCACCGTAGATGGTGACTGTAGCCCTGAAATTAAAAGATGCTTGCTCCTTGGGAGGAAAGCTATGGCAAACCTAGACAGCATAGTAAGAAGCAGAGACATCACCTTGCCGACAAAGGTTCGTATAATCAAAGCTATGGTTTTCCCAGTAGCAACGTATGGCTGTGAGAGCTGGACTATAAGAAAGGCTGAGCACCGAAGAATTGATGTTTTCGAACTGTGGTGCTGAAGAAGACTTTTACGAGTCCCCTGAACTGCAAGGAGGTCAAATCAGTCCATCCTAAAGGAAATCAACCCTGAGTGCTCATTGGAAGGACAGATCCTGAAGCTGAAGCTCAACTATTTTGGCCACCTAATGCGAAGAGAAAACTCTCTGGAAAAGACCCTGATGCTGGGAAAGACTGAAGGCAAAGGGAGAAGGGGACAGCAGAGGATGAGATGGCTAGATATCATCACTGATGCAATGAATATGGACTTGAGCATGCTCCGGGAGAGAGCGGAGGACAGGAAGGCCTGGTGTGCTATGGTCCATGGGGTCAGGAAGAGTCGGACACGACTGAACGACTGAACAACAACATTTGGGGGTATTTTGGCCCCATCCCTGTTGCCTTCAGCCATGGCCCCTTTGCCTTCAGCCCCACTACCCCTCAGTCCCAATCCAGATCGGGTCCCCTGTGCTACCTCTGAGTAACAATAGGGGTAGCTGCTATATATGTCTTTAAACTAAAGTAATTGGTGGTTGGAGGAAACAAGGTGGGGCCAGGGGAAGGGGACATGGCCACCTGGGAAATCCTGGAAAGCTGGATTGGGGGCCAGGTTGGTTGGAACTGGTCCCTAAGGCTGTGGTTCTGCACCCCTGACATGGAGGGTCTATTTAGCAATGATGTTTAATAGCTACTGATAAACTTCCCCTCCACATTTTGTTTTTCAGGCTGTTTCAGTGCTAGTGCATCCCCTCTCCAACATTTTGTGAAGAAAAACTGTGTCCACTGTTGTGTTCTAGGAGTGCACCTATTTTCACACCAAAGATCACTGACTGAGATCACACACACACACACACTTACACATTGCTAAATGTTCTCCTTTGCCTGCTGTTCATTTTCTCTGTGATAACCTGTCTTGAGCTTTAGAAGCAGGGAATCCATTTATCTGGATGCAGCTATTTTGTATGCATGCACTTGCATTTCTATGTCTGTGCACTAAAGTCAAGGTACAACAAGGGGAGGGCTGTGGCTCAATTTGTAGAGCCCCTGCTTTGTGTGCAGAAGGTCCCAGGGTTCAATCCCCAGCTTCTCCAAGTAAGGCTGGAAAAACTCCTGCCTGAAACCCTGGAGAGCCTTTGCTGCCGGTCAGTGTCGACAATACTGGCTTAGATGGACTGATGGTCTGAGTATAAGGCAGCTTCCTATGTTCCTGTGTAACTTCTGGACTCTTGGGAAGTGGCTGAATCTGGATGAAGGTGGAGACATAGAATCACAGACTAGTAGAACATGAAGAACAGCCCCCAACATCTCCCCTTAAGGCAAACGGGGACAAAGCAGGGACTTTCCTACAGAAGTGAGATTCCATATGACTTCCGTTTTTGCTAATGTAATGACAGGATTGAAGGGAAGCAAAGGGGGTCGGGAGCGACAAATGGACCGAGTTAAGCCTATTAGACAGAACGTTAGAAGCCTATTGAAAATGAAATTCACTTACTCTTCCTGCCTGGCTCCCCCCCCCCTTCTTTTCCTTCCTCTTCATTTTAAGATCTGATTTTGTTTCTTTTTAACAAGGAGCAGAAATCACCTAAATGAACATTGCCATTTGCACACCCCTCCTTCTCCCTTGCACCCACTAGATGCACTGAAAATAAAGATATCTGATGGCTGCAAAAAGGAAAGTCCCGATGGCAAACCATCATGATATTGCCACCAGATTTTAACGGACATTTAAACCACCTCTACATAGTCATTTTGAATCATTCTTCCTGACAATTTATGACATTGTTGTTCAGTGTCTTACGTTGTTTTTCATTGTATTTCAAAATGTTATGTATACCACTCTTTTTCAAGGGTTTTTTTTGGGGGGGGGGGTATTTGAAGGCACAGCACAGTTTATCACTACAATCAATCAATGTGAAACAAAGCATGGTTTCTTGGTGGCATGGAGAGACAATATGCCATATGGCAGACACAAGACATGTTGCTGCCTGAGATGAAGAACAAGATGGCACCCCCTCCCATTCAATGCACAAAGGCTGACTGGACCATCACTTGAATTTTTCTTCAGCACTGATGATGGACAGTTACCTTCCCTGCAACTCCAAGCAGCAGGCTAGCCTAGGGGGCTCAGGGCAGGCTATGTGGCACATACTTCTTTCCTCCAACACCTTGCAGCTGCCTTCCAGCATCTGCCACCTGAAGCAAGTGGTAGGGCCGTCCCTGATGGCAGAGGTGTAGAACCTCTGGCCTGGGGGATGAATCCAGCCTACCCGGGGTCTCAGTTTGGCCCTCTGGGGTTCCCTAGAGGGCCATGGTTCATTCCTCTGACCCCACCCCCTTTCATGCTCCTACTTTCTCTCCCTTTGCAATCAGCACACTCCAGGAAACAAGCATTCTGGCTAACTCTACTTTAATCGTTAACAACTAGCTTCTTTACAAATGAAGATTGTAGGAAACTCTCAGACTGCATAGAACCGGCTTATCCACACATCTATGAATATCAATAGAGGAGATGAAGTGGAACTAGAGAAGGTGCCAGTAGTCTGGGCATGAGCTTCACAGCCAGACTTGTTTCACAGGGATGCCCCTCCCTTAAAGTGTCTCCCTCCCTTCTACTTTGTCTTCCATGACAGGCCAACCTGGCGGAGCGTCTGAGCCCTGCCCCTAACTTTGCCCACTTCACTCTGCGACGGACCCTAGCATCCTTCAAGTCACACCCTTTGCTCTCATCCTCCTCTGAAACTTGAGTTCTCATGCTGGAGGAATGGGGGAGCCGTTCTGGCTGGGCCCTCTGTGTGTCAAGGTCTTGGGAAGAAAGTCTCACCGTATCTGGGCTCACTGGGGAGGGTGCCTCCCTCTGTTCTTGCTGTTTCCATTCTGATTCCAAATCTGAGCTGCCAGACATCTCCACATGCTCAGATTCATTCTTGACACCCCTTTCCCCCAACCACCAATTGTTTGGTGGTTTCCCAGCCTTTTTGCAGTTTTTCCCCACTCAAAAAGGTTGAAATGTCTCCCCAAAGTCTTAGTTACTGGCAGGAAGAGCTTTAAGCTACAATACGCTGGTATTTTTGTATTTTGGCCCTGTCCTGTTTGCCTTCAGCCCCACTGGAATGCAGCCCTCAAAGGTTTCTCCAAAATGGACTTTAGGGCGTGGGCTGAAATTGGTTCGACACCCCTCTAATATGGGAAGGGGGCTCTCCATTGCAAAGCATATGGTTTAATCTTTGGCCTCTCCAGTTAAAACTATCAGGTGACAACCCAAATGCCTGACCATCTTGAGAACAGTTGCTAAGCAGACCATTCAAGACTGGGATAGTGGGCCAAGCATGTGAATCAGTGTAAGTTAACTTCATGTGTTCAAAACACACACATACACAGCTATTCTAGCAGCCATTCATACGTTATACCAAAGATTCCTGCTGCTAGTGTGTATGTGGGGGCTGATAACAGTCCATACACATGCACTAGCAGTGAGGCAGCACTTAAAGTTTGTTGGCAGGACTGGCCCTACTATCAGGCAGAGTGAGATAGCCACCCAAGGCAGCAGAATTTGGATGTTGTAAGAGTGCAGCAAATTGTAAGTCTGCAAGCAGATGGAGTGAGCCCTGCTGTCCTGTCTCTCCTTCTGCTGCAGCCACATGGAATGGTTTATAATAGTGGGTGGACAGTTCAGGAAGAGGAGGAGCCAAATAGCAGCTGACCTCTCAAATGAGCCATATGGAACAGCCTTATAGTAAACCAGACCAATGGTCCATCCAACCCAAGTTTGTCCACTCTGGTTTGCAGATCTTTCCTCCAGCCAGCACCTAGAAATGGTAGGAATTTAACTTGGAACCTTCTGCATGCAGATTAGACTGTTAAAATGGAACTCTTCCCAGAGAGATAATAGTACAGGTCCCAGTCTTGAGATCTTCAAGTCTCCTAAGACAATAAAGGTTAGGACAGCCTTATATATTGTATATCTTTAGACCAGAGAAAGGCGAACATTTTGGGATGTGGGCACCTCTGGCGATTTGAGAAACCATCCTGGGCACCGCCACAAAATGGCTGTCATGGGAGGTGTGGCAAAAGACAAGTAACCGGCCCAAATGACTGAGTACAAGGCAGAGATCTGCACTCCAACACACTAAACAACTCCTTTGAACCCACAGTTTTCAGCACCAATAGAAGGCTATTTCACAGCAATCCCAGCTGCCGATAAGTAAATACGTTGTTTATTTATTTTTTAAAGTGGGAGGGGTTGGGCACTTTCGTAGGTGCCAAGAAAGGTGTCTGGAGGTGCATTAGTGTCTGCAAGTTGCCTATCCTTGCTCTCAGACATTCTGAGGCTCACTCAATAAGCCACCCTCCTGGAAGGAAAGAAAATCAACCCAGAACAGTTTGCCAAAGCTTTCACAGTGAGTTATATCAACATACGATTTCCATGTGTCTGCTAGTTATATGAGCTGCCAAGGTTTGGTTTGGATCAAAAGATGGAGATCAGAAGATAAACCTATTACACAGAGTTCCGCCTTTTTAGCCTACAGTAACTGAAACCAATTAATAACGACTCTCCACCCACCTCAGACCTGATACTCTGCTGGAACTCAACAGCACATCAGATTTCTTAATCATCGGGACTGCCGTCTCCTTCAGCAATTCAGTAAATGAAAAGTGTATGCAGATTAGATTGAGAGCAGTAGTTCTGTGGTATTGGGGGCTTCAGCAGTTAATCGGATTGATCTTCCCATTATCAAAGTTTGTTGTTGTGTGTTTCTTTTTTTAAAAAAATCAGCATGGTTTTCATAGAATGAAACCGCAGATTAGGAGGAGTGGTGATAGGGAGGAAAAGGACGATAGAGAGACCAATGCCAGATGCTTCGTGTATTTGGTGGGAAGTTTGTCTTAAATCAAATTTTAAGAGATGTACTGATGTCTGGGATTGCCAATTGAGCTCTATGCAAAATAAGTGGCTTTACCCCACCCCCTTCACTGTAAGCCAAACTTAATGAAGATGGGAAAAAGCCATATCTGATAAAATGGCTACATAATATTTATTACCAGACTTTGGTACAATTTGAACCCAGTTCCTCTGAGTAGTTTATAAAGTACCTGGCCCAGCAACTTTTAATTCAGATCATTTGTAATTTTATCTGTAAGAATTTGGAGAATCTTGGCTTTCTTCTTGTATTTGAGAATTCTAGCTCTTGAATCAATGTGTCCAAAAGGTTCAAGTATCATGACACAAATCAGAGTTCCATCTCCAAAGGGGCTGTTTGCAAACAAAAACCTTCCTAGCCCATTTTTATGGGCAGTTACATGATTACATTTCTTCTAAAAGCCTCTCTTTTTTTTTAATAACCCCAGATAGCTTAGAGACTCAACCAATGAGAAATTATTGCTCATAACTACCAAAATACTAGCAACTTCTTTTCAAAAATAACATGATACCCAAGGCAGGAATCAAAGACATCATAATATTCCTCAGCTGATCTCTACTCCTGTTTCCCACCAACCAAGGAACCTGTCTGGTTTGCCCAGGACTGGATGGAGACAATTTTGAGTTAACAGATGAATCTGCCTATTGCAAAATTTAAAATATTCACATTTGCATTTTGAAGACATGCCCAAATTTTAAATGTTTGCAAAGTTATATTATTTTTTATCTTATGAGTATAAGAACCTAAGAAGAGCCCTGCTGGATTAGACCAAAGGCCTTTCTAGATCAGCATCCTGTTTCCCACAGCGGCCAACCAGTTGCCTCCAAGGAAGCCCCAACTAAGGCATGAGAGCAATACTAGCAATGTACAGATTTCGTTAAATCTGTTCCATTTGTGTTTTGCGATTGTCGGGTGTCTTTCATTCTGTCATCGCTCATTGATGGAATCTGATGGGGGGGTAGGGATGTACAAGAATTTCATTCCTGTTTGCAAATGCACATGTAAGCTAATGTGTATTAGCGCAAGTACACACTTGTGCAAGTGCATATTTGTGCAAATGCGCTTTTGCACAAATTTCCGCCAAACAAAGAAAGAAAAGTGGTCCACAAGTCTACAGAATCCACCCAACTTGGAAAAAGCCAGTCTGCTGTGGAATCCACAGTTCAGATTCATAGAAATTCAAACCCACTTGAATCCATTGCAGATTTGTCCAACATCCCTAGCAATAACCCTCTCCCTGTGTTGTTCCCCAGCAGCAAATATTATTCAGAGGCAATGCCTCTGAACCTGTGGAATGTATGCAGCCTTATGTTAACAGTAGATATGCATGAGAAATCAGTTTCATTTTGTTTTTGACCAGAATTTACCCAGTTTGTCCCTCCCAGATCCAAATGCAGACCTGAGTGCAATCTGCAATAGACATCTGTATATTTCTGAGCTTCTAATGCAATCCATTGAGAAGGAAGAGAAATGCAGTCAAAAAGTGTGTATGTTTGAAAAATGCACAAGGAAAATATGTGCTTTGAAAAATGCACAGAAACACACTTTAATCAATGAGAGCAAATGCGTACACTTCAAAAATGTACATAATTGATGAGTACATTTGGGAAAATGCTCACAAAAATACACATAACATTTTGTGTGAAAAGAAAAAAAAAAACAAAGCTCGTGACCTGATACAGACACAAGAAGGAATGAGCTTCAAGGTGGAATTCCCTAACTGATATTTCCCCATGAACTTGCCTGATCCTACTTAAAGCCGTCTAAGAAAGATACCATCACCACACCTTTTCTTACGTTGCAAGCAAATTTTGCTTCAAGCATTACCCAAAGAAGGGGGGAAATTGGTAGGTTGGTCAGCTTTCTCCAGCCAAGCCAAGAAAACGAACCCCAATTTCCAATATAAAATGTAGGTGCGAAGGACGTGTGGGTGGCTCCAACTTGACTGATTGTGCTCAAGCACCAGAAAAAGGGGTTACTTAAAAGCCTATCCCGCATTGTGTGTGAGTGGGTGTGCATAGTATGTACATGCATGAGTGTGTGCATGAGTGTATTTTTGAGTGTGTGTAGTGTCTGAATATGTCTAAGTACACCAGTTGCTGGGGCACATGGGCAGGAGAGTGCTAATGCACTCATGTCCATCTTGTGGGTTTCCTGTGGGCATCTAGTTGGCCATTGTGTGAACAGAATGCTGGACTAGATGGACCCTTGTTCTGATCCAGCAGGGCTCTTCTTATGTTCTTGCATTCTTGGTGTGAGCATGTCTGAGTGTGTGAGAGTATGAATGTGTATGAATGAGTGTGTGTGTGTGTGCATGTGTGTATATATGCATTAGCATGCCCATGCACACACATGTGCAGCTCCTGGCACCCCAGCAAACACCCAATGTGGCCCTTAGCACTGAAAAGATTGTGCACAGCTGGACTAGGACAACAGAGAGAAGAAATCAGCGATACTCTGGGGCATTAACAGCATTTTACTTCTTAAGCATGAAACCCAGAAGCTGCAACACAAAATAGTCAGTGATGTAAGGTGGATGTGGAGGCCACAGTCTAAATTTAAATTGTCATTTACTTGTGTTTCTTTGTCCCTCTTTTTTTTAAAAAAAGGGGGGGATGGGAACCATTCCATTTGTATTGTTTCAGCAAACTCTTATGGAGTCCGCATCAGGAAAAAGACCAGGGAAGAAGCCAATTGTGCTGTTTCCTTTTAAACTGCAAACGGAGCCAAATTCCAGTGTTACTAGAGGCAAGGACCAGCGCTGTTGCGTAAGGAGGAAATCAATGAAGGCTTCTTTCTAATCCTGTTCTTGTCCAGTGATTCTTTTGAGTCCAAAAGCTCTGTGTTCCCAATCCTGAGGAAACATGCTGAGGAAGAGGAAAAGGGGAAGCAAAAAAGGAAACCCCAGGCTGGCATCCCACAAAAGGTTGTATTACTTAAAATGGACCCTGTGCATAGTTTGGCAATGAGCGTCACTTGTGCATTAAGGATGGGGGAGAGATGGATTTGGTTCACATTACCTAATTTTGCACATTTGAACTGAAACACAGCTATTCTTTGACATTCTTGCTTCTCTGAATTTGGCAGTTTTTTCTCCAAACAAAAAATGCGTACATAAATGTATACATTAGAGGAAAGTGCTCTCAAAAAAGCAGGAATTCATGAAAATAATATTTAAAAATGCATTATTCTAGGGTGATTGCTTTAAAAAATGTGTAGAAAAATGCATGTATTAGGAGAAACACACACAAAAATGAGTACAAATTTTTGTTCAAACTTTTAAAAAAATCTCAAAGTTTGGGATGAACCAAACGAAAGACTGGAAAAATGAGAAACCAAAATTGATTCATCCATCCGTGTTGTGCACCAAACTGCACATGCAAATTGTAATTAACAGATAAGGCACAACCCCTTCAATTCAAGGTCCACAGCTATATTGATATTGTTATGGGCTTGAGGTTGATATGAATGAACATTCAGGGGTCCCTTACAGCCCAGTGCCCATGATTGCAAAGAGATTTGGGATCCATTCTCACTATGTAACTCTTGATTCTAAGATTTCTCTAAGCAGAGCTATTGGTGTACATGCCTCAGGCTATATCTCTTAAGACTTTACAAAAGACAGTTCATCACTGGCAGCATTCTGGTGAATCATCTTTCTTAAGAACATCAAACGATCCATGCTGGGTCACACCAAAGCCTAAGGTGGCTGTTTATGCATCTCTTAAAAAGAGGAAATGCATCATCAAAAATGAGGACAAAAGAAGACAGAGAGGTGAAGGACATTTGCACATTCTAATTTATGTGTATAGAGGAATTTAGAAATTGTTACTATAATTTATATAAAAAATACAGAACATCTCTGGTTGTTTCTTGTCTTGACTACTGCAATCTCCTTCTGATTCGTCTTCCTTTATCTCATATTAATTCTTTGGTTTCTACTCAGCATTCTGCCGCTAAGATCATTTTCTTGGCTCGTCACTATGATCACATTACTCCGCTTCTGAAATCTCTTCTCTGGCTTCCTATTTCTTCTAGGATTCTGTATAAGCTTCTTCTTTTGACTTTTACAGCCTGTCATTGGCTAGCTCCTCCTTATCTTTCAGCCCTTACTTTGCATTATAGCCCCACTTGTGTTCTTCACTCCTCGAATGCTTTGTTTCTTACTCACCCAAGGGTTTCTACTTCCCTTTCTTGGCTCCATCCATTCTCTCTAGCTCCTCCCTATTCCTGGAATTCTCTTCCAGAGGATTTGTGGATGATTGCTTCAATTACTGTTTTTATGTCTCTGTTAAAAACTATTCTCTTTTCCAAAGCTTTTGGAACCTTAGTTTAGATTTTATTCACTGTTTGGTAATGTTGATTATTTATTTTTGTAATGTTTCCCATGCCTGTTCGGTGCATTCCCTTCCTTTTCGTTTTATTTTGTGACTTTATTAGAATGTAACCTCCCTCTCTCAAACTACTAGAACCCAGTGGGGTCATCCCATGAAGCTGATTGGTGGGAGATGCAGGAGAGATAAAAGGAAGGACTTCTTCACACAGCGCAGAGTTAAACTGTGGAATCTGCTACCACAGGATGTAGTGATGGTCACCAGCTTGGATGGTTTTAAAGGGGGGTTGGACAAATTCCTGGAGGAGAAGGCTATCAATGGCTACTAGTCTTGATGGCTATGTCCTCCCTCCAGTACCAGAGGCAGTGATCCACCAGTTGCTGGGGAACATGGACAGGAGGGTGCTGTTGCATTTATGCCATCCTTGCAGGCTCCTGGTCGACAGCTGGTTGGCCACAGTGTGAACAGAAAGCTGGGCTAGATGGACCCTTGGTCCATCCAGCAGGGCTCTTCTTATGTTCCTATGTTCTTAACCCTTTGCAGCAGGGATTTGTTGTTTTATTGTTTTATGCTGTACAGTGCCATGTTCATTGATAGTGCTATATAAATAAGTAATTATGATGATGATAATAATCTTATACTAGTGGGGAAGATGGTGACCAGGTAACCTGTGTGTCTTTGCAGAGAACACTCCTCTATTGAAGGGATGTTAGGGGATAGTCCTCTATTTGCAGGTATCCTCCATTTGAATGGCTGTCCAATCCATGTCCAGTTGAAAGATAAAGAATCATCACCTTCAAGGCTGGGCCTTGAAGTTGCCCATGAACAGTACCTGGGCAGCAGACTGAACAAGGCACACAGGTCACCTAGGCACAGTCTTCTGCACTAAGGTGAGATGCATTTAAAATAACTATTTAAGTTATAGCTATTCTTTCTAAATTTGCATCTATATGTATGAATTTGCATATGCAAATGTTATGCACATGGGTGTCCCCTTTTGTCCTCTTTTTTGGGTTAAGTATTTCCTATTTTTTGGCAATGCTAAGTAGCCGCCCCACTTAACGATACGTAAACGTCATAAGCAAGGGGGCCAATGGAGCATCCATGTGGAGGGAGATTCATAGTCTGGGTGCCACAGGCAAAAAGGCCACTCTCATGTACTCACCAACTGTTCAAAAGTGGTGGAACACAAATCAGGGCCTCAGATACTGAATGCAGTGGGTGGACAGATTCATGTGGGAGGCGGCGGTCCTTCAAGCAGCCTAGTCCCAGCAGGTTTAGGGCTTTGTAGATAATATTCACTTACTTACTTATTTCTTTTCAGTATTTATATATTGCCCAATAACCACATACAAGTGAAATAATAATAAAACCAGAATATGCAAAATCACAACATGAAAATAAAATCTAAAATAGAGTACAACCTGCATCAGATCTCTACAATACTAAAAAAAAAAAAAAATTAAGAGAAAAAATGTAAGCACCAGTCTAGCCTGTCTGGCATGGGAGTTCCATAACTGGGGGGCCAGCACTGAAAAGGCCCTCTGGTTAGTAGCCACCCACCAGAAATAACTTGCTGGGGGTACCTGGAGAAAGGCCTCAAAAGTTGTTCTCGGGGTCGAGGTGGGCATAGAGCTTTGAATATATTCCTCATTTGATCAGCTCTAAAGCAGGGATGGGCAACAACACCCACAGGCTGCACTCCTGCTGCTGCTGCCACCATGCCACTAAAATTTGCTGCCATGCTGCCACGTTTCGGTGGGGTAGTGGCGGTCACACTAGAGGCTGGGGCCACATGTACCTGCAGGCTTGCAGGCTGCATCTTACCCACCGTGCTCCACAGGGAAGTACCAGTGATTGATCAAAGACCAACCACATCAAGGTGCTTCTTTCTCCCTTTTTGTCCCCTGCTTGCCCTTCCCATTGTTTGTAAGCTGCTGCAGCTGAGCCTGAACAGCAGGCAGAGAGGTCGGAGCCGAGGCAAGGAGCAGAGAATTGCAGAGAGCACGCGATGGGCCTCCCCCTGTGCCGGCAAGCTCCTTAAAGGTCATTTTGTTGGACTCCCAGTGCAACTGCCAAAGGAAGCCACAGTCATTTGTCAGTCCCGTGAAATGCCAGGAGCCGCAGTGCACTGAGTCACGGCTTTCCGAAACGTTCCTGGTTGGTGATGAGCTTACGGAGCAGGCATTTCCTTTTCCAGCTGAGCTTCTTCTTCCTCTTGAACCTGGAATCGACCTGGGCAGCAAAGCTTCCCCAGAGGGAGGCTTCAGCCTGGGGAAGCCTGGAGCAAGACTTACATTGGAGGCCTATTTATGGGAACAGTTTAATGAGAACAATTAGTTCAATTTAATTACTACGGTTAGACCAAAAGAAAGGGTTGCAAAAAGCTGAATCAGAGCAAAAGGCAACACATTACAGATTTATGATAAATTAGTTTCAGTTTGTTTTTGTTTGGGATTTACCCAGTTTGCACCTTTCAGACTGAGCACAGATTTGGACACAATCTGTGGTTGAAGCAGGCACATTTCTGAGCTTGCAACGTGATTCTGGAACCCAAGAATGCATTTGACAGCATGTATACATTTGAAAAATGTGTACAAATATGCTTTAAGCAATTGGAGAAGAATGCATACATTTCAAAGATGCACACAACTGACACGTACATTTGGGGAAATGCACAAAAAAATACGGATGGATTTTCATGTGAAAAGAAAAAAACTAAAGCTCGCCATCTGATATGGGCTCAAGTCAGAACAAGCTTCAGGATGGAATTTGGAGAACTTTGGCAAGCTCAAGTTTTGATCATTCACACATCCCTACAACACACACACACAAGCGCACACAGTTTTGCCATTTGAGGCAAATTACAGCAGAAGGGACAAAGGTTCACCTATTTAGGAAGTATTATCTTGAATAGGCTTTCTTTCCCCTCACGGGTTGCCAGTCCAGGAAGCATTACCCTCTGGTAATTATTATGTGGAAGCATTACCACATAGCTTTGCTTCTCTTCAATTATGTCAGCACATAGTCAAATCTGATTGGGTATACAGTGTTGCAGCATTGTTTGGTTCACTACAAGATCCCTGACTGGCTGGGATGACTCCATTTTAGAAAAAGAAGTCCTAACCATCAGGGATGGGAGGGGAAAGTTGTAGAAGCAGCAGCAGATCCAAGTGAAGGTGAGACCTAGAATATGCCCGAGAATTCTTTGCAAAATTCCAGGGGGGGTTGGCAGACAAGTTAATGCAAATGAGTTCTCCCAAAGGTAGAAAGTTTCTCTTAGGCACTGTTAGGCTGTTTCAGGCATTAGTGATCCTAGCATCATGGTAAGGAGGTTTAGAAGGGGGTTGATAAAGGACAATATTCTATAAACCAGGAGTGTTTAACATCTTTCAGAAACTGAGGGCCAAATTCAGTTTCAGAGAAGCTCTTGGGAGCCACATTCCAATGGTAGGAGGGACCAAGGGCAAATAGGGGGAAAGTGAAAGTGGCAGGGCCAAAATACCAAAAAATACCAGCTTATTTTAATTTAAAGCTCTTACTGCCTTAGGAGAGGCACTGCAGTGGGGAAAAAACATGCGAAAGCCAAGAAACTAACAAAGAATTGGCAGTTGGGGAAAAGATGGTTGGTCTTGGGAAGGGGGTACAGCCATCTGAAGAATCTGCGGGGGGTACACTGGGTCCTCAGGTAAGCTGAATTTGACCTGTGGGCCTGAGGTTTAACAGCTCCACTGTAAAGGAACACAAGCGACAGTGTATATGTTGACAACACTGCACCGAATTTCTTCTATCTGACACTGGAGTTCCAATGTGTTCAATAAAAAAGAAAGGACAGAACAGAAAAGAAAAGAAAAGAAAAAGATGGCATTTCATTAGACAGCCCTGGCTGGATATATAAAGAAAAGGTCTGTTGTTGGATTTCCCTCAGGTGTATAAGGGCAGATCTGGAAACCCAAAGGCCGTGACCTTCATGTTTGCCAGCAGGAACTGAAACGCCTCCTGAGCCACCCTGTAGGGAAAGGAGTGTCTCTGTTTTGTGCTTTTTGCAGGATGTTGACAGGGCTGCCGAGTGAAATGGTAAAACAGGGATCTCCTTTATGATCCCATTGGCTTTCGTAATACTGAGGCAATTGTCTTTTTTCAGACTGTCTTCCCTTCATATCCCCAATGTCAAGCCCAATGCCAGCTCTCTGTTGCTTCCCCCCCACCCATTGCCCATATAAGAACTTTGTTTGGGCGGATGGTGGTATGCTTTGAAACTGGGAAGCAGGTTTGCCATCAAGCAAGGCTATTTTTAATTCACTGCCTCTTCCTCAAAGGATAACATGCCATAATCCCATGTTATCTTCACAAGCACCCAGTGAAGTAAGTCAGGTTCAGAGAGTTACCCGAGGCCAACCAATCAGTCTCTTTGGGCTGAGACCAAAAACCCCAGCCATTTCACCTTGGTATGCCCTTTGATGCATCTCAGCCCATGAGCATAGGCTAATTTATCACATTTTTGCCCCAGTTCTTCTGCAACCAAGGAATAGGTGAGCTGTTTTCCAACTTTCTTCCTTTGTGGAACTCTTCTTGCACTGATTTGTCTGCTAGCATGCCTTCTGTGTTTGTTATAGAACTCTGCACATTGCTGAGGATTCTGGGGGATGTTCTAGGGTGCCAACCAGGCCTCTTGGAGCTCACCAGGATCCCTCATAAACTGAGAGCGTGCCATACCCAACCCTCCCTTACAGGGGACAGGAGTGGTGAACAAACTGTCTTCTAAGGAAGCTATCTGAAGTACAGCGGGTAATAACACAGGATAGGGCTTTCTCTGTGGTGGCTCCAAGCTATGGAATACGCTCCCTCGGGATGTCTGCTTCACTGCCTGCTGCTTTGGACTGTTTTCCAAAGGTGTATTGCTTGTAGATGTTATATGAATTGTATACTGTAAGGCAACTCAGACACTAGAATGGCAACTCACTGGCACCAAAATGGATATTGGAAAATAGCCAAGATTTATAAGCTAGACCTGTAAAATAAAGGTTTTGTCGGCATAGCAGTGCCAGTTTATTCATGTGCGCTGGACATGTACAAGAGCCAAGAATGTTTGAGGAAATGGTGATTAGGGTAATACAGGAGGTGCTAGACAAGTGTTTATCCATTTGATCCAAAACTATTTCTTCTTTACTCTGTACAACATGGAGTAACTAAACAGTACCTTTGGGTAGGTATGTTAAAATATTCTGAGCATTGGAAAGCCTGTCCAAGTCCATAAAAAATGAATGGCTTTTGAAGATAAAAGACTTGATTCATCTTACTAAATTTAGAGAGGGCCCTGGCCCAGTGGCAGAGCCCCTGCTTTGCAGTTTGCAAGCAGAAAGTCCTCAGTTCAATCCCCAGCATCTCTAGGTAGGGCTGGAAGATCTCCTGCCCGAAACCCTGGAGAGTCTTTGTGCCAGGCAGTGTCGACAACACTGGGCTAGATGGACCAAGGGTCTGACTCAGGATGAGGCAGCTTCCTGTGTTCCTATATTCCTTGTTGATGGTATATTTAAAAGCACTTTATCACTTAGAAGCCTTTGGAGTCCATTGATGTCCAATGGTGCAGCAAGTAATGAATGAACTATCACATTTGTCGAGTTCTTCAGGATAGCTAGACTGGGTTTAATATTACTGCTTGCATTCAAAATGGTGTCTTCTGTTGGAATGGATGATCCAGATCTATTATTGAACATGTGCTCTGCCTCTTCTAATAAGGGAATAAGAGTTTTTAAATTCATGATTACCTTTCTATCCTGCCTTCTTTCCTATTGCAAGGAGCCCAAGGCAGCTTACCTGGTCGTCCTCTCCATTTTACCCTCCCAACAACCCTGTGAGGTAGGTTAGGCTGAGAGTGAGTGACTGAACCAAAGTCACCCAGTAATCTTCATGGTCCAAGCAGGGACTAGAACCCAGTTCTCCTGAGTCCCAGTCCAACATTCTAACCACTACACCACACTCGATTAAAATTTGATTCATTGTGTTATTTTGTTTCATAAAGCTGCTTAGCCTCTGGCAACATCCATCTTCTTTGGCCTTTTGCAATTTATTTATTCATTCATTTCATTTCTATACAGCCCAATAGCCGAAGCTCTCTTGTAAAACAGAGATCTTTTGGTAGATTAACAGATTAATCACGAAGATGGCTGCCAGGAAGTGCAAAGCAGTGGAAGAACACCCTCCCCACCCCCACCCCCACACTCACACACACACGCAAATAACCTTACCGGGCAGAAGCCTGGGATCTCTATAGCCCACTGAGGACCTGCAGATGGCATGGAAGCAGGCCTTGGCGGAGTGCCTGCATTTGCAGCTAAAGCAGTAGTTTGGGGGTGTTAGGATGATGGAAAGCTACCTCCTCTGCCTGCTCCCGGGGTCACCAGTGAGAAAACTCCTTCTTGCTACACCAGGACCGTTTGCACTGCCTGCCTAAGGAACAGATGCATGTCCAGATGCTTATGTTTCCACTTCTTCCCACTCGTCCAGTTCTTCAGACTTGCTGTATTTCCACTTTGCATCTCTGTAAATCTGTGCCTGATTTGCACTGTGCATGTTAAATTTGTGATATATACTTCCACCTTTCAGGACAGAGTATCTCTTCTGGGACTGTCAGTTCTAGAAGTTTTAGTGCAAGGCTCGCCATTAGGGGA
Organism: Heloderma suspectum; assembly: GCF_057233095.1. Classification (NCBI taxonomy): domain Eukaryota; kingdom Metazoa; phylum Chordata; class Lepidosauria; order Squamata; family Helodermatidae; genus Heloderma; species Heloderma suspectum. The sequence goes on along the minus strand of NC_139465.1, from coordinate 6,499,852 downwards.
GAAGAGGGGTTCGTTGGTGCTTCTGGTGGCTTTCCTGCAAAGCCCGGGGCCATGGATGTATGCTTTCCTCATGCCTGTGGGCATGTTGCATGGTGAGAAATCTGGGACCTGGCACAGAACCCTGAAATGGCTGAGAAGGGCATTGTTTTAAAGGCAGAACAAGTTTCTAGTTCTCATAATTTGAGATTAAAAGGCTTCCAAGCCAAACATGCTACAGCTTGGACAGGGCTTCCTGTGTTTGTGGTTGGGTTTCTAAAACATCCCCTGTAGCTCCTTGCTACCGCTTCATCCCTGTATTTGATAACTAGCTCTTTTGCAACTTCCGCTGATATGTTCCAGTAATCCACCCACTTATTCGCAGTGGATGGATTACTGGACTTGGTCCACCAGATCTTGATTTCAAACTCAAGTTGAGCAATGAACAAACTATTTATTTATTATTCTCCAGCTTTCTACTAAAAATAGTGTTCAGGGTGGCTTGTTGGACTTGGGTGTGATATCCGACTCAACAGATCACACAGTGAGCTTTTCTACATATGGCTGTTAATCGGCTATTAATTGGCTGTATCTACTTTCAGTTTTATCACAGAATTGAGATCTGGGTACAATGCGAGGAATGTTTCCTTTCCTGCTTTTATGCTACATAACCTCTAGGTGGCACTGTGGTATAGCGGGACAGTGCAAATCCATGAGGAAATTGCACTTTCTTTCACTTTCACAATTAAATGCCACATATTCCCTGCTCTAAAAAAAATGCCCTAAAAGTGCTGTTTAGACACAGAAGTGAAACTAGAGGGTCAAGACGTTGTCTAAAGATCCCGTAAACAACTGTGAGTAGGGAATGATGAGCACACAATAAATGCCTTGTGTAGAAAAACCCAATATCATCAGTATGCAAATCATGGTTGAGGATAATGACAACTGTAGTCCAATACATCTGGAAGGCATTGGGTTGGGGAAAGAGTGTGCTACACCATAGTGGAGCATTCAGTTTTCTTTCAGAATTCAGCTTTATTGGCCCAGAATTCTGATTCTGATTCTTGAAAGCACAGTGAATAACACAACAGTGTAATTAATTCAGACAAAATGGGAACTACCATTGGGTTGAGGGTTCAGGCGTTCAGCCTGTTCTGGGTGGGATTGCACTCCTACGAAGCAACAGGTTTGCAGTGTAGTGGACTGGTGCCAAGTCTCACGGGGTCGAAGTGCTTGAACTTTTTGACGTCATCTGCCCCACTTCCCCAACACCCCTGTTGTCTCTGAGCATAGCTGCAATCCTAACAGTAGCTGAGGGGAAATTAGGAGGGACAAATCTGTCAATGTTGTTTTCTCTCTGTTCCTCATGTTTCCAACCTTACATTGAGTTAACCCGAAACTCCAAGAATATTTTAAAACATTTTTTAAAAGTTTAGATGAAAATTCATACACAGTTTGTGCATATTTCTCCTAATCCATGTTTTTTGTACACAACTTTGACTAATATACTCATCTTTGCAAGCACTTTTCATAATGCAATGTATTGTTAACATTGTTTTCATGAATATACGCATTTTGTGTGGATTATTATTATCATTATCATTATTACTGGGGAACTCCATTGCAAAATTCCGAGATGTGCAAATTTCAAAGTATGACTCAGTTTTGATTCATATTTTGGCTCCAAAGTGCCTTGTTTGTATGTGTATGCATGTCTGGTGATGCAAAAGTAGTGAAGTTTGCATTAAAATGTGAGAACTGATTTTCCCAGCAACAATGTATTGTTGTGAATTACCATCCTGACACACTGACCTCCATGCCTCACATGGCTCCATGCCTTGCCAGCATGACAGCCACAGGTGAACAAATCAGCAGCTTGGGGCAAAATGCAGGCTTTTTGGCCATACATCAGTAATTCCTGTCCTGTACTTGCCACTTCCAGGTAAAATTCCAGTTGTTGTTTGGGGCTTTTCATCACATTAAACTCATCTGGATTATGGTAGATAGATAGTGCGCCGTGGCCACATATCATCCACGGGAGCCAAACGTCTTCTTGAGTTAGAATTCTGCCACCCAATATAAATGAAACAGCAACAATTATCATCACCATTATCATCATCATCATGCACCTGGCACCTGTTGATGCCAAACGCACACTGACTGGTAGTGGCAGTAGAGATCATAACGCTAGTCCCAGCAGGGCTGGCACTGTCATAAGGCACAGTCAGGCCGCCTCTTCAGGCAGCAGGTTCTGGAGGGCAGGGAGTATCATTGGCAAGGGTTGGAGGAAAGAGCTCTGCATACCCTTCAGCTAGCCTGATGCCCTCAGGTAGGGAAGTACAGATATTGTAAAATCCATTCTGTCTGCATATCGCAGATTTTCAGGTGCCATTCGTTCTGTCGCCCGCTCGTTGGAGGAATCGGGGGGGGGGGTCCAATTTCCCAAATTTGCGCACATTCACACGTGTGCAAATTTGCACTTGTGAAAGTGCACAAATCCCCCCCCCCATGTGCAAAGCATCCCAAAATGTGTGTTTTCATGCTTTTGCCTATGGGGAAATACACATTTTCAGTTGGTGTTTTATTGTTCTATGACTAAATTTGCATACAATTCCAAAAAGTTTAAAAATGGTCTGCAAATCCACAGAATCCATGCAACTCAGGAAAAGTTGGTCTGATATGGAATCCATGGATCTGATTCATAGAAAACCAAACTCATTTGATTCCCTGGCAGTTTTCTCTGACATCCCTTCCCGTGGGTGCCGTAGAGGACTCTGTCCCATCACCAGTGTTGATGTAAGATTCCAGTGCCGGCGTAGAAGGCTTCTGTACGTGGGATGGGGTGAGGGACCATCTTCTTCCTTGCCTCAGGCAGAAAAACATCATGGACCAGCCTTGGATCCCAGGCATAAGATGCTTCCAGAAACAGAGCAAAGAGGTTCTTTTGCAAAGGTTTCCAGCCCTGGAAGGAGCGGGGGTCTATATTTTTAGCTGGCAGTAGAAGGAGTGTCATAAGTATGTGTGTGTGTGTGTGTGCGCGCGCGCGCACGCGCACGTGCGTGCGCGCGCGTGTGTGTGTTGCGTGCAAAGTCAATGCAGTCTGGTCCCTGTGTGGTCCAGAGGGGGGGAGGGGTTGTGTGTGTGGTCCCCCTCCAGCCCTGCTCATCTGTCCAAAGGCTGCTAACTGCCTGCTGAATGACCACAGTTGTTTACTTTAGCTCTGTCTGCACCAAGTGAGTTCGCATCGCTGTCTTCCACCAGCTGGGCTGACTCAGGACCCCAAAGTAAGGCAGAGAAAGCAAAAGAAAAGGGGGGTGGAGGGGGAGAGAGAGAGAGAGATCTGTGCGTGTCATGCAGGAGAGGGATGATTCTGCAAACAGACTGCAGCATAAATCACAATGAACAATTTATAGCCCTTTCCCCCACCAGCACCTTCCATCACTTTTTTTTCCTCTCCCAGCCCCTTGCTCCAGCAGACCAGGCTCATAAATTTTCAGTGCTGAGTGCTGGCAGAAAGATTTTCATGTTTCTGACAGTGGCAGTAAAAATATGCAGATGGGTCCAGCAATGGATGATCCCCCTAGGATGATGGTCCTGGGGGATCTCAACTTCCATGCCGAGGCCGCTGTATCCGGGGCGGCTCAGGACTTCATGGCCGCCATGACAACCATGGGGCTGTCCCAACATGTCATCGGCCCAATGCATACAAAAGGACACACGCTTGATCTGGTTTTCTCGACTGGGCAGGAGGATGGTGATCTGAAAGTGGAGGAATTAACATCTGTCCCTTTGTCATGGTCAGATCACTTCCTGCTGAGGTTTAGACTCCTGGCGGCCTTTCCCCTCTGCAAGGGTGGGGGACCTATTAAAATGGTCCGCCCCCGGAGATTAATGGATTCCGATGGATTCCAGAGGGCTCTGGGGGATTTTCCTGCTGGTATGGCTGGTGCTCCTGTCAAAGCCCAGGTCGCTCTGTGGAATGCAGAGATGACTCGGGCGGTTGACACGATCGCGCCCAAGCGCCCTCTCCCTCTGAGCAGAGCCCGGCCAGCTCCTTGGTATACACCTGAGCTGAGGGCAATGAAGCAAGGGAAGATGGCTAGAATGCAGGTGGAGGAAAATTCGTGCTGAGTCTGACCGAACACAGGTAAGAGCTCACTATCGAGCCTACTCTGTGGCGGTGAGGGTGGCAAAGAGACAGTTCTTTTCCACCAGCATTGCATCTTCTCAGTGTCGTCCAGTGGAGCTTTTCCGAGTGGTTCGCGGCCTGTTACATTCTGGTCCAGGGAGAGAGATGGTGGAACCCTCGGTAGCACGCTGTGACGAGTTTGCACGGCACTTTGAGGATAAAGTCGCTCAGATTCGTCATGAATTGGACACCACCATTAATGCAGTTCCATTGGTAGAGGCATTCAGAGCACCGTCTGGTCCAGTTTTATTGGATGAGTTTCAGTTACTGAGGCCTGAGGATGCAGACAAGGTGCTTGGCCAAGTCCGATCGACCACTTGTGTGCTTGACCCTTGCCCTTCATGGCTTATTAAATCAAACAAGGAGGGGTTGTCCGGCTGGGTCCAGGAGGTTGTAAATTCCTCCTTGAGAGAGCGAGTGGTGCCTGCCACTTTAAAAAAGGCGGTAATTAGACCACTCCTGAAAAAGCCTAACCTGGACCCAGAGGATGTTAACAATTATAGGCCAGTGGCCAACATCCCCTTCCTGGGCAAGGTGCTTGAGCGGGTGGTTGTAGGACAGCTCCAGGCACTGTTGAATGAAACAGATTATCTAGATCCATTTCAATCGGGCTTCAGGCCTGGTTTTGGAATGGAAACTGCCTTGGTCGCCCTGTGGGATGACCTCTGCCGGGAAAGGGACAGGGGGAGTGCGACCCTGTTGATTCTCCTGGACCTCTCAGCGGCTTTTGATACCATCGACCATGGTATCCTTCTGGATAGGTTGTCTGGGTTGGGAGTAGGAGGCACTGCACTACAGTGATTCCACTCCTACTTGGATGGCCGATTCCAGAAGGTGGTGCTGGGGGATTACTGCTCTGTGCCATGGCAATTGTGCCATGGGGTTCCACAGGGCTCTATTTTATCCCCCATGCTGTTTAACATCTACATGAAACCGCTGGGGGAGGTTATCCGGAGGTGTGGGCTGAGGTGCCATCAATATGCAGATGACACCCAGCTCTACCTCTCTTTTACATCAAAACCAGGTGAGGCAGTGGCTGTTCTGAATCAGTGCCTGGGCACGGTAATGGACTGGATGAGGGCTAATAAACTGAAACTCAATCCAGACAAGACGGAGGTACTGTTAGTGGGTGGTTCGTCTGCCCGGCTAGGTGATATTCAACCTGTTCTGGAGGGGGTTGCACTCCCCCTAAAGGATCACGTTCATAGTTTGGGGGTGCTCTTGGATCCAGAACTGTCACTTGAGGCACAGGTGAACTCAGTGGCACAGAGCACTTTTTATCAGCTTAGGCTGGTATACCAACTACACCCTTATCTGGACAGAGATAGCCTTGCTACAGTTATCCATGCTCTGATAACTTCTCATCTGGATTACTGCAATGCGTTATACGTGGGGCTGCCTTTGAAAACGGTCCGGAAACTTCAGCTGGTCCAAAATAGGGCAGCAAGATTGTTAACAGGGACTGGCCTGCGAGCTCATATTACGCCAGTACTTTTCCAGCTGCACTGGCTGCCAGTCCATTTCTGGGCCCGATTCAAACTGCTGGTGTTAACATTCAAAGCCCTTAACAGCTTGGGGCCAGGTTACCTGAAGGATCGCCTCCTCCCATATGTGCCTGCCCGGACCTTAAGATCATCATCAGCGGCTCTTCTCCGTGAGCCCCTGCCGAAGGAAGGGAGGCGGGTGGCTACTAGGAGGAGGGCTTTTTCTGCTGTGGCACCCCGGCTCTGGAATGAGCTCCCTAGTGAGCCTACACTGTATTCCTTTCAGCGCCAGGTGAAGACCTTTTTATTTTCCCAGGCATTTTAGCATTTTAGCTTTCTAAATTTTTATCTTTGCTGTTTTAAATCTGTATTTTAAACTCCTGCACTGCTGCTAGGTTTTATTGTGGTTGTATTGTTATATTGTGGTTTTAATGTTCTGTATATTTTAAATTGTTTTATTGTGTGTTGCTTGGATTTAATTTTTGTGAACCGCCCAGAGAACTTCGGCTATTGGGCGGTATAGAAATGAAAGGAAAGGAAAGGAAATGAATGAATGAATGAATGAATGAATAAATAAATAAATAAATAAATAAATGGAGGAAGGAGCTGGGAGGAAGGTGCAGGTGGGGATTGTCTCTGGCATGTGTAAACATGGGGCATTTGTGTTCCTCTGCCTGCATCTGGTGATAACAGACACACACTCACCTGAGATAGCCCTTATGCCATTTGTGGCTAGGGATGTACAGATTTTGTAACATCAGTTCCATCTGCATATCGCAGATAGTCAGGTGCCTTTCATTCCGTCGTCTGCTCATTGACAGAATCGGATTGTTTCCAGTTTCCAAATTTGCACCAATTTGCATTGATGCAAATTCACATTTGCAAAAATGCACAAATCCCCACCCCCATCCCCTGCAAATTCTCAAATCCCCCCCCCCAATGCACATTTTCATGCTTTAGCCTATGGGGGGAATGCACATTTTCAGCCAGTGGTTTGTTTTTTTTTAATCTTACATATTTTTCTACAACTAAATTTGTGAAAAATTTTAGAAAGTTTTTTTAAAAAATGGTCTGCAGGTCCACAGAATCTGTGCAACTCAGTAAAAGCCACTTCACTGCAGAATCCGTGGGTCGGAGTCATAGAAATCGGAATTCACTTGATTCCATTGCGGATTTCTCCAACATCCCTATTTGTGGGAATCTTATGTGTGTCTGCCTGCATTATGTGACGCATATCGATAGTGCTTGTACATACACCCATGCAGATATAGGCAACTCTTGCTGCCTTAGGCTAGAGTTGTGACTGTGTATATAATCACCTACGTGTCACATAGGGTACAGAGTCAGGAGAATGGTTGTGAGGGTTTTCTCATGGGGAAAATATGCAAACCAAAAGTCCCAGAAGCCACAATTAAATGTGTTCTCATTGTGCATCACATAGGTGATTATGCATGTGAGTTGTGCAATGCGCAAAGCTGACATGATGAACAGAGGGCTGGCTCACACTTCTCCTGATCTTGGTTAATCAACGCTTGATCGACCAAATGTCTTATGGCACCTTAAAGTCTAAGAGGGTTATTGCGGCATACATTTTTGTGAACTAAAGTCCACTTTCTCAGATATTCTGTAAGCCTTTGGAGTGGCTTTGATTGATTTTATCAGAAAAGTGAGGAATGCATCCTAAAGAAATGAATAACCCTAGCCCACAAAAGCCTGCACCACAGTAAATCTATAAATGCGTCATAGGACTCTGGATTTTGTTGCAACAGACTAACATAGCTAGTGAGAGATAATGAAATGAATCCTCAACAGGAAAGGAAATGAGATTATTAACAGAGAGGTCCTGACATTATCCAAGGATCACATTCCTCACAAAATATAGTTAGGGCAAGCTACCAGCATAGAGAATTCTTGCCTCTGCACTCCTGATCAGGCTGGTCATATCACATATCAACTCAGGAGAAGGAGAACTAGTTCCTTTGGAGGAGAAACTAGCGAAATGCAACACTGGATGAGTTACAGGTGAGTTTATGAACTTGCTCCATTGAATAAAATTGTGGTTGCATTGATGACAGGGGGTGTGAGGGGCATCCTAGGTATGATGGTCAATGTGCAGCCATGAGCTATGCTGACTTGGGATGGTAGGAGTTGTAGTCAAACCTATCTTGAGGGTAGTTGGTTTTGGAAGGCTGATCTAGAAGAACATATCTATGTCATGATGTCCTGATGTTTTGCATTTTCCTGCCCCCTGCTAACAACATCCAATGATGCAGAGGGCAAGAAAAGACAGAATGTGTGATGTTGGAAGAACACAGTAAGTTTGCCTATATTTCCCACGAGAAAAGAGATACTGGGCATATGGCTACTTTTCTCCATCACATCTAGTTTGGTCCTGGATTAGATGCATCTCTTTAACTTCACTTTTACAATTTTCACCATGGAGTAGTATCCTATTGTGTCCATGCACTCGCAGGACCCACCGCTTGCGTAATGGGGCTTTGGCACTTCTAAAAATAACCACAAATGAAGAGAAATGTTCAGAGCCAGTGTAGTGGTTAGAGTGTTGGACTGAGACTTGGGAGTTTTGGGTTCTAGTCCCCACTTGGCCATGAAGCTCACTGAGTGACTTTGGGCCAGTCACTGACTCTCAGCCTATCCTACCTCACAGGGTTGTTGTGAGAATAAAATGGAGAGGCAGAGAGCTTTGTAAGCCACTTTGGGGTCTTTGCAAAAGGAAAAAATGTAATAAGAAATAAGAAATTTTGAGAATAGGGCAGGTCAGCAGAACTCACAGAAGGGAGCTTCACTGACCTGTCCCAATCCAGAAACTAGCATTTCTGCTTGTTTCCAGGATTATCTTTAGAATGCAAAAGCCCAATTGCTCAAGTGGTGCAACAGAACCAGCAGAGACTGAGCAGACTCACTGGATACTGGCCCATGGTTCTTATGCTCATTTAAATTGTTTTATTATGGGCGGTGGGGGTTCCTGATTACTGCTTTATTTTTAATTTTAATTTTTTGTACGTCTCTTTGGTTGGTTTCAGAAAGGTGGTATAGAAACACCAAAAATAAATCAATACATTTTAGAGAAATGAACGATTGATTTCTCTACGCTGTCTCATTATACCACTAAGGATGCAGTTCTATGCATATTTAGACAGGAGAGGCCCTACAACTCCCAACGTTGGAGTGGCTGGGGAATGCTGGGAATTGTAGGACTTTTTTATGTCTAAACATGCAGAGTATTGTTTAACCCTAAAATTATTATAAGTAGTTCTCCAACAGTGTGGGGACTGGGGAAGGGGTTTCATATACCCTACCCATCTGTATTTTTTCAAGATCCTGATCTCCTACCTTTGTCAAATGATGCTTATAACTAGGGCATTTTCATAAGTGGCATTAGTTTGGAATGTGCATCATGTTTTTATGTTTATTTTTTAATTGTGGGGTGAAAAATTAGAACAGAAGGCCAACTTAAATCTAGCTCACATAGGTTCCAAATCTTCAAGCAAGGCAAGTGCTAACAAAAGAAAATAAAACAAGCACAGCCAGCCAGTTAAAGAATATTTAGGTTGCAATCCTATACTCAATTACCTGACAGTAAGCCAGATTGAACTGAGTGAGACTTACTTCTGAGCAGATATGTCCAGGATCACACTATTTACTGATGAATCAATCCGGTTTAAATACATCTGCATGTGATTCAAACATCTGCATTGCTGCCTCTTTCAAGATGTTGGGAGAATTGCTTGATAACTGCCAATAAACAAAAGCTATTAAAAGCAAAAGGCCATTTTTAACATTTTGTGTTTCTTGCTGAAATAACCAAAACAGCCTCAAACATTGAATGTGTGCCTTCAATGCCTCGCTAATTAGATTTGCTGCTGCCAAAAGCTTTTTAAAATGATTTTCTTTAATGAATCTACTAATTAAACTGATTGTATCTTGCAGTTGCAGCCCTAGGAGGAGGAAGAAGAAGGGGAAACAACCCCAATTCTAACTACAGTGACTTAGAAGCAAAGTCTCATTCATTTTAATATGATCCTATGTCCATCATATTTGGCTTAGGATCAAAGTGCTAGTGGTAGCCTATAGCTGTTCTGTGTATTTTTAACACACTATCAACAGAAGAGCAGCAATCTGTTCCACGCTTCTTTAGAAGGAAGCCCCATCTCCGGGTTCCTGCTTGCTTGCTTCTATCTTCCCAGCAAGTTGTTTAGGCCCACGGTGGGAGCCCCTGAAATTTGGTAAGCAAGACCAACATCAATGTCTCAAAGGGCAGTATGTTAGTCACAAGGTTATCTAATTTGCCTGGAGAAAAGGAAATCGGCCAGAAGGAGTCAGGACTATTTGCAAATTGGGGTAATGCCCTTGCGGGCGCCAGCCTCTGTACCTCCAAATATGTCCTTTGACCCCTAAAATTAACCTCTAATGGCTCAGGTCGAAGATGGGTTAAAATGAGACCACAGTGCTTGCTTGCTTGCTTGCGCACACACTCGTCCGCTCATCATCAAAGCTGCCTGGTACAACAGACTCAAGAGGCTGAGGTTTGCCTTCATTTTCATTTTGTTTCGTTTCATTTTTTAAAACAATCATGTCTCAGTTCTCTTTTAAAGTTGGCTCTGTGAAGATCATTTTGAGAGTTCGGCTAGAGAGGCCGCAATGAATTCTGAAATGATGGGGGGGGGGAGGTTAAAAACAAACAAACAAACCATCAACTCCTAAATATTGGGAGGGAAGTTATCTGCCATCTTTAATTCATTTGAGATGCCCCCCCCAACCTGTTTTCAGTGGTAGGGATCTCAGCCTTGTAACATATGAAGAAACAAGTTTGCTTCTGAGCTAATGCAGAGTGTGTTTCCTATCCCAAATATAGCCCATCCCCAGCACTCTAGGATCAGAAGAAAGAACTCCTGGCTCACAGAGTTCAAACTTCTAGACAGACATTAGCCCCTGCACCTCTCTTTTACAAAAGTAATCCTTGATAGACATGGAAGGAAGTCTCCAGTTGTTTACCAATTACACTAAAGTGTAATTGCATCAGAATGCAAGGAACAGATGTCTAGTTTCATGCTTTCTGAATATTCTAGAGAAAAGTATGATAGCTTAAAATGTTATGTTTGTAAAAAAAAAAAAAAATCCCTCAAGCCAGATTGAAATGAATGCCTATTGTTAGCATCATTCATAATAATATGGGAAATCTCAACTAAATTAGCAAACTAAATGCCTCTGTTTCCAGAGAGGTAGTGCTGTTAGTCTGTTGCAGCAAAACCAACGCAGGGTCTTGTGGCAACTTAAAGACTAACAAATTTCTTACAGTATAAGCTTTTGTCTGCTTCATCAGAAGCAGCATCTGATGGACAGCATCCACAAAAACTTTTGTGAACCGCCCAGAGTGTTTTGGGGATTGGGTGGTATAGAAATTAAATGAAATAAATAAATATTATGCCATAAGAAATGTGTTACTCTTGAAGGAGCCAAAATATTATGGTTGTTTTTAAAATGCCTCTGGTGCTTTACAAATGTCAATAACACCTTCCTTCCCAGCTAAAGAAGGCTGTAACTGACAAACAGTGCATGATGGTTCTTTCAGGATATTGATAATCAATATCAACAGTCAAGAGTGCCTTTCTTTCTTCTCTGGTTCTTCTACAAGTTGTTGGGCTGAAATCCAGCATTCAAAGGATTTTAAATACTTGCGCTCTGACAGGGCAAATATGTATGGATCTATGCAGAAGTATGTCCTATTGAGTTCAATGGTGTTTAAATCCAGGTAAGCAGGTATTGGGTTGCAGCGCTACATTCCTAATTAATTAAAGGGTGCTTTAGCCCTCCAATTATTGCCTTTATGGGGTAGAAAAGTACCTGGGTGGGGGGTGCTTTTGCTCAATTGAATTTTCAAGAGCTCCCTTCCCAGAAGAAGAACACACACAACTCAGGGTCTATATTTCACTCCACTTATGAAGTAACCATCCTCTACAAAACATCAAATGCTTCCTTCTAGGTGCATTTCAATCTGAAATCAAAAATGACAATCAAGAAGCTTGGATCTGCAGATTATAAACTGAAACATCCTCTAGAAATGGCAGTTAATAATAAGTTATGCATAACCAGGAATTAATTCCCATGGCAGAGAGGTTTTATTTGGTTTTGTGGAGTGGGGGGAGCGTTGATGCAACTGGTTCCCTCCTTCAACCAAAATCCGAATTGAAGTAATGGGCTTGAAATTATTAGAGTCATTAATATTAATCACCCAGGAATGGGGCTGAAACTGGTTAAAAGCAGGAACTTTTCAGGACACACTGGTGTAGACTGTCATTATTATTATTGGCTTCATGACAATGCCATGTCATGGCATAGCATCATGGTAAAGCCAACTTAAGAGTGACAGCAATTCTACCTCCCTTCCCTCTAGAGCTTGTTGTGTTAAACACAATGGCTCATTCCAGCAGCTGAAACTCCCAGGTATTTATTTAATAATAATAATAATAATAATAATAATATTCAACAGGATCGGGTTTGGAATAAGGTTAGAGCTGCATTTCTATACACATTTACTCCGGGGTAAGTCTCATTAAACTGGATGGGACTGACTTCTGAGTAAACCTTCCTCGGGATGCTGCATAAAACTGCAATCCTATGCGCTCATGAAAGGCTTGCTTCCGAGTAAACACACCTAGGATTGCACAACGCTAGGTTATTTGTAGTTCACTATAATTACGGATGAGGATGATCTTCATGTTTCGCGAAAAGGGGTTCCCGATTTAGAATCTTTGGCTGCTGAAGTGGGATAAAGAGTGGAGGAAACTCAATCCGGATTTCGATCCTGAAACAACGGAGACGGTCTTTGTTATTTCGTGGGAATTACTATGTAATTCCATGCCAGAAATTTTTCGATTTTCCAAATCACCCCCTCCAAAACACACACACACACACACACACACACACACTCGTTCTTTAAAAGCTGCCCTTGACTGGCGCCGGAGTGAGGGAAGGGCGCCTAAACTGTAGCCGAGGTAACAAGTTGTCTAAGTCATCCATTTCTCTTCGTAGCCCTCCATAAGGATCCGTTGTAAACGCTTTTGGGGTTCCTTGGGCAGAAGTAATTGGGGTATTGTTTAAAACTTTGTTAATGCAACCAAAACACTGGGTGCGCCCTACAGAGAGAAAAGAGTCAACTGAATCAACTGAAGGACACGTGTTACATTCTATCCATGTTTGCCCAGAAATGCATTCCATGATATACGTGTGCGCGCGTGTCTGTAAAAGGGTCGAGTCTTCCTCCAGTTCCAGTTTTGACCTCTCTCTTGATTGCAACTGAACGACTCAAGCTTTCGAGTTACACAGAAACCTTTGTCAGGAAGGCTGCAGAGGTAGTTAAATCTAAGATCTAAATGGAAAAGTGGGTGTGTCTAGAAGTGTATATACTTGACCATAGAAATGGAGGAACTTGGCTTTCTGTTATTTGGCTACACTGCCGTTTTCCTGGACGAAACCTTCTGTGTAACCCCGGAAATTACGAGGGAGACCTAGAAGTTTTGCAACAGCTGGTGCGTAAATGGAGACACTAGTATAGATAGGCAGGGATTTCAGAATGGGGTGCGGCTGATAGGCGAGGGTCTGGGTGACGCTCAGAAAGGTGGCTGGGCTGGCTACGAAGCCCACCCACCCCCACCGCCCATGAGCAGCTACCTGTGAATTTGATGCGGAGGCGCGCTTTGCTTCTCTCCGAGAACCGAGATGGAAAATGAAAATACCGAAGTGGAAATGTTCGCTTCTCCCCCTCCTCCTCCTCCTGCGAAGTAAGAAAAAAGCCAAGGAAGGGTGGTGCAAGAAGGGGGGGGGGATCTGTTGTGTGCTCTAGAGAGCAGGGAAAACAGCCGGGCTGTGGGGGTGCAAGAGCAGGAAGCGTGCGATCGGGGTCCGCAACGCGCGCTGAACACACGTGCAAATTACAAGGGGCCTCGTATCTCCTCTCTCCCTTTTTTCTCTGTCGTCTCACTCCGCAGCCGAAATGCAGATTGTACGCTTCTTGGGGCAGGAGCCTCTCCCTTTTCTTTTGCATTGTACAAATAGGCTTGGTGGCTGGGTTTTTCTCCTTCTCCCACAACACTAGAATTCGGGAACCTCCAATGAACCCACAGATTGGCAGGGCAGACGAGAGGAAAGATTTAGTCATGCAAAGCCTAATCCGTGATGGCATTGGCGCTGCCACCAAATGATCGTGATGGTCACTCTTTTTCAGTGGCCTTTGTGGAGGAAGAGAAGTCTGGGGCTATTTGGCATGACAAGTGGCCATCCCTGCAACAGAATGTTGCAGTATGCAGCGCTCCTCTTTGAGGTTCCTTCCTTGCAGCCGGGCAGCCAGGCAGCAGTGCCCTCTTGTAGGATACTCCATTCTTATTTACTTCCCCTGACTGCAACTCCCATCATTTCCAGTCAGTGTAGATATATACATATATACTTATATATTAGTGCATATACCCTGGAAAACTTGCTTTTCTGTTATTTGGCCACACTTCCATTTTCCTGGATGAAGCGTTCTGTGTAACCCTGTCATTGCACAGTTCTCTTGACACAGAAGTAGAAGTTCTGAAACCACTGGTGAGTAGATGGAGAAATGGGGACTTTGGAATGTGGTGTGGCCAGTAGGCAAGGGTCTGGGTGAGGCCCTCAGCCAGGCTGGCTGCGGATGATGGGAGTTGTTGTCCAACACATCTGGAGGGCACCAGGTTGGGGCAGGCTGCTTGACTGTCTCAGAGGTCCTGTTTTTGGCTACAGCCCTGCCTGCACTGCACTCACCAGCTGAGTTCTCTGTAAGGAACCCCCAGGTTCAGAAGCAGTCCTCCTCTGAATGCTAGTTATTGGGCAGAGCTATTGGCTCCATCCATGGCCTGCTAGTGGGCTTCCTTGAGGCATCTGATTGGCCACTGCAGAAAAGAGGATGCTGAGCCAGGTGAGCTCACCTTGGTCTGATTCAGGAGTGCTCTTCGTACATTTTTCTTATGTTGTATGGAAATAAATTAAATAATCATGGCCATTTAAAGATGGGGGAGGCCCCTTTTTTCCCTTTCTGGACATATATTTCTCAAAAGGTATAGCCATGACAAATGGTCTTAAAATATACTTGAGCATGTGTATTGGGGGGGGGGTGGATCTGAAGATGGAGGGGCAATTCATTAGAGCTGTGTGCAAATGGCCTCTCAAAATTCTCCAGAGTATTTGTGGGCAGAGAAATGGGGGGTGGGGAGAGACGATTTCAACAAATTTCTCCAAGGGGAGGAGAAATTCTCCAACAGTTTCTCAAAGACAGGACTCTCAGTTGTCAAGGGCTATAGCACAGCTTATTTCTTTTTTCCTAAAGGGTTTTTTTTTCTGCTGCTGCTACAAGTGTTGAGGCTTCCACTTTTCTGCATCATTCTCAGGGCATTTTATAATTTATCCTGGTGGAGTTTTTGAGCTTACCTAATCACTGCGATGTGGTGAAGGGTGCTGTGTGTGTGTGCTTTCTTTCTATTACACATCTCCCCATTGCTCAGCCTCCCAGCTGCCTGTGTTTCCTGATCTGAAAAAGCACTATGGGAGGAATGATTCTATTATGTCTTCCCCTGGGCTTTCATTGAAGTGTGGGAAGCTGAGGAGGCTACCGGCTGCCACAGAGATGATTGTACAACGAAAGACAGGACACTCGTGCTCACTCCTCAGCCACCTCCTAAGTAAGGTCAGCACAAAAACCTGAACCTAACCCATTAAAATCTCCCCGAAATTTATTCTCCTTTGAATTTCTTTTCAAAAGTAATTTCTTTTCTATCAAATTGAATGAGAATGGTTAAAAAAATGGCAGAAATTTTCAGCACAGGACTACAATTCATTCCTGAATATATCTGTTTGATTCTCACCCCCCACCCCCCATGAACCCTAAAATAGCACCCATGCCCTACTCCGTAGGAAAGCTCTATAGCTGAGTGACAGCCCTCCTCCCCATTATTATTATTATTGTTGTTGTTATTGTTATTTTGTTATTATTATTTAATCATGTTGTATTTTATGGTTTAAATTGTTGTGAACTGCCCAGGGAGCCTCAGCTGTTGGGCAGTATAGAAATGTAATAAATAAATAAATAAAATTATTATTATTTAATATATTTCTTAACCAATTTCAAGACCAGAGTCTTCCCAAGGCGGCTTACAATATGAAACAATAACACTCAACCTAACACCACTGTAAATTTAAGCATTATTAAATTAAGCTAGTTAAAATATCATACAACTTGGAATATTATACAGTTCGAATATGAAGCAAGTGCAATAAAACCTTTTCAGTTGACAGTCAGAGAAAATGGGTCTGTTTTTAAAAGCACTCTTAAAATCAGCCACAGAGGAATCTGGCCCTGTATCTCTTGGGTGGGAATTCCCAAAACTAGAGGGAAGCCACCCCCAGTTCCAATCCAGCCCCAATTCAGGGTGTTTAACTAGAACCAATCCTGGCTCATGGCTCCCTTGACAGAATCGGGCCCACCAAGCAGCTCCCTCGTTAAGCAAGAAAAAACACACAGACACACATGTATGTGAATGTGTGAGTATATGTATGTGTGAGTATATGTTCATGCGTGGCTGGGTGGGTATGTATACATACATGTGCATACTTGTGTGTGTGTGTGTACGTGCATGCTTTTCTGTGCGTGTGTGTGGGTATATGTTTGTGTGTGAGTGGGTGGGTGTATATAGATATGTATGTGTATGCATATATGTGTGTATATATGTGGGCAGAGGAGATATGCACATACAAGATACGTACATACATGTGCATGTCTGTGTTCTCCATAGCTTCCTCCATGGAGAAACAGAAGTTTCCTGCGTCTGCATCAGGATCTCCCCCCTGCAAGCTCCAAAGTGGGGAGGGGAGGGAGGGGGGGAGGGGAGGGGAGGGAGAGAGAGAAAGCTGATCCCCAAGTTTCCATCCTGTGCAGTTGAAGCGCTGGAGCCTGTAATGAAAGATTTCCTGCCAAAGCTAGCTCCGTCATTCCTGGGGATGCTGATGATGATGGCAGAGAGCCTGGGAAAACAGATCTCCCCTGGCCTGCTCCCACCCACGGCGCCTGGCCGCACTGGCCTGAAGGTCAGCAACAATGGAGGCGGGGGGGAGAGCGTGGGTCACCATCAGGCTGCTATTTTTTCTTCCAGAGAGGGGGAGTGTTTGGTAGCTCTGGCTGCTGGACAAACTCTGGCCAATCCCTGACGTTAGAACCTGATCCACAGGCTGGAAGGATCATCTGAGACTTAAACAGTTCCCCCCCACGAGGACCCCCACACACACTCCTACTCACACATTCATGCCAGAATATAAACACGCATTCCCCTGCTGCTGTCTTTGTCTCCCTCCCTTTTCTCGGTTGTCTCCTCTTGTCAGTTTCAGCTTGTAAGCGCCTTGGGACAGAGACTTGTCCTCTTATATTTTGCAAACCTCTGTGTGCACTGATGATGCAGGAGGAGGAAGAGGAGGATGTAATGTGTCCATATCCAAAGCCTTTTCCTTCAAGAATTAATACCTGAGGGCCAAAAGAGACATGGCTTTAAATGTGTGTCTAGCAGCCATGCCTCTTCTTCTTCTTTCATTTTTTACTCTGTGGTAAGTACAGAGCCCCTGATCTGGATTGGGACCCTAGTGCAGGGAGGGGGGTTTTAAGTGATGGATTGGGTCCCCTGTGCCTACTCTAAAGTAAACATTGGGGTGAGTGGGGAGACATAGCTGCTAGACATACATTTAAAGTAATGTCTGCTTTGGCCCTTAGTTCCAAAGAGCTCAGGATGTCTCCTCCTCTGTCTTCATAACAACCCTGTTAGGTAGATCAGGCTGAGTGGGAGATTTACTGGCCCAATCTCACCCAGAGATTCAGAGCGGAACAGAGATTTGATCAGTCAAAGTCAAACACACAGCGGCTCTTTCTTTGTTGTGGCAGTTGTCACTGTGATTGTTGTGGTCATCATCCTGCAACTAAGAAGCAGCGATTTGAACAACTCTACCCCCCAGAAATGGCACTGAGTCGTTGTATCTTTCATGCTGGCCTTTTAGAAGGCATACTTAGTTATATTGAGCCTTCTAAAATCTATCAAATAAAAAGCTTGCTTTAGAATAGATGGTTTAGTCCTCCACCACTAGAAACTATGCCCCTGTTCCATTCCAGTCTATTGTCTAGGGTTTCGGTGACCATTTAAAAGAACCACACACAAAATCAGGTCTGATTTCATTGACACGCTGAATATTTAACTTGCTTGTATGG
The DNA here is from genome assembly GCF_057233095.1 of Heloderma suspectum. NCBI lineage: Eukaryota > Metazoa > Chordata > Lepidosauria > Squamata > Helodermatidae > Heloderma > Heloderma suspectum. Next base: position 6,481,923 of record NC_139465.1, on the reverse strand, counting down.
ATATTACGGGTTTATGGCCATACAGGATGGCTTTGTTTGTGTAAATTCTTATGCACTCAATTTATTAGCCTTTACGGAGACATTGCTAAACTCTAGGATTATCAATAATCCAATTATACTAAACAGTACAAGTTATAAAAAGAGGGCAAGGGAAATAGCTCTGGGACTGGAATATTAAGTTACATAAGGGAATTCCAAAACCTGTCTGGGTGTCAGGGTTGATAAAATAGATCTTGAATTATGATTCAGTAGCTTTTTATGGGTTTCCCCACTCCACCTTATATTCTTCTTGGGAACCTTCATTTTTGGCACATAGATAATGTGTGTGTGTGTGTGTGTGTGTGTGTGATCTAACATTTCTGTACTGCTCATTAGTTAAAGCTCTCTGGGCGGTTCACAGAAATTAAAACCCTAAAATACAACATGATACAACACAATATTTATTTATTTTATGTATTTATTTATTTTGTACCCTGTCTTTCTACCTAAAAATGGCACTCAGGCAGTTTAATATAAAACCTTAGCAGCAGCAGGGAAAGATCTAAAACCATTAACACATTTAGGGCACAATTCTATGCGTGTTTAGAGAGGAAAAAAGGTCCTACAACTCCCAGCATTCCCCAACCAGCCAATGCAGGGAGTTGGAGAATCATAGAATCATACAATAGTAGGGTTGGAAGGGGCCTACAAGGCCATCTAGTCCAACCCCCTGCTCAATGCAGGAATCCAAGTCAGAGCATCCCTGACAGATGGCTGTCCAGCCTTGTCTTGAATGCCTCCAGTGTGGGAGAGCCCACCACCTCCCTAGGTCATTGGTTCCATTGTCGTACTGCTCTAACAGTCAGGAAGTTTCTCCTGATGTTCAGCCGGAATTTGGCTTCCTGTCACTTGAGCCCATTCTTCCGTGTCCTGCACTCTGGGATGATCAAGAAGAGATCCTGGCCTTCTTCTCTGTGACAACCTTTCAAGTACTTGAAGAGTGCTATCATATCTCCCCTCAGGCTTCTCTTCTCAAGGCTGAACATGCCCAGTTCTTTCAGTCTCTCTTCATAGGGCTTTGTTTCCAGTCCTCTGATCATCTTTGTTGCCCTCCTCTAAACCCTCTCCAGTTTGTCTGCATCCTTCTTAAAATGTGGTGCCCAGAACTGGACACAGTACTCCAGATGAGGCCTAACCAGTGCTGAGTAGAGGGGAACTAGTACTTCCCGGGATTTGGAAGCTATGCTTCTATGAATGCAGCCCAAAATAGCATTGGCCTTTTTTGCAGCCACATCACATTGTTGGCTCATATTCAGCTTGTGATCGACAACAATTCCAAGATCCTTCTTGCTCGTAGTGTGGTTGAGCCACGTATCCCCCATCTTGTAATGGTGCATTTGGTTTCTTTTTCCTAGGTGCAGAACTTGGCATTTACCCCTATTAAATGTCATTCTGTTGTTTTCTGCCCAGCGCTCCAGTCTATCCAGATCACTTTGAATTTTGTTTCTGTCTTCCAAAGTATTAGCTATCCCGCCCAATTTTGTGTCATTTGCAAATTTGATCAGCATTCCCTGCACCTCCTCCTCCAAGTCATTAATAAAAATGTTGAAGAGCACTGGGCCCAGGACTGAGCCCTGCGGTACCCCACTCGTTACCTCTCCCCAGCTTGAGAAGGTCCCATTGATAAGCACTCTTTGAGTCCGATTCTGTAGCCAACTGTGGATCCACTGGATCGTTGTTTCATCTAGCCCAAGTGGCTGTCTGATGAGGCTTTACAAGTAGCTGAGGAAAGAAGGGAAGCGAAAAGCAAGGGACAAAGGGGAAGATAAATCCAACTGAATGCAGAGTTCCAGAGAATAGCAAGGAGAGACAAGAAGGCCTTCTTAAATGAACAACACAAAGAAATCGAGGAAAACAACAGAATGGGAAAGACTAGAGATCTCTTCAAGAAAATTGGAGATCTCAAGGGAACGTTTTGTGCAAAGACGGGCATGATAAAGGACAAAGAAGGCAGGGACCTAACAGAAGCAGATGAGATTAAGAAGAGGTGGCAAGAATACACAGAAGAACTCTACAGGAAAGATCTGAATGTCCCTGATAGCCATGATAGTGCGGTCACTGAACTTGAGCCAGACATCCTAGAGAGTGAAGTCAAGTGGGCCTTAGGAACATTACTAACAACAAAGCTAGCGGAGATGACAGTATTCCAGCTGAGCTATTTAAAATCCTAAAAGATGATGCTGTTAAAGTGCTGCATTCAATATGCCAACAAATCTGGAACACTCAGCAGTGGCCACAAGACTGGAAAAGGTCAGTTTACATTCCAATTCCAAAGAAGGGCAACGCCAAAGAGTGTTCAAACTACCGCACAATTGCGCTCATTTCACATGCCAGCAAGGTAATGCTCAAAATCCTACAAGCTAGGCTTCAGCAGTATGCGAACCGAGAAAACTCTCTGGAAAAGACCCTGATGCTGGGAAAGACTGAAGGCAAAACGAGAAGGGGACGGCAGAGGATGGGATGGCTAGATAGCATCACCGTTGCAATGAATATGAACTTGAGCACGCTCTGGGAGAGAGTGCAGGACAGGAAGGCCTGGCGTGCTATGGTCCATGGGGTCACGAAGAGTCGGACACGACTGAACGACTGAACAACAAAAAAGCCTCGAGAAAGAAAAAGGTCTTCACCTGGCACCCAAAAGACCACAATGTAGGTGCCAGGAGAGCCTCTCTGGGGACAGCATCCCAAAACTGGGTGCCACCACCAAAAAGGCAGACTGTTTCAAGTGAAAAATTCTGGAGTACTATTAGAGAACAGTCTCTTGCTGAGGAAGAGGAGGTGGTGACAACGGTGGTGTAGGATTTTTTAAAATTACTGTGGGGTGGTCCTTTGAAGTTTATTCCTCAAGCACCAAAACATCTTGAGCTGTCTCACACAGCCAAGTCAGGATGGACAACAGGAAGCCTTTCTTCACACTTGTTCAGTCGTTAAGTCGTGTCCGACTCTTCGTGACCCCATGGACCATAGCACGCCAGGCCTTCCTGTCCTCCGCTCTCTCCCGGAGCATGCTCAAATTCATATTCATTGCATCGGTGATGATATCTAGCCATCTCATCCTCTGCCGTCCCCTTCTCCTTTTGCCTTCAATCTTTCCCAGCATCAGGGTCTTTTCCAGGGAGTTTTCTCTACGCATTAGGTGGCCAAAATATTTGAGCTTCATCTTCAGGATCTGTCCTTCCAATGAGCAGTCAGGGTTGATTTCCTTTAGGATGGACTGATTTGACCTCCTTGCAGTCCAGGGTACTTGTAAGAGTCTTCTCCCGCACCACAGTTTGAAAGCATCGATTCTTTGGCGCACAGCCTTCCTTATAGTCCTGCTTTCACAGCCATACATTACTACTGGGAAAACCATAGCTTTGATTAGACAGACCTTTGTCAGCAATGTGATGTCTCTGCTTCTTACTACGCTGTCTAGGTTTGCCATAGCTTTCCTCCCAAGGAGCAAGCGTCTTTTAATTTCATGGCTACAGTCACCGTCTGCGGTGATCTTGGAGCCCAAGAAAGTAAAAGCTGTCCCTGCTTCCATTTCTTCCCCTTCTATATGCCAGGAAGTGATGGGGCCAGATGCCATGATCTTCGTTTTTTTTTAATGTTGAGTTTCAAACCAGCTTTTGCACTCTCCTCTTTCGCCCCCAACAAGAGGCTCTTGAGATCCTCTTCACTTTCTGCCATTAGGCTGGTATCGTCTGCATATCAGAGGTTGTTGATAATTCTCCCAGCAATCTTAATTCCGACCTGTGATTCATCCAACCCGGCGTTTCTCATGATGTACTCTGCATATAAGTTAAATAAGCAGGGTGACAATATGCAGCCTTGTCGTACTCCTTTCCCAATTTTGTACCAATCGGTTGTTCCATGTCTGGTTCTTACTGTTGCTTCTTGACCCTCCTACAGGTTTCTCACAAGACAGTTATGGTGGTCTGGTACTCTCATCTCTTTAAGAATTTGCCACAGTTTGTTGTGATCCACACAATCAAAGGCTTTAGCGTAGTCAATGAAGCAGAAATAGACGTTTTTCTGGAATTCGCTTGCTTTCTCCATGATCCAGTGAATGTTGGTGATTTGATCTCTAGTTCCTCTGCCTCTTCAAAACCCACCTTGTACTTCCAGTAGTTCTCGGTTCACATACTGCTGACTAGGGTTGGCGGAGAATTTCTCCCCGAAACTTCGAGTGGCCGAGCGCCAATGTGTTTGGCCCCCCGAACAAGTTTCGGGGAGAAATTCTCCGCACCCCCCCCGCACCCCGCACCCCCCCCCCCGGGATGGGACTTACCTTTCCCGAATGTCCCTCCCGGCGGCGGGTCCCGGCGGCGATTCGTCGGGTCTTCGTCAGGGGCGGGGGCGGCAGCCAATCTTTCGACCAGCTGCCGCCGCCGCCATTCCAATAAAACTAAAAAAAAAAAACGCCCCCGTGATAGGCTACGTGACGATTAACGTAGCCTATCACGGCTAGATTTGCAGATCTAGCCATGACAGGCTACGTTAATCGTCACGTAGCCTATCACGGGGGCGTTTTTGTTTTGTTTTTTACTTTTAATTTTGCGACCGGGCGAGGCGAGGCGCCTCCTCCCCGGCCTGAATTTCGGCCGGGCGAGGCGGGAAGCCTCCCCCCAGCCTGAATTTCGGCCAGGCGAGGTGGGAAGCCTCCCCCCCCTGGCCTGAACTTCAGGGGGAGAGCAGCGAAGCGCCTCCCCCCCACCGCGAAAAGCTGCGAGACCAGGTAAGTGGGTTTCGTGCACCCCTACTGCTGACGCCTAGCTTGTAGGATTTTGAGCGTAACCTTGCTGGCATGTGAACTTACAGAACTCATTGTCACAAGATGCAGCAATGGCCACTGGCTTAGATGTTTTTACTATCAGTGGCTATTAGCTACAGTGTCTGTATGGAACTTCCAGGTTCAGAGGTAGTTTATCATGGGATAAAAGTTGCTACAGTGGGCAAACAGCAGTAGAGGGCGATTGGCTTCATGCTTAGGTAGCAGGCTAGGAAATCTGATTAGGATGCAGTCCTGTACACACATACGTGGGAGTAGAGATGTCGGAGAAATCCGCGACAGAACCACATGACTTCAGATTTTCACGAATCCGAGCGGTGGATTCCACAGCAGACTGGCTTCTCCCCTGTTAGGTGGATTCTGAGGACCTGTGGACTGGTTTTCTAACTGCCCTGAATTTATTTATTTACTTATTTTAAAATACTTTTTATTCTGTTTTTTATCTTTATAAATGAAATAAACGATACTAACAACCTAATCATTATCTACAGTTTCCTAACAATGCAGTATTCTTAGGAGGACACAGCAATAACGAAAAAGGAGGGGGGGGAGAAAACAAAAAGAAAACAAAAGAAGGAGCAGGAAGAAGAAAGCGAGAAAGAAAATGAAAAAATATAAAAAAAGTTACTTAAAAGGATTAAATTTAAACTCCATTTCACACAAACTTCAGATACCATTCTACTTAATAGTTATACCTGCCCTGTTATATAAAAGTTATATAAAAGGTATAACTGCCCTGAATTTTGAGCAAATTTCCACTTGGTGAAATACGCAAAATTTAAAAAAAAAAAAAACTGGCCAAGCATTCTTCCCATAGGCTAAAGCATGAAAATGCACATGGGGGGGGGGGGATTTGCGAATTTTCGCACTTGCAAAAATGTGCATTTGTGCAAATGCGAATTTGCACAAATTTGGAAACAAAAACAATCCAATTCCTGTGAGGGGAGGATAACAGAACAAAAGGTGCTTGACAATCCGCAAAACAGAGGTGGAATGGATTTTACACAATCCATGCATTCCACCCTGGGAGTAAGTCCCATTGAATTCAATGGGATTTACATCTGAGTACACAGTTGCCCTGTCATTTTTGGATCATTTTTTAAAAAAATCAAAATCTGATACAAGTCCCAGACAGTGACTCATAAAAAATCCCTGGGCGTCGCTTCTGCTGCCGCTGCTGCTGCTGCTGCTGCTGTTGTTATTTTGTAAAGGCACAATTAGATGTGACATTGGAGATCTGTGATTATGATCTCTCACGACTGATTTTTATTGTTTTGGAAACATATGCGATGTGATGTTATGTTACTGTTTAGCTTTATGCCGCTTTTCAGCCAAGGTCCCTCAAAGTGGCATACAAGAACATTAAAATACATAATAAAAACACCATAGTAAAGTTATGAGAAAAGAAATCAAGATACGGCCATCACATTTCTATCCAAGTGTAACAATCACATGTGGGTACTTCCAGACAAGGCTTTTATTGTGCAGTTGCACTGCCGCATTCACAGAGTTTTGCAGGGTGTCCAGACAATGATGTCTTCAATCTGTAGCCTTCCGGTGTTTTCCCACCACTTCCTCTGTTTTTTTCCTAACCAGAAAAAAAATCAATTAAGGAGGAAAAGATGGGATAGCTACACAATGCCTCTGGACTAGTAGCACTGGGAACTCTCCATCTAGAAGAACCCTTTGTATCCAAGGAGCTTATGGTGGTTATCCAATTTTATTCTCACAACAACCCTGCAAGGTAGGTTGAGCTGAGAAATCATGACCTGCCCAAAGCCACTCAGCAGGTTTCATGGAAATGTGGAAGTAAGAACCCCACACCCCTTCACCTCCACTGCAAAAACATTTCTGCCTATGGGCCTGGTTTGCCCCAGTGAGAATCAGCACAGACGTGGGCAGTGGAGCAGCTCAGTACTTTTAGATCCTGGACTTAATGGTCTCATGGGGGCCTTTTTTGTTGGGAATATTGCAACCTCGTCTGAAAGCTGCTGGAAGGGGGCAGTGTAGTAGTTAGTTAGATCATGCGAATTTAAGCCACAAATAGCTTTAGGATCTCTATAGCCTTAGCCTACAGTATGGTTTCCTGTGATTTGTTCCTTTTGCTCCTCCCCTTCCTCCCCCCGCTCCTCCCCTTCCCTCCCCTTCTCTCTGACCTCCTCCATTGCTGGGGGCATAGTGTTTGCTGTCTTGCTCCTGCCAGCGTTATAGAACAAAAATGGACTGAACAAACTGTTTTGTTGAAACTGTACGCTGTACCTGCATATTCTATGCAAGAATATTGTGAGTTGACCACTTTAACCTTTCTTCACTAAAAAGGATGCGGTCTCCTTTTTAGCCTTGTGTGCATGTGGGACTGGTAAACACTCATTCTGCTCTGCCTTTTTGTTTTTCTCTGCTAACTGCCTTTCTAACAGGAGGCAACAACACTCAGTAATTTCCATCACTTTTTAGATGCCCATGTGTATCCTTTCGAAACACACAGCTAATATAACTCTTTGCCCCCTAACCACCATTTCATGCCTTACAGCTACTTCTACCTGACAAGTTAGAACAACAACAAAACTGTTTGTTATTCCTGGTTTTTTTTTTAAGGTACCCTGAGCACATGCAGTTTCAAATTGTAAACTCACTTAAACCATAGTACCAGCATGACTACAGGAATAAAACGGAGCTTTCTTCTGCTGTCCTGATGCCCTCATCAACCTGCCACCCGCTGGGCGGTCATTTGGGGTGGGAACTGCAGTTTAGGGCACTGAACTTCACCCCCAGGTCCAACCATAGCTGCACCACTGCAGATGGGCACAGTCCCACTCCTTCAGTGTGGCTGCAGGGGTCGGGCACACTGAATAGAAGCATCTGGTGCCCAGGGAATCTTCCCCCTAGATATTTCCAGGGTTTTCACTTGTTGGAAGCCCCACAGCAGAGGCACATCCTCTTTCCTTTCCTCTTCTACGTTCTTTTGCAGGCTGAGGCATTTTGAATTTCTGTGGAAACAGACTGGAGAGAGTGCTGTTCAGTGACAAACCATTTCTGCAGCCAAGCCTTAAGACGCCCAGTGCGGTGCCCCAGTGCCAAACTGGCAACTGCTGCCAACCTTGTCGAAATGCTTCTGCACTTATATGGTCAAAAAGGGGCCTGGATTCCTTGCGCGCTCCTGACTTCTGTACAGTAAGATGTGCCGGCTGAGACACACCAGCCCTCAGAAGCTTACAAGTGAAAGGGAGCATTGGTAGTGGAGTTGTTTAAACTACACATGTCTCCAGTCAAATGCACGCCCTGACATGTTACCACCACCCGCTTGCAGAAAACCACAACCCCATCATAAATATATCGGCAAAGAGAGAGGTCTATTCAATCTGTTTCTCCCCGCATTCCAACAGCTTGTACGATGAAATGAGCATCTCGAACTACAAAGGAATGTGTAAAAAGTTGCCAGAAAGAATCTGATAATTATTTAGCTGGGATGGGAGGCAGAGAACAGGAGGAGGAGGCCTGCGGTTTTCAGAGAACAGCGAGAGAAATTTCATAAAAACACAGAACGGGGTAAAAGTGATTTTTGTGTCTCTGGCCCATCTCACGTGGAAGGAAATAGCCGCACCTTGTCTCATCAGTGCCACTGAAATTCCATTTGGTGACCAAGCTAAGGACTGTGAAGGTGAGGGAAATCCGCCCTTCTTAATCAGCGAGAATGTGCCAATTTTAAAAAGACCCCTGCTTAAAAAAAAACCCAAAACACCAGAATTAAGCAACAATTCGACGCACCATGAAGTGATTAATTCCTCTGATCACAGGCCCTTTGAAAATTCTGCTCCAGCTTTGACTTAGTCACGGCTCTTTCCTCTGTGTGCCAATGTCAGAAACCTGCAGCCAGTTAAACGGCACTCAAGGCCCGGACAGCATTCAAGTATCGTCCATGCACTGTCACATTTCCACTTGTGCTGGGAGAGCCTTTGCAGCCTTCTGCTTGAATTCTGGAGCTGTTAAGATCTGACAGTATCCAGGGCTAACATTTAAACCCGCCTCTCTTTTTTTCCCCTTTTTCTTTGGGATTGTCAAACAGATAAGTCATTGACAATTTGGATGACTTGATCCAAACACATAGCCTGATCCAATGAGCCCACTCAACCAGCACATAAAATCCACTGTAAAAAGCACAATAAATTTTAAAAAATTCAATATGGTGGTACAAGAATATTCTAAATCAGAGATACCCACCTGATGGCCCACAATGAGACATGAGAAAACTCATATCTGGCCAGGCAGAACACCAGGTGCCCTTGATCAGATTCTCTGCACCAAAAGGTTAGCCTGTGAGTGAGGGGTGTGTGTGTGTTGGTGGCCACTCACATAGCTTTTTAAAAAAGAAATGCATCATAAAACAAGAAGACAAAAGGGGGCAGAGGTTGGACTCACATTTGCAGATGCTAATTTATATGTATAGATGCACATTTAGAAATAATTGCTATAATTTAAATAGGAAGCTGCCGTATACAGAGTGGGACCCTTGGTCCATCTAGCCCAGTATTGTTGACACAGCAGCAGCTCTCCAGGGTTTCAGGCAGGGATTTTTCCTGACCCAGCTGGAGATGCCGGGGATTGAACCTGGGACCTTTTGCATGCAAGCAGGGGCTCTACCACTGAGCTACAGCCCCTCCCTACATCTCACAATACTGGGGAAGACTGTGACCAAGTGACCTGTGTACCTGCTCAGTCTGTACTAGTGTGGATGGGCAAGCTGCCAGGTGTGGATGGGCAAGTTCAAGGCCCCTGCTGCTCTCCCTTCTTCGGGTTCTTCACCTTTACACTGGACTTAGAATCATAGAATAGTAGGGCTGGAAGGGGCCTACAAGGCCATCGAGTCCAACCCCCTGCTCAATGCAGGAATCCAAGTCAGAGCATCCCTGACAGATGGCTGTCCAGCCTCGTCTTGAACGCCTCCAGTGTGGGAGAGCCCACCGCCTCCCTAGGTAACTTGGGAGGTAGTAGACTTGAACTGAACAGCCCTTCAAAGAGAGTACACCTTTGAATTGAGGACTCTCCTCTGACAGGTCTTCAAATAGAGGACTGTCCTCTGTCAATAGCGGAAGCAATGCCTGGCTTGCGACTTGCTGCTCCACAGTGCCACCTTGACAGTGGCAAGAAGACAGGCTGCAGCTCCTCCAACCAGGGGAATCAGGTGACCTGGGGAGCTTTATATAAGAAGTGTCCTAACTGCCCCCCCAGTCTGAGCAACACATTGCTAAGAGCAACTGTATAGACTCCTGTGCCTTGATTTGCCTGCCTTCTGGACCCCATTCTGTGCTGGCTTTCACCTTTAATACTCTATATGGCTTCCCGGCTTACTTGGTTATTTCTTTGTTGCCTGTCAGAGCATTTCTATCTTGCCTTTTCGTTGAATAGAAAGTGCTTAAGGCAGCTAACAGCACAGTGTTAGAACACGTCAAAGTATAGCACTCAATGTATACTAAGAAAAGTAAAGAACAAAGCAAATGAGCGAATCAGTCAAACTCATTCAGTTTGGTAAACCAAACCCTACCAAAAAAAGGAAAGTCAAACAAAGAGGGGGCAAGACAGAGACTTAATCCAGATCTTAGGTGCAGTCACAGAGAAGCCTTTCTTCGAAGTCCCAACCAGTCTTGCTATGGTTCCTGGTGGGACCCAAAAAAGAGCAGGGGTATATTGGTAAACTCTGAGGTGCAGGCGCTCATCTTGACAGTCCCCAAGGCCACGCCCCCAAGGAGAATCCAAAAATCCAGGCAGTGTTATTGATCTATATCAACACACCAGTTCCAGCAATTTTCATCTCCACCAGGAGCAGGTCTTTTGTAAAAGGAATGGGTCTGAATTGCCCATTCAAGACCAAGCCACCCCAAAATACTTTACATCACAACAGGGAAAAATAAACTGTTGCTGGGAGAATTCATCCCCTCACCCAGCTACTGCGAGGATTGCAGCAGCTAAGCTCAGAGGAAACAGGGAAGTTTGGGGGGGAGATGACATCAGTGTCCCCGATAAGCAAAAAGACTGTGTCCCTGTGCACCTCCAAAAAGCAGCCTCCCCAGTAAAACTTAATTAGTTGTTCTTTGTTACATTTTTATACTGTGTTTTTTTTCCTCCAAGGAGCATCCTCCTCTTCTCCATTTGATCTTCATAACAACCCTGTGAGGTAGGCTGAGAGTCCGTGCCTGGCCCAAAGTCACCCAGTGAGCTTCGTGACTGAGTGGAGAGCTGAAACCATGTCTGCCCAGTCCCAGTCCAACGCTCTAACCGCTACACCGCACTGGCTGTCAATAATAAAAGGGTATGTTGCTATGGGAGGAGACAGCCCTTTCAGTATTCTGATCCCTAGCCATTTAGGGCTTTAAGGGCGCAATCCAACGCATGTTTAGACAGAAAAATGTCCTATAACTCCCAGCATTCCCCAGGCAGCCATACATTCTCCAATGGCCTGGGAGTTGTAGGACTTTTCTTTTGTCTAAACATGCGTAGGATTGTGCCATAAAGGTCATAACCAGCACCTTGAACTCTGCCCAGCAACAGACTGGGACCGGTACAACTGCTGGAATAAGGGTGCCACATGCTTCCACAATCTGGAACACAGGGTGCCGCTTTATACCAAGTCATGGCATTGATCCTTCTAGCCGAGTATTGTTGACACTGATGTGCAGCAACAGCTCTTCAGGGTTTCAGGCAGGATTCTTTCTCATCCCTACCTGGAGATGCCAGGGATTGAACCTGGGACCTTCTACCTGCAAAGCAGGTGCTCTGACATTCAGCTATGTCCATTCCATCAACACTTTTTTTGGCCTGCTGTTTTTTGGTCCAGCTGAAGTTTCCAGGCTCTCCCCCACTTTGTCATCAAAGCTAGGAATTCTATTCTGCAGCAGAAATAATACAGCCCATTGAAGAGATGGTTAATTTCCCTAAGAATTGCTGGGAGGAGATGTGAATAAGGCGCTGATTTCAATTCTGTTTGATATACAATGTGAATTTTGCATGCTTTCATGTTGTGTTTGGAGTTGTTGTTTTGTTTCTGTCACCATATTTTGAGTATTTTGTCTCTGCCCCACCCCCACATACATGCACGCACGCTTTCAACCTAGTACTTTAGGACTGGGTTGCTATGAGAAGGCTGCTAGGGGGAAAAAATAATGCCAAAGAAAGGGTTTTTGACAACAACTACTCCTTGAGCAGGCAACTGGCAAAACAGCCCGTTTTGTGTGTGTGCTGTTGTTTTTTAATTAGCCTTTGTTGATTAACGGATTGAGGACTAGATCCATAAACAGACAGAAATGCTTTCATTGTAGAGCCTTGGGGGAAGGATATCTGCAGCAGTGGAGCAATCCACCACCCACTGCACTCGTGGTGTCAGATTTCTGTGGCTGCTCGCTAAGGAAGACGAGCAACAGAATTAAAAGATGCCATGCCGCAGAAATGAAATTCCCAAATGATGCCTCATTTTTAAGTGGAAAATTTATTGGAGTTTCTCTTTCATTCAGCTGCCTAAACCAGGATTTCAATTTAGCATCCACCAGCAAAATTTTCCCCCTACTGTTCTTTCTCATTTTCAAATAATAGCAGGGACTCCTTGATTCCCCCCCACCCCCCGCACTCCCAGCCTGCTCATGGCAGTTTTATGCACCTGGGGGCATGTAAGTCACCAGGAAATCCTCCTGTCCAACCCCCAATGAAATGCATAAGATTTGGCTTGACTCCAGTACATTCCAATGGGCCTTAGGAAAAATTTGGGGCGAGATGTGCCCAATTGCAAACATGGTAGGCTTTAACTTATTAATCTCTTGGGACCCCATAATGACAGCTTTGGCTGCCACCCAAAGACCTCTGTTCACGTGTCCTCTGAGTGATGATCTGGCTTTCCGAGAGTCTTCTAAAGGCAGGCAAATATTTGGCAGGCTTTCTTTGGCAGCGGCCCCATTGAAACACCATGCTTCTTAATCTCTACCCATAGGGGGATATAGGGCTCCTGTTGCATATTCATCATTCCCAGTCCGTGAGACTGTAGCCTTTGCCTTTCTCTCATGGCAAAAGGACTAGGGATCTTGTAGATTGGACTTCCCCAACCTGGTGCCCTCCAGATGTGTTGGACTACAACCCCTATCATTACCAGGTTTAAATCCCCACTCCAGCAATAAAAAGCTCACTGGGTAACTTTGGGATAATCACTAAGTCTCATCCTTATCTATCTCACAGGGTTGAGGGGAGGATAAACTTGGGGGGGGGGGTGGAAGAAATTTGTATTGCTGCCTTAAGTTCCTTGGGGGAAAGGTGGTATATAAGTGTAATAAATAAATATGTTAGCAAGTCTCTCCATTTCTTTATAATCACTTGAAGGACTGAAAATGTGTTCTTAATTGATTTGTATTTATCTTTAATTATAATTTTGTATTTTATCTGTATTATTATTGTCAGCTGCCCTGAGCACTATTTTTAGTGGGAAAGGTGTGATACAAATTTAATCAATAAATCCATTAAAAAAAACTATTTGTGAAAAATCCAGCAACCACACATATTCACTTTTGCCAAATGTGAGCCATTACACAGATCTTTAAAACCTCTCCATCCTCCACCCCATTTTTAGACAAATCTGTGAATCAGAACACCTATTTCATGCAAACTATGTTACTGCGGATTCTTCATGCCCAGTTAGGCATGAACATTTTGAAAAAATACACCTTTTTGTCCCAATAATACGTGGAGGACACTCAGTTGCTCTGAGCTCTGTTGAGCTGCATCAAGTAGCTGCCTATAGACAAAAAGGTCTTTGTGTTGTTTCATTATGTGCAAAATACGGTCATTTATCTCAGTCTTTGCCTATATTAGCCAGTTCCAAACATTTTACCCTTGTCATACTGTGAGCTACCATGCTCAGGGCCTAACCATAAGCCACAGCAAATAAATTGGAGCAGCGGTGGGAAATTTCTGAACGCAAGGAAGTCCCTTCATGCATTTCTATTTCCTGTTCTCGGTGCCCCTACCCACTGAAGGCATTTTCTGCTGTGGTATCTCAGCTGTACAGTGCCTTCACTGTTGTGCCAATTTCGGCTACCAACTTCATCACTAGTTCTTATTTGCAAAGTGTGTGTGTGTGGAGGGTGGATTCAGCAATTTTCTGGGCTAGTGTGAACAGGGTGAAATTATTGGTGGCAAGTGATCAAATACGACAATCAACTTCTGAGGCCTTCCTCCTAATGCCACCTCCAAGGGAGGCTCAGAAGGTGGCAACAAGGGGGAGGGCCTTCTCAGTGGTGGCTCCCCGACTGTGGAATGTGGAACGAGCTCAAGGCCTGCCTGGTGCCTACACTGTCATCTTTTCAGAGCCAGGTAAAGACTGCCCTCTACTCCCAAGCATTTAATGGCATATGATGGGGCATCTGTGTCTGCTGTTTTGAACAGGTCAGTTGAGGCGGGGGATTAACTTACATTGTTTTTAGCTGTTTATATTGTTTCAGTTTTTGTGTGCTAAAACAGTTTGGTCTGTTTTTATCATGATGTTGTTTTGTAATGCTGGGGTTTTTTTAATGAACTGTTGTAAACTGCCCAGAGAGCTTTGGCTATGGGGCAGTATAGAGGCGATGATGATGATGATGATACCTGGGAGTTTCAGCTACTGGAATGAGCCATTTTGTTTTACCCACCAAGCTCCGGTGGGAAGGCAGGTAGAATCGCCTTCACTCTAAGTTGGCTTTACCATGACACTATACCATGACATGGCATTGTTATGAAGCCAAATCAAAGTGAGGGCAGTGCCAGGCTCCAGAGTGAGGGGAGAAAGCATTGCTTTCATTCACATTTGGCTCAACAGTCCCATCATGTAATGAACTGGCATTGATGTGTAGCCAAATCAGAGCAAGGCCTGTGCCTTAAAGGAATAGTTTGGTTGTTGCTCTTTGGTGGTTCTATTCTTCACCATTTCATTAAAGTAGAAATGGAGAATGACCCCTTGGACCAGGGTGAGCTTACTGGGGAGAGACATACTAGAATGAGAGACTGGATCTGGGGAGAAGCAGTGCCTGGGATCTCAGCCATTCCACATGGCTTCTACATTGCCCCCAGAGCACCATGGATAAACAGCCTGAAGAGCCTGTCCAATGGTGGCACGGCATTTGTGGAATTTCTTCCCCAAATAGGAGAAGGAATATTTTTCAGTGCGGTGGCAAAAATATTTTTATGTTACTGTATTAAATACATAGTTAATGGGTAAAATCCAACATAAGTCCTCCTTAGAGTAGAGTCATGATATGAATGGACTTAAGGTAGTCATGGCTAAGTTAAGTTCCATTCATTTCAATGGGTCTACTCTAAGTAGGACATATGTTGGATTCTACCCTAGAGCCAGTGTGGTGGTGTAGTGGTTTGAGTGTTGGACTCGGAGTCAGGAAATCTGGGTTCTAGTCCCCACTGGGCCATGGAAGCTCACTGGGTGACTTTGGGCCAGTCACAGACTCTCAGCCCAACCCACCTCACAGGCTTGTTGTGAGGATAACACGGAGGAGGAGGATTATGTACACCGCCTTTGGCTCCTTAAAGAGGGAAAAAAGCAGGATATAAATGTAATAAATAAATAATAAATAATAAATACCCTATGTTTCCTGTGTATTATATCTTGTTTTTGTAAAAACTCCTTGCTACAGGGTGGCATATAAATATTATTTATAAACAAACAAACAAACAAGTTGTTTTCACAGGACAAAAAGCACCATCTGCATTGCCCATATCCACAGCACAGTGGTTTCCAACCTTTCTGCCTTCAGGGAAAACTTTCCACATTGACATGGCTTCCAAGTAAGTCCTGCATGTCTTCTAAGGTAGCCACTTCTGAACTGCCCCAAAGGAGGAAATGCGTCATCAAAATAGAGGGCAAAGGGGGCAGTGGTTGGCGTAACATTTGCCTATTCTCATTTATATGTATAGATGCACATTTAGACATTGTTATAATTTAAATAGAAGTAGAGTGCATCTCAGCATGCTGTGGGAGCTTGTGACCAGGTGACCTGTGCACCTGCTTGCTCAGCGTCCTGCCCAGGTGCTAAGTGGCGATGGGCAACAGTTCTTCTGGTTCTTTATCTTTGAACCAGAATTGGACAGGGCAGCCCTTCAAGCAGAGCACTCCTTCAAACAGAGGATGGTCCTCTGGCAGCCTTTCAAATAGAGGACTGTTGTCCTCTGTAGAAGAGGACAGCTGGCCACCCTAAATTGTCTGCAAGGAAATGCCAGTGTGCTGCAAAGCATTCTGGGGCATGTTCTAGGCTGAGGCACACACTCAGGTCATGCAGGGCAGTGTCCCAGCCTTTGGGGCTTCCCTATTGCTGCATCATGTGATCTAGAATTAAAACCAGGCCAAACTTTCAACCTTCAAATATTTGCTCCAAATGTGGAGATGGCTTGGGGGTAAAAGGGGAAGCAAAACTGCCTCCCCTTTTTGAGTGGAGGCGGTTGGGAGCCTCTGATTTTCAGGGATGAGACTTAGTGGAGCTCCCTTTAATGCTGCTACTGGGACATGCACAGGTTGTCACAGCTTTCAGACAGTTTGTGTCTTCCACCCCTATATCGCCAATACACATGTGCATAAAACTTTGCCAACCCCCCGCAGTCTTGATGTGATTCACACAGTGTATTGTTGAACTGTGGAATTTACTACCACATGATACGGAGATGGCCACCAACCTAGACAGCCTTGAAAGGGAAATAGGGTAATTCATGGCAGATAAGGCTATCAGTGATTCCTAGTGATGGTAGCCATATGATATCTCCAGGATCAGAGGCAGAGTTCCTCTAAATACTGGTCACTGAGGGGAAAAACAGTGGGAAAAGGATTTTGCCTTCCCGCCCTGCCTTCGGGTTTCCCAGAGGCACCTGTTTGGCCACTGTGGAAAGCAGAATGCTGGACTACATAGACCTGATCCAGCAAGGTTCTTCTTATATTCTTATTTTTCTTTTTCTTTTTCGCAATGCTTTTGTCAATATGTATGCACACCAGTGGGAAAGTCGCCAGTGAACTGGAAAATGTGACAAAGTGTACTTGTGTGGCACTTTGTACACAATTCAGAAATCTTTAAAAAATACAACTGGATAGTGACGAATTCCTCATCTATTCATGCTGCTGCTCTGTTTGATTATTTATGTATTTATTCAGATTTATGCACCACTTTCTACAAAGGTATCAAAGCAGTGAACATAAATACAATGACATAAAAATGACAATAAATATAACATTAAAACAACACAGTACAGATTTAAAACTGCGCACTCTACTGTGTGCTGCGAGCCATAGCTGGCTGGGTCACATTTGGGAAAGCCTCTGTAAAGACATGAGTTTTAAGATGACATCTGAATGTCAGAACTGTCTAATGTCAATTGGTAAACTGTTCCAAAGGTGGGTGCTGCTGTTTCCTATTGTTGTGTTTAAACTGTTCTTTCATTGTTTCTGTTACTTATTTTTGTTGCGGCTGTCATTACCGAGTGTTTTAATCATGATTTTTTAATTCTTTAGCCTGTACACCACTATAGATTTTGCTATGTCAAGCAGTATACAAGTATTATTAAACCAATCCAATCTATTGGGTGCCAGTTGGAACCAAGACATTAGAGAGGATCCAACAGCATGCTTACACCCCTGCCTATTCCTTTTTGCCCCACCACTTCCTTTCCACCAGCGGTGGGTCCCACCAATTCTGTTGCACAAGCAGGACCCACCACTTACACAAAGGAGATTTAGCGCTTCTTGGGGGAAGCCCCCAAACGAACAGAAATGCTTGTTTCTGGAAGGAGGCAGGTCAGCACAGCTCCATTAGGTGAGCTTCGCTGACCTGCCTCCTTCAGAAAAGAGTGTTCCTTCTCATTTCGGGTTTCCCCGGAAGCTCTAAATCACCGTTGCACAAGCGATGGGGGCCGCTTGTGCCACAGAAGTGGCAGGGTGTAAGTGAATCAGCATGGGCAGAAGTGCCCTGTTGGATTCTGTCCCAGGTCATTCTGAACTCCATAACCTAGGCAGAGATTTGGAACAGGAGAATTCAGAAGCATCTGTTTTGTCTCCCATATTACGTCAACGCGTTACGTACACGAACAAGTATGCATGAGACAGGCTCAAAGGCACTTTTATTCGTCCGCATTCAAATGCCTGCAACCATCTCCAGAAGACCATTTTTAGGAGCTTGATATTTCAGTGCCGTATTCCCAACTGTTCTTTCGGCCACTTATGTAGTTTGGTAGGGATTTACAAGAAAGAAACAAGCAAACTCAAACCAAAACCCCATGCAAAGGCTAAATTTAACCGACACTGCCCCTCCTTGCTACATCACCCGCCCTCCTTTCCCAAACGTACAGAGCAAGTGACTCTGATCAGATAAACAACCTTGTGGTAAACACTTATCAACTCATCTTGGTCCTGATTTATTTTATAACGCAAAACTGCATCACTACTTGAAGCGGATATGAGTTTGCTTACCACAATGTTTCCACTAATGGCATTAAGAATGTAATTTCTCAGGGAAGCAATGACTGTTTTTAGTTCAGCTGTACAATTAGGGGAATTAGTAACTTGAGAAACATCATCCTCAGGAACACACAGATACAGCAGTTGGGAATTGCACGCAAGCCCTTTGGAACGGGGCTCTGCGCACGCTGGAGACATCCCCTCCTTACTATTATTAAGACATTAATTAAAGGCCTATGCAATGTCACAGGTGGGATTGGAGTTGGTGTTTTGGTGTGTGGATGTAGGCTAAGAAGAATCCTTCCCCTGCTCTGTCCACCTTCTTTGCACCAGCCCTCCCCACTTCATGGAACACCAATGCTTTGTCTCTGATGCCTTATCTTCCCCCACAACCTTAAGTGAGCTGTGTGTGTGTGTGTGTGTGTGTGTGTGTGAGAGAGAGAGAGAGAGAGAGAGAGAGAGAGACATTAGAAGGTACCACATCCTAAGTCAGATGATTGGGCAGGGCTGCCCAAGACATTTTGCTGCCTGAGGTGAAAAACAAGATGGCGCCCCTTCCCATTCCATGTACAAAAGTCAACTGGATTGGCAGCTGAATCCCAAAACTAGTGATAGGACAGGAATGGCAGACCATGTGGCATACATTCTCTTCTCTAAGACCTTGCTGCCAACTCCGGGCTTCTGCCGCCTGAAGCGACTGCCTCACTCTACCTGATTGTACAGCCGGCCCTGCCATTGGGACATCTAACGCTGGCCCAAGCAATTTTGCTGCCTGAGGCAGAGCAGAAGATGTCACACTCACACACACGCAATAGGGTGGCCATGTGCCCTACTTAATAGAGGACCATCCTCTGTTTCAAGGGCTATCAGAGGACAGTCCTCTATTTGAAAGAGTCCTTTGTCTGAAGGACTATCCAGTATAAATTCAGTTTAAAGATGAAGAACCCTAAGAAGAAACAATAGCAGATAGCAGGTGGACAACACACAAGTGGATACACAGGTCACCTGGTCTGAGTGACATGTATTGTATTTCTTTTTAAATTATAATAATAATTTCTCAGTTTTCATCTATTAACATAAATTAACATATGTAAATGTTATACAGACCTCTGTCCCCTTTTGTCTTCTTTTTGGGTGATGCAAATCCTCTTTGGGGGGCAATGTGCAAGTGGCCACCCTACATCACAAAATCAAGTTATATGGCACCCAAGGCCAGTGAAGAAAATCCCACCATGGTATCTCTCTGTCCCTGGCAGTACAAATCCATGTTGGCTTCCAGTAATCGCTGCATTGTCTTCAAGGTGCTTCCAGATGGATTGCTTTATCATCTGCTCCAGAATTTCCCCAGGGATTGATGTCAGACTGACTGGTCTGTAGTTCCCAGGTTCCTCCTTTTTGCCCCTCTTTGAAGATAGGCACAACATTAATCCTCCTCCAGTCATCTGGCACTTCACCCATCCTCCATGATTTCTCAAAGATAATAGGCAGCGGTTCTGAGAGTTCTTCTGCCAGTTCCTTTATTACTCCAGGATGCAGTTCATCTGGCCCTGGAGATTTGAACTCATTCCAAGTAATGAGGTGTTCCTTGACCATATGCCTATCGATCTCAAGCTGCAATCCTGCCCCTTCAGCCTGTGCTTCACCTTTGCCAAGGGGCTCATAGACGCTCTTTGGGGAGAAGATTGAGCCAAAGTAGGAATTGAGCACTTCTACCTTTTCCTTGTCATCTGTTATCATTTTGCCATCCTTATTTAATAGCTGAGCCACCATTTCTTTCTTCTGTCTTTTACTATGCACATAGCTGAAGAAAGCCTTTTTGTTGCTTTTAGCATCCCTCGCTAACCTCAGCTCGTTCTCAGCTTGAGCCTTCCTGACGCCATCCCTGCAATTCTGTGCTACCTTCCTTTGTTGCTTGGCCTTCCTTCCACTTCCTTTATGTGTCCTTTTTTGTTTTCTGGTCATCTCTAAGCGTTTTGTGAAGCCACATTGGCTTCTTCTGTTGTCTTCTGCCTTTTTTTCTTGCTGGAATTGTTTGTAATTGTGCCTTTAGAATTTCCTTTTTTAAAAGCTCCCACCCATCTTGGACTCCTTTTCTCATTAGAGTCATTTGCCATGGGACCTTACTTATCATTGTTCTGAGTTTATTAAAATTGGCTTTCCTAAAATCCAGGGTACGCATTTGGCTACACTCGACTTTCGCTTCTTTTAGAACCAAGAACTCAAGTATAACATGCTGGGGATTTGAACCTGGGACCTTTTGCAGGCAAAGCAGGGGCTCCACCACTGAGTGATGACCTTTCCCTTTCCCTCAAGGGACCATGGCAGGGAGAGTGGTTCCAGAGAAAGTATGTCACATAGGGAAGCATGCATCTGCTTCCCTGACTTTCAAACTACAAACCCTAGACCAGGGGTCTCCAATCTTTTTGGACCTGTGGGCACATTTGGGCATTTCAGAAACTGCTGTGGGCACCACCACAAAATGGCTCCTATGGAAGATGTGGCTAGTCACATAATGGCTGCCTGGCTAGTCAAAAGTTAGATAAAGAGGTAGAGTGAAGGCGGAGGGGGGGAATAGCAAGACTAGAGGCCAGGAGGGAGGGGGAAGCAAAGCAACAAGGTAGAGGGGAGAAAAAGAGAAGGCCAGAGGCTAGAAAGGGAGAAAAAGAAGAAGGCTAGGGATGGGGAAGGGAGAGAAATAGCAGGGCGAGAGACTGGGAGTGCAGAGAGAGAGAGAGCAAAGGGAAAGGTCTGTGTGGCCAGAAGATGGAGCAGGGCCAGAAAGGAACTCCTTCCTTCTCTGCCTGCCCACTAATAGCTGATCTGCAGCACATGCAGGAACAGGAAGAAGACCCCAGCACCCTAACATTTTCCAAGGCTTTTATTAAAAATATTTTTTGAAGGGTGCAGGGAGTGGAGCTTCATGGGTGCTGTTGGAGGTCCTCACAAGTGCCATGGTGCCCATGGGTGCTCTGTTGGGGACGTCCACCCTAGAGTTTTCTGTACAACCCTCTCTCTCTTTCTCTTCTAGGGGAAGGCCTGGATCAGGAGACTTTCAGTCAACATGATCTGTTCTAATACTGCTTCCAGTTATGGGAGGGGCCTTGGCTCAGTGGTAGGGCATATGCTTTGCATGCAGAAGGCTGCAGGTTCGATCCCCAGCATCTCCAGGTAGGGCTAGATCAGTGCCAGTCAGTATTGAGACTACTGGGCTAGATGGACCAATGGCTTGACCCAGTATAAGGCAGCTTCCAACCTCTAACAAATCTTAAAAAATGAACGTCCCATATATGTCATGCAGATTTGGGGATAATATGTTTCCATAAATAACCTCAAGCATTCCCACAATTTAGCCTCAACTTTCCCCTCTGTCCTCATGGTAATGAGCTTGCTGTTGAGACTGGGAGAGCCCTAGGGGGCCGGGGGCCCATTAAAATGCACCCATCTCCCCTAGCTCCACTGTGCTGAGGGCCTGGTAGCCTTTAGACTGAGTGTTGGGCAAGGACTGGGAAGATGCAGGATCAGATCCCCCCTCAATGATGAAACTCCCTGTGTGTTCCTAAGCCAAGATCCATCTTTCTATTTAACCTACCTCACAGGGCTGGTGTGGGGATAAGGGACTGCCTTGTATTATTTGGAGAAGGACAGCATTTTTTTTTTTAAAAAAGGTAATAAAATACAGAAATTGAGTCCTTAGATTTAAAGTGGTGTTGAATCTAGCCCAGTGGTGTAATGGTAAATTTTGAAGTGCAGTTGCTCATCGTGACAGTCCTTATAGCCATGCCCCCAAGGAGAGCCCCAAAATCAGAGAGTTGTGTTGATCCATCTGTGTGTGTGTGTGTGCGTGCATGTGCGTGTGTGTGTGTATTATATATGTCTTTTGTAAACTAATGGGGCTTAATGACCCATTCAAGACCAAGGCACTCCAAAATCACACCGCGCATAGTTAAACTCCCTCCAGTCTCAGACGCAGTATGCCTATGTACACCAGCTGGCGGGGAATATGGGTGAGAGGATGCTGTTGCACTCATGTCCTGCTTGTGGGTTTCCCACAGGCAGCTGGTTGGCCACTGTGTGAAATGACTGGATGGACCCTTGGTCTAATCCAACAGTGCTCTTCTTATGTTCTTATGTTCTAAAATACTTTGCACTACAATAGGAATAGCTCCCAACAATAAATTGTTGCTGAGAAAAATCCATTTTCTTGCCAACTACTGTAAGGCCTGCAGCTGAGTTCAGAAGGAAGTCAGAGAGGGCTGGCAGATGAAATAATCATCCCTGCTAATCAAAAAGTCCTGGTGCTTTGACCCTTGGAGCCTTGGCTTCACTACACCACTGTTCCTGCCTGTTACCTCAAGGTGCCGTCTCGGTACTTTCTCATATGGCTGATGCAGGACTTTCCCATATTATTCCAAGAGGTTTGTGAGCTGACAGTGTTTCCTTTGAATGCATTGTTATTCCATCTGGCATCCACCCTTGGGAGAGGGGATAATTTTGCAGGGAAGTGTGGGCGATCTTTCAGATGTTACTTTCAAGAAACATGACTAATTGCGTCCCTCTTTTCTCCCTGTGTCATGCGAGGATCGGCTTATTTTTGTTTTGCGCATATTGTTTGTCATTGAACAGGAAGTTAATGGCTTTTTTTGGTTGCATTCACAACGCATACACACACACAAACACACACTTTTTGGGGCGGGGGCAAAAGCAGCAACAGAAAGATAGTGTTTATTTATATCCTTTGAATTGGTTAGGTCTTTTAAAATGATTTGTTAAGAATTTACTCAATTACTGTAGGGGAGAGCAATCCTATGGCTCCTAGACAGCATCTGGGGGGCCACTGGATATTTCAGATTCCTGGATCTAAGGCCAGAGACAGTGCTTTGACCTCGGACCCAGGAGTCCGGGCTGCCCGTCCCCTCCCCTTCACAGCCAGTGCAGAGAGAATCATGCTGGCTGCCTCTCTGAGCTTGCAGACACAAGCTCGGAGAGAAGGGAAAGGGGGCAGTTCTGTGGGTAGGGAGGGGAGGAGACCGGGGCAGCTGATTTATGAAGAATCCTCAGGCCACCCCAGCCTCCTTCCTTCCCACTCCGTAGAGCCCCAGCTAGAAGGCCAAAATCGCCTCTCTATGGAAAATGCAGGGCGAAGGGAGCACAGAGGCAATGATTGCCTCTATGTTCCTCCCACCCTGCATAGGACCCCATCAGTCTCCAAGTTCGGAGGCTGACGGGCACCCAGATAGGATTGTACCCTAAAAGTATAAACTGTATATGTAGTATGTTGGTATTTGAAACGTTTTTTTAAAGTAAGATATGTATCTGCATCTGTAGCAAAACAAAAACAAAAGATCTTACGGCATCTTAAACATGACATCTATTACTGCAATGCTTGCTTCACCAGATGGTGTGAAATTTTACATACATACATGGTGGCATCTCCTCCAGTGTCCTATAGTGGGTAGCATGTTTGACTTGGACAGCTGGGTTCCAGTCACCATACAGCCATGAATCGACTCACTCTTTCTCAGCATAACCAAGCTTTTATAAAGGTGGGCATGGGAAAGGTGGGCGGGTGGGAAAAGAACACCATGCAATTGGGGGGGAGGGCTTCATTCAGGGTGCATCCCCCAAACTCTCAGTGCAGCACTAAACCTCCAAGCCTTATTTGGTCAGAGATGTTATTTATTTTATATATTTATTGGTACATTTCTAATCCACCCCAAAACTACTTTTTTCTAGGTGGATTACACCAATTAAAATACTAAAATGGCAGTTTAAAACACAGTAAGAATGATAAAATACAATACAAATAAAATATACAGTATAATGTTAGAGGGGCAAAAAAGAAGAACGTCCACCCCTCAAGCAGCAATGGCTATATCCTGCAGTTTTCAATATTCGGGGTGCTAAGGGGAATAACTCCTTCATGGGGAGAAAGAGCCTGCCCAGGTTTTCAGATCTTTGGGGGATGCCCTTCTCTCAATCCCACTGCAGACAAAGGCATGTTTGGTTGGGATGCAAGACAGGGTCTCCTTGGTGGCTGCTCCAGGTTCTGGAACTCCTTGCCAAGAGACACAAGGTTGGCCCCCTCTCTGTTGCTCTTCCACCAGCAGGCAAAGATGCTTTTTATCCAAATGAGCCTTTGGCATGTAAGCTGGTCTGTTGCTAAAAGGGGTTTTCATTTGTTGGTGCTGCTTATTTCTTTCATAGTTGTGTGTTTAGTTGTGTTTTTATGTTGTTTTTTATGAAATGTTTTGACTAAGCGTTCATTTTTAGTCTGTATTTTATTGAAGGATGACTTGAGCATCATTTTGAGGTAGAAAGGTGGGACACAACTGAATGAATGAATGAATGAATAAATATATCTTTCCAGCCCAAAAGATATAAAATGCAGGATCAGAAGGATCCTGTGCAGATCTTGGAGCAGCTGAGTGAAGTGCTTGTGATGCATTTTTTAACATCATTTCCCTGAATATATGCATTTTTCTGTGCACTTCCCCCTAATGTATGCATTTCTGTACAGATTTTTCAACTGGACCTCTGTCTCAAAAATTAGGAGGAGCGCAAATGTTAAAGGATAACCAAGCTTCAGTTCACATAGTGCTGCCTTCCCCAGCATGGTGTCTTCCAGATGTTTTGAACGACGACTCCCACAAGTTCCAGCCAGCATGGCCAATGGCCAGGGATGTTTATGTTAATAAGGGAAGTTAATAAGGGATGTAAATGGTCAGGGATGTTGAGAGTTGTAATCCAGCAACATCTGGAGGTCACCAGGTTGGGAAAGGCTGCGGTCGAGTTCAAAAGTGTGACATTCAGAAAGTTGGCATTAAAATTTCTCCTCCACCCCCAACTAATAGCCTAGACCTCTCTTCCCCAATGAATTTGTTTAATCCTCTTTTAAACTCATGTAAGCCAGTGACCATCACCACATCCTGTGGCTGAGAGTTCCAAAAGTCAACTATGCCTTGCATGAAGAAAGACTTCATTTTGTCTGTCTTTAATCTCCTGCCCTCGTGTTCTGGTGTTATGAGAGAGGAAGAAAACAATTCTTCTGAAGCCACTTTTCCCCCAGGTAGTTTTATCAACCTTGTTGTGTCTCCCCTTTTCTTTTCTAAATCAAAAGGCCCCGAAATGTTGCAAGTCAACTTTTCTCATAGGGGAGTTGCTCCACAGGCCCCCCTGTTCATTTGGGCTGCCTTTTTCGGCCCCTTCCAACATCTTAAAAAGTGCTGCCTGCTTGAGAAATGGAAGATTCCTTGTTGTTAGCAAAAATACCACCTTATCTTAAAGGCAGGCCCAAGCTCAGGGCCATACTAAAAGCAGATCCATATTTATTATCTTAATGAATGTGGGAACCAAGTCATACGACTACCCAAATTATATTAGATTGTCACTAACAGTAACTGGCAGCCTATATATTTAAAAAGTAAATATTTAAAGTTTCATGCCATATCCTGACAAAATAAAATTCTGAACAATAAAACGGCAGGCACCTGCAGCATTCAGTGGCTTTAATTTCTTGCTGTGGCATTCTGGGATCAAGTGACAGCTGATCTAAATGGTTTAGAGCAGAAAACGTTATTTCCAGTTATACAATAAAAGGCCGTAGCACAGTCAGCCTATGTCAAATTAAAGTACTGCTCCTTCCATTTCCGATGTTCAGACTGTAACATCGATGTACCACGCTGGATGTACCACTACCTGGCTGGATTACTGCAATGCGTTGTGCATGGGGCTACCTTTGTACACATTTCGGAAACTTCAGTTAAGGCACAATCCTGTGCATGTTTAGACTGCATGTTTAGTACATGGCTGGCTGGGGCATGCTTGGAGTTGTAGGGCTTTTTTATGGCTGGGGCATCCTGGGAGTTGTAGGGCTTTCTTTTGTTCTAAACATGCATAGGACTGTGCCCTTAGTTCAGAACAGAGCTTCTAGGTTACTAACTGGGACTGTTCAATATGAACATGTGATGCCAGTGCTTTGTCACCTGCACTGGCTTCCAGTCCATTTCCAAGCCCAATTCAAAGGGTTGGTGTTGACCTTTAAAGCTGCAAATGGCTTGGGACCAGAGTACCTAAAGGAACATTTCCTCCCATATGTACCTTCTCAGACCCTTAGGTCATCTTCAGAGGCCCCCCCCCCCTGCAAGTGCTGACACTGACGGAAGGTAGGCAAGTGGCTACAAGAGAGGATGTGCAGGATCCAGCTTTAGGGATGCATGGATCTTGTGAGATCCAGTACGTCTGCATTTCATGGATTCTCAGGTGCCTTTCATTCCGTCCTCTGCTCATTGACAGAATCAGATATTTTCCTGTTACCTAAATTTGTGCAAATTTGCACTGGCAGAACTGCACAAATCCTGCCAAAATGCACATTTTCATGTTTTGGCCTATAGGGGAAGTGCGCATTTTGGACTGGTGTTTTTGTTTGTTTGTTTGTTTGTTTGTTTTACGTATTTTTCTATGACTAAATTTGCACACCCCTTCATGGACCACTGCCTTGTTGTGGCGAAGGGGCTTGCATAACTCAGTGAAGCCATAAACTATGCCGTGCAGGGCCACCCAAGACGGACAGGTCATGGCAGAGAGTTCTGACAAAATGTGGTCCACTGGAGAAGGAAATGGCAACCCACTCCAGTATCCTTGCCAAGAAAACCCCATGGAACGTATCACAAGGCTAAAAGATATGACGCCAGAAGATGAGACCCTCAGGTCGGAAGGTGTCCAATATACTACTGGGGAAGAGCAGAGGGTATTTCCAAGTAGCGCCAGAAAGAGTGAAGCGGCTGGGCCAAACCCGAAAGGACACTCAGCTGTGGATGTGTCTGGTGGTGAAAAGAAAATCCGATGCTGTAAAGAACAATATTGTTTAGGAACCTGGAATGTCAAATCAATGAATCAAGGTAAGCTGGAGGTGGTCAAACATGAGATGGCAAGATTGAACATCGACATCTTGGGAATCAGCGAACTAAAATGGACAAGCATGGGCGAATTTAATTCAGGTGACCATCATATCTACTACTGTGGGCAAGAATCCCTTAGAAGAAATGGAGTAGCACTCATCGTCAACAAAAGAGTGGGAAAAGCAGTACTGGGGTACAATCTTAAAAACGATACAATGATCTCAGTACGAATCCAAGGCAAACCATTCAACATCACAGTAATTCAAGTCTATGCCCCAACCACTGATGCCGAAGAAGCTGAGGCTGATCGGTTCTATGAAGACCTACAACACCTTCTAGAACTAACACCCAAAAAAGATGTCCTCTTCATCATAGGGGATTGGAATGCTAAAGTAGGAAGTCAAGAAATCACTGGGATAACAGGCAGGCATGGCCTTGGTGTACAAAATGAAGCAGGACAAAAGCTAATAGAGTTTTGCCAGGAGAACACGCTGATCATAGCAAACACTCTTTTCCAACAGCACAAGAGGTGACTCTACACATGGACGTCACCAGATGGTCAATATCGAAATCAGATTGATTATGTCCTTTGCAGCCAAAGATGGAGAAGCTCCATACAGTCAGTCAAAACAAGACCTGGAGCTGACTGTGGCTCAGATCATGAGCTGCTTCTTGCAAAATTTCAGCTTAAATTGAAGAACGTCGGGAAAACCACTAAACCATTCAGGTATGACCTAAATCATATCCCTGATGAATATACAGTGGAGGTGAGGAATAGATTTCAGGGATTAGACCTGATAGACAGAGTGCCTAAGGAACTATGGGCGGAGGACCGTAACATTGTTCAGGAGGCAGCAACGAAATCCATTCCAAAGAAAAAGAAATGCAAGAAAGCCAAGTGGCTGTCTGATGAGGCTTTACAAGTAGCTGAAGAAAGAAGGGAAGTGAAAAGCAAGGGAGAAAGGGGAAGATATATCCAACTGAATGCAGATTTCCAGAGAATAGCAAGGAGAGACAAGATGGCCTTCTTAAATGAACAATGCAAAGAAATCAAGGAAAACAACAGAATGGGAAAGACTAGAGATCTCTTCAAGAAAATTGGAGATCTCAGGGGAACGTTTTGTGCAAAGACGGGCATGATAAAGGACAAAGAAGGCAGGGACCTAACAGAAGCAGATGAGATTAGGAAGAGGTGGCAAGAATACACAGAAGAACTCTACAGGAAAGATCTGAATGTCCCTGATAGCCATGATAGTGCGCTCACTGAACTTGAGCTGGACATCCTCGAGAGTGAAGTCAACTGGGCCTTAGGAAGCATTAGTAACAACAAAGCTAGCGGAGATGACAGTACTCCAGCTGAGCTATTTAAAATCCTAAAAGATGATGCTGTTAAAGTGCTGCATTCAATATGCCAACAAATTTGGAATACTCAACAATGGCCGCAAGACTGGAAAAGGTCAGTTTACATTCCAATTCCAAAGAAGGGCAACGCCAAAGATTGTTCAAACTACCGCACAATTGCACTCATTTCACATGCCAGCAAGGTGATGCTCAAAATCCTACAAGCTAGGCTTCAGCAGTATGCGAACCGAGAACTACCGGAAGTACAAGCTGGGTTTCGAAGAGGCAGAGGAACTAGAGATCAAATTGCCAACGTTCGCTGGATCATGGAGAAAGCAAGAGAATTCCAGAAAAACGTCTATTTCTGCTTCATTGACTACGCTAAAGCCTTTGATTGTGTGGATCACAACAAACTCTGGCAAATTCTGAAAGTGATGGGAGTACCAGACCACCTTACCTGTCTCATGAGAAACCTGTACACGGGTCAAGAAGCAACAGTAAGAACCGGACATGGAATAACCGACTGGTTCAAAACTGGGAAAGGAGTACGACAAGGCTGCATATTGTCACCCTGCTTATTTAACTTATATGCAGAGTACATCATGAGAAATGCCGGGTTGGATGAATCACAGGTCGGAATTAAGATTGCTGGGAGAATTATCAACAACCTCCGATATGCAGACAATACCAGCCTAATGGCAGAAAGCGAAGAGGATCTCAAGAGCCTCTTGTTGAGGGTGAAAGAGGAGAGTGCAAAAGCTGGTTTGAAACTCAACATTAAAAAAACAAAGATCATGGCATCTGGCCCCATCACTTCCTGGCATATAGAAGGGGAAGAAATGGAAGCAGTGACAGCTTTTACTTTCTTGGGCTCCAAGATCACCGCAGACGGTGACTGTAGCCATGAAATTAAAAGACGCTTGCTCCTTGGGAGGAAAGCTATGGCAAACCTAGACAGCATAGTAAGAAGCAGAGACATCACCTTGCCAACAAAGGTCCGTCTAATCAAAGCTATGGTTTTCCCAGTAGTAATGTATGGCTGTGAGAGCTGGACTATAAGGAAGGCTGAGCGCCAAAGAATTGATGCTTTTGAACTGTGGTGCTGGAGAAGACTCTTACGAGTCCCCTGGACTGCAAGGAGGTCAAATCAGTCCATCCTAAAGGAAATCAACCCTGACTGCTCATTGGAAGGACAGATACTGAAGCTCAAATATTTTGGCCACCTAATGCGAAGAGAAAACTCTCTGGAAAAGACCCTGATGCTGGGAAAGACTGAAGGCAAAAGGAGAAGGGGACGACAGAGGATGAGATGGCTAGATAGCATCACCGATGCAATGAATATGAACTTGAGCATGCTCCGGGAGACAGCGCAGGACAGGAAGGCCTGGCGTGCTATGGTCCATGGGGTCACGAAGAGTCAGACACGACTGAACAACTGAACAACAACAAAATTTGCACAAAATTCTGGGAAGTTTTCTTTAAAAAATGGGCCCAAGTCTGCAGTATTTGTGGAACTCGGAAGAAGCTGGTCTGCTGTGGAATGTGTGAGTCAGTTCCATAGAAATCCAAACTCATTTGATACCGTTGCAGTTTTCTCTGACCTCCCTACCCTGCTTATGGAATGCCCTCCCCAGAGGGTTTATCTGGTGTCTACCCTGGTATCTTTCCATTTCCATTGCCAGGCAAAGACCTTTTGTTTCTCCCAGGCATTTTAGAGACCTTGTTCTAGATTTCTATGGCTGTTTTATCTATTATTGTGCCATTTGTTGTGCTGCATTGCATTGCATTGCATTGCGTTGCATTGCATTGCACTGCATTCTTTTAAATATTTGTATTGTATATTTTTAATTGTTTGTATGGTCTTTTCGTCTTTTAAGGTTTTTTGTAATTGGCCCAGAGAATGTTGGTTATTGAGCAGGTTAGAAATATAATTCTAAATAAATAAATAGTAGACAAAGCAGCAGCACCAATGCACAAGAGGGAGGGATCAGCAAAGTTTGGGAAACTCCCAAAACAGCACAATGATTGACTATGCTCAGAGGACTGACCATGCTTGGCGCAGGCCATGGTACACTGACTGACTGTTGGGAGGAAAGAACAGAAAATTGGGGAAGGGGGAATGGTTGCAGTGGCTGGAATCCTGAGCAAGGAGCACTCCACACTGCAACATTTTGTTGCATACTGCTATTGCAAGTTAAAAGCACACTTGTGTAAGGTATGAAATGAGGTGTCTGCTGTCTTGAAAACAATCCTAGAGATTCTTTTAAAAAGATAATGCAAATCTATTTTTGGATTATTTAATCAGAACCTGACTCTAGAATGCTGTTTAAACAGTGCCCGTACCAGCTTTCTCTGCTGCTGGAGAGTACGGGTTTAGGCTCTGAGAGTAGAGAATATCTCCTTTTCATGGGAGAGCTGTTTATTAGTCTAAGTTTCATAGTCTGATTTATCGATTCAGGCTTCCATAGCGTGATCGGCCGCATCGTACAGCGTACCAGTGTTTCTGTCATGTGTTTCCATCTGAAGTGTTTACAATATTTTTGATTTACACCTTCCAGGTGTTCGTTTGGAAAATATCACTGCATTTGGTTTACACATTTTTACAATATATTTGTGGACACCATTTAACTTCCACATCCATAACAGTTGACATTCCAAGGCCTGCTGGTCAAATGGAGGAGAAAGGGGGGGCAGGGGGTGTCATCTCCTAGCTTTTAAAAATGCAAGATAATTGATTGGCTGTATTAGTAGAAGAAAAAAAAAATCCCTAAACTACATATTTTAGATTAGAAGAAGTTATAAGGATCGCAGAAGAACGGGAGGGGGGGAATGCTTTTGGTTAACATTGTTCAGTGATAACATAAAGGAGGAGTGGGCAACAGGTGGCTTGCAGGCTGCATGCCTCCCCTACCCCCACCCCTGGTCCAGCCCCCATAGCCCCCCTCCACTGCCACTACCACTGCCCTGCCAAAATTCATGGCAGCAAACCGCTACAGAATACTGCCGTGACCAAATTCTGCTGGTTTTCAAGCTGGTTTTGGCAGCAAATGGAGGGGGGTTGCCCCTGCCAGCAGTGCCCTACAGAATTCCAGGAGTGCAGCCCACAGGCGGGGTCCGGGAGGTGGAAATGGCCCCTCGTCCTCCCAAATTTGCCTAGCCCTATCAAAAAGCAATCAGACTTGACCTTCAGAAAGAGAATAAGGGGTGAACCTGCATCACCATTTCGATATCTGCTTGAGCAAATGTTAGCCATCCAGAACAACAACAAATGTGTTTCTTCAATTTTAAAAATGTTTAGATGCTATATCCCATAGTGTAACCATGACAAGAAATTCATGAAAGATTCTCACTGTCAAACCGGCCAGCTGTAAATTTCCCTTGCCTGATTGCCAATAGAAGCTCTTGCTCAATTAACAGGTGAGCAGAAATTTGCAAGCCAGCTTTTCCACACAGGTTGGATATTCATGAAATCTGTGTGAGTGATCCTACACCCCAAATGCCCCAATTTACTAAGGACAATCACTGTTTTCTGATATCTCTCCCTGATCAATATCAGACTTCTGAAAACTCACCAGGTCCAGAACAGCCAGACAGGCTGTTGACAAGGGTTTGCCATTGGCTCAGTTCAGGCGACCATTCCAGGTTTGGTAAACCATGAATGCTTCCAGATGGAGGACTCCTAGTGTGCAGCTATTCCATCTTTTCTTCTTTAACGGATTTTTTTCAGGTAGGAAAAAGTTGGAAGAAGCAGTGGGGAAACACGGGAAGGTTGCAAATTGTTGGCGATGAGATCTGGATGCCCCCGGAAAATTCCATGAATGAGGCTGTGCAACTGCACATTAAAAGCTGTGCCTGGAAGCACCCATGTCTAAAATCATTAATAAGCTATTAATGTCACTTAACAAACCAGGATCATAAGCCATGGTCTGATTCTGGCTTATCATCCTAGTTTGTTTCCTGACATTAAGCTAGAGTTTTCCAGTTCGCAAGTAACTGGCAACTCTGATTTAATACAAGCCAGGAGCAACACACCAAAGCAGTATGGGAGGGGAGGAGGAGTGGGTCAAGGGAGGAGTGCTCAGCCCTGACGTTCCCAGCTTTTCAGTGGGACTTGAGTTCAATGGGACTTACTCCCAGGTAAGTGTGTACAGCAGGGGTGTTGAACGTCTTTCAGCCTGAGTGTGGCCAAAGGCAAAATGGGCAGGACAAAATGTGCCTGTCAGGCAAAGTTGTGTAAAAAAAAGTGCATGTATTAGGAGAAACACAAACAAAAATGGGTACAAATTTTCAATCAAACTTTTTAAAAAATTCCCAATGTTGGGACACACTGAACCTATGATTGGAAAAATGAGAAACTGGGAGAAAACAAAATTGACAGAGATTCATCCATCCTATTTGTGGACTTTCCATCGCCATCTGCCCCCAGACACAGGAATTTTGGGCTGATCCAGTAGGACTCTTATGTTCTACTGAATTCATCTCTTTGAAAGAATATTATATTGGAACTATTATATTGGGAATTATAATGGAATCAATATGGTTTAGATGAGGA
The DNA here is from genome assembly GCF_057233095.1 of Heloderma suspectum. Lineage (NCBI taxonomy): Eukaryota > Metazoa > Chordata > Lepidosauria > Squamata > Helodermatidae > Heloderma > Heloderma suspectum. Next base: position 6,448,864 of record NC_139465.1, on the reverse strand, counting down.
AATGTGTTTAGGGTTGAGGAGTACATTGTTCCTTAAATTGTAAGTATTGCATCATTCTGACTGCATTGTTTATTATAGTCTTTGAACACATTTGTGTGGCCATGTTTAATCATGCGACCAAGAAGTTCACTTAAAAGGGATTTTGAAACCTAGACTTGTGTCTAAACAATAGGCCATACTTTGTGGTCCAGTGTTTTCAGTATCATAGTAGACAAACATTCACAACAGTTCTGCAAATGAACACCTCGACAGAATTGAACTTATTTGTTTTGACTAATATGCCACTGTTACATCTGGATACAAATCCACTTTATATTTTTCTTTTCTTTACTTTCCTTTTCTTTTCTTTCTTTCTTTCTTTCTTTTTCATAGAGAGGTGAAGCTCCCAGGGAAAAAAATAGATACCTTTTTACAATTTAATCAGTTTCAACAGGCACAAATTCTAAGAAGGAAAGGAGATGAGATTGGATGTGTTTGGATCAGAGCTCCACACCAGCAGTCAGGTTGCTAGGGTTTGTGTGTTGTTGTTCCTTTAATTTTACCTTTTTAAAATGTTTTTGGCTAAACTTGTACACTTGTAGTCTCTTTTTCAGAACTGTGTTCAGCAGCTCCTCTTTAGTTATCCAGTGATCATGATTTCTGCCTAAAAGGAAATGAATCAACATTGCTACACATCAAAGGCAATGTTATGGCTTTGGTGGAATCCATTTGGAGCACATCACTCTGTGTGTCTTTGTGCGTGTGTGTACCCATACATAACTGATAGCTATCTTATCAACAGTGAGCATACGCTGCATTTTATTAATAAACAATTTGGTTTGGGAGGTTATGTTTTCCTGCACACAATACCCAGTTCAAGACCATCTCCTTCAGCTATTTAGAGACCAGTTTGAGCGCCTTCTAAACATTTTATTTTTCCTCATCATGCTCCTCTCTTTGTCTGTCCTTTTATATCTGAGGTAGGGATGGATAAATCTTTCCATTTTGGTTTGTCATTGTTTTGTTTTGTTTTTCAAATTTAAGTTTGGTTCTTCTCAAACCTTTAAAATGTCTCCAGTCTTAAGTTCAGTTCTTCCTGAATACTAAGATATTTAAAAAAAAAACTTTGCATGAAAGTTCATAAGCAATTTTGTGTGCATTTCTCCTAATACGTGCATTTTTGCTTGCCTAATTTTGCATTTGTACGCCTAAATTTTGCATTTTGCCTAATTTAGCTTTTTTGCCATTTTTCTAATATTATGCATTTTTAAAACACTCTTTCACCTGATATATGCATTTTTGTACAGACATTTTGATTGGAGAACTCCATTACAAAATTTGGAGAAGTGCGAATTTCAAAAGATAACCAAGTTTCAGTCCACATAGTGGTTCAAAACTGCAAAAGTAGGTAACTTTGCATTAAAATGTGAACTGAAGAAATATTTTCACTACCCCTAATCTGAGGCATAAAGTGAAAAGTTCTGTGGGATGGGAAGTAGGAATATATTTCTTTTTCCTAATTAAATTAACCCAGCACAATCCTGAGCACGTTTACTTAATGAGTTCAGTGGGACTTACACCCTGTAGTAAGCATGCGTAGGACTGTAGTCTTAAATATCCAGAGCTTTGACTGGATCATGAGCACAGTATTGTCTACATCAGGCGCAAACATTCTACATAAAGAAAACATGCAAGTGTATTTAAGATCTGATCAGAATACTTTTGTATGCTCTCTCTTTCTCTGACTCTCTCTCTCTCTACCCCCCAAAAAATAATAATTCTAAATTCTGAGTTTAATGCTTCAGTTCAAGCAGAGCTTGGCTACCTCCAATCAGTTCCAAAAGGAAACAGGGGTTATCCAATATTTTGAATCTTGGACTATTATTGAGTGAGCATGTAACTTGAAATGAAAGCTATTAATGTAGCTGCAGAGGGGGCGGGGGGAGGAATCTTTGCCAGTTGCCAATGCCTGTTAAATGGGCAGATTAGCTGTCTTGCTTTTTAACATATAAACATCTGAAACCCGTTTCCTGTTTGGGGGTAGATGAGGGTGGGTGGGGGAATCTAGGTGGATGACCTCAGGGAAACTTAAAAAAAAAACATAACAAATGTGAATTGTACATAGTGTGGGGGGAGAGGCCCCTCTTGGTGGTCTTGTTACGTTCTATAGATGGGGGGGGGAGAGAAAGACTGCAGGAGGTGGGGAAATACAAAAATAAACTTTTACCTTCTCACTTTCAGGGTGGGCACTGCCATTCCTTCATTGGTTTTCTCTGCTCTGGGAAGTGTTAGAGGCTGTCACTGCAGACACAGTCCCGACAGTAAGTATGCACTTCAACAGAGCCCGAGACGAAACATTCTCTAGATCCCCAGTGGCCGCTCTTTATCTTCGCTTCGTGCCACAATTTGTTATCCCCGCTGTCAAAGCTGAAGGCAGAAGACAACGCGGTGCATCGACCCGAGCGCTGTTCCAGAGCCTTGGCTTTACAACAGCCATCCCCAAGCCACCACCCTCCAGAGGTGGCAGAGTACAAGGTACATCATCCCCAGCCAGCATGGTTCTGCTTGCTGGGGAGAATGGGACTTGTCCTCCAACACCTCTGGAAGGCATCGTGTGGGCAAAGGCTGCTTTACAACCAGGGCAGCCACTGATAAATCTTTTCCATTTGAAGAAAAAGAAGAAATGAACAATTGCTGGAATAATAACCACCCACACCACAACAGCTGTAACAAGTTGCTGATTGCAGCCTTTCTAGATTAGCCATCTATTCCACCATTGTGCATTAGGCAGGGACGGGGGCAGGGCGGTGAAGTTTGGAAGGTCACTTGCTGTTGGACTTGCAGTGATCCATTCTGGAACTTCTGTGGCATCTTTTCCCCCTAAATTTTATGGATGTTGTTCAACGTTCTTAAAGTTAATTTGGGACCAGGCAATTTAAAGACAGTAGCAAGAAAAGCCTCATGTTTATGCCATTGACACATGAGGATGGAGAGAAGGCAGTAAATAAGTAAGGAAATGAAACAGCCGGCCTGTATTTTACCACTAACACTGGGGTTTGGAAAGCCATTAACCACCAGTTTCTGCCAGCATCTTTCTACATTCAGCTTATGCTCCTCTTCTATGCATACTGCACAGTGGTGTGTTTAGGGCAGGATCTTGGAACAGACGCCCAGGGCCCTGCTCAAGAGAATGAGCAGAAGGGGTCCCAAAATGCACCAGGGTTGGCTTACGATTTTTGAAGTAAGAGAAATAATACACATTATCATCTAAGGAGTACACCTGCCCCCAGTGGAGGCTTCAGTCCGATGTCAGTGGGGCAGTGAATCTGATCCGGGTCTCAGTCAGTACCAGTCAGAACTCTAAAGGAGCACTCCAAGGTGCAAAGCTCCTTTAGAGTTCCGACTGGTTCTGACTGAAACCTGGAGCGGATTTACTGCCCCACTGACATAGGAGCCACCAGCCTCCACTACCTGCCCCCACCCCACTAAGACCAAGATTGGAAGGTTTTTGAGCCATCTTGGTCGTGTAAGATGGTCTGTTGCTGAGGGGGATTTTACTTGGTCGGGTGCTATCTATTTCTTTTACTGTAGTGTTTTTAAATGTGTTTGGATTTGTTTGGATTTGTATTTGTTAAGATTTTGTTTTTAATCTGTATTTTATTATTGTTAGCTGCCTTGAATGCTGTTTTTGGCAGACAGGCAAGATATAAATTTAATAAATTAATCTGAATAAAAATAGCAGATGCACATTTGATAATTGCCCTATTCAGGTGTCCAGATACTAGGTCTAATAAACACACTGATTTTCCAGCATTCCAGATCCCTTGCAGAGCCCCATGGATAGAGGAGTTTCTTCTCTTCACAAAGTTGCCCTCCACACAGGCAGGGTGATGAATGTGATGAAGGAGGGGTGGGGCTAGTGCACTCCCCCTCCTCATGTGTTTATCATACCCAGTATCTGAGCGCTTGAATAGGGCTATTGTCCTACATGAGAAATGTGGTATTAGTTGCAGATATTCAAACCCCCTGTAGGTGGCGCCCATGCAGGAATGTTCAGGCCTCTGCAAATGGTGAGTGACTTTTGCAACATCAGAACCAGAGGAAAGTTCTCACATTTCAAATGGAGGTTGCATTTCATTTCGGCCCTAGATTATCCTTGAGGGCAATGCCTGAGGATCAGTTTTCTTATCTGTAAAAATATTGTTTAGTGTGTAATCCTCATAGTAAGCCTATAACAGTAGATCAAGCCCTTTAGCTAATGCCAGTTCTGACTATTATGAGCAAAGAACTTGCAGAAAGTGTGGGGCAGGCAAAGCAAGCCACCTAAATTCAGTGAGGAGAAAGGAGGTCTGTATGAAGATTTCTCTGTGTGCGGAGATCTGCTCCTTCCATTGAAATGAATGCAGCACAACCGCGCATACAACAGTTCCATACTCAGAGCACATGTACAGTTCTAGACTATAACACTTTTTTTGAGGACCAGGTTTGCTCCCACCAAAAATGTTCCAAGCAGTCTTTATATGTACAGGTAGTTGTTGTAGTTTTGTTGTTGTTGTTAAATGCTGAGTTTTGAAAAAGGCCGCCTAGTTGCAGTAAGGAGCCAAATGTATTCCAAGGTCACGGATCATTTTCTTTGTACAAGTGTCCATTTGTAATGCTAAGTAAATCAATTAATTGTCTGTGCATTCTTGAGGGGGAATCCATGGATAATAGGTACTTGCCATTAATGAGGATGGTTTTTGAAAATGCCAGCTGCTATCTCATCTCATCAGTTTCATACCAGGGACTGGGCTGGGGGAGGAAGGGGGTGAAAAAATGCCACAGGCTAGGATAATTAGTAAAATCAAGTGACTTGGTATTTGGTATTTGTTTGCTTTGTAGCATGAACTTCCCGCACTCTTTGGATTTTCGCGGTCTTATCATCAAGCTTTTGACATGACAGGTTAATGCGAAAGCCCCCAAGTTGGACTTTTGCAGCTAATTGTCTCAGGGTCCCTCTGTCTGGCTTCTCCTCCCATGAAATCTGAGCTCTTTGGGGAATAGAAAAGCAACAGTTCCAAATGCCCCAAACTTTTACTCAGAGGCGATTGCAATTTTCCCTTCTCAAGTTCATTTTTTACTTTAGGGTCAGAGGATTTCGAAAGGCAGCCGCTGATATGGAAAAACAGGGAAGTTTTTGGATGCAAACAATCAGACCTTATTTTATGCATAGCATTCACTATCCAAGTTCTGTTACACCCAGCAAACAAACTGTTAAAATTCTGGGACAAAACCACTCATATTCCATCACAAGGAAAACTGTATTGTGCAAAAAGTGTGCCAGCCTTTAAACATCTCTTGAAGACACAGTTGTTCACACAGGCTTTCTGTGACTTGTAATGGATTATGACACTGTCCTGTTTTATTATTGCCTTGCAGTTTTTAATTATTTATTGTTTTATTGTTTGTTCACTGTTTTTATATTGAAGAGAGAGAGAGTTATAGTTAGAGTCATAGTGAACCACTTAGATATCTTAGGTTATTAAGTAGTATAAAAGTAGTATAAATAAACCTGTATAAATGATGCAATTCATGCATGCTTTGCACAGTTTCTCTTATTTTGCAAAATTTCATCTGCATTTTAACCATTTTTCCATGATTTATTTTGACTCTGCTAATCATGGAGAGAGGCAAGGAGCTGTAACAGATTTCCCTCGCCCCCTGTAAATTATGCAAATAGGCAACTTTTGCATGGTCTCTCCAATTTCGTAGAATTTCACCTGAATTTTTTTCTCACTTTTTTTAAAATTTATTTTAATTCTGTTCATCACAAGGAGAGGCAAGGAGTTATATATGACGCCGTGAAGCCCCCCCCCCCTTTTTTTTGGCCACTGGACATTTTATTTAGCAACTCCTCTGGCTTCTGAAATCTTAGCAGTTATTGCCCATCAGAAAGGCTAGAGAGTTGCTCTGTCTATTCATCTTTCTATCTTAAAAACGAAAGCAGAGATCCTTGAGAAATTGCATCTAGTGCCACCACCTCGTTTCTCTGAGCGCCCATGAAATTGCAGCATTACTGTCCAGACAAATTATAATACATCCACATAAGTGAGACCTTCAACAAAATGTTGCAGTTTGCAATGTTCCTGTTCAGACTTCCAGCCCTTTTCCAGGATAATCTGTTCCATGCCCCTCCCTCCACATGCTTTTCATTCCCACCCCCCAATAGTCTGTCAACATTTCATGCCAACTGAACATAGAACTTCTGTAGAAAAGGTTTTTATTGTGCACTGAGCATTCCTCACTTGCAGTAATTTATGGGTATGTCAGTACCTTACAGTGTCTCTCCCATGCTTTCCCACCACTTTTTCCAGGTTGGGGGGTGGGGGTTAGCAGAGAAAATGAGGTATTTTCTGGAATCGCAAACCAAAACCACCACCAGTGTAGGTGAGTCATTCTGTTTGTTCTACTATGCCACAGCACCACCTAGAGATGCCTCCAAGAAATAGTGCAGAAAACCAAAAGGCGATGCAACTCATTCTCCATAGGAGTACACTTGTACTCCCACCGCCCCTTTTTACAGGTAAAAAACAATACATATTATAAGGGGGGCCATTTGGGTGGCCAGGGCAGGTATTGCTGTGTGTGGAGGAACCTTTGCGCTGAGGAAGTTTGAGCAGGGGAGAGAATAATGTCGATATCCGATGCATCCCACCAGGTTCCACCCACCAATGCAAACGTTATGTAGCAGAATGCACTGAAAGACAGGAGAGGAAAAAAATGGGTGTGTAGAGATCCAATCTTAATCCTGCAAAGAATTCGGCAGCACAAGTAGCAGGTTTAAAAGCTTCGTCTAGAAAAGCTCTCGATCCTCATTATGTTGTTTTAGGGCAGGGGTGGGCAATTTGTGGCCCTCCAGATGTCTTGGCCTACAACTCCCCTAATCCTTCAACATTGGCTATGCTGGCTAGGGCTGATGGGAACTGTAGAACAAAACATCTGGAGGGCCACAAGTTGCCCACCACTGTTTAAGGGGTTCCCCTGCCCCTTTATGATTTTTCCCAGATAGATAGATAGATAGATAGATATCTGAAAACCTCGGGGTTCCTGAGCTCCAGGGTGGTGTAGGTATGGGCCCATTTTAGCAGCATGTTAGAGGAATGAAAGGTCTGAGGATTGTGCAGATCATTGACCTCATAAGAACCTATGAAAATCCCTGATGCTGGATCAGACCAAAGGTCTATCTAGTCCAGCATTCTGTTCACACAGTGGCCAACTAGCTGTTGATGGGAGACCCACAAGCAAGACATGAGTGCAACAGCACCCTCCCGCCCATGTTCCCCAGCAACTGGTGTACATAGGCTCACTGCCTCTGCTTCTGGAGGTAGTATATAGCCATTAGGACTAGTTACCACTAATGGCTTTATGTTCTGTGAATTTGTCCAATCCCCTTTTAATGCCATCCAAGTTGGTGACCATCACTAGGTCTTCCAGTAGTGAATTCCATAGTTTAGCTATGCACTGTGGGAAGAGGTACTTCCTTTTATCTGTCCTGAATCTCCTGCCAATCAGCTTCATGGGATGACCCCCTTGGGTTCTAGTATTATGAGAGAGGGAGAAAAATGTCTTGGGAACTTCCCTTGTTATGCACCCAATACCCCCTTGGAACACCCTGGGTTTTTGGGGGCCCATCACCAGCAGAGCAACAGTGGCGGTAGAGTGAGCATTCCACACCAGTGAGGCTTCTGTCTTTGAAAGTGGCGAGGAGGACCACAGCATCCATGGCTCCTTCGCCTTCCTGTCAGAGAGCATAGAATTGCTCCTTTGTTTTATTTGCTAAAACCAGTGGCCAAAACAATTTGACATGAGCATTGAGATCTTTGCTGCACTTAAAGTATACATTCAGTTCAAACACAATAAAAGCAGTGGTTTTCAAATTTAAAAAAAAAAGTTCCTCCAAATCAGGCATCAGTTTGGTGGCTGGCCATTTTAGAATGCACAGAATCTTTCCTGATTTTAGCTGCAGCTGAAGCAAACAAAGCAATGTTATGGACTTATCACTATCCCCAAATCTTTACTCAGGATAGTGTGACAGAAAATCACAGCTCAGAAAACTTAGCCAAGTCAGGAGGACACATTGTTCTTTGGTACGGAGCCATTTAGCAATGGGACTGTGACCTTCACTTCAGTATAAAAATGGCTCCAAGCAGAGAGAAAGTTCATTTGTCCAGAACTGTGTCATCGTTCAAAATCTGCAGTCGTAGAGGTGCACCCCAGAATCCCTTGCAATCCCTTGCAGCAACACTTAAGATTTTGTGCAGCTGGGGGTGACGTGGCACAAGACCATCAGGCATGTCTCTTGGATTGGTTGGCTGAACCAAATAAGCAGAGAGCTAGTCCATTGCCCTAAATCATTCATGGCATGAGCCCATACTGATTATGGTTAAAGAGATTGAAAGACCAAATCGGATAACAATTCTTTTCCCAATATGGTAGTTCACAATTTGATGCACTAAATTCATTTCTACCACTGCTGCCTCTGCACAACTCCTGCTCTTGCCACCACTGAAGTCGGAAGCTCAATAGCCATTCTGCTTTTGCAGTCGTTTGCGTATGTAATTCCAATGTTATTTCCGATTTTTTAATTCAAAAAGGGAATTAAGCTAAAGCGGAAAGACCCCATGACCGCCAGCCAGCTTTCTAGACTGCGTTTTCCTGCAGAATTGTTTATCTGAGAGAGAGAGGGAGAGAGGGAGAGATGCTAATTTTAGCTTAAAAATGGATATCTGCTTGCATCTGATGAACACTGAGAAAGATAACTAGGGCACAAATTGTGTCATCTAAATATGGCATCCTATGAGATCAAAGGGGGAACTGTATACATCTGCCAAGACTGATTGAAACGTTATTGGTGCTCACTTCCGTTCCGCTAAGTATGTGTTCCATTGATATGAGTAATTTGCCAGTGCTGTGAAAGAAAAAGCCAGTGGCATCTCTTCGTGCCTGTTGATTTCTATGGTGTCTTAAGCCTTTCAAAATAAGGATCCAAAATAGATGTGCTTTGACTCCCTTGCATTTCAGTTCTTGCCAACAGAAAATGGCAGAGGTTCAAAAAAACTCTTTCAAAAAATGTTCACTGGAAATTACATGGAGGTTGATAACCATCTTGCCTTCCCATGACTAAGCACTGACATTTAAATGTTTAAAACAGAGTCAAAAATGATACATTGCAACCCCACCTGAAATTGTTTTTCATTGTCTTTACTTCCACTTTGTGGTCCTCTATAGGGAGAAGCAAACATCCCTGAGGTTGTGATGCAATCATCTTACATTCTGTTATGGAAGTGGATGTTTGTTCCATCTGAAGGAACTCTGGCAAGACAAGAGTAGTTGCTGCTACCCATTGTATCATTTTGCCAAAGGCTGGGCCTCTGTCCTAGCATGTTTTCTGGGTAATGGGTTTTGAAATTTATTATTACTATTATTATTTACATTTATATCTCGCCTTTTTTCCTCCTTGAGGAACCCAAGGCGGCGTACATAGTCCTCCTCCATTTTATCCTCACAACAGCAACCCTGTGAGGTGGGTTGGGCTGAGAGTATGTGACTGGCCCGAAGTCACCCAGTGAGCTTCCATCATGGCCGAGTGGGGTCTAGAATCTGGCTCTCCCAACTCCCAGTCCAGCACTCCAGCCACTACACCATGCTGGCTCTGGCAAAGACTCTGCCATCTTGCATGCCAATAGCTGTTTCTGTAGAACTGGTCAAGATGTTCAGAAAAGAAAAATCCATTGTTGTTTTCACAAGAAATATGTAGAACTCCAACATGTCAGTTACAAATGTCATCAGTGTCATCTCCAAGATGGGATGCACATGATGCAGCAGGTGTGCTGAAGCTAAGCAGGCCTGGCGCTGGACTGTGCTGGGGTGGGGTGGGTGGCACGGGATGAGAGAACCCCCTAAGGAAGCAGACTTCAGGCTTGCGGGATCTATTTTGTGTTTTCTAACTAGAACCACAAGACTCAAAATTATATTCAAATTCATGCATGATGTGGAGAAAGTGGACAGGGAGACATTTGTTTCCCTCTCAGAATACTAGAATCCAAATACTAGAATCCACCCATACTAGAATCCAAATTCAATGAAGCTGATTGGTGGGAGATTCAGGACAGATCAAAGGAAGGACTTCTTCACACAGTGCAGAGTTAAACTACAGAATTCACTTCCATAAGATGTAGTGATGGCCACCAATTTGGATGGCCTTAAAAGGGGACTGGACAAATTCCTGGAGGAGAAGGCTATCAATGGCTACTAGTCCTGATGGCTACATGCTACCTCCAGGATCAGAAGCAGTATGCCTATGTACACCAGTTGTTGGGGAACATGGGCGGGAGGGTGCTGTTGCACTCACATCCTGCTTGTAGGTTTCCTGTGGGCAGTTGGTGGCCACTGTGTGAACAGAATGCTGGAATAAATGGACCCTTGGCCTGATCCAGCATGGCTCTTCTTACATTCTTATTCACCAACCAGAGACTGGTGCAACAGGCGTACACTTTGAAATCAAGAATTCTGAGCCCAGGAGTTCATTTTGAGCACCAGAACTGAATGGAGCTTATGGTCTGCCACACAAAAACCTACTCCTGGCTACCCCAGGCTTTCTTCATTTCAGCAGTAAAAAAAAAAAGTATATCAGGACACAGCTGGAAGGAAAGCATGTGGAAAAATTATTGGAGGACCAAGAGCAGCAAGCAAGAGGGAAGCACCTGTGCCCATACACCCCTTTGGTCTTTTTTAATCCAAGCTAAGCTGGCTAGGGATGATGGGAGTTGCAGTCCAACAACATCTGGAGAGCTACACATTCTTCACCCCTATTTTAAACAGCCCCAACCCAGCTTCGCATATGAATGGGGCAGACCCCTATTTAAAGATATGGATGTGCCGCCATGACACATATAGGTTAGCCAGGAGAGCATTCTGTCTGCGCCAGATGACTCACCAGCTGACAGAATATCTGAACACTGTGATGCGCAGCCCTGGTAATCTTTCATCTGGACTACTGCAATGCTCTGTCTGTGGGGCTGCCCTTGAAAGCTTCTTCCATACAAATCTTCCTGATCACTAAGGGTAACTTAGTGGGGGTAATGGTCTCCTGGTGATCCCACTGCCAGCTAACCCTTTCAGTGGTAGCCCCTAAACACTGGTATCAGATTGTTAGCACGCTGTGGCAAATTCAGGGGCTCATTCTTTTCAAGCAAGGCTTTTATCAAGACCTCTGTTTTTTAGACAGGCGTTTTATGACTAGCATTGCATTGGTTGTTTGTGGCTAGTGTTTTGTTGGCCCTTGTTGAATACATTTTTCTCTCTCTCTGCTTGTAAAATCCTTGATTTATTTACCATTATATATTTTAACTGTACCCCTCTTTGGGAGTCCAACAGGATTGAAGAACTAAAAAAAAAAAAAGCTGAACAAATGAATACCATGATTTTTCTAAGAATCCATGCTTCATATTAAAAGTAGAACCGACTGTGGGAGGAGGTTTTCTGCTTTTTAACTTTGCAGTGCCAAAAACAGGGGGAAAGGTAGGTGATGGCTTCTCCATTTCAAAAGAAACATGAACAAGAAAGGAAACTGGAATAAATGACAAAGTCAAGGAAAAAGATGCAGCAAGGCCTTTCTTCTAACTTGAAAGCTAATTTTATCAGGAGACCAAGAAACTAAGAGGCAATTCTTCACTGTGTATGTGTCTGTGCAGGGAAGTGAAGTAATTGGAAGGAACTAACCATGAAACTGTTCCCCTTTCTGCAACACTTGTAAGGTTAAAAGGATAAAGATCCATCAATTTGTACTGCCTGACCTTGTCATGCTGGTTTTCATCTGAATTCAGATGTGCAGGATTAACCCAGAGAAGCTTGCATGACACTGATTTAAAAGCTGTGTTGTGGGCACCTCCCAACAAATTACATTAATTGGAATCTTTAATCTGGGAACGAGAAAGGAGGAGAAGGTCCCTTATCGGACATGCAGCATATGATAAACAGATGTCTCTTAATGCAGATAAATATGGAAGCAGCGTTTATTGTTCAAGTGCTGCAAATCAAACATTTTATTAGCCAGCAAGGGCAAATGGATTGAGCTGTTCACCAACCCATCTTGCAGGCTGTGTAGGGGACAATCCTGGGAGATACTGAGCTCCAGGAGAAGATGAGCAAGCCCATGACTGCTCAGATAAATCAAAAGCTAATCAGATATAAAGAATGGTTAGCTATCACAATGCCATGAACCATTATACCATCCTGTTCTGTGCCTATGCTTGGAATAACGCTTCAATTCGACTTGCCTTGCTTCATTTGATAAACAAAAATTGCTGTTACAAAGCTGGGAATGGGATCCCCAAAAGAGTGACTAGAATGGGATCAACAGATGAATTACCTGCCTGGTAAGGAATTTAACAGTTGAGGCTTTTTAGTTAGGCAGGGGTGCAAAACCTCAAGCCTCGATTCGGCCCTCCATTTTTCCTCCATTCTAAAAGGTTGAAATGCCTCTCCTTGCAAGAAGAGCTTTAAGCTAAAATATTCTGGTATTTTCGGTATTTTGACCACACCCCTTTTGCCTTTGGCCCTGCCCACCACTGAAATGTGGCCCCCAAGAGCTTCTCCAAAAGCAACTTCGGCCCTCACACTGGAAGAGGTTTGCACCTCTGGCTTGTTGTTGTTGTTGTTCAGTCGTTCAGTCATGTCTGACTCTTCGTGACCAAAGGACCATAGCACGCCAGGCCTTCCTGTCCTCCGCTCTCTCCTGGAGTGTGCTCAAGTCCATATTCATTGCATCAGTGATGCTATCTAGCCATCTCATCCTCTGCTGTCCCCTTCTCCTTTTGCCTTCAGTCTTTCCCAGCATCAGGGAGGGTCTTTTCCAGAGAGTTTTCTCTTCGCATTAGGTGGCCAAAATATTTGAGCTTCAGCTTCAGTATCTGTCCTTCCAATGAGCACTCAGGGTTGATTTCCTTTAGGATTGACTGATTTGACCTCCTTGCAGTCCAGGGGACTGGTAAGAGTCTTCTCCAGCACTACAGTTTGAAAGCATCAGTTCTTCGGCGCTCAGCCTTCCTTATAGTCCAGCTCTCACAGCCATACGTTACTACTGGGAAAACCATAGCTTTGATTAGACGGACCTTTGTCAGCAAGGTGATGTCTCTGCTTCTTACTATGCTGTCTAGGTTTGCCATAGCTTTCCTCCCAAGGAGCAAGCGTCTTTTAATTTCATGGCTACAGTCACCATCTGTGGTGATCTTGGAGCCCAAGAAAATAAAATCTGTCACTGCTTCCATTTCTTCCCCTTCTATATGCCAGGAAGTGATGGGGCCAGATGCCATGATCTTCATTTTTTTAATGTTGAGTTTCAAACCAGCTTTTGCACTCTCCTCTTTCACCCTCAACAAGAGGCTCTTGAGATCCTCTTCACTTTCTGCCATTAGGCTGGTATCGTCTGCGTATCTGAGGTTGTTGATAATTCTCCCAGCAATCTTAATTCCGACCTGTGATTCATCCAACCCGGCGTTTCTCATGATGTACTCTGCATATAAGTTAAATAAGCAGGGCAACAATATGCAGCCTTGTCGTACTCCTTTCCCAATTTTGAACCAATCGGTTGTCCCATGTCTGGTTCTTACTGTTGCTTCTTGACCCTCCTACAGGTTTCTCACGAGACAGGTAAGGTGGTCTGGTACCCCCATCTCTTTCAGAATTTGCCAGAGTTTGTTGTGATCCACACAATCAAAGGCTTTAGCGTAGTCAATGAAGCAGAAATAGACGTTTTTCTGGAATTCTCTTGCTTTCTCCATGATCCAGCAAAAGTTGGCGATTTGATCTCTAGTTCCTCTGCCTCTTCGAAACCCAGCTTGTACTTCCGGTAGTTCTCGGTTCGCATACTGCTGAAGCCTAGCTTGTAGGATTTTGAGCATCACCTTGCTGGCATGTGAAATGAGCGCAATTGTACGGTAGTTTGAGCACTCTTTGGCGTTGCCCTTCTTTGGAATTGGAATGTAAACTGACCTTTTCCAGTCTTGAGGCCATTGTTGAGTGTTCCAAATTTGTTGGCATATTGACTGCAGCACTTTAGCAGCAGCATCTTTTAGGATTTTAAATAGCTCAGCTGGAATACTGTCATTTCTGCTGGCTTTGTTGTTAGTAATTCTTCCTAAGGCCCACTTGACTTCACTCTCGAGGATGTCCAGCTCAAGTTCACTGAGCGCACTATAATGGCTATCAGGGACATTCAGATCTTTCCTGTATAGTTCTTCTGTGTATTCTTGCCACCTCTTCTTAATCTCATCTGCTTCTGTTAGGTCCCTGCCTTCTTTGTCCTTTATCATGTCCATCTTTGCACAAAACGTTCCCTTGAGATCTCCGATTTTCTTGAAGAGATCTCTAGTCTTTCCCATTCTGTTGTTTTCCTCGATTTCTTTGCATTGTTCATTTAAGAAGGCCTTCTTGTCTCTCCTTGCTATTCTCTGGAACTCTACAGTGAAATATGACTAAGGCAGGAGAGGGCAGACATCTATATATGCATTAGTCGTGGAAAGCACAGGGCCAGCCCAACTATAGAAGTAAACTAGGCAACTGCCTAGGGTGCCAAAATTCCAGGGGTTCCTGCTTCAGATAAGCAAAACTGCAAATGGTGTGGGTGCTTAGCAGCTCACTGGCTGGATTGGTACCCTCTGCATTCTTGGGGACATGACCAAGAGCTTTCCAGTCTCCCCAGCGGCTTCCCAGGTCAGAGATACAGTCACATCCCAATCAACATAACATCATTCCATGTGCTATTGTTGTGCTACCTAGTGTACGATAGTGTACAACAGGGGAAAGCAAAAAATTAATAACTTCAGAGCCTCTGCCCAGTGCCCCTCCACAGCCGGAAGTGTGGCAGATCAGCATGACAGACAGGAGCTTCTTTGTTGTGGCTCCAAAGTTATGGAATGACCTCCCAAAGGAGGTCTGCCTTCCTCTACCTCTGTTTACTTTTCAGCAGGCAGGAAAGAAGCATTTTTTTCAGGGAGCTTTCTAAACAAAGACTATATTTTAATGATAGCTTGCTGAGCATGCTCCTTCTCTTTTTAAATGAATCTCTGTTGCGATTAAAAGTATGGTTTTTTTTAATTTCTAGTTTTGTATTCTTGTCACTGGGAATATCTTTTAGTGTCATTTTAATGAGCTGTTGTTATTTTAGAATCAAAGAATTGGAAAGGACATCAGAGGGCATATATTTATTGACTTTAGATCTTGCCGTTCCACCCAAAATTGCGCCCAACAGCAAATCAGAAAATCCACTCCTGCAGCATTCCTGATAGGTGACCACTCAGCCTCTGCTTAATGAAGGTGAGTCCACCACCTCTTGAATTGCTCTGTTCTACTGTCGAACAGTTCTTACTGCCCGGAAGTTCTTCCAATTGTTCAGTTTAAATGCTTTTCCTTATCATGAAGCCATGCGTTTAGGTCCTGCTCTCTGGAACATAGGAAGCTGCCTTATACAGAGTCAGATGCTTGGTCCATCTAGCCCAGTATTGTCAACACTGACTGGCAGCAATGGCTGTCCAGGGTTTCAGGTAGGAGACTTTCAGCTGGGGATTGAACCTGTGACTTTCTGCATGCAAAGCAGGTGCTCTTCCACTGAACTACACCCACAACGGAAGGCAAATTTGCTCCATCATTATGTGACCAACCCTTCAAAGATTTGAACATAGCTATAATATAATCTCTTAAACATCTCTTCTCTAGACAAAACATAGCCAACGCCTTCAACCTTTCCACATGAGACTTGGTCTACAGGCCTCTCACCCCTGTTGTTGCTTTGCAGTCTTTTGTTAGCAGCTTTTGAGTATTTTGAAACGCAACTAGAAATGCTTTGAAATACATAACATTCCATAAAACACTGGGCTGCCACATGATGCCCTCCAGAGTTTTGGACTACAACTCCCATGAGCCCCAGCCAACATGGGCAATGGTCGGGAATTATGAGGGTTGTAGTCCAACACCTTGGGAGGGCACCAGGTTGGTTACCTCTGCAATCCCCTCCAATACCACTAAACACCAGCTACTCAACAAGAGGGTTGGATGAATCCTAAAACAAGGATTGACAGAGAGGAGATTGGGATCTACTGGTAGATCAGCTGAGTGATTTGTAGTAGATTTACAAGGGATTCTGACTCAAATGTTTAACAAAAGCTACAAAAAGGAGGAGGAGGATTATGTTCATTCTGCAAGCCTGGAGTCTTCCCACACCAGCTCTAAAACATTAGATGTGTAATCCCATAACATGTATCATTTGATTACCCATGTGATGTCTACTGCCCCCACTACCATAGAGATGATAGTGTAGGTCAGGGCTGTAGAACATCAGGCCCGGTTACCAACTCTGGTCCACCTGTGGTCCCAGTCTGGCCCTCTGGGGCTCCTTGGAAGGCCACGCCACCTTCCCCTGACCCCACTGCCTTCCCCCAACTGCCAATCATTTGGTGTTTTCCCAGCTTTTGTGTAATTCTCCTGTGCACCATGCACCATGCTCCTGGTGGTTCCACATGGACCTGTGGCCTGATTGGAATCCACCCAGAGAAGAGCCTTCAGTGTGATGGCCCCTTTCTTTAGAACTCCCTGCCCCTGGAGATCAGGCAGGCGCCAACGCTGTATTGCTTCCAGCAGAATATCGTGGGAGTTCTATTCCAGGAAACATTCCTTGGATGACCAGCCACAGTTTTTATTGGCATTCTGGTTTTAATAATTTCAATATGGCGTATTAACTTTTTTAAACTTTTATTATTGTATCGCTCATGTTTTAGTGTCTAGAATCTGTTGTAGATGGTGAATGGTATACAAATGTCGTAAATAATAATAAAATAATAGTAATAATAATTCTTTACCCTCTGTGAAAGGGTAAAATGGCTCTCCTAAGATTTAGTTATTGGCAGCAAGGGCTTTAAGCTAAAATAGGCTGGCATTTTTGGTCCCACCTCTTTTTCCTTCACACCCTCCCACCGCTGGAAAGTGGCCCCCGAGAGCTTCTCTGAAATGGAATTTGGCCCTCGAGCTGAAAGAGGTTCAACAACCCAGTTTAGGTAGTCCACTTCAGTCACTGCAAGAGGGTAATGTTGAACAAGAGAACCTGCCTCCCAACTCAGCTTAGTAAAGTCACTGATAAGGGTGTGGAATGGCAAACCACAAGCATAAGAATAGTAATCTAAATCAGCCTTGGAGATGACGGGAGTTGTAGTCCAACACACCTGGAGGGTGCCTAGTTGGAGAAGGCAGACCTAAATCCTCTCAAAACATGACATGCTAAAAAATATAGCATGGAGGAAATGCACACCACGTCGTGTTGTCAGCAAGAAGTGCTTAAAAAAAATCCTACTGTTTTTATCATTTTCCTTATGTGTTTATTTTATTTTATATTTCTGTAAACTGCCCTGATATTGAAGTGCAGGTTTTTTTAATTAAAACAATCTGAAAAATAAATAAACCTAGTGAGTAAATCTTACTTTGCTCAATAGGAGTTACTCCTAGGTAAGCACATGTAGGATTGTAGCCTGTAATTATTTCTGTTCATCCGTTTTTGGTTTTGTGTCTTAACCTCGATTTGAGGCTGGTTTTGAACTCCAGTGTTTCTCAAAGGCCTCCCAGGGGACATGCAGATTAAAACGTATCCTTCTTTCTCGAGGGTGCACTAAAATAGACAGATATCTGGAAGATGAAAGAGAGCCAGACATGAGAATGAGGAGAATGATGGGATGAAAGGGAGAAAAACTTGCCAGATAATTAATACAACTAAATAAAAGGAAAAAAGAGCATTTTGTTGTGGAAACCATTGTAGAGAATCTCTTGACCTTTTCTTGCACTTACTGAGGGGTGGCCAGGGGGGAGGTTTGGGTCAGTAATACTAGAAAACTGAGGTACTGACCAAAATAAACCTGGGGGCGAGGGGGGGGGGAGTCAAGCTGTATGATCTTACCATTGAAAGGGCTTCCAATTAAAACAAACACCTTAGCCCCCTCAGCACCTGAAACATTGGTCTAGTTTTCTTTAGCCATCTTTACCTGCACCGGAAATGCCCATGGAAGTGGCAAATTGTTGTTGTTGTTGTTGTTGTTGTTGTTGTTATTATAATTTCCATGGATATTAATTTGGAGAATTATCAGCAAGAATAGAAAGCCTCAGGAGTGTGCAGCACAGCAACTGCAAAGTTATTACCTGCATGAGTATGTTCCCTAGTCAGCTGAAAAAAACTTCCAACATTTCCTCTTGGAATTAAATACGATGCAGATAATATGCTTTTGACTGTAGGCAGCATCCTTGTTTTATTTTGTTTTCTGGAGTAAAATGAAGGTGATTCCAACCTCCTTCTCACTGAGGGAAGTAAACCTGTATGTGGGCTGTACCATTTAGATTGAAGGCAGAATCATGATTGATCCTCTAAACAACCAAAACAGCCCCCCCAGTAGCTTTCTATGTACAGGGAATTTTATTTGTTTATTTATTATTAAGCACTGATGATGATGATGATGATGATGATGGTGGTAAATTCCGCTCATTGTTTGCATTGCAAATTGTTATTGTTGTTGTTATGCATTCAATTATATGAGACCCAACCTGGAGGCTGAAGTGGAACAACCCAGGTACAGCTTTTCCAACTAGGGTGGCCATGTGTCCTACTTTCCAGAGGACAGTCCTCTATTTGAAGGGCTGTCAGAGGACTGTCCTCTATTCGAAGGCGTCCTTTATTAAATGGAGTCTATTTGAAGGGCTGACCAGTCCGTGTCCAGTTTACAGATAAAGAACCCTAAGAAGCAAGAGCAGAGCAGGGGGCTTGAAGATGCCACCCAGCAGACTGAGCATCACACAGGTCACCTGGTCAGTTTCACTTGGTGAGATGTACTGTATGTCTATTTGATTTATAGTCATTATTTCTAAATGTGCATCTATATACATAACTGAGCATATATGCAAATGTTGTGCAAATCGCTCCCCTCTTTTGTCCTCTTTTTTATTATTCATTTCCTCTTTTTTGGAGATGTGTAAGCAGCCACCCTACACCTCACTGAGAAGAAAGGATGTACAGATTTTGTAAAATCCATTCCTGTTGTATTTCATGGATTGTCAGGTGCTTTTCGTTCCATCCTCTGCTCATTAACAGAATTGGATTTTTTCCAATTTCCTGAATTTGCGCAAATTCACATTTGTGCAAATTTGCATTTGTGAAATAAGCAAATCTCCCGAAAGCATAAATCCCCCCCATGAAAGTGCACATTTCAATGCTTTAGCCTATGGGGGAACTGCACATTTTGGCTGGTGATTTTTAATTATTATTTTATGTATTTTTCTACAACTAAATTTGCATAAAATTCTGGAAAAAGGAGGTTGGGGGATGTTGACCTGGTGTTGAATGGGGTACGGCTACCCTTGAAAGACCAGGTCCGCAGCCTGGGGGTCATTTTAGACTCCCAGCTGTCCATGGAGGCTCTGGTGTCAGCTGTGAGCCAGACAGCGTTGTACCAACTCCATCTGATATGGCGGCTGCACCCCTACCTTCCCAACCATCTGCTCCCATCAGTAGTACATGCCCTGGTCTCCTCTCGTCTAGACTACTGTAATGCACTCTATGTGGGTTTACCCTTGAAGATGGTTCGGAAGCTGCAGCTGGTGCAGAACGCTGCGGCTCGCCTGATAAAAGGCAGCCGCCGGCGTGATCACATCTCTCCAGTGCTGAAGGAGTTGCGCTGGTTACCAGTTGTTTTCCAGGCCAAATTCAAGGTGTTGGTTTTGACCTTTAAAGCCCTATACAGTTCCGGCCCAACCTATCTCAAGGAGCGCTTCCAGCAACACCAGACAAGCTGCTCAACAAGAACAGCCTCGGATGGCCTTCTCTCTGTCCCATCAGCCAGGACAGCTAGCTGGTGAGGATGAGGGAGAGGCCCTTCTCTGTGGTGGCCCCCACTCTATGGAACTCCTTCCCTAGGGAACTCTGCCACGCACCCTTTTTAATGAACTTCTGCCACGCATTGAAAACGTGGTTGTTCAGGCTAGCATTTGGGGTGGGTTAGGGTATTTTTAAATAATGTTTTAATGTGTAATTTTACAGTTTTAAATTGTACTGTTGTACATTGCCCAGAGTGGCTGGGTGACAGGCCAAATGGGCTATTAAGACAATTAATTAATTAATTAATAGGTTTTTTTAAAAAAAGCTAGTCCACCAGCCCACAGAATCCGTGCAACTCAGGAAAAGCTTCTCCACTGCAGAATCTGTGGTCAAATTCATAGAAATCTAAACTCATTTGATTCCGCTGCATATTTCTCTAACATCCCTACTGAGAAATCAGCTTAATTAAGCCTGGTATAGAAGGTGGATGGCAGAATCAGTAGTCTTGGGCTTGATTCTATAAAACTGGCTTTCTATTATCAGAGCAAACAGGATCGAATGGATGCGCTGCTTAGGAACTGCTGTAGGCAAAGGGCTGGAGCCTTCATGCCCTGGCTTGCGGACTTACTAGAGGCATCTGTTTCACCACTGTGGGAAGCTGGGTTAGATGGGAACCTGGGCTAGATCTGATCCAACTGGGCTCTTCTTCCATGCTCTTTTGAGAGCCATTGCAATTCCATCTCCAGTTCCAAGCACCCACGTAGGTGAACCTCCCCACACATTCAGAGTGACGATGGTGCTGATGGAATGGTGGGAACTCGACTGGTGTTAGGTAGTGGTGTAATGGAGCCAGGGCTTGCAGGAATGCAGCCCCAGGACTTTTTTATTAACAGTATCCTGTTCTCCACAGTGGCAGGCAGGTGGTGCTGGGAAGCCCATCAGCAGGAAATGAGCGCAATAGCCCCTTTCCAGTGTTGACACTACAACATGTGGGATGCAAAGGTCAACCGCCTATGAGCCTGGGAGTCCCATATGATGTAGCCATCATTACTAGTAGCCAGTAGTGTCGTGGGCCCACCAGGGCCCACGGGGACGCAGTGCCAGCACTTTTTTTTATTAGGAGGGACACTGACATCATCTGCCACAGGAAATTCCCTGTTCCTTCTGAACTTAGCTGCAGTTTTTACAGTAGTTGGGGAGGAATGGATTTTCCCCAGCAACAAGATATTGTTCCCTGTTGTAATGAAAAGTATTTGTGGGTGGCTTGGTCTTGAATGGGCAATTCAGACTCATGCACTTTACGAAAGAGCTGCTCCTGGTGCAGACGAAAACTGCTAAAACTGCTTTGTCGATATGGATCAACACCGCTGCCTGCATCTTTGGCCTCTCCTTGGGGATGTGGCTAAGGGGACTGCCATGCTGAGTGCCTGCATGTCAAGACTCACCAGTCCACTCTGGTGTTGGGGCCCAACCTCCCCCACCCCATCCCACAGCCTCTAGAATAATCCCTGAGATCTCATCACTACTCCCCATTCTTTCGTGTCTCTCTGCGTTTGAGCTCAATCTGCTTTTCATTAGAATGTCAAATATGTTATTTTAGGATCCCATATTTGATGCAAGCCTTTTCTCAAGAGATTACTACCAGGAAGAAAGGGGGGAGAGGGGGAGGTAAGGAAGACAAAGGCTATTTTTGGAAGCCTCCAGACCAGCCCTTCTTCCAACAAACATCAGCAGTGACCAAGCCAAGAGCCCATTTAAACCAGGAAGAACAAACCAAACGATTTTCTTTTTTATTTCCCTGACACACTGCACATGTTTCAACAAGGGGGAACACAAAATGTGCATGGAAAGGAGGCTTTTGCACTGGACATGGAATGCACAAGGATAGGAGCTGGATCCCATTTTTCATCAAAGAATGGAGCTGAAAGAGGACTTTGTTCTGATATATTTTGTCTTCTTCACTATTCACAGCCCTGCCCTTGCCCCCACCCCACAAAAAAAGAAGGGGGAAAAAGGAACAGGGAAGGTCATTTGTTTCCTAGCAGATAGATTCCCCATTAACCAAAGCTTAGGAGAGCCCAAACAACAGTTTATAAACTCTAAGCTCCATTGCTCCTACAAGATGAAGTGCTTTAGTGTCAAAGCCAAGCTAAATCTTTAAATGGTATAAGAGGCATTCGGGGGGGGGGGGGGTCTTTTCCCTTGCCCAGCTGACAGTAGGTTTACAGTTTATAATCTGGCCTTTGTAAAAACATTTGTCAGCCTGTATATTTCATTTTAAACCTCGACCACCCGTGAGAAGTGCACCGATGGGCAGGAAGCGTCTTTTTTCCTCGCACCAACAGTCCATTTGCATGCTGGCTGCAAAAGATCAGAATTTAGTCACAACGGCAGAATTTCTTGGCCCTATCTCACGAACATCTCCCAGAGATGTATGTGTGTGGGGGGAGGGTGACTTTTGTTTATGCCAAGCCAGTCCTCCACTCTAAATTTGGAAATCCTAGGTATTCTCCTAATCCTTGACTGCTAACAGGGATGTTGTTGGCCAGGGATCTCCCACACCCGCCCAACCCCAAAAAGCTTATCTTTCTTTTTTTATTTTCCCTTCTCCTTTAGGAGGAAAAAAAAACCCACATCAACAGCTCTTCCAGATGAATGGAAATGGAAGCATTAAATCTTCATCTGTGTATGCTGGGGTAGGGAACCTTGGGCCCGGGGGCCAAATTCAGCCCTCCTGGGGTCCTAATCCAGCCCTCTGGGTTCCATAGATGGAACAGTACCAGTAGAGATCAGAAAAAAAACAGCTGTAAGGCTGGGAACCAAAATTTTAAAAAGGAACAGTTGCACCAGTTGAATTCCCAATGCATTTCAACACGGGTTTTTATCAAGGGAAAAACTCTTAGAGACTTTTCTGGAGGATTGCTTCTCCCTTCTTCTTTGGAAGAAGTAAAGCGGAGGGAATCCTCCAGAAAAATCTCTAAGAGTTTTTCCCATGATAAAGACCCATGTCAAAACATGTTGGAAATTCAACTGGTGAAGCTGTTCCTTTTTTTATTATTATTTTAGTCCCATAGATGGCCACACACCCTGCCCTGACTCACGCATGTTCCCCCAAATGCCAATCGTTTGGTGGTTTCCTGGGTTTTGCGCAATTTCTCCCCATTCCAAAAGGTTGAACTGCCTCTCCTCTTCAGCTATGCCCACCACTGCAGTGTAGCCCTCAGGACCTTTTCTAAAATGGAATTGGACCCACAGGCTGAAAGAGATTCCCCACCTGTGACATAAGAAATGGAAACAAAATGCATAACATGCTTACCTGTATTTCTGTTGTAAGGGAAATAACCACAGGCTAAATGTCCAGGGCACCTGGTGTTAAATACTCAGGCACAGCACTCTGAAATAGCACCAGGTTTGACCCAAATACTGTAGGTGAGGTTTCTTTGAGGATCCGAGGCAGAATGTTCACATTCATGCAGATTACACAATTAAAGGCTAAAACAACGACATACTCTAAATGTGTTTATAAAAGAATGGAAAAGCTTGTCAAACACACAGACCTTCACTCAATGAAGCAAAGAATAAGAAATACTTACAAATCTAGCTTCATGGACACCAGTAGCCGAAGAAAAGTTGAGCGGAGGGGGATGAAAGTGAGGAAGAGCCATAGGAAAGTCTAGAAGAATTTGGAGAAGGAAAATATAAAGAATTGTTAGATGCAGAAAAGGCGAAATTAAGTGATGCCCTTAGAGACTTTGCCTGGTTGTTGTCATTACTGTTGTGCTGGTGGTTTTTTGGCAGTCACTCAAGCTGGAGTCCGACTTGTTTTCACCGTTGCCCTTGCTGAGCCTACTCATCCAATATCATCTCTCTTTAAAGCAGCCTTCTCAATCTGGTGCCCTCCAAGTGTTTTAGACTACAACTTTCAGCATATTAGCTGAGGCTGATGGAAGTCCAAATCTTCTGGAGGGTACCGGGTTGAAGAAGACTGGTTTACAGCTTTTGAGGGATTTTGCCATGTTTCAAAAACATGCATGTCCTATTTATTGCATTTATATTCCATCTTTCTTCAAAGGAACGCAAGGTGGCACACGCAGCCAAGAGCCACATCAAATTAGGCAGAGAGCTGCGTGCCACCCTAGGGCTGCAGGTTGCCCAGTGCCCCTGTTTTAAGGGGGTGGGGGAAAGACAGAAAAAAAAAATTTTGATGCCTTCAAATTCCTAGAAACTTTACATCTGTATTTCAGCCACTACATTAGTAGAAGTGTGTGGGAAATAGAAGGAAAAATATGTGTTAAAATGGCAAAGATTCTCTGGAATGGCAGCAGATACCATTTTGCAAAAGCATTTTTTTTCTGGTATCGTAAGTAACACTCAAATGTTATCTACTTTGCTCAAAGGTTTAAAAGGGAGGAAATAGCATAGTTTTAACTTTTAAAAGCAAGCAATAAACCCACAGGGACTCTCTCTCTCTCTCTCTCTCTCTCTCTCTCTTGCGCGCTCTCTCTCGCTCTCTTTTGCTTAGTTGCAAATCATATGAGGAAATTTATTGACTGGGAAATCCAACTTTGAGATAAAGGTTATATCATTGTGCCTTTTCTATGTCTAAAATAAATCATGCTCAATATGGTATTTTAATGTACATCTTTGTAGTATAGCGGCTAAGTGTCTGAACTCTGCACCAGAATCCCAATCTTGCCTCTCAATGGGATGGCGGCAACCAAATTATCTCTATGGCTGTCAAACATTGGCAAGGTTCCCCAATAAAGTTAGCCATTCTTAAGCCTTATTTAAATCAATAGGACGAATTAGTTGCAACAAGCTTATTTTCCCCTTTGATTTTAATGGTCCTTACACACAAGTAGCATTAGTTGGATCAGGACCATGTCATACAAGTAAATCCTGATCCAGAGATGCACATGCATCTCACAGTCTTTCAGTTTCCTTTGGAGTGGCTTGAACACTCTCCCAAGCATAGGTGGCAACAGAGGGAGAAAACCCAAACACAGCCATTACACCTTAAAGCAGGGGTCGGCAACACATGGCCTGCAGATACATGTGGGCCCCATGGCCATTTTTGCAGGTGACCTGCCCCCGCCCCTGCCACTGCTAAATTTACAGCTACAGTAACGGAAGCAGCAGCAAAAACCATGGTGACTTTCCAAGGAAATAAGATGTGTGGGGATCACACACCCGATGCCTCCCAGGAGCATGATTCTGCTTGCATTCGAGGCATGTGCTACCTGTGCACATTGTTTCCTTGCAAAATTGCTGCCATTTTTCCTGCCACAGCAACTATTTCAGCAATGTCAGGTGTGGGGTGTGGCACCTGGCACACTTGGAGGGGCCAAAGCACCCCTATGACCCCCAGATGTTTCCCACCCCTGCCTTAAAGGGAAGGCTTTTTTCACTTGGCATGCCTTTCTTTGTTATGATGAACCAATATACATGAAAAAGAGCCATCTCCCATAGGCTTCTTTTCATCTATTGGTGGTAGAACTGGGATGGGGAAGAGAACAATGGAAGTGGAAGGAAGCCAAAGGAAGGCGTCCATTTATGTATCACCAGAAAAGAGGTCACTGATTTGCATAAAATTTGCATATGCTCTATTTTGCATCTATATGTATAGATACACATTTATAAATAATTACTATAATGTAAATAGAAATACCATGCAGCTCACCATAAAATGAGGAAGACTGTGACCAGGTAAGCTGTGTCCCTGCTCATTTTGCTATCCAGCTGCTAAGTGTTGATGGGTAACTTCAAGGCCCCTGTGCTCCCTTCTTATGGATCTTTACTTTTAAACCACACTTGGACTTGACAGGCTGTCCAGTAGAACAGGGGGTGTTGAACCTCCTTCAGCCTGAGGGCCAAATTCAGTTTCAGAGAAGCACTCACAAGTTGGGATGTATGAACCCACCCCTGTCCGGGTTCTCCGGGCACCCACCCAGCCCCTGCCCTTCCTCGGTGGTTCCCGGACCGCGTTTGAACCCCTCCCATGCTCAGCGAGCAGCCTGCACTCACCCCGGCGGCCTCGTCAAGCTTCGCAGTCATCATTTTTTTGAAAAATAAAATGGCAATAGCAAAAATGTGCACATTTGCTTATGCGAAAATGCACATTTTTATGAATGCACATATTTGCATATGCATGAAAATGCGCATTTTTGCGATCACTTTTTTTAAAAAATGAGACCACAGAGCTTGACAAGGCTGCTGGGTTAAGTGCTGCTGGGGTAAGTCACCAAGCATGGGCAAGGGGCGAGTGGGGGCAGGGGCTCAGCAAGCAGGGCTTGGGGGGGTGGGGGCGGGTTCTACTGGATTCCCAGATGGAATCAGGCACTTGTGCCATCCCTACTCACAGGCCACATTCCAGAGGTGAGCAGGGCCAAAAAGATAGGGGGAGAGGGTCAAAATAACCCAAATACCAGCCTTTCGTAGCATTCAGCTTTTTCTGCTAGAAACCTAGCCTTAGGGAGGCATTTCCACCTTTTAGAATGAAGGGAAAAATATGCAAAAGCTGTTGGGGGCAGGGGAAAGGGAGTGGGGGGAGGGGGAGGAGGCGTTGCCATCTTCAGAACTCCTGGGGGGCAGATTGTAATCCCAGGTGGGCCAGATTTGGCCTGCAGGCCTGAGGTTCAACACCCCCGAGCGAAGAGGTGGAGGA
Organism: Heloderma suspectum; assembly: GCF_057233095.1. Classification (NCBI taxonomy): domain Eukaryota; kingdom Metazoa; phylum Chordata; class Lepidosauria; order Squamata; family Helodermatidae; genus Heloderma; species Heloderma suspectum. Next base: position 6,422,339 of record NC_139465.1, on the reverse strand, counting down.
ATCAGAGATTAAAGTGAAATCACTTGTAGTTTGGCGCTCTGGAAACTATGTTGTGATCATTGTTTCTTTTTTTCTTTTAATAACTGGGAAGAAAACTCTTCAAATCTCTCTAAAGCTTGAGAAATTTCAAAACATTTTTTCTCCAAAAACATTGCCCGAAAGTAAGTGGATCTCATGACTTTGGGCAAAGAGATCTGACACGCGAATCATACAATTTGGGATTGGCAACCATGATGCACTCTGCTTGAAAAGCAACGTTCACTCTGCCGAAGATCTGGAAAGTGGCTGCATTTTTGGCTTCTTCCTTCATCGCCTTTGTTGGCCAGCAGATGTTTGAGTGAGCGACAAGAGAGAGCATGGAATTTCACAAAGGATGAGGCTGCCCTGGAGGCCTCCATCAGCTGTATCTGATTTTACCTCTTTGGTTCCAGCACAGGCTGCTTTGCCGTTTTGTACCGCAGTGAGAGTTTCGGCCGCCTCGGCTGTGCTACATAACTTGTTCCAGGCTTTCAAGGGAGCAAATGCACTTTCCCAAACAGGGTTTGGGTTTCGGTTCATGTGAGAGAGCAGAAACGATGCTTTTAGCAGTGGCGCTGTGTAATGTAACTTAAGGAGGCAGAGGGGGTGCCATGTTCTTTGCTAATTTGTACATGTTGTGCTGATTGGAACAGCTCAAAGGGGGTCACATCTACCCCGGGTAACTGGAAAACTCAAATGCAGTCCAAATTAGAGCTAGGGTGATTCTGCGCTGACAGAGCAAAACCACAGAATGAGGTATTGGTGTGGGGGTTAAGAAAAAAGAAAAGAGAAAAATGAAGGAAGAGAAGAGAAGAGAAAACCAGCCTGCTGGGAAACTCAGCCCTTTTTTCTTTTTAAAGTTTCTAGCCCCTTTGATGGCAGAGATAGGCAGGCTACAAAGTGCTATGCTTGATTTTTTTTTTTAACCCTATAAACCAAAAGGGCAGCCAGATAATATTCCCAATCATTGGGCTTTGCCCTTGTGCCAGGTCCAGCAAACCCAGAATACATTATGCAGAAAACCCAGACCTGTTATTAATTTGCATAATCTATACAAGGTTGCTGAATTCCTCTCTCCTTGGCTCAGAATTGTACATTATCTTGGTCAGAAATTTAATTTTAAGTGGTGTAAGGCCTGCGGAAGAAGGTGACTGGGCCAGATCAGAACCCCTGGAGCTGGATGTGGCCCCTAAGCCAGAGTTTGCCCATGCTGGGCGTAAGTGCAGAGTAGCACTAGATGACATTCACCTGTGTGCCCTCTGTGAACCAATGGAAAGAAAGATGGGAGGGCACCAAACACAAGTATGAAGAAAGGAGACTTCAAAAGGTGCACACGTAATGCATTTCATTTCAAGTCTGTTGACTCTTCCTGAGGAGAAACTAATTTAATTATTTCAAAAGTTGGGGGAAAACAGAAAACCAATAAAGGAATAGACATGTGTGTGTGTGTGGGGGGGGATACACTAGTCCCTAGTGCTGCTATTTCACCTTGGTTGTGGCTTCTCAGTCTAAGTAGGCCTTTCCTCAGGGGCTGGTTCCCCATGGCAGAGTTCTTGTTTTACAGACAGAAGGTCCCAGGTTCAATCCCTGGCAGCATCTCCAGGTAAGCCTGGGAATGTCTCCTGCCTGGACCCAGGAGAGCTGCTGCTAGTCAGTGCTGCCAGTACTGAACTAGCTGGATCAATGCTCTGACTTGGAGTAAGGCAGGTTCCTTGATTCATGTGTTCATCCCACAGCTAGGAATGTTTTTCATTGTTAAAAGACATCCTTGCAGATCGGGTAGCTGAAAAGAAGCCCTAATTAGACTCTTTGCTGTCCTCTTGTAATGATGGCCTTGCTTTGTGTATATACTTAGAGGTCAGGGGAGTGTCCACATGGGCAGATTAATCCTGCGGTGACTACCACAAAGTCTTTCTCCCCTCCGTAATCAGTGTCTGACCAGCTGGAAGAGCAGCAGCCACCATAATAGGTTGGTATGACAATGCAGCATTCTTGCCTGGCCCATGGAAGAAAGGAAAAAGAAGGAAAACGAGGCATTTTACAGCAGCGTGCAAAGGAAGGAGCCTCAAGCCTTCATGTGTGAAAGAACAGACAAGAATGAAGGCACCTCATGACTGGCCAATGACAACAGCTGATGAGAGTCATGGTTATGATCCACCAGGGGAGCTGGCCCTACCATTAGGCAAAGTGAGGCAGTCGCTTCAGGCAGCAGATGCTGGGAGGTGGCAGGAAGGTCTTGTAGAGGAGAGGGTGTGCCACATGGCCTATCGTAATAAGCTAGCCTGCTGTCTTCAGGTGTGGTGGAGAATGGTGTCCCATCACCAGCACTGAAGAAAGATTCAGCAGCCAGTCCAATCAGCTTTTGTACATGGAATGGGAAGGGTGCCATCTTGTTCTTCACCTCAGGCAGCAAAATGTCTTGGGCCAACACAGAATGCAGCCCACCAGCTCCCTATTCTGGTCCACCTGGTGCTTAGCAAGATCCCACCTTTTCATGAAGCCCCAGGCAGACAGGAAAAACAGCAGGTTGGATCCACACGTGGTCATGAGTGGCGTAGTGGAGCCAGGGCTCCCAGGGACACAGCACTGGGACACTGGTATTATCAGGAATGCTGACATCACCCACAACCCCCTCAGAATTCCCTGTTCCCTCTGAGCTTAGCTGCGATTCTCACAGTATGAGGTAGGGGGGAACTGAATTTTCCCACAATATATTGTTCCCTGTTGTAATGAAATGTATTCTGGAGTATCTTGGTCTTGAACAGGCAATTAAGACCCATTAGCTTTACAAAAGGCCTTCTCCTGGTGGAAATGAAAATTCTTAGAACTGATTTGTTAAGGTGCATCAACACAACTGCCTGCATTTTTTTTTTTTTTTTACTTTCCTTTGGGTCATGGTTATAGGAACTGTCACGATGAGTGCCTGCACTTCAACATTTACCACTACACCACTGTTGGTCATACTTAATGCAGACCCAATTGAAATCAATGGGACTTAAGTGAGTCTTGATGCACTTAAGTCCCATTGATTTCAATTGGGTCTACTCTAAGTATGACTAAGTCTGGATCCAACCCAGGAAGTTTGCTGCAGCATTGCAAGCCACAATATAAAATTACTGGGTTGCACTTGCATTTAACTTGCAGGAGCATAAGATTTACAGATCAGGTTTAGAATCAGCAGTAAAAGACATAAGAGCATAAGAAGAACCCTGATGGCTCATCTAGTCATCTATCTAGTCCAGCATCCAGCTTTCCCATTGGCCAGCCAGATACCTAATTGTACTAGGGAGGTATGACAATTAGGTTTTGCTCACAAAACATGCAAGCATGCCCCGTTCAAAGCTCCAAACATGAACACAAGCACGTGTCCACCAGAAATATTTGCAAATTATCAAACATGTGGTCATGTTCACCTTGCTCACGATTCCCAGTTTGATTTGTGCAAATTTCCTCATTTGTGCAAATTTCTTCAGTAGACCAAATCAGCTGCACTTTAATCGATAGAGGGAATTTGCGCAAATTAGGAAATTTGTGCAAATTTGGAGAGATTTGGACAAATCTCCTTTTCAATCACTGCTCAATTTATGCAAGTTTCCTGTTCGCACAGAGCACGCAGTGATCACAAACTTGAACAGGAATTAGGGATGGGATGAGCAGCAAGACAACGTTCAGAGAATCCCAATGATCTCAAACATAGTTCATTCACCCATCTCTAAGTGTCAGGGATGAGTCTAAGCTCCTTCAGATGTCTGACAGCTCTGATTCTGAATCAGAGTTGGAGCAGCAGCTAGATCAGAGGCCGAGGGAGACACCTTCCCTGGTGAGCCAAAATGCTGGAAGTGAGTCCGCTCAAGACCTTGACCAGCAGGTGGCCCAGACTGAGTCTTTGCCCCCTCCCTCCACTGTAAGAATGAAAGTTTCCGAGGAGGAGGAGGAACAGGCGTGTAACTTGAAAGACACTAGGGCACAATGCAAAGCAAAGCGGGAAAAGTTAGGGGAAAGGCTCAGATGCCCCACCCGGATAGCCACTCTTGGAAGCCAGTGTAGGAGGGAGCCACCCTAAGGGAGGGGCTTCACTTCTTAGCTCGCTTGGCTGGGAAGTTTATACCCCAAACGGTCAGCAACGTTCTCTCCCTCTGGTTCATCTCCTCTGCTTAAATATTGTTGATTAGTTTAGAGCCTGGGGCAGCCTGAGAGTTTTCCTTGAATCTGCATTTGTAGAGTGACTAGGCTCTAACAAAATACAGTCATATTAGCCTGAAGCTTTGTCTGTTGTGGTGCTGATTGCAGACAGAAAGGGTGATCCATATCTAACACTAAGTTGTACACCACCCTGATATCCTAATAGGATGAAAAGCAGTATGTACCTGTTTTAAATAAATACCTAAATACCTCTGGGAAGTTCACAAGTAGCGTTTAAAGGCAATAGCTCTCTCCTGCTGTCATTCCCCACTAACTGGCATACAGAGCTGTACCACTCTGAGCATGGAGGGTCCATAGAGCCTTCATGGTTAATAGCCATTGATAGAGCTATCCTTGAGGAACTTGTCTGATCCCCTTTTAAAGTAAGGATAGATGAATCTGTCTATTTCAGTTTCTCTCGGTTTCTCTTTTTTTTTCAAACTTAAGTTCTGAACTTTGCGATTGTACTTTTTTTTCAAAATGTTTGCATGGAAATTCGTAGTCACAGAAATTGTGCACTTTTCTCCTCATGCATGCATTTTTGTACCCAATTTTGCCTTACATATACATTTTTGCAAGCCATCTTTCCTACTAAAAGACATTGCTAGATGCTATTTTCACAAACATATGAATTTTTGTCAGCATGTCTCCCTAATAGATCAGTCTTAAATGTATCAGTAATACATTTTTTGACTGGAGAACTCCATTGCAAAATCCAGAGAAGTGCAAATTCCCAAGGATAATTGAGTTTCAGTTCTGGACTGGTATCTGTTTGAATGTGAAAAATTAGCAAAGTTTGCATTCTAGTTCTATCATTAAAGGTGGCCTAAAAATAATTTTAAATACATAAAATTGAAATTTAAAAAAAAAAAGTGAACCAAATGGATTTCTCCACCCTCCCTATGTTGAAGCCATCTAAGCTAGGAGCTGTCCCCAGATCTGGTAGCAGCCAATCCCATAAATGAATTATTTGTTGTGTGAAGAAGGACCAAAGAAAGAAACAGGGTAACAAAACTGGAATGGATTGCCAACCTGCTCTTATTCTCAAGTCAGTGTGCATAGGATTGCATGCAAAGTTTTCAGATCCCATAGAATCATAGAATAGTAGGGTTGGAAGGGACCTATAAGACCATCAAGTCCAACTTAAGATACAGTGGAGAAAATGTGTTGATTCCCCTATAACATAAGCCCGTTAAGAAACTTAACTTAACGTGAATAAGCCCATTAAGAAACTTAATGTCGGCATTAATCCAGTCCCCCAAATATCTAATTTACATCAAGATGACAGCAAGCATCTAACTTGCACTGGTCCAGGGGGACAGATTGCTGGCAGCCGGGCAATGGACCCTTGTGGTTCTCCACATGGCTTTCTCCCACCTCCTCACTTGGAAATCAGTAGCAAGATTACCAGAGGGGCAGCAGCCCTCTGAAGGCCCTCGCAGCAAGAGCAACATCTTGTCTTTGGCACCTTAAAGACCAACACGTGTTGTATTAAGGCAGATGCTTCCATGGACTGGAGTCCACTTCTGTTCGGCTATTTCTGTGATTCAGCTTTTAACAACGTGTTTCTGCAGCCTCCACTACAGCTTTTCCCAAACTGGTGCCCTCCAGATGTGTTGGACTACAACTCCCAGCATAGCTGGCCAGGGGATGCTGGGAGTTGTAGTTCAACACATCCTGAGGGCATGAGGTTGGGGACGACAGATTTATGTTTCTGAGTCCAATTCAAAGTGCTGTTTTTGACCTGTAAAATATTTCTCAGGACAGAAATACCTGATGGACTGCCACTTCTGGTATGAACCTACCTGGGCTCTACAGTTGCCATCTGGCTCCCTCTTTCAGGTGCCTCCTCCAAGGGAGGAGAGCCAGTGTGGTGTAGTGGCAAGAGTGTTGGACTATGAGCTGGGAGATCCAGGTTCTAGTCCCCACTCAGCCATGGAAGCTCACTGGGTGACTTTGGGCCAGTCACAGACTCTCAGCCCAACCCACCTCACAGGGTTGTTGTTGTGAGGATAAAATGGAGAGGAGGAGGATAATGTCAGCCGCCTTGGGTTCCTTGCAAGAGGAAAAAAGGCGGGGTATAAATGCAATAAATAAATAAATAAATAAACATGATATGATGTGAGTAATTTGGGATGATCCAATAGCCATCCCCCTGGTGGTTCCACATGGACCTATGGCTGAGCTGGAGAAAAGATCAAACCCTAAATGCATCTGATTCGACCACTTGCCAGCCAAGAGTAGTGGATGATGGGGCAACAGCTTGAGTGTTCAAACAGTGCTAGCTCCAGGGCTGGGGGAACCACCAGCACGATGCCATCTGCTAGGTCCCTGGCACCTGTGGTTGAAGCCACCATCTTAGTTTCCCCAAAACGCAACATTTCAGAAATTCTATCTTTCCATGGCATTCTGGGTAAGAAGCAAACAAACAAACATGGCAGTTACCCCCCAAAATATTGTGGCTGTCATGTTTTTGTAGTGACCACCATAGGTTTGTTGTTGTTTTTTACCCACAATACCACAGGACAAAAGCATATCTGGGGCACTGCATTTTGAAAAAGCTAAAATGGTGGCTGCAACTGAAGCCACTGGAGGTCTGTGGAGCAGAAGGCCTGGCAGGCGTCGCCATTGGCACTGGGCCCTGGCACCGGTGATGCTAGAGCTGATTTCATGTTTCGTACCCAAGGGGATGAAGTCGTAAGATTCTGGGGGATAAGAATGAGGAGTAATAGGATAGATCCAATAAAGGAAAATTTAGGCAGAATATCAGAGGAATTGCTTTCCCAGTGGCAAAGAACTATCAGGCTGTTGGATGATCTCCTAAGGGAAGGATAATCAAGGAACTCAGTCCACTGCAAATTACAGGATCAACTGAGAATGATTTAAGAGGCAGCCTTGCATGGAAAGATACAGATGAGCTCATGAGTAATTTTCATCTCTCCTTTCTATGGTTATGTACAAGCATGACAGTCATATCATGCAAAGCATAGGAGCCATTCCAGTGTCATTGTCATTGTTGTTTTCTGTCTATCCTTGCAGCACTTTTAAGATGCAAGCTGTTTTATGGTCCTTCATTCCAACATCCACACCTCCTTTCCCCTAATTGTTTGGTGGTTTCCCAGTTTTTGCACAGTTTTTTCCCCATTCTAAAAGGTTGAAATGCCTCTTCTAAGGCATAATACTGGCAGTAAGAGCTTTAGGGCACAATTCTATGAGCGTTAGCTATGCTGGCTGGGGAATGCTGGGAGTTGAAGGACTTTCTTTTTGTCTAAACATGCATAAGGTTGGGCCCTTAAGCTAAAATATGCTGGTATGTTTGGTATTTCTGGTATTTTTGGCACTGCCCCTTTTGCCTTCTGCCCCACCCACCACTGGAATGTGGCCCCCAAGAGCGTCTCCAAAACTGAATTTGACTCTCAAGCTGAATAAGATCCAACTCCTCTGCCTTAGGGCCTGTCCCTGCTGTACTCCTTTGGACTCATCATCTCTTGGTGATTCACAGATTACTCTGAGAACTGCCTCCATTTAAAAGCACAATATTTCAAGTCATGTTGGACAATACAGAATCTTCCTCAGTGGTGCTTGATCTGAGATGGCGCTTTCAACCCATTGCTTGATATCATAGTCATGTGTGAATTCACCCTAAAGCCACCCAAAGACCTGAGATTTGAACCCTGGTCTCACAGGCCAACATTGCTGTCGATTTATTTAGCTTCTGTACTAGCTCTGACTCTAGGGATCCAGATGAGTAACAGTCAGTTTCTGAAAATCACCAACTAGCCACATTTAAGCCTGCAAGGGTTTTTCCTTTCACAAATCGCTTGTCCCCAAATGCATGAAACCGTAACCCTGTGCAAACGTTATGCATGAACCCCAAATGCATGAACCACAAGGAACACTTGGTGGTGGCATCAGGATCGTAGCTTCTTATCCCCACTCCCAACCTCCCCATGTTCAAGGAGTTATTTACACAAAAGCCTATGTACATTTAGACCTGAATGCTCCCTACTTGCACCCCATACCATGAATAAATGAATGTTACTGTATAGCAGTCAGTTTTGAAGTGCAGGCATTCATCATGACAGTCCCCATCATGATGCCCCCAAGAAGAGTCCAAAAAGGCAGATACCTGTGTTGATCCATATCTGTGTGTGTGTGTGTGTGTGTGAATGTAGCTACACACCTAAGTGCAGTAGTACATAGCATACTATCTAATTTATTAGGATGAGCCAACAGTCATAGAAGAGTAAGCTGGCAAAGGCCAGTGTAGTGCTTAGCATGTTGGACTTTGGCTGGAGAGCCCCAAACTTGCATGAGAAAGGGCCAGAGAGGGACATAACACATCTCCAAACAGCAGAAGAATGACAGCTCAAGATTTTCCAGAAGTTTCTTTTCCCAGCACCAGGGAGAAACATTTTATCTCAAAGAGCTTTTCTACATAAGGCTGTTAATCTGTATCTACTTTTGGTTTCATTGCAGAATTAAGATCCAAGCTCTACACAAAGAGCTTTTCCTTTCCTGCTTTTCTGCTACATTACATAACCTCTAGGTGGTGCAACGGCATAGCAGAATAATGTAATTACACAAGTTGTTTCACTTTCAGAAATAATAATACATTTTCCCAGCTCTAAGAATCCCCAAGAAAGTGCCCTTTAAAAACAGGAGTGAAACTGGAGGGTCTTGACATCGTTTAAAGAACCCATAAAAATATGTGAGTGGGGAATGACAAGTACACAACAAATGTCTTATGTAGAAAAGCTCAAAGCCAAGAAACCATTTCTAGCAGTTTTCATCTCTATCGGGATTAGGTCTTTTGGGTCTTAATTTCCCATTCAAGACCCAGCCATTCCGAAAGTCTTTGCACTGCAACAGGGATAGCTCACAGTAATTTATTTTCACTGGGAAGATCCATTTCCCCCCAGCTGCTGTGAGGGATGCAGTTAAATGCCAAGGGAAAAGGAAAGTCTGGGGGGGGGGAGTGGCAGATGACATCATGGACCCTGCTAATCAAAAAGTCCCAGTGCTTCGACCCTGTGAGCCCTGGCTCCACTACACCACAGCAGCATCCTGTGCATAGACTCATTTGAAAATATATCTTTAACATGTGGAATGTGGAGCAGCAGGAACAGCTGGCCCGGCCATGATCCCACATACACATACACCATGTTCATTTCTACCTAGATATGGACAGCACACAAAGGGCTTATGAGAACAGCACCCCTTCACAAAAGAACATAAGAAGATCCATGCTGGATCAGACCAAGGGTCCATCTAGTCCAGCATTCTGATCACATAGCAGCCGACCAGCTGCCCACGGGAAACCCATAAGCAGGACATGAGTGGAACAGCACCCTCCCACCCATGTTCCCCAGCAACTGGTGTACATACGCATACTACCTCTGATACTGGAGGTAGCATAGAGCCCTCAGGACTAGCAGCCATTGATAGCCTTCTCCTCCAGGAATTTGTCTAACCCCCTTTTAAAGCCATCCAAATTGGTGGCCATCACTGCGTGTTGTGGTAGCAAATCCCATGGTTTAACCATCGCAACTTATAATGAGTTCAACAGAGTGCTGCCCAGTTGAGGCCAATTGAAGTTACTGGTGACAGAATTGCCCACAAAGTGACTACACAAGTGTAAGAGATCAGTGAGCCACATTGGTAGAAATTGTTGCAGATTGAGTAAACATCCAGCAGATGTCAAATTAGCCCTCATTTTTCATCCTTGATAGCCAGCATAAATTTACTTTCTCCTTCATCTCCTGTCCTTACCAGATCATGTGTTATGGCCTTTACTTCAACTGCCTCCACTATTTCCTCATTTGTCAGGGTATCAGTGCTTAATTTCAGTCTGATTGTCTGCACATCTGTCTGTTCATCCATCCCTACCCTACTGCCTTGTTCCTGCTTCCCTCTTCCCAGCCTCCAAACTTGAACAACGCATGCTGAACAGGGCTGGCGTCAAGACAAGAGTAGGCGTAGTTGGGCACTTGCCGACAACCCACATTCTAGTAGGAGCCCGTGGACAACAGCCGCATGGTGCTGCTGCTCCTCTTCACCACTGTAACCTGCTTGTTCACCTGCCTGTCTAGCCCAGACAACGGTGGCTGTGAGAAGGAGGAGCAGCAGATGCCACACACGCTGCCTCCTTGCCCCCTGGCTCTCTGCCTGTTCAGCAAGCAAGTGGCAGCCTGTATTGGCCCCAAGAGCGTAGCCAAGTCATTTGTAGTGTTCAAGGGGCCTAGAGATCCATAATGCTTGCTTAAGTTCATTATTGGTGCAATTCCCATGCTAGTAAGCCTCTGAGCATGTGCAGATGAGTCAAAAGGCCGATAACAGCCTTCTCAGTGCATTCCTTACTAATGAGTAGAAAGCCTTATCAAGCACTCTGCCTGGGAAGCAAAGTTTGTTTACAGGTGGCTGTGCTTGAGAACCAAACACTTCTAGCCTATGCTGGGAAGGAACGCTAGGGGCGTTTGCTAGTGTCATGCTGCCTTATTGCCGACATGTAGAGTATCAGACCCATTGAACCCCATGGCTCGTGGTTCAGAGAAGCTGTCTGATCCAACCATTGGGTACGCCTGTGTGCTGTAAGTTACCCAATGAAGTACTCCTTGTAAGTAAACCTTTGAGTCTGATTTATCACTATCTTGGCACTTCTAACCTAAGAGTTTGACGCCCACTGCAGGGGCGACACGCAGCCATGATGAGGAAGAGAAGGAGGAGCAACAGCAGCTGGTGATAATGACAGTGACAAGGGAGACTCACTGAGGGAGGGGGCCCATTGCGGGTGCTTTACCGCAAGAGCCGTCAAAAAGCAGGAGTCATCACGGAAGTTAAGGCAATGAAGACATCCTGCTGTTTCCTAAGAATGGAAGAAGAGCAATCCTGGACCAAAGATCATTTAGTCCAGCATCCTGCCTCCCACAGAAGCTAACCAATGCCTCTGAGAAGGCCACAACCAGGGTATGATGACAAAAGCTCTCTCCTGGGCCCCAACTCCATGGGGAATTTCCTCCAGTTGTAATTTGCCTCCCAGATGATCATGGCACATGGCACAGACCCCTCTCCATAGCTAGCACAGATTTTCATGTGGTAAATCCGGCTTTTTTGCAAACTAATTTTGTGATGGATTTTCCCATCGCACCATATTGCCTCTAAATTCAGATGCTCCATAAAGCCACCATGATTCATAACCACTGAAAGCCTTCTCCATCCTGAATTGGGCTAATCCCCGTTGAAAGCCCTCTAAGTAAGTGGCCTGTAAGCTAGTGGCCATCCCCACATCTTATGGCACCAAGTTCCATCCATTCATCATGTGTTGTGTGAATGTCCAACGGACCAAAATAAGGCAGCAAGATCATTTACAGAGACTGGCCATTGTGACCATATAATTCCAGTACTTTTCCATCTGTACTGGCTGCCAGTACATTTCTAGGCCTGATTCAAAGTGCTGCTACTTGAAGTGCTTTACAAAGTGCTTTAACATTTAAAGCCCCAAATGGCTTGAGGCCAGGTTAGCTGAAGGATCACCACCTCCCATATATACCTGCCTAGACCCTAAAATCATCTTCAGTGGTCCCAAAGGAAATTAAGTGGGTGGCCTTTTCTGTCGTGACACCCCAGTTGTGGAACAAGCTTCCCAAAGAGGCCTAGCGCCTACATTTAGGGATGTTGGAGGAATCCATTTTGAGGGTGGAGCTCAGCAAGCTTTTCCAACTCAGCACACACACACACCCTGGACCCCCATCCGACATCCACCAGCTAGCTCGACTCACCCTCACCTAGTTGGGCCAGCTGCCAGATTTTCCAGCAGCATGAAAGCAAGTGCAAGAGTGAGAGGGGAGTCCCTCTCATGCATCCTCCTTCCCTTGCTGTTGCACTGCCCCGCTGCTGCCGTGGCGGCAGCTGGGACAATAGGAGGAGAGGGGAGCGCCACTCCCCTCTCCTCCTCCTGTCCCCGCTACCACAGCAGCAGCAGGAGGAGGACGAGAGGGGATTGCCACTTCCTGAGTGTTGACCTGAGAGTAGAACCTATGGGGGCACAGAAGCCTGTACAAGTACTCCACCCTGGAACCCACAAGTCGGGTTGGCGGAGAATTTCTCCCCGAAACTTCGGGGGGGCGAGTGCCAACATGTTTGGCCCCCCGAACAAGTTTCGGGGAGAAATCCTCCGAACCCCCCCCCCGCCCCCCGCACACACACCCCGGGACGGGACTTACCTTCGCCGAATGTCCCTCCCGGCGGCGGGTCCGGCCGGCGGTTCGGCGGGTGTTCGAGCGGGGCGGGAGCGGCAGCCGGTCTTTCGACTGGCTGCCGCCACCGCCATTGCAATAAAAGAAAAAAGAAAAAAAACGCCCCCTGATAGGCTACGTGACGATTCACGTAGCCTATCACGGCTAGATCTGCAAAGTCAGCCGTGATAGGCTACGTGAATCGTCACGTAGCCTATCACGGGTGACTTTAAAAAAAAAAAAAAGCGCGTACGCTAATGGCGGCCCCCATAGGGAGCCGCCATTCCCGTTCCTTATTTGGTCGCTGTAGTCTACGTAAACATTTACGTAGACTACGGCGAAAATAAGGGCAACGCTATTTGCGTTGCCCTTATTTTCGCCGTAGTCTACGTAAACATTTACGTAGACTGCAGCGACTAAATAAGGAACGCGAATGGCGGCTCCCTATGGGGGCCGCCATTAGCGTACGCGCTTTTTTTTTTTTTTTTTAAGTCACCCGTGATAGGTTACGTGACGATTCACGTAGCCTATCACGGCTGACTTTGCAGATCTAGCCGTGATAGGCTACGTGAATCGTCACGTAGCCTATCAGGGGGCGTTTTTTTTGTTTTTTTTTAACTTTCGCGTTCGCGGCCGGGCGAGGCGGGAAGCCTCCTCCCCGGCCTGAATTTCGGCCGGGGCGAGGCGGGAAGCCTCCCCCCCCCGGCCTGAACTTCGCGGGGGGAGCAGTGAAGCGCCTCCCCCCCACCGCGAACGTCCTTCGAGGACAGGTAAGGGACTTTCGTCCACCCCTACCCACAAGCAAAGAGGGAATATGACAGTGGGGCTTCTTCTGTGAAGCATCTGGTTGGTTAGCATGGAAAAGAGGATGATGAACTAGATCGTTGGTCTGATCCTTCAGGGCTCTTATGTCCTCACAATCATATTTAGAAGTACTCTGTTATGCTGCAGGAGGGCAGGGGGGCACTCCTCATTAGCTGAAAACTAGCACAGCATCTGCTACAATCTTGACTCCCTGAGCTGCTGGGGGGGGGGGGTACTTGCAAGGACATGTTTACCTGACAGAGCCTTCAAATATGGCACCACCAGGTGCAATCTGAAGTGGCACAGTCCATTCTACCTTAGGACTCTACCACCTAATTGCTACAATAACAACAACAGAATGAAGTTTACCTTTATTTTCCACAAAGCTTAGCCAGAAATTCTTAGCAAATTCTGGGGCTGGGTTTTTCTTGGGGAACCTGATTAGCATTTAACCAGAATCAGGACTTCCAGTCTGCAGTTGCAGAGCACATGATTTGTAAACAGAAGGTCCCACGTTCAATCCCCAGCTTCTCCAAGTAAAACTAGGACAGGACCCTGCCTCAAACCCTGGAGAGCCACTGCTCTTAGTTGCTGTTGAAAATACTGGGCTAGATGGATTGGCTCCTATGTTCCTATGATAATAATGATAAATGTTCTGGATTTGCCGTGGGGGGAGGTCCTCCATGAGGGGTTTGCCTTTTTTTTCCATGAAAGCATGGTATTACTACATCCTTTTGTGTGTCCTGTATGCATTATTTGAAATAATGAAAATAATTTCATTATTTACTTATCTTTCTGTAATCTACAGTAAGGGGTTTCTAGGTGTATAACCTAAAATCCCAGGACACTGTTCAGGGCTAAAATCCCAGGAGAACGCTGCTCCTTGCTCGCTCCAAATCATTCACTGAAGCAGAACGTGTGGTGCCAAAACTATTTTGTGGCCATCACAACATCCCTGGAGATACATTTTGTCATTCCACTCGCTACCTTTCAAGCCAATTCAGATTAGATTCACAATCACTTATGATAATGTGAGAAGAAGTGATAAAACACTGTGCTTGGGGGCGGGGGAACTCGTGTTTGTACAAGAACTTACTGGCATATTGCAGAGTGATAACATGATAGTGAAATTAGACAGATTGCTGCAAAGTCATGGCCTGGGATTAGTAAAAGAAGCCATTCAGGTCTCACTTCTGCTCTGTCTCCACCATCAACTTGACTCTTTTCTTTTTACACAAACAAACCGATGCAATTCTCATTGAATATTTGTCAGTTTGCTAATATTTGGGTTCTGGGCTGAGCTACGGGAGAAGGACTATCTCTTCATATAATACATTTCTTTCTGATTATTTGCATACTTAACGCTTTATTTCAAAATGTTCAGAACAAAGTAAAACGATAGTTCCTACAAAACAACATTATTTCTTTGCATTTAAAACATTTCCTAAATTCATTTGTTATTACATTTATATCCTGATGTTTTTCCTCTTGCAAGGAACCCAAGGTGATACACATGATCATCCTCCACTCCATTTTATCCTCACAAAAACCCTATGAAGTAGATTAGGCTGAGAGTCAGTGACTGGCCCAAAGTCACCCAGTGAGCTTCATGGCTGAGTGAGGACTAGAATCTCGATCTCCCAAGTCCCAGTTCAACATTCCAACAACTGCACTGGCTCTAGTTTGTTGTATTAATTAATACATTTATATCCTGCCTGTCCATCCCAGTTCTGGGGCCCCAAAGTGCCAGGCAGAGCTATCCTAAGGGGTTGTGGGGTGGGAGTGGGGATGTGCAAATCAGCAAACCTCAGCCTCACTGAAGTTCTCCAAATTCCATCTTGAGTCCATACCAGACTACAAGCTTTCTGCTTTTTCCTTTTTGCATGAAAATCCGTGTGTATTTTCATGCGTATTTTTCCAAATGTACTCATCAATTGTGCACATGTTTGAAATGTACACATTCTTCTCCCATTGATTAAAGGAGGGCTCTGGATAGGGGCGAATGCTCCTTCCTTGTTCTCCTCGACCTCTCAGCGGCTTTTGATACAGTTGACCACGGTATCCTCCTGGACCGCCTGGAGGGGTTGGGCATTGGAGACACCATATTGTGGTGGTTCCGGTCCTTCCTCTCTGGCAGGTACCAGAGGGTAGCACTGGGAGAGGAGGTTTTGGACCCATGGCCGCTCACTTGTGGGGTGCCACAGGGTTCCATCCTCTCCCCGATGCTATTTAACATCTATATGAAGCCACTGGGGGCTATTATCAGGAGGTTTGAGGTGCAGTGTCATCAATATGCGGATGACATGCAGCTCTACTTCTCGTTCAAATCTTCACCAAGGTTGGCCGTAGGATCCCTGTCCAAATGCCTGGAGATGGTGAGTGGCTGGATGGGGAGGAATAAGCTGAAGCTGAACCCTGCCAAGACCGAGGTACTTTTGGTGGGAGACAAGATGAGGTTGGGGGATGTTGACCTGGTGTTGAATGGGGTACGGCTACCCTTGAAAGACCAGGTCCGCAGCCTGGGGGTCATTTTAGACTCCCAGCTGTCCATGGAGGCTCAGGTGTCAGCTGTGAGCCGGACAGTGCTGTACCAACTCCATCTCATACGGCGGCTGCAACCCTACCTTCCCGACCATCTGTTCCCATTGGTACTAGTACATGCCCTGGTCTCCTCTCATTTAGACTACTGTAATGCACCCTACGTGGGGTTACCCTTGAAGACAGTTCGGCAGCTGCAGCTGGTACAGAACGTGGCGGCTTGCCTGATTAAAGGCAGCCGCCAGCAAGATCACATCACTCCAGTGCTGAAGGAGCTGCACCGGTTACCAGTTGTTTTCCAGGCCAAATTCAAGGTGTTGGTTTTGACCTTTAAAACCCTATATGGTTCTGGCCCAGCCTATCTTAAGGAGCGCCTCCAGCAACACCAGACAAGCCACTTTACAAGATCAACCTTGGCTGGCCTTCTCTCTGTCCCATCAGCCAGGACAGCTAGACTGGTGAGGATGAGGGAAAGGGCCTTCTCTGTGGTGGCCCCCACTCTGTGGAACTCCCTCCCTAGGGAACTCTGCCATGCCCCCTCTTTAATGAGCTTCTGCCACGCATTAAAAATGTGGTTGTTCAGGCAGGCATTTGGGGTGGGTTAGGGTATTTTTAGAAATATGATGTTTTTAATGTAGAATTTTATTGATTAAAACTGTTCTATTGTTGTACATTGCCCAGAGTGGCTGGGTGACCAGCCAGATGGGCGATTAATAAATTTAATAAATAAATAAATAAATGCATATTTGTGTGCATTTTTTCATGCACATTTTTCAAATGTTGATCACATTTTGGAGGGGTCCGCAAATCACACTGCAAGCTCAGAAATGTACGGACCTCAACCGCAGATTGCATCTGAGTCTGTGTTGCTGTCATTACTTATTTATTTATTATTATTATTATTATTAATTACATTTCTATACCACCCCATAACCGCAGCTCTCTGGGTGGTTTACAAAAGTTAAAACATTAAAATACAATATACAAAGTTTAAAAACCATTTACATAAAAGTATACAGACAGTATATACAGAAAACATATACCTAAATACCAAAAATACCTTTGAACTAAAAACTTTCTTTTTAAAATCCAACAATAAAACAAAACAGCTTAAAAATAGTATACAAAAGTCAGCAAAAGGATTTCTAAAAAGGAAGGCCTGCAGGAAGAATAGGACCTTTAACTCCCGCTTAAAAAACTTCAATAAGTTCACCAGGCGCATTTCAACCAGCAGGTCATTCCACAACGGAGGGGCGGCCAAGGAGAAGGTCCTTTTGCGTGTGGCTGCCAGTCTCACATTAGGCAGCCGCAGCAGAGAGCCCTCTGAGGACCGTCGGTGGTGGACTGGGACACAAGGGAGGAGGTGCTCCTTAAGGTACCTTGGACCTAGACCATGTAAGGCCTTAAAGATAAGAACCAGCACGTTATATTTTGCTTGGAAACAAATTGGCAGCCAGTGTAAAGATTTTAAAACCAGTGTAATATGGTCTCCACGGGATGTCCCAGAGACCAACCTGGCTGCCAAATTTTGTACCAGTTGAAGTTTCTGAACTAAATATACAGGCAGCACCAAGTACTGTACATTGGAAATCAAGCCTCGAGGTTACCAGCGCGTGCACCACTGTTACCAGGTCCACATGTTCGAGGAATGGGCATAGCTGGCATATCAGCCAAAGCTGATAACAGGCACTTCTCACTGTTGCCTCCACCTGGGGTGCCAGGAGCAGGATTGGGTCAAGAAGCACCCGCAAGCTCAAACTTGCTCCTTCAGGGGGAGTGCAACCCCATTCAGAACTGGTTGACATACCTCAGTACCTGAATTAGGACCCTTCACAACGAGCACCTCTGTCTTGCCTGGATTCAACTTCAGCTTGTTCTCCCTCATCCAGCCCATTATTGACTTCAGGCAGTTATCCAGAGGAGTCCTACCTTCCTTGGATAGAGATGACAAGGAGAAATAGATTTCATTCCGGAAGGTGCAGACTCAGTACATCTTGATCAAAAATGAGCTGAAATAAATTTCTCATACATCCCTAGCAGCGGGAGGGAGTCCGTGGCCACTTCCTAAGGCTGAACGGGATTGCTCAAAAAGTGGGAGTGGCCCCATTGAGAGGCAAGTCCAGGGCAGGAGGAGCCTCCCCCAAACTGCCCATGAAATGCTCCCAGAATGCCCTTGTTTTTGCCTGACCGCTAGGTTGCGAGACAACCACAGCAGTGGAAAAGCTCTGCTACTGTCCAGGCAGGCCTCCCTCTCCACCTGCCAAGGGGAGAGCCACAGTGTCCTATGGCTCTGCACCCTAACAACAGTAAAAATTCATTATGAAATCCCATTTATAATAATAAAAAATCACTTTAAAACAAATTTCCAAAAGACACATTTTAAAAACAAAAATAGCCAATGTGAAAACCGGGGGGGGGGGGGCGTTTTCAGACAAATCCATTCAGAGAATAGTGCATTCCCACTCCCTCCTTTTTCCTACTGCAGCCTGTTTTGCACAGACATGCACCTTGGCAACCAGCCACTCAACAAAATGGTCTTTGCTTGCTTCTTAAAGTCCAGTGTGAGTCTTCAAGGGGAAGAGCATTCCACAAGTGTGGAGCCATCACCCAATAGGCCCTGTTCCTTGTGGAAGCCAGCCTTGCTTTGGCAAAAACACTGCTTTTGCTCTTCTCAAGTGCCCCTTTAAGTCTTAACTTCTTGTTGTTGTTGTTGTTGTTGTTGTTGTTGTTAAAAACATTTTTGGCTGCCTTTCAGGGCAGAAGCCCTCCTAACACATAATAAAAACTGATATGGTCTTAAAAAGCAATAAAAACACAGCAAAAACAGCAAAAATACAATAAAAACAGCGATAAAAACAGTTTGTTTCTCTTTGGAATCCATTTGTGATGTTTTGGGAGTTAGTTATAATAAAGCTTGGCTCTAGCTCAGCCTTCCCTTAACTGGGATGCCTTCCATATGTATGTATGTAGGTATGTATTAGATTTATTAGCTGCCCATCTGGCCAGCTACCCAGCCACTCTAGGAGGTGTACAATGCAAATAACATGAAATACAACAAATTTACATAATCAACTGAACAAAACAACATTGCACACACACGAAACCCTAACCCACCCCAAATGCACACCTGAACAGCCTGGTTTTCAAAGCCCAGCAGAAGCTCATCAGAGGGGGCATGGTAGAGGTCACTAGGGATGGAATTCCACGAAGTGGGGGCCACCACAGAAAAGGCCCTCTCCCTAGTCCTCACCAGCCTAGCTGTCCTGGCTGATGGGGCAGGCAGAAGGCCTTCCGAGGCCCATCTCATTGAGCGGCACCCCTGGTGTTGTTGGAAGTGCTCCTTAAGATAGACTGGGCCAGAACCATATAGGGTTTTAAAGGTCAATGCCAACACCTGAGCCTCCATGGACAGCTGGGAATCTAAAATGACCCCCAGACCGCGGACCTCATCCTTCCAGGGCAGCCACACCCCATTGAACACCAGGTCAATAATCCCCCAACCTCCCCTTGTCTCCCACAAAAAGTACTTTGGTTTTATCGAGGTTCAGATTCAACTTAGTCCTTTCCATCCAGCCACTCACTGACTCCAGACAATTGGACAGGGTTTCTACGGCCACTCTTGGTGAGGATTTAAATAAGAGGTAGAGTTGCATGTCATCCGCATATTGGTGACACTGCACCCCAAACCTCCTGATGAGAGCCGCCAGCAGCTTCACATAGATACATCGGGAAGAGAATAGAACCCTGTGGCACCCTGCAAGTGAGCAGCCAACGGTCTGAAGTCTCCTCCCCCAGAGCTACCCTCAGGCACCTGCCAGACAGGAAGGAATGGAACCACCATAATACGGTGTCCCCTATGCCCAGTGCCTCTAGGCAGTCCAGGAGGATACGGCCAATGGTATCAAAAGCTGCTGAGAGATCAAGGAGAACAAGGAAGGAGCATTCATCCCTATCCAGAGCCCTTCCCATATCATCCACCAAGGTGACCAAGGCTGTTTCTGTCCCATGCCCAGGCCTGAAGCCCAACTGAAATGGATCCAGATAATTGGCTTCTTCCAAGTGGGCCTGCAACTGCAACACCACCACCCGCTCAATCACCTTGCCCAAAACGGCAGATTCAAGACCAGGTGAAAGTTGTTCAAGTCTTGGGGATCCAAGGAGGGCTTCTTTAACAGTGGTCTTATCACTGCCTCCTTGAGGGATGATGGCATCACTCCCTCCTCAAGGGAGGCATTCATCGCCTTTATCCCCTCCCTAAGTCTCTCCCTGCAGCTCATAATGAGCCAAGATGGGCAAGGATCGAGTAAGCAGGTGGTCGGCCTTAAGATGAAAGCACCTTGTCCACTTCCTCAGAAGGAAGAAGCTGGAACAGATCCCACACAACTGGTCGGCCACTGGCTGCCCCTCGTTCACTAACTGTATCCACAGCGCATGGAACAGCACTCTTGATCCGGTTGCTTTTATCTGCAAAGTGCTTTGCAAACTCATCACAGGAGGCCTTAGATGCTCCACTGGTTCCAGAACAACTGGACTGACCAGGTTCCAGACCACTTGGAAGAGCCTCCTGGGACAGCACTCTGTGGATGTGATAGAGGCAACATAAAAATTCTTTTTTACTGCTCTTATGGCCACGTGGTAGGCTGAAGCTACAGCTCTAACCCATGTCCAGTCGTCTTTGGAGCAAGATTTCCTCCACCGGCACTCTAGCCATCTCACCTCCCGCTTCAGAGCTCACAACCGTGGGGTGAACCATGGTGCAGTCTGAGCTCTGCTCAGGGGGAGAGGGCATTTTGGAGCCACTGCAGCATTCCAGCCATCCACCAGGGTCTCGACCAAGCGGCTGTTTGTGTGCTCCAAAGATCCCTAAGCGCAGTCAGGAATCCATTTGGATCCATAAGATGCCTGGGGCAGACTATCTTAATGGGTTCTCCACCCCTGCGGAGGGGTTGCGGAACCAAGAAGTCCAACCCCACCAGGTAGTGATTTGACCATGACAAGGGGGGGTGGATATACCCCCGATTTCCAGATCACTCCTCACCTTCCCAGAAACAAACACAAAGTCTAATGCATGACCAGTTGGAATAGGGTGCAGCTCCCAGGAAGTCATCATGGTCTCCATGAAGTCCTGAGGTGCCCCCACGAGGATGGCCTCCAAATGTACATTGAAGTCCCCCAACATCAACAAGTTGCACATCAGTGGGGTGGACAGTACGTGAGCAGAATCCTAGGGGTGGACGAAAGTCACTTACCTGTCCTCGAAGCTTGTTCGCAGTGGGGGGGAGGCGCTTCGCTGCTCCCCCCGTGAAGTTCAGGCTGGGGGGGGAGGCTTCCTGCCTCGCCCGGCCGAAATTCAGGCCGGGGGGGAGGCTTCCCGCCTCGCCCGGCCGAAATTCAGGCCGGGGAGGAGGCGCCTCGCCTCGCCTGGCCGCGAACTCAAAAGTTTTTTTTAAAAAAAAAAAAACGCCACCGTGATAGGCTAAGTGACGATTAACGTAGCCTATCACAGCTAGATCTGCAAAGTCAGCCGTGATAGGCTACGTAAATCGTCACGTAGCCTATCACGGGTGACTTTAAAAAAAAAAAAGCGCGTACGCAAATGGCGGCCCCCATAGGGAGCCGCCATTCATGTTCCTTATTTGGTCGCTGTAGTCTACGTAAAGATTTACATAGACTACGGCGAAAATAAGGGCAACGCAAATTTATGTAGCCTATCACGGCTGACTTTGCAAATCTAGCCGTGATAGGCTACGTTAATCGTCACGTAGCCTATCAGGGGGCGTGTTTTTTTTTTCTTTGATTGGAATGGCGGCGGCGGCAGCCGGTCAAAAGACCGGCTGCTGCTCCCGCCCCGGACGAACACCCGCCGAACCGCCGGCCGGACCCACCGCCGGGAGGGACATTCGCCAAAGGTAAGTCCCGTCCCGAGGGGGGTGCAGGGGGCGGGGGGGTGGAGAATTTCTCCCCGAAACTTGTTCGGGGGGCCGAACACGTTGGCGCTCGGCCCCCCGAAGTTTCGGGGAGAAATTCTCCGCCATCCCTACAGAATCCCCAGACTGCCCTTCAGGCCCAACTTCCAGTACATGCAGTCAGCAACCCTGATCTCCTGGAGAGGGAGTCTGGTGAGGACCAAGGCCTCCCAGTAGATAACAGCCAGTCCCTCTCCCCGACCCCCAGCCCTCAGATGCTGCACATATGAAAATACGTGTTGGACTACATCCCCCATTATCCACAGGTGTCATGCTGACTGGGGATGATGGGTTTGCAATCCAACAAGTCTGGAGGGCACCATGTGGGGAAGGCCATTCTAGGTCCTGCCGAATTCTCCCCTTCTATTCAAAGACATGCCCTGGAAAGAATCTTATTTCCTCATTTTTAGTCGGGTTAAAAAAAAAAATCAAATAAAACATTTTTGCCAGGCTGTAATGAGAGAGGGGCCTTAATCAAACCCATATATGTGATTCTTCTCCAAGTTTGGGGGTGAAGACACAGATATGGTTCTTACGAATCAAAGAGCGACATGAAACCCAAGGAGGACTGAAGTGAAGCATAAACCCCGACATTTGGCCATGGGAAATACAGACCAGAGGGCCGCCTCATAAGCCAACACGGTTTAAAATGGAGCATGTGTTAGCTTTCACCCTTCTGGGGTTGGCCCACCTCGCGGGGTGCTCCTTTTCACACACCAGTGTTCCTCATTGGACCATGAATGCTCAAATATTAGTTTTCCACCTAACAAGACGAGACAGGGGCAAAGTAAAAGCTTGCCTGTTTCTTGTCCTTGATGCAGGGAAGCGATTTAATTCTGTTAATTCACCTCCCCCTTTAACAGCACACTCAAATGTTTACTTTATCGGGAGGGTCATTTTACCCATCCCCAATGAATACCAATTTTTGTAGAAGCAATTTATTTTGATTTTCACTCCTTCAGTAATATGGAGGGTGGTGTCCTCCTGGTGTACAAAGAAGGTCTCCTTTCCTTCTGCCCTCCTCCCACATCACTGCCTTTTTCCCTTCCCTTCCTTTCTTCCATAATTTACATGTTGTCATTTCACTCAAGCTTCCATTTGGCCTTCAACAGTCCATTTAGGCTCCTAGCTTATTATAAACTCTACCGCGATGGTCTCCTTGAGTTGACCACCCACCAAATCAGGCTGTCTAAACAGCATCTGTCTAAGTCAGCAGCACATCCAGTGAGTTAAAAATGGACTCTGTCCAGGTTTTGCTTTAAAAGCCAGGCTTCCAATGGGGGGGGGGAGAGAGAGAGAGAGAGAGAGAGACTTCAAATAAGGGGAGAGAATGAACTTCTCCAGGAGAAGAGGTGTGTTGCAATCAAGAGACAATTGACAAGAGAATCTGAGTAAATGCCTCTTTGTCCTTTTTTTTTTTCCTCCCCACCTCTTGCCCTCTGCCTCTTGACATGTTCTCTTCAGGTTAATTCATCTCGCAAGCTAACGAAAGATGAGCTGCCGAAGTTACCCCATGCGAAATCTTGGCCTCAATCACGGGCTCGCTGTGTGATTAGTGTTATTAGCGATTTGTGGACGATTTAAGCCCTAATCCCAAATGCATTTACCCGGCGAGTTTTTTCCATAGCTTCTTGGCTTAAAGAATCGGAAGGTGATTACCTCCGAGACATGGGTGTCGTTCCAAAGAGTCTGCCTGGCAAACCGGATTGTCTTCTGAAAAGAGCACCTTGATGAGGAGCTTACTGGTTCTGCACTTTTCTCCTCCATTTAGGTCATTTGGAGGCATTTAGGGGAAGATTAAGGAGGATTAGCCATTTGAAGCAGCCGAGTGTTTCCCCAAGTTTGGCATCCAGAGACAGAAGGCAACAGCTTAACGAAAAGTGCAAAAGCGGGGGGGGGGGGGATTATATGCACTGAGTTGTGCCAGGTAGTTAAAGGAAACTGTTGTTTGTGGTTCGGTGACTAGTGGTTTGGGCCTCGAACCGCAGAGACAAATGTTCAGATCATTCATCAGCTAAGAGATCAATGAGTGGCATTGAGAAAGTCAATACACTTTTAGCCAGTTCACAAATTTGAAAGTTAGAAATAGTGTATAATGATGATGAGAATGATGATGATGATAAGAAATTATATACTGCCCTTAGTTATCAAATCACAGAGCAGTGTACAAAATGCATTAAAAGAACAATTAAAGCACAAAGATAAAAACAAGCAAGAACATCTACCAAGCTGCTTATAACGACAAAACAATACAATACTAAACAATCAAACCTACTAAAAGCAGACCAGATAAAATACTCGAAGTGCCTTCACCCATATCAACCTGCCCATTCACTGAGATCTACAGATCAGGACCTCCTGTCACCTGCACAGATACATCAGAAGGCAACAGGGTCTTTTCTGTTGTGGCACCCCACCTTTGGAATTCTCTCCCCATTGCAATGTGACAGACACCAACCATGATAATATTCAGGGGACTGTTGAAAACTTATCTGTATACCCAGGCATTTGTCAATTTTAATACCTAGCTTGGTAGATATTCTGTGTTGTTTTTGTCTTTGTGCTTTAATTGTTCTTTTAATGCATTTTGCACACTGCCTTGTGATTTGCAGTATTTAAATAGTTAAAATAAATAAATAAATAAAATTCCAGCATAATGCAAAATGCAGCAATGGAGGGAGCAATCCTATGGCCACTAGACAGCGACTAGACAGCCATAGGATATCTGGTTTTCTGGGAACTGACCTCGGAGCCCACGCTCCAAGGTCCGTTCCTGGAGAACCAACCTCCCCCTCCCCTGAGCTGCCTCAGAGGCAGCGCAGAACAGCCTCATGCTCTGCGTTCACAACAGGAGTGCGGAGCGGCCGAAAAGGGGCATTTCAGGGGGTGTTCTGGGGAGGGGAGGGCGGGAATGCCTGTACAACATCCTATGTGTCGTACAGCAGCCTCCCCCACCCATTCAGCCCTCCCGCAGCTAGAGAGCCGCAATCGGCTGTCTAGCCAAAAATGCAGGGCAGGAGATGTGCAGAGGGAACAATCCCCTCCATGCTTCTCCTGCCCTGCACTGGATAGGCAGTCACCTCCAAGTTCGAAGGCGGCCACCTATCTGAATAGGATTGTGCCCTAAGAGGCCTGAGCAGATCAAAAGTTTTTCCTCTGGCGCCAAACAAAAAACAGAAGTGGCACCTGGTAAACCTAGCTAGGGAGAGAACTGTGAAGGCAGAGCACCTATCTCTGGATACTACCCACCTTATTTCACATGGGAGAGGCTAAAAACAAGGTCTCAGAGGTTTATCTTAATGTTGTTGATGATGATGTCATTACCTATATTCTACTGTCCGCATACTGTACGTGGTGCTGAACAAGATGACAGGCTCCTGCCTCAAGGAGTTTACAGTGAGGATGGGGGAGAAATGTGTTTGGCTGACATTTTAATGCAAGCTTACCTAATTTCGAACCGAACCGATGCACAAACTGAACTCAGTTATCCTTTGAAACTCTCTGCATTTTGCAGTGGGGCTCTCCAATTAAAAAAATGCACACAAAAAATGTATATCTGAGGGAAGTGCACACAAAAATGGTTACATTCATGAAAATAACATTAAACATGAATTATATTAGGAAATTGTTCACAAAAGATGTGTATTTTAGGCCAAAAATATATTTTAAAAAAGGCATGTGTTGGGAGAAATACACCCAAAAATGTGTATTGGTTTTCCTGCAAACCTTTAAAAAAAAATCTCAACGTTTGGGATCAATCAAATTTAAGACTGGAAAAATGAAAAACTAGGGAAAACCTAAGCTGACAAATTTATCCATCCTGAGTACAGTCAATCATTGGGGGGACAATAGAGAAAGGAGAGTGAAATGGAAGCAAGGGGAAGGATATACGTACATTTATTAGTTTGAGTTGAGAGGCCAGTGGTTTCACCATGTTGCCATAATGCCCTCTACATGTACAATGTTTGTAAGTTCCTAATGCACGAACCATCCTCAAGAGTAATGCAAAGGGAAGCACAAGTGACTTGTGCTTCCTATTCTCTGGGCTTCTTTGATATGTGTGCATGTGTGTGTGCGTGCGTGTGTGTGTGCGTGCGCGCGCATGTATGTAGAACCAAAGAGTAAGAGAAGTTGTTTAATTGCAAATGAAATGAAAGTGCATGAACAGTGTGTATTTATGCTGACTTGTCTGGCACCTTAAAGACAAACAGATCAGTCCACCAAATCTTATCTGCAGTTAGTCTTTGAGGTGTGGAATATGATGGAGTGGACCATAGCCCATGAAAGCTTATCTGTTATTTGTCAGTCATAAGACTCTTCGTTGGCTTTGCTGCAATAAATTAACATGTTTAGCCCTCTAGAGCTTTGGGTATTGGGTGGTATAGAAATGTAACACATAAATAAATACATACAGACATAAATCTGTTTAGCTGGTTACATTATTTATTGTTTTATACTGTCTAAATTGATTTGTATCTGTATGCCACCTTGAGATCCTAATGATATAGGGCGAGATATAAATGTTTTAAATAAATAAATAAATCCTATGCTGTCTATAGGGTGGCTATGTGTCCTACTTTACAGAGGACGGTCCTCTGTTTGAAGGGTTGCCCAGGCCAACTCCAGTGTAAAGACCAAGAACCATCAGGAGGGAGAGCTGGGCCTTGAAGCTGCCCATCAACAGCACCTGGACAGCAGACTGAGCAGGCACACAGCTTACCTGGTCACAGTCTTCACCGCTATGTTGAGAAAGATTGTATTTCGGTCTCAATGACAGACATTATTTCTAAATGTCCATCTATATGCATATATTAGCATATGCAAATGTTATTCAAATCTCTGCACACTTTTGTCCCTTTTTTGAAGATACGTTTCTTCTTCTTTGGAGATATTTAAAGTGCCTACTCTCATTGTATGTAGGGTTGGTGTAGAAATCCACAATGGAACCGAATGAGTTTGGATTTTTATGAATCTGGCCCATGGATTCCGCAGTGGACTAGCTGTTCCCCATTGGGCAGATTCTGTGGACTTGCAGACCATTTAGTTTTTTTCTTTCCAAAATTTCACACAAATTTTGTCATAGTTTTTTTTTTTTAATGACCAAAAATGTGCATTTCCCCCATCAGCTAAAGAGTGAAATGGCACATTGGGAGGGATTTGCGTATTTTTTACACAAATTCGGAAACTAAAAAAAAAGATTCTGTCGATAGGCAGATGACATAATGAAAAGTGCCTTACAATCCGCAAAACACAAACAGACAGGCTTTTACACAAGCCGTACATCCCTCATTGTATGCCATTTGGGATACTTTTAAGCATCAATCTATCAACAAAAAGAACAACCATTACATCTTTGTCTGCTGGTGGTAGTACAGCTGTTTGCCATCCACTCCAAAATGGATAGCCAGCTTCATCATTGAAGAGACCCTCTTTAAAAAGCTCTTTCGTGGGCGCCTTGTGATGCTGGTGGGCCCCAGAGCACAGATGCATTTAGTGGAAGCAGAAGTAGGCAGCCATTCTCACCAATCCTCCCCTCCATGTTGTGTCACTCAGTGGCACTGTGGGGAATTAAAATGACCCCTCACAGACCGAGCCACCAAGCATGGGAGTCCAGAGCAAACATCAGTTGCAGAGCACCTGGGCCTCAGCAGTTGCCAGAGTGTACCGGGGAGGGTGACTATTATTCATCTCCAAAAAAGAGAAACGCATTATCAAAAAAGAGGACAAAAGAGAGCAGAGATTTGAATAAAATCTGAATGTGCTAATTCATGTGTATAGAGGCACATTTAGAAATACTGACTGTGATTTTAACAGAAATACAATACATCTCACCATAGTGAAGAACAATGACCAGGTAAGCTGTGTGTCTGCTCAGTCTGCCAACCAGTGGGAGGGTGCTGTTGGGCTCATGCCCTGCTTGTGGGTTCCCAGTCGACAGCTGGTTGGCCACTCTGTGAACAGAATGCTGGACTAGATGGACCCTTGGTCTGATCCAGCATCAGGGCTCTTCTTACGTTCTTATGTTCTTAACCAGGTGCTAAGTGTTGATGAGCAGCTTCAAGGCTTCGCTCTCTGTTCTTACGGTTCTTGATCTTTACACTGGACTTGAGCTGGACAGCCCTTCAAATAGAGGAACCGTGGCCACCCTTGTTCAGTGCACTGACTCTGGTCCTGCCAAACTGAACATTTGAAAAGCCCTTATGATGGCCTGGCATTCCATTTCTCCAAGTGAAAGCATTTCCTTTCACATGTTGCCAAAAACTGCTCCATTTTAGCGAAGGCAGTAATGAACTTGCCACAACTGTGATACATGGACTCATCTTTAAATGCTAGCTGAAAATGCATCCTTCAACCCAGATGCTTCCCTGCTCTTTTCACACAAATGTTTACGAAGGTAATCTTTCATTTCTCAAGCTCGCTTGAAGGACTAATCTTTACCATTCATAACTGTCTGAGGACTTCCTACTAATTAGCTTGCTAGAGCAGGAATTATTAGCAGGTTATACATACACAAACCTTAGGACAAACTTCTTCAATTAGAAGTGCCAACAAATATTGGGAGACAGTTGTAATATTAAATGATCGTCATGCCCAAGAGAGATCTTTCTGGCCATCCATTCTATAACTGAGCAACACAGTTCAAATATCACTCTCTGCTAATTGGATTATTCTGGCATTCAACTATATCTTCATCTCTCCAAAGGGTCTGCAGTCATTTGGTCTCATTAGGGCCATATGCAACCCCACCCCCATGTAATTTTTTCCAGGAGGAGCATGGGATCTCACCTCCTCCCACACCCACCCCACCCCAGCAATTGCCTCCCTTTGCTTGCCTACAAGAAAAGTAGCCCTATCGCTATGTCCATTTTTCTTCTGTCTGGGTCTTGCTTCTGCTATGATAAGGACAGCACTCTCCTTTGCTGGTGACTCCACATTTAATTAGCTCCAGATGCAGCCTAATTAGGCAGTCTGCAGTGAACGCATCGCTTCTTTGTCACTTGCACATTTCTCCCCACTGCCACTGCCCTTCATGGCTATGCAAACAGACAAGGTTGAACATGAAAAGCAGATGCGAAAGGTGCGTTCCATGCTCCACACAGTATCCACTGTGATGGGACATTTCCCCCAACCATCTATGATCTGTAGGGACAGAGCATAATCCATGTTTTGAGGTGCAAGTGGCCATGGTAAGAGAACTACATGCATCAAGTGAAACATCCTTTTCATATGTGAGACTGAAATCACCTTTGAGCCCCTTGATCATTAGTGATGTTTGTTTATTTATGTATTCATTATTTATGTATTCAATTTATAACCCACCTATATACAAAATACTCTAAGCAGCATACAATTTAACAAGAAACCCAACAATAAAAGCAATACAGCATAAAAACAGTATATAACAATCAAGAAGAATGAGAGTCCTAAAAGAATGGAAGTCCTAAAGAGGAAGGTCTGCCAGAATAATAGAGTCTTTAATTCCCGCTTAAAAACCTTCAAAGAGGTCAATAGGTGCATTTCAGCTGGAAGGTCATTGCACAACTGAGGGGCAGCAAAGGAAAAGGTCCTCTTGCATGTGGCTGCAAGTCTCACATTTGGCAGCGGCAGCAGAAAGCCCTCAGAGGACCTTAGGCGGTGGACTGGGATGTAGGAGAGAACGTGTTCCCTAAGGTACCTTGGACTTAAACCATGTAAGGCCTTAAAGATAAGAACCGGCACTTTATATTTTGCCTGGAAACAAACTGGCAGCCAGTGTAAAGACTTTAAAACTAGTGTACTATGCTCTCCGCAGGGTGTCCCAGAGAGCAACCTGGCTGCCATATTTTGTACCAGTCAGAGTCTCCAAACTAGATATACAGGCAGCCTCAAGTACAGCACATTACAGAAATCAAGCCTAAAGGTTACCAGTGCACGCACCGCCGTTACCATCCAATTAACATCCAACTGATGTTAACATGCAATTGTCCTGAGAAAGCTAAGAAGGAGACGCATTTGGAATCTAAACGTGCATTCAAGCCAAAGTTCTGATGGAAGCAAGAGCGATTTTAGGCCTCATATATAAAAGGTTATAACTCCTGGTAGAGCACATGCTTTGCATGTAGGAGGTCCCAGGTTCAAACACCACTATTCCTGGCTAAATGTCAGCAGAGTTGGGGAGAGACCCTTGCCTGAGAACTTGAGAAGGCAGTTCTTGGATAGATGGACAAACAGTCTGACTCAGTACCAATGAGTCCAGTACTGGTACTACAATGTCTGGCTCATGACCAGTGCACAAGACACACTTGCCAGCCAGTAGTCCGTTCATGCTTTCTGACTTTATTCTGGTATTTTGCCAACCCCTTTTATGATGTCTTTTTCCATTATTGCATTAATTTCTGTATGGATAAACTGTGTGCTCTTATGATTTGTGTCATTGGGAGTGGCATGCAGAACCAGTTTGGCAACCTTTCTTCTCCACCTTCACCTTTCTCCTTGTGTGTGTGGGGTGTGTGTGTGAAAAGGAAATAGGGGTCTGTCCTCCATTTTCAGACTGCCATCGACCAAGCTGGATGCTTAGCCATTTCAATTTTTCAATGCACACCTACAGAACTCAGTAGCTGTGATGAACTGCACATCTCTATTCATTTATCTGCATAAACAGAGCTGTGGGAGCTGCAGAGCTGCACAGAATGGGGTATCTTTGCCCGCTCACAAGCAGGAGAAAAAAATAGCAGAGGCTTTGAGGAGAAGGAGTGGGTGCAGTGGCAACCCATCCACATAGGCAAACCAGGCGGTCGCCTAGGGTGCCAAGTTAAGAGGGGCACCAAATGCAAGGGGAAATGCGCTACTTTAAAAAATGCAAATAAAAATGAGAATCTCATGTCTCTATTTTATATTTCGTGTCTCAGAAACATTGGTTGGATGGATGGACGGATGGAAATACTGAATAATTATAACTCTGTTTAAATAAATATGCTTTAAAAATATTAATTGGGAAATAGGGGCAAAACGTTTCCCAGTTTCCCAAATACCTCAGCCAAGATCTGCTCTTGGGGACTGAGGGTGGGGCGCCAATTACATGGTTCGCCGAGGGAGCCAGTTGGTGGCAGCTAGTCTAGGGCCACCTCAAGTGGGTCCGTCAGCAGCAGTTCTCCTGGTATGGCAAAGTTTAACCAGCATGTGAAGCGGCTGATCAGGGTGCACTTTGCCACACAGCTCAGGTCCTTTGCTTTGCAAGCTAGCAGAATTTGAGATGATCCCACATTTACGGACCTCTGTGTGGCTGATGGTTTCCTGCAGATTTTTGGAATGTGCTCACAGATTCTTCAGAGAACTATAGGTCATATACCATTCCCATTTCTTAAATCAGGATAGCTGCTTTTGACCTATAAGGCCTTAAACGGTTTGGGACCAAGTTACTTGAAGGACCACCTTCACCTATATCAGCCTGCCCGCAATTTAAGTTCAGAAAGAGAGGCCCTTCTCACTTGCCTACCTGTGAGAGCAGTCAGGTGGATGACCACATGCGAAAGGGCCTTCTCTGCAGTGGCCCCACACCTTTGGAACAAGTTGCCATTGGAGGTTCCGCCATGTTCTGTCACTTCAGGCTTTTAAGAAGGCCTTGCAAACATATTATTTTACTGTGGCCTTCTCTTGAAATGACTGCTGTTGTTGCTGCTACTGCTGTTATTGTTGCTGCTGGTTTGTTCTATTGCTGGCTTTTATTGTTGTTTTTATGTTTTTATCATTTTTAATATGTTAACTGTTTTATGTATTTTATTGCTGTAAGCCGTCTTGGGAGGGCTTCTGCCCTGAAAGGCGGCCAAGAAATGTTTTAAATAAATAAATGGTCAGCGCATCAGCCAACATCAACAGCACACATGAACAACTTGCCTCACAACCACAGTTCAGTAATACAATCCAGGCTGCTTGAGCAAGCAAGTCAAGCTGGCCTCACAGTATAAAGGAGGAGCTACCCAAGATACTGCTTTGAGCTGGAGAAAAATCATGGCCATCTATCACTCATGGGGATGGATCCTACTTAAGCGCCCATCTTCAGCTGTGCAAATGTCTGTATCCCCAAAGCAATGCACACCTCACATGTAGTGGTGTGGGGTAGTGGCGAGAGTGCTGGACTGGGAGCCGGGAGATCCGGGTTCTAGTCCCCACTCGGCCATGGAAGCTCACTGGGTGACTTTGGGCCAGTCACGGACTCTCAGCCTAACCTACCTCACAGGGTTGTTGTGAGGATAAAATGGAGAAGAGGATAGTGTAAGCCGCCTTGGGTTCCTTGCAAGAAGAAAAAAGGCGGGGTATAAATGCAATAAATAGATAGATGATAGATAGATAGATAGATAGATAGATAGATAGATAGATAGATAGTTCCTGAAAATATTTGGTGTTCCAGAGCAACAACAATAACAACAAGAATCGGTAACTGTATACCTATTTCCACTTTTGTTTCTTATTGACACTAGATCAGGGGTGGGCAACTCTGGCAGGTCCGGGGGCCATTTTCCAACATCTACTTATAATTTTATTTTTTATTTATTACATTTATACCCCACCTTTCTTCCATCACTGAACTCAAGGTGGCTACATGAGGTTCCCAGGTGGCATCCCCTTCGAACACTGACCAGACCCAGACCTGCTTAGCTTCAGCACGACGGCTGCCTCATGTGCCTTCAGACTATGCCCTGGGACATCTGGAAGAATGGGGGGGAAAACGGGTGCACTCCTCCTGCTGCTGATGAAAAATTGTTATTTTCCAGCTCAGTTTGTCTCTTCTACCCTCTGTTGTGATCTGCCACTAAAATTCGGCAGCAACCACCAAATATTTTGCTGCCACCATCATTGCACCGCTGAATTTCAGTAACATGGCAGTGGCAGGGGTGGCTGGAGCCACACTAGAGCCCAAGGGAGGCATATGTGGCCATGTGTTGTCCACACCTGCACTAAATAGACCTAAATGTTAAAAGATGAATTCATATACATCTTGTGAGATGAGGGAGAAGGATGGTCCATGCTTATAACCCTGTTCGGGACACAGTGGATGAAGGGGGTGGGGTGCATGTCCATGTGTTTTTTATTAAAGCACATAAGGCTGACAACAAATCAGGGTATTAGAGATAATTGACCTCTCTCAAGAGTAACTCGACAATCACAGAAGCTGCGATTGTACAGGGGAATGCAGAAAAGCTCCCACAAGTGAGGCAGAGGCCCTCTGGAGTGGAATTACATCAACTCCCTTCCAAAGACAAATTTCCTGAAGGTATGTAAGTAATAGGGTAAAAGTATATTGCAGGAACAGTGCCTTCTTTCCAAAGAAGAGGAAAACATCCAGTCGGAAGCTAGCGATGGCTCCATCGACCAAAGGCTGTGATCCTGTGCACATTTACCTGGGAGTAAGCCCCACAGACCATAGCAAGGATTACATCTGGGGGGAGTAAACATCATAAGACCATACTGCAGAGGCAGAAATCCCAAGTGAACATATCAGGGAGCAAACCTCATTGAACTTAGTGGGTCCTACTTCGATGGTGGTCAGGTGGCCTGCTTTACAGAGGAGAGACCTCTCCATTTGAAAGTGTCCTCTATTTGAAGGGATGTTCAGTCCAGGCCCAATTTAAAGAGAAAGAACCCTCAGAAGGGAGCACCGTGGGGGCTTTGAAGTTGCCATCACCACTTAGCACCTGGAGAGCAGACTGAGCAGGCACCAGTTCATCAGGTCAGTCTTCTCCACTATGCTCAGATGTGTTGTATGTCTACTTAAATTATGGTTATTATTTCTACATTTGCATTTATACTCATAAATTAGCATATGCAAATGTTATGCAAATTGGTGTCCCCTTTTGTCTTCTTTTTGGGGTGATGCACTTCCTCTTTCTGGGCGATGCCTAAGTGGCCACCCTAGTTCTGAGTAAATACATAGGACCATTCTGTATGTCTGCAATCTTAAAACACATTTACTAGGAAGGAAGCCCCATTGAACATAGTGGCTCACCCTAGGTCTGAGTAAACGTGTACAGCAGGGATGGGCAACCTCTCGCCCTCTGTAAGCATTCCATTCAAATCTCTGACAAGAGCAGTCTCGCCTACTGTTGAGGAGTGAGGAAGAGAGAAAAGGAACAAGGGAGAGAGAGAAAGAGATAGCTGAGAGAGAGAAAAGAGGTGGCCCCACCCACTCTGTGCTCAGACTCCGCCCACTACTGGCTTCAGCCCTGCCTATCACATTTATGTGGCCCTCAACTGATTGCCCCTCAGGCGATGCAGCCCTCAGCAGGAAAAAAAGGTCTCCCATCTCGATGTACAGACTCGGGCTGCATGGCTGCAATCCTAAGCAGTAGATTTCCTAAGGAGTAAATCCCACTGAACTTGGTGAGGCTTACTCCTGAGAAAATAGGCTGAGGCTCCTCACACCACACGGATCATTTGTATAGCCAATTGCCTGGATCTCCGTCATATCACAGCCCCACAGGCAAAGCTCCACACAATAAGCGGAGGGTGTTGGTGTTGTTTTTACATAGTTTGTTATTATTTAAGAGAACAACCCTATGCATGTTCAGACAGAAAAAAAGTTCTCCAACTCCCAGTATTCCCCAGCCAGCTAAATATGTTTTCACGTGAGGTTTGAAGCTTGCCACAGAGGGCAGGCGCCACTACTGAGAAGGGCACTTACATGCTATTACCTGGCAGCATTCCCCTGGTCATGGGACGACCAATCAGGCCTCCTCTGAAGATCTCATGGGATTAATGAATGTATATAAGGGAATTCGGTCAGCTGGGTATTCCAGTTTGTTTAGGGCTTTATATGGCAATAACAGAACTTTGATCCTGGCTCAATAGCAAATAGGCTGCACGTGCTGTTCTTTTAACACAGGTGTAATATGTGTGTAGCTAGTTATAAGGCAGCTTCCTGTGCAACTTAAACTTAATCCCCAAAGACCCTCCTAAAGAGCCAGAATTTGTAGTGAAGTCCCACACCCCTGCACTGGTATTTTTTCTGAGCACCGTTGCTGCTCTGTAGGCACACATCTGTGGATACAGTGCACTACCCACTGTGTCTGTAACATGATCGAGTGCCACATACCCGTGCACAGTGTTGTAATTGTGGGAAGCGTAGGAGGAGTTTGAAAAGTCCCATGCACTTTATCGTTTGTGTTTATAGCACAAGCACATGCTCCAAGCCATAGTATAGTTCCATAATTGCAGGTGATTTATTTATTTCATTTCTATACCGCCCAATAGCCGAAGCTCTCTGGGCAGTTCACAAAAATTAACTGGTGATGTGGAAGTCATGCTTCCATTTCAGGTTGCTTCTTTTTTTAAGTCTGGTAACTGTGCGCACACTTGCACAGCTGCGCAGGTTTTAAAATAAAGATTGGATCGTTATTCCCAGCTGCACAGCTGTGTAGGCGCACACTGAAAAATAGCCTCCAACACCCGCCACAAATTATAATGACTAACCAAACACCCTGGTTGTAGAAGGAAAACCCCGGGGATGCATTTTCTTTTCATGTAGTACATCTCCCTCGCATTTTCAGAGAACAAAACTTTTAACCAACACCTCTTTCTCTTGGCATGCATTTTTAAATAGTTTTGAAAGCTATGGGGTGGGAGGAGTTTAACAAAGAAAAGCAGACTTACATTACAGCAGGAATGCAAAAAGGGTGTCCTTCAGGCCACATGCGACACAACAAGCCATTTCTGGTGGGCCACCAGACCATGCTGCATCTGCTGCCACCCATAAAGTTGAAGCAGCACTTTGAGAGAGATCAGAGCTGAGATTGGAGCTGCTGAGGGATCAGAGATAAGGAAGGGGTTTCCTTAGTAGTGCTAGCGCCAGCAAGAGAAATCCTTCCCTTATCTTCAATCCATGCGTGTGTGCGCGCGTGTGCATGTGTGCACCGCCCAGCTCAGCCCTCAAAGGTTGTGCACCCCTGCGTTAGAGGGATCTTTGTCTATCATGTTAGACTCTCTGTTCCAAAAGCATAGTAAGGGGGTGGCATTCTGTACATGCTAAGATGCATTTTCTTCTAGTAAGGTAGAAATGGCATTCCATCCCTGCTCAGAGGCACTCTTCATAAAGCGGGAAGGGCATTTTGCACATGCTCAGAGGCACTCTGTTATTATTATTATTGAAACCTTGGCATGTAATCATGCTACAGCAAGCCCTCACTCAAATTAAAGCCATTTTCATTTTATTTTTAATCTCTTTAGAGGTTGAAATAATTATATCTATTTTCTCCCACTTTCTATCTGCTTTAAGGAAGGGAGAAACATGCCTGCCGCCACCATCTGGGGCATTTTGGAACTTGCTTATTCTTTCAGCTGAAAAATGCATGCCAAGAAAAAGCCATCAGCAGAACACGCTGTTATTCTTGGCTGCTCTAAGCAGGAGGGATGTAACTGAGCATGCTTCTTGCAGTCACCAACTGAGATTATACAAGATCTGACACATTTCCAAAAGGGCAGGCTCTTTTTTTCCCCAGGTGCTATGAACTGCACAGAAATGTAAACCAAACCAAACATGGAGCTATATCCTTCCAGATTCAATTTATTATACTGAATTTCCATACTTTTTTTTTTCTTCAAGCACGCAAGGTACTTTACAAGTCTGCAAGGACAGGTTCACACAAGCAACAAGTTCATCACTTCATAACTGCTACATCAAGGAATAAGTCAAATGTGTGAAGGAGCCATCCCAGATTTAACACCATAGACAGAATTTCTCATTTCACACAGAAGTACATCAAATGCAATTTTTTCAGCAGAGTCAGTTAAAAACATTGATCAGTGGTTAACAAATATCAGCAGTCGTAGGAACATAGGAAGCTACTTTATACCGAGTCAGACTAATGGTACATCTAACTCAGTATTGCCTATGCCGATGGCAGCATTTCTCCAGGGTATCAGATGGGGGTGTTCTCCAGTCCTACTTGGAAATTCCAGGGATGGAAACTGGGAACTTATTCATGCAAAGCATGTGCTCTACCATGGAGCTGAGGTCCCACCCAATCAAATGATATTCAGGCATGTGTGAACCAGTCCTACATACCTCATGTGAAACCCTGTGACGTTGCCTGTTAATGGTCCCATTTTAAAGACAGAGAGAGCAGAGACTGAGGCCCAGTCCTCACGTGTGTCCTCCAATTGCCCTTTGCCTATAGGAATTTACTCAAAAGAAAGATTCCATCCAAAAATTGGCAAGCAAAATGTGATGACAGCAACGTGCAGACATTCAAGAGGATGGTGGGTTTTACCTGTAGAGATGTTGAAAAGCTTTTAACAATGACTTAGAATGATGAATATCTTTCTCCCTGCCTTGGCATTTTCAAGACCCCCAGGGTTCTTTGTTTCAGTTAGCAACAGCAGATTACAGTGATCATAAGAGCTAACCCAGCAACATTAGCAAACAAGTTTGTCCTGGGGGAGGAGGGGGGAAGCCAAAAGTCCATTGGGTAAAACTAAAACCTGCATTAAGGGTTGAAGTGATGTATATACAGAGTGGTTGAAATTGTAGATTAATGCAGAGGGAGTTTGCTGGAATGCCACTCGGGATGAGGCTTGATTCAATCCATGCCACAGGAGGCTTTTGCTGATGGATGACCTTTGGCCTTTGACCCCAAGACCTTAACTGTTCTCCTGGCCAAAGGAACTACTGTCTGTCCTCTGATAACCCTAGCAGTGACATTGCTCAGCTGGTTTCAATTCCCCCTGCTGTTGTTCATTAAGAAAGATGCTACAGATACAGGAGAGATGGAGGGCTGATTTTCAGTGCATTAAGACAATGTTTCTCAGACTTCCTGAACTTGAGGGTCCCCTTACTCAGTATTCACGGACCAGGACATTTTGTTCACAAGAATCAGTGGTTCGAAGGGCAAGGAGAAACCCTCAATAACTTTAGCCAAAGTGAGCCTCGTGTGGCGCAGAGTGGTAGGCGGCAGTATTGCAACTGAAACTCTCCCCACGACCTGAATTCGATCCCAGCAGAAGCTAGGTCCCAGGTAGCCGGCTCAAGTCGACTCAGCCTTCCATCCTTCCAAGGTTGGTAAAATGAGTACCCAGCTTGCTGGGGGAAAGGTAGTCACGACTGGGGAAGCAAACCACCCCACTACAGTCTGCCATGAAAACGCCAGCGAAAGTGGCGTCCCTCTAGGAGTCAGCAATGACTCGGTGCTTGCACAGGAGGAACCTTTCCTACCTTCTTCTCATGCCTGTCAAGCAAAGATGGGGAGATCTGTCTGTTTTGTTTTCTCCTGTGTTAGAATTCTTTTAAATCTCAAGTTCTTTCTCTTACGAATATGCACGCTGCAAATTTTGGTACATTCTTATCCAAAACAAACTGAAATGAAATTCTCACCCATCTGCACCAGCCAAATTCAATAGGTGCAGCTATTCCCTGAACAAGGGGACTGTGATGTATCTGCCTGCCATGTGGCTCTTAAAGATGAGAAGCCGGTCAGGAAAAAAAGACGTAGCAACTAGGGATGTCGGAAAAATCCTCAACGAAATCAAATGTTCTGATTTCTATGAATCCAACCCATGAATTCTGCAGCAGACCAGCTTTTCCAAGTTGCATGGATTCCTCAGACTTGCAGACAGGCTTTTGTTTTGTTTTTTAACTTTCTGGAATTTTATGCAAATTTACTTGTAGAAAAATTTTCACAAATTCATGAAATTGGATGACAGAACGAATTTTCACCAATTCCACCAATGAGCAGACAACAGAACGAAAGGCACCTGACAATCCACAAAACACACCCCTAAATCCCTGTCCCCCTCGCTCCTTCCAAAATTCATTTTGGAGAACAGAGAATACACTGGTCAATCAACCTGGATTCTTCTATCTTTCAGATACTGGAGAGCATTACTTTTAGATCACCTTGCCAAGGAATCCTGGACTCTAATTCAGATATTTTACATGCTTATCAAACCATTATTCAAAAATTTGGACCTAAGTTGGTATGTAATAAACAGTTCAATTCTAATAGATGAGTAATCTATCTATCTATTATAGTTTGATCGGGAATTCAGAGCTGCCAGGAATCCACGAAACGCAGAGGAAACAGATTTTACAAAATCCATTCATCCCTAGTGGCAACCCTAATTAAGCATTAATGGGGCTGAATATACAGAGATTCAGACCCAGACTTTTAAGAGGAAAGCACTCAAAGCCCACAGCCTAGATGGACGAATCTGTCAGTTTCACTTCTTCGCATATTCAGGTTGTGTTTTTTTTATCTCAAGTCCTTTTTTTCCCTGAATATAGAGAACTTGGTGAAGTTTGGTAAATTCTCATCAAAACCAAACTGAAACTAAATTCTCACCCATGCCTACTGTCAGCTCCCTTGTTGTGCTGGGCAACAGGGCCAAGCTGAATGCTCTAGGCCTGGCCCTGAAGAACCAGAAGCAAGACAATCCAGTCGTGGCTTGCAAAGATCCCATGCGGAGTCTGGTGCAAGCTCAGCATCAGCTGCTCTGCGGTCTTCCTCCACAGGTCACTGTCAGATTTGTCACCCCCATGAAGGGAACTTGACATCTTCACCCAGTCTCCAAGCTCTGAGGCATAAAGACAGCTTTCCCAGACAGTGGTGTCACAGGGAATTTCGAGGTGCAGGCACACATCATGGCCATCCCCATAGCCACACAGCCCAAGGAAAACCCAAAATTGCGGGCAGCTGTGTCAGTCCTTACCCACAAACCAGTTCTTGGAGTTTTCATATGCTAGGAGCAGGCCTTTTGTAAAGCTAATATGTTGTAATTAGGGATGGCACAGGAGTCCAAGGAGGGGGTGGAGTCTGATAGACACCCCCCCATCCAGCCTCCCAGAATGCGCTCACCAAGCCATGGGCACTGATGGACCCAGCCGCCGAGGGCCCCAGGGCTCAGTGAGTGGCTGGGAGCAGTGCCGAGGACTCGTCTTGCCTCTGCCGGCTGTCAAGGAAGCCCTAGACAACCGGCGGGGGCAGACGCCCAAACACTCTAGCCCTGTCCTCCTCAAGAGGAGGACAGGGCTAGAGCACTTTGGAGTGCACCGCACCGGGGCTCATCCTGCTTCCGCCAGCTGTCAGGGAAGCCCTTGACAACCGGTGCAGGCAGGAGGGGCATCGGCAGCACCCAAGCACTCTAGCCCTGTCCTCCTCAAAGCACTGGGGGTGCGCCACACCGAGAGTTCCAGCAGTCGTCCTTGTGTGCATAAAGCACAAGGGCTTGACTGCCGGAACCCTTGGCGCGGAGAGGAGGGGGCTCACGCAGCTCAGCAGGCAGGGCGAGCAGGGAGGCTCGCTGAGCGGGTCTGGGCCACGCGAGGGGGGACATCTCATCAAGCTCCCCCGCACTCTGGACAGACAGGAGTCCATCCATCCCTAGTCATAATTGCCCATTCAAGACCAAGCCACCCCAAAATACTTTGCATTGCAACAAGGAACAATATAGTGTTGCTGGGTAAATTCAGTTTCCCCCAGCTACTGTGAGGATTGCAGCTAAGCACAGAGGGAACAGGGAATTCTGAGGGGGCCAGCAGGTGATGTCGGTGTCCCGGCTCATCCCTGTGAGCCTTGGCTCCACCACACCACTGTTCCCAGCTAGTGCCCTCCAGATGTCTTGGAGTGCAACTCCTATCACTCTCAGCCAACGTGGCCAATGCAATGAGGGATTCTAGCCTGATCAGTGTGTGTGAACAGCCCTTTCCCATGCTGTCTGAACACATAGACAGCAGGGAAGCATTTCCAGGGGCTTGGTGGCAAGGGACGTGGCTGCTGCACGTTTCATTCATTCATTCATTCATTCATTATATTTCTATACCGCCCCATAGCCGAAGCTCTCTGGGCAGTTCACAAAAATTAAAAACATACATCATGTAAAATATAAAAGCCATTCACATAATGACATAAAACAAATAACACACACAACGACAACATGTATCTAAAACAATTTAAAACAATCAGCCAGAGACAGAGACTTATTATACGCTGCCAAATGCTTGAGAGAAGAGGGCAGTTTTGACTTGGCACCGAAAAGATGATAATGTTGGTGCCAGGCAGGCCTCATCAGGTAGATTATTCCATAAATGGGGAGCCACCACCGAAAAGGAACTCTCCCTCATTGCCACCCCCTGAGCCTCCTTCGGAGGAGGTTTCCAGAGGAGGGCCTTGGATGCAGAGCATAGTGTATGGGTTGGTTCATGCCGGGAGAGGCATTCTGTCAGGTACTGTGGTCCCGAGCTGTGTAGGGCTTTATAGGTCAAAAACAGCCCTTTGAATTGGGCTCAGAAGCATATAGACAGCCAGTGCAAGCGGGCTAGAATCGGTCTTATATGTTCAGACCTTCTGGTTCCCATTATCAGTTTGGCTGCCGCATTTTGCACAAGCTGCAGCTTCCAGACCGTCTTCAAAGGCAGCCCCATGTAGAATGCATTGCAGTAATCTAACTTGGAGGTTACCAGAGCATACACAACTTAAGCCAGGCTATCCCTGTCCAGATAGAGCAGTAGGGGTTGCGACCACACCTGTGCATTCTTTAAATCGTGTGAACCACCTTAGCACTACATAGCCAATTGGATTTGGTTATTTAATGAAGTCCTGAGGGTAAGCAAAGCCAATTGAGTGAGGGCAATGCTCTCTGGATCAACACTGCCCTGATTTTGAATGGGCAAACACTTGGGGAACTCCAGCAAGCCCCAAAAGGGCCAGATTTTGCTGTGACGGCTATCCCCACTTGTCAGCCAGTGTGGTATAGTGGTTAGAGTGTTGGACTGGGACTCAGGAGATCTAAGTTCTACTCCCCACTTGTCTATGAAGCTCACTGGGTGACTTTGGGACAGCCACTGGCTCTCAGCCTAACCTACCTCACAGGGTAGGAAAAAATGAAGAGGAGAAGGAGGGCCACGTAAACCACCTTGGGCTCCATGCAAAGGAAAAAAGGCAGGATATAAATGTAATAATCAATAAAATAATTAATACATTGCATTTTATTATCTGGATCGTATGGACCTGAGAATGGATGCTGCTAGTAAACAGGTGGTGCATTAGGAGGCATTGTCCTTTACCTTTCAGAGTTGGGTAGAAGTCATAACAGGGAATTTCTACAAGTACAGCTTCTCCTGTCCCAATTGGGCAGAAGTGAGAAAAGTGGTGCCTTTTGCAATTCTCCCTTCCATACAGATGATGGCAGTACAAGCAGCCCTGCCTTCCTGGGCACCTAGGTTCTTTTAGAACTGCACATTTTGACCCCTTCTAATTCCGGGATCCTGTCATCAGCTTATCTCAGCCTAACCCTGCCTTGCTTTCAGACAGAGGAGACAGGTGAATAACCACGGAATATCTGGAACCCTTTGAGAAATACACACACGTTAGTCAGTGTCAGATGAAAGCACCACTGGAGCAATTGGTGCAGTGTAGAATTTATGATGTTCGCCTTCCTCTTCTCACTCCCCCTCTGGATGCAGAGTGATGGATGTTGTGTTCGGGTGAAAGCAGAAACGTTCCACGTTGTGTAACTAGCATCAGGCAACCCCGAGATTTACAAGCAAGGTTGGCAAGCACGTGCAACCTGGAAACTTCAGCTGATAGAAAATGCTGGATTCTCTCCTTCCCCAGAGAGAATGTCCCACTCACCATAAGATGAAAGGCAGCTAAGCAGGCCATGTAAGATGCTGCTTCTTGAAACGAGTTTTTACTGCTTCCATTTTATAGAAATTTCCAGAGGTAAGTAGGGATGTCGCAGGTGCCCAATATGGGGGTGTAGTCCAACAGATTCCCCCCTGCTCAGACCCCTGTTCACAGACTGCGCAGCACTCACCAGACCCATCTGTGAGCGCTGCATGGTCCACAAGCATCCGGCAGCCCACCTGCTCCTTCCCCAAGCTGCCATTTTGTGCAGCAGTGGTGGCTCTGGCATTTCCAGAAAGGAAATATTGCATAGTTTGCAGCCATAAAGGGCAATATATGCAACATTACAGGTGTGAATGGCCCAAGTACAAAAACAACTTAGAACAAAATCTAAGCTCAGGTAAGACCCCCCCCTCAAAAAAATCCCCACAACCCAATTAGGACTGAGAATGCCTCATGCCCATGGAATGCTGGGTGTTGGGAGAACAGAAAACTGGCATGTCAAAGCATTATCACTGAGCAAAAGAGGAGGAGGAGGTCCCATATAGCAGGTTGGGATTCTGAGCCTGAAAAACCTGAATATGGCCATTCTACCATAACCCCATATATATATATGGCAGCTGGCCATGCATTGGTGAGTCCCCACGCTTGAGGCCATGGCTGATAAAGAGCATTTAAACATGGAGCTAGCTATGTGGCGTACCACAAGGAAAAGCTTCACAGACACCTCTTGCGTGACAGACATGTTTCAATCACTCCCTTTGTCAAGCTGGGAGGGTCAAATAAATTTACAAGAGGGCAAGGTCCTCTCATTCATTCCTTTATCCATAGCTCTGATTCATACAAGTGAGCAGATGACAATTTATTCTATTTGCTTCTCAGGAGAAGGTTCCTTGTTCATTTATGGGTGGGGGGTTTTCTAACATCATTTTTATGTAGTATGGCTGTGAGAGCTGGACTATAAGGAAGGCTGAGTGCCGAAGAATTGATGCTTTCGAACTGTGGTGCTGGAGAAGACTCTTACGAGTCCCCTGGACTGCAAGGAGGTCAAATCAGTCAATCCTAAAGGAAATCAACCCTGAGTGCTCATTGGAAGGACAGATACTGAAGCTGAAGCTCAAATATTTTGGCCACCTAATGCGAAGAGAAAACTCTCTGGAAAATACCCTGATGCTGGGAAAGACTGAAGGCAAAAGGAGAAGGGGACAGCAGAGGATGAGATGGCTAGATAGCATCACCGATGCAATGAATATGAACTTGAGCACGTTCCGGGAGGGAGCGGAGGACAGGAAGGCCTGGCATGCTATGGTCCATGGGGTCACGAAGAGTCGGACACGACTGAACGACTGAACAACAATCCACAACTGCAAAGCTGTGCTGCCAGCAAGAGATGTGAACTGACTTCGGCCCCTATAAGAGAGGGTGGTCTCCTCTCCACAGGGTCAGGTTTGAGGTCACTGAGAGGGCAGCCTGCAGGGAAAGATTGCCCCAAGCCACTGCTGTCATACCTGCTGGGGAGATAATCTGAAACAGAAGACAGCTGGGCGAAGCAGGGCTGTCAGTTCTTTAACTTTTCAGAGTGCAAATTTGTCATCTGGACAGATTGGCATGTTCGAGATAAGCCGCGGGCACTTCATCAAGCCAGAATGCATATGCAAAGTATTCACCCCGCAAAGCGGGATTTGAGGGAGAAACAAATGCTTGCCAGCACTGCTAAACGTCTATAGTGGTTTTTATATGGCTTTTGTATGTTTTTTATATTGGATTTGTTTGTTTCTGATGTTGTTCACACTGCCCTGGGA
Organism: Heloderma suspectum; assembly: GCF_057233095.1. Taxonomy (NCBI): domain Eukaryota; kingdom Metazoa; phylum Chordata; class Lepidosauria; order Squamata; family Helodermatidae; genus Heloderma; species Heloderma suspectum. Next base: position 6,378,204 of record NC_139465.1, on the reverse strand, counting down.
TCCTGGGGATGGGAGGGCGGTTTATACATTTTAAAAATAAAATGAAAATAATAATAAAATGAAAGGTGCCTGAGGCTGGTTTGAGCCTGCCTTTGCATGTAGTAATGTAATGTAGATCCTACATTAGTGCATGTAGGATCACTAATGTTTGGTTTTAAATACATACATACATACATTCTGGTCCCTGGACATAAGAACATAAGAAGAGCCCTGCTGGGTCAGACCAAATGTCCATCTAGACCAGTATCCTGTTTTACACAGTGGCCACCCAGGTCCTGCTGGGAAGCCCATCAGCGGGAAATGAGTGCAATAGCCCCCTTCCATCGTTACCACTACAACATGTGGGATTCAAAGGTCAACTGCCTATGAGCCTGGAGGTTCCACATGATGTAGCCATCGTTACTAGTAGCCGGTGATATAGCGGGCTGCTGCTGTTCTTCATTAGCGGGGACACTGTCGTGATCTGCCACGCCCCTAAGAATTCCCTGCCTCCCCCTGAGCTTACCTGCATTTCTCACAGTAGCTGGGAGGGAATAGATATTCTCATCCACAATATATATTTGAGGTCTGTACCTGTTGTATTGCAATGTATTTTGGGGTGGCTTGGTCTTGAATGGGCAATGAAGACCTAGGGCATCTCTACACCAGCCTAAAATCCTACATTTAAAATGGGGCTTTCTGCTTCCATTTTAAATGCAGGATCATGACGACTCCCTTTTTCATGTGCTTCCCACCCTCTGCCTCTCCCCGTATCTGAGTCTTCCATTATCTTTCATTGATCTCGCTCCTCTTCTTGCCGCTTTTACTCTTTTCACGGAGGAATCTGAAGCGGAACACAATGGAGTAATTTGATAGCTCATTATCTGAGATCTATTTAAAAATGGAACAAAGGGCATTTAGTGCAGGAGATGCGTTGAATGAATACGGTGTCATGTAAAGAGCCCACAAGCTTTCATGAAGGAGCCATCTCAATCGCAGGATAAAAGCTCAGTGTGAAGGAGCCCCTACTAGTTGTATAAAAAGACCAGCTCCTGGTGGAGATAAAAACTGCCAGAACTGGTTTGTTAATATGGGTCAACACATCAAGCTGCCTGAATATTTGGGTTTTCCTTGGGGGCGTGGCTATGGGGACCGCCACAATGTACACCTGCACTTCAAAATTCACCACCGCTAGCAGCCATCCATTGATCTGTCCTCCTCTAATTGACTTTTAAAGCCATCAGAGTAATTGGCCATCAACATATATTGCAGCAACAAATTCCATACATTAATGTAATGACTTGGCCATGGTACAGAACCAAAATGGGGGCATAAATAGGAGCTCAGTAGGGTGTGTGGGCAGCAAAAGCTTCTTGTTTGCTCCTGCTGGTCTCCATGGTAGGTTCTAACACTAGGGACTCTGTTGGAAAGTGCTGCTGAGTGATTCAGTCCTGCTTACTTCTGAGTAGACATGCAGAGGCTTGTCCTGCTTGCTTCTAAGTAGGTTTAAAATGGGTAAGAATCTTACTTTGCTTTTGGCCCTGCCCACAGATGGAATGCAGCCCCTGCCCTGAGATCTTTCCCAGACTGGAATCCAGTTACCTCGTGGACTGAAAAAAGATCTGCAGCCCTATTTTATAGCGCTGCAGCCAAAACTGTGAGTTGTGTTTTGTTTTGTTTGGGGGGGGGGGAATGTAAATTTACCCAAGCTTTCTCTTACCTCTTTTTCCTGCTTCAATTCTTCTCCCATCACACAGAACCAACTCCACATGTACATCATTTCCAACAACCAGTGTGATTTAAAAAGGAAAGGAAAAGAATGTTGTTTAGAAGGTGAATAAAGAAGAAATGGGGGTATGTGAGCAAAATAGCTTATGAAAAATACAGTGGAGTGGTCTAATCAATGCCACAACAACAGCTGTTGCTACCCTGCTTTCCTCCAGATGTTTTTGGGTATAACTCCCATCACTCTGGTTGGAGATTATGGGAGTTGTAGTCAAACACATCTGGAGAGTGTCAGGTGGGGAGAGGTTGACCAAGGAAAGCAGAATCAATAGCCTGGGAAAGGAGAAGCATGGGTATAGAGACAGGGCTGAGATCTCTTAGTTATTTGTTTCCCATTTGTGTGTTTGCATTTCAATACTGCCCAATAGCCAAAGCATTCTGGGCAGCCCAGAAAAATTAAAACCACAAAAACCAACATGATTAAGTATATAACTTTAAAAAGTTTAAAACAGAATAAAACCAGAGTATTTTTTTTAATTCTGTTTTACACTGCCAGCAGCCGTGTAAAGACCTAAAAACACAACAACATGTTTCAAAACAAAACGGAAGGATTAAAAAAGCCTCAGGGCGATAAAAAGATCTTCACCTGGCAATGAAAAAACAACAATGATGGTGCCAGGTGAGCCTCTAGGGCGGGGGGGGGGGGCTTCCACAACCGGGGTGCCACCACCAAAGACTCCCTATTCACCAAAAAAAGTCCCTCTCCTCATTGAGGGGGGACCTGGAAGAGGAACTCTGAAGATGACTTTAGGGTTTAGGCAGGTATATATGATACCATGCAAGTTGTGTACCCAAGAAATACACCATTTCTCTCTAAGTCTTATGCGTGTGTTCAACAGCATAGTTCTTACTCTCTGTGGGTGATCTATAGTACCTGCCTGGTCTCTTCATTTAGCCATTGATTTAACTTCGCTGGACCAAAGGTTGGATGGATGCAAAGCTCAGGTCCAGTTTACATTTTCATCAGCCTCTGAGATTTTGGATCTCTGACAGTGAACTAACCATGGATTTTCCATGCTCATCTGTGTATACACTCGACTTGGGGTTTATCCATTATGATGCAGTTTAAAATGCTGCTTCAAGCAGAAAGGAAGTCATTTGTCTTACAGTGAAAAGGAAAGTGGGGGGGGGATCAAATCCCCAGGCCTCTCCCACTTTGGCCACTTCTGCAGTACAAATCAGTCCATTAGCTTTTCTGGAAGATGACATCAGGATGAAGCTTAATGTTAATGGATCATCAGGAAGGAGGGGTATGAGGGGCCCATTTGGTGGTTGCATCCCCTTTGAAACGGAAACTTCAATGCTCAGATAAAGGTTTTCAAAATCTAAACTCCAAGGTCCGCTGTAAAGACCATTATTTGGTGGGAGGGGTGTATCAGGGCGTGTGCATGAGTGTGTGTGCGCATGCAGGTGAATCATCTGAGGAATTTCAAGTTTGGATAAGGCTAGCAAAATTTGGCACTTCCACGGATTCCCAGATAGGGTGGACATGTGTCCTACTTTATTATTGATTGATTCCCTATCTTTCTACCAAGGAAATGGCACTCAAGGCAGCTTACAATCACAGAGAAATAAAACTTGATTAAAACAATCATAAAACAAATACATTAAGACACAATTAAAAACACAACAATAACAGAATAAAAACAGCACCCAAGCCAACAGACCCAGCTACACACCAAAGGCCTTCTTGAATAAAAAGGTCTTAGCCTGCCAGTGGAAGGACCGCAGAAAGGGAGCCAACCTAGCCTCCCTCGGCAGGGAGTTCCACAGCCTGGGAGTGGCTACCAAGAAGGCCCCCTCTCACATCCCTGCCAAACACAGTTCTGAAGGTAGCAATACCGAAAGAAGGGCCTGTCCCAAAGGTCTTAAAACACTGGCAGGCTTGTATGGGCAAAAGTGGCCTCTCAGGTAGCCTTGCCTCTTCTGGTGCTGACGGGATTATTTAGTAATAATGATGCTTCTTGTTAGAAAGGTAATTAGCAGAGAAAAAATAAAAAGGCGAAACAGAATGATTGGTTACCATTCTCACATGCACACAGGCTATTTTAGCACAATAAAGGAGACTACAACTTTCTTCGGTGAAGGAGGGAAAACAGTTCTGTTCACAAATCTTCTTGCACATACAATGCAGGTGCAGCATGGAGTTTCAAAAACAGTTTCTTCAGTCCATATGTGTTCTGTTACACCAGGAGCGAGAGAGCAAATACATGGGCTCCCCGCAATGGTGGGGGGAGGGGGGAGGGGGGAGGGGGGGAGGAGCAAAAGGAAGAAATCACATCGTAAGCTATAGAGAGCGTAAGGTCAAAATTCCCATGAATTAACTAATGGTCCTAGGGCAAAGTCTGAAGGCACATGAGGCAGAAGCTAAGCAGGTCTGGGTCTGGTCAGTGCCTGGAGGGGAGACCACCTGGGCACTGCATGTAGACACCTTGAGTTCCACAATGGAAGAAAGGTGGGATATAAATGTAATAATTAATTAATTAATTAAAATAACTGCAACCTTGCCCCCTTCTTGTAATTTACAGACAAGGCTGCAATATTCCCAAAAAGTACTTTACAAAGGAGAGTCCTCTATTTGAAGGGTTGCCCAGACCATGCCCGGTTTAATGATAAGAGTTAAAGATAAGAGTTAAAGATAAGAGTTAAGTTCCATGAACAGTTAGCACCTGGACAGTGAACTGAGCGGTCCCACAGGCCACCTGGTTAGTCTTCTTCAGTATGGTGTATTTCTGTTAAAAGTATAGTTATTATTTCTGAACTTGCATTTTGACATATAACTTTGCACATGCAAATGTTATGCCATTTGGTGTCTAGTTTGGTCCTCTTTTTTGGCAATTTGCAAGTCGCTACCCAAAAGAGAGAGAGAAAAGGAGTGTCCGAAAATGAGAGAGGGGGGAAGTGTCAGAGGGGGGGGAGGCCCTGCTCCCTGCCCCACTGGCTTTCGCCCTCCCCATTGCAAGTATTACCCCTCAACAGAAAAAAAAAGGTTCTCCAACCTGCTGCAGCCACCGCCATTTTTATGAAATAAATATTCTGCAAATTCTGATTTTCATATGTTGCAGAGAGGATTATGAAAAGATCTTATACCTGCTCTATCAGCCTGAACAGCCAGGGTTGCAATGCCTCTCAGTCTCTCACTGCCAATATAAATCTACAGTTGTGTGTCACATCGCAGGCATCTGTCAGCTGAAAAGGAAGGGAGGAGGAGGCTAATTTTCGGTAGTAAATTTGGGGTAGAACAAGCACTAATGGCCTAAAATTAAGGAAGAAAAACACTGGGCTAAATAGTAGGAAGCACTTTATAACTGCAGGGTCAGCAGCGAGACAATGGAATAACCCGTCAAGGGAGGTCATGTGACCTGGAGGCATTCAAGGCAAGACTGCAGCGGGAGGAGGGACAATCTTTAAGGGATTTTTGCTTGTGTGCGTTTTGAGCTGGAGCCCACAGTCAGCTCAGAGGTATATGGAGTGGAACCTGTGGCCTACAGTAACGACACACTCGGAAATCTGGAAATCCTGTCACTTATGACTGGAGGGAAGGGAACTTGCTGCAGTTACGCAGGGTTTTGAGAGAGAGAGAGAGAGAGAGAGAGAGAGAGGCAACTCTGCCCATGCTCAGAGACACTGCTTGGTTTATTGTTTCATAAATGCTATGGGCAGGGGTGTTGCTACGCCTGGGCTCATGGGGCCTGGGACCCAAATCTATTTCCCATGGCCCCGGATCTATTAGCCGGAGTCCTAGGTATCCATTGGTGTCAGTGGTAAGGCGTTCTTTCTCCACTTAATGGCCATGCAGGAGGGAGGTAATTTTCAAGGGGGATTGCAGGTGGGGAGGGAGCCCAGCCCCTTCCCCACATGCTGCAAAAAAAAAAAAAAGTCTTTGCCCTGCTGCTGGCTTTTACTCTGGTTTTTATTTTGGGTTTTTTCTGAGCCGGCATCAACAGTGGTCATGGCCAGCTACCTGAGGAGGGCCCACCCCCCAGCAGGGGTCCACTGGCAAGAGACCCCTGGACGTGCTCCTCCTCTTCACCATTGCAACCTGCTTGTTCCCCTGCCTCTTGCTCTTGCCCAGGCAATGGTCATTGTAAGAACGTGGAGCACTCAATGCTGCGGCTTCCTTGCTCCCTGGCCCTCTGCCTGTCAAGCCAGCCCGTGGCAGGGCAGAGGAGGAGCAGCTGCTGACAAGGACGTTGAGATGGCAGACTCCGTGGGGGGGGGGGCATTGCAGGGGTCTTGCCCAAGGGCGCTCAAAAACCTGGAGCCAGCACTGGAGAGGCTTGCTGGCCTTGATAGCTAAGTAGAACCTCCAGGTTCAGAGGCACTATGTCTCTTGAGTACCAGGTGCTGGAGGGAAGCAGAGGCACTATGTCTCTTGAGTACCAGGTGCTGGAGGGAAGCACTACCCCTCATGGCCTGCTTCACGAACGTCTCTGATTCATCTGGCTGACTGCCCCTGCAAACAGAATGCTGAAATGGTGGACCTTGCGTCTGATCCAGCAGCACTTTTCCTATTCCGTTCAGCAGGGAGGGGAGGGCAGGGCATAAATCTTCTCGGCAGCAGCCCTGACCCCAAAGCCTCTCTAGGCTAGGAATTACCCACTGCAGGAATAAAATAAGCCTAAGGAACTCTGGCATTTGTCTACTCCAAGTGCTTGGACAAACCTCCCCAGGGAAAGGGCCTTTGAGGAGCTTGACATCTGAATATGTTGTTGAGGAAGAGGTGTTTATCGCATGCACAGTAATTCACTTAGCTTTGAAAGCCACAAGTGGTATTTTGAATGGCAAGCAGCAAGCGGAGTCTGCGAATAAATGGCCTTGATTTATCAAGGCTCAGCTAACATGGGAAGCCACCCAAGAAAGGAGCCAAGAGCAGTGGTGGTTGGTTAATGCAACTTTTTGAATCCGGTTTGGGGGTTTGGGGTTTTTATTTGATTCATACATTCCGCGAAGGGGAAGGAGAGAGAGAGAGAGAGAGAGAGCAAGGCTTGAAAATGTGGCAGGTGGATTGATTACACCGTAATGAAGGAGGAGACCAATATGCCAAACACAACTAGCCAAGCTTTGAAAATGATCGTTTAACAGTGGCTGTGCAAAACACTTAATGCCAGTGACACAAAGTGAAGCCGGTCAAATTTACTCAAGGGTGACCAGATGCAAAAGAGATCATCAGTGCCCATATGCAGAAGCAGGAATTTCTAAAAGAGCAGCTTTTCCCACCTCTGCATGACAAGCCGTGCTTTTCAAGCCACAACGTATCATAAAGAGGGAAAAGTGATTTTTCCCATGATGGTGCTTTCCTGTTTCTTGCCTGGGCAAATGGGAATCTTCCCATGGATGGTGCTTTGATTGCATGGACTGGGGGAAATGCAATTGTTCCCAAAATTACACTTTCCATTCCAAGAACAATGTGGAATGCACTACACCAATAAATTGTTGAGCATTGCTTTTGGTATGAATGGGTAATAAGCAACACAAACCCCTGTGATTGTGTGGTTTTATGATACTAGAATGTAGTTGTTGTTTTTGTTTACTTCTATTTGTTTATTTTGTTTTATTTTTAGGATTGCTTTTAATTGTTGTGATTTATATTTTTATTTGTAAGCTGCTTTGAGTTTACTTTAAGGTGGGGTATAAATGCTGAAATAGAAATGTAGCATTTTATGGCTTTTACTTAGTGTGACTGAAATTATTACTATTTTATAGCCTGATTTCACACACACACCCGCAAAAAAAAAAAAAAAAAGAATTGCAGTATACTCAGCAAAACTGTCGCCATCTATGAGGCCTGCACTATATATCATTTAATTTTGTTTTTGAATTTGGAACTGTGGGACTACATGAAGTACATGGGGAGGAGCTTATTCAGAGCTTATTCAGTGGTTCCCTTTGCTTGCAATCCTATACCCACTTACCTCGGCATATGCCCTACTGAATTCAATGGGATTTAGAACGGCCACTTACACATTGCCAAAAAAGAGGAAATGCATCCCCAAAAGAGAGGTCAAAAGAAGATACCAATCTGCATAATATTCGCATGTGCAAATTTCTATGTATAAATGCAAATTTTAAAATAACTATACTTTAAGTAGAAATACTATGGGGGAAAGACTGACATGTATGTCTGCTCAATCTGCTACCAGGTGCTAAGTGTTGATGGGCAATTCCAAATAGAGGACACCATTAAATAGAGGACCGTCCTCTGACAGTTGTTCAGATACAGGACTGTCTTCTGTAAAATAGGTCACCTGGCCACCCTACATCTGAATAGACATGCATAGTATTGTGGTGTCAATCAACTGTTTTCCATTCTATCTGCTGAAGAGCTGTGTTTCACTCAAAAGCTTGCATGCTCCTTTGCCATTTGACATTCACTGAACAGAAGATATTACCATACCTCTGGAGTCCCTGTCCTTCTTCACACGGACCTTTTATCCTGCTGTTGAGATTGGTTACTCCTGGAAGTTTGCAGGTCCTTTAGATAACATCGTCAACCTCCAGGGCATCTCCTGTGCTAAATTACCTTTATTCCGTTTTTTTAAAGATTGGAGATAATGAGCTATCAAATGACAGCGCTTGAGTTCTCTCATGAAAAGAGGAAAACCCACAATAAGAGGCGCTAGACCACAGCACCATCTAGTGGCTGTATAATAAAACATATGGAAGACTCAGATAAGGGGGGAAAGGAGGGGAAAAGAGGGGGAAGAAGCATGTGTCAAGGGAGTCTGTTGTGATCCTGCATTTAAAATGGTAGAAGGAAGCCCCATTTTAAATGCAGGATTTTAGGCTGGGGTAGAGATGCTCCCTGGATTTGCAAAAATGAAGCTTGGAATGTATCTGCCCGAATAAACAAACATCCACATTTTAAGAGTGCTAACAGTTCACAATAGCCTTTGAAAATGCTGGCGATCCTAACTCTTCAAGGATGAACAAAACAGACCCGGCCTTGTTTACAGCATTTCCCCCACAATATAAAAGAAAAGGAAACCAAGGCCAGTTGCTTTTAACCATTGAATTCTCTGTTGTTCATCAGGGATTTTGGGGTTGGGGTGGTGAGGGTGGAAACAGCCTTTAAAATACCTTTTCCGCCAACCATTTCCCACGTAAATCATTCCATGCTTTGGTTGCTGCCTGGCAGCTTATTTAAGGTTAAAACGCATGCTGTTGTTCACACTGAGTACTGCTTCTCCCCCACCGCCACCCATGCTCTAATTTAGCAGCTCTTTTTAAAACAGCCTCCTGCCCTCCTGTCTCCAACCCCAACCCCCACCCCTGGAAATGGAAGAAATGGTTCCTGCCTACACCTGCACACAACCAACCGTTGTCCATGCTCCAGTATCGTTTTCCTGCCCATTCTCAGGGCGAAATGGGCACCACATACATTCCATAGCTGAAATAAGTGGTTGGTAAGTATGCCTTGTGATACGTTCCATGGGGTTTTCTTGGCAAGAATACTGGAGTGGGTTGCTATTTCCTTCTCCAGTGGACCACATTTTGTCAGAACTCTCTGCCATGACCTGTCCGTCTTGGGTGGCCTTGTACGGCATAGCTTATGGCTTCACTGAGTTACGCAAGCCCCTTCGCCACAACAAGGCAGTGATCTTTGTGGTGCTGGAGAAGACTCTAACAAGTCCCCTGGACCGCAAGGAGGTCAAATCAGTCAATCCTAAAGGAAATCAACCCTGAGTGCTCATTGGAAGGACAGATACTGAAGCTGAAGCTCAAATATTTTGGCCACCTAATGCGAAGAGAAAACTCCCTGGAAAAGACCCTGATGCTGGGAGAGATCGAAGGCAAAAGGAGAAGGGGACGGCAGAGGATGAGATGGCTAGATAGCATCACCGATGCAATGAATATGGACTTGAGCACGCTCCGGGAGAGAGCGCAGGACAGGAAGGCCTGGCGTGCTATGGTCCATGGGGTCACGAAGAGTCGGACACAACTGAACGACTGAACAACAACAACAACAAGTATGTACAGCCAGGTGATGATGATGATGATTTCTTAGACGCCTTACTCAAAAAAACAAAAAAAAAGACATAAGGCAACTTACAATAGAATTAAATCATACAAAATTTAAAACAGCTAAAAACAATTATTCACTAAAATACCACCACCACATAAAATAATTTTAAAAAATCAGTGACAACCATAAACAATTTGACCAATGCATGGAGCAATCCATTACAGTTATTTATTAACATGATTTGCATACAGCTCTATATCGAACAAGATTTCTGAGCAGTGAACAACAACAGGAAGAAAAAAGACTCAAAATATAGAAGTAAAGTATTTAAAATCAGATTTGGTCAATAAAATTGTGGCTGGTCAATCAGGGAAGGTTTGTTCATATGCCATCGAATGCCATCGAATGCCAGGGAACAGAGGAAAGTCTTAACCTGGTGCTGAAAAGATGACAGTGTTGTTGCCTGGGGGGCCTCACTGGGGAGAGCATTCCATAAATGGGGGGCCACCACCGAGAAGGCCCTCTCCCTTGTTGCCAGCCTCTGAATCTCTGTTGGGAGGCTCTACATTAGGTATTGTAGTCCCCAGCTTTATAAGTTAAAATCAGCACTTTGAATTGACTAAATGTTGGCAAAGCAAAATTCAGCTGAGCAAGCGTGGTGCTGGCTTCAGGATTTTGAGGGCCCTGGGGCAAGACATCCCCAGAGGGCCACCTCCCTCAATGAGGTTACATTCTCACCAGCTGCTCTTGCTCTTCCTCCTCTTTCTCATCATTGCTACCACTTGCTTGCTTGACAGACTAGAGAGCCAGTGAGCAAGGAGGCCACGGCATCTCCTGCTCCTCTTTCTCACCACCACTGTTACTTGGGCCAGAGCAAAAGGCAGGTGAATGAGCAGGTTGTAATGGTGAAGAGGAGGAGCAAGTCCAGGGGACTCTCCTCAGTTGGCCCCTGCTGCTGGGTAGGCCCTTGGCAAGGACCCAGCTATGCCTACCCTTGATGCCAGCCCTGGTGCCTTTCCAGGTAACCTTTTAAACATTGTGAGAACACTCTGTCGACCTTTTCTATAGCTTCTTAGCTGTGTTTTTTAGAAGACAATGGAGGAGGACATGATCTGGCTAAAATTCAGGGTATTTAGGGAGTGGGGTTTGTGGATTTCATCAAAGATCCCCCTATCTCCCCCTGCCCATTTGAACACTGGTTGAAAGGACTGCAATCACATAGCGGGTACACCCAATTCTGTGGGAAAGACCCATGTGACAAGCCATACTGGTGTGGCTGAAGGCGTTTAAAATTGCACAAAAATAAACATCTGGGAAGGGGAAAGCACCTCCCAAGACCATAGGTTACTGTTTAAATCTGTGCTTTCTTGTCCCCGATCCCTCGGTTTCCTTCCTCTTCTGCGTAATTAAAATAATTCTTCCAATGATTTGGAGGACCAGCCTATGAGATGGAAGAGAAGGTTGTCTACCTCTCACAAAACTTGAAAGACAAAGGAGCAAATGGTTAATTTTTATATATATATATATATATATATATATATATAAACAATAATAATTACTTTCACTTCTCATTCCGCAAAAGTAAGAAGAGGACAGGCTGCAAGATGAGTCAGCATAATTTCTGCCGCTGACCTCTGCATTCGCAGCCCCAGTCAACGCGCCCCCTTTGATGGCTCGGTGGATGTTGCAACGGTTTCTCTCCCACTCTCCCCTTTCACCCAGCATTGCCCTCCTGGTGCCCCTGAAAGCAAGGAGCCAAAAGAGCAGGGCAGATAAGCCTGTAATGAATGATGCAGGCCCAGCATGTACGTGGAAAGAAGCTCTTTGGCTGCATGTTCCTGCCAGATGAAGCCGGCTCCCACGGCCAGACCTCCCACTCAGCAACAGAACAGAGTTATCTGAGGATTTGGGAGGCATCCCAGCCTGGCATCAGAAAAAGCAGGCCAAGAAGAATCCATGTGTCAAAATGGTTTCCAGTGTGGCTCTTTCAGGCCTAAATCTAGATGGGAAGGACGGAGTGCCTGGGACCAGCAAAGGTGCCCTATGTTGCCCTGGTTCTGCATTGCCTTATGAAGCATCTGAGCCTTGCTGTATTGCTAGAGGGATCCTCCTGTGAGTTGATCCATGCCTGCTTGTTGCTCACAAACAGGCAGGATGGGTTAAACAGGGAGAGGGGGGTCTCTTCTAGCAGTAAGGCTAGGTGCTTCATAAGGCAACACAGGACCAGGACAACGTGAGGCATCTTTGCTGACCAAGGAAATGTGTGGGGGCATGGAGGACTAGTTGTAAGCAAGCACAATTTGTGACATTGCACGACATAATTCCTAATCACGGGGCACATCAGTTAGCTTCCAATTTCCTGGCTTTGTGGAGCTTGAGCTAACATAAGTTAGCCTTTAACTCTGGTCTGATCATTGAATTTCCCTCGTTTTTTAAAAGGAAATTTATAATTACACTGTTGGTAATCGTACCCCCTCCCCAATGTATTTGAATCTTCTTTCTTGCATGTTTACCTATATGAGAAATGGGATTATAAATGCTTAGCTAACCATAATCATGTCTTCACTGCAAGAATCAGGATTCTGAAACTTGGGGTGGGGGGGGACTTCCATGGATGGAAGGGCTGTCCCCTGTAAACAGTTGCCTTCCACATGTAGAAAGCAATGAGAATGGCAAAGGAGGGGATGGAGCTAGCGAGCTCATCCCTAATTCCATACCTCATGTGTAGAGCTTACACACAATGACAATGACTGAATGGGACTAGATTCTCACAAACATCTTAATCAGAGTACATAGAACATGAACACACATTCAATGTAATGTGTGAATAGACCCCCCCTACTGGGAGACAAGATTCTTGCATGTCCTTTTCCCACCAATAGCAAGTAAGAGCAAGGATAGGCACCCTTGTGCTGCATTTCTGCTTTCAGAAAGGTGGTGTGAGGCCATGAGCCTTCTGCTACCAGCATATTTTAGGTTAAAGCTCTTACTGTCAGTAACTAAGACTCAGGGCTGATGTAGTGGTGAGAGTGTTGGACTGGGAGCTGGGAGATCCGGGTTCTAGTCCCCACTCAGCCATAAAAGCTCACTGGGTGACTTTGGGCCGGTCACAGACTCTCAGCCCAACCTACCTCATAGGGTTGTTGTTGTGAGGATAAAATGGAGAGGAGGAGCATAACGTATGTCACCTTGGGTTCCTTAATGAGGAAAAAAAGTGGGATATAAATGTAATAAATAAATAAATAAATAAATAAATATTATCCTGCTATTGAGATTGCTCACTCATGGAAGTTTGTGGGCCTTTTAGATGATGCCATTAACCTCCAGGACATTTCCTGCACTAAATGAACTTTATTCCGTTTTTAAATAGATCAGAGGTAATGTGGTATCAAATTACTCCCCTTGGGTTCTGCTTGAGTTCCCTCTGTGAAAAAGGAAAAGTCGCAAGAAGAGGAACAAGATCAATGAAACATATGGGAGACTCAGATAAGGGAGAGGAGGGGGAAAGGAGGGAAAGGAAGCACACGTAAAGGGATTCCGTTGTGATCCTGCATTTAAAGCGGAAGCAAAGAGCCCCGTTTTAAATGTGGGATTTTAGGTTGCTGTAGAGATGCTCTTAGGATGAGGCATTTCAACCTTTTAGAATGGAGAAAAAGCTGCACAAAAGGCAGGAAACCACCAAACAATTGGTGTTCGGGAAGAAGGGGGTGAGGCCTTCTAGGGACCCCCAGAGACTGGACTGGGGACCCCAAGAGAGCCAGATGTGGCCCAGAGACCTGAGGTTCTCTATCCCTGATGTATTAGTAATTTATCATTTTATTTACAACATTTGTATACCGCTCCACATCTAAACAGATTCTGGAGCAGTGAACAACAAGAGATAAAATGAATAAAAGATAAAAAGAAGAAATATGATATTAAGATTATTCTTTAAAAAGCAGAGTGCCAATAAAACTGAGGCTGGTTAACCAAGGAAGGCTTCCTGGGAAAGAGCTGCTTTCAGGAGGTGTGGAAAAAACAACCCAGTGTTGGAGCCTGCCTGACCTCCAGAGGCAGGGAGTTCCATAGGACGGGAACCACCACGCTGAAGGCTCTTCTCCAGGTGGACTCCAGCCAGGCCATAGGTCCATGTAGAACCATACAAACCGTTTCATACATGGAATAGAAAAAGTGAATGTCTGAGAAACCAGTGAAGATTTCTGTGATTGACAGCCTGCCGTGATGCACCCCTGAGCAGCAAGAGGAGTTGCTAACAAACCAGACCTTAAAACAAATCTTCAAGGCCTGGCATCATCTTAAAGGTTCTGCATGACCTCACAGCCAGCCATGGTGCCGCAAGAACAATACTTAGCTCTCTCCACCGGGCTGTCTGTCAGCGCATTAAATGAGCACTGCCTCAAAACGGCACAATCCACAGCATCTCTTGGCAGAGCCGATGACACTGATCATAATTTATGATTTCAATTACATGCTCTTTTGTGTTTCCATGCTGCCTCGGGGAGCCATTTTTCATCGAGCAGACGGCTGCCTTGGGAAGGGGAAAGAACCCAAGTCAGTTTTAAAAAAATGGGAAGTGCCGAGCAGCTTTCTTGAGGGTCCACAGTGCGGGAATGTGGGATTGTTGGTTTTAGAAACATACGATATTGTTATGGCTTCTGGGACTGTTTTTTTGTTAGGGAGATTGCTCCTTCATAGCCCAGAATGGTCTGACTGTGGTGAGTTAATGCTAAGGAGAAGGTCTCCTGAGAGCTGCAACACCAAAGAGTTTTGTGGCACCTTACAAACTAACACATTGCTTCCGGCATACATTTGATGTACTCAGTGATGTGGTTAACGCTGAACCTTGGGGTATCAAGGCAACAGAACCAAACTCCATTTTATTTCGGTGATCCTTCTGGTGCTGTTGTTGAAATGAGTTTAAAGTGCACAACTGCACTTCTAAACAAATCAGGATTGGAAAATAGTTTTGTTGTTGTTCCAACATATCAGGAAGGTAGAAACAGTTGTAAAGCATGGAATGGTGATTAGGGGGCAGAGAAAAATATTAGCTGTGTGTTTCACAGTGGAAGTAATGTACATGGGCATCTAACTCCACCACCACCACCACCCCGCACAGAATACCCTTCAGTCCAGGGTCTAAAAGTACCTAGTTGCACCATGGCCCACCTCTGTGCTGACTCTCACTGGGGCAAACCAGGCACACAGGCAGAAATGTTCTTGGGGGCCGGGTTACTTATACATTCCCATTAAACCTGCTGAATGTCTTTGGGGGTGGTCATGATTTCTCAACCCAAACTACCTTGCAGTGAGAATAAAATTGGATAACCACCATAAACTCCTTTGATACAAAGGGTGCTTCTATATGAGGGTTCCTAGAGCTTTCAGTGCAGAAGCACTATGCAGCTATCCCATATTATCCTCCTTAACTGATTTTTTTTCCCTGGGCTGGATCTACACTTACTTCCTTTTTTCGCTTCCAATGAGGTTTCACTGCCCGCCTTTCACACTATGCAGTACCCGCCTCGAATTGGAAATGGAATTTCCCACTTCCGTGCTCCCGCTTTCAATACCCGAATATCCCGGTATTTCCCCTTAATGTGCTCTGATTTTCCACTTTTGCTACCATATCCGGTCGTAGTCCCCTCCCCCGCCTGTCCATATACGGCGGTGTTTGCATTTCCCTCCTGTCCAATCACAGCTCTCAACAGCCCCATGTCTTCTTCCGGCTACTGATCGCATAGCTTCCTCAGCAGCCCCCATTTCCTCAGCAACAAGCAAAGGGCAGGATGTGCGCACGCTTGTCTGATCTTGGAAGCTAAGCGGGGTCGGCCCCAGTCAGTAGTTGGATGGGCGACTGCCTGGGAATCAGGCTTCCTGCACTGAGCAGGGGATTGTTCTATCCCTTCAAATGAGATTCAGTTTTACCCCCTCCTATCCCCCACTCTGGATGTGTGTGTTTTTAAATTAAGGCGTTATCCTCGCAGAATTGGGGCTTCTCCGCAATGTTTTTTTTTTTTCTAATTCAGGCATGATCTTCAAAGATTCGAAGTTGTGAAGCTTCACAATATTTAAATTAATTGAAATTTAAATTAATGTTTTTAAAAAAACATCCGAAGCGGGGTATAGGTGGGGGTAAAACTTAGTCTCATTTGAAGGGATAGAACAACCCCCTGCTCAATGCAGGAAGCCTGATTCCCAGGCAGTCGCCCGCCCACCCAACTACTGACCGGGGCCGACCCTGCTTACCATCCAAGATCAGACAAGCGCGCGCAGGAAAACAGCACAGCGCTCAAGTGTGAACCGAGCTCGTGCATTCAATGAAGCACTGCAACGGGGAAAATGGGTGAGTGTGAATAATCACGTTTTAATGCAAGAGCGTTTAACCCGATGGGACACTGAATTCATTGCGATGGAGGGCGCAATGTAGATCGGCCTCTGGTAAGGAAAAAGATAGAGGAAGTGGTGGGAAAACACAAGAAGGCTACAGATTGAAGACATCCTTGTCTAGACCACTGTAGAATTCTGTGAATGTGGCAATGCAATTGCCGTATAATGCCATTAAGTCCAGGGTATACATCACCAAGATGCACCACTGCATTGACTATAGCCTACTTCATCAGATGCAACGAGGCCTTTGGAGTGTTTTGAACAGGGACAGGTGAGCACTTTTCTCTTTCCCCAAAGGAGTCAAGAATTTTTAGTTTTCCACTCAACACTGGAAAGGTTGGGGGTGGGATTTCAACTGTTCAGTCAAACCCTAAAAAAAAAACACCCTATCACCACCTTCACCTCCTTCACCATGCCAAGGACTCAAAAACGTAAAAGGGGCAGGTTGCCCAAAAGTGGCCCACAAGGAAATGGTACTCTTCAATTAGTGCACAAGTTCGTGGGACCATATATCAGGAGCCCCAACCATTTGTTTGTGGGGTCTTTGTGCACATTTGAAATTTGAGTGTTGTGGGCACCCTCACAAAATGGCTGCCATGGGGGGAGGCCTGCTCATTCATACAATGGCTGCCATGGTAGGCAAAACACACATTTCTCAGGAGGCAAACTGGTCAGACTAAAAGAAAAGGAACTTGCCTGACAGACGAAGTCCAAGGCGGAGGTGGAAGTCTGAGCTCCAAAATGCAAAACCACTTTTTGGAACCCAAATAAAGATGGTGCTGGAGAGCAGCTCTTTGCTTTGTGGCATGGCAACCTCCCAGTTAAAAGAATGATAATTAAAATATTTAAGAAATAAAATTTAAATTCGGTGGGGCAGGGAGCCTGGTGGGTGTCAAGAAAGATGTCTGTCTGCACATTGGTAACCATGGGCACCACCTTGGAGACTCTGGATATATATCATCTCATACACATACATACACACTGCACCCTAAAACTTACAGCAATTAACTGTGTGTTTCTGCCCAGCTCTAGCTGAAAAACACATTAATCTTAAAGGCCGCGGTCTACAGACAGGAGCCAAAAGGTTGGCGCTAGGGTGTGGCAGACAGGAGACATATTTACATGCAATTGCTCTGCAGGTCACTGAAACAGGAAACGCATAACATCCTGCAAACTTCCTCCTTGTGCTGATATGAAACAACAAGTGGGCAGTTGCGGGGGGTGGAATTGCAATGCTTGGGCACATAACGGCCCTTCAACCATTCACAAATTTCTTTCTGAGATCTTTCCGTTACCTGGTAAGCTTGGGAGTCCAGATGTTTTTCTATCACTATAAAGGCAGCCCTTGGAAATGAGGGAACTGGTCAGGCAGCAGGACAAGGGCATGGCCATGAGCGAATGGCTCTGCTGACGCAGGAGCTTTCAAATCACATTTTTATAGCTCCAGATGCATTTCCAAGTGAGGGGCACCCAAAGAAAAGCCCTTCAGCGCCCACGTCTCTGGTGACTTCCGTGGGAGGCTAGTGGGTTACGTCAAAGCACCATCTGCTGAACTCATAAGGGGTGCCAGAATCCCTTTGAACAAGAAAGAAAGTGGCATTTCCAGATACAACAGCTGGGAAAAGTTATTTTAAAAAGAAGCCTGGCAGATTTGCAGAAGAGAGGTTTAAAATATCCTTATAACTCCCAGAAGAGAGATGGAGATCAGATGATGCCAGTTCATCGCTGATTTGCCTGAAGTATTTTATTTCTTTATTTACGACATTTCTATACCACCCAATAGCCGAAGCACTCTTAAAGTATCCTTATAAAAGAAGCCACATGCCTGGCCTACAGGGGTTTTTTTTTTCTGTTGTTCTGTTCATTTTGGATTTTTAAATATTCCTTATTTGAGAAATCTACTGCTCTAGGTGAATTACATTTTTTAAATGTATTATTTAAAGTATTTTTATCTTGTTCCTCAGCCAAAAATGGCTCCTGGAGTGATGAACATACAACCAGTAAAACAAGACAGCCCCTGCCTGCAGGCTTACAATCTAAAAGGATATGACACACAGGGAAAAGGGGATGGGGAGGGAAGAAGGGGAAAATTAAAGGCTTAATCCTATGTATGTTTGGACAGGAAAAAGCCCTACAACTTTCAGTACTCCTCAGCGAACCATGCTAGCTGAGAAATGGTGGAAGTTGTAGACTTTTTCCTGTCCAAACATGATTAGGATTCTGCCCTAAGTAATCTTTCAGCAGAACTGTTGGAATGGTCTTGCTTCCCCTCTCATCTCCTTCAATACAGCCTCAGTACAGTTTTTGCCCACACATCCTCTCCTCTTGCATAATGCAAAATTGCATAACTTCTCCTTTTCACCTGTAATGTCTGTCCTTCCTTTGACAACTGCAGCTGATGGAGGTCAGAAAGCTTTTGATGCGAAAGCAGGGAAGCCATCGAACTGATGAGCTGCTAAAGCTTGACTCCTCCAACAATACAAGTAGCCATTCTCTTTCCAAAACATGTGCATGACTGAGGGAGGCACCCTTAGAAGATTGGCACCCCAGGTTGTTGCTTCATTTGCCTCTGTGATTGGGGTGCCATTGAGAATACGCAACGTTTCACATCGTTCCGGATGACTTTTGTAGCACCACTCAAGCATAGAAGTGCTTGTTTAGCCTCCCTTGAATTATTTATTTATTTATTACATTTATATCCTGCCTTTCCTCCAAGGAGCTCAACCCTGTGAAGATGGTTGTGAGGATAAAAGAGCGAGATGGTTGTGAGGATAAAAGAGGGTAGGTTAAGAGTAGGTGACTGGCCCAAAGTTACCCAGTGAGCTTCATGGCGAAGTGGGGAAGAACTAGAACCTCAGGCCTCCCCAGTTTGAAGCTGAGGGGGTTCTTCAGCTGAGAAGGCTCCTAGAACAGCTTAGAAGAGTGAATGAATGGATGAATGGCTTATTATGGTCACAGACTAATACAAAAGAAAGATACAGCTAATTAAATAAAACCAATACATTTTAAAATGGAGCCAACATAATTTCCCCCTTGTTTGCATTGAATGAAGAAAGAACCTAGCAACCTTCCCAGTGACACAGGGTGAATCATCCTTCAAATAGAACATCAACAGCTCTTCAAAACGTTGTTCCAGGAGAGTTCTTAACAAGGGGAAAATCAGCTTCTCTCTGCAGTCTTTATACAGATTACAGCCCAGGAGTACATGATCAACAGAATCTATTGCACCCACTCCACATGGACACAGACATTTGTTAATTGGGATCTGATTGAATTGTCCAGTTAACAGTGCAGAGGGCAACACACTGAAATGAGCGAGCATGAGTACTCTCCTGTATTTGGAAATAGTCAATGTACTCAAGTACAAAGTGCTATCAATTCCATATTTTAGAGGATTGTTGTTCAGTCATTCAGTCGTGTCCGACTCTTCGTGACCCCATGGACCATAGCACACCAGGCCTTCCTGTCCTCCGCTGTCTCCCGGAGTGTGCTCAAGTCCATATTCATTGCATCGGTGATGCTATCTATCCATCTCATCCTCTGCCGTCCCCTTCTCCTTTTGCCTTCAGTCTTTCCCAGCATCAGGGTCTTTTCCAGGGAGTTTTCTCTTTGCATTAGGTGGCCAAAATATTTGAGCTTCAGCTTCAGTATCTGTCCTTCCAATGCAGTCAGGATTTTAGAGGATTACTGAGATAATGAGAACAAGATTTGTCAGCAGTGACTCTCAGCTTGGACTCATGCAGTCATAGAGTTGGAAGGGACCTTGGGAGACCATCTAGTCCAACAACCTGATCAACACAGGCTCTGCAGTACAGGATGCAGCTACAGTATCCCTGACAGATGGCTACCCTGCCTCTGCTGAAATACCTCCAAACAGGGCTGGCCCAAGACATTTTGCTGCCTGAGGCGAAGAACAAGATGGCGTCCCCTGCCATTCCATGTACAAAAGCCAGTGGGACTGGCAGATGAATCTGTCATCAACACCGATGGTGGGACAGCATCCTCCACTGCACCTGAAGACAGCAGGCTAACTTAGGGGGCACGGAGCAGGCTGCATGGCACACAGTCTCTCCTCTGTCTTGCTGCCACCTCCCAGAATCTGCTGCCTAAGGCAACTGCTTCACTCTGCCTAGTGGTAGGGCCAGCCCTGCCTCCAGCGAAGGAGAACCTGCCCCCACCCAAGGCAGTCTGCTTGGACATGTGACCAATAACAAACAAGATACTTCCTGCCCAAAGGATACAATCTAAAAGAAACAACAGAAAAGGGATTGTCCTTCAGCCTGTCCTCATCCTTGGTACTGACTTCCACTGGGTAATTTCCTGCACAGTTACTGCCAGCTTCCTCCTGCTTTTGCGCCCAAAGTAGCTGCCAACCCTTCTGACACATAAATGTGTGAGACAGCGTGTAAGGCCTTTTGCATTCAGGAGAAAGGAGACATTTTAGCAGCATCCGATCCAGCTGGCACAAGGGATAGACTAAAGGATTACTAAATATTTTTCAAATGGCTTTTAACCATGGGATTATCTTTCTAACAGGAGTGCCATGGCCTGTTCCCTTTCCTGCACCACCATTCCGCCAAGTGGAATGCTTTGAAAAAAGAAACTCTTTCTTATAAACAAAGGCTAGATAATTCCTGTGTTTAATATCATAAAAAGACATTGGCATATAGAATATCTGTCATGAACAATATCCCTGCTTTAGAGTTCTGGTTCAAATAAATAG
Organism: Heloderma suspectum; assembly: GCF_057233095.1. Taxonomy (NCBI): domain Eukaryota; kingdom Metazoa; phylum Chordata; class Lepidosauria; order Squamata; family Helodermatidae; genus Heloderma; species Heloderma suspectum. The sequence continues at coordinate 6,357,364 of NC_139465.1, read as the reverse complement.
ACCCGTCTTCTCAGTTGATAGAAAAATGACCCTTCAGCATGAAATCTTTGTGGTTTATGACCATTATGCTTATTTTGATCATTGGAAGAAGCCTTCATTGCTTGGGGGAACCAGATGGAATAGTACAAGCTGTTCAACGCTGGAAGAGACTGCATCAGAAGGTGGTGGACTCTCATTCATTAGAGGTTTTTAAACAGCGGATGAACAGCCACCTCTCACAGATGCTGTAGCAAGCAGCAGATTTCCTGCACTGGCAGGGAAGTTGGATTAGATTACCTCTGAAGACTCTTCCAGCTCTATGATTCCACAGGGTTTTCTGTACAGAGGCACTTATTATGTGATAAAAAACAGTGTGGTGCTGTTCCACAGTGGCTGCTGTAACCCACACTGCTCCAGTATTGTAGGAATGCAAGAAACATCAAGAACATAAGAAGTGGAGGAAGATCACTTTGGAAAAACCATGCCAGAATCAGGAGCTGCTGGATCTGTGCACAACAGCCCTGTGTGGTGAACCACTAAACTGCAGGTGGCAGCTTCTCCAGCAGTTCCAGGCTCTGGACTGGTTTCCGCCCATGCAGGCTGGACATTGAATCCCCCTGGGCAGAGAGAAATATAAAAGGACTTCCTCTTCCAACTGAGTCTTGCGCGTGGAAGGCAATAGGCTAGCTTAGGGAGTGCAGGGCAGGATGCATAGTACAGAACTCTGCCTTCCAATGCTTTGCTGCCGCCTCCCAGAATCTGCCACCTGAAGCGATCACCAACTCTGCCTAATAGTAGGGCCGGCCTTGAGTTAGGGAAGGAAGATCGATATTGCTAATCACCTGTATATCCTACAGCAGTAGAGAAATGTCTTGCTGTATTCCCAGCTATAAACTGTTAATGCCACCGGTGTGAACCAACCAAAATTTCTCAGAAGAGATTTTTTGGAAAAAAGTTCTGATACTTTTCTTTTTCTCCCCCTCCCTAGAAAAACACCTTGCAGAATTTTCTTGGAATATTCTCCACTGTTCGTTTATTTTTGTGTGTGTGGTGGCCGCCATTCTCCTCCCACAATGCCCCAGAACAGCTCTAGGTCCAGGACACTGTGGAAAATGCAACATGGGGGCCAAGCTGCCCACACAGTTACTGCTTGCAAGCCACCCCAACCCCATATTTAAGAAAAGACAGAAGCTGTGCGACTGCCCCTTTGAAGAAGTTCATCTCCCACTCAAGAAATTTGATGACAGTATTCCCCCCAGTTTCTCTACCCACAAATACAATGGAGAATTTCAAGAGGCTATTTGCACACCATTCTAGCTGTAATGCTACAGAAGTCTCGGGGCGGCGGGGGGGACCACTTTGAGGATGTACATTCTTTCCTGACTTATTCACTTCCGAGTTCATAAACTGACAGATTTTTTTTCAGATTTCAATGAATAAATGAAAAATGGCTAGATCTATGCAAATCCATCTTAATTCATAGAGTTTGAGCGGGGTTAAGAACAGGACGGGGGGAAGCTGAATTCAGGGCAAACTCTGGAAAAGCCTCCTCCTCCTCCTCCCAGCCCAAATGCACATGCCATAGATTAGAAGCCTTAAGCAGTAACCAGTTTCACAAAGGCAGCTCTGTCATGCCACTCTTCCCAAAAAATTCTTGTGTGAAAGTTAGACCTGCCTTGGGGGCAAGTCTCCTTCATACTTGGCCACTGAGAAGGATTTCTTTGTCTTCCAATAAAACATGGGCATTTATCTTGGCAAGGTCCAGGTTATAGATCTTGCACGCTAAGCTCTGAGAAAAGGACGCCTCTCGTTAGACATAGTGCGAACCAAAGGAGGTCTTAAGTATGCAGCAGACTCCCCAAATGTTATCAAAGAGAAAATATCCATCATCATATCAAGACGCTGTTACCTATGAGGGGGCAGCTGAAGGAGAGTGGCACATTTAAAAAGCCCCCTAAACACAGATGCTGCAAATAAAGCAAATTTATTGAGAACAGTTGGCCAGGATACCTGCATCAATGCCACTAGTGGGATATTCCAGGGATTTTCTGTTGTGGAGCCAGCAAAGGAAGGGGGGGACCAGCTTGGAGATATTCCTGAAGGATCAGGAGGACAAATAAACACAAAAGCTTGCTAGCCCAACATCTCTGCTTCTAGAATGAAGAACATGGGCAACTACCTTACTCGAAGTCAGACCGTTGGTCTATCTGACTCAGCTTTGTCTATACCAGCTTTCCCCAATCTGGTGACCAATGACCATGCTGGTTGGAAATGATGGGAGATGTAGTCCAACACAACTGGAGGTCCTCAGGCAAGGGAAGGGTGCTCTATGCTGATTGGCAGGGGTTCTCCAGGTTTTAAGGTAGGGATCCTTCCCAGCCCTGCCTAGAGTTGCCAAGGACTGGACCTGGGACATCCTGCATGAAAAACCTGTGCTCCACCTCTTGGCCTGAAGGTATGGAGGAAGCAGCCTTATATGGAGACAGAATGTTAGTCCAACTAGCTGGGCACCCTGAGCTTTTCTCCATGAGGCATTTACCATGTGCTCATCATGCTCTACTCATGGTTGTTTATGGGATCTTCAGACAAAAATGCGACTCTCCAATTTCACTTCTGTGTCTAACCAGCACTTTCAGCGAGTTTTTTAGAGCAGAGAAAATGTGGCATTTGATTGTGAAAGCAAAAGAAAGTGCAATTTCCTCTGGTGTATTTGCGCTATTCTGCTATACCACAGTGCCACCTAGAGGTTATGAATGGAAAAGCAGGAAAGGAAACGCTCCTCATGTAGTGCTCTGAGCTCAATTCTTCAATGAAACCGAAAGTAGATAGAGTGGATTAACAGCCTCATATAGGACAGTCTACACTGCCTGCAAGTTGGAATCCTCAGTTGTGTGCACAGCTGCCCTCTCTCGGGACTATCAGAAGGGATTTTCCCCCAGTGACAACAATAAAACAACAATATTGAACATAAAAACTGCCATGCTGGATCAGATTAAAGGTCTCTCAGAGGGGTGGGGAAACTGTGGCCCGAGTTTGTTGGAACTCCGTTAGCCCCAGCCAGCGGGGTCAGTGGTCAGGGATGATTGGAGTTATAGTCCAGCAACATTCAGAGGGCCAAAGATTCCCCACCCCTCAGCCTTATCTAGCCCAATATTCTGTTTCCTACAGTGGCCAACCAGTGGATGATGGGAAGCCCACCAGTAGGACATCAGTGCAATAACAACCTCCCACCCATGTTCCCCAGCAACTAGTGTACATAGGCATCCTGCCTCTGATCCTGATGGTAGCAGATAGCCATCAGGACTAGCAGCCATTGATAGCCTTCTCATCCATGAATTTGTCCAACCCCTTTTTAAGGCCATCCAGATTGGTGGCCATCGCTGTGTGCCATATGAAGAAGTCCTTTCTTTTATCTGTCCTAAATCTCCCACCACTCAGCTTCATCAGATGGCCCCACTGGGCTCTCGTGTTATGAGAGAGGGAGAAAAATATTTCCCTGTCCACTTTCTCCACACTCATCACCAGTTAGCACCTGGGCAGCAGGCTAAACAGGCAGGCACACAGCTCACCCGGTCACAGTTTTCTGTACTATGGTGAGATGGACTGTATTTCTATTTCAATTATAATAATTAGCTCTAAATTTGCTTCTATGCATATAAATGAGCACATGTACATTGTATGCAAATTGTGTCCTCTTTTGTGGTGATGCATTTCTTCTTTGGGGGTGATTCGTAACATAAGTGGCCACCCACCCATCTCCATGTGCTCCCTCCTTGCGAAGCAGTAGAAATCATGCAGATCAATGCACAATTCCCGAATGTGCACAAATTATCATAATGCAGGATTTAGCTTTTATTGGTGCAGGTTTGTCAAGGTGTCCTTGTTAGTAAGAATATACATGCAGCGGGCCAGAGACTGGTCCCTTCAGCCATCCAAGCCTATCCAATTCATACTCTCCATTTCCAGGACATTCTGGGACACCCATCCAATGTTTCAGTGTTGGCTGCAGTAGGACATAATCTTGGAGGCAAAGAAGTGGGGGGGCGGGTTGGTCAATGTTCTAGGAAAGTATGCCAAAAGTGGAAAGAGGTGACTTCATACTCTGGCCTCCCTGCCATTTTTCACATGAATAGAGCTGCAGAAGTTTACCTCAAAACCGTGCCCTCAAAACAGTAAATAAATAGAGACACAGCCTTGAACAAGCCCTCTCTTAACCGATCTCTTTGGGAATCCCTCTTCTTAAACTGTTTCCCTGCCTCCAGACACTTTCGTTGACAACCGTCTGAACCAAATATCCACACTGAGGTTCTTCTATCCATCACGTTTCTGATTCTGTTGCAAATGACTTCTCCTGTATCCCCCCAATACCAAATGTGCTAAAACCACACCAGAATGCAAGCAAAAATGGACCAAAATACAAGGCTTTCCCCAGCAGTGAGGTAGGGTGTCCTTGTGTCCTCTTGTACAGAGGACAGTCCTCTGTTTGAAAGTGTTCTCTATTTGAAAACTTGTCTTTTCCAATTCCAGCTTAAAGATAAAAAAGCATAAGAACTCTTGCCCATCTACAGTAGCAGCAGACTGAACAGGCAGGCACACAGGTCACCTGGTCACAGTCTTCCACACTATGGCGAAATTTAGTAGATTGCTATTTAAAGTCTAATAATCATTTCTACATTTGCATCTGTATGTATAAATTACGTACATTTTATGCAGATTCATGTCATCTTTTTTGGTGATTCATAAGTGGACACCTTAGTGGCCCAAATATAGGGGAAGAAGCAAATTCAGGCATGGACAATGCCTGGAGAAGGAGGCTGGGAAAGACCTTCACCTGAGACCGTGGAAGCAAGCCCAGAGTTAACATCAGACATAGCAGGGCATACCTGAGATCCAACAAGCCCGAGGAGGGCCATTTGGGCAGATGCCTTGTCTTTCCCCTGCCCACCCAGTTTCTGCCACCAGTTCCTACAGCCCCCAGCTCCCCCTCCATCTTGTGCTTGCTTGCTTGCTTGCATTATGTCCTTATGGATAAGCCAGTTCTTGAAACAAGCTAGCATGAATTCCCCAGCTAAAATGAATTATGCCTTTTTACAAACCTTCCTTTACATCCCTTGGGTTGACACATTTTATTCTGCTCCCAAGATTTCCAAATTCTCCTCCTACCCCACTCATCTGTTGGGAATATTGCAACCTTGTCTGCAAGTGAGTGGAAGGGGGGCAGTATTGCAGTTAGTAGGTTCATGGGAATTTTGACCACAGCTAGCCCTAAGATCTCTATAGTCCGTTGTCGTCCCCGCCCCCGCCCCCCCCCCCCCCGGCACATGCACCTTCCACCATTGCTAGGAACATATGAGTTTGCTCTCTCACTCCTGCCGGTGTAATGGAATGTACAATGGACTAAACAGACTGTTATGAAACTCTACGCTGTAGCTGCATTGCATATGCAAGAATATTTGTGAGTAAAACTGTTTGCTTTCTTTCATGGAAGAAGGGTGTCATCTCCTTTTATTAATCTAAGATACCCTGTGGCATTAGTAAATGTTCATTCTGTTTTGCCTTTCTCTGTCTCTGTCTCTGTCTCTGTCTCTCTCTCTCTCTGTCTCTCTGCTAATTGCATTTCTAACAGGAGGCATAATTACTAAATAATCCCATCACCACCCAGCCACTCATGACGGAGAGAAGAGAGGAGGAAAGGATACAAAATCCAGGATTGGTGAACAGATGTAGGAACAAGAGTTGGGAATACCAGCCATTGGGGACAATATGCTAATTGTGTTACAGTGAAGAAGGCAAAAAAGTAAGCCAATTTTTTTAGATCTGATGGCAACTCGATGGCTTTTTGAAATCTTATCTTCAACATACTCATTTTCTTACCACCCAGGAAACATGGTTTGTTATGCATTAAACTGCCAATGTTGTTTTTCAGTGTGTTATAGAAATGTAACTCCGTAGCGCTACAAGGCTGGATCCAGATTTAGGCACATGCAACTTGGATGGTGGATGCAGACACCTCCGTGCCCTCCAGCGCCCTGGAAATGCTACACAGAGAGTTGGGGGACCCTACTGAATAGTAGGGTAAATAAATGTAAATAAATTAAAGATGCCATTTCAGTAGGAAAATCCGTACATTTGGACTATATTGCGTTCTAACAAAAGGTACAAACTGAGGACCCTCAAACAGCCAGTATGCAGAGTGACAGCTTAGCAGTTGCTCCTATGAAACAGGTACAGTTAAAGCAGCCTTCGTAACGTTCTGTGGAATGTATGTCTTCACAGTTTCTCCTTTCACAACTGGATTCTGGATTCTCTCCAGTTCCTTATTAGAGGAGGACATTTAGGCCAAGCGGCTGAACAGGCGCGGCATTCTGCCTCCTGATGAGCTAAGAGAGACTCGTTCCAGCTGTTTGGGCCAGTTTGGGAACCCTAAGCTGTCTCCAATTACCCCAGCAGAAACAGGCCCTTCAGAGGAGCCTGGTACAAAACACATCTCTTCCATGCTGGGCAAAGGTTTGGAAACCCCAGGCATTCTGAAAATAACTAGTCATAAGAATGGGCTTTTTCAGCTCTTGGGCTAGACATGTTCATTCAAGACAAGGCTTCCTTCCATGGTGGGGGAGAAGGCAATGTAAAAGGTATACTACAGTCTTCTCCAACCTGGCGCCCTCTATATGTGTGGGACTTCAACATCCATCAGCCCCAGCCATCATGGCCAATGACCAGGAAGTGATTGGTCTTCCTGAGAGTTATAGTCCAAAGCATCTTAAGGGCACTGGGTTGAGGAAGACTGCTCTACTTTAAGGCACCACAGATGAGTGAAGTTGGTTGGGTGTAGCATGCCTGAAAACTGGCAATGGGCCCACCACCCTGAACAGTGCCGTAGCAACATAGGAAGATGCCTTACTTCATCGGACCATCTAGCCTAGTATTGCTGACATGGACTGGCAGCTGTGGCTCTCTGGGATTTCAGGCAGGAATTTTTCCAGCCCTACATGGAGATGCTGCCAGGGATTGAACTGGGGACCTTTTGCATGCAAACCAGGGTTATTTCCACTGAGCCACACCCCTTCCCCACCATTCCCATCTTGTGTATAGCACCACAAGTGGTCAATGGCTGCCTTAAGTTGACTGGGTTCACACAACACGCTTACCCACACTCACTGGTTGAGCGTGGGTTGTTGTTGAGCTATGGGTTATTGCGTTGTCTGAAGACAGCATGTTTTCCACAGTGGGTTATAGTGTTGTCTGAACACAGTGCGTTTTCTGCAGGGTGGCTTGTTAACCATGCAGTGTGGCTTGTTAGCCACCCTGAGCAACCCAACAACAAAGCACAGGTTCTCATGGTGAGACCATTTTTCTCAAATAAGCCACACTGCATGGTTGACAAGCTACCTTGCAGAAATCACACTGCATTCAGACAACACAATAACTCATGGTTCAACAACAATATATGGTTCAACAACAAACCACACTCAACCACTGAGTGTGGGTTAGTGTGTTGTATGAACCCAGCCAATATCTCAGTACACTTTGCTTCTTCTGGGTTAAGAGGGAGGCTCGCTGAACTGCTTTATTTAATTTACTTTTATTTAAAAATTCCTGTCTCACCTTTGTGTAAAACAACTTCCAAGGCAATTCACAACAACAACAACAACAACAACAACAACGACTGTAACTTTAAAAAACCACAACAATAAAAAAATAAAGACAGTAAGAAAACTTGGAAGAATACAATAGGCTTTGCTTGGCACCTAAAAGCTAATAAACTGGCTTCCCAGTAAGGGTCCCTGGGGAGAGGACTCCACAATCAGGAAACCACCACAAAGAAGGCCCAGTATCTGGTCTCCACCCACCTAATCTCTGAAGGCAAGATCATCCAAAAGAGGGCCTCTCTGATGGAGTGAAATGATGGAATTCACTACCACAATGTTTAGTGAACTCGTCGTTGTGTCGTGTCCATACCAAACTCCGCTCCGCCAAAATGTAGGGATGTACGAAAGTGACTTACCTTTTCGCGGATTCTGTTCATGGGGGGGGGGGAGACATTCTGCGGAGCAGCTGGCCAGGCCCAGGCCAGGGCCGTCTGCAGCCAGATTTCGGGCCATGGAGGGCTCTAGGTAACAAAAAAAAATGCATACACATTTGCGTTCCTTATTTTTCGCCATCTTAGTCTACGTTAATATTTACGTAGACTAAGACAAAGAAAAGAAAGGGGAACGCAAATAGCGTAGTGGGCGCTATTTGCGTTCCCCTTTCTTTTCTTCGTATTTTCTTCTTTTCTTCATCAAAATACGTTGTTTGTTTTCTAAACCCAGACGTGATAGGCTACGTAAGTCTTTACGTAGCCTATCACGTCTATAGGGGGGGGGGGAGAGACAGACTGCAAATGGCAGCGGTGGCAGCCATTTGGAAGACCAGCTGCCGCTGCCGCCGAAGCCACCGCTGGAGCCGCCGCCATCCGGAACATCCACCCCAGGTAAGCCTCGTCCCGGGGGGGATCTGCAGGGGGCGGAGGGGTGGCAGGCTGTTCCGCAATGGATTTCGGGGCGCCGAATGCACTGGCATTTGGCCTCACCAAGATCTGTCACGGAATTCTCTGACATCCCTACCAAAATGTAGCCACTGCCACACCGCCGAGCTGCGGTTGAATCAGGTGGTAGAAGGATTAGCCGGTGCAATGCACCATTACCAGGATACGCCCAATTGTACAACAATCTTCGAAGAGGCTCCCTCCGTGTACCCTGTTTAGTGAAGTTCACAGTTTGGATGACTTTAAAAGGGGATTAGACAAAGGCATGGAGGAGAAGGCTTTCGATGGCTACTAGTTACAATGGCTATATATTACCTCCAGTATCAGAGGCAGCATGCTAGGGAAAATGGGCAGGAGGGTGCTCTTGCACCCATGTCAGCTGGTTGGCCCTGGTGTGAACAGGACACTGGACTGGATAAGACCTTTGGTCCGATCCAGCATGGCTCTTCTTATGTCCTTACTAGGCAGGTTCATCTGGGAGGAGACAGTCCTTCAGATACTTTGGTCCCAACCCACATAGAACTTTCTTCTAGATCAAAACTAGCATCTTGAATTGTGCCTGGAAACATCTCAGGAGCCAGATCACTTTGCCCAACAGCCCTCCAAATCCTAGCGACGGCACTTGATTTAGCTTTACTATTCAGTAGTGCCCTGGTTTTAGCCTTGTGATACGTTCCATGGGGTTTTTCTTGGCACATGCCAGCAAGGTTATGCTCAAAATCCTACAAGCTAGGCTTCAGCAGTATGTGAACCGAGAACTACCAGAAGTACAAGCTGGGTTCCGAAGAGGAAGGGGAACTAGAGATCAAATCTCCAACATTCGCTGGATCATGGAGAAAGCAAGAGAATTCCAGAAAAACGTCTATTTCTGCTTCATTGACTATGCTAAAGCCTTTGATTGTGTGGATCACAACAAACTCTGGCAAATTCTTAAAGAGATGGGAGTACCAGACCACCTTACCTGTCTCCTGAGAAACCTGTACGAGGGTCAAGAAGCAACAGTAAGAACCAGACATGGAACAACCGAGTGGTTCAAAATTGGGAAAGCAGTACGACAAGGCTGCATACTGTTGCCCTGCTTATTTAACTTATATGCAGAGTACATCATGAGAAACGCCGGGCTGGATGAATCACAGGTCGGAATTAAGATTGCCGGGAGAATTATCAACAACCTGAGATACGCAGACGATACCACCCTAATGGCAGAAAGTGAAGAGGATCTCAAGAGCCTCTTGTTGAGGGTGAAAGAGGAGAGTGCAAAAGCTGGTTTGAAACTCAACATTAAAAAAACGAAGATCATGGCATCTGGCCCCATCACTTCCTGGCATATAGAAGGGGAAGAAATGGAAGCAGGGACAGATTTTATTTTCTTGGGCTCCAAGATCACTGCAAACGGTGACTGTAGCCCTGAAATTAAAAGACGCTTGCTCCTTGGGAGGAAAGCTATGGCAAACCTAGACAGCACAGTAAGAAGCAGAGACATCACTTTGCCAACAAAGGTCCGTCCAATCAAAGCTATGGTTTTCCCAATAGTAACGTATGGCTGTGAGAGCTGGACTATAAGGAAGGCTGAGCGCCAAAGAATCGATGCTTTCGAACTGTGGTGCTGGAGAAGACTCTTACGGGTCCCCTGGACTGCAAGGAGGTCCAATCAGTCCATCCTAAAGGAAATCAACCCTGAGTGCTCATTGGAAGGACAGATACTGAAGCCGAAGCTCAAATATTTTGGCCACCTAATGCAAAGAGAAAACTCCCTGGACAAGACCCTGATGCTGGGAAAGATTGAAGGCAAAAGGAGAAGGGGACGGCAGAGGATGAGATGGCTGGATAGCATCACCAATGCAACAAATATGGACTTGAGCACACTCTGGGAGAGAGCGCAGGACAGGAAGGCCTGGTGTGCTATGGTCCATGGGGTCACAAAGAGTCGGACACGACTGAACGACTGAACGACAACAACAGATAGTGTGCGGGGCTCACTCTTCCTCCTTCTCTCATTCCAACCCGTCTCTTGTTATGGCATTACTCTGACACCTACTGGAAAAGGAAAGCTCCAGGACTCAGAAGTCCTCTTTACAACTCTTCCCTCATTCTCTGTTTCTAGGCAGCCAGTTTGTCAGAGCAACCTGTGCAGTCTTGGAGAGAGCAAAAGAGAGCACAAGTCTTGGATGCAGCCCAAACTCAAAGCATCGAAGAACACAGAAGAGGTTCTCTCCAAGAAGCGGGGGGGGGGGCAGGCAGGGAATGCACACAAGGCAGCATTTTGCTTCTCTCCACCTCTTAGTCATTGGCACTTCCCTATAGATGCAACAAGTGCGGCCTTTGGTTCCCAAGAGCCAGGATGTCAATCCTAGGAACCAGTTGGGAGAAACAGATCACCAGAAAGGGATCTGTCTGTCAGGATTCATTAAAAATGCCTTTGAGAAGCAGCCAGCATTGAGTTGGAAGGAGAAGCGAACTCTGGGGCTTCGTTGCCTGAACTCCAATCCTCATGGCAAAGGCAGCTTTTACAGCGCTTTGACCTTTCCCCTCCCATGCGGAACATTTACCCTTTATCTCCTCCATGGATTTTCCTGTTTATATTTCCTGTTAGATTGCTACAATTAATGCAATAGCAGCAGATAATGGGTTAGGAATTCTGCTGTCTTCAATTGGAAAGAGAACACTTTGGGAACATTTCACTCCAGGGGGGCTGTTCAATAAAGTTTACACAGCCATTCAGGTCTATTAAAACAGAGGAGTCAGATGTTTGCAACTCTCATTTAATGGCATTTCAGCCAGACTTTAAATAAAAATGATGCGAGAAAAGGTTGTTGTTGTTATCATCATTGTCGTATGGATTACTGTAATGGATTTTAGTCGGAACTGCCTTTGAAAATGGTTCAGAAATTCCAGCTAGTCCAAAACAGGGCAGTGAGATTGTTAACAATGACTGGTCAATATGAACATACTATATTACACCAGTGCTTTGTGATCTGCATTGTGATCTGCATTGGTTTCCAGTCTGCTTCCACACCCAATTCAAAGTACTGGTACAAAGTACTTTCGAAGCCCTATATGGCTTGGGACCAGGTTGCCTGAAGGATCATTTGTTCCCATATATACCTGCCTAGCCCCCAAAATCATCTTCAGAGGCCCTCCTCCGGGAGCCCACACCAAATGAAGGGAGGTGGATGATTACTAAGGAAAGGCCTTTTCAGTGGTGGCACCCCAGTTGTGGAATCTCCCCTCCCCCTGCCCGAGAGGTTTGCCTGGCACTTATTTTGTGGTCTTTTACATTGTAGTTTTTAACTTTTAAAAGTTGTATATTATATTTTATCATGTTGTTGTATTTTATGGTTTTAACTTTTGTGAACCGCCCAGAAAGCCTCACCTATTGGGAAGTATAAAGATGTAATAAATAAAATAAATAATAAACTCATCATTATCATCATGAGTGGGAGGGTGCTGTTGCACTCATGTCCTAATTGTGGGTTTCCCACAGACCGCTGGTTGGCTGCTGTGTGAATAGAATGCTGGACTAGATAGACCGTTGGTCTGATCCAGCAGGGCTCTTCTGATGTTCTTATCATCCCTGCATTGCACAGGGCACTTTGCAGAGTGACATTAACAAATAAGATAGCTTCCTGCCCCAATAAGCTTATAATCTCCATAAATCTAAATCACTTCAATGGTTGGGCCATGTGTGTTGGTGGGGCAGGACAGCAATTCAATCATTGTCATAAATGTAGCAACAGCACTTTCTCAAGGGAGTTGTCCTTCTAAACCTTTTATCATCCTCGTCAGCCTTCTTGGAATTCATTCCTTTATTATCTTCATTCTTTTGTCCCTCTGCAGTTTCTACTTTTACATGAGATGCATTGAAGGGGAGGGGGAGGAAACTTTGATCTTATTTTAGGAGCTGTTGTGCTGCAATCCACATTTTCTCATGGCTCATCTCATGGGAGCCCCATTCCTGGATGAGGAAAGTACTGGCATTCTTCTTCTTCCTTTAACTGCTTGAACCAAGATTGCCCTTTCCTACTGGCCTGTAAAGTCCACCATGATCCTTCCCTCTGGAGACGATGTTGCACATTCTACAGGAAGCTGACAGCCATAAAACCTTCCCATCTCCATCAAGTTGAAAGCAGCAGCTGGGCAGATCTTGTGTCGGAATCAAAGTGGCTCCGTTAATCTATTAGCTGTGCTGTGCGTCAAAGCAACTTTGTTTAAACCACCTTTTTTCTGTTATATGGCTATATGTTATATGGTGACAAACAATGTCACCTTACCAAAGATCTTGTACCCTGAGAAATATAATCTTAATAACATAGGAAGAATCATGCTGGACCAGATCAATTATCCACTCCAGCATTCTGTTCACACAGTGGCCAACCAACCCTCAAGTAGGACATGAGTGCAATGGCACGCTCCTGCCTGGGTTCCCCAGCAACTGGCATTCACAGGCATGCCACTTCTGAAGCTGGAGGCAGTCTATAGCCATCATCACTAATAACCACTGATAGCCTTACCTTCCATGAATTTGTCTAATCCCCTTTTAAAACCACCCATGTTCCATGATATGACTATGTCTTGGTTCCACACAATGGCTTGTCACCGAATGACTTCTGAATATAGGTATTTGGAGACCAATGTAATAGATGTGATGTAGAAGGTGAAGCCAATTCTTTCAGTAAAGTTCCTTCACCAGTCTAGTTCACTTCCTTCTACCTATAATTCTCTTTCTCCGTATAGCTTTTCCCCTAGTCTTTGTTTCCTTTAAATAAAAGAGAGCTTTGTGCTTTGGTCAGACTCCTTTTTTTCATGGTATGAAAGCCACCATGGCCTTTTTCAGTGGTTCCCAGCATTCTGAATGCACTGATATGCGTCGATCTACATCAGGACTCAGCATGTCCCAATTCAAATGTTTTCCAAGATGTGGCAAGGCAAGATCAGAGTCATGGGTGAGGATCATTCACATGGCAAGTTCAACATGCAAAAGCCACATTGGGTGGGGGGATCAATTTGGGTTAACTTCACCCTGTAAAAAATGTAAAACACCAAAGGTGCAGTTGTGGAGAATCAGGCTGAAGGACCTCATAATCTATTGTTCATTCCAAATAAGAGCAGGGGAGGAATACATAAGTAGACAGGGTCAGCGTCACAGGTAGGCATGGTCAGGCACCTACCAAGGGCCCACACCTCAGCAGGGATCTGCTGGCAAGAGCCACTGCACTTCCTCCTCTTCACCATTGCAACCTGCTCATTCACCTGCCTCTCACTCTGGCCCACACAACAGTGGTGGTGAGAAGGAGAAGCAGTAAATACCACTGCCTACTTGCTCCTTGATTATCAAGCAAGCAAATGGATAGCCATGGTGTAAAAGAGGAGGAGCAGCAGCTGGTGACAATGGCAGTGAGATGGTACACTCACTGAGGAAGGAGGGCCACTGAGGGTGTCTTGTCCAACAGCCCTCCAAAACCTGCAGCCAACACTGGTCCTACCTTCTCCTGCTCCTCTCCATTGGTCAAGGAATGGGCACAACGTCCTGGCCTGATGGCCAGTTGCCTGCTGACCCGTGCCTGGCACAAAATTGGGTGGACAGAGCTGAGGGAGTGGAAGGGGGGTTCAAAGAGTGTAATCATTTGCTGCATGATTTGAGACAGGGTGGGAGAGTTTAAGAATGATATTGCCCATAAGCCAAAAAGCACAGAAACAGCATTCTCCAAAATGAGGCGACTATGACGTCACTTCCTCCACATACAGAGATGTTTTAGCAGCTATCTTGTATTTATGCCATACGCAGAGAGAACACTTAATTCCCCCCGTTTCCGGAAACTGCTTCCATCTCATTACACTCCTCTGGGGCCTCCTGTTGGCCTTTAAGACGCAGCCTTGTGGTGAAGTGGTGGGGGAGGTGTTGTTTTCTTTAAACCCTCCTCCCTGTCTCAAACATAAACCTGCCATTATTTCACAAGAGTTGCTTAAGATGTCAGAAGATGCAATGGGATATTTCCAAGAACCAGTCATCTGGTGGGCGAAGGAGACAGAGAGCCTTTGGAATATCTACCTTCATGCCGAGGTTGCGGTTTTCCTCGGTCCTCACACATTCATGCGTATTTTATGCAGCTGGAAATGTTGAAATCTACGGCCTTGCTCCTGAATCATACTGAGAGCATTTCCTGCTAAGCTCATGTTCGTTTGGAGGTTCAGGAGCTACTAATGTCTGTGGACAGCTGCCCCATGTGGTGAGCCTCTGAACTGCAGCTGGCAGCCACTCGGTGAAGTACCCTCAGGCCCTGGACTGACTACACCTACCAAGGCTGCCATCAGATTCTCCTGGACAGGAAGGAGAATAATCCCACAAGCAGAATATTTGTTTTATTTATTTATTTTATTTCTATACCAATATCTCAATAGCCAAAGCTCTCTGGGCGGTGTACAAAGATTGAAAATGTTAGAAATACAGTATACAGTGGTTAAAAGCCATTTACAGAAAAAACACAGGAACAGACAATATACACAAATAGGGATGTCAGAGAAATCCACCGCAGATTCAAATGAGGCCAGATTCGTTGGAATCTGGCCTCCAGAATCCGCCGCAGAATGGCCCCACTTACCTCCGCTCCAGGAGGATTCTGGCCGGAACGGCACTCGGCTGCTTGAGACTTAACCAGAGCCGTTTGCTTCCACGGCGATCACCATTTTTCTTTTTAAAATGGCGATCGGCAGGATGTGCCCATAGGCTTATATGCAAAATAGAGCTGTGAATCTTGCGAATAAGTCTATGTATTCATAGATCGTTCCAGTCTCCCCTTCCCATTCAAGGCCAGCTACACAGGGGCAGGAGCTTGACAAGACTCTTGACTCTGCGGACACATAGACTTATATGCAAGATTCACAGCTCTATTTTCCATATAAGTCTATGGGCACATCCTGCCAATTGCCATTTTTTAAAGAAAAATGGCGATCGGCATGGAGGCGAATGGGTCCAGGTAAGCCTCCCTCAAGCCAGGTGGCTCTGCAGAATCCTCACAGAGCAGAGCCACTCCAGAGGATTCCGGGGGGGAGGAACAGATCACCCCCCCGGGCAGATTCCCCACCAGAATGGAAGGTGGGGAATCCATACACAAGACAATATATATCTAAAACAACTTCAAGCAAGCAATCTCATGCAATCATAACCATAAGGCAATCCAGGATCGATTAAAACTTATACGCTGCCAAATGCCTGGGAGAAGAGAAAGGTCTTAACATGGTACCAAAAAGATAACAATGTCAGTGCCAGGCAGGCCTCATTGGGGAGATCACTCCATAATTGGGGGGCCACCACCGAGAAGGCCTTTTCTCTTCTTGCTGTCTTCCGAGTTTCCCTCAGAGTAGGCAGCCAAAGGAGGACCTTAGATGTTGAGCATAGTAGGAGCACGTTAGCAGTCAGAAGCTGGTATTCATAGTAGTGATAGAGGAATCTGTCAATTTCAGTTTCTCCCCATTTCTCATTTTTCCAACCTTAAATTCAGTTCATCTCAAAATGTGAGACAAATTTCTCCCAATTTTGGTTCATCCCAAACTCTGAGAATTTTCTTTGTTAAGGTTTGCATGAAAACTCATAAGCATTTCTATGCACATTTCTCCTAATATGGGTATTTTTGTATGCATTTTTGCCTAATACACACATTTTTTGCAAGCGCACTTCCTATTTTAAATATTATTTTCTCTAATATACACATCTATGTATGCATCTTTTGATCGGAGAACTCCATTTCAAAATTCGGAGAAGTGCAAATTTTGAAAGATAACAGAGTTTTGGTTCATGTTGTGGTTTGAAAGTGCAAAATTAAGTCAGTTGACATTAAAATGTGAACTAAAATGTGAACTTAATTAATTTCTCCCCCATCCCTGATTCTGTGGCATACTGCTTTTGATACTGAAGGTACTATATGGCCATTGTGATTAGTACCCATTGCTAGCCTTCTCCTCAATGAATTTGTCTAATCCCGTTTTAAAGCCATCATTACATCTTCTGCTAGCAAATCCCATAGTTTAGCTATGTGCAGTGTGATGAACACCTTCCTTTTATCTGTCCTGAATCTCTCACCAATCAGCCACTTTGGATGACCCCTTTGGGTCCTAGTATTATGAAAAAGGGAGGGAAAACTTCCCCCATGTCCAATTTTTCTCCTCCATGCATAATTTTATACACCTCTATCATATGTCCCCCACTTACTCACCTTTTTTCTAAACTAAAGAGACCCAAACTTCCAATCACAGCAGCTACAGCTGAGTGTTCTTTTTCATCACTGAACAAAACTGTCTGTTCTAAGAAAAGTTGCCTTATCCCTGACTATTGTGTGAATGAATATATATAAAACTGAAGGACCAGAACTTCCAGACATGTGATTTTTTTTATTATTTATTATATTTCTATATCACCCAATAGCTGAAGCTCTCTGATAAACTACTAAATGCATTCAAGAATTGTGCAAACAAACAATTAGCAATTAATTGTGTGAATTAACAATTAGCAATTAATTGTGCAAATTAACAATTAGCAATTAATTGTGTGAATTAACAGTTAACAGAATTGTGCAAAATTATAACATGATAGCGAGAAGGATGTGAGTACTATTAACTTTAAGTTGTGTCTATTGCCAGAGGGCTAGCTGTGTTAGTCTGTTGCAATAAAGAGTCTTGTGGCACCTTAAAAATGAACACATTGATTCTGGCATAAGCTTCCATGGTCCTCAGCCAACTTCATCCAAGACATGATGCGTTATCCAGTGTGTCAGGTATATATGCAACAAACCCAGATGCCAGCTCTGTCTTCATATCGACTTTCGTAACCCAAATACAGGATCTAATATTTATTTTTTTAATTAATTTCATTTCAATACCGCCCAATAGCCGAAGCTCTCTGATATATGCCATCTTCTTTCAGCGATGTCTTTCTGCATTCTGCATAGAGCAAACAGACCAGTCTCTGCACAAAAGAATAAATGGACACAAATCTGACATCAGAAATGGCAATATTCAAAAAACAGTGGCAGAACTCATGCTTTGCGCAGATGGCCTCTTGAAATTCTCCACCTTACTTGTGGGCAGAGAAATCTGAGAGACAATTTCACCAAATTTCTCCAGGAGGAGGAGAAATTCTCAACTGTTTCTCCCAGGTAGCGTAGGGCTCCCTATTGGCAGGGCTTGTAGCACAGCTTCTTTCTTTTGGGGTAAGGGTTTGGGGAGTCTTTGTACTACAACAGCATCAACTCTCTTGGCAGGCTGGCCCCCAGTTTGCATCCACCGCAATGTGGGTGGGGGCAGTGTGTCCAGCTCCAGGGATGAGGTAGAGTTAGTGCTCTGCCAAAATCTGTCCTCCAGTTTCCTGAAAATTTTCTCCCCCACCCCCCATGAAAGAGGCTTCCATTGTTCTGCCTCCTTCAGGATGTGTGATAATGACTTTTGTGGTGTTTTTGAGCTTACCTGATCACAGCTAGCCTCCCAGGCTGCCTGCACATTCTGATCTGAAAAAGCCCCATGGGAGGAATTACCTCATGGGGCCATAAACTGGGCTTTAATTGAAGTGTAGGAAGCTGAGGAGGCCACAGGCTGCCAGAGAGATGATTGTACAGTGAAAGACAGGACACTTGTACGCACTCCTCGGCTACCTCCTAAGTAAGGTAAGCCCAAGAACCCCAAACCCAGCCCATGAGAATTTCTCCAAAATTCTTCACCATAGAATTTCTTTTCGAAAGCAGTTTCTCTTCTATCAAATGGAATGAGAATGGTCAACAAAACTGTGGGAGAAATTTTCAGCACAGCACTAGGCAGAGCACTTTGGCCTTCCAGGTAGGGATGGACGAAAGTCCCTTACCTGGTCCCGCAGCTGTTTTCAGGGGGGGAGGCGCTCTGTTTCTCCCCCCGAAATCCTTGGCGGGTGGGGAGGTGCCCCGTCCCTCCACGCCGAAATTCTGGCCAGGGGGGAGCACCCCGCCTCTCTGGCCGTGAAAGAAAAAAGTAAAGTAAAAAAAAAAGTGATAGGCTACGTTAAGGTTTACGTAGCCTATCACGGCTAGATTTTCAAAGTCAGCCGTGATAGGCTACGTAAATCTTTACGTAGCCTATCACGGCTAACTTTGAAAAAAAAAATTTGCATTGCCCTTATTTTCGCTGTAGTCTACGTAAATCTTTACGTAGACTACCCGTGCCCAAATAAGGAACGCAAATGACGGCGTCCATGGGCGCCGCCATTTGCGTACGTGCTTTTTTTTTTTTCAAAGTCAGCCATGATAGGCTACGTAAAGATTTACGTAGCCTATCACGGCTGACTTTGAAAAAAAAAAAAAAGCACGTACGCAAATGGCAGCGCCCATGGACGCCGTCATTTGCGTTCCTTATTTGGGCACGGGTAGTCTACGTAAAGATTTACGTAGACTACAGCGAAAATAAGGGCAACGCAAATTTTTTTTTTCAAAGTTAGCCGTGATAGGCTACGTAAAGATTTACGTAGCCTATCACGGCTGACTTTGAAAATATAGCCGTGATAGGCTATGTAAATCTTTACGTAGCCTATCACGTTTTTGTTTTGTTTTTTTACTTTACTTGGAAATGGCGGTGGCGGCAGCTGGTTGGAAGACCGGCCGCCGCTGCCACTGCCACCGAACCGCCACCAAACCGCTGCCGAACCACCACCGAACCGCCACCGGGACCTACCACCACGAGGGACATTCGCACGAGGTAAGTCCCATCCGGGGGGGCGGGGGGGTGTCGGAGAATTTCCCCACCAATTTCAGGGGGCTGAATGCATTGGCATTCGGCCTCCCAGAGATTCGTGGAGAAATTCTCCGACATCCCTACTTCCAGGTCACTTTGTTGCTGACCTTACGCTGGCCAATGTAGAGCAAAGGGACGTCAAAGGGAGATTAGAGGAAGAGAGTGCTGAGCTGGAATCCATCGACAGGTTTAATTCTGTTGCCAGAGGAGCCTTGTTCGGGCATTCAAAAAAGCAGCCATGTGTGAGGAGGAATGCTCCAGCTGGCAGCTGGTCAGTGGGGCAGTGAATCCACTGTGGGTCTCACTCAGAACCAGTCCTTTCGAGTTCTGACTGGTTCTGACTGAAACCCAGCATGCATTCACCATGCACTAACATTGGAGCAAGCAACCAGCTGCACCCCTCTCCTCCACTCCGTTTGCCACTCTGTACTCGTGGAGGGGGACTGTCTTAAGAGGGGAGCCTCCTGTGTCCATGGGGCTCTCTGCACCAGTCAGAATGCTGAAAAATCCACACCCTGGCTTCTGTGAATTCAGAAGGCGCCCCTCTTCAGACAGTCATCTTCCACAAGGGCAGAGCAACAAACATGGCAAATAGGAGGGGCACAGCTGGAGCGCTCCCTCCCCTCACATGTTCCTGCTAACCCTTCTTTTGAATGTCTGAACAGGGCTAGGCTTAAATTGGGATAACAGGGGGGTGGGTATCATTCTATATGTGTCATGTCTGGATACATTGGTTAGTCTTTAATCTGCCACAAGACTCTGTTGCTTTTTCTGCAATAGACTATGACGGCCACCCTCTGGAAACAGGTAGATAAACAGCACAGGTGATTGGCAGTGGCGGAGGGGGTTAAAGAGTGAGTTCAGGTTATTTCCCTCCACATGGTGCCATATGGACTGACGGTGTTCGACCAGTGTGAGGGTCACTGTTTTTCTTAAGAAAAGGGGTCTCTGCAATCACATATCCTTCTAAGGCACTGAGTATTTGTATACTGTATGTTGAATTTTAGCCCGGTGATAGAATTTTTATTGTTAATACCTTGTACTGTATTGATGGCTGTCTGCTGTTGGTCTCTTGGCTATAACCTGTACTTGGTTGCCTAATAAATGGTGGTGGTGGTGGTGGTGGTGGTGGTTATTACCAGTGTGAGGGGCACCACCCCTCAGCCCTGAACATTCAAACATCCCACCCCTTAATTTCAATTCAGGGGTGGGGGGGACTTGATCTCTCCCGGCACCCTGTCTCCTCTTGATGGCCATCCAGATTTATTTAGGGCACAGTCCTATCAATTGTGCCCTCGCCACTCAGAAGCCGCTGAACTCGGAGGCTTCCGAGTTTCCTATGCTGTGCCAGGCTGAAGCCAGCAGGGTGGGAGGAACTGCAGAGGCGATCTTCTCCTCCCTGCACTCAGTCTCCTGTATTCTCACTAGATGGGCTTTTCATCCTGCCTAGTGAGGGCGCTTTGGGGCAGGCTGGTAGCTTGTGTCCTAGCCTCTCTGGTCTCCTCCCCTCCCTGCCCACTGGAACTCCCCTTTTCCGGAGGCTCTGAAGTTGGTTTTTCAGCCTTGGAGAGGGGATTCTTTCTCCGGTTCTTTCTGCACCAGCTGCAAGGGAGTGGGGTCTGGGGATGGATCTCTGACTCCCCCTTCTGAGGTCGGAGCACTGTCTCCGACCTCGGAGGGGTTTTACGAGCCATCCTATGGTCCCTGGAATGCTCTCCCAGAGACCATAAGATTGCTCTCTCTGTTAATTATTATTAACATTTATATATTGCCTTTTCTGCTAAAAAGCTGTCAAGGTGGTGTACAACCATTTAAAATAATAAAACCTTAAAACCATAAAAACAAGAACATTAAAAGCAATAACAAATTAAAATATTAAAACTACATATTTTAAAAGGTTCATAGCAAGACAGGATATTCTTTGGTAGCCAGGTCTTAAACCATTTAGGGCTTTAAAGGTTAAAACCAACACCGGAAAGTGATTAGCAACCAGTACAGGCCTTACATAACAGGTGTAATATGATCCCAATACTGTGCCTAGGTGCCGCATTTTGCACCAGTTCAAGCTTCCAGACTCTCCAGAAGGGAACACATTGCACTATGCTTGTGGAAAGCTCAGCAGCTGGTATCCAGTGGCATGTTGCCTTTGATCCTGGCAGTAATATTTAGCCATCATGACTAATAGTCCAGTGATCCCTGAAGACGCTAATGGAATGGATATAAGCTCCAACACGCACTTCTGAAAAGATGGGGAGGAGGGGACTAGCCTTCGAAATATGCTTCTGAAGATAAACCTCCTGTGGAAGCCTGAACATGTGATGAAACTTGCTGATGAGCATCACTTTCTGAGCACCAGCCGTTTTGATTCAGGCGTCTCATACATTCTCAGATAGGCAGGGGCCTCATGGCAGCATTTTGAGCTATGTCCACCTGAGGGAGCCCGTGCCTAGGAAATTCATCAGCATGTCAAGAATTATGTTTAAAGCTGCAAAGGTATTCCTTTCTGTGAGGGAGTTGAGCTGCTGCTATTTTTTATTGTTGTTGTTGTTGTTGTTGTTGTTGTTATTATTATTATTATAAGATTTATATAGCACCCTTCATTATCAAATCCCAGGGTGGTCTACAAAACTCATTAAAACAATAATTAAAATAAAATACAAAGATAAAACAGCGAGAAGTTGTGCTTTTATGTAAATGGCTTTTAAACTTTGTACATTGTATTTTAATGTTTTAACTTTTGTAAACTGCCCAGAGAGCTTTGGCTATGGGGCAGTATAGAAATGTAAATAATAATAGTAATAGTAATAATAGTAATAATAATAGTAGTGGTAGTAGTAGTAAACAAGGTAGTCTACCAAGCTAGATATTAAAATCAGCAAATGTCTGGGGATACGGATAAGTTTTCAGTCAAGGATGACACCTGTCACACTGCAGTGGGAAGAGAATTCCAAAGGCAGGGGAGCGTCAACAGAAAAGGCCTTCCCTCTATCTGTTGCTGTCAGATGTACCTGTTCCAGGAGGCCCTGATCTTAGGATCTCTGTGAATGGGCAGGTTGATACAGAAGAAGGTGCTTCTTCAGTTATCCCAGTCCCAAGTTGTTCAGGTCCTTGTATGTCAATAACATCACCTTGAACGTGGCCCGATAATGTCTTGGCATCCCGTGTGGTTCTCTGAGCAAAGGCGTAACATGCTCACGGCAAGTGGCGACCTCAGTGGTCCTTCTCACCAAAGGGGGTGAGGTGGGTGGCTACCAAGAAGAGGGCCTTTTCTGTTGTGGCACCCCAGGTGTGGAATGAGCTCCCAGAGAGACTCGCCCAGCACCTGCATTGTACTCTTCCCAGCATCAGGTGAAGACCTTATTTTCCCAGGCATTTTAGTAGTTCAGTTTCTGTTGTTTTATACCGTATTTTAGATCTTTGCATTGCTGCTAGGTTTTATTTTGGCTTTTAGTTTTATTTTATACCATAGTGTTAAACTTGTATATTGCATCACGTTGTGTATTATGGTTTTAATTGTTGTGAACCACTCAGAGAGCTTCAGCTATTGGGTGGTATAGAAATGTAATAAATAAACCAACTGAACTGCCACATTCTGCACTAGGTGCAGTTTCCAGACCAGTCTCAAGGACAGCCCCACAAAGAGCACGCAGCAGTAATTCACTCTTGAGGTTACCAATACATGGATCATTGGCTAGACTTGCCCTATCCAGGAACAGCCATTAGGATAATATTAATATTATCATCGTTGTTGTCGTCACTAGTAGTATTTATTTATCATTACCACTGAGCCAAATCATCCTGCCGTCTCTACTACTAACATCACTCAGGAGCCAAATCTAGAAGCTGCACTATCAGCAAAGTAGGGTATAGAATTATAAGATTGTCTCTGCAAGACAATAGCAGCTGTACAAAAAAAAATTAAAAAAACACTAATTCTGAGTTCACGATCGTACGATTCCACAGATTTGCTGAAGCAGCAGCTTCTAATCTAGAAAGAGTGACTGAACATATTTCCAAGTAACATTGTGTAATAATGATAATACTTCGTTATATAGGGTTAGATCTGAACTTAGTTATGCTCAGAGAAGACCTATTGAAATCAATGGGACTTAAAGGAGTCAGAATGCACTTACATCCTGTTGATTTCAGTGGGTCTACTTTAAGCAGGACTAAGTCTGGATCCCACCCACAGCACTTCATTTTATTGGAATTTGATTTCACGTTTTAATACAATGAAACAAGATTGCAATAGTTCACTGTTTTCTTACTAAGAAGAACAGGAAAAGTCCAAAAAGAATAAAGTCAGTCAATAGTTATTTCATTTTATGGGATTCTTTGTTAAAAGATTTCAAACTAATATATCCCAAAGGATGGGCACCTTAGAGTGTTCTTTACATAACTTTTTGCATATATTATCTCTGTCCTTACAACAGCCCTATAGGGTAGGTCCAGAATTACTATCCCTATACCACAGATGTTAGGCAGTTTTGTCTTGCCCCCATTTGAGTCTGCCTGGGAACTCCAATCCACTGCAGATATCTTATCTGATGCCCCCACCTACACACCCACACACACTGTTAGATGTGTGAGGGTTGGACACCGGAACATGGGCCTGTTTGCTTGGGATGCCCAGAATTTGGAACAGCACCTTTGAGTGATATAGCTAGCTCCATCGCTGCTCACTTTCAGATGACCAACAAAAAATGGTTTTATCTTATTCAGTCCTGACTCTTTAGGTCTGTTAGTTTGAGGTTGCAGTCCTGTACTCACTTACCTGGGAGTAAGGGCTTCTCCCCATGGGGCTTTTGTCTTGTAATTGAGGTTGGTTTACTCACAGAAGTTTGCAAGTCCTTTACATGACATCATTATCCTCGAAGGGCTTCTCCTGTGTCTTCTGAAATTTATCCTATTTTTTTAAAGATCAGAGATAATGAGCCATTAAAATACAGTGTGCTGAATTACTCTGTGAAAAGAGGAAGTCACACAATAGGGGCTGTACCACAGCACCATCTAGTGGCTGTATCATGAAACATACAGAACTCGCAGATAAAGGGGGAAAGGGAAGCACATGTAAAGGGCCAATCTTAATCACGCAAAGAATCCAGAAGCAAAAGCCCAGTAAAATTGCAGGGTGAAAAGCCTCTGTGTGGAGGAGCCCTAAGTCCCATCGAACTCAGTGGGGCTTACTTCTGAGTAGACAAATCTAGGATTGCACTGCATATGATTTATTGCAGCTTTTTGAATTGTTTCCCTTGATACATTTTTCCTTCATTTTTACGCTTTGTTTTGCGAGATGTTTTGGGCATCTCCATTTGGGAAGGGTAAAGCAGAATATAAATTCCTATATAAATAACCAAATAAATACATGCATAATTCAGTGGGCTTTTCGGGGCAGTATTGCTTTTAAGGATGTGCTGCTGCTACTTTTTCCTGTCTTTGCTGTTGGTTTTTGCCCTTACATTTTTGTAATGTTTTGTTTTTATTGTTTTAACATTTGTAAATGTTAAAACAATATAAAATTTAGAAAGGCAGGATAAAGATACCAGAAATAAGTAAGTAAATATATTTGCTGCACTGGTGTAACGTGTGTGCACAGTGGACCAGGAAAACTCAGGGCAGCTAACATTACAACCGTTAAAACCACTAATAAAATACAGTAAGTTTCCAAAAGAACAACATCAGGAATAAAAACAGACAACGTAATGAAAACAAAGACATCAGATAAAACTTACCTGTCCAGTAAACCAACTGCCTCCTTGAACACTCGAAAGCACTATAAAAGAAGGTGCCAGCCAAGCCTTCCAGGGCAGAGAATTCCACAATTTAGGTGCAACCACAGAGAAGGTCCTTTCTCTTGTCCCCATCAAAGCATGCCTCCACCATACTTGGGAAACAGAGAAGGACTCCATCAGATCTTAGGGCATGAGCAGGCTGGTATGGAAGGAGGTACCCTGGACATTAAAGTACCCTGGACTTAAGCCATTTTGGGCTTTATTGGTCATCACCAACACCTTGAATTGTCCCCAGAAACAAACTGGTAATCCGTGCATCCACTACAAGGCCGGTGGAATATTTATTGTTTCAGTGAATGCCTGCTGGCATTCTCACTGGTGCATTCTGGAAGGATATATATACCTTAAGGCCAAAACGACCACATACAAAAACTGTATTTTTTATTTTTATTTTACATAAGAATATAATTTTATTAATATATGATGGTACAGGTTTATCCACATCAATAAAAGGAAAAATATACAACTGGTTAAACAAACAAACAAATGCATAACATATAAACACATAAAACTCATTGCTGCCAGATGTGCCGAGAGAATAAGAATCCATTTCCAGAAAGAAAAAATGTTGAGGGAGGGGACGCAGATGAAGATAAGGAGTCTTACTGTCCAGATCTTATAGAGCTGAGTAAACCTGTCCCTGTGTCACCATGAGTAGACCAAAGTCCATAACTTTCACCTTCTCAATCAATAAAGTTAATGAATACTGACCTTGTATGTTCAAATATGTCAGTGTCTGACTAATCTCTTGAATACCTAACTTTCTGAGACAGTTTCTCCAATTATACCAAGTTCCACACTCTCCCATGCCAATCACTCAAATTGGGAAGCCTATCACATTTCCAGTCAAAAACTGTATTTTTGATTGTTTGTAAGTGTTTTGTTGTTGTTAAATTTTTAAGTAGCTGGAGTGTTGGATTTCCCCAACAGAGGAGTGGGGGAAAGTGACATTAACTTGTGTTAATTAAAGGATTAAGTTGAATATTTAAGGAAGTCAGAAAACCCAGAAGCCTAGAAACTGCACTGTTAGTATAATAGACTGATTTACAGGAAAAGGCTCTGTTTCTGTTTTCGATTTACAATTCGTTCATGTCCCAATCCTATACACATCGCATGAAAGTCAACACGATTGAGATCAAAGGAACTTACTTTCAAGGATGGATGGATGGATAGATAGATAGATAGATAGATAGATAGATAGATATTTTTAAATCAGCAGTGATTTAAAAATATGTTCCTGTGGAAATTGACCAGGCTGGCTGGGGTTGGTGAAAGTCTCTCAGGAAGAGTTAGGAACATAGTAAGCTGCCTTATAGTGAGTCAGACCTTGGGTCCATCTCGACCAGTATTGTTGGCACTGACTGGCAGTAATGGCTCTCCAGGTTCCAGCCAGGATTCTTTCATAGGCCTACCTGGTGACGTTGAAGATTGAACCTGAGACCTTCCACATGCTCTACAATTAAGCTACACACACACACACACACACACACACAGCAACTAAAACAACAACAACAATGTTAAACATTCAGAGTTTTTTAAAGGGTGCATTCAAATCCTTTGAAGTTTCTCACTACATCCCCATGACTTCCTTACATTCTGAGAATGAAAATTCCCTTGCATCTACAGCTTTGGCCAAGGCATTGAATCCTTCCGATGACTGTACTGTGGTGCTTCTGGATGGATGGCTCCTAGTGCCACCAACCAAAAGATATTCTGCAGCTCTTCCGTCTTTTCCTCCTTAATGGGTTCTTTTGTGGAAAGAAAAAAGCTGGAAGGAGCAGTGGGAAAATATGGGAGGAGGAGGAGGAGGAGAATTACATTTCTATACCGCCTCATAGCCAAAGCTCTCTGGGCAGTTTACAAAGATTAAAAACTATTACAAGTACAGTATACAAAGTTTAAAAACCATTTATATAAAAAGCACATGAAAAGACAGCATACACAGAGACAACATATATCTAAAAACAACTTTGAGCAATCAACCATGACAATAAGGCTGAATCTACACTTAGCAGTTTTGCCATTATCATACTACAATGATAACTAGTGGTGCACCTGACACTAGTGGGCACCAATAGTTATCACTGCAGCATGATAATGGTAAAACTCCTATGTGTAGATTCAACCTAAGACAAATCCAGGACCTCATTAAAACTCATCATGTGCTGCCAAATGCCTGAGAAAAGAGAAAGGCCTTAACATGGGGCCGTAAAGATAACCATGTTGGTACCAGGGAGGTCTTGTCAGGGACATCATTCCATAATTGGGGGCCACCACAGAGAAGGTCATCTGCCTTGTTGATGCCTTACAAGCCTCCCTCAGAGAAGGCACCCAGAGGAGGACTTTATTAGATGCTGAGTGTAGTGTACAGGTAGGTTCATGTCAGGAGAGACATCATCAGAACCCACCATAAAATTTGGTGACTGGGGCATGGCAATTGCACAATAAAACCCCCATCTGGAGGCACCCCAAGAAAGCTGCCTAGAGTTATCTAATGAAATACCAGGACTAGGTAGGCCTGTCTTGAATAATTTATCTTTCGCCAGATATCAAGAACCTTAATATTAAGGTGCTGCAAGCTTTAACATCTTAACTGTTGCGTTAATCAAGGAAAAGCTTTTATTGTACGTTAAGATCTCCTACCTTCACCCAACCGCCACCAAGTTGCAGGGTGGCCACATGTGCAAAAGAGGACATGGATTTGCATAACATTCGCATATGCTAGTTTATATATAGGTACAAATTTAGAATTAATTACTAGAATTTAAATAGGAATACAATACATCTCACTGTCATGGAGAAGACTGTGTCCAGGTGACCTGTGTGCCTGGCTGCTCAGTCCGCTCTCCAGGTACTAACAACGGTTGACAGACAACTTCATAGGGGTCTTTCTATTTAAACCGGACTTGGACCAGGCTGCCTTTCAAATAGAGGATGCCTTCAGATTAGAGAACTGTCCTCTCTAAAGTAGGACATATGGGGTTGTATCCAGTGTTAGTCTAAATTAAGTCCCGCTCATTTCAATGAGTCTGCTCTAAGAAGAACTAACATGGGATACAACCCATGGCCACCCTAACACCAAGCGACGAACGCAAGGCTGTTGAAGAGCCTATGGATGAACAAAGATGCACCATCTCCCTCCTCCCTGAGACAAATTTGATGAAAAGGGACCATCAAGATGTCTTCTTCCTTCCAGGTTGAATCCAAACCTAGCTGTAATTTGGCCTTTCCGGGTGAAGTTCTTACAGCTTTGCCTCCAATAATAAGGCCGAACTCAACTGATGCTGACTGTGCTCAGCTGAAACAATCAGCATCATTTCATCTTATAAATGTAGATCTTCCACAAAACTAACTGGGCTTGAACTTGTTTCTTTTGTTAAGGCCATTTGCTCCCAATGCGTTACCGAAAAAGAGAATATTCCATATGCCCAAATTAAATGAGAAAGAAGATAGCGGATAGTGTCTGCCCCTCCATGTGGTTAGAAATTCTCGCCGTCTTCTGGTTTCAATGCATGTGTTCTCAGAAAGAGGAAATGGTTGGAGACAATTTTAAAAGCATCTCAAAATAATTAAAAGCAGAGAGAAACCAAGTTCTTGCTGAGGTGCTTAGCAGTGGAGGCTGGTGGTTCTGATGTCAGTGGGGCAGTGAATCTGCTCCAGGTTTCAATCAGAACCAGTCAGAACTCTAGAGGAGCTACCTGAATTGTGGATTCACTGCCCCACTGACATTGGAGCCACCAGCCCCAAGTGGTGCTAACCCTGCATCTGGACCACATCATTTCAGACTACAGGTAAAAGTGCACCAGGCTGAATGCTCCTCTGCACATGCGCACACACACACACACACACACACACACACACACCCCATCCCTCCAAATAGAAAACTATATGTCAGGGATAATGTTCTAGTCTAGTATTCTCCCTGCAATCTAGTTTTCTGTGATTAGGGATTTATTTGTTTTTTGTACAAAAGACCATTCAGCCACCTGAGTACACCCCTGAAATGGGAAGTGGTAGAGTCCAGAAACAGCTTGACCACTGCAGTGGCTAAATATTACCACCACAAGAGAATCCAACACATCTCTGGCGAAGTCCTTTACACACCATCAGAAGCAAGCAAAGGCCCCAACATATTCCTTAACTTAGCTCTCCCCGATGAGGTGTTTTCGACTACAACTTCCAGCACTCCTGACCATTGGCTGTGCTGGCAGGAGCTGATGGGAGCTGAAAGTTCAAACATCAGGAGGGCATCAGGTTCAGGAAGGCTGCCTTAACCAGGAGCTTTAAACAGGGAAAAGCAAACGGACCCAGCCCAGAAGATTTAATCTGAGATAACCACAACCTGTTATCTCATGGGTTCTAAAATTCCTGGGCAAGACTGAAGATAGCACCGCTATAGCATTAAGAGAGAGTGGGGAGGGTCCATGAGAGAATGGAGGGATGTCATCTACAAAGGCCTTTATTCAAATAGAAGCTATTTGGGTAGCACAGCTAGCCACAGATGATCAGTAGCAGGGAGTAAGCATCAAGATGTAGAGGAGAAACGCAGGTTTGATGAGCAGCACTGACAGGCTTTTTCACAGCCCAGCTCTTTCTAGCTGGTTGATCATGCAAATTAAGGAAGAGCAACTGCATCCTGCCAGAAGGCCCCTTGTAAACAACAAACACCATTTTCTCAAGCACCACCACCACCATCAGAATGACCTCCACAAACGGTTCCTTTACCAATGTTCGTAAATGTGGAAATAATGACTCACTGAACTCTTTGGTTTGGTTTAGTTCAATGTGTTTGTTTATATAGCTGTAACCAAATAAATAAATATTGAAATAAATGAGTTCCGTTCATTGTTTGCATGGTTAGATGTCCACATTTTTGCTCCTTTAATATGCTTGCAGAGTGATTGTCGAGTGGAGAGGTGAGGAGGAAACACCTTGTACTAAGTAAAAATGGATCATCGTCATCATCATCATTATTAAAAAGTGGGACCTGTAACAAAATGTTGCAATGTGGAATGGTCCTGTTCAGGGCCAGCGTCAAAGGTAGGCATGGTTGGGCACCTGCCAAGGGCCCACAGCCCAGCAGGGGTCCACTGACAAGAGCCCCCTGGCGTTGCTCCTCCTCCTCAGCATTGCAATCTGCTTGTTCACCTGCGTCTTGCTCTGGCCCAGGCAAAGGTGATGGTGAGAAGGAGGAGCAGGAGATGCCATGGCCTGCTTGCTCACT
This sequence comes from Heloderma suspectum, assembly GCF_057233095.1. Lineage (NCBI taxonomy): Eukaryota > Metazoa > Chordata > Lepidosauria > Squamata > Helodermatidae > Heloderma > Heloderma suspectum. Next base: position 6,327,096 of record NC_139465.1, on the reverse strand, counting down.
GGCTCTGCCTGCCAAGCAAGCAAGAGGCAGCAGTGATGAGAAAGAGGAGGAGAAGCAATAGAAGCTGGTGACAACGGTGGTGGGAAGGGAGACTCCCTGAGGGAGGCGGCTCACTTGCCCAAGGGCCCTCCAAAATCTGGAGCTGCCACTGCTTCTGTTCAGGGTTTGAGCCATGTTCTTTCCCAGGATGGCATCAGAGCATGTGCAGACCTCACTGGGCTTTTTGGTGTTGGGGGCTTAAGGGTATTTTTTTCCCCCTAAAGATTTTACGTACTTCAAACCTCCAGGTTCCCTCTAGAATGAGAATCCTTTTCCTCTTCTATGTTGGTGGTGCTGTTTTGGATACATAAGGAGAGGCACTTGGGTATTCATTTTTTTAATTATTTTTAGGATTCCTTTAAAGCTGGAACCCTCTCAACATGGTGTACAAGATAAAAACCATACAAAGTAGATACAATAAAAATCAATATGTACATATTCAATAAAAGTCCATAAAAACAGAGATTAGCAATGAAGGTTTCATGGGAAACCCCCATGAAAGGTTTCCCTGATGGAGTGCAGTGGCACCCTTGAATGGGAGCCAAGATGGTGCTCAGCTGCACTTCATACTTGCCTCTTGCCCACCACCACTGTTGCCTCCTCCTCCACCACCACCACCACCACCACCACCACTGATTTGCCTACCACCTCTATCGTTTCACCTGCCTCCCCCTCGCCACCACTGCTGCTGCCACCACCACCTCCATTTTGCCTGTCTCGCCCCACCCCACCATTCACCCCACCGCCTCCGCCATTTTGCGCCCTGCGCCACCACCATCTCCTCCTCCTCCCCATGCCCCCAAAATTTCCTGGCAGGGCAGCAGCATTTTAAACTGGAGTGGATCCATCACTCCACAGCTGCCACCCACCCTCTTAAGATTACCCCAGAGGCGATGCCCAACATATCAATGTCAGGCATTGCATTAGGGATCATCTTAAGATGGTGAGCAGCAGCTGCAGAGCAGAGCCAAACACTGGTTCCTCTCTCATTCAAAAGCACAGCTGCCCTGCCAGGAAATGTTTTGGGGAGGGTGAAGGGGCAGGCAGTAGTGGTAGGCAAGCAGCCAAAATGGTGGCAGTGAAGGCAGCGGTGGTGGTAGTGGGCAGCTGGGAGGGTGGAATGGAGGAGGAGGAGAAGGAGGTGATGGATTTGACCAGTGGGTGGGGGTGGAGGAGGAGGAGGAGGAGGAGGCACAAGGTAGCACCAAGCCCAAGGGTCCCCTGAAGTCTGCTTCTGGCCCTGGGAGCAGGAAAACCAACTGCCTATAGAGATATCTTGGGGTTGTGGTGGACAGCTTGATGAAAATGTCGACCCAGTATGTGGCCACTGTAAAAAAGGCGAACTCCATGTTAGGCATAATTAGGAAAGGAATTGAGAATAAAACTGCCAAGATCATACTCCCCTTGTATAAATCGACGGTGCAACCAAATGTAGAATACTGTGTACAGTTCTGATCACCGCACCAAAAAAAAGGATATTGTACAACTGGAAAAAGTGCAGAAAGGGGCAACTAAAATGATCGAGAGGCTGGAGCATCTCCCCTATGAGGGAAGGTTACAAGAGCTGGGATTGTTTAGCTTGGAAAAAAAGGAGGGTAAGGGGAGGCATGATAGAGGTCTACAAAATTATGCATGGTGTGGAGAATGTGGAGAGGGAGACATTTTTCTCCCTCTCTCAAAATACTAGAACCCAGGGTCCCATAAAGCTGATTGGTGGGAGATTCAGGACAGATAAGAGGAAAGACTTCTTCACACAGCCCATTCTTAAATTATGGAATTTGCTACCTTAAGATGTAGTGATGGCCACCAATTTGGATGACTTTAAAAGGGGGTTAGATAAATACCTGGAGGAGAAGGCTATCAATGGCTACTAGTCCTGATGGCTATGTGCTACCTCCAGTACCAGAGGCAGTGGGCCTATGTGCACCATTTGCTGGGGAACATGGGCAGGGGGGTGCTCTTGCACTCGTGTCCTGCTTGTGGGTTTCCTGTGGATAGTTGATTGGCCACTGTGTGAACAGAATGCTGGACTAGATGGACCCTCGGTCTGATCCAGCGGGGCTCTTCTGATGTTCTTATAACTAATTGCCAACCAATAGGAGTCTTGTTCTTTTTTCAGTTTTCCAACCTTCCCCTATAGGGCAAAGACTCCCTATCTAAAATTATGAATACCTTCATTCTAGGGAGGATTAACTTTCCTAGACAAAGAGAAATGCTATCAATACGACCAATTAATGGTCGTTGTGCATTCAAATGGAGAGCTATGTGTTTAAGCATTTATATCATGCCCTTCAGTGTATGGAAAAGAGCTGTGGCTCATTGGTAGAGCCCCTGCTTTGCATGCAAGAGATCCCAGGTCCAATCCCCGGCTTCCCCAGGTAAGGCTGCAGAAGACTCTTGTCTGAAACTCTGGAGAGCCTTTTCCAGTCACTGTAGACAATACTGAGCTAGCTGAAGCAATGGTCTGACCCCGTATAAGGCAGCTTCCAATATGCCCTGGCTGTTAGAACTCCCAGTGTGGCCTGCAATAATATTACCGATGATGGAAATGTGTCTGTTACCATCAAACAAAATATGTGACAAACATTAAAATGGCAGTGTCGTTTTTCAAAAGTTGCTTGAGAAATAAACACAGCCGCAGACGTAAAACCAATTTAAATAGGGCAAAGGGTGGTGTCCTGCGCCAAAAGGACATGAGGCTAGAAGCCAAGGAAACCTCTCTGAGAGAACATTCCAAAGATGAGGCATCACAGCTGGGACGGCCCTAGGTGGCAGCACCTGGCAAATGGCCTCCAAATATAATCTCAGTGTACAGGCAGCTTCACGTGACTAGCCGTGAATACAGATGCATGGATTTTGTAAAATCTGTTCCATCTGCATTTCAGGGATTGTCACCAGCTCATTGGCGGAATTCCCTGAATTTGCACAAGTTCGCATTTGTACAAATTCGCACTTGCAAAAATGTGCAACCCCCATGTGCAAATCCCCCCAAAATGTGCATTTTCATGCTTTAGCCTAAGATGGAAATGCACATTTTCAGCTGGCTTTTTTTAATTTACATATTTTCCTATGACTAAATCGGCATAAAATTCTGGAAAGTTAAAAAAAAAAAAATGGTCCACAAGTCTGCAGAATCTGTGTGACTCGGGAAAAGGTGGTCCACTGTGGAATCCATGGGTTGGTTTCATAGACATACAAACTCATTTGATTCCATTGAGGATTTCTCTGACATTGCTAGCTGTGGAACTAACATGCAAGACAGTTGCGGGACATTGTGACTTTTTTAGGTCCTTAACAAAGATGTTAAGATGCTTAATAGAAAATGCTTGACTGAGTATGTCCATATACTGAAGTGCCTCTCCCAGGAAATCATCCCACTGCTGATACCATGTCGAGCAGGGGTGGACAACATGCACTCCCCCCCACTCCCTGACCGTAGGTGTGGTCCCTGCCACCACCCCTATACTGCTGAAATTTGGCAGCAGAAGCCAAATAATCAGTGGTTTGCCACCGAAATTCAGTGGGAAACCTCTTCAGGGACTCAAATTTCACTTGTTTTCAAGCTAAATATGGTCCTTTCGGGTTTCTGTAGTGTTTTTCAGCCGAACTTCAGCAGAAAACCACCATATATTTTTATTTTTATTTTTTTTTGCCAGTGGTGCAATGGTAGTGGCCGGAGTGCCACCCCTTGGGGACCCTGGAGGTGTGGAAATTGGCCCCTGGACTGCCCAAAGTTGCAGTAGAGTACCCTTGAGGTAGGGTGTATAAAAGAAATACAAGCAGCCCTGTTGAAGAAGACACTGAAGTACCTTTGTAAGAGGAGAAAGCCCCTCCATTAGTGAACTTCACCCACCTTACCTATTCTCCCTTTAAGTTTTAACCCATAATACAGACAATCAAGAAAACAAGGAAAGGAGTTCTTTAGGAGAAGCTCCAAGACATGACTTGATAGGCAGGGGCTTCCCACAAACACCCTAAACATGTACTTTTTTTTTTCTTCCTCTACCTATCTTATGCAAGCTTCTCCCTAATTTTTTATACGTTGCTAGCTAAATTTCTTGAAAGCTGCCTTGGGTTTTCTCCATGACTCACCATCACTAGAATTGGAAGCAATGTTTCAATATTCCTACACCAGCCGTTCCCTTGGAGATTAGAACAACAGCTAATGCACTTCTAAGGAGGCACTCCACCATTAAAAGTAACTGCGCCAATTTAGGAGGTGCCATATCTATTTTTCTTACTCTTGTATGCTTAAAACTATCTGGAGCACATCATCCATATTGGCTGGTTATAATATCCCAACTTCCAGGGGGTAATCATCTTAGTCTGTTGCTGCAAAAACGAGGGATCTTAAAGACTGAGAAGATTTATTGTAGCACATGCATTCAAGTAAGGAACTTCAAAGGATATATCATGAAACCCTTATATTCGAACTTATCAGGAAGTTTGATTCTATTCATGTAGGCCCCAATCAAGACAATGGTTTCCTTTCCCACTACAGGTGTTAACACAACAAAGCATCAATTATTGCATTATATCACCTTTACTGCTGTTGTGAATAGTAACTGTGCTGATTTTGTATACATTTAAGCTTTACATTGGGGCCGCGGTGGCTGGGGCTGCGGTGGCTTAGTGGTTAAGATGCTGAACTGCAGACTGGAAGGTCGGCAGGTCAGCAGTTCGAGACCTGAGTGCTGCGTGACGGAGTGAGCTCCCGTCTTCAGTCCCAGCTTCTGCCAACCTAGCAGTTCGAAAGCAAGAAATTGCAAGTAGATAAATAGGTACCACCTCGGCAGGAAAGGTAACAGCATTCCATGCACCTTGGTGTTCAGTCATGCCAGCCACATGACCACGGAAGCGTCTTTGGACAGCGCTGGCTCTTCGGCTTAGAAACGGGGATGAGCACCGCACCCTAGTGTTGGACACGACTGGTTGGGGACACCTTTACCTTTTTAAGCTTTACATAGAACTGTCGTGGATTGCAGCCCTATTCAGGCAACCAGCCAAATGTATGAGGGCACAAACTGTGTAGAGAGAAGACTCCGTTACAGAAAGATGGCATACGGCTTCCATCCCATCAGGACCCAGTTCTCCAGGAAGACCAAAGGTTCCTGACCCACTGAATCTGGAGGAGGTTGCACTACCATCTTGACGACCCCAGCCATGAAAACCCTAACATACCACAGCCACTCCTGTATTGTTGTAGTCTGAGGAAGTAAAACCCCTACTTAAGGCTCAGTCACAATCTGCCACTTACTGGAGCAACACACCAGCAAACTTATCTGGCTTCCAGCTCCAGCACCACTCAGAGCCCTACGTGGTGCTGTCCTGTTTCTGTTCATGCCTTCCAGGAGTCAGAGTTGAGAAATGACGCCAGGAGTCAGAGTCAAGAAATAAAAAGATTCAGAGCTGAGGAACATATAGAAACACACTAGAAGACGGAAGCTGTTGTTGCTTAGGAAAAGTCTGCGCTTTTATTGTGCCCAGATCATAAGAAGTAATAGTTCTGCTCCGTTGCCAAGTCTGCACTGAGCAGGAGGTGGGTGTAGATGAACTCCAATATACCTCCCAACTCTCAGATTGCATTATTCTTTTCTAGGAGTCCCAGGTGGCCAGCCAGGAAAGGTGGGGCCCATCCAAAGCCTCTTTGCTGCGGAGGAAGAGACTCCAAACGGCAGTTTGGTTAGCTCACACAGACAGCTGAAAGATCCTAGTTCTAGCCCAGCCGCTCCTGACGCCTACAAGCCCCGACAGTCATCTCTACCCTGTAAGCTTGCAGTCATAATTATTTTGTTCCTTAAAATTAAAGAGGAAGCTTTAATCATAAAGTAGGAGGAATGATACAATGGGTGGGATGAGGGGTATTGTGTAATACTTCATCAAGCAAACACAAGGGGTATTGCAGTATAGTTAGTCTTTATGGGCTGCTAATTTTCATTCTAAAAGTACATTCCATCTCGTACTGGCTATATCAGGGGCAACTCATCTGCCCTCCAGATGTTTTAGACAACAGCTCCCACAATCCACAGCCATTAGCCGTGCTGGCTGGGGCTGATGGGAGTTGTAGTCCAAATCATCTGGAGGACACCAGGTCGTCTACCCCTGATCTATACTGTCAGTGAACCATTCAGAAGAATCAGATTAGACTGTGCTGCCATTTATTGGCAGAATTGGCGTTGGGGGCGAATGTGGTGTAGTGGCTGGAGTGTTGGACTAGGATTGGGGAGACCCCAGTTCAGTTCCCCACTTAGCCATAAAGCGCACTGGGTGACCCCGGGCCAGTCACTGACTTTCAGCCTAACCTACCTCACAGGGTTGTTGTGAGGATAAGATGGAGAGGAGGAGGAGGAGGATCATGTATTTCACCTTTGGCTCCTTGAAGCAAAAGGTAGGATTTAATGTTACAAAAATATAGAATAATAAGTGGTTTTCAGGCACCAAATGCAGACTGGAATAAATGTGACTTCAGGTATTTTTAAAAACCCAGCAGTAGTGAGGCCATATGTATCTTCCTGAGGAAGGAGTTCCAAAGGTGCGGGGCCACCATGGAGAAAGCCCTGACCCCAGTGCCTGCCAGTCCAATGGCTCTTGCTATTAGATATAAAAAGAGATATGAAAAGAAACAGAGAAAAGCATTTTGTAACCTGAATCATTTCAAGAAAGTTATTGAAATGTCAACTTTGTTGTTTACACTAAAATAAATATTCCAAGGATGAATAAACTTAGCCCATTCTGAGTGAATGGTGCCTTTTCATTGAGAGAAATCAGTCAAAGTAACATCAATTTCTTTGGTTTCACAAGGCTGTCTCTAAATTGGCTAATTGGACAAATGTGTGGGAAAAGATTATGGTCTCTATAACCAAAGACGTCTGGTGGAAATTTTTCATATGCCAAATGAATAAAACAAATTCCTCCAAGGAACTTGGCCAAGGCTGTCTTTGCTGAGATCAGGACTAACCCAAGACATTTAGCTGCCTGATGCGAAGAATAAAAGGGTGCCCTGTCCCATTCCAAGTACAAAAGCCGACTGGACTGGCCGTGAAATCTTTTTTCAATGCTGGTGATAGGACAGCAAGCCCCCCACACACACACACACCTGAAGGCAGACAGTTAGCTTAGGGGGCACAGGGCAGGATGCTTGACATACAGGTCTCTCCTCCTCCAACACCTTGCTGCCACCTCCCAGCAACTGCCACTTGATGGGACCTCCTCACTCTGCCTAATGGTAGGGCTGGCCCTGGCCGAGATGACACATTTTTTAGTCACTCAGTTCTACCATCTAGTTCTGTGTCAACAGGTAGCAAGAGGGCTGTAGCTCAGCATGCAAAAGGTTCTCCCAGGTTCAATCCCCAGCATCTCCAGGTAAGGATGAGAAAGAAGAGTCCTGTCAGAAACCTTGGAGAGCGAGCGAGACCCTTGGTCCATCTAGCTCAATATTATTGACACTGACATCAGCTGTCCAGGGTTTCAGGCAGGGTTCTTTCCAAGCCTTACCTGGAGAAGCCAGGGATTGAACCCAGGACCTTCAGCATGCAAACAAGTGCTCTACCACTGAGCTACGGTCCCTGCCTTAGTCAGTCAGCCCAGTGCCAAACCTCCCAGAGTGAGGAACCCTGGGCACATTTCGGCCTGCTGGCTTGCTTGCCAACACTGGGCCCCAGATGCACAGGTGGGGAAAAGACCCAATTCATCCATGAATCTGTCCCATTTTTCAGGTGGCCACGCAATGATTTGCCAATAAAGAGGAAATGCACCACCCAAAAAGGGGACAAAAGAGGAGAGCCAATTGTGCATGTGCTAACTCATATATATTCCAAAAAAACACTTCTTTCAGGAGCACAGTTACTAATAAAACTTATTGCATTAGACAATCATTAACATGCACCTCTACTAATGTGGTTTGTTTAACTGAATGTTAAAAAAAATGGATGTCATATGCAATATGCAGGGAAAACTAAACCGGACCTAAGAACAAGGTTCCATAACTACAAATCTGTTATTCTTACCAAAAAAAAATGGAGCTGCTTGTTGCAAGACATTTCAGCTCACCTTCGCATAGTGTCTCGGATTTACAGTTCTTTAAATCAAGGAAACAAAAGACACTGACGTGCTTGACAAAAGGGAACATTTCTGCATCTGTAGACTGAGAACTCTTAGTCCAAATGGTCTTAACCTGGAGGACAATTCATAAGCATTACATCAATCATACCTCTGTTTTTTTTCCTAAAGAACTTTCATCTCCAGGCTAGGGGTGTACGAAATACTCACCCCTTCCTGGTTCGGGCGTCCATGGGGTGGCGGGAGGTGATCCATCCCTCCCCCAGAATCCTCCCCAGCCGGCTCCGCTCCGCGGCAAGTCCGCAGAGCCATTGGCCGGGCCCGTCCACAGCTGGACTTCTGTCCACTGCTGGGCTGCGGACGCAAATGGCATCCGGTGTAGCTGACGCCATTTGCGTCCCTGCTCTTTGCCATAATAGGCTACATAAATATTTACATAGCCTATCACGAAAAGACCAGGGATGCAAATGGCGTTGGCTACGCAGGCCGCCATTTGCGTCCGCAGTCCAGGGCAGTGGACAGATGGCAGCGGACAGACCTGGACTGGCCAGCAGCAGGTAGAGTCCGTCCGGGGAGAATTTCAGGGGGTGGCGGGGGGGAGTAGTCCATTCCGCCGCAGACTCCAGGGGTCATTGGAGTCTGTGGTGGATTTCTCCGCCATCCCTACTCCAGGCATTCCAAACTGCCACTCCTGATGCCCATTTAACAGCACAGCTACTGATGAGGGTGGAAGCTGAAACATCTAGTGTAAGATTAGTTTTAAGATTAAGGTTATATGCATGCAAATTTAGAAATAATTGTTACAGTTTAAACAGAAATACAATGCATCTCACCATAGTGTGGAAGACTGTGACCAGGTGACCTGTTCAGTCCGCTCTCCGGGTGCTAACTGTTGATGTGCAACAGATCTTATGGTTCTTTATCTTTACATTGGAATGGGAGAGGTTATTCCTCCAATTAGAGGATGCCTCAAATAGAGGACCCATGGCCTCTCTAGCCTGGCACTTTTAGTGGTGGCTGGATTTAGACCAAAGCCTTCCAGTTCTTTAAACGGTTAGTACTGAAAGACTGGATCCATTAGCATGCCTATTTTGGGCAGCAATCCCCCCACACACACACTTGAAGATAAGACTTTTGGATAGGGCCTAAAACAACTACCCTTGTGTTTTCACTACAATACACTGAAACTGTATATACAGGCTGTGCATCATATCCAAAGACTCTTACAACATGTGGAATCGGTGTGTGCATGGACTTGCAGGATGTACCCAAAGAACTAGACAGTGGACACGCTGTGGACACGCTGCAAAGGAGGGAGAAAATGCAGCAGATGGGGGCCTGGGTTGGCTTAGTCAAGATGCCAGACAGCCAACTGCTGCCGTTTGTTGCTTGTAAAGGGTATTCTGATTCTCATAACTGGTGTGTGGTTACATTACATTTCCTTTTCTGGGAGGGAAGGTCTGAGGGTGGTGGATCAATTGCACAATGTCAGAATAACACACACACATTGTCATTCTCTCTCTCCCCACCCCCTTCCTCCCTCTCTGCCTGACTGCCTCCCCCTCTCACTCTCTCTTGCTCTCCTTCCCTCCCTCTCTCCCTCTCTCAACGGTCAAAGATCTGGCGAAGAAGCTCCAAGCTCAAAAGGGGAGGAGGGGCATGTTTTGCGGCCAGGGGCCCTTTTATCATTTTTAGAGAAGTTGAGCTCATCCCAAGTTCCTCTCCCACAGATTGTTCCTGTTGTCGCCGTCGTCATGTCCCTGGCCTCCTCTGTCATGTGACTCCCCCACAAGGGTGTGTGACCTGAACTTGGCTCACACCAAACTCTGTCCATCTTGCAAGCAAGGGGCGGGGTCAGCTTCAGCCTTTAATCAAAAGCTACCCCATCCAGGTAGGGTGGCCATGGGTCCTTCATTACAGAGGACAGTCCACTATTTTGAAGGTTTGTCCAGTCCAAGAAAAGTTTAAAAGATAAAGAACCGCAAGAAATGAGCACAGCGGTGGCCATGGAGTTGCCCAGAAAAAGGCAACTCCATTGTGTGATTGTGTCTGGCTGATGGTTTTATTGTTTTAGACATATGTTGTTGTTGTGTGTGTTATTTGTTTTATGTCATTATGTGAATGGTTTTTTATATTTTATATAATGTATTCTAATGGGTTTTGATTTTTGTGAACCACCCAGAGAGCTTTGGCTATGGAGCAGTATTGAAATATAGTGAATGAATGAATGTATGAATGAAAGCAAGGCTGTGATCCTGAGCCCATTGAAGTCAATGTGGAAAATCCCTTTGAGGATAACAGAACTGATGAAACACGTCTGCGCCTCGCAGATAGACATGCCCCACTGAAGAAAGTGACATCTATGGAAAGAGATGCAACTCTATTTGCAAGATGCATCTTGCAAATCTCAGAGGTTTTTAGGGTCACCACCCAATCAGGAAAAGAAGACACCCTGTTGGAAGGTTTGGGAAACCAATTCCCAGATGTTTGGGGAGGGGAGAGATGACAGAAATGTAGCCTATCTTGCTGGCATTTTTGTTTAGTGAAACCAAGCTCTCAGGGGGTTCAGACAGGAGTCTTTCCCAGTCCGATATGGAGTAGGAATGTATGGATTGTGTAAAAACTGTTCCATCTGTGTTTCATGGATTGTCAGGCGCCTTTCGTTTTGCCGCCCACCCATTACCAGAAATGGATTTTTTTCCAAATTTGCACAAATTCGCATTTGTGCAGTGTTGTATTTGCAAAAATGCTCATATTCCCCCCAAATGCACATTTTCACGCTTTAGCCTAAGGGGGAAATGTGCATTTTTGTCTGGGTTTTTTATTTTGCATGTTTCTCTACAACGGAGGTTGTGCAAAATTTGGGAAAGTTGGAAAACTGGTCCACAACTCCATGGAGAGCCAGTGTGGTTTAGTGGCTAGAGTTTTGGACTGGGAGTTGGGAGATCCGGGTTCTAGTCCCCGCTCAGCCATGGAAGCTCACTCAGTGACTTTGGGCCAGTCACAGACTCTCAGCCCAACCTACCTCACAGGGATGTTGTTGTGAGGATAAGATAATGTACACTGCCTTGGAGAGGGCATACAGGGCATTCAGAAGGACCCAGGTTCAATGCCCAGCATCTCCAGTTACAAAGGATCAGAGAGCAGGTCATAAGAAAGACCTCGACATAGAGAGCCACTGCCAGATAAGATGTGACTATGTGGACAATATGACTTGGTAAAAGTATTAGTGCTTTTAGGGCAGGACTTTGGGGCAAACATCTAGGGTCTCAGCAGAATGAGAGCCCACACCCAGAAGGGGTGACTTAGCCCATTTTGAAGAAATCCATGTTATCACCTGAAGAGGGGGAAAGGGCATAAGACCATTGGGTAAAATCCAACATAAGTCCTACTTAGAGTAGATCCATTGAAATGTATGGGGCTTAAGTTAATCATGACTAACTTAAGTCCCATTCATTTCAATGGGTCTACTCTAAGTTGGACATATCTTGGATTTTACCCATTAAGTCTGGCATTTAGGATTACCTAACCGCATTTCTGGGAGTAGGTCAGGTTCCTATGATGTTGCAGGTTTAGGCCAATACCAGAACACATTTGAAACTCCTTTCTTCAAGTCATGTCTGTTCCCAGTATTCAAGGGCAGAGATTGTTAATTACAGTTAATTGTCTGTGGGTTGCATTAAATCAGTTATTTTAATTCCCTTTTTTTGGTGCCAGTCCTTGTTACTCTATTCTACCAAGATGTCTTCTTTCATAATATCCCCACAAACCGTCACAAAGTATTTTAAGCTCTTTATTTCAAGGACTGCATAACTTAAAAAAAAAAATAACCATCCTTCCTTTTTTGCAAAATGTGACACTCTCTAGGACACTCATGCTAATAACTGTAATCACATTCAGAGTTGAACCATGTTATGGGAATGCCGTGTTTGCTAAAGGGATAATATAGCATCAAAGGGATATTTACCCTTTGCCAACAGCATTGTTAGGAACGGTGCTGGAAACTAAATTTAAGAGATCTATAGCGCAATCCCAGGCATGTCTACTCAGAAGTAAGTCTAAGGGACTGCATGTCTTGTTATGAACCTGTCTGGTTCCCACTTTCTCTGCTTTTTGAAAAGGTGTTAGGGATGGAAGGATCAGTCAATTTCCATTTCTCGCAGTTCCTCATTTTTCCAGTCTTAAATCGGTTCATCCTGAACCTTGAGAATTTGGTTTTTTTAATGTTTGCATGGAAGTTCATAGGTGCTTTCTCCTGACATGTCCATTTTTGTATACGTTTTTTACTAATATGCACATTTTTGCAACCCATTTTTCTAATACAGTGCATTTTTAATATTGTTTTCCCTAATGTACACATTTTTGTATAAATTTTTTTATTGGAGAATTCCATTGCAAAATTTGGAGAAGCACAAGTTTCAAAGGATAACTGGGTTTCAGTTTGCAGAGTGGTTCAAAATTGTGAAATTAGAGAAATTCACATTACAGTGCAAGCTGAATGAATTACTCCCCCATTCCTTAAGATGCATCTTTTCAATATGCCTTTTTAAATTGTTTTTAATAGCATTTTAATTCTCTTTTAATATTTAGCATGGCTTTGTTTCTGTGTTTTCCTAGTATTATTGTTTGATTTCAATTTGTTGTGCACCAACTTGCTGACTTTTGTGGAAAGGCGGTATAAAAATATTAAAAATAAATCAATAAAATTTGTAGGTCCCATTGCGTTCAATGAGGCTCACTCCCAGATACGTGTGTGTAGGACTGCAGCTCTAATCACCAAACAAACTGAGGAGAGAATTTAATTCTCTGTGCCTTCAAGTGGAACCATGCCTGGGTTGTCCCCACCTTTAAAGCTGTCACACTGTCACACTTCCGTCTCCTGTTTTCTGCTGTCACCATGTTTTAATGCTAACCATGTATTTCCCAGGGGGCTGATATGAGTAGTTTTTAGTTGTTGTTGTTGCTTCTCCATTCTAGGAGTTTTATAAGTAGCAGACCTTTCTGCAGTGTATTTGTGAGTGAGAGTGCATTGTGTTTTGAAATCTCAAGCATCCACATATTTATGCTAAAGTTTGGAATAAGTGTTTGCAAGCTATGCACAATCCTGTTTGCCCCATGTCAGAAAAGGTATCAGGCTGTGGAAATGGGAAAGACGCAGGACAGGGCACCCCAAATGATCAGGGAGCTAGAGCAATTTCCCTACAGGGAAACACTAAACCATTTGGCTTTTTAAAACGCAATAAAGGAGGATATAACAGGGAGACATTTTTCTGCCTCTCTCATAATACTAGCACCAGGGATCATCGAATGAAGCTGATTGGTGGAAGATTCAAGACAGATAAAAGACAAGACTTCTTCACCCAGCACATAGTTAAACTATGGAATACGCTACCAGAAGATGTAGTGATGGTCACCCATTTGGATGGCTTTAAAAGGTGTTTAGACAAATTCATGGAGGATGAGGCTATCAATGGCTAGTAGTTTGATGGCTCTATGCTACCTCCAGTACCAGGGACAGTATGCCTATGTACACCTGTTGCACTCATGTCCTGCTCGTGGGTTTCCCGTGGGCAGCTGGTTGGCCATTGTGCGAACAGAATGCTGGACTGTATGGACCCTTGGTCTGATCCAGCAGGGCTTTTCTTATGTTGTTATGTTATGTTGTGTTGTGTTATGTTACATTATGATATGATAGAGGTTTGTAAAAGTATGCCTGGTATGGAGAGAGTTGATAGAGAAAGGGGGCTCTCTGTCTCTTGTAACACTGGAACTCAAAGTCAGGGGCATTGCTAGGACTGAGCCAATGGGACTTGGGGCCCAAATCTATTTCCCAGGGATCTGTCTATTGATCCCAATGGAGGATTCATTTCTTACCTTAATTGCCATGCATGGGGCAAATTTCAAGGCCTCCCCACATGCTGTAACATTCCCCAAGTCCCAGCCACCCACCCTACATGGCTATTAAGCTTAGGGGAAAAACTTTCCATTGGTGACAATGGAAGCTTTATTTCTACACATAATTGTATGGGGATTTTTTCTCCAGGAGGGAAAGAAGTGGTGGTTGGGGGGAGTGGGAGAGAGATTGTAAATTATTTGAAACTGAAGAGAAATTACTGATTTGGGATGAGCTGGGGCACGGTGCAAATTAATTGAAGAATGTATTTATTTTGAGGAAATTTGGATACGAAATGTGAAACTTAAGCATTTATTTTTTAATGTATATATAGGTACAAATTAGCATGTGCAAATTATATACAGATTTGTGTCCTATGGGCCTGGAACCCTAAATCTTTTAACAGCCTAACAACACCCCTGCTCAAGGTCATCCAATGAAAGAAGGACGTTCTTTTGTTTGTCTTGAATCTGATTGGCAGGAGATTCAAGACAAGCAAGAGAAAGTCCTTCTTAACATAATAACACATAATTGATTAACTTATGGAATACACAGCTGCAAGATGCTGCTAGTCACCATGCCTAGAGAAAACTTCCATATTCAGAGGCAGTGTGTTTAGAATCATAGAATAGTAGGGTTGGAAGGGGCCTACAAGACTGTCGAGTCCAACCCCCTGCTCAGTGCAGGAATCCAAGTCAGATCATCCCCGACAGATGGCTGTCCAGCCTCATTTCGAATGCCTCCAGTGTGGGAGAGTCCACCACCTCCCTAGGGAATTGGTTCCATTGTTGTATTGCTCTAACAGTCAGGAAGTTTCTCCTGCTGTTCAGCTGGAATCTGGCTTCCTGTCACTTGAGCCCAGTATTCTGTGTCCTGCATTCTGGGATGATTGAGAAGAGATTCTGGGATGATCGAGAAGAGATCCTGGCCTTCCTCTCTGTGACCACCTTTCAAGTACTTGAAGAGCGCTATCATATCTCCCCTCAGTCTTCTCTTCTCAAGGCTAAACATGCCCAGTTCTTTCAGTCTCTCTTCATAGGGCTTTGTTTCCAGCCCCCTGATCATCTTTGTTGCCCTCCTCTGAACCCTCTCCAGTTTGTCTGCATCCTTCTTCAAGTGTGGTGCCCAGAACTGGACACAGTACTCCAGATGAGGCCTAACCAGTGCTGAATAGAGGAGAATGTTTCTGCATATGGTGGGGAGGGGCAGGGGGCAAAGAGCTGGGAAGGCTTCTGCATCTGTTATTCCTTCCTGGTAAGCACAGTTACTGCATCACAGATGATTGCCCCTTAATTAATCAGTTCCTCTTCCTCATGGGGGCAGGGCTGGCTTTAATTACTGGTTTCTTCTAATTTTTTTTCTTTTCATTTTTCATTCTGAAACAGCATAATTAGAGAAAGAAACCACAAAGAGGAAGCTTCTAATTAAAGTGGCAAGACACCTTTGCCAAAGGGGACTTGCTTCTAAGTAAACATTATAGAAGGACACTAGAGAAGCACTCCCAGAACATATGGCACTAAGTTAAGTGCCATGTGGAACCATCATTTTAATTCCACTTCCAGCTGATTGTAGAAAAGCAACGCCTCAGCATTGCTTAAGGACCCTGTTGTGGAAGCATTCTTTGACTTTGTAGAATAATAGAAAACATACTGAGCCATAATTAAGGAAACTGAAGATCTTGGAAGGAAAAGAGAATTTGGAGGTATTTAATGAATTTCTGCCTACCCATTAAGCCTGGAAGATAGTGTTGACTCCACTTGGATTCATTTTATGTACACTTCTATTTTTTGTATCTATTTCTATTTTTATTTCTATTCCTATTGTTGTATCTCTCAAAAAGACTAGCAAGTCCAGCAATGGAAGGTTTTTTTGTGCAAACATGTTGATGAAAACTGCACACTGAAAACTGCATTTATGTGTGTTCACAAAATGGCAGATGTGTAGTTCATTACTCCCATATTAACAGAACCTAGAACTGTTTTAGTCTTCATGACATGTAGCAACTTGCAAGACAGCATTTCATTGATGTTTCAAATTTTAAAGAGGTTTTAATAGTTTGCAATGATTTTTAAATAAGCACTTTGCGTGATTTTCACCCTAAGGCCTGCATTTGTATATATTCTCTTGTATCTTGCATTCTGTAATTTTACTGATGTATTTATGCACGCATAAAGAAGTCACTATTGAGTAATGTCATTCTATTGCACCATGAGCAAGCAATGCAGAAGGAGAGAAACTACTGCTTCAAAATGCCAGTACAGGAGGAACAGCAAAGAGATCAATTCTTCATTTATTTGCAATGACCATGATGCCTGTAATCCAGTCCAAGTCATGGGACGGCTTACATAATATATGCTACCATGGACCCTCTTTAACAGGGACAACCCCTATATAGTGGCTCTGATTAATCATGGTTTCTGTTTTGTCCCTATTTTTGGCATCATTTGTGAATGCATCATTAATGCATCATTTCTGTGTATTGCTAGAGTAGTCATTCTTTGGGGTTCAGCAGTCTTCTCTCCTAGATCTCTAAATGTTAAATTTTGAATGGGGGGGGCAGAAATGGAGGGTCGTACGTGTCACTCTCTTTTGCGCATGCACGTGAATACAAACACACAAATGCTAAGGCACCATGCCTTGCACAAACTGCCATATTGCACAGCAGTGAGGCTTAATTTGGAATCAGGTAGTGGGACAAACACCTGACCAGCTTTTAAAAGAGGGTGGGGCAGGCTATTGCAAAGTAAAGTCATGTAGTGAAACATTTAAGAACATAAGAAGAGCCATGATGGATCAGACCAAGGGTCCATCTAATCCACCATTCTGTTCACACAGTGGCCAACTAGCTGTTGACCAGGAAACCAGAAGCAGCACACGAGTGCAACAGCACCCTCCCATCCATGTTCCCCAGCAACTGGTGTACATAAGCATACTAGCTCTGCTACTGGAGGTAGCACATAGCCATCAGGACTAGTAGCCATTGGTAGCTTTCTCCAGGAATTTCTCTAACCCCCTTTTAAAGCCATCCAAAGTGGTGGCCATCATTACATCTTGTAGTAGCGAATTCCATAGTCCAACTATACTCCGTGTGAAGAAGTCCTTCCTTTTATCTGTCCTGAATCTCCCACCAATCACCTTCATAGGATGACCCCAGGTTCTAGTATTTTGAGAGAGGGGGAAAAATGTC
Source organism: Heloderma suspectum (assembly GCF_057233095.1). Taxonomy (NCBI): domain Eukaryota; kingdom Metazoa; phylum Chordata; class Lepidosauria; order Squamata; family Helodermatidae; genus Heloderma; species Heloderma suspectum. The sequence goes on along the minus strand of NC_139465.1, from coordinate 6,309,919 downwards.
TCCCTTTCCACTTTCTCTACACCATGCATAGTTTTGTAGACCTCTATCATGTCTCCCCTTACACTCCTTTTTTCCAAGCAAAACAAGCCCAGCTCTTGTAACCTTCCCTCGTAGGGGAGATGCTCCAGCCCCTTGATCATTTTAGTTGCCCTTTTCTGCACCTTCAATGGTGCAGAAAAGGGATCCCACAAGGATGTCCCTATTTTCATCTGTGAAACATTAGAGATCATAGAACATTTGCAAATTTTTTGGTGTTTTGGTAAGAGCACATCCAGAGCGAACTGCAATTCCTATAATTTTTTAATAATTATTTTAAAGAGGGAGACTGAGTATTTACAACCCCCTAATAATCATATCTGCATTTTTCAACAAACAAGATGTGCTGATGACTTTAATGGCTCTAAAAGGGGGATTTTAAAAAACAGATCTGGAGAGGTCTGTGAAATATTCCCTTACTGATAAGACCCCTCACAGCCAATTTAGTATCTCTGCCATTCTTGAGAGAGCTAATGCATGTTGCACTGCATAAGCAAACATGGAACATAGGAAGCTGCCTTAAACTGAGTTAGACCCTTGGTCCATCTAGACCAGTACAGTCAACACTGACTGCCAGTGGTTCTCTAAGGTTTTGGGAAAGGTCTCCTAGCCCTACCTGGAGATGCTGGGGATTGAACCTGGGACCTTCTGCATGCAAAGCAGGGGCTCTACCACTGAGCTATGGCCCCTCCAAACCTATATCTCAGCCCAGGGAAGTTAACTCATCACAGAGGTCAAAGCTTTCACTAGCCCTTTCCCCAGCTCAATAAATCTACCTCCTAGTGCTGTAACCTACACCAGTCCCCAGGAAATAACACTTGCCTTAGTCTTCTCCAGTCTCCGCCACCTGGACTTCCAACTTTCACCCATCCTGGCCTCTCTCCTATCTATTTCTCCTACATCATTTAAATAGCAGCTTTTGTGGCTTGGACTCACTGCTTAACACCTCCACTGATTTCTGGAACTGCTGTAATCATCTTCAGGTGGAGCAACATTGGGAGCAAGCCCAGATGGATCTCCACCCCTGCAGAATTTCTCACAAGGTCTATCAACAAATATTAGCCATGATGGTTAAACAGAACCTCCAGATCCCATGACAATATGCCTCTAGTTCCCAGTTGACAAGGGTCAAACAGTAACAGCTGGCTATTGACTTCATGTCAGAGCTGGCATCAAGGGTAGGCCTGGTCAGGCAGCTGCAAAGGGCCCACACTGCAGCAGGGTCCCACTGACAAGAGCCTGCTGGAGTTGCTTCTCCTCTTCACCATTGCAACCTCCTTGGTCACCTGCCTCTCCCTCTGGCCCAGATAATGGTGGTGGTAAAAAGGAGGAGAGGTAGGTACCCCTCTCCTCTGCCTGTCAAGCAAGCAAGTGGTGGTAGCAATGATTAGAAAGAAGATAAGGAGCGATAGTTTCTGGTGGCAGTAGTGGTGTGAAGGTAGACTCCCTGGGTAAAAGGGCCCATTGAGGGTATCTTGGCCAAGGGCCTTCAAAAACCTGGAGCTGGTACTGCTTCACATCCCACTTGTGAGCATTCTAAAAGTTGCAGGCTGGGAAGCTAGAGTCAGATACAGGGCACTGGATTAGAGATACCTTTGTCCTCCTGATCCAGCAGGACTTTTCTTTTATTCTTATATTCCAGTGGCCGCCAGTTTTATAAATGTTGGGTGGACCAAGTTCTCAGTTTGAGCTTGCAGGTTTTTCAGAATCTTTTCATTATATTTAATCCCTCTTCTCGTTCCTAGTTATTTCAGTTCAAGGCACCCCCAAATGGAAAGTGGGGGAAACTTCAGTAGTTGATGGACAGGGGAGAGGGAGGTGTTTTGAAAAACAAGTCCATCTGCAAAAAAGGGGAAAGGTGGACAACATGTGTGTGGTTGAAACATCTGTAGGGAAGTCAACAAGGTGTTTATACTGCCGCAAGTGAAAATGTGGAAGTGGCTATTAAGTGATTAGATTTGTTGGAACAACCTATATAAAGAAAGGAAAGCCCATCACAAGTGTCCTCCACTCAGCTTGGAAGGAGGGTGCCTTCTGTCAGAAGGAAGCTCATGAGAAGATGGGGTAACACACCTGATACTTGCACAAGAGTTTCCATCGACTAGCACATCTGTGTCAAATGTTGGGGTGGTTGGTTTCTCCAAGAGGACTTTTGAGTTCTCTAATTCATGTTCATCTTTTTCCTCCCACGGCACCTGTGATCGGTTTTGACCACTATCCTAACCACAGAAACCTCAGTATTGGTGTTGCAATGATTTGGTTCCTGACACATGGCACAGATACCAGATGGGACCCGGTGGAAGCCACAGGAGAAAGCAATGGGTTTCCTAAGGATCCCTCCATGTGCTAACACCAAGGGCTGTAACCTGGAGGCGGCTTTAACTTAACCCCCCACCCCCACTGCCCTTTATCAACATCAAACTTTTTGCTCTTGTCAATCTAGGTGGTGAAATGGGTAGACCATTTGGAGCAAAATATCCGAAACTTTCTCCTGCACACTTCCCCTTTCACTGAAAAATAGTGTACAGAGAACATCCCACCACTTTTAAGTTTTGATGCTTTTTTAGGTGTCTTCTCCTTCGATGAGGATGGGATTTGGGAAGTGGCCACCAGGTTTGGGGCTTTCGACTTCACATTTTCACTTTTTAAACAATTGCCAAATGACTCACGTTTTGAAACCGCCACCGCCACCCACCAGCATCAGTCACCTGGCTTCGCCATTGGAAATACCCGCCATTAATAATATCTTTTGAGACTGAAAAACTCTTCAAGTTATTCTGACTTGGGGTATCATAAGGCCTGGCAGGCCAAACTCATGTTCAGGTTGCTAATTTAAATCGGTTGCTGCCAAGTAATGGGCATTTTCTGCGTTCAAGAGAGCGTAATAATATATAAGAAAAAACAAAAGTTTCAAGAACAGAAAGATAAATCCAGGAGGTTACTGGTTAAGATAATAGAATTGTAAAGAAACTGGGGAGCCATGTAGCCCAGGGGTGTGGAACCTCCGGCCCGCAAGCCAATTCCTGCCTGTGGAGGTTCCGCTTCTGGTCTGTGGAGGTTCCACTTCTGGTCTGCAGAGCCTCTTTGACTTCCTCCAAGGAGTTTGGCTTGGTCTCCAAGCCCCGCCTTGGAATAGGAACCCCTGCTGTTATCTCCAATCTCAGAGTCACAACTGTCCCTGGACTGCCCCATTCCTGTGCCTGGACAACTGGTGAGCAATCATACAACTGACCTATTGAAAAGGGAAAAAAGCCCATTGACAACTAGCATGTCAAAGAGGAAGGTTCCAAGTTTAGCTGTGTCCCTGATACACTAGTTTCTAAGAGTGGGGGATTTTGCTGAATGCACGAGCATTCAAACTTGCAATCCCCACTTGAAGGCTTTCTCTGCTTTTCCTTGTATAGATCTTTTGAATAGTGTGTTTAATTTGAAGGTCAAGAATTTTATTCATATATATGAATAAAACATTGTATTTTTTACACACAAACATTGTAACTATAGCTGTTAGTATTAATGAATTGTGTAGTTGCATTATTGTTTCATTAGGCATTAAAAAAAAGAGCACAGGGAAATCCAGCTCCACCAAACAGACTGATACAATGATTAAATAAAAACACATCTTCTGTGAAATGTAAGACTCTCTGATGCCCAGAACACACCAGGAAGTAAAGCAAAAGGAGATGAATCTGGGAAACCTACATGTTGTTTGTAAGTAGGTAACACCCATGACAACATCCATTATTTAACAACAGTCCTCATAGGAGCCATTCTCATGCAAAGCCTCTATTCTAAAGCTCCTGAAAAACTAGTAAACACAACAGTACTGTCTCTAGGGAAGAGTCATTGCTTGGTGGGAAAGCACATACTTTGCATGCAGGAAGTCCCAAGTTCAGCACCCATCATCCCTATGATCTTAGGCATCAGGGTTTGGAAGGGCTTCACCTGAGGACTTGGATAGAAAGATGCTGCCATCAGAATCTACAGTGCTGGGACCAGATGAAACAATGGTCTCTGAGCTTCATAGGCTCTCCACACTCCTTATTAACAAATAGCAAGATATCCACCATTATAAGACGGTGTACGTATGTATGTGGAGGGAAGGTCTGCAGGGCCGGCATCAGGATAGGCATGGTTGGGCACTTGCTGAGGGACCACACCCCAGCAGGGCCTGATGGCAAGAGCCCCCTGGAGTTGCTCCTCCTCTTCACCATTGCAACCTACTTGTTCACCTCTCTCTTGCTCTGGCCCAGACAACAGCAGAGGTGGTGGTGGTGGTGGTGGTGGTGAAAAGGAGGAGCCACTGATGCCACTGCCTACTACTCACTGGCTCTCTGCCTATCAAACAAGTAGCAACAATGATGAGAAAGAGGATGACCTAGTGGCAATAGGACCTAGTGGCAATGGTGGTGAGAAGGGAGCCTCACTTAGGGAGGGGGCCCATGGAGGGGGTTTTGCCCGTGGTACTGAGGGTCAGCATTCACGACTGTCACCAGTCTTCCTCCCCATTATTTGTAGCTGTTAATTCAAATAAATGACTGCAATGTCATTGATTTCCTCATAAAATCAACAGAGACTCCCATTTTTATTTTTGTGGTTTTTTGGCAAGTCCTGGTGTCTGCCTAGGATGTGCATTTTGGTGCTGGTGAATTGTTATCATCACAAAAAGCAGACATTGAATAAGAGCAGTTGATCTTAAATTCAGAAGGTTTTTTGCCCCATTAGTAAAAATATGCATGGAGCTGCATGCATGCATCTCCACACTGGTTTTGTTTGACCCTATGTTAACCAGAAGGCAGCTGTGCACAGAGCTGATTGGCTGCCCCGGCCCCCATGATTTCATCTAGAACCCAGTGCAATTTTGCAACTTAAAACAGATTTCTTTTTTCATTAATAAGGTAATGAATGGATAATAAATGGATGAATTTTTAAATACTTTTTAAAAATAAAGGCCGACAGCCCAAGTGGAGTATGTGAAAGACAAGATGTAAGACCAGTTTGCTGGTATACCCATCAGTCATTTCAGTTGGGAAGACGTATGAAGCAAGTTGGGGGATGCACCACGTGGCCCATTTTTGTATTGTTATTTTGTTTATACCACGGTTGCTGAACCACTTTCAGCCCAGAAGCTGAATTCCATTTTGGAGAAGCTCTTGGGCACTGTAATCCAGTGGTGAGTGGGGCTGAAAGCAAACAGGGCAGAGCCGAATACCAAAAATACCAGCATATTTTCACTTAAAGTTCTTACAGCCAGTAACTAAGCCTTAGTTGAGGCATTTCAGCCTTTTAGAAGGGGGGGGGGCGTGCAAAACCCAGAAAACCACCAAATGATTGGTGGGTACGGGAAAGTGGATGGGGCTAAGGGAAGGGGGTGTGGCCATCTACAGAACCCCAGAGGGCCAGACTAGGGCCACAGGAGGGCCAAATTTGGCCCTCATGCCTGAGGTTCTGCACCCCTGGTTTATACCCAGCCCTTCTACAGGTTCCCAGGGTGGCTTACAAAAATGAAACATTACAATGAAACAAAATAATTAAAACAAGAACAATAGAACATCACATCACAATATAAAAATGCAGTATAAAAGCAGTCAGAAGAATTAAAACACCAAGCAATGTAAGAGCAACAATGTACAGAGGATTACAAAGCCTGGGAAAATAAAGGTCTTTGCCTGGTGCTGAAATGACATCAAGGTAATTTCCTGGCAAGCCTCTGTTGGGACAGCATTCTGCAGTCAGGATGCCACCACAGACGCACAGAGTAGACCCATTGTCCTCATGCACACACAGTGCATAAACCAGATTCCAGGGCAAAAACCAGTGGAAAGCATCTGAAGACAAATGACCTGGATTTATAAATATCGTGTTTAGAAGCCCAGAATGGAACGATGTTCAAATTTAGCACCAAAGCATTCAGAGCAAAAAGGCTCAGTTTCCTGTTCATTTGTCGGAGCTTCAAAGTTTCCTCTGAACAATAAATAAATTCACCTCAAGCGGAAAGGGTTAAGAAACCAAACAGCATATGCTGCGCATGCATTGCTTAACTCCCTCTCTGTGTACAAGATGCACGTAAGACCATGAACAGTAATTTCACCTTTAGAAACCCAGTCTTTTTCCCGGTTTGACTCCTCCATTGTTCACAATGCAAGCTGGTCCAGACATGGAGGTTTGGGGTAATATCATACCTGCAACACACCTGTGACCTTACTTACTTACTTACTACATTTCTATACCACCCAATAGCCAAAACTCTCTAGGCAATTTACAAAGATTAAAAACAGTAAAAAAAAAATACAGTATACAGAGATTTAAAGCCATTTACATAAGAAACACACGAACAGACAATATACACAAGAGAATATATATCTAAAACAACTTCAAACAAGCAATCTCAAGCAAACAACCATAACCATAAGACAATCCAGGATCAATTAAAACTTATCATATGCTGCCAAATGCCTGGGAGAAAGGCCTTAACCTGACGCCAAAAAGATAACAATGTTGGTGCCAGGCAGGCCTCATTGAGGAGATCATTCCATAATTGGGGGGCCACCACCGAGAAGGCCCTCTCCCTTGTTCCTGTCCTCTGAGCTTCCCTCAGAGTAGGCAGCTGGAGGAGGACCTTAGATGTTGAGCGTAGTATATGGGTAGGTTCATGTCGGGAGAGGCGCTCCATCAGTTATTGCGTTCCCAAGCTGTGCAAAGCTTTATAGATTAAAACCAACATGTAGGAAACAACACAGAACTCGGGTATGCCCATGCACCCATAGTTCTGCCCTCTCTCCATCTTTTTGGTGGATGACTGCAGACATGATTCACTCTACATCCAGGGTCTCAATCACACATTGGCTAGGACCAATGACTTAAGTGGTGGTGAGCGCCTCAGGGGTGATGGTAGCTGCATTCTGACTCCCCTTTGAAGGAGAGGGCATTAGAGACAAATGGCATTTTTCCTACATAATGGGGATCCAGAACCTCATGCCCACAGGCTAGATCTAGCCCTCCTGGGATCCTAGTCTCTCTCTCTCTCTCTGGCCCCAGAAAGCCATGCTCCCTTCCCCCGGCTTCACTCCCTTTCCCCCAAGTGCCAGTTATTTGGTGGTTTCCCAACTTTTGTATGGATTTTTCCCATTCTAAAAGGTTGGCATGCCTCTCCTAAAGCTTTGGTACAGCAGTAAGAGCTTTAAACTACAATATGCTGCTATTTTTGTTGTTTTGGCTCTGGCCTTTTTGCCTTTGGCCAAACCCATCACTGGAATGTGGCCCCCGAGAGCTTCTCCAACATGGAATTTGGCCCTCAGAATGAAAGAGGTTCAGCATCCTGCTATATAATACCTTTTATGCAAAGAGCGATCTCAATTCTCTGAGTGCCGATCCTTATGTAGCCAGAACGGCACCACCTATGCACAAAAATGAGGTATCAGCAGGCTTAGCGGAAACTGCAAGGTTTGCAGAAGTACAAAAAAAATATTTAAGGGGGAAAAACATAAGGGTTCTGGGAGGTGGGGGGTAGACGACCCAGAACAGCCCAATGAAGACAGAGCATGTCCAGTGGGCACAGAATACGGACTGACTCTTGTCGGAGGGAGATCAAAAACCAGGAGAAAGGTAAAAGGGAATGGAGTCTCTCAGAAGAGGACATGGCTGGCTCACTGGCTGGCTGGAATCCTAAACAACAGCACCCTGCACTGCAACATTTCCAGTCCCAGCTCCAGGTTTTTGAGGGTCCTTGGGCAGGACACCCGCAACGGGCCCCCTCCCTCAGTGAGTCCGCCTTCTCGTTGCCATTGTCACCAGCTTCTATTGCTCCTCATCCTCTTCCTCATCATCGCGCCCCCTTGCTTGCTTGCCAGGCAGAGAGCCATTGGGCCTTGCTCCTCCTCACCACCACCACTGTTGCCTGGGCCAGAGCAAGAGGCAGGTGAACAAGCAGGTTGCAATGCTGAAGAGGAGGAGCAACTCCAGGGAGCTCTTGCCAGCGGGCTTTCTCTGAGGTGTGGGCCCTCGGCAGGTGCTCAATAGCCTATCCTGATGCCAGCCTTGAATATTTCATTTTCACTGATCTTATTTCTTTACAAAAGTAGAGGTGAAGGAAAACAGTCTGCACACTCGCACCCGCTGCCCCCACAGCAGATCCCCAGGGATACGAGAGCTCACAGCTCAGCCCTCTCTGTCTGTTTTTTTGTCAAGAAGCTGCAGTTTCTCTCACACACACATACATGCACACAAAGAGAACTTCGATCAGCCCCTCAGTCAGGAGTGGGGCCATCTTCTCTAGCAGATAGTACGATGATCTGCTCTGAAGCATTAGAATGATGATCTTCTGCATCTAGAAAACATCTCCTAGCAGCCCCCCTAAAGAGACCTTCCCCCTGAATGTACAAGATCTGTTATCAAGCAATCAGCCTGAAAGAAGGTATGGCCCAGCCAGTATCTGTAACATTACGTGGAACACACTTCCCCAAATGGCTGCTCTCCAGATGGTTTGGAACCACAACTCCCATCATCCCTAGGCATCATGTCAATGATGGGCATTGTTGTACAACCCATCTAGAGGGTGTCAGGTTGGGGAAGGCTGGTGGAGAGAGAATCTGTGAAGGACGCCAAACCACCCTGAAATTCTTGCTAAGGCACCTTGATGCACAGAACCAGGGCCAGAGACAAGGGTAGGCATGACTGGGCATCTGCTAAGGGCCCACTACCAGCAGGGGCCCAGTGACAACAGCCCCCTGGACTTTCTTTTCCTCTTCATTGCAACCTGCTTGTTCACCTGCCTCTCGCTCTGGCCCAGGCAACAATGGTGGTGAGAAGGAGGAGTAGCAGATGCCACGGCCAACTTGCTCACTGGCTCTCTGCCTGTCAAGCAAGCAAGTGGGAGCAAGGATGAGAAATAAGATGAGGAAAGCAACAGCACCTGCTGACAATGGTGGTGAGAAGGCAGACTCACTGAGGGAGGGGGCCCGTTGCGGGTGTCTTGTCCAAGGGCCCTCCAAAACCTGGAGCCAGCACTGCACAGAACAAGATGCACAGCTAAAGAAACAGTAACCACTGCCCATGGGTGCCAGTGGCAAATGTTTCCAGTGAAAGTGACATAAGAAGAGCCGTGCTGGATCAGACCGAGGGTCCACCTAGTCCAGCATTCTGTTCATACAGTGGCCAGCCAGCTGTCTTTGCCTCTAAAGATTGCTCACTCATGCGTAAAGCTCTCTCCCCTGTCATATATTTCAAAATGGTGCTGCTTTCCTCTCCATTGGCACTGGGCAGCAGTGTGGTGCAGAACCGACCTCACATCTCCAAGAAACCTTTTGATCTTGAAGCAAACCATTTCTCTTTTGACACATTCTTTCTTGCAGTACACTGCAGTGGGTCCTTGAAATGAAGGCTGATTGGCACCTCTCTCTTTCAAGACACAGATGTGTGTGCGGTGGGAGGGGGATGCGAAAACCACACAAGGTGTTTTGGCCACATGCACTCGTTTCCAGCGTTAACCTGTTCTGGGGCCAAGAAGCAGCAGTGAAAAAACCAGGGTTGAGGTGGGGATGGGTTTTAGCTAGTGCTGTGCCACAAATTTCTCCCACAATTTTTTCAAGCATTCTCATTCAATGTGATAGAAAAGAATGGCTTTTGAAAAGAAATTCAAAGGAGAGGACAATTTGGGAGAAATTCTCATGGGTTGGGTTCAGGTTGCTTGTGCTTACCTTACTGAAGCAGTGGCCAAGGGGTGTGCGTGGCTGTCCTGTCTTTCATTGTACAATCATCTCTCCAGCAGCTTCCGGCACTTCAAGTAATTCTATATGGTGGCTGCCTTCTTTGTCTTCCCCCACAATGCCTTGGAATGACACTAGGTATGGGACATTGTACAATCATATCTCAGGCAGCCTGTAGCCTCCTTAGTTTCCTGCATGTCATTTAAAGCCCAGGGAAAAAACATCATGACATAATTCCTCCCATAGGGCTTGTTCAGATCAGGAAGTGCAGCCAGCCTGGGAGACTGCAGAGCAATGAAGAGATAGGCAATAGAAAGAAAATAGAATCGTAGAATCGTAGAATAATAGGGTTGGAAAGGGCCTACAAGGCCATCGAGTCCAACCCCCTGCTCAATGCAGGAATCCAAGTCAGAGCATCCTTGACAGATGGCTGTCCAGCCTCGTCTTGAATGCCTCCAGTGTGGGAGAGCCCACCACCTCCCTAGGTCATTAGTTCCATTGTCGCATTGCTCTTACAGTCAGGAAGTTTTTCCTAATGTCCAGCTGGAATCTGGCTTCCTGTCATTTGAGCCCATTATTCCATGTCCTGCACTCCGGGATGATCAAGAAGAGATCCTGGCCTTCCTCTCTGTGACAACCTTTCAAGTACTTGAAGAGCGCTATCATATCTCCCCTCAGTCTTCTCTTCTCAAGGCTAAACATGCCCAGTTCTTTCAGTCTCTCTTCATAGGGCTTTGTTTCCAGTCCCCTGATCATCTTTGTTGCCCTCCTCTGAACCCTCTGCAGTTTGTCTGCATCCTTCTTAAAGTGTGGTGGTGCCCAGAACTGGACACAGTACTCCAGATGAGGCCTAACCAGTGCTGAGTAGAGGGGAACTAGTACTTCCCAGGATTTGGAAGCTATGCTTCTATTAATGCAGCCCAAAATAGCATTTGCCTTTTTTGCAGCCACATCACATTGTTGGCTCATATTCAGCTTGTGATCGACAACAATTCCAAGATCCTTCTCGCTTGTAGTGTTGTTGAGCCACGTATCCCCCTCTTGTAACTGTGCATTTGGTTTCTTTTTCCTAGGCGCAGAACTTGGCATTTACCCCTATTAAATGTCATTCTGTTGTTTTCTGCCCAGCACTCCAGTCCATCCAGATCACTTTGAATTTTGTTTCTGTCTTCCAAAGTATTAGCTATCCCGCCCAATTTTGTGTCATCTGCAAATTTGATCAGCATTCCCTGCACCTCCTCCTCCAAGTCATTAATAAAAATGTTGAAGAGCACTGGGCCCAGGACTGAGCCCTGCGGTACCCCACTCGTTACCTCTCCCCAGTTTGAGAAGATCCCATTGATAAGCACTCTTTGAGTCCGATTCTGTAGCCAACTGTGGCTCCACCGGATCGTTGTTTCATCTAGCCCACTTCGAGCAAGTTTGCTCATCAGGATATCATGGGGCACTTTGTCGAAAGCTTTGCTGAAGTCGAGGTATATGATGTCCACAGCATTCCCACAGTCCATAAGGGATGTTACCTGATCAAAAAATGAGATCAGATTCGTCTGGCAGGATTTGTTCTTGACAAATCCATGTTGGCTTTGAGTAATCACTGCATTGTTTTCAAGGTGCTTGAAAACAAATACACACAGAACACCCTCACCTGCCTCACAGTGGTTAGGTAAGCTCAAAAACACGACACAAATAAATTCCGGAACACCCTGAGAATGAGGTGGAACAATGGAAACCTCTTCCATGAAGGAAGAAAAATTTTAGGGAATTGGAGAACAGATTTTGGCACAGCACTAGCTCCACCTCTTCCCTGAAGCTACACATAACATTGCCCCACTCACACCTGCATTGTGGTGGGTGCAAAATGGGGGTCAGCCTACCAGAACAGTTGATGCTGTTGCCGTTTGCAGTGGCAGCACTCACAAAAACCCAAAACCCTTATGAAAAAAGAAAGAAGCTGTGCTACAACCCCTGCCAATGGGGAGTCCTACCTGAGAGAAAGTGTGGGAGAGTTTCTTAGTAGTAGAGTTCAGCCTTTGGATACACAAGGTCCCAGGTTCAATCCCTGACATCTCCAGTTAAAAAAGGATCAGGTAGGAAGTAGATGATGGGAAAGACCTGTCTCTCCATTTTTTTCTACCCAAAGGAGTTAATCCGCTGTAATTACTTCTGGTTTCATCGCAGAATAGAGATCCAAGCACTAAACCAAGAGCATTTCCTTTCCTGCTTTTCATAACCTCTAGGTGGCACTGTGGTATAGCAGAACAGTGCAACTGCACAAGTGAAAAAAAGTGTTTTCTTTCACTTTTCACAAAGAACGTATTTTCCCTGCTCTAAAAAAACGCACAGAAAGTGCTCTTTAAAAACAGAAACAAAACTGGAGGGTGACGATGTGGTCTAAAGAACCTGTAAACAACCATGAGTATAAAATGATGAGCACACAATAAATGCCTCAAGTAGAAAAGGTTTCCATGCGATAATAGGGAGTGACTGACAGTCAGAATTAGCAATGGACAAATCTGTCAATTTCAGCTTGTCTCCATTTCTCATTTTTTTCAATCTCAACTTTGGCTCATGTCCAACTTCGAGGGGAAAAAATTAAACTTTTTTTTAAGTTTGCATGAAAATTCATACCCATTTTCATGCACATTTTTCCTAATCTGTGTATTTTTGTATCCAATTGTGACTAATATGGATATTTTTGCTAGCAGTTTTTCTAACATGATGCATTCTGAAACATTTATTTCACAAATATGCACATTTTCATGTGCACTTTTCCCATAACATAGGCAGTTTTGTACGCATTTCTTAATTGGAGAGCCCTTTTGCAAAATGCTGAGAAGTGCACATTACAAAGGATAGCTGAATTTTGGTTCATGTGTTGCTTCAAAAGTGTGCAATTAGTTAAGGTCACATTAAAATGCAAACCGAACACATTTCACCTCTATCCCTAGTCAGAATAGACAATGCTGGACTAGATGAACTAAGAGTCTGGCTTGGTATAAAGCAGCTTCTTAGAGTATCAGCTAGAAGCCTGAAGCTGGTTAAGAACATAAGAAGAGCCCTGATGGATCAGAGCAAAGGTCCATCTAGTCCAGCATCCTGTCTCCCACAGTGACTAGGCAGATGCCTGCAGGAAGTCCACAAGCAGATCATGAGTGCATTAGCATCACCCTCCTGCACGTGTTCCAAAAAAACTGGTATTGAGAGGAATGCTATCCCTGATGCTGGAGGTAACATACAGCCATCACAACTAGTAGCCGTTGATAGCCTGGTTAGTTGAAATCAATGGGAATCCTCCTTCCCTTCATTGCCTCAGGTCAGGGGCTGGCATCATGGTGCACTTGCCGAGGTCCATGCCCCTGCAGCAGGGCCACTGCTGAATCCCATATAAAGTTTTAATCTCGGCCAAATTGACAACTTCCCCTACCCTCAAAAAAACTGGACTGCAAACACCCTGACAACTTCGTTTCTGTGCCCTCATGCCAGATCAGCCAATCAGCATTAGCAGCTTTGCTGCTGCTACCACCACAAACATGATGCAATATATTACCAGTCGGACCTGCCACCAAATGTTGCAGCATACTGTGCTCCTATTCATGGCTTGCTGGCTGGAACCTTGTCCTCTTCCAGGAAACTCCATTCCATCCCCTCCCTCCAACTCTCAGGGACCATTACATGGCCACTGGGGATGCACACACAATTGTCACTGTGCCCTAAGATGTTTCTTTTTCTAAAGAATTTTTGTACATCCCCCTTTATGTGTGGATGATGCAGTTTTGGCTACTTGAGGACCAGCACTCAGAGAAATTAGATTGCTATTACTATATATCAGGGGTGCAGAACCTCATTTAGCCTGAGGGCCAAATTCCATAGAAGCTCTCGAAGGCTGCATTCCAGTGGTGGACGGAGCCAATGGCAAAAGGAGCAGATCCAAAAATACCAGCATATTTTAGCTTAAAGATCTTACTGTGGGTAACTAAGCTGTAGGAGAGGCATTTCAACCTTTTCAAATGAGGAAAAAACATGAAGAAATGCCAGGAAACCACCACTGGTGGGAAAGGAGGGTGGGGCCAGGTGAAGGGGGCCAGCTTGGGACCCAAAGAGAGACTGATTTAGCCCCTGGGCCTGAGGCTCTCCACCCCTGGTATATATGACTCAATAGGCATTGAAAATCCCATTTTGTTCTTTCAGTAACACCCCTGCCAAACTACCGGTTTATGCATAGAGGTATATAAAGACGTCCCCAGCAGTGAACACACTGCTTCCTCCCAATCATGTGACTTAGCAATTAGTTTAACCACCTGTAAAAGCAGCATCACCGGTCATATAAATTCCAGCAGTGGAAGGAGGAGGTGGGGGCAAAAGTTTTATATATGTGTGCGTATATATATAGTTTTCCTTTGTGTAAAAATAGCCAGTCTTATGAAGAAATGCCTTGTCAAAGATTTATTTACTGTGCTTTTTAAATTATTTTTTCAATTATGTAATTGACAAAGCAGTTTTCAACCTTTAAAAAGAAAAAAGGGTACAATCCATTAAAACAATGCAACCAATGAAACAGATCAACAACAGCCGAATCAATCCTCAATACCTGTTTATAAACAGGAGCCTCAGTGACTGGGTTCACACAACACAATAACCCACACTCAAGGGATGGGTATGTGTTGAGTGCAGGTTGTTGTTGAACCATGGACTGTTGTTGAAACATGGGTTATCGTGTTGTCTCAGCCCAGCTGCAGTAACAACCTATGGTTTGTTAACCACGAATAATCCAGAATTCACAGACCAACAACAAACCATGGGTTCTCTTCATGAGTTGTTCGTGGTTAACAAACCATGGTTTGTTAGAGCGGCTGGGTTCAGACAACACGATAAACCACAGTTCAACAACAATCCACACTCAGCCCATACTCAACCTTTCAGTGTGGGTTATTGTGTTGTCTGAACCCAGCCATTATCAAAGACCTAGCAGAACAAAAAAAAAATGTTTTTAATTGACCTCTGAAGAGAGCTGCATTCTGGGGCAAAACAAACCTCCTCAACAGCAGAACGAGCAGCAGGCAAACAGATCTTCCTCATTATGGGTGAAATATGCTGAATCTCCATTTAAATTATAGCAGCTATTTCTAAATTTGCATTTATGCATATACATTAGCATAGGCAATTTTATGCAAATCTGTGCCTCCCCCTGCCCCTTTTTGGGGTGATTCATTTTTGGTGATGCCTCAGTGACCACTCTATCCTTAGTGGATACTCATCTTACAGCCACAAAATGTGGTACCCTGAGCAGGGTGTCACTAGCAGATCTTGAAGTAGGTAGGGCAGGCAGGGGATGTCCTATGGGAAAAGACATTTCCAAAATACTTCAGGCTTAGACTGTTAGGGCCTTTTAAAGGACAGAAAGAGCACCTTGAATTGTGCTCCAAAACATCCTGGCAGCCAGTGAAGTTATAAGAGTGGTGGAATGTGTGTCCCGTCAACCTATGCCAGCCAAACAGTAGGCAGAATTTTGTCCTATCTGAAGTTTCTGGGCAGTCATTACGGGCATCCCCAGACGACGTACATTACAGTAGTCTAATCTGGAAGTCACAAAGGCATGAATGATGGTGAATAAGTCTTTGCATTCTGGATAAGTCTCTGTATTCAACAGAAGCTAGGAATAGGCCGTTGTGGCTGGCTGTTACTGGTGCTATCTAGGGCTCTAGAAGCAAACCTGAGAGTCCAAGGTGTTAAAGAATTCCCTGCCAAGGGTCACAGCTGTAATTGGTTAGCAACCTGTGTGAACAACTCAAGCTGTGAACCTGCTGCTTCTGGGACAGTGCAAGCATTTCCCCAGCCATCTGGTCAATTGAGTCCCCATCCTCACAATCTCTGTCTTATCTGGATTGAGCTAAAGTTTCTTTGGGCTGTTACTGAGTCACGGCAGCTATTCAAGGACATCACCTGGGTATGATAAACAGGGGAATCAGAGCTGGGTGTCATCAGCATTTTACCCAAGGGAGGCAACAGGAGTAGGCATCATCAGGCATCTGCCAAGGCCCTACCCTTGGCAAGCGGGCATATCTGCTGCTGCTTCTCTTCCTGCTTGCTCTGGCTGGCTGCTCATTCACCTGCCCCCTCTAAGCGGCAGCGTAGTGGTACATTTTGAACTGCAGGCGCTCATCATGACAGTCCTCATAGCCATACCTCCAGGGAGAATCCAAAAATCCAGGCAGCTGGCATTGATGCATGGCCCATCTACACCGGGCTTTTACTCCGGGGCGGGGGTGAGGTGAGGTCCCTCATGATAGATGACGCAGCTACAACTTCGCAGCCATCCGTGGTTTTCGACCAGAAAAAGCGGAGTTCCAAGGAGTCGTTTTAGGGTTTGCTGCGGGTTCCCCCGCGGTTGCGGGCCATCTGTTCCTTCCCTGAACTGACTTTGCATCTTACAGTGGGTGTGTTGTAGGCGTGCGCAGTGCCTGCGTCACTCTGTGACGCCCCTTTGCTCCCCCATCCCTTCGCAGCTGCACAGTTACAGAGGCACAGAGAAGCGTTTTCATTTATTTAATCACACTTTCGCACATTTTTGCAGCTTCCTATCTTCGCAACGGTTGCTTTTGGACTCAGTGCTAGGGATGTACGAAAGTCACTTACCTTTTCGACGAGGTGATTTGCGGTGGGGGGAGGCGCTCCGCACCACCCCCCAAAATCCTAATCCAGCCGGCTCCGAGATTCCACAGAGCCGCCAGCCGGGGCCGCCCACAGCTAGACATCCGGCCACTGGGCAGCCTTCCGGGGAAAAAAAAAACGCGTATGCAAATGGCGGCAGCTATGGCGGCTGCCATTTGTGTTCCCTTTTTTTTGCTGTAATAGCTTACGTAAATATTTCCATAGGCTAAAACAGCGAAAAAAGGGGAACGCAAATGGCAGCCGCCGTAGCCGCTGCTATTTGCGTACACAGGTGTTTTTTTTAAAGCTTGCCGTGATAGGCTATGTAAGTATTTAATTTAATTTAAATACTTACGTAGCCTATCACGGCAGCCTGGCCAGACGGAATGGCGACTGCTATGGCAGCTGCCATTTGAGTCCACAGTGGCCAGCCAAGAGACCAGCTGCCGCCGCCGCTGCTGGAGCCACCACCGCAGGAACATCTGCCCCAGGTAAGCTTCATCCCAGGGGGGATTCCACGGGTGGGGAGGCCGTTCCACCACGGGTTTCGGGGGGCCGAATGCCAATGCATTCAGCCTCACTGAAATCCATGGCGGAATTCTCCGCCATCCCTACTCAGTGCCCAAGGGCTGGGGAGGGTCTTGGGGGAGGCACAACATCACTCCGGGCACCATTTCGGAGCGATGGCTGGGCACATAGTGCTCACGCTTGTGAGTGCGAACCATCGCGAGAGTCTCTGGCTGGGGAACTGACAAACTGATGCTGCGGAAATAAAGGAGCACAAAACACTCAATTTTTACCTAAAACAGGATCAGAAAGACACAGCAGGGCCCCTCAGATATAAAACAGCCACTGAAGTGTCGAACCCCCACACTCACGGAACTGCACAGCTGCACATTTCAGTATAATGGCAAAAAAAGGGGCCCAGCGAGTCTCTTAGGGAAGGGCACAGTACATTACGAGTGTACCGCAGGGCATGCTGACTCGAAGCCGCATTGCTGCGCAGTTGCGATGGGGTGGCGGGTCAAAACGGTGCCATATAGATGGGCCCCTGGTCAGCAAACCCATTCTAGCAGTTTTCATCTCCAGCAGGAGCAGGTCTTTTGTAGCGTCAATGCGTCTTAATTGCCCATTTGAGAGCAAGGCACCCCAGAAGACTTGCATTGCAACAAGGAACGATATGTTGTTGCTGGGGAAATTCATTCCCCCTCTGCCCCAGCTTATGGTAAGGACTATAGCTAACCTCAGAGGGAACAGGGAAGCCTGAGTGGATGACAGAAGATGTCATTGTCCCTGCTCATCAAAAAGTCCTGGCGCTTCAACCCTGTGCGCCCTGCCTCCACTACACCACTGGCAAAGAGGCCTTATTTACAGGAAAAGGCAAAGAGATTCAGAGTTAACTCTGGAGTTCAGTGTCCTGAGAAGAGACCTGTTCACTGTCTGCCAGACAAATAGATGAGGTCAAATGCTCCATTGCAAGCTAATCAGCGACTATGACTTGCATTCAGATTAAACAAGGTATCTCCTGCCAAGGGTCACAGCTGTAAGGCAGAGGATGAGATGGCTAGATAGCATCAACGATGCAATGAATATGAACTTGAGCACACTCCGGGAGAGAGCACAGGACAGGAAGGCCTGGTGTGCTACGGTCCACGGGGTCACAAAGAGTCGGACACGACTGAACAACAACAACAACAATGTGCTAGTGCTTTACAGCTGCAGGAAATCCAGTCTAAATTGGCTTAAAATGCCATAAATAGCCTGGTATCCACCATGCTGAGACAAAGCGAACATTGGCATCCATTTGGAGAAGGAAATCTCCAGTAGCAAATTGCTCTTGTTCTTAGCCTGAGCAGTGCTATTTTAAAAAAAACAGATTGCACTCATGCCTCGCTTTGCCATCTTCAGCCTGTTCTCACTGTAACTCCTACAACTTCACCTTCTCATCAGTAGGTGGGGGAAATCTCTAGATCAGAACTGGTTTCTCACAAGACCAATGCAAATAGGTTCTCCCTTGCAAATTACTTTCGTTACCAATGTTTGCTCGGGGAAACTTGGCATAGCATGATTCAGGCTTCAGAGTGAGCGCATTTTCTTTCCCTTTCTTCATGTCATAAAGCACGTGCTCTGTCCTACACCTAAGTAAGGTTGCTAGTTTTTTAACCAACCCATAGAGCTGTCACTTGAATTCAGAGGTGGACAAACTTCAGGCTTTGCGGATTGATTTGGGCGGGGGGTCTGGAACCTCAAGATCCACCAACCAGAGCCAGTTACAAAATGGGGAAGGGGGGTTTGTACACTCAGAATCAAGGACTGGGGTGCCTTTGAGCACATGATCAGCCCAAAAATTTATTTTCAGGACCAGAACTGATCACACAGTCCTTTCACACACAAATCCACTTCTGTTTTTCCCCCAAGCTTTCATTATTTCTGTGTTTGGTGGGGAGAGAAAGCCTTTTTGTTGTTGTTTCTGTTCAAGGGGTTGTACCTGCCTTGACCCTAAGATTAGCTGCTGAGGTCCTGCTCCAGGAGCCCCTGCCAAAAGAAGTGAGGCTAGTGGCTACCAAGAACAGGGCCTTTTCTGCTCTGGCACCCCAGTTGTGGAACGAACTTCCCAGAAAGGCTTGCCAGGCACCTTCGTTGTACACTTTCTGGTGCCAGATGAAGACCTTTTTATTTTCCCAGTCATTTTAGTCTTTTAGCAGCTTTAGGGTTTTTTAAAATCTGTAATAGTATTTTAAATCTCTGCATTTTGCTAGATTTTATTGTGGATTGTACTTTTATACTGTAGTTTTAAGCTTTTAAGCTTTTACATTTTAAATTTTACATTGTATTTTATGATGCATTTTGTGGTTTTAATTGCTATGGACTGCCCAGACAGCTTTGGCTATTGGGCGGTACAGAAATGTAAAACAAAACATTGGAAGTTGGAAACTTTTGCTAATCTGCTGCAAATCACCCTGAGATGCATGTACCAGCAGCTCCTGATCTACCTCCTGTCCTGTTTTAAAAGGTCTGACCTGCGCCAGGAGGAGTTGATTCATATCTCTATGGTGCCATGAAAAGCCGCACCACTGATTTCTGCGTATGAAACCACTGGTCAGTGACAGCCCCAGGTTTTGGAGGTCCCTTGTGCAAGACACCCACACTGGGACCCCTCCCTCAGTGAGTCGACTGTCTCACCACCATTGTCACCAGCTGCTATTCCTCCTCATTACTTTAAGGTGCTAAGGGGGCACCTTTAAGTAATAGGCTAGTGTAGTGGTGTAGAAGAGCCGGGGCTCACCGGGTTGAAGTACTGAGACATTTTGATTAGCAGGGATGCTGATGATGTCATCTGCCACCCCCTCCAACTTACCTGTTCCTCTGAGTCTAGCTGCAATCCTCACAGTAGCTTTTTCAGTAATTGTTTGTGCTGGGTACCAGTGCTTCAAGGTGGTTGAAATGCCCTTTTCAAAGATGGAGAAATCAATGTGCAGGTTGGCTTAACTGGTGGACGGGAAGGTACCTGACAGAGCAGGTCCATTGCTTTTTTCTTCTTGCCGTTGTTAGGAGTTTCTTGTAATTCTGGTGTTATTTTTTCTGAGCCTAGAGAAACTGGTGACTTTGAATTTAGCTTCCCACACAGATAAAGTGTCTGTAATAGATTTTTCCCAGCAACAATATATTATTGTGTGCTATCCCTGTTCTAACACCAAGTATTTTGGGGTGGGTTGGTCTTGAATGAGTAACTAAGATCCATTAGCTTGCAAAAGACTTACAAAATACATATAATATACACACCATCTCCAAATATTCTCTACCAATGTTCTTTTTTGTGGAGGCTGCCATTTTACCACCACCACCACCACCACCCCACCTCTATAATGCCCTGGGGCATTGTAGAATATGCAAAATGGTGACCAGACTGCCAAAGCAGTCAATGCTGTTACTGTCATTTGCAGCAGCAATAAAACAAAACAAAAAGCTTTGCTGTGGGAGGAAGAAAGAAGCTGTGCTGCTAACAGTGAGCTTCACCCCAAGAAAGTGTTGGAGAATTTACCTTCTCCCTGAAGAAATTTGGTGAAATGCTGTCTCGCCTCGCACCCCATTTCTCTGTCCAGAAATAGGGTAAAGAATTTTGAAAGCTCATTTTTGCACAGTTCTAAAATACTTCAAACAGCCACCATAAGGTACATAGTGGTATTTAAAATCCTGCCCGGAATGTGGTTCAAAGCCATCTTTTGCACTCTGCAAAAGAGGTAAGGTGCCATTTCCCATTGGTTTAGCATTACCCCGGTGACGTTCATTGTCACATAACGAATTGGTATTCACGTGAGGTGAAGCATCGTTGTTTTTTCCTGACACAGAGATAAGTGATGACAAAAGCTTTGCCTGCTAAATTTCTGCTAATCAAGCAGCTAGTTGCCATACTTTGTTTTCAAAGCTGGCCCACTGAATGTACAGCCTGCTGTTGATTCAACTTCTGAATTACACAGAACACTATTGCGCCACTGAAATAGCTGGGCTCTGTGGCAATTCATGGAATCATACAGTCGTACATCAAATTCTTACTGTCAGAACTGTCCAAAGGACCCTCAAGTCCAAACTCACATGCTGCGACAGCTGCACTTGTTGATTCCTGACTATCAGAATTTCCGCCCATCTCTCCTCCTCCCTAAAACCTACTCCGTCTTGTGGTTTTTGGCTTAACTGCTTTAATCCTCTTCATTTGCTTGGCTTCATTCCTTGCTACTCTACTCTCCACACCTCCTCTTCTAGTGTATTGTCTTTCCTATTGTTGGTTTTAAATTGTATGTTACTTGGAGGCAGAAACCTACCTTTTTTCTTCTTTTTTGTACTCTGTGAAGTGCCACGCACGCTGATGGCATGATAGTTATTTACTTTAAATTATTTTTAGAGTGACTTTTAAGGTTGGAGCCTCCCAAAGTGGTGTAGAAGGTGAAAGAAACAGTACAAAACAATAAAATTCCAGAAAAGCAGAGATTCTTAATAAAACAAGCAACCCCATAATTAAGAAAAAGCCAACAAGAACAGACCTTTCCTGAAGGCTTGCAAAGAAGGGGCCTGGAGAACCCGATAGAATCTCATCATTCCAGAAAAGATTATTAGTTACTATTTATTTATTATTTACTGCAGAACCACAACCCAAAAGGCCCTCTCACTTGCATTTTCAACCTCACTGCCCTTGGAGGAGGACAAGGGAAGTGAGTCACCAGTGAATTTTAGTAGGAGACATCTTTACAGGAATTTCTGCAGATGTTTTTAATAACCCCCTGAAGAAGGCCTTGAAATAAAAATAGAGGGAAACGTGTTGGGCTTGTTTTACAAATAAAATCTCTGTTTCATCATCTTGCGACATTTCCATTCGTGGGACAGAGAGAAGGGCCTCTGTTGATGAACTCAAAGTGCAGAGCGAGCTAATTCAGTCCATCTAAAAACTTGGGCCCAAACCATTGAAAGCTTTAAAGGAGGGGTGGCAGAACCTCAGACCATGGGCCAAATCCAGCCATCTGGGATTCCCCAAAAGGCCATGCCCACTTCCTCAGGCCCCACCCCCTTTCCCCCAGCCACTGGCCATTTGGTGGTTTCCTGGCTTCTGTGCCCCTTTTCTCCATTCAAAAAGCTTGAAATTAGTGCTGTGCCAAAAAATTCTCCCACATTTTGTCGACCCTTCTCATTCCATTTGATAGAAGAGAAACTGCTTTTGAAAACAAATTCAATGGTGAAGAATTTTGGAGAAATTCTCATGGGCTGGGTTTGGGGTTCTTGGGCTTACCTTGCTTAGGAGGTAGCCAAGGAGTGAGCACAAGTGTCCTGTTTTTCATTGTACTATCATCTCTCTGGCAGCCTGTGGCCTCTCAGCTTCCTACACTTCAATTAAAGTCCAGTTTATGGCACCATGAAGCAATTTGTCCCACAGGGCTTTTTCAGATCAGGATGTGCAGGCAGCCCGGGAGGCCAGCTGTGATTGTTCAGTCGTTCAGTCGTGTCCGACTCTTCGTGACCCCATGGACCATAGCACGCCAGGCCTTCCTGTCCTGCGCTTTCTCCCAGAGTGTGCTCAAGTTCATATTCATTGCATCAGTGATGCTATCCAGCCATCTCATCCTCTGCCGTCCCCTTCTCCTTTTGCCTTCAGTCTTTCCCAGCATCAGGGTCTTTTCCAGAGAGTTTTCTCTTCTCATTAGGTGGCCAAAATATTGGAGCTTCAGCCTCAGTATCTGTCCTTCCAATGAGCACTCAGGGTTGATTTCCTTTAGGATGGACTGATTTGACCTCCTTGCAGTCCAGGGGACTCGTAAGAGTCTTCTCCAGCACCACAGTTCGAAAGCATCAGTCCTTCGGCACTCAGCCTTCCTTATAGTCCAGCTCTCACAGCCATACATTACTACTGGGAAAACCATCGCTTTGATTAGATGGACCTTTGTCAGCAAGGTGATGTCTCTGCTTCTGACTATGCTGTCTAGGTTGGCCATAGCTTTCCTCCCAAGGAGCAAGCATCTTTTAATTTCATGGCTACAGTCACCGTCTGCGGTGATCTTGGAGCCCAAGAAAGTAAAATCTGTCACTGCTTCCATTTCTTCCCCTTCTATATGCCAGGAAGTGATGGGGCCAGATGCCATGATCTTAGTTTTTTTAATGTTGAGTTTCAAACCAGCTTTTGCACTCTCCTCTTTCACCCTCAACAAGAGGCTTTTGAGATCCTCTTCGCTTTCTGCCATTAGGATGGTATCGTCTCCACAAAAATACATTATCACACATCCTGAAGGAGGCAGAACAATGTAAACCTCTTTCATGGCGGGGAGACAACTTTCAGGAAATTGGAGGATGGATTTTGGCAGATCACCAACTCTGCCTCATCCTTAGAGCTGGACACAATCCTGCCCCCCTCACCCCTGCATTGTGGTGGAGGCAAACTGGGGTCCCACCTGCCAAGACAGCTGATGGTGTAGCATCAAAAAAAACTCAAACCCTTAGGAAAAAAGACAGAAGCTGTGCTACAAGCCTTGCCAACGGGGAGCCCTGCCTGGGAGAAAGTGTTGAGAATTTCTCCTCCCTTGGGAGAAATTTGGTAAAATTGTCTCCCAAATTGCTCTGCCCACACAAGTAAGATATTTCAAGAGACTATTTGTGCACAGCTCTTGTTGAAATGCCTCTCCTAAGGCAATAACAGTGTTAAGTTAAAATATGCTGGCCTTTTGGCTCCACCCCTTTTGCCTTCAGCCCCACCCACCAGTGGAATGCAGCCCCGGAGCTTCTCCGAAATGGAATTCGGCCCTCTGGCATAAAGAGGTTCAACAGCATTTTAAACTGGGCTCGAAAAATGCACGTTGCCAGATGCCAGTGGCTTTTGTACCTTCTTAAGTGCCGCATGTAGAAGAGGGGACTTGGGGAGGCACAGCTTCCGATGCAGAGGTCCCAAAAGCTGCCCCAGCTGAAGTTGTCACTTCTACCCAACCCTTTAAGGTGCCATCTCCGCCCTCACAGCTGCACGAGAGTAGAGGGGGCCCTTCCAGCTGCCATCCCTTCTTCCCTTGGTTGCTTTCAAACAGACTGGGGAGAGACTGGCTCTGCCACAAGGGTGTGCAGCAACCAAACAGGAGCAACTTGCAGAGAACATCCCAGATTTCAACAGCACCAAGAAGACAGGAAGAAACCCCAGGCTACAGCGCCTTTTGGAAATGCCCTGAAATGGCAGGTTGAGCAATGCAGCCCTTGTAAGCAGAAGAAAGTGGGGTGGGGGAGAGAAGTGGCTGTTAATTTTCTAACACATGTTTTTCTAACACATCTGAGAAACTAAACACGAGATTTGGAGGAAGCAGATGCAGCAGCTCAGAGTTCACGGTCCTGAGCAGTTCAACTGCTAGGGTGGGTTTGCTCATTTTAACTGTAAGCAACCTCCCTTTGTATTGATGGGACTGAGCCTCGCTGATGCCAGAGCATGAATGAATTGGGCCTGAAGGCAGAGCACCAACCACCAGCCCTGAAATTGCCCAGTCTTCTGCACTGGAGTGTAAAGTTCTTGGTTCTTGTGACCACTTCTTGGTGGGATTTTTAACCTTCTGTCTGCAGTGCGATTGCCTCCCTTGGAAACTGATGCCATTGATCATAACGATGGCTGCGTCACATTCTGGGGAAACGGATTACTGGTGTGCTACTGTCCCTTTAAGCACAGCACAGCCTAACGAAACTGCTGCAGGCCTGTATTAAGAGCCCTGCTCATAGAGGTGCATATATAACTTTGTTTAATAAACTTGTAGCATAACCAACACCTTTGTGGAATCTGAATCATCAAGATTCAACAGACGGTGCAATGGCCCCACCCAGTCTTCCCCTCCAAAGAAAACAAATTCTCAAGCTGAAATACTCAACATTTAATTGGGAGCATAGCAGGGTTGGGGAAGATGCAGCCCTCCAGACATTGCTGTACTTCAACTCCCATTAGCTCCAGCCAACATGGCCAATGGTCAGGGATACTGGTAGTTATAGTTCAACACCATCTGGAGGGCCACAGCTTTCCACACCCCTGGAAAACGGCATGACTTAAGTTGTTGGTGGTCTTCTGCCACTACACAACAGTGGCCTGTGCTCCTCTGGCTAGAAAAAGTGCAGAAAGGGGCAACTAAAATGATCAGGGGGCTGGAGCATCTCCCCTATGAGAGGTTCTGCTCTGACACGCTAATCCAGGAGTGGGCAACTTGTGGCCTTCCAGATGTTTTAGCCTACCACTCTCATGAGCCCTCACCATTGGCTATGCTGGCCAGGGCTGATGGGAGTTGTAGGCCAAAACATGTGGAGGGCCACAAGTTGCCCACTCCTGCTCTAACCACTACACCACACTGGCTCTCAAGTGTTATGTTTCTGTGCTTTTGAATGTTGCCCAATATGCATCAAAAGGAGCCTATGTTCCTTTCCTCATAAGAATTGTGGTTCTTATATTTATTATTCTACTTTTAGGCCTGAAGTGGCTCTTGCATTGGATGACAGTGAGCAGATCGTTAGGGCAGCCTTTTTGGTTTCCAATTTTTAAAATATTATTATTGTTTTGTTGCTGCTGCTGCTGCTGCCTTAACCTTACTACCCAAGTAGGCTTCCACATGCTTTGGAACCATGAGACCCTCTTCATCCCTTCTCATTTTGACCTGCTCAGTCTCTTACTGAGAAGAATACTGAGCCCAACTAGTTTGTTTTTCCCTCTTCTGGTTTTCCAAAGCTGAATGCGAGGGTCGATTCGCACATGCACAGCTCAGCACTTGATCGCTGCAGCATTGAGGTACCCTTCATGTCTGAACAGATTAGGTGTCACTTCTTCACATCCTCTCAAAGGCAGTGCTGGTCAATGGAAGCTGTGCATATATTCAAAAGCGACTTGGAAGGCTGGTCTGTTCACATTCCTCTAAATCATAGACTCTGTATTTGTGGAAATGGTTGTGTGGAGGATCTAGTGCGCTACTTATTGTGCTGTCCACTGTATGCTTGTCCCAGAGAGCATTTTTGGTCTCACCTTGTGTCGCAATGTAGTAGCAGTGGCCAGCTCAGAATGTAATAATTGAAAAGGTTTTCACAGAAAGGTTGAAAGGTCGTCACAGAGAGGAAGGCCAGGATCTCTTCTCGATCATCCCGGAGTGCAGGACACGGAATAATGGGCTCAAGTGACAGGAAGCCAGATTCCGGCTGGACATCAGGAAGAACTTCCTGACTGTTAGAGCAATGCGACAATGGAACCAATGACCTAGGGAGGCGGTGGGCTCTCCCACACTGGAGGCCTTCAAGACAAGGCTGGACAGCCATCTGTCAGGGATGCTCTGACTTGGATTCCTGCATTGAGCAGGGGGTTGGACTTGATGGCCTTGTAGGCCCCTTCCAACCCTACTACTCTATGTTTCTAATCCAGCTGCTTTCTGACAAGCAGAAGTATGGTTCTTATCAAGTCGCATTATATGTGACCGCAGCAAAGAAAATTAGAGCGAGAACCTTGGATGAGATGGCAACCGACTGTAAGGGGAGTTCAGCGATCTGAAAGGGCTAACCTGGTGAGTAATTTCAGTATGCTTCAAGGTCCATTTTAAATCTGTGCATTTCTAAATTGAATGCAAAATTCTGTTTTATTTCTATCTCTGTGTTTGCACCAGTGGTGGTTACTCTGTTAGGTTTTGTGAGTAATTTTAGTAAGATTTGAGGTGTATTTTAAATGTGAATGTTCCAAGATGTATTTTAAACCACGAATGCTTTTAAATGGAATGTGTAATTTTCTCCTTCTTGTTTATACCTGTATTCATCCTGACAGATGTCTTTGTGACTCGCTGTTCTGCAATGCCCTGTGGCTTAGAGCAATAAACATATGTGCATGTGGCAAATAATCAAGTGATGTATGTTCAGGTCTGAACCAAGTGCTAGACGAGGAGTCCCCAGGACATTAGGCTTGGTGGACGCATCTGGAATTTTGAGTGTTATCGGCGCTCTCACAAAATGGCTGTCGTGGTGGGTGTGGCTGGTCAGAAATACGCATTTCCCAGAAGGCAAACTGGCAAAACTAAAAGGAACGTAACTTGCCCAAGAACCTAACTACAAGGCAGAGGTGGTTATCTGAGGTCCAAAGCACAAAATCACTACTTTGAACCCAAATAAAGATGGTGGGGACAGCCGTTTGCTTTGCAGTATGCCTACCTCCCAGTTAAACAAAAAGGGTAATAGGAAAATAATAAGAAATAAAATAAAAATCAGGATGGACAGGCAGCCTAGCAGGTATCAAGACTCAAGGTGTCTTTGGGTACATTGGTGCCCATGGGCGCCATGTTGGAGACCTGGACTAGCGTGTGCATTAGATACTTAGCACGTGTCACTGTTGAAGGTGAGCCACATCAAACCTGCCAAGTCAGCACTGTAATATAGAATATGTCCCATTGAAAGTGCCCCATGCATAATACAGGCAGCCGCCAATAACGAACCAATTTTAAGAAACCTTTTCCCAAGATCCTAAGGTACAACAGGAAAAGAAGGGGGTTATTCCATTACAATGCCTCCATGCATTTTGCGCACTGAAGGGCAGACTTCAATCCCCTTCCACAAAAAAAACCCAGCCACCATTCCCAAAAATCCACCCCACCCCCACCCCCAAACATGATGAATCCTTCAATTAAGGTGAAACCAGATTTATTTTCTTATTAGAAAGCAATAGAGGCAAGGGATTACAAAAGATACGCTATTTATTTGCTGGTCAAATCAGTCAAACAATCACAGAACATTTTAAACAAGCAGTTAAAATAAATACATAGCCTAAAAAAGGTGCACACACTCAGCCTGGCTCAAAGGTCTGTATGCGCTCCCATGCGCACATAGTCACTCCTACGAGTGCAAATTCCATTGTTAACATCTGCCTTCAGTGTGGATGCCTCTCTGCACATCTTTAGCTCCCACATGTATAAGGCAGCACTGGATCAATACAATAGTTTCACTTTTCAGCTGACACCCAAATGCACGTAATGCCCTTTTTAAACAATCAATGAATCTGATTACTGTTAATGCGCACATACGCGCACGCACACACGGACGCACAAACAAACAAGCAGGCTAGATCTGTATTAGTGATAGCTTGTACATACTCCTAACCTGTACACACACTGAACTTCAAGATCTAGAACACATGCTTTGGGAGTTTCTATAACCATTGTAGTTTTGCAGTATTTTAAATAGTTTTTCCTCCTGGAATGATTACACACTCCTCTTCCCCATCTACATTAGGAATAGGTTATAGTCTCCACCTCCTCATAGATTCTCACATGTCTCTGGCAAATTGTCTCAGGCTGTTGCTCAGAAATAGGCATGCAACTCTCTAGAAAAGTAGTGGTAACTTTCTGCTGCCCCACAGCTAGGGATGTCAGAGAATTCCGCGACGGATCTCAGTGAGGCCGAATGCCAGTGCATTCGGCCCCCCGAAATCCATCGCGGAACAGCCTGCCACCCCCCCGCCCCCCACAGATGCCCCCCGGGATGAGACTTACCTGGGGCGGATGTTTCGGATGGCAGCAGCTCCAGCTGCGGCTTTGGAGGTGGCAGCGGCTGGTCTTCCGACCGGCTGCCACCACCACCATTTGCAGTCTGTTTTTTTTCTCTTTTTTTCCCCATAGACATGATAGGCTACGTAAAGACTTGCATAGCCTATCACACCTGGGTTAAAAAATGTGTACGTAAATGGCGGCGGCTACAGCCGCCACCATTTGCATTCCTTATTTTTCGCCGTCTTAGTCTACGTAAATATTTACACAGACTAAGACGAAGACAAGAAAGGGGAACGCAAATAGCGCGCAGTACGCTATTTGCGTTCCCCTTTCTTTTCTTCGTCTTAGTCTACATAAATATTTACGTAGACTAAGACAGTGAAAAATAAGGAACACAAATGGCGGCAGCCGTAGCCACCACCATTTGCGTATGCATTTTTGTTGTTGTTGTTGTTGTTTTACCCAGAGCCCTCCGCGGCCGGAAATCCGGCTGTGGACGGCCCTGGCCTGGGCCTGGCCGGCTGCTCCGTGGAGCCGCCACGGAGCACAGCCGGCTGTCAAGGATTCCGGGGGGGAGGACCGGATTGCCTCCCCCCCCCCGTCAAGGATTCCTCGGGGAGGGACGGAACGCCTCCCCCCCACCATGAACAGAATCCGTGAAAAGGTAAGTGACTTTCGTACATCCCTACCCACAGCTGGGATGTAACTTTGAGGTACCAAAAGGTAGCACAACCATGGCATAAAACAAAGATTGCTCAACATAGAACCCCTGTGCTCACCCATTCACTTCAATGACTGGGGCATCTCACATGTGCATCTCTCTGCACACTTGGAGCTGCTCCCCTCTACTGAAGCGAATGGGAGATCTCTCTGCGCACTCACAAGGATCGCTGGATTGACGAGGTGCATGTGTGCATTATAGCCCCTTGGAGTCCACGCTGATGCAGTCTTACTAACATAATAATTATTAACACCGCTCACTACTTTGTGACATTTTGGTTGGTCCCAATGAATGCTGTGGACCAACATGTCTATCTAAGCTTACCCAATTAATGCAAAGTAGATAGTCATCCTTCTCCTGGTCTTTAGCAGAATGGAAGAGAGCTAAGAACGGACTAATGTTCTTCCGTTTTAGCATCCATCTCTTACCCGTTACAACTACAATACTGATCCCACCAAACAGATCAGTTCTAACCTATCTATTAGAACATTCTGTTTGCTGAGAAAAACCTTCCAGGTTAATAAAGCTTAAGGAGGAAGGGAATACACTTCACTATTCAAAAAATAAAAGACAGGACCTTGTGCTTGACATGCAAAAGGTCCCAGTTCAATCTCTGGCAATCTCCAGTTTACAAGATGGTCCCTGACTGTGGTGTACTGGTAAATTCTGAGACGCAGGCACTCCTCATGACAGTCCCCATAGCCACACCCCCAAGGTGAATCCAAAAATGCTGGCACCTCTGTTGATCCTTATCGGCAAACCAGTTGTAGCAGTTTTCATCTCCACCTTTTGTAAAGCTAATGGGTCTTAAGTGCCCATTTAAGAAAGCTACCCCCAAATATTTGCATTTCAACAGAGATAGCTCACAACAACATATTGTTTCCAGGAAAATCCATCATTCCCCCAGCTACTGTGAAGATTGCAGCTAAGCTCAGAGGGAACAGGGAAGTCTGAAGGGGGTGGCAGATGATGTCGGCATCCCTGCTAATAAAACTGTCAGGGCTGCTTCCCTGCGAGCCCTGCCTCCACTCCACCACTGATTCCTGGTTGGAGGTGATTCAGGTAGACCCTTCTCTGCTCAAAACCCTGGAGAGACAATGTCAGTATGGGAGACAATACCAGACTAGATGGACCAATTATCTTACTCAGTATAAGGCAGTTTCATACATTCACTATTCCCCATGATCAGTTTTCAAACAACTTGGCACTTTAACACAAAACAATCTCAGCAATAAAAGATAAAATGAAACTGTACAGGAACATAGATGCAATATATAGATACATGTGGTTTCTTAACAATGTAAAAAGCCACCAGGACCTCAAAATCTTTACAGAATTTTCACCACCCCAAAGGGTGGGGAAGATTGAATTGATGCCCACCTTACCCAGAATTAATTCACCTCTTAGGTCTATTTTCCAGCGTTATATTTTTCCTACCAGTGTTTTCAAATCATAGATAGCAAAGGAATCACAAGATGCCTGAAGACTGGTGTCTTTGTAAAGGCAGAATTGTTAGGGCTGAGTTCACATTGGTCAAGTGTACAGAAATCCGGCGATTTACAAGCATGTGTGAACCAGCCCTTTTCAGAGGCACACAGGAGAGTCTCGTCTTGCAGAACTCGTAAAACCTTCTCTGCAGTGGAAGCCTGTTTCATTCATTGGTGCTTACTCTGTATATGTTTATGCTCCAGATGCACTGAGTGCACACTCCCGGCAGCTGCATCTGGATGACCCATACAGGTTGACACAAGGAGGTATGTTACTTGGGGCAAATCCACAATGGGGTTTCTCCCGCCTCCCCCATAGATGCAGAAAGTCCTCCCAAAAATGCAAATATTATTCTGCATGGAGCTTGATTCATCCTACTCACAAATGTCCCCACAAATGTCCCACTCTGCTCTGCAACCAAGGCAGGGCCAGCACTGGTACCTGGTATCACTGGGCTCCTGCCAGAGCCCCAAAATCCTGGCAGGGGCCACCGTTCTTTGGTTTTTAGTGGCCTGGCACTCCCAATAGCTGGCTCTGTTGACTCTTTTAATTTCCCACAATGCCCCTGACCTAGCCTTGCTCTGGGGCATTCTGGGAAATATTAAAAGGGTGGTTAGACCCAGCTCCTGGTGGGGCTCAAAGCACTGCCACCACAGCCAGGTAAGCCCACCAGGGGCCACTGACAGAGGAGGGGTCTCACTAGAGGAGAGTTACCCCAGGCCACCCCTCAAAGCTGCAGCCAGCCCTGAACCAAGGAATTAATGGGGGGGGGGTCGTCACCATAGAGCTTGCATCACTTGTCAAGATAACAATTGCTGAATCAGCACATAACTGCTCCTGCCCCTCTTCTTTTCTTTCTTTAAACCAAACCATGCAATGATACCCTGAAACTGGTTTAAACTTACTTTGGTGTATGCTGTAGTGTTGAGAAGCCCAAATAAAGTTTTAATTGGTTTCATGTATGTGAAATTCTAAATGGAAAACAACCCCCCTCCAACAACCATATAAAAATTCCTCCAGAATCTATATGCAAAGGCCAGGACAATTTTTCCAGAGACAGAAGTTCAATGGGTGATGATACAAAAATAGATCTAAACAGAATCCTCTTTTTCTTTGGTAAGGTTTTTTTTTTTAAAAAAAAATAATAATAATACTCCTTACAGGAAGGAGTCTTAGACGGTGATCTGTTGGTTCTCTCTGAAAATGGGTCTTTGGTGGGGCCCGCAAGAATCCTGGAAGTTCCTGTACATCTGGTCATAATGCACCTCCTCTCCCATCGGGTGGGTCAGGGTGATGCTGTCATTCTTCCCAGCTTCCTCCACCAACTGCCGAATGCTCAGCTGTTCAATCTATAGTCAGAAGAAGGCAAGATATCTTTGTTTTGATCAAGTAGTATCTTTTAAGAACCAAGTAGTATCTTTTAAGGACCAAGTAGTATCTTTTAAGGTCGAGTAGTACCTTTTAAGGACCGAGCAGTACATTGGGGAAGTTCGAAATGCATAATTAACATGAATTGGCTAGATGATGCTGAAGAAGAAGCATCTATACAATGCTTTATGGTTTTCAGACTGCTGCATGCACATTATCTCCATAACGCTTACACAACAGCACTGTATGGTAGGTCAGCCTCATCATCTCCCTACTGCAAGGGCTGAGGGAAGGAGGGAGGTTTGCCTAAGTCAGGGGTACAGAACCCCTTTCAGCCCAAGAGCCAAACTGCATTTCAGAGATGCTTTGGGGGGGCCACATTCCAGTGGTAGGCAGGGGCAAACGCAAAGGGGGAGAGGCCAAAAATGCTTGCATATTTTACCTTAAAGCTCTCACTGCCAGCAACGAAGCCTTAGGAGAGGCATTTCAACCAATTAGAATGGAGGGGAAACACACAAATGCCAAGCAACCACCAAATGATTGGCAGTCAGGGAAAGCGGGGTGGCCAGCAGAAGAGGGCATGGAAATTAAGGGAACCACAGAAAGCCATATTGGGACCCCAGGCAGGCCAAATTTGGCCTCCGGCTCTGAGATTCTGCACCTCTGGCTTAAGGTGACACCTTGTAAATCTGTTTGAGAAGCAAAATTTGAACCAGGTATTTCCTGGTCTACAGCTCAGCCTTTTAGCCTCTATGCTGTTCAGTTCAGTGGTGACAGGGACCACACTGAGCCTCAACACCAATAGCAGCTACCTGAGCCAGCATGGCCAGCAAACAGCCTGCAACACCACCAGCAGCTCCTGCCTCCTCTTCCTCTCCTCATGCTGCGCTCACGGGCTGCTCAGGTTGGCAGCGGCATACCAGCCCAGCTCAGGTTATCCTGAACTCAGACATTGTAGAGCATGCATGCACTAACATGCCCTTTAGCTTTCAGTTCAGACACAGCCTGAGCCCAGGAAGGTTAGCTGGGGCTGGGCTGGGCAAGCACAACATCACAATTCGGGGACTGACAACGGGCCCTCCTGAGGGCACAGGCCATCAGCAGCTGCCCAACTACGCTGAAGCCTAGTGTCCACCCCATCTATGCTGATAGATGGGTCAAACACCAAAACATTATCAGACCCACACCCATCCCAACACTGGATTTGTCCTGGGCTAGCATCAACATCCTGCCCCCACTTCAAACCACACATTCCAAAGGTCTAGATGCTCTAACAGCACTTTTCCTGAATTGCTTTCACCATACCTCCTCTGCAAACGCCATCACCGTCCCCATCGCTTATTGCCAATATTGCCTTCTCTCCCCATTTCCTGCCTTGCCCGACTAACAAATTGTTTAATTAATTCATTAAATGAAGGAACTGAAGAATTTTTATGCTGTTCCTCAGCCCGGACTGGCTTACATGCAACCTGTAAAACAAGACTGTCTCTGCCCCACAGGCTTACAATCTAAAGAGACAATCAATGACACAGTCTAGACCATTAGAGGTTATTTACCCTGCAGGGAAGTCATTTAGGAGATAATGCCTTTTAAATAGGTCTACGAATAAGCCATTTGTAATCAGCGTTATCAAGAGAGGAAATGTTCTGAGATTCCCTTTGGATAATTTTTGCACACTCTGAAGATTGTTCTGAAGAAGTTGTATACGAAACGGGCAGATGCCAGGATGCCTGTCAAGTCTGTTCTGAGTCTGTTCTTTATTTTGCACAATTTGTGTAATCATAGCACTCGAAAAGTTCTCAGTCGTTACTATGCACATTGTATATTTTTGTGTATGTGTAACATAAGGTTTTCCACAAGCTCTTATGGATGGGAACCTTGCATTTTTGTTATATAAACTTTTGTGATATAAACTTTTATTATGCACTGATTGTGTAAACATCATGTGGCATATGGCTACTATATAGTTATTTGATAAACAATTTTTCCAGTCTGGTGGTTGCTTTTGATTTACTATCTAAAAAGACACAACACACAAGGAAAGGGGAATGGAAAGGGAAAAGGATAAAAATTCAGTAGTCTTTCAGCAGGATGTTTTAAGCCTGCACGTCACTTCTGTGCTCTCTGTACCACACCTTGCACACCATCACCATCAAATAAAAAGGCATCTGCAGAGCAGATAGCTGTCCATGTGAAGGAGCCAAGCCACATGTCATAACAGGCAGGCAGGGAGCTCAGATTCACTTGCCAAACAGATTAGTGGGAACAGATGTTCCTTACTGATATTAAAACAATGGCAGCCAATCAGACCCTAAGCATGAAGCGCATTTTTAAGCATGACGCACATTTTTCCCCAAAACATAAGGGCTAGTACCTTGGGTGTTTATTTCGAAACTAGAAGCTGAGATCTGTTCTATATTTGAGAATCAGTGGGGGTGAGAAAGGAAGAACAACTCTAAATTTAACACTGGGAAGTCCCAAGATCCTCTTGCACTATACAGGAGGGAACTCACATCTGTGGAGAACTGGAGGAGGTGGAGAGAGATAATATATACTGCCAACACCATTATATGGATTGCACTACTCACCTCAACAAGGATCAGCTTGAAGCGTAAAGGGGTGGCATCTGGGAACTCCTCCCCAAAACAGAGAATAACTTTGCTGTTC
Source organism: Heloderma suspectum (assembly GCF_057233095.1). Classification (NCBI taxonomy): domain Eukaryota; kingdom Metazoa; phylum Chordata; class Lepidosauria; order Squamata; family Helodermatidae; genus Heloderma; species Heloderma suspectum. The sequence goes on along the minus strand of NC_139465.1, from coordinate 6,275,288 downwards.
GGGAAGCGGCCTTGATTGTTATAATACTGATGAAACTCTACAAGAAGAAAATGGGAAACATTTTAATTCATTTAAAGGCAGGAGTGATCTGCCTCAATATAGGCAAATACAAAAGCATGAAACACCTGAGATACTGCCAGATACAGCACAGCCTTCCTTCGTATTGTTTGAAAAAAATATTCGTTTATTTATAACTTTCATCAAAATAAAAGTACTTTTAATCCGGGAATAGGCAACTTGTGGCTCTCCAGATGTCGTTGGACTACAACTCCCATCCGCTTTGACCAACATAGCCAAAGGTGAGGGATAATTGGGGCTGCAGTCCAACAACACCTGGAGGACCACAAGTTGCCCACCCCTATTTTAATCCATCACGGGGTCCATAATTTGGACCAATTCACTCCCTAAACACAAAACGGTGTAATTAAGCATCATCAGCAAACAGACGAGACTGCCATGACATGCAATCTGCAACTTTGTGACAGCACAAAGCAAGTGTAGAAATCAATCCTAGCACAGAATCCTGCACTCTAGAATGCTCAGGATTTCAGTTTTTGTTTTTTAAAGCATGTTTCTAGTCCTTAAGAATACAAAAAATCTTTTTAGAAGTGTGTGGCAATGCACGGTGAAACCTCAAAAGCTGGCAGAATGGGGGGTTGAACAGGATCTCCAGTGCTTCAGGGAGGAGCCTTTTGCCCCTCCCCATGGAGCACAGAAACAAAAGCCAGTGAGGGCCAGTGTGGTGTAGTCGTTAGGGTGTTGGACTGGGGAGACCCGGGTTCTAGTCTCCACTCGGCCGTGAAGCTCACTGGGTGACTTTGAGCCAGTCATTGACTCTCAGCCTAACCTCCCTCACAGGGTTGTTGTAAGGATAAAATGGAGAGGAGAACCATGCATACTGGCTGGGGCTCCTCGGAGTAAAAGGCATGGTATAAATGTAACTAATTACTGAATTAATAAAATGGCATGCAACTGGTAAATATTATATGCTTGTTTTACATCATTTATACTGGTTGTGGAATTCTGTCTGTCTTGGATTACCCTGGCTTGGCATTTTGATTTTGACTTTAGCTTTAAGTTGCAGGATGCTCAACAGCCCCCAGGCATAAGATACATCAGGGGGCAAAGGTGCCAAAAAAAGCAGCTCACAGACCTCTGAGAAAGTGGTTGGTGTCAAAGATCTTGACCACTTCGTCCCGGTCCAGCTTGTTGGACTTCTCCTTGCAGAGCACGGTGTTCCCGCTCCAGAAGACCCGGCCCTGGCTGAGCCTTTTGATGAAGATGCCCTGCTTGTTGCAGTGCAGAAGCACCCCCCTCTCCAGGTGCCCAAAGAGCTTCTTGGTGATCTGCCGCTGGCGTTCATTTGTGATCACGTCCGCCGACGGGAACCGCACGTGCTCCAGGTTGTTTTCCAGGATGTACGGCGTTTCTGCAAAGGAGATGCGGCAGCCTTCGGGGCGAGAGGTGGTGGTGTTTCCTACCAGCTTCCCTCCATAATAGAAGCTGATCACCATCTGAGAATAGCCTGCAAAGACACACACAGTAAAATCCCTCAGAGGGATGTGTATAGCATATATATATGGGTTGATCCAGACAACCATCTTGAAAGTGTGATGACAGGGCAGGCGGTTAAAGCAGGGGTGCGGAACCTCTTTCAGCCCAAAGGATGAATTTCATTTCAGTGAAGTTTGGGGGGGGCACATCTGTGTGATGCCCCCTCGTCTCATGTCCTCCAAATCCCGTCTTAAAACATTTGCCATGAAGCCTTTGGCACAAGCCCCTAGTCCTCAAGCACTACAGATACTCAGCCTGTAACCAAGCCTGAAAGAGCTGCATATTCCTTCCCTGATTAGCCTGGCCTCCACTTCCCCTCCACTCCTCTATTATTTCCCCATCTCAAATGTTTGATTGTAAGCTCCTCAGGGCAGATATCTGTCCTTTGATACAATCCTTTTATACAATCCTTTGTATACTTTTTTTTTTTGTATTTGTATACAATCCTTTGATACTTTGCTGCTGTACAGCAGGAGCGTTGAACGTCTTTGAATTCCATTTTAAAGAGGAGAAACTCTCAGGGAGGGGGGGCTTTCCAGTAGTGGTTGGGGCCAGAAGCAAAAAAGGGGGCAAAAACTAAAAAAAAATACCATCCTATTCTAGTTTAAAGTTCTTACCACCAGGAACTAAGCCTTAAGAGAGGCATTTTAACCTTTTAGAATGGGGAAAAAACTGCACAAAAGCTGGGAAACTGACAAACAATAGGCGGTCGGGGGAAAGGAACGTGGCCATTTGGGAAACCCTAGAGGGCCAAAGTGGGACCCCAGGTGGGCAGGATTTGGCCCCAAGCATGAGGTTCTGCATCCCTGCTGTACAGCACCATGTCACTATATTACTACCAAGTATCATCATCATGCAATCCCTCTGAACTATGGTCCACCTCATTATAAGAAGCACCCTTGTGCTCAGACAGCCTAACTGCCAACCAGAGCTGTTTTAACTAGAAATACCAGAGATTCCTGGTATCGCTGACATGCGCACAAACACACACACACACACACACACTCAGACTCAGGTTGCAAAGGAAATGAAATAAAACGAGGGCTAACTGCACAGGATGTTAACTGACAGAGGAAGCGTAAAGCTTTTTACCATACCTGAATGAAGAGGCTCATAACTGGTGAACCCGCTCATCAGGGACAAAGCTACGGATTAAAAAAGAAGAGTTATAGATGTGTTTGTTTTTTCCTGTGTACAATTCAGTACGTGCTAGATCTCCAAATTGAGATTTTCACCTGCCCATTACCCTTTAGTCATCTACAGCAGAGGCCTAAGAATCAGCCATACACTAAATTGATTGATTGATTTTTTGATTGATTGATTCCCTGCCATTCCACCAAACAAAATGGTCCTCAAGGAGGCTAAGAGTAATAAAAACCAGAATTAAAATAAACTTAGTTAAAACCATCATAAAAACAAATAAATGAAAAACACTACAATAAAAGAAGTAACATCAGCATGCAAGCCAACTGAAGCCTCTTCAGCAACACCTTACATGCCAAAGGTCTGCCTGAATACAAATATATTTGCCTGTGGGTGGAAGGACAGCAGAGAGGAAGCCAACCTTGCCTCCCTCAGCAGGGAGTTCCAGAGCCTGGGAGCAACCACCGAAAAGGCCCTCTCTCATGTCCCCACTAAATTGGACCCTTAGTCTATTTAGCCCAGGGCAGACTGCTCTAAGTGGCAGCTACATTCCAAGGCTCTGGAGGAAGTCTTTCTTTGCTGGTCCTTCTGCCCGAGGTCCTTTGATGTGGAGGTGCAGGGGACCAAACCTGGGACATTCTGCATGCAAAGCCTGTGCCCAACCACTGAGCTACTTTGTGACTCCAACCCCAATGCGAGGACAATTACATCATACATTCATCATTGCCCACTTCCGAGAAGGCACAACAGAATATTGCTCACTGGCTTCATCAGTGGCCACCTGGTTGTTGGTGTAAAGCACACGTGGGCAACCCACAGGCAGCCTGCAGCCCTCAGCCACTCCAAGTGTGGCCTGCAGAGCCTCGAGGTGCCCACACAGTTTTCCCCATTGGTCAGCCAAGCATCCATCAGCTAGGTGGCAGAAACAGAGAGCTGTAAGCAGCAGGAAAACCATGACCTTCGAGGTTAAAGTCTCCCCTCGCCCCGCGCGCGCGCACACACACACACAGCAACCCTGATCAAGATTAGTAGTGTCACCACCAGCAGCCATTCCAGGAGGCTGTACAGAGAGAGATGAGAGGGGGAAATGGGGCCATTCCACCAGCTCTGCTGAAAGACGACTTGATTTTTTCCTCTTCCCTCCCCATCCCTTTTTCCTTGTGTGTCGCGTCTTTTTAGATTGTAAGTCTGTGGGCAGAGACTGTCCTGTTTTATGATTGTCTTTTTGGCCAAGGAGCAGGATAAGACTACCTTAAATGGATGAATGAAGTATTCCTCAACTGCCAGTAGAAGAGAAACAGGATTGCTTGAGTGGGACTGCTGAGGGGTGGATATGTGCAAGTGTGAAACAGAATATGGATGAGTGTGTGTGCATATATGTGTGCGTGTGTGTGTGATGCAGCCCCCCAAAGGTGCTTGGGGGAGGGGCAATGCAATCTGCAAATGAAAAAATATGGGCCACCATTGTGTAAAGTGAATATTATGGATTCAGAGCCTGGTTTATTCTTTGTACAGCACTTGGTAGAATTTTAAGTCCTTATGACTGCTAAGTTAATGCAGTAACTGACACACATGACAGTTTGGCAGGGTTTTCTCCAGGCTGAACTGGTTCAGAGCCAGATGAAACTGCCTTTATACTGAATGAGGCCACCAATGATTCAATCACATCAACATCTTAACACAGAGGAAGGCAACGTGATGCCCTCCAGGTGTTTGGGACAACAACTTCCATCAGCCCCAGCCAGCATGGCCAATGGTTAGGGATGATCGGAGCTATAGTCCAAAAGATCTGGAGGGCACCAGGTTGCTTACCCTTGCCTTAACACCTCCTCCCTAAGGACATATTGCTGTCTTACCAGGACTTGACTGATGCATCCACCAGTCGGGTATTGGTGGATTTCTGCAACTCTCCTGCAGCGGCGAAGGGCTTCTTTTTATTGTGCCAAGGTATTCCTCCACTGCTGAGGGGGGCTGGGGAGTTAACAGGGAAGAGGAAGATGGATGACTATAGAGAGGACAACGTTAACATTATACAGATCTGCAGCTGTTATATCCCAACAACTTATTCCACTGCTTTGCACAACTAGGAGATATCTCCAAAAAGTTATTTGGGGTGCAATCCTATGCATATGTAAACACAGAAAAGTCCTACAACTCCCAGCATTCCCCAGCCAGCCTGATGATGGTTTGTATCCAATGTTAGTCCTACTTAGAGTAGACCCATTGAAATGAATAGGGCTTAAGTTAGATTAACATTGGATACAAAATAATAATAATAATAATAATAATAATAATAGCTGAAAGCACTTAACATTGTGTCTTGTACAAATGTTTACAAGAGCCCCCTAAGGTAGGTCATTATTCCATACAACAGCAAACGGCTGGGGAAAATATTTTCCTACCCCACAAAGACCAGGTGTTGCCCTGTGCCATAAATGGATTATCCTGAAGGGCCCCTATTTCCCCCTACGACTGGTGATTGGTTCTTCTGGCAACTAATAGTGAGGGTTTTGTTCAGCCTTCCCCAGCCTGGTGCCCTACAGATTACAGATCCCATCATCCCCACCTAGCACAGCCATTGGACTACAATGCCTGTCATCCCCAGCCAGCATGACCCAGCCAACACATTTGGAGGGTACTGATTTAGCTTCTCCTGCCTGCATCATTCCATCAGCAACAAAAACAAAAACAAAAATCCAAAACGCACTGCTCATTAACCTTCCAGACAGAGATTTCCCATTTTTGCAGACATTGGCTTCAGTGTCTTATTGTATGCTGCTCAATGTCATCATGATAGCACATTAAATAGCCAGTTGGTCCTCTTTTTCCCCTATTTTCATTTCTACTTCCTCCCCTTGGAGGAACTCTGTCTACGCTCTGGGCAGCCACTGGAAATCAGAAAGCTTTCTGCCGACTCCTCTGGAATGTGGGGGTTTCAATCCAGCCAACAGGTCCAGGTTACTGCACGTGCCGCCTTCTCTCAAAAATGTGGATACCAGCAGCTCTTGTCTCCAAGGTATCACTTGAGACTGGCACCCCTGGAATTTTGGAACCACAAGTAGCTGCCTAGGTTGCTCTGCCCTGCACCCTGCCCTTCATGGAAAGATAATGTGAGTTTTGATTATTTGTTCTGGGTGTGGTGGGAGGAGGTGGAATTTTAACATTTATCACCCTGGTCCAGCTACTACAATACACACAGTTTCATGGAGAAACAGACTGTTGCACACTTATTGCTAGCGGGGGGGGGGGTTTAAAATGGGGTGCGGCATGCTGTGTACACATAGCCCCTGTCAGGTAATTAGTGATAGCACCAATCACCAATAGCAAACAAGGGAGTGGTTTTAACTGTTTCCCCTGCCCTGCTCCTCTTCCTGCATGCATGCATGCATGCCATTGGGCTGAAGCCTATTTATTATACTGAGATAGAGGATAAACAAAAACCCTTCCAAGAAAAGAATTCTTGAGAGAGGAAGAGAGAGAGAGAGAGAGAGAGAGAGATGCTTTAGCATGGGGGGGGGAGTCAATTACCTCTTTCATCAAATCATCTATTGCAGAAGTGCTGCAGTCCATGTCTGTGACCTCGTTCAAGCTGCATCCGTTCCCCATCCCGATTTTGCCTGGAAAGAAATAAAATTTGAATATCATTACATTACAAACTATATTAGAAGAAGAAGTCACCTCCTCTGTTACTAAAAGGGACTGTTAGTGTCTCTGTATGAGTATGCGAAAGAAGGGAAAGAGAGAGAAAAGAAGTGCAAATGAGCAAGGTTATGGGTACATTGTTAAGAAAAGGCAGATTATAAACCTCCCTCTGTGAATTTGTTCTACATTAGCTTTCCCCAACCTGGTGCCCTTCAGATGTTTTGGACTTCAGCTCCAATCAGCTCCAGCCAGCATGGCTAATACTCATGAATGGTGGCAGTTGTAGTCCAAAAGATCTGGGGGGGCACCAGGTTGGGGAAGGCTGATGTAGACCAAATTCACAGAAGGAGGTTTATAATCTGCCTAATTTGCCAATGTACCCATAACCTTGCTTATTTGCATTGCTGATCTACATCAATCACGCTGCATGAATGTTAGGCGTGTTTTGTTTTGTTTTTAAGGAGATTTAGAATTGGTTCTGGAACCCTAGACCTGGAGTGCTTCCAGATGGAGGGCTCCTAGAACAAACAATCAAAAAGCATTATGCAGCTATTCCACCTTTTCTTCCTAAACATATTTTTTCTGATGGGGAAAAAAGGATAGATGAAGTGATGGGAAAACATGGGAGAGCTACCAATTGAAGAGACATTGTCCGGACCTGCATAAGATTCCATGAATAGGCAGAGTGACAACACAGTAAAAGCCTCATCTGAAAAACCCCTGAAAAAAGGTTTTCCCACACTAAACTAAAAGGAACTGCAGAAAACCACAGATATATTTGTACATGATTTTTAATGTTAAAAGGAACCAAAATGCCACTCTGATATGTATACATGTATTTTATTGCTGTACAAACGAATACAAATGTTTTATGTATTTTATTGCTGTAAGCCACCTTGGGAGGGCTTCTGTCCTGAAAGGCGGCCAAGAAATGGTTTAAATAAAGAAAGAAATATGGTTGTTCAACAGTGGTGCCCAAATTACTGGGGGGGCAGGAGGAGAGATAAAGCAGAAGGAAATAACCCTCCTACCTTCTGTGATGGCCCCTTAGCCATTATTTTTTAAATCAGAGGTGCCAAACCCCTTTCAGCCCGAAGGCCACAATTGGGAGAAACTCTAGTGGTGGGCAGGGCTGAACAGAAAAGGGGCTGGAACAGAATACCAGTATGTTTTAGCTTAAAGTTCTTATTGCCCATAACAAATCCTTAGGAGAAGGATTTCAACCTTGTAGAATGGGGGGGGGGGACTGCACAAAAGCGAGGAAACCACTGAACAATTGGTGGTTGGGGGAAAGAGGGCATGGCCTTCTGGGAACCCCGGAGGGCCAGTTTGGGTCCCCAGACCTGAGGTTCTGCACCCCTGTTTTAAATGCTACCTGGGGAGGGGACGATTTGTTTACGTTGGAAGGGGACTCATGCAGTGAGGCTTGTGAATTTCACGAAAGCGCTCAGCTCAGCTACCTTCCCCCTGCCCCATATTATTCAAAGACTGACCAGTGTAACCCTGAAATCCGAGTTCTTTCGCAGGCAAGAAGGGTTTCCAGAAACACTGCAAGATGTGTGCATGCATCTAAGCACCACAGACTCAGGTGCTCAGTGGAAGATTTCTTGACAACTCGATTTTATATGCTTGAAAAGACACCATACCAAAAAAACCACAGATAAAAATAAAACAGAGCGCGGCTCACATAATACCGGACATTTCAGGTACAGCCGTTCTGTGCTCTGTTACTGTAACCACAGAAGACAGCGCTGTTTTACTCTGACAAAGGGCAAACGGGCGGGGTGGGGTGGAACTGATGTTCTGCTGCTCTCATCACATCTGGACCTCACTGGGCGTTGTGGGAGAGGGTGCTAAGAGTGACGGTAAAGGTGTAGGGAAAGCTCTCTTCACAGTGCTTTGGCACTGGAATTGGATAACTAGGAAAGGGGATTTCAGGGAACAAGAAACTGACATGCAGTAATTTGGCGATGGTGGTTTCAAAGAAAGCTGCCGGGGGAACATCGGAGGTAAAAACCACCCTGATGTAATCATGTAATTATCAGGAAAATCAAATCCAGTTCCATCTTCCACGGAAGCTTTTCTGGAAGGCAGGGGGAACTCCCTTATGATTTTGCTTTATCTATTTTGCTTTTTTGCAGATAACCTTGATAGAAGAACTGATGAGTAACAGCTTTAGATATGGTGACTGAAGCATATTATTCATAAGGACTAATTACACATTATCATTAATGTGCATAGAGTGGGGAGCAGGATTGTGCCTGCAAGAACCACTCCACCTGCACCTGAGCTCTTCCCCAGAGGCCTAAGTGGCCACTACTGCCAATGGAAAGTTTTCTTTTCTCATCTTAATTGCCATGCAGGGGCCAATTTTCAAGGGGTAGTACACCTGGGGGGGTTAACCCCCACCACAAAGGCTGCAACACTCCCCCCGCCCAACCCTTCCCTCTGCAAGGCAATCAGTCTTACAAAAAAATCTTCCCATTGGTGCCAATGGGATGTTTTTTCCTAAGCTTAGCTGCCGTGGGTGGGGGAAGGGATTTTCAAGGGGATCACATTTGGGAAGGAAAAGGTTTATCCTCCCTTCCCTGTGCATTGTGCCCCCTCCCCTCCAAATCTCCCCTCTGCATAGCAATTAAGCTTAGAAAATACCTTCCATTCATGCCAATGGAAAAATAAGGCCACACACCTTTTAAGTGCCTAGCAATGCCAACAAATCTTTTAATACATGGGACTGATTCAACAAATCATTCTCATGCCTGCAGCCCAAAGCTGTAGCATCTAGCAAGCGCTTCCCTGAGAGAGTCTCCAAATCACACGGCCTCACTCTGTTATACCTACATTTCTGTTCTTCCTCCGGAACGATACGGTAGACTTTGTATGGCTCGGAGATGTCCAGCTGGGACCTGTCGGTCACTTCTTCAAAATCCGGGCTCTTATTCAAGGCACAGCGTAACCTTGTCTTCCATGTGGCTGGCTCTGCTTTGTCACCTTCCTTGAATTTGCCTTTGAATATTGCCCAAGCCTAGAGGATAAGAAGGAAGGTTTCTCACCAATAGGAACATGGCTTCCCAAGGCCCTAAACCAGCCGTTCCCCCACCTGGTGCCCTCCGGAGGAGTTGGACTGCAAGCCCCATCATGCCCAGCCTTCATGGCCAATGGCCATGAAGGCTGGGAATTATGGGGGTTGCAGTCCAACAAATCTGGAGGGCACCAGGTTGGGAAAGGCTGCCCTAAACTGAGAAAGATTCACAAGACTTCCACTGAGGAAAGACTGAGCAAAGCAATCCCCACAAACTAAGGGTCTTGATGGACACCCGGTCTTGTGAAGCCCTTCCCTGTGCTCCTCCTCCTTATTGCTGTTAGAGCCATACGACAATGGAACCAATTCCCTAGGGCGGTGGTGGGCTCTCCCCCACTGGAGGCGTTCAAGACGAGGCTGGACAGCCACCTGTCAGGGATGCTCTGACTTGGATTCCTGCATTGAGCAGGGGGTTGGACTCGATGGCCTTGTAGGCCCCTTCCAACCCTCCTATTCGATGATTCGATGATTCTGTGTTTCAGAGTCAACGCCACACATACACTTAACCTTCTTGCTTGCCATTTTAAAAGTTCGAATGGGTATCCCATCTGGAATATGTGGCTGCTTTTCTTCCTTTTGTTCGTATAAGAAAGCAATGCTGTATTGCTTTTTCCTGCAACCAGGTTTCACTAGAGCACTCTTTGCACCGCGAGCAGATTCAACAGCACAGCAGTACTTCAAAGCAAAATACAAAACGGAGTTCCTTTGCGGGGGGCGGGAGAGGCAAACTTTCACACTTTCTCTATGTAAAACAGGATAAAACCAATCCAGATCCATGAGACCATGCCACATTTCATTAACACAGGCCACCAAACAGCAATACTCACCATGTGAGAGGACCTACAGTAAAAAAACAAAGGGGGGGGGGGCTAGCCCAACGTGTACTTAAGCAAGAAGTCCTTTCTTTCTACCATGCCATTTTCTAAACAAATCTAAGACTAAAGCCCAGTTTGGAATAGAGATAATGCACGGGGCATTGATTATGGAAAACTCACCCCCAAAGAATTCTGAAAACATCGCACCTGAGAGTTTTGTACTAAGCAACCAACAATGGCTATCAACAAAGAACGTGACTCAGAAAGAACACTAGAGTTGGCTGCAATATTTACACGAGACGCATTCTTACTACCTTGAATATAGATGCATCCACTTCCTGGTTGTAATCCTGTTTCCCCGCATGTTTCCATGGGATACGAAACATGGTTTTCTCATCGTTCTCCCAGATCAGCCCAGGGTACATCCCACTATCGATTTGTTCGATCAGCCATTGCCTCAGCCGCCTTCCACCGTTGCGGTCGCACATCCTGAATGGAAGCGTTTGAAGAGTTTTTGCAAGGAACCTCCAAAATCAGTCAATCCCAACCATCAACCGCACTTGCCATTTATGGAAATCGAACTTTGCATACATGCACCCCAATCCTATCAGGTTTACATTACAACATTTTTAATGTTGCATGAAACTAATCCCGCCGATTTCAACAGGAATTACCTTCAGATAAGACAGCGCAGGATTGCCACCTAAGATAGTGAGGCAGTTGCAGGTCTGAGAACTAAGGCGGAGTCTGTAAGAGGAGTCTTTTCTGTGGCGGCACCATTCTGATGGAATTCCCTTCCATGGGAGTTAAGCTTGGCTCCATACCTATGTTTAATTGGACCATAAAGACCTGGCTGTTTGAGTCCTCTTTTAATTGATATTGTTCTCTGCTTTACATTGCATGGCTTAACTGCCACTGATATTTTATTTGTTGTTTAATTAATTTATTACATTTATATCCTGCCTTTTTTCCTCATTAAAGAACCCAAGGAACCATAATCCTGCTCCTATCCATTTTATCCTCACAACAACAACCCTATGAGGTAGGTTGGGCTGAGAGTCTGTAACTGGCCCAAAGTCACCCAGTGAGCTTTATGGCTGAGTGGGGACTAGAACCCAGAGCTCCCAACTCCCAGTCCAACACTCTTGCTACTACACCACATTTCAGTTTGTACTGAACTTGTTCTTCCAAAACTGAATTCAGCCCATCTCAACAATCCTTTGAGGTAGGTTCAGCTCAAAGGTGCATGGCTGAGGGGGGGGGTGTATTTGGGTCTTCCCTCTCCTGCTCTGACACTCTAATCCAGGAGTGGGCAACTTGTGGCCTTCCAGATGTTTTAGCCTACCACTCTCATGAGCCCTCACCATTGGCTATGCTGGCCAGGGCTGATGGGAGTTGTAGGCCAAAACATGTGGAGGGCCACAAGTTGCCCACTCCTGCTCTAACCACTACACCACACTGGCTCTCAAGTGTTATGTTTCTGTGCTTTTGAATGTTGCCCAATATGCATCAAAGGGAGCCAATGTTCCTTTCCTCGTAAGAATTGTGGTTCTTATATTTATTATCCTACTTTTAGGCCTGAAGTGGCTCTTGCATTGAATGTCAGTGAGCAGATCGTTAGGGCGACCTTTTTGGTTTCCAATTTTTAAAATATTATTATTGTTTTGTTGCTGCTGCTGCTGCTGCTGCTGCTGCCTTAACCTTACTACCCAAGTAGGCTTCCACATGCTTTGGAACCATGAGACTCTCTTCATCCCTTCTCATTTTGACCTGCTCAGTCTCTTACTGAGAAAAATACTGAGCCCAACTAGTTTGTTTTTCCCTCTTCTGGTTTTCCAAAGCTAAACGCGAGGGTCGATTCGCACATGCACAGCTCAGCACTTGATCGCTGCGGCATTGAGGTACCCTTCATGTCTGAACAGATTAGGTGTCACTTCTTCACATCCTCTCAAAGGCAGTGCTGGTCAATGGAAGCTGTGCATATATTCAAAAGCGACTTGGAAGGCTGGTCTGTTCACATTCCTCTAAATCATAGACTCTGTATTTGTGGAATTGGTTGTGTGGTGGATCTAGTGCACTACTTATTGTGCTGTCCACAGTATGCTTGTCCCAGAGAGCATTTTTGGTCTCACCTTGTGTCGCAATGTAGCGGTGGCCAGCTCAGAATGTAATAATTGAAAAGGTTTTCACAGAAAGGTTGAAAGGTCGTCACAGAGAGGAAGGCCAGGATCTCTTCTCGATCATCCCGGAGTGCAGGACATGGAATAATGGGCTCAAGTGACAGGAAGCCAGATTCCGGCTGGACATCAGGAAAAACTTCCTGACTGTTAGAGCAATGCGACAATGGAACCAATTACCAGGGAGGCGGTGGGCTCTCCCACACTGGAGGCCTTCAAGACGAGGCTAGACAGCCATCTGTCAGGGATGCTCTGACTTGGATTCCTGCATTGAGCAGGGGGTTGGACTCGATGGCCTTGTAGGCCCCTTCCAACCCTACTACTCTATGATTCTAATCCAGCTGCTTTCTGATGAGCAGAAGTATGGTTCTTATCAAGTCGCACTATATGTGACCGCAGCAAAGAAAATTAGAGTGAGAACCTTGGAAGAGATGGCAACCAACTGTAAGGGGAATTCAGCAATCTGAAAGGGCTAACCTCATAATTTTAGTATGCTTCAAGGTCCATTTAAAATTTGTGCAGTTCTAAATTGAATGCAAAGTTCTATTTTATTTCTATCTCTGTGTTCACACCAGTGGTGGTTCCACTGTTAGATTTTGTGAGTAATTTTAGTAAGATTTGAGGTGTATTTTAAATGTGAATGTTCCAAGATGTATTTTAAACCATGAATGCTTTTATTTATTTATTTATTTTATTACATTTTTATCCTGCCTTTTTTCATCCTAAGGAACCCAAGGCAGCATACACAATCCTTCTCCTCTCCATTTTATCCTCACAACAACAACCCTGTGAAGTAGGTCGGGCTGAGAGCCTGCGACTGGCCCAAAGTCACCCAGTGAGCTTCGTGGCTGAGTGGGGACTAGAACCTAGATCTCCCGACTCCCAGTCCAACACTCTTGCTACTACGCCACTTTTCAGTTTGTACTGAAATTGGTTTTTTTAAATGCTGCTGGTTTAGTTAACTGCATTTGTTATACCCACACACATTATTGTTTTATGTTTCTTTTCTTTTTTTCTAAACTGCCTTAAGAAGGCATTGCCTGGGGGTGGGGGAGTTTAAGTATTTTAAATAAATAATTGTTAAAAGTAATTTAAAGTAAAAGTAAAGGTAAAGGTAAAGGTGTCCCCAACCAGTCGTGTCCGACTCTAGGGTGCGGTGCTCATCCCCGTTTCTAAGCCGAAGAGCCAGCGCTGTCCGAAGACGCTTCCGTGGTCATGTGGCCGGCATGACTGAACACCGAGGTGCACGGAGCGCTGTTACCTTTCCCGCCGAGGCGGTACCTATTTATCTACTTGCAATTTCTTGCTTTCGAACTGCTAGGTTGGCAGAAGCTGGGACTGAAGACGGGAGCTCACTCCGTCATGCAGCACTCGGGTCTCGAACTGCTGACCTTCCGACCTTCCAGTCTGCAGTTCAGCATCTTAACCACTAAGCCACCGCGGCCCCTCTAAAGTAAAAGTAATTACTGCTAATTACTTATTTAAATGTTTATCTTGCCCTTCCTGGGGACTCTGGTCAAATTTACAGTACTTTAAACCTTAAAAATCTTAAAGATGAGTATGAAATGAGGTGTAAAATTTAAGATGAAGCAACCCATCCCAGCCTTATTTAATTCATTTGTTCCAATGATATCCCGCCTTTCCTTCAAGGAGCCCAAGGCAGTGCACATGATCCTTCTCCTCTCCTCTTTATCCTCACAATCCTGTGAAACAGTCTAAGAGTCAGTGCCTGACCCAAAGTCACCCAGTGAGCTTCACGGCTGAGTGGTGACTAGAACCCGGATCTCCCGACTCCTAGTCCAACACTCTAACCACTACACCACACTGGCTCTCAGTGTGCCTCAGCCTTCTTCAGCCCACTTCCAGTTTAGCTCTGATCAGTAAATGCTAGATCCCTCGCCTCCACCAGATTTCCAGAAGGCATTAGATTCAAGCTCTGAATGGGTCTCCAAGGCCAGATCTACACCTCCTGTCGTATCAATACGATCTCGTCATGGTGATGCAATATCCCTCTGGGGCATTTATACCTCGTATCACACACAATGACATCTGTTGCAGTATTTTGGATAATATGGAATAAAAAGCAGGAAATAATGCGCCCCAATAGTTATCAGTGCCCTTCCGTACTGATAAAAAGCATTAGTGTAGATCTAGCCCTGATGGAACAAAGTTGTACAACTGGGGGACAGCCACCAGTGATGCACACTTATACCCATCTTTTCACAAAAGTGGTACATGGACAGGAAGACACTGGCTTACATCAAATCACACCATTGGTCCATCTAAGGCAGCTGTGCTGGATCAGGCCAAAGTCCTACCTAGTCCAGCATTCTGCTCACACAGTGGCCAATCAGATGCCCCAAGGAGAACATGAGTTCAACAGCACCATCCAGACCATGTGCTCCAGGAATCAGCATACTGCCTCTGAGGTAATAGCCATCATGAGTAGTAGCGATTGGTAGCCTTCTCCATGAATTTGTCTAATCCCCTTTTAAAGCCATCCAAATTGGTGGCCATCACCACATCTTAAGAACATAAGGAGAGCGGTGCTGGATCAGACCAAGGGTCCATCTAGTCCAGCATTCTGGTCAACCGGCTGCCCAAGGGAAACCCACAAGCAGGACATGAGTGCAACAGCACCCTCCCACCCATGTTCCCCAGCAAGTGGTGTACATAGGTATACTGTCTCTGATGCTGGAGGTAGCACACAGCCATCAGGACTAGTAGCGATCAATAGCCTTCTCCCACAGGAATTTGAGAGCCCTGGTCAAGGGGACCAAAGGTCCATCTAGGCCAGCCCTAGTTGCTTCTGGAAAGCCCACAAGTAGGGCATAAAGGCAACATACCAACAAGTATAATGTGACATAAGCTTTTGTGGGCCAAACATCACTTCATCAGGTGCATAATGCTATCCTTTAAGGGCCAACGTGGACAAGAAATGCAAGATCTTTATTTGGCTCTCCTGCATTTTTTAGAAAGCTTAAAGCAAGAGCTGGGGTTGGAAATGCAACCAAATGCAAGAGCTGGGGTTGCAAATCAGATGAAGGCCATGGTGCTGAGGGAGGATATTCAACCCTTTCCCTATGCCATGTTCCTGGTCTAAATCCCCCTCCCCCGGCAGAAGCTGCTATATGCCCCATGGGGGGTGGGGGACACATACATACAAGCACACAAATAGAGAGGATCAATGACAATGACAGACAAAATCTAATAAGGAAAAGACAGTTGCAGATATGGTTCCAAACACATTTGAGGAAACTCTTTATCAAGGGAAATATTTAATGCTTCTTGATAAAAATGTGTCTGCTACAGTTGAAACAAGCTGTAGTAGAAAAGTTGTCCCACAGAGTTCTAACTCAAGAAACATGAAACATTTCCTCTGATAAAAAGTTTCTTCCAAATGTGTTTGGAACCTGATCTACTGCACAATGACTTTTTTATTCTAGGAAATAACATGCGTAGGTATATCTAACCCAAGCATGGAAAGAAGAAGAAGAAAAATAATTTTCTGTTGTTATTGATGTTTTACATCAAGAAGTGAGATGGTCGAGCAAGATAACACGACATGGCTGCGAGGGACTAGCAGCCTCCTTTAGTGACTTTCATCATGAGTCAACTCACTCCATGGCACATGGCAATCCTATCCTCACCTACTCAGACATTCAATGGGACGTACTCCCAAGTATAGGATTGCAGCCTTCCTCTTGAGAAATTTGCAACAGATCAGAAGCAGTACATCTCTCTAAGCAAGAATCCCAACTCAAAATTGCAGCAAATGGTTTTGAGACAGCAGAAAGCGATGGAAGAGGCAAATGTAGAGCAGGAAGGCAAGACCATAATATAATTATCCCTCTAAGGCCTGAAGTGCAATGGCCATTACAGCTCCAGAATTAAGCGTGGATAGGTCACAGAAGCCATATGAGATATTGCAATGGAAATTCATTTGAGAATTTGGCATCACCATTGTTCCTTCTGGAAACAATTTTTGTTCTCCCAGTAAAAAGTATCAGTAGTTGTGCCAAGTCAGATTATAAGCAATACTGCAAGCTGATTATCCCACTTCAAAACCAGCTAACAGGAACTGCTACTATTATTATGAATTGTACATATTAATGAACAATTTCTGTAGCACTTCTTAACAGCTAAAGCATGCAACAGCTTTTTAACAATTTGCTATTTGCTTTCTTCCTCACACAAATATGTACACACATATGTATACAACCCAAAGCTATGCATATCTCCTTTGCATATTTACATGAGAGTAAAACCCATGCAACAACTTCTGAGTAAGCATGTAGAAGACCCAGGTACATATAGAAACACACAAACACACAGGAAAGAGGAGACAGCCTTAGGGTGCAAATCCCGAGTATGTCCAGTCGAACTTTATGGAGCTTACTTCTGAATAGACACGCATAGGATTGCTCCGTTACAGGGTAATTCTAGGTATGCTTAATCACAAGTAAGTCCCACTAACTTGCTCACAGATAAGTGTGCACAGAACTGCAGTCCACAGCTTCTTCACGGGGAGAAGAAGGAGAAAGTTCAAATCTAATAACAATAATGGAGAAAAATGCAAAGGTAAACCCCAGTCGCATAAGAAGGCGAAGTTTGTAAGATTAGCAGATCGGGGAAGGTCTAATAGCTACGAAGAGTTGTGCAGCTTATTGTTAGCGAACGCCCCGAGCCAAACTGCTGTTTTTCCCTTGCAGGAGAAAAAGCCTGGGAAACCGGTCAGCCGGCCCCGTTCTGCTAACAGAGGAAGCGGAATCAAGGCGTTGCACTCGCACTCGCACTCGCACTCGCTCACGCACGGACACACGCACACACCACTGACCTCCACATCTGTGCCGTTTCGCCGCTCGGCCCGGTCTGCACCTCCGCTAGCTGTCGGGTGGCGAAAGTTACAGAGAGCCGCTCGCCCGCCCAATATATACCGCATCTCCGCATCTGGAAGAACCGGGGAGGATGTGCGGCCGCCTCCCCGCGGGGGGCGCTCAGCCAATGGCGAGCCGAGAGAAGGCGGCGAGCGGGCCAATGCGAAGGGGCCGGGATCGGTCGCCCGCCGCTCGGCCCAGTCTTTTCCGAGAAGTCGGCGGCCGCGCGCGTCGCCCGGGCTCTCGCCGGCCCGCGATCCCCGGGTCCGCGCCCCGCTGCTCCGCTCCGCTCCCGTTCGTCCGCTCCGCGCGCCTCGGCTCGCGCCCCTCCCCTGGCGCCCCGGTGCGCCCCGCTCGCCGGAGATCGGGAGCGAGCAAGGGGGCAGGGCGTCCCCGGCCAGCCCGGGCCTCTTCGCCTCTTCTGCCCGCGGCCCGATGGTTTCGGCCGCGGCGTGAGGGTGCCCCGCCGTCGCCGCCGCCTCGTCCTTCTCCGCGCCTTTCATTCGGCGCGTCCTTCGCCGGTGAAAAGCGCCCGGAGGGATGCGGGGCAGCACCTGGCAGCCGGGCGCGCGCGCCTCAGGCAGGCAGGCCGGGAGCCAGGAAAGGGTTCGGGGAGGGAGCTGGGTGGTTTCCGCCGAAACGGGCTCCGACTGGAGCTGCCGTGCGCCGGGAGCGTCCCGCAGGGAACCCAGGTTCGGTTTGCTTGGAAAGATGCCGCTGCCGCCGGTAGTTCGGAGACTTCCAGGCATCTCACGATGCCGGACGGGCACACCTGCTTGACAGGACGGAGTCTTTCTGAAACGCCGAGGTGCAAAAAAAGCCCAAAGCCTCACCACCGCACGTACGCGCGCGCAGGGCCAGAACTGGGGCCTCCGACCCCCCTCGAGGGATTCTTTAAACGTGTGTTTCTGGAACGGCTCCTCTCCCCGCCCTTCACAGTGCATGGAACGCAGGAAGCTGCCTTATTGTGAGTGGGACCCTCGGCCCACCTAGCCAGCACTGTCGACACTGACAGGCAGCAGCTCCCCAGGGTATCAGGGGTGCCTGCCATGCCATCCAAAAACTCCCCAAGGAGTCTGTGGAGTGCTGCGGATTCCATGAGCCTCTTGGCGCGGACAGTCCTGTCCCCCGTGCCCGTAGAGGAGAAATAACCACAGAGAGTTTAAACCTCAACAGGAACATAGGAAGCTGTCATACTGAGTC
The DNA here is from genome assembly GCF_057233095.1 of Heloderma suspectum. Classification (NCBI taxonomy): domain Eukaryota; kingdom Metazoa; phylum Chordata; class Lepidosauria; order Squamata; family Helodermatidae; genus Heloderma; species Heloderma suspectum. Next base: position 6,256,795 of record NC_139465.1, on the reverse strand, counting down.
CGACGGCTGCTCCACAGAGCCCGGTGTTGTTGGCACTGACTGGCAGCAGCGGCTCTCCAAGGTTCAGGTGGGAGTTTTTTCAGCCCTACCTGAGATGCCCGGAATCGAATGCGGGACCTTCTGCGTGCAAAGCAGGGGCTCTTCCACACTTGAGCTATGCCCGTCCCATAGCATCATCATGATATGCGCAGAACCGCTAGAACAGCCCTCCCCAACCAGGAGCCCACGAGATCTTTGGTCTGCAACTCCCACCAGCCCTTGCCAGCGTGCATCATGCCCCTGTCGGAATTCCCCCCCAGGAGGAAGAGTTGGAGGCCCCAATGGGAGATGATGCCCCGCTCCTGCCAGGGCCCGCACCGCGACAGGGGCCTGAGTCTGTGGAGGAGCCTGCTGAGGTCCCAGCTGCTCGGGGAGGGGGGGCTCTGCCTCAGGGGGGGGGGCCGAGCAACCCCCAAGTCCCAGGGAGCAACTTTGCCAGAGGAGGCAGGCCCAACTCAGGGAACCGCCACGAAGTTCCAGGCTGCAGCAGAGGTCTACTTGGGAGGAAGCGGGCTCCTCGTGAGTAGGGCTGTGACCAGAGAGCTCGAACGCCCTGTGGCTGAGCCCTGGGTAGGGTAGCAGGCTCTGCTGTTAAAAGCCTTCAGTGTCGGCCTAGCTGGTGTTGGGAACAACACTGCTCCAAAAGGTCCCGTGCCTCCCAGGCCTTGCCCTGTGATCGATGTTCCATGATTCTCACCTTTGGGCTCCTTCTTGACTCTGCTTCTGGACTGTGTAATTTATCTGGGGAAGCCCAGGTGGCTGTGGTGTCCAGGAGTGCTTTTTACCAGCTTAGGCTGGTATGCCAACTGTGGCCCTCTCTGGAGAGGATGGACCTTGCCTCAGTTATCCACGCACCAGTCACATCTAGGCTGGACTACTGAAATGTGCTATGCTGCCTTTGAAGACAGTTCAGAAACTCCAGCTTGTGCAGAATGCGGCTGTCCAAGTATTGGTGGGGGCGAGGCGATCCGATCACATAATGCCCATACTGCACCAGCTGCCCTGGTTACCGGTGCATTTCAAAGTGGGTGAGATTCAAAAAGCTGGTTTTGACCTTTAAAGCCTCATATGGTTTCGGACCAAGTTACTTGAAGGACCGCCTTCACCCTAGCCTGCTCCCACTTTAAGATCAGAAAGAGAGGTCCTTCTCATTTGTCCATCCATGAGAGCAGTCATGTGGGTGATCACATATGAGAGGGCCTTTTCTGCAGTGGCCCCACACCTTTGGAACAACCTGCCACCAGAGGTCCACCATGCTGTGTCATTGCAGACTTTTAAGAAGGCCTTGAAAACATTATTTTACCGTGGCCTTCTCATGATATGACTGCTATTGTTACTGTTACTGCTGTTAACATTGTTGCTGGTTTTATTGTTGGTTTTTATTGTTGTTTTTATGTTTTTATCGCTTTTAATATTTTAACTGTTTTTATGTATTTTATTGCTGTAAGCCACCTTGTGAGGGCTTCTGCCCTGAAAGGCAGCCAAGAAATATTTTAAATAAATAAATCTGACTGCCTCACTGTGTTTTGACCTCCGCCTGCTCTTTGGACCACTACTGCCAGAGGGTGCCTTTATGCCAGCCTAAAATCCCACATTTAACATGAGGCTTTCTGCTTCTGTTTCAAATGCAGGATCACGACAGACTCCCTTTACATGCGCTTCCTTTTCCCCTTATCTGAGTCTTCCATATATTCATCTCGCTCCTGTTATTGTGACTTTTCCTTTTTTACAGAGGCAACTCAAGTGGAGCTCAAGCATGGTAATTTGATAGCTCATTATCTCCAATCTTTTAAAAACTGGAATAAAGGTCATTTAGTGCAGGAGACGCCCTGGAGGTTGATGACGTCATGTAAAGGACCCGCAAACTGCAAACTTCCATGAGTAACCAATCTTAATAGCAGGATAAAAACTCTGTGTGAAGAAGACTTAGCCTGACCCCACATATCTGACTGCTTGCCTGTGCTTGACCATTTGCCTGCTTAATTCACCACTCTTTTGTTTATGTCCTTGTACCAAGTCATCTTGTCTGCCTCCTGAGGAATCTGTATAACGACCAAGTAGCAATGGTAAGAACAGACCATGGAACAACGGACTGGTTTAAGATTGGGAAAGGAGTATGGCAGGGTTGTATACTCTCACCCTACCTATTCAACCTGTACGCAGAACACATCATGCGATGTGCTGGGCTTGATGAAGCCAAGGCTGGAGTTAAAATCGCTGAAAGAAACATTAACAATCTCAGATATGCAGATGATACCACTATGATGGCTGAAAGCGAGGAGGAGCTGAGGAACGTTATGACGAAGGTGAAAGAAGAAAGTGCAAAAGCTGGGTTACAGTTAAACCTTAAAAATACCAAGATTATGGCAACCAGCTTGATTGATAACTGGCAAACAGAGGGAGAAAACATGGAGGCAGTGACAGACTTTGTCTTTCTAGGTGCAAAGATTACTGCAGACGCTGACTGCAGCCAGGAAATCAGAAGACGTTTACTTCTTGGGAGGACAGCAAAGACAAATCTTGATAAAATAGTTAAGAGCAGGGTCATCACACTGACAACAAAGGTCCACATAGTTAAAGCTATGGTATTCCCCTTAGTAACCTATGGCTACAAGAGCTGGACCATAAGGAAGGCTGAGCGAAGGAAGATAGAAGCTTTTGAACTGTGGTGCTGGAGGAAAATTCTGAGAGTGCCTTGGACTGCAAGAAGATCAAACCAGTCCATACTCCAGGAAATAAAGCCAGACTGCTCACTTGAGGGAATGATATTAAAGGCAAAACTGAAGTACTTTGGCCACATCATGAGAAGACAGGACACCCTGGAGAAGATGCTGATGCCAGGGAAAGTGGAAGGCAAAAGGAAGAGGGGCCAACCAAGGGCAAGATGGATGGATGATATTCTGGAGGTGACGGACTCGACCGTGGGGGAGTTGGGGGGTGGCAACGGCCAACAGGATGCTCTGGCGTGGGCTGGTCCATGAAGTCACAAAGAATCAGAAGCGACTGACTGAATAAACAACAAATTGACTAGCAAACAGCCAAGACTCAGTTTAGAGTGGGACAGTATGGCTAAAGGTCAGGAATGCTGGGAGTTGCAGCCCAAAACATCTGGAGAGCACCAGGTTGGGAAACCTGCACTAGAAGGTTCAAAAGCAGTCTGAGGTAACAGCAGGAGGGAGGAGCTTGTTTTTCCAAGTCAAAAAAATTATATGGTATCAGTAACATACGTGGCACTTTATAAAGTCACAATGGCAGCAGACCTGCCCCAAGAGATTACATTAGATGTGGCAACCAAGGAGAGAGGACAACAAAGGTTAACAATGGACATAGGAAACTGCCTCATACCAAATCAGGCAGTATTAGTCCAGTTGGACCCAATGGTGTCCACTCCAATCTGCAGCACTCTCTAGGATCTCTTCAGATCCCAGCCCAGTTTCCTGAGATCTTTTAACAGGAGAAGTCGGGAAATTTATTTATTTACAGAAAGATTTCAGTCCTGCCCTTCTAGTGAATATGCACTATTCAGAGTGGCTTCCAACAATTTCAAACCACAATATGACATAAAACAATAGATTAAATAAATACAACGAAAATACAGCAGAAGCAGAGACCATGGATAAAACACAACCTTTAAAACACACACACACACACACACACCAGATACTTAACACAGCAAAAGCCTGCTGGGATAAAAATGTCTTCAGCAACCAGCAGAAGACAACCAGATAGGGGACCACCCATTCTTCACCGCTGCAGCCGCTGAGAAGGCCCTATATCTCTTGCCACCACCAACCGCAGTGCCAGCTCCAGGTTTTTGAGGGCCTTTGGGCAGGACCCCCTCAACAGGCCCCCCTCCCTTAGTGAGTCTACTGTCTCACTGCCGTTGACACCAGCTGCTCTTGTTTCTCATCCTCTAGTTCTCATCCTTGCTCCCACTTGCTGGCTTGACAGGCAGAGAGCCAGGGAGCAAGGAGGCCGCGGCATCTGCTGCTCCTCCTTCTCACCACCACCATTGACTGGGCCAGAGCAAGAGGCAGGTGAACAAACAGACTGGAATGAAGAAGAGGAGAAGAAAGTCCAGGGGGCTCTTGACAGGGGGGCCTCAGCAGGTGCCTGACCATGGCTGTCCTTAAGAGGAGTTTGAGCCAGGATGTGCATGAAGCAAAAGAACATAAAACAGCCTTCATCTCATCAAGGTCCATCGAGTCCAGCATCAGATTTCCAGCAGTTGCCAACCCTCCCCTAGGCAGAGCATGAAAGCAACCACTCATTCTTGCTGTTTGTTCTGGCAACTGGTACTCTGAGGCACACCATTTCTGAAACTCCCATATAACCATAACTGCTAATAGCCATTGATAGATATTTCATTCTTTCATTCATTACATTTATATGCCACCTTTCTTCCATTGTGGAATTCAAGGTGGCTACGTGTGGTTCCCAGGTGGTCCCCCCTCCAAGCACTGACCAGACCCAGACCTGCTTAGCTTCAGCATGGTGGCTGCCTCATGTGGCTTCAGACTATGACGTCTCCTTCATAAATTTGTCTGATCCCCCTTCAAAGGCATTTAAATGAAACCAAGTTTGTGAATGCTGGAAAACCGGACTACCCGAAACTTAAAATCCTCTTTGGAGGCCCTGCTCCACGTGCCCCGCCCAAATGAAGCGAGGAAAGTGACTACCAAGGAGAGGAACTTCTTGATGGTGGTACCCCACTTGTAGAATAGCTTCCCCAAAGAGGCTCACCTGGCACCTTCTTTATGCTCTTTTCTGTGCCAGATGAAGACTTTGTTATTCACCCAGGCCTTACATTTTAAACACTCCTTGGACTCTTGTTTTTCTGTGGGTTTTCATCTGAGCTGCTGCTAGTTTTAGACTATCTGTTAGAAAGGGTTTGTTTTTTAATGCTGCATATTTATTGTTTCTTGTTTTTCAGTATTGTATTTTGTACTGTTACCATTTTATTTTGTTTGTCTTGATCTGTAAGCCTGTTGTTGATATGTTTGTTGATGAGAGGACATCTAAATTTAATAAATCAGTCAAAACAATCAATCAATCAATCCAGTATAGTAGCTAATGCAGAAATTAACCCCAGGACTTGTGTAAATACTACCCAGGGTTACATGATGTGCTCTATCTAGACCCATGTACAAACTTGCACACATTCTAATGAAACTCACACACCTGCTTATAAGGAATCTTTAGACATTGGCCATAGAGCATGTATGGCTAAGAAGGCGATTCCTACCCAAAGAGATTCACACTCAGACATTGTTGAAGAGGATCATGCCACAATGGCACATTTATTGGGGTTTACAAAGATTCAAATGCACAAGTTAGTTTGGGGAAAATTAGCTGAGCAAATGGATTTAATACTTAAGACCAACTGGGGATGCTCCAGCCATCACCAAGTTATGCTTTGGTGAGGAAATTAGCTGTATTCTTGATGAAGCTGAGCTCCAGGCCTAAAAGTAATTTTCAAGACTGTGGGAAGGAGTCTTCCTGAGGCTTGAAACATGCATGCACAGAGAGAGAGAGAGAAGGGAAAGAGGGCATGGAGGCTACAATTTGTAGTAAGACCTTCTCAAAACAATTATACCTTTCCTTGGGCTGAAGCCCTTTCCTGCAGACAGGAACTAGTGCGTGTTGCAATTCCTGGTCTCAAGTGAAGAGGAAGGAAAGCAGAGAGCCTTGACTAGGGCAGGCGAAGAATCCACTGTTGGCACCTTGCTCTAGCAAGCAAGGAGCTTAGCGATTTCAGTGATTTCAGCATGGAGCCTTTGCTCTGGGAGCTCTGAGTGATTTCAGCAGCAGTGTGGCACCATACCCCTGGAGGGGTGAGGCACCTAGTGATTTCAGCAGCATGGCCCCCCACCTCTGGGAAGAGGGGACTCGGGATTGCCCCAACCTGAGGCTTCTTTTACAGTTCATAGAAAGGCAGTGACATCGCAACTCTGATGAGCCAGACACTGCTCAGAGGCACGGGAAATGGTGCTACTTGCTATGGGAGAAAGACTGAGTTGGCCTCCCATCCCATATAACAAAAGAGGGTGCTTGAGGATGATGGCTGTACCTGCCGAAAACAAAAGTCCTACTTACTATCTCTTATTCTTTTATCAAAAGATGACCTTGGACAATAGGAGCATACTGCAGGTAATTGACTAGGTAACTTACCAGATATCACTCCTGCTATCCAGCAAATTTATATTTTGCTGAATTTTCACCCCCACCTTTGTCTTTGGCGGATGGTAATTTTAAGAAGTCCATCAGCAACTGAATTGCCTGATCTAGTCTTGCATGATGCTCTCAATCCCATTCCTGTGCCTTTCTCCTACCTTTGCTGAGGCTGGGGATGAAGATGCCGGGCTTTTTGGCTGTGTCTCAAAATGAAGTCAGTACCGTTCACTCAAAAGAGAACTACTTCATAACACCAGAGAATCTAATGCAGTGCCTCAGCATCTCTTGAGTCGGGGAGTACATAAGAATAAGGCCACTGCTATTTTAAAAGGCATCGAGTATAAGCAATTGCTTCATTATGATCTAAGAATCCTCTCCATCCATCGCAAATTTGGATCGTCATGATTTAAATGCATTGTCAAGCTCAGTTCCTCCTACTTGCAGTTCTCTTCATGTGCATGGTGGTGGCAACAACTGACTGCAACCAAATTACAGGGTTATTCCAAACTATTTGCTGTGAGGGAAATCAACAGCAGGAAGTGAAATTAATCCAAATCATCATGGCTTGTGTAAAAAAAATGTCCTCTCATGATTCCTAGATGTTAAAGATTCATCATAACCCACTGACCTCCTAATTCCTGAAAACCTAAAGGGTTCTTGTTTTTCTCTGGCATCTTAATTCCAAATGCATTGATTTAAAAGTCCTATTAATTTCAATGGAGTTCATATCTAAGAAAGGGCACAATCTTCTGCATGTTTAGACAGAAAAATGTCCTAGAATTCCCAGCATTCCCCAGCCAGCCATGCTTGCTGGGAGTTGTTGGACATTTTTCTGTCTAAACATGCATAACATCCTAAATGTGTTATGATTGGGGCTTTAGAAAGATTGTTGGTACAAGCTTAGGGCAGAAATCTTTCACATAAACTATAGCAGAAACACTATTGTTTATAGGCATGCCTATGTTCCTTGATTTATCCATGGAGAACAGGAATACAATGAGATTTTGCAACTGAAATTGTACCTACTTGGTTTTCACCTCTGATTCTCCTACTAAGGGGTTTCCTATCAGAAGACAGAATATGCAACGTGTGAAAACCACACATAATGAGGTGACTGATCGATATATTAGAATTATCTAAATTAAAATGCCTGTATTGAACTCATGTGTCCTTATGTGGCCTCTATCTGTTGGTAACACCTATTGCAAATGTAATCTCTGCTTATCACATATCTACTATAACTTCCTATTCCTACCAGAAACAGCCTGTCTCTTCTTTCCATGTTACACTGTTGGCTTCCTGTGCTGTTTACAACCAGACACACTGTCTGGGTTTTTTCCTAACTTCCTCCCCAACCCATTTTGATTAACAGCAGAATTTGCAATTGCTTCACATATTGGTTGCCACAGGTCACTCTCCTAAGGAGTGGAGGTTCTTGGCATTGTCTTCCAACAGGTGGTCGTGGTTTGGAAGGCTGCCATCTTGAAAGGCCAAGGAGATACAGGTAAAGGACTAACACAAAAAGCAGGAAGGTCCCCATTTTCCTAGATCAAGGATGAGTAACTTGGGGGGGGGCATTTTCATACACACCCAGATGCCCCCATGGGTCATACTCCTGCTGTCGCCCTGCCACCAAATTTGGTTGGGACAAACACTGCAGCAATTTGCCACAAAGCTAAAATGGCCAAATTTAGATTGAAAACAAGCTATATTTGGCCATTTTAGCTGTCTGTAACCATGTGCAGCCAAAATTCAGTGGCAAACAGCCCATTTTTTGCCACCACCACCACAAATTTCAGTGGCGCAGTGTCCTAGAAGAAGAATCATGCAGCAGATTAATCGACAAGTGGGTTTAAATGTTAAAAAAAAAAACCTTGGCAATTTGCTGGGAGTTGTTACCACTGTTGTTTCCAGTAAAATATGACTCCTTCCCTAGCTGGAGGGTTTACCGTGATTTGGGACACTGTGAATGTGAAATTTCATGGGCACTGTCTACTTGCACTTGCATGAATGTTGCAGGCGCCAGTTGGATAGTTCCCATGATGTCCCTGGCAATGAGTGACACAGTTCTTGCTACCATGTATGCATTGGGCTGTCCCCCAGCAAAGAGGGAGTTTTCACAGGAGTCAAGAGTGAATAGTCTTATGGCTAGGCAAACTCTGGGGAAACCCCTGGATTAGTTACAACTTCCTGCAGGTCTTCCTTAGACTTTGCTATAATGGGTAAAGCTGACAATGATCTTCTCCAACCTCTCTCTTTAGACTAGTCAGTTTCAGCTATCCAGTACTGAACTAAACAACAGAAAGGTACAAATCTCTTACCAGTTTTAACATTTTGTCCCTGCCCCCACCCCCTTAGGCTAGGGAGAATAAAAGTAAGGGTTTGGAACCTCAGGTCTGGGGGCCAAATCTGCCCCCCCCTGCTGTCTCAATCCAGACCTCTGGGGTTCCCCAGGGGGCCACCCCCCTTTCTCCCAACCATCAATCATTTGGTGGTTTCACAGCTTTTGTGCAGTTCTTCCCCCATTCTAAAAGGTTGAAATGCCTCTTGTAAAGCATAGTTACTGGCAGGAAGAGCTGTGAGCTAAAACATGCTAAAATTTGGGAAATTTTAGCCCTGCCCCTTGTGCCTTTGGCCCTGCCCACCACTGGAATGCAGCTTCCTCAAGAGCTTCTCCAAAATGGAATTCAGCCCCCGACGTGAAAGAGGTTCAGTACCACTGAGCTAAACTGGGAATGTGGCCCTGGATGCACAGATAGAAGATGAGATCTCCTATGTGACTTGACTTTGAGTCATGAAAATGTGTGCCAGCAGCATACGTGCATGTTGGTAAGGCCCTTAATTCACTGGAAAACAGAATAAAGCCCCTGGCACAAATGTACACAAAGCCAAACTAGGAAGTTTTACCCAAGAAAGTTCTGTTGAATTTACAGTTTAATTAGAATGATGTGGGGATATTTTCAAGAAAAGCAAAATTGTGCCAGTCAGCATAAAAGGCATTTGGGATACAGAGAGGGAGAGGGCAAAGGCAGAAGGAACAAACAACGCAGGAATGAACCACAGTTTGTTTACTAGACAAACCCTAGGTTAAATAAACCATGGGTTAGCATTAAGTGTGAACTAGGCCAATGTTCACAAGAACTAGAAGACACACCTCCAACTGATCACTCCAAACGGCCCACATTTCTGAAGACTACAAATGGCCATTTCCCATGTGACATGCCCCAATAGCCATATTCAGTAGTTGAAAACTAAAGTGCCTGCGCTAAAGAGCAAATGCTCTCCATCTCGCTTGTGGAAGCACCCCTCAAGGATTTGCAGGTCAACCTTCATCTTCTCAACTTGCTAGATACTGGCACTATTGCATTTCAAATGTCTCCTCCTGAAACTATAATCTTTGGTTCAAGACCATCACCACCTGTTGTCCTTGGCTGTGGAAAGCCCTGGATGGCCGCTGAGAGTCATGCTAAAGGGGAGCCCAACTCAGAGAGACCTGTTGCTGCAGCCTACCCAGTGAAGTCATACAATGCATCTGCGGCAGAGCCAGAAAGCAAAACAAGAGAGGGTATGGCTCTAACCACTTGAGAATGCTGACTGCAACAGCATCTTCAAGATGCGGCTCGTCGGCTTGCTCACCACCATAGGCCAAAATAACCAAACTGCTCTTCCTAGAAAGAAAACAGGCAGAGTTCAGTCCAAGCTTTTAATGCAGCCTTTCCAGCTCAGGACCCTCCAAACATGTTGGAATATGACTCCCATTATCCCCAGATGGCTGCAGATTATGGGAGTTGTCATCTGACACATCCGGAGGACATCTCAGCTTGGGAGAAGCTGCAAAAGGAGTCCTTGTTATCTGTTCATCCACCGGCAATTGCTGCTGCTGCTGCTGCTGCCGGCATAGGGGGCATGTGGCCGGGGTCTGGTTGGGCTCGGAGCATTCATCCAATTTGTCTCTCCGAGTCCAGTTTGCTGCTCTTTTAGTTTCTCTTCCTGCAGTGTGAGTAAATGCTGCAGCTGTTCTTGGTCACGGAGTGGGTTCTTGCCGTACTCCTGCTGGATCCAGACACGGTACTGCCAAGACAAAATCCCAATGCTGTAAGCTAAAAGAGCAAGGCAAAGTTACTGAACGTACTCCATCCACAAGGCAACCCATGTAAACAACTGGGGCACAGCGGGAGTATGTCAAATGCAGCTGCATTGCCAAGAGGATGGTGAAAACACAGGTGGGTGCAGCAGTCTTTTTCTAAACTGGTTTCTTAGCACAGCATGCTTAAGTAGCCACCAAGGAAGCTGCCTTACACCAGGCCAGACGGTCTGTCCATTTAGCCCAGGGGTGCAGAGGGTAGAATCCAATGGCTGCTTACGCCTCCGCCGATTCTCTTGGGCCCTGTTGATTCTTTGCACAGGCAGGACTCACGTGCACAACAGTGATTTAGCACCCTGAAACAAGCAGAAACAAGCAGAACTGGGGCAGGTCGGCAGAGCTCCCTTATGTGAGCTCCGCCAACCTGTCCCGTTCCAGAAATGAGCATTTTCGCTCATTTCCGGTTGCTCCAAAAGCACTAAATCTTCCTTCCGCGAGCAGTGGATCCCGCTTGTGGACAGGAATCAGCAGGTCATAAGGGAACTGGGGAAGGTGCGAGTGCTTTGTTGGATTCTGCCCATTCCGGACCGATCTACATTGCTTGCACCCACCATCGCAATGAATACGGTGTCCCGTCGGGTTAAACGCTCTCGCATTAAAACGTGATTATTCACACTCACCCATTTTCCCCATTGCAGTGCTTCAGCGAATGCGCGAGCAAGGTTCACACTCGAGCGCTGTGCTGTTTTCCTACTGTTTTCCTGCGCGCGCTTGTCTGATCTCAGATGCTAAGCAGGGTCGGCCCCGGTCAGTAGTTGGTAGGGATGTTAGAGAATTCCGCCTCGGATCCCAGGGAGGCCGAATTCCAGTAAATTCGGGGGCCGAGAATCTGTAGTGGAATGGAGCAACCCGCCCCACCACCCCGCGAAAACCCCATGAAACGGAGCCTACCTGGCTGTGTCTCTGCCTGCAGCAGCTCCAGCGGCTCCAGCTGCTGCTGGGCGGCAGCCGCAAATGGCGGCCGCTACGCCGGCCGCCATTTGCGTCCCTGGCAAGCTGTGATAGGCTACCAAAGTATCTACGTAGCCTATCATGGCTCAGGGCAGGGATGCAAATGGTGTAGCCACCGCCATTTGCGTCCGTGTCTTTAGCCGTGATAGGCTAAGTAAATATATACATAGCCTATCACGGCAATAGGAGGAACGCAAATGGTGGTGGCTACAGTGGCCACCATTTGCATCCCTGTGCAGCCCAGCGGCTGAATGTCCGGCTGCAGGCAGCCTCGCCAGTGGCTCTGCGGAGTCACCATGGAGCGGAGCCGGCTGGGGGGGATTCCGGGGGGAGGGATGGAGCGCCTCCCCCCCACCATGGATTGCCCGGCTTGTGAAGCTTCACAACTTCGAATCTTTGAAGATCATGCCTGAATTAGGGGAAAAAAAACATTGCGGAGAAACCCCGATTCTGCGAGGGTAACGCCTTAATGAAAAAAAAACACATCCAGAGCGGGGGATAGGAGGGGGTAAAATTTAGTCTCATTTGAAGGGATAGAACAACCCCCTGCTCAGTGCAGGAAGCCTGATTCCCAGGCGGTCACCCATCCAACTACTGACCAGGGCCGACCCCACTTAGCTTCCGAGATCAGACAAGCACGTGCATATCCAGCCCTTTGCTTGTTGCTGAGGAAATGGGGGCTGCTGAGGAAGCTATGCGATCAGTAGCCGGAAGAAGACATGGGGCTGTTGAGAGCTGTGATTGGACAGGAGGGAAATACAAACACCGCCGTATATGGACAGGCGGGGGAGGGGACTACGACCGGATATGGTAGCGAAGGTGGAAAATCAGAGCACATTAAGGGGAAATACCGGGATATTCGTGTATTGAAAGCAGGAGCACGGAAGTGGGAAATTCCAGTTCCAATTCGAGGCGGGTACTGCGTAGTGTGAAAGGCGGGCAGTGAAACCTCATTGGAAGTGAAAAAGGGCGGTAAGTGTAGATCCAGCCTCCCTCAGGCCCAGGTACCAAATCCATACCACCTGAGGTTGCCCAGATGGCCACCTCCCTCCCCCTGTCCCCCAGCTGATTTTTGGCGCCCGCCGCTGCACCAGAGTGTGTCAGGAGGTTCAGCCTGACTGGTGACAGCCTTCCATAATTCTTTTTGGAGGGCAGGAGGACCTTTGTAAAGAAAGAGTCCACCAGATTTGTAGCTCTCAGGACTCCTTGGAGGGAGAGCTGCATGCAAATAAACAGCATTGTCCCTGATCCAGCTGTAGTCATGGGCGACCAGTCACATGTAAAAACTGGCCTCCCTCCCCAGGTGCAAAGACAGATGGCTTTTCACATCTAAAGAGACATCCAGTTGGTTCATTACGGCTGAAATGAACTGTGGTATGGATCAAAACATGCCTCTACCACAGCCTTCCCCAACCTGGTGCCCTCCCGATGTGTTGAACTACATCTCCGATCATTCCTAACCCCAATGGCTGTGGATGATGGGGGTTGTGGTACAACACATCTGGAAGGCTGCTTTATATCAACAACATGCCCAGAAGTCTACTTATATACACAGATCTGTCCCTCTCTTTCTTGCTGGAGCAGGACAACTGTGTGCAATTATTTTATTTCTATTTTATTCTAATACTGTTATCCAGTTCAGTTTCTCTCTGCCACCCCGTCTCTTAGCTAAGCAAAATTATGACTATTAAAAACATTTTTTAAAAAACAGCCATGTTAATAAATGCTGAAACATTGCTATCTGATTTGAGAAAGTCAGCTGAGCTATTTAAATGTTATGTTTAAAAAAGAAAGAGCACAATGTGTGTTAATTTCAAACCAGAAAAAGAAAAACCAGTGTGAGAACCGACATAAAGCCATGCGAGTTAAGAATTAGGAAATAATGAAAATGTCACCCATGCAACATATCCAGCCCTCCACCAGCCAGGACCCTGCATCTGAATTCTCTCTCTCTCACTCATAGCAGTGTTTTATGGTCCCTTGATCATTCATGCTCTCAAGTGGGCTCTCACCAACTTTGGGGGACTTCCAGTGGGAATTTCTGATGTTTTGCTTGTAATGACAGATCTGCCCTCTGTGCTGCAGAAACCCACTGCTTGAAACTAGTCACAGCATTGCTTTGAATCATGAAGGCAGGCAAGAGGATTTTTTTTTTAGGGTGTAGATGATGCTGCCATGCTGTTGGCTACATGCTAGACAGGTACATACTGCTGCTAAACAAAAGGCCAAGAGACACTCTGGCTTGAAAAATAACTCTGTTGGATTATTTGCAATTTTTTTTTTTGCAATTATTTTTTTTTGTTGGATTATTTGCAATTTTTTGTTGGATTATTTGCAATCCAATTTTTTCCTCCATGCATAAGAGTTATACTCCAAAAATGAACATTCTTTCAACTCCTATAACGTTTCTTCTTCCTTCCCATCCCTTCCTTGTGTGTCATGTTTTTTTAGATCGTAACCCCAAGAGCAGGGATTATCTTGTTTGGGGAGCAGGATAAAAAGGCATTAAATAAAGAAACAACAACAACTACAATAACAGCAGCTAACCAGTGGCCATGCTAGCTGGGGCTGATGGGAATTGTAGTCCACAACATCTGGGAGGTGCAAGGTTTCCTACCTACTTTAAACTCTTTGCTTCCTCTGTAAGTTTGGGTCAGCAGCAAAAGCAACAGCCTATTTGGAAGAAACTGCTACTGGATTTAAGAACTCATATCTTCTCTCATTATACTAGACCACAGAATTGTCCAGTGAAACTGGTTAGCAGTAGATTCACGACAGGCAAGAGAAAGGACTTCTTCACCCAATGCATAATTACTTTTTAGAACTCATTGCCACTAGATGTGAAACTTAGATGAAGGCACAAATACATGGAAGAGAAGAGGTTTGTCAGTGTAAGTCATGATGGCTGTATGAAACCTCCATGGACAGTGACAGTATACCTCTGAGCATCAGTTGCTAGGGTCAAACACCAATTGCTTTTATGTCCTGCTTTTGTGGACTTCCCAGAAGCATTTGACCAGCCACAGTGGCAAACAGGATCCGGACTTTATAGAGGGGTCCCCAACCTTTTTGGGTCAGTGGGCACATTTGGAATTTTAAGAGAATGGCATCGGTCGTTTCCCAAAATGGCGGCTGGGCAGGCTTGCCCATTCATAAAATGGCTGCCATGATCGGTATAGCCAGTCACAAAACCCTCATTTCCCAGAAGGCAAACTGGTGGTGAGACTAAACGAAAAGTAACGTGCCCAAAAATCTACGGATGAGGCAGAGGTGGTGCCTGAACTCAAAAACACAAAATCTGTCTTTTGAACCTAAATAAAGATGGCACTAGAAGACAGAACTTCCCTTTGCAAGATGCCAGCATCCCAGTTCAAAAGAAATTAATTTTTAAATGTCTTAAGACATACAGTAAAAATCAGGAGGGGCAGGGAGCCTGGTAGGCACCAAGGGACGCGCCCATGGGCACCACTTTGGGAAAAGCCTTTGCGTTCTTCTCCAGCATGGCTTTTATGTTCTTTCATGATTAGATACTTCCTCATAGGGAGATCCAATAACACAGCAACCCAGAGGTCTAGAATATTGTTGTCTGTCTCCCCAGTTCAAGAAGACTTTGCACTGGAGCTTAGAGCAATAAGGGAGCCATTGCTTCAGTGATGATAATTAAAGCAAGAGCTCATATAGGAGCTGAAGAATCCAACCCTTCTTGGCTCTCAGCCAGGCTTGATCTGTGCAAGAGTATGTGTGTGTCTCCCCTCCCAGTGCCAGATCCTGGTTTTTGAGAACCCTGGGGCAAGACCCCCGCAATGCCCCCCTCCCTCAATGAGTCTGCCTTCTCACTGCCATTATCACCAGCTGATCTTGCTCCTGATCCTCATTCTCATCAATGCTACCGCTTGCTTGCTTGACAGGCAGAGAGCCAGGGAGCAAGGAGGCCATGGCATCTCCTGCTCCTCCTTCTGACCACCATTGTTGTCCAGGCCAGACTGAGAGGCAGGTGAAGAAGCAGGTTGCAGTGGTGCAGAAGAGAAGCAAAGTCCAGGGGGCTCTTGTCAGTGGGCCCCTGCTGGGCCATGGGCCCTTGGCAGGTGCCCCATCATGCCTACCCTTGATGCTGACCCTGATGTCTAGATCCGAAGGGTCATTGGGAGGCTTGTGACAGGCTGCCGGGGGAATCCTGCTCCTCCCGCTCCTCCTCCAAGGAGACCCCAGCTACCAGGCCTAGGCAGGGCTGAACCCAGAGAACTATGCGGGCACTTATTTATTGTATTTATTTATTACATTTCTATACTTCCTAACAGCTGAAGCTGTCTGGGTGACTCACAACATGCACTTCCAGCAATTGGAGTGGAACTGTATGTTTCACTGGCAAATGCTGAACAATGTAGAACCAGGTTGCAGGGGGGGGGGGATATTTGCCGAGGGGCAGCGGTGATGCATAGCCTTTCTCTTGCCACCTTCTGGATCCTCCCCGAGGCTGCTTTTTTCCCTCCTCCCTCACCTTCCCGTCTTCCTTGTGTGCCATTTCTTTTAGATTGTAAGCCTGAGGGCAAGGACTCTCTTGCTACCGATATTCGTAAGCCACTCTGGCTCAAGAGCAGGATTCAGTAAATAAAACAACTGAATCATGTTCTCACTAGAAGAGCAGCCTATCAATATTTTAAATACATCAACCTCCAAAATGGCCACTTGTGGGGAGACACTGTTACGCTGTTTGAAGGGCAAGTGCTGCGATGGGGCAAGGGAATTCAGCATCAAAGAGAAGGTATTCAAGCCACAGGCATATAAAAGCGACAACTTGGGCGTGGTGCCACTACAAACACCCTTTGATTGGCAAAAGTTGCATTTCCAGTCCATCCTGCAGAGATAATTTGGCTGGATTTGCCTAGTGGAGCCCTCCACACCCACAAATAGCGCTGGAGGAACACAAATTTACTTTTCGTTTAGAACTGAATGTGAAATTGGGTTCTAGATCATTTTCTAGATCTATAAGACATGGAAATAAAAGGTCCTGTTGGCCAGGATCAGACCCACAGTCCATCTAGTCCAGGCTTCCTCAACCTGGCACCCTCCAGATGTGCTGGACTGGAACTCCCATCATGCCCATCTGGAGGGCACCAGGTTGAAGAAGGCAGATCTAGTCCACCAATCGGTTTCCCACAGTGGCCCTGGAAACCCAGAAGCAGGGCATGAAGGCGGCAGCTCTTCCTTACTGTTGCCTTTCACCACCTGTTATTCAGAGGTAAACTGCTGCTGACACTGGAGGTTCTATTTAGCCATCATGCCCAATAGCTGGTGATCAACCTTGCGTCCGTGAATTTGTCTTAATCCCCTTTGAAAGGTGGTGGCTGCCTGTTGCACATCTTGCAGCAGTGAAATCCATAAATTGCATGCTGAATGTGAAGAAGTAATTTCATTCATCGTAATCATACACACACATACAGATGTTCTGCTCACTGTTAAATCAGGGCCTGCTGATGACCTAAAACAGATCTGTGTTACTGCCTGAGGGATGGGGAACCTCTGGTCCACAGGCCACATACAGCCCACAGGAAGTCCCAATCCAGCCCCTGCCTCTCCTATCAGAGGTAAGGGATTTCCCCTCCTCCCAACTGTGCTCCGAGTTTTTTTTTAAAGCCTCCATTAATAACAATGGAAGCTTTTGAAAACCCTAATTGCAGCATGGGTGGGCACTGGGGGGGGTTGCCTCTGGAGAGGTGAGGGCCAACCCTCCGTTCCCAACCCTATGACCTCCCCAAAATCACCCTTCCCCCACTGCAATCAGGTTTTTAAAAAACTTCCATTGCCCACAGTTAGGGTTACCAGGTCCAGAACAACCCACAGAGGGCCCCTGGTGATGTCACGGGCGGGGCCCTGGTGATGTCACAGGGGGTCACTGGAGGTGGACCCGAGGGCACCTGTTTTCCTGTCCCCAAGTCCTTTGCTACACAGTTCAACAAACCAACACACCAACCCCCCTCCCAGACATTTCTCCAGAATAACAATACCAGGAAAGCAATTTGTGGCAGATCCCACTTATTGGAAGCAAAAGGGGTGGGGGGAGAAGACAAAACCGATTTCACACACAGACAAACTGAGCAGCTGGCAATTAAAGTCAATGACTGCAAGAGAGGGAGTAAGTTTGGGTTACATAATCTCAGCATACTAAATTCACAGAACCAACAGAGAGCAGGCCTTTTTTTTTTAAAGTGACTTAAAAAAAAAACACAATTTATCCAGAATGTGTCACAACACAGTGAAAGGCATTCGAAAACGAGCCCGCTTCTCTGAGTTCTAAATTAAAGGGAGATGGGAGACCAGGAAACCCATTTCACACACAGCAAACTGAGGCACTGGGCAATTAAGAGTCAATAACGGCAAGTGAGGGAGTTTGGGTTACATAATCACTTGAAAAAAAAGTGTGGCCCAGCAAACATTAAACAGGAGGAATTTACCCTGGGATATGTGTCAACTTGCACCATCAGTGGGAAAGAAAGGGTCTTTAAAACCACATGTTCACAATGCGACTCAGATGCATTATACAGCAAAACCGCTCTGAAATCTGTTTTAGATATGGAGTGGTATACAAATATTGTCAATCGATCAATCAATCAATCAATCAATAGGGTCCCAAATTAACAAACCAACCCAACAACCCTTCCACCCACCCCCACAAATGTATCCAGAGTAACCACACAGATAAAGCCATTTCTAGCAGAGCTGGCTTCTTCAACACTGACAGCAAAGGCAGGAGGGAAGAGGGAAACACCCATTTCTCTCAGACATACACATGCTTCCATGGGAGTAAGTCCCATTGAATTCACTGAGACTTCTTTGTGCCTTACTTCTGAGTAGACCTACTTTGGATTTACGTATATATCCCATCATTTAAAAGCAATCATCATAATCATCAACAACAACAAATGTCATGTTAAGTTGCAGCACCATAAATTCAAAAGGATTTATATTAAGGACTGAATCCACCCACAATTCATATGTGCCATGGGCCTCAGGGTATTGCAATTCTTTCTTTTTTTCCCCTTTCAGATTCTACACAGCATCTCTCTCTCTCTCCCCTCCCCTCCCCACCCCCCAAACCTCACAGTAGTAGCAGCAGCAGCTGCAGGGCTGGTTGGGGCAGGAGGGCAGTAGCTCAGTAGGGGAGAGGGCGCCAATCCGCAGCTCCTGCCAATCCCTTGCTCAGGGAGGGAACCACTTCAGCAGGAAAAACAGCGTGGCTGCTGCTCCAGCCTTGTGCGCCAATTATCGCAAGAGGTCATCCAGCTCCAGCCTCTCAGGATAGCTTGTACGAGGGAGTGGCTGGCTGAGTGGGTGGGAGGGCGGTGTCAACTCCAGACATGTCAAAAATGGGACCCATGCTCCCTCCACTCTGCTTTCTTCCATCACATCCACCGCCTCCTGCACAGGGTAGGGGAAACGGCAGCCAGCGAGAGCTCTCACCTGGAGATTTCAGCCCCTCCCATCCTGCCCGGAAATTCCAGATGAGGTCCGGAAACTCAGGGCAAGGCCCGGAGACCTGGGAAGCCTCCATTGCCCACAATGGAGGTTTTCTAAAAGCCTCCATTGCTCACAATGGAGGTTTTCTAAAAGCCTCCATTGCCCACAATGGAGGTTTACTAAAAGCCTGATTGCAGCAGGGGAAGGATCATATGTGCGTGTGTGTGTGTGTGTGTGTGTGCGTGCGTGCGTGCGTGTGTGTGTGTGAGAGAGAGAGAGAGAGAGAGAATATATAGATAGATATAGATATAGATACACATACACACACACACACACACACACACATATATGAGAGACAGCGTGAATGGGGTTTGAGCAATCACACTGGGGCCACTGCCAGCAGCGGGCTAGCTGGGATGCAGCCCCTGACATGCTTGTCCAGAACCAATAAGGACCTTGGGCTGAAAGGGGTTCCCCACAGCCACCGCTGCCCAGAATCATCTTTCCTGTATCCGAAGCACTGCTGGTTGCCATCACTGAAGGGCCTGCTGTTTGCACACTCCGCTCCCAGGCCCTCACCCCTCACTGTGGGAATGTTCTGTCCTACAAGCCCATGTGGGTGATGCCCACATCAGCTGAATTTGCAGAGGTGGAGAGCTCTGCTCTTTGGGGGAATCCCAGGCTCAGAGCTTTTGCAAGCTGATGGGCATTTTTGGCCAAAAGCCTTCTTGCGTGGCCTTGGCTGCTGGGCGCCACTGTGTCATGTGGCCAGCAGCTCTGTCTTCCACCCTCCATTAGCCCAGCACGCGGTTTTCTCAGAATGTCCCGGCTTCAGTGGGTTTTTTTAAAAAAACAAACAAACAAACTTCCTGAGAAGGAAGTTAACACACAGGGCAGCGGCCCACACAAGCCAGCAGTCACAGCGCTACAGTTAGATAAGGCTTTAGACTCTGGATATCATGGTCTCCTGTGGTGAGGCTGGGCGGGTGGGGTGTCACTTTGAATGGTAATGTATATTATTTCACTTACTTCAAAATATGGTAAGCCAGTAGGGGAGCCCTCCTGCTCAATCTACTGAAAGGGACCCTGGACATCTGCCCCAAAGTCCTACTCTAATGGTACCACTGCTCAGTGAAAACCTGCTGACATTCTAAACTATATCACATGCTCACAAAGAGTTCCCCTTTGGGTACCAAGAAGTAAACAGTGGCTGCAAAGAGAAGAGCACTTTCACTTGAAGTCTTACTATCCTCAGGAAATCAAAGGCTGTCATATCCTACCCGCCTAAGTATTCTTATGGGTAGGATCACTATCTGATTGCTCTGAAGGCATCTGGGTTTGGACAGAAAGGGGATCTGAAGGATTGCTTAAAATCTTTAATAGGGATGGGTGGGAATTTTATTTCAGTTTGGTTTTGAAAAGAATTTACCAAAATTCTCTGAAGTCCTCTGAAGTTGGGAGAAAAAGAACTGGAGACTTAAAAAAAAAAAAAACCCTCAAATATGGGTGAAACCAGACCTGACAGATTCATCCATCCAGGCCCAGGGCTTTGAGTGCTTTGCTCTTAAAAGTTTACATCTGGAATGTACACAAACATAAATAGGGATAGCTTAGCCACTGTGATCCGTACACGGGGAGCCTCACAATTAGACTACTGTAATGAGCTCTAAGTGGGGCTGTCCTTGCACCCGGTTCAGAAGCTGCAGCTAGTGCAGGATGCAGCAGCTAGAATGCTCCGTGGAGATATATACATACTCTACCTGTGTTAAAAGAACTCCACTGGCTGCCTATTAGCTACCGAGCCATGTTCAAGCTTTTGTTGCTTGTATACAAAGCCATAAACAACTCTGAACCAGGATACCTAGCTGACCGCCTTCTGCTATATACACCCAATCGACCCCTGAGGTCTTCAGAGGAAACCTTATTGGTCATTCCACAACTAAGTGTGTTGCCAGGTAACAGCATGTAAGCAGGCCTTCTTGGTTGTGGCACCCACCTGCTGGAACACCCTCTTGTTCAAGAGGCGGAAAGTGTGTTGAGCTTTAAATGCCCCTTGAAGACATATCTGTTCACGCAGGCTTTCCCTGACTTGTAGTGGATTATGACAATGTTCCATTTTATGATTGCCTTGTGGTAATGTTTTTATGTATTTATTGCTTTGTTTGTTCTTTCATTGTTTGGCTTTGTACTATATTTTATATATGCATGTGCCGTGAACTGCTAGGATATTAAGTGGTATAAAAGTAGTAAGTAAGTAAGTAAGTAAGTAAGAATGAATGAATGAATGAATGTCTATGAAAATAACTAACTACTCACTAAAATAAAGAATGTGTACTATAAATTAAGCCCATGGTTTTCCTCCCTCTGATCAACATTCCCGATAAACCCCAGAGGACTGGGAGGGTACAGTTGCAGTCGTGTCCTGCTTGTGGGTTTCCTGTGGGCAGCTGGTTGGCCACTGTGTGAACAGAATGCTGGACTGGATGGACCCTCGGTCTGATCCAGCCCAGCTCTTCTTATGTTCTTATGATTTGACTCACAGGCCTGAGGTTGAACATCCCTGCTGTAAAAGATTGTCCTGAAACGCCAACTAAGTATGCAGGGTGGGAGCATGAAATCATACCTCTTTGAGCAAAGTTGTTTCATACTCCTGAAGCTGCTCCTGGAAGCCAAAGTTGGGGCTCACGTAAGAACGGACAGCTTTGGTGGCTGCCAGGCACTCTTCCCAGCCGAAGCTGGTCACTGTCATGAGGTAGGCTACCAGAATGGTGGTGCTGCGGGAAACTCCAGCTAAGCTGTTGTGGTAAAATGCAGAAGCAACATTTTAAGATTACAAACAGGTGTGTAGAAAACACACACATTACGATCTCACAACGGTAGTGGCGGCGACACCCAAGCCCCTGTACACTCTGCAATGCCTTCCCATGATGTAGCTCAGTGGCAGAGCACATGCTGTGCATGCAAAAAGCCCTAGGTTCAATTCCCAGTTTCTCCAGGTAGGGTTGAGAAAGATCCCCTCCTGGAAACCCTGGAGAACTGCTGACAATTCTAAAGGGACCAATGCCCTGACTCAGTATAAGGCAGCTTCCTATGCTCCATGTTTGCTTATGCAGTGCAACATGCATGCATCATGGAATTCAAGATGGCCAACCTCTTGCCAAGTACCATGTTATATTTTCTCATTAATGTGTACTGTTAGCTTGCAAGACTCTCGGCTATCAAAATGAGGGACAAACAGTAGGGTGGCCATGTGCCCTACATTTCAGGATAGTCTTCTATTTGGGAGAGCTAGCAGAGGACAGCCCTCTATATGAAAGTGTCCCCTATTTGAAGTCCAGGGTCTGGTTTAAAGTCAAAGAACCATAGGGAGGGAAAGCAGCGGAGGCCTTGAAGTTGCCTTTCTACACCTGGCCCTTGGACACAGCAGACTGAGCAGGCACACAGCTCACCTAGTCAATCTTCACTACTACGGTGACATATAACGTATTTCTTTTTAAATTATAGTTATACAGCATAATCCTATGCTGGCTGGGGAATGCTAGGAGTTGTAGGACTTTTTTCTGCCTAAGGGGACTTGCATAAGATTGCACCTGTAATTTCTAAATCCACACCTACATATGTCCAAATTGGCATCTTCTTTTGTCCCTTTTTCTGATTATGCATTTCTTCTTCTTTGGAGATGAGTAAGCAGGACTTCTAAATGCATTCATATTTGCAGAGACATTTAATGCATGCACATATACATCATGATACATTCAGCATCCTGGGGAAAGAAAGAGAAAGAAAAACTGCTCACCAGTGAATGAGACATCCTCCCCCGTGCAGCCGACAGTCATGAACAAACCTGATGCACTCCTTAAAATGTTGCATCCTGGGAATGGAGAGGAAAAAATAAGTTATTTTTTCCCCCAACCCAATAATCTCACACATTTCTTGACCTACTTATGCAAGGACTGGAGAAACTGGACAAGACAGAGAAGACATTATCTCCGCTTCTCATCCAATTGACCAGACAGCAAAAGGAAGTTCTTTGTTGCATAGTGCACTATTATTAGTTCATGGCACTCAATGCCCAAAGAAGGGGTGAAGTCCACTAGTTTAGCAGGCTTTCAAAGGGGACTTGAAAAAGATGTGGAGGTGGTAGAGAGGTCTATTTATTGGCGATCAGAAATGGTGGTAGAAAAATGGAACCTCCATGTCCAGTATCTCTAGGGGTGCCAAACGCTTGGGGGTGGGGTGGGGATACAGTGGGAGAGGACTATTGCAATCATGTTAGTGGGTTTCCTGGAGCAAGGGCTGGCATCAAAGGTAGGCATGGTTGGGCACCTGCCAAGGGCCCACACCCTAGCAGGGCCCCTCTGACAAGAGCCCCCTGGAGTTGCTCCTCTTCCTCACCCTCGCAACCTGCTTGTTCACCTGCCTCTCGCTCTGGCCCAGGTGGTGAGGAGGAACAGGCGATGCCGTGGCCTCCTTGCTCCCTGGCTCTCTGCCTGTCAAGCAAGCAAACAGCAGCCATGATTAGAAAGAGGAGGAGGCACAAGAGCAGCCGCTGAAAAGGTAGACTCACTGAGGGAGAGGGCATGTTGAGGGTCCACGGCCCTCAAAAACCTGGAGCGGGCACTGCCTGGAGACTGTGAGAAACAGAACATTGGACTAACTGAACCATTGGTCCGATCCAGCATGGCTCTTCTTATTAACATTTATACCTTGCGTCTTGGCCATACTGAAACCATGCTGTTCCTTCACCTGACATCTTTTTGGACCATCCACTACTCAGTTCCGCACGCTTGCTGCATGGCATGACTGAAACTTAAGTGCGCCTGCAATCATTTTTATGCTCATTCCTTCCCCCCTCCCCCCCACACACACCCTCCTGAACCACTCCTCTGAAGCTGGCAAAGGGAAGCCACAGCATGATCTTTGATCTTGGTGGCCTCCTTACAAAAAGAGAATGAAGGAAAAACAAATCCAAAGATATGGCAGTGCCAGCACCAATGCCCGTAAAGAGGGCCCATAAAACCATATGGGGCAGGAAGATTCCCCGCTTGATGATGAGACAGCTTAACTGGAAGTGTGCTGAGGGAAAAGCATACACATGCACTGTCCTTGGTCCCTCAGTATAAGGCAAGGGGTGGGCTATTCATGGCCCTCCAGAGGCTGCTGGACTGCAACTGTTATCAGCCCTAGCCAGCATAGCCCATGGTGAGGCATGATGGGGGTTGCAGCCCAGCAACAGCTGGAGGGTCACGTGTTCCCCTGTCCCTGGTTTATTGTGATGGGAATAAGCTGCAGTAAGCCTTGGACTCAAGCCTCCCCTCTCTTCCTCTGGTTCAGCTGTGAGGAGGAAATGGAATGTTTTTACTCGCATTTTGGATTAACCGCTCTTTAGCATTATGTCTGAACCTTAAACTGTGCTGAATCTTAACTATGGTTTATTGAAACAAGACAGTGTCATAACCCATCATCTGAAGTTGGCTTGTTTCAAACAAACCATAGTCAACCAGAGTTTGTTGGGTTCAGGCAGAACAACAAGTTGTGTTTAATCAAAAACAGAAGCAAAAGCTTCCAAACTCTTTGTGGCTGTGCCAGAGAAGGAGGGTGCGGCGCATCAGCCCAAGGGTCACTACAGCTCATTCTCATCACAATAAACCATGATTTATCATGATGTCTGAACTGATAGATGCAAAAACATCTAACACGAGGTCACTCAATATGGATCAGGCACCCAACCACCATATGGTTCAGAAGCTGTGCTGGTGCAGAATGCAGCAGCTAGGATACTCACTGGGACACCCAGCTATGTTCACATAATGCCTGTGTTAAAAGGACTGCACTGGCTGCCTGTTAGCTACTGAGCCACATACAAGGTTATGTTATTATCATATAAAGCCCTAAACAATTTAGGACCAGGTTTCCTAGCAGACCGCCTTCTCATATACATACCCAGGTGACACCTAAGATCTTCAGAGGATGTCTTGTTGGTCATTCCAAATTGAAAAGAATGTCACCATGAAGAATCTCAATGACAGGCCTTCTCGGTAGCGGCACCCACCCTCTGGAAAACCCTCCTTCATGCCGTTCAGGAGGCATAAAATGTAACATCTTTTCAATACCTCCGGAAAACACACCTTTTCACACAGGCTTTCCCTGGGCTGTAACTGCTGCTGGGTTTTACTTTGGTTTTACATGGTGCTTTTAAACTTTTAAAAGTTTGTATTGTGTCCTTTCATGTATTTTATGGTTTTAATTGTGAACTGCCCAGACAGCAGTATAAAAATGTAATAACTAGCTAAATAAATAACTTGCCCTGTTCTACTTGTGATCAGGGTAGTTCAACTGTCCAAATGGATTTTTCCCAGCCTTTCACTGCATGCTTACAAGTGTACAAAATGGGATGGAGGTCACTGTTCTGGATCAATTAGCAAAGAGTCCAAGGTCATGTTCTTGTGTATGTGGCATTCTGACCATATTAGGAGCCAACTGCAATTGCCTACTTGGAAACAGCGTGATTGTCCTAAACCCCACCTGTCAGCCAGTTGACACAGGGCAACCTTGTCCAACCTGGAGTCCTTCAGATGTGTTGGACTACAGCAGCTATGATTCCCCACCCAATGGCCATTCTGGCTGGGGATTATGGGGGTTGTAGTCCAACCCATATGGAGGGCCCTAGGTTGGGGAAGTCTGATACAGGGTCATTTCAAGTCACCCTGTTCTCATCTAGCTTCTTGGAAAACCTTTTCTAAGTTCACCAAGATTGTGAAATCCAGCATCTAAAGCTTTGTGCAGAAAATAGCCCCTTAAAAGCAAAACTTCCTTTTTGTGGTCCATTGCTTGGAGGCATGTTGTGATTGCGCACACGCGCATGCGCACACACTGGAAGGAGAAGGAGAGAAGCATCTCAACCTTGCTGAAAAAGTTCCTTCTAGTCCAGCTTCTCAGGGGAAATATTCTTTTTCTCAGGAGAGGGCCCACAGATGACAGTGGGCTGGATAAACCAAGGGCTTGTCCCACGATAAGCCAACTCATACGCTCAACATGATCAGTCATCTATCAGCATGCATCTCAGGTTCAACCCCTGGCATCTCCAGTTAAACAAAGTTCAGGCAGTAAAGCAAGGATGGGGAACATTGGGCCCAGGGCTCCAACCTGGCTCTCCTGGGGTCCCCAGGGGGCCACACCTCTTCCCCTGGACCCACCCCCTTTCCCCCAACTGCCTATCATTTGGTGGCTTCCCGACTTTTGTGCAGTTTCCCCAATCTAAATGGTTGAAATGCCTCTCCTAAGGCTTAGCCACTGGCAGGAAAAGTTTGAAAGTAAAATATGCTGCTATTTTGAGTTCCACCAATTTTGCCTTTGGCCCCACCCATCACTGGAATGCAGCCCCCGAGTGCTTCTCCAAAACTGAATTCGGCTCTTGGACTGAAAGAGGTTCCCCACCCCTGTGTGGTCTAGTGGTTCAAGGGGTTCAAGTGCGGGGATCCGGGTTTTAGTCCTCACTCTGCCCTGAAGCTCACTCAGTGACTTTGGGCCAGTCATTGACTCTCAACCTAACCTACCTTACAGGGTTGCTGTGAGGATAAAATGGAGAGGAGGGGGATTGTGTGAGTTGCCTCAAGTTCCTTGCAAGAGGAAGAAAGCCAGGATTAAAATGTAATAATAATAAAATAAAAACAAATAATAAAATATGGGACGGGAAAGACCCTTTTCTACCAGCGATTTTGGAGCACTGTTGCTGGTTAGAGTAGACAGTACTGAGCTAATTGGACAAATATTCTGACCTGGTATAAGCGTCATCCCACTGGTCCATATAGCTCAATACACAGGCTAACTCCAGGATTTCAGGGAGGGATATTGCCCATTACTTCTTGGAAATGCAGGTGATGGAACATGGGACCTTCTGTGTGCAAAACAGGAACTCTACCACTGAATTTCAGCTTCCCCCCTGTCTCCTCAGCAAAGCAAAATCCAAACTGCTTTCCCTGCTAGTTCTCACACCAGTTCCCTGCCAGGGTGCTTCCAGACAAGGCTTTTACCATGCAGTCGCACTGCCTCGTTCATGGGATTTCACAAGGGGTCCAGACATCGCCATCTTCCATTTGTAAACCTCCTGTGTTTTCCCGTTGCTCCTTCCTTCTTTTTTCTCACGGGAACAAAATCCAGAAAAAAGATGGAATCACTGCATAATGGATTTTATTGGTAGTGACAGGAGCCTCCATCTGGAAGGACCCTCCATTAAAAGGAACTTCTATAACACCCACATCTGCCAGGTTGGTGAGTCCCTGCAGTAAGTAGGAAACAATACTGCTAACCACCCATTAATCAAAGCTTTTCTGCATGAGGCTTTTATCCTGCACCCTTTACCAAGGCTACTGTTTCGGGATTCTTTGCAGGATTAAAATTGGCTCTTTTACACGTTTTTTTCCAGGGGTTTTCTTTCTCTGCCTTTCTATATCTTTCATTGGAAAGGAAAGGAAAGGTTCCTCCTGTGCAAGCACCGGGTCATTACTGACCCCTAGAGGGATGCCGCTTGCGCTGGCGTTTTCATGGCAGACTGCAGCGGGGTGATTTGCCATTGCTTTCCCCAGTCGTGACTACCTTTCCCCCAGCAAGCTGGGTATATAATTTTACCGACCTCGGAAGGATGGAGGGCTGAGTCGACCTGAGCTGGCTACCCAAAACCCAGCTTCTGCTGGGATCGAACTCAGGTCGTGGGGAGGGTTTCGGTTGCAATACTGCCGCCTACCACTCTGCACCACATGAGGCTCATATCTTTCATTACACAGCCACTAAGTGGCAGTGTGATATAACAGAATTGCACAAATACACAAGGCTCTTATAACACCACTGAGAAAAAATACCAGGCTTTTCCTCTTAGGGAAAAAATGCTGTAATAGTTGCAAAGCACAGGACAAGCCCTGGAGGATGGCAACGTCATGTAAAAAACCCACAAAGTACCGTGAGTGAGGAAGGACGAGTGCACAATAAAAGCCTCGTGTAGAAAGGCTCTTGGTTTCTGTTGTCCCTCTCAGCAAGCAGTTCTACCACACTGAAGAAATGATGAATTTCCCTGATTTTGCATGAGAAAACCATGGTATAACAATAGTATTCATTTTTTAAAAATCTGAATATATTCATTTCATTTATTTAAATATATTCTGAATATATTCATTTCATTTATTTAAATGCGGGTTCCAAAGATTTCCCCCTGTTCGCACTCGAATACTTCTGTGTCCGCACCAGAGCTTCTAAAGGGTTGTTTTTCTCTTTTGCATGCAGCTCATTGGTACGGTATCAGAGGCTGCTTCAAGGGAGTCTTTTGATTTTAAGGATTAGTTTTTCAGGGGGCTTTTTGCAGGGGTGGAATCATGGTCATATGCAAAAGAGAGAGAGAGAGAGAGAGAGAGAGAACCCACCAGATTATACCCACACTGGCTGGCGATAACGGGAGTTGCAATCCAACACATCTGGAGGGCCCTAAGCAGTGCTGCCTTTAGGTTTTTGAGGGCCCCTGGGGGGCCCACCTTCAATGGGCCCCCTTCCTCAGAGTGTCCGCCTTCTCACTGTCATTGTCAGCAGCTGCTCTTGCCCCTCATCCTCTTCCTCATCATCGCTCCCCCTTGCTGGCTTGCCAGGCAGAGAGCCAGTGAGCAAGTCGGCCGTGGCATCTCCTGCTCCTCCTTCTCACCACCACTTTTGCCTGGGCCAGAGCAAGAGGCAGGTGAACAAGCAGGTTGCAATGGTGAAGAGCAGGAGCAACTCCAGGGGGCTCTCATCAGAGAGCCCTCAGCATGTGGACCCTCAGCCCAATCATGCCTACCCTAACCCCACCCTTGACGCTGGTCCTGGCTCCAGGTTGAGGAAGGCTGCCCTACATACATAAAGTGGACCAGTGCATTTCTGTACGAAGCAGGTGACTTGAAAAGGTTTTGGTGACAAACAGATGGGAAAAGACTAGAATGGCATTCTCCTAAAGTGAGCTCAAATGTTTGCAGCATATTGGCTGAAAACCTTGATAGGACTTACAAGTTTTGATTTGAGGAGTCAGAGGCTGAGATGCAGAGGTAGGTCATGTCCTGAAACAAAAGAGCCAAGTGTTGCAAGTAACTCGTGTGTTTCTGCTTCGTGCTGGACAAAGACTGGAGAGTAAACCACAGGCTTTTATATATCCAAAACACCATTCTTGGTTTTGGTGACCCCAGCAGCCCGTGGTGCAACCCGAAACCTGTTTGCACCTAGCATGGTCTAATTCAGCCTCCCCAACCCAGCACCCTCTAGATGTGTGTCAAGTGTGACTCCTATCATCACTGACCATTGGCCATGCTGGTTGGAGCTGATGGGAGTTGTAATGCAAAACATTTGGAGGGCACCAGAAAGGGAAAGGCAGGCTTGGGGCCTGGAGCAGAATTTAGGAACATCTGCTTTACACAAGAACAACCCAGAGGATGGCAACTTCTGTTTGAGTAGAGATGTGAAGGCTTGGAAATAAAAACTGGGGAGGGGTACAGAAAAATTAAGGGAAAACAGATTTTTAACCAAATTTTCCAAATATTTCTGAGGGGAAAAACAGGGGAATATTTTTCCACACCTTTTTCTGGTTGTTTCCACATTTTTTTCTGGGTTTTTCCAGGCCTTCACATCTCTAGAAGGGGGAATTTGGGATGTTTAGATCACAAACCTTTGTCCTCTTCCTCTAGCCATTAGCAGCAGGTCACTCTATGCAGCTGTTGGACTTCACCCAAGAAGAGATAACAAGCACGCTATTACCAAGCATGATCAGAGACCAAAGAGATGGAAACGAAGCCCTCCTGAATTTGCCAAGGTTCGTTCACCCTCTAGCAATTCACTCCTGCTTCTCATGAGACAACAGGCTTGAATCATGAGTAGAAGGCGCAACAGAATAGGATAGAGGGAGATAAATGGTTGGTTCAGGAAGAGACCATAGCTCACTGAAGGAGCATATGCTTTGCATGCAGAAGGTTCTGTGTTCAATCCCTGGCATCTCCAGTTGGATCTCAGGTGGCAGGAAATGGGAAAGACCCTTTTCTACCCAAGACCATGGAAAGCCCCTGCCTATCAGAGTAGACAATAGATGGACATATAGTCTGACCTGTTATAAGGCAGCTTCCTTTGTTGAGATGCAGAATAAGAGGACATCGATTATAAGACTACATTGAGCATCAGGCTGAGTACCCCATAGAGTAGAGAGCTCATCACATTTGAGGCCATCTACGGCAGTGCAATTATTCTGATGTGTGTGTATGGCTGGGGGAGTTCTGCTGGGCCAATCACTCTCTCTCAGCCTAGCCTGCCTCATCTATACGGATGTCTAAAAAAAAAAACATGAATCAAAAATACTTTTGTGGATAATGTTGCAACTCATTTGCAACAGCAAAATCATCCAGACGGTTGCTAACATTTGCTTCTCTCTCTCCCTCCCCTCCACCTTCACCCGCTTCCCCGTCACTGACCCCAGCAATCAAACAATACACATCAGGGCGAATTACTATTCTCCTCCAAGCTTCCTTTCCTCCACTAGAAACGGGACCCTCCCTCCGCCTTTGCCATGCTTGGGAACAAGCGCTTGGCTCTGCACTTCTTTTGCCAAATCTGTGATTGACATATTGCTCAATGCATCCATGTGTTTCCGGTTCCCCTTTTTTACCCTGGTCTCATTCACTCCATCATGTTGTAAGACCTCTATGTGGAATCGCCATCTGTCTGGCAAGTCTGCAGAGATGTGGTCAAAGCCAGCTGCAGCTTTGCTTGAGTGGTTCCCCCCACCCCCACCCCACGATTCGATTTTTTCCCCATCCCTTTTCTTTCTCTCCAACATTACTCAGTATCTCCTACTGAGAAAATGGCTTTCCTGGAGTTCTTCTTTAAAAATATTCTTAGGAAGCACACATAACCAAGCCTTATTCATCCGCACGAAACCTCCAGGAAACAGTCACAGTTCTTTGTGTTCTTCTACACCATCGCTAACCACAAACTCACAGCTCTAAGCGGGATTCAAACCCACAACCTTCCCAATAGGTCTGACAGCTTTTCCAGTGGGCAAATGCAACTGTGCTGTGAGCAGCAGCTTTGCTGGGAAGGAAGATAGGAAGCTGGATTAAGTTATATGCAGTAGGGTGGCGGTACATTCTGCAGTGCAGGTACTCATCATGACGGTCTCCATAACTACATCCACAAGGAGGGTCCAAGGATTCGGGCAGATCTATATCCAGAAATCACTTCTAGCAGTTTTCATCTCTGCCAGGAGCAGGTCTTTTGTAAAGCTAATGGGTCTGAATAGGTGCAGGGTTCTTGTGCTTACCTTACTTAGGAGGTGGTCGAGGAATGT
This sequence comes from Heloderma suspectum, assembly GCF_057233095.1. NCBI lineage: Eukaryota > Metazoa > Chordata > Lepidosauria > Squamata > Helodermatidae > Heloderma > Heloderma suspectum. Next base: position 6,225,689 of record NC_139465.1, on the reverse strand, counting down.
GCAGGACTGTCCTGTCTTTCATTGTACAATCATCTCTCTGGCAGCCGGCAGCCTCCTCAGCTTCCCACACTTTATTAATTTTATACGGTGGCCACCTTCCCTCTCTTCCCCCACAAGGCCCTGGAATTGTGCTAGGTATGGGACACTGTGGAGGATGTAAAAGGGCGGCCAGGCTGCCAACACAGTCGCTGCTGTTGCCACTTGCAGCGGCAGTGCAACACACACACACCCCGCAAAAGAAGACCCCTTAGGAGAGAAGAAAGAAGCTGTGGTACAACCTCTGCCAATGGCAACCCCAGCTGTTGAGAAACTGCTGGAGAATTGATCTTCCCCCCTGGAAAAATTCCGTGAAATTGTCCCCCCAACTCCTCTGCCGACAAACAGGGTGGAAAATTTCGAGAGGCTCTTTGTGCACAGCTCTAGTCTGAATTGCTCATTCAAGACCAGGCCATTCACAAATACATCTCATCACAACAGGGACAACTCACAGCCGTATATTGTTTCTGGGAAAATGCATTGCCACCCCCACCACGCCTCCTGTAAGGACTGCAGCTGAGCTCAGAGGGAGCAAGGAAGCCTGGGGGAGTGGCAGATGGCATCATCACCCCTGCTATTCAAAATATCCCAGTGCTTCGACCCTGTGAGCCCTGCCTCCACTACACCACTGCTCCTTTCAGGCCCAGCCAGCTCAGCCGATGTCAGGCACATTGGAAGTCATCGTCCAAAACATCTGGAAGGCACTAAGTTGGGGGAGGCTGCTCTGCTCCGATAGGCAGCAGCTCTCCGGGGTGTCAGACAGGAGCTTTCTCGGCCCAACCTGGAGATGCCAAGGATTGAACCTGGGACCTTCGGCATCCAAAGCAGGGGCTCCATCACTGGGTGAGAGCCCTTTCTCTGCACTGGCTCCACGCCAGGCGCAGACACACTTGGGAAAGGGTGGAGGATATGCAACATCTGCCCCCGCGATCGACAGGCAGCACAGAACATAGGAAGCTGCCTTCGGCCACATCAGACTGTGGGTCCTCATAGCTCAGTGTCGTCTACCTGCAGACGTTAGCCTGTGCTCACATCATCCTCCCATGTCATGAAAGCTCCACCTACCAGTAGAGACTGGTGGCGCTGATATCAGTGGGGCAGTGAATCTGCTCCAGGTTTCAGTCAGAACCAATCAGAGCTCTAAAGGAGCTATCCACAGTGCTTCACTTGCATAGCTCCTTGTTCTGACTGAAACCCGGAGGGGATTCACCACCCACTGACATCAGCACCACCAGCCTCCACTGCCGCCTACCCATTTCTGCCAGTCAAGCTCCTCTGCAAAGGCACAACAGCCAGCAACCCAGTTCTGCAAGAGCTCCTGGAGAATCCTGTTTTGCACTGCCTGTAGCAAAATATTCTCACCTGTCTTGCCAAGAGGTATCCCTCAGAGCAGAAGCAATCCATCGGCTCCTCGGACAGCCTCCCATGACTTGGTGCCCTCCAGAAGTGTTGAACTACAATTCCCATTATCTACAGCCCTCATGGCCACGTGAGGGTTAAGGAATTGGGGCCCGAGGGACAGTAAATCAAAGTTGTATTTTCAAATGCGGTAGGCTGCTTTCAGGGCCTGGGGGCCAAAAAGTGAGATATAAATTCAATTAAAAAATGAATGGGGCAAATGTCAGGGTTGCCAGAGCAGTTCAGATTCTGAGGTTGTCCTTTCCTCACTTCTTCTGTTCGCTATCACTCACAGGGGAATGTGAAGGGAGGGCATCTCCATCCAGCTGTGCCTCTGAAAACTGTGCCTGGGAAATTTCTTCCCCCATTTGTTGCAGCTCTTCCTCAGAATCTGAACTGCTCTGGAACTCTATATGCTCAGAGGCAACTCTGACAGCAGAATACAGGGGGGTGGGGTCATTACAAAACAGTTGGAGCAAAAGCTCCCTAAGTGTGAAAGAAAAACCAAGGAATGGGAGAATCAGAAAGAGTCGAGCTCGCCAAAGTTCTCAGAAGTCCATCTCGAAGCTCATTTCGACTCGAGTCCATATCAGACTGCGAGCTTTGTTTTTTTTCTTTCCACATGAAAATCCTCACATATTTTCACGTGTATTTTCCCAACTGCATGCATCAATTGTGTGCATCGTTGAAATGTATGCATACTTCTCCCATTGCTTAAGGCATATTCATGCGTATTTTTCAAAACTACTCATTTTTTCACACAAGTATTTCAAATATACGCACACAGTCGAACGCATTTTGGGGGGTCTGCAAATCACATTGCAAGCTTGGAAAGGTACCAACTTCGACCACAGATTGCATCCAAGTCCGTGTTTGGTCCAGAAGACGCAAACTAGGTAAATCTTGATCAAAAACAAACTGAGAGGAATTCCTCCTACACCCTTAGAAGAAAAAAAAAACAGCCAAAATCTCTTGTGTAGTTGTACTGCCCTCTAATGGCTGGAACATCTCAGAGCCTCTCTTTCTTTTTAGCAAAATTCTTGCTTTGTGTGTTGCTGGAGGAGCCAAAGAAACATGAATGAATGAAATGGGGGAATGGTCTGTTAGTGGATTCTCAGAACCACTTTACCCATTTTCCAGCAGCGATGCTGTAAATCCATAGTCTGAATCCCTCCACCACCACCACCACCACCCCACTTGCTTTTCCCCAAAATGCCCCCGTTCTCCTCCATACTCACTTCCAGCACTGGTTTGGCATTGTTGTGCACCGAGAGGATGTGTGTGATTCCATGCTTCACCAAGTTCTCTCTGTCCTCAGAATCTGTAAGCAAACAAGTTTCTCAGGCCCCAGAATGAATAAACTGGCACATTAGTCACAGGCCCAGCTCTCACTGAAATGGGAAAACTGTGAGTCTGGGCTTTACCACATGACTTCCAGATAGATAGATAGATAGATAGATAGATAGATAGATAGATAGACGGACAGCATTTTATATAATTAAATGCATTTTCATTTTCTAGAAGAACAACTTTGCATATAGAAAACTAGCAGGTCAGGATAAAGGTTCTTGCCCAACATGCTTACTTTCTATCTGCAGGGATAGGCTAGATAGCATGTTAGGTTATAACCTTTATCCCTGACCTGCTAGTTTACTGTATGCAGGGTTGTTGCTGTTGTTGTAAAAAATGAAAACACGTTGAATTATGTGAGCCCACACCTAAAGTCTAAGGCACTGCAGCCCAGATCCCAGTGTTCACCACCTGAGCGCAAAGCAGGCAAAATCCAGAGTGATCATGGGAGGGCTGAGGGGCCCACATGGGATTTAGCAGGACAGACATGCAGACAAAATATTTAACCTGCTTAACATGTATTTTCTATTGTGCTGTACAGAATTTAGAAGCAACACTGTCGTCTTACGTAGGGGCCTTAACACTGATACTTTGTAGGAATGAAGGAAAAAAATCAGTGATCAGCTATGGTGAGACTGGAAGAATCAAGTATTAGGGGAGAGCTGGATGAGGCTGTCATGATCTCTGCTGAACTCTAGAAACTCGTGCACACCCTTGTGACCCAGTGACTCTCAAATCTATTGTGCCGTGGACCACTCTTTCAGTTCATTTGATCTTTTCAGACCACCAGGGTTTGTTAAGCTGTGCCACTCCCACAGGAGGCAGCTGCAAAGGGCTTCCAAATGACCTCGCCTCTTTCTGTACTCCGCCAGAAAACACTTACCCCTGATGTTTCCCAGGAACAGGCCCTCCACGACCTAAGAAGAGGATGAGAGAAAGAGTTAGTGTGGCAGGTGCGGTGGCTTGTACCCTCCTGTAGTACTCTCAGAACACAGCGCAACCCTCGTGAATTCACAGCAGAGACAAAAGGGCCCATAGGATGCTATTGCGTAGGACAGCGATCCAGCAAAGAAGGATTTTACTGAGGGGAAACCAGCAAAGCTTGTCCAGTTGGTAGGGTGGCCCCTTATAAATTGCCCCCAAAAGAGGAAATGCATCACCATAAAAAGAGGACAAAAGAGAGCAGTGATTTGCATAGCATTTGCATATGCTAATTGATATGTAGATATGCAGATTTCGAAAAAAAATATTATAATTTAAATAGACATGCAACTGCATATGTCCAGGTGACCTGTATGCCTACCTGTTCAGTCTGTGGTTCAGGTGCTCACTGTTGATAGACAACAGTTCTGATGGTTCTTTATCTTTAAACTGGAATTGGACAGAAGAGCGCTTCAGATAGAGGATGCCTTCAAACAGTGGACTGTCCCCTGTAAAAGAGGGCACATGGCCACCCTGCCAGTGGTTGGTCAGTTCCATTAGGGCAGAGGACACAAGGCTGGCTCCAGGTTTGGCCAGGCCTCTCCCTCACCGCTGCCCATTCACTTGCCCTGTTCCTCTGCGTTGTTGAACCTCTTTTCAGTCCAAGGACCAACTTCAAATTGGGAGAAGCTTTCAGGAGCCGCATCCCAGCGGTGGCCAGGGCTGAGGGCAAAAGAGGGCAGGGCCTAAACTACCTGCCTAGTTTAGCTTAAAGCTCTTCCTGCCAGTAACAAAGCTGAAGAAGAAGCACTTCAGCCTTTCAGAAGGGGGGAAAGATGTGCAAACCTGGGGAACCACTAAACAGTGGGCAGTCAGGGGCAAGGGGAGGGATCGGGGGAAGGGGGCGTGGCCATCTGGGAAACCCGGGAGGGCCAGATTTGGCCCACGGGCCCTCATGAGGTTCAACACCCCTGTTGGAGCTGAACAGGCAGTGACAGCAAGGTGGAGGCAGAAGCGGTTCAGGGGTATGGTAGCAAAGCCCCTGCTGAGGTATGGGCTTTGGCAGGTGCCCAGCAATGCTGACCCTGAGAGACACATCCTAACTGAGAAATCCCGTCGTCCCATTGTTGCAATGTAAAATAGGGAATCTGGCCTTTCCAGTCCTCTGAATTTTTTTTCTTTCTACAATGACAAAGTATTTAGCAACCTGTGGCCCCCTGGGTGTCACTGGACTGCAACTACTATCATCCCTCCTCCTTGGCTATGCTAGCATGGTCTGGTGGGCATTGCAGGCCAATGACCTCCAGGGGGCCACAAGCGGCCTGCCCCGGTCTTAGCCTCTAAGAGAACACTGGGAGTGGCCAGATTTAGGTTTCAGGGGCAGAGAGTGACTGATTCTTCAAAAGCAACATTCTAGATCCTTCACTCACTGCCTGGTTCTGGAAACAACATGCCAAGCGACAAGCAGTCTAAACAGAAGACCTTCTCACCATGACCTTTCAAACAGGCATGGCTTGACTGTAAACTACACGCAAGGGTTGTGGCCCAGAAACGCCGAGGCTCTGTTTTGGGTTTTTATAGCAGCAACGTCTTCCAAACAACCCAAAGACTTGGCTACAAGACTGCATCCATGCCATGAACAAGGGCGCTATTTTTAAACACTTGCCAAAACATGGGGGCATCTGAGCAAAGGCTTTGAAACACAAAACAGGTTCCAGCAAAGAATGCTAACTACACTTTTATACCGCCCAATAAACAAAGCTGAGCGGTTCACAAAAATTTAAACCCAAAAATACATGATATACAGATATCTATAGATATATGTTGTATTTGGGGGGGGGGCGGGGGGATGTGTGTGTGTGTGTGTCTGTGTGTGTTTAATTATATATATTTAATATATAAATATTTAAGAGTTTAAAACAGAATAAAAGAGACTAAAAGCCAGACTAAAAGCCTGCAGCAGTGTGAAGATCTAAAAACACAATGACACATTGCAAAACAAAACTGAAGGACTAAAAAGCCTGGGAAATAAAAAGATCTTCACCTGGTACCCAAAAGACCTGCCAGGCAATCCTCTAGGGACAGCTTTCCACAAGTGGGGTGCCACCACTGAAAAGGCCATCTTCTTAGTAGCCACTCATCTCATTTGGAAGAGGGACTCTGACGATGTTCTTGGGATCATGTTATAACATGCACACCATATTTTCCCCCCTAAGTAATTAAGGTGGGACCTTTTTCCCATTGAGAGATGAAGGGTGGGTGGGAATTGGCCAATGGGATCTTCCTCTTTCTAAAAGAAAACGTACGGAGAGCACTTCTAAACTGGATACTTAAGGAATTAACAGCAGTGTTTACAAAGAATATTGTGCTGACATCTAAGGCTTTGGCTCACTAAAATGATCTGGCCCATGAGAGGAGGGAAAGAGGTTGAACAGTAACAACGCCTGAATCTACATATCTAGGGGTGTCCCTACTTCCAGTCACCAACATCTTCTACCTAGTTATATTACTTCTCAACCAGCCTTCACTCACTTGGCACCATCCAGATCTGTTGAACTACAACTCCCATCATCCCCAGCCACCATGCTCCCTTCCCCCCCCCCCGTTTGTGGTGCCATCCTGTTTCTGTTGTTGTTGTGTTCAGGGTGATTTTTGCTATCATGATGGCTAGAAACTTTCGTTCTTTGCAGATAAAGTTGCTCAGATTCGTTTTGACTTGGACTCCAGTATTGGGGAAGGTCAGAGTGATGTAACCTCAGCAACCACTTGTCCAGTTGTTTTGCATTCTTTTCAGCTTGTGGATCCTGAAAATGTGGACAGGGTATCTGGAGCGGTGAGGGTGAACACCTGTGTCCTCTACCCTTGCCCTTCTTGGTTGATTTAATCAGCCTGAGTGGGGCAGATGCCATGGCTAAGGGAAGTGATTAATGCCTCTTTGGCTGTTCCCTGTTGCTTAAAAGAGGCAATTAAATAAACCTTCCCTTGACCCAGGAGATCTGTCCTATAGGCCAGTCTCAAATGTGCCATTCTTGGCAAAGGAGATTGAGAAGGTGATGGCATTACAACTCCAGATGCATCTGCATGAAATTTGCTATCTGGACCCATTTCAGTTGGGCTTTCAGATGGGATATGGGACTGCTTTGGTCACCTTGGTGGGTGACCTATGCCAGGAACTGGATGGGGGGAGTGCGATCTTATTAGTTCTCTTGAAGGCTTTTGATACCACCAACCATGGTAACCTTCTGGATCATCTGGCAGGGCCCTGGGGGTGCTGTTCTGCAATGGTTCTAGTTCTTTCTGTCAGGGCATGTCCAGAAAGTGACACTGGGAGATTACTATTTGACTCCACGACCATTGGCCTGTGATGTTCCATAGGGTTCTATCTTGTTCTCCATGTTGTTTGATATCTACATTAAACTGCTGGAAGAGGTCATTCGGAGCTTTAGGGTGAGGGGCCACCAATATGCTGCTGACATCCAGGTCTATTGCTCTTTGTCACCTAACACCAAGGAAGCAGCTGAAACCCTTGAACACTGCCTGGGCTCGGTAATGGGCTGGATGAGGATAAACGAGCTGAAGTTAAACCTGGACAAGACGGAGGTGTTGTCAGTAGAAAGCATGACTCCGGGGTGGAATTCAACCTGTTCTGGAAAGAGTTCTGCTCCCACTGAGAGTTCAGGTCCATAGCTTGGGAGTGCCCCTTGATCCTACACTATCTCTGGATGCTCAGGCTGCAGCCATGGCAAGGAGTGCACTTGCACAATTACGCTTGTGCGCAACCCTTCCTGAATCGGTCTGATTTGGCAACAGTTATCCATGCCTTGGTTGTATCATGTTTAGACTATTGCAATGTGCTCTACGTGGGACTATCCCCAAGGAGTATCCAGATGCGTCAGTTGGTACAAAATGCAGCAGCTACACTGCAAGCCAGTGCACAGTATTGGGCCCATATTTCACCTGTCCCAAAAGACCTGCCAATTGCTTTTGGCACTCAGTTCAAGGGGTTGGTAGTAAGCTCTACAGCCCTAAACAACTTAGGACCTGGCTATCTAAGGGACCGCCTGTCTTGCTATGAGCCTGCGCAGGTATTAGGATCTGCAGGAACGGCCCTTCGGAGGGCACCATCTCCCGACGAGCACTGTTGGTTGGACACACATGAAAGGGCTTTCTCCTGTGATGCCCCTGCCCTGTAGAATGCATTCCGTCAAGCATCACAATTCACCACCACTCTCTCGTCCTTTAGAAAGGGTAGAAAGTGCATCTTTTTAAATTTAGCCTTTAAAAATGTGTCATTTTTAATGTTTTAATGTTTTTAATGTTGATTTTATTGTTGCAGCATTTTATGGTTTTAAACTGTTGAACACTGCCTTGATGGCTTTTTAGCAGATAGGGTGGTATATAAATGCTAAAAAAACAAACAAACAGAGTGTGTGTGTGTGTGTGAGAAGAATACTGAGATTCATAGAATCATAGAACAGTAGGGTTGGAGGGGGCCTACAAGGCCATCGAGTCCAACCCCCTGCTCAATGCTGGAATCCAAGTCAAAGCATCCCTGACAGATGGCTGCCCAGCCTCCTCTTGAATGCCTCCAGTATGGGAGAGTCCACTGCCTCCCTAAGTAATTGGTTCTATTCCAATGAGCCCAGTCTAAGGGCTCAGAATTCTCTACCCAACATAAAGCCCCTTTGTGGGCAATACGATAACAGAAATGTGAAATACATACATAATGCCATGAATTATCACACCCACATAGCTGAGCAGTTCACCTACTGTGGGGCACCAGGTCATTCTCCAATGTCAGCCACAAAACTGGGATTGCAAGTTTCTCAGACAAATGGTAATAGCAAGGGTCAGGCTGGTTTTGGAGAAGACTTTATAAAGATTAGGTCCCTGCCTGCTTTTGCAGGGAAGTCAGCCTTCTGGTTGACGACAGTCCCTTCTCACAATCATTTCCATCCGGAAAACAGGGAGATGGCCTCTCAATTGAGCTGACATTTCCATCTGGGTCAGGGGATCTAATTTTAAATCAGTAAAGGCAATGACTTTACCAGTTACTTAGAGGTATGAGCTATCATTGATCCTTGGCCGGGCCGCAAGTTGAACTGTACGTTAACAGTTCCGTAAGTTAAAAAAGCAGAAGACCCAAATAAAAATAAGAAAAATCCAGTTGCTGAATGTATTTGGCTGTAACAGGAGGTTGTAGCAAGATTGCAGAGGAGGAGAGAGAGAAGCCTGAATAAACCCTGACTAGCTAACTGGGAAAAGTCAGCTGTAGGAAGTGGGAGGTCTATAGAGGGATGGAGCAATTTATATTTCGACTAGTTAAAAACCTTCTCCTGATACTAAACATGAAACAGTTAATGTCCACTGTGTAGCTATTCCTTCCGGTACTCACAATATTATGATACAATGATACTAAACAATAATTCTACTCCTAAGTAATATTAAATACTGCTACTACTAAATAATAGTTAACACTACTACTAATAATAATACTATTACTAATGCTGCTACTAATAATAATAATATAAGAATAATACTAATACAGCCCTTGTACAGAGCATTTAAAGTATTTCAAATGCTTCACATACAGTTATTCCAATATTCCTGACACCAAGCCTGTAAGATAGGCCTAGTATTATTATACGCACGCTGCAGAGGGGGAGGCCTGAGGCTGAGAGAGTACGGTTGTCCAAGAGCCACCAAGAGAGTTCACAGCAGAGGCGAGATTCGAACTGACAACCCTTCACTGCTACTCTCTTTTTTTTCACCCACGTTGCAAAATTGTGTTGGCCCATCCCGGCCCAGTTGCAGAATGCTATCATTCCCCCGCCCCCACCTCTCTCTCTCTCTCTCTCTCTCGCTCACACACACACACACACACCCCTCCTTTTGCTAAATTGAAACGAAGGGCGAGGGTTTTACCTTACTCATCCCGGTCCCCATGGCAGCTTCTAGGTCCTCAGCAGGCACGCTCACATGCACGCACACGGAGCTGTTCACTCTGGTTCTTCCCTCGGTAAGCAGCAGGGCACTGCAAAAGAGAGAGAGAATTAAAGACACGTCTCGCAGCCAAGACTCGCTTGTCTCCCGCGACACACTGAAGAGCGCGTGGATCAGCGAGGCGCACGGACCTGCGGAGGAGACGTGACATGGAGCAGGAGGGAGCTTGCGCTGAGAAGGGAGCCTGGAGAAGACCGGGAAATCTCCTTCCACTTACCCGTTCCGCAGGACGATTGCCAGGGACAGGGCAGACAGCTGTCTGCTGCCAAGCGCAGGACGCAGGAGCGAATATTGAGGGTCAGCGCAGGACACTGAGGAGGGGGGACTCGGGGTGACCTTCCGGGGCTCCGGATCTTGCGCCATCAGCTGTGACACAGGCACCACTGCTTCTCTCTCTCACACACACACACACTCACACGCTTTTCCCCATCTCTGCTATGACTCACTGCTGCAGCTGCTGCTGCCAGGCAAAGTGTCCCATCATGCACGGATGCAACGCAGACACCCAGCCAGCCCGCCACATGGCCCTAAGCAATCCAGCGGGGGCTACAGGGAACAGCCGGCCCAGGCCCTCGCTGCTCAGTCAGCCTCCCGTCCAACGCTTCTCCGGTCGCGCCTCCTCCAGTTCAGTTTTGCTCCCGGGTTCTGTCGGCAGCCTGATCCGAGACCGCAGCAAATAACCCGGACTCCTCGAGCGCCGCTTTTAGTCCCAGCTCGCGTCTTCAGGGCTGGCTTCCTAAGGGAGGAGGGCGCCAGGGGATCTCCCTCCAGGCAGTCGGCTGAAGTGGGCGCCCCCACAGCAGCTGCGCTCTCGCTCGCTCTCCGGACAGAGGTCCAGAAAGCACACTGGCATAATACCCTGGGCTTATGGGGGCAGGGACCTCACCTGGGATTTACTCCCCAGACTCCCGAGTGTCCACTGGTGCCAATGGAAGGGTTTTTTTCTCAGCGAAATTGCCCTGCAGGGGGAGTTTCCAGCTGGGGAGGGAAGGGCTAGCTCTCCCCTCCCCACATTCTGCAACACACACAGATCTCTCCCTGCATGGCACTTAAGCTTTGGGGGGCGGGGGGTTCCCATTGGTTTGGGATGATCTGAGGCCGGGTGCAAATGACCAAACTATATCCCTGCTTAACACAAAATTCAAGGCTTTTTCAGACAACTATGCCCAGAAATAATGCAGGGTGGGGAGAGGGATAATGCTGCTGACCTCACTCCTGTCTCCTGCAGATCGACCTAAAGATCTTCATAGAATCACAGAGCTGGAAGGGGTCCACAAGACCATCGAGTCCAACCCCCTGCTCCCCAGGCGGTGGCCCATCCAAGTACTAACCGGGGCTGACCCTGCTTAGCTTTCGAGATCAGATGAGACTGGGCGCATTCAGCCCTTTGCTTGACTTCTGAACTAAGCTTGCACACATACAAGGGTTCGTGTGAACCCTAAACCCCACAGTGTTCATTTAGTTTGAATATGCATAGTCTCTGCTCACATATTTGAGTCAATAAGCATAGGCCAAGGAGAGACTGACAGCGGTGATCAGTCCCAGTTCTTCCCCTCTTTGTACATTGATCCTATGTGGATTTGTTGCATGAAGGCTTTCCTGGCTCCCAGAAGATTATTCGGTATCAATGTTCTATCAGTGGTACCAAGTCTGGGTCAGCCATGTTCACATATGCACGTCATGCGCTGATGGCACAGGCACCAAGTGACAGACAATGCCTGTGTAAAAACAGCCTTTTAAGAGGCATTTTTCAAGGCACCGAAGTTTTACCATACGTGTTCATTCACAGAGCCACTTGGCTGAAATTAACACGCACCCACCCCCCATGAAAGATCACCACCACAGACACAACCCCTATGTTTTTGCACACCATCTGAATGATACACTTGAAAACTGAGATTGTGCAAACAGCTCAGGACTGTGCATTGAGATTGTGCATTTGATGACTAGCGTGTCATTTTGATAGATAATATGCACGTGCATGCACATACACACATTGCATGACTTATGTAACAAGAGGCCCCGCGAGGCTGCACTGCATGTCTATGCTCTGAATTACACCAACAGTAAAATCTCTGTAAGTAATGGCCAGGTTGAAGGTAGAGGCCAGATTCCACTCCCAGAACACTTCACCTTCTCCCCAAAAAGGAGATGGCAGCCATTCACACAAGGTAAGGAGTAGGGGGGAGTACTGGTCAACACCACTGACATGAAGCCTAATCGTGTGACTTACAGCGGAGTTGCTTTATACAGAGAAAGCGTGGCAACACAGCATTTCATATTGGAGACAATGCAAGCTGCTGTTGTTGTTCAGTCGTGTCCGACTCTTCGTGACCCCATGGACCATAGCACACCAAGCCTTCCTGCCCTCCGCTCTCTCCCGGAGAGTGTGCTCAAGTTCATATTCATTGCATCAGTGATGCTATCTAGCCATCTCATCCTCTGCCGTCCCCTTCTCCTTTTGCCTTCAATGCTTCCCAGCATCAGGGTCTTTTCCAGTGACTTTTCTCTTCGCATTTGGTGGCCAAAATATTTGAGCTTCAGCTTCAGTACCTGTCCTTCCAATGAGCAGTCAGGGTTGATTTCAGTCAAATCAACTTACTTTATTAGGCTTTTATACACATTGTCAGAGAAGGCTAACACTGTTTGACTGCAAGCACCCCCTAAAGCTGAATGTATGAGTGAAGCCATGAGATATGGTTATTTGCTTCCTTCTGGGAGACAGCCGCATGGCACTTGCTGCTGCAGCAAATGAAGAAGGAAGAGGAAAGGGAGGGAGCAGGAAATCAGAACTGATCAAGCTACAGGACATCTCTATTGCCCCCTAGTATCTGAAAGCATGCAGAGCTGTTCCTATTGCTGTGAACTGCCCAGAGTTTCAGCTATTGGGGTATATAGAAGTGTAATAAATAAATAATTCAACACATACCTGTTGAGCCATTATCAAAGACAAAGGTGGTCCTACCTCCCATGCTGGTTTGTGTTGCTAGATTACAACGGAGAATAGGAGGAGCTAGCTTTCCGAAAAGCCCAATTCTTAATTTTGTGTTGTTAAGTCTATAGCTGCCTTGAGGGGCAGCTTGTAAAATATATTGATCAGATCTCCCGCAAATACAGAATTTATGTTAATGATGTTCTACAGCCAGCTTTGTTTTAGCCACAGCTTCATGGTGACCTCTTGCTGCAGTCAAGTGACACCCTTTGCAAGTTGAGCCACTTTGAGGCAAGCCATGGGTACCCTGCGCCAGCTTTGGGAAGGCTGCCAGCAGGCCAGCTCCCATGCAGACACCCCTTGCTGCATTGGCTTAATACAGGAGTGCAGAACCTCAGATGGCCACGGCCTTTCTCCCTGGCTGTTTGGTAGTTTTCTGACTCTTGCAGTTCCCACCCCTTCTAAAATAGTGAAATGCCTCTTCTAGCAGTAAGAGCTTTAAGCTAAAATCTGCTGGCATTTTTATTTTTTAGTATTTTTGGCCCCACCCACCACTGAAATGCAGCCCCCAAGAGTTTCTCTGAAATGGAAGTTCAGCAGCCCTGCCTTAGCAGAAGCAGTGAACAATGCATCACATGTATGGGGCTGCAACAGGGCTATAGCATCTGAACCTCATGACTTCACTGCAGGCAAATGCATTTATTACCTGGACTATGACCTGCATATCACCATTTGTAACACACTGCATGCTGCTGCATCCATGCAGGAGCTCCTTCCTCATGCATGTGCAACAGAAAACACTTTGGATCATCTTTCATCAAGATCGTCTCTGCTGCCGTGCCTGAGAAATTCTAAACAAGTGCTAATACAAAATACATCACTATGGGAGTAAGGCATCCAGAGTTGTTAAATCAAATAGGATATATTTGGTAATTCAGCAGCCAGTTTCTCAACCCTTCACCCGAGATTTTACAAAGAAAACATCCTCCCCACACCAAATAAAGAGATGTTCACAATGTGCATCTTTTTAAAATGCAACTTTTAATTCTGCTATGCATGTTTTGCATTTTAATAATAGAGGATTTACACTTCTTTGGACCCATTTTTTCCCCACAAGTGCAATTGGCCTACAAAAAGGCAGTAGCCAGTGTTTAACATTTGCAAGTTCACAAGCCACTGCAGCCTACACAGAAAGCATTCAAAGACAAAAAGAAACTTTTCAAGTAAACCAGACATTTATTAAGATTTTTTTCTCAATGGAAGGGTTTTCCCCATGTACAGAAGCAGCGAGGTCACATGGAGAAGATGGAATCATTTCAGAATTTCAAGCAAGAACAGGAGTGGTGCTTTCTGGACTGCTTTTACTTTTTCCATTCATTCTTGTCGTAGTCCCACTTGGCTGCGAAGCCTTCAACTGGATTCATCCTCAGATCCAGCATTCTTTTGGTCTGCATGGCCTTCCATTCATCCGTGAAAGTGTGAGGGACCGGCCCATAAACTGCATATTGATAAGCACGTGGAGAGAAATCACAACACTAAGAACCACAGCCCATCCAACCTTCCTCCAAGCCTAAAATCAGAAGAATTCATCTGCACCCAAAGGGTGCAGACATTAAAACAGCCACCACCAACAGCCATTTGAGTAGCCTGCAGCCAGGGAAAAGGGCAATTTCACCAGCCCTGCTGAAAAACCACTTGCTTTTCTCCTCTTCCCTCCCCATCCCTTTTTCCTTTTGTGTTGTGAGTTTTTAGATTGTAAGCTTGCGGACAGGGACTGCCTTGTTTTTATTAATCGTTTGTAAGCCACTCTGGGTTGAGGAGCAGGATAAAAATGATTTAAGATCGGGGTGGGCAACTTCCAGAGGCCAATTTTATTGCTTCACAACAATTAATTTGTTTTTGCAATAAATGCCAACCCTGTTGATGACTAAAGTATCCTTTGCTGTTCTAAAAGGTACTGATTTTCTTGACTATTTGACAGTATCTGATCAAATCTTTTCTGGATGCTCAAATGGCCAATGCTAATGGTGAGCGCAGTTCATCTCCAGGTAACTAGACAACAAAGCTTTGCAAAGGTGGGGCTTTTTGTTGTTTTAAAATCACAGTTCAATAAGGGTCAGGATGAGAGCTAAAAATTGACGCCTAATCCAGACAAGACGGACATGTTCCAGCTGAGTCAAAGGCAGATTAGGGAATAGGGATTCAACCTATGGGGTTACACTCCCCCTGAAGTTTCAGGCTCATAGCTTGGGTGTAACTCCTGGATTCAGCTCTGAACCTGGATTTCCAGGTTTCAGCAGTGGCTAGGAGTGCATTTCTTGGTGAATTTAATTCAGGTGTCCATTATATCTACTACTGTGGGCAATAATCCCTTAGAAGAAATAGAGTATGGCATAAGAAATGGCATTTGGGGTGGGGTTACGGTATTTTAGAAAATGTTTTTATTGTAGAATTTTATTATTTTAAACTGTTTTATTGTACGCTGTACATCGCCCAGAGTAGCTGGGTGACCAGCCAGATGGGCGATTAATAAATTTAATAATAAATAAATAAATAAATAGAAGCACTCATAATCAATAAAAGGGTGGGAAAAGCAGTACTGGGGTACAATCTCAAAAACGATAGAATGATCTCAGTACGAATCCAAGGCAAACCATTCAACATCACAGTCATTCAAGTCTACGCCCCAACCACTGATGCCGAAGAAGCTGAGGTTGATCGGTTCTATGAAGACCTACAACACCTTCTAGAACTAACACCAAAAAAAGATGTCCTCTTCATCATAGGGGACTGGAATGCTAAAGTAGGAAGTCAAGAAATCACTGAGATAACAGGCAGGCATGGCCTTGGTGTACAAAATGAAGCAGGACAAAGGCTAATAGAGTTTTGCCAAGAGAACACGATGATCATAGCAAACACTCTTTTCCAACAGCACAAGAGGCGACTCTACACATGGACATCACCAGATGGTCAATATCGAAATCAGATTGGCTGCAAAGGACATAATCAAAGATGGAGAAGCTCTATACAGTCAGTAAAAACAAGACCTGGAGCTGACTGTGGCTCAGATCATGAGCTTCTTATAGCAAAATTTCAGCTTAAATGGAAGAATGTAGGGAAAACCACTAAACCATTCAGGTATGACCTAAATCATATCCCTGATGAATATACAGTGGAGGTGAGGAATAGATTTCAGGGATTAGACCTGATAGACAGAGTGCCTGAGGAACTATGGACGGAGGTCCGTAACACTGTTCAGGAGGCAGCAACTCAATCCATCCCAAAGAAAAAGAAATGCAGGAAAGCCAAGTGGCTGTCTGATGAGGCTTTACAAGTAGCTGAGGAAAGAAGGGAAGCGAAAAGCAAGGGAGAAAGGGGAAGATATATCCAACTGAATGCAGAGTTCCAGAGAATAGCAAGGAGAGACAAGAAGGCCTTCTTAAATGAACAATGCAAGAAATCGAGGAAAACAACAGAATGGGAAAGACTAGAGATCTCTTCAAGAAAATTGGAGATGTCAAGGGAACGTTTTGTGCAAAGACGGGCATGATAAAGGACAAAGAAGGCAGGGACCTAACAGAAGCAGATGAGATTAAGAAGAGGTGGCAAGAATACACAGAAGAACTCTACAGGAAAGATCTGAATGTCCCTGATAGCCATGATAGTGCGGTCAATGAACTTGAGCTGGACATCCTAGAGAGTGAAGTCAAGCGAGCCTTAGGAAGCATTACTAACAACAAAGCTAGCGGAGATGACAGTATTCCAGCTGAGCTATTTAAAATCCTAAAAGATGATGCTGTAAAGTGCTGCACTCAATATGCCAACAAATTTGGAACACTCAACAGTGGCCACAAGACTGGAAAGTGTCAGTTTACGTTCCAGTTCCAAAGAAGGGCAGTGCCAAAGAGTGTTCAAACTACCGTACATTTGCACTCATTTCACATGCCAGCAAGGTGATGCTCAAAATCCTACAAGCTAGGCTTCAGCAGTATGCGAACCGAGAACTACCGGAAGTACAAGCTGGGTTTCGAAGAGGCAGAGGAACTAGAGATCAAATCGCCAACATTCGCTGCATCATGAAGAAAGCAAGAGAACTCCAGAAAAACGTCTATTTCTGCTTCATTGACTACGCTACAGCCTTTGATTGTGTGGATCACAACAAACTGTGGCAAATTCTTAAAGAGATGGGAGTACCAGACCACCTTACCTGTCTCCTGAGAAACCTGTACCACGGTCAAGAAGCAACAGTAAGAACCAGACATGGAACAACCGAGTGGTTCAAAATTGGGAAAGGAGTACGACAAGGCTGTATATTGTCGCCCTGCTTATTTAATTTATATGCAGAGTACATCATGAGAAACGCCGGGTTGGATGAATCACAGGTCGGAATTAAGATTGCTGGGAGAATTATCAACAACCTCAGATATGCAGACGATACCACCCCAATGGCAGAAAGTGAAGAGGATCTAAAGAGCCTCTTGTTGAGGGTGAAAGAGGAGAGTGCAAAAGCTGGTTTGAAACTCAACATTAAAAAAAACTAAAATCATGGCATCTGGCCCCATCACTTCCTGGCATATAGAAGGGGAAGAAATGGAAGCAGTGACAGATTTTACTTTCTTGGGCTCCAAGATCACCACAGACGGTGACTGTAGCCATGAAATTAAAAGACGCTTGCTCCTTGGGAGGAAAGCTATGGCAAACCTAGACAGCATAGTAAGAAGCAGAGGCATCACCCTGATGACAAAGGTTCGTATAATCAAAGCTATGGCTTTCCCAGTAGTAACGTATGGCTGTGAGAGCTGGACTATAAGGAAGGCTGAGCGCCGAAGAATTGATGCTTTCGAACTGTGGTGCTAGAGAAGACTGTTACAAGTCCCCTGGACTGCAAGGAGGTCAAATCAGTCAATCCTACAGGAAATCAATCCTAACTGCTCACTGGAAGGACAGATACTGAAGCTGAAGCTCAAATATTTTGGCCACCTAATGCGAAGAGAAAACTCCCTGGAAAAGACCCTGATGCTGAGAAACATTGAAGGGAAAGGAGAAGGGGACGGCAGAGGATGAGATGGCTAAATAGCATCACCGATGCAATGAATATGAACTTGAGCACACTCCGGGAGAGAGCGGAGGACAGGAAGGCCTGGCGTGCTATGGTCCATGGGGTCACGAAGAGTCCGACATGACTTAACGACTGAACAGGAGTGCATTTGAGCAGCTGATGCTAGTGCGCCAGCTGTGCCTGATCTTGCTATGGTCACACAAGCCTTAATTACATCCTGTTTTGACTACTGCAATGGGCTCTACATGGGGCTGCCTTTGAAAACTATTCAGAAACATAAGCTGGTCCAGAATGTTAATGGAAGCCATTTACAGGGAGCACGTGACTCCTTTGTTACAACAGCTTCATTGGCTACCAGTGTTTCCAAGCACAATTCAAAGAGCTGGCTATGACATATAATAATATAAAGCCCTATGCAGCTTGGGACCAGGCTACCTGAAAGACCACCTTCTCCCACACGAGCCTGCCCATTTTTTAATATCTTCGGTGGGGGGGCTTCTCTCAGTACCACTGCCATCAGAGTCATGTTTGGTGGGGACACGTGTGAGGGCCTTCGCCACATCCTGAGGAAGCAAATACCGTAGTTTAACTGTGCACTGTATGAAGTAGCACTCCCTTTTGTGCATCCTTGGTTAAGAGCCACAAATGCTGCTCGCCTGGCCATTAAGCTGCCTGAAGCAGAACCACCATATTATATGCAAGGCTACTCTACGACATGCCACCACAGGTTCCGCCAGAAATGTGACAAGTTACCTTAATTACCAAAGTATAACAAAGATACACTTCACTGTCTTAAGAAGCACTGGTTGGTGCAAACACACCTGCAAGTGTAACCCAAAAATTATTTTCCAGTAGCTTTTCATGTTACCCAGCACACATACGTACGCGTGTGTGTGTGTGTGTGTGTGTCTGTCTGTCTGTGTCCGTGTATACACACGTGCGCCCCCTGCCCCATTACTTACCCTTGGAACTAGCGTGACAGATTATGAAAAAAAACACAAGCGTTCCTCATTGGAAGGACTTTACTGGTGCTGCCCTTATGATTTAACATGGCTCTTTCAAATGCCAATTACTTACCATATTTCCTTTGCCAGATGACAATAAAGCCAGTGAAGCCAAGGATGAGGAACAACCCACCGATAACAGTCTTCCATTCGGCTGACCCCTTGTTCATTTCTGCAAAGCTTTCATTGAATTTGATGCGGTACACTGGGGGGGGGGGGGGGGAGAGAAAGAAGAAACAATTGCCACCTTTTTCTAACGGTTCCAAGAAATACAGCAGCATGAGTCCAGCAAGCAATCATTTATTGATATCTACACATTCACCAAGCCAAAGATCTTTTCTTGCCCGTCCGTTTTTCTCCTTTTCCACTCAGCTCCTTCACTACACTTACAGGCTATCTTCTCATCCACAGAAAGAGCACTCCATGAGGCCTTCTCTTTTTCTTTCAGGGCTTTCTGCTCAGAAGAGAGGCTTTTTGTATATGCAACATCAGGCAAAGGAATATCCCGACGGTCAATATAGGCCGGCAGACTGAAATCCTCCGTTTTCACAATGCCTGTTTGGGAGGGAAAAGACAAAGCCGCACATGAATACAACACCAGGAAGCTTGCAATGTCATCAGCAAAATACAGGGATTGGAGCAGAGGTGTACACACTAATACAAGAGTGGAGGTCAACAGGCCTGGGGCCCAAATCCTTCCCTCCTGGGGTATCCGTCCAGCCCTCCAGGGTTCCCAAGATGTCCACACACCCTTCCCTGGTCCCACACCCTTTCCCCCAACCACCAAGGATTTTGTGATTTCCAAGCTTTTGTGTAATTTTCCCCACCGTTCTAAAACACTGAAATGCCTCTCCTAAGGCTTGTTTACTGACATGTTTTAAGCTACAGCCTTAAGTTAGAACATGTTATTTTTCATACTTCAGCCTCATCTGTTTTGCCTTCAGCCCCAAATACCACTGGAATGCAGCCCCTGAGAGTTTCTCCAAAATGGAATTTAGCTCTTGAGCTGAAAGAGGTTCAATAACCTTGCACTAAGATTTCTGCCTGGACATTTCTTCATTTAATTATTCTTCGTAAAGGGAGAAACCATCCTGCCAGAAAAGAGTCAGTCTCCTTAGCACAAGCTGGTTCTTCAAACTGAAAGAAGCCAAGAGGGCCTGCAAAGGGGGGGTGGGGGAGAGAGTTAATTACGTCTGGAAGCAAGAGGCCATTGTGATTTAGCAGACAAAGGCCTGGAATAGGACAGAAGACAAGTTCAAACCTGTCCTCAGCCATTACGTTCTCTGGACAGACATGGGCAACTCATCATCTTTTAGAGAGATGTTATGGTAAGAGATCACTGTAGAACACTTTGTATGTTGAAATACACTAGACAGACGAATACAGTTTAGGATAATCAGACTAAGATGACTAACAGTCAGCTTACCATGTCCATGGGCTCTTACACAGACTGAAGTGGAAAGGGCCCGCTTGCCAAGAAGGCTAAATGCCCTAGAAGCCAACATCCTGAAAGAGAAAAATATAGGACATTATTCATCAGGAGTTACCGTGAACCCAGCAAATGTAATTTGCCACCTGAGTTACAACTGCCATTGTTTCTTGCAAAATATGATGCCACGGTCTCACAGCTCAGATGACCTTCTAGCAAACCAAAACTTAGCCTAAGTTGTAACATTTGGAAAAGATTCAGATTTAGCCTTTAACAATCACAGGGGAGAAAAAAGGATACAAATATGCCTGTCACATGAAAGGGCTATTCACCTATCAGTCAGCCACTTCTCTATCATACTAATCAAGACCTCACAAGCAAAGTGCCACATGAGCAAAGAGCAGGTCCAGAAGAACCTCCAGACTTCAGGTGACAGGAAGAACAAAATGAAACTTCAGTGGAGGGCGAAAAGAGGTTAAAGTCCCTCTACAGAATATGTGTGTGTCACTATTAAATTTTTAGAAGCCTGTCTCAGCAGACACCTGGGATATCCCTTGCCTTCCCAAGAAGACCAGTTCTATGTATTTACTCAGATGGGCCCACTACATGCTCAGTGAGTGAACACATATAGGACTGCAGCTTTTGAAGGGCACAGGATGCCTTCCCAAGAGGTTGACAACTAGCCAGGAAAAGAGGCCTACTCCACCCCTGTCTCTTTGAGAGAAAGATTACCAGGTGAAGCTTCTCGTGGCATTTTTCCCCAACTTGGTGCCCACCAGATGTCTTGGACTACAACTCTCATCATCCCTAAGCAACATGGGGCTCATACTACAATTAAGAAGCAATGGGCTAGTTCCAAAATCAGCAACCCTACTTCCCAAAGGCCCTTAGATAGGAAACCATTATACCTTTCCACAGATTCCAATTTTTTTAAAAAAAAATCTAACAACTTTTACCATTGCTAGCTTCTAAAGTACCTCTTTCATCATCCCTGAGAGCAAGGATGCTTTTAGTCAGGGATGGGGAACATGTGGCCCTCCAGATATTGTTCAACTGCAACTCCCATCATCCCTCACCACTGGCTGTGCTGCCTAGGGCTGATAAGAGTTGACGTCCAAAAACACCTAGAAGGTGACATGTTCCCCATCACTGCTTCAAGTGAAGCTTATTACTCATAGCCCAAACCTGACCACACAAATGTACACAGACCTGCAACTGCCCGCTTGTCCTCCCTCTCTCTAGGGCAGCCTCCAGATGTGTTAGACATCTGGAGGCTGCCCTAGAGCAGCCCAACATCCCCAACCACATCTGGAGGGCATCAAGTAAGGGGAAGGCTGTATCTCTCTACTAGAGCGGGCACCCCCAGGCCCACATCCGCCAAACGTGTCAACCACAACCCCATCATCCCGAGCCCTGCTGGCTGGGGACACTGGGCATTGTAGTCCAATACTGCCACCCTGGCTGGCGGTGATAGGATTCGCGGTCAGCACGGCCATAGCGGCTAGGGCTGTTGGGAACCGCAGTCCAGCACATCTGGAGGGCATCAGGCTGGGCGTGGCTGAGCGAGGGCAACTCCTTGCAGCAGCCCCATGCCCCCTCTCCGTCACCCGGTCGGGACGACGACGCCCTCGGCCTCTCCCCGTCTGCAGGGAAACTGAGGCCTCTCTCTCACCTGCCGCCGTCAACCACAAGCCCGGGGCTGCTCGCGTCCTCTAAGCGCAGAGCGGGAGGACGGAAAGGCAGAGGAGGAAAAAGGCAGGGAAGCGGAAACGCAAGGCGCCACGGGATTGCGGCCGACTCAAAGGTGGGGCGGAAGTGCCTGAGGCTAGGCTGCCGCCGCGAAGCACGACGGGATATGGAAGCCGGCGACCCCACAGAAGTAAGAAAAGTGTAGAGGGACACATTTCGGTATCGCCGTAGGGATCGCCCGGGTTTGCTTTGAAACCAGCCCTGCTGGGTCTGCCTCCCCCCACCCTCACCGGAGGAAACGAGAGACGCTCATAGAAATCGATGGGGAAAGTTTTGCACGGGTGGCAGCCGAAGACCATCATTTTATTTCATTTATTGTATTTGTGCCCCCGCCTTTCTACCAAAAAAGAATGATATTCAAGGCGGCCTACAGAAACGGTTAGAATTGATTAAAACAATAAAACAATACATTAAAATACAACAAAAACAGCAATTCCTGGAAAAACACGTGTCTAAACATGCAAAGGATTGCTGGCAGGGGCATGCTGGGAGTCGTAGGACTTTTTTGCTGGCTGGCAGGGGCATGCTGGGAGTCGTAGGACTTTTTTGCGCTGGCAGGGGCATGCTGGGAGTCGTAGGACTTTTTTGCGCTGGCTTCAGGGGCATGCTGGGAGTCGTAGGACTTTTTTGCGCTGGCTTCAGGGGCATGCTGGGAGTCGTAGGACTTTTTTGCTGGCTGGCAGGGGCATGCTGGGAGTCGTAGGACTTTTTGCGCGGGTTTCAGGGGCATGCTGGGAGTCGTAGGACTTTTTTGCGCTGGCTTCAGGGGCATGCTGGGAGTTGTAGGGCTTTTTTGCGCTGGCAGGGGCATGCTGGGAGTTGTAGGGCTTTTTTGCTGGCTGGCAGGGGCATGCTGGGAGTCGTAGGACTTTTTGCGCGGGCTTCAGGGGCATGCTGGGAGTCGTAGGACTCTTTTGCGCGGGCTTCAGGGGCATGCTGGGAGTCGTAGGACTTTTTGCGTGGGTTTCAGGGGCATGCTGGGAGTCGTAGGATTTTTTGCTGGCTGGCAGGGGCATGCTGGGAGTCGTAGGATTTTTTGCTGGCTGGCAGGGGCATGCTGAGAGTCGTAGGACTTTTTTGCGCTGGCTTCAGGGGCATGCTGAGAGTCGTAGGACTTTTTTGCGCTGGCTTCAGGGGCATGCTGGGAGTCGTAGGACTTTTTTGCGCTGGCTTCAGGGGCATACTGGGAGTCGTAGGACTTTTTTGCGTGGGCTCCAGGGGAATGCTGGGAGTCGTAGGACTTTTTTGCGCGGGCTCCAGGGGCATGCTGGGAGTCGTAGGACTTTTTGCGCGGGTTTCAGGGGCATGCTGGGAGTCGTAGGATTTTTTGCTGGCTGGCAAGGCCATGCTGAGAGTCGTAGGACTTTTTTGCGCTGGCTTCAGGGGCATGCTGGGAGTCGTAGGATTTTTTGCTGGCTGGCAGGGGCATGCTGGGAGTCGTAGGCCTTTTTTGCTGGCTGGCAGGGGCATGCTGGGAGTCGTAGGACTTTTTTGCGCTGGCTCCAGGGGCATGCTGGGAGTCGTAGGACTTTTTTGCAGGCTGGCAGGGGCATGCTGGGAGTCGTAGGACTTTTTTGCGCGGGCTTCAGGGGCATGCTGGGAGTCGTAGGACTTTTTTGCTGGCTGGCAGGGGCATGCTGGGAGTCGTAGGACTTTTTTGCGTGGGCTTCAGGGGATGCTGGGAGTCATAGGACTTTTTTGCTGGCTGGCAGAGGCATGCTGGGAGTCGTAGGACTTTTTTGCGCTGGCTTCAGGGGCATGCTGGGAGTCGTAGGATTTTTTGCTGGCTGGCAGGGGCATGCTGGGAGTTGTAGGACTTTTTTGCGCTGGCTTCAGGGGCATGCTGGGAGTCGTAGGACTTTTTTGCTGGCTGGCAGAGGCATGCTGGGAGTCGTAGGACTTTTTTGCGTGGGCTTCAGGGGCATGCTGGGAGTCGTAGGACTTTTTTGCGCAGGCTTCAGGGGCATGCTGGGAGTCGTAGGACTTTTTTGCCCTGGCTTCAGGGGCATGCTGGGAGTCGTAGGACTCTTTTGCGTGGGCTTCAGGGGCATGCTGGGAGTCGTAGGCCTTTTTTGCTGGCTGGCAGGGGCATGCTGGGAGTCGTAGGACTTTTTTGCGCGGGCTTCAGGGGCATGCTGGGAGTCGTAGGCCTTTTTTGCTGGCTGGCAGGGGCATGCTGGGAGTCGTAGGACTTTTTTGCGTGGGCTTCAGGGGCATGTGGGAGTCATAGGACTTTTTTGCTGGCTGGCAGGGGCATGCTGGGAGTCGTAGGACTTTTTGCGCGGGCTTCAGGGGCATGCTGGGAGTCGTAGGCCTTTTTTGCTGGCTGGCAAGGGCATGCTGGGAGTCGTAGGACTTTTTTGCGCTGGCTTCAGGGGCATGCTGGGAGTCGTAGGATTTTTTGCTGGCTGGCAGGGGCATGCTGGGAGTTGTAGGACTTTTTTGCGCTGGCTTCAGGGGCATGCTGGGAGTCGTAGGACTTTTTTGCTGGCTGGCAGAGGCATGCTGGGAGTCGTAGGACTTTTTTGCGTGGGCTTCAGGGGCATGCTGGGAGTCGTAGGACTTTTTTGCGCGGGCTTCAGGGGCATGCTGGGAGTCGTAGGACTTTTTTGCCCTGGCTTCAGGGGCATGCTGGGAGTCATAGAACTCTTTTGCGTGGGCTTCAGGGGCATGCTGGGAGTCGTAGGCCTTTTTTGCTGGCTGGCAGGGGCATGCTGGGAGTCGTAGGACTTTTTTGCGCGGGCTTCAGGGGCATGCTGGGAGTCGTAGGCCTTTTTTGCTGGCTGGCAGGGGCATGCTGGGAGTCGTAGGACTTTTTTGCACGGGCTTCAGGGGCATGTGGGAGTCATAGGACTTTTTTGCTGGCTGGCAGGGGCATGCTGGGAGTCGTAGGACTTTTGCGCGGGCTTCAGGGGCATGCTGGGAGTCGTAGGCCTTTTTTGCTGGCTGGCAGGGGCATGCTGGGAGTCGTAGGACTTTTTTGTGCGGGCTTCAGGGGCATGCTGGGAGTCGTAGGCCTTTTTTGCTGGCTGGCAGGGGCATGCTGGGAGTCGTAGGACTTTTTGCGCGGGCTTCAGGGGCATGCTGGGAGTCGTAGGACTTTTTTGCACGGGCTTCAGGGCCATGCCGGGAGTCGTAGGACTTTTTGCGCGGGTTTCAGGGGCATGCTGGGAGTCGTAGGACTTTTTTGCGCGGGCTTCAGGGGCATGCTGGGAGTCGGACTTTTTTGCT
The DNA here is from genome assembly GCF_057233095.1 of Heloderma suspectum. Taxonomy (NCBI): domain Eukaryota; kingdom Metazoa; phylum Chordata; class Lepidosauria; order Squamata; family Helodermatidae; genus Heloderma; species Heloderma suspectum. The sequence goes on along the minus strand of NC_139465.1, from coordinate 6,200,577 downwards.
GGCTGGCAGGGGCATGCTGGGAGTCGTAGGACTTTTTGCGCGGGCTTCAGGGGCATGCTGGGAGTCGTAGGCCTTTTTTGCGCGGGCTTCAGGGGCATGCTGGGAGTCGTAGGACTTTTTGCGCGGGCTTCAGGGGCATGCTGGGAGTCGTAGGCCTTTTTTGCGCGGGCTTCAGGGGCATGCTGGGAGTCGTAGGACTTTTTGCGCGGGCTTCAGGGGCATGCTGGGAGTCGTAGGCCTTTTTTGCGCGGGCTTCAGGGGCATGCTGGGAGTCGTAGGCCTTTTTTGCGCGGGCTTCAGGGGCATGCTGGGAGTCGTAGGCCTTTTTTGCGCGGGCTTCAGGGGCATGCTGGGAGTCGTAGGCCTTTTTGCCCGGGCTTCAGGGGCATGCTGGGAGTCGTAGGCCTTTTTTGCGCGGGCTTCAGGGGCATGCTGGGAGTCGTAGGCCTTTTTTGCGCGGGCTTCAGGGGCATGCTGGGAGTCGTAGGCCTTTTTTGCGCGGGCTTCAGGGGCATGCTGGGAGTCGTAGGCCTTTTTTGCGCGGGCTTCAGGGGCATGCTGGGAGTCGTAGGCCTTTTTTGCGCGGGCTTCAGGGGCATGCTGGGAGTCGTAGGCCTTTTTTGCTGGCTGGCAGGGGCATGCTGGGAGTCGTAGGACTTTTTTGTGCGGGCTTCAGGGGCATGCTGGGAGTCGTAGGCCTTTTTTGCTGGCTGGCAGGGGCATGCTGGGAGTCGTAGGACTTTTTGCGCGGGCTTCAGGGGCATGCTGGGAGTCGTAGGACTTTTTTGCACGGGCTTCAGGGGCATGCTGGGAGTCGTAGGACTTTTTGCGCGGGTTTCAGGGGCATGCTGGGAGTCGTAGGACTTTTTTGCGCGGGCTTCAGGGGCATGCTGGGAGTCGTAGGACTTTTTTGCGCGGGCTTCAGGGGCATGCTGGGAGTCGGACTTTTTTGCTGGCTGGCAGGGGCATGCTGGGAGTCGTAGGACTTTTTGCGCGGGCTTCAGGGGCATGCTGGGAGTCGTAGGACTTTTTGCGCGGGCTTCAGGGGCATGCTGGGAGTCGTAGGCCTTTTTTGCGCGGGCTTCAGGGGCATGCTGGGAGTCGTAGGCCTTTTTTGCGCGGGCTTCAGGGGCATGCTGGGAGTCGTAGGACTTTTTGCGCGGGCTTCAGGGGCATGCTGGGAGTCGTAGGACTTTTTGCGCGGGCTTCAGGGGCATGCTGGGAGTCGTAGGCCTTTTTTGCGCGGGCTTCAGGGGCATGCTGGGAGTCGTAGGCCTTTTTTGCGCGGGCTTCAGGGGCATGCTGGGAGTCGTAGGCCTTTTTTGCGCGGGCTTCAGGGGCATGCTGGGAGTCGTAGGCCTTTTTTGCGCGGGCTTCAGGGGCATGCTGGGAGTCGTAGGCCTTTTTTGCGCGGGCTTCAGGGGCATGCTGGGAGTCGTAGGCCTTTTTTGCGCGGGCTTCAGGGGCATGCTGGGAGTCGTAGGCCTTTTTTGCGCGGGCTTCAGGGGCATGCTGGGAGTCGGACTTTTTTGCTGGCTGGCAGGGGCATGCTGGGAGTCGTAGGACTTTTTGCCCGGGCTTCAGGGGCATGCTGGGAGTCGTAGGCCTTTTTTGCGCGGGCTTCAGGGGCATGCTGGGAGTCGTAGGCCTTTTTCCGCGGGCTTCAGGGGCATGCTGGGAGTCGTAGGCCTTTTTTGCGCGGGCTTCAGGGGCATGCTGGGAGTCGTAGGCCTTTTTTGCGCGGGCTTCAGGGGCATGCTGGGAGTCGTAGGACTTTTTGCGCGGGCTTCAGGGGCATGCTGGGAGTCGTAGGCCTTTTTTGCGCGGGCTTCAGGGGCATGCTGGGAGTCGTAGGCCTTTTTTGCGCGGGCTTCAGGGGCATGCTGGGAGTCGTAGGCCTTTTTTGCTGGCTGGCAGGGGCATGCTGGGAGTCGTAGGACTTTTTTGTGCGGGCTTCAGGGGCATGCTGGGAGTCGTAGGCCTTTTTTGCTGGCTGGCAGGGGCATGCTGGGAGTCGTAGGACTTTTTTGCACGGGCTTCAGGGCCATGCCGGGAGTCGTAGGACTTTTTGCGCGGGTTTCAGGAGCATGCTGGGAGTCGTAGGACTTTTTGCGCGGGCTTCAGGGGCATGCTGGGAGTCGGACTTTTTTGCTGGCTGGCAGGGGCATGCTGGGAGTCGTAGGACTTTTTGCGCGGGCTTCAGGGGCATGCTGGGAGTCGTAGGCCTTTTTTGCGCGGGCTTCAGGGGCATGCTGGGAGTCATAGGCCTTTTTTGCGCGGGCTTCAGGGGCATGCTGGGAGTCGTAGGCCTTTTTTGCGCGGGCTTCAGGGGCATGCTGGGAGTCGTAGGACTTTTTGCCCGGGCTTCAGGGGCATGCTGGGAGTCGTAGGACTTTTTGCGCGGGCTTCAGGGGCATGCTGGGAGTCGTAGGCCTTTTTTGCGCGGGCTTCAGGGGCATGCTGGGAGTCGTAGGCCTTTTTTGCGCGGGCTTCAGGGGCATGCTGGGAGTCGGACTTTTTGCGCGGGCTTCAGGGGCATGCTGGGAGTCGTAGGCCTTTTTTGCGCGGGCTTCAGGGGCATGCTGGGAGTCGTAGGCCTTTTTTGCACGGGCTTCAGGGGCATGCTGGGAGTCGTAGGCCTTTTTTGCGCGGGCTTCAGGGGCATGCTGGGAGTCGTAGGCCTTTTTTGCGCGGGCTTCAGGGGCATGCTGGGAGTCATAGGCCTTTTTTGCGCGGGCTTCAGGGGCATGCTGGGAGTCGTAGGACTTTTTGCGCGGGCTTCAGGGGCATGCTGGGAGTCGTAGGCCTTTTTTGCACGGGCTTCAGGGGCATGCTGGGAGTCGTAGGCCTTTTTTGCGCGGGCTTCAGGGGCATGCTGGGAGTCGGACTTTTTTGCTGGCTGGCAGGGGCATGCTGGGAGTCGTAGGACTTTTTGCGCGGGCTTCAGGGGCATGCTGGGAGTCGTAGGCCTTTTTTGCGCGGGCTTCAGGGGCATGCTGGGAGTCGTAGGCCTTTTTTGCACGGGCTTCAGGGGCATGCTGGGAGTCGTAGGCCTTTTTTGCGCGGGCTTCAGGGGCATGCTGGGAGTCGTAGGACTTTTTGCGCGGGCTTCAGGGGCATGCTGGGAGTCGTAGGCCTTTTTTGCGCGGGCTTCAGGGGCATGCTGGGAGTCGTAGGCCTTTTTTGCGCGGGCTTCAGGGGCATGCTGGGAGTCGTAGGCCTTTTTTGCTGGCTGGCAGGGGCATGCTGGGAGTCGTAGGACTTTTTTGTGCGGGCTTCAGGGGCATGCTGGGAGTCGTAGGCCTTTTTTGCTGGCTGGCAGGGGCATGCTGGGAGTCGTAGGACTTTTTTGCACGGGCTTCAGGGCCATGCCGGGAGTCGTAGGACTTTTTGCGCGGGTTTCAGGAGCATGCTGGGAGTCGTAGGACTTTTTGCGCGGGCTTCAGGGGCATGCTGGGAGTCGGACTTTTTTGCTGGCTGGCAGGGGCATGCTGGGAGTCGTAGGACTTTTTGCGCGGGCTTCAGGGGCATGCTGGGAGTCGTAGGCCTTTTTTGCGCGGGCTTCAGGGGCATGCTGGGAGTCGTAGGCCTTTTTTGCGCGGGCTTCAGGGGCATGCTGGGAGTCGTAGGCCTTTTTTGCGCGGGCTTCAGGGGCATGCTGGGAGTCGTAGGACTTTTTGCCCGGGCTTCAGGGGCATGCTGGGAGTCGTAGGACTTTTTGCGCGGGCTTCAGGGGCATGCTGGGAGTCGTAGGCCTTTTTTGCACGGGCTTCAGGGGCATGCTGGGAGTCGTAGGCCTTTTTTGCGCGGGCTTCAGGGGCATGCTGGGAGTCGGACTTTTTTGCTGGCTGGCAGGGGCATGCTGGGAGTCGTAGGACTTTTTGCGCGGGCTTCAGGGGCATGCTGGGAGTCGTAGGCCTTTTTTGCGCGGGCTTCAGGGGCATGCTGGGAGTCGTAGGCCTTTTTTGCGCGGGCTTCAGGGGCATGCTGGGAGTCGTAGGCCTTTTTTGCGCGGGCTTCAGGGGCATGCTGGGAGTCGTAGGCCTTTTTTGCGCGGGCTTCAGGGGCATGCTGGGAGTCGTAGGCCTTTTTTGCTGGCTGGCAGGGGCATGCTGGGAGTCGTAGGACTTTTTTGCGCGGGCTTCAGGGGCATGCTGGGAGTCGTAGGACTGTTTGCGCGGGCTTCAGGGGCATGCTGGGAGTCGTAGGCCTTTTTTGCGCGGGCTTCAGGGGCATGCTGGGAGTCGTGGGACTTTTGTCTGTCTAAACATGCGTAGGATCGCTCCCTAAATTGCCTCTTATTTTTTCGCAGGAAATAAGAGTCACATTGGAAGCAATGGGGACTTCTACGGATGCAATGAATATGGGCTTGAGCACGCTGCGGGAGAGAGCGCAGGACAGGAAGGCCTGGCGTGCTGTGGTCCACGGGGTCACGAAGAGTCGGACACGACTGAGCAACAACAACAACCTTTGCGGCTAACTTGGGCGGGGGGGGGGCGAATAGAGAACACCTTTCTCCCCGTTACACCTCTACCAGCAGCGCCATCCTGCGCATATCTACTCAGAAGTAGAAGCAGAAGGAAAGAATCGGGGGCGGGTGGGGATGGAAACGGCAAAAACAACCCGGAAGTCCCGCCCGCGAGCTGCGGGCTGCGACTCTGCTGTGAAGCCGCTCTACGGCGGCAGGCTCGCCGCGGGGCACGGCGGGACATCGGAAAGGCGGGGCGGGGCGAGGCGAGGCGGGCGGCCGAGTGGGCCGCGGCCGGAGGCTCGCGCCGCGCCGCTTTCCTCGCTGCGCGGCGGCGGGCGCTGCTCGGCAGGCCCGCGGAGCCGGGAGCTGAGGTGGGCCGGCGCTGCCCCTGCCGAGCTGGGCCCATGCGGCGGCTGTGCTGACGGAGGCGGGCCGGGCCGGGCCGAGCCGAGCCGAGATGAAGCTGAGCACGCAGGCCTACTGCAAGATGGTGCTCCACGGCGCCAAGTACCCGCACTGCGCCGTCAACGGGCTCCTGGTGGCCGAGAAGCAGCCGCCGCACCAGCCCCGCGGCCGGGAGCGGGAGTCGCCGCCGCCGCCCGCGCCTCACGCGCTCTTCGTGGACTGCGTTCCGCTTTTCCACGGCAGCCTCGCCCTGGCGCCCATGCTCGAGGTGGCCCTCACGCTGGTGAGCGGGCTGGGGTGCCGCCGGGCGAGCGGGCGGGGAGGGGGAGGCGGAGGGGGAGGGACAGCCGGAGCCCCCTTGCGGGAGGGGGAGGGGGAGGGGGAGGAGGAGGGCGATGGCGGGAGAGAAGGCGGGCAAGAGAGGGGGGGAGAAGGAGGGGGATGGGGGAGAGGAGGCGGGCAAGAGAGAGGGGGGGAGAGGGAGAAGGAGGGCGATGGGGGGAGAGGGAGAAGGAGGGGGAAAGAAGGGGAGGGAGGGAGAGAGAGGAAGAGGGCGATGGAGGGAGAGGGAGAAGGGGAACGATGGGGGGAGGGAGAAAGAAAGAGGGAGAAGGAGAACGATGGGGGGAGAGAGAAAGAGAAGGAGGGCGGTGGGAGGGGAGAGAAGGCGGGCAAGAGAGAGAGGGAGAGAGAAGGAGGGCAAGAGGGAGAAGGAGAGGGGGAGGAGAGAGGGAGGGGGAGATGGGGAAAGCCCCCCTTATCTTCCTCCTAGAAAACTGGCCCCCCTTGGCTCATTTGACTTTTTTTTAGGATAGGACTTTCTGTGGCTAAAGAGAACCTCCATGTGTAGAGGCAAGTCATCCTCCACTCCAGACTTAATGGGGATAGGTAAAAACAACGAACAGTCTTGTAGCACCTTAAAGATTAAGGGCACTATCCAATGATCATCTTGCTTAGAGTAGATGTATTGAAATTAATGGAATTTATTCATAGGTCTACTATAAGTAGGACTAGTATTTGATACTTCCTTAACACATTTATTCTGGCAGAAGCTTTTGTAGACTTTCGTCCACTTCATCAGATGCACGGAGTATTATGGAAAGGTCAGGTTTATGTGCAGTATGGGTGGGGGTAGGGGTATAAACAGTGAGGTCAGAAAGAAATTAAATGTAGGTGGTATTGATAGTGACAGTCATATTAAGAGTGGTCATTCAATCTGGCACTAGGTAAACCAATTAACACATGTAGATTTAAAAAAACCTTGATCCCAATTTAAGCCTCTGGTGATAGAATTAAACCTGTTCATGAATTCTAGCTCAGCAGTCTATCGCTCTAATCTCCTTTTGAAGTTTCTTTGCTCCACAATGGCCACCTGGGCAATAGGTCTACTGATGGTCACTATCCATGATGCTGAAGTAGAACCACCAGGGGCAGTCTATCTCCAGAATTTATGGAGAATAGGCCTGTTAGGCATGAGAGCTAAATGAGGAATCTTCATGTTCTGGGGCAGCAGACCTTTGGTGTTTGCATGGAACACTTGGTCCTATTGACGGCCGTTGGCTTTGGTAGCTAAATGGGATTTCTGTGTGTTTGGGGCACCACGTCTCTGAAGTTTGTGGGGAATAGCATACGTTGATCTTAGCTGCAAGGTAAGAGAACTAAATGGTACTCTGTATTAAGAGGTAGTATTTTGGGGCAGGGGTGCAACCTACCTAGTTTTTATTATCTTGACACCTCAGCATTTAACCTTTTAACTGCATTAGGTTACAAGAAAACAACAGCAGTGTTTAGAAAATCAACTTTTGGTTCTTTCGTTTTGTTGTTGTTCAGTCGTTCAGTCGTGTCTGACTCTTCGTGACCCCATGGACCATAGCACGCCAGGCCTTCCTGTCCTGCGCTCTCTCCCAGAGCATGCTCAAGTCCATATTCATTGCATCAGTGATGCTATCTAGCCATCTCATCCTCTGTCGTCCCCTTCTCCTTTTGCCTTCAGTCTTTCCCAGCATCAGGGTCTTTTCCAGAGAGTTTTCTCTTCGCATTAGGTGGCCAAAATAGTTGAGCTTCAGTATCTGTCCTTCCAATGAGCAGTCAGGGTTGATTTCCTTTAGGATGGACTGATTTGACCTCCTTGCAGTCCAGGGGACTCGTAAGAGTCTTCTCCAGCACCACAGTTCGAAAGCATCAATTCTTCGGCGCTCAGCCTTCCTTATAGTCCAGCTCTCACAGCCATACATTGCCACTGGGAAAACCATAGCTTTGATTAGACGGACCTTTGTCGGCAAGGTGATGTCTCTGCTTCTTACTATGCTGTCTAGGTTTGCCATAGCTTTCCTCCCAAGGAGCAAGCGTCTTTTAATTTCATGGCTACAGTCACCGTCTGCGGTGATCTTGGAGCCCAAGAAAGTAAAATCTGTCACTGCTTCCATTTCTTCCCCTTCTATATGCCAGGAAGTGATGGGACCAGATGCCATGATCTTAGTTTTTTTAATGTTGAGTTTCAAACCAGCTTTTGCACTCTCCTCTTTCACCCTCAACAAGAGGCTCTTGAGATCCTCTTCGCTTTCTGCCATTAGGGTGGTATCGTCTGCATATCGGAGGTTGTTGATAATTCTCCCGGCAATCTTAATTCCGACCTGTGATTCATCCAACCCGGCATTTCTCATGATGTACTCTGCATATAAGTTAAATAAGCAGGGTGACAATATGCAGCCTTGTCGTACTCCTTTCCCAATTTTGAACCACTCGGTTGTTCCATGTCTGGTTCTTACTGTTGCTTCTTGACCCTCGTACAGGTTTCTCAGGAGACAGGTAAGGTGGTCTGGTACTCCCATCACTTTCAGAATTTGCCACAGTTTGTTGTGATCCACACAATCAAAGGCTGTAGCGTAGTCAATGAAGCAGAAATAGTCGTTTTTCTGGAATTCTCTTGCTTTCTTCATGATGCAGCGAATGTTGGAGATTTGATCTCTAGTTCCTCTGGCTCTTCGAAACCCAGCTTGTACTTCCGGTAGTTCTCGGTTCGCATACTGCTGAAGCCTAGCTTGCAGGATTTTGAGCATCACCTTGCTGGCATGTGAAATGAGTGCAATTGTGCGGTAGTTTGAACACTCTTTGGCGTTGCCCTTCTTTGGAATTGGAATGTAAACTGACCTTTTCCAGTCTTGTGGCCACTGTTGAGTGTTCCAGATTTGTTGGCATATTGAATGCAGCACTTTAACAGCATCATCTTTTAGGATTTGAAATAGCTCAGCTGGAAGACTGTCATCTCCGCTAGCTTTGTTGTTACTAATGCTTCCTAGGGCCCTCTTGACTTCACTCTCTAGGATGTCCGGCTCAAGTTCAGTGACCGCACTATCATGCCTATCAGGGACATTCAGATCTTTCCTGTAGAGTTCTTCTGTGTATTCTTGCCACCTCTTCTTAATCTCATCTGCTTCTGTTAGGTCCCTGCCTTCTTTGTCCTTTATCATGCCCGTCTTTGCACAAAACGTTCCCTTGAGAGCTCCAATTTTCTTGAAGAGATCTCTAGTCTTTCCCATTCTGTTGTTTTCCTCGATTTCTTTGCATTGTTCATTTAAGAAGGCCTTCTTGTCTCTCCTTGCTATTCTCTGGAACTCTGCATTCAGTTGGATATATGTTCCCCTTTCTCCCTTGCTTTTCACTTCCCTTCTTTCCTCAGCTACTTGTAAAGCCTCATCAGACAGCCACTTGGCTTTCTTGCATTTCTTTTTCTTTGGGATGGATTTAGTTGCTGCCTCCTGAACAATGTTACGGACCTCCGTCCATAGTTCCTCAGGCATAGTCTATCAGGTCTAATCCCTGAAATCTATTCCTCACCTCCACTGTATATTCATCAGGGATATGATTTAGGTCATACCTGAATGGTTTAGTGGTTTTCCCTACGTTCTTCAATTTAAGCTGGCTTTCGTTTTATGTTAATCCAAAGATTGTACATCCTGTCAGACTACAGCAGGCTCCAGAACTCCTCAGACTTTTTTTTTTTTATGTATGTTTGTTTCCTTGCCTTTTGGTCTGGTTATTTAACACTGGATGATGGCCCGTGCAGAGCAGGGGACTATCTTCTTCTCTAGTTATAGAGAATACAACTAGAGAATTGTTCTGACTATGGAGGGGGGGATAGGAACAGCTGGGTATAGGATGTGCTGCCTTCGTGCCCTGTTTTTTTGGTTTCTTGGAGGCATCTGGATGGCTACAGTAGGAAACAGAATGCTGGACTAGGTGGGCCCTTATAAAGCATTAAACAAATTCATGGCAAATAGTTCTGTTGATGGTCATTAGCCATGAGACCTGAATCAAATCTGTGTTCATAGGCAGTACAGCTCAGCTTCGCTGATACTAGGGACAGACAAGACGGGGAGCTGTTGCTTCTGTGCTTGTGAGCGTCTCAGAAAACATCTGGCAGGGTTATATAGATAGGCTGACCATATTTCCTTGAGATAAAAATGGGATATTGGGATGACAGAAACAGGACGGGGTTATGTAATATTCCGTATTCATGAAAAAGTAAGACGATAACAAAAGTTTTATTAGGGAAAGAATCTCTATGGGCGGAATGATGATAGAAATAACAGGAAGGCTCACCCTCCTGGCTCCCACACGCTGAACGGGGCTTAGCGACTGCCTCTTGAATTCCCCACCACTGCAGACAAGCCAGGGGGCAGCGTCTGATCGTCGCTAGCTCAAGAAGCCTGGCCCTGACTGGATAACGTAAATGGAACTTCCTCTTCCGTCACACTAGTAGTTTTACTGCATGCATTGATTAGCATAGAGCCTTATGATAAACACATTCAGTTTTTTACAAAAAATTAAAAACGGGACAAAACTGACATTTATATTAAAATGACGGAACGGTCGGGAAATATGAAAAAAACGGTATGTATGGTCAGCCTATATATAGACAATGTACAGATGCAGTTATAGTCTTCAGTTGGTGGGTCCTGCACGAAGAGAAATATCTTGGTGAGCTGTACGAAAGAGCAGCTGGGTGGTTGGGGCCCTTGATTGCCCCTGGCTTTTTCTTTGTGCTGTGCCTTTAAAACATTTGTGTCAGGAAAGGAAATTGAGCAGCAAATAGTAAAGGGTCTCTTTCGTCAGCCTTGCTGCAAAAGGAAAAGGAGGAGGTGCCTTCCCCAACGTGCTGCTCTCCAAATGTTTTAGACCTCACCTTCCATCAGCCCCTGCCAGCATGGCCAGGAATGGTGGGTGTTGTAGTCCAAAGCATCTGTTGGACACTAGGTTTGGAAAGGCTGTAGTAGATACTGTTGTGTTTGTGTCAAGATGTAGCTAAAAAAGAGAAACAAAACCTTTCACTGTTGAGTTAGTCTTTTGTGGCATTAAGGGTATGCAGGCTTTTAAGATTGAATTCCTAAATATACATCCCTGAGAGAAAGTCACATTGAAGGCAATGGGACATACTTCTCAGTAAGCATGGATAGGATGGGGTTGCACAGGCAGGTATGTGTCAAGGATGCTTTAGGCATGTCTAGTTTAAGCGCAGGTGCGTACACCAGAGAGCTGCTTGGAGTAGCGAGTAAAGGTGCAATCCTATGCATTTTTAGACAGAGAAAAGGCCTACAACTCACAGGTTGCGGAATGCTGGGAGTTGTAGGCCTTTTCTCTGTCTAAACATACATAGGATTGTGCCCTAAGAGACTGAACTAAGATCTAGGAAGTCCCTGGGTTGAAGTTCACCTCTGCCACAAACTCACTTGGTGACCTTAAGCAACGCAAGCTTTCTCAGGTTCAGCCCTACCTCATCTCCACCTTCTATAAAATAGGAATGATAATAATATTGATTGACCCTACATGGTTATTGTAAGGATTGTAACAAGATAATGTGTGAAATGAGCACACTAAAGTTTTATATACATTATTTATTTCTATCTTATATTTTCAGGCAAGCCCTTACAAGATGACTTACAATAAAATCTTAAAAGCAATATAGCAATGGAAAAAGCATAATAAAAACAATCATATAAAATTACGGGCCACCAATAAACAGCTTGACAGAATTAAAAACAAGTCTTTAGGATCTGCTTAAAGGCTGCAAGAAAGGGGGCCAAGTGGAGATCTCTGGGGATCTTCCATAAGTGCAGGGCCAACCACTGAAAAGGTCCTGTCTTTTAACTTAATAAATGTGAAGTGTTGATGGTAATAGTATATTGAATCAGATGGTCAACTTTATGGTTGTTATATCTCTTCAACATGTTACATATTCATAATCTGTCACATCTAATGTAGAGGTAGTTAGGCTTCCAAAATTAGTACTCCTGTACCTTTTGATTGGGGTGTAGAAGATGAATTTCTGCAGGTACAGACTGTAGCATTGCAGGATGGCAAGTGGTTGAAAAGCTGCACCTGCAAAAGTGTTCTCAGCTATATAACTATTAAAGGTACAAGGGTCCTAATGTGAAATATGTCACAGTTTGGGATCAAGATACCAGAAGGACTGCTTATCTTCAACAGAAGCCCTTCAGGTGCCTCTGCCATCTGAAGTGTGGTGGTTCTCTACAAGATGAAGGACCTACTTGGTGGTGGCACCGTGACTGTTCCTTGGGGAACATAGGAACTTAGGAAGCTGCCAGTCAGGCCATTGGTCCATCTAGCCCGGTATTGTCAACACTAACCGTCAGCAGCTCTCCAGGATTTCATGCAGGATTTTTTCCAGCCTTTTCTGGAGATGCCAGGAATCAAACCTGGGACCCTCTGCATGCAAAGCAGGTGCTCTACCAGTGAGATACTAGACACCTACCTTGATATCAGTTTGGCACCAAGCAAAGATTGTTTTGTTTTCCCAGCCTTTTTAGACCTCTGTACATTGTTTTTGTGATGCCTGATGTTTCATTTTAATTCTGCTATACTGTGCTGCTCTTCTCTGTTGTGGCATTCTAATGTTTTTGTTTTAACATATTTGTTTTAATTTGTTTTTATTGTAATATTTTACACTGCCCTGGGAACCTGTAAATAAAAAATAATAAACATTTGGCCACCTCAGCATGTTCACAACCCTTCTTGCTACTATTGTTTTAGCTTCTCCAATATCAGAAGAGGACAGCAGTGGAATAGGTTACATGCTGAGTGCTAAGGTGAACAGGAAGACCTTAGACCTTGTCTTGGATCCAGATTATGTTTGTTGAACTTCGTTCCCTTTGAAATCAGTGGGACAGGTTAGTCGTGACTTAAGCCCTATCAACTCCAATGGGAACTAAGTTCAGCTAACTTAGTCTGGATCCACCCACTTGAATATTAGGGCCAGTGAGCTGCATTGGTTAAACTAAGCAATATAGATTTTTTTTTTTTACTTCCAAGTTTTCAAAGACCAGTTGGCTGTGGCAAAATTAGCTTAAGGTCAAGTGGATTAATTCTGGGCACTTCAGGAAGAGATAGCAAGTGTCATGGCAGCCTTGACTTTTCCAGGTGGAAATATTTGCACAGCCAGGTTGTGGCTTTAGCTTGCAATTGAAAAAAAGATGAAGTAACACAGAACTTGTGAAATGCTGCAAGTCTTCATGCAAACTAATTATGGAGGTATCGCATTTGCTCATTTTAAGCTGATTTAGAAATGGCCAAAGTTCAATCAATTAGTAAATCAGTTGCAAATCAGAATGTATGGCAGCTTTGAAAGACTTAATCAGGGATAGTGCAATATGCCTTAGAAGGCCAAAGTACTTATCCATTTTTGTCTAACTTTTTTATTTTGCTGCCTTGTGGCTTTTGAAGCGGCAGTCAGATTTGACAGTTTATTTGCAGATTGATAGTAGAAAGACTGGAAAATTCAATGTATATTTGACTCTGTGTCCAGCAGTCCCACCCACACCCACAAAGCACAGCTCTGAAGGAAAAGAGCAACTCAATAGGTGGATGGAGGAGATATTGAGAGGAAGTGTGGAAAGTACAAAATGCTAATGACGTATTCATTCTGTCCAAGAAAGAGTCCTCACGCACACATTTTTTGGTTACTGCTGTGGTCTCCAGCAGGCACCTTTTAAGATTTTTTTTTTAAACTTCATTTTGTTTTTAACGGGGGTGGCATGCTGCAAAGAACTGCCCTCCAGTACTATCATTATTTGGGCTCAAAAGAGTGGTTTTGTGCTTTGGAGTTTAGCACCCATCTCTGCCATGTACTGAGGTTTGGGGGCTATGGTTATGGTTATGCCATCGGAGAAGACTTAAAAAAAAATACACATGCATACAGCCCAGGGGATATTAGGCTAAGATTATTAATAGTTGATCACCTGTGGGGAGCCAAATTGCCTCAGGCCACCAAGCATAGAACCTGGCAAAAGCTGTATGTGCGTGCACAGAGGCAGCAAGTGATCAACTAGGAATGTGGCAAATGGGCTAGTAACTCTTGAGGACTTATTTGCAAGGGATGCTCTGAGAACCTCTTCTCCAGCCTTAAGCACAATGATTATCAGAGGCTGGCCAGCTGCAATACAAACATCTGCTGAGTCATTGGAAAAAAATATTGCATGGTAGGGCAGTGCATATTTAAAGCTTCCACATGTAAGAAAGGTGTGCATATAACCAACATAAAATTGCTTTCTTTACATGAAAAATACCTGAAATGGTAATTACTTGTTTTCCTCCATCCAAAGTGATCCTAGGCAGTTTCTTATTAAATTCTGTAGTGATTAGAAACAAACTGTTGTTAGCAACAGTTGTTAACAAAACTAGAGAAAAGCAATCTTTCTCTTTTTTTCTCTCTCTCCCACTCTAGTTGAATGGAAGCTGAGTTTGCTATAGAGTAGATAGCAAATGGAAGAATTCTGATAAACTTCTCAATGTTTACTGTGAACAAGAACATCCTATCCGGGTGTATAGTTTTTAGTTACAAGATCTCAACTTGCTGGCAATTAAAATGGCATTTATAAACCCTAGAAATGGAGGTTATGATTGCAGTGGCAGTTGGCTCTTTAAGTATAACAATGCCAGTGAATGGCAATTTAATGAAACACATAAATCCTTGTCATTCCTTTAGAAGAGATTATTTGTGTAGCTTTGTTCTGCTTTTAGACAGTTTAATTCAGGGCTGTAATTATTCTGCTAACCATGAGATTGATGTGTTTTGCAGGAAGCTGGAGTTCAGCATCCAAAACCCTTCTGGAATCTACTTTTTTTAATAAAAAAAAAATTAAGGTACTAGTTGAGAGCAAAAAAATACAATTGCTAGTTGGTTTCTCCATCTCCCTAAATCACTGGATTATCTTAATCGGATACTCTTATTGTGAGTAACAAATATGGTAGATTCAAACTACTGAAATGGGGCCAAAATCTGAACGAGAATAAATACATAGTTTCATATCGTGCCTCCTAACACCCAGTACGAGTTTGTCCCTTTAATTCTCGCTGGGTATTTTAGCAAAAGCTTTGTGGCAGATTAGATTATACATTAGGATAAAATGAAGTGAGTTTTATGCAAATGCCTTCACTAATTAAAGTGACTGGTGTGCGTGGGGGGGACACCACCACAACCACAGAATCTGCACATTATGTCCAGTTAAGGATTTTGAGATGTTGGTCTTCCTTTAAATACCATCTCCCTGGTTGTCATCCAGTTTGCATGTAGGCCAGCTAGAGTGGGGCTAATAGCCAGTCTTATCACTTCTCCCCTTCTCTAGAAATATACTGGCAAGTCAAGCCACCAGCAGCTTCCCACTTAGCACTGCTGAAACGGCTGAGGGAGGGACAAGGGGATGAGAGATTCCCTCTGCTCCCACTTGCACCATCTGCCTGTCTCCATTTCTCGAGTCATGTCAACCCCCTCTCCACTGGATCTGACCTTTTTGACACTGCATGAACTGATATGGGGAGGAGAGGCTCCCCCATGTGCTGCTATTGTCATGTCTTCTTCTTGAACAATTCTCTGAATTGTTGGCGCCTTTGTCTCTGTGTAGGTCAGGATATGGGAATTCTGATAACCCAGGGATAGGCAGTGTGGTGCCCACAGGCACCAGTGTGCAGCTGGACACCTTTCCTGGTGCCCACGAAGGTGCCCTACCCCTCCCAGTTTTTTTAATTAACACATTTTCTTACCCGCATCTGGAATTGCTGTAAAATAGGTTTTTGTTGGTGCTGAAAACTGTTGGGTTCAAAAGAGTTGTATAGTGTGTTGGGGCCTAGCCCCCACCTCTGCCTTGTACTCAGTCTCTGGGACAGGTTACTTGTCCTTTGCTATGCCTCCCATGGCAGCCATTTTGTGGTGGTGCCCAGGACAGTTTCTCAAGTTGCCAGATGTGCCCACAGCCCAAAAAGGTTGCCAACCCCTGTGATAACCTGTAATGAAAATCTTGCTTTGGCACTCGTTTATATTATAGTGCTTATTGTTTGTAAAAGTTCTTCATGGTATCTGCTTTGTTTGCCTTCACAGCCATAGTGAGGTAGATTACTATGTCCATTTTACAGATGGCAAATTGAGGCTGAGGGACTGGGTTGCACAGAAACAGAGTCCATGATAGAGGTGATACTCGAACCCAGATCTCCTGTATCCACTGCACTGCTAGTAAAATATATAGAGGTGGCTTTCCATGACGTCGTGGTACAGTGATCAGAGAGAGGGAGTCTTCAAAAGTTGAAAACTTGAGTTTCTCCCACCTCTGCTACGGAGTGGGCTGGTTCGCATGACATGACAGCCCACCGTGGTTTATTTAACCCATGGTGAGGCTGCAGCATGTGTGGCCATGATTGTGCATATCCAGCCCCCACTCAAGCGTTGTCATATCATGCAGACCCAGATAGCCTGGGTTATGTGAGGATTGTTTAACCCTCGCATAACCCACACTTGGTGGGATTGCATGATGTGCTAACTCCTAGATGGTGGTTGGATATGCAAAGTGGCACCCATGGGTGCCACAGCTCGTCATGGGTTAAATAACCTATGACGAGCCACGCCGTATCATGTGAACCAGATAACTGTGTGTGGCCTTTGGCCACCTAGTTCAGCTTCAGTTCCTGTATCTGTAAAATGGGAATAGTTGTGACCTGTCTCACAGTTGGTGGTGATGGTTTATGATTAATGAGGTAAAGGTAGAAGTTATACAAATTCAAAAGTCTGGTATAACAACTGTAGTTTTCCTGTGACTGATTTAAACCACGGTGGCCTGCAGCATGTGTGGGTGGCCATTTTAAATATTCAGTGTCCAGCCACAGCTTGTCGTGTTTTGCAAACCCAGGCGACAGGGGTTATGCTAGGGTTAATCAATCTTTGCATAACCCAGCAATAGACCATGCTGCAGCCAGGTGTTGAATGTGCAAATCCCGCCTGGCACAAGTCACAGCTTAAAACAGCCATGGTGGACTGTTTTGATCATGCAAACCAGGTATTATGTCCTGGCAACCACAGTCGGAGGAAGGGAAGTTCACCCACAATGCCATTGGAATGGTCATCAAGTGGCCATCTGAGTCCAGTTGCCCACTGGTTGTTTCCACTAAGAGCCTGTGTAATTTAATCCAGTGCTGTGATGACTTTTGAATGCTTACGGATGTTTTGTGATGTCCTCTTTCAGATCGATTCATGGTGCAAAGAGAACAGCTATGTAATAGCTGGATACTATCAAGCTAATGAGCGTGTGAAGGATGCCAGGTATGTTGCTGCGACCATTTTGCTTAAGCCTTGTTGAATGCCTATTGCAGTGGGGTCCAAATGGATGAATGGAGCAAGGGGTAGGCGATGCCCTGCTTTTCCTCTCCCCCCCCCGCCCCCCGGTTAAATGATAAAGCGAAATGTCTCCTCTTGAGCACATATTAAAGACAGATCTCTGGGGCCATCTTTTTCTTTAAGTTTAGTCTCATTAATATACCGTAGTCTTGTTTGGTAGATCTTGAATGATCATGCCTTAATTTTGTTCTTATTTCATTCTGATCGATGTGGATTTTAGCAGAATCCTATAAGTAACTTGTCCTTCTTTTGTAGTCCAAACCAGGTTGCTGAAAAAGTTGCCTCTAGGATTGCGGAAGGTTTCAATGACCCAGCACTCATAATGGTATATATTTTTTTCCTATTTCATGTTTTTTTTTTCCTTTTACCTATTTCATGTTTACTTTTTGGCTGTGGCTAATTCTACCCATTGCTTGGAGCATTTTTGAATGGCAGAAAATTGGGTGCCTCAGTTCTTTGCAGGTCTTCTATACATCCCTGGTGTGCTAGCATGAAGGTCATACCATACCCTAAACCAAAACTCTTTCCAGAAAATCCTGGAGTTCCCTGAAGCTTTTTGAGGTTCCTCCATTATTTTTATTTATATTAAAATAAGGCACACAATGGCCGAGAAAGACCTAGAATATGATTTGGGAGCCGGATACCTCAAGGACCACCTGCCTCTATATTTTATTTTATTATTACTGAACATATTGTTTAACCGCCCTTAGTTTTTGAAGATTCCGTAAGGGTGGTGTTCAAGAGTATGATCAAAATCGTCATATACTATCCAATAACATTAATAAAACAACATCATCATAAATGCAGGAAAAGGGCAACAAATACAAGAGGTATGCACATCACATCAGCCAATGAAAATTTCCAAGCAAACACATTTTTGAAAGCTTGCACGTGTTCCTGCCTGTTTGTTAAAGATGATTGTTGGAAGCCCTTCTCCAGCTGCCCTGCCATCAGTGGTTAGGCAACTGACAACCAGGGAAGGGCCTTCTTGGTGTTGCTCCCCGTTTCTGGAATGTCCTCCCCAAGGAGGTCTGCTAGGTACTGACTCTTATGTCTTTTAGACACCAAACAAAGGCTTGCCCTCCCTGATGGATCTTCTTCCCCCACCCATCACAGGGGAGTATTGGCTGTGTTCTAGATTGCACTCCCAATCAATACCGATCAGTGGTTGAAGCCCA
This sequence comes from Heloderma suspectum, assembly GCF_057233095.1. Lineage (NCBI taxonomy): Eukaryota > Metazoa > Chordata > Lepidosauria > Squamata > Helodermatidae > Heloderma > Heloderma suspectum. Next base: position 6,182,846 of record NC_139465.1, on the reverse strand, counting down.
ACAGGTCAGGCCAGTACTCAGCACTAACTGAGTGTGTACCTCAGAACATGCCCCAGAATCCTTTGCAATATGCTGGGTTTCTGTGGCTCATCTTCACGGATTCCTCAGCAGGTGAATCAAGCTGGAAAGGACTCCCTGGAGGTAGAATGTGTAGAAACTGCTGCTTTAAAAGGTGCCCGCTCTGGAGTTTGTTTCTAGTTCGTTCTCTGAATTACCATCTGAGTTAGCTTCATGCGATCACTTTCAGGAGGTGAATTGTATGATTGTTCTGGTGCCTGTCTAGATGAGAGGTCCCTTTTAAAATCGCAGTGAATACACGGCCTAGGCAAGAACCTGCATGTAATCCCCCACTAATGGTCATGGAAGGAACTGCTATACTGAAACCTGTGCTGCCATTTTTGCACCCTTAGGGGGGGTTGTTTGTTTGCAATTTTGACATTAAAAAAAACCTTTCCCCACTCTCTGTTCTGCATCAGGTGGACAATACTAAATTTACAATGGAGTGCATAGAACCGACAGTTCATGTGTATGAGCAGCACGAAAACAAATGGAGGTGCAAAGGCCCACACTTGTGAGTATTCGTGGAACAGACCTTCCCACACAGGAAGATTGATTTATTCTTTATTTCTTCAAAGGGTTTATATCTTGCTCTTCAAAATCCCACTCTCAGCAGATTTTACAAGAATGAACAATTGGACAGTCCCTGCCCTCAGACTCACAATCTAAAAAAGACACCCAGAAAGGGATTGGGAAGGAGTAGGGTTTTTAATTTTGGTGATGCTTGATTCAGTTCTCCAGATGAATGGGAATATATCAATTGAACTTGGGTTTGCACTGCATCTATTGCCCACCTGGGCTGGGCTGTTCTTTTTCTCATCTCTTCTGCAGTTTCTCTTCTTTTGAATTCAAGCCTGCTCTTTCCTCCCATCCCCTCAGGGCGAGATGTTCCTCAGAAGCCATTCTCCTGGCGGTTGGGGGAGGGAGGGGTCACCTGGGGGAGGGAGGGGTCACCGTTGGTTGCTAGATGGTAGTTGCTCACCAAGCATAAGCAGCATTTACATTTTTATATATGTTTATTCTTTCCAAACCATCCCCAAAGCGACTGACAAGAAGTACAAATCAATAGATAATATCAAAATTATGATCAGTATAAACACAAAAAGATATATATCTAGACAATAAATAAAGCAGATCAGTACCATTCTGAATTCATAACGACAGGTCAACTAAAAAAGATAAAACAACATTTTGGTAACATAATACCAATATTTAACTAACAAAATATCTACAGTAACCTAACTAATCCAATAATATATCATAACAATGAAGCTAATAAATCAGAGCACCAACAGAATATGTAAAAATTACCAAAGGGAGGTGTTCGACATTGGGGGAGCGGGGAGAGAAGAGGAAGGATGGTTGACATGCGGAACAGCAAAAATAGCATCTTGTTACCTTGCAGCAATTTGGAGTCAGCTTTGAAAGGTATCTGTCCATCTCCAGTGCTTTGCTACCATACAGAAATAATGTGCAGGACCAGCCTGAACTATGTGAGCTTGCTTAACTGTCATTGCCTCTTCCCCAAGGCACTGGCCTCATTCGGCTGCAACACTAAGCTGTAGTTTAGTATTACATGAACAAGCCTCAGGCCTGAGTGCTGCCCCCTCCTCCTCCACTGTGGCCATGAAGGGATCAGAAACTTGTGCTTCTGTTTTTCCATTATCTGCAGTTTAGCATCATGCCAAAACCCTAAACTGTGATTAATCTTAATGATGGTTATTGGAACAAGCCAGCCTCAGAAACCCAAGATTTGAAATTGTCTTGTTTCAGTAACAGTAGTTAAGACCAACCACAGTTTAAGAGTTAAAAACGGAGCCTAAAGCTTCCAATCTGCCCCCTGGCCACATCGGAGGAGGGGAGAGTGAGTGAGCCCAAGGCGCACCCAGGTTCATTCATATAACGCTAAATTGTAGTTCTAGCGTTGCGTCCAAATGTGGCCGATGTGTAAATTGTAGTTCTGTGAGGGGCGCCCTAGCAGAATTTTCAGACACACAATTCCCAGGATCCATCAAGGTGAGTTTTGGCTGAAGCATTTTAAAAAGCATAGCTGAGCTTCTGCTTACCATTATACACAGTGCTTATAGTTATCCCTTTGCTCTCACTCAAGCGGGCTTGCAGGCTGGTTCTTGAGGGCCATTAATTCTTTATTTTTTCCCACTTCCTAGTGATTACTGTGAAGACTGGTCAGAAGCCCAGAGGATCTCCGCCTCGCTTTTGGACAGCCGGTCCTATGAAACACTAGTGGATTTTGATAATCACTTGGATGACATCCGGAATGATTGGACAAACCCGGAGATTAATAAAGCTGTACTACACCTCTGTTAGGGGGCTCCCACTGACTTGACTTATTGGCATTTCCACCGTGCTGAAGAAAAGTGGGGGAAAGGCTGTGGAGGTGGGAAGGAATAATTTTTGGATGTAAATAGGGTACTAATGGTTCCTTCAGGTGGAAAGCCAATGAGTAAGACGCATCACTGGGAAAAGGATGCGTTACTATGCAGTCAAATCTTTTTAATGAGAATCCTTGGGATGTCAACCGTAGTTTGCAACCTCCTCTGTGGACTCCCCTATTCCGCATCATAATGTGTCGCTGTAACTCTCCGACCGGGAACTAGATCTGCTTGTCCAAACTATTCATATTAAAATGTTTTGACTAACTTTTTGTAACCTTTAGAGAGTAATTTTTAAAAAAAGATTTGTGAAATATCTTTCAGAGAGTTATTCGCTAGTTTTATTTTTAAAAAATCAAATCTAAACTATTAGTGAAAATTATGTGACCAGTTTCAGAGCTTGTCACTCTAAGTGCTAACTGCCGTTGTGTGCTGCATTGTGTTGCTATGACATTCTGCACAGGACAAAAATAATAGCTTGACAAGCAATATGTGCCCAGGTGCTGCCAAGTTTCCTAGTTGTTCTGGGAATGCTGCAGTTTTTTTGCCTACCAAACTCAGATGTTATGCGTCAGTTTGGTTTCACTTTGAATGGTTTTTCCCATTCCATGGTTTTAACATGTTATGGAATGGTCAACAAAACCAAGTGAGTCATGGGTTCAGTTGTTGGGGTTCATTTTGAAAGAGTGCTTCTTTTACCCTGTGGCTGAAAAAAACCATGTCACTTCTTCCATGCTTAATGATTGTACAAATCCGTGTCCATGTGGCGAGAGAGGTTACAGCCATGGATTTCAGTTCTTGACATTCTACTTGGTGTGTGCAGATATAGTTATGAGCATGAGCAGCCTCTAGCCTTGGGTTTATGCACTCCATCTTCACCTCCCTTCCTCCATTTGTGAAGGAGGAGAGGAGACTGGAAACTACCGTTCCTGGTGTGACAAACCATAGTTAGCTGGCTTCAGACAAAAAAGCAAACTGATTTGCCACAAACCTGGAATGGAAGGTTTTAATCTTCTCCCCTCACACATGGAATAAGGGAGAAGGAAACATGCGAATCAGATGGATACAGTTGTCTAAGCTACATTGAAAGTATTAGGCGTTGCACGCAAGCACAGCTGTGGGTCTTTCATGGGTGGCGCTCCTGTTTGTTAACATCCCTCGTTTCTTGCAAACAGTTGTTATAAAGTGAGTTTCAAACACTTACAATTCGTACTGAGCCAGTTTTGTCCATTCAAAATAGGCTTTTAATATAATGGTCTAGTGTAAAGGAGTCTTAAACATTAGTACTGCTTACATGTGTAGCTTTATTTTTTATTTTGTTAAGTTTACCACTTGCTGAAGGTGTGTGGCATCTTCCTTGTCCTTGTTTTATATGTATTGTTCTGTTTGTCTTTTCTACTCCTTATCGACCCTGTATTAGCATAACCTTTATTTATAGCATATTCTACATTTTAAGCAGTAGTAGTTCAAAGTTTTGTGTTGGAAAAACATGTTTAGCTGACTACATGTGCTTTCTTGCTTTCCCCCATCATCTTAAAAATAAAACTGATGAAACAAGCCTTGCTTTTGGAAGATGACTTATGATTCCGCCGATGTTGGGAATTGTTACTAGAGTTGACTTTAACTTCTAATTGCATATCATGGAGGAATTCCCCAGGTTCTGAAGACTGGAGTTTTGTACTGCTTTGGAAGGCAGAACAAAGTCTTGCGTACCAATGCATTTTTATCTGAAGTTGCTGCTTTCACAATTGGTGATGTCTGAAAACACAGTGTTCATATTGCCTGAACCTTGGCCCAGCAAGCTGTTGGCTGGTCTACTCTGCCTCTTTATGTAATGCGAGGTCCTCTAGTAATGCCAAACGATGAGTATGTGTTTGAGTGTATATGGGAGACTTTTATGCAGTGACGACTTGTAGTTCATTGTAAATTGGAAAATGCTCTCCAGATAAGAGATTTTGTGTGGCTTGCGTTAACTAACAGCTTACCAGCAAAGCTGTTTGTTAAATTGCTTGCTCAGAAAAGAACAGACGGCACCTCTGATTCTATGTGTGACTTCCGTGATAGGTCAGTCAGTTGAGTATAAGGCAAGAGCTGTAGCAGGTTTTTTAAACCAGAATAGCAACACATTTATGCTGCCTTGCTTGTGTGATTCCCCTACTCAATATATTGAAATACTAGCTGGCAGATTTCACAACACTCCAATTCCAAACCAGGCCTTTCCAGATATTTATTATTATTATTATTTTTATTTTATTTATTTCATTTCTATACTGCCCAATAGCCGAAGCTCTCTGGCCGGTTCACAAAAACTAAAACCAAACAACACACAATAAAACAATTTAAAATATATAGAACATTAAAACCACAATATAACAATACAACCACAATAAAACCTAGCAGCAGTACAGGAGTTTAAAATACAGATTTAAAACAGCAAAGATAAAAATTTAGAAAGCTAAAATGCCTGGGAAAATAAAAACGTCTTCACCTGGCGCCGAAAAGAGTACAATGTAGGTGCCAGGCGAACCTCACTAGGGAGCTCATTCCAGAGCCGGGGTGCCACAACAGAAAAAGCCCTCCTCCTAGTAGCCACCCGCCTCACTTCCTTTGACAGGGGCTCACGGAGAAGGGCCGCTGATGATGATCTTAAGGTCCGGGCAGGCACATATGGGAGGAGGCGATCCTTCAGGTAACCTGGCCCCAAGCCGTTAAGGGCTTTAAATGTTAACACCAGCAGTTTGAATCGGGCCCAGAAATGGACTGGCAGCCAGTGCAGCTGGAAAAGTACTGGCGTAATATGAGCTCGCAGGCCAGTCCCTGTTAACAATCTTGCTGCCCTATTTTGGACCAGCTGAAGTTTCCGGACCGTTTTCAAAGGCAGCCCCACGTATAACGCATTGCAGTAATCCAGACGAGAAGTTATCAGAGCATGGATAACTGTAGCTAGGCTATCTCTGTCCAGATAAGGGCGTAGTTGGTATACCAGCCTAAGCTGATAAAAAGTGCTCCGTGCCACTGAGTTCACCTGTGCCTCAAGTGACAGTTCTGGATCCAAGAGCACCCCCAAACTACGAACCTGATCCTTTAGGGGGAGTGCAACCCCCTCCAGAACAGGTTGAATATCACCTAGCCGGGCAGACGAACCACCCACTAACAGTACCTCCGTCTTGTTTGGATTGAGTTTCAGTTTATTAGCCCTCATCCAGTCCATTACCGTGCCCAGGCACTGGTTCAGAACAGCCACTGCCTCACCTGGTTTTGATGAGAAAGAGAGGTAGAGCTGGGTGTCATCCGCATATTGATGGCACCTCAGCCCACACCTCCGGATAACCTCCCCCAGCGGTTTCATGTAGATGTTAAACAGCATGGGGGATAGAATAGAGCCCTGTGGAACCCCATGGCACAATTGCCATGGCACAGAGCAATAATCCCCCAGCACCACCTTCTGGAATCGGCCATCCAAGTAGGAGCGGAACCACTGTAGTGCAGTGCCTCCAACTCCCAACCCAGACAACCTATCCAGAAGGATACCATGGTCGATGGTATCGAAAGCCGCTGAGAGGTCCAGGAGAATCAACAGGGTCGCACTCCCCCTGTCCCTCTCCCGGCAGAGGTCATCCCACAGGGCGACCAAGGCAGTTTCCGTTCCAAAACCAGGCCTGAAGCCCGATTGAAATGGATCTAGATAATCCGTTTCATTCAACAGTGCCTGGAGCTGTCCTACAACCACCCGCTCAAGCACCTTGCCCAGGAAGGGGATGTTGGCCACTGGCCTATAATTGTTAACATCCTCTGGGTCCAGGTTAGGCTTTTTCAGGAGTGGTCTAATTACTGCCTCTTTTAAAGCGGCAGGCACCACTCCCTCTCTCAAGGAGGAATTTACAACCTCCTGGACCCAGCCGGACAACCCCTCCTTGTTTGATTTAATAAGCCATGAAGGGCAAGGGTCAAGCACACAAGTGGTCGATCGGACTTGGCCAAGCACCTTGTCCGCATCCTCAGGCCTCAGTAACTGAAACTCATCCAATAAAACTGGACCAGACGGTGCCCTGAACGCCTCTACCAATGGAACTGCATTAATCGTGGTGTCCAATTCATGACGAATCTGAGTGACTTTATCCTCAAAGTGCCGCGCAAACTCGTCACAGCGTGCTACCGAGGGTTCCACCGTCTCTCTACCTGGACCAGAATGTAACAGGCCGCGAACCACTCGGAAAAGCTCCGCCGGGCGACACTGAGAAGATGCAATGCTGGTGGAAAAGAACTGCCTCTTTGCCACCCTCACCGCCACAGAGTAGGCTCGATAGTGGGCTCTTACCTGTGTTCGGTCAGACTCAGCACAAGTTTTCCTCCACCTGCGTTCTAGCCGTCTCCCCTCTTGCTTCATTGCCCTCAGCTCAGGTGTATACCAAGGAGCTGGCCGGGCTCTGCTCAGAGGGAGAGGGCGCTTGGGCGCGATCGTGTCAACCGCCCGAGTCATCTCTGCATTCCACAGAGCGACCTGGGCTTCGACAGGAGCACCAGCCATACCAGCAGGAAAGTCCCCCAGAGCCCTCTGGAATCCATCGGAATCCATTAATCTCCGGGGGCGGACCATTTTAATAGGTCCCCCACCCTTGCAGAGGGGAAAGGCCGCCAGAAGTCTAAACCTCAGCAGGAAGTGATCTGACCATGACAAAGGGACAGATGTTAATTCCTCTACTTTCAGATCACCATCCTCCTGCCCAGTCGAGAAAACCAGATCAAGCATGTGTCCTTTTATATGCGTTGGGCCGATGACATGTTGGGACAGCCCCATGGTCGTCATGGCGGCCATGAAGTCCTGAGCCGCCCCGGATACCAACAGAATCCCTAATCTGTCCCAGGTACCCAACACAAGGTACAGACACTCAAGATCTGCACTCGAATGAGCAGGAAGCCTGGAGAGGGAGATTGAATTCCTATAGACCACGGCAACCCCCCGTCCCCGACCCTCAAGTCGGTGTTGGTGCTGCACCGAGTACCCAGGAGGGCACAGCTGGGAGAGAGTGACCCCTCCCAGTTCCCCCACCCAGGTCTCAGTAATACATGCCAGGTCCGCCCCCTCATCCACAATCAAATCATGGATGAGGGAGGTCTTATTTTGGGCCGACCTGGCATTCAGCAGCAGCACCACCAGACCCAAGGGCAGACTGGTAAGGCTGCCAGGAACCATCAGGTTGGGGGAAGAACCAGAAGAGGGGACAGCTGTAAGGTGTCTAGCCCCTCTTCTCCTCAGCTGGCCTGTTAATCCCCCAACGCCATACCTCCCCCTGCCCGTGACCACAGTTATGGTGGCACCTCCCCCACCCCCTGAGTTGTCCAATAGTCCTCCCAGGCACATATTAAAATATTAAGATATAAAATATACAACAGTTTAAAAGAATATAAAAGAGATAAAAGAGAACAGCAGCTAAGAAGGAGCAGATAGTCCACGTTTGCCCCTTCCCCTGGTCTTTAAAGCTGCTGCCCTCTGCTATTTAGGCTAGCCTTCCCCAAGCTGGGACCCTCCAGATAAGTTGGACTTCAAATCCTATCATTCCCAGCTGGCATGGGAAAGGCTGATTTAGGCTGTATTCACCTGAGCAAAGGAAAACAGAATTGCATGCCCTGGCAGTGACTACTGGAAGGAAGAAGTCATCAGACCTCTGGGTCCTTGCACCAAATTATTTCCAGCAAAGTCGAGTGAAAATATCTCCGGGTGCTTTGCTTTTCACGCAGGAGGTAGCCATGCACTTCTTGTGTATGATTATGTCTCCAGTAAAGACAGAGTATGTTAGAGGGTACACAGACATAAATTAAAAATGAATTACTGCAAGACAGAAGCACATTTATTGTTGCATTTATATGCTGATTTCCCAACATATGTGGCCCTCAAAGGGTTTTGTAACCAATGATATTGAATAAAATAAGTTGACAAGTAGTAGTGAGTAAAGATATTAAAAACAGACTTCATTATAAAAAGACCATCATGGCTTTGTCAAATGTTTCTAATCTGCAAAGTTGAGCTTGGGGAGAGGCTGCTCAGCTAGGTTGTAGCAGAAACAGGCAGTTCACAGTGCTGATTGGCCAGTGTCTGTGACATCATGAACTCCCTCTCCTTGGATCAGTTCTGTAGCATTTCAAATGTTACAGTTTTTTGTTGTTGTTTTTTGAGGCAGAAGATGAACTTTTGATTGCTTTAATATAGAAGCAGCATGTTGAAGGATGAGCAAAGAAGGGCAGATGGCTTACCTGTCAAAGACTGATGATTGAATCAGTGGTGCAGTTGCTCCCCATGCACATCTGTCCAGTGAGTTGTGAAGGTTTTGCTTAAAGGTACAACTGCATGCATCCTTAATGGTTTCTCACCCTGAAATAAAAAGCTGCTGTCAACATAGCCCGAGTGGTGCTGCAATGCTTTTCTGATGTTTGAATAGGCCTGTAATGCTCTAGCTCTAGCTCAGTGGCAGAGCCCCTGCTTTGCAAGCAGAAGGTCCCAGGTTTAATCCCTGGCTTCCCCAGGTGTGACTAGAAAAACCCCTATCTGAAATCCTGGAGAGCGGCTGCTAGCCATTGTTGACAATACTGGGCTAGATGGACCAATGTCTGACTCAGTATCAGGCAGCTTCCTATGCAATAATAAACTGGGAGTAGGACCCAGAGTTTGCTTTCCCTTGGACTGTTTCCCAAATGACTCTACCATCAATTATTCGTAAGCTGCACATCTGTTAAATGGAAAATAAGAGCCACACTCTCTCCAGTGATCTTCGCAATTTCTATATTGTGTTAGCTTTCAGAAGGGTTTCTGGATGTCCCATTCATAAATACTTAGTATTTACAGAAAAGCCATCAACGGAGCAGCACAGCAAGGAGAAACCTAGAGCAAGTATAACCAAGCACGGGAAACAGCATTAGCTAAAAAACGTATCAAAGGGGCGAGAGCAAGAGCTTGCAAGGAGCAAATGGACCCCAATGACTTTATAGAGACATGGTACTGTCTGCTCATTGATGGGAATTAAAACAGTTGGACTTCATAAATGTCCAACTTTATGTAAAGATGCATTAGGCTAATATCCTTAATTTACTCTCACCAAGAACCTAAGTGCATCTGTAACAAAATATGATGATGAACTCAGGCCTCCCTTTGTTATTGCTTATGTTAATGTAATTGTCTATATGTTAAACTGTTACTAGAAAACAATTTAAAAACAGACCTGCAGTTGTGCCTTGCATGTACAATTTAAAATAGCAATCCTATGCATGTTAACTTGGAGGCAGAGACCTTTTTATTCTACCAGGCGTTTCGGAAATCTGAGCTTTTATCTGCCAAGACTTGTCAGTGGGCGCAGACACACCCAGTGATGTCATCTGACCCATGAAAGACCTGGTGAGGAGCAATTTGGCCCACTGCCACGATATAGTTCTGCACCGCTGCCTTAGAGGCAGCATTCCCCCTTTATCACTCACAGAGTGAGAAAGGTGGCGGGGGGCATGCTCCTTCTGAGGGCATTTGCCAAGTTTTTTTTATAATAAGTTGCCTTTTTAAATATTGTAGAAATTAAATTTGCTGCCCATGTAACCAGGGCACCCTTCTAAGTTGATCAGACTGGTTTAGATACATTGATCCAACTTACTGATCAGCTAAACACTGCAGCCTTACCTGTTGTTTTTGTCTGTAGTGCACATCAATACACAGAGCTTGCAATACCTTCTTCCGGTGGTACCTGGTCTCTAACCTGCGATTCGAAAGCGCAGGCTGTAAGGTTGCCAGTACAGCCCCCCCACCCCCCAGCACCTGGCTAAGTGTGAAACTCATTTCTTGTGGTTGGGTGAATCTGCTTGCACTCTCATAATGAGGTTCTACTCATCAGCAGTGATACTGTGAGTCTTTATGAATCTTTTGGGTTGTAGAAGTCACCAGCCGAGAAGCACTTGCAGCTTCAGGCTTTGCTCTAAAAATGCGAACCCCCAAACATGCATACAAAGTAGGCTTGGGTCTGCCCTAAATTTTCCCTTACATCAGGGGTCCCCAACACAGCACCCCTGGGCACCATGGCGCCCCCAGGACCTCCAGGGGTGCCCACAAAGCTCTCCCCTCCCTGCCCCCTTCACAAAACTGGTTTGAACAAAAACCTCGGACAATGTCAGGGCAATCGTCTTTCTCTCCCTTTCCAGCCTCTAGCCTTGCTCTTTCTCTCCCCTCTATCCCTTTGCGTTGCTGTTTCCCCCTCCTAGCCTCTAGCCTTGCTCTTTCTCTACCCTTTGTCTGGCTGTCTCACCCTCCCTCCCATGCTCTAGTGTCTCTTCCCCACCACCACCACCTTATCTTGCTGTTTCTCCCCCCCAAGACTTTAGCCTTGCTATTCCATCCTCCTCTGTAGTTCACTCGTTCTCCCCCTCCCAGCCTCTAGCCTTGCTCTTTCTCTACCCTTTGCCTTGCTGTTTCCCCCTCCCTCCCTCCAGTGTCAGTTCCCCACCACTTTACCTTGCTGCTTCTCCCCCTCCCATCCTCTAGCCTTGCTCTTTCTCTCCTCTCTACCCTTTTGTGTTGCTCTTTCCCCCTCCCTCCCAGCCTCTAGCCTCCTCTTTACCTTACTGTTTCCGCCCTCCTAGCCTTGCTCTTCCTTTTCTCTCTACCCCATTGTCTTGCTATTTACCCCTCCCTCCTCTTTCTCAGCCTCACTATTTCTCTCCCTCCACCCCTCTTTAGCTCACTTTTGATTAGCCAGGCCCCCATAGGCAATATGACCAGCCACATCCCCATTTTGTGGTGATGCCCATAGCAGTTTCTCACATTCCTAAATGCACCCATGTGTCCAGAAAGGTTGGGGACCCCTGCCTTACATCATCAAACATATGAAGCTGCCTTATGCCAAGTCAGGCCTTGGCCTCTCTAGCTCAGGATTGTCCACACCAGGGGTGAGCAATCTCCAGTCTGTGGGCCTTATCTAGCACATGGAGGCTTGGGCTCCCTCTGCGGGCCCCACCCATTCCCTTCCCCAAGCCTCGCGCCCTGGCCTGAAGGCTACCAGGGGCTTGGGAAGGATATGAGGAGAGGAATGCCCTTGTTAGTCCTGATCTGTGATCGGAGATAGCAAGGGAATTCCTCTGCACTCTGTTCCCCCTCCCAGTGATCACAGATCAGAGATAACTAGGGGATTCCTTTAATCTACATGAGGGGCGAGCAACCCTTTTGGGCCCGTGGGCACATTTGGCAATTTGAGAAACTGTCCTGGGCACCACCACAAAATGGGCATGCTGCAGGTGAAAGCAGCCACCTGCCATCTTCACTTCCTTAGGATGTCTCTGAGCCCCACATGTTGCCCAGAGGCGTTCATGGGAAAAGACAATGGAGCAGAGTGAGGCCCCATCCTTGGCTTTGAAGGGATCCCAGCTGCCAGTAAGGAAACTGTCATTAAATAAAACAAGTAGAGAGGGGGAGGAGAGGGGGAGGAGATGGGGAGGGCCCCTCGGTGGGCCCCAAGAAAGGTGTCCAAAAGCACACTGGGGCAGGCGCCACATTCCCTACCCCTGCTCTACATGGAGGGCTCTGTACGCTGAACGGCAGCAGTTCTATGGGGTTTTAGGCAGGGGGTCTTTCCCTGCCCTACCTGGAGGAGCAGAGAGCGTGCCCGAGGCCTTCTGCACACAAGGCAGGGGCTCCCCCCTGACTTTTAGCCCTTTCCGCACCTGCCACTCGTTTTGTCTTATTTTCATTGGAGGCTGGTGGCTCCAACAGGGGCGGTGAATCCACTCCAGGTTCCAGTCAGAACCAGCCAGAACTCTAAAAGAGCTAGCTGCTTTGGGCTTCTGACTGAAGCCCGGGGCAGATGCACCGCCCCACTGACACTGGAGCCACCACCCTGCACTGCTGCTTCTTGTGCATGTGTTTCATTCACAATGGCCGTGGGTGAATGCACCAAGGAGGCACCCCGCCCTGAAATGTCCAGGAGCCAAGCCCGGTTCTGGACCTCCAGCCACAGCCCCGGGGCTCATGGAATTTCTAGAAATTCATTAGGAGCCTCGTGATGCATCATTGATCCGCTGTCTCCTACAGAGCCAGTTTGTAAAAAGCTGTGGTCATCCACTGATTAATTGAACAGAATAAATCCAGGCAAGGACTCTGTGACTGAAATGAATCACTCAAACTCCAGCCTCTGCATTACCCCAGGGACAAGATGTGAGTTCCATTTCCCTGGAAATGGTTTGCCCTGTTGCTTAATAAGGGAGGGGGGACCTCAGTTTGGACACTTGTAGAGGTGTTGCCAAGCCTGGGTCCAATGGGTCCCCAGCCCTGGATCTTGTCCCCAGAGCCCCAAGTGTCCACGGGTGCCAGTGGAAGATTTATTTTTCTTAATTGCCATGCAGGGGGTGATTTTCAAGGGGGATTGCAGCTGGGGAGGGAAGGGTTAACCCCCCTCCTCATGTGCTGCAAATCCCACCCTCCAAATCTCTCCCTGTATGGCAATTATTAAGCTCTCCTTGGTTTGGGATGAAACGAGGCAGGGTGCAAATTGATTGAAGAATATATTTTATTTGAGGCTATTTGGATGAGAGATTTTGAGGCTGACTTTGCCTCCTGTGATATTTAAATAAATCCTAATAATTCTGTCTATATTTGTATATATAGCTATAAATAGATATAAATCGACATATGCAAATTTTATGTAGATTTCTGTATGCCTGGGCCCAAATCTCTAAGTGCCTAGTAATGCCCCTGCTTGTATGCTAATATTTATTCAGTCATATCTTGGAGATCAGAAGCTTGCTGTGTGCAGTAGGGTGGTGAATCCACTGCAGGTTTCAGCCAGAACCAGTCAGAACTCTAAGGGAGCTATCCAAGGATAGCTCCTGTAGAGTTCTGATTGGTTCTGGCTGAAACCCGGAGCAGATTCACTGCCCCACTGGCATCAGAGCCACCAGCCTCCAGTGTGTGTGTGTGTGTGTGTGTGTGTGTGTAGGTAGGCTCACCACCACCCTTTTATTGGCAGGGATCCTTTCCCTTTAAAAAGCTATGCGCTAGGCAGGTGAATGTAGCAGCTGGGATTGTCTTGCCACCAAGACGCATGGAAAGTTTCTCCTGCTGACATTTTTCTCTGTCATGCACCTGTTAAAAGCCACCAGGGACCACGCTAGATCTTACATAGCGACCGTATTCTGGAGGGCTATCAGATCATTGGGTATTCCTGATTATCTCAGCAGAGCCATTCCAGCTTGCTCGAGTGAGGGTATGTTGTCTTCCTCATTCACTCAAATACCTTGGCTGTCCAGACCAAAAGCTTGGTGAAGGTAATGATAGATTGGTTTTCTCAAGATAAACATCTTGTATCTGTTAATGTTGGCAGAGCCCTTTCCTATCATGCCTGTGTGTCTTTGCTGTACCAAAAGGAGGATATAGTCCATGAAATAAACCCAAATAAATCCAACCCCCGGGCCGCAGACCGGTACTGGTCCGTGGCCTATTAGCAACCGAGCCGCAGGGGTGTGCGAAACTCCCCCGCCTTGGGTCCGCAGGGGGGGAGGCAATCCATTCCCCCCCCCCCGGAATCCTCGCTGGCCCTGGCCACCTCCTCTCTGCGGCGAGTTTTCAGAGCTGCCAGCCGGCTCTGGCCACTGGTGGACTTCAGGCCATTTGCATCCCTGTGCTTCAAGCAATAGGCTACATAAACCTTTACGTAGCCGATTACTGCAAAGAATAGGGACGCAAATGGCGTCTGCTATGCAGACACCATTTGCGTCCCAGCGGCCGGAAGTCTGCCAGCGGAAAACACCCCCCCCCAGTACGTGGAAAAATTGTCTTCCATGAGACCGTTCCCTGGCGCCAAAAAGGTTGGGGACCGCTGTGTTAGGGTGCAATCCTATGGACTGCAATCTTGGAGGCTTCCAAGTATCCAGCGCTATTGCTGGCAAGGCGGGAGGAGGACAGAGGCGATTTTCACCTCTCCAACCTCCTTTCTTCAGTTTTTCCTCTAGATGGGCCTTAGAGGAGGTGTGCTGGCATGGGCTGGAGAGGCCCCAGGGTTTCTCGTATCCTGGTCTCTCCTTTCCCCTCCCATTGGGATGCCCCCTTTCCCTCCATCTGAGGGCACATTTACAACCTCGGGAAGCAGCCAGCACAGTTCTTTCTGTGGCAGCTGCAAGGGGGCAGGGGAGGGATCGGATTCCAGAGTCTTCCTGGAATAGCTTCCTGGTCATAGCAGGATGCTCTCCCGGGACCATAGGATTGCTCTCTCCATCTTTAAGGTGTGTCAAGACATTTTGTTGATTTTGCTGCAATAAACTAACAAGGCTACCCTCTGGAAATTAGCTTATTTATTTATTACATTTATATCTCGCTTTTTTCCTCCAAGGTTCCCAAGGTAGTGTACACAAGCCTCTGTTTAAAATGAGACTGTCTTTTAAATGAACCCCTTGTGGAACTGGATGCACCTAGCAAAGTCAGAGAAATGTTAATTTGAGCCACAGTTTAGCTCCTGGATCCTCAGCCCTGGAATGTGTGAAATCGTAGTAAAGATGATTGAAGTGGAAAGGGATGCAGCAGCACAGCAAGTGCTTTGCTTGCAGAAATGTCCAAAATGCCCTGTAGTAAAGGAGGAAGGGCCATAGCCCAATGGCAGAGCCCCTGCTCTGCATGCAGAAGGTCTCGGGTTCAATCCCCACATCTCCGGGTGGGGCTAGTAAAGACTCCAGCCTGAAAGCCTGGAGAGCCGCTGCTGCCAATCAGCGTCAACAATACCAGGCTGTATGGACCCAGGGTCTGACTCAGGATAAGGCAGCTTCCGGTGTCCCTGTGAGGGCTGGGGGGACATGTGTGTGGTGCGCGCGCACGCGGGGGGGGGGGCTCCTGTATCCTTGGAAAGCTGATGCTACTGAAAGTAACCAGTGCCCAGCTGCGTGGGCTGACTCAAGATGCATCAGCTCCTTATATGCACAAGCAGCACTTTGTTCAGGGGTGGGGAGACAACTCAGTAGTGCAGAGCAATTGCTTTACATGCAGAAGGTCCTGGGTTCAACGCTGGCTCCTTTAGTTAAAAGGGGGTGTGGGGGAAGGGGAGACCTTTCTCAGCCCCAGTTCTTGGAGAACTCAGAGTTGATCAGCCTCCCCCAAGTCTGGTGCCTTCCAGGTTGCGGAGGACTGGAGTAGACTACGCTGGGCCACATGGGCCCCTGGCCTGACTTCCCATTAAGACGTTTTCTGAGCACATACAGTAGTGTGCATTTGCATGCATGAGTGCCTGGCGGACTTCTCTCAGCACAGAGGTCATGATCACACCTGAGATCAAAGGTAAGGGCTAGTAGCCGCAGGCCAATACGGCATGGCTTCGGGACCGTCCAAGGCTCAACCCTGAAACATGCTTTCAGTGCAGATCTCGGCAGTGAAGCGATGAATCCAAGAGCTTGTCCCTGTGCGGGATGGATTTCCCACATCGCAGTGGTGTAGAGGCAGCTGGGTGAGCAGGGGGTGAGGAACCTCTGGCCTTCCAGGTGTTGCTGGGCTCCAAGTCCGATCCGCCCGGACCATTGGCCCTGCTGGCTGAGGCTGATGGGAGTTAAAGGCCAACCACATCTGGAGGGCCAGAGCTTCCTCCCCCGCTGGCTCAGAGCGTGGAGTTGCCGGGAGATGGGCTCTCCGCTCCAGGACGAAGGGCTGCCGCGCCAAGACACTTTGCTGCCTGAGACAACGGACGCGAGGGCGCCTCCCCCCCGCCCCGCTCCATGTACCAGAGCTGGCTGGACCGGCCGTCGAACTTCTCTTCCGCACTGGCAACGGCGCATCACACCTGAAGGCGGCAGGGGAGCTCGGGGGCGCAGGCCAGGCCAGGCCAGGCCAGGCAGCCCGCGCCTCTCTCCTCCGCGGCTGTGCGGCCGCCTCCCGGGATCTGCGGCCGGAGGCGACTCGCCCCCTCCGCCCAGCAGCGGGGCCGGCCCTGGCTCCACTGCCCCAACGCCTCTGCCCCCCCTCGGCCCCGGCCTCCCGAGAGCCCCAGCCGCCGCTGGCGGGACCTCTCCCCCTCCGGCCGGGAGGAAGCGGCGCGGGGCGCAGCGGGCGGCCTCCCCGCCGCGCGCCCAGGCAGGTGCGCGCGGAGGCGCGGCGGAGCCTCCGGCCAGGCAGGCACGGGGGCGCACGCGGCCCGGAGCCGCGCCCGCCGCGCCGGAGGTGGCCCGACCCGAGGCAGCGCCGGCGAACGCCTGCGCCCGCCCCGGCGCGGCTCCCCCCTGGCGGGCGCGGGCGGCGGTGCCGCCGCTGCAGTCGGGAGCGGGAGCGGCCCCGGCGCTGGGGTGCTGGCGGCGGCGCGGAGGCCGCGGGAAGAGGCGGCGGCCGGCGGCGGAGTGGTGAGTCGCTGCTCGCCGACGCAGCCCGGGGGTCTGGGGGCGGCGGGTCCGCCCCGCCCTGGACCTCCCGCTCCCTCTCCGTGCCATGCCGCTTTGCTGCTTCGGGTTTGGGCTGAACGAAGAGAGGGAAAAGCCCCAAGCCCTTCTCCGAACTCGGGTGCCGGAGCCAAGCCTGCGCCCCCGGTCCTGGCCCGCCTCCCCCTGCTCCCCAGCCCCTTCTCCCCGCTCGCGGTGCAGCTGGTCTCCGTTAGGTCTCCAACGCGCCGCCTGGTGCTGTCGAGGGCTCCTGGCTCTTCTCACAAGGCAGAGGCTCGGGGGGGGGGGGGGGCGGAGGCGTCCTGCATTTTGCAGAACTGCCCCAAGAACTTTCCTCCGCCGCCGCCACGCCTTTTCTGCAGCTCCCCGGCAAGCTTAGTGAAAGCTGCGGTGGTGAGTGCGGTTAGGATCTACAGCATTTTACAGAGCTCCAAGCGCTTTCCACACCTTACCACGTTTTAGTCCTATCGTGCAGATTTGGGGTGCCTGAGAGAAAAATAGAGAGGGGCGGAGAGTGGCTCGCCTAAGGCCAGTGAATTCTTTGGAAGAGGCCAAATTCAAACCAGGCACTCGCCCAGGTGT
The DNA here is from genome assembly GCF_057233095.1 of Heloderma suspectum. NCBI lineage: Eukaryota > Metazoa > Chordata > Lepidosauria > Squamata > Helodermatidae > Heloderma > Heloderma suspectum. The sequence goes on along the minus strand of NC_139465.1, from coordinate 6,165,444 downwards.
CTCCAGGACACTGGAGACACCAGCTAATAATGTGTACGGGTGCAAGGTTTTTGCGCAGTTCAACTTTACTGTGCAGGGAAAGTAGCTCACAACTCTGCCTAATGGCAGGGCCGGCCCTGGTTCTTACTTACATCATGTTTGTTTCAAGGAGTGTGCAGAGCAGATAAATTCCCAGTGGGAACAGTTGCTTTTAGGATACATTCATGGACAAATATCTCCTGTAGCTTTTCAAAGCCTTTCTCCCCTTCCACTCGTTTTGTGGTCTCTCTTCAGTGTTTGTGAATCTTCCTACTTAGAAAATTAAGTGATTAAAAATGGGGATATTGATATTCACAGTAGTTTTATGTAGCCTCATTGATTTCAGATTTTAGCTTTGCCAAGTTGAGAAGTTGTTTGCTTTCTTACGCAGGCAGCATAACCGACAGGTCCGCCTCTTCCACGTTCTTCCTTCCTGAAATCTTTGGAAATCATTTCTCTGGAACGGTCCAAGCTCTTTGCAAGGGCTCTTTGCCTCTAAAAGAGTGGATGTTGGCTCATCACTGGCCATTAATATATTGATATTGATAGCTACACTGAGATAGCCATTCGATGAGAAGGAGACTTGTCCTAAGAAATTATGCAAGGATCCAGGGGGAAATAGGATTTCTGGAAATTATTGGTCAGGAAAAGCTTTCAAGAAGTAAGATCATGCAACGATTGTGATGTCCTTAGAATGCTATTAACACCTGATTCTATTTCTCCTCTTCGGAAATGGTAGAATAGGTTCAACTTTCTTCTGGCCACAACTGGGGACTGGACACACTATCCCACTACTAATAATCATAGATCTTTCACATCACTATATTCCCCCTCCTTGGAATTTTGAGATCAGGTTTCTTTTTGGTAAGAAATGCTGAGCTTTTACAATTGTGCATAGACACCTGTTGGCCAACATAATAATTCAATGAAAACAGGGGACCCTCAGGTGAGACCACAATGTAGCCGTATTTAGCATTTGCGAAAACAAATAAAAAGACAAGATTGACAGTGGTAACGTCAAGGGCTTATGAGAATCTCGCAACGTGTGGCACCCAGTGTCAGAGGCAGTATGCTGGGAAACACAAGCAGGAAGATGTTATTTCATTCATATCATGCCTGTGGGCTTCTCATCAGCATCTGGTTGGCCACTGAAGGAAAAGAAAGCTGGACTAGATAGGCATTATTATTATTATCATCATCATCATTATTATCATTATTATTATTATTATTCTGCCCAGTAACCAAAGTTTCTGGGTGGTTTACAAAAGACTAAAACAATATAAGACATAATAAAAAAATAAAAGCAATTTAAAACAATCAACAAATGGCTCTTCCTCTGTACTTCTGGCATATGTGGGGCTATCCTTGAATATTGTTGGGAAGGTTGAGCTGGCAGAGAATGTGGGTCTCTATTATTTCTAAGCTGCTTAAAAAATAAGAACCTTGAAAAAAGAAACCAAGAACACAGACACCAGTGTTACAGCTTGCACAGTGACTTCTGGTATGTTCCACATTTATTTATTTATTGGTAGCATTTCTACCCCACCCTTTAACAAAAAGACTCCCAGAGTGGCATATAAAGATAAGTAGCATGACAGTCCCTGCCTTCAGGCTTACAATCTAAATTTCAGAAGGAATAAGGGATAGGGATGGAGGATATATATCTTGAATATTTGTTTGTTTTGTTCTTTAAAAGCCTGCTTGAAGAGAGAGGCTCTCTTCCTCTCCTGCTCTCAGACCAACTGGTTGAAATGGCCTCTGGGAGGGGAGGGGAGGGGGGGCCCATCCCTGCTTGGTGATGCACCAGCATGCGGAGAAGGTGAGGACCACACTTCACCCCGCTGGCGTCTTCATTCCACCATCACATGCTGATTTTAACCTTTAAAACGCCAGATCCCTTAGTTATCAAGCTTTGTCCGTATCAGGGGAGGGCAACTTGTGGCTTTCCAGATGTTCTGGCCTACAACTCCCCTCACCACTGGCTATGCTGGCTGGGGCTGATAGGAGTTGTAGGCCAAAACACCCGGAGGGCTACAGTTCACCCACACCTGGTCTATACGTTACAGTCCCCATTGTCAGACAAGGTTGGCCTCACAGTGACGCCCTTTGTGGTCTGGGGCTGAATGGCTGGGGCCCACAGAGAGGCTGCCCCTCCTTACATTTGGAACTGCCTTCAATGACCTGGCAAAATCAGAGTATCTCCTGTAAGCAATACGTGACATTTTATTCAGGCAAACATTCTGTGACTATGAAGTGAGTGAGGGACCTTTTAATGGCTCTTTTAATGTATTTTCAATGACCCATTGTTTCAAATGTTGGTATCTACCCTGGTGGCAGGATAGTGTGTTGTTCAAATCCAGTTAATTAACTAATGGCGCAATCCTATGCCTGTTTAGACAGAAAGAAGTCCTACAAAAAAGTCCTACAAAAGTCCTACAAAAGTTGTAGGACTTTTTTTTTCTAAGCATGCATAGGATTGCGGCCTAATTAAAGTAAGTTATAGGCAAAGAAAAGAATGCTGGCTAAAATCAGAGGAGTCCCAGTCCCCAATCTGGATTCCCAATCCCCAATCTGGATTCCCAGTCCCAGTCCCCAATCTGGATTCCCAGTCCACAGTCCCAGTCCCCAATCTGGATTCCCAGTCCACAGTCCCAGTCCCCAATCTGGAGTCCCAGTCCACAGTCCCAGTCCCCAATCTGGATTCCCAGTCCCATCTGGATTCAGTCCCAGTCCCATCTCGATTCACAGTCCCCAGTCCCAGGATTCCCAGTCCCCAAACTAAAAACAGAGGATTCCCATTCCCCAATCAGAGGATTCCCAGCCCCCAGTTTTTTACCCTGGGAGCAGTGACCTGTAGTGGTGGTGTTATTGCTTTTGTGCAGAGGCCTGCAAAGTAAAGCAACCAGTGAATGACCCAGGATATGAGATACACAACTAGGTTGCCACCATTTTGTTGTTATTCATGTTGAAAGAGTTGTGTGCATCTATTGCGTGCATTCATGCCAGGCCGAAATTCAGTACTCTCCGCATAGAGATGCAGTGGTTGGAACGAGCGCCATCTGTTGAATTTCTGTGAAAAATGCAAAACTCCTGCCACAAAACATGGTTGCTCCACAGAGAGTTCAGCAACAGCATCTTTTAGAGGACCAGTGTACTTTGGTGCAGGAGTATGCAAGCTTTTGGAATTCCTAGGACTCCTCAGAGAAATCTGATGAACTGCTCTCTATGTCTCACGAAGTTTCATACTTCCACAACCATTTCACTCAGTCAAAGATATAATTCCACCTACTCCATATGCCAGGGATGGGGAACCTCTTTCCACCAGAGGGCTGGCTTCAATTTTGAAGAAGCTCTAGGCGGCCGCATTCAGGCTGAACGTGGGGCCAAAGGCAAGAGAGGCAGGGCCAAAATACAAAAACGCCAGCCCGTTTTAGCTTAAAGCTCTTACTGCAAGTAACTAAGCCTTAGGGGAAGCGTTTCAACCTTTTTTTTGGGGGGGGGGAAATGGTGCAAAAGCCAGGAAACCATTGCTGGTCAGGGGAAAGGAGGTGGGAAGGAGAGGACCCCAGAGGGCCAATTTAGGACTTTGGGAAGGTCAGATTTAGATCCCAGGAGGGCCAGATTTGGCCTATAAGAGCATAAGAAGAGCTGTGCTGGATCAGACCAAGAGTCCATCTGGTCCAGCATTCTGTTCACACAGTGGAACCAGCTGTTGACCAGGAACCCACAAGCAGGGCATGAGCGCAACAGCACCATCCAGCCCATGTTCCCCAGCAACTGGTGTACATAGACTCTCTGCCACTGGTACTAGAGGTAGCACATAGCTATCAAGACTAGTAGTGACTGATAACCTTTTCCTCCAGGAATTTGTCCAACCCTCTTTTAAAGCCATACATATTGGTGGCCATCACTACATCCTATGGTAACAAATTCCATAGTTTAACTATGCACTGTGAAGTAGTACTTCCTTTTATCTGTCCTGAATCTCCCACCAATCAGCTTCAGGGGACGACCCCAGGTTCTAGTATTTTGAGGGAGGGAGAAAAATGTCTCCCTATCCACATTCTGTACACCATGCATAATTTTGTAGATCTGTATTTGTCTCCCCTCACCCTCCTTTTTTCCAAGCTAAAAAATCCCAAAGGTTGTAACCTTCTCTCACAGGGGAGATGCTCCAGCCCCTTGATCATTTTAGTTGCCCTTCTCAGCACCTTTTCCAGCTCTACAATATCTTTTTTTAGGTGTGGTGACCAGAACTGTACACAGTATCCCAAGTGTGGTTGCACTGTAGATTTGTATAGGGGCAGTATGACATTGGCAGTTTTATTCTCAATTATTTTTCTAATTATGCCTAACATGGAGTTTGTCTTTTTTACAGTGGCCACACACTGGGTTGATATCTTCATTGAGCTGTCCACCACAACCCCAAGATCTCTTTCCTGCTTAAGTCACTGCTAGCTCAGATCCCATCAGGCTATACTTGAAGATGGGATTTTTTGCCCCAACGTGCATCACTTTACACTTGCTTACATTGAACCACATTTGCCATTTAGATGCCCATTCTCCCAGTTTGGAGAGATCCTTTTGGAGCTCTTCACAAACCTTTTTTGTTTTAACCACCCTAAATAATATCGTGTCATCTGCAAAGTTGGCCACTTCACTGCTCACTCCTAATTCCAGATCATGTACGAACAGGTTGAAAAGCACTGGTCCTAGTACAGATCCTTGTGGGACCCCACTATTTACTTCCCTCCATTGGGAGAATGTACCATTTAGTCGTACTCTCTGCTTTCTGTTCTTTAAGCAGTTACTGATCCATAAGAGGACCTGTCCCCTTATTCTATGACTGCTAAGTTTGCTCAGGAGTCTTTAGTGAGTGACTTTGTCAAAAGCCTTTTGGAAGTCCAAGTATATGATGTCTACCGGATCACCCCTGTCTACATGTTTATTGACACTCTCGAAGGAGTCTAAAAGGTTAGTGAGGCAGGATTTACCTTTGAGGAAGCCGTGTTGATTCTTTTTCAGCAAGGCTTGTCCTTCTATATGCTTACTAATTTTATCTTTAATAATGCCTTCAACCAATTTACCCAGAACCGAAGTTAAGCTAACTGGCCTGTAATTTCCCAGATCTCCCCTGGATCTCCTTTTGAAAATTGGTGTTACAATGGCCATCTTCCAGTCCTCTGGTATAGAGGCTGATCTTAGGGACATGTTGCATATTTTGGTTAGAAGATCAGCAATTTCATATTTCAGTTTGAGAACTCTAGGGTGGATACCATCTGGCCCAGTGATTTATTTGCTTTCAATTTATCAATAAGGTTGAGAACGTCGTCTTTTGTCACCACTGTTTGCCTCAGTTCCTCAGACTACCTTTCTGAAAACATCAGTTCAGACACGGATATCTGTCCTACATCTTCTGCAGTGAAGACAGATAAAAGTATTCATTCAGCTTCTCTGCAATCTCGTTGTCCTCCTTCAGTACTGCTTTAACTCCATTGTCATCCAGTGGCCCAGCTGCCTCCCTAGCTGTTTTTCTGCTTTTGATATATTTAAAGAATTATTTATTGTTGGCCTTGATGTTGTTAGCGATATGCTCTTCAAAATGCTTTGTTGCATCTCTGTCTGCTTGCATCACCTTTGTACGAGCTTGTGCTCCCTTTTGTTTTCCTCACTTGGGCAAGACTTCCATTTTCTGAAGGAAGCTGTTTTCTCTAATAGCTCCCTTAACACTGCTTGTTAACCATGCTGGCGACCTCTTGGACTTGGTGCTACCTTTCCTAACCCAAGAGGGATTTAATCCTCTTGACTCCCCCTTTTAACTTCCTTTTCACCAGTTCCCTCATTTTAGAGAAGTGTCCTCTTTTGAAGTCAAAGGTGACTGTGTTGGACTTCCTGGACAATTTTCCACTTAAAGATATATTAAATCTGATAGCACCATGATCACTGTTTCCAAGTGATTCAACAACATTTACATCTCATACTAGGTCCTGGGCGACATCACTTAGGATTAAATCTGAGGTCGCCTCCCCTGTGTTGGTTCCATGACCAACTGTTCTAGGGCACAATTGTTGAGGGCATCAAGAAATTTAACCTCTTTGTTGTGGCTGGAATATGCATTTATCCAATCAATGTGGGGGTAACTGCGGTTGCCTGTTATTACAACACATCCTTGTTTGGAGCCCTCTCTGATTTTGTTTTCCATCGCAAGGTCACTCTGAGCATTCTGGTCTGGGGGACGATAGCATGTTCCAAGCACTAAATTAGTTTTGGAGCCTGGTATTGACAGTGCTTTTGTGGAAGAGCCTACCCCTTTTAGGTGTTCTAGTCTGCTCGACACTATGCCCTCTTTGACGTACAGGGCAACACCTCCCGCAGTACGCCCTTCCCTGTCCTTCCTATAGAGTTTATATCCAGACATGATCGTATCCAACTGGTTCTCTCCACTCCACCAGGTTTCTGTAATGCCCACTATATCCAGGTTGTCCTTTCAAATCAAGCACCTCAACTCTCCCATTTTGGCTCGGAGGCTTCTAGCATTTGCATAAAAACACCTATACACAGTATCCCTCTGGCATGTGCATCTTTTGCTATGGGACGTTGGCCCTTTTGATGGGCTATTATGTTCTGCCATGTACTCCTGACCTATTTCCTCCCCTTCTACATTTGGGCAATCAAAAACATTTTCATTTTCATCCATTTGGGATGATTTAACCAAAGCGGATGCTTCCCAGCTCCTATGGGCTTGATGTCCCCCACCCTCCACACCACCATATGCCTTGCAGCCACCGTGGCAACTTCCGTCTACTGCAGTACCAAATACAGAGGAGCTGAAACATCCTGAATTCTGCCTTTGTGTGGACACTAGTTTATGATTCATGGAACATCCTCTGTGAGCTGACAACCTCAGGTGTCTCTTGCCACCTCTCCCTGGGAACTCAAGGCACTTCGTGTCAGTTCCCACCCACTTGTGAGGACAGAATGTCGAGGTGTAAAACAAACAAAACCAACTTTTTATAGCCGCTTGCAGTGATACCGAACCCTGGCATTATAGCAACCAATCAGAAGTTAATGATTAAACGCAAACCTGTGTCTGTTGGTCAGTGAGTTAAACCATCTAATATTGACGGCTTCCCTGTATGGTACCATCCTATAAAGATAGCAGATATGAGAACATCTTCTGCTAGATTTAATCTTGCAGAGATTTGGCTGGGCCAAAGTCCTGGTCAACATGAGCTGGACGTGAACTGGCAATGGAGATGCAATTAGTGCCATTTAACCAATGGCTATGGTTAAAAAGGAGATGCTATAAGGAACAGTTTAGTGAGTGGTTTTCAGGATGACCAGATGAACTTACCTGTTTGAGCATCTTGAGGTCTGCCACAAAATAGCATGTGCATGAATTAGGTTGAATGTGGCACACCACTGATCACTGGAGTATAAAATGAACAAAACTGCCATTTTTGCACAGCCCAGAACACTCAGATGACCACTTCTTCACCAGCTAGACTTCTGCATCTGCTGAGTGGACAACTGCCAGGCACGGAAACGTGTTCCTGTGTATTTGCCTTAAGAATTTTTCTGTTTGGCCTGGTTTTGAAAGCAGGATCAAGCCAGTAGAAGGTTAGAGGCTTTAGTTGCGTGGTTTAGGTATTTCGTTGCCATTTTAAAAATAAAACGCAGTCTCCAATGCAATGCTACAGGTAATGTAAATTACATCGCACTAGTATAAACAACCACTAGTGCGACATCAGTAGTGCTTGCTGACCCAACAGGTTTCCCATTTGGACAAACTGTGCTTTGAACGTTGGGCCATTTCTGTTTATTTCTAACTTTTTAAAAAACAAAACATTTTCTTTCTTCACTCTCCAGCATTAATGAGGCAAAGGAGCGGTTGTGGACATTTGCGTCTTTAATTTCTCCCTCATGCTAAAAGGATGAAAACATGGGCCTTAGCCTCTCCTGCCTGAAAGGTAAGACCTCTTCTTTCACATACGCCAGGGGTGTTAAACCTCAGCTCTCCCAGGTCTCAATCCAGCCCTCCAGGGCTTCCCAGATGCCCCCCGCCCCCGGCCAAGGATCATCTGGTGGTTTCCTGGCTTTTTCAGTTTTCCCCCCATTCTAAAAGGTTGAAATGCCTCTCCTAAAGCTTAGTCGCCAGCAGTAAGAGCTCTAAGATCAAACATGCTGGTAGTTTTGATGGTTTAGCTCCACCCCTTTTGCCTTTTGCCCTGCCCCCTTTTGCATTCAGCCCCACCCACCACTGGCAGGCCGGCCCCAAGAGTTTATCTGAAATGGAATTTGGCCCTCAGGCTGAAAGAGGTTCAGCACCCTGGCATTAGCCAACAACTTAATGAAAGGCCGGGGAGTGGGGCGTTCTTGATACAAGGGGGTTGATACTCAAGGGGTTTTGCTGGGAAGCTGGAATAAACTTCGGCAGCCTGTCCACAATTTTAGCTGAAGTATAACTTGCACATCTGATCCTATGGCATGTAGCTAGGTTTAAAACATATTTGAGGGATGGAGGGGCAATTTCTCATGTCAGTTCTCATCACTTTAGGGCGCAATCCTATCCAGATAGTCGCCAGCCTCCAAACGCAGAGGCCGCTGAGTATCCAATGCAGGGCGGAAGGAGAGCACTGCAGCCGCCCTGCATTTTTGCTAGACAGGCGATTTCATAGGGGGAGGGAAGGAGGCTTGGGCAGCCATAGGAAATGTCATAATGCAGCTTCCCCAATTTCCTCCCCTCCCCACCCCCAGGAACGCCCCCTTTTCCCCGTCTTAGCTCTCCATTTTCTGAGTGCGGAGAGGTAGCCAGCATGGTTCTCTCCATGCCAGCTTCAAAGGGGATGGGGAGCGTTGTTTCCTGGCTCAGAGCCAGGAAACCAAACTATCCTATGCTCCCCCAGACCCTGTCTGGTGGGCCCAGGATTGCTCTCTTAACCATGTATTTTGTAATGTCGACTTTCTACCAACATTTCCAGTTATGGACGATGAGGCTGTGGGATATGCATGTCTGCAAGGATGCAAATTTGGCAAGCTAATTCTTGACCATTATTGACTTAGATATTTGTCAGTAAAAAATTACAATTTAAAAGAGGAAACGGTTCAAGATTCAGGCATTTTTCTTGGATTTTGAAAGTTGATATAGCAGTGCATGCAGTAAAGGATAGATAGTAATTGCTGTTTTGTATAAAGCCAGCAGCACTTTGAACACGTGCAGAGTGCCTTTCTCTTATCAGTGCTGTAGTATTGCCCACTCTTAAACCGTATTGATTAGTGGCTGGGCTTCTAGGCAGCTTGAACCTCAGAGTGCTGTTTTTAGACTACCAACAAAGGGTCATTTCTAACGGGTCAGAAAAATCTAAAACAGAGGACTCTGCATTGGCGAGATACCTCCTTTCCTTCCTGAAACTTGGCATGTGCCCCCAGCAGCCTTGGCTCAGGCAAGGCAATCTGACAGAGGAATTTTACGATAGCAATAACACAGGACATTTGGAAGGAACACCCAAAACTGCCTACCATGTATATATTTTTCCATCTAGCTAAAACCAAACTTGGCGGGCGCAACCGGATCCTGCTTGCTCATCCCAGGAGCTCATATGGGGGGTGGGGGGAGCAAACAATTGGCTGCTTTTCGCAGATTGCACAAAAAAGGTAGGGTGATGGGCCAATTCAAGGCTGGCCCTACCATTAGACAGAGTGAGATGGCTGTCTCATGCAGGAAATGGAGGAGTGGGAGGTGGGGAGCAGTGAGAACCTGTAGGAGGACACAGAACTTGCCCTGTGCCTTCTAAGCTAGCCTGCTGACCTCGGGAGAGCATTGTCCCATCACTGGTGTACAGGTAAGACTCAACTGCCAATCCCATCAGCTCCTTGATACATGAAGAGGAGGCACTATCTTGACCTTCGACCCAGGCAGCAAAATGTCTTGGGTTGGAACAGCCCTAGGCCAATTTCACCCATTGGCTGAGATTTCTGCTGAGGCGCAAAAGTGGGTCAGTGCCAAAATTTTACTGTCAGGTGGACAGGAACACCAGGGCAAGTGAGCCCCCTAATCACCCTAGGCATCCAAACCGGGCTATATGTGCTGTGTTTCAAATCTGGATTAGGGTTGTAAGACCCAGACTTCCTTCACATGGGGCTTTTATCCTGAAACTGAGATTGCTCCTTCACGGAAGTTTGTGGGCTCTTTACATGACGCCATGTCCCTCCAGGGCATCTCCTGAACTAAATGCCCTTTGTTCCGTTTTTAAATAGATCGCAGATAATGAGTTATCAAATTTCCCCATTGTGTTCCGCTTGAGTTTCCTCTGTGAAAAGAGTAAAAAGGCAAGAAGAGGAGCGAGATCGAGATCGATGAAAGATAATGGAAGACTCAGATACGGGGAGAAGGAGAGGGAAAGGAAGCGGGTGAAAAAGGGAGTCGTCGTGATCCTGCATTTAAAACGGAAGCAGAAAGCCCCGTTTTAAATGCAGGGTTTTAGGCTGGTGTAGAGATGCAGCCAGTCAGAGTTGACAGAACCAAGGCAGCAGCTGCGGTGGGACGCACAGAGAAGCCCTCCTGTCAGAGTCCAGTACGTCCCGGGTCCCAAGCTGGTGAAAGTGCCATGCACAAAGTAACTTCCACTTGTTTCTTTCCCCACGTGCTGTGCTCTCTCTCTGGGTAGTCAGGACAAGTGCTAAATATTGCATCGCCCATTAGCTTTCTGCTGCTGCTCAGACCCGGTGCCAGCGCTTGCCGTCCGCTTTCATGCAAAGCCAAAGACCTGAACGCCTGCTGCCTTGCTTTCCCCTGGGAGGGCTCCTCACACGGTGTGGGGCCGGGCCAACTCCCTCAGGGAGCAGCACTGGGGAGGGCATCTTGAAAGTGATCCCCCAGCAAGAAGTGGAGGCAAGGAAAGGCTTCCTGGTGCCACTTTAGAGCCATGGATTATTCATCCACTCTTCAGGATGACATTCAATTAAATATGCTGCAGCTGCTCTAGCCTAGCTGTTCAAAGCGGCAAAAGGCCTGCAGGAGCCCTTGTTCGCCCCAGTAGATTTGGCCCTGTTTGACAGGGTTCCTGTGCCTTTAAAAGCAATGTGGTAGGCAGAAATCCAGCAGGTGATACTTTTGCAGATGTGAGCATGCAGCAATTGGGGAGTTATACCTGTTGCATTTCTGCCGGTCAGACCATACACGCCTACCGTCCCTGTTTGCCAGAGACACTCCCAATTTCCTGATCCCAGTAAATCATCATCCCTATTTTATCCCTATTTTTGCCTTTTAGGGATATCTTTTAAATCTTTTAGGTAGTGCGTTGCTAGAGATGTGTCTCTTTCTGACATAAAGCTGTGAGCAGGGGATGAGGGGCAAATGCTTTTTCTCCGTGCATGAAATGTGTGCGTATAAACACTACAGCAGTACACGATGCACTGCCCGCCATCTCTCACCAGGCAGCTGCTGAGGTATATTTTGAACTGGTGATGACAAGACCATTTTTGCTGTGGTGGTATATCCATAACCAAAGGAGTAAACCATGTCTTGGTTTTTAAAACTGCTTAGAACAGGGCTGTTGTAGAATAATTTATTTATTTATTTATTTATTTCATTTCTATACTGCCCAATAGCCGAAGCTCTCTGGCCGGTTCACAAAAATTAAAACCAAACAGCACACAATAAAACAATTTAAAATATATAGAACATTAAAACCACAATATAACAATACAACCACAATAAAACCTAGCAGCAGTACAGGAGTTTAAAATACAGATTTAAAACAGCAAAGATAAAAATTTAGAAAGCTAAAAAGCCTGGGAAAATAAAAAGGTCTTCACCTGGCGCCAAAAGGAGTACAATGTAGGCACCAGGCGAACCTCACTAGGGAGCTCATTCCAGAGCCGGGATGCCACAGCAGAAAAAGCCCTCCTCCTAGTAGCCACCCGCCTCACTTCCTTTGGCAGGGGCTCACGGAGAAGGGCCGCTGATGATGATCTTAAGGTCCGGGCAGGCACATATGGGAGGAGGCGATCCTTCAGGTAACCTGGCCCCAAGCCGTTAAGGGCTTTGAATGTTAAGACCAGCACTTTGAATCGGGCCCGGAAATGGACTGGCAGCCAGTGCAGCTGGAAAAGTACTGGCGTAATATGAGCTCGCAGGCCAGTCCCTGTTAACAATCTTGCTGCCCTATTTTGGACCAGCTGAAGTTTCCGGACCGTTTTCAAAGGCAGCCCCACGTATAACGCATTGCAGTAATCCAGACGAGAAGTTATCAGAGCATGGATAACTGTAGCTAGGCTATCTCTGTCCAGATAAGGGCGTAGTTGGTATACCAGCCTAAGCTGATAAAAAGTGCTCCGTGCCACTGAGTTCACCTGTGCCTCAAGTGACAGTTCTGGATCCAAGAGCACCCCCAAACTACGAACCTGATCCTTTAGGGGGAGTGCAACCCCCTCCAGAACAGGTTGAATATCACCTAGCCGGGCAGACGAACCACCCACTAACAGTACCTCCGTCTTGTCTGGATTGAGTTTCAGTTTATTAGCCCTCATCCAGTCCATTACCGTGCCCAGGCACTGGTTCAAAACAGCCACTGCCTCACCTGGTTTCGACGAGAAAGAGAGGTAGAGCTGGGTGTCATCCGCATATTGATGGCACCTCAGCCCACACCTCCGGATAACCTCCCCCAGCGGTTTCATGTAGATGTTAAACTGCATAGGGGATAAAGATGAGAGCCAGTATGGTGTAGTGGCAAGAGTGTTGGACTGGGAGCTGGGGGATCCGGGTTCTAGTCCCCACTCGGCCATGGAAGCTCACTGGGTGACTTTGGGCCAGTCACACACTCTCAGCCCAACCTACCTCACAGGGTTGTTGTGAGGATAAAATGGAGAGGAGGAAGATAATGTAAGCCGCCTTGGGTGCCTTGCAAGAGGAAAAAAGGCGGGATATAAATGCAATAATTAATTAATTAATTAAATAAAATACAGCCCTGTGGAACCCCATGGCACAATTGCCATGGCACAGAGCATCACATATTAGGCAGAGTAGAGCCTTCAGTGGGCGCTTAAGCACCAGAGCTGACCCTGGTAGGCACCTGCCAGGGCCCGGACATTCCACCGGGTCCCACTCTTGCCCATCAATCCACTCTTACTCATGAAGTGCTCAGAGAGCTTTGGCTTTGGGGTGGTATAAAAAAGTAATAATAAATAAAGAAATCCTCATGCCTCCCCTGGGCCCAGCATGCTGAACTGGGTGGCTGGGTTTATTGTTTGTTTGTTTGTTTATTTGTTTATTTATTTAGAATATTTATATATTGCTTCCCCCTTAATACGTGTGTGTGTGTGCGTGTGTGCGCGCGCGCGCGCCTTCTGTCTGTCTGTCTGTGTTGTAATATATATATATATCCCAAAGGAGTTTAGCTGCCTCATTCATTGTGCTTTTAAATGTATTTTTCTTTATGTTATGTTTAAATTTAGGTTTCTAGCCTATATTTTATCCTTAGCCGCCTTGAGCGCCGCTTTGGACGGAAAGGCGGGATATAAATTACATTAATTAAACCGTAGGTAAGACTCCTTAGCTACCTGGTGCGGCTTGACAGCTTTACTCGGAGTGCCCCTGCCTCTGCTACTTTGCCCCAGACCCGCCCCGCCCCACTGCCCTTCCGCTGCGTGTAATAACGGGAGAGGCAATTGTACCATCTTGTAAGAAGAGGGGTGTTAAAAGCATGTCGCTGTTTTCATCTGTGGGAGAGCCTTTTTGAAGTGATGGTACAACAGGGAAGATCTGGGTTCAAATCCCTATGAGCTCCTCACGGCCTGTTCATAGGCCCGTAGTAGTCTTTCAGCCTACCCTACCTTACACGGTTGTCGTGAGGATAAAAGGGAAGGGGGGCCAGATCCGTGCTTGCTGCCCTGACCTCCTTGGAGGAAGGGCAAAATTAAAATGTAAGAAATATATATATATAGAAGTGTGTGTATGTGGTGGGAGGTTGTGTGTGTGTGTGTGTGTGGAGGGATAATTCATTCCTGTTGCATACAAGCAGGATACAAGACACACAAAATCTCAGACAGGATGCGGGAGTCTCCTGAACTAAACAGTCTCCTAAACTAAATGCCCCTCATAAAGCTGCCTTGACAGGAGACCACTTGGGAGGAACCAGATAAAGCTGCTCGCAGCTATTTGCAGGAAAAGAACAGTGGGATGTGTGTGTTAGAAGTGCATTAAATATGAATAATGTATATGTGAACGCTACTCTTGCGTCGTGCAACGCACGGCCTTGGATATACGGCTCACACACGGCCTCATTTCCCAGCTCACAGGCCAAAGCTTCAGGCAGTTTCTGTGAATCCCAAGACGACCTCCTTGGAAACAGACATCTTTTTGCCCTTGTTTCTCCACAGAATATTCATGGCCGCGTTCGAGTGGCTTAGATCGCAACTAAAAAAAGACATGGCTTTTTACCAAAGCCTTTGAGGGCTAAATGCATTCCCTAAAGCAGCACACTGTCTTAGGGCACCATCCTGGCTGGCTGGGGAATGCTGGGAGTTGCAGGCGTTCTCTCTGTCTAAGCATGCATAGGATTATGCCCTTGTTGTTTTAGATTTTAAACTGGTATGAGCCTATTTAATGGTTTAATATGTCTTTAGGTGTTTAAACTGTTTATTGTTTTAAACGTTTAAGTTGATCTTATCTGTACGCTGCCCTGTGATCTTAATGATATAGGGTGGGATAAAAATGTTTTGAATAAATAAACAAACAAACAAACTGCTCGTACACAACAGGAATTTATTTATTTATTTGTTTGTTTATTTATTTATTACATTGATATCCCGCCTTTTTTCCTCCTTAAAGAACCCAAGGTGGCGTACATAATCCTCCTCCTCTCCATTTTATCCTCACAACAACAACCCTGTGAGGTAGGAGGAATGAATGTATCACACACACACACACACACTTTTGTATTCCTTACACTTCAAACCTTCTTTCAAGCAGGTCAGGGCTGCACGCATGGACCTCTCCCCCTCCCCATTTATCCTCACAACACTCTTAGGGTGGCCACGGACTGTCCTCTGTTTGAAGGGCCGTCCTACCCAAGTCCGGTTTGAAGATAAGGAGCCGGCATCAACCGTAGGCGTGGTCGGGCACCTGCCAAGGGCACACAGCCCAGCAGGGGCCGACTGAGAAGAGCTCCCTGGATGTGCTCCTCCTCTTCACCCTTGCAGCCTTGTTCACCTGCCTCTTGCCCAGGCAATGGTGGCTGTCAGAAGGAGGAGCAGGAGATGCCACGGCCAGCATGCTCACTAGCTCTCTGCCAGACAAGTAAGCAAGTGGTAGCAAGGATGAGGGCCAGGAGCAATAGAAGCTGGTGACCATGGTGGTGAGAAGGCAGACTCGCCGAGGAGGGGGCCCCACTGAGGGTGCCAAGGGCCCTCACAAACCTGGAGCCAGCAATAGTTTGTACCTGAACAGCCGACTGAACAGGTAGGCACCCAGTCGTAGTCTTCTGCCCTATGGTGAGATGTGTGGTATTTCTCTTTAAATAATAACTTCTAAATTTGCATCTCTAAGTATAAATTAGCACATCCGCTTTTTATGCAAACAATTGTCCTCTTTTTTGGGTGACGCCATTCCTCTTTTTTTTTTTTTTACGATTCTTAAGTGGCCACTTGTGAGGTGGGTTAGGCTGAGAGACGATGGACTGGCCCAAGTGAGGAGTGTAGCTTAGTGGAGATTTGAACCTCACTGTCCCCTGTTGTACAATCTCTTCAAAAATTACTTCTCTGCTTTAGGTCCCCTCAGTGTAGACAGCATAGCAGGCTTCCCCGACCTGGTGCCCTCCAGATGTTTAGTATTACAACTCCCATCAGCTCCAGCTAGCATGGCCAATAGTCGGAAATTCTGGGACTTGTAGTCCAAAACATCTGGAGGGCACCAGGTTGCGGAAAGCTTCCTCATGGTGACTAGTGAATGATTCGATATAGCAAGCCTGAAATTGAGCCTGTTGGGGAAGAAGACCCATGATTCCATTTTCACCCTAAGCCATGAAGTCACTCTTTGTGTGTGTTTGGGGGTGGGGTGGGGGTGTCTTAGGCAATTCACAATTATTTAAGCCTATTTATTATTTAATTATTTATTATTTCCACATGTCTTTGGAAATAACACTGGCCTAAGTTACAGCATTTATGAGATATTGAGGATTTCTACATGAGACTTCTATCTCACACCTTTACCGAGGCTTCTGCTTTCGGATTTTTTGCAGGATTAAGTTCGGCTCCTTTATACGTGCTTTTGGGTGGGGGGTCTTTCTCTGCCTTTCTATATGTTTCATTATACAGCCACTAGATGTCACTGTGGCATAGCAGAATTGCACAATTACTCACTATAAATATGCCATTCAGAAAAATATTGCATTTTCCTCGATCTAACCCCCCCCCCCCCCCCGCAATAATGGTTGCAAGGCACAGGAGAGGCTCTGGTAGATGACGACATTGTGTAAAGGATCTGCAAACTACTGTGTGTGAGCAATCACGAGCGCACAATAAAAGCCATATATAGCTTGGTTCATATAGGCTCATTGTCCACGAAGGACCTTGGATACTTGAAATGTCCTCGGTAAAACCCAAGCAGCAGAATTATGCAAACAGAAGTTGCTGTGCATGAATAACAGGTGGGAGAGAGAAATTTCTGGATCTTGATGGTGTAAAACATTGGTCTTCAGCACAGCCCAAGCATCATTTTGGGGGCCCCAATATAAACTTGTAACATGCCCCCCCCCCACACACACACACACATACACACACCATCATCCCATATCATGCATATACTCTCATGTATCATGAAATAACAGTCTCTATTTTAATTCTAAAATTGCATTTACTACAACCCTGAAATTATACCATAGCCCAGACTGGGGCTTTTCTACCATGTCCCCCAATATCCCCTGGCCCTTTGCTATTTTTGTTTAACGTAACATCCAGTCTGAAGAAAAGTCCTACAAAGCTTGCTATTTTGTAATGTTTTGGTTGGTGGCAGCACTGACTACCCCTTTTCCTGGGATCAGTGTCCCTGATTATTATGGTGCTTTGTTCCTCACATCAGCTGACTCCCCACTCCTGCTGCCTGTGCACAAGGAACTTTGGGACTGGTGGTTCTTGACAGAGCGGGTCACACACAGAGCATCTCTACACCAGCCTAAAAGCTCACATTTAAAACGGGGCTTTCTGCTTCCATTTTAAATGCAGGATCAAGACGGACACCCTTTACACTCACTTCCTTCCCCCCTCCTTTTCTTCCTTGCCCGAGTCTTCCATGTGTTTCATTATACAGCTGCTAGATGGCGCTGTGGTCTAGCTCCTCTTATTGCAGGTTTTCCTCTTTTCACGAGGGAACTCAAGCGGAACTCAAGCACTGTAATTTGATAGCTCATTATCTCCAATCTTAAAAAAAAAACACACACAGAATAAAGATCATTTAGTGCAGGAGATGCCCTGGAGGTTAACGGACCTCATCTAAAGGAAAGGACCCGCAAACTTCTGTGAGTAACCAATCTCATTAGCAGGATAAAAGCTCCGTGTGAAGAAGACAAGAGAAGCAGAAAGCTCTCTTTGTCTCAAACAAGAAGTCTGGTTTAACTGCGCAAGCATACACTCTCCATTCTAGAGAAGGGCTAGCAACTGAATGTGGTGACCAAGGTGATGAGGATGTTGTAACACACTGCATCAAAAGCACTGCCCTTATACACTGCTGTGGGGCCATCCAAGTTCGTGGTCAGACTTTTGTTTTATTTAAGTTAATTGATATGCCGCCTTCCCGTACGTAGACATCCAAGATGTCCAACAATATCAAATCCAAAAACAGTTTCAAAACAATAAAAAGTGCAACCTCTTTCTTTAAAAAAATCAGGCTAAAAAGCAGACCAGACAGCAGATAAAAACAAAACAACTAAGTAGTTAGATTAAACATTAAACCAAACAAACGTGTCTTCAAAAGGTGACTCATTACAGTTACAGCTCAATTGCTTCTTAGTTTTTCTAATCCATTCTGTTCTGTGCATATTGCTTTGGTTGGTATTCAGTTTCGTTACCGGGTCACGTCATCCAAAGGTTTGGATTAGGGCATAACCAGTATGTGGATGATATACAGTGGTCTCTCTCTCTCTCTCTCTCTCTCTCTCTCGTTCCTATGGGGTTTTCGGGGCTGGGTGTCAGGGTTAGGCATGGCTGGGCACCTGCAAAGGGCCTAGACCCCAGCAGGGGCTGACTGATAAGAGCCCCCCGAACATGTTCCTCCTCTTAATCACTGTGACTTGCTTGTTCACCTGCCTCTCACTCTGGCCCAAGCAACAGTGGCGATGAGGAGGAACTAAAAACACTTGTGGCAGATGACGCGGGCAGCGGGGCAACAGAAGAAAACTCCATTTTATTCCTATAATAATTTAAGTGAGTTTTAAATGCAAAACTGCACATGCTTAGAGTTTTGTTGTTGTTTTTTAAATTAGGGTTGGTAAACGGGGAGAAGAGAAAGATTAATTGTGTGCTTCACATATGAAGTAATACACATGGCTACCATAAGGATCCCCATAAGATCATTAAGTCCAGGGCGTAAAAGTACCGAGTTGCACCACTGGCAATGATGAGAAAGGGGATGAGGAGCAAGAGCAGCTGGTGACAATGGTGGCGAGAAGGTAGGCTCACTGAGGGAGGGGATCCATTGAAGGTGTCTTGCCCAAGGGCTCTGGAGCAAGTGCTGAGGCTGTTTTCCCTCTGAAGCAGTGTGCAAGATGGAGCTTGACATGGCTGGGGCCAAGCTCTCTTGGAACAGTAATGCAATCCGTTTACCCCTGTCCATTGCCTGGAAATGCATTTGTCAATCACATATCTTTGGGTGACTAACTGCATCCCCTAATGCAGGGTTGTCCACCAGTAGCTGGGCAGAGAGGTCCTTATTGATCCACAAGATCCATCGTCATTAATAACAAATGAGCAGCTTGCAGCCTAATGGCCTACTGAGCCCATTCCACCTAAATGCTGTTGAATGGCAAGCCAGGGAGGGAAGAGAGGTGAGAAGTCAGCCCTGGGCTAAATGATATACTCCTCTTCGGGATAGTGGTGTTGATTATGATTACAACTCCTGTTGATGCGGGACTTGTGCAAATGTGCATCCATACTCACACACAAGTCCCATTTCTTGTGCAAACCAGTTCATTTCTTGGTTTGCACTCTTGTGGGCAGCCAGTGCAGCAAAGTGAGTAAGGCTGCAATCCAATCAACCCTGACTGCTCATTGGAGGGACAGATACTGAAGCTGAAGCTCAAATATTTTGGCCACCTAATGCGAAGAGAAAAGTCACTGGAAAAGACCCTGATGCTGGGAAAGATTGAAGGCAAAAGGAGAAGGGGAAGGCAGAGGATGAGATGGCTAGATAGCATCACCGATGCAATGAATATGAACTTGAGCACACTCCGGGAGAGAGCGCAGGACAGGAAGGCCTGGCGTGCTATGGTCCATGGGGTCACGAAGAGTCGGACACGACTGAACGACTGAACAACAACAACAACAACAACAGCCAAAGCTCTCTGGGCAGTTCACAAAGAATGCACACTTGCTTGGGAGGATGTCCTATTGAGCCCAATGGGATTTACTTCCAAGTAAACATGCTTAGGATCACACTGCATGAGAGAAAACTGTTGCAGTGCTCAGAACATCATCCTGAAGGAAGTCCATGAAATCCACTTGCTGGATCCCTCCAGTTTTAGCCAAGTTGTGGTCTCCAGCCCCATAGCTTTCTGAAAACAGTAAATGGGGGCAGGGGGGGGCACACAGTAAGGAATCAGGCCCCTCCCCACCTCCCGGGTTCCACAATCAGGGTTCTAAACCATGTGGGGAGCTTAAGCATCTAGAGCAAGTTTCCTACTTCAGACCAAAGCACTGAAGACAGCAAGGATGCAACAGAGCCCCATTGAATGTGACTTTGCATAGTCAAAATTGCATTCATTAATCAGCGGATTTTGGTGGGGCTGTGAATCCATTCTGGGTTTCAGTCAAAAACAGCCAGAACTCTAAAAGAGCTATCCAAAGTGCTGAACCCTATCCCCAAATTGGTTCAGCATCTTGGATAGCTTCAGTAGAGTTCTGATTGGTTCTGACTGAGTCCCAGAACCACCAAAATTGGAGCCACCAGCCTCCACTGATTAATACTGTGCAAAGTCACATTCAGGTTAGTGCAGGAGCAGTGCCCATCTTCCACGCATGTAGATAATTCTACTGCTATATGTGAATTAAAATTTGTGGTTGAGGCGGATCACAGGCCATCTCCTTTTCTGGATATGACTCATTTAAGAGCTTTTTTTCTTTTGATCTGGAGAGAAATGTTCTCCCTACCCCTTTAAAAATGGACTTTCATATTTGTAAATCCAGGAGCTGCATTTCCTTCTGACAACAAAATAGTTTCTTTAATGTTCCTCTGCATTAGAATTTATTTTCTGAACTACCCACCCTTTCAGAAAGAGCTTCCAGTTCTTCAGTTCTTTAAAGATGTTCAGTTGGAGGCCAAGGGTAGAATTCAACTGAAGTCCTACTTAGAGTAGGGATGTAAGTTCATTTCAATGGGTCTACTCTAAATAGGACTTTAGTTAGATTCTACCCCAAGGGTCCAGTCCTCACCTTCAGGACAAATGTTTGGCTGTGTACCTTGGAATCTATAAGGATGGAACAAGCAGGATCCTGAACATATTTTTTGCTTCCAGTCCTCATGGATATGAGAAAGTCCAGAAGATTTGAAATAAGGATTTGTTCAGGGCCCCCTCAGATGTCCCTTAATGAATGGCAAGACTTAGAGATGTGTATTTTGCACTCTTAAGAAAAGTATATCTTAGATGTGTGCTTAAAATAGATTATGCTCTATCTGACAGCGACTTTCAAGATCCTGGAATTGAATCAATGATAGAAGAACAGCTCCCTTTTGGAGACAACATGTTTTGCCTACAAAGTGAAAGTGGCTGATTCATTTTAAGATGAAACTTTTCTTTATATTTGACCATGCAGGAAAATTGACTTCTCACTTGTGGTTACAAGAGAAGTGACAAGTTTCAGAATTATTGGGTCTGTTCCATTTCATGTATTCGAAATAGCTGCTGCATGCTGAAGACGCGGAGTGGCCATCAATACAAGCAGGAACTGTCTAGACATGCTGCAACATTTACAGCACACTCCTGTGTTTAGCTGCTCAAAAGTAAGTCCCATTTAATACAATGGGACTTACTCCCAGTTAAGTGCCTACAGAAATGTAGTCTTACAGTGCAACGTTATACATCTCTACTCTGAAGTAAGTGCTGTTGAGTTCAATGGGGCTTATTCCGAGGTAAGTGGTATAGTGTACTGTACCTATTTACCTGGAAATAAGCCTCAGTGAATTCAGTTGGACTTACTTCTGAGTAGACAGGTATAGGGTTGTGCTGTTAATGAGTTAATCAGCTAGATTAATCAGCTAAAAACATTTTGATCAACTAAAAAGGTGCTCCTAATAAATCAAGCAGCAGATTTTTAAAATGTATTTAAAAATACAAGTACTTTTAAAATGGTGCTTAAATTCTGCAACCAACATTTTATAAGAGCCATCCCTCTCCTGTGTGTGAGGGAAGGGAAGATGTTTCTACTAAGAGGGTGCCCTGCTGTGATGCATGAGTGTATAATCTAAGAAACAACACTTATTTTTTCTATTTAACAAATTTTTCTTTAAACATGGGAGGGTTACAAATGGAAAACAGCCTCATCTGGACCCCCAGTGAGTGAGGCGGGGTAACCACACAATAAAATCCTTGTCTGGAAGCACCCTAGAATACCAGCCCCTCTGCGGCATGGCAAACTACTTTTGACACTTGCAGAGTCTCAAAATTAGCCAGACAATCTGCTGTCGAAATATTAGGAAATCTTACAGGGCAGGGCGAAGTTTCCATCCATCCGTGGCCCTTCCTATCTGCTGATCAATTGTTTGAAGGCAACATTTATTCAGCAGTATTCTCTTGTGTCTCCTAGAGGGGCTCAACCATGGATTTTGAAAGGGTCATCCATCAAACCCTTTTGATTTACATATCCAGAATAAAATGCCAACCTCTTGGTTTGGTACTCACAATTGCTAGTGCAGGTTCACTTCATTGTGGGGAGTGTTCTCACTCTTGATGCAAGTTCCCAATAGAAACAAGTAGTATGTATGTATGTATGTATGTATGTATCTATCCATCCATCCATCCATATGCTGCCCTATAACAAAAGTTTCTCAGGGCTACTCACACAAGAAAACAGGTTAAAAACAAGTAGAATAATAAACATCTAAAATCCTTGGGAGAAATGTATTCACCTGGGGCCGAAAAGAGAACAGTATGGGTGCCAAGCAAGCTTCCTTGAGAAGGGGATTCCAGAGACGGGGAGCCACAACTGAGAAGGCCCTGTCTCCTGGAGCCACCTGCCTAACTTAGTGTGGTGGGGGCATGTAGAAGAGGGCCTCTGAAGCTGATCTAAGGGTCTCCAGGCAGGTACATTGTATGTATATAACATGTGCTCACAGGCATTCTCGCACACAATGCCACTCAGCCTTTACTGGCTGTCAGAGATTTTGCCAACTTTCCCAGCCCTTATCTCTGTCTTGTTTCATTCTCAGCATCACCGTGTTGTTTCTGAAACAGGCCTGGAACACAGAGCATATACAGACTGCACCAGGTACTAAGGGAGCAATCCTGTGGCTGCTAGTCATTGGTTAGACAGCCATAGGATACGTCAGTTTCCAGGAACCAACCTCAGAGTCTGCGCTCCAAGGTCCGTTCCTGGAGAACCGACCTTCCCCCACTCCCGTGCTGCCTCGCAAGCAGTTCAGAACAGCCCCGCGCTCCGCACCTGGGAGAGGAGCACGGAGTGGCAAAAACATCCTATGTGTCGTCCGGCAGCCACTTCCCCACTCCGCCTTCCTGTGGCTAGACAGCTGAACTGTTTAGCCACAAATGCAGGGTGGCTGAAGCACGGAGGGGAAAATCCCCTCCGCACGTCTCCTGCCTTGTATTGGATAGGCAGTCACCTCCGAGTTCGGGGGCAGCCACCTATCCCCATAGGTTGTTGTTGAGTCGTTTAGTCATGTCCGACTCTCTGTGACCCCATGGACCATGGCACGCCAGGCCTTCCTGTCCTGCGCTCTCTCCCGGAGCGTGCTCAAGTCCATATTCATTGCATCAGTGATGCTATCTAGCCATCTCATCCTCTGCTGTCCCCTTCTCCTTTTGCCTTCAGTCTTTCCCAGCATCAGGGTCTTTTCCAGAGAGTTTTCTCTTCGCATTAGGTGGCCAAAATATTTGAGCTTCAGCTTCAGTATCTGTCCTTCCAATGAGCACTCAGGGTTGATTTCCTTTAGGATTGACTGATTTGACCTCCTTGCAGTCCAGGGGACAGCATAGTAAGAAGCAGAGACATCACCTTGCCGAAAAAGGTCCATATAATCAAAGCTATGGTTTTCCCAGTAGTAACGTATGGCTGTGAGAGCTGGACTATAAGGAAGGCTGAGCGCTGAAGAATTGATCCCCATAGGATTGAGCCCTAAGTAGCATTTATAGTTGCAAAGAGACTTCTACAAAAAGCTTGAAAGGATAAAAACCCATCATCTATCATTCAGTGGTCTGAGGATCTTACTGCTCACTCTCTCTGTTTGACTGTATATACTGTAGTTGTCAATCTCATTTGGGTACCTATTCAGATATATGGACTGCTTATAAACTTTATACTAATGTATATATCTAATTTGAATTTCTGCCAATTTTATTGTGAACGGACCCCAGTGCTTTTTGTTATTTCTTTTTCTGTTATATTTGCAAATTTAAAAAGGAAAAGAAGAAAAAAATGTAGAGGAAATACCATTATCACTGTATATTTTAATTTTATCAGTGAGCCTATGTAAATGTGGAAGGACCCCAGAAATATCCAGCTATGCAAGTGCGCATACCTTCTTTGCCACCAGAGGGCACCCTTGCAGCATCTTTGGTTGCAAACTTTGCGTGTAGGACATTGGGGTGGGGAGGGGGCACATTGTCATTTTTTTAAAATTAAGAATTGGTAGGCAGCTGTATATTATTGCAGGAAGCATCATTAATATTCAGTGCAACACACCTAACTAAATATAATCTGGGGTCTTCTTTTTCATGGTGATGGCACCATGTAGGAGGGCTGTCAGAGCGTGCTGGAAGTTGTGTATCAAAGCTTGCTCTAGCCATATGCTTCAGCATTTGCAGGGTGATCAATCTTGCAGTATTAGGGAACAGAAGAGCTGCCAGCATCCTAGAGAGCAGAGCACTTGCAGCTACAGCTGCAAAGGGACAGAGGGATGGGTTTGGCCTGGCAAACCAAGGTTAGATCCTGCAGCGACAGTTCAAGGATGAGAGGGGGAAATAACACTTGATCAGGGCCGGACTTGACATAGAGTGAGCTGGGGCACTAGAACAGGGTCCTATGCCATGTGACCAAAGGGCTTGTCCTCCCCCTGCTCTGTACTGGCTTTTAAATGATCGTTTGCTGTATTTGTTTTTAGAAGGTGCTATCAGCCATTTTGTGTCTGCTTTGCAGAGGAAGGAGGGATATGCATTTTAATAATAAATAAAGTCTTCAGCAGGCAGCTGCTGTGTGTGAAAGGGGAAGAATGTGCACTGCGTGATGTCTTCGTGTTCATGCACATGGATGTATACGCACATATGCTAGAGACAAGATGCATCTGTCACCACCACCCTCAAAGATTTAACTTCTAGAGACTCAGAGGAGGGGGCTGAACTGTGAAGAATGAGAACACTAGCAAACCACACTAACATTTAAACGAGGCAGCCACATAATGTAGCAATAGGGACAAAAGAAAGGCAGCAATTGACCAGGGACAGGGACCAGGATATTTTAGGGACTGTTTCTGACAAATGGAGACATTTGGAGCACATTCTAGTAGAGAGGTGCAGATTTCTGAGGTAAATATTTCCTAAATTCTTTAATGGAGACCGGGACCAGAACATTTATTTGTTTGTTTGTTTATGTTATTTATATACCACTAAATATAGTAAAATTCCTAACCGGTTCGCATATGAACATTAAAATCACATTTTAAATGCAATATTAAAAACACAACATTAAAAACAATTACAATAAAAACAATACACGGAGCGGCAAGATGGAGCAGCATGACTAATTTAATTACAGCCCAGGGAAAGCCTGGGTGAACAAGTGTGTTTTCAGGAGACGTTTGAAAGATGCGACATTTTCTGCCTCCTGAACTGCATGAGGGAGGGCTTTCCAAGGGGTGGGTGCCACTACCGAGAAGGCCTGCCGTTGAGGTATTGCATGGCAACATTCTGTTAATTTCGAAATGACCAGCAAGGCCTTCTCTGATGATCTTAAATGTTGGCTGGTTATATATAAGGGAAAGCGATCTGCTGGATATCCTGGTCCCAAGTTGATTAGGGCTTTGTATGACAATAACATAACCTTGAACATGGCTCGGTAGCTAATAGGCAGCCAGCGCAGTTCTTTTAACACGGATCTTATGTGACTGTAGCTGGGTGTCCCAGTGGGCACCTTAGCTGCTGCATTCTGCGCTAGCTGCAGCTTCTGAACCAGGCACAAGGGCAGCCCCACACAGAGCACATTACAGTACTCTAATCATGATGTTACCAGTGCATGGATCACCGTGGCTAGGCTGTCCCTATCCAGGAAGGGGCATAGTTGGCATACCAACCGAAGTTGGTAATGGGCGCTCTGGGCCACCGAGCCAGTGACAAAGATGGATGCGGGAGCACGCTAAACTATGGTCCTGCTTCTTCAGCGGAGTGCAACCCCATTCAGAACCATTCCAGACCCAGGAACTGCCAACCCATTGGGTCTCTGTCTTATTGGGATTCAGCTTCGGTTTATTGGCCCTCATCCAAGCCATAGCTACGTTCAGGCACCAGTTCAGAACATGCACAGCCGCTCCCAATTTATCACAGAGAGATAAGAGCTGGGTGTCACCAGCGTACTTGTGACACCTTGCCTCAAATCTCCTGACAAACGGAGACATTTGGAGAATATTCTCGTAGAGAGGTGCAGATTTCTGAGGTAAACGTTTCCTAAATTCTTTAGTGAGGCCTGCCATCAAGCAGACTCCATGGAAGCTGCTTTCCTTGCTTCTTCTCTACCCCGCTAGGAGGACTGGCTCCTTCACGTAATATAAAACGCATGTACTTAATTTAATCCAACGAGTGTCAAGAGCTGTCTGCTCCCAGTGACCCAATAATTCTGACTCTCTCCGTTTCTTGCTCCCGCAGGGCTTAAAACATGCGTCAGCAGAGGAAGTGGTGGCAGTGAGGTACCTGTCATGACTGACAAACGCCTGAAAGTCCCAGACATAATTATCACGCCCCCTACCCCCACGGGGAAGGCGCTGTCGAGAGACGCCATGAGGCAGGGAGGTGAAGAACCGCAGCCCAACTGCTGAGCCAGATGGTTTGGGACTCAGTCTACCGTGGCGCAGCCAAAGGGACCCGAAATGCGGAGATGCCATTAAAGAGCCCGGCACCATGAACAGCTTGCTCAGGAACTCATCTGTGCCTCTGGATTTCCCAGAGTTCTCCTCCCTTTTCTTTCCTTCTTCCCTTACCAGATTTATTAATGGGTCTACACATACCTCGCTGTTGGGACCGTCGCACTGTTACAAACTTGCAGCAAGCAAGGGCATGTTAAGAAATTAGAAATTGTTTTTTCAAGCCTCTCCTTAGTAGTTTCATTCGGCCAGGGGAAAATAGTGTGGTCACTTATGCATCACTGAAAGAAGAGAACAAAAGATGGCACAGGTTTGCATAAAATTTGCATATGCTCATTTATATTGCAAATCTAGAAATAATTAGTATAATTTAAATAGAAATACAATACTTCTCACCATAGTGGGGAAGACTGTGGCCAGGTCCTATGCGCCTGCTCCATTTCCTGTCCAGGTGCTAACTGGTGATGAGCTACTTCAAGCCCCCCACACTCCTTTCTTATGGTTATCTTTAAACTGGACTTGGAGTGGACAGCCTTTCAAATAGAGAATGTTTTCAAATAAAGGACTGTCTTCTGTATAGCAGGACACATGGCCACCCTAGCAAAAATATACAAGCATGCCTTGGTCCAGAGCCTTGACTGATCCAAGTGGAAGGCAGTAAGACCACTCTCATTCATCTTGTCCTTCCCTTCCTTTGGGGGATGGATAGAAATGTCCTCATAGCCCTTCCATACCCACCATTAATACATCAAGAAGTGTGCCTCAGCAGAAGGTTTTGGTGGGAGGAGCAATGAAATGTCTGCCATAGGAGCAAGCAAGCCATCAGGATAGCTACAGGTACTGGCCTCATCCTACCAACCCGTTTGCAAGGGCCAAAAGGGCCTGATAAAGTATTGTTATGGCCACCATTTTGTTTTTGCTCCTCAAGTATAGAATTCCGTATGGGAAAAGCTTAAGCGGAGGAGAAATGAGGAAATACTAATGTCTGAGTGAATCCTTCTTAATATAGTTAAATCTGAGCTAGTAAAAATAAACAAAACATCTTAACAGACCACAAAATACTGCAGGCAGGGTGCGTGTGAGAGAGTTGTGTTGCTCTTCACTAGCAACTACTGGCAGTGTCCAATTATACTGCAACCACAGTACACACCTTACAGGCAGCAGCAATGGATAACACTCGCTAGTGGCAAAATCACATTTTCCCAGCCACAAAATATTTCTGCTGGAGTTCTGAAGAAATGTGATCTTTCCCGCAATCTAAGACCTTTGTTGAGGGAAGCCAAACAGATGTCATTGAACAACAGATGAAAGAAAACAATTGTGCATTTATTGCAGGGGGATAACGATCGTCTGTAATATGAGCTGAATGAGGCAAGAGTGTACATCAATTTGTTTCAATTACGACTGACTTTATTGGATCATTTTTAAATATGACTTGTCTCTGTTCCTTTCCACAACCAAATCTTTAGACTCAATCATCAGGGAATCTCCAACAGCCATAAAGGTTTTGACTTGACTTCAAAGGCATCAAAATCCTCTTATCTGGTATAGTACCATGCAGCAAAAAAACCCCTAATCAACCTCTGTACACAATTATACAGTGCCTAGAATTCTTCTAGGCACTTAGTATTAAATATTATTATATTATCAGAGATGGAATGATTGTTGGAATGAGCATCAGAATATTGCATACCTAGTCAATCGCTATTAGTTCTGTAAGAAAATTGGACGCAATTTCTCACCTTCTCCATTTTTGTAATATTTGAAATCCATACATTCAATTTTCAGTCACTGTTTTAAGTTATTTTTGCTAGATTCTTTCATGAGGGATGCAAATATTTTAATTCGGTGTGAGATCAGACTGAATAGTTTGTTTCAGTCTTAGCATGGATTCTAGTCATTGTAAACTGGCATGTTTTGTTTTGTTTTTATTTTAAAATAGAATGTTTTCCAAATCTTGGGGGTGGGGGAGATATTTATAAAGCATCGTGGTTTTATTACACATTAAAAATTTCCACCTGCTTTTATGGACTTGTCTGTTTTGTTCAAAATCTGCAAAATCCGTCATGAACAATGTTTGGGAACTATTTTCTCACCTAGAGATCAGAGTTGGATCCATTGAGTTGGAATCATTCAAGTTGATTATGTGGACATTTTTCTAAGGGTGCCTCCACGCTAGCCCTTTTTTGTCTACAATTGCCATGTTTGTTCACTCACTTTTTACAGGTACACTCACTTTATTTTTTACAGATAATACCATTGCTAAATTGCTGCATTCCAGTATTTTCTGGGATGTCTTCATTTATGCAGCCCCTCCACACGTCCCTGTATCCTGGAATAGTGCAGTCCTGGGCAGGCTATACCATGAGATTGATTGATTGATTGATTGATTGATTGACTGATTGATTGCATTTATACCCCGCCTTTTTTCCTCTTGCAAGGAACCCAAGGCGGCTGACATTATCCTCCTCCTCTCCGTTTTATCCTCACGACAACAACCCTGTGAGGTAGGTTGGGCTGAAAGTCTGTGACTGGCCCAAAGTCACCCAGTGAGCTTCCATGGCTGAGTGGGGACTAGAACCCGGATCTCCCAGCTCCCAGTCCGTCACTCTCACCACTACACTACACTGGCTCTCAATTCTTCTATGCAAGTGTATCAGTGTTTTATCAGTTGTAACCTGCAGTTGAGGCTGGACTGGAAATATAAAGCAATATGCAAAATAAACACAGGTCAATTAGGCTAGTGTCTTGGATGTCATGCTTGCCAAGGGTCAGTGATGAGAGCATGGATGATGGGGTGAGGGTGGGCCAGTGTAGAGGGTGGGATTCCTAAAACCCCTGTATCCAGATCAGTGCCTCTGAAGCAAAACAAGGAGAACCATTGCAACTCCGTAGCAACTAATCTAGCTTCCTCTTGATGGCTGATCCCTGTGTGACCCTGCCCCAGCATCTCCAAGGCAGTAACGCCTTCACATCATTGTTCGATTCCCATTGATATTTGCTCCTCTCCTTGCTCTTCAACGCTTTTAGTATCCAAAGCAAAAGAGAACCGTGTGTGTGTGTGTGTGTAAAGCAGGCAGCCTTTCAGAACCTGATGCTCTTTGCTTTTCAGGCATATCCCCATAAAATATCTAGAGAGAATTATTGTATATAGAATTAGAATGTCTCTATAAGACAGTCAATTGTGAGCATGTTAGAGAAGGAGGAAAAGGAAGCTCAGTCTCCTTTGAAAAGAAGGAAGAGAAAAAGCTGTATATTTCGAAGTATGTTGGTCCTTGAAGAATACAAGCAAATCTACAACAGCTTTAGGTGAAAGTCCTCTTAGTTTTGGTAGCATCTGCTTGCTATGGGTGTGTCTGTGGTAGCCTTCCCTAGTGCTGTCCAGGTAGGTTAGATTACGGGCACCATCACACAAGGCTTTTATCGTGCACTTCTGGTGGGTCACTCATGGAAGTGCGCAGGTCCTTTTCATGATGTCGTCAACCTCCAGGGCACATCCAGCGGTATTTCCTAGTTATTCCATGTTAAAAAGATCTGGAGTTAATGAGGTATTTAAATATCCCGGATTTTCCCTACTGTGTGCATTCTTTGTTGCACTATTAAGCAGCCACTAGATGGCGCTGTTTCATTGAGATCTATGGAACATTGAAAATTAAAAAATTCCCCTCTCAGCAATCACCTGGTTGCCATCTGGGTGCCTGCTGTAAACACGGAAAGGCTCCACAATGGTAGGAATGCGGGTTTTTTCTTTAATGTAGAGACGCCCTGCACCTCCAATCCTCACAAATCACATCACACTTGCTCCGGCCCCACCGCTTCCCCTGACCATCCATTATTTGGTAGTTTCCCGGTTTTTGCACAACCTTTTCCTCATTCTAATAGTTTGAATTGACTCCACCAGTAAGAGCATTAAGCATCAATATGACGCTATTTTGGCCCTGCCACTTTCTCCTTTGGTCCCATCCACCACTGGAATACGGCTTCTGAGAGCTTGTCCAAAATTGAATTCAGCATCTCAGACTGAAAAGCGGTTCGACACCCCCAATCTAGTCCAAATTCCTGCTTCCCAGAGTGCCCAACAACATGCCTTTGGGAAATCCACAAACAGGGATTGAAGACATTTGCTCTCCAGCAATTGTTATTCAGCGGTGCACAGACCAGAAAGTCCAACAGATCCATCACAGTGGTTAATTTTTGATGAAGCACTCTGCATAGAAGTAAACTCATAAAGCGATATTAGCAATGAACGTTTTGCTTGGCCCTCTGGCACCTACTCTACACCATGCCAAGCATCAAAGTTAAGGCCCATGTATGCATGGTTTTTATAGTTGCCCTGCTCTACAGTTGTATTTCAGCAGAGGCTGCTATAATTTTTACATCATTACTTAAAGTTTGGTTTGATAAAGTCATTTGGAATCTTTTGAGGTAGAAGGTGCTCTCTGAAATCCTGTTGGGATGTCACTATAATCTTTGCGATCTCCCTGGCACAGTGATTGGGGGATTTTGACTTCAAAACATGGTTGGTGATGGTTCCTTCACCAAGTAAATGAGCTGCTGTTGCTAACAGACGCTGATGGCAGTTCAATTTCCTCACCTCGCAGTCCCTTTTTTAATACTAAAAAGAAGAGAAAAGCAAGAAAAAGAATATTTTAATGCATCTGAATCTGTTTCCCTTGAGCTATCAGCCATCCCACACACATCCACAGATACCATGCCCTGTTTCCAGACTTCTGCCTTGCAATCATGCTTATCTTAAAACAAACTGCCATGCTTGTTTTATTTTCTGTCATGTACGTCTTCTTTTTCAGTTTTCAACTGTTTCTGAGCAATGGCGACCCCACAACATAGTCAGGCAAAGACTCAGATGCCTAACCTTCAGGGTATGTCTTGGAATCTTGAAAATCTTCTCTTTTGAATTGAAAGCATCTAGCATGTACAGCAAATGTGCTCAGACTTCAGGTTTGTAGGATCTTATTTATTTATTTATTTATTTATTTATTTATTACTAGAACCTCCCTGAGATTCACCAACTGGCATCTGGTGCAAAATATATACCCTTAAAGAATTAAAGAATTCTGAGTCCCGGGCTAGACCTACACTAGTGCTTTTTATTGGTATTGTTACCACATGGTGAACATGGTGCACTGATAACTGAGCACATTATGCATTCCATATACCACTTTTCTAGCATTGTTGTTGTTCAGTCGTTCAGTCGTGTCCGACTCTTCGTGACCCCATGGACCATAGCACGCCAGGCCTTCCTGTCCTGCGCTCTCTCCCGGAGCGTGCTCAAGTTCATATTCATTGCATCCGTGATGCTATCTAGCCATCTCATCCTCTGCCGTCCCCTTCTCCTTTTGCCTTCAGTCTTTCCCAGCATCAGGGTCTTTTCCAGGGAGTTTTCTCTTCGCATTAGGTGGCCAAAATATTGGAGTTTCAGCTTCATTATCTGTCCTTCCAATGAGCACTCAGGGTTTATTCTGTAGTATCCAAAATACTGCAACAGATGTCATTGTATCTGCTACAAGGTATACATGTGCAAGAGGGATATAGTGTCACCATGATGGGATCATATAGATATGACATGAGGTGTAGATCTGGCCCAGGAATTTGTTTTAATTACCAGAACCAGGGCTTTGCCAAACCATCTCGCAATTTACAGGGGTTCTGCTTCCAGATTCTTTGCAGGATTAAGCTCGGCTCCTTACACAAGCTGATACAGGCTGTTTTTTTCAGGACTGTCTTTCTTGACAAGTTCTCAGCAAGTTCTATATGTTTTATTTTAAAGCCACTAGATGATGCTGTGGTTATACTGCAACTCTGTCATTACACACTGCTGATATACTGGATTAATGTTCCTTATTGGGTTATCTCTGATTTTTAAAAAAGTGGGCTAAAGGTCAAAGTGTGGGAGATGCCCTGGAGGTTGACAATGTCATGTAAAGGACCCACAAATTTCTTTGAGTGACCAGTCATGAACATGCAATAAAAGCCTTGTGTAGAAATGCTCCCCATGGTGTAGTGGTACATTTTGCAGGCACTCATGACAGTCCCCATAGTCAGAGTCCAAAAATGCAGGCAGCTGTTTTGATCCATATCTATCAATCTATCTGGGTGTGTATTTGTTGCTGGAGAAATCCATTCCTCCCCAGCTACTGTGAGGATTGCAGCTAATGTCAGAGGGAACAGGGCAGTCTGAGGGGAGTGGGAGAAGATGTCATTCTCCCTGATAATCAAAACATCTTGGTACTTTGACCCGGCAAGCCCTGGCATCGCTACACCACTGACCAGAACTAAATAGAGCTCACAGTCCGTGCACACAAAAATCTACTTAGTATTCCGTTTCCTTCGCTTCAGCAGTATAATTTAGGTGGCATGGGAGTCATTGTGCTGCTGCTTTTGTTAAACATTTGGGAGCCAGAAAGTCTTACCAATCTATTACAAATCACCCAGAGGTCTACCAGTGGATCCAGATCTATCTTCTATCCACCGTGCTGAACAGTGTACAAAAATGGACCATGGACCCATGGCCCAGTTGGAGTCCACCAGGAAAAGAGCCTTCAGTGTGGTGGCCCCCTTCCTGTGGAATTCCCTGCCTTTAGAGGTCAGGCAGGCATCAACATTGTGTTCCTTCCGGCGCCTCCTGAAGATGTTGTTATTTCAAGAGGCCTTCCTTGCATGACCAGCCGTGGTTTGTTAAATTCCACTTTGTTGGGGTTTGTCTTTTTAAAGAATGTTCTAACTCTTTTAACCTGCTGTTTTATTATTTTACTGTGTTGTTCACCGCTCCAAAATCTTCTGATGTGCAGCGGTATATAAATACTGTAAGTAAGTAAATAAATAAATAGAAAGCTTGTTAGTGGCTGGAAAAAGGCACCTGATCTACACAGTGAGTTGCAGTGTGCACGAACGATTCACCATGTGGTAACAGCCGCAACGTGAT
The DNA here is from genome assembly GCF_057233095.1 of Heloderma suspectum. Classification (NCBI taxonomy): domain Eukaryota; kingdom Metazoa; phylum Chordata; class Lepidosauria; order Squamata; family Helodermatidae; genus Heloderma; species Heloderma suspectum. Next base: position 6,131,974 of record NC_139465.1, on the reverse strand, counting down.
AAAAGGTGCTTTTGTGTTGCAACCAAAATGTGTAATCCAGCCCTACTAGCTTTCCAGATAAGCCTTATCTCAGCATCCAAGTTGCCTGAAGTAGCCAGATAGAGGTTTCAAGAAGATCCACAAGCAGCCACATTCCCTATTTATGTTTTGTAAACCAGGCTGCTGGGGAAATCCCTGTGCTGGAACTGGTTCAAAGTGGAAGACCTTCACCAAAAAAGAGGGGAGAAAGGGGAGTGTAGTGGTAAATGGTGAAGTACAACCTTTCCTCATGGCAGTTCAGATAGTTATGTCCCCAAGGAGAGTCCAAAAATGCAGGCAGCTGAGTTGATCCATATCAACAAACCAGTTCTAGCAGTTTTCATCTCCACCAGGAGCAGGTCTTTTGTAAAGCGAATGGGTTTCAATTTCCCATGCAAGACAAACCTATTCTCAAATACTTCACGTTACAAGAGGGGTAGCTCACAACAATATACTGCTGCTGGGAAAACAGATCCATCACCCCTTTGCAGCTAAGCTCAAGGGGAATAGGGAAGCTGAAAGATGTGGCAGATGATGTAATTGTTCCTGCTAATCAAAAGGTCCCAGGACTTTGACTCTGCAAGCCCTCCCTCCAGTACAACACTGGGGGCTGGGGGGGGGGAGTACCAAAAGAACACAACCAAAGAAGTCACAGGAAAACCTTCTTGCCCCCAGTGTATGAAGGACCTAATAACTATAGAAGCAATATCAGCAACATATTGTCACACTATAGTCAGAAAAACACACTACAGTGAAAGCAAATATACAGTGGATACAAAAAGAGAAACAAAATACTGAAAATACAAGTATTTCGCAATGGCCTGTGGCTAAAGCAATACAAAGATGTTGCTGTTGAAAATACAAATATCCCAAAATAGATGGGGCACAGAATTATCTATCTAACATTTGCATGGGTACAAAGATGCTCCAAAGTCTATCAAGGCAGACAAGGTATTTCTTAATACTTCAGAGAGATCTTTTGATTCAGTCCCAAAGGTGAGGTCAGTTCATTAATCTGTTTTGGATTATCCTTATTGATGTGAATTATATCAGCAGGAAACAACAAATGCTGGTTTGCTTCACTGATCAGTAAGTGACAATGTTGCATATGTACTGGACTACAGCCCTAACTTTAAAGTGTATTCTTGGCAGACTCTGTATATGCCCTGTCTTAATCAGAAAGCTGTATCTTAAGTCCTTGGCTACCTGTGATACAAATTCTACAAAGAAATACATGATCAGACTTCAGGCTTGTGGGATCTTTTTTTTAAAACTAGAACCTTGAAATCCATCTAATTGTGTAGCATGTTGCTGAGGGTTAGGTTCTACTTCAGTATGTGTTAGGCCCAATTTGGATCAGGGCCACCATGCACCAGGAAGGGAAAATTAAACCTCCCACCACCACTATTTCCTTCCCTCCCAAATACCACCACCACCACCACCATTTTGAATATTTAATATTTAAGCCACAACCACAGCTTCTCATGTTGTCTGAACCTGGTGAGGGTGGGTTGTTAGTGTGGTTAAAAAAAACCCACCCATAACCCTAAAACAGTGCATGGGTTCAAAGGTTGCCCAGCATATGCCAAAACCCACCATGGTTTAACTGAGCTACAGTACGCTACAGTGATTGTGCGAAATCGGTTAATGTCAAGGTTGAAAATGAAGAGGCCAAGGCCTGTATAGCTAATTCTTCTACTCTTTTACAACACTCATGTACTCTGTTCAGTACAGTTGTGCCCCCTTTTGAATGTAATTTTAAATTTTAAATTGGAACACCTTGAGCCCCGCCCCCTACTTGAAAAGAAGTTTAGGGGCCCCTGGTTTAGGTAACTTAGATCTGAATGGGCTCATGGTAGATGACTACTGCAGATATACCAGGCCAGGACTGGAGCTCTGGCAACCCTAATTATAGCACATCCAACTAGAATTATGAGCCGTAATATAATTCTCAGGACTTACCCTTAGAGCAGAAAGATGGAGCTCAAGGGCTCCTTCACACGGAGTGTTTATCTTGCTATTGAGAGTGCTTGCTCATGGATGTTCGCAGGTCATTTTCATTATGTCTTCAACCTCCAAGCCAGAAGTATTTCCTGGTTATTCCATCTCAAAAAGATCCAGAACTAGTGAACTATCTTCTTCAATCGGAATGTTACACGATTAAAAGAGCCACTAGATGGCGCTGCTTCATTGAGTTCTATGGAACCTTGAAAATTAAAAGCTTCCCCTCTCAGCAATCATGTGGTCGTCATCTGGGAGCCGCTGTAAACACGGAAAGGCTCCACAACAGGAGGACTGCAGGTTTTTTCTTTAATGTAAAGGCAGCCCAAGTCAGTGGGCCTGCATATAGGGGTGAGGGGACAAGGCAACTCAGGAAATTACCGTAGCTTGTAGAGGGCCAACTTGTAATGTATGTCCGTGTGCAAGTTCTCCAATAACAAACTTCTAAGGTGGTGGTTCCTGCTGCTGCTATCATCACTGGAGGCAGCAGGGGTAAACAGGGGAAGAATATGCATTTATATCAGTTATGTGTGCATGAGCTTGGTTACAATAGGACAGACTTCCCCAACCTAGACTACAACTCCCAGCATTCTTGACCATTGGCCATGCTGACTGGGCCTGATGGGAGTTGAAGTCCAAAACATCTGGAAGGTACTAGATTCAAGAAGACTGCGATAGGGCGGAAGTTGTGGAGTCTCTAGAAGTGTGTGTGTGTACTAATTTTGTACCAAGAGTAGAAAATCCCATTGGCTGCTCTGCCAGATGTGTGTGTGTGTGTGTGTGTGTGTGTGTGTGAATCCAACTGTTCACTCAGGATCATTTTAGATCCATTCCATAAAATGATGCTTCCAGCATGTATAGATGCCATTTTAGCAATGGTATAATGGTAGTTTTTTCAGCACATGTGCGCATCATGACAGTACCCATAGCCACACCCCGAAAAGAGTACAAAGATTCAAGCAGCTGTGTTGATCCATATCAACAAACCAGTTCTAGCAGTTTTACCTTCACCAGATTTTCATCATTTGTTTTTGTAAAGCTAATGGGTCTCAACTGACCATCCAAGACCAAGCTACTTTAAATACTGTGCGTTATAACAGGGAATAATATATTGTTGGGAAATTCATCCCCACCCCCCACCCCCGCTTCTGTGAGAACTGCAGCTGAGCTAAGGAGGGCGGCGGATGACATCAGCATCCATGCTCCTAAAAAAAGCGCTGCCCCTGGAAGCTGGTGGCACTACATCACTACATTTTAGTTGGGCTTTCCCCCCACCCATTTCTTTCCCCCAGTGTGGATTCTAAGTAGAGACTAAACAAGGGGGGGGGGAGCCTAAATAAATGGCAAAACTGAGAGATCTCATCCTGTGAAAATTAGCATCTTCCGTGTAATCACACACCACCAGACTATTCTCCCTGGCCCCATATACAGAGACCAGTTACATCCTCCTTGGAATGAATGACAATGGACTTTGCTGCTAAAGAATGGGGCTCATCAGGAACCTCTGGGAAGTGTGTATGTGTAAGGGGAGGGTGTAAAAACAGATGGAAATTTACTTTTTTAATGGCAGCAGCAGATGGCAAAAGGCACAAAACTGTATTCACACCATGTCAGAACCATTTATAGGCTGCCTGGCTGCACCGCAATGCATTCCAACGAGCTTTAGAAAGTTTAGCTGATTGTTCCCCAGGCAGGCAATTGGCTTTTGAAGGGTAAAGTATTACTTTACCTGTGTACAAACCCTGGAAATAATTAACAAATTAACTGTAGTTGCAGAAATGGATGGGGGAAGGATTTAAAATATCTCAGAGATATTCAGAAATCTAGTATAGGCATCAGTTCCTTGGGGAGCATGGCAGTGGAGGTGGGAAGAAAAAGTTATCACTTCCTATGTTTATTTGACTGGCCATGCTCCTGTTACATGAACAAGCAGCCAGATAGGGTGAAGTGCAAGCAGGAGAACCATCCTCCCCTCCTGCCCCCCCCCCCGTTGCTTTATCTCTGAGCTCTGAGCTAGGACGAATGCCAACAGAAGTGGAAGCTCTTTCTTTGAGTCCTAGCCAAAGCAAACAATATAACCCAAGGCAATTTGTGCAAATGGGCTTATTGCGCACAGAGCTGCTGAATTTGTAAGACCGATGCTGAAAATGAGATTTGAAAGTTGGTTTTGATTTTGAGAGGAGGAGACAGGGATGACTCTTAGGCTGTTCTCTCAAGATTTGGCCCAGAATAGGATTTGTTTTGCCACTCTCTGCCCAGCAACTTTGAATAACGTTAAGGGACAAAGGGGGCAGATCATGGCAGCTGGGCATCCACAAGTGTTCTGTTTGCTTGTTTTTAAAAACTTACAAATCTATAATAAAAAAGGATGTGTGTCTGTATGTTCGTCAGTGCTATAGCATCAAGACCATGAAACTTAAGACACCAGAAGCTTGGTGCCCCTACTAAGGGGATCTTAGGGGCACGAAGCTTGGGGCTATTTTATTATTTAAAATGCATTAATTTAGCTAATGTAAATGTGTCCATATGGTTGAAGCCTGCAGTAACATCTCTAACCCCTAGGTGGAAGACTTGCTGAACCAGCACATAGCTTTGCAGACTTGCAGTCTACACAGTTTGAAGCCAGGGGAGATTAGTAAGGCATAGGAGGGAGTTATATGGCTGCTCCCTCTGCCTTGCTGTGTGACAGCATCCCCTCAGGGAAATGGATTTGGCAGACCTCTCCCTCAGGGGGCTGTAGGGGTGCATCATGGCAGAGGCCGTGCCTAGGGGAGCCAGCAGGCATGGCTTTACTTAGATGGGGCGGGAGCTGTGTGACGTGTCCAACTCTGACAGCTGTATAAGTTTGCTTGAAGGCTTCACTGCACCAACCGAAGGGCTATTCCAGACTGTGCAAAGTTGGGTCCATTCACTAGTATTTAATAGAACAGTAATTACAATTAATCTGGTGCTAGTTCTCACTGAATGTTTGAAAGTTAAAACCCCATTCAACAGCATTCACTATCTGGAGATCTTGTTATGGGGGTGGTGGAGCAGACAGAGGAGATGGAAGGGTAGCTAGGTCACTCTCTTGCATGTCTGTGCAGACTAACAATATTTTAAGGAAGCTATTCCCGGATAGGAACAAAACAGGAGCAGTGGTTTCCCAGAAGTAGGTAACAGAAAATAGGGCTGTCCCTAATAAATAGGCATATTTGGACAGCAAGTCCACTATCACAAGGACTAGGAGCTTTGTTTAGACAAAAACTGATATTCTAAAACATCCAAACACTGCACAGTATTCAGTGCCAGCAGCATTGTGAAGAGTTCTGGCCTCATCCTCTTCTTGCAGTAATTTTGCAATGGTTCAACACTAATTAGAGCAGTCTGTGATATGGCCCCTAGAAAGATGCTGCTCTATTGATCTGTGCATTTAAAAAGCTTTCTTGCTTCCTTCCTACCTCTGTTCTCAACAAGCTTGTTGTTAACAATATCATTACTGTTGGTGTTGCAAAGACAAAGAGCCTTTAATTTCAACCATCATGCTGCTTAATTTTGCTACCCTGTTAGAATCCAGTGCACTGCAGGATCAGAACAACTTACGTTTTGAATGGTTTTGAAACCATTGCTCTCACAGCATAGATAACCCATCACCAGGTACAGTGCCAGCTCCAGGTTTCTGAGGGCATTTGCCCAAGACACCTTCAATGGGCCCCTTCTCTCAATGAGCCTGCCTTCTCACCACCATTGTCATTAGCTGCTGTTGCTCCTCGTTCTCTCACATCATTGTTTGCTTGACAGGAAGAGAGCCAGTGAACAAGTGGCACCTACTGTACCTCCTTTTCACCACCATTGTATGGGCCGGAATGAGAGGCAGATGAACAAGCAGATTGCAGTGGTGAAGGAGAGGAACACATCCAGGTGGCTATTATCAGTGGGCCCCTGCTGGGGTGCTGGCCCATGGCAGATGCCCAACCATGCCTACCCCTGATGTTGGCAACCAACCATTGTTCTATAACACATGGCTCAGGAAGGTGTGGCCAAGAACACACACTTCCCTGCAGCAGTATACAAATTTTCAGTAGTCCATGGTGGCACATACTCTCCAAGCAGAAGGTTCCAGGTTTAATTCCTTGCAATTCTGCTCAGAAGGTTCTCCTCAGTTAGCAGGGCTGGAAAGACACCTATCTGAATCTTTGGAGAGCCACTGTCAGAATACTGGGCAGGATGGACCATGACTTAGTAAGGCAACTTCATTATTCTTATTAGATTCTTTCTCAAAAAAGACTCAAGGCATCTTACAGCAAAATTAAAACTATAAAATTTAAAATAGCTAGAAACGGTTATCTCCTAAAATACTGCCGCAACCCCCAAAACCAACAAAAACATCAGCAACAACCAAAACAACTAAGAGCTCATCATACAACATCAAATCCTGTGAATAAAGTCTTAACCTGGTGCTGAAAAGATGACAATGTGGCTGCCAGGCAGGCCTGGCTGGAGGCAGCATTCCACAATGGGGTTGGGGGGGGGACCCATGAGAAGGCCCACTCCTTTGATGCCATCCTCTGAATCTTCCCCAAAGGAGGTGCTCAGAGGAGAGTCTCAGAAGTTGGTTGTAGTATATAGGTAGCTTCATACTTGTTGCTTCATGTGGTTGCTCTGTGGGCATTACCCTTGAGCAAGAGAAGTAGGACATGACATTTTAAAGGAGAGAGTACTGGTGTGGACATGTCCCTGTACCATCTGGGTTACAAATACAGGTAACAACAATAATAAAATCAGCCAGAGGGAGAACACCTTTAAGGAGCCATTGGCTATGTACACAGCTATTTTTTTAAAGGTAATTGGCAGGAAACATCAGCCACTGTTACTAAAATGATGAGACTTTTCAGGGTGATGTGGGAGAGGAAACAAATGGATGGTCCAGACATAACAGGGCCTTTCAGTGACAGGAACAGAAGGGTGATTATTTCTATCCTCCATCCCATCATGATCACTTTTAATCTTTATTCATGCAAAGCAGAGAGCCCCTGGCAATCTGCAAATCCTTTGGCTGCTCTTTTAAAGAAGGGGAGATGTGGATTTAAAGATAAGGTAAGAGAGATCAGCCCACCTTCTTAATTCATCCCTGTTCCATCAGGGCTGGCTGCTGGGGGATAAAAGGAGAGAAACAGGCAGCGTTTTGAATGGGCTATTAAATAGTTCTGTCCCTCCCAACTAATATTGTTTGACTGCTTTCAGTTTCCATGGCGACCTGACAACCTAACAGCTCAGCTGACAATGCTCTAAATCACCCTTCAATAAAAGTCTTCTTCCCCTTCTCCTCCTTGACTCAGAACCAGGGGCAGCCAAGGGTAAGCATAGCCGGGCGCACACCCCAGCAGAGGCCCACTGACAAGAAGCCCCTGGAGTTGTTTCTCCTCTTCACTACTGCAGCCTGCTTGTTCACCTGCCTCTCACTCTGGCCCAGACAACCGTGGTTCTAAGAAGGGGGAGCAGAAGATGCCACTGCCTACCTGTCTTTCTGCCTGTAAAGCAAGCAAGTGGTAACAATGGTGAGAAAGAGGATGAGGAGCAGTAGCAGCTGGTGACAACGGTGGTGAGATGGTAGACACGTTGAGGGAGTCCAGGTGTCCTACTTTACAGAGAACAGTTCTCTATTTTTGAGAGATGCAGAGTCCTGTATTTGAAGGTGTGCAGTCTAAGTCTGGTTTAAAGTCAAAAGACCACAGGGGCCTTGAAGTTGCCCATCAGCTGTTAGCCAGTGGACAGCAGACAGAGCAGGCTTGTTCACATCACCCTAGTCAGTTTTCTCCTCTATGGTGAGAAGTATTTTACTTCTAGTTATCATTATTTCCACATTTGCACCTATAGACATTAATGTGCAAATACAAATGTTATGCAAATTGGTGTCCTCTTTTTTGGTGATTTCCTCTTTTGGGGCAATGTGTAAGTGGTCACCCTACCCACTGTAGGTGTGTCTTGCCCAAGGGCCCCCCCAGAGCCAGCAGTGCTCAGAACTTTAGATATTAATATGGGTTTGGAGCATGCCTAAAGGGTGTTGCTTGTTGTTTCTCCCTTAAACAGTTAGGGGTGGGGGTGCGCGCACCCGTGGAATTTGCCCACCTTTTTTGTTTAGCAAATGATTTGTAAATCACACTTGCCCTTGTCCTATGCATATGAAGGGTGGTGTATGCTGGCCCTTAGCCTGTGGCAAGCCAGTTACAAGCACTGGCCACTATCTTCAAGATGCAGCTTCTTGCTGTGATTGAGGAGTTCTGTTTTCTGTCACTTTCCAACATGTGATTTATTTATTTGTTACATTTCTATACCACCCAATAGCCAAAGCTCTCTAGGCAGCTTACAACAATTAAAACCACAAAATACAGTATAAATTTAATCGTGTGACCAATGCTGAATATTGTCTGTGACCATGGATGTGCATCATTGGTTCAATGCAAATCGGGAGCATTTTGGTGCATTTTCCTGTAACCACCACACTAGCCCCCCGATTGCATCAACATAACCTTTGCTCCATCAGCGAACAAACTTCCCCAGAATTCTCTGCCATGAGCAATATCTGTGAAAGGGAAAGAACCCAGAAATGTATTAACCACAGGAATAACCTAAGGCATTCTGATTACTGGATATTATAATATTATGATTAGCCTCCCTCCCATGTGTGAACCTGATACATGATGAATGAGACACTATTCCCATGAAGGAGACACTTGCCACGCAACCTGGAAATGCAGTAATAAGCTCAGCCATCCCAATGAAGACAGGGCTTCACTGACATGTGTAACCCATAGCACTGATCTCAGCAAACCCTATTAAGGTGAAGATGTCCAGGCATCCATTAAGTTGAGGCATCACATGAAGGGGAGTCTTGCCATTCATGTGTGAAAAGCTAAACTCAGGCATACCTACAAAGAGGAGACTTACAATTCAAGTGTAAAAACCAGCTGTAAGTCCATCAATCCCCATGAAAAGGACCCCTGCAATTCATGTGTGAAAACCAGCTCTAAGATGGGACATCCCCATGAAGAGGAACCTGGCAGTTCCTGGGGGTAAACCATCTCTAAGCTGAAATGTCCCTATGAATAGGAGCATTAGAATTTATGTCCCTAAATGAGCTCTAACATGAGACATCCACAATAAGAGGAGCCTTGCAATTCATGTGTGACAGCCAGCTCTAAGATGGGACATCCCCATGAAGAGGAACCTGGCAGTTCCTGGGGGTAAACCATCTCTAAGCTGAAATGTCCCTATGAATAGGAGCATTGGAATTTATGTCCCTAAATGAGCTCTAACATGAGACATCCACAATAAGAGGAGTCTTGCAATTCATTTGTGAAAGCCAGCTCTAAGCCAAGAAATCCCCATGAAGAGGAGCCTTGTAAGGCATGTCTGAAAAACATGAAGAGGGGCCTTGCAATTATTGTGCAAAAGCCAGGTCTAAGCTGGGGAATCCCAATGACGAGGAGCCTTGCAATTACGTACGAAAAAAGCTATAAGCTGAGACGTCACCATGAAGAGGAGCCTTGCAGTTCATGTCTGAAAGGCAGTTCTAGGTTCAGCAATTCACATGAAGAGGACCCTTGCAATTTATGTGAGTAAACGAGCTCTAACCTGAGACATCTCCATGAACATGAGCCTTGAAAGGCATGTCTGAAAACAAACACTAAGTTCATACAGAGCAGTCTTATAAAATAGATGTGAAAACCAGCTCTAAGCTGAGACACCCCCATGAAGAGGAGCCTTGTAATTCATGTGAGAAAACTAGCTCTAAGTTCATCAATCCCCATGAAGAGGATTCTTGTAATTCATGTGTGAAACCCACCTCTATGCTGAGACATCCCCATGAAGAGGAGTCTTGCAATTCCTTTGTGAAAACCCACTCTTAAGTGAAGACATCCCCACGAAGAGGAGCCTTGCAAAGCCTGTCTGAAAACAAGCTCTAAATTCATCCCTTCCTATAAAGAAGAGACTGGTAAAACAGGTGTGAAAAACAGCTCTAAGCTGGGACACCCCCATCAAGGGGAGCCCTTTCAGTTCAAGTAAGCAAGAGCCAGCTCTACGGTGAGACACCCCCAGGAAGGAGAACATTGCGATTCATGATTGAAAAACAGCTGTAAGCTGAGGCATCCCCATAGAGGAGGAATGCAAGGCATGTGTGAAATGAGTGCTAAGCTGATAAATCCGCATGAGGAGGCGGCATGACAGTGATGTGTAAAAACCAGCTTTAAGTTCAACCATCCCCATGGAGAGGAGGCATGCAAGGCAGGAGTGAAAATGAGTTCTAAGGGGAGCCAACCCCATGAAGAGGAGGCATGCAAGGCATGTGTGAAAACCAGCTCTAAGCAGAACCGTCCCCATGAACAGGAGCTCGCCTGGTGTTGTGTTCTAGCTGAAGCTAGAACGGCAGCTCTAACCTGACACATGCCCGTGAGGAGGAGGCTTGCAAACGAGGGTGGAAAAGGAACTTGAGAAGCATTGACAAGATGGCAGCAGCTTGATGGCTCTTCTGTGCAACAAACGCTCGATAGCCTGTAAAAGCAGGTCATCCTTCTCTGGTTGCTAGGACCTGGGGAAGAAAAGAAAGTGATTGTGAGGTAAAGGTTTGAAATATAATATGAGGCCCAACTGAAGTACAGGGAGCTACCGTTCTCACCAAATGGGAGACCGAGTCCTGACCTCCATGTCCCCCGATGGCAGAACAAAGTGCCTAGGAAAATTTGTCAAGCTACGTGGAAATTCAACCTACCTTTGGAGAGATCTAGAGACTGGGAACGGTCCTTCGAGGTGGCAAATCGTCCAGCCATCCAACGGTGGGTCTTCACTGCTGAGGGACAAGGCCTCTGGGAGATGTTCCCCTGCTTGCTCCTTCCTCAACCATCTGACAGCTCTTCTGAGGGGCATGAGACCAGCTATACCTAACACATCCCCATGAAGACGGGCCTTGCAATTTCTGTGCGACAGTTAGCTCTAAGGTGAAGAATCCCCATGAAGAGGAGCCTTTCAATTCCACTATGAAATGCAGTCCTAAGCAGGGACATCACCATAAAGGGAAGCCTTAAAATTCATGTGTGAAAAAAAGGTCAAAGATGATATGATCCCATGAAGCGAAGCCTTACAATTCATGGGAGAAAGCGAGCACTAAGTTCATCAATCGCCATGAAGAGGACCTTGAAATTCATCTGTGAAAACAGCGCAGACATCCCCATTAAGAGGAGCCTTATAATTCCAATGTGAAATGCAGTTCTAGGCTGGTACATCCTCACAAAGAGGAGCCTTGCAATTCTCTTGTGAAAACCGGCTCTGAGCCGACACATCCCCATGAAGAGGAGCCTTTCAATTCCAGTCTGAAATACAGTTCTAAGCAGGGACATCCCGATGGAGGGGAGCCTTACACCTCATGCATGAGAAAAAGCTCAAGGCTGATACGACGCCATGAAGCGAAGCCTTACAATTCCTGGGAAAAAGCAAGCACAAAGTTTATCAATCCCCATGAAGAGGAACTTGCAATTCATCTGTGAAAACCAGCTCTAGGCTCAGACATCCGTATTAAGAGGAGACTTATATTTCCAGTGTGAACTGCAGTTCTAAGCTCAGAAATCCCCATGAAGAGGAGCCTTGCAATTCATGTGTACAAGGCAGCCCTGGGTTCATCAATCCCCGTGAAGAGGAGCCCTGCAATTCATGCCCCACAATCAGCTCTATGCTGGGACATCCCCATGAAGGGGAGCCCTAAACTTCATCTGTGAAAACTAGCCATAGGCTCAGCCATCCCCATTAAGGGGAGCCTTGTGTTTCCATTGTGAAATGCAGTTCTAAGCTGGGACATCCCTATGAAGTGGAGCCTTGTACTTCATGTGTGAAAGGCAGCTCTGGGTTTATCAATCCCCATGAAGAGGAGCCCTGCAATTCATCTGTGAAAACCAGCTCTAGGCTCAGGCATCCCCATTAAGAATAGCCTTATATTTCCAGTGTGAAATGCTGTTCTAAGCTGGGAGATCCCCATGAAGAGGAGCCCTACAATTCATTTGTGAAAACCAACACTAGGCTCCGACATCCCCATTAAGGGGATCCTTGTATGTCCAGTGTGAAATGCAGTTCTAACCTGGGACATCCCTATGAAGAGGACCTTGCGATTCATCTGTGAAAACCAGCTCAGACATCCCCATTGAGAGGAGCCTTACAATTCCAATGTGAAATGCAGTTCTAAGCTGGGAGAGCCCCATGAAGGGGAGCCTTGCAATTCATGTGTGAAAGGCAGCTTGGGGTTCATCAATCCCCATGAAGAGGAGCCCTGCAATTCATATGTCAAAACCAGCCCTAGGCTCAGACATCCCTATGAAGAGGAGCCTTATATTTCCAGTGTGAAATGCAGTTCTAAGCTGGGACATCCCCATGAAGGGGAGCCTTGAATTTAAAGTGCGAAAGGCAGCTCTGGGTTTATCAACCCTATGAAGAGGGGCCCTCCAATTCATGTGTCAAAACTGGCTCTAGGCTGCGAGATCCCCATGAAGAGGAGCCTTGCAATGCTCTTGTGAAAACTGGCTCTGAGACAAGACATCCCCATGAAGAGGAGCCTTTCATTTCCAGTGTGAGATGCAGTTCTAAGCAGGGACATCCCCATGAAGGGGAGCCCTACAATTCATTTGTGAAAGCCAGCCCTAGGCTCAGACATTCCCATTAAGAGGAGCCTTATATTTCCAGTGTGAAATGCAGTTCTAAGCAGGGACATCCGCATAAAGGGGAGCCTTGCACTTCAATTGTGAAGGGAAGCTCTGGGTTTATCAACCCTATGAAGAGGGGCCCTCCAATTCATGTGTGAAAACTGGCTCTAGGCTGCGAGATCCCCATGAAGAGGAGCCTTGCAATGCTCTTGTGAAAACTGGCTCTGAGACAAGACATCCCCATGAAGAAGAGCCTTTCAATTCCAGTGTGAGATGCAGTTCTAAGAACGGACATCCCCATGAAGGGGAGCCTTACAACTTATGTCTGAGAAAAAGCTCAAAGCTGATTTGAGCCCATGAAGCGAATCCTTACAATTCATGGGGAAAAGAGAGGACGTTCATCAATCCCCATGAAGAGGACCTTGCAATTCATCTGTGAAAACCAGTTCTAGGCTCAGACATACCCATGAAGAGAAGCCTTATATTTCCAGTGTGAAATGCAGCTCTAGGCTGGGAGAGCCCCATGAAGGGGAGCCTTGCAATTCATGCATCACAGCCAGCTCAAAGCTGGGACATCCCCATGAAGGGGAGCCTTGCACTTCATGTGTGAAAGGCAGCTCTGGGCTCATCAATCCCCATTAAGAATAGCCTTATATTTCCAGAGTGAAATGCTGTTCTAAGCTGGGTCATCCCCATGAAGAGGACCTTGCAATTCATCTGTGAAAACCAGCTCAGACATCCCCATTGAGAGGAGCCTTACAATTCCAATGTGAAATGCAGTTCTAGGCTGGGAGAGCCCCATGAAGGGGAGCATTGCAATTCATGTTTGAAAGGCAACTCGGGGTTCATCGATCCCCATGAAGAGGAGCCCTGCAATTCATGTGTCAAAACCAGCCCTAGGCTCAGACATCCCTATGAAGAGGAGCCTTATATTTCCAGTGTGAAATGCAGTTCTAAGCTGGGACATCCCCATGAAGGGGAGCCTTGAACTTCAAGTGCGAAAGGCAACTCTGGGTTTATGAACCCTATGAAGAGGAGCCCTCCAATTCATGCATCAAAACCGGCTCTGGGCTGCAAGATCCCCATGAAGAGGAGCCTTGCAAGGCTCTTGTGAAAACTGGCTCTGAGACAAGATATCCCCACGAAGAGGTGCCTTTCATTTCCAGTGTGAGATGCAGTTCTAAGCAGGGACAACCCCATGAAGGGGAGCCCTACAATTCATTTGTGAAAGCCAGCCCTAGGCTCAGACATCCCCATTAAGAGGAGCCTTATATTTCCAGTGTGAAATGCAGTTCTAAGCTGGGACATACCCATGAAGAGAAGCCTTATATTTCCAGTGTGAAATGCAGTTCTAAGCTGGGACATTCCATGAAGGGGAGCCCTTCAATTCATCTGTGAAAACCAGCTCAGAAATCCCCATTAAGAGGAGCCTTATAATTCCAATGTGAACTGCAGCTCTAAGCTGGGAAATCCCCATGAAGGGGAGCCTTGCACTTCATGTGTGAAAGGCGGCTCTGGGTTCCTCAATCCCCATGAAGAGGAGCCCCATGGTTCATACATCAAAACCAGCTCTATGCTGGGACATCCTGATGAAGAGGAGCCCTACAATTCATCTTTGAAAACCTGCCCTAGGCTCAGCCATCCCCATTAAGGGGAGTCTTATATTTGCAATATGAAATGCAGTTCTAAGCTGGGGCATCCCCATGAAGGGGAGTCTTATATCGCCAGTGTGAAATGCAGCTCTAGGCTGGGAGAGCCCCATGAAGGGGAGCCTTGCAATTCATGCATCACAGCCAGCTCAAAGCTGGGACATCCCCATGAAGGGGAGCCTTGCACTTCATGTGTGAAAGGCAGCTCTGGGCTCATCAATCCCCATTAAGAATAGCCTTATATTTCCAGTGTGAAATGCTGTTCTAAGCTGGGTCATCCCCATGAAGAGGAGCCCTGCAATTCATGTGTCAAAACCAGCCCTAGGCTCAGACATCCCTATGAAGAGGAGCCTTATATTTCCAGTGTGAAATGCAGTTCTAAGCTGGGACATCCCCATGAAGGGGAGCCTTGAACTTCAAGTGCGAAAGGCAGCTCTGGGTTTATGAACCCTATGAAGAGGAGCCCTCCAATTCATGCATCAAAACCGGCTCTGGGCTGCGAGATCCCCATGAAGAGGAGCCTTGCAAGGCTCTTGTGAAAACTGGCTCTGAGACAAGATATCCCCATGAAGAGGAGCCTTTCATTTCCAGTGTGAGATGCAGTTCTAAGCAGGGACATCCCCATGAAGGGGAGCCCTACAATTCATTTGTGAAAGCCAGCCCTAGGCTCAGACATCCTCATGAAGAGGAGCCTAGTATTTCCAGTGTGAAATGCAGTTCTAAGCTGGGACATCCCCATGAAGAGGAGCCTTGCAATTCATCTGTGAAAAACAGCTCAGACATCCCCATTAAGAGGAGCCTTAGAATTCCAATGTGAAATGCAGTTCTAAGCTGGGACATCTCGATGAAGAGGAGCCCTACAATTCATCTGTGAAGACCAGCCCTAGGCTCAGCCATCCCGATTAAGGGGAGTCTGGGACATCTCCATGAAGAGGAGTCTTGCAATTCTCTTGTGAAAACCAGCTCTAAGCAGAGACATCCTCATGAAGAGGAGCCTAGTATTTCCAGGGTGAAATGCAGTTCTAGGCTGGGAGAGCCCCATGAAGAGGAGCCCTACAATTCATCTATGAAACCCAGCCCTAGGCTCAGACATTCCCATTAAGAGGAGCCTTGTATTTCCAGTGTGAAATGCAGTTCTAAGCTGGGACATCCCCACAAAGGGGAGCCTTGAACTTCAAGTGCGAAAGGCAGCTCTGGGTTTATCAACCCTATGAAGAGGGGCCATCCAATTCATGCGTCAAAACCGGCTCTAGGCTGCGAGATCCCCATGAAGAGGAGCCTTGCAATGCTCTTGTGAAAACTGGCTCTGAGACGAGACGTCCCCATGAAGAGGAGCCTTTCAATTCCAGTGTGAGATGCAGTTCTAAGCTGGTTTTCACAGATGAATTGAAGGGCTCCCCTTCATGGAATGTCCCAGCTTAGAACTGCATTTCACACTGGAAATATAAGGCTTCTCTTCATGGGTATGTCTGAGCCTAGAACTGGTTTTCACAGATGAATTGCAAGGTCCTCTTCATGGGGATCGATGAACGTCCTCGCTTTTCCCCATGAATTGTAAGGATTCGCTTCATGGGGTCATATCAGCTTTGAGCTTTTTCTCAGACATAAGTTGCAAGGCTCCCCTTCATGGGGATGTCCCAGCTTAGAACTGCATTTCACACTGGAAATATAAGGCTCCTCTTAATGGGGATGTGTGAGCCTAGGGCTGGTTTTTACAGATGAATTGGAGGGCTCCCCTTCATGGGGATGTCCCTGCTTAGAACTGCATCTCACACTGGAATTGAAAGGCTCCTCTTCATGGGGACGTCTTGTCTCAGAGCCAGTTTTCACAAGAGCATTGCAAGGCTCCTCTTCATGGGGATCTTGCAGCCTAGAGCCGGTTTTGACGCATGAATTGGAGGGCTCCTCTTCATAGGGTGGATAAACCCAGAGCTGCCTTTCGCACTTGAAGTTCAAGGCTCCCCTTTGTGGGGATGTCCCAGCTTAGAACTGTATTTCACACTGGAAATATAAGGCTCCTCTTAATGGGAATGTCTGAGCCTAGGGCTGGGTTTCATAGATGAATTGTAGGGCTCCTCTTCGTGGGGCTCTCCCAGCCTAGAGCTGCATTTCACACTGGAGATATAAGACTCCCCTTCATGGGGATGCCCCAGCTTAGAACTGCATTTCATACTGCAAATATAAGCTGAGCTTAGGGCTGGTTTTCAAAGATGAATTGTAGGGCTCCTCTTCATCAGGATGTCCCAGCATAGAGCTGGTTTTGATGTATGAACCACGGGGCTCCTCTTCATGGGGATTGAGGAACCCAGAGCCACCTTTCACACATGAAGTGCAAGGCTCCCCTTCATGGGGATGTCCCAGCTTTGAGCTGGCTGTGATGCATGAATTGCAAGGCTCCCCTTTATGGGGCTCTCCCAGCCTAGAGCTGCATTTCACACTGGAGATATAAGGCTCCTCTTCATGGGGATTGAGGAACCCAGAGCCGCCTTTCACACATGAAGTGCAAGGCTCCCCTTCATGGGGATGTCCCAGCTTTGAGCTGGCTGTGATGCATGAATTGCAAGGCTCCCCTTCATGGGGCTCTCCCAGCCTAGAGCTGCATTTCACACTGGAGATATAAGACTCCCCTTCATGGGGATGCCCCAGCTTAGAACTGCATTTCATATTGCAAATATAAGACTCCCCTTAATGGGGATGGCTGAGCCTAGGGCAGGTTTTCAAAGATGAATTGTAGGGCTCCTCTTCATCAGGATGTCCCAGCATAGAGCTGGTTTTGATGTATGAACCATGGGGCTCCTCTTCATGGGGATTGAGGAACCCAGAGCCGCCTTTCACACATGAAGTGCAAGGCTCCCCTTCATGGGGATTTCCCAGCTTAGAGCTGCAGTTCACATTGGAATTATAAGGCTCCTCTTAATGGGGATTTCTGAGCTGGTTTTCACAGATGAATTGAAGGGCTCCCCTTCATGGAATGTCCCAGCTTAGAACTGCATTTCACACTGGAAATATAAGGCTTCTCTTCATGGGTATGTCTGAGCCTAGAACTGGTTTTCACAGATTAATTGCAAGGTCCTCTTCATGGGGATTGATGAACGTCCTCTCTTTTCCCCATGAATTGTAAGGATTCGCTTCATGGGCTCAAATCAGCTTTGAGCTTTTTCTCAGACATAAGTTGTAAGGCTCCCCTTCATGGGGATGTCCATTCTTAGAACTGCATCTCACACTGGAATTGAAAGGCTCCTCTTCATGGGGACGTCTCGTCTCAGAGCCAGTTTTCACAAGAGCATTGCAAGGCTCCTCTTCATGGGGATCTCGCAGCCTAGAGGCTTGCAAGCGAGGGTGGAAAAGGAACTTGAGAAGCGTTGACAAGATGGCAGCAGCTTGATGGCTCTTCTGTGCAACAAACGCTCGATAGCCTGTAAAAGCAGGTGATCCTTCTCTGGTTGCTAGAACCTGGGGAAGGAAAGAAAAGGATTGTGAGGTAGAGGTTTGAAATATAATATGAGGCCCAACTGAAGTACAGGGAGCTACAGTTCTCACCAAATGGGAGACCAAGTCCCAACCTCCATGTCCCCCGATGGCAGAACAACGTGCCTAGGAAAATTTGTCAAGCTATGTGGAAATTCAACCCACCTTTGGAGCTATCCTGAGACTGGGAAGGGTCCTTCGAGGGGGCAGATCGTCCAGCCACCCAACGGTGGGTCTTCACTGCTGAGGGACAAGGCCTCTGGGAGATATTCCCCTGCTTGCTCCTTCCTCAATCATCTGACAGTTCTTCTGAGGGGCGTGAGACCAGCTGTACCTCAGACATCCCCATGAAGACGGGCCTTGCAATTCCACTGTGAAATGCAGTTCTAAGCAGGGACATCCCCATAAAGTGGAGCCTTTCAGTTCATACGTCAACAACAGCTCTAAGCTGGGACATCCCCATGAAGGGGAGCCCTACAATTCATCTGTGAAAACCAGCCCTAGGCTCAGCCATCCCCATTATAGGGAGTTTCATATTTCCAGAGTGAAAACCTGCTCTGAGCCGAGACATCCCCATGAACAGGAGCCTAGTAATTCCAGTGTGAAATGCAGTTCTAGGCTGGGAGAGCCCCATGAAGGGGAGCCTTGCAATTCTCGTGTGAAAGGCAGCTCTGGGTTCATCAATCCCCATGAAGAGAAGCCCTGCAATTCATGCGTCAAAACCAGCTCTAAGCTGGGACACCCCAATTAAGGAGAGCCCTCCAATTCATCTGTAAAAACCAGCCCTAGGTTCACACATCCCCATTAAGGGGAGCCTTATATTCCCAGTTTGAAATGCAGCTCTAAGCTGGGACAGCCCCATGAAGGGGAGCCTTGCAATTCATCTGTGAACACCAACTCTAGGCTCAGACATCCGCATTAAGAGGTGCCTTGTATTTCCAGTGTGAAATGCAGTTCTAAGCTGGGACATCCCCATGAAAGGGATCCCTACAATTCATTTGTGAAAACCAGCCCTAGGCTCCGACATCCCCATTAAAAGGAGCCATATATGTCCAGTGTCAAATGCAGTTCTAACCTGGGACATCCCCATGAAGAGGAGCCTGGCAATTCATCTGTGAAAACCAGCTCAGACATCCCCATTAAGAGGAGCCTTAGAATTCCAATGTGAAATGCAGTTCTAAGCTGGGACGTCTCGATGAAGAGGAGCCCTACAATTCATCTGTGAAGACCAGCCCTAGGGTCAGCCATCCACATGAAGAGGAGCCTTGCACTTCATGCATGAAAGGCAGCTCTGGGTTCATCAATCCCCATGAAGAGGAGCCCTACAATTAATCTGTGAAAACCAGCCCTAGGCTCAGCCATCCCGATTAAGGGGAGTCTGGGACATCTCCATGAAGAGGAGCCTTGCAATTCTCTTGTGAAAACCAGCTCCGAGCAGAGACATCCTCATGAAGAGGAGCCTAGTATTTCCAGTGTGAAATGCAGTTCTAGGCTGGGAGAGCCCCACGAAGAGGAGCCCTACAATTCATCTATGAAACCCAGCCCTAGGCTCAGACATTCCCATTAAGAGGAGCCTTATATTTCCAGTGTGAAATACAGTTCTAAGCTGGGACATCCCCACAAAGGGGAGCCTTGAACTTCAAGTGCGAAAGGCAGCTCTGGGTTTATCCACCCTATGAAGAGGAGCCCTCCAATTCATGCGTCAAAACCGGCTCTAGGCTGCAAGATCCCCATGAAGAGGAGCCTTGCAATGCTCTTGTGAAAACTGCCTCTGAGACAAGACATCCCCATGAAGAGGAGCCTTTCATTTCCAGTGTGAGATGCAGTTCTAAGCAAGGACATCCCCATGAAGGGGAGCCCTACAATTCATTTGTGAAAGCCAGCCCTAGGCTCAGACTTCCCCATTAAGAGGAGCCTTATAATTCCAATGCAAAATGCAGTTCTAGGCTGGGACATCCCCATGAAGAGGGACCTTGCAATTCTCTTGTGAAAACCGGCTCTGAGCCGAGACATCCCCATGAAGAGGAGCCTTTCAATTCTAGTGTGAAATACACTTCTAAGCAGGGACATCCCGATGAAGGGAGCCTTACACCTCATGCATGAGAAAAAGCTCAAGGCTGATACGACACCATGAAGCGAAGCCTTACAATTCCTGGGAAAAAGCAAGCACTAAGTTCATCAATCCCCATGAAGAGGACCTTGCAATTCATCTGTGAAAACCAGCTCTAGGCTCAGACATCCGTATTAAGAGGATCCTTGTATGTCCAGTGTGAAATGCAGTTCTAAGCTGGGACATCCCCATGAAGAGGACCTTGCAATTCATCTGTGAAAACCAGCTCAGACATCCTCATTGAGAGGAGCCTTACAATTCCAATGTGAAATGCAGTTCTAGGCTGGGAGAGCCCCATGAAGGGGAGCCTTGTAATTCATGTGTGAAAGGCAGCTCGGGGTTCATCGATCCCCATGAAGAGGAGCCCTGCAATTCTTGGGTCAAAACCAGCCCTAGGCTCAGACATCCCTATGAAGGGGAGCCTTGCAATTCACACGTTAAAACCAGCTCCAAGCTGAGAAATCCCCATGAAGGGGAGCCTTGCACTTCATGCATGAAAGGCACCTCTGGGATCATCAATCCCGATTAAGGGGAGCCCTTCAATTAATGCGTCAAAACCAGCTCTAGGCTGGAACATCCCCATGAAGAGGAGCCTTGCAACGCTCTTGTGAAAACCGGCTCTGAGAGAAGACATCCCCATGAAGAGGAGCCTTACAATTCATGTGTGAAAAAAAGCTCAAAGCTGGTATGACCCCATGAAGCGAAGCCTTACACTTCATGGGAGAAAGCGAGCACTAAGTTCATCAATCCCCATGAAGAGGAGACACGCAAGAAATGTGTGAAAACCATGCTCACTTGAGAAATCCATGTGAGGTGGTGGCATGACAATGATGTGTAAAAACCAGCTCTAAGGTCGCCCATCCCCATGGAGAGGAGGCCTGCAAGGCATGTGTGAAAACCTACTCTAAGCAGAACTGTCCCCATGAACAGGAGCTTGCCTGGTGTTGTGTTCTAGCTGCAGCTAGAACGGCAGCTCTAACCTGACACATGCCCGTGAGGAGGAGGCTTGCAAGCGAGGGTGGAAAAGGAACTTGAGAAGTGTTGACAAGATGGCAGCAGCTTGATGGCTCTTCTGTGCAACAAACGCTCGATAGCCTGTAAAAGCAGGTGATCCTTCTCTGGTTGCTAGAACCTGGGGAAGGAAAGAAAAGGATTGTGAGGTAGAGGTTTGAAATATAATATGAGGCCCAACTGAAGTACAGGGAGCTACAGTTCTCACCAAATGGGAGACCAAGTCCCAACCTCCATGTCCCCCGATGGCAGAACAACGTGCCTAGGAAAATTTGTCAAGCTATGTGGAAATTCAACCCACCTTTGGAGCTATCCTGAGACTGGGAAGGGTCCTTCGAGGGGGCAGATCGTCCAGCCACCCAACGGTGGGTCTTCACTGCTGAGGGACAAGGCCTCTGGGAGATATTCCCCTGCTTGCTCCTTCCTCAATCATCTGACAGTTCTTCTGAGGGACGTGAGACCAGCTGTACCTCAGACATCCCCATGAAGACGGGCCTTGCAATTCCACTGTGAAATGCAGTTCTAAGCAGGGACATCCCCATAAAGTGGAGCCTTTCAGTTCATACGTCAACAACAGCTCTAAGCTGGGACATCCCCATGAAGGGGAGCCCTACAATTCATCTGTGAAAACCAGCCCTAGGCTCAGCCATCCCCATTATAGGGAGTTTCATATTTCCAGAGTGAAAACCTGCTCTGAGCCGAGACATCCCCATGAACAGGAGCCTAGTAATTCCAGTGTGAAATGCAGTTCTAGGCTGGGAGAGCCCCATGAAGGGGAGCCTTGCAATTCTCGTGTGAAAGGCAGCTCTGGGTTCATCAATCCCCATGAAGAGAAGCCCTGCAATTCATGCGTCAAAACCAGCTCTAAGCTGGGACACCCCAATTAAGGAGAGCCCTCCAATTCATCTGTAAAAACCAGCCCTAGGTTCACACATCCCCATTAAGGGGAGCCTTATATTCCCAGTTTGAAATGCAGCTCTAAGCTGGGACAGCCCCATGAAGGGGAGCCTTGCAATTCATCTGTGAACACCAACTCTAGGCTCAGACATCCGCATTAAGAGGTGCCTTGTATTTCCAGTGTGAAATGCAGTTCTAAGCTGGGACATCCCCATGAAAGGGATCCCTACAATTCATTTGTGAAAACCAGCCCTAGGCTCCGACATCCCCATTAAAAGGAGCCATATATGTCCAGTGTCAAATGCAGTTCTAACCTGGGACATCCCCATGAAGAGGAGCCTGGCAATTCATCTGTGAAAACCAGCTCAGACATCCCCATTAAGAGGAGCCTTAGAATTCCAATGTGAAATGCAGTTCTAAGCTGGGACGTCTCGATGAAGAGGAGCCCTACAATTCATCTGTGAAGACCAGCCCTAGGGTCAGCCATCCACATGAAGAGGAGCCTTGCACTTCATGCATGAAAGGCAGCTCTGGGTTCATCAATCCCCATGAAGAGGAGCCCTACAATTAATCTGTGAAAACCAGCCCTAGGCTCAGCCATCCCGATTAAGGGGAGTCTAGGACATCTCCATGAAGAGGAGCCTTGCAATTCTCTTGTGAAAACCAGCTCCGAGCAGAGACATCCTCATGAAGAGGAGCCTAGTATTTCCAGTGTGAAATGCAGTTCTAGGCTGGGAGAGCCCCACGAAGAGGAGCCCTACAATTCATCTATGAAACCCAGCCCTAGGCTCAGACATTCCCATTAAGAGGAGCCTTATATTTCCAGTGTGAAATACAGTTCTAAGCTGGGACATCCCCACAAAGGGGAGCCTTGAACTTCAAGTGCGAAAGGCAGCTCTGGGTTTATCCACCCTATGAAGAGGAGCCCTCCAATTCATGCGTCAAAACCGGCTCTAGGCTGCAAGATCCCCATGAAGAGGAGCCTTGCAATGCTCTTGTGAAAACTGGCTCTGAGACAAGACGTCCCCATGAAGAGGAGCCTTTCAATTCCAGTGTGAGATGCAGTTCTAAGCAGGGACATCCCCATGAAGGGGAGCCCTCCAATTCATCTGTAAAAACCAGCCCTAGGCTCACACATCCCCATTAAGAGGAGCCTTATATTTCCAGTGTGAAATGCAGTTCTAAGCTGGGACATCCCCATGAAGGGGAGCCTTGCAATGCTCTTGTGAAAACCGGCTCTGAGCCGAGACATCCCCATGAAGAGGAGCCTTTCAATTCCAGTGTGAGATGCAGTTCTAAGCAGGGACATCCCCATGAAGGAGAGCCCTCCAATTCATGTGTAAAAACCAGCCCTAGGCTCACACATCACCATTAAGAGGAGCCTTATATTTCCAGTGTGAAATGCAGTTCTAAGCTGGGACATCCCCATGAAGGGGAGCCTTGCAACTTATGTCTGAGAAAAAGCTCAAAGCTGATATGACCCCATGAAGCGAATCCTTACAATTCATGGGGAAAAGCGAGGACGTTCATCAATCCCCATGAAGAGGACCTTGCAATTCATCTGTGAAAACCAGTTCTAGGCTCAGACATACCCATGAAGAGAAGCCTTATATTTCCAGTGTGAAATGCAGCTCTAAGCTGGGACATTCCATGAAGGGGAGCCCTTCAATTCATCTGTGAAAACCAGCTCAGAAATCCCCATTAAGAGGAGCCTTATAATTCCAATGTGAACTGCAGCTCTAAGCTGGGAAATCCCCATGAAGGGGAGCCTTGCACTTCATGTGTGAAAGGCGGCTCTGGGTTCCTCAATCCCCATGAAGAGGAGCCCCATGGTTCATACATCAAAACCAGCTCTATGCTGGGACATCCTGATGAAGAGGAGCCCTACAATTCATCTTTGAAAACCTGCCCTAGGCTCAGCCATCCCCATTAAGGGGAGTCTTATATTTGCAATATGAAATGCAGTTCTAAGCTGGGGCATCCCCATGAAGGGGAGTCTTATATCTCCAGTGTGAAATGCAGCTCTAGGCTGGGAGAGCCCCATGAAGGGGAGCCTTGCAATTCATGCATCACAGCCAGCTCAAAGCTGGGACATCCCCATGAAGGGGAGCCTTGCAATTCATGCATCACAGCCAGCTCAAAGCTGGGACATCCCCATGAAGGGGAGCCTTGCACTTCATGTGTGAAAGGCAGCTCTGGGCTCATCAATCCCCATTAAGAATAGCCTTATATTTCCAGTGTGAAATGCTGTTCTAAGCTGGGTCATCCCCATGAAGAGGAGCCCTGCAATTCATGTGTCAAAACCAGCCCTAGGCTCAGACATCCCTATGAAGAGGAGCCTTATATTTCCAGTGTGAAATGCAGTTCTAAGCTGGGACATCCCCATGAAGGGGAGCCTTGAACTTCAAGTGCGAAAGGCAGCTCTGGGTTTATGAACCCTATGAAGAGGAGCCCTCCAATTCATGCATCAAAACCGGCTCTGGGCTGCGAGATCCCCATGAAGAGGAGCCTTGCAAGGCTCTTGTGAAAACTGGCTCTGAGACAAGATATCCCCATGAAGAGGAGCCTTTCATTTCCAGTGTGAGATGCAGTTCTAAGCAGGGACATCCCCATGAAGGGGAGCCCTACAATTCATTTGTGAAAGCCAGCCCTAGGCTCAGACATCCTCATGAAGAGGAGCCTAGTATTTCCAGTGTGAAATGCAGTTCTAAGCTGGGACATCCCCATGAAGAGGAGCCTTGCAATTCATCTGTGAAAACCAGCTCAGACATCCCCATTAAGAGGAGCCTTAGAATTCCAATGTGAAATGCAGTTCTAAGCTGGGACATCTCGATGAAGAGGAGCCCTACAATTCATCTGTGAAGACCAGCCCTAGGCTCAGCCATCCCGATTAAGGGGAGTCTGGGACATCTCCATGAAGAGGAGCCTTGCAATTCTCTTGTGAAAACCAGCTCTGAGCAGAGACATCCTCATGAAGGGGAGCCTAGTATTTCCAGTGTGAAATGCAGTTCTAGGCTGGGAGAGCCCCATGAAGAGGAGCCCTACAATTCATCTATGAAACCCAGCCCTAGGCTCAGACATTCCCATTAAGAGGAGCCTTATATTTCCAGTGTGAAATGCAGTTCTAAGCTGGGACATCCCCACAAAGGGGAGCCTTGAACTTCAAGTGCGAAAGGCAGCCCTGGGTTTATCAACCCTATGAAGAGGGGCCATCCAATTCATGCATCAAAACCGGCTCTAGGCTGCGAGATCCCCATGAAGAGGAGCCTTGCAATGCTCTTGTGAAAACTGGCTCTGAGACAAGACGTCCCCATGAAGAGGAGCCTTTCAATTCCAGTGTGAGATGCAGTTCTAAGCAGGGACATCCCCATGAAGGGGAGCCCTCCAATTCATCTGTAAAAACCAGCCCTAGGCTCACACATCCCCATAAAGGGGAGCCTTATATTTCCAGTGTGAAATGCAGTTCTAAGCTGGGACATCCCCATGAAGGGGAGCCTTGCAATGCTCTTGTGAAAATTGGCTCTGAGACAAGACATCCCCATGAAGAGGAGCCTTTCAATTCCAGTGTGAGATGCAGTTCTAAGAATGGACATCCCCATGAAGGGGAGCCTTACAACTTATGTCTGAGAAAAAGCTCAAAGCTGATTTGAGCCCATGAAGCGAATCCTTACAATTCATGGGGAAAAGCGAGGACGTTCATCAATCCCCATGAAGAGGACCTTGCAATTCATCTGTGAAAACCAGTTCTAGGCTCAGACATACCCATGAAGAGAAGCCTTATATTTCCAGTGTGAAATGCAGTTCTAAGCTGGGACATTCCATGAAGGGGAGCCCTTCAATTCATCTGTGAAAACCAGCTCAGAAATCCCCATTAAGAGGAGCCTTATAATTCCAATGTGAACTGCAGCTCTAAGCTGGGAAATCCCCATGAAGGGGAGCCTTGCACTTCATGTGTGAAAGGCGGCTCTGGGTTCCTCAATCCCCATGAAGAGGAGCCCCATGGTTCATACATCAAAACCAGCTCTATGCTGGGACATCCTGATGAAGAGGAGCCCTACAATTCATCTTTGAAAACCTGCCCTAGGCTCAGCCATCCCCATTAAGGGGAGTCTTATATTTGCAATATGAAATGCAGTTCTAAGCTGGGGCATCCCCATGAAGGGGAGTCTTATATCTCCAGTGTGAAATGCAGCTCTAGGCTGGGAGAGCCCCATGAAGGGGAGCCTTGCAATTCATGCATCACAGCCAGCTCAAAGCTGGGACATCCCCATGAAGGGGAGCCTTGCAATTCATGCATCACAGCCAGCTCAAAGCTGGGACATCCCCATGAAGGGGAGCCTTGCACTTCATGTGTGAAAGGCAGCTCTGGGCTCATCAATCCCCATTAAGAATAGCCTTATATTTCCAGTGTGAAATGCTGTTCTAAGCTGGGTCATCCCCATGAAGAGGAGCCCTGCAATTCATGTGTCAAAACCAGCCCTAGGCTCAGACATCCCTATGAAGAGGAGCCTTATATTTCCAGTGTGAAATGCAGTTCTAAGCTGGGACATCCCCATGAAGGGGAGCCTTGAACTTCAAGTGCGAAAGGCAGCTCTGGGTTTATGAACCCTATGAAGAGGAGCCCTCCAATTCATGCATCAAAACCGGCTCTGGGCTGCGAGATCCCCATGAAGAGGAGCCTTGCAAGGCTCTTGTGAAAACTGGCTCTGAGACAAGATATCCCCATGAAGAGGAGCCTTTCATTTCCAGTGTGAGATGCAGTTCTAAGCAGGGACATCCCCATGAAGGGGAGCCCTACAATTCATTTGTGAAAGCCAGCCCTAGGCTCAGACATCCTCATGAAGAGGAGCCTAGTATTTCCAGTGTGAAATGCAGTTCTAAGCTGGGACATCCCCATGAAGAGGAGC
Organism: Heloderma suspectum; assembly: GCF_057233095.1. Taxonomy (NCBI): domain Eukaryota; kingdom Metazoa; phylum Chordata; class Lepidosauria; order Squamata; family Helodermatidae; genus Heloderma; species Heloderma suspectum. Next base: position 6,105,249 of record NC_139465.1, on the reverse strand, counting down.
CTTGCAATTCATCTGTGAAAAACAGCTCAGACATCCCCATTAAGAGGAGCCTTAGAATTCCAATGTGAAATGCAGTTCTAAGCTGGGACATCTCGATGAAGAGGAGCCCTACAATTCATCTGTGAAGACCAGCCCTAGGCTCAGCCATCCCGATTAAGGGGAGTCTGGGACATCTCCATGAAGAGGAGCCTTGCAATTCTCTTGTGAAAACCAGCTCTGAGCAGAGACATCCTCATGAAGGGGAGCCTAGTATTTCCAGTGTGAAATGCAGTTCTAGGCTGGGAGAGCCCCATGAAGAGGAGCCCTACAATTCATCTATGAAACCCAGCCCTAGGCTCAGACATTCCCATTAAGAGGAGCCTTATATTTCCAGTGTGAAATGCAGTTCTAAGCTGGGACATCCCCACAAAGGGGAGCCTTGAACTTCAAGTGCGAAAGGCAGCCCTGGGTTTATCAACCCTATGAAGAGGGGCCATCCAATTCATGCATCAAAACCGGCTCTAGGCTGCGAGATCCCCATGAAGAGGAGCCTTGCAATGCTCTTGTGAAAACTGGCTCTGAGACAAGACGTCCCCATGAAGAGGAGCCTTTCAATTCCAGTGTGAGATGCAGTTCTAAGCAGGGACATCCCCATGAAGGGGAGCCCTCCAATTCATCTGTAAAAACCAGCCCTAGGCTCACACATCCCCATAAAGGGGAGCCTTATATTTCCAGTGTGAAATGCAGTTCTAAGCTGGGACATCCCCATGAAGGGGAGCCTTGCAATGCTCTTGTGAAAATTGGCTCTGAGACAAGACATCCCCATGAAGAGGAGCCTTTCAATTCCAGTGTGAGATGCAGTTCTAAGAATGGACATCCCCATGAAGGGGAGCCTTACAACTTATGTCTGAGAAAAAGCTCAAAGCTGATTTGAGCCCATGAAGCGAATCCTTACAATTCATGGGGAAAAGAGAGGACGTTCATCAATCCCCATGAAGAGGACCTTGCAATTCATCTGTGAAAACCAGTTCTAGGCTCAGACATACCCATGAAGAGAAGCCTTATATTTCCAGTGTGAAATGCAGTTCTAAGCTGGGACATTCCATGAAGGGGAGCCCTTCAATTCATCTGTGAAAACCAGCTCAGAAATCCCCATTAAGAGGAGCCTTATAATTCCAATGTGAACTGCAGCTCTAAGCTGGGAAATCCCCATGAAGGGGAGCCTTGCACTTCATGTGTGAAAGGCGGCTCTGGGTTCCTCAATCCCCATGAAGAGGAGCCCCATGGTTCATACATCAAAACCAGCTCTATGCTGGGACATCCTGATGAAGAGGAGCCCTACAATTCATCTTTGAAAACCTGCCCTAGGCTCAGCCATCCCCATTAAGGGGAGTCTTATATTTGCAATATGAAATGCAGTTCTAAGCTGGGGCATCCCCATGAAGGGGAGTCTTATATCTCCAGTGTGAAATGCAGCTCTAGGCTGGGAGAGCCCCATGAAGGGGAGCCTTGCAATTCATGCATCACAGCCAGCTCAAAGCTGGGACATCCCCATGAAGGGGAGCCTTGCAATTCATGCATCACAGCCAGCTCAAAGCTGGGACATCCCCATGAAGGGGAGCCTTGCACTTCATGTGTGAAAGGCAGCTCTGGGCTCATCAGTCCCCATTAAGAATAGCCTTATATTTCCAGTGTGAAATGCTGTTCTAAGCTGGGTCATCCCCATGAAGAGGAGCCCTGCAATTCATGTGTCAAAACCAGCCCTAGGCTCAGACATCCCTATGAAGAGGAGCCTTATATTTCCAGTGTGAAATGCAGTTCTAAGCTGGGACATCCCCATGAAGGGGAGCCTTGAACTTCAAGTGCGAAAGGCAGCTCTGGGTTTATGAACCCTATGAAGAGGAGCCCTCCAATTCATGCATCAAAACCGGCTCTGGGCTGCGAGATCCCCATGAAGAGGAGCCTTGCAAGGCTCTTGTGAAAACTGGCTCTGAGACAAGATATCCCCATGAAGAGGAGCCTTTCATTTCCAGTGTGAGATGCAGTTCTAAGCAGGGACATCCCCATGAAGGGGAGCCCTACAATTCATTTGTGAAAGCCAGCCCTAGGCTCAGACATCCTCATGAAGAGGAGCCTAGTATTTCCAGTGTGAAATGCAGTTCTAAGCTGGGACATCCCCATGAAGAGGAGCCTTGCAATTCATCTGTGAAAACCAGCTCAGACATCCCCATTAAGAGGAGCCTTAGAATTCCAATGTGAAATGCAGTTCTAAGCTGGGACATCTCGATGAAGAGGAGCCCTACAATTCATCTGTGAAGACCAGCCCTAGGCTCAGCCATCCCGATTAAGGGGAGTCTGGGACATCTCCATGAAGAGGAGCCTTGCAATTCTCTTGTGAAAACCAGCTCTGAGCAGAGACATCCTCATGAAGGGGAGCCTAGTATTTCCAGTGTGAAATGCAGTTCTAGGCTGGGAGAGCCCCATGAAGAGGAGCCCTACAATTCATCTATGAAACCCAGCCCTAGGCTCAGACATTCCCATTAAGAGGAGCCTTATATTTCCAGTGTGAAATGCAGTTCTAAGCTGGGACATCCCCACAAAGGGGAGCCTTGAACTTCAAGTGCGAAAGGCAGCCCTGGGTTTATCAACCCTATGAAGAGGGGCCATCCAATTCATGCATCAAAACCGGCTCTAGGCTGCGAGATCCCCATGAAGAGGAGCCTTGCAATGCTCTTGTGAAAACTGGCTCTGAGACAAGACGTCCCCATGAAGAGGAGCCTTTCAATTCCAGTGTGAGATGCAGTTCTAAGCAGGGACATCCCCATGAAGGGGAGCCCTCCAATTCATCTGTAAAAACCAGCCCTAGGCTCACACATCCCCATAAAGGGGAGCCTTATATTTCCAGTGTGAAATGCAGTTCTAAGCTGGGACATCCCCATGAAGGGGAGCCTTGCAATGCTCTTGTGAAAATTGGCTCTGAGACAAGACATCCCCATGAAGAGGAGCCTTTCAATTCCAGTGTGAGATGCAGTTCTAAGAATGGACATCCCCATGAAGGGGAGCCTTACAACTTATGTCTGAGAAAAAGCTCAAAGCTGATTTGAGCCCATGAAGCGAATCCTTACAATTCATGGGGAAAAGAGAGGACGTTCATCAATCCCCATGAAGAGGACCTTGCAATTCATCTGTGAAAACCAGTTCTAGGCTCAGACATACCCATGAAGAGAAGCCTTATATTTCCAGTGTGAAATGCAGTTCTAAGCTGGGACATTCCATGAAGGGGAGCCCTTCAATTCATCTGTGAAAACCAGCTCAGAAATCCCCATTAAGAGGAGCCTTATAATTCCAATGTGAACTGCAGCTCTAAGCTGGGAAATCCCCATGAAGGGGAGCCTTGCACTTCATGTGTGAAAGGCGGCTCTGGGTTCCTCAATCCCCATGAAGAGGAGCCCCATGGTTCATACATCAAAACCAGCTCTATGCTGGGACATCCTGATGAAGAGGAGCCCTACAATTCATCTTTGAAAACCTGCCCTAGGCTCAGCCATCCCCATTAAGGGGAGTCTTATATTTGCAATATGAAATGCAGTTCTAAGCTGGGGCATCCCCATGAAGGGGAGTCTTATATCTCCAGTGTGAAATGCAGCTCTAGGCTGGGAGAGCCCCATGAAGGGGAGCCTTGCAATTCATGCATCACAGCCAGCTCAAAGCTGGGACATCCCCATGAAGGGGAGCCTTGCAATTCATGCATCACAGCCAGCTCAAAGCTGGGACATCCCCATGAAGGGGAGCCTTGCACTTCATGTGTGAAAGGCAGCTCTGGGCTCATCAGTCCCCATTAAGAATAGCCTTATATTTCCAGTGTGAAATGCTGTTCTAAGCTGGGTCATCCCCATGAAGAGGAGCCCTGCAATTCATGTGTCAAAACCAGCCCTAGGCTCAGACATCCCTATGAAGAGGAGCCTTATATTTCCAGTGTGAAATGCAGTTCTAAGCTGGGACATCCCCATGAAGGGGAGCCTTGAACTTCAAGTGCGAAAGGCAGCTCTGGGTTTATGAACCCTATGAAGAGGAGCCCTCCAATTCATGCATCAAAACCGGCTCTGGGCTGCGAGATCCCCATGAAGAGGAGCCTTGCAAGGCTCTTGTGAAAACTGGCTCTGAGACAAGATATCCCCATGAAGAGGAGCCTTTCATTTCCAGTGTGAGATGCAGTTCTAAGCAGGGACATCCCCATGAAGGGGAGCCCTACAATTCATTTGTGAAAGCCAGCCCTAGGCTCAGACATCCTCATGAAGAGGAGCCTAGTATTTCCAGTGTGAAATGCAGTTCTAAGCTGGGACATCCCCATGAAGAGGAGCCTTGCAATTCATCTGTGAAAACCAGCTCAGACATCCCCATTAAGAGGAGCCTTAGAATTCCAATGTGAAATGCAGTTCTAAGCTGGGACATCTCGATGAAGAGGAGCCCTACAATTCATCTGTGAAGACCAGCCCTAGGCTCAGCCATCCCGATTAAGGGGAGTCTGGGACATCTCCATGAAGAGGAGCCTTGCAATTCTCTTGTGAAAACCAGCTCTGAGCAGAGACATCCTCATGAAGGGGAGCCTAGTATTTCCAGTGTGAAATGCAGTTCTAGGCTGGGAGAGCCCCATGAAGAGGAGCCCTACAATTCATCTATGAAACCCAGCCCTAGGCTCAGACATTCCCATTAAGAGGAGCCTTATATTTCCAGTGTGAAATGCAGTTCTAAGCTGGGACATCCCCACAAAGGGGAGCCTTGAACTTCAAGTGCGAAAGGCAGCCCTGGGTTTATCAACCCTATGAAGAGGGGCCATCCAATTCATGCATCAAAACCGGCTCTAGGCTGCGAGATCCCCATGAAGAGGAGCCTTGCAATGCTCTTGTGAAAACTGGCTCTGAGACAAGACGTCCCCATGAAGAGGAGCCTTTCAATTCCAGTGTGAGATGCAGTTCTAAGCAGGGACATCCCCATGAAGGGGAGCCCTCCAATTCATCTGTAAAAACCAGCCCTAGGCTCACACATCCCCATAAAGGGGAGCCTTATATTTCCAGTGTGAAATGCAGTTCTAAGCTGGGACATCCCCATGAAGGGGAGCCTTGCAATGCTCTTGTGAAAATTGGCTCTGAGACAAGACATCCCCATGAAGAGGAGACTTTCAATTCCAGTGTGAGATGCAGTTCTAAGAATGGACATCCCCATGAAGGGGAGCCTTACAACTTATGTCTGAGAAAAAGCTCAAAGCTGATTTGAGCCCATGAAGCGAATCCTTACAATTCATGGGGAAAAGAGAGGACGTTCATCAATCCCCATGAAGAGGACCTTGCAATTCATCTGTGAAAACCAGTTCTAGGCTCAGACATACCCATGAAGAGAAGCCTTATATTTCCAGTGTGAAATGCAGTTCTAAGCTGGGACATTCCATGAAGGGGAGCCCTTCAATTCATCTGTGAAAACCAGCTCAGAAATCCCCATTAAGAGGAGCCTTATAATTCCAATGTGAACTGCAGCTCTAAGCTGGGAAATCCCCATGAAGGGGAGCCTTGCACTTCATGTGTGAAAGGCGGCTCTGGGTTCCTCAATCCCCATGAAGAGGAGCCCCATGGTTCATACATCAAAACCAGCTCTATGCTGGGACATCCTGATGAAGAGGAGCCCTACAATTCATCTTTGAAAACCTGCCCTAGGCTCAGCCATCCCCATTAAGGGGAGTCTTATATTTGCAATATGAAATGCAGTTCTAAGCTGGGGCATCCCCATGAAGGGGAGTCTTATATCTCCAGTGTGAAATGCAGCTCTAGGCTGGGAGAGCCCCATGAAGGGGAGCCTTGCAATTCATGCATCACAGCCAGCTCAAAGCTGGGACATCCCCATGAAGGGGAGCCTTGCAATTCATGCATCACAGCCAGCTCAAAGCTGGGACATCCCCATGAAGGGGAGCCTTGCACTTCATGTGTGAAAGGCAGCTCTGGGCTCATCAGTCCCCATTAAGAATAGCCTTATATTTCCAGTGTGAAATGCTGTTCTAAGCTGGGTCATCCCCATGAAGAGGAGCCCTGCAATTCATGTGTCAAAACCAGCCCTAGGCTCAGACATCCCTATGAAGAGGAGCCTTATATTTCCAGTGTGAAATGCAGTTCTAAGCTGGGACATCCCCATGAAGGGGAGCCTTGAACTTCAAGTGCGAAAGGCAGCTCTGGGTTTATGAACCCTATGAAGAGGAGCCCTCCAATTCATGCATCAAAACCGGCTCTGGGCTGCGAGATCCCCATGAAGAGGAGCCTTGCAAGGCTCTTGTGAAAACTGGCTCTGAGACAAGATATCCCCATGAAGAGGAGCCTTTCATTTCCAGTGTGAGATGCAGTTCTAAGCAGGGACATCCCCATGAAGGGGAGCCCTACAATTCATTTGTGAAAGCCAGCCCTAGGCTCAGACATCCTCATGAAGAGGAGCCTAGTATTTCCAGTGTGAAATGCAGTTCTAAGCTGGGACATCCCCATGAAGAGGAGCCTTGCAATTCATCTGTGAAAAACAGCTCAGACATCCCCATTAAGAGGAGCCTTAGAATTCCAATGTGAAATGCAGTTCTAAGCTGGGACATCTCGATGAAGAGGAGCCCTACAATTCATCTGTGAAGACCAGCCCTAGGCTCAGCCATCCCGATTAAGGGGAGTCTGGGACATCTCCATGAAGAGGAGCCTTGCAATTCTCTTGTGAAAACCAGCTCTGAGCAGAGACATCCTCATGAAGGGGAGCCTAGTATTTCCAGTGTGAAATGCAGTTCTAGGCTGGGAGAGCCCCATGAAGAGGAGCCCTACAATTCATCTATGAAACCCAGCCCTAGGCTCAGACATTCCCATTAAGAGGAGCCTTATATTTCCAGTGTGAAATGCAGTTCTAAGCTGGGACATCCCCACAAAGGGGAGCCTTGAACTTCAAGTGCGAAAGGCAGCCCTGGGTTTATCAACCCTATGAAGAGGGGCCATCCAATTCATGCATCAAAACCGGCTCTAGGCTGCGAGATCCCCATGAAGAGGAGCCTTGCAATGCTCTTGTGAAAACTGGCTCTGAGACAAGACGTCCCCATGAAGAGGAGCCTTTCAATTCCAGTGTGAGATGCAGTTCTAAGCAGGGACATCCCCATGAAGGGGAGCCCTCCAATTCATCTGTAAAAACCAGCCCTAGGCTCACACATCCCCATAAAGGGGAGCCTTATATTTCCAGTGTGAAATGCAGTTCTAAGCTGGGACATCCCCATGAAGGGGAGCCTTGCAATGCTCTTGTGAAAATTGGCTCTGAGACAAGACATCCCCATGAAGAGGAGCCTTTCAATTCCAGTGTGAGATGCAGTTCTAAGAATGGACATCCCCATGAAGGGGAGCCTTACAACTTATGTCTGAGAAAAAGCTCAAAGCTGATTTGAGCCCATGAAGCGAATCCTTACAATTCATGGGGAAAAGAGAGGACGTTCATCAATCCCCATGAAGAGGACCTTGCAATTCATCTGTGAAAACCAGTTCTAGGCTCAGACATACCCATGAAGAGAAGCCTTATATTTCCAGTGTGAAATGCAGTTCTAAGCTGGGACATTCCATGAAGGGGAGCCCTTCAATTCATCTGTGAAAACCAGCTCAGAAATCCCCATTAAGAGGAGCCTTATAATTCCAATGTGAACTGCAGCTCTAAGCTGGGAAATCCCCATGAAGGGGAGCCTTGCACTTCATGTGTGAAAGGCGGCTCTGGGTTCCTCAATCCCCATGAAGAGGAGCCCCATGGTTCATACATCAAAACCAGCTCTATGCTGGGACATCCTGATGAAGAGGAGCCCTACAATTCATCTTTGAAAACCTGCCCTAGGCTCAGCCATCCCCATTAAGGGGAGTCTTATATTTGCAATATGAAATGCAGTTCTAAGCTGGGGCATCCCCATGAAGGGGAGTCTTATATCTCCAGTGTGAAATGCAGCTCTAGGCTGGGAGAGCCCCATGAAGGGGAGCCTTGCAATTCATGCATCACAGCCAGCTCAAAGCTGGGACATCCCCATGAAGGGGAGCCTTGCAATTCATGCATCACAGCCAGCTCAAAGCTGGGACATCCCCATGAAGGGGAGCCTTGCACTTCATGTGTGAAAGGCAGCTCTGGGCTCATCAATCCCCATTAAGAATAGCCTTATATTTCCAGTGTGAAATGCTGTTCTAAGCTGGGTCATCCCCATGAAGAGGAGCCCTGCAATTCATGTGTCAAAACCAGCCCTAGGCTCAGACATCCCTATGAAGAGGAGCCTTATATTTCCAGTGTGAAATGCAGTTCTAAGCTGGGACATCCCCATGAAGGGGAGCCTTGAACTTCAAGTGCGAAAGGCAGCTCTGGGTTTATGAACCCTATGAAGAGGAGCCCTCCAATTCATGCATCAAAACCGGCTCTGGGCTGCGAGATCCCCATGAAGAGGAGCCTTGCAAGGCTCTTGTGAAAACTGGCTCTGAGACAAGATATCCCCATGAAGAGGAGCCTTTCATTTCCAGTGTGAGATGCAGTTCTAAGCAGGGACATCCCCATGAAGGGGAGCCCTACAATTCATTTGTGAAAGCCAGCCCTAGGCTCAGACATCCTCATGAAGAGGAGCCTAGTATTTCCAGTGTGAAATGCAGTTCTAAGCTGGGACATCCCCATGAAGAGGAGCCTTGCAATTCATCTGTGAAAAACAGCTCAGACATCCCCATTAAGAGGAGCCTTAGAATTCCAATGTGAAATGCAGTTCTAAGCTGGGACATCTCGATGAAGAGGAGCCCTACAATTCATCTGTGAAGACCAGCCCTAGGCTCAGCCATCCCGATTAAGGGGAGTCTGGGACATCTCCATGAAGAGGAGCCTTGCAATTCTCTTGTGAAAACCAGCTCTGAGCAGAGACATCCTCATGAAGGGGAGCCTAGTATTTCCAGTGTGAAATGCAGTTCTAGGCTGGGAGAGCCCCATGAAGAGGAGCCCTACAATTCATCTATGAAACCCAGCCCTAGGCTCAGACATTCCCATTAAGAGGAGCCTTATATTTCCAGTGTGAAATGCAGTTCTAAGCTGGGACATCCCCACAAAGGGGAGCCTTGAACTTCAAGTGCGAAAGGCAGCCCTGGGTTTATCAACCCTATGAAGAGGGGCCATCCAATTCATGCATCAAAACCGGCTCTAGGCTGCGAGATCCCCATGAAGAGGAGCCTTGCAATGCTCTTGTGAAAACTGGCTCTGAGACAAGACGTCCCCATGAAGAGGAGCCTTTCAATTCCAGTGTGAGATGCAGTTCTAAGCAGGGACATCCCCATGAAGGGGAGCCCTCCAATTCATCTGTAAAAACCAGCCCTAGGCTCACACATCCCCATAAAGGGGAGCCTTATATTTCCAGTGTGAAATGCAGTTCTAAGCTGGGACATCCCCATGAAGGGGAGCCTTGCAATGCTCTTGTGAAAATTGGCTCTGAGACAAGACATCCCCATGAAGAGGAGACTTTCAATTCCAGTGTGAGATGCAGTTCTAAGAATGGACATCCCCATGAAGGGGAGCCTTACAACTTATGTCTGAGAAAAAGCTCAAAGCTGATTTGAGCCCATGAAGCGAATCCTTACAATTCATGGGGAAAAGAGAGGACGTTCATCAATCCCCATGAAGAGGACCTTGCAATTCATCTGTGAAAACCAGTTCTAGGCTCAGACATACCCATGAAGAGAAGCCTTATATTTCCAGTGTGAAATGCAGTTCTAAGCTGGGACATTCCATGAAGGGGAGCCCTTCAATTCATCTGTGAAAACCAGCTCAGAAATCCCCATTAAGAGGAGCCTTATAATTCCAATGTGAACTGCAGCTCTAAGCTGGGAAATCCCCATGAAGGGGAGCCTTGCACTTCATGTGTGAAAGGCGGCTCTGGGTTCCTCAATCCCCATGAAGAGGAGCCCCATGGTTCATACATCAAAACCAGCTCTATGCTGGGACATCCTGATGAAGAGGAGCCCTACAATTCATCTTTGAAAACCTGCCCTAGGCTCAGCCATCCCCATTAAGGGGAGTCTTATATTTGCAATATGAAATGCAGTTCTAAGCTGGGGCATCCCCATGAAGGGGAGTCTTATATCTCCAGTGTGAAATGCAGCTCTAGGCTGGGAGAGCCCCATGAAGGGGAGCCTTGCAATTCATGCATCACAGCCAGCTCAAAGCTGGGACATCCCCATGAAGGGGAGCCTTGCAATTCATGCATCACAGCCAGCTCAAAGCTGGGACATCCCCATGAAGGGGAGCCTTGCACTTCATGTGTGAAAGGCAGCTCCGGGCTCATCAATCCCCATTAAGAATAGCCTTATATTTCCAGTGTGAAATGCTGTTCTAAGCTGGGTCATCCCCATGAAGAGGAGCCCTGCAATTCATGTGTCAAAACCAGCCCTAGGCTCAGACATCCCTATGAAGAGGAGCCTTATATTTCCAGTGTGAAATGCAGTTCTAAGCTGGGACATCCCCATGAAGGGGAGCCTTGAACTTCAAGTGCGAAAGGCAGCTCTGGGTTTATGAACCCTATGAAGAGGAGCCCTCCAATTCATGCATCAAAACCGGCTCTGGGCTGCGAGATCCCCATGAAGAGGAGCCTTGCAAGGCTCTTGTGAAAACTGGCTCTGAGACAAGATATCCCCATGAAGAGGAGCCTTTCATTTCCAGTGTGAGATGCAGTTCTAAGCAGGGACATCCCCATGAAGGGGAGCCCTACAATTCATTTGTGAAAGCCAGCCCTAGGCTCAGACATCCTCATGAAGAGGAGCCTAGTATTTCCAGTGTGAAATGCAGTTCTAAGCTGGGACATCCCCATGAAGAGGAGCCTTGCAATTCATCTGTGAAAAACAGCTCAGACATCCCCATTAAGAGGAGCCTTAGAATTCCAATGTGAAATGCAGTTCTAAGCTGGGACATCTCGATGAAGAGGAGCCCTACAATTCATCTGTGAAGACCAGCCCTAGGCTCAGCCATCCCGATTAAGGGGAGTCTGGGACATCTCCATGAAGAGGAGCCTTGCAATTCTCTTGTGAAAACCAGCTCTGAGCAGAGACATCCTCATGAAGGGGAGCCTAGTATTTCCAGTGTGAAATGCAGTTCTAGGCTGGGAGAGCCCCATGAAGAGGAGCCCTACAATTCATCTATGAAACCCAGCCCTAGGCTCAGACATTCCCATTAAGAGGAGCCTTATATTTCCAGTGTGAAATGCAGTTCTAAGCTGGGACATCCCCACAAAGGGGAGCCTTGAACTTCAAGTGCGAAAGGCAGCCCTGGGTTTATCAACCCTATGAAGAGGGGCCATCCAATTCATGCATCAAAACCGGCTCTAGGCTGCGAGATCCCCATGAAGAGGAGCCTTGCAATGCTCTTGTGAAAACTGGCTCTGAGACAAGACGTCCCCATGAAGAGGAGCCTTTCAATTCCAGTGTGAGATGCAGTTCTAAGCAGGGACATCCCCATGAAGGGGAGCCCTCCAATTCATCTGTAAAAACCAGCCCTAGGCTCACACATCCCCATAAAGGGGAGCCTTATATTTCCAGTGTGAAATGCAGTTCTAAGCTGGGACATCCCCATGAAGGGGAGCCTTGCAATGCTCTTGTGAAAATTGGCTCTGAGACAAGACATCCCCATGAAGAGGAGCCTTTCAATTCCAGTGTGAGATGCAGTTCTAAGAATGGACATCCCCATGAAGGGGAGCCTTACAACTTATGTCTGAGAAAAAGCTCAAAGCTGATTTGAGCCCATGAAGCGAATCCTTACAATTCATGGGGAAAAGAGAGGACGTTCATCAATCCCCATGAAGAGGACCTTGCAATTCATCTGTGAAAACCAGTTCTAGGCTCAGACATACCCATGAAGAGAAGCCTTATATTTCCAGTGTGAAATGCAGTTCTAAGCTGGGACATTCCATGAAGGGGAGCCCTTCAATTCATCTGTGAAAACCAGCTCAGAAATCCCCATTAAGAGGAGCCTTATAATTCCAATGTGAACTGCAGCTCTAAGCTGGGAAATCCCCATGAAGGGGAGCCTTGCACTTCATGTGTGAAAGGCGGCTCTGGGTTCCTCAATCCCCATGAAGAGGAGCCCCATGGTTCATACATCAAAACCAGCTCTATGCTGGGACATCCTGATGAAGAGGAGCCCTACAATTCATCTTTGAAAACCTGCCCTAGGCTCAGCCATCCCCATTAAGGGGAGTCTTATATTTGCAATATGAAATGCAGTTCTAAGCTGGGGCATCCCCATGAAGGGGAGTCTTATATCTCCAGTGTGAAATGCAGCTCTAGGCTGGGAGAGCCCCATGAAGGGGAGCCTTGCAATTCATGCATCACAGCCAGCTCAAAGCTGGGACATCCCCATGAAGGGGAGCCTTGCAATTCATGCATCACAGCCAGCTCAAAGCTGGGACATCCCCATGAAGGGGAGCCTTGCACTTCATGTGTGAAAGGCAGCTCTGGGCTCATCAATCCCCATTAAGAATAGCCTTATATTTCCAGTGTGAAATGCTGTTCTAAGCTGGGAAATCCCCATGAATTGGAGCCCTACAATTCATTTGTGAAAACCAGCCTTAGGCTCCGACATCCCCATTAAGAGGATCCTTATATGTCCAATGTGAAATGTATTTCTAAGCTGGGACATCCCCATGAAGAGGACCTTCTAATTCATCTGTGAAAACCTGCTCAGACATCCCCATTGAGAGGAGCCTTACAATTCCAATGTGAAATGCAGTTCTAGGCTGGGAGAGCCCCATGAAGAGGAGCCCTGCAATTCATGTGTCAAAACCAGCCCTAGGCTCAGACATCCCTATGAAGAGGAGCCTTACAATTCCAATGTGAAATGCAGTTCTAAGCTGGGACATCCCCATGAAGGGGAGCCTTGAACTTCAAGTGCGAAAGGCAACTCTCGGTTTATCAACCCTATGAAGAGGAGCCCTCCAATTCATGTGTCAAAACCGGCTCTAGGCTGTGAGATCCCCATGAAGAGGAGCCTTGCAATGCTCTTGTGAAAACTGCCTCTGAGACAAGACATCCCCATGAAGAGGAGCCTTTCATTTCCAGTGTGAGATGCAGTTCTAAGCAAGGACATCCCCATGAAGGGGAGCCCTACAATTCATTTGTGAAAGCCAGCCCTAGGCTCAGACTTCCCCATTAAGAGGAGCCTTATAATTCCAATGCAAAATGCAGTTCTAGGCTGGGACATCCCCATGAAGAGGGACCTTGCAATTCTCTTGTGAAAACCGGCTCTGAGCCGAGACATCCCCATGAAGAGGAGCCTTTCAATTCTAGTGTGAAATACACTTCTAAGCAGGGACATCCCGATGGAGGGGAGCCTTACACCTCATGCATGAGAAAAAGCTCAAGGCTGATACGATGCCATGAAGCGAAGCCTTACAATTCCTGGGAAAAAGCAAGCACTAAGTTCATCAATCCCCATGAAGAGGACCTTGCAATTCATCTGTGAAAACCAGCTCTAGGCTCAGACATCCGTATTAAGAGGATCCTTGTATGTCCAGTGTGAAATGCAGTTCTAAGCTGGGACATCCCCATGAAGAGGACCTTGCAATTCATCTGTGAAAACCAGCTCAGACATCCTCATTGAGAGGAGCCTTACAATTCCAATGTGAAATGCAGTTCTAGCTGGGAGAGCCCCATGAAGGGGAGCCTTGTAATTCATGTGTGAAAGGCAGCTCGGGGTTCATCGATCCCCATGAAGAGGAGCTCTGCAATTCTTGGGTCAAAACCAGCCCTAGGCTCAGACATCCCTATGAAGGGGAGCCTTGCAATTCACACGTTAAAACCAGCTCCAAGCTGAGAAATCCCCATGAAGGGGAGCCTTGCACTTCATGCATGAAAGGCACCTCTGGGATCATCAATCCCGATTAAGGGGAGCCCTTCAATTAATGCGTCAAAACCAGCTCTAGGCTGGAACATCCCCATGAAGAGGAGCCTTGCAACGCTCTTGTGAAAACCGGCTCTGAGAGAAGACATCCCCATGAAGAGGAGCCTTACAATTCATGTGTGAAAAAAAGCTCAAAGCTGGTATGACCCCATGAAGCGAAGCCTTACACTTCATGGGAGAAAGCGAGCACTAAGTTCATCAATCCCCATGAAGAGGAGACACGCAAGAAATGTGTGAAAACCATGCTCACCTGAGAAATCCATGTGAGGTGGTGGCATGACAATGATGTGTAAAAACCAGCTCTAAGGTCGCCCATCCCCATGGAGAGGAGGCCTGCAAGGCATGTGTGAAAACCTACTCTAAGCAGAACTGTCCCCATGAACAGGAGCTTGCCTGGTGTTGTGTTCTAGCTGCAGCTAGAACGGCAGCTCTAACCTGACACATGCCCGTGAGGAGGAGGCTTGCAAGCGAGGGTGGAAAAGGAACTTGAGAAGCGTTGACAAGATGGCAGCAGCTTGATGGCTCTTCTGTGCAACAAACGCTCGATAGCCTGTAAAACCAGGTGATCCTTCTCTGGTTGCTAGAACCTGGGGAAGGAAAGAAAAGGATTGTGAGGTAGAGGTTTGAAATATAATATGAGGCCCAACTGAAGTACAGGGAGCTACAGTTCTCACCAAATGGGAGACCAAGTCCCAACCTCCATGTCCCCCGATGGCAGAACAACGTGCCTAGGAAAATTTGTCAAGCTATGTGGAAATTCAACCCACCTTTGGAGCTATCCTGAGACTGGGAAGGGTCCTTCGAGGGGGCAGATCGTCCAGCCACCCAACGGTGGGTCTTCACTGCTGAGGGACAAGGCCTCTGGGAGATATTCCCCTGCTTGCTCCTTCCTCAATCATCTGACAGTTCTTCTGAGGGGCGTGAGACCAGCTGTACCTCAGACATCCCCATGAAGACGGGCCTTGCAATTCCACTGTGAAATGCAGTTCTAAGCAGGGACATCCCCATAAAGTGGAGCCTTTCAGTTCATACGTCAACAACAGCTCTAAGCTGGGACATCCCCATGAAGGGGAGCCCTACAATTCATCTGTGAAAACCAGCCCTAGGCTCAGCCATCCCCATTATAGGGAGTTTCATATTTCCAGAGTGAAAACCTGCTCTGAGCCGAGACATCCCCATGAACAGGAGCCTAGTAATTCCAGTGTGAAATGCAGTTCTAGGCTGGGAGAGCCCCATGAAGGGGAGCCTTGCAATTCTCGTGTGAAAGGCAGCTCTGGGTTCATCAATCCCCATGAAGAGAAGCCCTGCAATTCATGCGTCAAAACCAGCTCTAAGCTGGGACACCCCAATTAAGGAGAGCCCTCCAATTCATCTGTAAAAACCAGCCCTAGGTTCACACATCCCCATTAAGGGGAGCCTTATATTCCCAGTTTGAAATGCAGCTCTAAGCTGGGACAGCCCCATGAAGGGGAGCCTTGCAATTCATCTGTGAACACCAACTCTAGGCTCAGACATCCGCATTAAGAGGTGCCTTGTATTTCCAGTGTGAAATGCAGTTCTAAGCTGGGACATCCCCATGAAAGGGATCCCTACAATTCATTTGTGAAAACCAGCCCTAGGCTCCGACATCCCCATTAAAAGGAGCCATATATGTCCAGTGTCAAATGCAGTTCTAACCTGGGACATCCCCATGAAGAGGAGCCTGGCAATTCATCTGTGAAAACCAGCTCAGACATCCCCATTAAGAGGAGCCTTAGAATTCCAATGTGAAATGCAGTTCTAAGCTGGGACGTCTCGATGAAGAGGAGCCCTACAATTCATCTGTGAAGACCAGCCCTAGGGTCAGCCATCCACATGAAGAGGAGCCTTGCACTTCATGCATGAAAGGCAGCTCTGGGTTCATCAATCCCCATGAAGAGGAGCCCTACAATTAATCTGTGAAAACCAGCCCTAGGCTCAGCCATCCCAATTAAGGGGAGTCTGGGACATCTCCATGAAGAGGAGCCTTGCAATTCTCTTGTGAAAACCAGCTCCGAGCAGAGACATCCTCATGAAGAGGAGCCTAGTATTTCCAGTGTGAAATGCAGTTCTAGGCTGGGAGAGCCCCACGAAGAGGAGCCCTACAATTCATCTATGAAACCCAGCCCTAGGCTCAGACATTCCCATTAAGAGGAGCCTTATATTTCCAGTGTGAAATACAGTTCTAAGCTGGGACATCCCCACAAAGGGGAGCCTTGAACTTCAAGTGCGAAAGGCAGCTCTGGGTTTATCCACCCTATGAAGAGGAGCCCTCCAATTCATGCGTCAAAACCGGCTCTAGGCTGCAAGATCCCCATGAAGAGGAGCCTTGCAATGCTCTTGTGAAAACTGCCTCTGAGACAAGACATCCCCATGAAGAGGAGCCTTTCATTTCCAGTGTGAGATGCAGTTCTAAGCAAGGACATCCCCATGAAGGGGAGCCCTACAATTCATTTGTGAAAGCCAGCCCTAGGCTCAGACTTCCCCATTAAGAGGAGCCTTATAATTCCAATGCAAAATGCAGTTCTAGGCTGGGACATCCCCATGAAGAGGGACCTTGCAATTCTCTTGTGAAAACCGGCTCTGAGCCGAGACATCCCCATGAAGAGGAGCCTTTCAATTCTAGTGTGAAATACACTTCTAAGCAGGGACATCCCGATGAAGGGAGCCTTACACCTCATGCATGAGAAAAAGCTCAAGGCTGATACGACGCCATGAAGCGAAGCCTTACAATTCCTGGGAAAAAGCAAGCACTAAGTTCATCAATCCCCATGAAGAGGACCTTGCAATTCATCTGTGAAAACCAGCTCTAGGCTCAGACATCCGTATTAAGAGGATCCTTGTATGTCCAGTGTGAAATGCAGTTCTAAGCTGGGACATCCCCATGAAGAGGACCTTGCAATTCATCTGTGAAAACCAGCTCAGACATCCTCATTGAGAGGAGCCTTACAATTCCAATGTGAAATGCAGTTCTAGGCTGGGAGAGCCCCATGAAGGGGAGCCTTGTAATTCATGTGTGAAAGGCAGCTCGGGGTTCATCGATCCCCATGAAGAGGAGCCCTGCAATTCTTGGGTCAAAACCAGCCCTAGGCTCAGACATCCCTATGAAGGGGAGCCTTGCAATTCACACGTTAAAACCAGCTCCAAGCTGAGAAATCCCCATGAAGGGGAGCCTTGCACTTCATGCATGAAAGGCACCTCTGGGATCATCAATCCCGATTAAGGGGAGCCCTTCAATTAATGCGTCAAAACCAGCTCTAGGCTGGAACATCCCCATGAAGAGGAGCCTTGCAACGCTCTTGTGAAAACCGGCTCTGAGAGAAGACATCCCCATGAAGAGGAGCCTTACAATTCATGTGTGAAAAAAAGCTCAAAGCTGGTATGACCCCATGAAGCGAAGCCTTACACTTCATGGGAGAAAGCGAGCACTAAGTTCATCAATCCCCATGAAGAGGAGACACGCAAGAAATGTGTGAAAACCATGCTCACTTGAGAAATCCATGTGAGGTGGTGGCATGACAATGATGTGTAAAAACCAGCTCTAAGGTCGCCCATCCCCATGGAGAGGAGGCCTGCAAGGCATGTGTGAAAACCTACTCTAAGCAGAACTGTCCCCATGAACAGGAGCTTGCCTGGTGTTGTGTTCTAGCTGCAGCTAGAACGGCAGCTCTAACCTGACACATGCCCGTGAGGAGGAGGCTTGCAAGCGAGGGTGGAAAAGGAACTTGAGAAGTGTTGACAAGATGGCAGCAGCTTGATGGCTCTTCTGTGCAACAAACGCTCGATAGCCTGTAAAAGCAGGTGATCCTTCTCTGGTTGCTAGAACCTGGGGAAGGAAAGAAAAGGATTGTGAGGTAGAGGTTTGAAATATAATATGAGGCCCAACTGAAGTACAGGGAGCTACAGTTCTCACCAAATGGGAGACCAAGTCCCAACCTCCATGTCCCCCGATGGCAGAACAACGTGCCTAGGAAAATTTGTCAAGCTATGTGGAAATTCAACCCACCTTTGGAGCTATCCTGAGACTGGGAAGGGTCCTTCGAGGGGGCAGATCGTCCAGCCACCCAACGGTGGGTCTTCACTGCTGAGGGACAAGGCCTCTGGGAGATATTCCCCTGCTTGCTCCTTCCTCAATCATCTGACAGTTCTTCTGAGGGGCGTGAGACCAGCTGTACCTCAGACATCCCCATGAAGACGGGCCTTGCAATTCCACTGTGAAATGCAGTTCTAAGCAGGGACATCCCCATAAAGTGGAGCCTTTCAGTTCATACGTCAACAACAGCTCTAAGCTGGGACATCCCCATGAAGGGGAGCCCTACAATTCATCTGTGAAAACCAGCCCTAGGCTCAGCCATCCCCATTATAGGGAGTTTCATATTTCCAGAGTGAAAACCTGCTCTGAGCCGAGACATCCCCATGAACAGGAGCCTAGTAATTCCAGTGTGAAATGCAGTTCTAGGCTGGGAGAGCCCCATGAAGGGGAGCCTTGCAATTCTCGTGTGAAAGGCAGCTCTGGGTTCATCAATCCCCATGAAGAGAAGCCCTGCAATTCATGCGTCAAAACCAGCTCTAAGCTGGGACACCCCAATTAAGGAGAGCCCTCCAATTCATCTGTAAAAACCAGCCCTAGGTTCACACATCCCCATTAAGGGGAGCCTTATATTCCCAGTTTGAAATGCAGCTCTAAGCTGGGACAGCCCCATGAAGGGGAGCCTTGCAATTCATCTGTGAACACCAACTCTAGGCTCAGACATCCGCATTAAGAGGTGCCTTGTATTTCCAGTGTGAAATGCAGTTCTAAGCTGGGACATCCCCATGAAAGGGATCCCTACAATTCATTTGTGAAAACCAGCCCTAGGCTCCGACATCCCCATTAAAAGGAGCCATATATGTCCAGTGTCAAATGCAGTTCTAACCTGGGACATCCCCATGAAGAGGAGCCTGGCAATTCATCTGTGAAAACCAGCTCAGACATCCCCATTAAGAGGAGCCTTAGAATTCCAATGTGAAATGCAGTTCTAAGCTGGGACGTCTCGATGAAGAGGAGCCCTACAATTCATCTGTGAAGACCAGCCCTAGGGTCAGCCATCCACATGAAGAGGAGCCTTGCACTTCATGCATGAAAGGCAGCTCTGGGTTCATCAATCCCCATGAAGAGGAGCCCTACAATTAATCTGTGAAAACCAGCCCTAGGCTCAGCCATCCCAATTAAGGGGAGTCTGGGACATCTCCATGAAGAGGAGCCTTGCAATTCTCTTGTGAAAACCAGCTCCGAGCAGAGACATCCTCATGAAGAGGAGCCTAGTATTTCCAGTGTGAAATGCAGTTCTAGGCTGGGAGAGCCCCACGAAGAGGAGCCCTACAATTCATCTATGAAACCCAGCCCTAGGCTCAGACATTCCCATTAAGAGGAGCCTTATATTTCCAGTGTGAAATACAGTTCTAAGCTGGGACATCCCCACAAAGGGGAGCCTTGAACTTCAAGTGCGAAAGGCAGCTCTGGGTTTATCCACCCTATGAAGAGGAGCCCTCCAATTCATGCGTCAAAACCGGCTCTAGGCTGCAAGATCCCCATGAAGAGGAGCCTTGCAATGCTCTTGTGAAAACTGGCTCTGAGACAAGACGTCCCCATGAAGAGGAGCCTTTCAATTCCAGTGTGAGATGCAGTTCTAAGCAGGGACATCCCCATGAAGGGGAGCCCTCCAATTCATCTGTAAAAACCAGCCCTAGGCTCACACATCCCCATTAAGAGGAGCCTTATATTTCCAGTGTGAAATGCAGTTCTAAGCTGGGACATCCCCATGAAGGGGAGCCTTGCAACTTATGTCTGAGAAAAAGCTCAAAGCTGATATGACCCCATGAAGCGAATCCTTACAATTCATGGGGAAAAGAGAGGACGTTCATCAATCCCCATGAAGAGGACCTTGCAATTCATCTGTGAAAACCAGTTCTAGGCTCAGACATACCCATGAAGAGAAGCCTTATATTTCCAGTGTGAAATGCAGCTCTAAGCTGGGACATTCCATGAAGGGGAGCCCTTCAATTCATCTGTGAAAACCAGCTCAGAAATCCCCATTAAGAGGAGCCTTATAATTCCAATGTGAACTGCAGCTCTAAGCTGGGAAATCCCCATGAAGGGGAGCCTTGCACTTCATGTGTGAAAGGCGGCTCTGGGTTCCTCAATCCCCATGAAGAGGAGCCTTATATCTCCAGTGTGAAATGCAGCTCTAGGCTGGGAGAGCCCCATGAAGGGGAGCCTTGCAATTCATGCATCACAGCCAGCTCAAAGCTGGGACATCCCCATGAAGGGGAGCCTTGCACTTCATGTGTGAAAGGTGGCTCTGGGTTCCTCAATCCCCATGAAGAGGAGCCCCGTGGTTCATACATCAAAACCAGCTCTATGCTGGGACATCCTGATGAAGAGGAGCCCTACAATTCATCTTTGAAAACCAGCCCTAGGCTCAGCCATCCCCATTAAGGGGAGTCTTATATTTGCAGTATGAAATGCAGTTCTAAGCTGGGGCATCCCCATGAAGGGGAGTCTTATATCTCCAGTGTGAAATGCAGCTCTAGGCTGGGAGAGCCCCATGAAGGGGAGCCCTGCAATTCATGCATCACAGCCAGCTCAAAGCTGGGACATCCCCATGAAGGGGAGCCTTGCACTTCATGTGTGAAAGGCAGCTCTGGGCTCATCAATCCCCATTAAGAATAGCCTTATATTTCCAGTGTGAAATGCTGTTCTAAGCTGGGTCATCCCCATGAAGAGGACCTTGCAATTCATCTGTGAAAACCAGCTCAGACATCCCCATTGAGAGGAGCCTTACAATTCCAATGTGAAATGCAGTTCTAGGCTGGGAGAGCCCCATGAAGGGGAGCCTTGCAATTCATGTTTAAAAGGCAACTCGGGGTTCATCGATCCCCATGAAGAGGAGCCCTGCAATTCATGTGTCAAAACCAGCCCTAGGCTCAGACATCCCTATGAAGAGGAGCCTTATATTTCCAGTGTGAAATGCAGTTCTAAGCTGGGACATTCCATGAAGGGGAGCCTTTCAATTCATCTGTGAAAACCAGCTCAGACATCCCCATTAAGAGGAGACTTATAATTCCAATGTGAAATGCAGCTCTAAGCTTGGAAATCCCCATGAAGGGGAGCCTTGCACTTCATGAGTGAAAGGCGGGTCTGGGTTCCTCAATCCCCATGAAGAGGAGCCCCGTAGTTCATACATCAAAACCAGCTCTATGCTGGGACATCCTCATGAAGAGGAGCCCTACAATTCATCTTTGAAAACCAGACCTAGGCTCAGCCATCCCCATTAAGGGGAGTCTTATATTTGCAGTGTTAAATGCAGTTCTAAGCTGGGGCATCCCCATGAAGGGGAGCCTTGCAATTCTCTTGTGAAAACCGGCTCTGAGCCAAGACATCCCCATGAAGAGGAGCCTTTCAATTCCAGTGTGAAATACAGTTCTAAGCAGGGACATCCTGATGGAGGGGCGCCTTACACCTCATGCATGAGAAAAAGCTCAAGGCTGATACGACGCCATGAAGCAAAGCCTTACAATTCCTGGGAAAAAGCAAGCAGTAAGTTCATCAGTCGCCATGAAGAGGACCTTGCAATTCATCTGTGAAAACAGCTCAGACATCCCCATTAAGAGGAGCCTTATAATTCCAATGTGAAATGCAGTTCCAGGCTGGGACATCCCCATGAAGAGGAGCCTTGCAATTCTCTTGTGAAAACCGGCTCTGAGCCAAGACATCCCCATGAAGAGGAGCCTTTCAATTCCAGTGTGAAATACAGTTCTAAGCAGGGACATCCTGATGGAGGGGAGCCTTACACCTCATGCATGAGAAAAAGCTCAAGGCTGATACGACGCCATGAAGCAAAGCCTTACAATTCCTGGGAAAAAGCAAGCAGTAAGTTCATCAATCCCCATGAAGAGGACCTTGCAATTCATCTGTGAAAACCAGCTCTAGGCTCAGACATCCGTATTAAGAGGAGCCTTATATTTCCAGTGTGAAATGCAGTTCTATGCTGGGACATCCCCATGAAGGGGAGCCTTGTATTTCATGTGTGAAAGGCAGCTCTGGGTTTACCAATCCCCATGAAGAGGAGCCCCGCAATTCATCTGTGAAAACCAGCTCTCGGCTCAGGCATCCCCATTAAGAATAGCCTTATATTTCCAGTGTGAAATGCTGTTCTAAGCTGGGAGATCCCCATGAAGAGGAGCCCTACAATTCATTTGTGAAAACTAGCCCTAGGCTCCAACATCCCCATTAAGAATAGCCTTATATTTCCAGTGTGAAATGCTGTTCTAAGCTGGGAGATCCCCATGAAGAGGAGCCCTACAATTCATTTGTGAAAACTAGCCCTAGGCTCCAACATCCCCATTAAGAATAGCCTTATATTTCCAGTGTGAAATGCTGTTCTAAGCTGGGTCATCCCCATTAAGAGGACCTTGCAATTCATCTGTGAAAACCAGCTCAGACATCCCCATTGAGAGGAGCCTTACAATTCCAATGTGAAATGCAGTTCTAGGCTGGGAGAGCCCCATGAAGGGGAGCCTTGCAATTCATGTTTGAAAGGCAACTCGGGGTTCATCGATCCCCATGAAGAGGAGCCCTGCAATTCATGTGTCAAAACCAGCCCTAGGCTCAGACATCCCTATGAAGAGGAGCCTTATAATTCCAGTGTGAAATGCAGTTCTAAGCTGGGACATCCCCATGAAGGGGAGCCTTGAACTTCAAGTGGGAAAGGCAACTCTCGGTTTATGAACCCTATGAAGAGGAGCCCTCCAATTCATGCATCAAAACCGGCTCTGGGCTGCGAGATCCCCATGAAGAGGAGCCTTGCAAGGCTCTTGTGAAAACTGGCTCTGAGACAAGATATCCCCATGAAGAGGTGCCTTTCATTTCCAGTGTGAGATGCAGTTCTAAGCAGGGACATCCCCATGAAGGGGAGCCCTACAATTCATTTGTGAAAACCAGCCCTAGGCTCAGTCATTCCCATTAAGAGGAGCCTTATATTTCCAGTGTGAAATGCCGTTCTAAGCAGGGACATCCGCATGAAGGTGAGCCTTGCACTTCAATTGTGAAGGGCAGCTCTGGGTTTATCAATCCCTATGAAGAGGAGCCCTCCAATTCATGTGACAAAACCGGCTCTAGGCTGCGAGATCCCCATGAAGAGGAGCCTTGCAATGCTCTTGTGAAAACCGGCTCTCAGACAAGACATCCTCATGAAGAGGAGCCTTTCAATTCCAGTGTGAGATGCAGTTCTAAGCACAGACATCCCCATGAAGGGGAGCCTTACAACTTATGTCTGAGAAAAAGCTCAAAGCTGATATGACCCCATGAAGCGAATCCTTACAATTCATGGGGAAAAGCGAGGATGTTCATCAATCCCCATGAAGAGGACCTTGCAATTCATCTGTGAAAACCAGTTCTAGGCTTAGACATACCCATGAACAGAAGCCTTATATTTCCAGTGTGAAATGCAGTTCTAAGCTGGGACATTCCATGAAGGGGAGCCTTGCAATTCATCTGTGAAAACCAGCTCAGACATCCCCATTAAGAGGAGCCTTAGAATTCCAATGTGAAATGCAGTTCTAAGCTGGGACATCTCGATGAAGAGGAGCCCTACAATTCATCTGTGAAGACCAGCCCTAGGCTCAGCCATCTCGATTAAGGGGAGTCTGGGACATCTCCATGAAGGGGAGCCTTGCAATTCTCTTGTGAAAACCAGCTCTGAGCTGAGACATCCTCATGAAGAGGAGCCTAGTATTTCCAGTGTGAAATGCAGTTCTAGGCTGGGAGAGCCCCACGAAGAGGAGCCCTACAATTCATCTATGAAACCCAGCCCTAGGCTCAACATTCCCATTAAGAGGAGCCTTATATTTCCAGTGTGAAATGCAGTTCTAAGCTGGGACATCCCCATGAAGGGGAGCCTTGAACTTCAACTGCGAAAGGCAGCTCTGGGTTTATCAATCCCTATGAAGAGGAGCCCTCCAATTCATGCGTCAAAACTGGCTCTAGGCTGCGAGATCCCCATGAAGAGGAGCCTTGCAATGCTCTTGTGAAAACTGGCTCTGAGACAAGACATCCCCATGAAGAGGAGCCTTTCAATTCCAGTGTGAGATGCAGTTCTAAGCAGGGACATCCCCATGAAGGGGAGCCCTCCAATTCATCTGTAAAAACCAGCCCTAGGCTCACACATCCCCATTAAGAGG
Organism: Heloderma suspectum; assembly: GCF_057233095.1. NCBI lineage: Eukaryota > Metazoa > Chordata > Lepidosauria > Squamata > Helodermatidae > Heloderma > Heloderma suspectum. The sequence goes on along the minus strand of NC_139465.1, from coordinate 6,081,087 downwards.
AGCCTTATATTTCCAGTGTGAAATGCAGCTCTAAGCTGGGACATCCCCATGAAGGGGACCTTGCAATTCATCTGTGAAAACCTGCTCAGACATCCCCGTTGAGAGGAGCCTTACAATTCCAATGTGAAATGCAGTTCTAGGCTGGGAGAGCGCCATGAAGGGGAGCCTTGCAATTCATGTTTGAAAGGCAGCTCGGGGTTCATCGATCCCCATGAAGAGGAGCCCTGCAATTCATGTGTCAAAACCAGCCCTAGGCTCAGACATCCCTATGAAGAGGAGCCTTACAATTCCAATGTGAAATGCAGTTCTAAGCTGGGACATCCCCATGAAGGGGAGCCTTGAACTTCAAGTGCGAAACGCAGCTCTCTGTTTATCAACCCTATGAAGAGAATCCCTCCAATTCATGTGTCAAAACCGGCTCTAGGCTGCGAGATCCCCATGAAGAGGAGCCTTATATTTCCAGTGTGAAATGCAGTTCTAAGCTGGGACATCCCCATGAAGGGGAGCCTTGCAATGCTCTTGTGAAAACTGGCTCTGAGACAAGACATCCCCATGAAGAGGAGCCTTTCAATTCCAGTGTGAGATGCAGTTCTAAGCAGGGACATCCCCATGAAGGGGAGCCCTCCAATTCATCTGTAAAAACCAGCCCTAGGCTCACACATCCCCATTAAGAGGAGCCTTATATTTCCAGTGTGAAATGCAGTTCTAAGCTGGGACATCCCCATGAAGGGGAGCCTTGCAACTTATGTCTGAGAAAAAGCTCAAAGCTGATATGACCCCATGAAGCGAATCCTTACAATTCATGGGGAAAAGCGAGGACGTTCATCAATCCCCATGAAGAGGACCTTGCAATTCATCTGTGAAAACCAGTTCTAGGCTCAGACATACCCATGAAGAGAAGCCTTATATTTCCAGTGTGAAATGCAGCTCTAAGCTGGGACATTCCATGAAGGGGAGCCCTTCAATTCATCTGTGAAAACCAGCTCAGAAATCCCCATTAAGAGGAGCCTTATAATTCCAATGTGAACTGCAGCTCTAAGCTGGGAAATCCCCATGAAGGGGAGCCTTGCACTTCATGTGTGAAAGGCGGCTCTGGGTTCCTCAATCCCCATGAAGAGGAGCCCCATGGTTCATACATCAAAACCAGCTCTATGCTGGGACATCCTGATGAAGAGGAGCCCTACAATTCATCTTTGAAAACCAGCCCTAGGCTCAGCCATCCCCATTAAGGGGAGTCTTATATTTGCAATATGAAATGCAGTTCTAAGCTGGGGCATCCCCATGAAGGGGAGTCTTATATCTCCAGTGTGAAATGCAGCTCTAGGCTGGGAGAGCCCCATGAAGGGGAGCCTTGCAATTCATGCATCACAGCCAGCTCAAAGCTGGGACATCCCCATGAAGGGGAGCCTTGCACTTCATGTGTGAAAGGCAGCTCTGGGCTCATCAATCCCCATTAAGAATAGCCTTATATTTCCAGTGTGAAATGCTGTTCTAAGCTGGGTCATCCCCATGAAGAGGAGCCCTGCAATTCATGTGTCAAAACCAGCCCTAGGCTCAGACATCCCTATGAAGAGGAGCCTTATATTTCCAGTGTGAAATGCAGTTCTAAGCTGGGACATCCCCATGAAGGGGAGCCTTGAACTTCAAGTGCGAAAGGCAGCTCTGGGTTTATGAACCCTATGAAGAGGAGCCCTCCAATTCATGCGTCAAAACCGGCTCTGGGCTGTGAGATCCCCATGAAGAGGAGCCTTGCAATGCTCTTGTGAAAACTGGCTCTGAGACAAGACGTCCCCATGAAGAGGAGCCTTTCAATTCCAGTGTGAGATGCAGTTCTAAGCAGGGACATCCCCATGAAGGGGAGCCCTCCAATTCATCTGTAAAAACCAGCCCTAGGCTCACACATCCCCATTAAGAGGAGCCTTATATTTCCAGTGTGAAATGCAGTTCTAAGCTGGGACATCCCCATGAAGGGGAGCCTTCCAATGCTCTTGTGAAAACTGGCTCTGAGACAAGACATCCCCATGAAGGGGAGCCTTACAATTTATGGGGAAAAGAGAGGACGTTCATCAATCCCCATGAAGAGGACCTTGCAATTCATCTGTGAAAACCAGTTCTAGGCTCAGACATACCCATGAAGAGAAGCCTTATATTTCCAGTGTGAAATGCAGTTCTAAGCTGGGACATTCCATGAAGGGGAGCCTTATAATTCCAATGTGAACTGCAGCTCTAAGCTGGGAAATCCCCATGAAGGGGAGCCTTGCACTTCATGTGTGAAAGGCGGCTCTGGGTTCCTCAATCCCCATGAAGAGGAGCCTTATATCTCCAGTGTGAAATGCAGCTCTAGGCTGGGAGAGCCCCATGAAGGGGAGCCTTGCAATTCATGCATCACAGCCAGCTCAAAGCTGGGACATCCCCATGAAGGGGAGCCTTGCACTTCATGTGTGAAAGGTGGCTCTGGGTTCCTCAATCCCCATGAAGAGGAGCCCCGTGGTTCATACATCAAAACCAGCTCTATGCTGGGACATCCTGATGAAGAGGAGCCCTACAATTCATCTTTGAAAACCAGCCCTAGGCTCAGCCATCCCCATTAAGGGGAGTCTTATATTTGCAGTATGAAATGCAGTTCTAAGCTGGGGCATCCCCATGAAGGGGAGTCTTATATCTCCAGTGTGAAATGCAGCTCTAGGCTGGGAGAGCCCCATGAAGGGGAGCCCTGCAATTCATGCATCACAGCCAGCTCAAAGCTGGGACATCCCCATGAAGGGGAGCCTTGCACTTCATGTGTGAAAGGCAGCTCTGGGCTCATCAATCCCCATTAAGAATAGCCTTATATTTCCAGTGTGAAATGCTGTTCTAAGCTGGGTCATCCCCATGAAGAGGACCTTGCAATTCATCTGTGAAAACCAGCTCAGACATCCCCATTGAGAGGAGCCTTACAATTCCAATGTGAAATGCAGTTCTAGGCTGGGAGAGCCCCATGAAGGGGAGCCTTGCAATTCATGTTTAAAAGGCAACTCGGGGTTCATCGATCCCCATGAAGAGGAGCCCTGCAATTCATGTGTCAAAACCAGCCCTAGGCTCAGACATCCCTATGAAGAGGAGCCTTATATTTCCAGTGTGAAATGCAGTTCTAAGCTGGGACATTCCATGAAGGGGAGCCTTTCAATTCATCTGTGAAAACCAGCTCAGACATCCCGATTAAGAGAAGACTTATAATTCCAATGTGAAATGCAGCTCTAAGCTTGGAAATCCCCATGAAGGGGAGCCTTGCACTTCATGAGTGAAAGGCGGGTCTGGGTTCCTCAATCCCCATGAAGAGGAGCCCCGTAGTTCATACATCAAAACCAGCTCTATGCTGGGACATCCTCATGAAGAGGAGCCCTACAATTCATCTTTGAAAACCAGACCTAGGCTCAGCCATCCCCATTAAGGGGAGTCTTATATTTGCAGTGTTAAATGCAGTTCTAAGCTGGGGCATCCCCATGAAGGGGAGCCTTGCAATTCTCTTGTGAAAACCGGCTCTGAGCCAAGACATCCCCATGAAGAGGAGCCTTTCAATTCCAGTGTGAAATACAGTTCTAAGCAGGGACATCCTGATGGAGGGGCGCCTTACACCTCATGCATGAGAAAAAGCTCAAGGCTGATACGACGCCATGAAGCAAAGCCTTACATTTCCTGGGAAAAAGCAAGCAGTAAGTTCATCAGTCGCCATGAAGAGGACCTTGCAATTCATCTGTGAAAACAGCTCAGACATCCCCATTAAGAGGAGCCTTATAATTCCAATGTGAAATGCAGTTCCAGGCTGGGACATCCCCATGAAGAGGAGCCTTGCAATTCTCTTGTGAAAACCGGCTCTGAGCCAAGACATCCCCATGAAGAGGAGCCTTTCAATTCCAGTGTGAAATACAGTTCTAAGCAGGGACATCCTGATGGAGGGGAGCCTTACACCTCATGCATGAGAAAAAGCTCAAGGCTGATACGACGCCATGAAGCAAAGCCTTACAATTCCTGGGAAAAAGCAAGCAGTAAGTTCATCAATCCCCATGAAGAGGACCTTGCAATTCATCTGTGAAAACCAGCTCTAGGCTCAGACATCCGTATTAAGAGGAGCCTTATATTTCCAGTGTGAAATGCAGTTCTATGCTGGGACATCCCCATGAAGGGGAGCCTTGTATTTCATGTGTGAAAGGCAGCTCTGGGTTTACCAATCCCCATGAAGAGGAGCCCCGCAATTCATCTGTGAAAACCAGCTCTCGGCTCAGGCATCCCCATTAAGAATAGCCTTATATTTCCAGTGTGAAATGCTGTTCTAAGCTGGGAGATCCCCATGAAGAGGAGCCCTACAATTCATTTGTGAAAACTAGCCCTAGGCTCCAACATCCCCATTAAGAATAGCCTTATATTTCCAGTGTGAAATGCTGTTCTAAGCTGGGAGATCCCCATGAAGAGGAGCCCTACAATTCATTTGTGAAAACTAGCCCTAGGCTCCAACATCCCCATTAAGAATAGCCTTATATTTCCAGTGTGAAATGCTGTTCTAAGCTGGGTCATCCCCATTAAGAGGACCTTGCAATTCATCTGTGAAAACCAGCTCAGACATCCCCATTGAGAGGAGCCTTACAATTCCAATGTGAAATGCAGTTCTAGGCTGGGAGAGCCCCATGAAGGGGAGCCTTGCAATTCATGTTTGAAAGGCAACTCGGGGTTCATCGATCCCCATGAAGAGGAGCCCTGCAATTCATGTGTCAAAACCAGCCCTAGGCTCAGACATCCCTATGAAGAGGAGCCTTATATTTCCAGTGTGAAATGCAGTTCTAAGCTGGGACATCCCCATGAAGGGGAGCCTTGAACTTCAAGTGGGAAAGGCAACTCTCGGTTTATGAACCCTATGAAGAGGAGCCCTCCAATTCATGCATCAAAACCGGCTCTGGGCTGCGAGATCCCCATGAAGAGGAGCCTTGCAAGGCTCTTGTGAAAACTGGCTCTGAGACAAGATATCCCCATGAAGAGGTGCCTTTCATTTCCAGTGTGAGATGCAGTTCTAAGCAGGGACATCCCCATGAAGGGGAGCCCTACAATTCATTTGTGAAAACCAGCCCTAGGCTCAGTCATTCCCATTAAGAGGAGCCTTATATTTCCAGTGTGAAATGCCGTTCTAAGCAGGGACATCCGCATGAAGGTGAGCCTTGCACTTCAATTGTGAAGGGCAGCTCTGGGTTTATCAATCCCTATGAAGAGGAGCCCTCCAATTCATGTGACAAAACCGGCTCTAGGCTGCGAGATCCCCATGAAGAGGAGCCTTGCAATGCTCTTGTGAAAACCGGCTCTCAGACAAGACATCCTCATGAAGAGGAGCCTTTCAATTCCAGTGTGAGATGCAGTTCTAAGCACAGACATCCCCATGAAGGGGAGCCTTACAACTTATGTCTGAGAAAAAGCTCAAAGCTGATATGACCCCATGAAGCGAATCCTTACAATTCATGGGGAAAAGCGAGGATGTTCATCAATCCCCATGAAGAGGACCTTGCAATTCATCTGTGAAAACCAGTTCTAGGCTTAGACATACCCATGAAGAGAAGCCTTATATTTCCAGTGTGAAATGCAGTTCTAAGCTGGGACATTCCATGAAGGGGAGCCTTGCAATTCATCTGTGAAAACCAGCTCAGACATCCCCATTAAGAGGAGCCTTAGAATTCCAATGTGAAATGCAGTTCTAAGCTGGGACATCTCGATGAAGAGGAGCCCTACAATTCATCTGTGAAGACCAGCCCTAGGCTCAGCCATCTCGATTAAGGGGAGTCTGGGACATCTCCATGAAGGGGAGCCTTGCAATTCTCTTGTGAAAACCAGCTCTGAGCTGAGACATCCTCATGAAGAGGAGCCTAGTATTTCCAGTGTGAAATGCAGTTCTAGGCTGGGAGAGCCCCACGAAGAGGAGCCCTACAATTCATCTATGAAACCCAGCCCTAGGCTCAACATTCCCATTAAGAGGAGCCTTATATTTCCAGTGTGAAATGCAGTTCTAAGCTGGGACATCCCCATGAAGGGGAGCCTTGAACTTCAACTGCGAAAGGCAGCTCTGGGTTTATCAATCCCTATGAAGAGGAGCCCTCCAATTCATGCGTCAAAACTGGCTCTAGGCTGCGAGATCCCCATGAAGAGGAGCCTTGCAATGCTCTTGTGAAAACTGGCTCTGAGACAAGACATCCCCATGAAGAGGAGCCTTTCAATTCCAGTGTGAGATGCAGTTCTAAGCAGGGACATCCCCATAAAGGGGAGCCCTCCAATTCATCTGTAAAAACCAGCCCTAGGCTCACACATCCCCATTAAGAGGAGCCTTATATTTCCAGTGTGAAATGCAGCTCTAAGCTGGGACATCCCCATGAAGGGGACCTTGCAATTCATCTGTGAAAACCTGCTCAGACATCCCCGTTGAGAGGAGCCTTACAATTCCAATGTGAAATGCAGTTCTAGGCTGGGAGAGCGCCATGAAGGGGAGCCTTGCAATTCATGTTTGAAAGGCAGCTCGGGGTTCATCGATCCCCATGAAGAGGAGCCCTGCAATTCATGTGTCAAAACCAGCCCTAGGCTCAGACATCCCTATGAAGAGGAGCCTTACAATTCCAATGTGAAATGCAGTTCTAAGCTGGGACATCCCCATGAAGGGGAGCCTTGAACTTCAAGTGCGAAAGGCAGCTCTCTGTTTATCAACCCTATGAAGAGAATCCCTCCAATTCATGTGTCAAAACCGGCTCTAGGCTGCGAGATCCCCATGAAGAGGAGCCTTGCAATGCTCTTGTGAAAACTGCCTCTGAGACAAGACATCCCCATGAAGAGGAGCCTTTCATTTCCAGTGTGAGATGCAGTTCTAAGCAGGGACATCCCCATGAAGGGGAGCCCTACAATTCATTTGTGAAAGCCAGCCCTAGTCTCAGACATCCCCATTAAGAGGAGCCTTATAATTCCAATGCAAAATGCAGTTCTAGGCTGGGACATCCCCATGAAGAGGGACCTTGCAATTCTCTTGTGAAAACTGGCTCTGAGCCGAGACATCCCCATGAAGAGGAGCCTTTCAATTCTAGTGTGAAATACACTTCTAAGCAGGGACATCCCGATGGAGGGGAGCCTTACACCTCATGCATGAGAAAAAGCTCAAGGCTGATACGACGCCATGAAGCGAAGCCTTACAATTCCTGGGAAAAAGCAAGCACTAAGTTCATCAATCCCCATGAAGAGGACCTTGCAATTCATCTGTGAAAACCAGCTCTAGGCTCAGACATCCGTATTAAGAGGATCCTTGTATGTCCAGTGTGAAATGCAGTTCTAAGCTGGGACATCCCCATGAAGAGGACCTTGCAATTCATCTGTGAAAACCAGCTCAGACATCCTCATTGAGAGGAGCCTTACAATTCCAATGTGAAATGCAGTTCTAGGCTGGGAGAGCCCCATGAAGGGGAGCCTTGTAATTCATGTGTGAAAGGCAGCTCGGGGTTCATCGATCCCCATGAAGAGGAGCCCTGCAATTCTTGGGTCAAAACCAGCCCTAGGCTCAGACATCCCTATGAAGGGGAGCCTTGCAATTCACACGTTAAAACCAGCTCCAAGCTGAGAAATCCCCATGAAGGGGAGCCTTGCACTTCATGCATGAAAGGCACCTCTGGGATCATCAATCCCGATTAAGGGGAGCCCTTCAATTAATGCGTCAAAACCAGCTCTAGGCTGGAACATCCCCATGAAGAGGAGCCTTGCAACGCTCTTGTGAAAACCGGCTCTGAGAGAAGACATCCCCATGAAGAGGAGCCTTACAATTCATGTGTGAAAAAAAGCTCAAAGCTGATATGACCCCATGAAGCAAAGCCTTACACTTCATGGGAGAAAGCGAGCACTAAGTTCATCAATCCCCATGAAGAGGAGACACGCAAGAAATGTGTGAAAACCATGCTCACCTGAGAAATCCATGTGAGGTGGTGGCATGACAATGATGTGTAAAAACCAGCTCTAAGGTCGCCCATCCCCATGGAGAGGAGGCCTGCAAGGCATGTGTGAAAACCTACTCTAAGCAGAACTGTCCCCATGAACAGGAGCTTGCCTGGTGTTGTGTTCTAGCTGCAGCTAGAACGGCAGCTCTAACCTGACACATGCCCGTGAGGAGGAGGCTTGCAAGCGAGGGTGGAAAAGGAACTTGAGAAGCGTTGACAAGATGGCAGCAGCTTGATGGCTCTTCTGTGCAACAAACGCTCGATAGCCTGTAAAAGCAGGTGATCCTTCTCTGGTTGCTAGAACCTGGGGAAGGAAAGAAAAGGATTGTGAGGTAGAGGTTTGAAATATAATATGAGGCCCAACTGAAGTACAGGGAGCTACAGTTCTCACCAAATGGGAGACCAAGTCCCAACCTCCATGTCCCCCGATGGCAGAACAACGTGCCTAGGAAAATTTGTCAAGCTACGTGGAAATTCAACCCACCTTTGGAGCTATCCTGAGACTGGGAAGGGTCCTTCGAGGGGGCAGATCGTCCAGCCACCCAACGGTGGGTCTTCACTGCTGAGGGACAAGGCCTCTGGGAGATATTCCCCTGCTTGCTCCTTCCTCAATCATCTGACAGTTCTTCTGAGGGGCGTGAGACCAGCTGTACCTCAGACATCCCCATGAAGACGGGCCTTGCAATTCCACTGTGAAATGCAGTTCTAAGCAGGGACATCCCCATAAAGTGGAGCCTTTCAGTTCATACGTCAACAACAGCTCTAAGCTGGGACATCCCCATGAAGGGGAGCCCTACAATTCATCTGTGAAAACCAGCCCTAGGCTCAGCCATCCCCATTATAGGGAGTTTCATATTTCCAGAGTGAAAACCTGCTCTGAGCCGAGACATCCCCATGAACAGGAGCCTAGTAATTCCAGTGTGAAATGCAGTTCTAGGCTGGGAGAGCCCCATGAAGGGGTGCCTTGCAATTCTCGTGTGAAAGGCAGCTCTGGGTTCATCAATCCCCATGAAGAGAAGCCCTGCAATTCATGCGTCAAAACCAGCTCTAAGCTGGGACACCCCAATTAAGGAGAGCCCTCCAATTCATCTGTAAAAACCAGCCCTAGGTTCACACATCCCCATTAAGGGGAGCCTTATATTCCCAGTTTGAAATGCAGCTCTAAGCTGGGACAGCCCCATGAAGGGGAGCCTTGCAATTCATCTGTGAACACCAACTCTAGGCTCAGACATCCGCATTAAGAGGTGCCTTGTATTTCCAGTGTGAAATGCAGTTCTAAGCTGGGACATCCCCATGAAAGGGATCCCTACAATTCATTTGTGAAAACCAGCCCTAGGCTCCGACATCCCCATTAAAAGGAGCCATATATGTCCAGTGTCAAATGCAGTTCTAACCTGGGACATCCCCATGAAGAGGAGCCTGGCAATTCATCTGTGAAAACCAGCTCAGACATCCCCATTAAGAGGAGCCTTAGAATTCCAATGTGAAATGCAGTTCTAAGCTGGGACGTCTCGATGAAGAGGAGCCCTACAATTCATCTGTGAAGACCAGCCCTAGGCTCAGCCATCCCGACTAAGGGGAGTCTGGGACATCTCCATGAAGGGGAGCCTTGCAATTCTCTTGTGAAAACCAGCTCTGAGCTGAGACATCCTGATGAAGAGGAGACTAGTATTTCCAGTGTGAAATGCAGTTCTAGGCTGGGAGAGCCCCATGAAGAGGAGCCCTACAATTCATCTATGAAACCCAGCCCTAGGCTCAGACATTCCCAGTAAGAGGAGCCTTATATTTCCAGTGTGAAATGCATTTCTAAGCGGGGACATCCCCATGAAGGGGAGCCTTATATCTCCAGTGTGAAATGCAGCTCTAGGCTGGGAGAGCCCCATGAAGGGGAGCCTTGCAATTCATGCATCACAGCCAGCTCAAAGCTGGGACATCTCCATGAAGGGGAGCCTTCCACTTCATGTGTGAAAGGCAGCACTGGGCTCATCAATCCCCACGAAGAGGAGCCCTGCAATTCATGTGTCAAAACCAGCTGTAAGCTGGGACATCTCCATGAAGAGGAGCCTTATATTTCCAGTGTGAAATGCAGTTCAAAGCAGGGACATCCCCATGAAGGGGAGCCCTACAATTCATCTGTGAAAACCAGCCCTAGGCTCTGACATTCCCATTAAAAGGAGCCTTATATGTCCAGTGTGAAATGCAGTTCTAAGCTGGGACATCCCCATGAAGAGGAGCCTTGCAATTCATCTGTGAAAACCAGCCCTAGGCTCAGCCATCCCGATTAAGCGGAGTCTTATATTTCCAGTGTGAAATGCAGTTCGAAGCTGGGACATCTCCATGAAGAGGAGCCTACTATTTCCAGTGTGAAATGCAGTTCTAGGCTGGGAGAGCCCCATGAAGGGGAGCCTTGCAATGCTCTTGTGAAAACTGGCTCTGAGCCAAGACATCCCCATGTAGAGGAGCTTTTCAATTCCAGTGTGAGATGCAGTTCTAAGAAGGGACATCCCCATGAAGGGGAGCCTTAAAATTCATGTGTGAAAAAAAGGTCAAAGCTAATACGATCCCATGAAGCGAAGCCTTACTATTCATGGGAGAAAGCGAGCACTAAGTTCATCAATCGCCATGAAGAGGACCTTGCAATTCATCTGTGAAAACAGCTCAGACATCCCCATTAAGAGGAGCCTTATAATTCCAATGTGAAATGCAGTTCTAGGCTGGGACATCCCCATGAAGAGGAGCCTTGCAATTCTCTTGTGAAAACCGGCTCTGAGCCAAGACATCCCCATGAAGAGGAGCCTTTCAATTCCAGTGTGAAATACAGTTCTAAGCAGGGACATCCCGATGGAGGGGAGCCTTACAACTCATGCATGAGAAAAAGCTCAAGGCTGATACGACGCCATGAAGCGAAGCCTTACAGTTCCTGGGAAAAAGCAAGCACTAAGTTCATCCGTCCCCATGAAGAGGACCTTGCAATTCATCTGTGAAAACCAGCTCTAGGCTCAGACATCCGTATTAAGAGGAGCCTTATATTTCCAGTGTGAAATGCAGTTCTAAGCTGGGACATCCCCATGAAGGGGAGCCTTGTATTTCATGTGTGAAAGGCAGCTATGGGTTTATCAATCCCCATGAAGAGGAGCCCCGCAATTCATCTGTGAAAACCAGCTCTCGGCTCAGGCATCCCCATTAAGAATAGCCTTATATTTCCAGTGTGAAATGCTGTTCTAAGCTGGGAGATCCCCATGAAGAGGAGCCCTATAATTCATTTGTGAAAACCAGCCCTAGGCTCCGACATCCCCATTAAGAGGATCCTGACATGTCCAGTGTGAAATGCAGTTCTAAGCTGGGACATCCCCATGAAGAGGACCTTGCAATTCATCTGTGAAAACCAGCTCAGACATCCCCATTGAGAGGAGCCTTACAATTCCAATATGAAATGCAGTTCTAGGCTGGGAGAGCCCCATGAAGGGGAGCCTTGCACTTCATGCATAAAAGGCAGCTTTGGGATGATCAATCCCCATGAAGAGGAGCCCTGCAATTCATGCATCAAAACCAGCTGTGAGCTGGGACATCTCCATGAAGAGGAGCCCTAGAATTCATCTGTGAAAACCAGCCCTAGGCTCAGAAATCCCCAATCAAGAGGAGCCTTATATTTCCAGTGGGAAATGCAGTTCTAAGCAGGGACATCCTCACGAAGGGGATCTTACTATTTATGTGTGAGAAAAAGCTTAAGCTGATACGACCCCATGAAGTGCAGCCTTGCAATTTATGTGAGAACGCCAGCACTAAGTTCATCAATCCCCATGAAGAGGAGCCTTGCAATTTATGTCAGAAAGCTACCTCTAAGTTCATCAATCCCCATGAAGAGGAGGCACGCAAGACACATGTGATAACCACTTCTGAGCTGAGAATTCCGTTTGAGGAGGAGGCATGACAATGATGTGTAAAAACCAGCTCTGAGGTCACCCATCCCCATGGAGAGGAGGCATGCAATGCAGGTGTGAAAACAGAGCTAAGCAGAACCGTCCCTATGAACAGGAGCTCGCCTGGTGTTGTGTTCTAGCTGCAGGTAGAATGGCAGCTCTAACCTGACACATGCCCATGAGGAGGAGGCTTGCAAGCGAGGGTGGAAAAGGAACTTGAGAAGTGTTGACAAGATGGCAGCAGCTTGATGGCTCTTCTGTGCAACAAACGCTCGGTAGCCTGTAAAAGCAGGTGATCCTTCTCTGGTTGCTAGAACCTGGGGAAGGAAAGAAAAGGATTGTGAGGTAGAGGTTTGAAATATTATATGAGGCCCAACTGAAGTACAGGGAGCTACAGTTTGCACCAAATGGGAGACCAAGTCCCAACCTCCATGTCCCCCGATGGAAGAACAACGTGCCTAGGAAAATTTGTCAAGCTATGTGGAAATTCAACCCACCTTTGGAGACATCCTGAGACTGGGAAGGGTCCTTCGAGGTGGCAGATCGTCCAGCCACCCAACAGTGGGTCTTCACTGCTGAGGGACAAGGCCTCTGGGCTAGTCCATCAGGACTCCAATCAAGAGGAGCCTTATATTTCCAGTGGGAAATGCAGTTCTAAGCTGGGACATCCCCATGAAGGGGAGCCTTACTATTCATGCTTGAGAAAAAGCTTAAGCTGATACGACCCCATGAAGTGCACCCTTGCAGTTTATGTGAGAAAGCCAGCACTAAGTTCATCAATCCCCATGAAGAGGACCTTGTAATTCATCTATGAAAACCAGCTCTTATAAGACATCCCGATGGAGGGGAGCCTTACAACTCATGCATGAGAAAAAGCTCAAGGCTGATACGACGCCATGAAGCGAAGCCTTACAGTTCCTGGGAAAAAGCAAGCAGTAAGTTCATCCGTCCCCATGAAGAGGACCTTGCAATTCATCTGTGAAAACCAGCTCTAGGCTCAGACATCCGTATTAAGAGGAGCCTTATATTTCCAGTGTGAAATGCAGCTCTAAGCTGGGAAATCCCCATGAAGGGGAGCCTTGCACTTCATGTGTGAAGGGGGGCTCTGGGTTCATCAATCCCCACAAAGAGGAGCTCTGCAAATCAAGTGTCAAAAACAGCTGTAAGCTGGGACATCTCCATGAAGAGGAGCCCTACCATTCATCTGTGAAAACCAGCCTTAGGCTCAGACATCCCCAATCGATAGGAGCCTTATATTTCCAGTGGGAAATGCAGTTCTAAGCTGGGACATCCCCATGAAGGGGAGCCCTACAATTCATTTGTGAAAACCAGCCTTAGGCTCCGACATCCCCATTAAGAGGATCCTTATATGTCCAATGTGAAATGTATTTCTAAGCTGGGACATCCCCATGAAGAGGACCTTCTAATTCATCTGTGAAAACCTGCTCAGACATCCCCATTGAGAGGAGCCTTACAATTCCAATGTGAAATGCAGTTCTAGGCTGGGAGAGCCCCATGAAGAGGAGCCCTGCAATTCATGTGTCAAAACCAGCCCTAGGCTCAGACATCCCTATGAAGAGGAGCCTTACAATTCCAATGTGAAATGCAGATCTAAGCTGGGACATCCCCACGAAGGGGAGCCTTGAACTTCAAGTGCGAAAGGCAACTCTCGGTTTATCCACCCTATGAAGAGGAGCCCTCCAATTCATGCGTCAAAACCGGCTCTAGGCTGTGAGATCCCCATGAAGAGGAGCCTTGCAATGCTCTTGTGAAAACTGCCTCTGAGACAAGACATCCCCATGAAGAGGAGCCTTTCATTTCCAGTGTGAGATGCAGTTCTAAGCAAGGACATCCCCATGAAGGGGAGCCCTACAATTCATTTGTGAAAGCCAGCCCTAGGCTCAGACTTCCCCATTAAGAGGAGCCTTATAATTCCAATGCAAAATGCAGTTCTAGGCTGGGACATCCCCATGAAGAGGGACCTTGCAATTCTCTTGTGAAAACCGGCTCTGAGCCGAGACATCCCCATGAAGAGGAGCCTTTCAATTCTAGTGTGAAATACACTTCTAAGCAGGGACATCCCGATGGAGGGGAGCCTTACACCTCATGCATGAGAAAAAGCTCAAGGCTGATACGACGCCATGAAGCGAAGCCTTACAATTCCTGGGAAAAAGCAAGCACTAAGTTCATCAATCCCCATGAAGAGGACTTTGCAATTCATCTGTGAAAACCAGCTCTAGGCTCAGACATCCGTATTAAGAGGATCCTTGTATGTCCAGTGTGAAATGCAGTTCTAAGCTGGGACATCCCCATGAAGAGGACCTTGCAATTCATCTGTGAAAACCAGCTCAGACATCCTCATTGAGAGGAGCCTTACAATTCCAATGTGAAATGCAGTTTTAGGCTTGGAGAGCCCCATGAAGGGGAGCCTTGTAATTCATGTGTGAAAGGCAGCTCGGGGTTCATCGATCCCCATGAAGAGGAGCCCTGCAATTCTTGGGTCAAAACCAGCCCTAGGCTCAGACATCCCTATGAAGGGGAGCCTTGCAATTCACACGTTAAAACCAGCTCCAAGCTGAGAAATCCCCATGAAGGGGAGCCTTGCACTTCATGCATGAAAGGCACCTCTGGGATCATCAATCCCGATTAAGGGGAGCCCTTCAATTAATGCGTCAAAACCAGCTCTAGGCTGGAACATCCCCATGAAGAGGAGCCTTGCAACGCTCTTGTGAAAACCGGCTCTGAGAGAAGACATCCCCATGAAGAGGAGCCTTACAATTCATGTGTGAAAAAAAGCTCAAAGCTGATATGACCCCATGAAGCGAAGCCTTACACTTCATGGGAGAAAGTGAGCACTAAGTTCATCAATCCCCATGAAGAGGAGACACGCAAGAAATGTGTGAAAACCATGCTCACCTGAGAAATCCATGTGAGGTGGTGGCATGACAATGATGTGTAAAAACCAGCTCTAAGGTCGCCCATCCCCATGGAGAGGAGGCCTGCAAGGCATGTGTGAAAACCTACTCTAAGCAGAACTGTCCCCATGAACAGGAGCTTGCCTGGTGTTGTGTTCTAGCTGCAGCTAGAACGGCAGCTCTAACCTGACACATGCCCGTGAGGAGGAGGCTTGCAAGCGAGGGTGGAAAAGGAACTTGAGAAGCGTTGACAAGATGGCAGCAGCTTGATGGCTCTTCTGTGCAACAAACGCTCGATAGCCTGTAAAAGCAGGTGATCCTTCTCTGGTTGCTAGAACCTGGGGAAGGAAAGAAAAGGATTGTGAGGTAGAGGTTTGAAATATAATATGAGGCCCAACTGAAGTACAGGGAGCTACAGTTCTCACCAAATGGGAGACCAAGTCCCAACCTCCATGTCCCCCGATGGCAGAACAACGTGCCTAGGAAAATTTGTCAAGCTATGTGGAAATTCAACCCACCTTTGGAGCTATCCTGAGACTGGGAAGGGTCCTTCGAGGGGGCAGATCGTCCAGCCACCCAACGGTGGGTCTTCACTGCTGAGGGACAAGGCCTCTGGGAGATATTCCCCTGCTTGCTCCTTCCTCAATCATCTGACAGTTCTTCTGAGGGGCGTGAGACCAGCTGTACCTCAGACATCCCCATGAAGACGGGCCTTGCAATTCCACTGTGAAATGCAGTTCTAAGCAGGGACATCCCCATAAAGTGGAGCCTTTCAGTTCATACGTCAACAACAGCTCTAAGCTGGGACATCCCCATGAAGGGGAGCCCTACAATTCATCTGTGAAAACCAGCCCTAGGCTCAGCCATCCCCATTATAGGGAGTTTCATATTTCCAGAGTGAAAACCTGCTCTGAGCCGAGACATCCCCATGAACAGGAGCCTAGTAATTCCAGTGTGAAATGCAGTTCTAGGCTGGGAGAGCCCCATGAAGGGGTGCCTTGCAATTCTCGTGTGAAAGGCAGCTCTGGGTTCATCAATCCCCATGAAGAGAAGCCCTGCAATTCATGCGTCAAAACCAGCTCTAAGCTGGGACACCCCAATTAAGGAGAGCCCTCCAATTCATCTGTAAAAACCAGCCCTAGGTTCACACATCCCCATTAAGGGGAGCCTTATATTCCCAGTTTGAAATGCAGCTCTAAGCTGGGACAGCCCCATGAAGGGGAGCCTTGCAATTCATCTGTGAACACCAACTCTAGGCTCAGACATCCGCATTAAGAGGTGCCTTGTATTTCCAGTGTGAAATGCAGTTCTAAGCTGGGACATCCCCATGAAAGGGATCCCTACAATTCATTTGTGAAAACCAGCCCTAGGCTCCGACATCCCCATTAAAAGGAGCCATATATGTCCAGTGTCAAATGCAGTTCTAACCTGGGACATCCCCATGAAGAGGAGCCTGGCAATTCATCTGTGAAAACCAGCTCAGACATCCCCATTAAGAGGAGCCTTAGAATTCCAATGTGAAATGCAGTTCTAAGCTGGGACGTCTCGATGAAGAGGAGCCCTACAATTCATCTGTGAAGACCAGCCCTAGGGTCAGCCATCCACATGAAGAGGAGCCTTGCACTTCATGCATGAAAGGCAGCTCTGGGTTCATCAATCCCCATGAAGAGGAGCCCTACAATTAATCTGTGAAAACCAGCCCTAGGCTCAGCCATCCCGATTAAGGGGAGTCTGGGACATCTCCATGAAGAGGAGCCTTGCAATTCTCTTGTGAAAACCAGCTCCGAGCAGAGACATCCTCATGAAGAGGAGCCTAGTATTTCCAGTGTGAAATGCAGTTCTAGGCTGGGAGAGCCCCACGAAGAGGAGCCCTACAATTCATCTATGAAACCCAGCCCTAGGCTCAGACATTCCCATTAAGAGGAGCCTTATATTTCCAGTGTGAAATACAGTTCTAAGCTGGGACATCCCCACAAAGGGGAGCCTTGAACTTCAAGTGCGAAAGGCAGCTCTGGGTTTATCCACCCTATGAAGAGGAGCCCTCCAATTCATGCGTCAAAACCGGCTCTAGGCTGCAAGATCCCCATGAAGAGGAGCCTTGCAATGCTCTTGTGAAAACTGCCTCTGAGACAAGACATCCCCATGAAGAGGAGCCTTTCATTTCCAGTGTGAGATGCAGTTCTAAGCAAGGACATCCCCATGAAGGGGAGCCCTACAATTCATTTGTGAAAGCCAGCCCTAGGCTCAGACTTCCCCATTAAGAGGAGCCTTATAATTCCAATGCAAAATGCAGTTCTAGGCTGGGACATCCCCATGAATAGGGACCTTGCAATTCTCTTGTGAAAACCGGCTCTGAGCCGAGACATCCCCATGAAGAGGAGCCTTTCAATTCTAGTGTGAAATACACTTCTAAGCAGGGACATCCCGATGAAGGGGAGCCTTACACCTCATGCATGAGAAAAAGCTCAAGGCTGATACGACGCCATGAAGCGAAGCCTTACAATTCCTGGGAAAAAGCAAGCACTAAGTTCATCAATCCCCATGAAGAGGACCTTGCAATTCATCTGTGAAAACCAGCTCTAGGCTCAGACATCCGTATTAAGAGGATCCTTGTATGTCCAGTGTGAAATGCAGTTCTAAGCTGGGACATCCCCATGAAGAGGACCTTGCAATTCATCTGTGAAAACCAGCTCAGACATCCTCATTGAGAGGAGCCTTACAATTCCAATGTAAAATGCAGTTCTAGGCTGGGAGAGCCCCATGAAGGGGAGCCTTTTAATTCATGTGTGAAAGGCAGCTCGGGGTTCATCGATCCCCATGAAGAGGAGCCCTGCAATTCTTGGGTCAAAACCAGCCCTAGGCTCAGACATCCCTATGAAGGGGAGCCTTGCAATTCACACGTTAAAACCAGCTCCAAGCTGAGAAATCCCCATGAAGGGGAGCCTTGCACTTCATGCATGAAAGGCACCTCTGGGATCATCAATCCCGATTAAGGGGAGCCCTTCAATTAATGCGTCAAAACCAGCTCTAGGCTGGAACATCCCCATGAAGAGGAGCCTTGCAACGCTCTTGTGAAAACCGGCTCTGAGAGAAGACATCCCCATGAAGAGGAGCCTTACAATTCATGTGTGAAAAAAAGCTCAAAGCTGGTATGACCCCATGAAGCGAAGCCTTACACTTCATGGGAGAAAGCGAGCACTAAGTTCATCAATCCCCATGAAGAGGAGACACGCAAGAAATGTGTGAAAACCATGCTCACCTGAGAAATCCATGTGAGGTGGTGGCATGACAATGATGTGTAAAAACCAGCTCTAAGGTCGCCCATCCCCATGGAGAGGAGGCCTGCAAGGCATGTGTGAAAACCTACTCTAAGCAGAACTGTCCCCATGAACAGGAGCTTGCCTGGTGTTGTGTTCTAGCTGCAGCTAGAACGGCAGCTCTAACCTGACACATGCCCGTGAGGAGGAGGCTTGCAAGCGAGGGTGGAAAAGGAACTTGAGAAGCGTTGACAAGATGGCAGCAGCTTGATGGCTCTTCTGTGCAACAAACGCTCGATAGCCTGTAAAAGCAGGTGATCCTTCTCTGGTTGCTAGAACCTGGGGAAGGAAAGAAAAGGATTGTGAGGTAGAGGTTTGAAATATAATATGAGGCCCAACTGAAGTACAGGGAGCTACAGTTCTCACCAAATGGGAGACCAAGTCCCAACCTCCATGTCCCCCGATGGCAGAACAACGTGCCTAGGAAAATTTGTCAAGCTATGTGGAAATTCAACCCACCTTTGGAGCTATCCTGAGACTGGGAAGGGTCCTTCGAGGGGGCAGATCGTCCAGCCACCCAACGGTGGGTCTTCACTGCTGAGGGACAAGGCCTCTGGGAGATATTCCCCTGCTTGCTCCTTCCTCAATCATCTGACAGTTCTTCTGAGGGGCGTGAGACCAGCTGTACCTCAGACATCCCCATGAAGACGGGCCTTGCAATTCCACTGTGAAATGCAGTTCTAAGCAGGGACATCCCCATAAAGTGGAGCCTTTCAGTTCATACGTCAACAACAGCTCTAAGCTGGGACATCCCCATGAAGGGGAGCCCTACAATTCATCTGTGAAAACCAGCCCTAGGCTCAGCCATCCCCATTATAGGGAGTTTCATATTTCCAGAGTGAAAACCTGCTCTGAGCCGAGACATCCCCATGAACAGGAGCCTAGTAATTCCAGTGTGAAATGCAGTTCTAGGCTGGGAGAGCCCCATGAAGGGGAGCCTTGCAATTCTCGTGTGAAAGGCAGCTCTGGGTTCATCAATCCCCATGAAGAGAAGCCCTGCAATTCATGCGTCAAAACCAGCTCTAAGCTGGGACACCCCAATTAAGGAGAGCCCTCCAATTCATCTGTAAAAACCAGCCCTAGGTTCACACATCCCCATTAAGGGGAGCCTTATATTCCCAGTTTGAAATGCAGCTCTAAGCTGGGACAGCCCCATGAAGGGGAGCCTTGCAATTCATCTGTGAACACCAACTCTAGGCTCAGACATCCGCATTAAGAGGTGCCTTGTATTTCCAGTGTGAAATGCAGTTCTAAGCTGGGACATCCCCATGAAAGGGATCCCTACAATTCATTTGTGAAAACCAGCCCTAGGCTCCGACATCCCCATTAAAAGGAGCCATATATGTCCAGTGTCAAATGCAGTTCTAACCTGGGACATCCCCATGAAGAGGAGCCTGGCAATTCATCTGTGAAAACCAGCTCAGACATCCCCATTAAGAGGAGCCTTAGAATTCCAATGTGAAATGCAGTTCTAAGCTGGGACGTCTCGATGAAGAGGAGCCCTACAATTCATCTGTGAAGACCAGCCCTAGGGTCAGCCATCCACATGAAGAGGAGCCTTGCACTTCATGCATGAAAGGCAGCTCTGGGTTCATCAATCCCCATGAAGAGGAGCCCTACAATTAATCTGTGAAAACCAGCCCTAGGCTCAGCCATCCCAATTAAGGGGAGTCTGGGACATCTCCATGAAGAGGAGCCTTGCAATTCTCTTGTGAAAACCAGCTCCGAGCAGAGACATCCTCATGAAGAGGAGCCTAGTATTTCCAGTGTGAAATGCAGTTCTAGGCTGGGAGAGCCCCACGAAGAGGAGCCCTACAATTCATCTATGAAACCCAGCCCTAGGCTCAGACATTCCCATTAAGAGGAGCCTTATATTTCCAGTGTGAAATACAGTTCTAAGCTGGGACATCGCCACAAAGGGGAGCCTTGAACTTCAAGTGCGAAAGGCAGCTCTGGGTTTATCCACCCTATGAAGAGGAGCCCTCCAATTCATGCGTCAAAACCGGATCTAGGCTGCAAGATCCCCATGAAGAGGAGCCTTGCAATGCTCTTGTGAAAACTGGCTCTGAGACAAGACGTCCCCATGAAGAGGAGCCTTTCAATTCCAGTGTGAGATGCAGTTCTAAGCAGGGACATCCCCATGAAGGGGAGCCCTCCAATTCATCTGTAAAAACCAGCCCTAGGCTCACACATCCCCATTAAGAGGAGCCTTATATTTCCAGTGTGAAATGCAGTTCTAAGCTGGGACATCCCCATGAAGGGGAGCCTTGCAATGCTCTTGTGAAAACTGGCTCTGAGACAAGACATCCCCATGAAGAGGAGCCTTTCAATTCCAGTGTGAGATGCAGTTCTAAGCAGGGACATCCCCATGAAGGGGAGCCCTCCAATTCATCTGTAAAAACCAGCCCTAGGCTCACACATCCCCATTAAGAGGAGCCTTATATTTCCAGTGTGAAATGCAGTTCTAAGCTGGGACATCCCCATGAAGGGGAGCCTTGCAACTTATGTCTGAGAAAAAGCTCAAAGCTGATATGACCCCATGAAGCGAATCCTTACAATTCATGGGGAAAAGCGAGGACGTTCATCAATCCCCATGAAGAGGACCTTGCAATTCATCTGTGAAAACCAGTTCTAGGCTCAGACATACCCATGAAGAGAAGCCTTATATTTCCAGTGTGAAATGCAGTTCTAAGCTGGGACATTCCATGAAGGGGAGCCCTTCAATTCATCTGTGAAAACCAGCTCAGAAATCCCCATTAAGAGGAGCCTTATAATTCCAATGTGAACTGCAGCTCTAAGCTGGGAAATCCCCATGAAGGGGAGCCTTGCACTTCATGTGTGAAAGGCGGCTCTGGGTTCCTCAATCCCCATGAAGAGGAGCCCCATGGTTCATACATCAAAACCAGCTCTATGCTGGGACATCCTGATGAAGAGGAGCCCTACAATTCATCTTTGAAAACCAGCCCTAGGCTCAGCCATCCCCATTAAGGGGAGTCTTATATTTGCAATATGAAATGCAGTTCTAAGCTGGGGCATCCCCATGAAGGGGAGTCTTATATCTCCAGTGTGAAATGCAGCTCTAGGCTGGGAGAGCCCCATGAAGGGGAGCCTTGCAATTCATGCATCACAGCCAGCTCAAAGCTGGGACATCCCCATGAAGGGGAGCCTTGCACTTCATGTGTGAAAGGCAGCTCTGGGCTCATCAATCCCCATTAAGAATAGCCTTATATTTCCAGTGTGAAATGCTGTTCTAAGCTGGGTCATCCCCATGAAGAGGAGCCCTGCAATTCATGTGTCAAAACCAGCCCTAGGCTCAGACATCCCTATGAAGAGGAGCCTTATATTTCCAGTGTGAAATGCAGTTCTAAGCTGGGACATCGCCATGAAGGGGAGCCTTGAACTTCAAGTGCGAAAGGCAGCTCTGGGTTTATGAACCCTATGAAGAGGAGCCCTCCAATTCATGCGTCAAAACCGGCTCTGGGCTGCGAGATCCCCATGAAGAGGAGCCTTGCAATGCTCTTGTGAAAACTGGCTCTGAGACAAGACGTCCCCATGAAGAGGAGCCTTTCAATTCCAGTGTGAGATGCAGTTCTAAGCAGGGACATCCCCATGAAGGGGAGCCCTCCAATTCATCTGTAAAAACCAGCCCTAGGCTCACACATCCCCATTAAGAGGAGCCTTATATTTCCAGTGTGAAATGCAGTTCTAAGCTGGGACATCCCCATGAAGGGGAGCCTTCCAATGCTCTTGTGAAAACTGGCTCTGAGACAAGACATCCCCATGAAGGGGAGCCTTACAATTCATGGGGAAAAGAGAGGACGTTCATCAATCCCCATGAAGAGGACCTTGCAATTCATCTGTGAAAACCAGTTCTAGGCTCAGACATACCCATGAAGAGAAGCCTTATATTTCCAGTGTGAAATGCAGTTCTAAGCTGGGACATTCCATGAAGGGGAGCCTTATAATTCCAATGTGAACTGCAGCTCTAAGCTGGGAAATCCCCATGAAGGGGAGCCTTGCACTTCATGTGTGAAAGGCGGCTCTGGGTTCCTCAATCCCCATGAAGAGGAGCCTTATATCTCCAGTGTGAAATGCAGCTCTAGGCTGGGAGAGCCCCATGAAGGGGAGCCTTGCAATTCATGCATCACAGCCAGCTCAAAGCTGGGACATCCCCATGAAGGGGAGCCTTGCACTTCATGTGTGAAAGGTGGCTCTGGGTTCCTCAATCCCCATGAAGAGGAGCCCTGTGGTTCATACATCAAAACCAGCTCTATGCTGGGACATCCTGATGAAGAGGAGCCCTACAATTCATCTTTGAAAACCAGCCCTAGGCTCAGCCATCCCCATTAAGGGGAGTCTTATATTTGCAGTATGAAATGCAGTTCTAAGCTGGGGCATCCCCATGAAGGGGAGTCTTATATCTCCAGTGTGAAATGCAGCTCTAGGCTGGGAGAGCCCCATGAAGGGGAGCCCTGCAATTCATGCATCACAGCCAGCTCAAAGCTGGGACATCCCCATGAAGGGGAGCCTTGCACTTCATGTGTGAAAGGCAGCTCTGGGCTCATCAATCCCCATTAAGAATAGCCTTATATTTCCAGTGTGAAATGCTGTTCTAAGCTGGGTCATCCCCATGAAGAGGACCTTGCAATTCATCTGTGAAAACCAGCTCAGACATCCCCATTGAGAGGAGCCTTACAATTCCAATGTGAAATGCAGTTCTAGGCTGGGAGAGCCCCATGAAGGGGAGCCTTGCAATTCATGTTTAAAAGGCAACTCGGGGTTCATCGATCCCCATGAAGAGGAGCCCTGCAATTCATGTGTCAAAACCAGCCCTAGGCTCAGACATCCCTATGAAGAGGAGCCTTATATTTCCAGTGTGAAATGCAGTTCTAAGCTGGGACATTCCATGAAGGGGAGCCTTTCAATTCATCTGTGAAAACCAGCTCAGACATCCCCATTAAGAGGAGACTTATAATTCCAATGTGAAATGCAGCTCTAAGCTTGGAAATCCCCATGAAGGGGAGCCTTGCACTTCATGAGTGAAAGGCGGGTCTGGGTTCCTCAATCCCCATGAAGAGGAGCCCCGTAGTTCATACATCAAAACCAGCTCTATGCTGGGACATCCTCATGAAGAGGAGCCCTACAATTCATCTTTGAAAACCAGACCTAGGCTCAGCCATCCCCATTAAGGGGAGTCTTATATTTGCAGTGTTAAATGCAGTTCTAAGCTGGGGCATCCCCATGAAGGGGAGCCTTGCAATTCTCTTGTGAAAACCGGCTCTGAGCCAAGACATCCCCATGAAGAGGAGCCTTTCAATTCCAGTGTGAAATACAGTTCTAAGCAGGGACATCCTGATGGAGGGGCGCCTTACACCTCATGCATGAGAAAAAGCTCAAGGCTGATACGACGCCATGAAGCAAAGCCTTACAATTCCTGGGAAAAAGCAAGCAGTAAGTTCATCAGTCGCCATGAAGAGGACCTTGCAATTCATCTGTGAAAACAGCTCAGACATCCCCATTAAGAGGAGCCTTATAATTCCAATGTGAAATGCAGTTCCAGGCTGGGACATCCCCATGAAGAGGAGCCTTGCAATTCTCTTGTGAAAACCGGCTCTGAGCCAAGACATCCCCATGAAGAGGAGCCTTTCAATTCCAGTGTGAAATACAGTTCTAAGCAGGGACATCCTGATGGAGGGGAGCCTTACACCTCATGCATGAGAAAAAGCTCAAGGCTGATACGACGCCATGAAGCAAAGCCTTACAATTCCTGGGAAAAAGCAAGCAGTAAGTTCATCAATCCCCATGAAGAGGACCTTGCAATTCATCTGTGAAAACCAGCTCTAGGCTCAGACATCCGTATTAAGAGGAGCCTTATATTTCCAGTGTGAAATGCAGTTCTATGCTGGGACATCCCCATGAAGGGGAGCCTTGTATTTCATGTGTGAAAGGCAGCTCTGGGTTTACCAATCCCCATGAAGAGGAGCCCCGCAATTCATCTGTGAAAACCAGCTCTCGGCTCAGGCATCCCCATTAAGAATAGCCTTATATTTCCAGTGTGAAATGCTGTTCTAAGCTGGGAGATCCCCATGAAGAGGAGCCCTACAATTCATTTGTGAAAACTAGCCCTAGGCTCCAACATCCCCATTAAGAATAGCCTTATATTTCCAGTGTGAAATGCTGTTCTAAGCTGGGAGATCCCCATGAAGAGGAGCCCTACAATTCATTTGTGAAAACTAGCCCTAGGCTCCAACATCCCCATTAAGAATAGCCTTATATTTCCAGTGTGAAATGCTGTTCTAAGCTGGGTCATCCCCATTAAGAGGACCTTGCAATTCATCTGTGAAAACCAGCTCAGACATCCCCATTGAGAGGAGCCTTACAATTCCAATGTGAAATGCAGTTCTAGGCTGGGAGAGCCCCATGAAGGGGAGCCTTGCAATTCATGTTTGAAAGGCAACTCGGGGTTCATCGATCCCCATGAAGAGGAGCCCTGCAATTCATGTGTCAAAACCAGCCCTAGGCTCAGACATCCCTATGAAGAGGAGCCTTATATTTCCAGTGTGAAATGCAGTTCTAAGCTGGGACATCCCCATGAAGGGGAGCCTTGAACTTCAAGTGGGAAAGGCAACTCTCGGTTTATGAACCCTATGAAGAGGAGCCCTCCAATTCATGCATCAAAACCGGCTCTGGGCTGCGAGATCCCCATGAAGAGGAGCCTTGCAAGGCTCTTGTGAAAACTGGCTCTGAGACAAGATATCCCCATGAAGAGGTGCCTTTCATTTCCAGTGTGAGATGCAGTTCTAAGCAGGGACATCCCCATGAAGGGGAGCCCTACAATTCATTTGTGAAAACCAGCCCTAGGCTCAGTCATTCCCATTAAGAGGAGCCTTATATTTCCAGTGTGAAATGCCGTTCTAAGCAGGGACATCCGCATGAAGGTGAGCCTTGCACTTCAATTGTGAAGGGCAGCTCTGGGTTTATCAATCCCTATGAAGAGGAGCCCTCCAATTCATGTGACAAAACCGGCTCTAGGCTGCGAGATCCCCATGAAGAGGAGCCTTGCAATGCTCTTGTGAAAACCGGCTCTCAGACAAGACATCCTCATGAAGAGGAGCCTTTCAATTCCAGTGTGAGATGCAGTTCTAAGCACAGACATCCCCATGAAGGGGAGCCTTACAACTTATGTCTGAGAAAAAGCTCAAAGCTGATATGACCCCATGAAGCGAATCCTTACAATTCATGGGGAAAAGCGAGGATGTTCATCAATCCCCATGAAGAGGACCTTGCAATTCATCTGTGAAAACCAGTTCTAGGCTTAGACATACCCATGAACAGAAGCCTTATATTTCCAGTGTGAAATGCAGTTCTAAGCTGGGACATTCCATGAAGGGGAGCCTTGCAATTCATCTGTGAAAACCAGCTCAGACATCCCCATTAAGAGGAGCCTTAGAATTCCAATGTGAAATGCAGTTCTAAGCTGGGACATCTCGATGAAGAGGAGCCCTACAATTCATCTGTGAAGACCAGCCCTAGGCTCAGCCATCTCGATTAAGGGGAGTCTGGGACATCTCCATGAAGGGGAGCCTTGCAATTCTCTTGTGAAAACCAGCTCTGAGCTGAGACATCCTCATGAAGAGGAGCCTAGTATTTCCAGTGTGAAATGCAGTTCTAGGCTGGGAGAGCCCCACGAAGAGGAGCCCTACAATTCATCTATGAAACCCAGCCCTAGGCTCAACATTCCCATTAAGAGGAGCCTTATATTTCCAGTGTGAAATGCAGTTCTAAGCTGGGACATCCCCATGAAGGGGAGCCTTGAACTTCAACTGCGAAAGGCAGCTCTGGGTTTATCAATCCCTATGAAGAGGAGCCCTCCAATTCATGCGTCAAAACTGGCTCTAGGCTGCGAGATCCCCATGAAGAGGAGCCTTGCAATGCTCTTGTGAAAACTGGCTCTGAGACAAGACATCCCCATGAAGAGGAGCCTTTCAATTCCAGTGTGAGATGCAGTTCTAAGCAGGGACATCCCCATGAAGGGGAGCCCTCCAATTCATCTGTAAAAACCAGCCCTAGGCTCACACATCCCCATTAAGAGGAGCCTTATATTTCCAGTGTGAAATGCAGCTCTAAGCTGGGACATCCCCATGAAGGGGACCTTGCAATTCATCTGTGAAAACCTGCTCAGACATCCCCGTTGAGAGGAGCCTTACAATTCCAATGTGAAATGCAGTTCTAGGCTGGGAGAGCGCCATGAAGGGGAGCCTTGCAATTCATGTTTGAAAGGCAGCTCGGGGTTCATCGATCCCCATGAAGAGGAGCCCTGCAATTCATGTGTCAAAACCAGCCCTAGGCTCAGACATCCCTATGAAGAGG
This sequence comes from Heloderma suspectum, assembly GCF_057233095.1. Lineage (NCBI taxonomy): Eukaryota > Metazoa > Chordata > Lepidosauria > Squamata > Helodermatidae > Heloderma > Heloderma suspectum. The sequence continues at coordinate 6,054,586 of NC_139465.1, read as the reverse complement.
AGCCTTACAATTCCAATGTGAAATGCAGTTCTAAGCTGGGACATCCCCATGAAGGGGAGCCTTGAACTTCAAGTGCGAAAGGCAGCTCTCTGTTTATCAACCCTATGAAGAGAATCCCTCCAATTCATGTGTCAAAACCGGCTCTAGGCTGCGAGATCCCCATGAAGAGGAGCCTTGCAATGCTCTTGTGAAAACTGCCTCTGAGACAAGACATCCCCATGAAGAGGAGCCTTTCATTTCCAGTGTGAGATGCAGTTCTAAGCAAGGACATCCCCATGAAGGGGAGCCCTACAATTCATTTGTGAAAGCCAGCCCTAGTCTCAGACATCCCCATTAAGAGGAGCCTTATAATTCCAATGCAAAATGCAGTTCTAGGCTGGGACATCCCCATGAAGAGGGACCTTGCAATTCTCTTGTGAAAACTGGCTCTGAGCCGAGACATCCCCATGAAGAGGAGCCTTTCAATTCTAGTGTGAAATACACTTCTAAGCAGGGACATCCCGATGGAGGGGAGCCTTACACCTCATGCATGAGAAAAAGCTCAAGGCTGATACGACGCCATGAAGCGAAGCCTTACAATTCCTGGGAAAAAGCAAGCACTAAGTTCATCAATCCCCATGAAGAGGACCTTGCAATTCATCTGTGAAAACCAGCTCTAGGCTCAGACATCCGTATTAAGAGGATCCTTGTATGTCCAGTGTGAAATGCAGTTCTAAGCTGGGACATCCCCATGAAGAGGACCTTGCAATTCATCTGTGAAAACCAGCTCAGACATCCTCATTGAGAGGAGCCTTACAATTCCAATGTGAAATGCAGTTCTAGGCTGGGAGAGCCCCATGAAGGGGAGCCTTGTAATTCATGTGTGAAAGGCAGCTCGGGGTTCATCGATCCCCATGAAGAGGAGCCCTGCAATTCTTGGGTCAAAACCAGCCCTAGGCTCAGACATCCCTATGAAGGGGAGCCTTGCAATTCACACGTTAAAACCAGCTCCAAGCTGAGAAATCCCCATGAAGGGGAGCCTTGCACTTCATGCATGAAAGGCACCTCTGGGATCATCAATCCCGATTAAGGGGAGCCCTTCAATTAATGCGTCAAAACCAGCTCTAGGCTGGAACATCCCCATGAAGAGGAGCCTTGCAACGCTCTTGTGAAAACCGGCTCTGAGAGAAGACATCCCCATGAAGAGGAGCCTTACAATTCATGTGTGAAAAAAAGCTCAAAGCTGATATGACCCCATGAAGCAAAGCCTTACACTTCATGGGAGAAAGCGAGCACTAAGTTCATCAATCCCCATGAAGAGGAGACACGCAAGAAATGTGTGAAAACCATGCTCACCTGAGAAATCCATGTGAGGTGGTGGCATGACAATGATGTGTAAAAACCAGCTCTAAGGTCGCCCATCCCCATGGAGAGGAGGCCTGCAAGGCATGTGTGAAAACCTACTCTAAGCAGAACTGTCCCCATGAACAGGAGCTTGCCTGGTGTTGTGTTCTAGCTGCAGCTAGAACGGCAGCTCTAACCTGACACATGCCCGTGAGGAGGAGGCTTGCAAGCGAGGGTGGAAAAGGAACTTGAGAAGCGTTGACAAGATGGCAGCAGCTTGATGGCTCTTCTGTGCAACAAACGCTCGATAGCCTGTAAAACCAGGTGATCCTTCTCTGGTTGCTAGAACCTGGGGAAGGAAAGAAAAGGATTGTGAGGTAGAGGTTTGAAATATAATATGAGGCCCAACTGAAGTACAGGGAGCTACAGTTCTCACCAAATGGGAGACCAAGTCCCAACCTCCATGTCCCCCGATGGCAGAACAACGTGCCTAGGAAAATTTGTCAAGCTACGTGGAAATTCAACCCACCTTTGGAGCTATCCTGAGACTGGGAAGGGTCCTTCGAGGGGGCAGATCGTCCAGCCACCCAACGGTGGGTCTTCACTGCTGAAGGACAAGGCCTCTGGGAGATATTCCCCTGCTTGCTCCTTCCTCAATCATCTGGCAGTTCTTCTGAGGGGCGTGAGACCAGCTGTACCTCAGACATCCCCATGAAGACGGGCCTTGCAATTCCACTGTGAAATGCAGTTCTAAGCAGGGACATCCCCATAAAGTGGAGCCTTTTAGTTCATACGTCAACAACAGCTCTAAGCTGGGACATTCCCATGAAGGGGAGCCCTACAATTCATCTGTGAAAACCAGCCCTAGGCTCAGCCATCCCGACTAAGGGGAGTCTGGGACATCTCCATGAAGGGGAGCCTTGCAATTCTCTTGTGAAAACCAGCTCTGAGCTGAGACATCCTGATGAAGAGGAGACTAGTATTTCCAGTGTGAAATGCAGTTCTAGGCTGGGAGAGCCCCATGAAGAGGAGCCCTACAATTCATCTATGAAACCCAGCCCTAGGCTCAGACATTCCCAGTAAGAGGAGCCTTATATTTCCAGTGTGAAATGCATTTCTAAGCGGGGACATCCCCATGAAGGGGAGCCTTATATCTCCAGTGTGAAATGCAGCTCTAGGCTGGGAGAGCCCCATGAAGGGGAGCCTTGCAATTCATGCATCACAGCCAGCTCAAAGCTGGGACATCTCCATGAAGGGGAGCCTTCCACTTCATGTGTGAAAGGCAGCACTGGGCTCATCAATCCCCACGAAGAGGAGCCCTGCAATTCATGTGTCAAAACCAGCTGTAAGCTGGGACATCTCCATGAAGAGGAGCCTTATATTTCCAGTGTGAAATGCAGTTCTAAGCAGGGACATCCCCATGAAGGGGAGCCCTACAATTCATCTGTGAACACCAACTCTAGGCTCAGACATCCACATTAAGAGGAGCCTTGTATTTCCAATGTGAAATGCAGTTCTAAGCTGGGACATCCAAATGAAGGGGATCCCTCCAATTCATTTGTGAAAACCAGCCCTAGGCTCTGACATTCCCATTAAAAGGAGCCTTATATGTCCAGTGTGAAATGCAGTTCTAAGCTGGGACATCCCCATGAAGAGGAGCCTTGCAATTCATCTGTGAAAACCAGCCCTAGGCTCAGCCATCCCGATTAAGGGGAGTCTTATATTTCCAGTGTGAAATGCAGTTCGAAGCTGGGACATCTCCATGAAGAGGAGCCTACTATTTCCAGTGTGAAATGCAGTTCTAGGCTGGGAGAGCCCCATGAAGGGGAGCCTTGCAATGCTCTTGTGAAAACTGGCTCTGAGCCAAGACATCCCCATGTAGAGGAGCTTTTCAATTCCAGTGTGAGATGCAGTTCTAAGAAGGGACATCCCCATGAAGGGGAGCCTTAAAATTCATGTGTGAAAAAAAGGTCAAAGCTAATACGATCCCATGAAGCGAAGCCTTACTATTCATGGGAGAAAGCGAGCACTAAGTTCATCAATCGCCATGAAGAGGACCTTGCAATTCATCTGTGAAAACAGCTCAGACATCCCCATTAAGAGGAGCCTTATAATTCCAATGTGAAATGCAGTTCTAGGCTGGGACATCCCCATGAAGAGGAGCCTTGCAATTCTCTTGTGAAAACCGGCTCTGAGCCAAGACATCCCCATGAAGAGGAGCCTTTCAATTCCAGTGTGAAATACAGTTCTAAGCAGGGACATCCCGATGGAGGGGAGCCTTACAACTCATGCATGAGAAAAAGCTCAAGGCTGATACGACGCCATGAAGCGAAGCCTTACAGTTCCTGGGAAAAAGCAAGCACTAAGTTCATCCGTCCCCATGAAGAGGACCTTGCAATTCATCTGTGAAAACCAGCTCTAGGCTCAGACATCCGTATTAAGAGGAGCCTTATATTTCCAGTGTGAAATGCAGTTCTAAGCTGGGACATCCCCATGAAGGGGAGCCTTGTATTTCATGTGTGAAAGGCAGCTATGGGTTTATCAATCCCCATGAAGAGGAGCCCCGCAATTCATCTGTGAAAACCAGCTCTCGGCTCAGGCATCCCCATTAAGAATAGCCTTATATTTCCAGTGTGAAATGCTGTTCTAAGCTGGGAGATCCCCATGAAGAGGAGCCCTACAATTCATTTGTGAAAACCAGCCCTTGGCTCCGACATCCCCATTAAGAGGATCCTTACATGTCCAGTGTGAAATGCAGTTCTAAGCTGGGACATCCCCATGAAGAGGACCTTGCAATTCATCTGTGAAAACCAGCTCAGACATCCCCATTGAGAGGAGCCTTACAATTCCAATATGAAATGCAGTTCTAGGCTGGGAGAGCCCCATGAAGGGGAGCCTTGCACTTCATGCATAAAAGGCAGCTTTGGGATGATCAATCCCCATGAAGAGGAGCCCTGCAATTCATGCATCAAAACCAGCTGTGAGCTGGGACATCTCCATGAAGAGGAGCCCTAGAATTCATCTGTGAAAACCAGCCCTAGGCTCAGAAATCCCCAATCAAGAGGAGCCTTATATTTCCAGTGGGAAATGCAGTTCTAAGCAGGGACATCCTCACGAAGGGGATCTTACTATTTATGTGTGAGAAAAAGCTTAAGCTGATACGACCCCATGAAGTGCAGCCTTGCAATTTATGTGAGAACGCCAGCACTAAGTTCATCAATCCCCATGAAGAGGAGCCTTGCAATTTATGTCAGAAAGCTACCTCTAAGTTCATCAATCCCCATGAAGAGGAGGCACGCAAGACACATGTGATAACCACTTCTGAGCTGAGAATTCCGTTTGAGGAGGAGGCATGACAATGATGTGTAAAAACCAGCTCTGAGGTCACCCATCCCCATGGAGAGGAGGCATGCAATGCAGGTGTGAAAACAGAGCTAAGCAGAACCGTCCCTATGAACAGGAGCTCGCCTGGTGTTGTGTTCTAGCTGCAGGTAGAATGGCAGCTCTAACCTGACACATGCCCATGAGGAGGAGGCTTGCAAGCGAGGGTGGAAAAGGAACTTGAGAAGTGTTGACAAGATGGCAGCAGCTTGATGGCTCTTCTGTGCAACAAACGCTCGGTAGCCTGTAAAAGCAGGTGATCCTTCTCTGGTTGCTAGAACCTGGGGAAGGAAAGAAAAGGATTGTGAGGTAGAGGTTTGAAATATTATATGAGGCCCAACTGAAGTACAGGGAGCTACAGTTTGCACCAAATGGGAGACCAAGTCCCAACCTCCATGTCCCCCGATGGAAGAACAACGTGCCTAGGAAAATTTGTCAAGCTATGTGGAAATTCAACCCACCTTTGGAGACATCCTGAGACTGGGAAGGGTCCTTCGAGGTGGCAGATCGTCCAGCCACCCAACAGTGGGTCTTCACTGCTGAGGGACAAGGCCTCTGGGCTAGTCCATCAGGACTCCAATCAAGAGGAGCCTTATATTTCCAGTGGGAAATGCAGTTCTAAGCTGGGACATCCCCATGAAGGGGAGCCTTACTATTCATGCTTGAGAAAAAGCTTAAGCTGATACGACCCCATGAAGTGCACCCTTGCAGTTTATGTGAGAAAGCCAGCACTAAGTTCATCAATCCCCATGAAGAGGACCTTGTAATTCATCTATGAAAACCAGCTCTTATAAGACATCCCGATGGAGGGGAGCCTTACAACTCATGCATGAGAAAAAGCTCAAGGCTGATACGACGCCATGAAGCGAAGCCTTACAGTTCCTGGGAAAAAGCAAGCAGTAAGTTCATCCGTCCCCATGAAGAGGACCTTGCAATTCATCTGTGAAAACCAGCTCTAGGCTCAGACATCCGTATTAAGAGGAGCCTTATATTTCCAGTGTGAAATGCAGCTCTAAGCTGGGAAATCCCCATGAAGGGGAGCCTTGCACTTCATGTGTGAAGGGGGGCTCTGGGTTCATCAATCCCCACAAAGAGGAGCTCTGCAAATCAAGTGTCAAAAACAGCTGTAAGCTGGGACATCTCCATGAAGAGGAGCCCTACCATTCATCTGTGAAAACCAGCCTTAGGCTCAGACATCCCCAATCGATAGGAGCCTTATATTTCCAGTGGGAAATGCAGTTCTAAGCTGGGACATCCCCATGAAGGGGAGCCTTACTATTCATGCTTGAGAAAAAGCTAAAGCTGATACGTCCTCATGAAGTGCAACCTTGCAGTTGATGTGAGGAAGCCAGCAGTAAGTTCATTAATCCCCATGAAGAGGAGGAACGCAAGACATGTGCAAAAACCAGTTCTAAGCTGAGGAATCCGCATGAGGAGCAGGCATGACAATGATGTGTAAAACCCAGCTGTAAGGTCACCCATCGCCATGGAGAGGAGGCATGCAATGCAGGTGTGAAAATGAGCTCTAAGGGGAGCCATCCCCATGAACAGGAGCTTGCCTGGTGTTGTGTTCTAGCTGCAGCTAGAATGGCAGCTCTAACCTGACACATGCCCGTGAGGAGGAGGCTTGCAAGCGAGGGTAGAAAAGGAACTTGAGAAGCGTTGACAAGATGGCAGCAGCTTGATGGCTCTTCTGTGCAACAAACGCTCGATAGCCTGTAAAAGCAGGTGATCCTTCTCCGGTTGCTAGGACCTGGGGAAGGAAAGGAAGTGATTGTGAGGTAGAGGTTTGAAATATAATATGAGGCCCAACTGAAGTACAAGGAGCTACAGTTCGCACCAAATGGGAGACCGAGTCCCGACCTCCATGTCCCCCGATGGCAGAACAAAGTGCCTAGGAAAATTTGTCAAGCTGTAGCAGCCATATCAGGGGGGTCAGACTACGTGGCCTCATGTTCTTGCTGAGCTAGCATAGTTTGGTAGTGGGAACAGCAGAATTAAACTTCCCTTGTCAGCAAGGGAGGATTGCATAATATAGTCATGAGTTCTGTCTCTTTGCTTATTGCAGCAACTGTATCTCAGTTCTTTACATAGAATGCCCTATAACCCATTTCCTGTACTGTAAACAACTGTGCTAACTGTATAACCACAAGAGAGGGGGTGGGAGAGAGGGTCGCTTGTGTGTCATCATCTCTATAAAAGTAATGTGTGGCAATGCTTTGGGGCTTCTGGCTCTTTGGAAGAGATTCCAGCATTAAGCCCGCGCGTTAATAAAGAAGTGCTCATTTTCCTTCATTCCATGGTCTCCCTGACTCTGATTTCTGCTACATAAATGGTGCCATGACTCGGATGTGGCAGGCTCTGAGATAGAAAGGTGGCACTTGCCTGCTCTTCTTCGCCGCACCAGGAGGGAGACCTCGGCGCACATTTTCCCTTCTAGGCGCCACCAACCTTTTCGTCGGGTGAACGGGGGACTGCTTGCGCCGGGATCTCCTGAACAGCTGCGAGCATCAAGAGAACCCTAGCGAGCGGAGAAAGGAATGTGAGCCCTGCCTGTATCGCAGCTGCAGTTGAGTTGAAACCCACATTGGAAGCCTTCAGGAGAAAGGCAAGTATATGGAGTAAAAAGTGGGCCCCGCCTTTAGGGAGAAAGGCCAATGGGCAGAAAAAAAGAGGGCCCTACCTTATGAAGAAGGTCAGTGTTGGTATACGTATACAAAAAGAACCTACCCCTTGAGGGTAGAAGGGGGGCCTGATCACACCCCCGAGCAGGCGCCAGTACTTAGCAAAGCGCTGAGGAAGCCGCTTCTGCTCTAGTGGAAAAGTGGGAAAGTGGGTGGCAGGGACATATGAATGAAGTGATGAAATTGATGATTGTGTGAGTGGCTACTGCGGTTTCTGTTGCATACCATTGACCGTCCGGGTGCCCAGGCCAGTAGCAAAATGCGTGGTGTGAAATTCCTTTTGTGTCGGTCAGTGAGACCCCTTACTCGCTGACCAATCCCCTTCCCTCTTTGTGTCTGTCTTCATCTTAGGAGGGAGGCTATGGGAGGCGGGGGAAGCAAGACTTGCACCCCCTTGGGATGTATGCTAAAAAATTTTAAGAAAGGTTTTAGTGGAGATTATGGTGACCCCCCCATGAATCCTCAACGGTTGCGAACCTTGTGTGAAGTAGAGTGGCCGTCTTTTGGTGTTGGGTGGCCTACTGAGGGCTCCTTAGAGCTCAGCACAATCAGCCGTGTATATGCCATCGTGGTTGGGGAGCCTGGGCACCCTGACCAATTTCCCTACATTGATTCATGGGATTCCGTGGTCCACACTTCTCCTCCGTGGCTTAGAAAGTGTGTAGAAACCCAGGCCAAAATTTTGGTGCTCAGAAAGGAAAAGTTAGCCAAGAAAATGCAACCAGTGTTAGAGGCCCCAAGTGAAGACTTGACAGAGCTAACGGCGTTACCACCCGCCTATACCCCGTTCCCACCGCGGGCCCATGTTACTGTGAGGCCGCCACGTCAGGACCCAGATCTGCCAGCTCCAGGGGCTCCTGAGCCCATGTCATCTCCCTGGCCCCCCTGCAGAGGCCCCACATTTTGACTTAGAACTGTCACCATCAGCTTCGAGCCTCACAGGCAGTAATTCGCCGATTTCGGCTACAGTCCTAAACTCCCAGATACTGCCTGCTGAGAAATCCATTTCCATAGCGTCTGAAGGTTCTCCTTTAACACCTCAATCAGCGCTAATTAAAGAAACTGAAGAACTAAAAACCTGGGCAGGAGATCTAGTAAAATCGGTGGTTGCCCTCAAAAAGAGGTGTTTGTCCCAAGAAAGTGAGGGGGAAAGCTCGTCTACCGCTCGTCAGTCAAGAAGTGAGCCTCAATCTTTGCTTCCCCTGAGGCAGGTAACTCAGATGGTGCATAACCCGGACCCAGAGGCAGAGGCACATTATATTCCAGTCCAGGCTTATACCTATGCACCTTTTACAACCTCAGACTTACTAAATTGGAAAACCCACTATGCCTCTTATACCACAAAGCCTCATGAGTTAGTGGAGCTATGCTCCAGTATTATGGCCTCGCATATGCCCAACTGGCAAGACTGCCAACAGCTACTATTGAGATTATTCACCACAGAAAAGAGGCGACGAATCCATCAACAGGTAGAGCGCATAGCCTTAAAAAGGGCTCCTGAAAACCATGTGAATCCCCAAGGATGGATGAGAGAGAGAGTGCCCTTAGAGAATCCCCACTGGGATCCAAATACCCCTGCGGGATTAGAGCGCCTCACCCAGTACCAAACCCTGCTGTTGCAGGCAATGACGGCAGGAATGAAGAAGTCTATTAATATGACTAAAGTCTCCAAAGTGCTGCAGGGTGCAACCGAGGCCCCTGGAGAATATTTAGAATGCCTCTTGGATGCATATCGCCAGTATACCCCCGTCGACCCTGAAGCCCCAGATAACATGAAGGTGGTCAACATGGCCTTCGTAGCCCAGAGTTACAAAGACATCTGGAAAAAGCTACAAAAGTTGAGTGGGTTTGCAGGGAAGAATTTGACAGAACTTTTAGAAGTTGCTGAGAAAGTGTATGTGAATCGAGATCAAGAAGAAAAGAAAGAGAAGAGAATGGTTAAAAAGGTGGAACTGCTCGCCGCAGCGCTAGTGGGGCTGCAGATCAGAGAAAGAGGCAGAGGCAGAGGGCAAAGAGGACGTGGACGAGGGAAAGAGAGAGGAGGAAAAAGAGAACTCTTGAGAAGGAATCAGTGTGCCCAGTGTGGAAAAGATGGACATTGGTGGCGTGAGTGTCAAAGCCGACCTCTAACGTACCAGGAAGGAAACCAAGAAGACTACCAAGGGCGAGGAAGGGGACAGCCAAGCTGGCAACCAAATAATTGGCAGACACAAGGGGAGTCAACAGAGAGATATGAGATGAATCCTTTCACGGGGATGGCTGCGACAGAAAGTCTCGAATAGGACAGACTGGGCCCCCTTAATCTTGGCCCCGGGAAGCCCTTGGTCACTGCCACTGTAGGGGGCCGAAATATCAATTTCATGATAGACACTGGAGCAGCCTCCTCTGTAATAACCTACCCAGTTGCACCCCTCACCCATCAAAAAGTACGGGTAGTGGGGGCAACTGGAGGAGTAGAGGAAAGGCATTTGTTGCAACACAGGACTTGTCAACTCGGGAGCCACATAGTAGAGCATCAGTTTTTATATCTGCCCGAGTGTCCAATGCCATTATTAGGACGTGATTTGTTGTCAAAGTTAAGGGCCCAAATATCCTTTGAAGAAGACGGAACAGCTGCTGTGGCCTTTCGACGGCCCCAGAAGGGCAAGCTCTTAACACTCACCTATCCACAAGAGGAAGAGTGGAGACTACATTGGACCATGCCAGTACTTGATGAAGAGCCATGGCAAGTCTTTCGGGTGCCTGGGGTGTGGGCTGAAGATAACCCTCCAGGAATGGCTAGATGTGTGCCCCCGGTTGTGGTCGAATTAAAACCAGGAGCAATACCAGTACGTGTACGACAGTATCCACTGCCACACCGAGCGATACTAGGAATCCAGAAGCACCTAGACTGTCTGTTAAAATATGGGATACTCTGAGAATGTCAGTCACCATGGAACACACCCCTCCTGCCAGTGAAGAAGCCCAGGACTGAAGAGTACCATCCGGTGCAAGACCTGAGGCTGGTCAACCAAGCAACCGTGACAATACATCCAGTCGTTCCAAACCCCTATGTTCTGTTAGGATTAATTCCATCTGAAGCTACTCATTTTACTATTCTAGACCTGAAAGATGCTTTCTTCTGCATCCGACTGGCGCCTACGAGTCAAGCCATCTTTGCATTTCAGTGGGAAGACCAACTGACAGGGAGAAAGACTCAACTAACTTGGTCTCGCTTACCACAAGGTTTCAAGAATTCCCCCACCCTGTTTGGGACTGCCCTAAGTCAAGACCTCCAAAATTTTCATTCTGAACCGGGGAAAAGAGTTTTGTTACAATACGTAGGTGATTTGCTTCTTGCAGCATCGTCAGAACTTGAATGCTGGCAAGGCACTCAGGAGCTGTTACAACTTTTGTGGGAACGCGGATACAAGGTATCCCGGAAAAAGGCGCAACTATGTAAAACCCAGGTGCGATAGCTAGGGTTCACAGTGTCTCAACATCAGCGAGAATTGGGCCCCAAATGAAAAGAGACCGTGTGTGCCTTGCCTGAGCCAGCCACTAGGAAGCAGGTGCGAGAGTTTTTGGGGGCCACCGGGTTCTGTAGAATTTGGATTCCCAACTTCGCTGTAATGAGCAAGCCTTTGTATGAAGCTACTAAGGGTCCAGAGACAGCACCGTTTCAATGGGAAGAGCCCCAAAGAAGAGCTTTCATGAACATTAAAACAGCGCTACTCCAAGCGCCAGCTCTAGGACTTCCTGATGTGGCTAAGCCTTTCCTGTTGTATGTGCATGAGCGAGACAATGTGGCAGTAGGAGTACTAACACAGCAGCTAGGCTCTTGGCAGCGACCTGTTGCATATTTATCTAAACCATTAGACCCGGTTGCCAAAGGCTGGCCAGCATGTCTAAAAGCCATTGCAGCAACAGCTCTCTTGGTCCAAGAAGCAGATAAGTTGTCAATGGGACAGGAGCTAACTGTCCACGTTCCACATGCAGTACTCACCCTGATGGAATACAAGGGGAATTATTGGTTCACCAATGAGCGCATGACCAAGTACCAAGCTATGCTCTGTGAGAACCCGCGAATTAAGTTAGAAGTGTCATCAAACTTAAATCCAGCCACGTTGCTGCCGATAGAACCAGGAAGTCAGCCCGAACACAACTGTATTGAAACTATGGATGAAGTTTACTCCAGCCGTCCAGACATGCGTGATAGCCCCTGGCCACACCCAGATATCACCTATTTTACTGATGGAAGCAGTTTTGTCCAAGATGGGAAGAGGTACGCCGGCTATGCAGTAGTAACTGGGGACAAAGTCATTGAGGCCAATCCCTTGCCTGTAGGAACCTCAGCCCAAAGAGCAGAATTAGTTGCTCTTATTCGAGCTCTAACACTGGCCGCTGGACTCACCGTCAATATTTACACAGACTCTAAGTATGCCTTCATTACCATCCATGCCCATGGAGCATTGTACCATGAAAAGGGGTTAATAAACTCAGTTGGCCAAGGTCTAAAAAATGTAACAGAAATATCAGCCTTATTAGATGCTGTGTGGCACCCCAAACAAGTGGCAGTAATGCATTGTCAAGGACATCAGAAGGGGACCAGTGATGTAGCAAAAGGAAATAGGTGGGCAGATCAAGTGGCAAAGCAAGCTGCCCTCCAGGGAAAACAAAATAAGAAAAAAGAAGAGATAGCGGCCGTAGCAACTCCGCTGTTCCAGGTCAACTTGACAGATGTGTATCCAGCATATACCCCAGAAGAAGATCAAATGGCTGTTAATTCCCTCCAGGCTAAGAGGACAGTCCAAAAGTGGTGGGAGTTGCCAGATGGACGGATCTATGTACCTCATCGGCTAGCCTGGAGTATCGTACAGACAGCACATAAAGCTACTCATCTGGGAAAGAGCGCCCTAGCAGCATTGCTGCAAAAGCAAGTTTACATCAATGGCATACACAGCCTTGTCAATTCAGCATCTGTGCGGTGTGTAAAATGTTCCAAAAATAATCCAAGACAGGGAAAAGGACCTCCGCCAGGAATTCAGCAATATGGTTCTCTTCCTTTTGAAGCCTTAGTGGTTGACTTCACCGACATGCCCAGGGCAGGACATTATCATCACCTATTAGTTTTTGTGTGTTCTCACACCAGGTGGGTAGAGGCTTATCCCACCCGGACTGAAAAAGCAAGAGAAGTTATAAAGGCCTTATTGAGAGACATCATCCCCAGACATGGGCTACCTTTGTATATCGGATCCGATAACGGCCCTGCCTTTATCGACAAAGTGTTGCAAGAAATTAATCATTTGCTCGGCATACAATGGAAACTCCATTGTGCCTACCGTCCACAAAGTTCTGGACAGGTGGAAAGGATGAATCGAACCCTCAAGACCCACTTAGCCAAGTTGTGTCAAGAAACTAAGAAAAAATGGATAGAGATGTTGCCCTTAGCTCTGTTCAGAATTCGCTGTACTCCTCACAAAACTACTGGTTTGTCTCCATTTGAACTGATGCATGGCAGGCCTCCTCAAATATTAGTTGGATTAAGAGGGGACCTACAAGAATTGGCAAATGTCAGTCTAAGACAAGAGATTCAAGCGCTGGGCAAGGTTCTCCAAGCCCAGCGCCGGTTTGTCTTGGAAAACAGACCCCCAATTCCCATTACAGAAATTCATCCTTTCCAGCCGAGAGACGAAGCGTGGGTCAAATAATGGAAAGATGACCCTTTGACTCCCAAATGGAGAGGACCAAACACTGTTATACTTTCCACCCCTACAGCTGTAAAAGTAGCTGGAGTTAAGCCCTGGATACACTGGACGCGAGTCAAGAGGGCAAGGGAGGGGGAGTGGACTGTAAACAGAAATCCTGAAAATCCTTTAAAAATCATTCTAAAAAAACAGTAAGAAGATTCAAACTAGACCTTACTGTGGGCACACCGGGAGACTGTCCACCCAGTGTACGGTCAGATCTGCAACTGGAGAATTGAAGAAGGGGACTAGACCCTACTGCGGCTAGCCAGGTGAATAGCTGCCCAGCGTACGGTCAGATCCCAAAAGAAGATTAAGTATGTATGCTGTTAAGTTAATAAAATTAATAGTATTGAATTATGCTTTCCTAATAAAATGTGAAAAGGGGGGGCCTGAGAGTCTGCCCCAGCATTTTGGTGAAAATTATTGGCTCTATCTAGCCAACATTACTGGAACCAATCATTTTTGCCTGCCAAAAAACATACCCGCAAGCAAGCTCATTACTACTTGTTTAATACCCGTCTGTAATCATCCTGAAAAAATTAAGAAAGATACCATGTTAAAAGTTTATGGTGTAAGTTTAACTTATTCCCAAAATGCTGATTGGGGCGTAGTTTCAAAAACCTTACCCCCTGCAGAATTTTATTTAAACACCCCCATTGTTGCTGCCACAAATGCTACGTGTGCTCGAATGATCAATTGTCAAAAATCTGCCAAAAAATATAAAACTATCCCTGGCCCCCCCTTCCACTGTAATGAAATTCAAAATATATCTTATAATGAGGCCCATATACTTTGGCCCAATGGGTGGTTTTGGACCTGTGGTTCCCATACTTGGTCATTCATTCCGGCCAACTTGTCCGACAGCCAACCATGTTGCCTCAGTCGCCTAGCACCATTCCTTCCCCCCTGGCCAACTAAAAAAAAGATTACAAAACGGCAGCGCCGAGCACTCCAGCTAACTGAAAGTTGCAATAGCCACTTGCAACTTTATTCAGATTCAGAAAAACTGGCGTTGGCAGTATCATTAGTTGGAGTTCCATGTTTAGCATTAGCTGATGGTTTAGAAATTAATCGGCTAGCTTGTGCCATGGCCAAAAGCATAAATGCCACCTCACAAGCACTGACCCTACTAAATAAAGAGTTCCATGACCTAAGGGGTGCCGTTTTAGAAAATAGAGCTGGAATAGATTACCTCTACCTCCTCCATCATTTGGGCTGTGAGACACACCAAGAGCTTTGTTGTTTTAACCTGACTGATAACAGCAATGCTATAGACAAACAGATCAACAAATTGCACCAAATAGTCAACGATATCAAAATAGGGCAACATGATTGGCTCGATTGGTTGACCTCTTGGCTTCCAGATCTCAGTTGGCTCAAAGCATTATTTGTTCTGATTCTACCAGTAGCATTAATGGGAGTACTGTTATGTTTTTGTGCCCCTTGGATCATACGTTGTTTGACTAATCTGTTTACTGTCTTAACCACAAAGACTGCCGCCAGCTATGCTCTAATGGCTCAGCAAGATGTTAGATAAGATAAAATAAAAATGCTAAGAAAATCTTGCAGTATGCTCACTTTGCTAATTAAGCTGTTAACTCAGGTAATCAAATTCTATAATTGTAATAAAATTATGCATTTAAGGGGAGAATGTAGCAGCCATATCAGGGGGGTCAGACTAAGTGGCCTCATGTTCTTGCTGAGCTAGCATAGTTTGGTAGTGGGAACAGCAGAATTAAACTTCCCTTGTCAGCAAGGGGGGATTGCATAATATAGTCATGAGTTCTGTCTCTTTGCTTATTGCAGCAACTGTATCTCAGTTCTTTACATAGAATGCCCTATAACCCATTTCCTGTACTGTAAACAACTGTGCTAACTGTATAACCACAAGAGAGGGGGTGGGAGAGAGGGTCGCTTGTGTGTCATCAACTCTATAAAAGTAATGTGTGGCAATGCTTTGGGGCTTCTGGCTCTTTGGAAGAGATTCCAGCCTTAAGCCCGCGCGTTAATAAAGAAGTACTCATTTTCCTTCACTCCATGGTCTCTCTGACTCTGATTTCTGCTACAAAGCCACGTGGAAATTCAACCCACCTTTGGAGACATCCTGAGACTGCGAAGGGTCCTTCGAGGTGGCAGATCATCCATCCACCCAACGGTGGGTCTTCATTGCTGAGGGACAAGGTCAATGGGAGATGTTCCCCTGCTTGCTCTAGGGATGGGGGAGAATTTCTCCCCGAAACTTCGGGGGGCCGAGTGCCAACGTGTTCGGCCCCCCGAAGTAGTTTCGGGGAGAAATTCTCCGCCCCCCCTGCACCCCGCACCCCCCCCCGGGACGGGACTTACCTTTCCCGAATGTCCCTCCTGGCGGCGGGTCCCGGAGGCGGTTCGTCAGGTCTTCGACAGGGGCAGAGGCAGCAGCCAGTCTTTTGACCAGCTGCCGCCGCCGCCATTCCAATAAAAGTTAAAAAAAAACAAAACACCCCCGTGATAGGCTACGTGACGATTAACGTAGCTTATCACGGCTAGATCTGCAAAGTCAGCCGTGATAGGCTACGTAAATCGTCACGTAGCCTATCACGGGTGACTTAAAAAAAAAAAAAAAAGCGCGTACAGCTAATGGCAGCCCCCATAGGGAGCCGCCATTCACATTCCTTATTTGGTCGCTGTAGTCTACGTAAAGATTACATAGACTAGGGCGAAAATAAGGGCAACGCTATTTGCGTTGCCCTTATTTTCGCCGTAGTCTACGTAAAGATTTACGTAGACTACAGCGACCAAATAAGGAACGCGAATGGTGGCTCCCTATGGGGGCCACCATTTGCGTACGCGCTTTTTTGAATTTTTCCATGTGCCCCGTCTACCCGATCGCGAAAAAAAAAGTAAAAAAAAAAAAAACCGCCGTGATAGGCTACATGACGATTTATTTTGCGTTGCCCTTATTTTCGCCGTAGTCTACGTAAATCTACGTAATAAGGATTTACGTGTAAAGATTACGTGTAAAGTTTACGTAGACTACCTCGTGTAAAGATTACCTAGACTACGGCGAAAATAAGGGCAACGCTATTTGCATTGCCCTTATTTTCGCCGTAGTCTACGTAAAGATTTACGTAGACTACAGGGACCAAATAAGGAACGCAAATGGCGGCGCCCTATGGGGGCCACCATTTGCGTACGCGCTTTTTTTTTTTCAAAGTCACCCGTGATAGGCTATGTTAATCGTCACGTAGCCTATCACAGCTGACTTTGGAGATCTAGCCGTGATAGGCTACGTTAATCGTTATGTAGCCTATCACGGGTTTTGTGTTTTTTTTTTTACTTCACTTGTAATGGTGGCTGCCGCCCCCGCCCCTGACGAAAACCTGCCAAACAGCCGCCAGGACCCACCGCCGGGAGGGACATTCGTGAAAGGTAAGTCCCATCCCGGGGGGGTGGCAGGGGGGTGGCGGATAATTTCACCGCCGATTTAGGGGGGCCGAATGCGTTGGCACTCGGCCCCCCGAAGTTTCGGGGAGAAATTCTCCCCCATCCCTATCCAATTCATGTGTCAAAACCAGCTCTAGACTGCGAGATCCCCATGAAGAGGAGCCTTGCAATGCTCTTGTGAAAACCGGCTCTGAGACAAGACATCCCCATGAAGAGGAGCCTTTCAATTCCAGTATGAGATGCAGTTCTAAGCAGGGACATCCCCATGAAGGGGAGCCTTACAATTTATGTCTGAGAAAAAGCTCAAAGCTGATACGACCCCATGAAGAGAAGCCTTACAATTCATGGGAAAAAGCGAGCAGTAAGTTCATCAATCCCCATGAAGGGGAGCTTTGCACTTCATGTGTGAAAGGCGGCTCTAGGTTCATCAATCCCCATGAAGTGGAGCCCCGCAATTCAGGCGTCAAAACCAGCTCTAAACTGTGACACCCCCATGAAGAGGAGCCCTCCAATTCATCTGTGAAAACCAGCCCGAGGCTCCCACATCCCCATTAAGGGGAGTCTTATATTTCCAGGGTGAAATGCAGTTCTACTTGAGCTTTTCAATTCCACTCTGAAATGCAGTTATAAGCAGGGACAATTCATGTTTAAAAAAAAGCTCAAAGCTGATACGACCCATGAAGCAAAGCCTCACAATTCATGGGAGAAAGCGAGCACTACGTTCATCAATCCCCATGAAGAGGACCTTGCAATTCATCTGTGAAAAACAGCTCAGACATCCCCATTAAGAGGAGCCTTATAATTCCAATGTGAAATGCAGTTCTAAGCTGGGACAGCCCCATGGTGGGGAGCCTTGCAATTCATGTGTGAAAGGCAGCTCTGGGTTCATCAGTCCCCATAAAGAGGAGCCCTGCAATTCATGTGTCAAAACCAGCTCTAAGCCGAGACATCCCCATGAAAGGGAGCCTAGTAATTCCAGTGTGAAATGCAGTTCTAAGCAGGGACATCCCCATGAAGGGGAGCCTTACAATTCTTGTGTGGGTTCATCAATTCCCATGAAGGAGAGCCTTGCACTTCATGTGTGAAAGGCAGCTCTGGGTTTATCAACCCTATGAAGAGGAGCTCTCCAATTCATGCGTCAAAACTGGCTGTAGGCTGCGAGATCCCCATGAAGAGGAGGCTTGCAATGTTCTTGTGAAAACCGGTTCTGAGACAAGACATCCCCATGAAGAGGAGCCTTTCAATTTATGTCTGAGAAAAAGCTCAAAGCTTTTTCTCAAAAAAAGCTCAAAACCAGCTCTAAGCTGGGACACCCCCATGAAGGGGAGCCCTACAGTTCATTTGTGAAAACCAGCCCGAGGCTCCCACATCCCCATTAAGGGGAGTCTTATATTTCCAGTGTGAAATGCAGTTCTACTTGAGCTTTTCAATTCCACTCTGAAATGCAGTTCTAAGCAGGGACATCCCCATGAAGGGGAGCCTTGCAGTTCATATGCGAAAGCCCGTCCAACCTGAGTTATCCCCATGAATATGAGCCTTGCAGTTCATGTGGTTGCTTGGACCTGGGGGAGGAAAATAAGTGATGGTGAGGTAGACATTTGAAATATATAATGCAGCCCACCTTTACAGTTTTCAAGACACATGCCTCTGTGTTGATCTGATGCCAGGGGTGAGAGAAGAGCATGAGTCTTTCTCCCTGCTCCAGGCATGTTGCCCTCAGAGATGCTGCTTGCAACCACACCTATGTTTTTTAAAGAGGACCATCCCCTGGGGAATGACTGTAACTGCTGCCATCTCTGAGGGGACTAGTGCCACTCAGCAAAGACCTTAAATTCACCCATAGCGTCCTCTGGAAAAACATAAAAAGGTCGTGCAGGCAGTCTTGAGGGACAAGCTGTCTGGGAGATCTTCCCCTACTTGCGCCTTCCCCAATCCTCTGACAGCTTTTCTGAGGTATCTGCAGACAACACAGTGCTGTCTTCCTGTCTAAGGGACGGCATGACCCAGACCGATACTATGAGGCTCCCCATTCCTGAGGAGGCATGTCTCTGTCTGTGGTTTCTCCAGCGAGGAAACCCTCTGTCAGAAGCCACAGAAACTTCCTCATTAGAAGAAAATGGTGAGGGGAAAAGTTCCTGCCTTTCCCTCCCTGAAGTGGTAAAAACAGCAGACAGCTGAGGAATGCCCAACAAAGTGGCCTGAGACTGGGATTCCCGCCTTTCCTGAGGTAAACATTCAGCCCATCTCCCCCACTCTGTTGCCGGTCTAATTTCTTTATCTAAAATTAGGCAAAACCAGCAACAAAGTTCAAGATGAAGTGCTGAGTCCCAAGCTCTTTGTTGCCCTGGTGGGAGAACTAAGCACCTGGGCTCATCTCTCCTGCTACACAGAACCTCAACCCACCTTTGCTGACATATTGGGACTCAGAAGGGTCCTTCAAAGCCACAGAGTAATCACCAACCGAAGAGGCAGACTTCCCTCCCGAGGGACAAGCTGTCTGGGAGATCTTCCCCTCCTTGCGCCTTCCCCAGTCCTCTGACAGCTTTTCTGAGGTATCTGCAGACAACACAGTGCTGTCTTCCTGTCTAAGGGATGGCATGACCCAGACCGATACTATGAGGCTCCCCAGGCAAAAGGCAGAAGTGACAAAAGAAGGCTCTATCGTGTATAAAAGAGGAGTGGAGCAAGTGGAGCTCCACGGATGCCTGCTTTCCAGATCTAGGCAGGAGTGGAACTGGGAGGTGGTCTGCCACACTGGGAAGGTGACTCCAACTTTATTCAGATTTGGCCCTGCCTTCTGGAGCGAGTGGGAGGAACCACCAGACTAGGATACCCTCCTCCACTGTAGGAAAAAGGAGGCTTCCCTAGCGTGCTTGAAAATCAGCCCCAAGTGGAACCATCCGCATGAGGCTAAGGTCCCCTGTGATCTTCTGAGGAAAATCTCAGTCTTTTTCTCCGCAGGGTGTTTTGGAGTATTATCCCCATCTTTTCGATCAATGCCACCCAACACCAGGGCTGCCTGAGGAGGAGCATGCACCA
This sequence comes from Heloderma suspectum, assembly GCF_057233095.1. Classification (NCBI taxonomy): domain Eukaryota; kingdom Metazoa; phylum Chordata; class Lepidosauria; order Squamata; family Helodermatidae; genus Heloderma; species Heloderma suspectum. Next base: position 6,035,007 of record NC_139465.1, on the reverse strand, counting down.
GAGGCTCCTTCAATTTACCCATAGCTTCCTCTGGAAAAACATAAAAAGGTTGTGAATGCATAGTGCCTGATCTAGTTTACCCCAGATCGTCCCATTCCCTTTGAGCAGCATCCAGAACAATGTCTGGAAAAGGCACAACTGAAGAATCGGATTTTGGCCCAAGGCAAACTTCAGGAGTTTCAGAGGGCTGTGTATCTGAGCACTACGCTCCTGCGCTTTTATCCTCAACTCCCAAGACCTGTTGTGCTTTTCTCAGAAGCACTGGGAAATCCTCAGCTGCAAACAGCCTAACTGGAGGAGGTTTAAGTAGGAATCACAGAATCATAGAATAGTAGGGTTGGAAGGGGCCTACAAGGCCATCGAGTCCAACCCCTGCTCAATGCAGGAATCCAAGTCAGAGCATCCCTGACAGGTGGCTGTCCAGCCTCGTCTTGAAGGCCTCCAGTGTGGGAGAGCCCACCACCTCCCTAGGTCATTGGTTCCATTGTCATATCACTCTAACAGTCAGGAGGTTTTTCCTGATGTTCAGCCGGAATCTGGCTTCCTGTAACTTGAGCCCATTATTCTGTATCCTGCACTCTGGGATGAATGAAAAGAGATCCTGGCCTTCCTCTCTGTGACAACCTTTCCAGTACTTGAAGAGCGCTATTATATCTCTCCTCGGTCTTCTCTTCTCAAGGCTAAACATGCCCAGTGCTTTCCATCTCTCTTCATAGGGCTTTGTTTCCAGTCCCCTGATCATCTTCGTTGCCCTCCTCTGAACCCTCTCCAGCTTGTCTGCATCCTTCTTAAAGTGTGGTGCCCAGAACTGGACACAGTAGTCCAGATGAGGCCTAACCAGTGCTGATTAGAGGGGAACTAGTACTTCCCGGGATTTGGAAGCTATGCTTCTATTAATGCAGCCCAAAAGAGCATTTGCCTTTTTTGCAGCCACATCACATTGTTGGCTCATAGGAACCACCCGCCATCCTCCACTGACAACTCTCCTACCTCTTCACCTGAGAGAAGGGGAGACTTGGACAAACACGTAAAGGTGGACAGCTAATCTTTGTTGTTGCCCCTCTGACCCGGCTGCCAACATGGCAGTTGCTAGGAGTTGTGAGTCTTGCCCACCCCCTCCTTAGACAAGGAGGCTTCAGGTCTGTGAGCCCCCTTCCCTCCAATTGACACTGAGGGCTGGGAGAAGACTGAGGAGACACAAAGGAGGAATGTCTCTGTCTGTGGCTTCTCCAACGAGGACACCCTCTGTCAGAAGCCACAGGGACTTCCTCATCAGAAGAAAATGGTGAGGGGAAAAGTTCCCGCCTTTTTCCCCAGACGCAGTTAAAATAGCAGACAGCTGAGAGATGAGCCAACAAAGCGGTCCGAAACTGGGTTTCCCGCCTTTCCTGGGGCAAACTTTCCTGAGGTAAGCTTGAGGCACCCCACTGAAGAGACTTCCCTGGCATGTCTGAACACCAGTTCTAAGCTGGGCCATCCCTATGAATAGGATGCTTGGCAGGTATGCGTACACTCACGTTCTCAGCGGAATCATGCCCCTGATAGAGAAGCTTGCCTGACATGTGTACGCACATTCTCATGAATGGGATGCTGGCCAGTCAGATGTGAACCTGTGCTTTAACCTAAGCCACCACTGTGAAGGTGGCTTTATTCAATGACTGCTACAGCTGCTGCTGTAAACAGTTTACAGGCTGCTGTATACCCCAGGTCTGTGCTGCAGACCTGGGTTAAAGGTGAGGCTGTGCTTTGGGGCTTTTTGTCTTGAAATAAAAGTAGAGGACACCTTTCATTCTCCAATTAAGGAACGTGTGTGTGTGTGTGTGTGTGTGTACGCGCGCATGTATAAAACCTATAAGGTTACAATTATATGTGAGAAGGAAAACATTGGACAACCCCAAAAGTAATATAATGTAAAACTTACTGATCTAAGGTATCCCAGGGGGGAACAGTATTTCCAGACTTTCTTTCAATATTGCAGGAGTTGGCAAGCAGAGCAAGAGCTGAAGTAACTCTGTGGCATGCCCTGCTGAGGGTGTGTCTCGAGTCTGTACCTTGAGCAGACAGACAAGCTGGAGCAGAGGAGTGAAAATGTACCATTACAAATGACAAGGAAAACACCACCAAAACTCATACAGTGTAAACTTACTCTGGGGGATTTTCTCTCCCCAACACTGCCACCACCTATGAGGAAACTGTTCCCATCTGTGGGATTGCCCAGTGAAGGGTTTCCCATTTCCAGCAAATGCTTATATCTCTGGGCCTAAGGAGCTTTCTGCCACAAGAACTCAAATTTCCACAAGCTGACTCTTTTCCACTGACAACCAATTCTGTTGGAATACTTTAAAATCTCCTGGTAACTGGTATAAGTGGCTTAGACATGAGGTGGGCACCAACACTAGAGACCAGATTATTTTGTACATAGCTAATTTGTACATAAGGGAATACTAATATTTACTTTGGGGGTTTCAAAAGACTGCTTACTGTCACTTACTAAGGAGTCAAAAGACCCCATTGCTATCACAAGACTTTCAGGGTGCAATCCTATGCAAAGTTAGACAGAAAAAAGTCCTACAACTCCCAGCATTCCCCAGCCAACCATGCATAGGATTGCACCCTTAATTACTTATTTTACCGCAGGCCAAATTCCCTACCCCAAACAAACAGCTCCAGCTCTTGGGTACAGCCTTACTCTAACTCCTAAAGCTCCTGCTATTGTATTTTGGGCTAACTGAACAGTTTATCTGGATTTTTACTGCCTGCTTGTGTAACCTTCTTCTGGCGAGATCTTAGGGCAGCCTCATGGCATAACACAGCCACCTGCTCCCTACACCAGTTCTTCACCAGCCATGTAAGGTTTTGTTGTTGTTCAGTCGTGTCCGACTCCTTGTGACTCCATGGACCATAGCACGCCAGGCCTTCCTGTCCTCCGCTCTCTCCCGGAGTGTGCTCAAGTTCATATTTGTTGCATCGGTGATGCTATCCAGCCATCTCATCCTGTGCCGTCCCCTTCTCCTTTTGCCTTCAGTCTTTCCCAGCATCAGGGTCTTGTCCAGTGACTTTTCTCTCCGCATTAGGTGGCCAAAATATTTGAGCTTCAGCTTCAGTACCTGTCCTTCCAATGAGCACTCAGGGTAGACTTCCTGTAAGGTTACCCCCTAGTGAAAGAATAGCTTAATAGTCATGCCTTGGCTATTCTCTCCTCAGCTTTCTCCTAGTGCTTCTATAGCATCACCCACCCACCAGCGGACCTTCTCCCACACTGTCTACCAACCAATTAACGCAACTCCCAACAGTCAATGCCTTAACAGTTCTTTCCCGCCTAGCTACAATCCCCAGCCAATCAGAACATAATGTAACATAAGAAGAGCCCTGCTGGATCAGACCCAGGGTCCATCTAGTCCAGCATTCTGTTCACACAGTGGTCGACCAGCTGTTGGCCAGGAACCCACAAGCAGGGCATAAGCCCAACAGCACCCTCCCACCCATGTTCCCCAGCAACTGGTGTACATAGGCTCACTGCCTCTGGTACTGGAGGTAACACATAGCCATCAGGACTAGTAGCCATTGATAGCCTTTTCCTCCAGGAATTTGTCTAACCCCCTTTTAAAGCCATCCAAATTGGTGGCCATCACTACATCCTGTGGTAGTGAATTCCATAGGTTAACTATGCACTGTGAAGATGTCCTTCCTTTTATCTGTCCTGAATCTTCTGCCAATCAGCTTCATAGGATGACCCCGGGTTCTAGTATTTTGAGAGCGGGAGAAAAATGTCTCCCTATCCACATTCTCCACACCACGCATAATTTTGTACACCTCTATCATGTCTCCCCTTGCTGTCGTTTTTTTCTAAGCTGAACAAGCCCAGTTGTTGTACCCCCTCATAGGAGAGATGCTTCAGCCCCTTGATCATTTTAGTCGTCCTTTTCTGCACTTTTTCCAGCTCTACATTATTATTTTTAGGTGTGCTGACCAGAACTGTACACAGTATTCCAAGTGTGGTCACACCACAGATTTGTATAAGGGCAGTATGATATTGGCAGTTTTATTCTCAATTACTTTTCTAGTTATGCCTAACATGGAATTTGTTTTTCAGTTATTGTTTATTTTACAACAGCTGCACACTGACATTTTAACTGAGCAGTCCACTACAACCCCAAGATCTGTTCCTTGGTCACTGCTAGCTCAGATCCCATCAGATTATACTTGAAGTTGGGATGTTTTGCTCTAACATGAATTGAATTTACCTGACCTGGATTGTCTCTCTCTCTCTCTCCCCCACTTCAGAACATCACTCAGCAACTACTACACAGGGCTTTGACAGTTAACAAAGCAAGGCTTCAGTCCTACTCATATTACAGCTTCAGAGGCCACACAAAGTAAACATTCCTTATATACATGGCATTTCTTCACACTTACTAATTGCAATATCCAGAGAGGCACCTTAGTTTTCAGACATCTCTTGAACAGATGCTATATTTCACTGGGGTTTGTTTGCTTTTCAACACAGCCCGTGGAAGCTAGGGAGCCAAGTGAATGCCCAAGTAACGCTTTGTTTAGCTTGGGCAAGGGAAGGTCCTGATTCAGTCCACAACTGAGGCGGATTAGCTGAGGCAGAAGAGCTTTGTGGCTGCTCTCCGCCCAGCAAAGATACAGGGAAGACTGAGACTTTTAGCTAAACTATGTCCATGGTTGCAGTCACAGTTGAGTCTGCCTCGATAGTAGTCACAGCTGGATCTTCCTGCTCATGAGTAGACCCTTCCAGCTCTGCCCATTTTAATGCTATAGACTAAACAGTCACTTAAAAAAAAATAAGAAATAAGGGTGCAATCCTATGGATTGTGCCCTTGTTAAATGGAAGCCTCCAAACTCGGAGGCTTCCATGGATCCAATGCCCTACTGGGTTACTACTGCCAGGGCAGGGGGAGCTGCAGATGTGGTTTTCGCCTCTTCCTCCTGCTGTTGCATTTTTATTATAGACCGCCACTGAGTCTGTCTAAAGGAGGCCAGCTGGTGCGGGCAGGCTGGGAAGGTCATAGGATTCTCTGTATTCTGGCCTCCACTGCCTTCCCTCACCATCATGCCCACTGGTACACCCCCTTTCAGACCTCCTGGTTTTGTGACCTCGGAAAGTAGCTGGCACAGTTCTTTCCATGGCAGCTACTGGGGCACGGGTGGTGGTGGTGGTAGAGGTGTCAGATAGAAGAGTCCCCCTACTGCTAAGACCTCGGAGGGGGCTCTAAAAAATCCTATGGTCCTTGGGACACTCACTACGGTTGCTCTCTAAAACAGTCACTTAATCTAACAATTGTACAAAGCACCAAAAGAATGGAAAAGGGATCATAGAATCATAGAATAGTAGGGTTGGAAGGGGCCTACAAGGCCATCGAGTCCAACCCCCTGCTCAATGCAGGAATCTAAGTCAGGGCATCCCTGGCAGATGGCTGTCCAGCCTCGTCTTGAAGGCCTCCAGTGTGGGACAGCCCACCACCATCCTAGGTCATTGGTTCCATTGTCGTATTGCTCTAACAGTCAGGAGGTTTTTCCTGATGTTCAGCCGGAATCTGGCTTCCTGTCACTTGAGCCCATTATTCCGTGACCTGCATTCTGGGATGATCGAGAAGAGATCCTGGCCTTCCTCTCTGTGACAACCTTTCAAGTACTTGAAGAGCACTGTCATATCTCCCCTCAGTCTCCTCTTCTCAAGGCTAAACATGCCCACTTCTTCCAGTCTCTCTTCATAAGGCTTTGTTTCCAGTCCCCTGATCATCTTTGTTGGCCTCCTCTGAACCCTCTCCAGCTTGTCTGCATCCTTCTTAAAGTGCGGTGCCCAGAACTGGACACAGTACTCCAGATGAGGCCTAACCAGTACTGAGTAGAGGGGAACTAGTACTTCCCAGGATTTGGAAGCTATGTTTCTATTAATGCAGCCCAAAAGAGCATTTGCCTTTTTTGCAACCACATCACATTGTTGGCTCATATTTAGCTTGTGATCGACAACAATTCCAAGATCCTTCTCGCTTGTAGTGTTGTTGAGCCATGTATCCCCCATCTTGTAACTGTGGATTTGGTTTCTTTTTCCTACGTGCAGAATTTGGCATTTTTCCCTATTAAATTTCATTGTTATTTCCTGCCCAGCTCTCCACTCTATTAAGATCACTTTGAATTTTGTTTTTGTCTTCCAAAGTATTAGCTATCCCGCCCAATTTTGGTTCATCTGCAAATTTGATCAGCATTCCCTGCACCTCCTCCTCCAAGTCATTAATAAAAATGTTGAAGAGCACTGGGCCCAGGACTGAGCCCTCTCCCCAGTTGGAGAAGATCCAATTGATAAGCACTCTTTGAGTCTGATTCTGTAGCCAACTGTGGATCCTCCTGATCGTTGTTTCATCTAGCCCACTTTGAACTAGTTTGCTCATCAGGATATCATGGGGCACTTTGTCGAAAGCTTTTCTGAAATCGAGGTATATTATGTCCACAGCATTCCCACAGTCCACAAGGGAAGTTACTTGATCAAAAAATGAGATCAGATTCGTCTGGCAGGATTTGTTCTTGACAAATCCATGTTGGCTTCAAGTAATCACTGCATTGTCTTCAAGGTGCTTACAGATGGATTGCTTTATCATCTGCTCCAGAATTTTCCCAGGGACTGATGTCAGACTGACTGGTCTGTAGTTCCCAGGTTCCTCCTTTTTACCCTTTTTGAAGATAGGCACAACATTAATCCTCCTCCAGTCATCTGGCACTTCACCCATCCTCCATGATTTCCCAAAGATAATAGGCAGTGGTTCTGAGAGTTCTTCTGCCAATTCCTTTATTACTCTAGGGTGCAGTTTATCTGGCCCTGGAGATTTGAACTCATTCAAAGTAATTAGGTGTCCCTTGACCATATGCCTATCGATCTCAAGCTGCAATCCTGCCCCTTCAGCCTGTACTTTGCCTTTGCCAGCGGGGTCATAGACCCTCTTTTGGGAGAAAAATGAGCCAAAGTAGGAATTGAGCACCTCTGCCTTTTCTTTGTCATCTATCATTTTGCCATCCTTATTTAACAGCTGATCCACCATTCTTTCCTCTGTCTTTTACTATGCATGTAGCTGAAGAAAGATTTTTTGTTTTTAGCATCCCTCGCTAACCTCAGCTCGTTCACAGCTTTAGCCTTCCTGATGCCATCCCTGCAATTCTGTGCTACCTGCCTGTACTCTTCCTTTGTTGCTTGGCCTTCCTTCTACTTCCTATATGTGTACTTTTTTGTTTTCAGGTTATCTCTAAGCTTATGTGAAGGCACATCGGTGTCTTCTGTTGTCTTCCACCTTTTTTTCTTGTTGGAATTGTTTGTAATTGTGCCTTGAGAATTTCCTTTTTTTAAAACTGGCAAATGCTCTTATCTCTTTGTCTCACATCCCTATCTCAAAGTCAGCTGAAGTGGAAAAGGCTTCAGATTCACTGTTGAGTGTATTCAATAGTGGGTTGACAAATCCCTCCCCCACACACATGACATACAGAACCCTTGCTTGCTTCATGATTCACTGATTTCTTTTTAGAGAGTTGAGAGATGCCTCCAGCCACCATTGTTGCCATCTATCTGTTTCTAGTAAGAATGGGAATCCCTCTCTCTTGTCAGTTGAACCACATAGTGGTCAATGGTTCCTACTGGAGAACTGTTTCATTGGCTACCACTGCCTGGAGATGTCCCAGCCATTTTTAATGTTTTTGGCCGAAGCCTTTGTCTTGAGTTCAACACAGAATGAAGCACAGGGCACTCCTTCACAACAGAAAATTAGTTTTTGACCCCACTTTGGACTGTTCAGCTTCATTATCAGGGGAGAGATTTATTTATTTACTTACTTACTAATGATCAAATAGACCTAATTCTAAATAAGGAAAAGCTGAGGGCCAATGTAAAAATAATAATTCTAATTAAATTGCCATTTAAAACTAAAATGTGGCTAGAATGAATCGCACTGCAATTAGAAAAAAGTGCCCTTTTTGCAGGAATAATTCAAAGGGAGGGAGGTGCGCATTCCCAAAATGTTCATGCAAGAAATGAAAAACTGAGATTTTGGCGTTTGCCTTGGAAGAACAAAAGGGCTTTGTGTACAAAATATCATGAACAAAAAGTATAGGAAACAATTAATTCCCTTTTATTGTTAGAAATAAGAATTCTTTTAAAACACAACTTACGATGAAGTGAGATTTTTAGTTTGAAACAGATCCTTTGGAATGTCATAGCTAGTGGCTCTTAAAATATTTTTGGTCCACATATTAACAGTTGCTGAAGAAATCTTTTGGAAATGTGTGAAGCATCTACCAGCTAATAAATCTAATACATAAATAAAAGCCACATTGATCCAGGCCTGCAGCACACCCAAGGGATGCTACAGAAATGTTATCCCTACAAACTGCAAATTTGTCAGCCACCAAAAGAAAAAAGAGGAAGAGTTTTGCAGTCCAGAGAATACGAAGTATGGGGGTAGGGAGGGGGGAAGGGAGAATGAAATGGCATGTAAGGATTTGGTTTGTACTGTTCAAGCCTAATTTTGTCAGTGAGCTAATTTCCCCATGTTTGTTAAAGTACAGCGTAATATCTACCATGTGCTCACCACACCTCTGCAAAAGAGCCCTATGTTCTGAGTTCATCTGGTACATGTGTTCCATATACATGCAAGTTCATGTGCACATGTAAATGAAGATATTCAGTAGCAGTACTAGTCCTACACATGTGTATTCAAAAATAAGTCTCACTTAGTACAGTGTGCTTACTTTCAGATCAGTATGCAAAGACATAAAGGACCATCCTCCTGTGTGACAAACCCCTACTTCTGATGTAGTTCAACAGTGCTTTGTAGAGTGTCTGGTAAGTTGGTACTGGGATACCTAAATAGTTTAGATCTCACTTTTTGTTCGTTTTCTGTTCAGCCCCACTTTTTGTTCCCAAACTTAAGCTCTTTTGCACAATGATTCATCCATTTGGAACTGGCTACCTCTTTCACCGTTCAAGCGTAACTTCGTTAGGAAGATGGGTCCAGCCAGTAAGGAAATTTGTAATTTGCTGGCTAGACACCAGAAATGGATGGTATCACACTATTGGACCGTCTTTCCCTATATACACCAAATCAACCCCTGAGATCTTCTAAGAAGGCCTATGGTCATTCCATAACCAACAGCAAGTCATTAGGTGACAGCATGTAAGCAGGCCTTCTCAGTAGTGGCACCCACCCTCTGGAATGTTCTCCCACGCTTGGCCTGAGAGGCAGAAACTGTGGAAAGCTTCAGGTGCCCTTTGAAGATGTATCTATTTAGTCAAGCATTCGTTGACTTGTAAGGATGGCCTTTTCTGTGGTGGCACCCCTACTGTAGAATGAGCTTCCCAGAGAGGTTTGCCCAGTGCCTACACTATACTTGTTTCAGTGCCAGGTGAAGTCCCTTTTTTTTCTCCCAGGCATTTTAGTTTAGTTTGTTTTTATCTGGTACTGTATTTTAAATTTCTTGCTGCTGTTTGTTTTATTTTTATATTGTAGTTTTAAACTTATATTTTTTTATTATCTATACTTTATTTCATATTTTAACGTTTTAATTTTTGTGAACCGCCCAGAGAACTTTGGCTATTGGGTGGTATAAAAATGAAATAAATAAATAAGTGCTCTTCTGTCTTACCCCAGCTGTTTCTGTAATGTTTAAAATATATTTATTATTTTATACTGTTTTTACATTGGCTTTATATGGTATTTTATGTATTTTTTTATGTAAACTGCTTAGAGATTGTAGACTAGCAAGCACTGTACAAGTAGTTTACATAAACAACCAGTCTCCAGTCAGGGGGCAGTTTTTATTGAACTGAGATTCCCATAAAAGTGAGTTTGCTCATTCCTTGTCACTTTTCTAAAAAATGCAATAAAGAGACCAAAAGTTCCTTCACACAGAGCCCTTATCCTACGATTGAGATTGATCCTTCACGGAAGTTTGTGGGCTCTTTACATGATGCCGCGACCCTGTCGTGACCCTCCAGGGCGTCTCCCGCACTAAATGCCCTTCGCTCCGTTTTTAAATAGATCGCAGATAATGAGCTATCAAATTACGCCGTTGTGTTCCGCTTGAGTTTCCTCTGTGAAAAGAGTAAAAGCGGCACGAAGAGGAGCGAGATCAATGAAAGATAATGGAAGAATCAGATATGGGGAGAAGGAAGCACGTGAAAAAGGAAGTCATGATCCTGCATTTAAAACGGAACCCCGTTTCAAATGCAGGATTTTAGGCTGGTGTAGAGATGCCCTCTCTCAGACCATTCTTCCCAACTCTGCATATGAATATATGTTCAAGTGTCGATTAATGAGATTTCACAATCTTTAATTTACTGGGTTTTGAAATGTGTTTAGTATTATTAGCAGTTGTCTTGGCTTCATGCATTTACAACAGCAATATAGTAGTAACATCCTGTTAACAGTGTTTGGCTGTTATACTCTGTTCTGAACTACACTTGTATTCACTCCTTCACTTTGTTGTTTAAACATCAGGCCTCTCCTCCTACACAGCACTGGGACAAAGGCATTTTCTGGAATTCACTGGAGTAGTGGCTTCCTAAGAGGAGCCAGCTTGACGTACTACTCTAGGAGCAGCCTCCTTTTGTTACCGAGTACTTGGATATGTTTTTTTTACTCTTGATTAAGGGTAAAAATGTATTTTATAAAGTTATTTCAGCTGCATTTTTGGTGAGTATGTTAGTTTCCATTAGATTTCTTGATTGAGTGATATTGATAACTTGACAGTTTTGCCACGTACACTTTTGCATGTTTTTCAGAGGCATTTGTTTTAATGAGTTACTACAATGATTTTTAAATTTCTGTGTTTTTTAAACTCATTTTATGTAAGTACCCTTCATAAAAGTTTCCACATCATGGATCTCTGAGCTGTGCACTGTCAACTGCAGAAGCTTGGCTTCCTTATAGTGAATTAAAAAACAAAAAACAAATTTAGGTATTGCTCTGGTAAGTTTGCTATTTACATTGATTTACACTTGAGGCTAGAGCTCTGGATGTTTATTTTATTTATTTATTTCATTTCTATACCGCCCAATAGCCGAAGCTCTCTGGGCGGTGTAGTAAAAATGTAACCTAAAAGCCATTGTATGTGTCTTAAGCAGCACGTAGTATTGTAAGAGCTGCGCATGCCTGGAATGAGCAGACAGTAACCCTAAGATAAGGTTGCCAAGCAAACTGCTAGCAACCAATCAAAGTGACACGCTGGCTGAGGAATGCAAGCTGAGGTGATAAAACTGTAGCGCGGGGGTCGCCCAGGGTCGACTCTTGCTTTTGAGCGTGAGCTCCTTTGTCGAACTGTTTGCAAACAATAAAATCGAGTTGGACCCAGCCTGAAGTTGACTCTCCTCTTTGGGGCAAATTGGACTAGCCTCCAGGGGGCGAAACTAGCATTTTGTGCAACAAATTGGCGAGCAGCCAGGAGTCCCTTGGACCACCCTGGGGTCAAACGACAGAACCGGCAAAGGTGCCTGTGGGGCGTGCCGGACCGCCTTTGAGGTCTGCCACGGCACCAGAGAACGGGGGTCAGGACACCCAGGAGGTTAAAGGCGTGGACTCCATTGATTGAGTCAACCAGGCTGAACGGGTCTGAAGAGACGGCACTAGGGTGTTGGGCAGAGTAAGTACTTGATTTCCCTTCTGTCTTTCTGTTTGAGTTGCCTTCGGAGCGTCTGAGGTTTGTCAGACTCCGTGTAAGTGTCGGAGGTTTGTCAGGCTCCGTGTATGGTTTCAAATAGAGGCAGGCACAATGGGGGCGGGTAGCTCCCGTTTAGAAAGCTCTGCCACTCCCTTGGGATGCATGCTAAAGAACTTTAGCAAAGTCAAGCGTCTGAGGTTTGTCAGACTCCGTGTACTAAGATGCCGAAAGGCAAGCTGGTTACACTCTGTCAATTGGAATGGCCAGCATTTGGAATTAGTTGGCCAGACATAGGATCCTTTGGTGTAAATCTTGTAAATGCTGTATATAAAAATGTGGTGAATAATGGGCAATGGGATCAATTCGCCTATATTGATGGTTGGTTGAATTGGTGCGGAAAGAATCCCCCTTAGTTACAGAAATGTAAATGTGTAAATGTGTTACTGGCAAAGGACCACAGGGGCAGGAGACCCCGGGTGGTGTCTGAATCAAGTAGTAAGAGATAAATTTGCCTCAGGGAAAGTGAGGTTATCAGCATTTGGATGAGTGCCAACCAAAATCCACTGAAGGCGAGAAAAGGTTGAATATAAAGTTCAATATTGTAAAGTCATGATGGTATGCTCCAAGGTGAAGCCCAAAGCCCCTGTTCTCCCCGATTCAAGCCCCACGGAAGGAGCTTGAAGACTGGGAGACCCTGCCCAAGGTGCCCTGAGCTCTCTCCCCCCCCCATTTTATTCGGTCTGTTAGGTTGGGAGGAGAGGTTGTTGGGGGAGGGAGGGGGCCCTCCAGAGACAGTTTGTCTGCCACCGTATCCAAGTTTGTTAGAAGAAGCAAAAGCAGTTGAAAAACGTTGCAACTTCTGAAGAAAGAGATTTGTTTGACGTCTTAAAGACTGTGGCAAAATCAAGAAACAAAGACAGAACAAGTTCTTAAAATATCAGGGTCTGTGTAAGCTTATCTCTGTCAGCCTACTCAGAGCAGAGCCAAGGGGGACTTGCCTAACCCCCCTTCACCGTGGCTGGTTTAGCCTTAGCAAGCAGAGAGGCTGGAAGGTGTCTGTGAGGACCTGACAAAAGAGTGAGATTTGTAAAAAAAAAACAAGAAAAGCATCACAGCTGAAAAGCTGAGCAGCACTGCTCTGTTCTGTGGAGGAATCTAGAAGAGGTGTAAGGTTACACCTTCCCCATTCGAACTGATGAAGAGACACAGAGCTTTTGTTAAAAACATCCCTTCTTTATGGCCCAAAGCCTTCTTTGTTAGAGGCACTCTGCACATGGACTGGAACTTTGGACAGTTAAAAACTTGCCATAAAAAATACTGTGAGGCTTGTCATAGCCTTAAACTCCCGTTGTTGTAGATTGTGTGTTTGTTTGTGATCAGCTCAGTGTACAGTTTAATTTGTGATTTCAACACTCAGATAAAAGGCTGCATTTGACTGAAAGAACTGGGTATATTTAGCCTTGAGAAGAGAAGACTGAGAGGAGATCTGAAAGCACTCTTCAAGTACTTAAAAGGTTGTCCCAGAGAGGAAGGCCAGGATCTCTTCTCAATCATCCCAGAGTGCAGGACACGGAATAATGGGCTCAAGTGACAGGAAGCTGGATTCCAGCTGAACATCAGGAGAAACGTCCTAACTGTTAGAGCAATACGACAATAGAACCAATTACCTGGGGAGGTGGTGGGCTCTCCCACCCTGGAGGCATTCAAGACGAGGCTGGACAGCCATCTGTCAGGGATGCTCTGATTTGGATTCCTGCACTAGGCAAGGGGTTGGACTCAATGGCCTTGTAGGCTCCTTCCAGCCCTACTATTCTATGATTCTATGATTTCCAAGGCTTTGATTTCATTTACCCTAATGAAGCATACAGATACAAATTGCTAGAGATTCACAACTACAAAGGAAACAGCCTTCAAAAAGTTCAAAGAGAAACTACGAAAGTTAGTTTCCCTTTAAAAAGGGGGGCAGCAAATTCTCTTAACTTAAGAGGTGAGAGGGGAAGAGTCCCCCACTCTCCTGTGATACTTCTAAGCCCAGCTGTGTTTCTGAAGCCTAAGAAAGTTCCTGCCCCATGTGTTCCAGCTCTTTCTCAAAATCTGAACTGTTCTGACGTTCCATTTGCTCAGAGGCAAACCTGACACTCTGCCAAAACTCATGCAGTGTGGAGTTGCCGATGCAAAAATGGTGGCTTGGAACTCTTTCCACGTATGAGAACGCCCTTCCCTTGATTTTGATGGGCCCTGACCATGCAGTCAGAGGAGCAGTATAATGGTTAGATCTGCTCCACCATGCCCTACTATACAAAACAAATGTTTTCCAGTCATGGTGTTAGATTTTAATGATATGAAAAAGGTATAAAAGAAGGCAGAAGAAAGTAGCAGACAAAAAGGCTTAAAAAAGAAAGAAAGCTTATCCCAAATGTGTGTCGTTGAGATTAGTAAGAAGTTCTAAGCAAGCGAGTCTCTGTCGAAGCAATGGCAAACAGCCTAACTTGCAGAGAAAACAAAGAGTTAAAACTGGTGCATGGCACAGAGAATTTGAAACATGATTTGCAGAACAGGCAAGCCAAAAGATAAGTGTGCCTGTTACAAGAGGGAGGCTATAGTAGTCATAAAAAGGGGTGAAGCCCCCGTATGAAGCTTTAACAAAAATATTACCCACTAGAAGTGGACAATTAAAATAAAAAAGGCTTTTCTTAAATTGAAGCAAGCCTTAATATCACCGCCTGCTTTAGCCTTATCAGACCCCAGATCATGAAGTTTTTAGAGCTATGGTGCACATGAGAGCACATGAAAAGAGTGCCATTTCTGAAAAAGGAAAAGGCAATGCTGGCAGCCACCATGGGCAGAGATATAAACTGCAGCTTGAGAGCACAGAAGCGACCGGGGGGGGGGGGGGGGGCAGAAAAGGAAAGGGCCAACCGGGGCTCAATAAATGTGCGTATTGCCGAGAGAAGAGACAATGGAAGAAAGATTGTCCAGAGCTGAAAGAAAAGAGAAAAGAGACTCACCCTGAAGGCTGCCAAATGCTGGCAGGGTCCTCCAGTGGGGGGGAGTCTAGCTGAAGGGCCGCCACCCTACGAACAAATGCTCGGGAGAATCCCAAGGTAAAAGTAAGGGTTGGTGGCGAGGACTATAAAGCCCTAGTAGATACTAGAGCCACATTTTCTATGATCCCTGTGAAGCCCCCCAGCGAGAAAAAGTGGAAAGCATGTAACTGTAAAAGGAATTAAAGAGAAAAAAAAAACTAAATTAGCCCGTGTGTAAGCCCCTCCTCACAAAAACTGGAAATAACATACTGGAACATGCATTTGTAGTTTCATCTGCATACCTGGTTGCCCTCTTGGAGCGGAACTTGTTAACAAAACTGCAAGCTAAAATCTTCTTCCATGATAATCAGATTGTAGTACAGCTGCCAGCAATGCAGGGCTCAAATTAGCAGATGGCCCTTCAAGCAATCAAGATTGTGTCAGAGGCCAAAGGGACTGAGATTTTAGAGAATGTTGATCCATGTGTGTGGGCAGACAGAACCCCTGCCCGAGCAAATGCATAACACCAGTTAAAATCTTCTTTTAAAAAGGGAGAGCCCTGTGTGCATGAGGCAGTATCCTCTGAAGAAAGCCACCTGTGCAGGCTTGAAGCCGCTCATTGAAAAGTTCAAAAGTTATGGTTAGCTAATAAAGGGATCATCCCCCTTTAACACCCCGATTTTGGGTGCGCCCGAGGCAGATAGCACCTCCTTCAGGTTAGACCAAGACCTGAGAACAGTGGCTGACTGCCCTTTGTGCCTCAAAAATGATTCAAAGATGTTTGAGCCCCCAGCTCAAATGAGAAGTCGCCCATGCGCTTACTATCCTTTTCAGAGATTTCAAATTGACTTTTCAGAGTTGCCCCAGACTCATGGCTATCGGTACCTGCTAGTAATGATAAAACCAATTAACCGCACCTTAAAGACAATGCTCACTAAAATTTGTTTAAAAATTAAGTTGAAAGGCCACAGGCCTTGCCAATCACCTTGACTTGAGAACGGTGCACCCCCAAGGGAAGTATTAAATTGACACCTTTTAAACGTTCCATAAGCACCCACCTCAGATATTACCTATGGCTGATAGCTTAAATGTGAATTTAGAAGTAAAAGTTTTAAGATTCAAGGTTATGTTACTGCTTTGCAGTCTGTTTTGTTTTCACAGGTTTGCGACACTGCACCAATCCTGGCCTTTAGATGCTCCAGTGCATAATCTCAATCCCAGCGATTGGGTGCTAATCCAGTCCTGGAAAGATGAACCACTTACTGAGAAATGAAAGGGTCCATTCCAGGTTCTACTCACCACTCACACGGCTATAAAAGTCGCTGGAGGAAAGAAGTGGATCCATCACACTGAATAAAGGCATCACCTGCACCAGAGAGGGTCACACCTGAAGCTGACCCACCTGAAGGTCATCATTAGAATAATGAGCCCCTGAAAGGACCCAAGTAGGTCTACAGAAAGAGGGCACTCTCATTTCAAGGGTTCCTGATGAACGGAACAAAACTGAGTTCCAAAAGTTCAAAAAAACTGTGTTTTTGTTGTCAACATTCTAGTAGCTAGAACAAAGGCGTCCCAGGCCTCACTTGCTGTTTAGAGAAAACAGTCAATGCCACAGCGATAATAGTTTGCGCCTTTAAGTGCATAGTCCACCGCGGGACCAAAGAGAGTATAAATTTGAGAAAAGCCTTTTGAGGGGGGAATTGTAGTAAAAATGTAACCTAAAAGCCATTGTATGTGTCTTAAGCAGCACGTAGTATTGTAAGAGCTGCGCATGCCTGGAATGAGCAGACAGTAACCCTAAGATAAGGTTGCCAAGCAAACTGCTAGCAACCAATCAAAGTGACACGCTGGCTGAGGAATGCAAGCTGAGGTGATAAAACTGTAGCGTGGGGGTCGCCCAGGGTCGACTCTGCTTTTGAGCGTGAGCTCCTTTGTCGAACTGTTTGCAAACAATAAAATCGAGTTGGACCCAGCCTGAAGTTGACTCTCCTCTTTGGGGCAAATTGGACTAGCCTCCAGGGGGCGAAACTAGCATTTTGTGCAGCAGTGGTTCACAAAAATTAAAACCAAACAACACACAATAAAACAATTTAAAATATATAGAACATTTCTATATAATTTAAAATATATAGAACATATTCTATATATGGATGTATGAGTAAAATGTGTTTTATTTATCCTGTGACCCGAGTGTTTGACCTGGGACCTGAGTTAACAGGTAGTTCTCACCTGGGTACCAGTTTTGAGTCTGTAACTCAAGTCATGGGTTTTTGAGCTCCATGCCCTGTCATCTGGAATGCCTTACTGACCTTACTGAAACTTTGGGAGGGATAAGACCGCAAGCAGCTAGTACGGGACTTATGGATGCTGGCACCCCAGCTCCTAGAAGGATAATGCAGAGTGGCTAAAGCCTTTGGCCTGGCTGTGCTTGGGGTGACTAGGTGCAGTAAAGTGAAGTCTGGCATTACTTGGCAAACAGTTGGTTCTGACCAGGAATCCTCTAGGTTCCCTGAACCAAAAGCAAATTGACCAAGTAACTTAGCTATTTCATGAAAGACCCATCAGTGAAATCAAAGTTACAGCAGGATTCTCAGTTCTACACTGAAGGAGAAATTCAATGAATATATCAACTTCAGCTGATTCAAGGCTCATGGAATATATGGAGACTATAAATGTATTAAATGTTTTGTTGATACAGCAAGTACATTGTTTTGATCAAGATGCCAACAAAGCATTTTTTTCTAGAACTGCCACTTCCAATGGTATACTCAAGGGCATTCACCACTGGCAATAGGGAAGCTTTCTTCCATGAGAAATTTTAGAGGAGTTCCTATTTCTGGCTGGGAGTTGGATTCTATGGCCTATAGCTAGATTTCATATTAGTTAACGCCATTTAATAAAAGCAGCTTAATACTGCATGAGAGATTATGTGATTAGAAGTGACAACAGGAAAGACACACAAAAGCAAAATTTGCAGCAGCACCTTTTCCCATAATGAGAATTGACTGGTTCATTTCCATTGAGATGTAATTTATGTAGGAGAGTTGTGCATCTCAGCTGAACCTGGTTTTTGTCACTACAGCTGCAATTCTGTGAATTTTGTTTTCTCTGGGAGAAAGCCTCTGCTGAACACACTGGCATTTACATATACGTGATGGGAAAATAGAAAAGCTCTCTAATACCAAGTCAGATCATTTATCCATTTAGTTTGGTATTGTGTACTGGTGTTAGCTCCCCACACTTTCAGACAGGAGTCATTCCCAGCCCTATCTAAAGGTATCAGGAACTGGATTTGTAAAGCGTGTGCTTTATCATTGAGCTACAGCTGTTGCAGAGCAAAACTGTAGCCCCATTTTGTGCATTGGCTTGAAAGATTCCAGTTTGTCTGAATGCAGCCAAGGTAGATCAAGCTACATTATTTTCCCTGCCAAAACTCCTCTATCCTAGGCAAGGAAGTGGTCCCCACCACCTCCTCAGGTACTGTGGGCCCTCCAGAGATAAGTACTAAAATCATCCGTCCTTTCAAAAATGGAAGGATACATCAAATGGATGCTCCGACTTGGATTCCTGCATTGAGCAGGGGGTTGGACTCGAAGGCCTTGTAGGCCCCTTCCAACCCTACTGTTCTATGATTTTATGAAGGGTAAGCCAGGGCCAGGTTAGGCATGGTTGGGCACCTGCTGAGGGCCCACACCCCAGTAGAAGCTTACTGACAACAGCTCTCTGGATTTATCCCTGGTCTTTGGCCTTTCAACCTGCTTGTGCATCTGCCTCCCATTCTGGTGATAGCGAGAGAAAGAGAGAGTAGATGCCTCTGCTTGCTGGTTCACTACCTGCCTAGCAAGCAGGTGGTAGCAATGATGAGAAAGAACGAGAATCAACAGCTGGTGACAAGGTGATGAGAAGGTAGACTCACTGGGTGGGGGCCCAATGAGGGTGTTTTGCCCAAATGCCCTCAAAAACATGGAGCTAGCACTGGGTTCAGCCATTATGTTTCTCTCTCCCAGCAATCCTAGGTGTAATCTGAATCCTACACAACACCTGGTGGAGGCTAATCCAGCCTAATCTGGAGTACTGTTCTACACTCAGTTTTAAAGCAAAATAAAACTTGCAGCTGCAACACCATGCCAGCTCCCCCCCCCTTGCTTAACATCTGGAGAATTTAAAAGCTTGCTTACTCTTTTGTGACATTTTGTTTGTTCCTAATAAAGATATTGCCCAACTGTGGATAAAGAGCTTAAGACTTACTTGCATGCTTAAGTATTCTATTTATCTTATAATAGTAAAGGAAATCTGTTACCCAAATTTGCATATGCATCCAGTGTTTGCATGACTCCAATACTAGTGAGAATTGTTCAGCCAGAGGCCAAATAGACCACCTGATACCCTTTAGAAGATCACCCAAGAAATAGCTAATCTAAGGATCAGCAGAGTTCTAAAACGCCCCAAGATGATGCTGTATAACAAGTTCCTTTCTAATTGTGAGGGTTACAGGGCCTGCCTAATCTGCCCCACAACTGAAAGCAGAAAAGCCGTGAGAGATAAAACAGAGACCAAATCACTCTGCCCTTTTCAAAACTAGCAACCAACTGCAGAACCTTTCCCCAAACACACCCATCACCTTTGTCAGTGTTACAGGCAACCTTTATATATAGTGCCGTAGCCCCACCCACCAACAGGAATTCAGGAAAGAGCTCAGGCTCCCCCTGCTGGGTCCTATAGATGACCATGTCCAGGGAGGAGGAGTCCAGTTTCAAACTGAGTAGCTGGCTTATCCACACAAATATTGGTACAAGATCTCTCGAGTTGCCAAATTAGGCAGTATGACACTGGAAGGAGAATATTGACTTGAGAGCTGCAGTCACTATGAGTAGAAGCAGGAGCTACCATAGAAGCTGGTTCAGAGGCTGAAAGTGCAACCATATAATGTCTACTCAGAAGTAAGCCCCACTGAGTGCCATGGAAATTACTCCCAGGGAAGTGTGTATAGGATTACAGACTCAGCTGTGAACCATGAAGACACTGTTTCAAAGCTCACCTCTGCTGTCAGTGAACCAGCGTGGAGTAGTGGTTAGAGCACTGGACTGGGATTTGGGAATTCAGGGGTCTAGCCCCCACTCAGTCAGGACACTCACTTGATAACTCTGGGTCAGTCACTAACCTACCTCGCCGGGTTGTTGTGAGGATGAAATGGAGAGGAGGAGGTCCATGTAAGCTGCCTTGGGTTCCTTACCAGAAGAAAAAGGTGGGATATAAATGTAATTTTTAGATATAGATATACAGCAGGTGGTTTTAAGCAATCTACTATCTCTGTCTTCAGTTTTACTGACACCACCTCCAGGTAGTTGTAAGGATTGTTTTGGTAATCCTTATCTGAAGCGGCTTTCTGGCTGACCATCTCCCCCTCTCCAACCCCACCCTCTCTCTTTGGCAGATTGCTGGTTCATACAGCTCAGAATGGTCAGTTGACAGGAGCTACTGAGTGGGAGATATCTGGCAATCTCTGTGCGTGTTTGAATCAGAGCTTGTGGAAGGTGACACACACACAGCTAGGTGGGCAGGCTGATGTATGTTCTCTTGTGGGTGAAGAAAACCCTGTTTCAATTTGAAAGAGGCAGAGAGAGAGTGTGAGAGAGAGATGTTAGTTGGCTGAAGACACTTCGGGGTGAACAGTATCTCTGGGCAATGGAATATAGAGTAGTGCAGCCTTCTCCAACCTTGCACCCTCCAGATGTTTTGGACTACAACTCCCATCAGCTCCAGTCAGCATGGCCAATGACCAGGAATGCTGGGTGTCATCATCCAAAACATCTGGAGGGCATCAGGTTGGGGAAGGATGGAGTAGTGGATCTGCTCCCTTGTAGAAGTTTATGCTCCGTTTATGCCCTACTTTTATATTTGTGATTAAAACTACATATTAATTTTGTAAAAATATATTTCAAAACTATATTGCTATCTCATCCAAAGGAAACCAAGCTGAGATAGTAGTACTCCCTTGGAACTTCTCACTCTCAGAGAAGCAAGGAACATGTAACAATGTTTTTTGGGGTGGGAGCGGATGTAAGATTCTCAGAAAGCTTTAAAAATAGAAGGCTGGTTTTAGACGCCATTAGGAACATACATTTCTCCTGCAAATGCAACTCTCCATTTATCCCCACCATTTATCCATTTATTTTTTTGTCAAGAACAAATCCTGCCAGACAAATCTGATCTCATTTTTTGATCAAGTAACCTCTGTTGTGGACCGTGGGAATGCTGTGGACATCATATACCTCGACTTCAGCAAAGCTTTCCCATAATATTGTTGCAGAACCCAGAGTCAGAGAGACCACGGAGTGAAGGAAAAAGAGATTCTTTATTTAATGCGCGGGCTTAAGGCTGGAATCATTTCTAAAGAGCCAGAAGCTCCGAAATACATCAGCACATTGGTTTTATAGACATTGTGACACATATGAAACGGCTCCTCCTCCCCCTCCCACATGGGGTTGCAGTCCTCAACATTTCTTCTCCTAGCACTATTGTTTATAATACAAGAACTGGGTTATAGGGTAGCCATGATAAGGAGAGAACAGAAGAGAACAGCAGAGAACAAGATATACAATTGTATGACCTTTGACAAGATAAGGAATTCCTGTGTCTCGTCAGCTTACAACAATATATTCGAGGGAGAAAGAGCTCAGCAAGAACATGAAGCATGAGACTGCATGAGGCTACTTAGTCTGACTTCCGATATGGCTGCTACATTCCCCCCTTAAATGCATAATTTCATTACAATTATAGCATTTCTGATAACTATACAAAGCTTTTTGTGACATACATATTACTTAGCCTCTTGTTGGGCTATTAGAGCGTAGAGGGCTGCAGTTTTACTAGCTGAGACATAAATCAGATTGGTTAAACAGCTTATAAGACAAGGAACGCAGAGACATAACAGTATCTCTATAAACAACACTGGTAGAATTAGGATGAACAATGCTTTAAACCAGCTAAGACCTGGAAGCCAAGGGGTTAACTAATTGAGCTAATTGTTTTGTCTTATTGTTTTGTTAGCTACTATATTGTGCAGCTTGTTGATCTGTTCATCTACAGCATTGCCATTATCAGTTAAGTTAAAACAACAGAGCTCTTGGTGTGTCTCACAACTTAAATGATGAAGAAGGAAGAGGTAATCTATACTAGCTCTATTTTCTAGAACTGCTCTTCTTAGATCACGCAACTCTTTATTTAACAATGACAATGCTCGTGAGGTGGCATTTATGCTTTTGGCTAAGCTGCAAGCTAACTGGTTGATCTTTAGACCATTAGCCAAGGCTAAACCTGGAACCCTAACCAGTGACATTGCTAAGGCCAATTTTTCTGAGTCAAAATATAACTGCACATGACTATTACAATTTTTAGTTAGTTGGAGTGCTCGAGGCTGCCGTCGACGGATTTTCTCGGGCCACAGGGGAAGAATTGGCACCAGGCGGCAACATGGGTGGTTATTAGACAAGTTGGCAGGAATGAATGACCAAGTGCGGGAACTACATGTCTAAAACCATCTATGAGGCAAAAGTATGTGGGCATCATTAAAAGATATGTTTTGAATTTTATTTCAGTGGAAGGGGGCCAGGGATAGCTTTATATTTTCTGGAAATTTTTTTGACAATTAAGCATTCGTGCACACGTAGCATTTGTTTCAGCAATGATGGGGGTGCGTAGAGTGAACTCTGTAGGGGGTAGGATTTTTGCAACCACGCCTCAATTAGCATTTTGGGAATAAGTTAAACTTACACTATAAACTCTTAACATGGTATCTTTTTGAATTTTCTCAGGATGTCTACAGACAGGTATTAAGCAAGAGCTAATAAGCCTGTTTGCAGGTATACTTCTTGGCAAACAAAAATGTTTTACTCTCGTGATGTTAGCCAGGTGAAGCCAGTAATTATCAGCAAATCGCTGGGACAAACTTCTCTTTCTAGGGGCAGACCCCCTTTTTGCACCTTATTAAGGAAACACAATGCAACACTATTAACACTACAACACGCATGTTTGATCTTCTTTGGGATCTGACCGTACGCTGGGCAGCTATTCACCTGGCAAGCTGCAGTAGGGTCTAGTCCCCTTTTTCAATTCTCCAGTTGAAGGTCTGACCGTACGCAGGGGGACAGTCTCCCGGTGTGTCCACAGTAAGGTCTAGCCTGAGTCTTCTTACTGCTTTTTCAGAATGATTTTTAAAGGATTTTCAGGATTTCTGTTTACAGTCTACTCTCCCCCTCTCACTCTTTTGACTCGTGTCTAATGTATCCAGGGTTTAATTCTAGCTGCTTTCATAGCTGCGGGGGTGGAAAGTATGACAGTTTTCATTCCTCTCCATCTGGGAGTCAAAGGGTTATTTTTCCCCTCTTTAACTCATACTTTAACTCTTGGTTGGAAAGGATGAACTTCTGTGATGGGAATGGCTTATTTTCTAAGACAAAGCGACGCTGGGCTTGAAGAACTTTGTTCAGTGTTTGGACTTCTTGTTTAAGGCTAACGTTTGCTTGCTCTTGATGCCGCTCCAGTGTCAATCATGAAGTCAATGTCACGGCCCCTCTCAAGCTGTCTCCCTCTTCACCCATTCTGGCCCCTTTGGTTTTCTTTTTTGTGTATTTGATTTATTTTATTTGGGCATTCATGCCACTAATGTCCATCTTGTCCACACTGGGCACACTGGTTCTTTTTTAAGAATCTTCTGCCTCTGCCGGGTCTTCTTTTTTCTTTCGTCCACGTCTTCTTGGGCCTCTGGGTTGAGGGAGGTGTACTGGCGATAGGCATCTGAAAGACGCTCCAAGTACACTCTGGGGCCTCGGTGGCACCTTGCAGCACTTTAGACACTTTGGTCATATTAATTGACTTCTTTATACCTGCCTTTACGGCTTTTAACAGCAGGGTTTGATACTGGGTGAGGCGCTCTAGCCCCACTTGTGTTTTGGGATTCCAGTGGGGGGGGGGGGTTTACTTACAAGGAGGCTTTATTGGGTAACTTACAGCACACAGGCGTACTTAATGGTTGGATCAGACAGCTTCTCTGAACCACGAGCTAAATTGGGCTAAATGGGTTTTTATACCATACATGTTACCCATGAGGCAGCACAACACTAGCAAGCATTTTCAGCATAGGCTAGAAGTGTTTGGATCTCAGGCACAGCTTCCTGTAAACAACTTCGCTTCCCAAAGTGCTTGATAACACTTTTATTTATTAGTATGGGAAGATAATTTTTTTTTCTTTCTTTTGCTTTCTTTTTCTTTGCTGATCTGTCTGTATTGCAGATCATGTTTCAAACTTTTTATATAAAACTTTCTGCTCCATGCACCAGCCTTGTCTCTTTATTTGTCTTTTTTAAGTTAAACTCACTTACTTAAACCTTTCTGCCTTACACTAGTCCCAATGACACACATTTGGGATAGGCTCTTCTTCTCTTTCTAGTTACATTTTCTTTATCTTAAAGAACTATTACATTATTGTGGCTACTTTACCCCAGGTAATAAGCTCTAGGCACAATCAGCTGCTTTTAATTTATCCTGGGGGCAACTATGGCCACGCTTTTTTATAAATGTTTTTTCTTTGCCTCTTGCCTTTTCTTTCTTTTTTTTCCCCTCTCTTCTCTATCTGTCTTCTACTTTCTCTATTTCCTTTTTTTTCTACTTGCTTCTGTCTTTTTTGTCATCCATTGGGAACCACACTTAGTATCATTTGGAGTTGCAACTAACACTAATCTGCAAATATCACATATATTTTATGATATCTAAGAAATCATAAAATATACACAACAAACTTTTTCCTGCACTTTAACACAATGAATGGAAAACACTTTTTGCATGGTAAGGCATGATGGAGCAGATCCAGCAATTATACTGCTCTTCTGGCTGAAAGCTCAGGGCCCATCAAAATCAAGGGACGGGCATACCCACACACGCAAAGAGTTCTAGGTCACCATTTTTGCATCGGCAACTCTATGCTGCATGAGTTCTGGCAGAAGGAAATTAAAAGTTATAGATCAAACTCAGCCTGCTGTACACTGAGCTGACTACAAACACAGACACACGGTCTACAGCGATGAGAGTTCAAGTTTATTAAAAGCTTCATACCACTGTCTATGGCAAGTCTTTGACAATTTAAAATTTTAGTCCATGTGCAGAGTGTCTCTAAAAAGCCCAGATGATGATGGAGGCAAACAGAGAAGGCTCTGGGCAATGAAGATGCGATGTTTCCAGCAAAGGCTCTCCACTTTTGCATCAGTTTAAAAAGGGAAAGTGTGGCCCTACACCCCTTCTGACAGACAAGGGCCTTTAACTTTTTAGCAAGGCCTCTGTCTAAACAGAGCGGCACAGCTCAGCTCTCTAGCCGTGACACTTTAACTTGGGCAACTCCTCTGTAAATTTTATTCTACCTCTGTCAGGTTCTCTCACAGACATTTTAAAAACTTACTTTTTTTTTCTTTTCTAACCTGGTACACGAAAGCACTGAAACACTGAGTGCCGAAACTCAGGACGCTGGGGGGTGATGGGCATCGCCTTATACTTGCATTTTTCAGGCAGCCATTAATCTTCGGGGAGGCGGTGGGGTGATTTGCAGGACTTCAAAGGCAAGCTTCTCAGTTTGTATTTGTAAATCCCAAGCTCAAAACAGGACAAGATGAGGTACAGGGCAGCCAAATTCTTGCTTTGGCACGGGCAACAAATAACTCGGGTCAGCTTTCTTCGCTGGGGTCTCAAACAGGAAAACAGTCTTAATTTAAAGTTGCAACATCACTGACAGCGTCAGCCAGCCAGCTACACAGATCTCATTGTTTTTTAAGACAGTTGCTCCAATATCTTCTTTTCTTTTTAATCAGGTTGGGTCTCTCAGCTTACACAGTTTATTGCAGCTTTCAGGAGCATGGTAGTAGCGTGATTTTTGGCTTGGCCAGGAACATGCTGTCTGGTTTCTCGGTCTCTTCAGCACACACACTTAGGCAGTGTAACACTGGACACTTAAATCAGTGAGATTTCTTCATTGCAGGGAATCCCACGGCAAAAGCTTAATGGTTACGCTCTTCAGAAATCATATAGCCGATGGTCAGTAGCTACAGGTTCTATGCAATTTTAACACAGTTCAAAGCTAAACATGGTTACCTTGACAGAGATTTTCAACATGGTCTTTCCGCTTCATTCTGCTTTGGGACAGTCTTATGGCACACTTTTCATTCGAAGAGGGGTCTAGCCTGTTCTCTGGGGGCTGATTCTTCACCTTTATTTTCTATTTTGCCTTCATCTTCTGGGTCTTCATTTTCAGTTTCCATTTTTTAGGGATTTCATCTCAATTAGGCAAGGTGATGATGTTGCACAACTCAGAACGTTGTGCGCAATTTTCCTGCCCCCCCCCTCGCCGCGCTAGGCTAACAGCTACTTCTTCGGCCTTACACTCTCACGCTCCCACGCTTTGTTAAAAGCCAGACTGTCCTGCAACATTTTTCTAATTCATAGCCTCAGATCTTGTTCTTTTTTTTTCTCTCAGCTCGACCTTGAGCTTTTTGCTGTTTTCTCTCTCTATTCTGAATCTTTTTTAAAAAAAACCTTTTTTCTTCTTTGTTTGACATACATCTCAAGGGGGTGCAAGGTTTGCTTCCCCCACCACCCATAGCCTCCCTCCTAAATTGAAGACAGACACAATTAGGGAATGGGAATTGGTCAGTGAGTAAGGGGTCTCACTGGCCGACACAAGAGGATTTTACACACCACGCACTTTGCTACTGGCCTGGGCACCCGGACGGTCAACGGTATGCGTCAGAAACCGCAGTAGCCACTCACACAATCATCAATCTCTCTACTACATCCATATGTCCCTGCCACCCACTTTTCCCACTTTTTACCAGAGCGGAAAGCGGCTTCCCCAGCTTCCTACTGAGTACTGGCGTGCTGGGTACTGGCGCCCACTCGGGGGTGTGATCAGGCCCCCCTTCTACCCGCAAGGAGTAGGTTCTTTTGTATACGTATACCACCAACACTGACCTTCATAAGGCGGGGCCCTCTTTTTTTCTGCCCAGTGGCCTTTCTCCCTAAAGGCGGGGCCCTCTTTTTCCCATATACTTGCCTTTCTCCTGAAGGCTTCCAATGTGGGCTTCAACTCAATTGCAGCTGCGATACAGGCAGGGCTCAAGTTTCTTCCTCCGTTTCCCAAGGAAACTCTTGCTGCTCGCTGCCGTTTGGGCGATCCCGGTGCAGGCTTTCTCCCATTCACTCGACAAAAAGGTCGGTGGTGCCAAGAAAGGGAGGCATGCGCCGAGCTCGTCTTCCTGGTGCGGCGATCAAGAGCAGGCAACTGCCACCTGTCTGGCTCAGAGCCTGCCACATCCGAGTCACGGCACCATTTATGTTGCAGAACCCAGAGTCAGAGAGACCACGGAGTGAAGGAAAAAGAGATTATTTAACGCGCGGGCTTAAGGCTGGAATCATTTCCAAAGAGCCAGAAGCCCCGAAATACATCAGCACATTGGTTTTATAGACATTGTGACACATATGAAACGGCTCCTCCTCCCCCTCCCGCATGGGGTTGCAGTCCTCAACATTTCTTCTCCTAGCACTATTGTTTATAATACAAGAACTGGGTTATAGGGTAGCCATGATAAGGAGAGAACAGAAGAGAACAGCAGAGAACAAGATATACAATTGTATGACCTTTGACAAGATAAGGAATTCCTGTGTCTCGTCAGCTTACAACAATATATTCGAGGGAGAAAGAGCTCAGCAAGAACATGAAGCATGAGACTGCATGAGGCTACTTAGTATGACTTCCGATATGGCTGCTACAATATCAAAGTGCCCCATAATATCCTGATGAGCAAACTAGCTCAAAGTGGGCTAGATGAAACAATGATCCGGTGGATCCACAGTTGGCTACAGAATTGGACTCAAAGAGTGCTTATCAATGGGACCTTCTCCAACTGGGGAGAGGTAACAAGCGGGGTACTACAGGGCTCAGTCTTGGGCCCAGTGCTCTTCAACATTTTTATTAATGACTTGGAGGAGGAGGTGCAGGGAATGCTGATCAAATTTGCAGATGACACAAAACTGGGAGGGATAGCTAATACTTTGGAAGACAGAAACAAAATTCAAAGTGATCTGGATAGACTGGAGCGCTGGGCAGAAAACAACAGAATGGCATTTAATAGGGACAAATGCCAAGTTCTGCACCTAGGAAAAAGAAACCAAATGCACAGTTACAAGATGGGGGATACGTGGCTCAACCACACTACGAGCGAGAAGGATCTTGGAATTGTTGTCGATCACAAGCTGAATATGAGCCAACAATGTGATGTGGCTGCAAAAAAGGCAAATGCTATTTTGGGCTGCATTCATAGAAGCATCGCTTCCAAATCCCGGGAAGTACTAGTTCCCCTCTACTCAGCACTGGTTAGGCCTCATCTGGAGTACTGTGTCCAGTTCTGGGCACCACACTTTAAGAAGGATGCAGGCAAACTGGAGAGGGTTCAGAGGAGGGCAACAAAGATGATCAGGGGACTGGAAACAAAGCCCTATGAAGAGAGATGGAAAGAACTGGGCATGTTTAGCCTTGAGAAGAGAAGACTGAGGGGAGATATGATAGCGCTCTTCAAGTACTTGAAAGGTTGTCACAGAGAAGAAGGCCAGGATCTCTTCTTGATTATCCCAGAGTGCAGGACACGGAATAATGGGCTCAAGTTACAGGAAGCCAGATTCCGGCTGAACATCAGGAAAAACGTCCTGAGTGTCAGAGCAATACGACAATGGAACCAATTACCTGGGGAGGTGGTGGGCTGTCCCACACTGGAGGCCTTCAAGACGAGGCTGGACAGCCATTTGTCGGGGATGCTCTGACTTGGATTCCTGCATTGAGCAGGGGGTTGGACTCGATGGCCTTGTAGGCCCCTTCCAACCCTACTATTCTATGATTCTATGATTCTATGAATGCATATCTACTACACAGTCCTATCTCACTGCATCAGTCACACAGGGCCAAACTCAAAGTTACTCTAATCACATCACTAGCAACTATGCCGGATGTGGTTTTTTAAATCCTTGTTAATAATAATGATAATAATAATAGGTACAGGTTGTTGATTGTCACTGGGACTGCAGGAAAGGGAGGTTAAATCCCCCCCCCCCCTGCAGAAGTAGGGGGAAGGAAGGAACTATGGCAGCAGCCCCAATCTTGGCTGGGGGGCCTTGAATCTCTGGAGCTAGATGTGCAGGCACACTGACTTTTCCTCATTTTACATTTTTTTCTTTCCTCTGGAAAAGGTGAAGGTGGAGCAAAGGAGCTATCCTTTACCAACTGTGTTTGTTTATGATTGATTGGTGGTGAGAGTGTATTGGCGCTCCCAGATTGGCTGCCATGGGGCCAATCAGTGGTTACCACCAGCTTAGAAAGAGACCAGCAGGTGTTTGGTCTCCCTTGGCCTCTCCCTCTGGGGCCATGGCTGAATGGGCCCTGCATGCTCTACCATGGTCAGATTCTGGCTGGTGGCTGTGAGAGGCACTCTGCATGTGCAAAAGAGATATTTTGATGTGCAGAAAAGGGATATTTTGTACATAAAGGAATACTAATACTTTCGTTTGGGTTTTCAAAAGACTCCTTACTGACACTTCTTAAAGATTCAAGAGGCCCTGTCACTATTACAAACCTCTTAAGGCACAATCCTATGCATGTTTAGACAGAGAAAAGGCCTACAACTCCCAGCATTCCCCAGCCAGCCTGGCTGCTGGGGAATGCTGGGAGTTGTAGGCCTTTTCTCTGTCTAAACATGCATAGGATTGCACTTTTAATTACTTCTTTACCTCAGGCCAAATTCCCAACCAACCAGATCCAGCTCTTGGGTACAGTGTTCCTCTGACTCCTAATGCTTCTCCTGGTGTATTTCTGGCTGACTAGAAGAACATAAGAGCCTTGCTGGATCACACCAAGGGTCCATCTAGTCCAGCATTCTGTTCACACAGACCCTCTTCCCGCTCCAATCACTGCCCCTTTTTGGTCACCTACTTTTTTTTCTTTAATTTTGTTGTCTGTCTTTTGCTAGAGTGATATAGCGCCATAACGAAATTTTTAAAAAGGGCGGAGGGAGAGCAACCAACAAGAGCAGGGATGAAACTGACCAAGACAGTGACAGAATGGGGAAAGAAGTGAAAATATCATGTACCAGCAGTACAATGTGGGGGGAATTGAATAGGATGTCCCCAGCAGCTGTCAGTCGCTCCTTTGGAATAGCACTATAGCACCATGAAGAAATAATAAAAAAAGGGGGGGGAGTGCTTCACATTACCAACTTAGCAAGAGGGTGCCCAGGATTTAAAGGGTGGACCCGACCCTAGGAGGTTTTCTCCTTGTAGTCCACGCCTCCCTGAGTTGGTATCTCATTTTTTCATAGAAAAGTGGACACAGACACACACACCTGGGAAATGCGAACATTTTTTCCTGGCCCCGTTTTTGTGCAAAAAAAGGAAAATAAAAATATTTTTTTAAAGTCTCCGACCATGGGATTGTCATCGAAGCAGGGAGGGGGGATTTGGTGGCAGACAGGGTTCTGCTGCCAAGTCTCCTGGGATGCCGGGAACGGCTGGCTGGAGGGCTGAGGAGGAAGGAGTGGGGAAACAACCCACGACAACCCCGATCCTCTGGTGGGTGCACAAACCATACACTGTGGGTCGTTGGCAAAACACCTCAGTGCGTGGCTTGTCACGGCCGTGTCGTGTGACTGTGCCCACTGACTAACCCCGACTGTCCTTTCCCAACCGCTCTTTTCCCCTCAGCTAAAATCCCTAGCCAATCAGAACTGAATTTACCTGATCCTATTCAAAGTGATTGTCTCTTTCTCCCACTTCAGAATGTCACTCAGCAACTACTACACGGGCCTTTGATAATAGCAAAGCAAGGCTTCAAGCCTATACAGATACACTGAAGCCTCAGTGAGGCCATACAAAGTAA
Source organism: Heloderma suspectum (assembly GCF_057233095.1). Taxonomy (NCBI): domain Eukaryota; kingdom Metazoa; phylum Chordata; class Lepidosauria; order Squamata; family Helodermatidae; genus Heloderma; species Heloderma suspectum. Next base: position 6,004,356 of record NC_139465.1, on the reverse strand, counting down.
ACATTACATGGCACCAGCAATTATATACAGGCATGCCTTCACACTCCCTAAGGGCACAATCCTATTGAGATAGACATCAGCCTCCGAACTCGGAGGCTGACGCCTATCCAGTGCAGGTTGGGTGGAACATGGAGGGGATCTTCTCTGTGCTCCAGCCACCCTGCATTTGTGGTAAGATACTCATCCAGCTGTGGCTTCAGGGAGGAAAGGGGCCTGGAGATTTGATAGGAAGCTGTCTAAAGCAGCTTCTGTGGTCTCCTCCCATTCCGGCCCCCAGGATCACCCCCCTTTTGCCTTCTCTGTGCTCTGTTATCAAGCGCAGAGACGATGGTGGCATGGAAAGAAGCACACCAGCTACAAAGGGGGAGGGGCGCGCGGTTTCTAGAAACCAAAAAATCCTATGGCCGTCTAGACTGTGTCTAGACGGCCAAAGGACTACTCTCTAAAACTCTCTGTAAGGAAGTATTTTGATTTGGAAATGTTTTCTACAAAAAAACCATTTGTTGCAGGTATTTTGATTTGAAGATGGTCCGCAAAATCCTTCAATGATTTTCCATGACCGTTCCGAATGAACCAATGCATTTCAATGACCATTCAGTGTCTTTTTTGGTATGCCCTGTGACTGCCAATTTGGGTGACTTAAAAGGGGATTAGGCAAATTCATGGCAGATGAAGGCTACCAGCGGCAACTAGCCACGATGGCCATGTAACGGCAGCATTTGGACAATCATGGGGGTAAAAGAAGCCATCGCAGCTTCTCCCCACCACCCACCCCTGCACATGCCTTGCATGAGGGCACAATTTGCATAGTCACGATGCCACGTGGGATATCGCATCATCCGAACCCGGTGTGGGAGTGGCTTGTTACCCAGGACACAACCCCTACTGCAAGCCATGGGTCGTGTCATGGGAAATAAGCCACCATCCACATGGCATTGCAGGCAATTATGCAAATATGGGGGCGGGGAGAGAAGTTATAAAGGCTTCTTTTATCCCCTGATTGTCTGAACCCAACCGTTATCTCCAGTATCGGAGACAGTATGCTGGGGAACTGGCGTGGGAGGAGCTTCTCACCCTCCTCCGGCGCCCCCGGACGTCCCACTGGGGCGCCCGGCGGGCCGCTGTGCCTCCTGGGCACGCCCTAACGCAAGCGGACAGAAACACACATATCCCACCCTCCAGCCAATAGCCGAAGAGTAGCTAGTGCGCGGGGCTCGCTCTTCCTCCTTAACCAATAGCGAGCGTCGCTACCTCAGGCGAGTAACGAACGCGCGAGGCAAAGCCGAGGCTTTCATTCGACGAAGAAGGAGTAGTAGGCGGGGCTCGCTCTCCCTCCCCGACCAACGGCAAGCGTGGCTCCCTCAGCCAATAGCCGAAAAGTGGGTAGTGGGCGGGGCTCGCTCCCCCTCCCCAACCAACGGCGAGCGAGGCTACCTCCGGCGGGCAACGAGCTCGTGAGGCAAAGCCGAGGCTTTCATACGACGAAGAGTGGGTAGAAGGCGGGGCTTCTTCCTCCCCGCCCAATGGGGGCGCAGTTACCAGAGGCGGGCGCGTCTGCGGGCGCGGAGGCGGCCTCCTCCCTCGTATCCGCTCACGGCGGCCTTCGCAGCCCGTCTGCGCGCGCGCCTCCCTTCCCTTCCCTTCCCTTCCTTTCCCCGATGGAGGCCGCCGAGGTCGAATTCCTGGCCGAGCAGGAGCTGGTCACCATCATCCCCAACTTCAGCCTCGACCGGATTTACCTCATCGGGGTGGGTCGGCGAGAGGCGCGAGGCGCGGGACGGGGCTGGGGGTGACGGGCGGCGGCGGCGGCGGCGGCGGCTTGGAGCCGGGGAGGTGGGGCACCAGACGTGCGAAAGAGAACAGCGTGTGAGGGAAGGACTGAGACGAATGAGTCCGAGGGGCGGCGACTGAGAGGGTCGAGACTGCGCGGGGAGGCCGTGGCCCGAGTGGGGAAGGGGAGACCGGATGCCGAGGCGAGGAGGAGAACAGGAGAGGGAGCGGATTTCCTGGGGAAATAGTTCTCTGTGTGGAAGAGGGCGAGGGAGGACTGGCAGGAGGAGGAGAGTCTGGGGATTGGGGGAGAGTCTAGTTAGCACAGGGCTGGGTGGCTTGTGGCCTTTGAGGCGTTTTGGCCTGCAGCCCCCATCAGCCCTAGCCAGCATAGCCAAGGGTGAGGGATGCTGGGAGTTGCGGGCAGTGCCGCTCCAGGTTTTGGGGGCGCCTCGGGCCCCCTTCTCAGTGAGGCCATCTCACCGCCATCGTCACCAGCTTCTGTTGCTCCTTATCCTCTTTCTCAGCTTTGCCGCCGCTTGCTTGCTTAACGGGCAGAGAGCCAGGGAGCAAATAGGCAGTGACATCTACTGCGCCTCCTTCTCACCACCACCATTGCCTGGGCCAGAGCGAGAGGCAGGGGAACAAGCAGGTTTCAGTGGTGAAGAGGAGGAACAAGTCCAGGAGGCTCTTGTCAGTTGGGCCCCTGCTGGGGCGTGGGCCCTTGGCAAACGACCAGCCATGCCAACCCTTGACGCCCGCCCTGGTTGCAGGCCAAAATATCTGAAGGGCCACAAGTTGCCCATCCCTAGTATAAGGGAACTCCGTCAACCTGATTTAAGGGAAATTCCGTAGCATGGGCTTCAAGAAACTCAGTCTTCACCCCGCTGCCTCTCAAGCATGAGGCAGAAACCCACCCACCAGGCTGAAAAGGAAAACTCCTAGCACAACATTGTTTCCAAAGTTCATGTGCCTGTCATCTTGAGTTATCCGTCTCTGATTGGATATTTTATGGAACAAAAGGTTGTGTAAGCTTTTGAGTTCTCCAGAACTCTTCATCAGACAGGTAGCTAAAAAAAAAATAAAAAAAAATGGAATGGGGAAACAACAGAAAAGTAAAAAAAAATATGCCATTATATGCCATTATATGCCACTCTGGGAGCCTTTTTGACTGAGGAGCAGTATAAAAAAACTAAATAAATAAGGCCGCTTCCTATGTTTCTCCATTGTGAATCTCTTAGGGGGACTTAGGCCCCTTTAATCCTGGGCTACCTGTGGAAGTGCCTCTCTGGCTGGCTATCAACCTAAAACAGAGACAGAAGTGTCGACTGATACCTCCAGAATGGATGGATGTAGGTAAGGAAGAACTATTTTGTGTAAATAAGATGTTAGTTGTTGAGTAGCCTTTGGTTGTAGTAGTTGGATCTTTGTTGCTAGAGTTCTTAGGCTTTTCAATTGTTAATTGATATGTTTGCTGCTTTTTAAATTCTTTTAACTGGGTACACATGCAGATACACACTGCTGCATCTCAAAGGTTTTTATAATCCTGAGGGAAGTTCATAAAATCTTAAAAATAACAGATACTACTTCAAAAAAATGGAACATTGTCCTCTTTTCATCAAATATGGGATGCAGGCATGCTCTGATTTTTTATGTTTGTGATATTAAGCACTGATATAAGACATCAAAAGTTATTATTCTGTTCTCGGTCAGCTGGTGTGTTTCAACCGTCATTTTAAACATTCTTATTCATGGCAAATCATGAGATGTTTCTATTTGTTCAGAATTGTGGCAGCCCTGAATATCCTTTCGCCTTCCAAAGTCTACAGTAGTGAGGGGATTGCACTTTCATGTCAAGCAGGATTCTGCCAAACTGGCTAGCTTGTGTTGTTGTCATGCCAGGCTTTTTGAGTATTGTTGGAGAATGGCTTCTCCTCAGTAGAGGTGCTGGTTTACTTTAGGAGCCTAATACTGCAATCCATACATATCTGGGAGTAAGCACCCTTGAAAAAAGGGGGCTTATGGTGCAATCCTATACGTGCCTACTCAGAAGTATGTTGTGCTTTTACCCAACGTGACAGCGTGGTAGACCAAAACAGATACATGTTAATTTCATACCTTATTGCTGATGCTCTTTCATTGGAATGCTAACTCCTTGATTTCATGTTTTGATCAGATGGTTCATCCTGCAGGGGTAACAGTAACATTTCTGCTGGGAGTAGGAAATAGCAGCTTGTTCTTTGTAAATCATCTCTCTTTCTTTCTTGATTGCCTTCTAGAAAAGCTGGAGCAAATTCGAGATCAGGAACGCAGAGAAGACACTTTCACTCCAATGCCTAGTCCTTTCTACATGGAATTAACTAAATTGCTGCTAAACTAGTAAGTAGGTTTGATAATCTGCTACTACTACTTCTTTCTCAGTGGAAAGATATCTCATGGACAAATTCTAATACTGGTAGCGTACAAAGAAATTAGGCAAAAAGCAAAAGTGGCTACGCTGGCCATAAGAAAAATTCCCAAATTCATATTAGACTAATACCTTTATTAGTCCAACACAAAGGTCATAAAAATGTGCATGCTTTTGAGATCTCATAGGAACATAGGGAACTGCCTTATATGGAGTCAGACCATTGGTCTAGCCCAGCATTGTTGACACTGACTGCAGGTGGCTCTTTAGAGTTTCAGACAGGAGTTTTTCCTGCCCTATCAGGAGATGGCAGGATCAAATCTGGGACCTTCTGCAAAGCATGTGCTCTACTGCTGAGCTACAGCCCCTCTTCATCAAGGCTGACTTGATTTTGAAGTCATGAAGTCTGCATGGTCAGAATCTTTAAGCAGAGAAGGAAATTAAGCTGTACCAAGTGATGTGATGGTTTTAGGTGGCACCTGGGACTGCCCCTAAGACTTTTGGGAAGAAGAAATGGAATTTCAAGCTGGTGGAGAGCAGAACAAAATGCAAGTGTTCTAGAGCAGGGGTCCCCAACATGGTGCCATGGCACCCACAGAGACCTCCAAGAGCACCCATGAAGCTCTACTCTCTGTCCCCTTCAAAAATGTATTTTTAATTAAAAAAAAACACCTTGGAAAACTTTAGGGCCCTGGGGTCTCCTTTCTGTCCCTGAATTTGCTGCAGTTTAGCTGTTGGTGGGCAGGCAGAGAAGGAAGGAGTTCCTTTCTGGCTCCACTCAGTCTTCTGCCCACACAGACCTTTTCCCTTTGCTCTTTCTTTCCCCACTCTGGCCTTACTATTTCTCTCCCTTCACTGTCCCTAGCTTTCTTTCTTTCCCATTCCAGCCTCTAGACTTGTTCTTTCTCTCCTCTCTAGTTTGCTATTTCCTCCCTTCCAGCCTCTATTTCTCCCTCCCATCCCACCCCAGTCACTTTGTCCCCTTCTTTATCTAACTTTTGACTAGCCAGGGCAGCTGTTATGTGACTAGCCAGATCTTCTGTGTTTGGCAATTTCTCAAATTCCCAAATGTGCCTACAGGTCCAAAAAGGTTGGGGAACCCTGGTCTAGACCACTTAATATAAATGTTTGTATCTGTTAGCATGGTGCTTAACTGTCATTGTTTGCATTGGTAGTATATATCTTTTTTTTTAACCTTCAGTAATTTAAATTTAGATTGTTCCAATGTTAAACAGTGGCTCGTATGTGATGTGAAATTCAGCTGTTCCAATGGCTAATATGCACCTCTGCTGTGCAGCGTTCAGGTATGAAAAAATACCCACAGTGCTGTTTGTTGTTTAGAAGCTGAGCAATATTGCTTACATCCAGGTTTTATGTAATGAACACATAAAGTGACTATTGGTCCTTTGTAGAATGTTCTGATCAATTTCCCCTCTCTGTTAGTGCTGTGGACAATATTCCGAAGGCGGATGAAATCCGAACATTGGTTAAGGATACGTGGGACACTCGACTAGCAAAACTCCGGTTGTCTGCGGATAGCTTTGTCAGACAGCAGGAAGCTCATGCCAGGGTAAGATAAATCTATGATGGTCTGATAAGTTTATTGATGTAGTTGGGAGAATACTTTAATGCATGTTTAAGCAGTATGTTGTATGAATCATCTGAATTTATACTGAAAGTGAAAATGATATTTAGACTCCTGTTAGCTAGGAATGGCAGCAGTAGGTTTCAATATTGTCAGATTGCAGCTCTTCAGGAACTCCTTTGGACTGCCAATGTAGTGAAGTTTTGCGCATCAGTGCTTATAAAGTTGCTTAATATGCAACTTAAGGATTGACTGTACACTATGTTCCTGGGGAGGTGATTATGTGGTATTCACATGGTACTAGTGAGACCAGGTCAAATGCATCTCCTTGCTACTTGTATGCATAATGAAGTAAGTCTACCTTTGAAATATGAGTGCACATTTAGGGAGAAACTACCCCTAAATACCCATACCCTACTGTCAGAATGATTGACACATATTGTGTGCCTGCAACAGTCTAGACCAGCCTTCTCCCACCTGACACCTCCAGATGTGTTGGATTACAACTCCCATCATCTCCAGCCAACAAGGACAATGGTCTAGAGGCCCTTTTTGTGTGGCTGGTGTTTCATTAATGGCTGGAAGTTAACATGTAACAACATGTTGACTCCTTCCCAAACACTAAATTCTGTGAGCAGAAAAATCTTAAATCAGGTGAACCAGAGCAGTATGTATATTCACTGTAGTCCTTTTTGGAATATTTGAGGTTCATTTGTCAAGTACTGAGAACAAAGTTGGGGGAGTAAGGGTATCGGTGAAACTAAGAGAAAACTCCTCACGGTTAACAGAAATGCCATCTAAATCACTTCTGAGTCATTAGCAGATGCTGCCATAATGTCACCGAGCTCTTGCCTTGCAGTCATATGAACTAGAAACTTGCTGTTTTTAACTCTTGTGAATATTGTGTTTTTGTGACATCTGTTCCTTGTCTCTTATAAGCTGGATAATCTGACTCTGATGGAGATCAACACCACTGGTACCTTTCTTACCCAAGCTTTGGATCACATGTACAAGCTCCGTACAAATCTCCAGCCTGGAGAGAGTGCCCAGTCACAAGACTTTTGACAGCAGATATCTTCCATGAAATGGGGACCTGGCATTCTGCCGATCAGTTGTTTTTCCTGAATCTTAAGCAACCACATCTGTGATGTTATTGGCAAATTACTGAAAGCAAAAACTCTATGTCATGGCACATCTCAACATCTTTCTTGACAGCATCTGCTTGTGGGAAACTAATGGAATGCTAAGGCTGCATCATTTTTGCTGATCCAATCTGCCAGTGTTACAAAGAGATGTGAATGCGTCCTCAGCAGTTGAGGTGCGTGACCTGTTCCTGCAACAACCGTCCTCGGCAAACAGATGCTCTTGCCCAACAGTACTCCAAGCTCCTGTGTGACTGTCATTCCACATGATTGGCTGTAACTCTTTGCTGCTGTCTTGCTTCTGTTCTGGATTATTTTACTCTCGGCATTAAACTAGAAGGAGGAAACAAATTGGTCCCCTCTCCTAAGGATCCAATTCCTCAGTGGGCCCCTATCTTCTGTTGCCATGGGGAGAGATGACAAAGACTATTTTAAACACCTGGCTGCACAGCATTCTTGTTGGCCTGCCTGGGGACTGATATGTAACTGCGAACCCATCTTTCCAGCAGCACACAGTGCTTTCACTGTGATATCACTTACTGGGGTGTATTTGTCAACTGTCCTCAGAGATAAAGGATCTTCTCTGGTTGCCTTGACAACGATTGAAGTGCAGTGCTTCTGTGTATGAGTGTCTGCTAAGAGGGGGAATGTGTACTCTGAGAAAATGGAGCTGCAAAACAAGGCCTATCACTTCGCCTGGTTTGTGTTTTTTTATCCCTGCTGTGGCGGCTCTCCACCCTTAATGCAGCCAGTACCTATCCATTTTAATCTAATACATGGGCATTCACTGGCTGATGGTGCTCAGACCATTGGTCATATAGGGAATGGTTTCTGGCCTTCTGTAGAAGGCAGTTGGGACTGAAGGGGGGAAAATAATAAGGGAAGAGTGCAGCCTAAATTCCACTACTTGTCAGTGAGGCAAAGTTCTTAACTAGGCAGCAATAGAATAAGTACCTAGCTTAAGCTATAGAACTCTGACTTCTGTTGTCTGTCTGTGGGATATTTATGATAAAGGAAGCATGAGAGAAATTTTGGTATTCTAGGTATTGTGGTTTTGTGCCGATTAGTGAAATGTTAACCAAAAACTGAATGAATTGCTTAGTGCTTTATATTGTGGAGCCCTAATGCAAATTCAACCTGTTGCCTCTTAATGATCCTACTGAGTTTTTCTTTGTTACTGTACATTTTATTTCCAGTGTTGTTGTAAATTCTAAGAAATTAATCCTTGTTTACAAATATATTTTTAATTTTGCATCATGAAGTTATTGAAGAGGGGGCTAGATTTTGCTCATAATGGGAAATCCTATAACCCATCAACTATCCTAACAGCACGCCCCTGAGACCCTGGTTTTATTCTGTTCCAAAATTATTCACAATAGCAATCTTAGTCTTGGGAATCATCTAAATCAAAATTTGTTACATACTTTAGTCAACTGACATGTTCATACCCAACCACATTGTTTGCCATCTATCTTCTACCATTTTTCATGCCTTTTGATACTACCTAAAGCTGATTTGTGAGGCAGTTTCACTTCTGCCACCTTTTTGGAAGTGATGTCCCAGCTTAGCTGTGGCCACTCTAGCTTCTGTAAGTTTATAGTTTATCCATTTGGGGAGCACTCGTGACCTACCTTAATGGTGTGGTTGTGAGATTGGCTGTTAAGATGCTTTCATGGTAAATGCTATATAAATGCCTGATGAAGCTGGTTGTGTTGCAAGATTTGTTCTCTGTCTTCCAAGGGTGTCTTTAAGTGTGCTTAGTGTTTCTGTTTTTAATTTATACAGAGTCAGTGTAACCTCTATTCACCATTGGGGCTGGGAAAATAATCCTTTTTCATGATTTAGGAACATTTTATTTTTTGGATGTTGTCAGAAATTACAGCAATATATTCATAAATACCTAATTACTACATTCAACAAATAATATATTACATTACATTTAATTCAAACAAGTACACTTAAAACAGGTTTAATTTGTCTCACAGCATCTAAACTGCCCCAGCAGGCTGGGCTTTATCCTCCTGCTCTCCCCTCATGCTTTGTGCGCTCTGTTGCTGGAGAAATTTTGCACATTACAACAAGTCAGCATGGTCCTGGGGGCAAGGGAGAGCAAACACTTTTGAGAATTTAAGCAGTGGGCCAGGAAGTTTGGGCAAGGGATGTGGGAGAAGGAATTGACTTCCACCATTATAGTCAGGAGAAAAGGAGAGAGCATTTTGAAAGATGGGTTGCTCCATGGTGGGATACTGTGGTTTCATAATAGCACCTTCTTAACCTCTGGCCTTTATGCTTTTGCATCATATGAGGAAAAGGAGTATTTCAAATAATGTGGACTTGCACTGAATGGGAAATTGTTGCTGAGCTGGCAGTTTGTGTACCACTGTCTGAAGCCGGTTTAGAATCCAACTGAGTTTGACTAAGTGCACATTCATTCCTCACTCTTGTACATATATAAGGAAATCAAGCCAGTTGGCTGTCATGTGTGTCCTTAAACAGCACATGTTGTTGGGCTTTCAGAAGCAGAAGCAATGTGCTGCAAACATATTCCCACAGAGTCTAGCCCACATTCTATTCAGTTGAAAGAAACTACACATAGTGCAATTACATTTAGAATAATGAGTGCAATGGCCTCCCTCTTCCTATGCCCATATTCTCTCCCACCCACACTCTCATTGGTAAAACTAGGAATCAAAAGATGTGATCCATATTGATGTGAAAGACATTGCTACTGCAACTGTTTGATGTGAAGATATCTGCCAAAGTGCCCTCAGTTAACACCCAATCTTGATAGCTTAAAAGTAGGGAAGTGGATATAAAATTATTTTGTCAGAAATGTATTATTAGAGCCACTGATGTTCAGCCCATGTTTGTTCTCAGAAGATGCCTGAAGGCAATGGAACTTTCTACATTATCACCCCTTAAATGCGTTGCATTCTCACAGGGCTCGCATCTGCAAATACATTGCAAAGGTGTTTTCTGGTCAGAACCTGCGAAGTAAGTGTTGCTGTGGTCCCATAAGATGTGAATACCTTTCGGCTGATGTAAGTTTAAGGTATAGTTTTGTGTTTTCCTTTTTGGTAAAACCTATTTATGGAATGAAAGGTGCAGGGTTTTTGTTTAGCACTGAAGGAAAACGGGTGATAATGGTCTGACATTGAAAGGAAAAAATATCTAACTTTCACTCCTGCTATTTTCTCACATGCTCCATTAGAGCCGATTGTCTCAGTACATCAAGGAAGGATATTCAGAATATTATGGAAACTGTCAGGTTTAGCTGTTTGAAGGATCACTTGCTAAAGTGAAAAAATGCAGGTTCACTCTCTTTTTGCTTCTAGGAACAAGACTTTCTACTCAGGCCCATCAATTTGCTCTTCAGTGTTCCTTCTTAATAATAGATATACTTCCTTCTGTAGGGTGGCCAGGGCTTTGGTATTCTTAAGAGTTGCATAGAAAATGGAATTATGACAGGCGTAGCTTTCACACAAGGGCAAATAAGCTGCACCAGCTGAATTTACTTCTAAGTAGCTATTAAAAGGTATAGAAGCATTGTTTTCCTTTGCAGCTGATTACCATAGTGTACTATAAGAATGCACCAACTTGCCTTTCATTCTCAGTGTCCAGTGAAATATTTTTTAATAGCAACAGCAAACAAAGCATTGCACATTGGCTACTTAAATCATAGAGTACAAGAAAGAGGATGAAAAAAAAATCCAGTGAACCTTGACTATAAAGGCTGCAAATCCCAGGGTTATAATCTCCTTTTCAGAGTATTGTGCTTTTGCCACACTTTGTCTGTAACAATTGGTTGGTGATGACTTGAGTAGTTAAGGCATAGGGAAAACCATTTTAAACTTCAGAGTGAGGGCTGATTCTCACTTTTTAAATATGGTCCCCTGATCAAGTATAAAAGGTCTATGCATGTAAAATTTTGTGGTTGACCCTTTAAAATACTTTTGCTAAGGTTACTTTAAGGGACATAGACTAATCTTTACATACACATTGCTTTCACACTTCACAAAAGACTTGTGTAGCCATACCGAAGAACAAAGCAAAATGAGAAGCAGCCCTGATACACAAGGCTCTCAAAACCAGGGCTTTGGCTTTTCTTACAGCATATGCTTACTAACCAAATACCAATCATCCACGTGGATACCTAGCTTATTTGTCTTGCCCTGCAATAAGGCCTTGTGTTGCTGATTTTATAGTTAATAGTGGTAACCAATGGACTATTGGAAAGAATAGCAAAAGTACTTGCTAAGAAGCTGTGTTGGAGAAATGAGTTTCATTTAAAACCCAGCCAGGCAGTAATTAAATGAGAAAAGAAAATGCTAACCCAAACCAGCTTTTGATAACCAGTTGAAGGAGTCTATAGTATGACAGTTGCTACATGAGCCAGAGATTACAATAAATACTTATTAAAAGTAATGTAAGGTCTTCATAGGCATTCAGCATCAATGACTTGAGTCAAGAACAAATAAGAACAAATACTGTACTGAGACCCTCGTTACGAGTGGACCTAGTTTTGGGCCCTGTTTTCAGCATGTGATCCCACACTGCATGGCTGCAGATATGAATAATGTGACCACAGGGGCAGGTCACTTGCATGCTATGCAATTAGCATTGTGCCAGTCAGGTGTGAAAGACCCATGCTGTCTCTCCCACATGGTCTCATGTACACATGTGCCTCTGCACCTTGAAGAATGGGATTGCACCATGCCAGAAGTTGCTTCTATGTTGCTAAGTGTGTGTGAGAATCCGGTTTGAGACAGCTAGTTTTAGGCACACTTCACCAGATTTTTCTTCCTTTGCATAAGTGCAGTTTTTGGACTAATCTTTTCTTCTTTGGAAGCCTCACAAAACTGATGCTGCTAGTGCTGTGATTTTAAGCCGTGTTGGTAAAATGAACAAGTAACTTAGTCCCTAAAAATCTTGGTCTCTTTAGACTGAGATCTTGTTCTCTCAATAGCAGCTGCTCTTATGACATTCAGTATTTCAAGTGCTTGAAGAAACGTACGGTAGGGGGCAGGAGAAAGAGGGAGAAATAAATGCCTGGGGTTTTTTAGTAAGAGAATTTACTGTACCAGTAACTGGTGCTACACATTGCAAAATACCTAAAATGATAGCACGTGCCCCAGTGGAAAGCTTTTTCTTTAAAATTCTTTTTTAAAAACACTTCAATATTTTTTTTTATGTCCTGACCAGCAGCAGTACAAACACTAAAAGCAAGCTATCTTTTTGCCAAAAAAAAAAAAAAAAGCAGAAACATATTGAAAATGGCAAGCTTTTTATAACAATAATTAAAGTAATAAAACATACAAAACATTTTAAATATATACACAGTACAAGGCTGAAGCACCTTTTTTCAACTCTTTAATTGCAAAATCTTTGTATGAAAATTCTACCCACTGGGGTACATAATCTGTGTGTATTGTATGTATATCACTTCTGTACATCCTCCCTTCCCCAGTAATAAAAAGGTACCTTCAGTTTATTTATTCACTTTTATTTTTCAAGTGCAGTGCATTTCCAGCAAAAAGCCGATTGATGCATGGGAAGTCAAGTTTGGAAGCTGCATTTTCTTCTGATAGGCCTATTACACTGCAGGTAATTATTTCTGTATCCAAAATATCCAGTTCATTCTAACAAAAACAGACGTGTACCTGGCATCCTCTTGGATTGAGAAACAGTGTATTTCAGAACAAATAAAATGTACAGATCCCAAAGTATAGCAATTGAACTAATATGGCAACAAAAAGGAGCATATGTATGGAGATGATCCCAGCCCCTTCAACGGGAGGTGAATGTTAGTGTCATTGGTGGAATCTCTGGATTAAAAATAAGTTTAAAAAAAAAAAGGAGAGGAAGCAGAAGGAAAATAACCATTTCAAAATTAACCAAAACTAGAGTTCTTTAAGTGGGTTACTTGCAGAATTTAAACAGATTGTTGCATCGTTTCAAGAGATGAGTTTGGATGTTCCTGGATCCCACAGTCCTTTGCTCCATGCATGGCACATTCTCTCTTTTTATTTTTAAGCTTCAAACCTCCCAGTGAAAAATATTAAATATTCCAGGTAATAAAATAGATTATTATTTCTATACTATATGTTCAGCCTAGTGCAAGGGAGTGTCACCTGGGATACCCCTTGAAATAACTTCTAGACCACTGCATTGCAGGCAATGCAAGGCACTTTCTCAAGTGATCTAGTTCGGCCTGAAGTCGTTCCCTTTCAGAGACAATCTTCTGCTTCTGGTTCCTTAGTTCCTACACAGAAGAGAAGAGGCATTTAAGATATTCATGTAATTTAACATACAGGCAATGTCTCAGGAACGAAGTTCAGCCATGAAACACACATCATCACACTAGAATTTGGATGCAGTAGGCTCCCTCCCTCAGATCACCAGCCAAATGGTTCTTGCTTTGATTTGGCAGCCCCTGTAGTAGGTCAAGGTGCTGAATCCACACTCACCGTCATGGTGTGCGACAACTGTTCTGCAGTCAGACTGAGACTGTAGTGCTGGGCTTCCAAGCGTCTGCACTGGGTTTGCAGCACTTGCCGTTCCACGTTTTGCTCTGCAATGAAATTTAGACAGATTAGTCACCTGATCCAGTCCGTACCTCTAGAGCAGGCTAGGTCTTGTCTTTAAGCCAAAGCACTCGAGTGCCATGCTCATTTGGCTTTTCCGTGACATCTAATGGGTGGAGAACTCCATTTCAAATCCCATCGGTTCGCCTGCATACTGAATTAGCACATTTGACAAATTGTGTATCTGAACATTCAGAAATGGACCGCTGGCCTTTTAAAAAGCTGCATTCTCTGTTCTCTCTAGCAGCAAAGGGATATTCACGGGGAGTGGTGTTTTTATTTTTCTGCCATAAAAAATGGATTTTCCAAAACCTGCTCTTCCAAGATTTTGGTTACTGAATATTTACCAAACTTCCTAGCGAGGGAGTAATATCACTGAATATGAACTTTCAAGTACAAGTGGGATCTCCAACACAACGGTGCAGTGGGGAGTGCTCCTATTCAGGTATTTAGCCGCTCCATTACCCCACCTTCCTGTTTTCTGTCCCCCAATCAATGCCCACTAAGCATGTGCAGTAGTCATTGTGCTGTTTAGGTGTATTTTGCTGCTTTAAGTTTTTTTTCTAAAGATTTTTTGTGTTTCTGGAAACGTCAGGTTCTCCCTGAGCTTACTATACTTCCCTGTTTGTGGGTGGTGCTGTTTTGGCTACCAGCACTTCAAGGATTGAGATCACTATTAGTATGTATGATGATATCTTCTAAAACCTGGTTACTTTCCATTCAAAATTACCCCCTCCAAGGGAGAAAAACAAGAATATCAGTTAGTTATTGGATACCCATCCTGTGGAAGGGAGAGCCCTATGGGGAGGGTTTTATTTTATTTAGTTTTTAAAACCCTGCCTTTTTTCAGAAAAGAACTCAAAAGTAGCTTACAGCAATAAAAATACCAAACAATACAAAATAATAACAAACAATACAAAAACCAACAAAATTAATTAGACCAGCATCATAACAAAACACACGACATGAGCTAAACCCCCCCCCCCCCCCCGGTGAACGGGAACAGCATTGACATACCCATAGAAGGGTCATTTTCTCAACTAAAGGCTTTCTTAACCAGGATTTAAGCTGGCACATAAAGGTATATAGCGTTGTGACTTGTTGGATCTCAACTACAAGGGCATTCCACAAAGTGGAGCCACCACCAAAAAGGTCCTACTTGTCACCACCACCTCAGACAGCCATGGCTTCAGATAATGAATGCATCATGCGGGAAGGAACAAATGGAAGAAGGTGGTCTTTAAGTGAGGAATAAGCAGGAGAGAAACTGCTGTCAGAGTGCCAAAGTCATTTATTTACACCCAAGGAGAAAGCCATAGGAGCTCACATTTGCAGGTTATTGGTAAGAAGAATTGCCCCTGAAGTCCAAAACGTGTTGGGTGTAAATAAATCATTGGCACAGTTTCTCTCCTGCTTATTCCTGAATTCAAGTGTATCTCCCCTTTTTAGTTTTGTGGGTCCTTAAGAGACCTAGGCTCCAAGCAGTTTAGACCTTTAAAGGTTAAAACCACTCTGAATTCAGACTGGAAACAAACTGGCAACTTTCTGTCTTTGGAACCCTAGGGGTCAGTAATGTTTACTAGAGATCTAAGGAGTAAGATGGTTTGTTTCATCACTACATATCCCTATAACATCTGATGTAGAGATTATCTGTGTTAATCTTAAAGCACAGCACTGTGAGGTCTCCTGAAATCTGTTCTGGTTTACTATCTTCTACCACCTAGAGATGAGTACATTGCTGGGCCAGATACTCCTTGAGAAATTAAAGGTATTGATAAATTTGAAGTAGTGTAATAATGCTTTAAAAGGGAAAGAAAAACTGATGGCTGGCAGCCTTATGTCATAAGAGGTACAGTTTATGGGAAGACTTTACTGAATCTTCTTTGATGTGACTAACTGTGCATTGCATCTTTCTTAAAGACAAGTTAAATCCTGTTCATAAGGATCTGAGTGAGAAGTAATTAACTCCCAAGATATCAGAAATGCAAGATTTACTACCGTGATGAAACTAGACAGCACTGCAGTAGCTGATGCTCTGGAGCTATTTAGCATTTCTATCTTACGCTAGCAGTGCAAAGGGTAATGGGGACAAAGGAAGTTAATATGGAGCAATTTTGGTGTAACAAAGTTAAGGCAATATTCACAGGTGGACCAATGAGCTTAAGTTGCACACAGAAGAGAGGGAGGGCTCTGGGAATAGAAGACAGGTGGGGATCCTCTGGACCATAATCCAAATGTAGACTAGGTCTCTGAGTCTAGACTGTGGGACTCTCTCGAAGCCATGCCCTCCTCCAGTGGCTTGCTGCAGTCCTGGTAGCCACTCCATTGCTGTAGTCAGCCACCCAACATACTGCACAGAGCTCCCACTGCTATTGGTGACGGCCACCTTCCCAAAGCCAGGTGTGCATGTAGCACCTCTGGAAGAACTACCAGGCAGCAGCCAGCTTTCTCTTCTGGAGTGAAGTCTGTATGTGTGTGTGTTGCTTGGTTTTATGATTGTTAACCGCCACAAGAGCATTTGTCAGTTGGGGGTATACAAATCTAATGAATACATACAAATCATGTGTATTGAACAAAGGTAAGAGTTACATTCGTAACTGCATTCACTCTTTTGACGCTGGCCATGCCTGCTACTAGAATGCAGACTCTTGACAGGCTTGGTCCAAGACAATGAGGCCATGAAAAGAAAAAAGGTTCTCTACCTCTGACATAAAAGGTATGCATGGGCTAAAAGTCTTGTGTGTGCACCAAAGTAGAGGGGCAGGGCTGAGCCCTATACTAGTCCCTTTGTGGGCAAATTATTCATGCCCCAAATGTTTAAAATGTTTCTTCATAAAGTATTATCCTGTCACCTTGGTCATTTCGGTTGCTTTTTCTTCATCACTAAAATGTCGAGTTGTGATGAGACCTGGATTTAAATATGGATGCATCATAGGCTTCTACTTGCTCACAAATTGTACTGCTCAGGAAAGTTCTTACTAGGTCAAAGAGCTCCCTTCTGATCTTGAGAAAGAACATTTATGCAAGTGGTCAACAGGCAGAGCCAGCATTGAAGCAAAGTCTTAGCTTTTTTCATCTTTGAAAAACAGAACTTGAGACATTCACGAGAAGGCTCTGAAATGGTTTAGCTTACCTTCTATATGTTCCTGGTAAGCCTCAAAGATTGCTTCAATCCCATGCCATTTTGGTCTGGGGTGGTAGTCCTCCTCCTCTTCCTCCTCCTCTTCCTCATCATCTTCCTCAGAGTCAGAGATTTGATCATGTTCTGGAGGGATGAACCCTTTATGTTGGGAATCTTTCTGGCCATTCTGCTGTGGCAGAGACACCCAGCTTGAGGTCTGCAGTTCCGGAATGTTATAATGGATGGAGGCATCAACTTTATGGTTCTGCTCTGCTGAGTGCACCATTGTATTACCTAGAAGACAGCATGCCAGAGGTAAAACATCTGTAGCACACATCCCTCCAACAATTATTTTGACGTATTTGTGTACTCCAACTTCAGAATATTTATGTGAACAGATGGGTGAGGTATATCACCCTTCTGCCCTGCTTACCCATCCAGGGCGTGGATTATCTAAACTCTTCCTGGGATGAGAACCAAGTGGTTGTAAACACAGACCAATGTACATCCACAGTAACAGATCAATTAAGCAAAAGAAATCAGCCTAGATGTGCATGGAGCCAGGGGGCAGGGGGGAAAAAAAGCAAAATCTGCACAAGAAAATATTGTGCATGAAACTCTCCTAATAGTGCTATATCTAGAGTTGCGAAGACCTGGAAAAAACACAGAAAAATTCAGAAAGAATTATTTTTCCTGTCCCCCCACCCCACCCCGGGACCGTTTACTCCCCACAAAGTGATTTCTAAAAACGATGTAATAAGAACACTTTCATAGGAAGTCTAGAGATGTAAAATGTCTGGAAATAATGCTGCCATGGGGAAAATGTTTTTAATCCTCTCTGTAAGATTCCCAGCATAATTATTTCTTCCATTCCTTATTAGAATTATTGATCTAATGTATCTTTTACTGATAGACATTTAGGAATGCTGCAAGTCATGCTCAGTTTCCCAATATGTGAGTAGAGTCATCATATCATAATATGGAACAATATGTGCATTCTTGACAGTCTGGTATTTTGTTCTACAGAGTCCTGTGTTTCTGGGGTTCTTTTGGGTAGATAGAGCCTCGTGTGGCGCAGAGTGGTAGGCGGCAGTATTGCAACCGAAACTCTCCCCACAACCTGAGTTCGATCCCAGCGGAAGCTGGGTCCCAGGTAGCCGGCTCAGGTCGACTCAGCCTTCCATCCTTCCGAGGTCGGTAAAATGAGTACCCAGCTTGCTGGGGGAAAGGTGGTCACGACTGGGGAAGGCAATGGCAAACCACCCTGCTACAGTCTGCCATGAAAACACCAGTGCAAGCAGCGTCCCTCTAGGAGTCAGCAATGACTCAGTGCTTGCACATGAGGAACCTTTCTTTTTCCTTTTGGGTAGTTGCTGTAGTTTTAATCTAAAACCAACATGTGAAAAAAACATTGTGGGTTATGCCGCTACTGTCATAGATGCGATAGAACAGGACATGCATTATCTCACCTACATTTTTTTTAAATTAACTTCTGAGGCTTGGGTCTATAAAACTTACTGCCACAGTTTTTAATAAAGTTCTCAATTAGACCTCATCACTACAGAATACTGCCTCAGCTATAAAACCTTTTAACTGCTGCCACAGAATATACCCTCTCTACCTTAAAGAAACTCAGCAGCCCAGTTCCTATGGCGTAGGCATGGGATTGACACTACCACTACAGACTACCTTTTAAAATTAACAAAAAATAAGATGTGAATTAACAGAAATTATTTACAAAAGTGAATATGTTCAAATAATATGTTGAGATTGCTTTGTTGTTGCTGTTGTTGTTCAGTCATTAAGTCCTTAAATTAAATATGGTTGCTTACCATTCCTATACTGAGCCTTTCCTAGCTAAATAACATCTTGATAGCTTTTCCTTCAGATCAGATTTTATAGAATCATAGAATAGTAGGGTTGGAAGGGGTCTATAAGACCATCAAGTCCAACGCCCTAATCTTTACTCCACAAACAGGAGTAGGTTTAGGAATTTCCCTAAACTTTCTTACAAATAGGAACAGATGCTGTACACCAGTCTTCCTCTGCCTTCAGTTCTTCCTGCTTCTAGGATGATCCAGATGTTTCGGAGACTACTTAATGATGTTCCCTCTGGTCAGATTTTAAATAGGAACCTAAAATATGTTATGTATAACTTCATAATAAAATTATAATGTTTGGTATATTAAATTTAAAAGTATGATTTAGACAATTACAAATTTACTAAATGAGTTTACTTTTAAAAGTTTTTAAGTATAATGGTAATTTTATGATGAAACCAAGTTATACATAATATAACTTTAGGAACATAAAGGCTGCTTTATGTTACCTATAGCAGCCCTCCCCATCCTAGTGCCCTCCAGATGCCTTGGACCACAGTGCCCATCATTGCTGACCATTGGCCATGCTGCCTGAGGCTGATGGGAGCTGAACAAAATAGCTGGAGGGCACCAAGTTGTGGAAAGATACCCTAAAGATACCCTAAATGTGACCTTAGATCTATAAAGAGTGCTAAAAAAAGTATTGCTTATTTTTCAATTTCCCCCCAAATTTCTGTCGTTCCCCCCCCCCCCAAAAAAAAAAAAAAAACCACAGTTTTCCCCAAGGTTTCAAAATTTCCGGAAATTTTACATCTCTAGCTATACCATATTAATCCATCCTTGCAATTGCACCAGCATCTGTGTAGACAATCCTCCAGCTATGATTCAAGTATCATCCAGGGGTAACTAATGACTGCAAGACTCTAATGATGGAGGCTGCATGTATTCATGGGAAGAGCAAAGAATTAAAGAGGAAGCCACTGAGGAATAAGTGTGCGCATGGAGGGGGAGAAAAAGAATGATTAAGATCACAGTCAGAAGCACGGACTGAAGCTGGCCAAGCTTCAATCAAGAGCCTGAAAAATATCCCACTACGCTTTAAAAATAGGATATTGATGGTTTTAACAATTTCCACTCAACATATTTTCTCAACTGAAAGGCATGTTAGTAACATTAATGCTCATTCAATAGTTTCCAGCAATTTTATTATCTCTCTCAGAGCCACTCAGTGACAACATTTTATGGCTCATACCTTCAGCTGTTAAACTGGCTGCTCCTCTTGGCTGCCTTAGTTTTTTAAAGATGTTTCCTAGTAAGGGTTGCTACCTGCACACGGTAGCAACTTTATATTTTGCGTCCCTCTCCACTGAAATTAATGAGCTTTTCATGAAATGAGCTATATTTCAGGTGCATTTCATGAAGTTATCATAATTACTGCCACCTACTGAAAATTATTCAGGCTAATCTAGGAATAGAAGGAATTGAGAACACTGATAATATTAAATATCCGTAAAATTTTTAGCAGGCATCCTAAGTTTGTTCCTGGTATGAATGAGGTTGGAACTTACATCAGGCATTCAGCTGATCCTGTTTTAATATAATGGTTGTTGTTTTTTTAATTAAAAAAGGTGTGTGTCTGGGTTGGAATGCGCTCTAGATTGAGCATATATTCCAAGAAACTTTGCAGATGTTTTTCTAAGCACTGAAACTATATGTGGGGAGGACTTCATTTGCATTCACAAATAAGCTGAGCCCAGTTTTCAATCACACCTTTTGCCTGTTTAAAATGATTCTTTTTTTTTTTTATGCAAAGTTTGCATGAGGAGAACTAGTATTAAGCAAGTGGAAGCTGGCCTGTAGAACTATATCTTCCTTTGGACATGAAACTTAACCCCATACCGAGCTCCAAATTGGTACCCACAATTAAAAGCCCTGAATTTCCCTTCTCAACTGCACATGCTACCGCTGCTTGCCTCATTTTTTGCTGCCTACATTTTCATTACCTTTGTGTTTCTGCAATGCTTTCTGCGTGGACTGCAATACAGACTCATGGAATTGATGTGCAAACTCCTCGGCTATAAAGGGCTCCCATGGCTTGTTCTTCCCATTCAGACTGTGCGACAGTGGCACAGGGATGTCCTTTGGCAAAGAGCCTCGGACACAGTTGAGAATGCTCAGGCTTTTTTTGGCTGTGTGCCCATCACTCAACTTGGGCTTCTCAACGGAGACAGGAACAGGCTCCTTGGTTCTCAGAAACTCATGTGGCCTCAGCTGTTCTATTCTGCAGGGTTCAGCTGTCTTCTGAGTGTCTGGCAGAGAAGCAACAGCAATGCTGACTGGTTTATCTGAATCCACAGCAGTTTGCTGTACTTGTGGCTCTTTGGGAAAAAACAAATAACAATGTCACTTGGAGTAACTTCAGCTTTACACAGTGGTTCTTCTGGACACAAATTCCCTTTGTCAAGAGATGCATGGCTAAACACAGAAGTTTGGAAAAATAAATAAATTTCCATTTAGTACCCTATGTAGTTGATTTGGAATCGGCTGGCATAAAGAAGTATGACAGAAACACTGCGCAACTGAGTCTGAGAGACTTTTTTTTTCTAATAATGTAGCACACACTTCCAAAGGTTCTCCTGAAATGCTTTTGTGACGTGCAAATCTGAACTTGTACACAGTTGGCATATTACCCTTTGACTGCTGTGCTCCAAGAATTAGCTGAAACAGATATCCAGGGGTAGCTATAAGCCTCTCCTTGAACAGGGGGAAAACAGTGACTTGCTTGATGTTTGTGTGCAGATAAACTGCTCAATTTGAGGAAGCATGCCAATGGATGCCAATATATGCCACCAAATCTGTGTGCACTATACTGAAGTGTAGGCAGTTACAGACAACATGGTCCTTTTGTGCTTGTGGTTCCTGGCACTTCTGTATTGTCGAGGGTTATTTAAGAAGCAGTTGGAGATAATGAGGCACAAGGGGCATTTTTCCTTTCAACATTTTTGCGAAGTCTGCAATCCATAGCATATTTACCTGGATGCAGGCCCCATTAAAATCAGTGGGACTTCTGTGTAAATGTGCACAGGCTCATTCTGCAGATCCATTTCTACAAAGTACACTTCTTGCTCTACTTTGGCAGACAAATAAGGACACCCCAGTCCTACATGCAAAGCATCTCATTTTCAAACATTGTCTCCCTGACTTCAATCTGCCTGTTTTACACTACTGAAGAGCCGTAGATAAAGGATAATCAAGCTCATCTGGGCATCTTTCAGCCTCAAGAAGTCCCAAGCAAGCCCATCAATCCCTTGCTGTCACACAGTTGTCATTTACAGCCTCTTACCAGCTTGAACAATACTGGGACTGTCTCGCGGGGAGCTTTTCACTGATACTGCTGAGGAGGCACTTTTTTGTTTCATGGCATGGAACATCTCCACCAGCTTCTCTTTATCTGCAACAAGGCAAGCAGAGAGAGAAACATGACTCTTCTCAGGAGCCAAATGAGAAGAGGTAGGACTACTTTACAGCACAGGAGAGCAGCTCTCTTATCCCCAGTTGTGTTAGTAAAACAAATTGTTCATCTTTTGTTTTCTGCTTTTGACAAACAACTCTATTGTTTTACTGTGTGCTTTTTGGTTTTAATTTTTGTGAACCGCCCAGAGAGCTTCAGCTATTGGGCGGTATAGAAATGAAATAAATTAATTAATAAAATAAACTCTAGTACCTTATACTTTCTCAGCATTTATATTGCACCTTTAAAAAGTTATCAAAGCACTTAAGACATGCCATCTGCCTTGTAAAGGAGGACAGAATTGCTATTCCTACATTTACAACTGGAGGAGCTGAAGGGGAGAGGGTTGTTTGTCTAAGACCACCTGATGAGTTCATGGTTACAATGAGATCTGAATGAGAAATATACTGGTTCATAGTTCATGCTCTTCATCACAACACTACACCAAGTCTACTAGGCTACTCTCTCTTCCTTGGGCAGTCCAGGGTATCAACAAGAGGGAAGACCAATGGCCAGATCAGGTTATAAATACCAGCTTTCCTTGAATAATATTCTAGACCTAATGTGGATGGTTATATAAGCTGAGGCTTTTAGAAGTCGTGGCCATGTATGTTTGTATGTATGTATTTTTATACCGCCTAATAGCCGAAGCTCTCTGGGCAGTTCACAAAAATTAAAACCACAAAGCACAGCATAAAACAATACGAAATATGAAAGCTTAAAACCACAATATAACAGTACAACCAGAATAAAACCTAGCAGCAATGCAGAGATTTAAAATACAGATTTAAAACCCCAGAGCTAAAAGACTAGGAACCTAAAATGCTGGGAAAATCAAAAGGTTTTGGCGCCGAAAGGAATACAACGTAGGTGCCAAGTGAACCTGTCTAGGGGGCTCATTCCACAGCCAGGGTGCCACAGCAGAAAAGGCCCTCTTCCTGGTAGCCGCCCGCCTCACTTCCTTTGACAAGGGCCTACAGTCAGGTTTCTAAGGGGCTCCTACATACCTTGCCTGATCATATATGACTCTGCAGATTTACACAATGCAGGTGGGCGGCATATTGACAGAATAGGCACCAGCCAGACTATAAAATGCAGTTTGGTCAGCAGGTTCCAGAGATACAGAACTGTTATATTCCTCTGTACAGCTTGTGGACTTTTTATTTATTTATTTAGTGCATTTATATCCCACCCTTTTTCCTCTTGCAAGGAACCCAAGGCGGCTTACATTCTCCTCCTCCTCTCCATTTTATCCTCACAACAACTCTGTGAGGTAGGTTGGGTTGAAAGTCTGTGACTGGCCCAAAGTCACCCAATGAGCTTCCATGGCCAAGTGGGGACTAGAACCTGGATCTCCCAGGTCCCAGTCCTTCATTTTTGCCACTATGCCACACAGGCTCCCACTTTTGAGCCATGGTGCTCATATAAACCATGATAATCTCATTATCTCATCACCTAATCTTAGAAAAATCTACTTGTCATTCCCCCCTGCCCCGCCCCCAATATATACCTTTCCTTTTCTCAGCAGTGATGTGAGTTAAATTGAAGGTAGTGAGGAACTTCTTTTTCTCTTCAAAGTTGGGACTGTTGTTCATTTCATCAGGACTGTAACGTGTTGATAGCACAAAACGTGGAGAAGGTGTCCGACGCTTATTCTGGACCATTGGTGGGGAGGGACTCCTTTCTCGCAGCATCCTCCTCCTTTTCCTCCGTTTCTGAGTCAGCAGCTCTTCCTTCTGTTGTTGGGTGGTCAGTCCAAAAAGCTGTAAGAACTCCAGCTTCTGGAAGGGCATAATAGAGAGGAAAGCTCATTGGCACTTTTTTTCTTGCTGAAGTGAACATGGAAGCACTGGATGATGTAATTAGAGACTCAGATCTACTCAGGAAAAGAAGTCATAATACTTTTAAGCTATACACAAACACATCAACCGGACAGTGTCAAGGGTCTATCCAAACGTTTGACAATACTCAGCAGCCACGAGTATGTAGAATGCTTCTGTGCTTAACTGGTTCAAGCAGGACTAGCTAGTTGTCTGAACACCACTGGGAAGAACTCAGATTTGTGATGCTGATGTGAAATTTGCCCTATAGTTTTGAAGAAATTATTTCTTTGGTGTTTTTCAGGTTAACAATGTTCAAATAAAGCACAGTTGCTTGATGAAACAGTGAACAGCTTTATGTTTTTAGTGAAGTTCACATCCTGGTAGGGATGTCAAAGAATTCTGCCACGGATCTCGGTGAGGCCGAATGCCAGTGTATTCGGCCCCCTGAAATCCGTGGCGGAACGAAGCCCCCCCCCCCGCCCCGTGAAAGGCGCGCGAAACGGGACACCTACCTGCAGCTGTTCGCGCTGCTTTGCGAATGGTGGCTGTGGCCGCGGCCGCCATTCGTTTCTTCATTGTAGCCATTTGTGTCCCTGAGGAAGCCGTGATAGGCTGTGTAAGTATTTACATAGCCTATCACTGCAAAAAAAAGGGAACGCAAATGGCAGCCGCTATGGCGGCCGCCATTTGCGTTCCCTTTTTTTTTTGGCCGTGATAGCCTAAGGAAATATTTATGTAGCCTATTATGGCAAAAGACAGGGGCGCAAATGGCGTAGTGGCCACCATTTGCGCCCATCTCTTTTGCCATGATAGGCTACGTAAATATTTATGTAGCCTATCACGGCCAAAAAAAAAAAAAAGGAATACAAATGGCAGCTGCCGTAGCCGCCACCATTTGCGTTCGCTGTTTTGTTTTGTTTTTGCCATGATAGGCTACGTAAATATTTATGTAGCCTATCATGGCAAAATACAGGGACGCAAATGGCGGCGGCTATGGCAGCCGCCATTTGCGTCCCTGTGCAAGCTGCCCAGCAGCCGGATGTCTGGCTGCGGGTGGGCCCGGCTGGTGGCTCCACGGAATCGCCACGGAGTTGAGTCGGCCGGAGAGAATTTCGAGGGGAGGGACGGAGCGCCTCCCCCCCACCGCGAATGTCACCCTTCGAAAAGGTAAGTGACTTTCGTACATCCCTACATCCTGGTTCTGTTCCAAGGGATAGCAACACTCTAGGGGCAGTATAAAGAAATGTAAATCTAGAACATCACACCTGACATGATAAAGTTTCCGTCAGATCATGCTTGTGTCATGTGTCTGCTCAGGTTTTGAACAAATCATTACGAACCAGAATGCTGTAACCAGAGCATTACATGAAATAAAATATAGGACTTACCTCAGAGGAGGTGTCCAGCTTCAATGGTGGCTGTTCTGCAACACATCGCAGATGGGCTCGTATTTCCTCTTCATCGCTCTCATCATAGGAGTCATCCAGATCATAATAATAACCTATATGCACAAGGTGGAACAAGCAAATATGGCGCCTGATGGTAGCAGAAACCCTCTTACTGAGCATTGTCAAAACACACTACTTCCTTTTAGCTCCTCTGTGGCTAAGAGACAGGATCTAGCCTATGGTGGAACATGCTTCACACCAGAATGGAAACTAGGCTCTACCACAAGAACTGTTTCCATCCTGCTGTGTTGTTCTCAGGAACAGCTGAATGAATTGCCATCACTGTTCTGTGTTCACAGGAGAGCACAGGCAGAGCCAGGCAACATGCTAGCAAGGGCAATAGACTACATTCCCTAGGCAGGAAAAATAACAGCCTGCCATAGATACACATCTGGAGAAACAGGCATAGGATCTAACTCCGGTTTGTAGGAATTCTGCCTGAGGGATGCTCAAAACCTGCAAGAAAGAAATTATTGCAAAAAAGAATCAAATTTGATCAGAAGAAAATAATGGAAAAGCTCAGGAGGGAGAGAGGTGATAGCAGCTGCTTCCGCAATGCAGGTTAACAGCAGCAAAGGTGTCTTGGATGTATGGCTGCTGCGGCATGTGCCTATAAAAAGGAGTCGCTGTGACCACACTTGTGTTCTGAAGCTCCAGTTGAACAGCAAGAGTCCAGGCTGTCTTTTGTGTATATGTCAGCCAGGAGATGCCAGGCAGATGAACGTGGCGGGGTGCTAATGATGGGCCTGGGCTCTTCACAGTGCTGAGCAGCCTGCATGCCAGACTCTCAGTCCTTTCATAATGCCCAGTCATAGCAGTGCGAGCATCTGTGCACTGCAGGAGTAGCCACTGTCATGCTTTGGCATATGACAGAATGGCATAGGCGATAAGGCTCATGTTCCCCATAGGCCAGCCACGAACCATGTTGCTAGCTGACTCGCTTGGTACAAAAGGGTTAATGGGGCAGGCAGAAGTAGGCATGCATGAGACAAAGAGCACAACCCTAGCTGAGAGCCAAAGAGCCATGAGCAGCCAGCTCTAATGGCACACAGTGGAAGTTTTGCACCCAGGCTCCCTCACCTTCCCAACTAAGTGCTTTGCTTTCCTCCCTTTTGCTAATCCGATTCTGGTTGTACATTCCAGATTAATATTTAAAGCTGCTTTATTAGTCTCAGTTCATAATTTATTAATTGGGCCTGTCTTGGAGGCAGGATTTACGGAGCAGCTTGGACTGGGCGTTCAAGGTGGTTTGCAGACACACTGGGGGAAAAGAGCTGCCCGCTCCATTGTAAAGTCAATTAGTTGCCTGCGAGATGTGTGACCCTTAGCTACCATGGCTTTGGTAAAACCCCAAAGTTTGGTTTCCCCTCATGTTATAGTTTTGCTAGGCATGACACATTCAAGTCTTGTGTTGAACACAGGACAAATTAGGCAGCTTGCCCACTGGAGAGGCATCATGTTTACGTATCTGGCATATCAAGGGGTAGAATACCAGCCCTGGAAACTGAAGGGCCTTTTACTGATCACTTGGGACAGCTGTGCCCTTTAATCCTGCCTTGGTGGAATCTCTTTGCTGAATAAGCAAAGATAACTGTCTTTATGACTTATTCAGTATTTGCTCCTCCATAAGGAGGACAATTTAGTGGCGTGCCTTTTCCAGTCACCACATAATGGGATCCAAATGAAAGTGTGTAGCTTGAAGGGTTGTATGTGGGACTCTAGTAACACGATGTTTGCAATACACTGCTGTACTGGAACTACCAGAAGCTGCTGTTCAGATATGCCAAGATATTCCAATCTTTTAGGACCTGTGGGGACCACCACAAAAAGAATTTGAGAAACTGCTGTGGGCACCACCACAAAAAGGCTCCCATGGAGGCTGTGGCTAGTCACATAATGAATGCTGTTAGGGCCTAGCTAGTCAAAAGTGAGCAAAACAGGGGTGGGGGAGAGAAAGAGTAAGGCTAGGAGGGAGGGGGAAATAGCAAAGCAATGGGGTGGAGGGGAAAGAAAGTACAAGACTAGAAGTTAGAAGGGGAGAATCAATAAGCTACAGAGGAGGGGGAAATAGTGAGGCTGGGAGGGAGGTGGGGGAACAGCAACACGAAGAGGTAGAGTGGGGAGAAAGAAGACTGCCCTGCCTTTCTAGTGTTGTTCTTCAAACAATTTCTGTGAAGGGGCAGGGAGGGGAGAGCTTCATGGGCACCGCTGGGGTGCCATGGTCCCCATGGGTGCTGCGTTGGGGACCCCTGAGATAGGCTTTCCACTCCACATGGGAAATGAAAACCCAGTGTAATGGGGAAAAAGGGGTTGTCTTGAGTCCACTTTCAGGTATTTTTACATGTCCATTTAAAAAGGCTTGATGTTTGCAAAGAACAAAACACGAAAGTGGGTTCTTTGAATATATACATATTGAGTCCACAACTAGACAGAATGGATGGGGGGGGGGGTGAGGCTATCCAAGTCCAAGCTACCAACGCATTCCCTGGTGGCGAGTCCCCCCCGCTGTCACCTGGTACAAGGAGGGATATCAAGTCTGAAGGGAGGGGCATACTTCCAGTTTCTTGCACAAATTCCTCAGTACAAAACAAACCATACAGCTCTGTTGCAGGGAATCCAGGTGCTTTGGTGGAAACCCCCTTCATCTCCTGAGAAGATGTGAGGACAGCCTGGACTTCAATAGCTCCAAGCACTTAACATTGCTTTTCTTGCAGCTACATCATTTAGTGCTTACTGTCTATGTCTGAGGAAGCAGCACAACACAGTCGTCCCTTCAAAGCTCCTTATAGCCTTCCCTTTTCTGGAACGTCTGGGGTCTTACAGTGATGAAGAGATTGTAGGCCCTTCAAGACAGGCCCTATGCACTGACCTTTCTCCTGAGCTTCTCTCCTCCTTTTCTCCTCCAGGTCCAGTTTGCTGACCAGCCTGCGGTGCTGCTGCATGAATTCATCGTAAACATACATGGGGTCCTGGCCCCTGGGTAACGGATGCCTATAAGGCGAGCCGGGCTTGCTGTTCAAGGTGTCAACAAACTGTCCACTCTGTGAGAGTGATGCCTTCCGCTGGTTCAAAATGGTCTGTGTGGACTTCTCCAGTTCAGCTAAGAAGGGTCCATGGGAAAAGCCACCATGCTCTGATCCCCCAGGTTCTCTGACTGGCTGATACTTGTCCAGGGTCTCTCTTTTCCTGGCCCCTTCCTCTATTTTCTCCGGACAGTACACCCGCTCTACTTTCACAAGGGGGATGGCTTGCCGGCTGGGCTCGTATTGGCTGGCATGGCTTTGGAGAGGGTGGCTTTCCTGTATCCTTCGGGGTTCAGTGGTGTTCTCCATCAAGGAGACAGGATTCCAAAGGGATGTGGGGACAGGATGGTGCTGCGGCTTAGGGGAGATAAGTGGAGGGGGTCCCCCAAAATGCTGTGGCTGGTCTCGGCTACTCGGCTCAGGGCGATTTGGTCCCAATCTGCAGAAAGGATGGATGTGCAATAATTAACACAGTGCACAAGAGCAGTCCTACAAATAAGTTGTTTTTTGTTGCTACCAAAGAACATGCTCAGTATAGAATCATAGAACAGGAGGGTTGGAAGGGGCCTACAAGGCCGTCGAGTCCAACGCCCTGCTCAATGCAGGAATCCAAGTCAGAGCATAAGTAGACATGCTAAGGCTCTGTGGTCAGGAAAACGACAGGCAGCCTTCTTCATGGTATCTATTTTCCCCATGGTAATTTATATTTGTATTTATTTGTGTTTGTTGCTTTGTTGTGAACAGCTTTCAGTGTGATGTATGCAGAAAAAGGTGTACAACGAAAATGACCGACTGACAGTAACTGCTGTACTATCTTGCACTGTCACTGAACAAGGCCTGTGTAGTGAGCCGCAAAAACAGAAGGGCAAAAACAGAAGGGCCAGGCTCGAGCATCACACTTTCCCTCTAAAGCTGTCTACCAGAGGGCAGCTGGGCCAGGTATGTGAATACAGTTCTGTCTGTGAGAATCTGGGACCGGAGTGACACCTAGTGGCTTTTAGAAGAAATGCCGCAGAAGCGAGATAAGGTGAATCTCTCACGCACGCCGCCAACACGCCCTTGCTTCTGCACATTAATGGATTTGTAATTCGACCTTCCTCGCAACAGTCCAAGACAGGCAGCCACTTTCTCAGGGCCACCCAGTGAGCTGCACTGCTGAGTAAGATTTGGGCCTGTAAAAGTGGTCATTTAAAGAAGCAGATAAATTAATATCAGTGCTTCCGGTCACAAGTACAAACTTACTTTTCCTGAGGCTTTATTTGTGGGGAACTGTTTCTCAGTAGATGGTATCTGATCAACCTGATGGATTCTAAATGTAGCTCCCTTTGGGGTTAACCAGGCCTGAATAGCTCAGTTTGTTATTCAAAAGCTTCTTGCCATGTACTTGAGACAAATTACTTGAACTCTGGGGCTGCAAACTGCTGGACATGTGCCACCAGCACCGAGGTATTTGATAATGTGGGTCATGTGATGGCAAAATTTGGCCCTTTCAGATTATTACTTTTTAGCATAACTGACGAGTTTTGTTGTGAGTACCCTAGCACCCAAACCCAACATTCTGCTGTATTCACCACAAAACACAGCTTGTCTGTTAATTATTATTGTGATTGTACTGTGGAATATAGTTGGAACATTGGAAAAGCCTATTCTGATGCTGATTGAGCTCTGATTTAGCCCATTTAAGACTGGAGGCCTTACTTCAGTGGATCATCATCATCTGCTAACATAAGAGGCCGAACAAAATGGGATTTTGGGATCCGAACAAAAGTCTTTCGAGTCCAGCATCCCACTTCCCACAGAGGCAAACCAGATACTGACGGGAAACCCAGCCTATCTTAAGGAGCGCCTCCAGCAACACCAGACAGGTCGCTTAACAAGATCAGCCTCAGATGGCCTTCTCTCTGTCCCATCAGCCAGGACAGCTAGACTGGTGGGGACGAGGGAGAGGGCCTTCTCTGTGGTGGCCCCCACTCTGTGGAACTCCCTCCCTAGGGAACTCCGTCATGCCCCCTCTTTAATGAGCTTCCGTCGTGCATTAAAAACGTGGTTGTTCAGGCAGGCATTTGGGGTGGGTTAGGGTATTTTTTTTAAAAAAAAATTATGGTAAAATTTTATTGTTTTAAATGGTTTTATGGTGGGTTGTACATCGCCCAGAGTGGCTGGGTGACCAGTCAGATGGGCGATTAATAAATTAAATAAATAAATAAATAAATAAACCCCCAAGCAAGGCATGGAGGCAAGAGCCTTCTCCAATTATGGTTCCCCAGCAACTATATGCAATGGCTTACTGCCTCTGAACATTCAGGTTTCATTCAACCATCATGTTATTCCCTCCTAGAACCCAGGGTCACCCTATGAAGCTGACTGCTGGGAGATTTAGGATAGTTAAAAGGAAGGGCTTCTTCACACAGTGCATAGCTGAACTACAGACTTCTCTACCACAGGATGCAGTGATGGCCAGCAATTTGGATAGCTTTAAAAGGGGGTTAGACAAACTCCTGAAGGAGAAGGCTATCAATGGCTACTAGTCTTGTTGGCTACATGCTACCCTCAGTAACAGAGGCAGTGAGTTTATGTACACCAGTTGCTGGGGAACATGGGCAGGAGGGTGCTGTTGCGCTCATGCCCTGCTTGTGAGTTCCCAGTCGACAGCTGGTTGGCCGCTGTCTGAACAGAATGCTGGACTGGATGGACCCTTGGTCTGATCCAGCAGGGCTCTTCTTATTTTCTTCTCTTCTCTTCCCTACCTTACCCGACCCCGTTGCCAGTTATATAGGGATGGGGAAGGGGCAATGTGGCTGAGAGTCCTGCAAAGCTTCGATTTCTGTTTCTCTGCCTGGGTGCTTTCCATCTGGCCTGGAAGACAGTGGCTGTGTTTAGGGGTTGCTGCTAGGGGCATAATTTAGTTTGGATAACATATACTGTTTTTCCTACTGTTGGAATTTGTTTTTGTATTTCTATCGTTAGGCCTTCATATGAATTATTAGTGGATTGTTTAATGTTGTAATATTGAATGTATTCATACAAGTTGTTTTGCTCTATTGAAATGTTCTTTCTGTGACTATTTAAATGTTGCTCATACGTCTTATACATTGTTAGTGAATTATCTGGAAACATTATTTCATTATGTGTTGTTTTAATACGATGTTTTAAGCTGCTTTGAGCATGGTTTGCCATGGAAAAACAGCATACAAATAAAGTGGTGATGGAGGATAATGGTGATGAAGGACGCACTACTCAGTATCACTACTGAGGCCGATACTTTTAGTTAGCTGCAGACTCACATGAGATCTGTATGGGTTCAAAATGAGCAAAACAGTGCCGGGGATGGGGCGGGGAAGCCTTATGCTCTAATGGCACAAAGGGAATGGCACCATGAAAACTTCCTTAAATAACTAGCGTAAGGACAAAAACTGTTAGCAGGATAAATATTGCATGTGATGAAGCTGTGCATTTAACAGCTTCCTACTCCAGGGCACTCTTCCTCCCATGCGGCGGAGCATCGCGTTCAGACTGCTGCCTCAATCTGTGATGTAGCTGCTGTGGAAGTCTCTGAAAGAAGAGTTTGCGGCAGACAAAATTTAAGGTTGGGGAATCTTGAAAAGGACACCAGCATGACTGTCTTCCCTCCAAACTCCTCAAGGACATATATTTTATGTATCTATTAGGCACTCCTATTCAGCTTCTCTGCCACTCAAAGTGGTATATAACAGGCATAAAATAATTCACTAGAGCAACGTAATTACCCACCATTTCTAAAAAAGCAAACAACACATCCTTAAAACATCAGGACTGAGGGGTGGGGAAAGTTCCCCAGTCAGCCAATAAGAATGGAACAATGGGTCTGTTGACCTACAATGGCTCCTTAACGGCTTGCCTGGGCTGCACCCAATTCCATTATCCAATGGATTAGCAGCTACTGGACTGTGTGTTTTCAGCAAACAGCCCAAGGCCTTCCTCCATGTACGCATTAGAGGTGACCTTGCGCTGTGCAAGAGGACGATGAAATGATAACTGGACACTGCCATGCTTGCCAGCCATCCACTCCTCCTTATACCTGATTAGCTCCTCTAA
Organism: Heloderma suspectum; assembly: GCF_057233095.1. Taxonomy (NCBI): domain Eukaryota; kingdom Metazoa; phylum Chordata; class Lepidosauria; order Squamata; family Helodermatidae; genus Heloderma; species Heloderma suspectum. Next base: position 5,972,048 of record NC_139465.1, on the reverse strand, counting down.
TCCCCTTTATACCCAAAACCAATGATGGATCCAACGGCAGAGCCAAAGGGATGAGTCCAGGGAGTGCTGCCCAAGTGAGCGGCAACAGAGCAAGAAAGACAGTATCAGTCCACCCAGAGGCACAAGCAGTGCGGGAGCAGGCACTGGCAGAGATGTTATGTTTCTGTGCAAAGTTATGCTTTTACTCCCTGACACCCACTTGGAATTTGTTACTCTCCATACCATGCCCAGGAAAGCGATGGAGGGTCTCTGACGGTGGGCTGGCAGAAAGATATTCACTCTGCAGTGGCTTGATCCTGGACCCCCAATGTCTACAGTTGAAAACATGCGCCAGCGTGGCTGGAGAGGTTCCCATTGTGTTCAGAGGCAACCAGCTTGCTCCGGGCCAAGCAGACGATGCGGCTCTAGAAGCCAACTGCAGACTCTGTCCCCCGCTCCAGGACCACTCGCTGAAGGCCAGCAAGTGCAGCACCAGCAATGCTGCAAGCCCTTCAGATCTAGATGTCTCCAGCCCTGTCCCTGCTCCCTCCCATCTGCCAAAGATGGCACCGATCAGTGGCAACTGTCTCAATGCCGCCTGGTCACCATCAGTTGGATGGAGGCCACCATGCTCATTCTGCCCAGGCTTCCAAGCAGCTGTCAGACGGCGTTAGTTCATGTCTGCTGAAATTCAGGCAGAGTCTGGGCACAGGAAGGTTCCAAGTCTCGTTTATCCTTCTGAGGCGGCAATTCCCCGGGGGGCAGGCGGGCTGTCCCCTGCAAAGCAGCCACCTCAGCTTGGATAGAGACCCGGGTGTTTTCTGACCTTCTCAGCCCCACAAGCTAAATAGGGACAGAGAGTAGCTAGCTAGCAACATTCCCCTCTCACCAAAGGGCCGTCGTTAGCTGAGAAGCCAATGCAGTCTCGCCACTGAGAAGCGAATCTTACCGGGGGTTCTCTGGCCGGTGCTCCACGTCCATCTGTCCAGGCGGGCGCCCAATATCCAGGTGTTGCTCCAGCACCTGCTGCCGGAACTCTGACACTTGGGACTGGCGGTCCTCCTTCTCCTGCCGCAGCCGCCGCTGCCGCGCCAGCCACTTCTCTTCCTCATTGGTGCGCTGGATGAGGAGGGCCGTAGCTGTGCTGCTTCCGGGCAGGGGGAAGATACTGTGGTTGGAAATGAGGCTGGGCACTGGATGGTGCGAGGCAGACGACTGGTGCAAAGGATGCTGGACTGGCTTGGGGGTCTGGAGAGCAGAAGAATCCTTGGATTTCTCTGCAGGAAAAAAAAGATGCAAATGCTCACAGGCAAAATAAACGTTGGGATTCAGTCTGGTCATAGCGTATCTGTTCCATTTGAAGACAGCAGCAGGATAATGGAGAACAATATCAACCATGCAGTAGCTGTGTGTATGCCTGTGTTGGCACTGTTGTGGGACTAAAACAAATGGCAAAGTAGGGAAGAACAGTGTAGCACAAGTCCTACAGGGCTGCTATGATACCCTACAGCCAGTGCAGAAAGATGCAGAGCACATGGACTGTTCATCTATGTCCCGCAAATCTGTGCGAAACCACAGGCCCATGCCTGCTTTAATGGAGATTGATACTCGTGCTATTGAAGGGGTCTCTCTTGGCCACGAGAATCTCCATAACCCTTAAACAAAGCTGTTATTCAACACTCCACACGAATATGAAAAAGCCACCTTCCATGTGCAGATCTCATGCTTTAAGTAAACTTGCATATATTTAACTTAATGCAGGGAACTTCATACAATGTTCTGTAGAAGAGGAGAATGGAAGAGGGAAGAACGCTGACATTAGATGGCCAATGAAGGACAGAGATCTGACAGAAGAACCACTGGAATCTCTCAGCTTGTTTGAAAGGTTTTATCAGAAAGTGGCCGCACATTTTAAAGGGCTTCTCCCTAGACCTTGGGGCAAGAGGTATGCTCTGTGTGAGTGTGAGTGCTTTAAAAAACATCTTAATGTCAAATTCTACAGCAGAAACCAGATTCTTCATGTTACTGGAAAACCTATGGATGTGCAGAATACACAAAGCACAAACAAGCTACTAGGGCTGTGCAACGATTAATAACATGGTGTATGCAATGAAAACAACAAGATTTTTAGATAGATGGATGCTGCAAGAACCTGTGTGGAAAAAGAACACTTCAAACTGTAAAACTATCCCACAAGCACGTTTACTGACAGTGACCATCACAGAATCAAAGATAGGACCACAGTGGGATCAAGACCCATAGATAATCAATTCTGCTCAGGCTTGCTTAACACCCCAGGACCAGGGACTAAGTCTCAGCTTTTTGCTGGCTATGTCATATCCATGGCAAATAGACTTGGCCACCTCTGAATCTGAAAAGGAAAGCAGCGTCAGAATCACCTGCTCGGTTTGGCGTTAGCTGCTCAGATGGTTTGACACGCTCCTCTGGAGGGTGGCTCCTCAGCCCATGCAACTCTGACACTGGTAGGAAGGGGCCTTCCATGGCTTTGACAATGCTCTGCTCTTTTTCCCGGGCTCGCTCGCGCTGCCTCTCCAGTTCACGTTCACGTTCCCTCTCCCTCTCTTTTTCCCGCTCGCGTTCCAGCTCCTTTTCCCGCTCACGTTCCCTCTCCCGCTCCCTCTCTCGCTCTCGCTCACGATCAGCTTCCCGTTCTCGCTCCTTTTCTCGTTCCCTCTGCCGTAGTTCCTCATCCATCTGCAACCTGCAAAAACCAAGGTAACAGCAAGGCTCAAGTAAGCCTAGAGGGGGAAGCTTCCGTTTCCTCCCTGAAATCTCCAAGATGATCTAACAGTAATTCCATACCTCTCTGCAGTCAGACTGGATATGCGTTCGGATTGAAGCGCAGAGAGGGACGAATGAGACAACTCCGTGGGATACCTCACTCCAGACAAGTGGAGGTGCATGGCTGATGGATGAAGGGGTGGGAGTGAACCAGGAGTTGGAATTGGATAGAAAGGTGAGCGCAGAGCTGAAAGGCAGTAGGAATCATCCATCCTGGAAAGAAAGGAGTTGTTAGTCTAAGAAGTCACACCACTTTTTAGCTATGGTCAGTAGTCCTTTTTTCTATCCAAAAGAAGGATTTGCTGAGTGGAGAGGCCCTCACTGGCCCAAGGTCCCTCCACTGGTCACTGTGGCCCAAGAAGACAGACTAATCCATTTTGTGCCATCTACTTCACTATGGGAACTAAATTAATTGAGTAGATGCTGGTATTAAAAACTACCAGTGTGAACCCCCCCAGATGGGGTATAGCATAGGACTATGCCTCCAGTTTTGGATCTGAAGTCCCATAGCCATTGGCAAGGTTTCTGGCTTTGGAAATGAATTGACGGTTGGAGCTATCAGCTAGGCACTGCTGTCCTGGTCCCTATGAAATCAGTTCTGAAAGACAGGTGGCCCCCGCAGGTAAGAGAACAAGTCCCCTTTCTTCCCTTACCCCATTTTTATTGAATACATTTGTATTCTGCCTTATCAATAAAACTATTTCAAGGCAGCTAACATAATCTTAGCAATAAAACACCAACATGGAAACTACAATAATAAACAAAGAAGTAGGAGAATAAAACCATACTAAAAACATGGTTTTTAGTAAAAACATACTAAAAACAGGCAGAGTAGGAAGGCATCATAACCTCAATTAAAAGGCCTGGGGTAAAAAACAAAACACACACACATTTTCATGCAGTGCCCCAAACTCATATTGGTAGACACCAAGCACATGGCCCTGGAAAGGGCATTCTAGAGCTGGGGCATCCTTACAGAGAAGGCTCAGTCCTGGTCCTCACCCTCCTAGCCCTCAGTAGGTGGAGGTACCTAAAAAAGGGCCTCTCCAGATGACCTCAAGGAAAGGACAGGTTCATACATACACAATATCCATCCTTATTCCCACACAAATGCTATAAATCCAAATATACAGCCTCAGATACATGGCAGACGTGCTAGTCACAAAAAGCTGGAGGCAGATTCTTAGGTTCCCCACAGGTTCTCTTACAGACATTTGTGCTCCAGATCTCAGCTCTCCATGGGCACAGCATGTCTTGCTGGCCAGGGCATAACAGAAGCTGTGCAGAGGCAGGCGCTGCTCAACAGGACTGCATTCAAAGAACAAATTAATGGCCTGGCATCAAAAGTCCTGCTGCTGCTTTAAGTGATTGCCTGTGGTGCTTTATTAGAGCTGTGCTGAAGCCCTTGGAGAACCCTTCACTGTGGGCAAGACCTGTTTATTAACAGTGGTTCCAAAGGACACGCTTGGGTAACTGCCCAAACTAATCAGTCAAAGTCTGGACCCCACACAAGGCAAGGGGTGGAGTGGACAAAGTCCTTCTCTTCTAGGGCCTCTGGTTCTTACCTGAAGGCCGGGTGAGGAAAAGGATGGTGAGCCAGGTAGCTGGGATGGTAGTAAGCAGCAGCAGTGGCTGGATCCAGGGTGATGGGTGGCAGGGAGGACATGCGGAGCTCCTCGGCTGTATGATAGGGCCGAAAGCTTCGCAGGTAGTCTTCTGTAATCGCGCTGGGAGGCACCACGTGGTGGACAGGCCTCTGGAGGCTGCTAAATGGAAGGGGGGAACCAGTGGAGGGAGAAAGTAGTTCAGGACATGTGCAGCAACCCTTCTGCGTATGCGTCCCGCGGGGCCTGCATGCACCTGGTCAGGGAACCTAGCCGCACAAGCCACCGAACACTTCTGCCCAACCTGCACTGCAGTCCATATGCAGAAGGAGCCAGTGCCACTTGGCCAGGGCCATGTTTCATGCTCCCTGTTCAGCAGCAAGGTGCCAATCTGTGCCATTTCACCTTCAGAACCACAGCTGTTCAGCAGGCTGAGTCGTCACAGCTGTCCCCCAGCTTCTCACGCAAACTGTAAAGCTTCAGCCATTTTCAAAAAGTCCAGCATTATTAAGGCTATAACCCCCCACCCCACTTGGTGAATCTCTTATTAAACTGTATGCCTCGGAAGGCTGCATGGTCCCCCTCCACTGGGTTACAGGACACATCTATTCTAGACAGATTCCTTTAAGGGGATGGAACAAACAGCAGTATGGCCATCTCTCCAACAGTAAGACTCATTTCCTTCTACCATTCCCCAATGTATTACATGGAAAATGAGCTAATGCTACTGCAATTGAAAATGGACTTATGGAAATATTGTGCAAAGGCTAACATGTGATTGTGCAAAAAGACCTCTAAACAAAAGCAAGCACATGGGTGAGGCAGAGACGTTTGCACTTTGGAGAGGAAGGGTCTGTCCCTCTAGCACATAGACATTTCTCTTGCCCTCGTACACTCTCCACAGCATTACTTACTTAAGAGGTGGGAAGCGGGAGTCCTGAACAATGGAGTTGGGGGGGATCCCAAAGGAGTAAGGCGTCCCAAGTAAGTGAGAAGGAACCGACGGGCCACTGGCTTTCTCCTGGGGCAATGGTGCCTCGGTAATCAGGCGGTCCCTGTTGCTGCTGCTGTTTCCACCGCTACTTCGTGACCCAGCTTCTTGCTAAGAAGGGAAAGGAGCTCATGAGCAACCATAACCCTGCAGTGCACCCTAGGAAAACTGGAAGGGACACAACTGGAAGGGACACAAAGAGCACAGATGGGCAGAGGTAGACACGAGTTCAGCGCTACCTGCTGCAGAGGGAGATGTTTATCTATTTCTCATCCATTCAGTAATGCACTCCTGGGGGCTACTCCCCTATTGTAAGCCAGGGTGTCAGCGCTCTTGCAAGCCAAACAAGGGCAACAGGAATCCTGTTGTGATCAACAAGAGTACTACTGCGAGCCAAAGAAACACTTATGTCTTTTCTGATCTGCAAAGCAATTTACAATCCTTATTATGCTGACCCTTGCTACATCCTGCCAGTATTCCCATTTTGACAGACTGCAGACCAACGCTGAGAAATACTGTCTAGTCCAAGGCCACACAAGCAGTCTGTGGTCCAGATAGGATCAAAATTCTGACCAAACACAAAATGAGAAGGGCAACTATCAACAGTTAGTTGAAAGCAATGGGACATACTTCCATGAAACATGGATTGCATTGTCAAGGGCATTTGCACATGTGAGACATACAGTGGAAGAGAGGAGGAGAGACATCTTTTATGCAAATTAGTATTGTGGACAATGTAGGCTTTACATACACATTACAAAATGACTGAAGCAAGAACCTCATGGGTGCAAATGAACTTAGACAATTAAATAGAGTTGTACCTTTATTATCAAACCATGTTATAGAACACTCTGCTCCTAAACTTATTCATTTGGAAGAAACTCCAATTTGATTGTAGCAGAGTGTACTTCCAAATAAATGTGCTTAAAAGATTATGGACGCTTCATGTGCGGAAGCCCAACATGGAGCCTGCCAAAAATTGTTTCCAAGTGCTCTACACAGTGACCGTAACAGTTGAAAGCTACTTTCCATGTTTCTTCAAACCTGATCTTGTAGAGAGGTCTTGAATTTGCTTGTTGAAACATGAGGTCTTTTCAATATTTTCAACTATGGATCACATCAGATCCAGGGGTCTTAGAAGCATGAAATAGGGACATTTATAGAATCATAGAACAGTAGGGTTGGAAGGGGCCTACAAGGCCATCAAGTCCAACCCCCTGCTCAATGCAGGGACCCAAGTCAAAGCATCCCTGACAGATGTCCAGCCTTGTCTTGAATGCCTCCAGTGTGGGAGAGCCCACCACCTCCCTAGGTCATTGGTTCCATTGTTGTATTGCTCTAACAGTCAGGAAGTTTTTCCTGGTGTTCAGCCGGAATCTGGCTTCCTGTACCTTGAGCCCATTATTCCGTGTCCTGAACTCTGGGATGATGGAGAAGAGATCGTGGCCTTCCTCTCTGTGACAACCTTTCAAGTACTTGAAGAGCGCTATCCTATCTCCCCTCAGTCTTCTTTTCTCTTCTCAAGGCTAAACATGTCCAGTTCTTTCAGTCTCTCCTCATAGGGCTTTGTTTCCAGTCCCCTGATCATCCTTGTTGCCCTCCTCTGAACCCTCTCCAGTTTGTCTGCATCCTTCTTAAAATGTGGTGCCCAGAACTGGACACAGTACTCCAGATGAGGCCTAACCAGTGCTGAGTAGAGGGGAACTAGTACTTCCCAGGATTTGGAAGCTATGCTTCTATGAATGCAGCCCAAAAGAGCATTGGCCTTTTTTGCAGCCACATCACATTGTTGGCTCATATTCAGCTTGTGAATTCCAAGATCCTTCTCGCTTGTAGTGTTGTTGAGCCACGTATCCCCCATCTTGTAACTGTGCATTTGGTTTCTTTTTCCTAGGTGCAGAATTTGGCATTTATCCCTATTAAATTTCATTGTTATTTTCTGCCGAACACTCCAGTCTATCAAGATCACTTTGAATTTTGTTTTTGTCTTCCAAAGTATTAGCTATTCCACCCAATTTTGGTTCATCTGCAAATTTGATCAGCATTCCCTGCACCTCCTCCTCAAAGTTATTAATAAAAATGTTGAAGAGCACTGGGCCCAGGACTGAGCCCTGCAGTACCCCGCTCGTTACCTCTCCCCAGTTGGAGAAGATCCCATTGATAAGCACTCTTTGAGTCCAATTCGGTAGCCAACTGTGGATCCACCGGGTCGTTGTTTCATCTAGCCCACTTTGAGCTAATTTGCTCATCAGGATATCATGGGGCACTTTGTCGAAAGCTTTGCTGAAGTCAAGGTATGTTATGTTCACAGCACTCCCACGGTCCACAAGGGAGGTGACTTGATCAAAAAATGAGATCAAATTCGTCTGGCAGAATTTGTTCTTGACAAATCCTGTTGGCTTCGGGTCATCACTGCATTGTTTTCAAGGTGCTTACAGATGGATTGCTTTATCATCTGCTCCGGAATTTTCCCAGGGATTGATGTCAGACTGCCTGGTCTGTAGTTCCCAGGTTCCTCCTTTTTACCCTTTTTGAAGATAGGGACAACATTAGCCCTCCTCCAGTCATCTGGCACTTCACCCGTCCTCCATTATTTCTCAAAGAGAATAGACAGCGGTTCTGAGAGTTCTTCTTCCAGTTCCTTTATTACTCTAGGATGCAGTTCATCTGGCCCCGGAGACTGGAACTCATTTAAAGTAATTAGGTGTTCCTTGACCATATGCCTATCGATCTCAAGCTGCAATCCTGCTTGCTTAGAAGTCACAGACAGTAACTTGATTTTTTAAAAAGAATCCTCAAAGACAAATTTCAGAATGTAAAAACTGCAAGAGTTTAGAATGGAATTCTGAGATGTTGCCAAAATGCGTACAAAATATTATTTCAGATCTACTGCTTTGTTTTATTAAAACAACAACAACAATTCTGACTTTGCTGGGAAAAAAAGTGGGACCAATCCTGACAAGCTTCCAATCTATTCTGAACTGATATCCAATTGCAGTTGGCAGGCAACATGAAACTTTCCTATTGGCCAGGCATGGTATAAATACTGGGAGCCTGACCTTCTATTCTTGCCTAGTGAACATATTTATTATTTTATTTCTTTATTTCTTACATTTATTTCCCACTTTTTTTTCCTCCTTGAGGAACCCAAGGAGGCTTACATTATCCTCCTCCTCTCCATTTTATCCTCACAACAACCCTGTGAGGTGGGTTGGGCTGAGAGTCTGTGACTGGCCTAAAGTCACCCAGTAAGTTTCCATGGCCGAGTGGGGACTAGAACCCGGATCTCCTGACTCCCAGTCCAACACTCTAGCCACTGCGCCCCTCACAACATAATTTCAGCTCAGTGCTGGCTCTGGTTGTAGTCTCAAGGTCCTGCAACTGACTCTAGAAACTCAGAAGTTGGCCTTGAAAGTGACACTAAGTCGTGAGACTCAGCACCTTCTCAATAAAGAAAGGCTCAAGTGCTGGGGGGGTGGGCGGAGTTTTGCTGGGTGGGGGAGAATGATCTTAAAGATTGGGGAGATTATGAGAGAGGTTTATAAAATATATGGATGGTGTGCAGATTTTTTCTCTCTCTCTCTGCACGAGTTCTCAAGGTCACCCAATGAAACTGATTGGCAATAGATTCAGGACTGGCTAAAATTTCATTTCATTTATTGTACTTCTATACTGCCCCATCGCCAAAGCTCTCTGGGCAGTTCACAAAAATAACCCCCCCATTAAAATACATTATATAAAGTATAAAACCATTCATGTCATGACATAGAACAAATAGCACACACAACAACATATATCTAAAACAATGTAAAACCATCAGCCAGAGACAATCAAAGAGACTCCTTATTTGCTGGCAAATGCCTGGGAGAAGAGGGCAGTTTTAACCTGGCACTGAAAAGATGGCAATGTTGGTGCCAGGCAGGCCTCATCAGTGCATAAATGGGGGGCCACCACCAAGAAGGCCCTCTCCCTTGTTGCCACCTCAGAGGAGGCCCCTAGAGGAGGGCCTTAGATGCAGAGCATAGTGTATGGGTTGGTTCATGCTGGGAGAAGCATTCCGTCAGGTACTGTGGTCCCAAGCCATGTAAGGATATATAGGTCAAAACCATCACTTTAAACCGGGCTTGGAAGCATACAGGCAGCCAGTGCAAGCAGGCCAGAATCAGTCTCATATGTTTGGATTAAGTTATTACTAAAAATTAAGTTATTTCCCCCATATTGCATCCTTAATTCATGGAATTTGCTCCCACAGGATGCAGCTTAGTTGGTTTGAAAAGGGTATTAGACAAACACATGGAGAACGAAAGGTCCACCAACGTCTTTTAGCCACAATAGCTAAACCGAGGGCTCTTGCTTACATATCCTGCTTGTGGACTTCCCAGCAGTATTTGGCTGGGAACAGGATATTGGAAACAGGCTTCTGACCTCACAAGGCTCTTCTTGTGGGTCTGTTTTGGAGCATGTTTTACAACATGCCAGAAATATACATTCAGTATCTAGAGAGACTGTCCTATGTTTGGACCAGCTGCAGCTCTCCCCGTCTTCTCCTCTGAAACACAGATTCAATGCCAGCCATTCCTGGAGTGAGTCTGGCATCATCTGGGATGGCAGCTGCTTACATGCCATGCTGGATATCCTGGCAATAGTGATGCATGTATGAAGAGCAACAGAGGGCATTAGGAAGCTGCCACTGCCACTGGGGCAGAGCAGATTGGTCTGTGACCAGCCATTCCCTGAAGTGGCCAGCCCGGGCATCAGCTGCCCAGGCAGCTGTCACATCTATTCTGGCAACACCAACACAAGAAGAAGGAAACAGGGGAAAAGAGATAGCAGCATCTGGTTTGGGCTTGCATGGTAGCCTCTGCTCCCATCATCTTCAGGACTCAATACAGTCCAGATGCTCCTTAGGCAATCACCAGTGACAGGGAAGGAGAAGAATCAAGTCCTGGCCAAAGGGACCAGATGGTTGAAGAGCTGTCTTGAACCAGAAAAACTAGGTGAGACATTTTCAGGCAACTACCACATGAGGGCACATACCTACTGTCACTGGCTTCATGCAGCAAGGAGAGGACAATTCCAAGAGGGGGCAGGTCCAAGTTACATGGGATGAACATGTCAATATGACTTAAGATTTCTAGGAAAGCCAAAATAGATGGCCAGGGGACAGAAAGAGATTCAGAAAATGTATTTACTAGTTGCCTATCATATCGTGAGACCATTCAAGTCTAGTGAGGATACAGAGTTATTCCAGAGAAAGTAATATCCCAAACACTGCTCAGTGTTTTATACCAATTCATTTAAATATATGTAGATATTAATTTGCCCATTGCTTCATACTGATGCCAAGAGGTGGCAAAGATAAGATGCTGAGCATCAAATTGCCCAGGCCAGTTTGAAATTGTAGTTATCCAACATGGAGATTTCAGCAATTCACATAAAAGTTTAACAAAATACCATGAAGGATCTGAAAAACTAGACTGGTCAATCTGAGTTCAATGCCAGGGATGATATTAGTTTGTGAAGGAGTCAATTTGTAAGCATCTTGATAACAATGCAGTGATTAGTATGGATGAAGCAAATTTGCTTCAATGGGTTCAAATTAAAAGAAAGGGGATTTTGACCAAACCATTGGAATAACTTTCTGAAAGTACAAAGTGCTTGTCAATGGAACAGACTGCCTCAGAAGATAGTAGACTATCACTTTTAAGCAGAGGCTGGAAGGCCACCTATCAGCGATACTGTAGCAGTGGATTTCCTGCATTGCCAAGGGGTTAGGCTAGATGACCTTTGAGGTCCTTATGATTCTAAGATTCATCAAGAATAAATCCTGCCAGACTAATAATTTCTCTCTTTTTAAATATCCCATTATTAGGTTAGTTGATAGTGGGAATGCTTTGAATGTCATTTATCTTGCTTGCAGAAAAATATTTGACAAGTTCCACAATACTTTGGTGAGCAGAGTGGTTAAATGTGAGCTGGATGATAATGCTCATCAATGGATCCTCATCAAACTGAAGGATGGTTTTTAGTGGTGTGCTGCAGGGTTCTGTCCTGGGCCTGGTACTCATCAACATTTTAATCAATGACCTAAACGAAGAGGTAGAAATAATACTTATCAAGTTTGTGAATGACTGAGAGGGATAGCTAGCAACTCAAGAGACAGGAATACAATTCAAAATGACCTTAACAGAATGGAACTGTAAGCCAAAACTAAGAAAAACTAAATGCAACAGAAACAATGCAAAGTTCGACATTTAGGTGAAAACGAAACTGCAACAAATGTATAAATATAGAATAGGGGGTGATAGAAGTGCATGTGAAGGATCTCAGGATTGTATTTTATTGCAAGAGGAACATGAGCCAGCAGTGTGATGTGGCTATAAAAAGTCTAAAAAAGGTAAAGGTGTCCCCAACCAGTCGTGTCCGACTCTAGGGTGCGGTGCTCATCCCCGTTTCTAAGCCGAAGAGCCAGCGCTGTCCAAAGACGCTTCCGTGGCCATGTGGCCGGCATGACTGAACACCGAGGTGCACGGAGCGCTGTTACCTTTCCCGCCGAGACGGTACCTATTTATCTACTTGCAATTTCTTGCTTTCGAACTGCTAGGTCGGCAGGAGCTGGGACTGAAGACGGGAGCTCACTCCGTCACGCGGCACTCGGGTCTCGAACTGCTGTCCTGCCGACCTTCCGGTCTGCAGTTCAGCGTCTTAACCACTAAGCCACCGCGACCCTATATAAAAAGTCTAGGCTGCATTAATAGAACCATAGTTCCCAAATAACTAGTAATTCCATTTTATTCTGCGCTACTCCCAACTTCATCTGGTGTACTGTGACTAGTTCTTGGCACTGACTTTAAGAAGGATGAAGACAAACTGGAATGGGTTCAGAGGAGGGCCATGAAGATGGTCAGGGTAATGAAAACAAGTTCTATAAGGAAAGGTGAAGAAACAGGGTATGTTTAGCTTGGACAAGAGAAAAGCAAGAGGAGGTATAATACAAGCAATGGTTTGACTAGACGGCTTACAAAGTCTCCTCCTAATCTATGACCCAATTCACACAACATGACAGCCCACCATAGCTTAATTTCTCCATGGGGGCTATTGTGTTGTGCCAGGCACCTATGGTCCCACTGTTTGCATGGTACCACGGATGTCCCTGCTTGCTGTGTCATATGAATCCGGTACTGTGGGTTGTTTGAGTGGGTAGACAACCCCCAAATAACTCTAAAACAAGCTATGGGTAATCTGAGGGTTACATATTCAGAATGGCACACAAAACACTCTATTAAGCCCCATGGGAGAATTAACCCACAGTGGCTTAGCATTACATGCAAACAGCCCGTATGACTCTGTGAAAAGGCTACCAAAAAAGGTGTGACTGAGTTGGGTTTGAGCCAGTTCGCCAAGCTCAAACACTGTCTGTCGGATCACACCCAATTTAAAAGATACAAACCAATGCAGCTATAACTACCAGCAAAGTCAGAATGAGAAAGCAGGGCTTTATCTACCGGTCCACAGATGGTGCTTTATTTCTAAAATGAGAAATGGCTCAAAATTGTGCAGATAGCTGCACAGCATTTTAAAAAGTTGCCAGGGCTGAACCCAGGCTCCTAGCAAACTCTATCCACACTGCCCATTTATTCTTTCTTTCTCTGGTACAAACTCCTGCTTGGAGCATAGGTTTACCTGAACTGGTCAACAAGGTCCTGCAAGAAGGGCAGAGGAGGGGAACTCCCAGCAGCCAAAAGTAGCTGGCACAGCAAAGACCACCTGGGCATAGGAAAAAGGGAACCTAGCAGTCCATCTGCTCCTTATCATTATCGAATTATTAGCATTATGGAATGATAAAATATTAACCACCTAATGGGCTTGTATGGCTGACAGGACTCATTGCTTACATTTGGCAGGAAATCCCATCTGGTGAACCATTTCCCTTCTGAGAGACTGCCACGTTCCAGGCCAGACAGCCAAATGCTGACCTGGCCAGGCCACACACTGGCAATGTGAGATATTAAAATACCGGCAGCGGCAGCATTTGCTGAGACCACAAGTCGATTGGGTCCATTTAATGTGCACTTCACCTGGAAGGGAGCCAGGCAGCCCTTGAAAGCTCTCCCTTGCCCCTTTAAAAGGATAAAAACCTTCTAATGGCTTTGAGGGAGCTGCGGGAGGTGGGTTCCGCTCAGCGGCACCCTGGATGTGTGCCGATGCAGAACAATTCATGGATGTTAAAAGCAGTCAAAATCAGAGTACTGCGGACCCCCTCCCTCAATTCTTGCCCTCCTGATCCGCAAAAACAGAATCAGGACCCAGCATGAAGCAGAGAACAGAGGGCCACGGCCATATGCAGGAGACCCGGCTTCAAGCCTCTGCTCCGCTACAAAGCTCACGAAGCTTCATGCATCCACTTTTTCAACACCTAAGTACAATCTGGATTTGTATCCTAGAATCCTAGTAATCTCAGATTTCCTTGCAAAAAAGAAAAAGCAGCACGTTTCTAGCTTTCATCCCTATGGGAAGAAAAGCCTGAGAATATATGGAAGCATCTGGTGAAATCTTGGGTAGAGAGGCTGCTAAGCCCTGTGAGGCATTTATGCCTATTACTTCCCACCCCTTGCTCTTATAGGCTATCCACTCCAAATCTCTATGCTCTTCCATTTTCCAGTGCTTGGCAAATTAGTTAGTGGAAAGTACAAAAGCTGGTTTGAAACTCAAGATTAAAAAAACTAAGATCATGGCATCTGGCCCCATCACTTCCTGGCATATAGAAGGGGAAGAAATGGAAGCAGGGACAGATTTTATTTTCTTGGGCTCCAAGATCACCGCAGACGGTGACTGTAGCCATGAAATTAAAAGACGCTTGCTCCTTGGGAGGAAAGCTATGGCAAACCTAGAAAGCATAGTAAGAAGCAGAGACATCACCTTGCCAACAAAGGTTCGTATAATCAAAGCTATGGTTTTCCCAGTAGTAACGTATGGCTGTGAGAGCTGGACTATAAGGAAGGCTGAGCGCCGAAGAATTGATGCGTTCGAACTGTGGTGTGCCTGGACTGCAAAGAGGTCAAATCAGTCCATCCTAAAGGAAATCAACCCTGAGTGCTCCTTGGAAGGACAGATACTGAAGCTGAAGCTCAAATATTCTGGCCACCTAACGCGAAGAGAAAACTCACTGGAAAAGACCTTGATGCTGGGAAGGATTGAAGGCAAAAGGAGAAGGGGACGGCAGAGGATGAGATGGCTAGATAGCATCACCGATGCAATGAATATGAACTTGAGCACACCCCGGGAGAGAGCGGAGGACAGGAAGGCCTGGCGTGCTATGGTCCATGGGGTCACGAAGAGTCGGACATGACTTAACGACTGAACAACAACAACAACACACACACACACACACACAATTTGAAAGCAGAATATGTGATACGGAACAAAGGGATACATATGCAGAATTTATTCCAGTTGCAGAATTTGTGTATTCAAAATATAGTACATCCAAGTCCTGGTTGTTAAGTTCTCACTGCATTTTCATGCAGCCAGAGTAAAAGACTGCATGTGCTTTTTTGGAGCTACAACAGCGTGTCAAAAGGAACGTGGGTGAAATGCAAGAGGCTTGGAATAAGTGAGGGAAGCACTGATCTAGTCCAGCCTGGCGACAAATTCCTCCTATGGGAGGTGCTAGGCATCCACAGCACATCTACAGCTTGAGGGTATCCATGCAGATCTACAAGCCATGCGAAGACCAAGACGAGGCTTTTACTGTGTAATCGCACTACTGCATTCAGAGAATGTTATGGGGAGTCCAGGCATTGTCTTCAGTTTATATACCTTTTCTTCCGTTCAGGAAGAAACAAAGAGCTGCATGTTGCTTTTTATTGTTAGCAATAGGGACCTTCTGTCTAGAAGCACCCCAAACCTTTGATCCAAAAAATTCATGAAACCTGATGATTCTTCTTCTGCCCCCACCCCAATTTCTGAATAGCCATCTTATTTATACTGTTATGGAAGCTAGGCTTTGTTAAGCTGATTGCTTGCTTGCCAATAGTTGAGGATTATCAGCTGATGTTCCCTGAACAGGAGCTACTGACAGTCTGCTCTATATTTGGCAAACTTCAGCTAGTGAAAGGGGCAGGGCAACATTTTGAATCTGGACAGAGAGTGGAGGAAAGTTTTTGAGCTGGACTGGAAGCAGCCCGGTGAGCTGCAGAAGCCCACACTGTTGCTCTGGGGGATTTGATGCAGGAGCAGTGGAGTTTGCTGCCTTGTAAACACCACAAATCGCACCCAAACACCACAAGTGTCCGGTGCTCCCTCCTCCAAAGGGAGCAAAGCTCTATGTTACTTCTCACCATTTAGAGCTGTTAACAATCTCCTTAAGCAACAAGCTCCAAACTGCAACAGAGGCTTTCACAAGCCTGGAACCTAAAGCCAGAGGGAGCAGCTTTATTTTGCACAGTGTGCCCTTCCTAAGTTGGGCTATCTGTCTTCATGTCATCCGAGAGAGTGACACCTGGGAACACATGCCTCAGATCAGGACTGAACGACTCTGTGCCAGGTGCCACAGAGAGAACTGCCTCTATCAGTCAAGTGTATTTACTAAATATGACCACAACAAACACTCTGCAAGCAGCTGAGAGCTCCTCAAGATTTTCATAATCTCTTCAGAAGATACATTGGCCATAATTAATTCAAAGAGATAGGCCCGCTGATTGGAATTTTTAATGAGCAGGAACATCTGTTCGCTCTCAGAACGCGGCACCCGCCCGGAGCACTATGCAGCCGGCCCTCTTCCGCAGCCAGCCAGCAAGCAAAGCCGACCTTCTCCAGAAGGTACATTCATGAGACAATGATCTGGATGCACCAGGGGTGGGAGGGGGAGACAAGCGGGCGACAGAAGACGGTTAGAATGAAAACAGAGACAAAGTAGTTTATCACACTGAAGAAAGGGCACATAGAAAAGAAGGGCTGTGTTGAACGGCCCCCCCTTGGACCCTTCTCATCAGGGAAAAAGAGGTCAGTGGAGGGGGCTTGCAGCAAATGTAGGAAGAGGGGGTGTCTTGCCTGCTTTGTAAAGGTTTGATTTGCATGCACACAAAGATCGCCAAGATGGGTGGTATGCGTGTGATGCATGCAGTCCGTTTACGCCAAGCCTGGCTGTAATGACGAAGGAGAGCAGCGGAAGGGGAGAAGGGTCTGTGCTTTCTCCTGCATTTAAGATTTACTGGCTGCTTTGTTCCCCAGAGCCATTAATCATCACAGGAAGATACAGACGCCTATGGAGCCTGAAACAGCGCAGCAAATATAAATCCACTAGCCTTTTGATAGTGGCCATAAAATAAACAGGTTAGTCAAGTATTTCATTGGAGGCATGCAGGATACAGAGCCAAGCCCACTGAAGAAAGCAGCATCAGCAACCTTTACCTGCCTCTTGCCTTTGAAGAAAGAGTGGGAATGGTAGGGCAGTGTCTCCTAACTACAATAATGGGCAGCAGAAACTGTTCTGCAAGAGGGCTTTTTCCATGATGGTGTTGGCTAAGTGAGAGAGCCAACAAACAGTCCTCAGTGGTGGTGTTCAAAGCCCTGGAATGGGGGGTGGGGGTATTTTAAAAATACTTAGGTATTTTAGGGCACAATCCTATGCAGATAGGCGGCCGCCTCCTATCCAATGCAGGGCAGGAGAAGCACAGAGGGGATTGTTCCCTCCGCACTTCTCTTGCCCTGCATTTTCGGCTAGATAGCCGATTTCAGCTGTCTAGCTGTGGGATGGCGGAGCGGGGGAGGAGGCTGCCAGATGACACATTGGCTGTGTCATACCGGCATTTCCACCCTCCTCACCCTAGACCACCCCCTGGAATGCCCCATTTCGGCCACTCCACGCTCCTCTTGCAAGCGCAGAGCACAGGGCTTTTCCGCGCTGCCTGTGAGGCAGTGCAGAAGTGTGTGTGTGGGGGGGTTCCTGTTCCCTGGAAAACAAGATATCCTATGGCCATCTAGCCACTGACTGGCAGCCATAGGATTGCTCCCTCCAAGATGTAGGCCCAGCCTACCTAGTTATTATCATCTTGGGGACTCAGTATTTAACCTTTAACTTGTGCTAGGTCAACAGAAACCAAGAGAAATAAGAAAATTAACTTTCCATTTATATTTTAATTTAATCAGAACATATATAACCAGAGGGACGAAACTGCCAGGGTGCAGAACATGCTCCATCTGCAAAGGCCTGGCCCTGTGGGTAAAATCTGGATACAGCAGGTTTGTTCCCTTCACTGCCTATGGATTCTCTTTCCTCCTCAAGAGAAATTATTTCCAAATCTATTCTTTCTCTGTTGGAGGGTGGGAGCATAGTAGGGGAAAAAAATCACTGGGCTGGATCTACGTTCCGTGAGAGGAAGGGTTCCACTTGCGGGTGATCCCTCTGCCCGATTTTGGGAGATCTTCACAGCACCATAGCTCACTTCATTCACCAGGGTCTCTGGACTCTGAGTAGCATTTTGGGGGAGGCTGGAGGGACTACTGCGGGAAGAAGGGGGCAGAGAATTCCACATCCGTCAGCGCAATTGATCCAGCATGAATCTGGATCTAACCCTTTGCATTTTGTAATTAACTGTTAACTGTTTTAAATAACCGCTGTTTCTAGACTTTGGAATAGGAATGTAATAGAACTGTAAGTCAGGAACTCCATTTCCCATCAGGCTGCTATGTTGGGACTCTTCCCCTTTCTCAGAGGTCCTACCACCTCTGGATGATATGAGGAGGGCTCTGGATAGGGGTGAATGCTCCTTCCTTGTTCTCCTCGACCACTCAGCGGCATTTGATACCGTTGACCACGGTATCCTCCTGGACCGCCTGGAGGGGTTGGGCATTGGAGACACTGTATTGCGGTGGTTCCGGTCCTTCCTCTCCGGCAGGTACCAGAGGGTAGCACTGGGAGAGGAGGTTTCGGACCCGTGGCCACTTACTTGTGGGGTGCCACAGGGTTCTATCCTCTCCCCGATGCTATTTAACATCTATGTGAAGCCACTGGGGGCTATCATCAGGAGGTTTGGGGTGCAGTGTCATCAATATGCGGATGACACGCAGCTCTACCTCTCATTCAAATCTTCACCAAGGTTGGCCGTAGAATCCCTGTCCAAATGTCTGGAGACGGTGAGTGGCTGGATGGGGAGGAATAAGCTGAAGCTCAACCCTGACAAGACCGAGGTACTTTTGGTGGGAGACAAGAGGAGGCTGGGGGATGTTGACCTGGTGCTGAATGGGGTACAGCTACCCTTGAAAGACCAGGTCCGCAGCCTGGGGGTCATTTTGGACTCCCAGCTGTCCATGGAGGCTCAGGTGTCAGCTGTGAGCCGGACAGCGCTGTATCAACTCCATCTGATACGGCGGCTGCGCCCCTTCCTTCCCGACCATCTGCTCCCATCGGTAGTACATGCCCTGGTCTCCTCTCGTTTAGACTACTGTAATGCGCTCTACGTGGGGTTACCCTTGAAGATGGTTCGGAAACTGCAGCTGGTACAGAACGCGGCAGCTCGCCTGATTAAAGGCAGCCGCCGGCGAGATCACATCACTCCAGTGCTGAAGGAGTTGCACTGGTTACCAGTTGTTTTCCGGGCCAAATTCAAAGTGTTGGTTTTGACCTTTAAAACCCTATATGGTTCTGGCCCAGCCTATCTTAAGGAGCGCCTCCAGCAACACCAGACAGGCCGCTTAACAAGATCAGCCTCGGATGGCCTTCTCTCTGTCCCATCAGCCAGGACAGCTAGACTGGTGGGGACGAGGGAGAGGGCCTTCTCTGTGGTGGCCCCCACTCTGTGGAACTCCCTCCCTAGGGAACTCCGTCATGCCCCCTCTTTAATGAGCTTCCGTCGTGCATTAAAAACGTGGTTGTTCAGGCAGGCATTTGGGGTGGGTTAGGGTATTTAAAAAAAAAAAATTATGGTAAAATTTTATTGTTTTAAATTGTTTTATGGTGGGTTGTACATCGCCCAGAGTGGCTGGGTGACCAGTCAGATGGGCGATTAATAAATTTAATAAATAAATAAATAAATAAATAAATAAATAGGAGAGTTGGAAGAAGCAAAAGGAAGTTCGAGGGCCTGGATGAAAGAGGGCTTTGGCTCTTTTAGACTCTAGTTAAGAGTTTGAAAAGACTGTATCGAAGAAAGCTGGAAACTTTGATCCCAAATAGGCTTCCTATTCAAGACTCAGCCGCTCTAGTAAATTGACTGTGCCAGCACAGAATAAGTATCCCATCAGACAGTTTTATAAGCATTAACTTTTGCTTCCATAGTTTGTATAGACCTTCCTCATTATTACCTAATAAATCACATGTTTAAAACACTCCCACCTGCATTGTTGTTATAGGAATACTGCAGTGGAGTGCTAGTATTTCTGGAGCCAGGAAGGGGGCGGGGGGAGGAGAGGCAAAATTAGTAGGTGAGGCCTCAGTTAAAACATTCAGGCAATGAAATGAATCTTTTAGGCAGACTCACTAGGCCCTCAGAATCCTGCTTAATTTACATGCTTAATTCCTTGACCAACTGTGTGTGCTGTACCTTGTGGCTTGGCTCACTTTTCTTGACTGTTCTACTATATATTTGGACTCAGTTTTGTCAATGATTCTCTTGCCTTTGGATCCGACTGGTATACTCCATTTGTAAAATAAGCACGTTTTTCTGGGCCGCCTTCAAAGAGGCTAGAACAATGTACTCACTTTGCAAACCTTTAATTCATCCCTTGATAATATGCTACCTATACGCATGTTAACCGAGTTGATGTGTAGTCTGTGGATGACACTGTGTGCTTTGGTTATTGGCTCTGCACATCCTTCTAGTTCCTGTGTTGTGCCTCAGGCACATAAGAGTCTGGATTATGGTATATAAGCCTTCCCTTATGTTCTTCTTGAGTTAGAATCCCACCACTGATAGCATGAAACGATTCTGTTGATCTACACAATTTGACACATTGGGAAGTAGTTGCGGGGTTACGGCACCATTGGCCCAGCTTACAACCAAGTGCCAGTAGGATTTTCTGGACATTTCACCCCACCTGCAATCTATTGGTAAGATCTGCTGCTTATGTACATGTATAATCTCTGAATGCAAGATTTCTGGAAGCCAGAAATATAGTCACATAATTTTAAAGCCTGAGAGGTGACAACATGCGTAGCCTTCTCTCTTTCTCATGCATACAGGCAGGGTTCATGCAATCATCTGTAACACACACACATCCTCTCTCTTTCTGAACAACAAATGCTGGGGACAAACAAGGGAATGCTCTTGTCCTCATGCCCTGCTGCTTTCAAGCTTCTCAAAGGCATTTGGTTGAGTACCAGTACAGGCAGAGTGCTGGACTAGATGGAGACAAGCGCGTTGCCCAAGGCCACAAACAGAATACAAGGCAGAGGTTGGCGCTGAGACCCAAATACAAAACCACATATTTGACCCCACATTTACTATGGCAAACCAATTCATTTCCTATTGAAATCAACCCCTCTGCAAGAAATGTACTTCTCATTACCAACCCAGATGATCCTGAATCAATTCACTGCTTTCAATTAATTTACCCCAAGTTAATTTTCAAGCCAGTTCCTGCTTCTAATCAAATTGTTTCCTTTCCTCCACTACCCAGGCAATATAGCCCATCCTCCTGCTTTAAATGGAGGGGCTTGGAAGGTGCATAAGAGATGACAAATTTGAGAAGACAGTTGCTGCCTAAACACTGGGCACATAACCTTGCCTTGAATTCTGACCAGATCCACATAACCTATATCCTTAGCTAGGTAATTTGGCTATGCCAATTGTCTTGGCTACATTATGTCACACGAAAACTGTGACATTCTACACTGAAGGGTTTCCCAGTTATATCTGGCACAGCTTTCGTTTCTAGCAGAGAAAGACTCCTTCCTGAGATCCTGGAGAGGTGAAGCCAGTGAAGTTAAACTGCACCAGCTTAGATGGGCGACTGGGCTCAATGAGCAAAAGAGCCCCTTATATCCTTAGAACTGGTTGTGCAATGGCAAAACTGGCGAAGGCAGCACCTCCTAAAGGAAAGGGCACAGACGTTCTAGGCAGGCTGCAGAAGCCATGCCTGCGATGCACTTGATTTCCGGCAGTGGCTCCAAATGCCTCTGCAGTGGTGAAAGGAGAGAGTGCGACAAGATGGTGGGAAGGAGCGAGGGTGGGGTGGGGGGTAAGGAGAAGTGGGAGAGTAGGAAGATCAGTCATTCTCTGGTGATTAGTGCGCAATCTCTGCCAGCAAGACCACGGGACATGCCCTATTAGCTTTAAAATAGACAATCCTTCATTCCACACAGCCTTTCAAAAGACTCCATATTATCTTTGAAAAAATGCTAACCTCTGATGGATTGGCTCCAGCAGCAAGCCACCACTTTGATTTTAGCATTTCAGAGCTCCAAGTGCCTCATCTCTCTCCTCCCACCCCCTATCTTATTTTACCAGGTTACTGTGCTCTGTTCTCCCCATCCGCCAGGAAAAGAATTAAAGCTTCAATCAACTCTCTGTACTAGGATGGATTGGCCCCATCATCTGTTGAGTCAGCCCTGCTTCTCTCTACTCAGAGCGCTCCCTGGTGGCATTAGCGCTTCATTAGCAGCAAATTGTTGGAGCAGAAATATTATTGCCTTCTCTCAAGGGTTGCAGAATATTCCAAAGGCAATGAAGGGTTTTCTCCTAGAGTGATGGCCTTTGGCAGAGATGGGGGAAGAGTGGGACTGACTTCACCAGGAAGACTGAAGGCAAGCATGGGCTGCAGGGAAGACCAGGTGGTTTGTGGAGGGGCTTGTTTAACTCACGTCCCAGAGTTAAAACAGATGCACACATGTGTTAAGACATGTGTACACAACTGTTTCGTAACATGTTTGAAGAGCTCGCATCAGAAAAACAATCATGGAAAGCAGCTCTCAGCAGGGAGACACAGAAAGGTCCTAGAATCCTGGAAGCGAAGGCTGAGGACCGCCACAAAATGGAAGTCCCAAAGGGGTGGAATGCATTATTTGTATGAAAACACATTGTGTGGGGAAAGCACAGGACTCTCTGGCTCCCAGCTCAGGAGAAGGGAAAGGCCTCCTTCCTCGTGCCTCTCTTTAAAGCCCATTGCACTCACAGGACGTCATGGTGATTAGAGTTCCATCACCATGCAGAGGTTCAGAGCAATAAACTGCACTTGGTTAACCTAGGCTGCTTCTTTAAAATGTCACTTATAAAAATGGAAGAGACCACAACTGACGCAAACATGGTGGGCTGCATCATAGAGCAGGTCTGAGAAAGCTGCCTCTTCCTTTCAGCATGATCAGAGCCCAGGGCGGGGGGGGGGGGCTTCTCTGCTGGGGCATCATCTGTGCTTCTTCCAAGCACCAGGGGTCCTGCTTCCCCTTCCCCTCCCTCTTTCCTCTTTGTGGTTTAATTAGTATTTCCAAGAGCTGTGATCCCGCTGGGAAGCCTGGGTAAAATACAAGGGAAGGATAACCACTAACAATGATTCTTAATTAGCAAATGCTTCAACTCCCTGCTGCCGTCTGTGTGCGAGTAAGGAAGAGAGAGGCAGGCACCAAATACAGCTGGGCTGCCCGGGCCACGCCAGCAATGGGCCCCAGAGGGTGGCTTGTGTGCACAGATTACAGGCGGCTTGTGCCTGCTTCCTACCACCTTTCGGCACACTTGGACCCTGATCCAAGCACTGCTGTAGATGGTGTCATTTGCTCCAGGCCAGAAACGTTTTTGCTGCAGATGCATGTTGCATTGTGCCACTAGATGTTCAATCCATAGGCTCTGTCCTTATATAGAATCAATAGGCTCTTGTGACTTGAAATAAACTGAAGCGCTTTTGTGCCAAATTAAGCCCCATGCCACATTCCACCTGCTCTGCATTTCAGTAGCTGTTACAGGGGAAGAGACATGCAAGCAGAAAATGATGGGATAACAGTGGTGGGAGAGCTAAGGAATCTGCATAGTTTTAACCGTGGAGGGCAGAATTCAGTACCTTTCACAGGGTATAGAGCAGGAGTCACCAACACAGCACCTGTGGACACCATGGCGCCCCTAGGACTTCCAGTGGTGCCCCTCCCTGCCCCCTTCACAAAAATTGTTAGAAGGAAAAGCTTGGAAACTGTCAGGGTAACTGTCTTTCTCTCCCCTGCCAGCCTCTAGCCGTGCTCTTTCTCTCCCCTCTGCTTGCTATTTCCCCCTCCCTCCCAGCCTCTAGCCTCGCTATTCCCCCTCCGCTATAGCTCACTATTTGTCACCCATCCTCTAGCCATGTTCTTTCTCCACCCCTTTGCCTTGCTGTTTCCCCTTACCTCCCGCCCTCTAGTGTTGATTCCCTACCACTTTACCTTGCTGTTTCTCCCACTCCCACCCTCTAGCCTTGCTCCTTCTCTCCCCTCTATCTCTTTGCATTGCTGTTCCCCCCTTCCAGCCTCTAGTCTTGCTATTCCCCCTCCTCTGTAGCTTACTGTTTCACCCTCCTCACTTCTGGCCTTGCCCTTTCTCTACCCTTCCACCCCATTGCCTTGCTATTTCTCCCTCCCTCCTAGCCTCACTGTTTCTCTCCCCCACCCCTCTTTAGCTCACTTTTGACCAGCCAGGCCCCTATGGCATTATGTGACTAGCGACATCCTCCATGGGAGCCATTTTGTGGTGGTGCCCACAGCAGTTTCTCAAATTCCTAAATGTGCCCATGGGTCCAAAAAGGTTGGGGACCCCTGGTGTAGAGACCCTATGAGGAAAGGTTGAAGGAACTGGGTATATTTAGCCTGGAAAAGAGAAGACTGAGCGGAGGGGACATGATAGCATGAGAATGTCCTACTCTTGAGTAGCTAAGAAACTACCCAGGGTGGGGCTATGTAGATGGAAGGGCCAGGCTATGCCGACAAATGCAGACTGGATTCTCAGTAACCGGGGCTACTGAGGTGAGAAAGAGGTGTAGTTCCCAGTGTGCTGGTGTCCCTGAGTGCACTCCTTCACTTTCTCCCAAGTAAGCCACACTCTGTCATTCATTACTAGGGGGAAGGAAAGATCTGCACTGTTGCAGTGAAGAGAACACCAACCTTCTAGCCCTGCCCTTGGCTGGCCTGGGTTGGCCCTAACTGTCCGGGTGTAATGGGTGTAGGTGCCTGGAGGCACACTGCATCCTCAGAGTACAATATACCTAGTATATCCAGGTACAATATACCTCCAGGTATAATATACACACCAGCCTTTAGCATATTCCAGCTGGTAGAATGACTTTCATTTTGTTCATAAATAAATGCCCGTGCAAAGTTTCCATCGCTTCAGTGGGGTCTACGGAGAAGAATGGAGTGACTGAATGGACTATACCACTTCAGGCTACAGATGAGGGGTGCCACTTGTGGATGTCTTGACCTCTCAACCCAAAGGAGAAGGACATGGTCCTATAAACCCTTACCTTCAAGGCTAGTTTGGCAGCCTGAGCAACTCATCACATCAAGTAGCAATGCACACCGTCTCTCCCCTCTTACTTGCACCGCTTTGCCTCCATCCCTCCCCTATCTTGCTTCAGCTATCCATTCCAATATTTGACAGCCAACTTCTCCATGACTATGTCTCCTTCCTCTGGCCCTTGGTTCCTGTTTGCCTGATCTGGAGCTGATTTCCATCCCATTCAAGCTCATACGTCTGACCCATGTGCTCATTGTTTTATGCGGGTCAGACTTGGATTCCCTAGCAGCCTGTCACAAGCTAGGCCCCAGCTTGACATGCTGCCTGTGTCCCCAAAATGTGTGGAAACATGTGCACAAAAACACATGTCTTTCTCCCTCTAGCATTGTCCCAATATTCTGTGCCACTGTCGTTGCAGTTCAAGCTACCCCGTCCTCCCATGCGCTATGGTATTTATTTATTACATTTCTATACCACCCATTTCATTGACTACGCTAAAGCCTTGATTGTGTGGATCACAACAAACTCTGGCAAATTCTTAAAGAGATGGGAGTACCAGACCACCTTACCTGTCTCCTGAGAAACCTGTGCGAGGGTCAAGAAGCAACAGTAAGAACCGGATATGGAACAACCGACTGGTTCAAAATTGGGAAAGGAGTACGACAAGGCTGTATATTGTCGCCCTGCTTATTTAACTTATATGCAGAGTACATCATAAGAAACGCCAGGTTGGATGAATCACAGGTCGGAATTAAGATTGCCGGGAGAATTATCAACAACCTCAGATATGCAGACGATACCACCCTAATGGCAGAAAGCGAAGAGGATCTCAAGAGCCTCTTGTTGAGGGTGAAAGTGGAGAGTGCAAAAGCTGGTTTGAAACTCAACATTAAAAAAACGAAGATCATGGCATCTGGCCCCATCACTTCCTGGCATATAGAAGGGGAAGACATGGAAGCAGGGGCAGATTTTATTTTCTTGGGCTCCAAGATCACCGCAGACGGTGACTGTAGCCATGAAATTAAAAGACGCTTGCTCCTTGGGAGGAAAGCTATGGCAAACCTAGCCAGCATAGTAAGAAGCAGAGACATCACCTTGCTGACAAAGGTCCGTATAATCAAAGCTATGGTTTTCCCAGTAGTAACGTATGGCTGTGAGAGATGGACTATAAGGAAGGCTGAGCGCTGAAGAATTGATGCTTTCGAACTGTGGTGCTGGAGAAGACTCTTACAAGTCCCCTGGACTGCAAGGAGGTCCAATCAGTCCGTCCTAAAGGAAATGAACCCTGAGTGCTCCTTGGAAGGACAGATACTGAAGCTGAAGCTCAAATATTCTGGCCACCTAACGCAAAGAGAAAACTCACTGGAAAAGACCTTGATGCTGGGAAACACTGAAGGCAAAAGGAGACAGGGATGGCAGAGGATGAGATGGCTAGATAGCATCACCGATGCAATGAATATGAACTTGAGCACGCTCCAGGAGAGAGTGGAGGACAGGAAGGCCTGGCGTGCTATGGTCCATGGGGTCATGAAGAGTCAGACACGACTTAACGACTGAACAACAACAACAACAACAACATACCACCCATTAGCCAAAGCTCTCTGGGCAATTTAAAGACAAAGCTTAAAACCATAAAATTACAGTTACATCATAAAATATAATATAAAACCATAAGTTTAAAATAGAATAAAATCGAAGTAGTAACCAAGATAAAAGCCTGCAGCACTGCAAAGATCTAAAATGTACTAACACAATTTTTAAAACTGAAGGGCTAAAAAGCTCAGGAAAATAAAAAGGTCTTCACCTGGCACCAAAAAGACTGCAATGTAGGTGCCAGGCAAGCCTCTTGTGGGAGGGCATTCTGCACAAAGGGTGCCACCACTGAAAAGACCCTCTCCTTAGTGGCCACCCAGTTCACCTCATCTGGCTCTAGCTGGCAAGCACCTCCGCACACCCCAATAATAAAGGGACAGGCCCTTTATTAGTTTAAAATAAAGAAATCCAGCTCTTGTGAGTAACAGAGAAAATCAGAAAACATGTTGGTGGTTTTTCTTAGAAATCGGGGGATGTGTCCTATATTGTCAGGAAACACAGATATTCCCTCAGATCTGCTTATGGCCTCCTGCTATGGTTTTTCCTCCTGACACGGTTTTCCCTTCTTCCCCACACAGGTCACTACAGAGACACCCATCCTCACCCTGCGTGTGAAGAGGGTGTATGCGTGTGGAAGCATTTACCTGCCGTCCTTCGCTTCTCCAGACGCCGTTCACAGTTTTGGTGGGTGCGATGGTCACTACAGGAGGTGTGCTTGGCACAGCATGCCCAGCCGGTGGGACCATGAGAGGCCCCATCGGTCCTCGCTTCGGTGTGCTTGCGGGGGAGCTGTGGTTGGTGGCCGGTGAGGAAACCGGAGAAGACTCGCTGCTTATTGAAGACCCTGAAAACAGATGGAAAGAGATAGGAATCCGGCGGGAAGTCTTGGTATACCTTCTAGTCAATAGTCCAATCCCAGGCATTGCAGAAGGTTCTGAGACTGAACCTCTGGCAAGTCCTCACGGTGATTTTCCACGCCAAGGGTCTGACTCCAAAGAACCCCTTTCCCAAACCTTGTTACAGAGGCACCAAAAGGCACACGATCATTAGACAAATGTTTTCAGCCTCCTCCCCACTGAGGCAGAGGTCTCTCCCAAGTTTATTCCAGATAGTTTGGGTCCATTAATCAGATTCAACTGTCCCCATCTGCCAGAACAGGGACAGGCAATTTTATTGTGCGGGTACTCTAATGTCCAGACAGAGGATTGTGGGGAGGGGGGGCAGGAAGTGTATTTTGTTGCATCACCTGACTCCTCCCAAATGCTTAAGAACAGGGCATCATCATGTTGGGGTGTATACGCTTTGGAGTGGCTGAGGCATATAACATACAACCCTTGAGGAGGGATGCAACGTTAACATGTAGAACCTCTCACATCTTTTGAGAAGAATTTTCTTTTTCTTATGAAGAGGCAAAGATTTTGCCATGCCTGGATAAAAGGGTTATTTATTTATTTATTTATTTATTTATAAAATTGTAAATCTGGCTAGTTGGCCATTCCTGAGCTACAAGATTCTACTGTTCGCAAATAAGATGGAATTCCCACTTTACCTCGATCTGTGTGCAATACTTTAGTATGTGTAAAGTGCATAACATGTGCTGGGCGTGGTACAGAAATGATAAATGATGATCAGATATGTGGTTAGGGGGTGAGGCTTACGACTACCACCACCTCCTCCACATCGATTTCACATCAAGGGTTCCCGCGCAGGAGCCTTTAAAACCTCCACACCTTCACGTTTCGCAAGACAGAATGGCTTCCAGCAGGAAGCTAGCCCAGGGGAAGGCAAAAACCGCAAGGTGAAAAGGCTAATGGTGGCTGAGATGCTATTCTAGTGCTGCAGTAGTGGAAGACTCAGGCCTGGATACCACCCAGCGTGGATACATCTACCACAGCATGAATCCCAGGGCATCAGAACTAGAGACGGTGACAGCTTTCTTTCAAGAAAAATTAGCAAAACCATCCTAAACCAAGCCCACAAAAGTTGCCATGATGAGACTACACCTAAAGAGACAGGCACCTGGGTAAACAGAACAACTCTTTTTTAACCGTTGGGCAAGCCTTTGCTGCGATTTGCATAATGCATCTGTATTTTAAATTACACCCACCCTAGGGATGCTACTGATATTTGCAAGGGAAAAACAAAGTCAGAGGAGTGGAATCAAGAGCACCATGCATACGGAAGAAGGTGGCTGAAGCAGAAATACGAACAGGATGTTAACTGGGGCATCCTTCTTAGATGTCTTTGTGTACCTCGATGCAAAACGTTCACATGAAAAAGAAATCAAGACCCGGGTAGGTCTGTGTGCACACAAACTTGGGGTATTCAAATATGGTAGCAGCCACTCAGAGTTAAAGAAAAGAAATTTCCCTTTGGTGGCAAGTGTTGGCAAATTAGTTATGCAACTCTTTCATCATGCTTTTGACCAGGACTTTGTGCACAACTCCCATGATCTGGACCCTTTTGGGACATGCCAAGTGACAGTTTGTAGACATGCTGAATCAGTTTAGATTTGCCCCATACCTCATGCTATGTCTGTAAATGCAAAAGGAGGGATGCTCCACTCTCCAGGGCTAAGCTCTAAGCTGGGGAGGGGGGAAGAAAGCAAACTCCTACCCTCACTCCACCCCCTGGTTCACAGCTGGGAGGGGGCAGAGGCTTCCTCTGCCTTTCTGCCTGACCAGAGCTTGAAGCGCTGGTCAAGTGCAGAGGGAAGCCCATGCATTTCCGCCTCCCCACTTCAACTTTGAGCAGGAGCCAGGAGGCTTGATAGGGCTCTCAGCTTGTGGTCGGCAAACACAGAGCCACAGCAAATCCCAGGCTTTAGCTCAACCTTGGGGATGTGGGGGAAGCGGGGAGGTTCATCCCCTCTCCTATTTGGCTCTGACACATAGGGCTCATCTCACTCACCAGAGCCTGGCTCCCCTCTCACCACAGTGAGGGTGTGTGTGTGAGTAAACTATGGAACTCTGTTTAAGGATGCTGCAAATCTTTCCAGTTTTACAGAACTCCTCAACAGGCAAAAAAGGCATTCAAAGCACAAAAAGGAGGGGTTCCGCCTGGGCCAAAAAGGTATCCGCAGGACCCACCCACAATTAAATTAATAACAAAGAACAATAAGTAGCAATATATCTTTCGATGTGCACTGACACTTCACAGACTTTCAGAAGCAAAAAGGAGATATGCCCCTGCCCTCAAGGAGCTTACAATCCAAAATCTATTTGGCAGTCATATTGCCTTTTCTCCACAGAAACAGTCTTTCTGGAAACATAAAAATACTCAATCTGATTTCACCTTCTTGTGCTCCGACTATTTATTTTGCTTGATGAACCGCTTTGTGAAACCCCCCAAAGCATGCAGTATCTTTAGGCTACTGATGGGCCAATGGATAGGTGCCCTCGTCCTCCAGTCCATGCCTCCATTTCCACTGCAGCCAAATGCCACTTGTGGAAAAGTGTGGAGAGGAACGAGGAGACTCCGAGAGAGAACAGAAAACATGACAAAGAAGGGCAGGTTGAAGCACTGCCAGCTACAGTGCCTGATTAATTATTCCCAGGTTATTGCGCAGTACTTTCATTCTGAAGAGCCTCGGCACGGATGCTGCTCGTGACAAAGGAAGCCGCCGATATGGATTTGACACCCACTGAAGTCTATCTTGTCAGCGCGAGGCCGACAACAATTAGCAGGCTTAATCCCCTCTGAGCTGGGAAGCCATTACTCACCACGCGAGAGCCTTATCAATCAATACCATCTCAAAGAGCCAGGCAATTAATGAAGCTAAAGTCTTACTTCAGAACCCTTAATTCTCGCTGTGTGGCTTTAAAATGGGAGGGTTTGTGATCGTTATAATTAACTGGCGGTATTCAGCCAGGAGTTAGTCAATGAAACTAATCTGGCTTGGAGATGACAAGAGGCGCTGTGTGGCAGTGTCACCTTTGTTGTCTGACCTCCTGCTTTCCACTCAGTGATAGCAGATTAGCAGGCAAGGCTGACAGGCAAAGGTAATTAACAGCTGAGACCCTGACGAAGTAGTAAAGACAGGGGAGGGGGGAGCAGAGGAAAAAAGCCCAGCGAGGATCTGAACCCAGTGAAGCTGACAATCAGCAGATGTGGCTGCCTGGATTTGCTTTGTGATTTCTTCTGCTCGCCCTGCTGGAAAGGGATCCGCTCCTCACTCAGAAAGGGATGGCTCCCGACTGACAGCCAAAAATGGGCTCACAGGGTGCCTAGCAGCTCAGACGTACTACAAACTGTTCTAGACAGAGTGATTCATTTCTTAAGAAAGAACCCTATGCTCACGTGAGACAAGATGCCATGCCCTCTGACCTGGGACACGTCCTTCCAAAACCCTAGATGCGTAAGGACTGGCTGAGCTCACTCCAGGCACTTCTCAGAAAAGGGATGTTGTGTTCCATGTGTGCTAATTCGGCACATGCAACCCTCATGTGGCTCTATTGTCTGTATGCCTGCAGGATGCTGGGTACCCTAGGTTACACGCTGGTGTGCCCCCAACACAAAATTCCCGAAGTCATACTGTTTCCAACAGGTGCTGCTCCTTCCCACATTTTGAGCTGATGGTGATGTGCCCCCCCTTGCCCCCGCCAGTGAAGTAAGAACTCCAAAGCAGGAAACATAGCTCCTGTCTGTTGCCAGTCCAAGTTCTGGCATCCCAGAATTATTCACCAGTACAGATTCTGGACCCCACCACTAATAGGGGAGCGGACGGTCCTAGAGGTTTTGCCGAAGGTCCTCCCAAATCTGGCTCCACTGCTCCTGCCTCTCCTTCTACTCAAAGTGGCTTGGAACAATTTTGACAATTTAAGCATCTAGGAGTATCTTCTTCCCCTCAAGAGAGATAATTCCTATACCTTACCCAACCCCTTGCTGCTGTCACCTTATTCTTCCTGGGGGCCCATTTCTTTTTAACACATTCCCTCCGACAACCACCGCCCACCCACACAAGCACGCAAAAAATCACTTTGAACTCTGCATCGAATCGAATCGGAGAGCTCCAGGAACTCAATTAACATCCATTTGATATCAATAAATATGTTAAGCAGCTTCCTGCTTCTGGAAGGGCCCGGCTCTCAGCTGGCATGGGCACCACGCGCGCATACGCGCATGCACACACAAACACACAGGCCTTTCCTGCTGCTTCAGAGGCTGTGCAGCTCTTTCCTTTTGAGATGAAAGAGAATGAAATTGCAAGGGAAGAGCCGTGCCACTTTAATCCCCGCTGTGTGCGGCACCCCTGGTTATCTCTTGTTTTCTCCCCACTCAGTCGTGTTTTATATTGAGCGATGCCATTGACAAGGAGAGGCAAAATCCCAGTCTAAAGGCTTGGGCGGTTTTTCCTGCTCAGCTTGATTCACAAGCTCTTTGGACCCAAACTGGAGCCTTCTGAGTATCCTCAGCAAATCTGAGAGTGGCTCAGGCACAGAGAAGCCGTGTGGATCAGAAGTAGGTAGGTGCAGTCCCTATCAAGAGTATCTTCTCTCTCTCTGCTTGCAAACCTCAGCCTGAATTATTTCCCTTCACTGGGGGGGGGGGGGGCAGGGGGTCTGTGACCTCTTTTCTCATGTTCCCTCACAACTCCTTAGCACAGACTTCTCTAGCCTGGCACCCTCTAGATGTATTGGACTGAAACTCTAATCATCCCCAGACAGCATGGCCAGTCTAACATGTGGATGGCACCAGGCTGGGTAAGGCTGGGTTAACAGAATGGGACTAGGAGTGGAGAGATCTGGGTTTAAATCCCCACTCAGCCATGAAGCTCAATGGTGACCTTAGTCCAGTCACCAGCTCTCAGCCTAACCTACTTTGCTGGGTTGTTGTGAGAATAAAATGGGGAGGGGAAGGACCATGAGTTTGCTGGAGGAAAGGTGGGATATGAATGTCATAAAATGTGTGCGTGCATGCATGCATATATATGTGCTTGAAAATTACAAACTGCAATCTTTAGGGCCTTACAATATACCCAGCTTTTTATGTTCTCTCACTCTGCCCCATTCTGCCTAACATTCATCCTGAAGAAGAGTTTGGAAGATGCTACAGCTTCCTCACTGCTTTGTGACATTTTAGTTGGTCCCAATAAAAGGTTATTACTTTGCTATGGCTTTTGGATTTCAGTTATCTCCTATTACCCTCACAACGCAGCCAGGTTCAAGGAGGAAACGAGAGGACAAAATGGGTCAAGAAAACAGAGCCTTCAAGGTGGTGAGGCCATGACTGTGGAACTCTCTCCCTGGGGAAATCCACCAAGCACTCTCCCTGTTTTAGTCAGGCTTTGGAGCTCTTTTTATTTCATCAGACTTTGTATGATTGATTTTATTCTTTTTGCTGGCTCTTAACTTAGATTCTTATTCTGATGCACTTTTAAACTATTTGATGCTGTCTAATTTATTGTTTTGTTTACCTTTTCATGAGCAGTCTTGGAAAAGAAATGTATTTTGAAAGGCAGGCTAAACCTGTCTAAATAAAACAAAATAAAATAGACAAGCAATCCCTGGCAAAGATTGCCAGATCTAGTTGTCCTGCAATAACACATAATCATGGAGACAAGAGCAGATTCATCACCTCTGGTTGGCAAGTTTTACACTTCTGCAGACACGGTAATCCTACTCGGCAAGGGGGTGTCACAGACTCACTTGGAAATACTTCGCACACGTAAGTCACAGGGGTAAAATTCTAACTCAAGAAAAATGTAGGCCCCCACAGATGATGTGAGGCCATGGCATGCTATCAATTTACCATAATGTAGACTATTACATGTGCCGTAAGTATAAAACAAGAACTAGGAAGATGTGCACAGCACACGATCTCATCCACTGGCTGCCAATACGCTTCCGTCAGAATTCAAGGTGCTGGTGATGACATTTAAATCCCTAAGCGGCTTGGGACCTTGATATTTGAGGGAGCACCTCTCCCTATGTATGCCTGCCCAAGGACCGAGAGCTGTTGGAGGGGCCCTCCTCTGCATCTCAGCAGTGCGAGACATACACTATGGTGGGACATGGGCGAGGACCTTCTCTGCTGTGGCTGTGGAATGCCCTCCCCTTGGAGGCGCGATTGGCGCAGACGTTGGTTTCATTTTGGCGCCAAGTTAAAACACAGCTTTTCACCAAAGCCTTTGAGGGCTAAACAGTTGTACACTGTTTTGACTGTTTTATTGTTTTAGATTTTTAAACTGGCTTTTAAATTGGTATTCGTGTGTTTAATGGTTTAATATGCTTTTAGCAGTTTAAATTATTTATTGTTTTATACTGTCTAAATTGATTGTATCAGTACGCTGCCCTGAGATCTTAATGATATAGGGCGGAATACAAATGTTTCAAATAAATAAATAAATAAATCCACAGAGCACATGACAAGTCACAAAACAGATACATGCATATAGGTAGCATATTATGAAGGAATTTCTTAGAAGACAGGTTAGAAAAATGTACCCATTTTACAGATGGAGTACACTGGTGAAATGTAATTTCCTAAATATTTCTATTGTTTTCTATTAACATAATACAAGGAGGCTGGGCCCAGTCAGAATTCAGGCATATTATGTATAGATAAGGACCTGGGAGAACAACCTCTGCATCTTTACATCCTGAACAAGCCTCAAGATGCTTCATTCCTCTGGGTTGTTAACACTGCTTTCCATGCAAAGCTGCCCCACACACTGACCAACAAACCTCTCTCTCTCTGTTGTGAAAACCTCCGCACTCCCTTGCCTTACACTCCACTCATGCCTACTCTTACTCAAGGCTTCCCAGTATTCATAATCTCATATTAAGCATCTCCAAGCTGATCCGTCTCTAGAAGCCAGACAGGCGGAGAACTCTGAAGACGGAAAAGGAGATTTTTTTGCAATCAAATTATACAGCAGTTAAATCTAAATCAACTAAGAAGGAAAAAACCACCACAGCTTTTCATTATCAACCAAATTTTTCTGGGGCAGATATTTGTATATAGCTTACAAAAGGAAAATTACTGCATCCGTGAGGAGGAACTGAAGCTGGAGAGGAGATTCGAGCATCAGGAAATCAATGTCAAAATCCACTAATGTCGCTTTTGATGGGCTAAGCAGCAAGCCGCAGGAGAGAAGAATGAAGAAGGGAGGGGGGACAGCACACAGTGGAGAAAATGGGAGTGGGGAGAGATGGAAGGGTGAGGCATCTTCTAATCTATAATGTTTCACAAATTGATTTCCCTTTAGGTGGGAGGGAAGGGGAGGCTGCTCCCATTATCCACATTGGAAACTTCAGTGATTAACGCTCTCTGCAGAAAGGACAGGCAATTTCCACCACAATACTACGTTCTCTCCCTCTGTTAAGCCTACCTTTCCTCCTTACTCAGAGCATTTTAGTGCCTGATTAGACTGGCCTGTTTCATTCTGCCCTTATCTGAGTTCCTCAAAATGTTTTTCATCTTTACAACCTCCTCTCTGCAACCTGTACCATTTTCTCTGTCTAGTGCTCAGAACCAGGAACTCTGGCTGGAGCAAGAGATGCCACAATGAAGGACTGCCTCAGAGCATGCACAGTGTGCATTTCCTTCACCTTTGAGTAAACCATAAACAGGATTTGCAAACCAGCTTCTCGGCAGGCTCGAGACCCTGCGAAGGAGAAATTAACTACCACTTGCTTTGAAACATTTTGTCCCTTTCCCCACTGCCAGACTGGCAGTAGCAGCCACCTATCCAGGTGGTGGTCAGTAGACTTCCAACAGCTGCATTTCATTCCCGGAAGCTTCCAGGTTGTTCTCTGAACTGCGAACACAGCTATTCACCCACCTTGGGAGTACAAATTTGCTCACCTGCACGGAAGCACCAAACACTGCCATGTAGCCCAGCCTTAATTGACTCACTTTCCTCTGCTCCAATTTAGATAATTGCCACGTACAACGAAACCTCTGTTTAAAGAAGCACTTTCTGAAAGGAACAGACGTGGCGAAATAACAAAGCAGCCACCATGACCCGCTGTGGTGCCAAAACAGTCTCCAAAACCTTACGCAGGAGGTGGCTGGCTTGCAGGGGACCTATGACGGGGTGGTGGAGCCATTTGCCTCCAGGCGGCCCTGTTCACACGTCCTGTAACATCAAATGAGAACGGAAGGCCCGACCAACCGTGCAGTGGCTGGCACTACAGAGGCAAGAGACTGGGACCTTACAGAGCCAGTAAGAAATCACTCTCCTGTGCCTTCCCCCTTGGGAGAAACCAAATGCTGGCTATAGGAGCTCCACGTGGGTCCATATAAGGTCAGGCTTCCGCCTGGCAACAGGTGCAGGAGGCTAAAGCCCTCATGGGACCCTCTTGCTCTCCAAGGCAACTTCCTAGGTCACCAGTGAACCTCCTGGGCTCCACATAGCTTTCTACAAGAGCAAGGGGGCAGCTCATCCTACAAATGCTCCTGCCAGGCCAGGCACAGGAGTTATTCCCCATCAATTATCATTGGGAATAAGGATGTGAAATGGAGTATGTGTTGAAGAGCACGCCCTGCACTGAAAGGGGGAAACTATCCTTTTACCTTGAGCACAACAAGGTTCTTAAAGAGACTATTTAGGGATAACTAATCTGCATTAAGCAATCTTAAATTTGCACCCCAGAAATCCAAGATGGGGTTCAGACCTTAGGAGAGGTTCAGACCATAGCTCAGTATTAAGACACATGTTTTACAGGCAGGAAGTCCTGGGTTCAATCCCTGGCATCTCCAGTTAAAAGGATCAGTTAGTGGGTGATGGGAGAAACCTGTGTGGGAGACCCTGGATAGGAACCTAGGAAGCTCCCTTTTAGTAAGTCGGTCCACTGGTCCATCTGGCCCAGTATTGTTGACAATGGCTCTCCACGGTTTCAGGCAGGAGATTTTCCTGCCCTACCTGGAGATGCCGGGAATTGAATCTGGGACCTTCTGCATGCAAAGCAGGGGCTCTACCACTGAGCTACGTCCCCTCCCATAGCTCAGAGGTAGAGCCCATATGGATACCAGTCAGCGTAGACCAGGAATAGGTAACCTTTGGGGGCCTGTGAGCACATGTGGCATTTTGAGAAATTGTCCAGGGCACCACCACAAAACGGCTGCCATGGGAGGCAAGGCTAGTTAGTCACAAAGGACAAGTAACCTGCCCAAAGTATGGGGTACAAGGCAGAGGGGAGTCTGATCTCCAATGGACTAAATAACCCTCCTGAAGCTAGTTTTCAGCTTCAACAGAAACCTCTTTCACAGAAGGCAAACTGTTTTCTCTCCCCGCCCTCCTGTTCTGCCAGCCATCTAATTCTCCACTTTCTCTTTTTCTCTCTCACTTTGAATCCTCACCCACAGATGCACTCCCTCTCAAAGGTCTTTTAAAAATAAAAAGTGGGAGGAGCAGAGCAGCTTGGCGGGCACCAAGAAAGATGTCCGCGGGCACCACGTTGGCTGCTGCCTGGTGCAGACAATGCTGGATTACATGGACAAACAGCCTGAGCTGACAGAAGGCACCTTCCTATGTTCTTTAGGCATCGTCCTGGGTTCTCTAAAGTGGCTGCTTCTCTTTGCACCTTGTTGGTGAGTAAGTGGAAACCTCTGCTATCAAGGCTTACAGATTCAAGGCAGGCAGTTGTTTAAATGGAAAGAGAAATAAAGCCCGGGGCTTGGGACACCTTGCTGTTCCTGCCTGCGCTCTCAAAAAGCCTCCCCAGCCCCCTCCAACCCCCCCTTTGCTACAAGCAGGCCTCCCTCTGCTGCTGCACTAATTCCTACCTCCCTCTCCCCCTGCTGGCTCCAAGGCATCCGCCTTCAGCCGGGCTCCTGTTAAATAGCCCATTAAAGAGAAAAATATTCAGATGTGCATTTCACCATACTGGCACCCAGCAGCCGCTGACTTTGTTATTTAGCGGGGGAGCTTTGGATGGTGAAAGAACACATTTAGGAGCCTTAGGAAAAATAAAATTTCAATGAAGCATGGCAGCAGCAATGAGGCCTATTTGCGGGGGAAAGGACGGATTCTTTCCTGCGCTCGTCTCTCGCTCAGACTTTCTCTCGGGGTACAGCAAATGATATGGCATTTGGATTACTCCGTCTGAATTGAATTTTTAAACTGCCCCCTCGAGACACGATGGTGAGGAAAGACATTAGCCCGTCAAGCAGCAGGAGGAGAGAGAACAAAATCTGACAGCTAAAAATAAAACGAGCGCTTTAGCGGGAAGAGGAAAGGGGGGGATGTCAGAGGCTGACTGTGGACAGGGGAGGGTTGGTCACATGAGCTATTGGCCAATTACCTGGGAGGCTTGGTGCTTGAGGAACACCAAGCCCAAGGCTTGCTCTGCTTCACAAAACAGTCACACTCCAGGTGATTCTTAACGCTGAACTGGGAATTCATCCCCCTAAACCTTTCCTTTCTCCCAGAACTAGGGGCAGAAGGTTCTGCTGGAAGTACACACAGCTCCGTCTCCAGACGCAAAAGAGCCAGGCTGTGGAAAAGGCCCATCTTAACAGGTTCCCAGAAAGAACCTTCCCTTCCTGTTTTCCCCTATGGGAGACTGCAAACACTGGAGAGGCAGGGGAGAAATCCATTGAGCCTTGTCTAACAAAGGACAAGCTTTTGCTTGGCATGAGGAGGGGAGGGGGGAGCAACTGAGGAAACAGGCACAAAGCAACAGTTCACAGGGAAGGATGCAAGAAAGACCATTTTCATGTGTGATTTGCTACAGCAGGTGATGATGTGTGAAAACACACCGGTCTGTAAAAATGAGGGGAAATCAGAGACAAGAGACCTTGAGAACGAGGGCGTCAAACCTTTGATAAGTGATGAAATGAGGTCATAGAACTTGATGACTGGCCAGTCTCCCACTCTCCATCAGTCAAGCTGCCTCATTTTTCATCCTTCAAACCCAACTGACAAGACCAACTCCATGTGCCCTTATTGCCACTTGACTCTCTCTCTCTCTCTCTCTCTCTCTCTCTCTCTGCCTGGTCTCCACACCTCACTTGACAGCCCTCGGCCTTGACCATCATCCACTGTAGACTCTTCTAGTTAAGTAACTTCTTGGCTCGACACAGCACCCAGTACTTTTAGTGGTGTTAAGGGATAAGCCAGTGATTATTTTATGGAAAACCACAGAGTTTTTGTGGAAGTGGAAGATGATGAGAACAAATATATGGAAGAGCTTGGAATTTCTAAAAAGGGAGCGGGAAAAAACACTTTTAAAATGATCTATTTTACTCTTTAGTTTGGCAGAACCACTCTGACTTGAGTGCCAAAGGGAGTTTGCACAGAATGTGGGAGTTCAGTTGGACCAGCAAGTGAGGATTCTGAACCGTTAGCTGAATAACCACATGTGACTTTGATATAAAAAAATGGCCTTGTCCAACAGGAACGGAAGATATAAATGTGAGGAAGCTTAAACATGAATGTTGTGCATGCTTACAGATGTCAATTTCCCCAACATATGCATGCATTATGTTGATGCACTTTCTGGTTGGAGGCCTCTGGATTTTCTCTCTCAATGGACGTGAGCAATGCTGTCTTCAATTCCGCTCACTTCTCCTCTAAATACAATCTATAACTTCCCCCACCCCACCTGGATGCACCTGTGATATGGATTTTAATACTGTGAGTGCATGTTTTGCTAGTCATTTTAAAATGTGAGTGACATTAAATATTCATTTTCTCCTTCAAATTGAGAATCAGGGATTTACAAGAGAGTGATGAAGGACAGTGAAACAGCTGAAAAATTAGGAGCACATGGCGGTGGGGGGGGACTCTGATGAAATCTGGGCAAGATCCGAGGTGCTGAGCCATTAGACTCAGGGTCTGGGGTCCCTCCCTGCCTCTGCAAAAGGTCTCCTTTCTTAGTGCCTCCTTCCGGGCTCCCCTCTACTTCCAGATCAAGGGGTCACATCCTCCCTCGCTCTTACCTCTGGGTTCCTCGGCCTGTTTGGCAAGCTTGCGCAGGGCGGCGGCAAAGCTGGAAGAGGGTGCTGACTGGACTGACAAAGTGCTGTTGGCTGCCGGGCTGCCACTGGGCACAAGGGAGCCATTGAGAGGAGAAGGGGTCAGGGGGCTGACGGTGGCGGTGGTCCGGGTCGCTGTTGAAAGCATTCCTAGAGAAGGTGACTTTGGCTCATGGCTCATGCCTGAAACAATGAAAAGAAGAATCCATGTCACTGGGAGAGAAGGAGTCAGTCACATCACCCCAGAGAGTAAAAACCTGCCACTGAAGATACATGCAGGGGGGAACAGCTGGGGCAGGACCAGGGTGAGGGGTGTAGAGATGGCACCTCTGGCTGCTCCAAATCCTTTACAACTACCCGGGAGGAGGGCCTCCAAGCGCTTCACAAGGGCAAAGCCTTGCAGCAGGGAAAATCTTGCTCATAAGGAGGGAGGATTCGTAACCCCGTCAGGTGGAAGACAGAAAGCAGGCATACAGAGAAGGGAGGAGGGAGGTATTTGTCCTGCAATATTCACACCCATATGACATCTAGAGTAGGCATTATCTCCTACCCTGTCGAGGAGAAAATGTGTTAAATTATAACTGTCATAAAATAGGGGAGGAAAAAGACAAGACTGCTCAAATAAGCGACTGCATTAGCATGTCTGCGTGTGCTTTCTGACCTGTGTTACTGGAAGGAAAAAGGGCTATGTTGGAGGTGATCAGAACAGCACACCCCAAACCCTTCTTCTGGGGTTCAAGTCACAGACACCCACCTCTCCTCTTGCAGAGCCAATCACAGGACAGAGCATCACTCTAACCCATCCCGGACCCCCTTCACACCTCCAGGCCACCACCCTGCTCTCCCAAAATGTGGTACAAGCAAATGGATCACCTAGAAGAAAGGTTCCCCTCTGGGAAAAGATGGAGCAAAGCAAGCAGGGGTGGGGGGCATCAGGGAAGTCGTTTGCCCCAGCAGAAATGGCCCTGCTGTTCTGCTCAACAAAGCTCTTGCCTGATGCTGGGCCCAGGAATTCATACAGCCACCCTCACGGTAGATCCACAGCAGGCAAATTCAGGCAGCCAGGATCCATGTGGGAGCCCCCTCAAGCCCTGAATCATATGTCAAGGCCAGCATTCCTTAACCGGGAACCCTGAGGATGTGTGGGCACTACAGCTCCCATCACTAACAGCCAGCATATGTTGGGACTACAACTCACGTGCAGGCTGGGGACGATGAGAGATGTAGTCCCAACACATCTGCAGGGGGCCGGGATGGACAAGGCAGGTCATAAGTGGTGGTTCGGGCCCACTCCAAGTGGACATACAGAACGGGGCGGGGGAAGCCAATCCTGGGTATGCACGTAAATACGTAAGTATGAGAACAGCACTTGTAAGCCAGGCATAGTGCTCCCACCCAGACCCACTTATACTTGCTGCATGGCCTACCGCAGCCTATAGCCTCAGCGGCTACCTCCCCAGAGAGAGAATTTCAACAAGATGGAAGCTCGCGATAGCTTCGTCTTCCGGCAGCTGGAATCCCTCTTTGGCTCACGAGGTTGGCTCTGGCACAGAGGGAAACAGCTCCCTCGTGTCCTTCCAGTCAGATTAGAAAAAGAACCCAAGAAGGAAACGAAACCTAAGTGGAAGGGTAAAAAGAGCCGTTTGCAGGATCTCAACCTGAGGCAAGAGAGTCTTTTTGCCATCCGGTGGGAGTTGCAAGTTGCCAGGAACGGAACTGCTTGTGCGCACAGCCCTGAACCTTTTCAGAAAAACATATCCCCAAAGAAACAGGAAAGGGGAGGGAAAAAACACAGAACAATAAATCAAAGGCTACCACAGCACAAGCATCTACAAGCACCACCCATCTCCTGCAAGGCACGTGTTAAGGAAATCAAAGCACTGACACAGTCCAGGCCTGAGGGTAGCTCATGGTTTTTCCATCTGTTTGGAAGGTGGAAGAAAAACTTAGACTGAACAGGGGCTGCCTTGAGGGTTAATTTCTGCAGAGGATTCATAGAGCATGCCAGCCGGCTCAGGTAGCTTCCCTGTGTACC
This sequence comes from Heloderma suspectum, assembly GCF_057233095.1. NCBI lineage: Eukaryota > Metazoa > Chordata > Lepidosauria > Squamata > Helodermatidae > Heloderma > Heloderma suspectum. The sequence goes on along the minus strand of NC_139465.1, from coordinate 5,930,714 downwards.
CCTACGAAACAGGTCCCCTTGCGAGGCCACCTAGCGTGTTCATACTAAACCCGGCATGCAGGAAGCAGGCCCCCAACGTAGGCGGTGCCGTATGGCGTGCATTCCTTCTTGGGGATTGTGCCACCACTGGCCCCGAAATCACAACTGCACTGGTCTGCTGGGTGGACCAGCAGAGTCACCGGGTGGCTTGCAGGAGACGTCGTCGGGGCACAAGGGCCCTGGAAGAAGCTCCTTAACCATTTATCCCCAGGCTGGTGGTGGAATACTTTTGTTCTTGGGCTGCTCAGGAAAATGAATAGAAAAGGCAAGTGTGTGGGTGTTGTATGTATGCGCAAGTCTGTGCGTGCATGAGTGCATACATTTAGGTACCTGACGCGTCCCCGTATCCCCTCGACTGGCCAAACACGTGAACCAAGGGAGGCTTGGAGGTGGAAGTGGTGTGGCACTTGGGACTGCAGTTTCACAAGACTGTGAACACAGCTGGGAAAAGGTTCTTGCTGGAGGTGATGGAAGGCTACTGGGGACAGAGAAGAGACAGCAGTGGAGGCTGTAGCCAGGCAAGTGTGATTTTTCAACATGTGTGTAGATGCACCATAGAAGTGCAAAAATGGGTCTTTGCCACAGGACCTAGCAGGCTGAGCATCTCAGAATTATTAAAAAGAAGGTTTCTAGCCCTCATAGTTGTGGTGAACAGCATGAAGACATGGGCAGGCAGTGAAGAGAGGCGGCGGGCTGCTAGTGTCCTCCCTAGTCCTTTGTTTGTCCAAACAGCTTTTGGAAAGAGAACAAAATTATTCCATCGAAGCGAATACAGACATGTTTGCACAATGTATGGCCATTCACGGCAAAGAATTTGGTGGGTTGCTTTTTTAAGGCATGTGTCCTGGTTGTGCCTCTGATGGATCTCAGTCATATCAAGATTTTAAATAGGGAGCTCTCCAGCCACCCCTGCAGGAAAGCGACTTTCCCAGCTTTCATCCAAGCAGCAACTGGCCGCAGCAAGCAAGCTGCTGCTATTTTTCAGGCCGAGCAGCTGCTCAGAGGTCACACGGTCCCAGATCATCTGCAACACACAGGTTTGCCTGTGCCCATTGCAGGCCTCCTATGGGGTACAGCCAAGGAGGCTGCATCGATCCAGTGCTATGCACTGCCGGAGGAAACAGGCTGTGCATAAACGACAGATTATCGAGTGGACTTCTGGAGCCTGCAAGGAGTCAGCAAAATGAGCATGGGCTGCATGCACAGATGCTCAGCTAAAGTGAGGGGTTAGAGGGAAAGCACTCCCCCCCCCCCGTCCCCTTGGTGCTGACTTTGGCCTGTGACCACTCCCCCACCCCAGGACTACGCCTCTTGGAGCAGGAGGAGGAGCAGAAAAGGCCCCCTTGGGACTTCTGAACTCCTCAGAATCTCCCACCACCACCACTACCACCACCACACACACACACACACACACACACACACACACCTGCTACTAACGCTCTGAAACCCACCATCACATTTCCCTCTCGCTTCAAACTGTCAAAGGTGCGGGTGGTGCAGAATCAGGCAGTGGAAAACATTCTTAGAAAAGGCTGGAACTGTTTTCTCCCCGGGGAGAGACCCCTGCAAGAACTGTTCAGCCACAGCTGGTCCCTGTCACCTGCACAGTTGGAGCTGGAGCTGGGCCAGGGGGTGGGGGAAGCACATGTGTCCGGCAAAGGATCAAAGCTGCTGGAAGAGTCCCACAATTAGCACTTTTGTAATGGGCCTTCTAACTGGCACCCCCCTGCCCACATCGCTGCCCCTTCGGCCAGCTTTAAGTGGGGTTGGAGGAACCATCGCTGCCTAAGGAACGCCTCTCTGTCTGGTTTGTCCTATATCCAAAGCTGCCTGTCATCACTGCTCCTTCCTCCTCCCCTAAACCCTGCCCGGGGCATCTCTGAATATACACACACATGCTCCCCTCCCCATTTCAGTGCTCCCTCCCCTCCACAAGGTGAACAGCGTATCCTCCGCAACGCCCTCACCTTCTGTGCTCCCATAAGCAGCTCCAGATACTAGAGGAGGACGCTTGGAATCTCCTAGGCAGAGGGTGTCTCTTCCCTGCCCCCCCGCCTCCTCCCTGGCACTGTTCTACAAGCAAACCGTCCCCCTGAGTGCTCTCCACCTCACCACCCCTGAATGTCAACGCTGCAGGCTCCCACCTTTGAAAGTGGCACTGCTGATGTCGGGTCACTTAAAATAGCATTTCAAACGGGCAGCTTCATTAGCGCAGCTAAAATTAGCATCGCTCTTCAGCTTGTGTTGCAGGGAGAGGGGTGGGGGTGGATAGTCCCCCTGGCATGGGGCTGAAGCGGAAAGGCGCAGGAAGTGAGAGGGGCAGGCGGGCAAAGGGGCTCACTCGCTGCGCCTGAAGTCTCACGTTCCAAAGCAAACGGGGCAAAGAACAGCCTCTCCCAACCTGGAGCCCTCCAGATGTGTGGGATGGCAGCTCCTGTCATTCTCAGCCAGCATGGCCTTTGCTTAGAACAAGGCAGAGAAGACATATGACCTGTGCACCTTACAAGTAGGGTGACCCTTGTTGGCATTCAGATGATAAAATGGTCTTGGGAACAACCCTCACCCAACAGCCATGGCCACATCCTGACAGGTGCTCTTTTTCAAGTGTTTTCCCAGGATGCAGCCATTCTACAACCAGGGTAGGTCATTCAAAAGAGCACTTGAGCACACAGACATGAAGTCGTTTGCTTTGTGGCAACCCATGCTGCATGAAAAATGATCATGCGAAGAGGCCCACAGAAATTGCTTGTGTACAGAGCCCTGAGTATTTCTCCCCTTCCCCTCTTCACATCCATAATAAGAGTGGCGAGTATACAGGAACACTGCATTTAAGCCTCTTTGAAGGCTGATCTACGTGCCCCTTCTCTCTGTTTCTGGGATAGCAAAGCCAAATTCATCTGTCTTGCATAGCTTTGGAGGGAAAAGGACCACCTACTCTGCCAAAAAAGCCAGCACGGCAGCACAGCACAGAGACCACTAGTCTGGGATGCAGAAGAGAGCGCCATTGTGAAAGGAACAATCCAATTCTCTGATGTAAAAAACAACAACACCCCACCACACAGACAAGCTCACAGTAAGCAAGTCCTCTGATGCAGGGGCACCTTGATTCCAGGCTCATGGGCTGGCAGGTGGCAAACCGGGCCTTACAGCTAGATGCTAGAAGAACTGGGGCACCAGAGGGCCAGGCCTGGCTCTGCAGAAACAGATGCCATGTATCTGGAAGGGGATGGCTGAGAGGCCACCATCCTACCAGGCCTGTCAACAGGCAAGGAAGGATTGACGCTGCCCTCCGGGGCTGACTGAACTTTGCTGCCAGCCACTGTCACCCCTCCCTCCACCCCCTCACGACCCTGGAAGGCCCGAACTTGGCCCTTCCCTTCTGCCCTCATTATAGAAGCATTTATTAAGTCGGGTACTCTTGGCCTCCGACTGAGCTCCTGTCTACATGAGTGGCTCATGTAAATTAATTCCAATAGCAGCAGCTGGGAATAAAAGCTGCACATGGAGAATGCTGATGAAGGGAGGGCTGGACGGAGGAGCTGGGGGGGGGGGTCTCTTGCCCCATTGCTGAGCAAGGAAAGCCAGGAGCCCACCTGGAAACAGATTCGATTCCTACAGCTCTGAGGAATCTGTTCTATCCAAAAAGCAGACTGCTGCGTAAGACAGGCTCCTCTCCCTCTCTCTGTGAACACAGTCTTTGCAATAGGGCTTTGGCTGCAACCCCCTTTTTAATATAAAAAGCATATGTAGTCAGTAATGCCTTGGAGCATGTACAGAGTCTTCTCCCACACTCTTCTAACCACAACCCATCTCTCTTCCCCTGCTGTTGACACACATTGGGCTTCCACAGCGAAGAGCGAGACTTTCACAGCTCTCTCCTCTCCTACAAGATCCTCTCTCCAGTCAGGTCTCAGCTTGAGGTACGGAGGTCAGGTCAGCAACAGAGTCCTTTTACGACCAGATCCTGGATCCAAATTCAAGCCCCAACGGTTGGTGCGTCACCTAGCAGGAGCGTGGTGAGCCCCCGTTCCCAAGGCCCCTTCAAAGCTCACCTCATCAGGCAAGAAATGAGCATGCCTATTCTGCCCCGTGTTGGGAAGCCGGAGAGATGTCCCGTACTCCCACGGAGAGCAGGGGAACAGGTTGCACTGTCCGCGTGGCTCACGATGCGCGCCGAGTGTCAGGCCCTTGCCCCAGCAACCCACCCCGGCGCTTCCAGCTGGGTGCAAAAATGCCAGACTGCAAGCCAATGCTCCTCTGCAGGGGCGCTGATGGGGGCTTTTCCTGTATTCACAACCCGCTGGCACATTAGTCCACATGGCGCTGGCGCCAGGGTCTGGAGGGCCTAGGGCAATGTCCCCTTAATCCCCCCACCCGCGGTGAGTCCCCGTCCCCACCACCATGGTCGCCAGCTGCCGCTGCTGCCCCTCCTCCTCACTGATACCACTTCCTTGCTTGCCAGGCAGAGAGCCAGGGAGCAGGGAGGCAGCAGCACCGCTCCTCCTCCTCAGCATCTGGGCCGGGTGGTGAGAGGCAGGCGAACAAGCGGGTTGCGAGGGGGAGGAGGAGGAGCAAGTCCAGGGGGCTCCTGTCGGTGGGCCCTTGCTGGGGTGTTGCCCCTCAGCAGGTGCCTGACCAGGCCTACCAGCAACGCTGGCCCCAAGTCCACACGTGCCCATGCAGAGCGCCTCCACAGCGAGGCTGCTGCCTGGAAGTTGAGCTCGGGCCCATTTCCTGACACCGCCTTTAAAAGGGGGTTAGGGCCCTGAGCGAGCATGCGCACGCAAGCCTTTCCAACAACCACAAAGAGACCCACTTCCAGCGTTTGCGTCCCACCCACCCCGCAGCTCCTTTCTCAAGCTGACCCAGGGCCAGCCTTCCCACGCAGAGCTCTCGGGGGAATTGTTTTGACGGCGACATACATATCCTCGGCACACACCTATAAAAAGCCAGCTTCTTCTATTCCATTAAATATGGTATCCGTGTCCCTCCCCCTGTACTCCCCCCATGCCCAATAAACGGCTCAAGAAGCATTACTTATCAGCACTTTGCCTGCCTCCTGCGGATTCCGTAATTACTGCTGCCTTTCATCTCCAGCTCTTCCGCAGACACCAGGCTCTGGGCCTGCTACTTTGGTGCTCTGTAATTACCAGTTAATAGCTCCGATGAATTTTCTGCGGGTCCCTGTTCAAGTGCCAAATCCAGCCCTCCTTTCCCCTCGACAGCCCCCTTTGGGATAATTATACCTCGGAAAGCAGTGCTCAGCAGGACCCCCCCAGTTCAGCTGCAGGCCTGAATCCCCTAATCACCCCTTCTCGGTAATTTTTCATTACCGGAGAAAGAAATGTTTGTGAACAAATATGGGACGCCCCTGAGCCACGGGCACCCGGGGTCTCTCATCCCTGCAAAGAAGACATGTCTCCACCATTCCCTGGAAACACGCCTACCCTCAGGGGACGCTGAGCTGTTTCCCACTCCCCTAGCAGCCCTCTTTGCACGCTCATGCGCACGCAGAGACACACAGACATGATGTGCAGCTGACCCACGTGGCCTGAGACACCTCATAATATGCTCATTCTCTCCGCCACCGCCAGCCTTTTTCTTCAGCCTGGATGCTGAGCAGCTGAATCCCCAAAGTGGTCAGCCCAAGAAGAATGAACAGAGAGCAAAGTGACAGGTGCAGCCTCTTTTCGCTGAAGACCGCGTCACAAGTTGGAGGCAGGGTGCATCGGACAAAGGGAACCGGGACCACCTTTTCAGAGCCCATTTACACAGCCAAGCCTAAAACTGGTCTGCAATTATTTATTTGGCAGGAGATTAATTCACAGCTTATACCCTGGGAATTGCAATTTAAATAAGAGTATAGCCTTTCCCAACCAGGTGCCCTCCAGATGTTTTGGACTACAGCTCCCAACATTCCTGACCATTGGCTATGCAGGCTGGGGCTGATGGGAGTTGAAGTCCAAAATGTCTGGAGGGCACCAGGCTGAGGAAGGCTGGGAGAATGGTATGGTAGAAAGCCTCAGCCCCTCTACAGAACTACTATTCTTTGGCTTCCCTAGTTGGGCACCATGACAGTCAAGCAGGTTTAAAACAGTTTTAAACTGTGTGGTGCAGACATGCTTGAAGGAATGGAATTACCCCCTCCTTGAGCTTTCCCTCGCCAACTCCAAGTTCCCTCTGGTGTATGATATGCTGTGGGATACCAGTAAGGGACAAAGCATATCCTGCAGTGCAATGCTCCTGTTCTCTTTTGCTGAACAAATAGAATTTTCGTTCAAAAGAAGGAGCTCCTTATTTTTGCCGTGTTTGCAAAAGTTCAAATTTCCTGTTTCTCTTGGGACTCCTCGGACTAGGGTGGCCACTTGTGAATCATCAACAAAGAGGAGAAAAAGTGGCACACATTCACATAAAATCTGCATATGCTAATTTGCATGTCTAGATGCACATTTAGAAATGATTATTACAATTTAAACAGAAATATGCTACAGCCCACTGTAGTGCAGAAGATTATGGCCAGGTAATCTGTGTGCCTGCCTCTTCAGGCTCTTGCCCGGATGCTAACTGCTGATAGGCAACCGTTCTTATCATTCTCTTGTCTTTAAACCAGAATTGGACAGGTCTTCTGTCCAGTAGAGGATGCCTTCAAATAGAGGACTGTCCTCTTTGAAAGAGGGCACATGGCTTCCCGACTTCAGACCCTGAGGACTCAGGGTTTCATAGGTTGGGAATCCTTCCATCAGATCAACCCTCAAACAGACCGCCAGTGCAGACAATTCCCACCCCTCTACTGCGAGTCACGCAAGGTCTCTGGAACAGCTCCCTTACTGTCAGAGCACGGAATCCTTAACCTAGGCAAGAGCCTCTGCTCAAAGGAGGTTTAAGATACATCCATCCAAGACCACATCAAGTGACATTTATCTTGCGTTCCCCCCAAATCCTGATTTAACAAAGCCAGATACCAATTCCCACCCACATATAGCTCATCTTTAGGCCGAGCGGTTTCATAACGCTCAGGCAATTTGCCAACTGAAATCCTCAACTTTTCACATGCCATGTGCTGTTATATTTGCTGCTTATGTTCTTCCCCAGAAGCAGCTGCATCAAACAAGATAAAGCAATAACAATTAAAAGCTGCCCACCCGCACCAACTAGAAACCACTGCTTTTTTTTCCGGATGATTAAGTGAGACCCTTCCTCTCCCTGGAGATCCAGAAGCTCTTTCATCAGTTAAGCCTGATCTATCTTAGAAGTCCTCCAGTTGCAGAAATTGTTCTGGCCTTCTGAGTGCAAGAGACCACATATTTAAAGGAGCCTGTGGAAGGGAGGGAATAATGGAAGCTGGGAATTCAGAAAAAAATTGTAAAAGGTGAGCACATGGAAACACCAAAATGTGTCCAACCCAGGCCTGAGGGTGGTCAGACCCAGGCAACAACATTTGGGATAAGGCTTCTAATGCAAAGTCTTGAGGCTCCCACTACTGCCATATATGTTCTGTTTTTCCTTTTTTTAAAAAAAGGCATAAGATACTAGCTCTCAAGGTTGAAAATGAAAGGGTAATTTCTGCTAAAGCTACAGATATCAGCAGAGGAAGAATTTCTGGCTCCCAATATTTTCTTCTCTCCCCCAGGATTGTTCTATGACCAAAAACATGCACAAGTACATTCTGAGAAATCTCCGTATTTTACAAGCAAAATCACTTCTAATTTATCCTTCTGGCAGGATGCTTTGTGTAGCTCTTTGCTGCATTTGTGACTTTTCATTTCTTTTAATGTACCATTTTACTTTTCCTGGGGCTATTTTTCAAAACAAAGTCCCTCTTAATCAAGGCCTGGAGACGTCTGCTGTGTAGGGCAGCAGTAGAAAATCATAACTCACAAAGGTCCCAAACATTTATGACATCTGTGGATGTGTTGGCCATCTTCCCTTGCAGATAAACACTCTATTTTGTAGCACAGGTGAGCTATCAGTCTACAAAATAGATACTTGTTCACGTGTGGGTCCAGATCCAGAGCCCTGCGTGCCAATCCTCCCCAGCCCTGGTGTAGGAAACTAAGGCTGCAATCCTATACCCACTTAGCTGGGAGTAAACCTCAATGAAATCAATGGGATTTACTTCTGAGTAGATATAGAATCATAGAACAGTAGGGTTGGAAGGGGCCTATAAGACTATCGAGTCCAACCCCCTGCTCAATGCAGGGATCCAAGTCAGAGCATCCCTGACAGATGGCTGTCCAGCCTCATCTTGAATGCCTCCAGTGTGGGAGAGCCCACCACTTCCCTAGGTCATGGGTTCCATTGTCGCATTGCTCTAACAGTCAGGAAGTTTTTCCTGATGTTCAGCTGGAATCTGGCTTCCTGTCACTTGAGCCCATTATTCTGTGTCCTGCACTCTGGGATGATCAAGAAGAGATCCTGGCCTTCCTCTCTGTGGCAACCTTTCAAGGACTTGAAGAGAGCTATCCTATCTCCCCTCAGTCTTCTTTTCTCTTCTCAAGGCTAAATATGCCCAATTCTTTCAGTCTCTCCTCACTGGGCTTTGTTTCCAGTCCCCTGATCATCTTTGTTGCCCTCCTCTGAACCCTCTCCAGTTTGTCTGCATCCTTCTTAAAGTGTGGTGCCCAGAAATGGACACAGTACTCCAGATGAGGCCTAACCAGTGCTGAGTAGAGGGGAACTAGTACTTCACGTGATTTGGAAGCTATACTTCTGTTAATGCAGCCCAAAATAGCATTTGCCTTTTTTGCAGCTACATCACTTTTTTGGCTCATATTTAGCTTGTGATCTACAACAATTCCGAGATCTTTCTCGCTTGTAGTGTTGTTGAGCCAAGTATCCCCCATCTTGTAACTGTGCATTTGGTTTCTTTTTCCTAGGTGCAGAACTTGGCATTTATCCCTATTAAATTTTATTCTGTTGTTTTCTGCACAGCGCTCCAGCCTATCAAGATCACTTTGAATTTTGTTTCTGCCTTCCAGGGTATTAGCTATCCTGCCTAATTTTGTGTCAACTAAACTGGAAGGATTGGCAGTAAGGCTCCAAGCCAAGAGCGGGGACAGTAGCAACTTCAACTCAACTAAGTTCATTCCAGGACAGAAGTGCCTGCATTAGGTCACACTTGGTTCTCATAGGCAGACACAGAATCCTTGATGAAGATTTTGGTGTAACTCCAAAGCTGGCCTACTTTCACCACGAGAAACTGATTCTAACAAAAGGCATCATCTTACCTAGTTTCTCTCTCTCTCTCTCTCTCTCTTTCTTTTTTAGCACAATAACAACATCCTTCCTCTCAGTCAGCCATAGGCCAGCTTTGCAGGAGACCTTCCCTCCTGTTTGCCCAGCTCCCTTCTTTCTGCTGCTGGCCTGCCCCCCTGCCCCCCTGCCCCCTAATAACAGAAGCTCTTTTCCCTGCAATGTTATCTCAGACAGGAATAGCACTTAACTGCTTGAGGCTCCAGGCTCTCTCTCTCTCTTCCCTTCCTTCCTTCCCTCCGCGATCTGGCATGCACAAGCTCAGCCCCTCTTTGCCTCCCAAGGAACAGAATTCAATTAATCTGCCAAAGAGACACCCACCTCCAAAAAGGCAGCGTGGTGAGAGTGCTCTGCGGGCTAATCGAATCATGCCCATTCAATTAAGCCACCCAGGAAGAATGCAGAGAGATCAGCTTAGGCTGGGGAGCTGGGAGTCAGGCAATGCTTGAGAGAGAGAGAGAGAGAGAGAGAGAGAATGTCTGTGTGTGTGCAAGTGTGCTTTTAGAGAAGTGCAGTTTTGCAGCTAGAATCCCAAGCCATGGCTAATTCATGGGGGGTGGAATGGGTGGGTGTGAAGTTGGAACCTATCTAAAAGCCACACTCTCTGCAAGATCTACCCCAGCCTTTCCCAACCTGGTGTCCTCCAGATCTGTTTGGCTACAAATCTTATCATCCCCCAGCTAGTATGGCCATGCTGGCTGGGAATGATGGGGGTTGCAGTCCAACACATCTGGAGAGTTCCAGGTTGGGGAAGGCTGCCCTAATTAGTTCCATTCCATTTCTGCATCAATTTTTGACTTTAAAAAAAGAAGCCCATATTAAAATTCATGTGCATTTTTGAGTGCGTTCCTCCTAATATACACATTTTGCCCACTTTTTTGCCTAATATATGCATTTTTTTGCATGCAGTTTTCCCTTATATAATGTCTTTTTGTATTCACCCACCCAAAATATGAATTTTTGTGTGTACTTTCCCCTATTGCACTTTTGTTTGGAGAACTGTACCCCAAACTCCTGAGAAGCGTGTCCCAGTTTGCAAACCGGTTCAGGGAGTGCGAATTTGGTAAGTTTGTATCAAAATGTGGACTGAAGGAAATTCTCCCAAATTCTCAGAGACACTTCCTTCCATATACCACTTCACATGTTCCGGAGCTGATTCAGAGCCCAGATTCAACCATGGGCTGCATTTGGATCTTTCCATTGAAAGCATCTCTACCACTGTTGCGTCAGGCCAACAGGAGTTTAGTGTCAGGCCAGAGGAAAATCCCACATTTTGAGCATCATGGGGAAAACTATAGTAGACAGTGTTGATGGTTCCAGGCTTTAGGTGCTAACTCCTAAATATTTGGGCATAATGGGCTTACTAAAGGCAGCAGCTCCTTCTACTTGCTTAGGAACATCGGAAGCTGCCTTATACTGAGTCACAGAGTGACTTATACTCACAGAGAAGAAGGCCAGGATCTCTTCTTGATCATCCCAGAGTGCAGGACACGGAATAATGGACTCAAGTTACAGGAAGCCAGATTCTGGCTGAACATCAGGAAAAACTTCCTGACTGTTAGAGCAATACGACAATGGAACCAATTACCTAGGGAGGTGGTGGGCTCTCCCACACTGGAGGCATTCAAGACGAGGCTGGAGAGCCACCTGTCAGGGATGCTCTGACTTGGATTCCTGCATTGAGCGGGGACGGGGGTTGGACTCGATGGCCTTGTAGGCCCCTTCCAACCCTACTATTCTATGTTTCTATGATTCTGTGAGTCAGACCCTGGGTCCATCTAGCCCAGTACTGTCGACACTGACTGGCAGCAGTGGCTCTCCAGGGTTTCAGGTGGGGCAAATTGCCAGTTCTACCTGGAGATGCCGGCAATTGAACCTGGGACCTTGTTCATGCCAAGCTCGTGCTCCACCACAATAGCTTAATGCTATAGCTTAATGCAAGGGAATACGGGATAGGCCATTCTCCTCAGTGCAGTATCAAAACACTAGTTTATCTACACTGAAATGGCAACACAAACAATATAGAAGCAGGAGTTCCTCACAACTGAACTTGATGTAGGAGCACGCTCTTAGGTGCACCTTCAAACACCATGGCCCCAGCTAGAGTGTGTGTGTGTGCGCGTGCGCACGCGCGTGTATAGTATAGCCCCCTTGGACTCAGAGCACAAGAGATACTTACAATAGCTCTTTAATGGTGCATGGTAAAGAAGCAAGCAAGCTTCTGAGTTACACAGTACTCTTCATCAACCAGAATGAGGAAAAAATGACAAGTTCTGCAAATTCCAGTCAGCAACGCAGTGCCTTTATAGAATCTGAAATCACCAGATCTGAAGAAACAAGAAGGTCCCATCCAACCACTCTGCCCACAGCAGGATTCTCTAAACAGCCCCAAACAGGCCAAACTCATGGAATGCTCCTCATCACAGGGTATCCCTAGCAGAGAGCTGGAGAAAACGAGGCATCCCACCCCAACAAAGCAGGTAGCTCATGGTGTCAGTTAAAAAGGACATATAGTAAGAGCAGAAGAAAGTTTAGGTGTTTAAAAGCGCTAAAGACTGTTGAGATCATCAGACGCTGGCAAGATGGGAAGTGTCTTTATTTTCTGCGGTGTCTTTCTTCCTGGAGACCTGGAAGTCACTCCTGAATATCTGGTTACAGGCCAGGAAGGAGGCTTTGACCCGGACTGCCCCAGCCATCTGTGAGGGCCATAAGAAGCAACAGGCAAAACCTTCCCTTGAGAATTCCGGATGCTTCTGTAGGTCACACCTGCTCAAAAGGCAGCTGTAGTTGGCTGGACAAAGGGCAGCCTTCCCAAACAGCAAGGGAGCCAGCCACAGATGGCTCCGCCAGGCTGGTTTTTCACTTTGGACAGGCCCACACAACTCGTAACCCCATGTTCCCCAATATTTTGTGTGTGTGCTCAGGACCCCCTATCTAAAATTACTCTTTCTTTGACCTCAACCTCTTGCTCCAACCCAGTACCATCCATCTACGTCAGAGCAGCAGAACATACAAAACGTGCAGCAACAATCCCTGTGTGCACAGCCCTCTGCAACATGCAAAGGTCTTCCAGGCACTGTTCGTACCCTGCTATTAGCAGAAGAATAGGATGGGACATCTCAGAACAGGTTACCCTAAAACCACACACAAGCAACAAACATTAGAAGAGAGCAGTGTCTTCATTCCAAATGAAGTTGGGATGAGAGGGTGATCTTCCCCACAAATCCAACGGGGATCAGGAGTGTGCTGGGCCAGGTGGCACTGAATACACCCAGATTTTGGCTGGCAAGAAAGTTTCCACCTGCTTTAGGTTCCTATCCCTCTGTGGAAATTCCCCACCCCCACCCCCACCCCGCTCCTGTGGTGTTGATGCTGACTCCTGGTTAGGAAATAACATTCCCGCAACCATGCAATGCTTTGTTACTTCTGAGCTGACCGAAAGCTCAATTCTAAGGTCTTGCAAAAGAGACTTGTTAGGAGCTTAGAGCTGAGCTATCCAGCAGCCCCAGGCTTAAGCACAGTTATCCTAATCTGCTTGTAAAATGACTTGAGATATCATGAAGCGTGAAAAGGAGCTAAGCTACCTGCCAAGCACAGTTGCTCTTGGGAAAGGTTATCCTACTCAGACAATTCTGAGTTCTTCCTATAAGGTTGTATCTGGGTCGGGGGGTGGGAGTCTGAAAGAAGAGGGGTGTTTTGACCAGAGAACATCTAACCTCTGCAGTTCCACCAGGCCTCCAATGCTTCAGCCATCCATGCCCCATGAGGGGCAAGGTCTATGGGGACAGCACAGGGTTCAACACTGTGGCTTAGTCTGCTCTCGGGAGGGGCCCCAAGAGACCATCCACACCCGTCTCGGAAGAGTCAATTAATTTCCACCCCCGCTCCCGCCCTTTGTTTTTGGCCCAGCAGATGCAACGTCTTCATTAAACTGCCCGCAACCGAAATGCAAACAGATGCATTTCCAGGAAAACCACAGCCCGCCCTCAACCTTTCTATTGTAATATGCACAGCAAAACACACACAGACACAGTGCCTTTCTGTACAAGGCTGGGCTCTTTGTTCAGATAGGGCTTCTCAGTTTGCCTGGAGAACACACACCTTTCTGCTTGTTAAATCAGAAACATTTTTAGAGTTGCTGGGACCGACCCAAACTGATCCAGGACGAGACTCACAAACCAAATCTCACAGGCTTCCTTCCCTCCCTCAACCGAGACGGCTCTACTCCACCCAGCCCTCTTGCATCTGACGAAACCCCAAGATTCCACCGGTCACGTATACTTCTCACCAAACAGAAAATGAAAAATGACACATGCAACCTTGTAGAAACGCAAAGGGAGACACTGCAAACTGGTGAATCTGTCTCACCAGCGAATGGACATCCAGCCCATGTGAGCCTGTCCCTCTCCTGCTGCACCTGCCCTACCCAGGCCCTGGATTTCAGCCAGACCCTAAAACCTGTTTTCGGTGCCAGGAAGAGTCCAGCCATGGAAGGGATCTTCAGAGTGTGTACAGAGTGCCTTCCTCTCTTGTTTTCAGGGGGGAAAGAAACTAACCACACTGCCTTTACTGAAAGCTCTCGAGCGCTGCACAGGATCAGCGCTCCGCCTGTGTGTGTTTGCAGAGGAGACTGGTTGTTTTGCAAATCGAAAAGGAAGCCTCTGGGCTCCCAAAGGTGACAGGGAGGGGAGGGGGAGATGGTAATCTAGCAAATCAGGGGTGGACTCTCGCATCAGACTCACCATTTGAAAGGCAAGCAACAACCCAGAGCTTCCCCCTCCCAGCAAAGCATCAGAATCGCCCTCTGGCCTTCGGCACTCACCTCTCGCACTTGCTGCTCTGGGAGAGACGGCCAGCACAGAAGGGGCGGGACTTCCTCTTTATGTCCTCTGCCAAAAACCACCTGCTGATGCTGCAAGACACACCCTGGGTGCCAGATGATTTCATTTCTCCCACCCACTCCTGTTCTTTCCTGTACCGACAGCCCTGGAAAGAGAGAGCTGACGCTTCTTTTCAGCAATCAAACAGGTTGTCTGCCCCTCGTTTCTCCTTTCTTGGCAGGCTTCCTGGGCCCTGAACAACTGCACTGCAGGCAGAAACTCAACAGATGAAACTTTCCACAGTGTGAAGGTGCAGTGCTGGGAACACAACTTCCGCCTGCTGCGTTGCAGGTGCCAGAGCCTTATCTGAAAGTGGCAGCAGCCCTGGTCACCTGGCTGTTTTACTGAATCTACACGCAGCACTCAGCATGGCCTCTCCAAGACAGACAGCCTGTCTCCCTGAATGCAACACTGCACTTTGGGCAATGCTGAAGAAACATATATCTGAATTCAGGAAGCTGCCATCTACCAGCTTGAGCCAATTGTCCATCTAGCTCAGCAGGCAAAGAAAGTCTTTGCTATCACCTGCTACTTCACCCTTTTTTTAACTGGAAACATCCGGAGATTGAACCTGTGGCCTCCTGCATGCAAAACACGGAGCTATGGTCCCTCCCTAGGAAACTAACTTTTGTGACCCCTGTATTTCTCTGCTCGCTCATGCCCTGAAGCAGCATAAGGAGGGTTCCCTTTTGCTGGATTCATGGGCTCCCCTTTCCCAGAGGACTTTGAACCTTTCTGGCTTCACAATTTGGGCCAGCCAAGGCATTTATTGAGTTAATTACTACATTTAGAACCCTGGCTTTCAGTCTAGCAGCAGAATGACAGGGCAGGTTATGATAAAAACAAACAAACAAAAATACAGCAAAACAATGTTAAACACACACTTAAAAAGTAAAACGCTCATCACCAATTAATCACAGGTGTCCTGCTGCAGCCTTCATCCTCCAAACACCTTGCTAAAAATAATTTATTACTATTAATTACATTTCTCTCTCACTCTTCCTTTAAAGCAGGTCAGGGTAAGAGACAAAAGTTCTCTGTGACAGGAGTAGGCAGTAGATGTCCAGACATTTTGGACTTCAACTCCCAGCATTCCTGATCATTGGCCAAGCCAGTAGGGGCTTCTGGGAGTTCAAGTCTAAAACATCTGTCCAGCCCTGCTCTACAATACCACGCAGGAAAGGTGAAGCGAGGACTACATGCATAGGATTACAAAGTGCCTGGATAGAACGAAACTCAATAGAAAGGTATAATTGGATCAAGCACTTTGATCAAGTTGCCTTCTATCTCAATAGCTGTTTTGCAGACCTGAAAATCTGACAGGTTGGATCAGTCAGGTAGGTCAGACAAGAGCACTCAAGTCAGGACTCCAGGATCCAACATCCCAGTTTCTGCCACTGGCCTTAACCCACAAAACCGACTTGGCCTTTTCACACAGAACAAAACAGGATCGCAAAAGGCTGTCAGCAAACCCATTTGCAAGGACTGTTCTCATGGAGAGAACTTCTCTCCCCGCCCCCACAAAGCAAGTGGCAGGTGGGGTTGCTTACTTGGGCATACTGAGATGGCGATGGGAGGAGAGGGGGGACCTGAAGGGAGGATCTCCTAGTGAGAAACACGAACCAGCACAGGAAACCTGCTGGTAACAGCCAGCACCCTCCCAATGCCCTCAAGGTGGGTGTGGGGGAGCTAAGGAAGAAACCAGGCATCCACCACCAGTTGAAGGAAAATGCACAAAAGAAGATTAAGAGCCCAGCCCACTAGAACATTCCCCTACACGAGCACCAGAAGCCATCTGGAAGCTGTGGGGATGTCCCAGAACCTTTTCAAGTTGAACACTTCCTGGCCTCTTGCCTTGAGCTGCAAACACGAAAACAGGAATTGTCAAGGGCCTGTGAGATGCATGAATGAGAACACCTGAAGTTTAGCGCTCTATTTCCCTGGGGCACTCACTCTCTCGAGGTGGTTCTCCCTGCACTGCTGGCGGCGCCTGACTCGTGGCCAGCTCCCTTGGTAAAGCTTTGCCCGGCGCAGGTGTGCCTCTCTGAGATGTCCCCGACAGCAGGGCCTCCAAGAAGCCCTGCCTGTGTTTGTCAGTGCTTGCCTGGCATTGCCGCGAAAGCAGGCGCCACACACGCCCGTGCCTTTGCCCTCGGCGGGGAACCGAGAGCTGGGAACCTGCCATCCTCTTCCCATCTGTTGCTGATGACGCTGGCGGCGTTCTGGCAAGGGAAGCCGCCCCAGGCAGCAAACGCAGAACTAGCCTGTCTGCCTTGTGTGGCAGCGGGGCGTGTGTGTGTCTGTGTGTGGGTGTGTGCATTTGGAGGAGTGTGTGGTGGGGGGATGAATAAACCTGAACAGGCCGGTGACAGCCAAGAGCAATGGTGTGTGTGTGGGGGGGGGGGCGAGGAGATGGATTGGAAGAGAGAGATGCATGGACACGAATTGCCTTTGCTCAGCAACACTGCTTGAGGTGAACTCACAGTGTGCATCTCTCCTGGGTTCGAAGCAGCACAAGGCGAGGCACCTAGGCCATCTCAGGGGAGCATGGAGGCAGCTGAAAATACCTGTAGGACAGTGGGCACAGGACTGGAGGTGGGGGAGAAGGGGATTTGTCTCCCAATAAAGCAGCCTTCCCCAACATAGCTCCCTCCAGATGAGTTGGACTGCAACTCCCATCATCCTCATGGTGACTGGGGATGATGGGAGTTGTACTCCAACCCATCTGAAGGGCTCCAGGTTGGGGAAGGCAGCAAAAAAGTCTGCTTCTGCAGAGACTCAACAGATGCCCCAGATAAAATGTCATGTCTTATCGCTTGCCAGCCCACAACGTGGAGCTGTGACTTACGTGTGTGAAACAGACACTAGGCACCCAGGATGGAGTTCACATCTCAGGCATACACAGTGCTTCCCCATATCTCAGGGGAATGCATTCAGCTGTGGGTCACTGTATGGAGATGTATCAAAGTGACATAAACCATGCCCGTGCAATTCGCTGGTTGCCACGTTTGCGCCTGGGAATAAACTTTTGCTTAGCTCAGATTATATAAGAAGCACCTCTGCTGGATCAGAGTACAGGTCTATTGGCCTCTCCCAACCTGGAGCCAGGCTGAGAGTGATGGGAGTTGTAGTTCAAGACATCCAGAGGGCACCAGGTTTGGGAAAGCTGGTCTAGCTATAGGCTAGCACAGGGGTGGGCAGAAAGCAGCTCTCCAGATGTTTTGGACTTCAACTCCCAGCATTCCTGAACATGCTGGCAGGAGCTTCTGGGACAGTGAGGTCCAAAACATCTGGAGATCTACCTTCTGCCCACCCCTGGTCTTGCAGCCTGTCCCTTTCACTGGCTAACCAGATGTCTCTGAGAAGCTCACTAGCAGGGCATGGAAGAAACTGCATACCCCTAATGTTCCCCGACCCCATAACTGATGTTTTGAGGTGGACTGCCTTTGAACTTGGAGGTTCCACCATGGCCAATGACAGACCTCTTCCCCTCTGCCACAAATTCATCTAATGTCACCCCCCAAGCTATCTAAGCTAGAGGCCATCACTGCTTTTGTTGTCGTTCAGTCGTGTCCGACTCTTTGTGACCCCCATGGACCATAGCACGCCAGGCCTTCCTGTCCTGCGCTCTCTCCCGGAGTGTGCTCAAGTCCATATTCATTGCATCGGTGATGCTATCAAGCCATCTCATCCTGTGCTGTCCCTTTCTCCTTTTGCCTTCAATCTTTCCCAGCATCAGGGTCTTTTCCAGAGAGTTTTCTCTTCGCATTAGGTGGCCAAAATATTTGAGCTTCAGCTTCAGTATCTGTCCTTCCAATGAGCACGTAGGGGTGATTTCCTTTAGGATGGACTGATTTGACCTCCTTGCGGTCCAGGGGACTCGTAAGGGTCTTCTCCAGCACCACAGTTCGAAAGCATCAATTCTTCGGCGCTCAGCCTTCCTTATAGTCCAGCTCTCACAGCCATACGTTGCTACTGGGAAAACCATAGCTTTGATTATACGAACCTTTGTCGGCAAGGTGATGTCTCTGCTTCTTACTATGCTGTCGAGGTTTGCCATAGCTTTGCTCCCAAGGAGCAAGCGTCTTTTAATTTCATGGCTACAGATACCATCTGCAGTGATCTTGGAGCCCAAGAAAATAAAATCTGTCCCTGCTTCCATGTCTTCCCCTTCTATATGCCAGGAAGTGATGGGGCCAGATGCCATGATCTTCGTTTTTTTAATGTTGAGTTTCAAACCAGCTTTTGCACTCTCCACTTTCACTCTCAACAAGAGGCTCTTGAGATCCTCTTCGCTTTCTGCCATTAGGGTGGTATCGTCTGCGTATCTGAGGTTGTTGATAATTCTCCCGGCAATCTTAATTCCGACCTGTGATTCATCCAACCCAGCATTTCTCATGATGTACTCTGCATATAAATTAAATAAGCAGGGCGACAATATACAGCCTTGTCATACTCCTTTCCCAATTTTGAACCACTCGGTTGTTCCATGTCTGGTTCTTACTGTTGCTTCTTGACCCTGGTACAGGTTTCTCAGGAGACAGGTAAAGTGGTCAGGTACTCCCATCTCTTTCAGAATTTGCCACAGTTTGTTGTGATCCACACAATCAAAGGCTTTAGCATAGTCAATGAAGGAGAAATAGATGTTTATCTGGAATTCTCTTGCTTTCTCCATGATCCAGCGAATGTTGGTGATTTGATCTCTAGTTCCTCTGCCTCTTCGAAACCCAGCTTGTACTTCCGGTAGTTCTCGGTTCACATACTGCTGAAGCCTAGCTTGTGGGAGTTTGAGCATAATCTTGCTGGCATGTGAAATGAGCGCAATTGTACGGTAGTTTGAACACTCTCTGGCACTGCCCGTCTTTGGAACTGGAATGTAAACTGACCTTTTCCAGTCTTGTGGCCACTGTTGAGTGTTCCAAATTTGCTGGCATACTGAGTGCAGCACTTCAACAGCATCATCTTTTAGGATCTTAAATAGCTCAGCTGGAAGACTGTCATCTCCGCTAGCTTTGTTGTTACTAATGCTTCCTAAGGCCCACTTGACTTCACTCTCGAGGATGTCCGGCTCAAGTTCAGTGACCGCACTATCATGGCTATCAGGGACATGAAGATCTTTCCTGTATAGTTCTTCTGTGTATTCTTGCCACCTCTTCTTCATCTCATCTGCTTCTGTTAGGTCCCTGCCTTCTTTGTCCTTTATCATGCCCATCTTTGCACAAAACACTCCCTTGAGATCTCCAATTTTCTTGAAGAGATCTCTAGTCTTTCCCATTCTATTGTTTTCTTCGATTTCTTTGCATTGTTCATTTAAGAAGGCCTTCTTGTCTCTCCTTGCTATTCTCTGGAAATCTGCATTCAGTTGGGTATATCTTCCCCTTTCTCCCTTGCTTTTTGCTTCCCTTCTTTCCTCAGCTACTTGTAAAGCCTCATCAGACAGCCACTTGGCTTTCTTGCATTTCTTTTTCTTTGGGATGGATTGAGTTGCTGCCTCCTGAACAATGTTACGGACCTCCGTCCATAGTTCCTCAGGCACTCTGTCTATCAGGTCTAATCCCTTAAATCTATTCCTCACTTCCACTGTATATTCATATGATTGAGGTCATACCTGAATGGTTTAGTGGTTTTCCCTACGTTCTTCAATTTAAGCCGAAATTTTGCAAGAAGCAGCTCATGATCTGAGCCACAGTCAGCTCCAGGTCTTGTTTTGACTGACTGTATAGAGCTTCTCCATCTTTGGCTGCAAAGGACATAATCAATCTGATTTCGATATTGGCCATCTGGTGATGTCCATGTGTAGAGTCGCCTCTTGTGCTGTTGGAAAAGAGTGTTTGCTATGATCAGCATGTTCTCTTGGCAAAACTCTATTAGCCTTTGTCCTGCTTCATTTTGTACACCAAGGCCATGCCTGCCTGTTATCCCGGTGATTTCTTGACTTCCTACTTTAGCATTCCAATCCCCTATGATGAAGAGGACATCTTTTTTTGGTGTTAGTTCTACAAGGTGTTGTAGGTCTTCATAGAACCAATCAACCTCAGCTTCTTCAGCCTCAGTGGTTGGGGCACAGACTTGAATTACTGTGATGATGAATGGTTTGCCTTGGATTCATACTGAGATAATTCTATCGTTTTTAAGATTGTACCCCAGTACTGCTTTTCCCACCCTTTTGTTGACTATGAGTGCTACTCCATTTCTTCCAAGGGATTCTTGCCCACAGTAGTAGATATAATGGTCACCTGAATTAAATTTGCCCATGCTTGTCCATTTTAGTTCGCTGATTCCCAAGATGTCGATGTTCAATCTTGCCATCTCATGTCTGACCACCTCCAGCTTACCTTGAGTCATTGATCTTACATTCCAGGTCCCTAAACAATATTGTTCTTTACAGCATCGGACTTACTTTTCACCACTGGTTAGTCAGCCTGTCTTTGTTTTGTAATCCTTTGTCACACTCGGCTTGGCTTACTGGCTGGAGTCATCAGAAGCAAGTCATTTTTTGTTTGGGGCATAATCCTTCAACCTGGAGAGGGCCGATGGGTGGCTGCTGTGACCAAAGTCTCGATGGCCTTTGGGCCCCTCCCGACCCACTGGCCCAACCGTGACCCTCGGTTTCTGCAGGTTTTTAAGTCCTTCGATTCAAATCGTCTGCAATGTGGCGACGGGTCAGAGAAAGAGCAGTTGCTCCAGCAGCCACTAAGGGGCAGCAGCCGGCCAGCTGTTGCTCTGCTCAGTCAGCACAGAGAGAGGAAGCAACTGGAGGAGAAGTGGGGGTGATACTCACCCACGGGGGGGGGGCAGGAGTCCCACTCACAATGTCCCCTTTAGGGCAACCTTCCTAGCACCCAAAGAACTGGCTGAACTGGAAGCCCCAGTGGCTCTTGCCCCCTTCTGCCCATCAAAGGCCCACTCTAGACGCAGAGTGCCCGAGCCGTGCTCAGAATAGGCAGTGCTGGTGCTTCTGTTTGGGTTCAAAAACTTCAAAAAGGAAGCAGAAACCCGCTCCAGTATCAGGCTAGGACAAAAGGGGAAGGGAGTCCAGCAGTAGTGCTCCCAATTCCCACAGGGACAAGCGGCCCTCCTGTTCTGGCATGGGGCCTCTGGCCTGCCGCCCACTCACCTCGCCAGTCAGAGCCGCAGCCAGCAATGCAGCCGGGCAGAGAAGGCCTCGAACCCACATCTGCCCGGCTGCTGCTTGTGCTGCGGTGAGCAGTGCTGTGGGAGGAAGGGATGGCTGTGCAGTGCAGCCCTGCATCGCTACTGCTCCTCAGTAACCCTCTCCCCCTTGCTGGGCAGTGGGCGCAAAAGGGACATGCTTCGTTTGCCTCTGTGAACAGGGAAGCCAGAAAGCCGGTCCTCACTGGCTACTAGAAACAATGGCTGGCTGCCAACCCAAGCCAAGCCAAGTGCCAGGGGCTCTAACACAACAGTCTTCCTCGTGCCCTCCACATATCACTGAGCAATGGCTACGATCCTCGTTTCTGGGAGCTTTAGGCCTTATTTGCACCACTCTCCTTGTTATAGATCGGGTTGCTTCTCTCTCTCTCTCTTCTTAAAAAATAGGGATGAGACGGGGCGGGGGCAGGGGGAGTAAATAAGGACCAAAAGGTTCAAAGGGAGTTGGAAGCACACAAGGTTTAATGCCATCATCTCCAACCTGGTGCCCTCTAGATGTTTTGGACTTCAGCTCACATCAGCCCCAGCCAGCATTGCCAATGGACAGGAATGCTGGGACATGTCGTCCAGAATATCTGGAGGGCACCAGGTTGGAGAAAGCTGATTTAATCTGAAGCAGAACCTGGCCGAAGAACCTGTTTTCTTTGCCAGGAGGCATAAAAGTATAGAGAAGAGTCCTGCAAAACATGCACAGAGTGCATTTGCACACCTCTAAGCACAGCCATCCCCCAGAAACCTGAAATTTAGAGCCAGGGCTTCTGAGCCAGAGAAGATGGCTTCAATGCAAGCTTCAACCTCCCCCCACCGCATTCCATTTTATTTTCAAATTCAGCACTGGGAGAGGGGCCGTGCCACCTGGTCCCCTGCCAGGCCCAGAACCACCCAGCAAAACTCCCCCCCCCCCGTGCTCCATCCACCTCATAAAAAAGGAGGGTTGGGCTCTCCCGACTCATTGCATCTGAAGGATACAGCAATTACCAGGCAGCGAAGACAGGTGTGTGGGGAGATTTATGGGCTCTCGCAAGGAGCAGCAAGGTAAGCATGTGGAGGGTGGAGGGAGAAGGACATAAATCAGACTGGAAGAAGGGCTGAAGGGAGCTCAAGCGCCTGCCTTGCCTTTACGAAGGAGGCCAGGAATGGCCTGAGCACCCCACCGGTTTCCACCTGGCACCTGGGAGAGGTTGCCAGGAAACACGGAGCAGGTGTGGGTTCAGCACCATCATTTAAACTCCTAGCCAGCTCATAGACACCTTGAAAGGCCCACAGTGACAGCCAAGCACCCTTCAGGAGCTCGTTGCCGCTGAACTCGGGCTGCGCCAGCCACTGCCTGCTCCAAAAAGGCAGCTATTTTGAGCGTCCGGGAGCAAAAGCAGCAGAACTAATAATTTATTACCAAACGCGATCAGGAGAGCTGCTCTCCCTGACTCCCAGCAAATGGAGCAGAAAAAGCAGAAAGCACAACACAGAACATGCCACTCGCCCGCCACGCTTCTCCGAATGGCCAGCGTTCGGAGAAGGGAAGAGAGCAGTCCTTGCCAGGGGTGGCTATGGGGTATGCCCAGCCAGAATAATAAAGGAAAGCTCCATACCGGATAAGGCAAGAAGAAAGAGGGGAGAAAGTGGGGCAGATGGTGAACACAACAATGATCCAAGGGGAGGAATGAAGGATGGACTGAATAGTCTCTTCAGTTGCCCCTTGAGATGAAATTCTTTACTGACACACATAAGGAAGGGGCTGTTTAAATCCAGAGGTGCCGGGGCTCAAGGCTGCCAGGAGTCCTGAGATGTGCGTGTATGCAGACGCATTCTCTGTGGCTAACTCAAAGTTGAGAGGAACACACTCTCCGTATGCTCAGAGAAACATCACAGCCCTTCACTGAGCAAGGGTGGGACAGCGTTACGTTCTGCTCAAGCCCCCCGCCCCCGGTTTTGAAACCTCTGCCTCCAGCCAATTTGCCTCTTCATCCTGGGCTCTCCCAAACATGCCCTTGCCCTTTCGCTGCCTTTTCTGCTGTATCTCCAGCAAGCTCCCAGCGGCGATCCCCCTGCAATCAGCCCACAGCTGCATGGCACAGAATTTGCAGCTCCAAGTGGCTGGCATTGTAAGCACCCCAAACAAGCTGTCAGAGAGCAGCGCAAAGCTTGCATGGGGCACTTGGGAAAGCGGGGCAGTGGGAGAAATAGAGGTGAGAGGAAGGCGCAGGGCATAACCGTGAGGGTGCATATGGCTGTGTGCGAGGACACACGCTGGAGAGCGGGGATAGGTGAGCCACTGAATGCAAACTGGCACACCAGGTCTAAGTGCGCAACTGTGTTTCTACATGCACAACAGCGCAAGTGTGTCTGTACCATGGGGAAGGGCCGTAGCTCAGTGGTAGAGCCCTTGCTTTGCATGCAGAAGGTCCCTGGTTCAATCCCTGGCATCTCCAGGTGGACCTGGAAAAATATCCCCCTGAAACCCCAGAGAGCCTTTGCTGCCAGTCAGTGTCGACAATACTGGGCTAGATGGACCAAAGGTCTGACTCAGTATAAAGCAGCCTCTGATGTTCTGACATCTGCACACGTGCACATATGCGTGCTGGAACACGGTGAGAGGACTGCCGCCACGACTGCCGATGACAGACCTCTGCGGCTTTGCTCTCACCCCTTAAGATGCAACTGCCCAGCATTCCTTTCAAGTCTGAATATTTCTGGAAGAGAACAAGGGACCCTAGATGAGAAGGGGCTCCTTCGCAGATGGGTTAGGGCTTGCAGAACTGCGGGAAGAACTATTCTCTGGCCTTTGGTGCAGCTGCATCATTCCATTACCACACTGGTTAAGGGATTGGGAGAAGACCACTGGCTTCATCCCTCTTGCAAATCCTTCCCCCCATCCCACTTTCTTTGTTGATATTGTCAGGACTATTCTGCTCTGGATACTGTTGGATGAATGGC
Organism: Heloderma suspectum; assembly: GCF_057233095.1. Classification (NCBI taxonomy): domain Eukaryota; kingdom Metazoa; phylum Chordata; class Lepidosauria; order Squamata; family Helodermatidae; genus Heloderma; species Heloderma suspectum. The sequence goes on along the minus strand of NC_139465.1, from coordinate 5,906,436 downwards.
TGCCTTTGCTGGAAGCTTGGGCAGGTCTGGCAAGGCCTGGGCTACCTCCCTTTGTAGGACTCAAGCGGAAGGTCAGTGCCCGGCAGTCCTGGCAGAGTGTCCCTGCAAACCCATAACGCTGGCTGGAATAGGCAGTGGTGCAGCTACGTCACTTTAGAGCCTGGACAGAATGATCTTATTACCCCCCACCCCACATTAGATGGTCATGTGCATGACTTCAGTTGTGGAGCACACAGCTAAGATTTCTCTTCTCTTCCTGCACACGACACCCCCGCACACACCATTCAGTGCTTCATAAATGTTTCTGCATTCCTCATATGTTAGAGCAATAAGAGAGAGAGAGAGAGAGAGACTCTAAACATATGCAGGTTCACATTTTAAACTCACTTAAATTATATGCTTACACAGGAATAAAATGGCGCAGGCTTCTGCTGCCCTAATGCTAAGCACACTGACTTGGGAAGAAGCCCCTATTTGTTGCAGAAAAGGATAACGTATTTTAAAAATAAAAATAATACAATGAACATCTGTACCCATGTTCATGCATGGTTGGCGGTCTCCTGGCCATGTTTTTTTTTTTTTTTTAATAAAACAACAGGATTCTGCAGTGATCAGCATCAGGGCTGGTTGGCCCTTGGCAGCCCAGGTGCTGGCAGAGTTCATTTGGGGGTCCTGAGTTGCGGACCCTGGACTTTGGCTGCACTACTGGACAACAGAACAATCTGCTGTAACCATGGCTCAACATTAGAAGTGCACTGGTGTCAACCACTGATTAGGTTTCTTCTTTCCCAGGGTTTGCAAACATGGTTCAAATCACGTTAAGATGCCAATCCTGGTTAACAATCCCCATGGTTAGCTCAGCTCCAATGCTGAGGCATGGATAAAGCTGACAAGGGAGGGGAGGAGGTTATTTGTACAGGAGAGAGAGGGAGGGGAGGAGTGTACAAGCCCTTGTTCCAGTCCCAGTCTCCGAGCCATGGTTAAGAGACTGGCACGTTACACGTGCACAGAGTCCTAGAGAGGCCAGAGGATAAAGTCATGGCCATCCACGGTGCTGGTGAAATATTTGGGGAACTCAAGTCTACTTGAAGTTATCTATTGTATTGGTGGTCAAGGTGGGGGAGAGGGTGCTTTATATGCCTTTTCCAATCACGTTCGTGAGCGAGGTGGGGGACTGGGACCCTGCAATACACTCCAGTGATGGTGCGCATGGAAGCCAGACATGGCAGTTCTTCCAGATTAATTATCATGGACGAGGAGGTGTGACTATGTCATGCAGCGCTACGAAATTGAGCAGCCGCCTGCAGCTGAGCTGTGCCATGTATCATAAAATGAAATTGAGATGGAGAGATTCGACACCTGCCTGTTTTGCCTCTGGGTTCACTGCAAGCAACTGGGTCCCCAGGCGGACACTGTTGGAGGCATCCTTGCCCCACAACATGCACACTTGACTGGGGATGGGGGGTGATTGGGGGAGAGGACTTCTAGGTCAAGGCCTTCCCCAACAAGGTGCCCTCCAGGCATGTTTGGAATACAAACCCCATCATCCCCAGCCAGCATGGCCAATTCCCAGGACAAGCCTGGCTCTCACTTGGCTTTGAGGCTGAGGCTGGGGTTGGAGGAGAGAGCTATTAAAATGGCATCCCAGTGATTGCAATGTGTTGCAGCAAAACATCTAAGAGTCGCTACGAATTGCTAGGTTGCCACAGTATCTCTGTCTCCAATCTGCAACACGGAGATAATAATATTGATTTCCCCTACAGGGCCTTAAGATAATATGTGCGACACACTTTGAACACTAGATAGCACCATACACATGCCAACCATGATGAGAAACCAGCCCTACATTAAAAAAACAACAACACCCCTCTGTACGTGTCAGCAAACAAGGCACAGGTAGTTAGACATGATCCACAAGTGTTCAGCTACATCAGCCTTCCCCCAACTGGGTGCCCTCCAAATGACTTGGACTACAGCTTCCATCATCCCCAGCAGCTGACATCCAACACATTGGGAGAGCACCTGGTTGGGGAAGGCCGAATTAGTCAAAAACAAGGCAGCTAGATTGCTCCTGGGCATCGCTCGGTATGACCACGTTATGGCAGTTCTTTTGTCATTTGCACTGGCAGCCAGCCTGTCTCTGGGCCCAATTCAAAGTGCCGGCTTGAACTTTTAAAGCCCTCAACAACTTGGGGCCAGGTTACCTGAAGGGGTGACTCCTCCCATATTTACCTACCCAGACACGAATGTCAACATCTGTGGCCCTTCTCCAGGTGTCCCTGCAAAATGAGGCAAGGCGGGAGGCTACAAGACAGAGAGCTTTTTCAGTGGTGGCACCCTGTCTGTCAACTCCCCCCCCCCCCATTGCAATCAAGAGACTTGCCTGGTGAGAACTTTTAATTCTCCCAGGCTTTTTCAGAACTAGTTTTAGATTTTCACACTGCTTTTCTCCCACTGCTGGTTCTACTCCTGGTTTTATCATGTGCTGCTGTTGGTTTTAGCTTGGTTTTTATCTGATGTGTTTCACTTGGCTTGTTTTATCTTGTTTTGTTGTACTGTTGTTTTTACTGCTATTTTGTTTTTTAATGTTTTTAATTTGTACCCTGTCCAGAGAATGTAGGTTATTCGGCAGTCTTAAAATGCAAATCCATAAGTAAGAGTGGTTAAAAAAGAAGAAAGAAATTGTTAGTCGGCATAACATTACTAGTCCTAGAAAGGGTTGTCACCTTTTGATGGACATAGACTCTGTGTGATCTGCATGTAACAAGAAGGAATCAGACATGCACCTGGCGAAGCTTTTCCCTGACATTGGGATTCATCAATAGGGGAAGTTATACCATTTGATTTCCTTTTTGGCATGCAAAGACTAATGGCACAGACTGTGTGTTCGTGGCAAAGGCTGCAGCCCAACCTTAGTCCACAGCAGAGGACAGGATAAAGCAGGCTTGCAAAAGTCTACCCAAAAGTCACTCATTTACTAACGTGAGCCCTTTCTAGCCCAACAGCTGCCTGCCTGAAAAGAAACACAAACACACAATTCTGATTTGCAAAAATGTCACTGCCTTGTTGTGGCGAAGGGGCTTGCGTAACTCAGTGAAGCCATAAGCTATGCCGTGCAGGGCCACCCAAGACGGACAGGTCATGGCAGAGAGTACTGACAAAATGTGGTCCACTGGAGAAGGAAATGGCAACCCACTCCAGTATCCTTGCCAAGAAAACCCCATGGAACGTATCACAAGGCTAAAAGAGATGACGCCGGAAGATGAGCACCTCAGGTCGGAAGGTGTCCAATATACTACTGGGGAAGAGCAGAGGGTATTTCCAAGTAGCGCCAGAAGGAGTGAAGCGGCTGGGCCAAAGCCGAAAGGACACTCAGCTGTGGATGTGTCTGGTGGTGAAAAGAAAATCCGATGCTGTAAAGAACAATATTGTTTAGGAACCTGGAATGTCAGATCAATGACTCAAGGTAAGCTGGAGGTGGTCAGACATGAGATGGCAAGATTGAACATCGACATCTTGGGAATCAGCGAACTAAAATGGACAGGCATGGGCGAATTTAATTCAGGTGACCATCCTATCTACTATTGTGGGCAAGAATCCCTTAGAAGAAATAGCACTCATAGTCAACAAAAGGGTGGGAAAAGCAGTACTGGGGTACAATCTTAAAAACGATAGAATGATCTCAGTACAAATCCAAGGCAAACCATTCAACATCACAGTAATTCAGGTCTATGCTCCAACCACTGATGCCGAAGAAGCTGAGGTTGATCGGTTCTATGAAGACCTACAACACCTTCTAGAACTAACACCAAAAAAAGATGTCCTCTTCATCATAGGCGATTGGAATGCTAAAGTAGGAAGTCAAGAAATCACCGGGATAACAGGCAGGCATGGCCTTGGTGTACAAAATGAAGCAGGACAAAGGCTAATAGAGTTTTGCCAAGAGAACACGCTGATCATAGCAAACACCCTTTTCCAACAGCTCAAGAGACGACTCTACACATGGACATCACCAGATGGTCAATATCGAAATCAGATTGATTATGTCCTTTGCAGCCAAAGATGGAGAAGCTCTATACAGTCAGTCAAAACAAGACCTGGAGCTGACTGTGGCTCAGATTATGAGCTGCTTCTTGCAAAATTTCGGCTTAAATTGAAGAACGTAGGGAAAACCACTAAACCATTCAGGTATGACCTCAATCATATCCCTCATGAATATACAGTGGAGGTGAGGAATAGATTTAAGGGATTAGACCTGATAGACAGAGTGCCTGAGGAACTATGGACGGAGGTCCGTAACATTGTTCAGGAGGCAGCAACTCAATCCATTCCAAAGAAAAAGAAATGCAAGAAAGCCAAGTGGCTGTCTGATGAGGCTTTACAAGTAGCTGAGGAAAGAAGGGAAGCGAAAAGCAAGGGAGAAAGGGGAAGATATACCCAACTGAATGCAGAGTTCCAGAGAATAGCAAGGAGAGACAAGAAGGCCTTCTTAAATGAACAATGCAAAGAAATCGAGGAAAACAACAGAATGGGAAAGACTAGAGATCTCTTCAAGAAAATTGGAGATCTCAAGGGAACGTTTTGTGCAAAGACAGGCATGATAAAGGACAAAGAAGGCAGGGACCTAACAGAAGCAGATGAGATGAAGAAGAGGTGGCAAGAATACACAGAAGAACTATACAGGAAAGATCTTCATGTCCCTGATAGCCATGATAGTGCGGTCACTGAACTTGAGCCGGACATCCTCGAGAGTGAAGTCAAGTGGGCCTTAGGAAGCATTAGTAACAACAAAGCTAGCGGAGATGACAGTCTTCCAGCTGAGCTATTTAAAGTCCTAAAAGATGATGCTGTTAAAGTGCTGCATTCAATATGCCAACAAATCTGGAACACTCAACAGTGGCCGCAAGACTGGAAAAGGTCAGTTTACATTCCAATTCCAAAGAAGGACAACGCCAAAGAGTGTTCAAACTACCGCACCATTGCGCTCATTTCACATGCCAGCAAGGTGATGCTCCAAATCCTACAAGCTAGGCTTCAGCAGTATGCGAACCGGGAACTACCGGAAGTACAAGCTGGGTTTAGAAGAGGCAGAGGAACTAGAGATCAAATCGCCAATGTTCGCTGGATCATGGAGAAAGCAAGAGAATTCCAGAAAAACATCTATTTCTGCTTCATTGACTACGCTAAAGCCTTTGATTGTGTGGATCACAACAATCTGTGGCAAATTCTTAAAGTGATGGGAGTACCAGACCACTTTACCTGTCTCCTGAGAAACCTGTACGAGGGTCAAGAAGCAACAGTAAGAACCAGACATGGAACAACCGAGTGGTTCAAAACTGGGAAAGGAGTACGACAAGGCTGCATATTGTCACCCCACTTATTTAACTTATATGCACAGTACATCATGAGAAATGCTGGGTTGGATGAATCACAGGTCGGAATTAAGATTGCTGGGAGAATTATCAACAACCTCAGATATGCAGACGATACCACCTTAATGGCAGAAAGCGAAGAGGATCTCAAGAGCCTCTTGTTGAGGGTGAAATTGGAGAGTGCAAAAGCTGGTTTGAAACTCAACATTAAAAAAACGAAGATCATGGCATCTGGCCCCATCACATCCTGGCATATAGAAGGGGAAGAAATGGAAGCAGTGACAGATTTTACTTTCTTGGGCTCCAAGATCACTGCAGACTGTGTCTGTAGCCATGAAATTAAAAGATGCTTGCTCCTTGGGAGGAAAGCTATGGCAAACCTAGACAGCATAGTAAGAAGCAGAGATCACCTTGCCGACAAAGGTCCGTCTAATCAAAGCTATGGTTTTCCCAGTAGTAATGTATGGCTGTGAGAGCTGGACTATAAGGAAGGCTGAGCGCCGAAGAATTGATGCTTTCGAACTGTGGTGCTGGAGAAGACCCTTACGAGTCCCCTGGACCGCAAGGAGGTCAAATCAGTCCATCCTAAAGGAAATCAACCCTGAGTGCTCATTGGAAGGACAGATACTGAAGCTGAAGCTCAAATATTTTGGCCACCTATTGCGATGAGAAAACTCTCTGGAAAAGACCCTGATGCTGGGAAAGACTGAAGGCAAAAGGAGAAGGGGACGACAGAGGATGAGATGGCTAGATAGCATCACCGATGCAATGAATATGAACTTGAGCACACTCTGGGAGAGAGCACAGGACAGGAAGGCCTGGCGTGCTATGGTCCATGGGGTCACGAAGAGTCGGACACGACTGAACGACTGAACAACAACAACAACAACTCTACCTGCTGCTAAAGGGGGGGGGAAGGCAGGAGGGGTGACATCTGAAGTTTGGTGTGGTTGCCAAACTCTTCTAACAGAAACACACTCACCTTCTCTCTGGCTCCACCACAAACTGGGCATGTATGGATGAAGCTACGGAAGGGCTTCATTACCTTCCATCACCATCATTATTTTTATTTATTATTATTATTTTATTTTTATTACTAGAATAAAATTCCTGCTGATGTGGCTGCATCATTTCACTCTCTTGCTTAAAATATCTGTGCACCTACAGCATGCTTCATTAGCAAATTAATTAGGCGACTGACTGGAGCCCAGAGATCTCATTTCTCTCTGGTCATATTCTTCCAGGGAAACTTGGCTGGGGCAGCTAACCCAGGTGCCTTTTCTTCCAGGGGAAGGGAGCAAAAGGAACTCCCAAACAAGCTGGCAAGTGGCCGCACCTTGAGGGTTCTACGTGCTGCCAGGACGGGCACCTGGGTCAGAAGTCTTGCACGGCTAGAAAGCTGCCACGGCCATCCCCAGACCTCCCAATTATAAATTGAAATCATCTTCAAACCTGTTTAGCTGTCACAGCTCCAAACCAAGGCTGGGTTGAGACAGCTGGGAGCCGCATGTTCGCTGTTGAAATGCTCAGCACAGAAAGGCCTGGAGCCTTCCCCTCTGCAAGCAAGCGGGACTGTGTGCGTGTGTGTGGGGGGGGAGCAGTTACTATCCTCCTACTCCCAAGATTTCCGAGTGGCTGCAGAAATGCTGAGCTTGTTGGCCTCCTGACGATGAAGGCGTGCATTTAACGCATTTTATGAAGCTCCTTTATGTAGAGTCAGACGACTGGGCCACCTACCCCAGCCCTGTCTACGGAGTTTGCAGAACCTCTTTCAGCCCAAGGGCCAAGTTCCATTTCAGAGGCGCTTTCAGGGGCTGCATTGCACTGGTAGGCAGGAGCGAAGGCAAAAGGGGGTGGGCAAAAGGAAATGTCCAAATATACGAGCATGTTGTAGCTTCAAGCTCTTCCTGCCAGTAATTACGCCTTAGGAGCGGCTTTTTAACCTTTCAGAATGGGGAAAAACTGCACAAAAGTCGGGAAACCAGAAACCACACAGTGGTCAGGGAAAAGGGGGCATGGCCAGCTGGGGAACACTGGAAGTCAGACTGAGACTCCAAGAGGGCCATATTCAATGGAGGCTGGTGGCCCCAACATCAGGGTGTGTGTGTGTGTGTGTGTGTGTGTGTGTGTGTGTGTGAATCCACTCCTGATTTCAGCCAGAACTAGTCAGAACTCTAAAAAGTGCTATCCAAGGTGCTGAACCTATTTTGGGAGTAGGGTTAAGCACGTTGGATAGTTCCTGTAGGGTTCTGACTGAAACCCAGAGCAGATGCACCGCCCCACTGACATCACAGCCAGCGGCCTCCGCTGGCCATATTTGATCCCTGGGTACCCCTGGTCTCCTCCGTCCACTCCCCAAAGTCTCTGCTCTGACATCTTTTCAGTCTAGACGCTGGGGATCGGAACATCTGCATGCAAACATGTGTTGTGCTGCACTCCTCTTGATGGAGGCAACAGACGACCATTTCCCATACACTTGCAGGAGAAATGCAGCAGATCGCGAAGCAGCTACTACTACATACCTCTCTGCTTTCTGAATCGACTTCAGGGAGCAGTGATTCTTTTAAGGGATTTCTGACACAGCCAGGGGCACTCTCAGAAGACTACATTTCCCAGGGCTCCTTGGCTGGGGGTGGGAGGAAGAAAGCATGGCAGTTCAACGTGTTTCAATCTGTCTTACATTCAAGGTGCTGACATCCCCTTTGATCATGGCTAGAGGACTGAGTTTTTCTTGGATGCAGGGAGGTGAAATCAAGTTTTCCCTGGCTTGAAGATGCAGTGATGGAAACTCCCCAATCACTTCTCCACAACAAGGAAAAAGATGGTGATTTGGTTCAGCTGGACTGTGCTGCATATTTAGCAGAGTGGATAATCCAACCTTAAGTGCAAGGGGAAGGCAGCCTAGAAGGCCAAACAGAACCAGCACTATAAAGCAGGGCTCATTCTTAGGTTGGACTCAGCCCCGCAATCTGGGATCAACACTGGATAACAACTGGTGGGCCAGATTGGGGAGAGCAGTGTGCCACATGAGGCCCGCAGGCTGGGGCTCCTGCACTCTGACAGAAAACAGTATTACGTTTGGCTTCTGGACCAGTGGGACTCCCAGAATTCCCTCTTCTCAAAACACTCCACCATCAATCCATGAAGCTGGTGCTGTGGGCGTTGCCGGCTGCTCCCCTTTCCTCAATTGACCTCCAAGCAGTTACTTTCTTTAAAGACGTCAGTGTCGGGCTTTGCACTAACCTACGGCACACGTTTAGACCTGTGTAGGATTAGGACAAGCAGCGGCCTTGGTTTTTCCTCCTCTGCAGGGGAAGGCAGCTCTAATCCAACAATGCAAGGGCAGGAAGGAAAACCACTCTCGGAATAATCTCTCTCTTTAGACAGCACTTCAATTAGCCAGATTATGAGAGTAGCTTTAATTGGCTCCGGGCAAGAAGCCTCCTCAGCGGAGATTACCCCAGGATATCAGCCTTCTGTGAGCTGTGCCATGGTGAACCTTCTTTATCAACCCTCTTCACGGCACCTGGAAAGATCCCCCAGGGCAGGATGTTGGCTGGGGACATGTACTGAGGGAGCACAGCACTTTGGTGCACTGGATGGGTTCAAACTTGCCTTCTGACACAGACTCAAATTGTGGCCTTGGGCAAGGAGACTTCTGGCCTTGCTTTGCCATTAGTAAAACAAACAAACAAACAAAAAAAATGGACCATGAAAGACCCCATGGCTAACAGAGACCAGAAAGCGGAGTCCTGTCCCCATAAATGCATCCCCTGAGGTGCAATAGTTGCTAAATTGGACAACAGCTTCCTATGCGCTAGACGGCACAAATACAGCTCAGCGCTTTTCAAGGAATGCTGTCATACTGTCTATGGAAGAACCGCCAAATGTCTGCTCTCGAACACTTCTACAAGCCTGTAAGTCCTCAGTATTGCCTTCTGTGTCAGGATCCACCTGGGCCACAGCAGGATCCCAAAACAGAGGATGCCTCCTCAATGGATGAGAAGCAGGACCTTACTGCTGCCATGGCACATGGAGAAGGACCACAGGAGCTAACACTCCCCAAGGAAGAGCCAGAAGATGCCTCATAGAATCATAGAATAGTAGGGTTGGAAGGGGCCTACAAGACCATCGAGTCCAACCCCCTGCTCAGTGCAGGAATCCAAGTCAGAGCATCCCTGACAAATGGCTGTCCAGCCTCGTCTTGAAGGCCTCCAGTGTGGGAGAGCCCACCACCTCCCCAGGTAATTGGTTCCATTGCCGTATTGCTCTGACACTCAGGAAGTTTTTCCTGATGTTCAGCCGGAATCTGGCTTCCTGTAACTTGAGTCCATTATTCCGTGTCCTGCACTCTGGGATGATCAAGAAGAGATCCTGGCCTTCTTCTCTGTGACAACCTTTCAAGTACTTGAAGAGTGCTATCATATCTCCCCTCAGTCTTCTCTTCTCAAGGCTAAACATGCCCAGTTCTTTCAGTCTCTCTTCATAGGGCTTTGTTTCCAGTCCCCTGATCATCTTTGTTGCCCTCCTTTGAACCCTCTCCAGCTTGTCTGCATCCTTCTTAAAGTGTGGTGCCCAGAACTGGACACAGTACTCCAGATGAGGCCTAACCAGTGCTGAGTAGAGGGGAACTAGTACTTCCCGGGATTTGGAAGCGATGCTTCTATGAATGCAGCCCAAAATAGCATTTGCCTTTTTTGCAGCCACATCACATTGTTGGCTCATATTCAGCTTGTGATCGACGACAATTCCAAGATCCTTCTCGCTCGTAGTGTGGTTGAGCCACGTATCCCCCATCTTGTAACTGTGCATTTGGTTTCTTTTTCCTAGGTGCAGAACTTGGCATTTGTCCCTATTAAATGCCATTCTGTTGTTTTCTGCCCAGCACTCCAGTCTATCCAGATCACTTTGAATTTTGTTTCTGTCTTCCAAAGTATTAGCTATCCCTCCCAATTTTGTGTCATCTGCAAATTTGATCAGCATTCCCTGCACCTCCTCCTCCAAGTCATTAATAAAAATGTTGAAGAGCACTGGGCCCAGGACTGAGCCCTGCGGTACCCCACTCGTTACCTCTCCCCAGCTTGAGAAGGTCCCATTGATAAGCACTCTTTGAGTTCGATTCTGTAGCCAACTGTGGATCCACCGGATCGTTGTTTCATCTAGCCCACTTCGAGCTAGTTTGCTCATCAGGATATCATGGGGCACTTTGTCGAAAGCTTTGCTGAAGTCGAGGTATATGATGTCTACAGCATTCCCATGGTCTACAAGGGAGGTGACTTGATCAAAAAATGAGATCAGATTTGTCTGGCAGGACTTGTTTTTGACAAATCCATGTTGGCTTCGAGTAATCACGGCATTGTTGTCAAGGTGCTTCCAGATGGATTGCTTTATGATCTGCTCCAGAATTTTCCCAGGGATTGATGTCAGACTGACTGGTCTGTAGTTCCCAGGTTCCTCCTTTTTACCCTTTTTGAAGATAGGGACAACGTTAGCCCTCCTCCAGTCATCTGGCACTTCCCCGGTCCTCCATGATTTCTCAAAGAGAATAGACAGCGGTTCTGAGAGTTCTTCTGCCAGTTCCTTTATGACTCTAGGATGCAGTTCATCTGGCCCTGGAGATTTGAACTCATTCAAAGTAATGAGGTGTTCCTTGACCATATGCCTATCGATCTCAAGCTGCGATCCTGCCCCTTCAGCCTGTACTTCGCCTTTGCCAGGGGGGTCATAGACCCTCTTTTGGGAGAAGACTGAGCCAAAGTAGGAATTGAGCACCTCTGCCTTTTCTTTGTCCTCTGTTATCATTTTGCCATCCTTATTTAATAGCTGAACAACCATTTCTTTCCTCTGCCTTTTACTATGCACGTAGCTGAAGAAAGCCTTTTTGTTGTTTTTAGCATCCCTCGCTAACCTCACCTCGTTCTCCGCTTTAGCCTTCCTGACGCCATCCCTGCAATTCTGTGCTACCTGCCTGTACTCTTCCTTTGTTACTTGGCCTTCTTTCCACTTCCTATATGTGTCCTTTTTTGTTTTCAGGTCATCCCTAAGCTTTTTGTGAAGCCACATTGGCTTCTTCTGTTGTCTTCCACCTTTTCTTCTTGTTGGAATTGTTTGTGATTGTGCATTGAGAATTTCCTTTTTTAAAAGTTCCCACCCATCTTGGACTCCTTTTCTCGCTAGCATTGCTTGCCATGGGACCTTACTGATCATTGTTCTGAGTTTATTAAAATCAGCTTTCCTAAAATCCAGGGTACGCGTTTGAGTACACTCGGCTTTTGCTTCCCTTAGAACCAAGAACTCAAGTACAACATGGTCGCTTTCCCCCAGAGTTCCTGTAACTGCTACTTTATCCACTAAGTCATCTCTGTTGGTTAGGATCAAGTCCAGGATAGCCGATCCTCTAGTTCCTTCCTCTACTTTCTGTAGGAGGAAGTTATCCGCCACACAAGTCAGGAATTTCCTGGAGGGGCCATGTTTTGCAGAATTTGTCTCCCAACAAATATCGGGGAAATTGAAGTCCCCCATTACTACTACATCATGCTTCCTTAAAACATTGGCTATTTGCTTTTCAAAAGTTTCATCCTTGGCTTCTCCTTGATTGGGTGGCCGGTAGTAGACTCCGACCACCAGGTTCCTTTTATTCTTTGCTCCATTTATTTCAACCCAGATGCTCTCGATGGGGCTACCAAGCTCCTCCTCCTGTATTTCTGTGCAGAGATATGTATTTTTCACATACAGTGCAACCCCGCCTCCCTTTCTGTTCCTCCTGTTCTTTTTGAACAAGTTATATCCTTCAACTGCTGTATTCCAGTCATGAGAGTCATCCCACCAAGTCTCAGTTATACCTATCAAGTCATAATTTCCCTCCTGTATTAAGAGTTCAAGTTCGTTCTGTTTGTTTCCCATACTCTGGGCATTAGTATATAGACATCGAAGACCATGTGCTTCATAGTCTGGCTTTCTTCCTACCTGTGTCTGAAGACTATTATTGGACGCTATCAGAGCTGTTCTCTCCATTGCAGTGCATGCGCCTACGTCCATTGTTACCCCCAACATTACATCTCCCTTCCCCGTAGGATTCAGTTTAAAGCCCTCCTGATGAAGTTCTTCATGCTGTGGCCAAACACATTCTTCCCAGCCTTTGTGAGGTGCAACCCATCCCTAGCCAACAGCCCATCTTCCAGGAAGTATAGCCCGTGGTCCCAGAATCCAAATCTCTCTCGTCGGCACCACCTTCGTAGCCAGTCATTCACCCGGAGTATTTTTCGTTCCCTTTCTATCCCTCTTCTAACTACTGGAAGGATGGATGAGAAAACTATCTGGGCCCCAAAGTTCTTGAGTTTCCTTCCCAAAGCTTCAAAGTCTGACGTGATCTCTTCGTAGCTCCGCTTGGCGGTATCATTTGTATCATCCAGGAGGCCATGATATCAGGGAACTCCACACACCTAACAAGACTGTTCCCTCAGTTCCAACAGCAGAGGTGACAAGCCCAGGCTGACGTCCAGAACTGAAAACTCAGGTTTTGTTCGGAAACCTTTCCATCAGCCCTGCTCGGGAAGAGGAGGAAGTCGATGACAGTCTGAGGCTCCCTGAAGTGTGAGGGTTGCTGAAGGGTCCACTATAAAACTCCTTGGTCGGTACCAGACATTTGCTGGTGCAACTGTTCATAAGGATAGCTCTGCATTCTTAGCTCCTGATGGGCAGCATTTAGCCAATTCACGCCTTTTAACTTAACACCCGGCACCTCTGGCTTCTGCCCTGCTCTGCTCTGGCTGCTCAGATCCTGCCAGACTGGCCATCCCCCACCGAAACAGGGCACTCTGTGAACTTAGAGCACACCCTAAAAGACACACACTTCCCAACGCACCCTTGTGTCTGCTGGAAAAAATTGTCAAGCCGTCCACAGCAGAAGCTTGTCTGCCGCTGCTGAACTTGTCAGTGAGAAACGCCCGACCAGCTTCTAAGAAACCCTTAGAACACTGTTTGGAAATAAATGGCCTAACACAGCCTTCCCCACACCTGGAGTCCTCCAGGTGTGTTGGACTACAACTTATGGGACTATGAGAGTTGTAGTCCAGCACGCCTAGAGGACACCTGGATGGGGAAGCCTTGGTTCTTGCAAGCACATGGGAGGTTAGATCATTTCTTGTGCCTTTTCTTCCCTCAGCACAGAACAACCCAGATGGAACTACATACGAAGGGCCTACAAAGCAGGGAGACTCATGCACCCATGCGATGCTGAATTCTATGCTTAGAACACCCAGGATCCCTATTAAAAAGGCTCCCTACCAGCAGGATGCAAAAAGAGCTTCTGTCAAACACACATTGCTAAGCTTTCTCCACCCTCTTTGGGCAGAAACCAGAGTCTTCCATCCTAGCTGCACCTCTGGCTGCCCTGTCAGCCCCTTCGGTTTTCATAGGCTCTTTCATCGATCACTCAGCTGCAGATCATTCATCTGGCAAATGAAAACAAGCCAGTTAATAAGAGCCTGTTTTGAGAGTGCAGGTGCTGGGGGAGATGAGAGAGAGAGGGAGGCAGTATGCCCAAGCTGGCAAGAACGCTGCCCTTGGGCATGTGATCACAGCGGCGAAACAGGACAACCTGTGTACATCCGTCACTCCTCTGCAACATTCGAACATGCCAAGGAGTTGGCCGTGACAACAGCTAGACTTGTATGTAGGATTACCTCCACAATGTGCCTCCTCCTCCTCCTCCTCATCTAAGGTTTTGTGAACATAAGGGCACAACCGGGACCTTTTCTGTACCTTTGGGACTGCACAAATTTGACCTTCATCCTCTTTCTCCTCTATTGTTGTTTTTAAACCAACCATAATCATTGCCTTGATCGGCGGAGCAGGAGTCTCTCATGGCAAAACAGAACCTCCATGTAAAGGGATATTGTACCTCTGAACAGCAGATGCTAGAAGGGATAAATAACACCCACAATCTGACATTCACCTTCCAACAGTAGCCAGCAAGATGCCTCTAGAAGCTCCAAGCAAGGCACAGGAGCGTATGCCCTATGTTTTGCCCCCAAGGCCTGGTATTGAATGGTAGACTAGATCTAAATATGGAGGTTCCATTTAGCCATCTTCCTCTAGGACACCTTTTGTTTTTGTCCAGAGCTGCATTCCTTCATGGGAGGAGGGGGAGCTGCACCTCAGTGGTCAAGCACATACTTTGCATGCAGAAGGTCTCAGGGCTTCCTTCGGTCCATCCTAAATCTTCTCCTGCCAGCCGATTTCATTGGATTATTCAATAGAGGAAAACTCAACTCCAGTCTTGCTAGTTTCTCTACACCGGCCATTCACAATCTGACACCCTCTGGATGTGTTAGGTTACAACGCCCATCAGCATGGTGTGCTGGCTGGGTGATGGTAGGTGTTGTAGTCTAACAAATCTGGTTTGAGGAAGATTGTTCTACATCATGGCATGGGTTTATAAATCTCTATCACAGCCTTCTCCAACCTGGTGCCTTCCAGATGTGTTAGACTACATTTCCCATAATTCTCAACTGGCATAGGCATGGCTGGGAATTATGGGAGTTGTAGTCCAACACATCTGGAGGGCACCCGATTGGAGAGGGCTGTTCTATCATGTCTCCTTGCCCCCTGCCCTTCGTTGTTATTTTTCTAAACTAAAGGTTTAGCAACAGAGAGTACAAAAGGGTCTTTCAATAGAACACCAAGTTTTGGGGTGGGGGGATAACAGGACATTCCACACAGAATCCTTCCATTAAATCAAAAGCGTCCAGGATCAACACCTTCTCCCTCCCCCTGCCTGGCAGAGTTACTGTGACTTTAACGGCTGCATAATAGGCAGATGTCCAACAGGTGAAGGCTTTATTACTGCTCTTCCCTATCAAGAAAAAGTGGCAGCTTCTCAATCCTTGCCAAGTTGTTGCTGTTAAGGAAACATCAGTCTTGCTTTGCCACCTCCTGCAAAGGGTGACAAGCCTAGAAGCATGGAAATTACCCAGGTAGAGCACAGCTATGTCTTTAGCACACTGGAGAGTTAACATTGCACTGAGTCCGGTATGCTGAACACATCTTTATTTTATTTATTTTTAAAACAAGTTTCTAGACCCTATGATTGCAATGAGAAACTGGAAAAGACACAGGAACAATGCTTGGTGAAATCTCAAGGTGGAGAGGGGAAGGCAGATCTGCAGCAGTTAAGGGATGGGGGAAGGGCTACAGTGCCCCACATAGTTCAGCTCCCCCCTCACACACACACACACACAGCTCAGACTAAAATCATGCCAAAAAGCAAGTGGGCACAAATGTTCTTAGTTTGCATAATTTATTCAGGGGGCAGAATTGCATGGCAAAGGACCCAAACAACGCTAGTGAGCAGGATCTAGGTTTTCTGCCTAACAGAGAGTACACACAGGGCATCGATGTGAAAGACCTAGACTTTGAAAACTGGCCACAGACGCAGGGCTCATCCTGGACAGCCCCCATCTGTGGCCATCGCCTCTACGGATATGACATGTTTCTCCAAATGCACTCCCAAGCCCTCTCCAAAGTTCCTTGCAGGTCCAACCCCAATACAGTGCCAGCCATGAGGGGCTCATGGCCCCTTCACTGACATCCCCGTGCGTTCTCATTTGCAGAGCTCATGGTGGGAGGCAGGAGATGAGGCAGGAAAGTAATACGGCAGAAGAGCAGATGGGCTCTCCAACAAAAGATCTTGGTTTTGTGCAAACATCTGCAGTAATAAATTTTAAAAAGCGGGGGGAAGGGGGAGAGAGAAGAGAAAAGCCAACAAAACACACGGATCTAAAAAGGCGACAAGAACTCTCAAGGCACAGGAGAGAGCTGTTGAACAGAATGCTCCGTTCTTCTGATAAAAGTGCTCGCAAAGGCAACCCACAGACCCATCAAAGTGGCGGACTCCTGACCTGCACATCCCTTGTCACACCGCCACCAGTCTGCTTTCAATAAAGTCAAGTTGCCATGAACCCTCAGTTCTGACCCGCTTTCCCGGTGGTGCTTTCTTAGATGTGCCTTAGACAAAAGGACTTCACTTGATCAACTGGATATCATGGGAAGGGGAGATAGTGGGGCATTTGGGGGAGTGCTTGAACCGTCGCCACATCGCTCCCCTAGGAAACACACAGGAGCAGACTGGCAAGGGAGGGTTTGCCTTGGAGCTTAGCGGCACCGTCTGTAAATAACCCTGCTGGCCAAGGTCTTGGATAATGGATATTTGAGGTCAGAAAAGGAGGGACGCGGTTTAATAAGGCTTGGGATTTGAGGCTGTTGAAATCTTGCCCTGTTTGAACAGGTGGAGCGGCTGTTTGAATGGATGGCAGGAACAGGTTTTCCTTAAAAACAAACACATGCAAAAATAAAAACCCCACAAGCGAGGAATCCTTGTCTGAAAAACAAACCCACAGATGCCTACAAACTCAACCTCTTCAGAGCCCTAGCAAAGAGGGTGGCGGCATTTCTTCCCTTTCCGGGAAGGATGCTACATTTCAGACTTGGGGTGGGGGGGGAGGGGCAACCCATCCCACAAAGAGGGTTTTCCTCCATGCCACACCACACACACAGTGTCCATGGGGGCCCTGCCTTTGATTTTGCTTGTGATGCAGAACTAACAGAAAGGAGGGAGGGAGAGTCTGTACACCTCCCCTTCTGACCCAGCCTTTCCCGCTTCCTCACTTTTATGCTAAAGAAGTCAAATTTCTCATTCTGATGCATTAAGCAAACTCTGTTAATGAATGGCTAATGCATCTGTTAAAAGTGTATGAAGGATGTAGGGATAAGAGAGGACCATGCAATGCACAAAGCTACTGGGCAGGAATCCAGGTTTAGTCATCCCCCCTGCCCCCCCAGACACACACAGCCCCCTTTGCAGATAAGGAAGGGGAGGGGCCCTGGTCTTGCCATCCGAGGCGCATTGTTCTAATCGAAAGGGGGGGGGGACTTACCCAGCAGATGGCAGGTATAACAAAGCAGCTTGCGGTGGCCAAACCAATTATTTATCTAATTATGATTTACCACTTAACCACATGATCTTTCCGCAGAGTTGTGGGCAATTAAAACCAGGGTGATTATGTGGATTATGTAAATCAGGACAGAGCCGAACGAAATAAAATTGGAGATTAGACATTCACCCAGGCTTTAGCTGGCACAGGGAACGAAAAGGCCGAAGGAGGTGGGGGGGGGAATGAAGGAGCAAAGAAAGGGGAGACGAGGGAAGGAGGGGGGGCAGGTTGTGCGACACACAAATGACGGGATGGATCCAGCCAAATGCCGGATCCAATGGAGGAGCGCGCTTAGGTCAAAATTCCAGGTAGAAAATTATACAGAACAGAGTGGGTCTTGGGAAAAGGAGGAAAGACACCGACCGCATCCCCACCAGACGGCTGGGGAAGGGAATTCAGTCTCAGCACCTGTTTTCAGTGCCTTGATAAGTGGCAATGAACAAGGGTGCCTCTGAGCACATGTGCATTTCTGCTAGCACTGAGTAGTCCCCGTCAGCTGCCACACATCTGGGGCGAGATGCAGGGCTCTGGGGTCAGAGGAGCTATGAGCACCCTTTTTGAGAAGCCAGCCACTGCCGCTTGGCCCGCTGACCAGGTCTTCTAACTCTTGCTGAGGCCAAGCCTGCCCCACCCCTGTGCGCTCTTTCTGATCACCCCCCCCTTTGCATGTCACAACCGGTGCCTCATTCTGCGCACCGAAAGTGCCCCATTTGTAAGCACCTAACACGTCTCCCGCTGAAGACGCTACTTCCCTCGTCTCCCCCTTTCTCTGCTCTTTCATCCCTCCTCCCTTGACCTTTCCGTTCCCTGTGCCAACTAAAGCCTTGGGCAGGTGACCTGGCCGGGGCTGTGTGCGCACACCTGTGTGCCTGAGACAGAGAGGGAGAGCACGCGCATTAAAAAGAAGTACATGTGGGAGGGCAGGAACAGACCAAGGGACAGGTGGAAGCACACGAGGCCAAATTTGACATGGCGGCTGGTGGCCGCTTACCATGTTTCCTGGACCACCATCTCTGCACCCGAGAAGGAGAAATCCAGAGCATGCTAAGCCACTCTGGCCCATCCCATTTGGGGGAAGGGACAGGCAGGTTCATATCCGCTGGTATATCATCCTTAAGCGTTGACAGAACTACCCGTTGCTGGCATATGAAGGCTACTTTATATAGGTAGCAGCAAAAGCCTCCGTTTGTTCCGTTTACCGCGAGCCGCCCTGTTGGCTGGGCAGAAGAGCCAGAAAAAAGCAGAGGGCACAGGCACGCACCCACACACACATAAAAGCCCGGGCCTTTGGCCCAGGAGGCAGCTGGCTCTGTGACGGCTCCAGCAGCAGCTGATCTGAAGGCCAAGGGGACCTGTTAGCCTGGAGAAGCCGTGACTCCACTTGAATGACTGATGAGGATGCGGAATGACAGAGACACTCAGGAGACAGGCAAGGAGCTTCTGCTCAGAGCGAGCATGAAACGGTGCTCAGCCCCGGGATCACATTCCAATACCAGCGTTCGTGCTCAAACCATCTAGCAGCCAGGGCATCATCAGAGAGAGAGGACCAGGCAAAGCTTAGCCCCAGAACCTATTTTCCACACCCCGGCTCAAGTCATGGGGCATGTGAAGTAAATACGAGGAGGGACACCACCAGCCTGCCATCAGGGTAGATTCTGATTCCAGGTAGGTTCCTATGTTGCTTGAACTGGTTTTATGTACCCCACTGACTTCTTTGTCCTTCCTCGAAGAAATGTTGGTGGTGTGGACAGAGCTACCTTATGTTATGTTCCTGGACTACCTTGAAAGAGAGCAGTTCATTCCAGGCCACCCAGCGAGCTCCACAGCTGAGTGTGGGGTTTGAACCCAGATCTCCCCAGTCCAAGTCTGACATCCTAATACGCCGTACACGGATAAAACAGGTGTCCAAAGATAACCTTGTGCATCTCCTCTGTAACTTGCCGCTTGGAGGCAATATCGTGATCGAAGCATTCCCATTTTTGTGCAAAGAGAGCAGAATGCAAAGCTGTTTGCCTTTGCCAGGTGCAACGGAAGGGGAAGGGATTAGAAAACAAAGACCTGTTACAGCACTGTGGGGTGGGGGGCAAGGAAGGCCTCGGTAAGCAGCGCTGGCTTGATTTCCTCACCAAGTTGCTCAAAGGCATCCTAGTCCACTTCTAAAATAAGGACACACCAGTGGTGAGTGGGAGGCAGGGCTCACCAGGTCCAACTACAGATGGGGACGATGAAATCATCTGTGTACACACACACACACACACACACACACTGCCTAGGCTTCCCTGTTCCTTCTGAGCTTAGCTATTTTTCTAACAGTAGCTGGGGGCAAATTGATTTTCCCAGCAGCAATATATTGTTCTGAGCGATCCCTGTTGTAATGCAAAGTATTCTGGGGTGGCTTGGTCTGGAATGGGCAATTAAGACCCAATAGCTTTACAAAAGACATATATAGTACACACAGAGAGAGGGAAATATGGATTAACACCTGCATTTTGGGCTCCCCTTGAAGGCATGGCTATGGAGACTGTTATGATGAGTGCCTGCACTTCAGAATTTACCACTACACCACTGGGATAGACCCACTCTGATGAAGAGATTCCTGCGAGGCAGAAGAGACCAAGGATGCTGTCTCAAAGATGCAAAAATCTATCAAAATCAGACCTGGATGCCTCCATTTTGCCCGCCCCTGCTCCCCGCACCAACAGCCCCGCTGGAATACCTGGTGTTTTTTGCCTTTTGTTGCAGAGAGCATAACAAAGCACTTACGCAGCTAGGGGTGGGGTGTATTAATAACAGCGTCTGGCAGATTATTTTGCCTGCTTGAGTTGATATGAGATTTATGCGTCATACGAACCCAGGGAAATACAGAAGTATTAATGATAATACTCCCTGTCCTAGCAAAGGTCAGCTGCAATCTCTATCAATCCCGCCACACACAGGAGGAGACGGGTGCTGCGAGGCGCAGGAAAGAAACTGCCTGTTAATCGCCTCATTTGGGAAGGCGGACGGGGCAGCATGTCAGGCGAAATACAGATTTGGCCTTAATTGGACAGATGCGGGGGGGGGAGTTTAACCCCGCTCCCCCATGCAGCGAGCATCATAAAAAGTTAGCTCCTGTTTCAGCATGCAGATGGACAATTGCAAAAAAGTGGTTGGGGAAGAAGGAAGGAGGTGAGTCCAATATTAAGGATGGTTGCAAAGTCCATGGATCAGGGACATTCTTTACATGTTGCAGAAAAAGATACGGTTACATGAAGCTGCCTTGAACTGGGATCCAGCTGGTTTGGCATTGTCTATGCCAGCCTTCCCCTGGCTACTCTGGCTGGGGATAATAGGGATTGTAGTCCAAAACATCTGAAGGGCACCAGGTTGGGGAAGGTTGGCCTACTCTGACTGGCAATGGCTCTCCAAGGTCTGAGGCAGAGGGTAGACTTTCCAAGCCTACTCTGAGTATACTGTTCTTGGGCCTTGATCTGCCGCTCCAGCCCAGAGGAGGATGCTGAGATGGAGGAGGCAATGTCCAGTGAGCCATCCCAGGATCTTCTGGGCCAGAGGATGTGGCTTTACCAGACTCTTCAGACTCAGAAGGCACCCCCCCCTGCAATGCAGTCCTCACCAAACCCATGCCAGAGGACCCAGTGGCTGAAGGATCAAGCAATGGCCCTTTAAGAGACAAAGAGCTCCTCAGAGGAGGTGGGGTTAATAGCAGGTCTAGATCAAGAAGCCTCCATAAAGCCTCTGAAGACCTCTGCATGTTGCTGAGACAACAGCTGTTCCTGAGTGAGCTCCAACCAGAATAGAGCTGTCCAGGGCCTGGCCATCCTACTTCCTTAGACTTGATTCTGCCTTGCCCTTTCAGTAAGTGCAACTCCTTCAGATTGGCTCCCCTGGGAACCTGGAGGTGAGCTAGACAAAACACTGAGCTCCTTTAAATGGAGATGCTAGGGTTTGAACATGGGACCATAGGCATGCAAAGCAGGTGCCCTGCCACTGAGCTATAGCTCCTTGCAGAGGCATCCCCCTACAGTGTACCCCATAATGTTCAAGCAGGAAACTGTTGGGGCTTAGCTTCAGAATGTGTGAACAGTGTGCCTCTGAGCAGGTGCAAAATGCCTTTCCATTACCACATTCACTCTCCCCCCCCCCCAAGTTATTGGGATAATCTCCCCTCTGTTCTGGATTTTTGGGAGGGCAAAAGGAGAAGGGGACGGCAGAGGATGAGATGGCTAGATAGCATCATTGATGCAATGAATATGAACTTGAGCACACTCCGGGAGACAGCGGAGGACAGGAAGACCTGGCGTGCTATGGTCCATGGGGTCATGAAGAGTCAGACACGACTTAACGACTGAACAACAACATGCCTATACTTCTCATCTGGCAAATTGAACACTGAATAGAAGACTGATAACTTCTGTACCAATCACTTTGTACCCTTTGTTCCTCTCCCAAGAAGTAAGGATTATATTTGGCTCTAGGTACCTGCAAACTTACTTCTGAGCAGGGGCTACAGTTCACTTACTAGTACTGAGCCTCTGGGATAAGGTGGACTACTATGGAAAGTAGCCTGCAGCAAATGCTCTCAAACCAAGCCCAGTGGGTCTTTGTCCCGTTCTCTGGTTCCTTAAGCTTCACAGGGGAAGCTGGTAACAAGATCAAGGCAGGAAGAAAGCAGGACTATGGATAGTTCCAAGTGGGTCTTGCTGGCTGGAACTTTATTAGGACAACAGGAGGATGCTGTCTCAGCAGGTAGCTAAAGCCAACTGAAGCCTTATGTAGGCTGCCAAGACCTGTAGCGTGGTCAGCTCTGCCCCTCCTGGAAGAACGGACTGGTTTGTTAAAACGCCCTTGTCGTCTGAGCCCAAAGATGAGGGCAGGGCTGAGTCCTCTGGCCAGGAGGGCCCTAAATAAGGAACTAACTGTCCTGCTCCTGAGGAAGTAGCCTGTGCCTCATCCTCATCAGAATCTTCTGCTGCACACTGGAAGGCTCGAGGGCTGGGGGTCATGACAGTCTTCCACTCCACTGAGTGGAACCATTGAGGTTTGAGTGCAGAAGGGGTTTTTGGGATCTGGGTTAGCAAACTATCCAGGTTCTGATCAAAATCCTCTGCCCTGTTTCCCTTTCATGCGCAGCATAGACCTGGGTGTGCACAGAGCAGCACATGCTCACACACAGCCGATCAATCCCAGCATAATGTATTTTATGAACACGCAGATGGTGTGGTAGAGGCCAGCGGGAAGGTTTTACCTAGGGATAAGAAATTAACGCTGGCAAATAGCAAATTTATTGCATGTATTTTCATTTTCCTAATACCAGCACCATCTGCTAACAATTGCTGCCCTGCATCACAGGGAGGTAGTTTTGTGTATTTATACAGGCACGCACACAAGCATGTGTCTGTGTGTGCGTGTGTGTACGTCCCCCCCACACACACACTCTTGAAGAAACAGATCTTGCAACAACTACTCAACTCCTGGTATTCAGATAAGCAGCAGTCGGTTTGCGAACGTGCCTTACACTGGACCAGACCATTAGCCCTGCCAGGTCCCCTGCAATCTGATCCCCACACTTTTTTTTGAAATTGGAGATGCTAAGGATTGGACCTGGGACCTTCTGCATGCAAATCAGGTCCTCTACTGGTGAGATATTGACACGTGGTAGATCCAAAGAATTCCTGTAGAATGATGCAGTGGATAGGTTTTGCCAATAGGCAAGTCCTATTAAGCATCCAGAAGGAATTCCATGACAGTTGTAACCTGGTTAAAAAAATCTTAGGTCTATTAATTCTACGAGATTTAATTTAATTTGCATACATTTGCCTCTGAATGGAGCAATCCAATCATTCGGAAGAAAAGCCAACCTTTTTTTAAGTTCAGATGACGCATGCATGTCTGGCAGGAGGTTCCACTTTAGAAGAGCCCTTCCTTTTTCTCTCACACACAGGATGGAATGCCTCTTCCCATACAAGCCTTGGAAGAGGCATTCCATCCTCTGAGAGAGAGATGGGGGAATGCCCTCCTAAGATGGAACTTGCAATCTGCAGTATTTATTAAAACTAATTAACAGTTTTAAAAAACTGTTGCCTAATTAATGAGAGCCAACATGTAAGGTGTTTGTTTTTTAAGAAAAAAAAATTGATGAAATGTTGCCACTCTAAATTTGACCACCAGGCATATTTGGCTTATGACCCTGTGTATGAGGGCAGGGGGTTCTTTCTCATCTTCTCCTGCAGTGTGTGGCTTGCCTTGCTCACAGAAGGAAGGGGAAGGGCCATAGTTCAGAGGTCAAGCACAGGCTTTGTGTGCAAAAGGTCCTGGGTTCAATCCCCGGCATCTCCAGGTTGAGCTGGGAAAGGCACTGCCTGAAACCCTGGAGAGATCCTGCCAGGCAGAATTGACAATACTGAGCTAGATGGAGCCAGCTGGTCTGATTCAGTACAATGCAGCCTCCAGCCTGCTCTTAGGTTGTGGCACACTGTGGCCCGCGACTGCACGGGTGGATCTGTGGGCAGTTGGGGTGGCGTGTGGGTCAACAGTCCTGCCCTTAGAGCAGGTGGCTTTGCGCCAGCCCAGCCCTGCACATCTTTCACCAAGGAAGCGATCCTCTCGGTCTCAACAGGAAGCTGGCACAGGTCATGCAACGGAGTGGTTTGGGGTTATGACGACCAGCCTATTTCAGGTGGAAAGCCCTGAAGCAAGAGGGGACAGCCCCCTCACCCTTCCGCGCTGGATCTTGATCTGCAGTTCCCCCTGCCAGTCCCATCCTGGTGCTTACAAGTCTTGTTTCCAGAAATCTTTCTAGCCCATGGACTTCAGAAATTCACAAGTGCCAGGGATACGAGTCAATCAATCGTGCATCCCTGGACCTGCTTGCTTGTGAATTGGCCTTCAGCAACAGAGCAAGACCAGCTGATGAGATGCAAAGGCAGTTTAGCCCTTGGCAAACCTGTTGTCACAAATAGTGAAACCAAAACCATCCAGGCCCTCTGTGATAGATACTCTCTCTCCCCCTGCCACCCCCATCTGATGTTAGTACAGAGAGGAAGAGGGAGATATGGCCGCTGCCTAGTTGACAGGCACTGCATGTGGCTCACTGCACCATTACAGAAGGTGTGCCTTGGCTGGGCTGCGCAGTTGACCTGGCGAAGGGCTCTCCCCTGCTGCATCTGTACAGGGGCTCCTCTTTCCCGTTTCTCCATCCACAGAAGCAAAGGAGGAGAGCTCTGCAGCCTCAGTCGTGGCCTTGCAGAGCCGGAGCAATGGCCCATCTAGCCTAGTCACCCTCTACCGCCATATCAAGGAAAGCAGCCTTCCCCAACCTGGTGCACACCAGTTGTGTTGGACTGCAGCTCCCATCATTCCCATTGCAATTATGATGCTAAGTGGGGATGGTGGGAACTGCAGTGCAACACAAGTGGTAGGGACCAGGTTGGGGAAGGCTGAAGCAACAGCTAGCCTCAGATCCTTGAAATTAACAGCCATCAGTCTTTCTTTCTTTCTTTCTTTCTTTCTTTCTTTCTTTCTTTCTTTCTTTCTTTCTTTACAACAAAAGCGTTTTGTGTTCCAAACTGCAGCGAGAAGCGAAACTTCCGTCTGAAGTGTCCATCTGGCTGCCCAGCTGACTAGCAGCCGGGGAACGACATCAGCCAAGCTGCCTCGGCGTACCAGCGATGGCCTGGGCCTTTATCTCTGTTGGAATCAAAACTGGGGGTGGGGTGGGGGTGCAGAGATGGTCCAGACAGGAAAGTGGATCTAGAGAGCCAGATTTTTCTTGCTCGAGTCAAGCTGATCTGAAGGAGCTTCGGATAACGGAGAGTCAGCCATGGGAAGCTGCCAAAATTCGCATGAGCGATGGTGGGGAGAAAACAAAAAATGCACAGCCCCGGAGCTTGAGGCCGTCTCCCCAAAGCAGCTGTGCCTCTTGGCCTGGGAGATGGCCAAAGCAGGCAGCTGGTGGGCCGCCTTGCCACTGGAGAGCACAGAAGAGCCTGTGTCAACAGGAAAGCAATTCAGCCGGGGCAGGGAAGGCAAAATTCTGGCAGGACTCTAATTAAGCCTACCATCAGCTTGGAGGAGGGCACAGGCAAGAGGTGTGGAGGATAGGCCAGAAGGAGCTGCAGGTCGGCTGATGGACCCGGAAGGGAAAGCAAGTCATGGGGATGGGAAGCAAGAAAACAAGCGTGGCCCAACCAGGAGGGACAGAGGAGATGCACAGGATGTTGAGGGATTATTCTGAAAGTGAGAGACCATTCATGTTGAACTTGTCTCACCTGCCCTGGAAGTCTTTATCCCCAAGGATGGGCATAGCTGGCCTGGCTGCAATTACTTTACGTTGCAAGAGTGATACACTCCTCACGTGCCCAGCAGCATTCCCTCCCTCTCTCCTCCATTACAATCTTTATATTGTTCTGTCCACATCCAATTCCCATCAGCCTGGCCAATGGTACAGGATGATGGGAGCAGGAGTTCATCCACCAGTTCCCCTGCTCTGGTATAGGGAATTTGGCAGATGGGGGTGGGGAGGCTTTTCAAGGCTTTCACTGAGCCTCTTATGTTGCACAAAATTCCCACAGGGCGCAATTTCAGGCAAATATCTTCCTTGCGCAAGGATCATCCCACCTCAATGACGCATGTTTAGACAGGCCTATGGAGCCAACTGCTTGAAGGTTTGGCAGCAGCCAATTGTGTCCAAAGGAACCAGTCAGACTGAGGTTGCTATCTGAGGCCAGTTTGCACAAAAACAAGTTGGCAGGTGAACCGGGCACCAGCGTGCACAGAGATGCACAGACACAGACGCACACACACGGGTTGAGTTTTCATTCAGTACAATCTGGAGTCAACCTTTCCCCGTCACCAGGGTAACGCTAACTGGGGCCAGAGCCGACTTCTTGATGGGCAGGTTGGTGATCTCCACAGCATATGCAGGGCCAAGCAGGATGGCAAGCGCTTGGCACGAAAGCCCGTTGGAAGACTGCTCTGCTGATTACAAGCTGAGCTGGCAGAGCCTGTTGGCCGAACGGCAGCCACTCCAGCACATTTGTTATCGGTGGTGGACACTCCAGCTCTCTCAGACAAACAGCAGGTGGAAGGGACGGGCACATCAAGTAGGCGTCTGGCAGCAAACAGCCTCCCCCACCCAGGCTTTTAAGTGCAATTTTCTGTAAAAAAAATATAATAAATTAAGCGTTATGTCAAAATTCATTTGTGTTCCCATGCCAGGAGAAGAGGAAAATGCTGCAAGCCCCTGCCACATGCAATGACATACCAAAGAAGATGAAAGGGGCAGGAAAGAGATGTTGGGAGAGGCACTGAGAGCGTTTACAAATCAGAAGGGCTATCACAAGAGGAAGGGAGGGAGCAGCCATCCAGGGGGTCTGTGAGGGTTGCACAAGAAGCTATAGGGGCTTGTAGCTCAGTGGTAGACCCCTTGCTTTGCATGCAGAAGGTCCCAAGTTTGATTCCCAGCATCTTCCGGTAGGGCTGAGAAGAAATCCTGCCTGAAACCCTGGAGAGCCATTGCTGCCAGTCAGTGTCAACAATACCGGGCTAGATGGACCGGGGGGCTGACTCAGTATAAGGTAGCAACCTATGTTCCTAACTGGTTTAAAGTTACACATTTGGGCTGCAAGTTGGGAATCAACACCCCCAGTACAGGCTCATCTATATTGCAAATGTAAACCGACTGAAACTGATTTAACAGTATGGCTTTTCCCAGACAAAGTATCATGGAAATGACAGTTTGGGGTGAGTGCTGAGAATAGATGGCTAGAAATGCCCAGACTTTCAAAGGACCACAATTCACAGGATTTCTGTCATAGGGTACCTGGCATCTGAACAGGTCTGAAACTGGGGTGAAACCCCAAAGTGTGCCCTACGTTAAGTCCCGAGAGCGAATGAAGAGGCCACCTAGGAACATTGTGTAGGCTACATTCCTTCAGTTCCTAGGTCATCATCTGATTTGCAGCTACTAAGCCTGTGGGGAAAAATATATCACAAATGCCTAGTTGTCAGCATCAAATGTTCTAGGATTTTGCCAGCCTTGGTAAAGAAGCAGGGTTACAAGGATTTAAAAAGCAGTTTGCAGCCTGGCTGTGGTTGAGACAATCTGGAAAAGCTACCAGTTGAGGACACATCTAACAAAAACATAGGTGCGCTTTTTGAGGTTTGCAAGAAAATTTTTGTTCCTGGTCATTATAGGTGCTTGCTTCCTGAGCTGATCCCTGTTCACCCTTTCACCGATCTTGCTACGTTTACACAAATGCTCCTTTTCTTGTCTTTTCACAAAGCATCCAGGGTGGAAATATGTACCATGGTGTCCATTTGCACAAATACACTCCTCAAGTTCTTCTTAAAGAGTAAATGGGAGTGCACACCCACAAGGGAGGAAGTGGAAGAGGAAGGAGGAAAATGGCAGAAACAGGAGGTGCAGAGAACAAACAGAGGAGGCGTAATCCTTCCTCCAACTGACCAAGAGCATTATGATTCATCCATTGGCTGCTTGCCAATGCAAAATCCTACCTGTTTTAAAGAGGAAAAAACCTGGAAGAAGCAGGCTAGTCAAGAAAGGGCCCAAGATGCAAAGCAAACAAGACAGGCCCATCCAAGTAATAGCTGCAGCAGAATGCGTGAAAAAAGGGTCAGTGCTTACACACACCAGCAGATGCCTGAACTAGAGTAAAAGGAACAAAGCCTGCATGATCCCAAGATAATTTTGTATCTGCCAGAAGTGAAACTGTGCTGCTTTCTGAAGCAAAAGGTGTGTGTGGGGGAGCACAAGGGAATGAACAAGTGAGCAAGATAGATTGATATACAAAGGTTTCATCCCTGAGCTTTGATCATTAACAAGGCACAAAAGCTGGAGTCAGAAATGACAAGAAGACACCCTGGCCTGCACTGGAGTTGGGCAGCAGGAAGGGGCCAGCATGTGCATGAGAGGCCACCTGCTTGAACAGAGGCAAGTGAATTAGCAAAAAGGCTGCAAGTGGGAGCCTTGTTGCTTCCTTTTGTCATTCCTCCTCTTCTCCACCCCTTCTCAAAGCATACTCTTAAATCTCCCCAACAACCTCACCGGCAGAGACAGGTAATGCATTAATTATTGATGACTCGGTTGCTGGAGAGTGTAAATTACGGAAACACACATGGAATAATTAGGGCGTTAGAGAGCGCCTGGGCTGCATTACACTTGGCATCAGCTTTCACCTTTACAGAAGCCCATCTGGAGAAAGGCAATGATGCGGCTGGCAACCTGTACGCATCCCACTGCTTTTTAGTTCTCACCTGGGTAGTCTATCTGCACCACCCCTCTGGCCCCGATCGGGAAGAAAATGAGATTTCTGCACATTTTTAATAGAGTTTAAATAACTATAAATCTGTAAATGGACTCGATGGCCTTAAAGGCCCCTTCCAACCCTACTGTTCTATGAGTATTCTATGAAATCCACACCCTCACCTCCAGTATTTCATATGCACTGCTCCTGAACATAGTATTTTTGAGAATATCAACATATGTACCAGCAAAGTTGGGTCTTACAGAAAGAAAGCTGCTAAATGTGTACAGCTGGATACTTCAAGTATTGGTTACAAATTCTAAGCCGATTCCAGTAACTTCCCCTGTGCTGTGTGGCTTGGCTCACTTACCTGACTCGCCTGGAATGGTTAATAAGCTATCTCACAGTCCCAGGAGCCAGCCCTGAAACGTGATGTAATAATAAAGAGAATGCCTCTGAGCATATGCAGAGAGCCTTTCCCTCCTCTCCAGATGAGCATGCACCAGCCAACTCCTAGGCCCCTGCAGCTCTCATTTTTAAACATGCAGGGCCTGAAAGCCCCCAGAAATTAAACCTTTGCAGTGCAAGAGTATCCCTACCTTCCCCTTCTCTCCCTGACCACCGCTCCATCCCCTGAAGCTGAGAATTAACGAGATTAATTGTATTCGGCCAGTGATCCTGCATATTTGTGCAAAAAACTCTATAGCGCAAGTGTCATTTCCTCCTCTTCGCCTACAGTAATCCTCACCCTTTAGAGCAAATTATTAAAATTCACTTATATTTAATCTGCCTTCTGGAATTAATTGAATTTTTACGCTCGGCAAATGTCACTATTTGCGCTGGCTCCAAACAGCTAAATGACAAACTGGCCAACAGACCAAACTGCAGGCTCTGAGAAAGCACGGAGGGGTAGAAGAATCAGTGTGATGGACAGAGCACAGCACATGAGACAGGCGCAGAGGAAGAGCAGCAGCAGATGCCAAACGTCGGACTTCAGCATGGGATCCTTTGGTGGGTAGTCGGTAGGTGCACAGGATTCTCTAGGGCGCAGCAGATAGGCTGTATCACGCCATATGCTAATCTCCTAATGCAGGAGAATTCTTTCATCACCAGCTTGTGCCCAATAATTCACAGAGTGTTTTGTTTTGTTTTTTTAAAAAGAGGGCAGCCAGGAAGCAGAGCCCAAGTACCCAAATAAAGCTCCAAAACCCACAGTTGGGCAATACCTTTATCAGCACCAGTGAACATTCCACGCAAATGTGCAAGCTTGCGAGTTCTCCAGTAGTCTTCAACAGGCAGGGGGTGGGTAAAAAAGCAGGGGGTGGGGAAAGAGTGGTCACTCAAAACTGAGGCATCGTTCAGAGAAGGGAACGGGGTGCGCTTAAACATGTGATGTGCACTTGGGAACTGTGGACACAGCAGCAGGAGAGGTGGAAGAGGGAGGGGAACGTTACCAGGCATGCACATGCGGCGGGGGGGGGGGGCTCACCTTCCAGAAATATGAATGGGCAGGGAGTCCGTGCCCAACCCTTAACTGCAGCAGGACATTTTCTTCTCTCGGTTCTTAAATTATACAGTTGACCACAGAGCAGTGGTTTCAGCCCAAGACGCTTACTGTTCATCTGGTCTACCCACAGTTTTTGCTACTGATCCTTCAAGCTTGGACTGTGTGAGTGAGTGAGTGAGTGAGTGAGTGTGAAGTCACTTAATGGAACTTTTGCATGTTTAAAAGCAGATGAGTTGCCATCCTGGCAGCCTATGGGATCTCGGGGCCCTGGGGAAGGGAAGCAGGGAAGAACCCAAGGAAGTAGCACAGCAAGGTAAGCTAACCTTGGCCCAGGGTTCTAGTTTTCAAACAGAGAGACTTTGGCACCACCTGAGTTGTTGCTTGCAAACTCTTTAGCTCAGCGATAGGAAGCCTGTGGCTATCCAAATGTTCTTGGACACCAACTCCCATCTACCTTAGCCAGCATGGCCAGTGGTCAGGGATGATGGGAGCTGGAGTCCAAGAACATCCAGAGAGCCACAGGTTCTCCACCTCTGCTTTGTTACAAATTACAGACCCATCCATCATGCCCCCACCACCCTTCAACTCAGGATGTTCCCAGACAGGAGGCTCCTAGCACTAACAGAAGGCATTATGCAGCTATTCTGTCTTTTTCTCCTTAAAGATGGAAGGACCAGTGGGAAAACATGGGAGGGGCTTGAGTGGAAAACATCACTATCTGGATCCCTACCCCACCCCCATAAGATTCCATGAATGAGACAAGCCGATAGTGCTCTAAGATCCTCATCTGGAAGCACGCACAATCCAAAGCCAGGGTGTTGTGCAATTCAGTTATGGGATACCTGTTGTTGACACAGAGATCTCAAGTGTGACGATTCTGGATTGCCCAAATTTCGCACTCGTGTGGTGCAACTGCGCAATTGCACAAGCCACATGGCAACTGCATGTGCATCTCTGAGAAGAGGCACAAATTCAGCACGTGACAGCACCTGTGCACACCGTGAGAAAATTGGTGCCTATTCAATAGGTATAGTTGGAAGGTATGAATGCACTTAGACATGCTTTCCTTTCTTTATCTGTTCCAGATCCAAGTCCCGGTGCACAAAAATGACGACACCTGACAGGGTCAGTTGCTGAGCCCTGCTGAGCGCTGGCTCACATCAAGCCCTGCTGCTTCCCACCCCTTTGGAAGAAGTATGCTGTGCCATGGGATTCATCCGTTCCAGGCTTGTCTTCCTGCTGACCCAAGTCTCTGGCTGAATTTAGCAACCAGAAGCGCAGAAAATGCAACCTGCTGGGTGAGAGATAAAGGACTCCCCCCCCACCTTCCTGCAACTGCCAGAGTGTCTAATTTGCCTGCTTGGAAGGAAGAGAGACTCTATTTTCTAGGGTAATAACTAAGCCTCGCTAGACAAAAGCGGGCTCAGGCATTCAAATCAGCACTGCCGACACTACAAAGGGCAGGCAAGCTCTCTGGATCCCCTAGGGCCAATCGCACAACACATTCTTCAGATTACTCTTTGCTGGGCTATTGTTTGCCCTAGGGGAGGGAAGGGAAGCGAAGGGAAGGGGGAGCCCATCTTTCCCCCTTGTCCTGTTTTCTAAGGATGCATCCCAAAGGCAGGGTTTGGAAGTTGCTTGCGTTTCTCCTTCTTTTTGCTCTGTTGCTTATGCATTTTGGCACCAAACCAAATGCGCAGAAGATGGTACCTACAGTGCAAGAAAATGCACAGAAGATGGTACCTACAGTGCAAGAAAATAAAAGGAAAGGAAAGAGGTCCCAAACTGTGCAAGATTTTGCATAACAAAAGGTCAGTTTGGGCTGTAGCAAAACGCACCGCCCCGCTATCATCTCTTTGGCCTTCTGTTTGGGCTAGTAAGGCAGCCTTCTCCGTCCTGATGCCCTCCAGATGTGTTGGAATACAACTCCCAGGATCCCCCAGCCAGCCACGTGGTCAGTGATCACCACACTCGGCTTCCCCGCTTTATGCATCTCAGGTGTGGCACAAGGGAGCTTCTGCAACGGGCCACATCCCACTTCTAGGGGTGCATTTGCAGGGAGTTCCCTGCTGGAACTCCGCTCCACAGCCCACCCTTGACCAGGAGATCTGCGCTAAGATGCATCTGAGGCGCAGCAAAATTCAGGCCTGCCCAACCCCTCGCAGCTGCCCACTCTTGGCTGCACAGGGCCCACAGGCGGCCCACCTGGGGCTCAGTCAAACTCCACACACACCCGTTCCTGCAGTCTAAAGTGGGCTACCATCCCGCGTGAGATGGCACGCCCCAAATGGCTCGAAGGACTGACGGCTGCGCAGCCAGGCTGACAGGTCAGGGGATGTAAACATCAAGCATTGTGCAGGCCACAACACACAGCCGGCATGCGGGGCTAAGGTACAGGCACAAGTTATGCCCGTTGGTTTCATTACTGCCTTTCTCCTGGGCAGGAAGAACTAGGCAAGGACATAAGCAGAGCAGTCCAGCTGGATCAGACCCACAGCCCATCCACCCCAGCAACCAAACTGTCACCAAAGATTGCGCAAGCTTTCGAGTTCTCCAGAAATCTTCACCAGGCTAGGTGGTACGTATAAGAGGCAAGGCATGCTGCAGACCTCCTGGCCAAATATCTGCCCTAATTTATTTGGATTTTTCTGTTTCTTTCCCCATCCCCTGCTTCTTATACCACCTAAACCTGATGATGAGTTCTGCAGAACTCAAAAGCTTGCACCATCTTTTGTGGCACTTGGCTGGAGAAATTTATTGCCTAACTTTGGGGACCCCCCGCCCTTTCTGGATTATTTTACTTGTGGACCATGGCAGCTTCCATGAACAATACTAGAGTGTCTTTTTTAAAAGGAGTATCCCGACAACTCCCTTCATCCAAGGAAAGGGATTCCGGGCAGGCCACTATTCTTCTAAGCCTGTAGACAAAGGAGAGGAAAAGGGCAGATGTTCACTTCCGTGTGGCTTTGCATAGCCACTGAGTTCAGTACTTGGGTTGGATCCAGGGTCTGCCTTCTGCGAGAGGAAGGGCTCTGCTCGTAGAAAGTCCCTCTGTCCAATTTTCAGGGGGGTGGCTGGAGGGGCTGCCATGGGAAGGAGGGGGTAAGATAGTTCACTTCAGTGTAAATCTGGAACCAACCCCTTGAGTGCTGATACTGGTATGGGAGCAAAACTATTGTGGTTTGTAAGTGCAAAGGCAGCTGCGAGTCTCGAGGCAAGTCAGAAAGCACCCAACACCCCAGGATTACTGGTCAAACAGTCCCTTGCCCCTCCTTCCCCCGCCCCCCGGCTCATCTTCTATTCAGCTGCAAGGAAATCCCCAGTTGAGTGTGAGGGAGGAGAACAGGTGCCTCCCAGACCTGACTCCTTCCTGCTCTCCACTCCTGGGATTATCATAAATTAAGTCACAAGGACTCTGTATCCATTTGCAACGCAAAGATTCCGAAGGCGATAAGCACATTCCACAGTGAGGGAAGAGATACAGGAAGTCCACCTTGGATCATTTCTTGGTGTCTCTTTGGGAAGGGTGGCAAAAGGGTTAAAACGGAAGCGCTGATGGTCTAGGACTGCGGGATCCTAGCTTGGGGCTAAGAATGGATCAGAATCACAGAATTGGAAAGTATCTTTGAGGTCATCTAGTCCAACCCCCTGTTCAATGCAGGAATTCTTCCAGCTACAGCATCCTTGAAAGATGGCTGTCTGGCCTTTGCTGAAATACCTCCAGTGGATGACAGCTCACCACCTCATGAGGCCATTCTGCTGTTGAACAGCTCTTACCATTAGGAAAGTTTCTCCTAGCCTTTAGCTGAAATCTGCTTCCCTGCAATTTCCATCCATTGGTTCTAAATCAGGGGTGCAGAACCTCTTTCAGCCTGAGGGCCAAATTCCACTTCAGAGTTGTTCTTGGGGGCTGTATTCCTGTGGTTGGGGGGGGCAAAAGCAAAAGGGGTGGGGGCAAAAAGACTAGCGTATTTTAGCTTCAAGCTCTTACTGCCAGCGACTAAGCCTTAGGAGAGGCATTTCAGCCTTCTGGAATGGGGAGAAACTGCACAAAACCTGGGAATCCACCAAATGACTGGTGGTTTGGGAAAGAGGGTGGTGACAGGGGAAGGGGGCGTGGCCATCTGGGGAATCCCAGAGGGCCGAATTTAGCCCCTGGCCCTGAGGTTCTGCACCCCATTCTAAATCCTGTCTTGTGGAGCAACAGAGAGTATGCCTACTCCATCTTCCACACAACAGCCCTTCAGATACTTGAAAAGAGCTGTCTCTCATGTCTTGATGGGTCTTGGCTGGATTATGGGCTTGGCTCCCCTGAGCAGGCCCATGTGCTCAGGGGAACCAGTGGAAGACACTGGGGCCTGTACACAATCCTTCATCCTGAGACATCAAGCTCAGGATTGCTCTTAGGTGTGATAATGCCAACGATAACATCTCTATTTGGGTTCAAACATCGACCTGCAAAAGGTATAAGAAAAAATCAGCACAGGGGCACGGTGCAAGCATTGAAGGATTCCATATTTGCATAGACCAGGGTGTGCAACTTGTGGCCCTCCAAATGTTTTGGTCTGCAGCTCCCAATGTCCCTCACCATTGGCTATGCTGACAAAGGCTGATGGGAGTTGTAGGCCACAACATCTGGAAGGCCACATGTTGCCCACTCCTAGTGTAGACAGAAGCCTGCCAATCTATCTCTGGAACTGGATTGTGTGAACGAGTGTTGAAACACACACACGCACACACAGCTCCTTCTTTGTCTGCCAAAAGTATCTGGCTTCCCTTTCAACCCCCTCACCTCTGCATACTGGACTCCCCATTTGTCCCCGAACAGCACATAAAAATCAGTGACCTTTTTATGGAGAATAGCCACCCAGAAAGATATTTTCATTCAATGCACATTACTCAGCTTTTGCTCAGCACTAGACTGGCTGGCCAGTCTTCCAAAGGACTTGTTGACCGATACACACATTCACTTTTGTCCCCTTTGTTTGGCTTCTGAGGGTCGTTTTTTATGAGACAGTTTGATCCTGGATCAAACCCGCAAAAGCAAAACAACTCGTAAGAAATGTTCATCTTGAGAATTTGGGTGGGACCCAATGCATACTGCCTGCTTTTATAGTTCCAAATTAGAATTTATTTGGTTTTGATGCTTACTTAGAAATGTACAAATTGCTGCTGTTTAGGTGATGATGAGGGCAGTGGTTTTGGTACATTTTATTTATTTATTTATTGCATTTATACCCCGCCTTTTTTCCTCTTGCAAGGAACCCAAGGCGGCTTACATTATCCTCCTCCTCTCCATTTTATCCTCACAACAACAACCCTGTGAGGTGGGTTGGGCTGAGAGTGTGTGACTGGCCCAAAGTCACCCAGTGAGCTTCCATGGCCGAGTGGGGACTAGAACCCGGTTCTCCCAGCTCGTAGTCCAACACTCTTAACACAACCAGTCTGAATATGCTACCAATTACATTTGACCTTCACCTTGGCTATTCCAGCCACCCTGGAGGGAAATTATTAAAATATTCCCATTTTAGAGATGGGGAACTGGGAGAAGCAGTGACCTGCCCAAGGCCATGCAGCATGTCAAGGGAATGAGTAGGTTATGAACCATGTAGTCCCATGAAGTACAAGAGACAGCAGAAGACCATCATAATTAAGAATTTCTTACTAAGTGCTGTATGGTACTTCAGACAAACACAAGCACTGCCCACAATTACATCTGTTTACCATCTGATTGGAGTCTGTGTTGATCCCAGAGTAGGCGTGGTAGTTACCTTTCACTAGAACAATTCCTTTGGATATATGGAAGTGCAAGCTTTAAAGTCACACAGAACACCACTGCATAACTGAAATGCTTTCAGGTGCTAGAGATGGGCCCAATAAATAATCTGGCTTTCCTTATGGTGCATTTCTTAACAAGAGGCCTAGGGAAGTGTATAGCCAGGGATAAAAGAAGCCTCTGCCTTCTGAACTGAGCTGTTAGCTTCTTCCTGGCCTTGCTAGATTTAAGCGAAGCATAGATGGATTAACCCGCCTGCTCGCTGACCTGGGGGTCTTCTTTGAAATCCCCTCTCAGCTCAGCTTCTGGTTAACACTGACAACGAGCTGCCGACTCACCAGGGCACTGGGGGCAGGCGGCATATGCCGCTGACGTTATCTGTGTCTCCGTGCTGTGTTATCCGGAGAAATTGATTAGGAGATTATTTATCCCCCCACGCACAGGCTGGGGCTGCAAAAACCCGGGCAGGACATGCTGTCGGAACACAGCTGTTCCGGGGCTGTGTTCCACATCCCAGGTGTCAAAGAAACGCCATCACCCCTGCCCACACGGTGAGCGAGAGCAGAGAGCCGCATGCTGGTTATTGCTCCAGAAATCTCTCCTCCCCACTGACTGGCAGGGCATGGGGAGGAATGTGTGAATTTGCAGAAGAATAACAAGTCCCTTACTGGGGGGTGGGGGGGAAGGCTGCAGTGGAGAGGGAGGGTCTCCGGAGAGGCCCCGCTGCCTTGTTTATCTCCTGTCTCAACTGGCCAGGTGTCAACAGCACCATCTGACGCACACAGGCAGCGAGGCAATACCACTGCTCCTGCCACACTAGCTCAACAGAGAATCATTTAGGGGGGCACCCTCCCTTCTCACCCCTTCCTCTGTTGGCTCCCTGTGTTGAATCCTAGACTGCAAGCCCCGCAAGGGTAGGGACCTGTCCCCTAGTACCTTATAAAGTGCTACATACATCAAGGGTGCAATGGAAACCAACAACAACATCCCATCTAGTCCAAAAGTATTGGGTAGGCTGCTATGGGAGGCTGGATACTGGACTGGATGGTCATTTGGCCTTCCCCAGCTGGGCTTATCCTACAACCCACTGTTACATATAGGCCACTTGGACAATGTTCTTGAGTTAAAGTTAGATGCCGGGAAACAGAGGGGCCAGGCCATTTCTCCAACCCCAGTGGCTTTAAAAAATAAATAAATAGTGGTACACCTAAAGTCAGAGATAGGCAATCTGGTGCTTTCCAGATGTTTTGGACTGCAACTATCATAAACCCCGATTATTGGCCATTCCTGGCTGAGGCTTATGGGAGCTGTTGTGCAAACATCTGGAGGGCACCAGGTTGCTTATGCCAGCTTTGGTGGATGAACAGCTTTCATGGTGGGCTTTGGATGGACTTGGGCAGGCTCCAAAACCATGCTGCTGGTAGCATGGCTCGGGGTTCTGCCCAGAGACTCCACATGGTAATCAGACTTAAATGAAATAAAATCACGAGTTAGCGATCTTAGTCAAGAGCTCGGGGGACTTGAGTCAGGCGCTTGGGATCTAGCCTCGTGAGTTTTTTGAGATGGGAACAGAGTGCCTGTGCAACATCAGTCCAGAAACAAACATCACCTCCTTCTTAGGCTAAAATGGCTGTTTGGCCAATGCTAGCCTGGAGCAATTGGGGCCAGCAGCTGGCCTGTCCAGCAACTGCTAGAGCTGGTTCAAAATCTCTGCTCAGCCACAGACTCACTATGTGTTCATAGTCACCTGTAAAATGGGGATATTCCATTCCTTCTCCTTACTAGACTGTGGTGAGGATGAGCTCTGCTCCTGGGAAGGGGCCGAGAAGACACCAGGTTTTGGTCTAGCAGAGCAAGAGAAGCCCCTGCTGGCAGCTGAGCCAGCTAGGCCCCTAAATAGCCATTCACTGGCAAAACACAGCCTGCCGACAGCCGGCTAGTCATTTTCTTACGCTTGGGGACTGTGGTTGCGCATCACGGACAGATAAACAGAAGCTGGCATTTGAGGAGGGGAGAATGAGCCCCAAGACACCTGACCCAGCAGCTGACCGGCCTTGTTCACGGTAGGGGAGGGAAGTGTCTGGTGAACCAGCAACCATTCCGAGAGGGACGGGGAGTCTCCCATTTCCTCGCAATTCCACTGAGCTGATGACCCAGTGAAAACCTTCATGTCTCTCTCTCTCTTTCTCCTTTTAGTAGCTAAAGGAACAGGTCTCGTAACAAAGAGCTCAGAGGTGGCTAGATACCTCCCTTTATATTTCCTCTTCAAGCGAGACAGGCACGTCCTCGCTCCGGAGGCTTTCATCTTGTCATGCAGCGTGTGTGTTGGCGGTTCAGTTGCTTTGGACTCTGTACGCGAGCATGTGTGTATATTGTGGAAGGGGACGGGGGGGAAGTGGGTAAAGAGACTGCGGCACTTGATTCTTGCCAATAGGATCTGATTGACTGGCTTTTAATCTTAGGGCTTTATCTCCCTGCTGCCAAGTCACAGAGAAGTGGATTCTCAGACGCAGGCAAGCTCAGAGCTGTGGGTGGCTCGCAGGCCCTGGAATGGCTTGGATGCCATTTAAGGCTCTTTTTTTCTTTTTTACATGGCCTGGCTTGGTTTTGCATAAAATTTATTCTCCGTCCAGGATGTTGGGGACAGGCAACGACATAAGAACCTAAGACCACACCTGCTGCACCAGGCCAAAAGGCCTACCTCAGCCTTCCACAACCTGGTGCCCTCCGGATGTTTCAGCCTACAACTTCCATTACCTCTCACCATTGGCTATGCTGATTAGGGCTGATGGGAGTTGTAGGGCAAAACATCTGGAGGGCCACAAGTTGCCCATTCCTGCAGTAGGTCATTAGACTTAAGGTCACTATCAACTCTGCTGTTCTGTGAATTTATGAGGCACAAAGGCGAGCGGAGGCTGGGGAAGCATGAGGACAGTACTCCAAAGGCCAGTAAGAAGTCCAAACCCAGGGAATTCCAGAGAACCATGTGTGTGTGTATGTGTAGGGGAGAAGCAGCGCGCGACATCTGTCTGCATTCACAGCAGCCCTGTTCTTCAACCTCTGACACTGAGGCTGCATTCACACAGCCTGTTGCCATTTTGACAGGGGCATTCTCTGCACTGTCAGTAGTTTAAACAAACAAACAAACAAAAAACACGATTACTCCGTACATGGGAGTTCATCAAGGCTTTTGCTTGCTAGTTGCCAGAATTACATTTTATGGTCCCCACTGATGAGCTGGTGGCTGTATTTGTAGACTCTCAGTGTGTAGAGAGGCTTCCAAGCTTTCCTTTGGGAAAAAAAGAGCACTAGCATATTAAGGAAAAAAGAGGAGATAATTAGGAGACCCCAACTCAGTGCCAGTGAGTGGAATTTGCACCTTGCGCGGCAAATGCGCAGTTGTGCAGAATTCATCGCACTGGACAAGGTCAAGATGAAATGGAGATGAAGCTTCTTAGAGTATATGTCCCATAGGTTTTCCTGCCCCCCTTCTTGTAAGCTGCATCTCAGCCTTCCTCAACCTGGCACCATACAGATATTTTGGACTACAACTCCCAGCATTCCTGATTGTTGGCCATACTGGCTGGGGCTGCTGGGAGTTGAAGTCCAACACATCTGGAGGGCACCAGATTGGGGAAGGCTTTTGCCCTCCCTTTCCCCAAATGACCTTGACATCTCAAGCAGGAAGCCTTGAAGAATATTCACCATTGCTGCCTGCCCACAGAAGCCATTAAGCCATTTCCTTTTCTACAAAATGAGTAGACTTCCAAGCCACTTGAATTTTCAGCTAGTTGGGTGCAAATCCATGGGTCCCCAAATCCCCAAACTGGCTTCCCATCACAAGAGTTAAAATATATGCAGCAGGTCAAGTTTTCCTTTTGCTTTCATGTTTGTGACAAGGCACCAGCGGGGGGGACAGCCAAGTCCCTTGTAATTCCAAGGAGAGGGCAAAGCAAAATGGTGCTGCATCTTGGCCACAATCTGGCATTTCCTTTTATCTCTGCTCAAAAGACAGGAAATGTGCAGTGGTGTGCTTATTTTTCGATGCTCAAGCTGCACTGCAGTACGTTTTTAACTATCCCCCTTGTGATGCATTACTGGGATGGGTGGGGGGGAGAAGAACAATGAAAACTGCAACATGCCCTCTTCCTTTCCTAATCTCTGGATCATGGTCCTAGAAGCCAACTCTCAACAGAGAGAGTGGCAGAGAGTTCAAAAGCTGCAAAGTGCCCACTTAGAATGCCTTCACTCCTTGCATCCAATGAACACAGCAGGCTGTTCTCAGAGGACAGTTGAGACTGCAGTGGTAATTAAAGACTAATAAAACAAATTAAGTATTGTTTTTGGATTGCATAAAGTGCTTCACACCATTTCTCATTATGTTTCACAACAACCCTGTATGACAGACTAGTATTATCATCATCATCCCCAAGGATTGAACCTATGACCCTTTGCATGCAAAGCATGTGCTCTACCACCCCTGATCTATGGCCCCTTTCCCTTGAAAAGAAGATGTCTGTTGGCAAACTTCTTTATCTAGGTATTGCCTATCCCTAAATACTTGCTCCCTCCCATAGATTTATGTCAACATGGACGTGCAAATGCTGTGATATACACACAGCCATCGATGATGATGATGTCTCAAATGACAAATGGTGGGGAGAATCCTTGCAGACGAAAACAAATATAACCATAAAAAGACAGGAATGCGCAAAAAGCTCTCTCTGCAATTAAGCAGTTTTCTGCTGTATGGTGATAATCACCTAATTATACTATTAATGGCAGTTCAACCTGCTCAGAAATAAAAGGACATTCTTCCAGAACAGGATGCCAGCTGTTTGTTACAGATGTCAAACAACTTTAAAGGATTATTATTAAAAAGAAAGGAAGGGGGAGGGAAATATACCTTATAAAACTGATGCTCAGGCATCCACTTTCAGCGCTCCAGTCTCACCCCCTCTGCACGGTATTAACTTGTCCAGATAACCCATGCACTTCTGCCCCATGCCACTGGGGAGAGAAAGGGCAAAGCCAAGGGCTCATTTGAGTGGGGAGGGCACATACAGCATTCTCCTCCAGATTAGTTGTTGCTGCTGCTTAAAAACGGGGGGGGGGGGTATTGGCTGCGCCTCTCATTCTTTCCAATTAAATAATTCACTGAGGAAGGGGAATGTTGATCCAGCAAAAGGGATGGCTTGATGAGTCAGACTGCACAGCCCAAGTAAACAGAAACTGTAAAACACATTGTCATCCTAAGCAGCTTGCTGCAGCCAAATTTAGAGAGCCATGGATTATTTGTGGCGGCCCCAAGGATGCCATGCCTGGTGGTCTTTGACTTCGTACACAGATGCTCCAGGTTTACCCAGTGCTAGGATGTTCTTCTGAGGTGTATGGGCCCCCATGACATTCGGACGATCCTAGGGGGAGGGGAAGTGTTATGCAGTGGGGGTCGGGGGAGAAGTATTTGCATAACTTATCCTCTTTGTACAATGTGTAGCAATGGGCTAATTGGAGTTATGGGGCAGTGTGCCAAAATAAATAAGTTAAGGGGCAGTGTGTCAAAAAAAGAGAGAGAAGGCTGATCTATAGGTTGTTCTTTGGGACGGCTGACCAAATGCTTTTTTATCCATCCATACCCAAAAAGAATGGCCAACTTTGCCATCTATCATCCCTTCCCCACAACAGTTAATTCAAACCAACAGAAAACATTTGATCTTACCTCTGTTCATATGTAGTTAGTGCATTTGCCACATGCCACATCAGAGGTGACTGCATCCCAATGCCAAAAGTTTGTTCACACTCACACGCACACTCGTGCATATGTGCACTTGTGTGCCTACACACACCAGGTGAGACTACTTGTTGATTTAGTCCAGTTATTCTGATTGCCAGCAGGGTCTCAGGAGAGGAGGGTCATTTGTATCTCCTGCTACCTGACCCTTTTAAAACTGGAAAGGCCACGGCCTGAACCTGGGAGCTTTTGCACACAAACGGGTGCTCTACCACTGAGCTCTTTGATGCGAGCATGCACGTGTTCTCTCTCTCTCTCTCTCTCACGCCAATGTCAAAAGCTTTATCATCCTTTGGGGGCAAAGGGCAGCTCGGGAAATACAAGATATATTATTACGCAAACCAGGATTAGAAATCTGCACGCAACAATGTAGTTATTGCTCACATGACCCATGTCCACGCTTCCAGATAAATCTGCCTTCGAGTAAAAAATGCCACCGGAAATCAGGCTTAATCCAGGAATAAAAGAGATTAAAGAAAGTTGGGGGTGGGGATGGAGGGAAGGAAAGAGGCAAGGCTGTGACCTGGGAATAATTTGCCCTTCCACATTCATTTATAAAGTCATAAATAAAAGCAAAAGTCTGCTGTCCACAGATAGGTAGGTAGGCAGGCAAGCACTCCCTCTGTCTCTCCCTCCCCTCAAAGGCTGCTCAGTGGGACAAGACAGGAGGAGGAAGGTGGAATTAAAAAGGAGCCAGAGATAATAAGCAGGCACATCAGAGCATGGCTTCATCCAGATAACATCCCTTAGCAGAGCGCAGGACAAGGGATCAAGACTCCACAAACTGCCCCTAAGGTCAGCCAGGGAGTCTCTCCCGTTGTGATTCGAGCTACAAGCGCCATTATGATGTGCACAAGCTGTGGCATCTTTGACAGCTGCCCCTTTGACCTTTGAAACTAGCCCTGGCAAAGCAAAGGAAACAAACAAATCCAAGCAGCATTTTTGGAAATCCTTGACGGACATGGGAGACACCTACCCAAAGAACAGATAAAACTGAAGGTGAAAGAAGGAATGACTGCATAGAAGAGCCTTCCCCAACCTGGCCATGCTGGTGGGGGTTGATGGGAGTTGTAGTCCAGCACACCTGGAGCCTGCTGGGTTGGGGAAGGCTGGTATAGGATAACAGCACCACCAGAGGTTATTTATCTTTATCCGCTTTCCTGCAACTACCCCTACAGCCAGGTTCTGCAAATAATTGGTCGAGTCTCCCCAAGGAGGAATGAAGGAGTGCAGAAAACGGCTGTCATGCTTAGCCCGGGAGCTGTGGCCCACCATCTCTCAGCAGCGCAACTTATTTAATTCATTCCCCGGCTTTCTTCCATGTTGGTACTCAAAGTGTCAGGATTTCCCACTGAGAGGTTGTGACTTCCTGGGATGTGCCTATCTTTATTGCTTACAAATTAAGCACTGTGAATGGCCAGGCAAACCTCACCATCCAGGCCTCCCTGGACTACAGGACAAGCTCCAGGGCACTGTCCTAAATATAACACATGTCCTCCTCCCCACCTCACCTCTGATTTGCAGAGCTACAACCATGGCCAAATGGACAAAAAGCCCTTTTTGTTGTTCCAAGCAGCAACTTGCTGTATATTCGGAGAGCTAATTTTTAGCTGACTTTTGTACAAGTGATAGTACAAGGATCTCTGCCACTGCTTCGCTCAGGGTTCATGTGCCACCCCCACCCCCAACACACACACAACTGGTGAGATTTGCTGCCAATGCAAATAGGGACAAGCTACCCCAACTTCCCCTTGCCTGTATGTATCGTGCGCGCATGCGCGCACGCGCACGCGCACACACACACGCACATACACCCCTCTCCTGGATTCATTCCTTCGAACAGAAGTGGGGCTGGGCCAATGAAGCATTTGGACACCTGTGCTCTTCCCTTGAGGGGCACACCGAGAAAGGGCAAAAAAGGAGAAGAAGCCATAACCCAGCCCTCGAGAAAAAACACAGCCAAACCCCGAGGTGACAAAACCCACAGTGCCTCCCGCTTCTTTCCCCCTTTGCAATGTTATTGATTTCTTCTGCCTGCCTGCCTGCCTGCCAGCCAGCCAGCAGGTCACAATGCTCTTCTGCCATCTCTTTTGAGCACTGGGGGGGGGGGGAGAGAAGCAGCACTTAGAGAGAAAGAGAGACCTCCCTCCTCATCTGCCTCTTGCGGTAATTAGCCCACTGAAGACAAGCCGTCTTCTCCCTCCCCAGCGCTTCCCCCCCTCGCCTCTCCTTTCTTTTATGTCTTCCCTTTTTCTTTCTCCCTTCCTCCCCCCGCCACCCTTGTCAAATGATCACAGGGGAAGAAGGTGGGGAGAGAGACCCACACAAGTGGTTGACACTGTTGCCATGCCAACAGAATTTAGGGCCTGCCAGGGGATGGGTGTTGTGTGTGTGTGTGCGCGTGTGTGTGTGGGGGGTTAATATGGAGCTAATCTTGTGTGAATCGAAGTAAGACCTGCGTG
Source organism: Heloderma suspectum (assembly GCF_057233095.1). Taxonomy (NCBI): domain Eukaryota; kingdom Metazoa; phylum Chordata; class Lepidosauria; order Squamata; family Helodermatidae; genus Heloderma; species Heloderma suspectum. The sequence continues at coordinate 5,862,271 of NC_139465.1, read as the reverse complement.
TGGTGGGGGCGGGATTGGGTGGTGGTGGGAAGGCTAGATGGATGGAAAGATAGATGGAGGATGAGGTGGGTGGCCCTCAAAACACCACCTTTTGGTATCCATGTAGCGATGGCCACAGGTTTAGATGGCGCGCGCGCGTGTGTGTGTGTGTGTGTGTGTGTGTATGTGTATGGAGTGCAGGAGAGCAGATTACATACGTTCAGGGAGAGATAAGTAGGGCCTGCATATTCTGAAGCAGTATACCCCTGAATACTAGATGCTGGGGACACCCTGCTTCTAAGTTTCCTGGAAGAGGATCTGGACTGACCTCTGACAGAATCAGAATACTGGGCTCAACAGACCTGTGATCCAACCCAGCAGGACTTGTCCAAAATGCATGTGAAGGAATCAAGTTGGATCAGGTCAACAGGGCTGGAGTCAGGAGCCGGGCGAGTCAGAACAGAGGGCATCGCTGTGGTTTTCCATGACTAACTACAGAATAACTCGCACTTAGAAGTCTTTCCCTCCAGCTAACAACAGCAGGGGCCAGGGTGAAGGGGCCGAGAAGGGATGGACACCTCCACTAAATGTCCCCGTTCTCTGGATTGGAAGGCTGTGCTTCTAGCTGAGTTAAAAGGGCAGGTGTTAAAATATCACCCAGCCATCCCTGAGCAAATGGCCATTCTTCACAAGTTCTCCACCACCTAGCAGGATTGGTAATAGGGGAGGAGGAGGCAATGGAGGAGTAAAGGGCTGTGGGTTATTTTGCAGGGCTGAAAAGGATCGTGGCCTTGCAACCACTCCTTGCTCAGAGCAAATGCAGAGACGTGAGATGCAAGCCACACTGCCAGCTGGAATTACTGTCAATCCCTAGCTATCTGGCGACTAGCACACCTCCCACTCTCTCTCAAGAGAGAGAGAAAGAGAGAGCAAGAGACTTGCAAGTGCTGCCTTTGATTCTCTCCAGATAAAGGACTTCTCTCCCCCTCCCCGCTCCCTTGGCTCTCACCCAGCCTTTATAACGAATTTGGGTCTCTTTGAAACAAGCCCCAGTTGATGAGGGTGCTGATGGTGTTAAGGCTCCCTCATCCCTCTCCAGCGGAATAGCATCTGATTGCAATTTCCTTTTATTAATGACTCGCTGAGCAGCGTGACCTGGAGTGGTTGGGAAGGTAATTTGAGTGCAGCCGCCCCAATACCAGAGAAGAGTTCTTGTGCTGCCAACAGCTCGAAAGATGCATCTCTTCGCTGCTTCTCCTCTTCCAGAAAAGGAGGGAGATGGGCACGGAAAGAGAGAGAGAGAGAGCGCTTTGATGAAGCCCTTCTTCAAAAGAAGGGCATAGTGGAGAAGAGAAATCCACCACCACCATACCGTGTGCTTCTCTCCACCCTTGCTCACTGCCAAAGGCCTCAGATGTTCACATTTCCCCTATGCACAACAACACAGATCTCTGGAAGAGGCTGGGGGAAGAAAGAAAACAGCATCTAGCCAGCAAGATGGGCCCTCACAACCAGCCATGCTCAGAAACCACAACTATCAAAGGATGGATTGGAAAAGGACTTCAAGGCAGATCATCTGTGTGCTGCTCTGAACTGTGGTCGGCCCACCTCAGGGGCAGCTTAGGTGGCTGCCTGGGGCGCTACAGTACAAAAGGGTTTGGGCTACTCCATTAAACCCTCAAATAGGAAAATGCAGTTGGGCCCCACACCAGAACGCTGGGATGGAAGAATCTGGGAAGAGCACTACAATCAAACACACGAACACGCACATGCTTGAGGATGAAACACAATCTCTCCCCACCACAGCATATAAGCCACTTCGAGTGTATTTTATATAGAAAGGTGAGGTATAAATCGATACAACTTACTAAACTGATACAAGACCAGGGAGTGGAGGCAGAAAATTTGGGAGGGGAGGCCAGCAGTAAACTACACACGTAAGCTGCAGACTCTAATCCTTGAAGGCTCGCCTTTAATGAAAATATGAACAACAAATCCAAGTTGGGAAGTCTGGAAGGAGCTACAAGGCCTCCATCTTCAGACCCAACACTTTTGACAAAGCTTCCTACCCACCCACCTACTGAAGATAACCATTTGCTCTGTTTTCTAATGTGGCAACAGGAACAGAACGACAACAAAATGGTTCCACCATCTGCTCACCTTTTTATAGCCACCACCTACAGGTCAACAGGCACTACCAATATATATAAACAAACATATGAAGCTACCTTATAGCACAGAACTGTAGACCTACAGGCCAAATATGGCCCTCTGGGGTTCCTCAAATAGCCAAATACCTGTGCCCCTTCCTCCCAACCCCTGATATTTTGGTGGTTTCCCAGCTTTTGTGCAGTTTTTTCTCCATTCTGAAAGGTCAAAATGCCTCTCCTAAGGTTTTGTTACTAGCAGTAAGAGCTTCAAGCTAAAACATATTTTTGGCCCCAACTCTTTTGCTTTTGGCAGCACCCACCACTGGAATGCGGCCCCCAAAAGCTTCTCCAAAATGGAATTTGGCCCTTGTAATGGAAGAAGTTCTGCACTCTTGTTACAGCAAGTCAAACCACAGGTCCATCTAGCCCAAGACTGTCTATCCCAAATCACAGTGGGCCTCCAAGGTCTCATGCAGAGAAGGACCTTTTCCTGTCCTGCATCTTAAGTTCCTTTTGAGTGTGTACTTTACCACTGAGCTATCACCTGTATGTCTGAAATGGGGAAGAAGCTACTCATAAGCAGCAGAAGATGGTCAGGTACACCAAACTAGCTTGCCTGAAACAATGAGCCTCCTAGCAAACTCCATCCCTTTCCTGCTATCCACACATGCAATTCTGAGAGCTGTTTTTTAGACCCATACTCACCAGACCGTTTGTGGGAGGGGCTGTAGCTCAGTGATAGAGTATGTGAAGATCCCAGGTTCAATCCCCGGCAGCATCTCCAGGTAGGGTTAGGAAAGACCGCCCTGCCTGAAACCCTGGAGAGCCATTGCTGCCAGTCAGTGTTGACAATACTGGGCTTGATGGACCAAGGTTCTGACTCTGTATACGGCAGTTTCTGATGTTTCTTCAACATGGGACAGACTAGGGAACTCCATCCAGCCATTTCCCTTGTCAGCACTACCTTTTGCTCCAAATATCACCCGAGGGGACAAGATGCCAAAGCTGCCCCAACCGGTCTCTTTTAATTCACCTGTGGTGTGACAAAGAGCCTGCAGCCCTGTGTGGATAATAACAAGGAGGGAGAGCTGGCACCACCCAGAACAGGAGTAGCCAGCCAGCCCAGCCCAAGATGACATGGAGAAAATTACATTGCCCAGTGGCACTTTCTGAAGTGGGAGCCATCTCTCTACCTTTCCTCTCTCTCTCTCTGTTAAATCCAATTCGGAGAAGGTTGAAATTTCTATCTGTTATGACCCTACCTGCGTGATTAGCATTTCTAACGTCTTCTGGTAGCCCAGATTGATTGTGCACAATAATTTAGCTGTTTGACAGCAGCGAATGGTCCACACATAATTTTCCTTAATTGCTTCAGATCTTGCAGCCTGACACTTCAATGCACCTCCCCTCCCCTCCCCCCATCCCCGTGCTTCCAGAGAAGAAAATAGACCTGAAGGATGCCCAGAGAAGGGGGAAAACTGAATTAGGAGAGGGAGGGGGAATACATTAAAGCCTTTGGGAAACTCACTGGAATTGGGTCCCTCTGTGGCTTTCCATCATCTCCTGGAATCTCTTTGCATCTGCCTGAAATACCCATTCCTAGATTAAATGCTGGTTGGTTTTTACAGGGAGCAGGAATTAGTGCTTCAGCAATTACAGTAAAACAGAGAAATTTCACACGACAGGAGGCGCCATAAGTAAATCCTGCTTGATTGGAGCGTGTAAATAAAAAGAGGGAGGGGAGCAAAAGGAAAAAGAATTCTCCCTGCATCTGTCCAGGGACTTCTCACAAGTCTCCACTACTGGGTTTTACAGGACAACAGCATGGAGAAATCACACAATCTTTATCGATTTCCATTTCAGGTGGCGGGAGAACAGCCCAAGCAAAAAACGCAAACCTGCTGTCTCCAACGAGTGGAAAGACCTTGTCAAGACAAGGGATGCCAGGAGCAACATTGCGGACTGGCGCCAGCGATGTAAAACACCAAGCGCAACACGGAATGTTGTTCACAACACTGAGGCTCAAAAGAGGTGGTGTCTCTTGCTATCCACATATGGCCCTCACACGAGCGACCAGCAACACTTGCACCTGCTGGGCTGGGGGTTAACCTGCACCTTTAAAAAAATACATGACTGTCTCCACAATCAAACTGAAAATTAAGCCTCAGTCACCTGGATCCTTCCATCATCATCATCATCATCATCATACCCGAACTGTTCTAAACAATGTATATATACTGAAAAACAAGACAGTGCCTGCTCACAGTCTAATGGAAAGAGGGAAAAGGAACAGGGAGGGAAGAAGAAAACAAGCATTGCCACAGCAGCCCCTTCTCTGGTCATCATTCCCATATTAGAGCATCAACATTGCCTCTATTATCAGTACCGGAAAAACAAAATCCCCATATGCCAGATGCACCAGTGAAACAGACCACTTAAAATATTTCTAAACCACCCTTCATACAAGGATTCCAGGGTAGTGTAGAATAGACATAAAGTATTTAAACAAAATACAAATAGAATAAAACTATCTTACATTATAATATCTTTCCATTATAAATTACAAAGCAGCAAGAGACTATAAATACTACAATCAGACTGAGGAACAACATAAAACTTTAAAATGCCATGGCCAATGGAAAAGTCTTAACCTGGTGCCAGAAAGATTGTCATGTTGGTGCCAGCTGCATCTCTTTGGGGAGGGCATTGCAGAGTCAGGGTGCCACTTCAAAAAAGGCCCTCTCTTTAAGAGCATATAGGATGCACCTCCATTAAGGAAGGACTCAGAGAAGAACCTTAACTGAAGATCTTAATGCATAGCCAAGATAGTATGGGAGGAGGCACTCCTTCAAGTATTTTGGGTCCTCGGCCATTTAGGACTTAAAAGATAAGTACCAGCCCCTCACATTGGGCTCAAAAGCAAATATTTATTTATTTATTTATTGAATTTATACCCCACCTTTTTTCCTCTTGCAAGGAACCCAAGGCGGCTTACAGTATCCTCCTCCTCTCCATTTTATCCTCACAACAACAACCCTGTGAGGTGAGTTGGGCTGAGAGTGTGTGACTGGCCCAAAGTCACCCAGTGAGCTTCCATGGCTGAGTGGGGACTAGAACCCGGATCTCCCAGCTCCTAGTCCAACACTCTTGCCACTACACCACACTGGCTCTCCTATCTCCTCAAATAGGCAGCCAATGTAGCTCTTTCAAAACTGGGGCAATATGACTCTACTTGACTGAACCAGTCATAGTTCTGGAAGCACTAACGGAAGTTTCCCAGTAGCCTTCAAGGGCAGCTCCACATACAACACATCACAGTAATTGAACCAGGAGTTTACCAGAGCATGGATCACTGTGACAGGGCTACCTCTGGTCCAAGAACGGCTGCAGCTGATGAACCAGCCAAAGCTGGTAAAAGGCACTCTGTGCCACCAAGGCCTCCTAGGCTTCAAGTGACATAATGGATCAAGGAGCACCCCCATGCTGCATACCTGCTCTTTCAGGGGGAGTGCAACCCCATTCAGAACAGGCTGAACACAAGTCCCCTGGGCCCAAGAACCACCTATCCATGGAGTCCCTGTCTTGCTATGATTCAGTTTCCGTTAACTGGCCCTCATCCAGCCCATTACTGAATCCAGGCACTGGTTCAGCACCTGCACAGCCTCACCTGACTCAGATGAGGAGAAATAGAGCTGAGTGTTATCAGCATACTGATGACACCTCACTCTAAAACCTCTGATTACCTCATCCAGAAGCTTCATAGACATTAAAAAGCATGGGAGATAAGATGGGACCTTGCAGGACCACAGAACACGAGTGCCATGGGGCTGAGCAGAAATCCGACCCTGTAGGTACGACTGGAACCACTACATCTCCATGGTCCCCCACGCTACCCACAGAGCTGGTTCAATAAGATATCGCGGTCAGTTTTCAAATGCCGACAACAGGTCAACGAAAACTTGCACTCCTCGTCTCTTTCTTGACAGAAGTAATCCATCAGGGGGACCAAGGCTGTTTGGTGCAAATAAAGGCCTGAATGTGGACTGAAATAGGCCCAGATAATCAGATCATCCAAAGGTGCCTGAAGTTGGACTGCTACCACCTTTTTGAGTGCTTTGCTCAAGAAGGGGATGTTTGCAACTGGGTACCTACTGCTACAATCTTCCAGGTCCGAAGAGGGTTTCTTAAGGAGTGGTCACACAACCACCTCCTTCAAGGCAGCTGGAACCACTTCCCCTCACATGAATCACTGCCAGGACTGACCCAATCAAACCCCTCCAGCTTGATACAATTAGCCACTATGGGCAAGAATAAAAAATACGTTGGTTGGCCAAACCCATCCAAGCACCTTGTTCATGTCTGAACTGAATTGAGTGAAACTGACCCCTTGTGACTAGACAAGATGGCGTTCTGGACACCTTCACAGAACTATACTAATAGTGGCATCAAGGTAAGACTGAATATGAGTGGGTTTACCCTCAAAGTGCCTTGCAACCCTGTTACAGCAAACCACCAAGGGCCTTAAGGCAGGGATGGATGGAACGTAGATCTCCAGATGTTTTAGACTTCAACTCCCAGCATTCCTGACCACTAGCCATTCTGGACAGCTACCTGCAGATACAACAGTGACAGAGAAGTAAAGCTAATTTGCTGCCATCACCTACAAAGTAGGCCCCATAATGTGCTTTTACTTCCGTCATAGTGAGATGAGACTCACATCCTCCCACCTGTTTTATTGCCTTTAGGTCTCTGGTAAGCTCTGGGCAGAACCAGAACAGAGCATTCCTGCCATCACTGTAACTGTCTCCCAGTCCCAGAATCCTCCACAACTCTGGAAAACCCTTCAGTTATTTACAGGAGGGGATGCATCTTTGATTTCCTATCTAGCCCACCGCTTATCCCAGGAATGGAGAAATTGGGTAAATGTAGCAGTCCTTCCAAGCCCTCTTTCCTTACAACCCAACTGCAGCAAGGTTCTCCCATCCAAGCACTAACTAGACCCAACTCGGCTTAACTTGTAGGGTCAGACGGGATCAGGTGTTTCATAGGGGTGTGTGCTACATTCTGTAGGAAAGCGCATGGCAGGGGTGTTGAACCTTTTTCAGCCCAAGGGCCAAATTCCATTTCGGAGAAGCTCTCAGAGGTGGGCAGGTGAGGGCACAAATACCAGCACATTGTAGCTTAAAGCTCTTTCTGGCAGTAACCGAGCCTGAAGAGAGGCATTCCAACTTTTCAGAAGGGGGGGGCAGAATGCGCAAAAATCAGGAAACCACCGAATGATTGGTGGTCAGGGGGGAAGGAGGGTGGAACCAGGAGAAGGGGGCCAGATAGGGACCCTAGCCAGGCCAGATTAGGCCCACTAGCCTGAAGTTCAACACTCCTGCAGTACGCAGACACACTGGGAGTTAGCTACCACCTTTTAATCCTTTAATTCCACCCCTTCTCCTCCTCCTGCAACAACTCTCAGGTTGGTGTAGGTGGCCCTATCCAAAGGCGTGGCAAACAGGAAGGGCTTCTTCTTTGGTCAGTGAGCTGGGTGGCAGGTCTTCCAACCTGATCTTGCCTAGAAGGCGCCAACACCAGTTGATAACAGGGGCATAAACAGCCACTTGCTTGTAGCAAGCAAGAACTGCTTCCAAGTGGCCAGGCAGAGACAGGCTAGGTCTCCCTCTCCTAGGCCATCACTGTGCCACAAATGACAGGTAGGTATGCAAACATGAGCAATGGGCTAGAAACATTGTAGGCTTATTTGCAACAGTGGCCTAAGGTAAGAGACCAGCGATTAGCATCTCGCTGCAATATCTCTTGCATTCCCTAATGCAACACCCCTTGTGGCTCCACTCAAAACACACAATCTTCAGCAACATATTCAAGTGCCTTTCCCACTTGGTCACCTGCCTAACCCCACAATGCCCAGCTGTACAACATTTAACCCACAAACATTAGCAAACTTCATCCTCAATGCAACTTCCCCTTACGAGCCTGTAATGTTAATTTTTCGAAGCGCGCGCTGTTTTGTGGCGATGAAGTTGTACTTGCAATTCAACTTTAAAATTTATTTAGGCAAGCAATCAGCTTAATTCTACATCTCATAACTCAGTTACAAACATTTAAAAAACACAATCATGTTCTCTTGGCTTTGCTAGATTTATGCTTAAATTATTCCACCCCACCCCCAAATAATGCAGACTGCAGACAGGGCCTAAAACGGGTGTTGCAACTTGTAACCCTCCAGATGTTCTTGGACTGCAACACCCATCAGCCCTAGCCAGCATAGCCAGTTGTGAGGGATGATGGGAGCTGCCTCCAAGAACATCTGGAAGTGACACAACTTGCCCACCCCTGACCTAAAAGAAATTGCTGATGGAAGCCATTTCAGTCAAGTGGATCTAGATAAATCAGGGGGTTCTTGTCCATAGTAGCCATGCAACTTTATCTGTTGACTAAAATGTGTGTGTGTGTGTGTGTGTGTGTGTATATATATATATATATATATATATATATATCTCCCCCACATTATAACCTTGTTTGGATTAAATGGAGCAAAACTCCAGAAGACTACAACTCCTGGAAGGGCTAATGCATTTAAAAATTTGAGAAAGGAAATGGAATTAAAGATCGACAATAACAGCACTGCTCCAGCTTCTATCTGCCCGTATGATACTATCTATAAGGGCAAGGAAGAACTAAGTCTTCCTGGTTGTGGAGCCATAGCTGGGGAACCCTCTCCCAAGAGAGTGCCGCCAGACTCTGGCCCTGCAAAAATTGAGGAAACAACTAAAAATGTTTTCATTTACACAGCGGTTTGGAGCACCTGCACTGGGAATTGGGCAAAACCCATTCAGTGGAAGGCACACGGGGCTTCAAAACCAGCACCAATCCAGGCTTGCTAAGCTGGTGTTCACCACGCGTCAACCATTTCAGACAAACCAATTCCATTTGGCATCTGACTGCACAAGTCAGTGACTGCACAAGGCAACACATGCCGAGCATGTTGGCACCATATCAGCTTGCAGGGAAGTGAGGTCAACGAGGAAATCGACACAGATCTGTTCACCTGCGCTCCCACCTTGTCACAGGCACGGCTGATGAGATTTCCTCTCCCAAAGGATGGGGAACTTTCCTGGCTTAAGCTTCTCAGTACAGGTGAGGAATTTTGTATTAACAGGATTTTTAATCTGAGCTTGAACCAAACTGACTTTAAAAGACAAAACTAAACAATCTAACCGACTCAGTTGGCAACCCCTGGCGTGAACAAGCTTGCACAGACCAGCAGACTTGCAAAGCGCTGTAGCTTTTAAAAGTGGTTTTGTGAAGAGCCTTTGCTTCCCTTGTCATAGGATAGGAAACTTCACATCAGTTTAAAGACACACTTTACAAGGGGAAAAAAAGTTATTCCTGTAACTAACTGCCACACGGAAAACCCATTTCCTGAAGCTGAGCCTTCACAATCGGCCAGGGTTTAGCAAAGCCCCGCTGGTGTCAAGATGATAGAGGTACCTCAGGAAGGGGAGTGGGGAGAGTGGATCCTTCCACTCTCCCCCCCCCCACCCCCACAAGCAAAACCACAGGCAGGGGAGAAAGGAGTTGTTACAGGGCCAGCCACTGAAGAAAGGTGTGGTGGTCCCCTGGGCACTTCAGCATTTCCCTGGAGGACCATTTCAGTAGCCAGGTAGAGCAGGGAAGCGGGAGAAAGTTCTCTGTTTCTCTCCTCCACAGCTGCCTTAGAAAAAAACCCACTAATTTGCATCAAGTGTAGTAGTTGAGAAACAAGCTGTTGGCCCACTGTGGACCAGGGGAAAGACACTACCAACTTCCACATGCTACTGCTAACCAATGCCACACACACACACACACACACACACACACACCTCTTGTGGGCCCAGAAGGGGACAGTTCCAATGGTGCACCTGCCTTCCACAGGCAACCCTTTGCTCTCCAAACTATAGGGATTAAGAGGATGGGAAGGAGAGAGAGAGAGAGAGAGAGAGAGCAATAAAAGCAAACAGAAAAACCCAGAGGATGGGGGGAGAGGCAGAGAGACTCACAGTCGCCACTTTGGGTCTGTCTGCTACATGATCAGAGCTCACTCATCCGTGAAACAATATTAGGCACCAACTCGAAAGTAACTTCACACCATGCTTCTTAATTCACCTTAGATTACTTAAGTGCTTTTGCGGCTCGCTGCTGAATAAAACAAGAGTCACCACTTAGGAAGCCAAGCAGGGTGGACAAAAGGAGTGAGAGATACGCTATACATCCCAAGGGCCGGGTGAAGCCCAAAGGCGCTCAAGTTGCACATGCCTTTCAAGAGGAGAAGAAGGGGTCATGGGGGGGGTGAAGTGGGAAGGAGGGGAATGCTCACTGGAGGGGGGGACATGGTCCTTGAACGTGCACTGGATTTACCTCCTGTTCTAATCCCATCAGCCTCTAAGGCTCACCCTGGAATTACCCCAGTGTGATCCCATTAACTCCAGGCAAATTCCCCCTGATGATTATTACACACACCAATGTTTTTTCAGGTGTACAAAAGTGATATACAAAATTCTCTCTCTGCAATTCCGTCAGCTTCAGCTTTACCTCCAGTTTAGTTGACAATCGTTCCATCAACAGAAATGGGGCTCACACATTTCTGCACCTCTATGTTTGTGCCAGGGTAATTCTGGTGATGGAGAGGAAACTCTAAGCAATTTCACTGAATCCACATTAACCAACTGTGTACATATGGCGTTAAAAGATAGCACACAGGCAAGTACCTCCGTTTGTACCCGCTGCCAAAAGCTGCCAACTTGTGTCCAGTTCTAAATGTGGTGGTTTGACCCAACGGCAAACTGCTCCAGATCAAAATCCAGACTGCACTTCTTCTGGTGAACGGAGCAGTAAGATGCAAACTGGTATAACTAAAAGTTTCTTTGGATGGACCATCCTGGCCTATTAAAGACTCATTTCTTTCATGGTTATTATGCTGCTGTAAACTTAAAACAGAAAAAAGGAAGGCAGGAAGGCAGGAAGGCAGGAAGGCAGGAAGGCAGGAAGGCAGGAAGGAAGGAAGGAAGGAAGATCATCAAGAGTTGCCTTACCTGGTAAGTAATAGAGAGGCGGTTTCAGTCCAAACATGGTTTATATCACAGATCCAAGGCATCCAGAAGAAAAAAAGAAAAGAAAACCCAAGTATGGCAAAAAGGACTGGAGAATAAAAAATAGTAATAAACCACACCAAGGTTTTATTTTGAAAACAAAAATAAAATAAAACAAGCTGGATCTGAATAAGGAAAAAAATGTGAACGTAAATACAAAAAAGGCTCTTTTGTCAATTTCAAATTAGCCGACCAACAGCTCAACTGCACTTCTTCAAATAGCTAACATCATGCTCCGCATGTCTTCTGGTCTTTTTTTCCCTTTCCTTTCCTCCTCCCCTCCCTTGCTTGCCTTTCTTTTTTTTTAGTCCAGAGCGGTGCAAATAGAGAGAAACACACACAACATAGACAGAGAAAGAGAAACCAAAGAGCAAGCAAGAGAAGGCAGAGAAAGAAGATCGTGGCTTGTTTTTTTTCTGTATTCCTCTCTCTCACTCACGCACTATTTTTTTTAATTGAGAATCTCCTTTAGGGATTACTCATTTGGAGAGAGCAGGGGGGAGAAAGGGGGAGGGAAAAGGAATCAGCCCCCAGACATGTTAGTAGCTCTTTTCTCCATTCAGTCACTTGAATGTCAAGGGTGGGGGGGGGGAGTCAATGGGTTTGTTTTCAACAAGGCTTCATGTTCAGCATCAAATTAGAAAGAAAAAAAGAGGGAGGGAGTGTTGTTAGAAGGAAAGAAGGCAAAAAGCAGGGGAGTGGGATTGACGGGCGCTCTCTCTCTCTGGTTGTCAAGCAGGAATAGGGCTTTGTTTTGTCATTCCCCTTAGCTACTGGTTTACAAAAGGGAGAAGGGGGTGGAGAAAGGGTGGCGGCTGAGGGCGAGCGGGGCGGGGGTGGTGATGGGGAGCTAGTGCTCAGGAGAGCAGCAGCAGCAGAGGGTTAGAGGAAGAGATCTCTGACAAGATAACAAGGTCCTAAGCGAGCCATCAAAAGGGGGGAAACCGCTGGTCCCAAAAGGTAGCAGGTGCCACTGCTTCTGGGGGGTTGGGTGGCTTTGGGGTTCCTTATCTTTCTCTTCTCTGCATCCTACCAGTGACTCAGAAAGGCAAAACTGTGGGGGGGGGGGAGACAGCAACCCAGAAAGAGGTATAAGCATGCTTTGCAAAGGCTCTGTCCAGCTACTCACTCAAGGCAAGGCGGGGAGAGACGAGAGACTAAAGTAGCGTCAGAATGTGCATCCCCCCCCCCCCCCCGATCAATTTTCATGCAAGAATCATTATCGGTAAATTGGAAATCTGGCGAGCTGACAGCAAATTTGTCTCTCCTAATGAAAGAGAGAGGGTAGGAAATCATCAAGCATCTGTTCTTTGCAGGCTGAAGTCTCCAGCGCTTTAATGCCGGGGAGGTTTCCTCCGGTCTTTTAGCATTCATCTTCTTAATTTTCATTGAAGCTTAAAAAAAAAACGCAAAATAGAAAAAGAATTTGCATCTTTAAGAGAGAAAGGGGAAGGAAAAAATGACAGAGGAGGCATAAGGCAAGGAGGGGTTGGACAGTGGATGGATCTGCAAGAGTTTTCACTTCTGATCTTCCAGGGCATGGGAAACAATCCAGGGTGTGTGTGTGCGCGCACGCATGTATGACAACAATTGGAAGGACAAGGAAGGACCACAAAACGAGCAAACAACGTGAAAAACCTCTTCCCTTTCCTCCTATTCCTCCACCAGGTTTCCTTCCTCTCAGCTCCTGTTTTCCATATACAACAGCTGTTGGTCCAGGGAAAAATAATTAATGACTCCCCACCAGCACACACACACACACACACACACACACATGCATGCATGCACAAGCTGCTTCGTTTCTCCCTTTAAAAAGGTGGTGGGGAAAGAGAGCCCAAGAAGGGAACTTTTTCCTTTGCTGGATGAACAAGACTCTCTCTCTCTTTCACCCTCCTGTTCTGAACACAAAAGACAGACAGGAACAGCAGGGCCAGAGTTAACTATTTTGAGAGAGAGGGAGGAAGCAGAAGCAGGTTCCAAGTGTCCTAACCTGTCGCAAATCGATTTCCAGCTAGCTGCCTTTGGGGAAACTGACACTGCTTCTAATGCACAGTACAGGATCAAGCTCTTGGGGATATCTGCCATTATTTGGATTGCTTCCTGCCCTGTTCATGTCCCACTGTACAAAATAGTACTCTCCCTCACATATTTGACATTCACCCAACTTTTAAAAACAAAACACGAAACTATATTAGAGGAAGTAACCATGCATTTGGTTTTCACAAGAGTCACCAAAAGGTCACGGGGCGGCTCCAGCAACATCAGCTTGGGGTGGGAAGGTGGGGTTAAGGGTCACCTCAACAGCCTCAACTTACCGATAAGTCTGTTTCCTTTTTGAAGTTTTCTTTGTAGCCCCAAGGCACTGAGCATTAAAGCTTCTTGTGCATGAAAACTGTAGGCCAGATAAGAAGGCAAGAGACAGCATACTCTTGTATTTCAAGGCAAAACACCTGAATCCTAATGGAAGGGATTTATTTTTAAAAAGAACCATGGCTGGCTTCCCCAGCCTGGTGCCCCCCAGAGGTTTTGGACTTCAACTCCCATCAGCCCCAGCCAGCATGGCCAATGGTCAGGAATGCTGGGAGTTGTAGTCCAAAACATCTGGGGGGCACCAAGTTAGGCAAGGCTGCGCAATGGCATAGTGGATAGAGAAAAACACTAACAGAACTCATGGATCATTTAACCTGCTAATCTGTAATTAGCAGTCGGGGGGAATCTGCAGTTCAAGCTGGGCACCTCCACACATTCCGGCCCAGATGAACTTAAAATATCCACAGTGGATATTAAGCAGGTAAAACTGATTATCTCTTAGGTGAGCAACGTTTGTAGGATACAGGGGTATGCAAGCTTTGGAGTTTCACAGAACTCATCAACGGCAGAATCAAAAGGTGGCAGGAATTTCACGTTGATGTACAAGCGAACTGGTTTACAAGTAAGGGAACTGACTTGTGGCGGAGATTCACAAAGCAGAGGGCCTTTGTTTGGGTTGCTTCGTGTGCCTCTCTGCTCCCCTCTTCTTCTTCCCCAAACTGTGGCCTGCTCTTTACAGCAAAGTTCAAGAAGGCAAATGTGTGATATCTCTGCACAGCAAAGAGCAGCCACATCCTGTGCTGATAATGGCTGTCCTTTCAAACAGCTTAAAAAGGCAACCATGGTAAAGACTGACTGCGGGGGTGGGGGCGGGGGTGGGTGGGAGAGGCATGCAAGTGTCTGCCTGATACCCAGCAATTCACCCCTCCCTTGAGTAGGACACGCAGCCCAAGCAAAAAGAGAAAAAAACCCCAGAACCAACCTTCAGAGGGAATAGTCTGCAATTAAAAACAAGCAAATGACTCCCCTGTCATTGTCCCCTGTCATCCCCACCCCCTTAAGGCCGCAGTCCTTCCATATATCACCGTGAGATCTCCACATCTCTTCAAAAAACAGCAAGGTGAGTAGGAAAAGGCTCTTAAAACCACACAGAATGCAGTCTCCACAGCTGTTTGTGGAGAATACAATCATCCTATTTTTTGCCTATGGTAAACAGGCATTGTAGGTTTTTATACTGTCACAAAAAGCTGCAAAACCTATTAGACTGCAGGAGACAGAGGGACAGTGAGTGAGTGAGTAGATAACATGGGAAGCAAAGCCTCAAACTACTTTCAGCTCTTTTCAAAACTACTGTCGGTCTCCTGCTCAAGTTGGAAGAGACCAAATCACTAAGTCCATCCCCCTGTGCAAGATCTCCAGGGATGAGCCCACATAATTCACTCAAGGGACTCTCCTGCAAGGAGCTTAAGGAGGTGTACAAGGGTGCCAGGCAGTCTCCCATCCAGGCCCTGACCACAGCCAGACCTGCTTAGCTTCAACAAGCTGACTGCATTAGGTACCCTCCAAGCCATGCCTAAGGCAATCCAGACTATAAAGTGACAGTAAAATGGTTGACATGACAGCCCACGGTGGGTTAATTTACCCATGGGGGTTGTCATGTTGTGCCAGACACCTATGGGCACCATTTTTGCATGCTGCCCAAGGGTGCCTGGCTTAATATGGGTTGTCATGCTATGTGAATCCAGGCAGGGGTTGTTTAAGGGTTAGCCAACCCTCAAATAAACCTAAAACAAACCATGGTTGAGGGTGGTCTAACCCTCAAATAACCCCTGCCACCTGGATTTGCACAATACAACAAGAGCATGACAGCCAGGTGCCTGACTTGCCACGATTTACACCTGCGGGTAAATTAATCCATTGTGGGCTGCCATGTCATGTGAACTGGCCCAGTGGGAGGAAAAAGGACTTCCACTCCAGCTAGTGTGCCAAGTCAAATGGAAATGGGGAAATCAAAAATACACCTGGGGGAAGTAGCCAATTTAAACCAAGGAAAAATTCATCCTGACTCCAGAAATGGACATCAGTAAGACCTGGGAAGTAAGCAAACTCCCTTTACTGAAAAAGCTGTAAGACTCTTGTGGTCTTTATAGCACCACAAGGCCTATAGGACCAAACTAGATGTGACAACAAGAGATCGAACTGGTTCGCACAATCAAGACAGCCGACACATGGATTGTTTAAGCCTGCAACAGACCATGGGTTATGCAAGTGTTGTTCAACCCTTGCATAACCTATGGTGGCAGGGTTTGGATGCAACGACAACCCCGTTTGGGGCTGAATATGCAAAACGCCGGCCGGCACACAATTCCCCATGGCTTGAGCAACTCATGGCAGGCTCTTTTGATCGTGCAAGCCAGCCCACTGTGATTGAATCTCCCAGATTTCCTCCAAAAGCAGAAGAAGCCGCTGGGGTGGGGAGGAGGATAGAACATGATTGGGCCATTGCTCCCGGTGGAAAACTCTTACACCTTCACCAAGGGCAAGACACCCTCATTGGGCCCCCTCCCTCAATGAGTCTACCTACCCATCTCCATTGCCACTAGCCTCTTTCTCATCAATGCTGCCACTTGCCTGCTTGATGGGCAGAGAACCAATGAGTAAGTAGGCAGTGGCATCTCCTGCTGCGCCTCCTTCTCACTACCAACGTTTTCTGGACCAGAATGAGAGGCAGGTGAACAAGCAGGTTGCAATGGTGAAGAGGAAGAAAAACAACTCCAAGGGGCTCTTCTCTGTGGGGCCCTGCTGGGGTGTGGGCCCTCGGCAGGTGCCCACCTATGCCTATCTTTGACACCAGCCCTGTTTTTTTGGTATTCCAAATTGCCCTCCATCAAAGCTATTTACCCATGGGAGAAAGCATATAGGTACCATATGGTTATCTTTGTGTTTTCCCCTGCAGAGCTTTGGTGGGTGGGGGAATTCAGATTGTGAAGGCAGCATGATGGAGAGGGTTAAACCCCCTCCCTCCCAGCATCCCCCCCATGCTGCTTTTACCAGTGGGGGGGGGGAGAGAGGGAGAGATCAGATCACACTGATCTCCTGATATCATATCTACCTTGGCCCTAACATATTTCTTCTCAGGAATACTTTCATAAAGTATTGGCCACTTTTGCAGAGGCTGAAATCGACAAAAGCAGCACAGTTGGGCAAGTTGGCTGAATTTTAAGAGGAAATGCCCTAGGTGGAATCTTCCTCTCAAAAGTGATCCATCTTTATTTCTTCCATCACATTTTATACTGAGAAAAGAAATCTGTCCTCCCTGTCGAGACTACAGAAGCGCATGCTCTGAAAATAAAAACAAGTTAGCATTTTCAGGTACTCCAAAGACCAAGTAACTTATTTTATTTTCTTCAACAAAGAAAACTAAAATCTCTTTATTGCATAGCCCCAAAGATCTCTTTATTGCACATCCCCAGCAGTATTATACTGGGATACACCTAGAGATATGAAGGCCGGGGGAAAAAAGCAGAAAAAATGGAGAGGGGGGAAACAGGGGGGGGGAACACATTCCCCCTACCCTTTTTTTCAGGGATTTTTGGGAAATTGGGAGGGATCCCCCGCACCCCAATTTTCCTGTTTTTCCCCAGTTTCTTTCTACACCTTCACATCTCTAGATACAACCAGGAGAGGGAGCCAACACAAATTTACTTCTAAGCATGGCACTTTCTCTCCCACCAGGGTTCTCAAGGTGAGGCAATCATAAACAACTGATCCTCACTTGCTCAGTAGGATGTGGACCCTGCCAATGTGGGCACCCTTGCTCTTCAGCCACACCAGCCCCACGGAATCCACAAGGCCACACGGAATTAAGGGCAAGAGCAAGTGAACTGTGCACTGCATATTTTGGCACTCCAAAATCCAGAGACCATACGTGGAGCTCCAATGCACACATGGAGCTTTTTGCACACATTTGGTTGAATCTTCACATGCAAGGAATGGGTTCTACCACTGGAATGAGCGAAGAAGCTCTATTTGGCAGGCGAATTCCAGCCATGTTTCAGAACTCGATGTGCCCACAAATAATTGTTACAGACAGAGCCGTGTATGTTGCAAACTGAACTCTCCTGGGATTTTGGCAAGGAACCCTTAGAACATTTCTTCCCGCACTGAAGACAATGAGAAAACCAGCTCTTGGCCCACTCTAGATCTTCTATATGTGAATCAGAGGTCCTCGATGCAAGCAACTGGGTGCTATCACTCTAGGCATGTTCCATTAACTTCAATGGGGCTTGAAATGAATGGAACATGCTTACAGCGATGGCTCTAATTGTGCATTAGCCAATCCAGTGGTGTTACAGCTTTCCCCACCAGGTGCTGTCCAAGCTGGGGAATGATGGCACTTGCAGTCCAACACATTTTGAGGGCACCAGGTTGGAAAATCTGCCTGACACTATTTCTTTGTTTGTTACATTTATATCCCGCCTTTTTTCCAAGGAGCCCAAGGTGACGTACATGATCCTCCCCCTCCTCTCCATTTTATCCTCACAACAACCCTGTGAGGTAGATTAGGCCGAGACTCAGTGACTGGTCCAAAATCACCCAGTGAGCTTCATGGCCAAGTGGGGAACAGAACCAAGATTTCCCCATTCCCAGACCAACACTCTAACCACTACACCACCCTGGCTCACAGGTCTATGCCAGGGGTGGTGAACCTCTTTCAGCCTGAGAGCCAAATTCCATTTTGGAGAAGCTCTCAGGGGATGCATTCCAGTGGTGGGTGGTGCAGAAGGCAAAAGGGGGCAGGGCTGAAAATGCCAGCCTACCGTAGCTTGAAGGGCTGAAAATGCCAGCCTACCGTAGCTTGAAGGGCTGAAAATGCCAGCCTACCGTAGCTTGAAGGGCTGAAAATGCCAGCCTACCGTAGCTTGAAGGGCTGAAAATGCCAGCCTACCGTAGCTTGAAGGGCTGAAAATGCCAGCCTACCGTAGCTTGAAGGGCTGAAAATGCCAGCCTACCGTAGCTTGAAGCTCTTCCTGCCAGTAACTCAGCCTTCGGAGAGGCATTTCGACCTTGTGAAATGGGGAAAAACTGCACAAAATCCCAGAAGCCACCAAAGGATTAGTGGTCGGGGATGGGAAAAGGAAAGGGGGTGTACCATTCTGGGGAACCCTGGAGGACCAAATTGGGACGCCAGATTTGGGCACCAGGCCTGAGGTTCTGTACCCTTGCGCTATAGGAAATTGCCTTATACTGGGTCAGCCTATTTGTCCATCTCATCCACTGTGGTCCCAGGCTAAGAAGGGCCTTTCTCATCCACTTCTAATTGATGCTTTTAACTGCAGACGCCGGGGATTGAACCTGGAACCTTCTGCATGCAAAGTGGGTGCTCTACCACTGAGCTATGGTCCCTCTCCAAGGACAAAGTCACCATCAGGGTGATAACCAGGAACACAAGATGCTGGATGTCCACTTTTGTTACTCTGGACTTCAGTTCTCCATCTTCCCATCATCACTCACATCAAAAAGTACCACCGACGGGAGCCAATGCCAATCACACATCTACCATTCCCCCCTCCACTCCCTCCCAAGCCTGTGTGCTGTCAACTGTCATTCTTTTATAGGTTTTTAATTCGCTAGGATTACCCTAACAACGGTGGTAATTAATACTAACCCCTCCTCTACCGTATATGCTAATGGCATGAGCCATAAAAATTAATTTGCAAACATGTCATTACACAATAGCTGTACAGCCAATAAACCTGCAATTATAGGCCAATCATCGAGCGGGAACAGAGGGAGGGGTGCCTTGCCAATTTGAATTTTTTTGTGTGTGGTTTAATTACATAAAGCTCTAGAGGAGAATCGCTTCTCTCCAGAGAAGGTGGGCTCCATTTCAAAGCAGGCTCTGCCTTTGCTCTTCTAAGCATAGCCTAAAGCGGCCTGGCCCAACCTGGTATCCTTCTGATCTGTCCCAGTGTCTGTCCGTCCCCCACCCTCCCACCAGATCAAGGGAAGAGGGAAGGGAATTCTTGGCATCTACCCCATTCCTCAAGCCTGGAGCATGTGAAATAGTATTACAGTAGAAAGCAACAACCTCTGAGCATGTGCAGAGTGCCATTCCCATCACCACTGAGAAATCACAGCCAGTCAATCTAGGGGTAGAGAGCAGGAAGGCTTCTAGGCTAGCTACCACGGAGGTACTGTTATCTATCACCAAGATGTTTAGCAAAGCACCTGTGAACTGTGATTGAGTGTGCCTTCACAACAACCCTGTGAGGTTGCACACTGTTGCTCCCTGGAACATAGGAAGCTGCCTAAGACTGAATTAGACCATTGGTCTATATCTAGCCCAGTATTGTTGACACTGACTGGCAGCAGGTTTCAGGCAGGAAGAAGCTGGGGATTGAACCTGGGACCTTTTGCATGCAAAGCAGGTGCTCTACCAATGAGCTACAGTTCCTCCCCTCCTGGCTTTACAGGTAGCAAACTGAGACCTGTACTGAGACCAACTTGCTCAAGGCCACAGACCGAGCTCACAGCAAAACCCACCCAAGAGGCAAGTCTGACACTTTACTCTCTGGAAGACGTGAAGGATCGAGCCCTACAATGTCTATTAAAAATAAACAAACCTCCATTTTACCAGCCCAGAATGCCAAAGCAGAAGGATCCTAGGCAGGCTTCAAACACCATGCAGCTTCCTCTTAGCAGCCCGCAGCCAGCAATTTCTTGCCCTGTGACTCGGTTTCCCCATTCCGTAGGCGCAACCCAATTCCCAGAGGCACAAAGTGGCCCCACTGGGCCCACAGTGGCACAACTTCCTAAGGGGAGAAGCCGCTGCTGGGAAAGCAGAGTGGCAAGCGGCGGATGTCGCTGGACTTGTTTTTCAGGGACGGCTTGCCTGGCCCACGCCCTGCGCCTGGATGCCAGCTCCGAGCCCCCCCCCCCCCCGTGCATCGCTCATATCCACCGCTGCCAGCCCTCCGGGGCTCGCTAATGGGAAAGAAAAATGGTGCCGGGCAGCAGGAGGGGTACTTAAGAGCTGCCACACAGAAATGAGCTATTGTTCGCTCCTCGTGTACCAAGCACACAAGCACATGGGGGGGAGGCAGCCTTTGCGCTGCCTGAATTGGCATGGGGGGGGGCTGCAGAAAAGCTCGCCTTTCCTTTGCCAAATGCCCTTTGGACTATTCACAGAAACGAGAGGTGGCTCAGCCACAAGCGGGGGATGCATGAGTGGATCTGCCGGGCAAGCCAAAGGGTTCAAAATGAAACCAGTTGCTCTGCTTATATATGATTACCTATTAAAGGAGAGCAAAGATCATTAAAATATAATAAAATAGAATAATCGGTGCCATGTGGTCTTAACTGGATGCTGCAGCCGGCTTCTCGCTTGGCAAGAGTAGCATCTGTCCATCACTCAGGATCACATCTGCCAGGAGGAGCAGGGGATGTCATGGTCCAGCCCTCAGGCCATTCCAATAGTGTCCCAGAGCGGGAGGGGACCACCCTGAAACCCCATGAGGACCTGCCTGTGGAGGAGGAGGAGGAGAAGTTGCCAGCTGCTGAACCTGGGGCTTGTATTTCAGGTGAGGAGGCCAGGCATCCTACTATCTTGCCCCCCCCTGCACACACGCGCACACGCATGTGCACCCCCCCAAAGCATCTACAGCTGTCCACTCCCCAAGGTGGCCAGGATGTGTACAGGTGTGTAGCATTGCAGCATGCAGTTGCAGCATTGCCTGTTGATATCCTCCTGGAAGCACCGAGGCACTGGATGGTTGGTTAATTCACTGATCAGTGAAAAACAAAAAAATAAAGAATGGTTAAAAAAAAATTAAAAGCGTTCAGCAGTTACAAGGAAAGGTGAAGTATTGTTTGGAATGTTTTTGTTCAGCAAGAAGATGAGGACAAGGACACAGCAGAGGAGGAGTGGGCAATTTTGGGGGCCAAATTCTGCCTCTGGGCCATTTGCTACCAAATTTCAGAGGCAAATCATGGCAGTGGCCTAAAAAGCTTTAAAATGCTAATTGCTTTTCTGCCACCACTACCACAGCAGCAAATTTGGCAGCGGGGGCTGCACTTGAGGCCGGGGAGGGACTGCATATTGCCCGCATGTTGCCCACGTGTTGCCCATCCCTGTGACAGCAGTTTATAAAATTATGCCTGGTCCGGAGAAAACGGAAAGAGGCAGGCCATGATTTCTCCCTCTCTCGCGATACACAAATTCAGAGTCATCCGGTAAAACTGACAGGCAGGCAATTCAGGACAGAAAGGAGAAAATACTTCTTCGCCCTACACAGCCTTCAGTTACAGAACGTGGCAATGGCCACTGGCTCAGGTGACTTGAAAAGACAGGGTAGGAGAGCATCTCTCAATGGCTGTGAGCCATGGCAGCTAAATGGTACCTCTGCACACAGGAGCAGCCTACCTCTCAATACCATCTGCTGGGGGCAAGCAACAGTATGACAGAGCTCTCGCCTTTATGCTTTGCTTGTAGGCTTCCCAGGAACACTTGGCTAGCCACCATGGCAAACGGGCTGGTGGACTGAGGTGGCCCTTTTGGTCTGATCCAGCAGGGCTCTTCTGATGTTCTTATGTCTGCAGCCCAAATTGTAACCTTCACCACCGGAATAACTGTACCAGTCACCATCTTCCCATCCTACTGTTTAAGTGGGAACTTCAACTCTCTCCAGAAGACAGGCGGGTCCACTAGCACCCTCTGGTGTGGAAGATGGCACCACAGCAGCCCCAATCCCTGGACTGTGCAGAGAATCCACCTCTCCTCCGAGGGAACGCAAAGTCCTAGGGTGAGCTGGAGTTTCTAGGCACCAGTCATGCAGGACAGCTCAGCTAGGCATCTTCCCAATTTATACAGCAACTCCTTTCTGTCAAGCCCTCTGCAGCACTTGCCTCTGTACAAGCTTCTTTGGAGATGTTTCAATTCCCTGGTTTTTAAAGCCTGCCTGCCCCAAGAAGGCCTGCTACTCACAAGACACACAGCGAGGCATCCTTGGATAATGATCAGAGCTGTCTCGTTCTCACTCTCTTCTTCCCTTCCTGTCTTGTCTCCAGTGTGTGTGTGTGTGTGTGTGTGTGTGGCAAGATAAAAGCCGTGCCTACATTATGCACGGGAACAGTGGCAGTCTCATGAAGCAGGTAACTATGCTCCATCAACATGACTCTGCACAAAGCAGGCAGGACTGAGACTCTCTTTGCCTCCATTATCAACTGATCTCAAGTTTCTAGACTTCAACCAAATGCCTCACTAACTATCTTGGCTGTGGCAGTTTCTCTCTGTGGCACTGGGCAAGTCCTAGATTCACATCCCCGGCCTCTCCACGTAGGGCAGAGATGGGGAACGTGTGACCCTCGAGATGGTGTTGGACTGCAACTCCCATCATTCCTCACAACTGGCTATGGCTGATGGGAACTGCAGTCCACCAGCATCTGGAGGGCAACACCTTCCGCTCCCCCGATTTAGAAGATCTCAGGTGTGAACAGGACGACCACTTATGAACTGCCAAAAGGGAGAGGGCAAAAGATGGCACAAGTCTGCATAAAATTTGCAGATGTTGATTAATATCAACAGACAACTTCAGCTATTGAGTGGTATAGAAATGAAGTAAAAATAAATAAATAAATAAACAAATAAACAAATATGCACAGATAGAGATTTAGAAATAACTATTACGATTTGAATAGAAATACGGTAAATCTCACCACAGTGCAGAAGACCGTGACAAGGTGACCTCTGAGCCTGCCTACTGCTGCCCAGGTGCTCACTGTGTTAGGAAACACTTCTTATGGTAATCTTTAAACCAGATTTGGACAGGTTAGAGGTCCCCCAAATAGAAGATGCCTTGTAAAAGAGGACACATGGTCACCCTATTTCAGGCAGGCCTGGGAAAGGCCTCTGGACAAGATTTCAAGAACCCAACATTACTCAAGGAAGTCAGCAATAGTACAAGATCACAGGGAAGATAGAAAATTTGAAACTTACTGGCAGCCCACCAAAGCTATCCTCAGATGGCCTTGCTGGATTCTGCTGTTTATGTCACCATGGCCATGTGGAAAGAGGACCCGAGCCTGTGGGCAGGTGCACTTTCTGAACACCTGCAGTGTAGGCAAGGACAAGACAAGCCCACTGGAGCCCTCCCCAAATAATCCAGCTCCAATGCTTGTGCCAACAAGTGGGCAGATGTGCCAGGCTAAGCACATTGCATCTCCTTGCTGCCCTTTGAGCCACAGCTGCAGGGAGGAGCGCTTCCAATCTTGCAACAGGCAGCAAAACCATCCCACTATGCAAGACCACCAAGCTGCCATTCACTGGAATCACAAAGCCACCTACTGTGCCGTGGTTGCTCAAGGATTTTCTGGATGGCGGCTCAACCCCACTAGGGCTGTAAGCAAGGCTGCAGTTCCACAGAAGTGCCAAAGAAGTACGGAAATGTAGACGCGGGTGTAACAGATCGGTTTCCTGAGAAACTTGGATTGCATTGTTTTAAAAAGCAAAGTTGCTAGCCCCTATGATGGCAGAGACATGCCTGAAAGCATGTGGGCAATGCCCACTGAAATCTCAAGAGCCAAGAAGCATCTGAGGAAAATTTGCAGTAGTTCCGCTGTGGTGTTCTTGCCGCTCCTATTAGTAGAAAAACCAGAATTCCACAAAACAGGGAAAATGGCAGGATTATGCAAATGGAAAATTGGCTCACGAAGTCCAGGTTTTCCAGGCGCAAAGCATCTATTTCCCCCCCCCCCCCAGCACAGCACAGAATACACAAACACAGCCCTTTCTGCACGTTCCAGCCACATGGTCAGCTTAGCATCACCATGCCCTTTCCTTCCCAGGTATGCTGATACTGGGGAATTCCAGTAAAAAATGTCAAACTCCAAGAAAAGCTGGAGCAGCATAGAATAGAGAGCTTCGGCTATTGGGCGGTATAGAAATGAAATAAATAAATAAATAAATAATAAGCAGCAGGATCAGGGTGTTAGAAAAACTCAAACCCCATGTCTTTCATGTAAATTACACACACTGCTCAGAGCGATCCACCCAAACCTAGCCTACCTGGCAATGCACAGGGCACCCCGAGGTTAAACCTCACCTGTCTTTTCTTAGATCCTTAATCAGCCCTGCCTCTCTGGTTTTGCTTGCCTGGAGCAGAGCTAAAACCTCATTTCCCAAACCCAGAGGTAGGCCTCAACTTCTGTAAAGCTGTTAGGAGAGGGAAAAAGAACAAGCAGTTCAGAAGGAGAGAGGGAAGAGTGCGCGCACGGGCGCGCACACACACGCACACACACAGAGATTTGCATGTACCTTTACCAGGCATGCAGGTGGGGCTTATACAAAAGGTGCAATTTTCAGTAGCATGCATATCTCTACCACACGGCAAAAAACCCAACAACTGCTGATGTTTTTCAATGGTGCAATGTTGGTAAGCCTGTTCCCAAAATGACCCCTATGGACCTCTGATCTTCAACATGCTCAGCTCCTGTGATATGGACTGAAAAGGTTACGATGGCCTGCTCCAGGCCCCACCACTGAGCTCCAAAGTTTCGATTTCTGGGCACCTGTAAGTTGGAGAGGGGGCAGAAACAGCTCCGCTTTCACCACACACATGCCTGTGTCCACTAATAAGCCTGGCTGGGGGAACGCGCATCTGCCTCGAGCACTGGTTAAGCAGAAGTTGCTCGGCAAACATTTCCTGCCACCACTGACCTTTGATGAAGTCAAATGAAGACGTCCCATCTGGATTTCTAAAACCGAATTGTAACCAGCCCCTGCATGCCACTCTCACAGACCTCTGCTCTGGAGTGGCGGCTTTGTCAGGTGTCATCCCGTGGGAGGGGAACAAAGAAGGTTATTTATATCAACAGGGCACGTCTTGGCCCCCTGATCCACTCGACCTGGCTCATGAATAAAACATGGCTCTAATTACAAGATGATGAGGCCAAAGCCACTCAGCATTGGGAGTGGGGGGGGGGGAGGAATCATCTTCTTGATAATCTGACTTCCCTCTCTATCAGACCTACTGGGGGTTTTATGCTAAAGCACAGCCTGCACCTCTTCCAGGCAGGAACTCGGGAACCAAGGCAAGCTCAGCTCTTGACTCCAAAGGAGGAGTTGAGACTCCCCACTTCACAGACTTTGCCACAGGCAGATTTCACGGAGAATCCCCAAATCTGGGAATTACAGGAGACTAAGAAGCCAGTCTTTGAGGACAAATGTGTGCAGGCTGGTAAGATCCATGCTGCATTCGGCACATTGGCAAATGGTGGTTAGGTTCCTGCACAGTGTTCCTGCACAGGCCAAACTGACCATGGTTGACCGTGCCATTGCAAATCAGCCACATGCTGCTCAACAACCATAAGCTGCTGTATAGCCAGTTGGGAACATGGTGAAACACACAGCTGCTTTCACTCCACAATGAAATCTGAGGAGGCCGACTTCACCCACATTTGCAGTACCCCATTCTGCTCACAGAAGTGAACCCAGCTTTCCCCAACATGGCACCCTCCAGATGTGTTGGACTACAACCCCCAGAATCCACAGCCTAACTGCATGGGGGATGCTGGGAGTTGTAGTCCAACATGTCTAGAGGGCGCCTGATTTGGGGGCATGGTTTAACTAGTCCTGCTGCTCCGTTTCTTGTAGGCACATGCAGGTTGCCCCATTTCCACCAGAACATTTAAACACCCCCACCCCATATTCCGCACAATACCACAATTTTAAAAAGTACCCTTCAAGTTTTTTATAGGGGTGGGGGCAGGGAGTGGTCTTGATGCTTGCGCAGGGTCCTACACACAAAGCTAGATACGTTCACCAGCTGCCAGGAGGAGAGAAGGGGAAATCAAAGCCATTATCTGCCCGATTCAAGAGCTGCCTCCTTGCTTAATAGCCCGTTGAGGAGCAAGGTGTTTCGGGAGGGAAGCCGCCTCCTTCCGAGCAATGCTGCCCCCAGGCCTCAGCCACAAGGTACTTGGGTACGGGAGATAAACTTCTATGAGCACAGAGCAGACTGGCAATAAACTCAGCCTGCCTCTTACGCGGCCCAGCAGCTGCAAGTAAATGCACGTTGTGTGCGCGCACGCTGGAATTAAGTAATTAAAAATGCATCGCTTTCTGCAGTGAGCAAGGAAGGAATGGCAGGGCCTCCCACCTGGATGCTGTCTGCCTCACCAACAAATCTCCCTCCTCACCCTCTTTTGAACTGGACCCCCAGGAGGAACAGATACACACACACCACTAGTCATATCGATTCAGAAATCAGAAACCACCAACCTGGGTAGGGATATGATGGGCCTCTCCTGCTTTTCCTACTACAAGAGGGTGGCCAGCCAGTGACCCATGGATTGGATGTGACCCAGAAACCAACTCTGTCTGGTCCCCAGCAGCCCTACTGATATTTAAGAAAAGTAGCTAGAAAATGTTTGCCTTACTACTTACAGAAGAGTAGAGAAAGAGAGCGGGGAGGGGGAGAGGTCCACCCCTTCGATGATGCACACCTCTTTGGGGTTTGTACATAATTCTTCATCTGCACCGGAGCAACTGTGCACTGTGGCCACAGTGGCAGCAAAGTTGGTCAGAGAGCCTGAGCAAAACATTCTTATGGTCCCCAAACCACCCTTGCTGCTTTGTGTCCAACTCATTTATCACAGACTGTCACTAATGGGTGGCCATGGGATTAAGAACATAAGAACCTAAGAAGAGCCCTGCTGGATCAGACCCAGGGTCCATCTCGTCCAGCAGTCTGTTCACACAGCGGCCAACCAGCTGTTGACCAGGAACCCACAAGCAGGGCATGTGTGCAACAGCACCCTCCCGCCCAAGTTCCCCAGCAACTGGTGTACATAAGCACACCGCCTCAGGTACTGGGGGTAGATTGCCCCAAATAATACTCCCATGTGATGAGGTTTTATCTTTGGGGGAGGGAAATCCAGCCCGAGGCCATGTTTTGGGTCTATAAGGCCCTTTTGCCCAGGTCAGATTCGTCTAGGTGGGGGCTTGCTGATACGTGCTTGACTTGTGTGCATCAGACCCCAGGCGTTATTGGCCCCAACAAGGCATTCTGCAATCAACCTGTTTTGTGTGACAGAAGAAAAATGGAAGCTGCCCTATTCCAGGTCAGACTGTTTGAGCATCTAGCCCAGTATTGTCTGCTCTGACTGGCAGCGGCTCTCTAGGTCTCAGGGTCTTTACAATCCCTTGTACTTGATCCTGTCATCTGGCGGTGCCAGGGTTTGAGCCTGCGACCTTCTGCATGCAAGACCAGGGTGCAGGTCAGGCAAGGGTTGGCATGGTCAGTCAACTGCTGAGGGCCTGCACCGCAGCAGGGGCCCACTGACAAGAGCCCCTGGATTTGCTCCTCCTCTTGACCATTGCAATCTGCCTGTTCACTTGCCTATCACTCCGGCCCAGACAAGGGAGGTGGAGAGGAGGAGGAACAGTAGATGCCACTGCCTACTTGCTCCCTGGCTCTCAGCCTGCCAAGCAAGCAAGCAAATGGTAGCAATGCTGAGATCGAGGAGGAGGAGGCGGAGGGGGAACAAGGATAGCTGGTGACAATGGTGGGAGAAGGCAGACTCACTGAGGTAAGGGCCCATTGAGGGTGTCTTCCTTAAGGGTCCTCCAAAGCCGGCACTGCCTGAGTTCTTGGACTGAGCTATGATCCCTCCCCTGGTGCTTATGATTTGGTTTTGCAGGGTTTGATTGTTAGGGGATGGAGGGATTGTTGCCTGGTCTTGCCTTTGAGCAGGCAGCTGGGACTAGACATCCCCCTCACTTCCTTCCAGCAACAGGGGAAGGAAGAGGAAAGATGACTGTTCTTTGGATCTTAGAAGGCACTAACTGCGGGATTCATGGATAAGGAAGAGGGAGTCAGTTAAACAGGACTGGTGAGAGAGATAAAGGATGATGAATGAGAGTGGAGAGCCCTGAGTGGCCAAGACAGACCGGGGGG
Organism: Heloderma suspectum; assembly: GCF_057233095.1. Taxonomy (NCBI): domain Eukaryota; kingdom Metazoa; phylum Chordata; class Lepidosauria; order Squamata; family Helodermatidae; genus Heloderma; species Heloderma suspectum. The sequence goes on along the minus strand of NC_139465.1, from coordinate 5,833,738 downwards.
GATAACAATCCAGGTGCTTGGAGCAGAAGCCCAAATCGCTCACACAGTCCAGGCCAGCAAAAGCCTCGTGCAAGGGTGAAGAGGAGGAGCAACTCCAAGGTGCTCTTGTCAGTGGGGCGCTGCTGGGGTGTGGGCCCTTGGCATGTGCCCAACCATGCCTACCATTGAAGCCAGCTGCTCACCATCTTTTCCCCATCCCCAGGGGTCTGCCAGTTTCTGAGGGGCTGCCGGTCCTTCCCGTCAGCAGACAGCCCTGTCGCAAGGGTGTGGGGAAGCTTCCATCCATTGGGAAGCCGGGAGAAGGAGGAGAAAGGCCTGGAAATGTACTTCCTGGTCTTAGCTGCCCAGGGATGGGGGGTGGGATTCGAACAAGTCTCGGCATCTTAGGTGCCATGGTTTCTTCAGCCCCTGCAATTGTGCAACAGTGACAAGGCAGGTGCTGGGAACGCCGTCCCAAAACCATCCTAGAAGCTGCCTTGCATGCGGCTCACTGTTTGGGCCATAGCTGGCTGACCCAGGAAAAAGAAAAGAAAAGAACGACTGACGGCTCTAACAGCCCATGTCTAGCTGTAGCACCTATGATTGAAGGAGGAGAGAACTGCGAACCCTGCTGCCTTTTGGACTGACAGCCAACACCGGCTCCTTCTGCTGCCTCTCCGTCTACCATAGACTGGGACGGTAGCAGCTGAGGGCAAGGAAGGGGCAGGGAGAGAGGGAGAAGGACAAGAGGCACAGATCTAACTGGCATACCCACGCCTGCCGCTTCCCTCGCAGGTGCTCAGCCACCGCAGCAGCTGCAGAACTGCACCAGCATCCAGCCCTACCAACAGGAGAGAAGGGGGAGGATCCCCCATGCCCCTTTCTTTAACCCCAACCTCGGAAATGTTTTTCAGAGAAGAGAACCCTTAATATTCTCACTACAAGAATGTGGGTCACATGTGCACAGTCCAAAATAGGTGCTTCCCAGGATACGCCAAACTGGCATTCAGTGCACACAGCCTGTTCTGCTTCTACTATCCATCGGAGAAGGCCGAGGAGCTGTAAAAGATAATAAGCTCCTGCGCATGGAAGTCCTGCACATCCATGTTTTGGGTTCTGGGACTGCACTTGCACAGAAGCCTCCCTTTGCAGCCTTATGGGCTAGAAACTTATTTTGTGCCTGTTTAATTAAAATCTGAGATTCCCAGGCTGCCAAATTCAGCACTAGGTAAATCGGTTTGACCTTTGCACTGCAGGTTCCTACAGTCCTCTGGTTTGAACACATGTGGGAATTGTAATGTAGAGGACATGGGGTGCGAGAGCAGTAAAGGGAAAGGAGTGTGAACAGATAAATTGTGGTATGGTGTATGTGGTGGGGAGGTGCATCTGTGTGCAAAGGAAAGGGGAACCTAACAGATCACAGGTTGAGAGCAGACAGAAAGGTTTCATCTGAACAGCAAAAGGGGAGGCCTTGCCTGTTTTACAAAGAGATTATTATTTATTTTTATTTTATTTATTGATGAACTTCCCCCCACAAGACATCACTCACAAGCCTGCAACTGTCGCTTCCCCATTAGAGGGGGTATTAATGAGGTCTCTGCCTGCTCGGGTGAATTGCGGAAGGTTCAAGTAGCAATTTTCCATTTGCACTTCAAATGTTAATGAATGTTCCTGTCTCGGGTAGAGATTCGCCATGATAATCGGCGCTGCTCAGGTCACTGCTGTAGCAAAGGCTATGGCTCAGAAGAAGGTGTTGTGTTGTTTTTTTAAGGGTTTGATTTCTTTAGGGAATACTTTTGAAAAATGGTATTTACCACCACCACCCCACCACCCATAGGCCCTGCATTGCCCTTGGCTGCAGGGAGCATGAACTGAGACTCAGAAGGTTATTTCTAGCAGATGTCCCTTAAGCATCATGTATTTTTAGCTGCAGACTCCAAGCCCATGATGGACCAGGAAGCATCACCAGGCAGAGATACAACTGTACACACACACAATCCCACATAACCCACAAGCTCTTTTCTTGCAGCCTCATTTCTCCCCCCCTCCCCTAAATAATTCATCGCTGCTAATCTCTGGGCCCAAGCAGTGCCAGCTTGGGGGCACATGCTCTCCAAGGGGTGCTGCTGATGTAATTGCCACTGTATTAAAAAAGCCCAAAACCACCCACTTGAGCAGCAGCTTGGGAGCCCTGTGGGTAGGCGCACTTCCAAAGCAGACTTCACTGAGCGGGGATGTTAGGCGCCCCATGGGACAGCGAGGTGGCTTGGGGTGTGAATACCACGCCGCTGTCTCTATGCAAGCTATGATGCCCCAATTACAGCAATGGGAAGGAGAGACATGCATATATATGTGTGTGCACAGATTCACGGTGAAGCAAAACATCCAAAGTGTCGTTTCCAACTGCTCGGGACCATGGGTAGCAACGACAACACAGCCTTTAAAGCAGGGGTGTCAAACTGCCTCCAGCCCACGGGCCAGATTAAATTCTGGAGAAGTTCTCGGGGGCCATATTCAGTGATGGGCAGGGACAAAGGCAAAAGGGGCAAGAGCAAAAACCAGAAACACCAGATTTTTGCTCACAGCTCTTCCAGCTGGTAACTCAGCCCTAGGAGAGGCATTTCAACCTTTCAGATGGGGGGGGGGAGAGTGCAAAAGCTGGGAAGCCACCAAATGACCAGCTGTCAGGGTAAAAGGGGTGTGGCCAAGGGAAGGAGATGTGGCCTAGAATGGAATCCAGGTGGGCTGGATTTGGCCCACAAGCCTGAGGTTCAACACCCCTGCTTGAAAACATGCGCAGAGTGCCATTCGCTCGCCACTAAGTTACTAAAGACTGCTTCAGCATATCTCAGCTTCATGGGTTTTGCTTTGGCTTCAAAAGAATCTGCCTCATACCAAATCAAACTACTTGCTCATCTAGCCCATTACTGTCCACTCCGATTGGCAGTGGTTCTCCAGGGTTTCTGGCAGGGGCCTCTCTCCTCACTCGCTACCCAGTCCTTTTAGATGGAGAGATCAGGGCCTGGGACCTCCTGCATGCAAAGCATGTCCGCCTCCACTGCATTACAGCCCTTGTGCACGATCCATTTCAGAAATTAAGCTGTGCATTCCCCTGGCTGGTTAAGGATGAGTGGAAAGTGAGACACTCTGTACATCCTCAAGAGACCTCCTTTACTATTATTATGTCCCAGCATTCAGCCTAAACTTTGGCAATGAAAATAGGTGCTGGGGCACAGCCCTGTGATGAAGCCCTGGCACGCCCACCTAGCAATTCTCTCCCTCTCTCTTTATACAGTGGTGGGCTCTGCTAGAGTAATAGTGGTGGAACGGCCATACTCCTCTTTGGAGGATGGCCTGGAGTCCTCCCCCCACAGCCAAATATTGTGGAGGAGCTGCCTCTGTCGGGGGATCCTAGGCCCACGGGGGAGACGGCTGTCAGACCTTCCCCTCAAGACACACCCAGCCCCCTCTGAGGCTTGGGGGCAGACGCCAGAGAGCCAGGCACTTGAAGGTTTAGGTGCAGCCGGCTGCCAGATGCAGAAATGGCTACATGAGGAAGAGGAACCCCTCATGAGTAAATCATACTCTTGAGCAAGGCTCTGCTTGCAGGCAGACCATTCCTCAGGTGGCACTCATGGCCTGTAGCTGTGCTCTGGGTGGGGCTCTTGGCACAGAGTACTAGAACAATGCCTGAGCACCAGCTCTGTGCCTGCTACGTCCCCAGTAACCTTGCTCTTCTTTGGTAAAGACACGCTTCATGGGACCCGTCCCTCAATGAGTCTACCTACTCACCGCCATTGTCACCAGCTCCTCCTCTCCTCTTTCTCATCATTGCTACCACTTGCTTACTTAACAGACAGAGAGCCAGTGGGCAAGTAGGCTGTGGCATCTCCTCCTCCTCCTCCTCACCACCACCACCAGCACCACCACCACCGTTATCTTTGGGCCAGAGCAAGAGGCAGGTGAACAAACCAGTTGCAATGGTGAAGAGGAGGAGGAACTCCAGGGGGCTCTTGTCAGTGGGCCCCTGCTGGGGTGTGGGCCCTTGGGAGATGCCTGACGATGCCTACTCTTGACCTCGATGAGGAGTGAAGTCATATGAGCCAGGAAAAGCCCGGGGGGACGAGGATGCTGAGTTGACTCTCTCTGGACAGTCGGTGATCAGCTTCCGCCTGTGTGATAAAGATTATAATGCCCCAGCTCGGCTGCTAACGAGTTCTTAACCTCTGCCAGCAGTTAGCATCCAAGAGGTGACCATTTGTTCTGGGCTAAGACGGCAGTGTATAAAGAACAAGCCAAACTGGGCCAATTTCTGTTTCAGGGATGAATTAGGAGCTCACAAGTTGCAGGACAAGTTCATCTATTTAATTCAGTAGCGGTGATATGGATGTTAAATTAAGTTAATAGTCAGCGTGCCAAAACTAGGTGATAAAAGAATAAAAGGCTTTTGGTGCGAATTTTAAAAAAGCACATGCAAACCCCCAAAATGATGGCATTCCTGCCAGTCATGAGCTTGTCTCCACCTGCTGCTCTTCCCTCCCCCAAACTTCTCCACTTCCCACATGCCAGGAGGGTGTGATGGATGGATGGATGGATGGATGGATGGATGGATGGATGGCAGAGGCAGTAGCGGCATCCCTTCGACATGTTGAATTATTAATCCAGTGCTTTTTAAAAGAAAGGTGTGTGCGTGTGGGGAGAGGCACTGGTGTTTGCAGCCTGCTCACCTTCACACACAGGCGCCCCAGCTGTAGGGTGGAGGCTGCAGAGCTGTCTCTCCCTGATGGTGCTCAGCCATGTGGGAAAGTGATTTATGGGGGATGCCATTGTGAAAGGGGTTGGGTGCGGGGGAGCAGGACCCACAATAGAATGGAAAGGAGAAAGCGGGCCAGCCAGCTGTTGTGTAGAAGTCAATAGCAGGATGGCAGAGAGGTGGAGGAAGAGAAATAATAGGGAATATTCCTAACTGTGCCATGACAAGAGTTTAGGCAAGGATAGCTTTCCAACTGTCCTTAACATTGCTTTCAAGAAGAAGGGGCATGACCAGGGCTGTGGGGAGTCTCGTGCTCCCTAGCCTGCCCCTGTGCAGAGGCAAGAGGTGACATCTGCTTCAGAATTCAGTCTCCTGAGGTGGCAAGCTTTTCCTTTGTTTAAAAGCAAGTTTCTAGACCTCACAGCCATGCATGGGTAAGGCCTGCTGGCATCTCAGAAGGAGTGGATGGGTGGCTCAGCAAGAATTCTCATGGACGAATGTTACATCTGAGTGCTCTGCGCACACCTCCATGCCTGCCCACCCCCTTTACAGGCAGTTTGTGGCCCTCTAGATGTTGGTGGCCTACAAGTCCCACCATCCCTCACCACTGGCTATGCTGGCTAGAGCTGATGGGAGTTAACAGCCAAAACAACTGGAGGGTCACAAGGCCTTCATAAAGGCTCTTTTTTCGAGACCGCTGCCTTCAGAGGCATGTTTGGTGGTGACGTGAAAGAGGGTCTTCTCAGTGGCCGCTCCCTGGCTGTGGAACTCCCCACCAAGGGAGGCTAAGTTCACTTCCTCTCTGCCATCCTTCCACTGGCAGACAAACACCACTTTATTCAAGCAGGCCTTGGGTGTGTGAGCGGGTGTGTTGGGCTGGAGGCTGTTTTTACTCTGTTGCTACTGTGTTTTTAATTGTTTTTAACTCTGTTTAATGTGTTTGCTTTATTACTGTTTTTTATCAAGTTTTATTAGTGATTGTAAGCCACCTCGTGTGCCATTTTTGGTAGAAAGGTGGTGTGCAAGTCAAATAAATAAGTTACACATCCCTGCTGTACAGGTTAAGAGCAGCAAAGTGAATGATGTGGAATAAGCTAATTATGTGTAAATTGAGCCATTCCACCACATTGCAAAACTTGGCTTTCCTTGGTACAGCATTTTATATTTGTAGTTCAGAATCTGCTCCAACCTCCATTGAACCTCTGATCCTGGATCTCTGGTTCAAAAAGCCTGTTTGCAACGTGACTCCCTCACCTTCTCCAACTACCACATTTCTCCCAATATGCATAACAGCCTCCTGCAATCCCACCCGTCCAGCTGCCTTTCCCTCCCTCCTTCTGATTCCATCCCACCCACCCTGCTCAAAAACATCTTCTGTCTGCAAAACGTTAAGACATGACTGAAAGGAAGAACTTTTTCATCATAGAAGCTGTTGTGAGCCTATGGAATTCACTGCCACTGAATGCAGTGACGGGCCCCAAAATTAAACAGTATTGTAAAAAAAAAAAAAACACAACTAAGTGTGTGTGTGTGTGGGGGGGGGAGTCTGTTGGTGGCTTGTCACAAGGGCAGACAAAAATGAAACCTTTTGGAAACCATTCCATCAGCCCCGCTAAAAGAATACTTCACTTTCCCCTCTCTTCCCTCCCCCTCCCTTTTTCCTTGTATATCACGTCTTGTTGGATTGTAAGCCTGCGGGGGCAGGGACTGTCTTATTTTCCTGAGCGTGTTTGTAAGCTGCTTTGGGACCCTTTTTCACTGAGGAGCAGGATACAAATACTTCAAATCAATCCATTAATTAAAAAAAATAGAGAATATGCCTCTGGCTACCAGAGAGCGAGGATTAACTGCAGCGAGATGAATGTTGGCATCTTGTTATGTTTGGCTGCAGACCTCCCATAAGCATTCTTTGGCTGCTGTTGGTAGACAAGATGCCTAGCAAAATGGACTAGCTGACTGACACTGCATGGCAATTCTTATGTCCTATCCTGGACCACTGTCACCACAGATGCCCACCTCCATCCTTGCTTTTCCTCCATCAGTGGGATGGGGAACCTGTGACCCTCAAAATGTGCTGGGATTCCACAGCATGGCCAATGGTCAGGGATTATGGGAACTGAGGCCTAGCAACATCTGGAGAGCCACCGGTTCCCTACCCATACCTTACATCCTCTCTGCCCTTCTTTCTTAGACATCCAGACAGAAAGGCTGCACTCATGTTCTGCACAGCGCTTTGCTCATGCATGCATCCAAATGCCAGGTAACAACCAAAAAAACCTATGCTTAGATGACACAGGCCATGTTTAAAGGGCAAGAGGGGTTACAAAGAAGGGAAATCACTGCACTGATAGCTTGAGAAGCCTGCTGAACAAGTGAACAACAGCTGGCTTCACGGCTTTTGGAGGTTTTGTTATCTTGGGGCTAACTTGCAGAATGCTGCCATTCCTTTCCTGATCTAAAATAATCCCTTTCAGTGAGTTTGCTCCCTGTCTTTCTGACACACACACACACACACACAGCTCCCTCAATTCTGCGTGCTCCAGCCTGCCTCAGATGTATATCTAGAATGCAGAATCTTGCTTTCAGCATTCCTGGGATTTTGGACTGCATCTCACCCAAAGCCATGGAAACACAGCCCCAGAGAGGCTCCCTGGATTTGACTTGCAAATTGCCAAATGCATTGTTTCTTGAACCTCCTCTGCACCCAACACAGGTGTGGGGTGGAAACGGAACCCTGGCACTGTAAACACAAATCCCCCCAGGAGACGGTGCCTTCCCCTTCCCCTCCTATGAGCCACCGGAAAAGAAAGCTCGCTCGTGGGCTCAGGTTAGGGCTGAGCCGTTGGTGATGCAATTCCACAAGCCTTGTTACAGCGATTGCTGTGGCTCGACTGGCACAGACCAAGAAGTTGCGAGAGCAAGACCCGGACAAGGGATCTGCTGCAAGGCAAAAGCCCTGAAGCATACTGACGACTCAGTGTTTGCAGTGCCGGCTCCAGGTTTTGGAGGGCCCCTGGGAAAGCACCCTCAGTGGTCTCCCTCCCTCAGTGTGTCTCCTTTCTTACTGTCATTGTCACCAGCTGCTCAGGCTCCTCATCCTATTTCTCATCATTGCTACCGCTTGCTTGTTCGGAAGGCGGAGAGCTGGTGAGCAAGCAGGTAGTGGCATCTATTGCTCCTCCAATCACAACCACTGTTGCTTGGGCCAGAGCAAGAGGCAGGTGAACAAACAGACTGCAATGGTGAAGAGGAGAAACAAAGTCAGCGGGCACCTGCTGGGGTGCGGGCCCTCAGCAACTGCCCGACGATGCCTACCCTTGATGTCCCTCGGCCCTTATTCCAATGTATCTGGCGTTTTCCTCCCTTTCGCACTGTGAAAGCTTAAAGTGGTATTATTCAAGGCTCTGGGAAACCCAAGGAAGCTCAGCGAGCAGTTCCTGGAAAGATGGATCTTTGCCATTCCTGAAAAAATACCAGCAGGGCAATGAACTGAGCAAAATAAACCAGAGTGGCAAGGTTTAATCAGTAGAATAATCCACTGAAACAACTGTCCACAATCCAACATATAGTTAAGTGTGAATAAGGCCATGGGTTTCAATTGGCTTAAGTGCACTCGTTCGAGCCAATTTCAAATCGGTGAGGGCAAATTTTAATTCATAAAGCTGCAAATTAGGGATGCTATTTTGGGAAGGACAAAAACTATGGAAGATGGCTTTCCCTTCTGACCATGAATGGTAAGTTGTAAGCTATGTTACATTTACTTCAGTTTCTCAAAAAAAGGCGCCTATATTGAAGCTCTGGTAGTCGTAAATTATTTAAACCAAGTTGATTATTGATAAACTAAAAGAAGATGACCAACAGCTAAATTTCCTTTAATTGTCTGAGCAGCCCTAAAATAAAAGTTATGCAATGAAATATGCTTCTTCTTCTTTGCATAATCTGAGTGGGTTGCAAAACTCATCTTTCCTTGCTGCAGATTCCCCCTCCCCTCTGCCCCAAACCATGACCTTACAGGTTAAGGTAGAGGGAAAAATAAACCAAATTAAGCGAGATGAGAATTAAAAATGGATGGAGAGCTAGAAGATGGGTTTCTCAACAGGAATACATAAGAGAACCGAAACGTTTGCTAGAACATCTGCTCTGGAACACCATTTAAAACATTGCTTCCAAGACATGCTGCAATTCAACTCGCACACTCCTTGATACAAATTTCTCCCCTCTCCCGGGGGCGGGGGAGAATTTACCCATGCAAAACTCCTCCAGGCACTGTTGGCTCATCCTACAACAGACATCACACTGGTAGAGGATGCACAAGCGACATCTTCCCCCTGACGCACACACGACACAGCATCTATCCTGGGGGCTTTGCATCAGTGCAGTTACATCAATACACCGGAGTCAACAAAAAGTGACAGCGGGTTGTAACGCAACAGCCGCACCTGGCTGCCTGTTCCTGTTCCGTTGTCAGCGACAAAGAAGAAAAAAGAGGCCCCGCCCGAGCTGATGGCCCGAGCCACCTTTGCTGAAACAAAAGGCCGGCATCCAGCTGGCATTTTTCCCCCCCTGCTCTCCCCATGGAAGAGGCACGGCTCCTAGGTAACAAAGGCGCCTACCATCCAGGGCTCGGCACCGTAATTGCTGTCAGCAAAACGGTCATGGAGGTGCCGCCTCACTGTCGGGAGCTGTTTATCTACAGTATCTCTTTTGCACAATCGGGCATGCCTGCTGGTTAATCCAGCTGTTCTTTTATACACAGGTGAGCCAGGCGATGGTGGCAAAGAGGGGGGCAGAACAGGGACCTCTCTAGTCCAGTTTTGAAAAGAAAGGGAGGGGGGAATACCTGGGTACTGAAATAGCAGTGGGGGAGTTAAACTGGAATTCTCCCATTACTCTCTGCTGTCCAGAGACCAAATGCCTGGGGTTCTCTCACAGTTCCAGGTGGACATTTTCTGGCCTACAGCCAGGCTGTGGGTACACGTACACGCGCGCACGCGCGCACACACAGAGTGCAGTATCAGCAAGTGGCAGTTCTCACCGACAGCTTCCCCCCACCCACCTCCAAACCTTCCCTTCTGCACACACACAGCTGGGAGTCTCAGAACGGTTCCTCCACATACGTCCCCAGGGGAACCGTATGAGTTAGTAATCAGTTCGGGATGCATCGTGCAAACCGTAGACACACACAGAAAGTTTCCACTGTTCTGCACAGAAAAGCAGTTAATTGGGGAGAAGGCTAATCTAGGACTGCCCCCCCACACACACACAACAAGATAGTACTTCTCTAACACGCTGGAAAGTTCTGAGCTTCTTCCTGAAGAGCTTGTTTTCTCTGCCCAGGTTGTCTGTTTTTTTAAAAAATTATGGAACAACATTGAAATCACACATCTCATCTTCACTCTGAAGAGGTACAAACCTCCTGTGCAATTCATCCAGATATTTTCTATCTCTTCTATGGTTATATCAGTTTTATAATTTTGCATTTGTGGCCCTTTTTCTTCTGAAGACAGGGGATAAAAATGACAGAAATAAACAAAGATTAGCCATTAGTAGCCGCATTGACTCCACCAAACGAGCAGCGCTGAGCAAACCAGGCAGTGGCTTGAGTTCGGCCCATTAGGGTTTCAAAATGTAGGATGCAAGCTTGAGTGTTACTCCTCCTGAGGTAGAATGTTAATTTGGAAAAAGGGGGGAGAAGAAGGGAGTCAGGTGCTGTGTCATGGTGTCTTTAACAGCTTTCTCAAGCCTGTAAATATTTTAGTCCCAAGAAAGGGAGAAATTAGAGAAGCGAGCCAACACCTGACTGGTTTTGGCCTCTCTTGACATGTACAGAATGAATTAAAACGATCTTTCCCAACCTGGTGCCCTTCACCACATCTGGCTTGGGGATGCTAGGAGTTGTAGTCCAACACATCCGGAGGGCATCAGGTTGGGGAAGACAAAATTAAAATGCTTATACTTCCTTGTCGGATGTCTCAGTGGAGGGGACAACATTGGGACAGAGGGGAATGAGGTGGTCTCACGTTTCTCACAAGTTTCTAAAGCAAAAAGACAGTTTTGTCACATATGTACACATGTCCAGCAAGTGGCTGCAACTTTAAAACTGGCAGGCCACCACCCTTCCCACCCCAGTTGGGGGCTTTGCCAGACATGTGAGCAGGTCAGCAAGAGGTGCATCACAATTCCACTCAGCAATTCCTATGTCAAAGCATTATCCAGGAGGGACAAACAAGATAAACGGGTATCTCTGACTAGACCTACTCAGGCTGGTGCAAGAGCAAGAGAAACTTTACTGTCCTGACACCATCACGGCTCCCAGGGGCATTGCTCGTCCTGGGCACATGGGGCTCTGGCCCTGAATCTATTCACCTGGGCCCCTGGATCTATTCCACAGAGTCCTGAGTGCCAATGGAAGGTGTTTTTCTCAGCTTAATTGCCACACAGAGGGCCATTTTCAAAGGGGACAGCAGCTGGGTTGGGAAGGGTTCTCTCCCCTTCCCACATGCTGCAACACCCCCCCCCCCAATACACACACATCTTCCCCTGCAGGGCAATTAAGCTTAAGGGGGCAGAGTTTTCCATTGGTTTGGGAACATCTGGCCCAGGGTGCAAATGAACTGAAGAACTTATTTTATTTGCGATTATTTGAGAAACTAATTGGTTGACTTTTCCTCCTGTGAAATGTAATAAATCCTCCTAATTATTTCTGCATTTGCATAGATAGATATAAATTATCATATGCAGATTTTTATGCAGATCTGTGTCCTCTGGGCCTGCGATCCTGTAAGTGCCTAGCAACGCCCCTGTCGGCAACCGCTGCCATCTACTGCAGACTGTTTTGCTGTTATACCTCAACACCAATGCCAGAGGCACCGTGCCAGCACAGGCCCACTGCAGATCTGGTCCCTTGTTTATGTTAGGAATCATGAGTAACTCCTTCCTGTGCTTGTTGCCAGAAGCGCTTTAAGGTTATAAAACAAACAAGGAAAGGTTTTTAATAACCTCTTTCCTCCTGGATCACCTTTCACTTTGCTCTCCCCTTCTTGGGAGACAAAGCCACGTCTCACCACCACCACTGGTCAGCTGCATACTCAGAGACCTGCAGGTCTGGAGTGCTTGCAGGCTAGGAAAGCTATCTGTCCTAATACAGGTCACCCCTTGCCTGTTTTCATCCAGTAACCCTCTGAGGTTTCCTCAGAACCGACTCTCCCTCACTAGACAAAAACTAGCTGGCGCCACTGTGCGCGCACCCAAGGGATGTGCCGTAAAAAGTGCGCCATTGCCCTATAATCAAAGCGAGCACCCTCGGGAGGCCAATGGGTGTGGGGTTAGAGCATCGAAGCTTTGCTCAGTGCCAAGTCAGTGACTAAGAGAGGGCATCAAAGGAACAGCCAAGGAAGGAAGCAAATGAGCCAGCTAATGTAATAGCCCAAAGCATCTTGGCATCTGGCTCCAAGAAGGAACACACAGAACGTTCTAGCCTTGAAGCGGCCACCTTCAGACCCCTCCCTGTAGAGTGTGGTTCAGCTTAGGAACGTGGGAAGCTGTCTTGTATCATGGCAGGCAATTTGGCCTTCTAGCCGAGCAGTGTTTAAATTGAGGGAGAACAGCTCTCTAGAGTCTTAGGCAGCAGTTTGGCGGTGGGGGGGAGTCTTTCCCGTCGCCTGCTACCTGGTCCCTTTAACGGGAGATTCTGCAGATTGAACTTGAGACCTTCTGCATGCAAAACAGGTGCTTTGCCACTGAGTTATGGTTCTCTCCTCCAGCTGAGAGCATTTGTGGAGCCACCTTCTATTGCCAGCAGGAAGTGTGCTTCCCCCACACCTCCACAGAAAGCTGGTAAAAAGGACCAGGAGAAACCTGCCCAGGAGGTTATTCTGTAGACAGAAAGGTGTCAGGTTCCAAGCCACGGCCTCCATCCCAGAAGCCTGGATTCTTCACCCCCAGCTGTGCAGGTGATATGTAGGTGAAGCCTGTTGTTCAGGAGTGGGGAACTCCCATAGTCTCTAACCACTGGCCTCGTATTCAGAATCTAACATTTGGAGGGCCACAGGTCCCCCGACCCTTCTGTAGTTGCACATGGGACTCCAAACTGATGGCACCACACAATCCAAGAGATGCGCGCGCACGCAGACACACTCTTTGCAACTTCATGGAGGACATTGAGGCTCAACTCTCATGTAACGCACATCCCATCTCAGATCACAGGAAGCTGCCTTATACTGCGTCAGACCTTTTGGTCCATCTAGCCCAGCACTGTCAACACCAGGGAGAGGCAACCTTTTGGGGCCTGCAGACACATTTGAGATTTTGAAGAGGTGTCTCAGGTGCCACCACAAATTGCCATAGGGGGTAAAATGTTGGGAGCACCACTCCTTCCTGGATTCTTTCTGTTTGGCCTCCTATTTTCTGCATTCTCACTTTTCTTGCCCCTCGCCAACATTCTGGATTCTCACTTTTTTCTTGCCACCCCCCTCCCCCAGCCATTTTTTGCATGGAACTTTTGTCTCTACCTCTTTTAAAGACTATGGATCAATATTGCTCCATTGTTCTAAATAGAGTTGGGGGAAAGGGGTCCCCTGCTGAAAAATGGGTGGAAGGAGAAAGACCAATCCTCACAAAGGATTCTGTTCCCCAAGGGTCCTTGGTGGGTGGGTAGATTCCCCCAACCCAATGCTTTTCAGCAGGGGACCCTTTTCCCAACCTCTCCATTGCTCCATTGACTTTAAAGTGGTTAGTGAAAAGCTGATCGCTGGCATACTCCCGGGTCTTGGAGGGTGCCAGTCACCCACAGGTGCTGTGTTGCTGACTCCTGGTGTACACTGAATGGCAGCTCCCCAGGGTTTCAGGCAGGATTCTTTCCTAGCCCTACCTAGATATGCCAGAGATTGAAGCTGGGACCTTCTGCATGCAAAACATATGCTCTACCACTGAGCTATGGGCCCTCCCTGTCAATCATCATGCACAGGATGATTGATGGGCTGTAAAAGGTACTGCTCGCTGGGCCATCTTTGTTCACAAACCTCCTTGCAAATGCAGCCAGAGCACAGACAGGCAATACAAAGGGTCATGCTCGTCTCCCACCCACCCCCAGAAGGGTGAGGATATCAGACCTTTTGGGTGGACTCACTTTGGATTGCAAAGGCAGAAGTCCCAATCAGTTTGGAGAGGTGTAGTGGATGGTGTCTGGGACTAAGACTGGGGAGGCCTGGGTTCAAATACTACTCAACCAGGAAGTTCACTGGGTGACCCTAGGTTGCTCACTATCTAGCTCTCAGCCTAACCTACCTCATAGGGTTGCTGTGAGGATATAAGGCAGGAGAAGAATGAAGTACATTGCCTTGACTTCCCTGGAGGAAAGGCAGGAGATAAACGGAGTGAGTGAATAAATAGCCTGAATTATCTCCCTGCCTCTCACTACCCTTCCCCCAGCTTTCTCCTCTAGTTATGTGATCTCCCAAGTCCTGGCTACCTCACAGTCAGGTCTTCAAATTAGCCTGGAGCTCTATATAAGCCTTTCCAGATTACCCCAAATCCTGCTCCTGAACTTTCTACTGGTGACTGTGGGCAGAACTGCGAAGACGGGTCCAGTTTGATCAGCCTCCCTTGGTTCCTATGTCTGCCCTTCTTTGCCCATCCTTTGCCTTACACAACCCACAGAATGTGCCTACTCCTACTCACATGTCAGGCTTGGTAGAAGGACCCCCACACACACACTACTGAGCAGCTAGGAACAGCCGCTCTTCTCCCTGGCTGGCCTGGCTTCTCACGACTAACAAGAGCTGCCCTGAGGGACTGAACAATTGAAGCCAATGTCCTGGGTCAATCACCCACCTGCTCCCTCTGCTCCTTTGGTTTTCCTGGATTCCATCTCCCTTCTCTTCATGCAGCTGCTAATATTTCAAGAAGCACACAGATGCTATGGGTGGAAATTCAGTCATCTTTCTAGGCTCTCTCCCCCAAGCCCCTCCCCAGCCTGAGATGTGTCTGGGACCCTTCCCCAAAAATCAGCAAGATCAACAAAACAGAAACAGTGACAGCATTTGAGCTTGTGCAAGGTGGGAAATGTGATAAGAGCTTTCTGTGAGGGACAGATAAATATCCCCAGCAGCGAGGAGATGAATTTGGGCTAGAAGCTAATAGCGTCTGTCAGTGGGATCTAGGCCCACGGCCTCTTGCCCGCTTCCCTGATCAGGGGGGACGCCAACAGGAAGCGACAGGGCAGCTGAGCTGAAAGTGACAGGCGAAGCACAAAGAGCATGTCCTCTGTAAGTAACGATAAATCGTGGGAGGAAAACTGGGAGTTGGTGAGGTGGGGCGGGGGGGAGAAAAGCTAAATCACTTGTTTAGCCTACCTACCACATGCTGACAGGGCAAATGTGAAGGCTTTTATAGCTGCCTGGGTTTTCATTTGCAGTTATTCATAGTGGGGCTTGGCGTGCTTTATCTCACTTACATTATGTGCAGCCACAATGCAGACACTTGCACCACAATGTGCTCTCATGCTCCCTGGGGGAAAATATATATATATATATATATATATATATATATATGCGCGCACGCGCACGTTAATGTCAGTCTTTGCCAAGGCCAGAAGAAGATGGTGCAGACTTTACAGGACTGATAAAACCATCCCTGCAAAGGAGGACGAACCACCACTGATGGGCAAAGAGCTCAGCTGTTTTAGCTCTGTTCCTCTGCTCTGACCAGCCACTTCCCCATTTCACACGGAGTATGCAGACACACAGACTCCGACGGGTGCGCCTCCTGTTCTTGTGTAGGTGTTCAAAGGTACACACAGAGTCCAGAGGACACGCACACGCAAACTACACACTTCAGATGCTGGAGAGTCACAGAGAACATGCTCAGCCCCAGACCTAGCATCCAGCTGTGGACAGACCCTCCAGCCTTGGTTCTCAAGTTGCCATGGATGGTAAAACCTGAGAAACATGTAATGTCT
Source organism: Heloderma suspectum (assembly GCF_057233095.1). Classification (NCBI taxonomy): domain Eukaryota; kingdom Metazoa; phylum Chordata; class Lepidosauria; order Squamata; family Helodermatidae; genus Heloderma; species Heloderma suspectum. Next base: position 5,818,049 of record NC_139465.1, on the reverse strand, counting down.
GTGGCATGGTGGCTGTCTTCAAACATGGTGGGTGTGAAACAGAAGACAGGGCTTTCTCAGTTGTGGTGTCAGGCCTGTGGGACGCCTCCCTACTAGCATTCAGGTTTAAACCATTCTGTTTCACCAGGCTTTGGGATTATATTGAACTGATCCTCATTCTTTTGCTATTGTGTTGTTCTGATGCCTCTTATTTTTTGCTGGTTTGGGGTTGCTGTGGTTCTTTTTTAACTGTGTTTTTATTTATCTTTAATTGCAAGGTATTTTAGAGAGCAGTTGATTTCTGGTGACAAAAAAGCAGGATAGAATAATAAATTCGTAATAAATAAACTACTTCCCTGCATGCCACATCATCAGTAAAATGTACAGAAGCTCTGAGGACACCGGTTGCCTTGATCACACAAGTTCTTACACCAACATCAGCAGCCCCAGTGGAAAGTACCCCTGTAATCCAGGCAACCAGAAAGTGAGAAGGGGGAAAGGATGACACTTCACACATTATCACTGCAATGTTACAACTGACCACAGGGCAGGCTGCTTTTCCCAACATGGAGACATTACTTTGGAGGGATGCATCTGTTGAATTTCTGTCTGTCATGCACCTGTTGAATTCACAGAGCCTCACCAGGGGGATAATAAACACCAACACTAAGTTGACCTATACCTAATGCTAACCTCCCTCTACCTGGCGCCCTCAGGATGGTGTTGGACTACAACTCCCATCTTCTCCAGTCAGCTACACATGTTCAGAAGGAAGTCAAATGCAGAAAGTGACAATCACATTATTAACAGTGGCCAGTCAAAGTGCAGCTGTTGCTGGTAATATGAATGTCCAAGCATTTGTTGTTGTTTAGTTGTTCAGTGGCGTCCAACTCTTCGTGACCCCATGGACCATAGCACGCCAGGCTTTCCTGTCCTGCGCTCTCTCCCAGAGCATGCTCAAGTCCATTTTCATTGCATCAGTGATGCTATCTAGCCATCTCATCCTCTGCCGTCCCCGTCTCCTTTTGCCTTCAGTCTTTCCCAGCATCAGGGTCTTTTCCAGAGAGTTTTCTCTTCGCATTAGGTGGCCAAAATATTGGAGCTTCAGCTTCAGTATCTGTCCTTCCAATGAGCACTCAGGGTTGATTTCCTTTAGTATGGACTGATTGGACCTCCTTGCAGTCCAGGGGACTCGTAAGAGTCTTCTCCAAGCATTAGGTAAGGCAATTAACACATATTGTGTGATTAAAAAACCTGTATCCTGATTCAAGCCTCTGGTGATAGAAATGAACCTGTTGATGAATTCTAACTTGGCACTCTCTCACTCTAATCTCCTTTAGAAGTTTCTTTGCTCCACAATGGCCAGTTTAAGGTCCATGTCAGAGTGCCCTCGGAGGCTGAATGCTGCCTTCCACTTTTTATAAATAAATACATCCATACAAACATTTTAAAGACCTATCCAGTGTCACCCCCTCTCCATTTCACAGGTGGAGGCTGAGGGAGGAGCCACACGCCAACCCAAAGATGGATTCAAGCCTACTGCCTCATTTCCATAATTTGGAAGGCAGACCCACTGCCTGGGTGGGCCTGGAAATGATGAATTTACAAAAAGTTAGGGTGTGTAGCCCAACCTATGGGACAGCAGGCCACTTTCAGAAGCAACAGCAGGTGCCCAAGATACGACAGGTCTCAGAGGTTGACACAAGCACCTGCAAGGAGGAATCGCAGGCTTAACACCTCTTGCCCCTCGGGAAACCTGCCCAAGGTCTACATTTCCCATCCCCTCATCTCCTAATCCTCAGGCTTCCCAACTCCTTGCTGATGATGCCAGACACCTGCCATACACAGCCCAGTTGTCGAAGCCCAGCCTGGCATTTCTGTCCAACAAAACCACGTGCTTTTAGAGAGCAGACCCAGTGCACCCTGCAAAGGAAACCCAAATCTTCAGGATATAAAGAAGCAAGATTAGTATGGTAGAAAGAGAAATCAACCCTGGCACTATAAAACAGGACAAGGGACAAGTGCTTTCTTTAAACTAGTGATGGAGAGGAGGGTTAGTTGCTACAGCATGAAGTAGTGGAGTGTGTTCATTTAACAAGATATGCCCTGAAATCTCCTTGCCCATCCCTACCAAATACAGAGAGAAATTTCCAGGTTTTTAAGGCAGGGGTGCACAACTTCAGGCCCATGGGCCAAATCTGGCCTTCTTGGGGTCCCAATCTGGTCTGCCGGGGTTTCCCAGAAGGCCATGTCCCCTGCCCCTGATCTATGGGTGGTTTCCTGGGTTTTCTGCAGTTTTTCCCCCTTCTAAAAGCTTGAAATGCCTTTCCTAAGGCTTATTTACTGGCTAAAATAGGCTAGTAGTTTTTCCCCCATCCCATTTTGCCTTTGCCCCCGCCACCCCAAGAGCTTCTCCAAACTGGAATTCGGCCCTCAGGCTGAAAGATATTCAGCACCCTTGCTCTACGTTATAAGCATAATCTCCTTTTCATTCTTTTTCAGATATAAATAGTTCCCCCTATTCAAGCCTTTGTCCTTCATACAGATGAACCAGACAAAAGCCAGGAAAGCACCAAATGATTGCTGTATGGGGGAAAGTGGGTGGCCAACTGGCCTTCTGGGGCAACCCAGAGGGCCCAATTGGGACCCCGGGCAGGCTAGATTTGGCCCCTGGGCCTGAGGTTCCACACCCCTAATATAGAGCACTATAGACAGAATGAAAAGAGAACATTATTTCTTTGTCCAAAATTATAGCAGCTGGAAGGGTCATTCAATAAAATGGATAGGGAGCAGTTTTAGGAGAAATGAAGGGAAGTATTCCTTAACACATCACATAATCAGCCAACGGAACTCATTGCCCCAGGATCATAGGACTGTAGGAACCTGCCTTATACTGAGTCAGACCATTGGTCCATCTAGCCCAGTATTGTTGACACTGACTGGCAGCAGCTCTCAAGGGTTTCAGGCAAGTTTCCTTCCTAGCCCTACCTAGAGAAGCCGGGGATCAAAACTGGGACCTTTGGCATGCAAAGCATGTGCTCTATCACACTGAGCTATGGCCCCTCCCCATCATGGATCGCTGCCTTGTTGTGGCGAAGGGGCTTGCGTAACTCAGTGAAGCCATAAGCTATGCTGTGCAGGGCCACCCAAGACAGACAGGTCATGGCAGAGAGTTCTGACAAAATGTGGTCCACTGGAGAAGGAAATGGCAACCCACTCCAGTATCCTTGCCAAGAAAACCCCATGGAACGTATCACAAAGCTAAAAGATATGACGCCGGAAGATGAGCCCCTCAGGTCGGAAGGTGTCCAATATGCTACTGGGGAAGAGCAGAGGGTATTTCCAAGTAGCGCCAGAAAGAGTGAAGCGGCTGGGCCAAAGCCGAAAGGACACTCAGCTGTGGATGTGTCTGGTGGTGAAAAGAAAATCCGATGCTGTAAAGAACAATATTGTTTAGGAACCTGGAATGTCAGATCAATGAATCAAGGTAAGCTGGAGGTGGTCAAACATGAGATGGCAAGATTGAACATCGACATCTTGGGAATCAGCGAACTAAAATGGACAGGCATGGGCGAATTTAATTCAGGTGACCATCATATCTACTACTGTGGGCAAGAATCCCTTAGAAGAAATGGAGTAGCACTCATAGTCAACAAAAGGGTGGGAAAAGCAGTACTGGGGTACAATCTCAAAAACGATAGAATGATCTCAGTACGAATCCAAGGCAAACCATTCAACATCACAGTAATTCAAGTCTATGCTCCAACCACTGATGCCGAAGAAGCTGAGGTTGATCGGTTCTATGAAGACCTACAACACCTTCTAGAACTAACACCAAAAAAAGATGTCCTCTTCATCATAGGGGATTGGAATGCTAAAGTAGGAAGTCAAGAAATCACCGGGATAACAGGCAGGCATGGCCTTGGTGTACAAAATGAAGCAGGACAAAAGCTAATAGAGTTTTGCCAAGAGAACACGCTGATCATAGCAAACGCTCTTTTCCAACAGCACAAGAGGCGACTCTACACATGGACATCACCAGATGGTCAATATCGAAATCAGATTGATTATTTCCTTTGCAGCCAAAGATGGAGAAGCTCTATACAGTCAGTAAAAACAAGACCTGGAGCTGACTGTGGCTCAGATCATGAGCTGCTTCTTGCAAAATTTCGGCTGAAATTGAAGAACGTAGGGAAAACCACTAAACCATTCAGGTATGACCTCAATCATATCCCTTATGAATATACAGTGAAGGTGAGGAATAGATTTAAGGGATTAGACCTGATAGACAGAGTGCCTGAGGAACTATGGACGGAGGTCCGTAACATTGTTCAGGAGGCAGCAACTCAATCCATCCCAAAGAAAAAGAAATGCAAGAAAGCCAAGTGGCTGTCTGATGAGGCTTTACAAGTAGCTGACGAAAGAAGGGAAGTGAAAAGCAAGGGAGAAAGGGGAAGATATACCCAACTGAATGCAGAGTTCCAGAGAATAGCAAGGAGAGACAAGAAGGCCTTCTTAAATGAACAATGCAAAGAAATCGAGGAAAACAACAGAATGGGAAAGACTAGAGATCTCTTCAAGAAAATTGGAGATCTCAAGGGAACGTTTTGTGCAAAGATGGGCATGATAAAGGACAAAGAAGGCAGGGACCTAACAGAAGCAGATGAGATGAAGAAGAGGTGGCAAGAATACACAGAAGAACTATACAGGAAAGATCTTCATGTCCCTGATAGCCATGATAGTGCGGTCACGGAACTTGAGCCGGACATCCTCGAGAGTGAAGTCAAGTGGGCCTTAGGAAGCATTAGTAACAACAAAGCTAGCAGAGATGACAGTATTCCAGCTGAGCTATTTAAAGTCCTAAAAGATGATGCTGTTAAAGTGCTGCATTCAATATGCCAACAAATTTGGAACACTCAACAATGGCCGCAAGACTGGAAAAGGTCAGTTTACATTCCAATTCCAAAGAAGGGCAACGCCAAAGAGTGTTCAAACTACCGCACAATTGCGCTCATTTCACATGTCAGCAAGGTGATGCTCAAAATCCTACAAGCTAGGCTTCAGCAATATGCGAACCAAGAACTACCGGAAGTACAAGCTGGGTTTAGAAGAGGCAGAGGAACTAGAGATCAAATCGCCAATGTTCGCTGGATCATGGAGAAAGCAAGAAAATTCCAGAAAAACATCTATTTCTGCTTCATTGACTACACTAAAGCCTTTGATTGTGTGGATCACAACAAACTGTGGCAAATTCTTAAAGTGATGGGAGTACCAGACCACCTTACCTGTCTCCTGAGAAACCTGTACCAGGGTCAAGAAGCAACAGTAAGAACCAGACATGGAACAACCGAGTGGTCCAAAATTGGGAAAGGAGTACGACAAGGCTGCATATTGTCACCCTGCTTATTTAACTTATATGCAGAGTACATCATGAGAAACGCTGGGTTGGATGAATCAGAGGTCGGAATTAAGATTGCTGGGAGAATTATCAACAACCTCCGATATGCAGACGATACCACCCTAATGGCAGAAAGCGAAGAGGATCTCAAGAGCCTCTTGTTGAGGGTGAAAGAGGAGAGTGCAAAAGCTGGTTTGAAACTCAACATTAACAAAACTAAGATCATGGCATCTGGCCCCATCACTTCCTGGCATATAGAAGGGGAAGAAATGGAAGCAGTGACAGATTTTACTTTCTTGGGCTCCAAGATCACCGCAGATGGTGACTGTAGCCATGAAATTAAAAGACGCTTGCTCCTTGGGAGGAAAGCTATGCAAACCTAGACAGCATAGTAAGAAGCAGACACATCACCTTGCCGACAAAGGTCCGTCTAATCAAAGCTATGGTTTTCCCAGTAGTAATGTATGGCTGTGAGAGCTGGACTATAAGGAAGGCTGAACGCCGAAGAATTGATGCTTTCGAACTGTGGTGCTGGAGAAGACTCTTACGAGTCCCCTGGACTGCAAGGAGGTCAAATCAGTCCATCCTAAAGGAAATCAACCCTGAGTGCTCATTGGAAGGACAGATACTGAAGCTGAAGCTCCAATATTTTGGCCACCTAATGCGAAGAGAAAACTCTCTGGAAAAGACCCTGATGCTGGGAAAGACTGAAGGCAAAAGGAGAAGGGGACGACAGAGGATGAGATGGCTAGATAGCATCACGGATGCAATGAATATGAACTTGAGCACACTCCGGGAGAGAGCGCAGGACAGGAAGGCCTGGCATGCTATGGTCCATGGGGTCACGAAGAGTCGGACACAACTGAACGACTGAACAACAAATGGCCCCTCCAAGATGCAGCAAAACCTGCCAGCATAAACATTTTAACAGATTAGAATCTTTCATGGAGTAACAGCTGCGATAACTGAAGATGCTGGAAACCACTGCACCCCACTTGTAAGCTGCCCCACTACCACTGGAAGACAGAAGGCTGGGTTAGCTAGACCACTTGACTGGCTAATCAGGACTGTCCCTCCTCCCTTCCACTCTGATCAGCCCTTCGGAGCGGACTTTAATGGGTTCAGTGCATGGGAGTCCTTAATTCATGATGTGGCTGTAATTGATGTTTATATAAAGTAGCTCTTACATTTCCTCAGAGCTGGAGATGAAAAGCAATCAGTCAGCTATTTGCCTCCAAAAGAAAAAGCAGAGGGGGAAGAGAGGGAGAGGAGAGATGGAGGGTGTCCGACAGCTTTGCGAACACACACACACACACACACACCCCTTGTATATTTAAAAATATACATGTCTCCCCTGAAAAATAACAGGTAAGGGTAATGGATTAGCACACTGGGGCTCTGAAGCTGAGAGAGCAGCAGCCAACGCCAACCTGGAGAATGACAGGCATTAAAAAAAGAAAAAAAGGAGCAACACTCAACCAAGGCTCTGGTATGGGGGGAGACAGGGAGGGGTCCTGCAGGCAGGGAGGGCATTGTCCCCCGCAACCTTGCTTCAAGGCTTGTTAGCCCAGCGCTGGGGAAATGTTGGTGGCTGCAGGGTCCCTCAACACGAGAGGTTATTTAATCGGTGTCACGGTGGGCGTGCGTCAGGCTTGTTTTGCTAACATGTGCCAAAATCCCCATGGAGACAGGCTAACATGTAGGGGCAGCATTCAGCTTGCTGGAGGTGTAGGCATGGGGGTGGGGGAGCTGCCACTCAGCTTCTCAGTGCCCTGCTCAGCCCTTCTGATAATGAAACACACAGTTATGGAAAGGTTTTTTGTTTGTGTGTGTGTGTGTGTTTTTAAAGAAAGCCAAATCGCTGGGGCGGGGGGGGAGCAGATGCAGGAATGGTTGTGCTGGAGAGCGGATTCGGATGTTGCCCTGCCTCTCCACATACAACTTCTGTCCATCTTTTCAACAATTCTGTACCTATATATACTAAAGAAGCAAGTAGATAACGTAAGATGGCTGACAGTCTTCATTTGTATGACATATTATTACATTTACAGTCAGGGCCGGAAATACTGGAACAAGGATAACTGTTTTGGCAGTTGGCCTCTGTACACCACCACATTGAAGTTGAAAGGAAACACACCCAGATGGGAGCGAAGTCAGGACTTTCAGCTGTAATTCAAGGGGTTCAACAAAAGTGGGGCACTAACCATTCAGGAAGTACAGCCAGTGGCATACACACACACCCATCGTTGGTGGCTCATAGGTAATGGAATGAATGGCTGACAAGCAGCTGCATGGCCAGGTGTGGCCTGTTTCCTGGGCACCCCATGACCAATCAAGCAGATAAAAGGCCTGGAGGTGGTTCTGAGTGTTACATTTGCATTTGGTAGCTCTTCACAGGAACTCCTAACATGAGGTCCAAAGAGGTGTCCATGCGAGTGAAGGAGGCCATCATTAGGTTGAGGAAACAAAATAAACCCACCAGAGAGATGGCAAAAACAGTGGGGGTGGCCAATACAACAGTTTGGAGCATCCTGAAAAAGAAGGAATTAACTGGCAAGCTCAGCAACAGCAAAAGGCCTGGAAGACCATGGAAGACAACTAAAGGGGATGACTGCAGAATTCTGCTCATGGTGAAGAGGGACCCTTTCATAACATCTAGCCAGGTCAAGAATGCTCTTGCGGAGGTAGGCATGTCATTGTCAACATCTACAGTCAAGAGACGGTTTTATAAATGTAAATACAGAGGCTTCACAACAAGATGCAAAGCACTGGCAACGCTCAAGAACCGAAAGGCCCAATTAGCCTTTGCCAGCAAACACCTAAAAAAGCCTGCCCAGTTCTGGAATAAGATTCTTTGGACTGATAAAACCAAGATTACCTTGTACCAGAATGATGGAAAGAGAAAAGTATGGAGAAGGAAAGGAACAGCTCATGATCCAAAGCATACCACATCATCTGTCAAACATGGTGGAGGCAGGGTTATGGCATGGGCATATATGGCTGCCAATGGAACCAGGTCACTGGTGTTTACTGATGACCTGACTGCTGATCAAAGCAGCAGGATGAATTCTGAAGTGTATAGGCCTACACTTTCTGCTCAGATTCAGCTGAATGCTGCCAAACTGACAGGACGCCGCTTCATATTGCAGATGGGTAATGACCCAAAACATACAGCAAAAGCTACCCAAGAGTTTCTCCAGGCAAAGAAGTAGGATGTTCTTCAATGGCCAAGTCAGTCACCTGAGCTCAACCCAATAGGGCATGCTTTTCACTTACTGAAGACAAGACTGAAGGCAAAAAGACCCACAAACAAGCAGCAGCTGAAGGCAGCTGCAGGAAAGGCCTGGCAAAGAATCTCGAGGGAGGAAACTTAGCATTTGGTCATGTCCATGGGCTCCAGACTTCAGGCAGTCATTGACTGCAAAGGATTTTCATCCAGGTATTAAAGGCGATCCTTAAGCTTGAAATGATGTTGGTTTGTTCCATTACTTATGAGCCACCAACGATGTGTGTGTGTGTGTGTCACTGGCTGTACTTCCTGAATGGTTAGTGCCTCACTTTTGTTAAACCCCTTGAATTACAGCCGAAAGTCCTGACTTCGCTCCCATCTGGGTGTGTTTCCTTTCAACTTCAATGTGGGGTGTACAGAGGCCAACTGCCAAAACAGTTATCCTTGTTCCAATATTTCTGGTCCTGACTGTATATCCTGCCTTTCCTTCAAGAGTTTGAGGTGGCATACTCAGTTCCCCACTTTCCTCATTCTATCCCCACAACAATCCTGTGAGGTAGGTTAGACTGAGTTAGCAATTGGCTCAAGGTCACCTAGAGCTTCCTGGCTGGTTGGGGATTTGAACCTGGGTCTCCCCAGTTGTAGTCCAACATTCTAACTCCTACACTACACTGGCTCTATAGTGGCCCAGAGATTTTCAGGATAGTTTGGGGAGCTCCGTATGATCTGCAGCATCCCTGGCGTAGACAGTGCTGAGCTAGCTTGACCCATGGCCTGACTTAGAATAACACAGCTTTCTAAGTTCACCATGCACAGGTAGTTCAGTCACACTGCATCATGGCCTTTGCAGTCTACAGTTCCTGCATATGCAGCTGCTCTCACAAATGCAAAATAAGCTAGCACAAGAAGTACACTAGCGTTGCACTCAACAAGTGTAGAGTACAAAGCTGCTAATGTAGTGCAGTAGCCATTGTGACGGGGAAGGGAGAGATGAGGTATGCGTGTTCTGCAGAACTGCCAAGCTCATACCACAGGGAAGGAAAGCAGGCCCCAAAATGCAATGTCTGGGTTTCAAGGGTGGTGACTTCAGCATGGCAAAGGGATGTGATATGGCATTTAGGCCCCCAGAGTGCAGAAAGCCACTCATCAGTTCATCCTCCACCTATCAATCCTAGGCAGGACAGAGGCAGAGCAGGCTAACGGGGCAGGGGACCGCTTTGCCATACGCAAGCTCAATTACCCACCTGCCCTGCTCAGCAGAGGCATGTGTGGTGCTAATAAAACCCAGCGCTGGGAAGTTGCATTCAAGGCGGCTCTGGCTGGGGAGCCGAACGTCACCAAATCCTGGCCAGGAAAAAAAATGGTGCTAAATTGAATCAATCCATCTTGGAAATGACTCTTGTCAGCCTCTGTCAGGGAAAGCGGCTGGAGGAGAGAGCAGGGCGGTAGGCGGGCGAAGACAAACGCTGCCGCAGCTGTGTACCTCTGCATGGGGCAAGGGGGCTGAGGAGGCAGCCTCAACATTACACCCGGCCAACAATTTTTATAGGGCTATCTGCCCTAGGAAAGGGGGTTTGCTGGTGTAATTTCTGGCAGGCGATGGAGTGAGAGAGGGCATATAAAGTAGGTACCTTCACAGAGGCTTAGAGTGTGTATGTGTGGAGGGATTTTTATGTCTCCCTTTCTCCAAGGAGCTCAAAATGGTACATAATCCTCCCCACCTTCATTTTATCTGTCCAACAATCCTGTGAGGTAGGTTAGGGTGGAGAGAGAGAGAGAAAGAAAGAGAATGAGTGTGAGGCTCAAGGTCACCTAGTGAGCTTCACTGCCGAGTGGGAATGTGATCCCAACTCCCTGATCCTATCCAACACTCTCACCACTACACCATACGCAGCATGGAAAAAATCTCCCCACTCCCATCCCAGCTCAAAGAGCCAAACCAAGGAAAATCAGAGGGAGTGGAAGAAATATCGCTGAAGATTGATTCAATGGGGCTGCTCTCTCAAAAAAGGAAAGCAAAAAAAGTATAAGAAAAAAGACACTTTCGGGCTATGGTGTCAGAAGTATGGTGTCAAGGACTTCAGAGTTTGGGTCAAAAATCTCCTGGTCCAAAGCTGGGGAACTAGCTTACTGAACTACCAGGAAGTGTACACTCAACCCTTGGTGACCTCTTTGGGCATGGAAAAGCACAAGGGGTGCAAATCAGCCCCTGCAACTGGCAGGCGGTATAGTGCCAATGGATTGGCTGGACTGCAGAAATATTTGGAGCCCAAACTTCTACTGTTCCTGGTGAACTGACCAGCATCCATTCAGGCACCTTCTGCTTCCAGCTTTTATACCCCTTCCTGGCTGGAATTTAGATGCACCTGCACCTAAATTCAATGCACGAATTTAGATCCACCTGAGGCTCCAGAACATCTGTAAGGGACATCCATTATGTTCTTTGCAACTGGTTCCACAAAAGATGGAAGGCTCCTTTCAAAGATGGTAGTTTGGTAGCGCTAAGTTTGGATCACACTTCTGTTTGGTGCAGGCGGGTGAGTGAGGACATCGCCCTAGGTCAGGGGTGCAGAACCTCAGGTCCGTGGGCCAAATCTGGCTCTTCTGGAGTCACAATCTGGCCCTCCAGGGCTCCCCAGATGGCAATGTTCCCTTCCCCAGCTCAGGATTGGGCAACGTTTTGGGGCCATGGACACATCTGGCTATTTGAGAAACTGTCCTGGGCACAAGCACAAAATGGCTGCTATGGGAGGCAGGGCCCCATCCCCCTTTCCCCCAACCACCAGTCATTTAATGGTTTTCCAGGCTTTTGTGCTCCCCCCCCCCCCGGGTTATAAAAGATCAAAATGCCTCTCTCCTAAGGCTGAGTTACCGGTAGTAAGAAATTTCAGCTAAAATATGCTGGCATTTGTGCCCTCACCTGCTCTGCCTTTGGCCCCACCCACCACTGGAATGCAGCCCCTGAGAGCTTCTCCAGAATAGAATTTGGCCCTTGGGGAGCCAGAGTTTCAATGCCCCTGTCCTAGAAGGATTCTAGAAAGAGCGAGCCAATGGCTGTGCAATTTTCAGGGTAGGCCCGGAGCACGAAGAAGACTGAATGAAGAAGGCCTATAGGGCAGGATTTATTAAGAGGAGAGAGAAAAGCTCCCCCCACCCCCACCCGTGCAACAGTCCATCCGCCCAACTCAAATATAGATGAATACTTGTACACACAGCCCACAGACTGGCAAATTAAAATGTAGCCTGGGTGAGGGGTGGGGGCAGCTGAGGAATGGAGCCAGGTGATTGATTTCCCCCACAGCTAGACATTCAAACAAACCAAATATGTCACCAAGACAAGCACTCTAAAAGCTGTGGCAGGCACAGATTTATGCTCTTACCAGACTCAGATCCATCAATTGTTCCCTCGGATGCTGACGTAAAAGGGAAAACTGCTGGGGCTGGGAAGCAGTAGCTTAACCATATTGATCGCCAGCAAATGGCATAATGAAATTTGCACGCAACCTCCCCACCTCCTGTCCCAACAGATGATAGCGGCACAGAGGGCAAGGAGGATAAACGACACAAAAAGGGGCCATGGCTGACAGCTGATGGATCAGGTTTCAAGCGTGCATATTGCGATAGCAATGGCACTACCCTCGCTGTTGGATCCTGACACTGGTTTTCACAGTGTTCACATTTGAACTGAGATCTTTCTGCAGTCTCCAGACATGTCTATATAATCAAAAGGATTCAGGAGATCCCATCCTGTGGTTCTGATCACAAGGCAACCTTGTCCAACCTGGCGCCCTCCAGTTGCTTTGGACATCAACTCCCATCATTCCCAGCCAGCACAGCCTATGGTTAGGAATACCGAGAGCTGTAGTCCAAAACATGCGGAGGGCACCAAGTTGGAGAAAGTTGCCATACGAGGATGCCATCCTGGGGCTGTTATCATAAAAGTCCTGGTTCCCATCTACAAGGAATTTCAAGGAGTTATTTATATTTAGTGGCCAATTCCTGAGCAAAAATAAAGAAAAAAACCTACGATGTTCAGAAGCATCTGCTTTGCATGCAGAAGATCTCAAGTTCAGTCTCTGGCATCTCCAGTTTAAAGAAAGGAGCAGGAAGCAAGTATTGGGCAAGACCCCTAAGCCGCTGACAGGCACAGAAGACAGTATAGCAGGGATGCAGAACCTCCGGGCCAAATACAGCCCACCAGGAATCTGCAGATGGCTCTGGCCCCTGACCACCGAACATTTGGTGGTTTCCTGGTTTCTGTGTGTTCTTTTCCCATTCTAAAAGGTCAAAATGCCTCTCCTAAGGCTTAGTTACTGATACGAAGAGCTTTAAGCTAAAACGTGCTGGTGTTTTTGGCCCCAGACCTTTCTTTGGCCCCTTGAGAACTGCTCTGAAATGGAATTTGGCCCTCGAGCTGAAAGGAGGTTCAACACCCCTGTAGCACGGGACTTGAGGGACCAAGGGTTTAACTCTCCTTGTGCTGCCTAAAGTATCGCTAACGCTGCTTTCCCTTCACACCTTTCCGATAGTTCAGGGATCGCATCGTTTCCCCCCAGCACAAGATGAAACAGACCAACAAGAAAGGATAGGTTAAATATGGACAGGAGTTAGCAATTTAAGTTTTTAAAACATGGAAATGAACACAGGTACGGGTTGGAGACGCATCCACTGAAAGCAGTAAGTACAAAAGCAGCTTTAAACACACACACACACACACACAATACCACAGAACAGCAAGAGCCAGGGAATCAGAATTAAGAGAGATGAAACTGCCAGCTCAGCACTGGAGTAGGAACTCCGGAAACTTCTGCCTAATGAAGGAAATTAGGGGATGGAAGCCATCCATCTTTTGCACCATGGCCCCTAATTAGGAGGCTGCAGAATTCCCCAGCCTGCCTGCTTACTGTCCCTGGCATGACGGGTTATTTACCTGAAGCTAATAGGTTCAGCAGCATAATGACAGACCTGTATCAAATGACGGGATCTTATCTCCTGACAGCTTTAAGGACCTGTCTCCGGGACACTGTGGTGTCTAATTGCGGATTTTGTCATCCGCGAAGTTCAGCTCCACACCAATCGTTCTCCCCAGGTGACACTTCTGCCCAGGTTTGAAATCTAAGCACAGCCCCAGCCAGTTAAGGTTAAAAATACCACGCTCTAGGAGCCAAAAGATCATAATTTGGGTCACTGTCGTGTTTAATTAATTGGAATGGAGCAATCAAAAGTGCTGTGCTCAAGTAATTGCAGGCAGGTTCGAGAGAGCACTCCTCCTTCCCTTCCTCCCTCCCACCCCCCACCGAGATGTTCTTACAACCATAATCTTGCAAAGGCAATGACCTCCTCTGATCAGGGGGCGGGGGGGATTTTTCTTCCAAAGGGAAAGAGCACTTCGTTAACCAGCAGCAATCTCCCGGCAGGATGTGGACCACAGAAAAGTAGAACACAAACAGATCTGACTTCAGCAGACTCACTCCATCAAAGGAGTCATAGCCCCATCCCCACTGCATAGGAACCGGGCTAGGGGACATGTGGCCCGAGAGAGAGACAGAGACAGAGAGACAGAGACTGGTGTCTATCTGTCTATCTATCAGGCCACATGTTCCTTACCCCAGATGGCTAACAACCTATATAAAACACAGTACATCACATAAACATCATTAAAATCATGACTCCACAATCACACATATAAAATAAAATACAATAAACCATCAACTCAATCAACCAATAAAAAAACCAAATAGATCACTTGCCTATTCCCCCAAAGCCTGAACAAATAAAAAGGTTTTTCACTGATGCCTACATGACTGCCAGGTGCAGGACAGGTAAATCTCAAACTGGGGTGCCACCACCGAAAAAGCCCTGCAACATGTGATAACCCCAGAGACCACGTTCTTCAAGAGCACCACAAGCAAAGTGACCCCAGGCAATCTTAATCCCTAGGAGAGTCAGCACTGGGGAAGGTGGATTTGCAGGGACCTAGGTCCTGAGCCATTTTAAGGCTTCATATACTAGTACTAGCACCTTGAATTTGGCCTGGAAGCTCAGTGACAGCCAGCGCAAAGATTTCAAAAGTGGTGTGATATGCTGACATCTCACTGTCACTGTCAACACATGGGCAACAGCATTCTGCACCAGCTGCAGCTTCCAAGCCATCTTCAAGGGAAGACTCACATAGAAAGAACTGCAACAGTCCAGTCGGGAAGTTATCAAAGCATGAACTACTGTTGCCAGGTTATCCCAGTCCAGGAACAGCTACAGCTGGACTACAACTCCCAGAATCCCTGGTCATGGGCCATGCTGGTTGGGGCTGATGGGAGTCAAAGTCTAACATCATCCAGAGGACTGCAGTTCCCCACCCCTGGCATGGAAACATTTTGGCCTTACTTTACCCAACCCAACACTGCACGCCGATTTCCCCCACCCCACCTTGTGCATTCATTCCTGGCAGTTTGTCCAAGGCAGCTAATTAGGTTCATACCATTTTCCTGTTGCAACACCTTGGGATGTTGCAATATCAAACAGGGGTTTCATTAGCCTCCAGAAATTTGTGAAAGGCAAGGCAGCAGAGGGTGTGGGAGATAAAAGACTTTACACAGTGGGGAATGCTTCAAAGGCCTGTGTCACACAGTCGCCTCAGAGTGACATGCAGCAGGATGAGGACAGAGAAGCCCCAAGGTGGCAATGGACGACAGGCTGCAGCAGCAGGGTGTGTGTGTGTGTGTGTGTGTAAATCACAACAGAAGACCACCACCACCACCACCACCACAGTATCTTTCCTCTCTGGTGTGTTAGTTTAATTCCTGTTGGCACTTTTCGTCTTAATTTTTAATATGGGAGTATTTTTTTTAAAAAAAACAACCTGCAGCCCAAAGTGGTACAGTCCTCTCCACCACCCAGAACTCTCCCACCTCATTCTGCTGTGATTTTGGACAAAGCTCTCAATTTTGGAAATGCATGTAAGAGGGCAGCCCCCCAAAAGGCTGTGTGGTATACGTATCTATAACAAAGCAGAAAAGTAAAAATGATGCCTGGATCATCTGAAACGCGAACTGCAGACTGCCTGGTTGGGATGCTGGTGAGCCACTCCAGGCTGTAGAGTGGAAGGTGAAAGAGGCAGCATATTCTCATCAGGTTTTTCCTCTCCCTCATCTGGTTCGGCTATAGACATTTGTGTTTTGCCATTTAGTAGAGGCGTTACTGGCTGGGTCACACCCTTCTCACAGCCTGGGCTGCTTGATCCCCTGCCAAGGTGCCATCTCCCTGCATCCTGCCCCTTTTGAACAGATATTTTGGCTCTGGCCCCAGCTTTAACAACCTAGTCTTCTGAACACTCCTTTTCTGAGCAGCAGGCTGAACCTCAATGTCAAGCAAGCTTCACAAATAAATCCACAGTGTTACTAACCCAAGGGGGAGAATGATCAGCTCACCTGCCCAGCACACAAACTAATATTATTTAAAGAAACAGACACACACATAGGTTTTAAACAGCTTCCCAGTCTGGTTGCCTGGGGACAATTCTCACTTGTCACAGAAGACTAAGGGGATGGTTATTTACATGCCTGCTCTGATCAATGGCTACTGGAGCTATCTAGCAACACCATCTCTAAGAACGCAAGAAGACCAATGCTGAATCACAGCAAGGTCCATCTAGTTCAGCCTTCTGTTTACATAGTGCCCAACCAGCTACCTCTGGGAAGTCCACAAGTGGGATACGAGTGCAAAAGCACCCTCCTGCTCATGTTCCCCACAAACGGGTGTACAGAGAGAGGCATACTGCTTCTGATACTTGAGGTAATATATAGCCATCATGAACAGTAGCCATTGATACGCTTATCTTCCATAAATTTGTCTAATCCCCTTTTGAAGCCATCGAAGCTGGTGGCCATCACTACATCTTACTATGTTGTTGTTGTTGTTGTTGTTGTTCAGTCGTTCAGTTGTGTACGACTCTTCATGACCCCATGGACCATAGCATGCCAGGCCTTCCTGTCCTGCGCTCTCTCCCGGAGCGTGCTCAAGTAAGAGTGTGCTCAATGTGTTTGAGCACATCTTACTATAGCAAATGCTATTAAGTCCTTCCTTTTCTCTGTCCTGAATCTCCCACCGTTCAGGTTCATGGGAAGACCCCATTGGGTTCTAACATGAGAGAGGGTGAAAAATGTCTCCCTAACCATTTTCTCCACACCATGCATAATTTTGTACACCTCTATCATGTCTCCCCTTTGCTTTGGTTGCTTTCAGCCCAGTGCTTATAGATGTTTAGAAAAGGGTACAGGAGCTTTGCTGGACACGAATCTGGCTTTCAAGCCTGCCTCTTCCAACATTCACTCTGGCCTATTTTCAGCCTGCTTCCCTGCACTTCGTTTTTAAAACATTAGTAGGGAAACGGGCCATCTGAAGCGGCCATCAGCTGCTGGCTGCCAAAGTAGGAAATTCCACAATGGCAAGAAATGCAAGACCGGCTTTCGTGAGCAGCATCTGCGACTCAGCAAACCCAAAAGGGGAAGAAAAGGTCAGGTGGGAAAGAATCCAAAAACAGAGCATAGGCGCAAGCCATCTGAGATCGGAGGGCAGGCGGCTGCTCTCCAGAAGTGGAGTGTCTCTTGAGGCGCTTCATCCAAGCTGGGAAAAAGCCCGACCTTCCTGCAGCTTGCTCAAACATACACACGGGTGCGTGCGCACAGCCTCCAAGTCCACAAAGGCAGGAGCAGGAGTGAAGAGGAAGGAAACCGGCTTTTGAGGCAGCTTAACCACCTTGTCAATTTCACCTCCCGGCCTTGATTTCCGGGCTCCCTGCTCTGTTGCAGATGCTGTACATAAGCACTGCCTGTTGAGTACAAAAGTGGAAGCAGCAGCCAAGAGGCATGCATCCTTGAAGGTAGAGAAAATCTCTCAGGGGAGAAAGAAAGAAAGAAAGAAAGAAAGAAAGAAAGAAAGAAAGAAAGAAAGAAAGAAAGAAAGAGGGAGGGAGGGAGGGAGGGAGGGAGGGAGGGAGGGAGAGACCAGGAAGGTGGAGAAAGCCAGAGACAAAATGGAGCAGCAGCCTGGGATCACGTCATCTCAGAGATGGTGGCGCTGGGCACAGAAGAGGTGCATTAATCACTGGTGCACCAGGCTTTGGCACACCCTGCCTGCGCTGCAGCCCGGCTCTCTCAGTGCCATACGGATGCGTAAATATCTTCCGCCACACACACATACACCCACAAACGAACCACCCTCAATGCCTCATGTGCATCGATTAAGAAGTAGGGCCCTTTCTCCCTCAGCCACCGCTGCCTAGGGAAGAGCCGAGTGATTTATTTTAGCCAATTACTGGTGCACTTTCCCCCATTCCCCAGGACTGCATTTAATTGATTGAAACCTATCGAAAACAAATTAAGCAGCCACCAGATGCAAAGATCTGTTTATTGCTTTTTCTCCACAAAGAGCTGTGCGTGCGTGTGCGTGACAGAGAGACAGACAGACAGACAGACAGACAGATCCATGTGACCAGCAGAGAACATTCGGAGAATCTGGGTGAAAGGGAGGGTAGGGGAAGGCAGGTAAGGAGACAAATTGCATCTCCAAGATGGCTTCACCTCTGGCATTGTTCAACCTGGGCAAATAATAGAAATCATAAAGACAGTAAAGCCCACATAGTCCACCTACGTCACCCCTTGCCCAAAAGGCAGGAGTACTCATGCCCAACCTGTAAATAAGGTATGGGCAACTCTGGGGGATGCAGGGGCTGTTTTGCCCTGCTGCCCCCCCCCTCCATGAGCCACACTCTGTACGGCAATCCACACCCTGTGGGGTGCTGTGACCCCCCCCACACCTGTTTCCTGCTGATTTTCAGCAGCAAACTACTCAGGAAGCCTAAAACAACCAAATCTCACTCATTTTCATGCATGCTTTGGCCATTTTAGGTTTCTATAGCACTCAAATCTTGCTTGCAAACTAGTCAGATTGGTCCACTGTAGGCCTTCTTAGTGGTATGCCGCTGGAATCGGCAGCACACCTGCAATCCATATTCTGCCACCACCATGAATTTCAGCGGCTCAGCAGCAGCCACACCAGAGGGGGAGGCACATTTTGCCCACCACTGCTGTAAATCAACCCGATTAAATCCCCCAACCACAACATGCCACAAGCAGAGGGCAGATTCACTGCAAAATGCTCTAGGAGAAGGCAAAAATCAGAGCCCAGAGCCGCTAACTGGCTGCTCTGACCAGATGTGAAATCCTTGTCCAGACCCACATGTGGTGAAGCATCAGACCAGGAGCAAGAACAAAACTCTTCCAGCTGGCATCCCAATAACAAACTCGTCCCAGCCCCCATGGAAGCACATTCTGCCCCGGAAGTCTACCTCAAGGACCAGAAGGAACATTGCCCCCAAAACTCTCTCCCACCTGCGGAAGCCAGAGCACCACACTAGGCAGAGGGTGGAGAGGGACTGACTGATGGTACAGGAAGGTACTCAGCCACCTCAATCTGCCTTATATGTTCTAGTAGTCCCACCATCAGAGGATTGCTGGGCTACATTGTTGAGGATAAGGCTATTGCTGGCTGCTAGTCACAGTGGCTATATGCTACCTCCAGGATCAGAGGCAGCAAGCCTCTCAAGGACACCCACTGGGGAACAAGAGCAGGGGAGGCCTATACTGCCCTCATGTTCTGCTCATGGGTGTCCCGGATGCATCCAGTTGGGAAACAGGATGCTGGACTAGATAGGCCTTTCGTCCAACCCAGCAGGGCTCTTCCATCTGGTGGAGCAAAGCCCTGGCGTGCCATGCCCCATGGAGGAATCCTCTGCTCAACAGGAGCTAGAGCTCCCAGAGACAGCCAAACCAAGGAGCCACCCACGGCAGAAGATCTGGGGGAGCCTGGCTGCTTAGGGGAGATGACCGTGGCTCCATCCCTGCACAGGGAGGAGAGTTCCACCTCTGAGGCAGAGGCTGGGTGACCACCTAGCCGCCGAGTGCAGCGGTGCCTCAAGAGGCAGGCCAGCAGGGCTCCTTTAAGAAATGCTCGAACAGAAAGAAGGACTCCTCGAGAGCCTCCTCGGGAGCAAGGCCTGTAACAAACTGCAGCTGAGCCCTGGGTGGGGCTCAGGAAGCTCCGGCAATATAAACCTTCACTATCAGCTTAGCCATTGCTGGAAATAACATCTTCTACAAGCTCCAGTGCCTTGTACCTATCGTCTTGCTCCATGATTGAACCTCCATGCTACTGACCTTGGACTCCTGCTTGACTCTGCTTCTTGGACTGTGTATTGCATCTGACTGTTTATCTGTGTTTGGACCTTGGTTGCTCTTCAGATCTCTCTTCTGGACCTCTCCCTGTTGCCTAGCAAAACTGTGTCTTTGACCACTGCCTATTTATTCACTTGCTGTTGGATTGCACCTTAGTTTAACCTAACGCTGAGCTTGATCCAGCCATACGAGGACAAGGTGCCACAAAAAGAGGTTTTACTTCCTGCCTGGGCAAGAGTTTGGCACAAGACGTTTATGCAAGGCAAGGAGATACTTTGAATGAGAGAGGACTTGAATCAGCCTTTCCCCAACTGGCTGGCCTCCAGATGTACCAGAGGTGCAGAACTTCCAACTGCCACCATCTCCCAGCCAGCATAGCCATTGGCCATGCTGTCTGAGAGTGATGGGAGCTAAGGTCCAAAACATCTGGAGGGCACCAGGTCTATTTAGGAAAAGGGAATACAGAAACCCAGGCAGCTCAAACCATGGTTGACAAGCTTTCCAGTAGCCTTTTTCAGGCACCCCTGACCAGTTTCCCCAGAACAAAGTTGGCAATTAGACATTTGCTTCATCACAGAGATTTTCTAAGTCAGGGGTGCAGAACCTCTTTCAGCCCGAGGGCCAAATTCCATTTCAAGTAAGCATTTTAGGAGGGGGGTGCATTCCATTGGTGGGCGGGGGATGAAGACAAAAGGGGTGGGGGCCAAAAATATCAGCATATTGTACCTTAAAGCTCTTACTGCCCGCCACTAAACCTCGGGAGATGCATTTCAACCTTCAAGAATGGGGACCAGGGCAGGGGGGAGGACTGCACAAAAGCTGGGAAGCCATCAAACGATCAGTAATTGGGGGAAAGGGAGTGTGACCCTCCTGGGAACCCCAGAGACCCCAGGCCTGAAGTTTTGTACCCCTGTTCTAAGTGTTCAACCACCTCCCCCCACAGCCCACTCTCAATTTCTGCCCAGATACACTCACTACTATTACTTTGCCTCTGGACAGGAGTTGGAGCTTCAGGTGAGCTGTCCGTGGTGATGATGATTAGGGAAGGACTGCAAGCTGGAGGCTTTGGCACTCCTGAGTAGACAGTAAGGGAAACACGCTGGCAATACCGGCTTTGCAAGTTCTCCTCTGCCCCCCCACCCCCCGAGCCACCGCAACACCATTCCCTTTCCTTTAATGGGACAGGACACAGTGCCAGAGCCTGTTAAAGCTATAATTATAAATAATTGAGCGTGCAAAGGGAACACAACGCATGGAGCATGGGCGGGTGGAAAATGCACTGGGCTATCTGCTGCATGACCTACATGAAAAGGAGGGGGGTAGAGAGGGAAAAGGAAGGAAGAAAAGCCAAGAGAGCCATGGTGCGCCACCAGCTGTTTTCCCAGTGTCCTCTGTTGAAGATCCCTCCTCTAGTCGAATCCTTGGAGGCAGGCTATTACCTCCAAACGCCCCTCATGTGCAGAATCATAAACAGAGCTGTGTGTCTTCCGTGTTTTGATGAAGGAAGTCCTCAAATCCTTCACAAAAGGGGAGGAGGGAGAATTCTGCAACCCAGTAATGTTCCATGCAAACCCACTTATAATTTGGCCACTTGCTTATTTTGCATAATTTATTCTGCTTCTGGGGGTCACAGGGACAGAGTAAGAAGCAACGGAAGGAACTGCAACCTGGCCCCTAACAGCTGGACAACTTTCCTAAGGGCAGAACTCTGTTTTGGGACTGTGTGCGGGTCTGTGTGCTTTTCCTGCAGTCTGAGCCAGGTCTGGCGTCAGCATGCAGAAGGACCCGCTGTCGATGCTTGCCCTGAGCTCCCATCAGCATCAGTCATCTGGGCCTGGGAATGGCCATTTTAAATCTTCCACAATCCCCTGGAGAGATTTAAAGGGTGGCTCCCAGACTCAGCCACCCAGAACTGGTGCACCTGCCAGGAAAGCCTTACCCATATTGTAAGGGCCAACAAATGTTTTGCAGAGACACCCTCGAACCCAGAGCTGGCCCTCTTCTGAGTCCATGGCAGATTCCAGGAAGATACAGGACTCATCCTCCTTGCTTCAGAAGTAGTGACACCCACCCCACCCCACCCCACCCCACCCCGCTTGAGGGCCACAGCCCATATGGGGCAAGCAACATACGCAGTGCACTTGAAAATCCCCCAACTTCCAGGAGGGGCACATCAGAGAGAAAGGAAAGAAAGGAGAGGATCAGGCACGGGAAGAAACCGCAGAAAGCTGCTCCGCTGATGAAGCACTGTTGCCCTATGCCCTTTGGTGCTTCATGTCTCGGCGCTCTCGCCAACTCCTCTCACGGCTTTCTTGCTTTCTGGAAACGCTGCGGCTTATGGCAGCTTAGGCAGGAAATCTAATGGCGTCGACCCCATTAGGTGAACCGGGGTTAGCATTAATTTGACCATATAGACACACACTAATCAGCTGTAACTGTGGCACCCAGCTCAATCCAAATTGATTTACTGAGGCTGGAAATGGATACAAATGTGATTAAGGGCTTTTTATTTTGCATAGGTTTCTCTATAAAATGATTTAAATCAATTGCCGGGCAGGCCCCGGCATTATTAGCATGACACGGTTCCCCTCCTGCTGTGATGTACAACAGCTCCGCAGGCAGGTATCAAGAAGATGCTGCCCACCCTCCTCCCCACTGAGACAGTCCTGATCAAAAGGAAGATGACAGCAAGGATTGGCTCAAAGGGTTCTCTGCTTTTTTATTTTAAAAGTTGGTCACAAATATCAGCGGGGGGGGGGCACGATTCCACCTGCCACACTCACCATGGCCAGTACTCCTCCCATCTCCATGCCAAGCAGGTGGCAGGAAGAAACCATCAGAGGCTTCTGGTTACATTGTGCGCGCACAGGATTTGGCAAGCGAGCAGCGGGGAGGAGGATGGAACTTGGCTCCTTGTGCCTATCCTCTGCCCCAGTGCAGATGGCCAGGTTAGTAACCAGCTACCCACCTATGGACAGTGTTCCATCTCCACTATCTACACACCCTTGTCCTGATTAGATCCCCTCCAACCTCCTGACATCTTTATCCCAGACTTCCTGGTTGTCTATTATATCCTCCCCCCTCCCCAGATCCTTCTGCTCTCTCTTTCTGGTCAAGGCCACCCACAACCTGCACTATAAGAAAGGGCAATTAACTGCACAGCTATTCAGTGCTCAGCCAGGCAGTTTCTCCTCCCTTGCTGAGGATCAGCCAAGCGAGGCTCTTAAGTCAGTATGGCAGTGGGGCTTTTCCAGTGTTAATGGTGCAAACAGGATTGTTGGAGGGGGATCGATCTGTTCTGAATACAGATCAAGTTAAGAGGAAGCGTAAGGATTCTCCCACCCCTTGTGTCCAAAATTACTCTTCCAGCAATATGTCAGAAGACATGGGAAGGAAGAGGCAGAGCCAGCTAGAATAAGAATGGAAAATTGTTCCTTGCCACAATGATTCATGTACCATATAAAGAGCCAGTCCTGCCCTCTTAGAAACCTCTGCAAAAACACAAGTCCTTGCAAAACCCTTCCCTGGGTTATAGACAGCTACATGAGAATCCACCACAGAGTCTGGCCATCCCATGCCCGCCTACGCTGCCCAAAGAATGCCAGCCGCTCCTGTGACCTGGCAGAGAAGGTTGGGTTCAAGATCTTGCTTTTCCACCAACTCTCTTTTTGACCTTGAGCAAATCATCATTGTAACTCTAGGTGGCACTCTTAGCACAGTATGATGCTGCTCCTGTTCTACCACGCCTGCCACCAGCAGTGTTCCTGGGGAGGAAATGTTGCGCGGGGGGGGGGGGGGGA
Organism: Heloderma suspectum; assembly: GCF_057233095.1. Taxonomy (NCBI): domain Eukaryota; kingdom Metazoa; phylum Chordata; class Lepidosauria; order Squamata; family Helodermatidae; genus Heloderma; species Heloderma suspectum. Next base: position 5,794,412 of record NC_139465.1, on the reverse strand, counting down.
GAAGACAGATTGTACTTTGGACATTTTGCAATTAAGGGGTACACAAGCCTGCATATGCCAAAGAAAGCAAAAGCAGATTGTGACTCTCACTCAGCTATGGCAGTTCACACCTATACAAGTTTGAAGTGTGCCAGCAGGCCTTCTAATAATGCACCTCAAAGCGGGGCCACTGAGTTCCCACATGTTGCCCATGTACCAACGTAGGGTTGTAGCTTAGTGGTAGAAGGTCCCAAGTTCAATCCCCGGCAGCATCTCCAGGTAGGGCTAGGAAAGACCGCCCTCCCTGAAACCCTGGAGAGCCACTGCTGCCAGTCAATGTCGACAACATTGGGGTAGATGGACCCAGGGTCCAGCTCAGTGTAAGGCAGCTTCCTATGTTATGCTCAGCGGCGCTGCCTTCTCTTCAGCCAAAACTGTTCTCCCAACGATGTTGCCTTGAAACCGCCGGCGTACTTGCTCACACATGCACACAAAAATCCCACAGTCTCGGTCATTTGTACTTGCATGTCTACATTAAGAGTTGTTTGCACGTCAGCACAAAGTCAAATTTGATTTAGCCTGCAGCTGACCTCTGATGTTTAGACCGAACACAGCAGAGAATTGAGGTCACTGACACCAGAGTGTGTGTGTGTGTGTGTGTGTGTGTGTGTGTGTGTGTTAAACAGACCCACCTCAAATGGGAAAACGCTTCCTGCTGAAGCAGAACACAATGAAACAAAAGTGACCCGAGGACAAGATATCTTGAGCAGACTCCACACACAACCCGTTTGAGCGACACGAGGGCCCAAGAAGGCTCTTGTGCTGCCCCACTCCAAACCTCCCCCCACCCCACTTGCTTTTCCCATTCCGCTTGGCCCAACAGTCCACTTCCAATATCTAGCTGAGCCAATTTTTCAAACGGGTTGAACACTCACCTGTGCCTTGTACGTTTTTGGTAGTCTCTAAAGCATGAATTTGTTCAGTATGGTTGTGCACTGTGTGTCTATGAAAATACAAATATTTTTCGGTTTCTTTTTAGGAATTATTTACGAGGGCGCCAAAGAAGCAGAAACTCAAATATCAGGTTGTGGGAACAAAAAATAGGCTGACAAAACAAGAAGTTAGCCTATAGCGTTCCTAACCTTTTTGGGTCAGTGGGCACATTTGGAATTTTGAGTGTCATGGGCACGCTCACTGCATGGCTGCCGGGGGGGAGGGGAGGCTAGCCCATTCATAAAATGGCTGTCATGGCCCATCACAAATGACTAATTTCCCAGAAGACAAATGGGTGAGACAAAAATAAAGGTAACTTGTCCAAGAACCTAGGTACAAGGCAGAGGTGGTGTCTGACCTCCAAAGCACAACACCACTCCTACGAACCCAAAGAAAGATGGGACTGGAGGGCAGCCTTCCACTTTGCAGCATGCCAGCCTCCCAGATTAAAAAAGAAGTGCAATTTTAAAAACTCTTCTGAAATAAAACAAAAATCACAAGAGGCAGGGAGCCTGGCAGGTGCCTAGAGAGCCGTCTGTGAGCACTGTGTTGGACACCCCCCATATGATCATCCCTTCACATGTAATGTTGTCTTCAACATGCAAAAAGTCCTGATCTCTATAAAGGCAGGCACTCATCTGGACAACGTAACACAAAAACCAGGGACATTTGCAACCTCTTCCCCAAAGAGCTCTGAGCACCCTGCAGAGTAGGCATATAAGAGAGTGACTTGGCACGAAGCCACCACGTAAACCTCAGGGATTTGAACCTGAAGTGTCCTATATGGAAACCCAGCACTCTTGCCGCTATGCCAAACCAGCTCTCAGGAGCTCCCGTAGATACAGAAGGTTGTCACAATATACTCTTCTAGACAATCAAGAGAGAAAGAGGGCAAGTACTGAACATGGGACTAATTCCTGACTTCAGGCAAAACAACAACACCACCACACACTTTAAAAATCCAGGGAGAGCAGCCTCCCCCCCCCCCACACACAAATTTGTCCTTCCTGCCAAAACTGTGGGAAAAAACTGGCAGAGCCAAGGAGACCGGCGCCTCTTCCGTGGCAACAGACCAAAGCCCATTACACTGAGTGCCGATGTGTTGCTCGTTGTTTGTCAATTATTCAGACGATAATTGCACCCTTATTTAAAGTCTAGCCTCGTGTCCGCTGCATACCAAGCACCAAACTGATAGGCTTAGACTATGGTCAGCCCCCTTAGACCCGTGGATGAGTACTCTCGCTCTCTCCCACACGCACACGCCTGGGCGATTAATTAAGCAAACACATTCAGAGCAGCATGTTCTCAGGTGTGAAGCTGGAGAGGCTGCGATTACACTTTCCCTGCTCCCCTTAGCTCAGTGTCATTTAATCCTAACCTGATCTTTAAAGGCTCAGAGATGAGCAGAGAGGATCAGCAGAATACAAGCATGCTCTAGAGGAAAGTGGAGGGAGAGGTTTTTGCCCCTGGCGCCATGGCCTCTGAGGCTGACAGGGTCTGATTTTGCATGAGAAGATACCAGCCACTAAGGACCACAGAAAGATGCTGAGGTGGCAGCTATAGCCCAACCTCGAACGATCACAAGAAAAGTTATGCTCTTTTTGTCCTAGTATCTCATTAGGACTTCGCTCAACTAGCCCAGTGTGGGAATGTAGGAAGCTGCCTTAAGCTGAGTTGGACCAGTGGTCCATCTAACTCAATACTGTCTACACCAGTCTTCTCCAACACAGTGCTCTCCAGATGTGCTGGGCTAGAACTCCTATTGTCCCTCTCTCACCTCCCTTGGGACTAACTGAGCAGCTGCTGACTACTAAACACGAATTTGCTCAATGGCCAAGGAAACCCAGATTACCCAGAAGGGAATCCTTCTGTATTCAAAGCTCAGACTCACTTTCTTCAAGGTGTGGCAACTGCTGATACTACCACTGAACACAACCTATCACAAGGCTTTCATTCCAGAAGGTAAGCAAGAGCAACAGCCTGTAGAACAAGGATGCAGAACCTCAGGCCCTCGGGCCAAATTCATCCCCCTGGATTCCCCAGATGGCCACACCCCTTCACCTGGCCCCACCCCCTTTCCCTCGATAACCTCTCCCAAGGCTTAGTTGCTGGCAGTATGAGCTTTACATTAAAATATGCCAGCATTTTGGCCCCACCCCCTTTTGCCTTTGCCGCCACCACCACCACCACCAGGATACAGCACCCGAGAGCTTCTTCAAAACTGAATGTGGTTGAAAGACACTTGACACGCTGCTGTAGAGGTTATTCTTCCATTTCCCACTGATGCAGGTGATAGCCACTGAGCAGCTGAATTCCTAACTTTCCTTAAAAAAACACTCATTTAATTTAGGGCGCTAACATGAAGAAACTGGAGGGCTTAGTTAAAATTCCTTCTTCTCCCTGCTCCAATGCTTGTAAAGGATGACCTCTGTTCACATGCAGAAAAAGGAGGAAAGCTAAGCTATCTTCTAATGCAAGGCTCTGACGCTCGCATTCTGGCCTGAAAAATTCATGACGCAGATGCCAATTGCAGATAAAAACTTGTTCACACAACCACATACCCAGAGTTTATTCCAGAGGCAGCACCTTTGAGTTGGCACCCACTCGTGAGAGGAAAAAGGAATTCCTTGATGTTTCAATCACATATTCTCACTCACCATTTCAGGGTCTAATTCACACATTACTTTTTTAGGTGCACACAGTACACCCAAGGTGTTTTTAAGCATACGCTTGAAAATGTAACATGTGAACAACCAGTGGGGAAAATAGGCAAAAAGTGGGCATATGTTTATTTGACAGCTGCTGTAGGTGGTGGCTACACAGAGGTACTTTCAGTGGCAAACCTAAATTTGCCAACACTTAAGTGTCTGAAAAGGTCCCCAGGTTATGCACAGATCATCATCTGTGCACACCTTTCTTCACACCTGCTACAGTTTAGAATAGCTTTCCTCAATCTGGTACCTTCCAGATACTTTAGACTGCAACTCCAATTACCCCCAACCAGCATGGCCAATGGTCAGGAAAATGTGGAGTTGTGATCCAAAACACATGGAAAGCACCAGGTTGGGAAAGGCTCATTTACATGATCACTTGGCAGGGAATTACACAGGTGAGAGCAGGAGCCCCCCATATCGCCAATGCTCGTTTCTCCATCGTTTTAATTGGCCTACTGAACATTCAAGGCCACGTTCACCTGAAAAGTTCATTCACAACTACGGACAGGGGAGAAATCAATTTTCATTTTACCTAATTTCACACTTCGAACCACTATGAGAACCAAAACTCAGTTATCCTTATCCTTCCGAAATCACACTTTTCCAAGTTTTGCAATGTTTTCCAATCAAAGAACGCATACAAAAATGTAACATTAAGCAAAATAACATTTAGAAATACATTATATTAGGAAAATTGCTTTCAAAACATGGTATATTAGGCTAACATGCACATAAAAATACATGTATTAGGAGAAGCATGCCAAGAAAAGCTTAAGAATTTTCATGCAAACTTAAAAAAACAAAATTCTCAAAGTCTGGGAAGCACCAGACTTAAAACTGAATGAATTCTAAAGTTCAAGACAAACTGAACAAGGTTGGAAAAATGAGAAACTGAGAGAAACTGAAAATGACAGATTTGTCCACCCCTGTTCACAACCCTTATGCACTTTAATCCCTGTACCACTCATACTAAGTGCTGACTTCTCTTTAAAAGAGAGAGAGCATTATGTACGCATGCCCTTGAACTGTTTGCTCATGTGAACGAAGAGGGTGTCCCTGCCCACTTGTTCGTCCTTTGTCCACATACCAAAAATCCAGTGGATCAAAGGCTGAAATGTTTAAAACCTGCCTAACCTCATTTTAGTTGCTCCTGCATTGCCATCTAGCACTACATGCCAATTACCTGGATAATCGCCCCAATTATGATGGGCCACTAGCATCAATCTAACAAGCCCTCAGTGTCTTCTTTCCCTGGATGGGCAGCGGAAAAGGCAGGCGCTCCTTATTTGGGCTGCTAAACCCAGGGCATCCACCACAACTCATTTTTGCACACACGCAAAAATGTGTGTGCAACCCCACAACAACCCTGGGTTGATGATGATTCATGCTTAAGCAAGATGTCATTTGGAAAGAGGTTGATATTTCTGATTGTAACCACCAAGAAAGAAAGAAAGAAAGAAAGAAAGAAAGAAAGAAAGAAAGAAAGAGGAGGGGAGGGGAGGGGAGGGGAGGGGGATCTCGAATGCAACAGGAAGCAAGCCAACGATCTCCCCTGCCTTTAAACAGCATCTCTGTAAGTGGAGTCCCAGAATGGCTGGGCCAGTAACGACCATTGTTGTAAGTGACTTGTAAACAGCCACTTAGAATAATAGAATTGTAGGGTTGGAAGGGGCCTACAAGACCATTGAGTCCAACCCCCTGCTCAATGCAGGAATCCAAGTCAGAGCATCCCTGACAGGTGGCTGTCCAGCCTCATCTCAAATGCCTCCAGTGTGGGAGAGCCCACCACCTCCCTAGGTCATTGGTTCCATTGTCATATTGCTCTAACAGTCAGGAAGTTTCTCCTGATGTTCAGCTGGAATCTGGCTTCCTGTAACTTGAACACATTATTCCGTGTCCTGCATTCTGGGATGATCGAGAAGAGATCCTGGCCTTCCGCTCTGGGACAACCTTTCAAGTCCTTGAAGAGCGCTATCCTATCTCCCCTCAGTCTTCTCTTCTCAAGGCTAAACATGCCCAGTTCTTTCAGTCTCTCTTCACAGGGCTTTGTTTCCAGTCCCCTGATCATCTTTGTTGCCTTTAGATTTAAAATTGCCTTTAGGCAAGCAAGGTTACAGAAGTCTTTGTAAATTGCATCAGAAAGGGTTCTTTTTCTTCGTCTTCTTTTTAAACTGGGTTGCTGATGTCCCCCACATGATTCATGCTGGCTGGCACAGTGAACAGGCTAAAACCAAGGTTCTACTGCAGCGGTGGGGAAGGTTCCCGGGAGCGTGATTCTGCTTGCAAACCAGGTGTGCATTCCCCATACACCATGTCTGCTTGCAACATTGCCACTTCTTTTGCTACCATTGTGATAATTTCGGCGGGAATTTTGGCAGGGGTGGGATTCTGGGGAAGGGCAATGGTTCCTTGGTGGGTTCCAGGGTGGGGAGGAAATGCTCAGTGGAGCTGCAGAGAACAAGACTTTCTAGAAGGAGATACAAAGGAGCCATGATTCCTGTGGTGTTTGGGCACCATTGATTCTGGTCAAATAGGCAGTTCATTTTGCAGTGCTTCGAAAACCTGCAACTCTTTTTTGATCAGACAAGACAAAAGAAACAAGTGTGTATGCTGGGGGCAATAGTTCTATTGTACCACCTTCAGCTTTTGGGGGTTGAGGGGGGAATACCACCTATCTCCATCTTAAAGTAACATCCAGACTTTTAGTGCTCAACTTAGCTCCTTCCCCAGAGCTAGCAGATGCAGGCTAAGTTATGCAAAACAAGCAAATCTATGCAGAACTTATTCAGGCTTCTCATTAGGCCTACTTAGGCCATCATCTACATCTCTTGTACTCCAGCATGCATCATTTCATATTGGACTTTTGACTGAACCATCAAGGCCACAATATCCCCAGAACCTGTCACCCACGTACTTAACCAATGAGATAGCAGACCTTTGCAATTGCTAACAAGTGTGTTTCTTTCCCCGCAATTCACTGCCCAAGTGGTTTGGCTTCAGGGACCAAAGCTCCTCTCTCTCCAGATCCAAAATATTCCTGTGTTCTGATCATGCTGCAACAACAACAAAAGACTCCCACCCACTCTAGTTCACAGTACCAAAAGGAAGAGGAGATTCCATAGCTCCACTGGAAAGCACCTGCTTTGTATGCAGAATGTCCTCAGTTCAATCCCTGGCATCCTTAGTTAAAAGGATGGATCAGATACGCAGGTGATGAGAAAGACCCACCTCTGCCAAGCGCTGCTGCCAGTCAGAGAAAACAATGCTAGACTACGTGGACAAACAGTCTGACCTGGTCTAAGGCAGTTCCCTACGTTACGGCCTTGATGGGGATGCAGTCACCACAAATGGTGTTTGGTCTCTTTTCTGCAGAACAGAAAACAGCCAGGAGAACACACTGCATCTGGTAAAGGTCTGCTGATTACCATCACTATCCGCCTCTCAGGACAGGCTGCTCTTAACAGTTCAAAGCTGATTAAAGATTAAGCATGCCTTGTTTATGTCTCTCTCTCTCTCTCTCTCTCTCTCTCTCTCTGTCACACACACACAGACTGCCAGACAAATTTCCCCTTCCTCACACCTTGCAGGGTGGGGGCAAGGGGGAGGAGGGATGGGAGGACGGGGCAGAAAGGCAAAGAGCTAATCCTGACCCCATTCATTAGAACATCCATCCCTGCCTAAGAAGGGAGGAGGGCTGAGGGAGTGACAGTCACCAAGAGGTCAATTAATTCATCAGGGAAATGCAATTCCAAGCCCAAATATATTGTCAGCAGGCCACATTAGTGCTGGCACCAGGGACACGGGGTTGCACCCCTCCCGAATAAGCAGCTAAATCAGAGACATCTGGAGAGCTGGCTGAAGGCTGGGATTATTAATGCTGAAATTTAGAAGCCAAGGTCTGAGCTGCGGATCCATCAGCGCCACCAGTTACGTCCAATAAATTAGGAGAGATAAGGATTGAAGGATGGAGCATTAAAAAGGCACCATTCATGGCTGAACTGAATGCAGCAAGGCTCTGGAGGCTGTCCCTCTCTGGGTTGTTTTTTTTTTAACCCTATCTGCTTCCAGGCAATGCAAAAACAGCAGGCACCAGGGAGCCCAAGGGGGCGTCTCTCATGCAGACAGAAAAAAACACACCGGAGCCTTATTTGCTGGAGCAACAATCCCAGATATTGCAATCTTGAGATGTTTGTAAATCTCTCCTTTTAAAAAAATGCCTCTGTCCTGCCGTGTTCAGCTTCGGCCACTAACCCCCCCCACCCCCCCATGGACTCTAGACTGACTCATCCCAATCTGGGGCCTTTACCCTTTGCAGCTTAAACCTGTTCCACACAGATCTACTCTAAGTTCCTACTCTCAGCCCACCCCAAACCAGTAAGTCACATGTGTAGGTTCAGAGAACAGCTAATGCCATTATACCAGAACTAGCCCCAGCATCACCAACACCCCAGATTTGGCCTTTGATTCAGCCATGCGCAAACAGGACAAAGATGCGACATTTGAAAAGGATGTTTATTTTTCTTTAAACCAATGAGGGATGAGGAACACAGGAAGCTGCCTTATACCAAGTCAGACCCTTGGTCCATCTAGCCCAGTACTGTGAACACTGACTGGCAGTGGCTCACCAGGGTTTCAGGCAGGAGTTTTTCACAGCTCTAAGACACTGAACTGCAGACTGGAAGGTCAGCAGGACAGCAGTTCGAGACCCGAGTGCTGCATGACGGAGTGAGCTCCCGTCTTCAGTCCCAGCTTCTGCCAACCTAGCAGTTCGAAAGCAAGAAATTGCAAGTAGATAAATAGGTACCGCTTCGGCGGGAAAGGTAACAGTGTTCTGTGCACCTCGGTGTTCAGTCATGCCGGCCACATGACCACGGAAGCGTCTTCGGACAGCGCTGGCTCTTCGGCTTAGAAATGGAGATGAGCACCACACCCTAGAGTCGGACATGACTGGTTGGGGACACCTTTACCTCTTTTTTTACCCAGAGAAGCCAGGTTTCAACCTGGGATCTTCTGCATGTAAAGGAGGTGCTCTACGAATGAGCTACGGTCCACAAGCTAAGGGTGAATGAGCACGTCCACATAGAGGTGCTCTCCCTTGTATGTGTGTGGGGGCTATCCAGCTATAAACAGCTAGCAGCCTCCTGGCTATCTAAATGACTATCATCCCCATTCCATGCTAGACATCCATTTATTCCCTCCAATTAAGCCCAGGTGACCATTTCACTCTCTTGGCCAGACACAGCACGGACACAGCGGCTGCGGCCTTTGCCCCCTGCCTTTTTCCAAGTAAGGCGACATCGGCTCTGCGGGTCACTCAGGGACTCATAAACATGCCAACCACATCCATAACCATCAAGGTGGACAAAGCCCATATGGGAGATGGCCTCTGACCCTTGGCGGCCATGGCAACACTGAGGCCACTTAAGAGGGTTCCAGGATTGCTTCAGCTGTTGTCGCTCAGCCATTTAAGTCTTCTTATGTACGTATATGGCTATGGCCGATTCTCTCTCTGCTCCCTCCAGTCTTGTGTGTGTGTGTGTAGAAAGCAAAAAGCAGAGAGAAAGAAAGAAAGAAAGATAGAAAGAAGTCACAGCATGAAGAGAGAAGGCGGGTGGGTCCCACGGCCAGTAATAACAGGTGCCAACTCAATATTGATTTAACAAGAATTGTGTGCTGCTAAACAAGATGAGAAGTGTGGGAGGAAGAAACTAATCAGCAGGCATGGTGGAGCCCTTGTACCTCTCCTGCCCATCCAGGGCCATTCTCATCCCAGGCAAAAGATACAATTTGTAGGGTCAGCACACAGACCCTGCCCAAGAGGCAGCACCATCCACCCCACCAGTCCTCCTCTCGTCTCCCCCACCCTGGTCAGCCCACAAGTCAAAATACAACCTGCTTCCAGAGCTGAAATGGCTCAAGCGAGCCAAAGTGCAAAACAAACTCCCCTCACAAGTCACTAATCAGTCTGACCTCAAACATAACCCCTTTCATCCTGCCGACCCAAACGTCTTCATCTTGTGAATGAAGAAAAGTGGCCCACTATTTCATGTCATGTAAAACCCTATACCTGCATCTTGTCTTGGACTGTGACAGCCCTTGACACGCCAGAGCAGGAGTGGGCAACTTGTGGCCCTCTGGATCTTTTGTCTTATTACTCCCATTACCTCTTACCATTAGCTGTGCTGGCTAGGGAGCAGTAGGCCAAAACATCTGGAGGGCCACGAGTTGCCAACCCATGCCCCGGAGGGTGCGTCACCTGTGATAAATCAGAGACACTGACCTACTTATTTCTATCTGCACCCCGACTGTCCCTCCAAAACATTGTGAGGTGGAAGAATCAGCGAGAGAGACAGAGAGAGATACCACAAAACACCACTCAGTGAGTTTCATAGCTAGGGAGGGATTTGAACCAGAGACCCTCACTTTCAAGCCCATGATGGTAATCCATTGGATCTCTTTGGCTCTCAGTTTGGGAAGGAAAGGATCATAAACTGTAGATATGCTCCCCGACAAAAGTTGATAGAAGAGTTGGTATAACACATCAGTAGTACCTGGGTATGTATATAGTCCTATTCCTGGATGTTTGGTGGTCCAATACTCTCTTGTACACTACAGCAGTTATCAAGCTACTCTCATGTCAAGCATTAAAGACACTGGTGATAAAACTACAAAGGAGACAACTAAAAGTTTGGTTTTTAAAGGCCGCGTATGCATGAAAATTGGAGAGGTCACAAAGGCTGCATACCAGAAATCTCTTGTTAATTCTTTTGGTAAAATAAGCTGATTTTACAACACCTTCAGCACCAGTCACCACCCAGAGGTCAATCAACAGGAAACAGATACCCTTGCATGTGGGTGGGAAACAGAATGACACAATAAAGAGAAATTTCAGCAACGTTTTGGGAGGGACGGGCAGAAGGTGTGAAATAGGTCGCAACCATTCCGAAAGCAGGAGCGAGCTGTATTAGGAAACCAAGTCTGACCAGCTGTTCCTGCAAAGAAAGGCTCAGAGTACGGGTTTCTCTTCAGCCAGTGATAGAAATGAAGGACAACGCTATACAGATGATGCACTTGCTGTAGAACAAGCTAAAAGCTCATGACTCTCTTTTTCCACCCTCGGGCTGTTGGCAGGCAACACACAGTCAACTGCATCCAGCAGGACCCCATAACTGTAGAATACATGCAGCATCATATATATTTGATTGTGGCCTGTCCATGTGTGTGGTTCTCTAATAACCCTAACCACTGGTTGACCTCCTGTGATGTCATGGAATACTTACTAACTGCCCAGTGGGAAACTGGCAGCAACAGAATAATGCCCCACTGCAACTTCTGTGAGCGAAGTGAAAAACCAAGCTGGCTGGCAAGAGGCCCTGTATACGTCTGGCAGGAAGCAAGAAACAAAAGCAAAGGGGAAGCTGGAAAACTGAAGACTCAGAGACAGGGTGGCTGAAGGAAGACAAGGATGCAGAGTAAGTACTTTGGGATGAGCCTGCTCTCTATTGAGTCCACCCCTGTTAAGAGGTGCTAATAAAGCCCTGCTATGAATGCCAGCAGTTTCTGGCATTACATTAGCTCCAACAAGGTACACAACTTTTAGTGTGGTGGCCCTAGAATTAGGGCATTGTCTCCACCTTGACCTCTGAAGGGCCTGCAGCATTGCTATTTTTCATAGGAGACAAAATTGACATCTCCAAGAGGGCCACCTACACAGAGGGCCTGTTCACATGTGAAGACAAGCCACCATGGGTTAATTAACTCTTGGGGCCACTACAGCATCTGCAGGTCGCCATTTTGAATATGCAAGCCCCAGACAGCAGTCATTGTGGCTTGTTGCGTCATGTGAATCTCGGTGGCAGGGGTTGTGCGAGGGTTAAGCAATGCTTGCATAACCCTAGACCAGACCATGGGTTATTCGAGGGTTGTTTAACCCTTACACAATCCCCGCTGCCCAGGTTTGCATGACACGACAAGCCATGGCAACCACTGGCTGGGGCTTGCATATTCAAAATGGCAGCCAGCACACAAACTATGGGTTCACAGGTTGTTCATTTCAACAATGGTCCACAGTTCAATGACAACCCACACTCAACCCCTGAGTGTGGGTTATGGTATTGTTTGAACTCAGTCTATTAGAAGACCAGTTCCAGATAGGAACTGATAAGAACTATCAGCAAAAAGTATTTGTTCTTCTTCTTCTGTCCTTTAGTTTTTATGCCCCATCTTTGTAAGTCTAACTGCCACTGTTGTTTTAATCATTGTGGGTTTTAGGGTCCTTGTTTGAATAACTTTTAACTATTTAATGTTACGTAAGCCACCTTGGGAACCAAGGCTTGAAAGACAAAGCTAGACCTGGGGTGGGAAGCTTGTGACCCTCCAGATGTTTTAGCATACAACTTCTATCAGCCCTTGCCAACAGAGACCATGGTGAGGTATTATGGGAGTTGTAGGCCAAGAATATCTGGAGGGGCACAAGTTGCCCACCCTGATCTAGAAATGCAGTAAGTAAATAAATTATCCAGCTGAACAGCAGGAACAGGATGAATGGATGGAGTCAGAGGCCTAAGGCAGAGAGGAGTGTGTTTTGGGGGCAGGGGGCAGAACCACACACACAAGGCCTAAGGTGATGACATGCTCTGAGCAAACTACAGATAGGAGGTAGTGGAATAATATAATACGAGCCAGCGTGGCGTAGTGGCGAGAGTGTTGGACTGGGAGCCGGGAGAACTGGGTTCTTGTCCCTACTCGGCCATGGAAGGTCACTGGGTGACTTCGGGCCAGACAGACTCTCAGCCCAACCTACCTCACAGGGTGGTTGTTGTGAGGCTAAAATGGAGGAGGAGGAGGATTATGTACGCCGCCTTGGGTTCCTTAAGGAGGAAAAAAAGGAAGGAAATAAATAAATAAACAAACAAACAAACAAACAGAGAGCAAGATTTCCTTGCACCTAAAAGATGACAAATAGTCGTAACCTATTGAAATTCATACACATCCCTATTTTCTGAGCATCAGTTTGAGGCTTTGCTGCTCTGTGTGTCCGCAGGGAAGAGGGTTCTCACTTTCTGATGCTGCCCTTCCTTTCTCACAGGGAGCATGGCCGTATTTTATGATCAACGAGCTCTTTGGCTATAGTCCTCAGAGTACTTGTGGCCACCTCAAAGGGCAGCCACAAACTCAGAGGGCTCCGCTCCTACACACTAGTACCTGTTTTCATTTCCAGGAGAGAGCCCCTACGTGGCCCTTGGTTGGGGGAGGGTGCGTTTAAAGAATTGGTGGGATCCAACTCTAAACTACACCCTGACATCGCCCTGTAATAGAGAAGAAGAGTGCGCATGATAAGGCCTCCTTTCACAGCCAGCCTAGAACCAGACACACGGGGGGCGGGGTGGGGGAGACAAGCCACTTGGCCAACACTCCCCTCCGTCCCCCTCCTGTGGATGTTGCTATCCAAAGAAGCAGCCTGTACCCTCTTCTCTCCTTCTCGTCTGGGTGCTGAGCTGTGCACAGAAACTCCTCCCCACCACACACACTTCCCCATGCAGCCACAAGCTCAGATTACAGCCTGAGCTGCTTCCAGCTCCCCGTGATCCGAACAGCTTTGCCCAGACGTCCATCTGCATAACCCCTGCCTGCTAATCCTCCCCTCGGGAGGGAACTCCGATGCCAGAAGAGCTTATCCGGCACCTTTTGGCCCTCTCCATATGAGAGGGCACAGCCTGCCCTCTGCCTGCCGTGCCCTCTGCCTATTAGCCTCCAGTGGCTCTAACAAGCACACCCCCCGCCCCGCTTTGTTCATTTCGAGTGCCAGGCGGCAATAACAACCGCTTTGCTCAGGGAAGGTCTCCTTTTGATTTGTGAAGGCTGCTCTCCGTCCTTGCCTTTTATGACAGCAAATCAATGCAGAGCCGTCTCCATCAGCCCAAGCTTTCATTTGCACAGTCTGCCCATGTTGCTGCCATCACCACCACCACCGCCACCCTGGGACAGAAAGCTACATAGGCACACATTATTATTGTCAGATGATGATGAAAGTGAGTAAGACTTTTGTTGTTTTTTAAAAAGACTCAAGGCACCTTACAACAAAAATGAAAACATGCAAAAATGTAAACAATTCCAAACTGCTAAAAATGTTTTTTTGTTGTTTATTCGTTCAGTCGCTTCCGACTCTTCGTGACTTCATGGACCAGCCCACGCCAGAGCTTCCTGTCGGCCGTCACCACCCCCAGCTCCCCCAAGGTTGAGTCCATCACCTCCAGAATATCATCCATCCATCTTGCCCTTGGTCGGCCCCTCTTCCTTTTGCCTTCCACTTTCCCTAGCATCAGCATCTTCTCCAGGGTATCCTGTCTTCTCATGATGTGGCCAAAGTACTTCAGTTTGGCCTTTAATATTCCCTCAAGTGAGCAGTCTGGCTTTATTTCCTGGAGGATGGACTGGTTTGATCTTCTTGCAGTCCAAGGCACTCTCGGAATTTTCCTCCAGCACCACAGTTCAAAAGTATCTATCTTCCTTCGCTCAGCCTTCCTTCTGGTCCAGCTCTTGCAGCCATAGGTTACTACGGGAAATATCATTGCTTTAACTATGCGGACCTAAAAATGGTTAGCTATTGTTAAATAAGAAGCCCATTATATGCTGACAAATGTCTGGGAATAGAGGAAAGTCTTAACCATGCGCCAAAAACATGACAATGCTGGCACCAGGCAGTCCTTGTTGGGGAAAGCATCCAGAATTGGGTGGGGGGACCAGGGAAAGTGGGACCTTTTACCTTGTTGCCATCTTCTGAACCTCCCTCAGAGCAGGCCCTTGGAGGAAGGCCTCAGATATTAAGACATAAATGTTTTATAAAGATGTCACACATAGAACACCTCCCGCTCCTTCCTTTTTAACGCTGCCACCACAAGCACCCTTAAAATCACACCTGCGCTGCTACAAAACCCTGGCAGCCAATAAACAGATGAAGAGCAATAGGGGAATACAGGAGGGGGTTGAGAGAGTTGTTGGGGCTCAGGGCTACAAGGCAGCTGACCTGGGACCCAGGTCTCAACTACCCTACCATCCAGGATGTCTGGAGGCAAAATCAGGCTAACAGGTCTGAAAAGAAAGACAGTCAACATTATGTTGAAAAACCACGTACTTCTTAATAATACTTCAGAACGTTCCAGGTCTGGAAACTGGATATAGTTGCAAGGTTGCTACTGAGCCCTATCTCAAAATCTGAGCTCTGGAAAAATACATCTCAAGGGCCCAGAAGGAAGAGAGCGCGCGCCATGGTAAAGCAGAGATGCGGTAAAGCAGAGATCCAGCTGCTAAACGTGAACTCAGGAGAAGGAAGTGATCCAAAATCCCTACCAACCCCAAATCCATCCTCCCTCACTGAGCTTATTCTCAGCCCTTTGTCCTGACCCATTCAGTATGAATCAGGGCACGGATTTTGCCCCTGGTACATTTTTATACAGTATGCTATGGGGGAGGAGGGAGGAAAGGAAGTGGAAGCCAAAAAGAAGGATGCCTGGAACAGAGAACAGATGTCTGGGGACATCTTAAAAACAGTTGGTTTCAGCAAGCACTAGATAACCACGTTTTCACAAATGGAAGTGCACAGCAGCACTTTCTAACTTGCCCTGGTTTGAACCCGAAGGCCTTAGCCCCCAAATGAAAGCAAACAGACCTCAGACTGCCCCCTCCCCTCCAATATGGGTCTCTGTCTCTTAGCTTTGCTTCTAGGCATCTTGGTCCGACAGCTGTCGCTCCTTTACAAGGATGTAAGGATGCAGCTACAAGGAGGGTACATATACTTGTCCTGTGGCTGCTTTGCCCTTACTTGCTCTTCCACTGAGTTGGAAAAGGTGAGGAAGTGCTGGGATGGCAGTCCTAAGGTGCTTTAGCTTAATGTTCTGGCTTCATGTGTTTTTAATAAAACAATTATTCTTGTACACAGAGGGGGAGGGAGATTTATCAGCGCCGTTGCCATCCTGCAGAAAATTTTTGAACAGTCTAATCTGGAATCTGATGGATTTGGGATTTGCTGTAAACTCTTTTTGCTACTCGGGAGGCCTGGAATCAGCACATTTCCATGACGTCCGCAGAGGGCTCATCATTCTGTCTCCAGCTTTACCAATGTCACACAGCAGCAAGGGAGTATGCAAAACTGGCAAGGAAGAAGGAAGGATCGGTGTGGGAAGCATCACACATCTTCATACCAAGTTAACATACGTACATCAGGCCTCCTCCAATAACACTTGCATGTCTCCTAGGTCTTAATACTGTGAGAGACTGTAGGCTTACCACTCAGCCAGCACAAAAAGCAATTAAAAAGTTATATACATACATATATTTTCTCTGAATACCTAAGGCTGGAAAAAGAGTTTTGTGTAACTTGGAAGTCTGCTCCCAGCATGCTAAAAGATTAAACAGCATAATCTTTCTCGCTACCGTTTTTCTTCCTGTACAGCCAACACTTTTACTAACGTTTGCACATGCTTTCTTTATACTAGTGCCAGCAAAAGCGCCATTAACCACCTACCTCCCCCTTGCCCCAATGCTGTGCAAGCAATCAAAACTGACTGATTCATGCAATGCCCCCCACTTTGCACAAGGCGGGAGTCAAACAGACAAGAGGCAAGAATGCCAACATCCTAGCTGAGGCTAGCTACCAAATAACTTTGCATTTAAAACCCTTTTCTCCCAGTAAAAGACCCACAGGTTGGCAGGTCAAAAGTGAAGCCCCACCAGGTCAGGAAGTCACAGCCCAGTCGGATCTTATTCTTTTCAGGAAACTGCTGGGCAGGTAGAGTTTAATTAGCTTGCAATGAAGAGAGGTGCTCTCTACAGAGCTGCCTGGAGTTTCTCCTCTCATCTCATTACAAATCACACAGGATACACACACACACACACAACACACCTGCCTCCCAACAAGCCCCTTCTAATCTTGGTGACCTGAAAATGGTCCCTCTATTTCCAGTGTGTCCCTGCCCCTAGTATTAACATCGCTCTCTCACCGCTTCCTAACCCAGATAGTGATGTAGGTTCCGGAGAAGAAAACAGCCAAGTGAGTGACTCACAAAAGTGAGCCAAGTCACACTTTGCTGGGGAAAGCAAGCGCTGCCCACAGAAGAAACTTTCCTTCATAACCTTGAATATGGCAATCAGCAAGACCCTTGGCAAGTCTTTCAATGTAATATTGCAAGGGTATAATTCCACACCACTTAGCATCCTGCCCTTGGCAGTGGCAGCCCCTAATGCTCCCACAAGCAAGACTGGGCCGGCATGGGGCATGGGATGACATTCATGAATGCATTGCAGGATATTGCCATTCCATTATGGGATTTGAAAGAACTGGTGTAGTACAATATGACGGGGGGGGGGGGGAGAAAGAGAGAGGCAGTTGCACCTCCAAGCCTACAGCATCTATGCAGTAACTCCCCCACCCACCTGCCCAGTCTCCTCCTAGATACCAGAGCTAAACCATCTCCAGACAGCTCAGGAAAGCCAGGAGAGAGACATGGTGGCCATCCAGATCTCAACCTCCAGACAGGCAAGCGAGTAAGGTGGCACGTGCGAGCGGCAGGGAATCCATGATGAAAAGTGCACACCAAGGTGAACCCCGGAACAAGCTCCCCCCTCCCTCGGTCTCTCCCCAGATGCACACATAGAGCTAGAACAGGACCCCGACGTTCTGCAGGAAGTCAACTGCCACTCACTCAGGCTCTGAAGTAAGGAGGACCAGGTCTTCATCTCCAGCATGATGCCCCTGGCAGAGGCCACGGGGGTGGGGAGCTCTAAGCAGCAACCTGTGGCATGGAGACCCTGCCGCCAACCCCTCGCCTCTGCCCTCTGGAACGGGGTTGCTCCGAGAGACGGCGTCCTTCAGTTCCCTCGAACCCCCGAGGCAAATCACCTCCCGGGCCTCCAGGGAGGCGAGGAAGTGGCCAGGATGGAAGGAAGAGCTCAGGGTGCTGGCACAAAGATGCTGGCCCTGGGATCCTCACGGCAGGCGGGGAGCCAGCTCAGAGCAACAGCAACCATGTTATTCCCTTTAAACGCCGGCTGCATCTCTCCCCCGGCCCCCCCGTCTGTGTTCCCGGGTTTGTCCTGAGTTGAAGGAGCTTTAACTCCCCCCCCATCGCTTGTTTGCTTGCCTCCCTCCCCTCCCGGGCTGCCTGCCTCCTCCTCCTCCTCCGCCTTGCACTTGATAGCTGCCTTGTCAAGATTGCTGAGTTGCGGCTGACCCCTCACCCGCAGCTGCTAATTAAGGCTCCACAGTGACAGTTCAAGTGCCTCGCCTCAAGTTTGCAGCACCGAAGTGTCTAATTGGAGGAGCTTTTCCATTTCTCAACAGCAGACACTCTGGATGCCGTGTCCCCCCCCCCACACACACACTTTTTTCCCTTATACTTCTAGGCTCAGGCAAACAGAGGGCTTCTTCTTTGCATTTACCGCTGGGAAGGAGGAGAGCTACAGGGGGAAGGTGGGACAAGATGTTTGGGGGAGCGTGCGTGCGTGCATGTGAGCACGCACACGCATATGAAGAGGATGGAAAATATAAAGTACCCGGGAAGACAGCATGGGATGCCCCAGTTCTCTGCCCTCATTAGGGCCGAAATTCGCACAAAATCCCATATGCGAGGGTCCCAAATTAAGGCTGAGAATTGCACATGAATTCTTTTGAACTCACTGGCTTGAAAGTAACACATAACTGCATACAGGATGGCAGTCTAAGATTTTTTTCCCAAAAAACCAGAAGCCTTCTGCTATGATTGCACTACAGTTCTTTTCACTTTTCCACAACAAACTCAGAGTAGTTTCAGTTTTAACCACTTCTCCATCACTTGCTCCATGCGGTGTTAAGTTTCTAGAAACTGGGACTGGGGTTTGAGTACTACAGAAAGTCACAGCCTTTCAATCTGCACATGCTCTGAGGTTTATTGTTTTTTAACTTCATGTGTTCCAAACCTACTGGAAAAAGCTCCAGGGGTAAAAGTTGCAGGGGCAAGCCCTGGAGCAAATTAAGACCGCGTGCCACTTCGCACAACCATTTTTTAAAAGTTAACTTGAGTTGGCTTTTTAAGACACAGTGAAGACAATAGTGACTTTAATCATATGCAGGGTGCTTTATTCTCATCATGGAAGGGCCACACATAGTCCTAACATAACACGGACACTGTTTCGGGACTTTCGTTTCTCAAGGATTTAAGCCCCAAACCACTCATTTTTGGAATCAGGCATTGCCCTGTGCTTAAAAACGCAAATCCCATCTTCACACATTAAGCTGCTTTCTTTTTCTGCTCTTCCCTTCTTCCCTGTCCCACTGCAGCGTCTTCTCTTCTGAAGGGTCTACTGCCACTTAAACCCACCCTATGTATACTTCCTGCATTGGGGCGCGCAATCAGTTTTGGCTTGGGAGCTGGATTCCACCCCTCTGGACCAAGCTGGCAGGCTGGATAACATGGGGGGAGCCCCTCCTCCTTCTGTGACATCATCTGGCCCTGCCCACTTTTTTCTCTGTGCAGAGAGAGGCTTGGAGCTCTGCTCCTCTCTCAGCTCGGCAGCCACCTGCAGGAGTCCATTCTGCAAGCAGCTGCCAGGTCCCTCACCTGATTCACGTGCTGCTCACATCCCAATTGGGGAGGGAACACTATGCGAAGCAGAGGGGCTTGACAGCAGCCGGTCCTGCAAGCAGCTGGAGGGTCTCTCAGAAGGAATTCCCATGTTACCTCCAATCTGTGATTGGAGATAACAAAGGGATCCTCCTGCATGCTGCTCAGGGGGTGGGGCCCACGAAGGGTGTCCAACCCCACGCAGGCCAGATCGGGAACCTCTGCAAGTCGAACTAGGCCCACCCCTACCCTACACTTTCTCATTAGGCTCTGCGCATCTTTAACTAAGCTAGATCTGTAAGGCCAGAAACAGAAAAGTGCTGCCCAGGAGAGATGACAAGTTATTTTTGAAAATCATTGCTTCCTATGGTGCACACACATTTCTTTTGTTCCACTGCCACATCTGGTTGACCATCCTTTGCAGATTTTTTAAACAATTCAAACAAACAGGTTCTGGGACACCAACACACACACACACACACCTGTTTACCATGTGTGTATACACCACGAGAAACGACCTCTCTTTTCAACTCACCTTCAACTCTGTGAAAGTACTACCATCTTTCTCCAGCCTAAGGCCACAGGACAAAGCCCAGTGTAATTTCTACTTTTTGTACATTGCACAAAATGGATAATAAATATTAAGACTGCAGTTGCAGTTCACTTTCAAAATATGGAAATCATAAATTACAACATATGCACAGGTTCACTCACAGATCTTGGGTGTGGGGACAAGAAGTGCATAAAAGGAAGCTGATTTACACACACACACACACACACACACAAACATATGCTTTTCTTCAAATTTTCAAATTCAAAATAATTCCTAACATGAGATTTGCAAAAAATGTCTAATTCTGGTGAAAGCTTAAGATCAGAATGAGGAAAGGCCTATGGTGCTTCCCTTCTCGTGGAGGGCCAACTGAAAAAAAGACAACAAAAAGGAAGAAGATTGTGAGAAACATGTGAAGTGAAGATACAAAAACGAGGAAGCAAAGGAAAGAAATGCAGTCAGATGCTTTCAGGTGGACAACCTGAGAGACAGGTTCTCCTCCCTAGCAGGTGACTTTTATCCAGGAAGCTGCCTTCGGTTTATCCTCCCACTCTTTCTTCTTGCCTTGGCGCAAATTCTTTGGGCAGATGATATCACCTGTATTTCTCATACAGCCCTTTGACAGGACCCAGCTCTTAGCTTGGCCTCAAGACTCTGGTCACATAATACTAACTACTGAAGCTGCCAATGTAAGAAAAGAGTGAGCAAGTCAGAGGGAGGAAGGGAAAAAACACAATGGTATCACACAAGTTCTAACAGTAAGAACAGTTGGGGCAATGCAACAAGTCACTCAGGGGAGATAATGACCTTTTCCTGGAAATGCAACTGACAGTTTCACAATGCTTTTTCACAATGCCCTTTCTCACCTCCCTGCCTGTTTTGGACTCGTGAATACCCTTATTGCAGGAGTCAAGTGGGGCAAACGGCACATGTGAACGGAAGGCCCGCCATACCCAGCTAATGTGAACAAGGTGGGCATTTCTGAACTGTGCGTAGATATGTGGTTTTGTTCAGCAGTGGCATTCATTATGGGCAGGGGGTGGGAGGGAAGCAACTTTCCTGCTTGGAACTTTTCCTTACCCTGGAGAACGGGGTACCTTCTCCCAAATTAAAATATGATGACGGCAATCACAATGCAAGCACTGCCAGCTCCAGGCCTTTGAGGGCCCTTGGACAAGGCACCCGCAGTAGCCCCTCTCCCTCAGTGAGTCTACCCTCTTACTGCCATTGTCACCAGCTTTTACTGCTCCTTATTCTTTCTCATCTTTGCCACCCCTTGCTTGCTTGACAAGCAGAGAGCCAGTGAGCAAGCAGGTAGTGGCATCTAGTGCACTCCACCTTCTCACCACCACCGTTGTCTGGGCCAAAGCAAGAGGCAGGTAAACAAGGAGGCTGCAATGGCAAAGAGGAGGCACAAGTCTAGGGGGCTCTGGTGAGGAGCCCTTCAGCATGTGCCCCATCATGCCTACCCTTGACGCCAGCCCTGAATGAGAGTGTCCATGGTCCCACAAGGAACGGGAATCCCAGGGCAAACTAGCCTGTTGCCTGAGAGCTAGTACAACATGTAGCAGCCACATCATGGAGGCTAACTGCACCACATGGTGGCTGCTACACTGTATGCAGCAGCTCACCACAGATTTTCTCCGTGCCACTGCAAACCATTCAACCCCCACCCTCTGGCATGGGAAAATGGCCAGTTGGTGTGATGAACACAAATACCCAATGCTCAATGCACTCCCGCCCTCCTGGGTATTCCTGAGTACTAACCAACTCCAAGCTCCCTCTTCTGCCACTCCGCTAAGACAAAGGATTGTCATTATTTCAGTGACTGTTTCCATCATCACTCCAAAGCAAAATCGGCAGCACAAGGGGAATTCAGCCCATGATTCAAGTCACAGCACCACTGACAAAGCAAGTTGAATTCTTGATGCCCTGGCTGCAAAATGTGGGGCCTGTGTTTATGTTCCAAGCTTGTTTGGGGCAGGGTGGGGGACAAACAGAAAAATCTAGGATGATGGCTTCACATAAACAGACCGATCTTCCGTAAGCACGGGGGCGGGGGGGACAGGACATTTTCTGAAGGAAGTGCTGTGCCTCCGTGCCTCACTTCTCACCTCCTCCTGTCCCATATCCCTCCCACATTTGTGCCAAGAATCTGACAGATCTATTGTGCGCCAAGGACTCCAGACGCTTTATCAAGGAGAGGGAGATAGACAGGGAGAGCAGTTGTGCTGACCCCGTAATCAGTCTGAGGAGAAACAGAAGATGGCTTGTATCATCCCCCTGGGTCAGAGGTCAGGAGGAGTCAGCCGTTCCCCTCCGGCACGGCCAAATTCCTGGGATTCATGCCCAGCCAGGCAGCTGCTGTCACAAGCATGGTGGAGGCCCTCTCGGCTCCCCTGAGGAGACAATGGAGCAGGTGCTGCATGCAGCCCAAGGGTTGGAAGAAGAGAAAAGGGGGCAGTTAGGAAGACTGTATTAAAAACACACGCACACAAGAGAGTCAACAGGGGAACAAGCCTGAGGAATAGGTTTTCGCCCACCAAAGCTTGTACCACAATATACGCTGTTTTTATTAAAAGGTGCCACAAGACCCTTTGCTGTGGGAAAGGGGAAAATGGTGGAGAGAAGGCCCACATTGGATCAACCATGCATAGTCATGCTGAAGAAAAGCACAGACATTTCGGAGAAACCACTGAGCCAGTCTTTCTCAACCTGGGCCCCCCAGATGTGTTGGACTACAACTCCCAGCAGGAGTTGCTGGGAGTTGTAGTCCAACACATCCGGAGGGCCCAGGTTGAGGAAGGCTGCACTAGGCCCACAAACCCAGCCCGTCACCCCTAGAAACAGACCATTAGGCCTTTGTTTCTACAGTGGTCCATCTTCTCCGGCACCTATAGGAACCCAGACTTTACACTTCAAGTGAAGTACGTCTTCAATTAGAGCAAGACACAGAATTCCTCAGGTAAGTGACAGATCTTTTAAGAATTGCTGAACTTGAACCTGTGCACTGCCCTGCCCCCTGGGATGCAAGTACTTTTCTTACATTTAAATCGCCCTACATCTGCAATTTGCACACCATAGAATTCAAGCGTTCAAAGAGTGCCAGGTGAAAACTCTTAAGGAAACAAGACATGGGCACTTAGCCCTGTAGGGAAGGCTGGCAGCAGCAGGAGACACTGTTGAGGTGGGGGTTAAATCTGCCCTGCAATACCTGTGGCAGAGGGCAGGTTCTTGTTTCACTCCTGCTTAACTGTGTCCCAGGCTGAACTTTCATTTGCCAACAAAAACTCAAAATAGGAGCCACTGAGAACCAAACTGGCTCTGATCTGCCTGGGTTCTGTCTTAGGCAACAAAACCATTCTCTCCCCCACCCGCCCCTGTATTTCCCAATGGGAGATTAGAGTGGGGAGATTAAAACCCTGCTTGTGTATACACAAGCCTAGGGGTATATGCACACTCTGGGCTGGAACCACAAAGTGCTAAGTACACACACAACCCACACAGAGAGACTAATCGGCAATCAGGCCATCAATTCCAAATGTCTCCAACGTACGAGGAAATCATTCCATCAGCAAGCTGGGCACCTTCCCACACAGATGTGTATCATTCCTGAATGGGTCACCCCCTTACTCCCCCAGTCCATTTGTACAACGGAACCTTAACACGCTGGTCTTGCTGCTGCCTTAGCACTATCTCTCTCAAGGAATGGTGGAAGGTTCAAACAGATCCCACGCCCCCTGGACCAACGTGCTCAATGCCTAAATCAAATGGAAAAGCAGTTGGTTAAAATTGTTTTTAATAAGGACCAAGGGACAAAGAAAGAGAGAACGGACTCTGAAATGGAAGGATCTTGCCAACTCTCATCAGGAGGTATTCATGAGACTTGTTAGGGATGCTCCAACCAGTCAAACGCGAGTCAAGAGACTGGTAGGCTGTTGCCAGCTTTGTCGCTACACAGAGGCATGACCTTAACCAAAGTCACTGATTTTTCAAGAGGTCCAAGATGGACAACAGCGTCTGCTTGCCCTCTGTGATATATATTTCCTTCCCACCCAGAAAACAGATGCACTTACAGAAGGGAAACGGGGATGGTCAACAGTGTGAAAGACAGAGTCTCAGCGGTTTAAAAGCCTATTCTGAAGAGTTTTTCCTTATTCCCTTGGAGAGAAAACAAAACAAGAATGTCCAGTGCTGGTATAATCCCACAGTGAGAAATGGTCTATGCATGCAGCAGAATGAGGTGGTAAAATTCTCACATGGTAGGAAGGGCTATACCACTTCCAGACACAGGCAAGAAGGTCACGGTTTTGAATGTTTTCTTGAGTTTGCTAAACAAAAAACAAAAAAAACACTGTTTCATGCAGGTAGAAACACAGCACAGCAGGGAATAGTCTGGGATACACACGTTGAGGTGGGTGTTAAATCTGCCCTGCAATATGTGTGGCAGAGGGCAGGTTGTGGTTTTGCTCCTGCTTAACTGTGTCCAGTTCATTCTAGCTCCTCACTGTAGCCTAGACCTTAACAGCACTGTATGAGATCCGTGTTTTTTCCAAACCCTGCTCAGCCACAGAACAGCTGGACGATCATAATTCAGTCTCAACCACAATTCCCCCTCAATGAAATGGGAACAGTAATGACCTATGGCATACAAGACCGTTGATCCGCTTCCAAACCTGGGATTTCAAGTTTTTACACACACACACTAGCCACATTCAAGAAACCACAATCTGTGAACTACCAAATGTTCCCTCCTTCAATGTTCTTTTGCTCACACGAGTGGCCCATTCATTTAAGTTTTCCAATGCACAACAAAGCTGGCTGAAGTAACTCTCGGCATTTGGATTTTGGGGGAAAGAGGAGGGCATCCATTTTGTCCTGCTAATGAGCAACCATCCCATTTTCACAAGAACAACTCGCAACCCAGAGAAAGCAGGCCAGAGATACCTGCTGTCCCCTGAAGCCAGTTACGAGGATGGGCCTGGGTCAGTTGCTTCTTTAAAAGCGATACAGTGACTTTCCATATCGAAAACAAGTGTTGCAGGATGAGGGCATGGCCCGAACGTTTGAGCGGTTGGAAGGTGGGGGAAGAAAGAGGGAAGGGCCATCTCATTGGGAAAAGGAGCATGCCTACTTCCCTGCAGCAAAAACTGTTGAAGAGCCAAGCTGCTATTCTGTACCTCCCAAATTCATCTGAATGGCTTCATTCTGCATACTGGAAAACAGTCTCAGCTTTCTGAGTGGCTTCCACTTCCTTTCACCCTTGTGCCCCTCAATGCTTCATGGAGTGGGGGAAACAGCCTATTGCTGGCTGGCAGCACTAGCAGGATGCCCTGAGTGCTAATTCTGGCTCTTAGCAACCTCGTGAGAAATGGAATTTAAACAGCTTCTCTTCAGGGATGCCTGTTTGCGGCTCAGCAGGGAGGGGAGGGTTGTGTATGTGTGTTACATATATTACACTCACCACATGTGTGCGTACACACACACTCGCAGGACAGCAAGTCTCAGGCACGTACGTCACAAGAGTTAGCATTTATTTATGTAATCAATGTATAGACCGTCTGAGTTTATTTTAAAATGGTTTATAACATAAAAGGTATTCATGAGGTCTTCAAGCATAGAAATCAGTGTAGTGTGGTGGTTAGAGTGCTGGACTGGAACTTGGGAGATCCAAGTTCAAGTCCCCACTTGGCCATGAAGTTCATTGGATGACTTTGATTGGATGTCCAGTCACTGACTCTCATCCTAACCTACCTCACAGGGTTGTTGTGAGGATAAAATGGAAAGGAGGAGGAGGAGGAGGAGGAGGAGGAGGAGGAGGAGGAGGAAGAGGAAGAGGAGGAAGAGGATCATGTACACACCATCTTGGACATCTTGGAGGAAAAGGTGGGATGTCAATGTAATAAATAAATCAATACTTCCTATAGGCGATTAGAACATTTTGCATAGCGGAGGCAAGGCAAGCGGACTCACACACACACACGCACAATGGCTAAATAAACCTCCATGTTCAGAGGCAGTATGCTGCTGAATACAACCTTGTTGGCCACTACAGGCCTTTCACTGAATCCTAAAGACTCCGCTATTTACTTAGGCCTGTAATTTGAGTTAGGACTCTAAGCTGTTGTATACATGGTCCACTCTGGTTTTAAGTATAAATGTAAGTTTTATGGGTTTAAATGTCGTTTATTTATTTTATGCAATTTATAACCAGCCTATATACAAATACTCTAGGCAGTGTACAAAGCTAAAGCACCTTTTTGGAAGTTTTACCCTACGTTTGGCACCTTAGGAAGGTTTAGCCTAAGAGGCAGTTTATAAATCTTTGAAATAAACCAATAAAACCAAAATAAATAATATGCGAAGCAGAAGGCGTTCCCTAATCTTAATCCCCCCCAAATCAGCCTGCTGCCCAGCTTGGTGTCCTCTAGATGTTTTGTGCTCCCAGCTCTATCAGCCCCAGACACCATGGCCAATGGTTAGGGGTGATGGTAGTCCAAAACATCTGGAGGGCACGAGGCTGGGGAAGGCTGGCCCCTTTGGTCTACAACTGTCATCATCCCCAGCCAGTATGGCCAATGGGCAGGAAGAATGAGAGTTGTAGTTCAAACCATTGGGCAGGAACCAAGTTGGCGAAGTATCCAGCATGGCTTCTCATATTCTTATGACTAAAAGGATTTGCCTTGCATGAAGAATGCTAGTGACTAGGAATGAGGTTCAGCAGGCAGAGGCTAAGGTCTTCCGACATGGAGACCGAGCAGACAGGTAATTCTCTCTCCTTCCCTTCCCCAACCCCGCAACACACATACAGACGGAGACAGACAGATACAGAGGAAATGATATTATCAACACTCCTGCAGCCCATTTACAACCTCCCCCTGCTTATGCTTACTCGCAAGTAAGCATCGTTGAGTTCAGTGGGGTATATTTCCAAATTAGCATGCACACAGAATCATAGAACAGTAGGGCTGGAAGGGGCCTACAAGACCATCGAGTCCAACCCCCTGCCCAATGCAGGAATCCAAGTCAGAGCATCCCTGACAGACGGCTGTGCAGCCTTGTCTTGAATGCCTCCAGTGTGGGAGAGCCCATCACCTCCCTATTGCTCTAACAGTCAGGAAGTTTTAGTACTTTAGTACATATTAGTACTACACCTTCTCTTTCTCTCTCTCTCCCACACACACGCACACACACCCTCCAACTGCTCCTGCCCAGAGTGAAGAGCCAAGAACACGGGGCAATCCCTTGTGGCCCCACTGGCTCACCCGATGGGCCCAAAAGCTTTCTTCTCACCCTCCCTAGAAAGGTACTGGGTAAAAGCTGAACCAGGAGGAAAAGGAGCTGGGATAACTATGGCAACGGCTGCTAGAAAACTGCCAACACACTTGAGAGGAAGGAGCATGAGACAGTTGCTAAGCAACCCACCATTACCCCAGTTACACACACACTGGTTGAGGCAGCTGGAAGATCAGGGGGTTTACAGTTGGGTATGAGAAGGCAATGGTTGTGGGGAGGAGAGAAAAAAAGACCATGAAGGAGGAGGACAGCAATACACCCACTGCATGCAATGCTGCCCTCCCCCCACCCCCAAGCTTGGCCAGAGGTTGCATCTCCAAGAGACACATTTATTTCGATCCCCAATCTCCCTTTGTTCACAGCAGGTACCAGCACTGAAGCCAGAGAGCCATAAAACCCATATGAGCCATATAAGCTCACACACACATACAGCCGCCAAACACTAGCCAGAGTTAGAGAGGTTCGACGTCACATCTTCCCCCGGCATCAACAAATGTTACGCCATCCTGAGTTCTTCCGAAAAAGCCAGTGTGCTATAGTGGTTAGAACGGACTTCTCCCAACCTGGTGCCCTCCAGATGTTTTGGACTACAACTTCCAGGATTCCAGACCATTGGCCATGCTGATTGGGGCTAATGGGAGTTGAAATTCAAAACTGGCTGGGGAACACTAGGTCAGAGTATTGGACTAGGACAGGAGAGAGTTCCAATTCCTGCTCAGCCACAGAACTCATTGGGTGGCCTTGGACAAGCCACTCTGTCTCCCAACCTAACCTACTTCACAGGGTTGTTGTGAGGCTCGGGGGGGGAGGAGCATGGATGCTCCCCTGAGCTTCTTAGAGGAGGGGCAGAATACAAATGAAACACACTACATTGATCTTGCCATTACTGCTACTGATATAATAATACCAACCCAACCCTTCATAAATGCAGAAAGGAAGCCTCATGCATCTGAACAGAAGTGCTGATGTAAACATAGGAAACAGAAGCATGTTAAGCCTCAATCATTCCCACACCTGAGTTTGTTTTCAAAGGCTCCAGAACCAGCACTTGCAAACAAAGGAGCCTGAAAGAGTTATGTGCCTGCCGATGGAACAACAAAAATGCAGCATAGTCTTGGAACCATACTACAACTGTCTTGAAAGACCTGCACTAGTTGCCAATTGCTTTCCGGGTTCAATTCAAGGTGTTGGTTTTAACCTTTAAAGCCCTAAATGGCTTAGGACCAGACTATCCAAGGAACCACCTGTCTTGTTATGAACCTGTCCAGTTATTAAGATCTGCAGGAAAGGCCCTGTTGAGGGCACCATTACCCACAGAGGCCCATTTTTTGGGCATGTGTGTAATGGGTTTCTCCTGTGTTGCTCCCAAACTGTGGAATGCACTCCCTCTAGAACTACGACTGGCCACCACTCTCTTGGCTTTTAGAAAGGCTGTGAAGACACATCTTTTTAATCTGGCCTTTTAAATTCTGTAGTTACCGTTTCAAATATTTCTAATGTTCTTTTTCTTTATTGTTTAAAGGTTTTATTGTTTTAAATGGTCATGCACTAACTCAATGGCTTTTTAGCAAATAAGATGATATATGAATATAAATATTAACAAACAAATTCATCAAACAGGCTTTTCAGGGGTGAAATGATGCAGGGCAGGATAAATGTCAGATTCCTACCCTAGATACTAGCTCCAGATGTTGGGGAACAAGCATCAAGCCCTCAGCCCTTGGGGAGGCTCTGTAGCTTAGAGCACTGACATAGAGCATCTAAAAAACATCAGGATACAGGTGAGTGGAAAGGTCTCCCTCTGATGGCGAGCCAAGGCAGGCAAGGTGGGCAAAAACCTTTTCTAGAAATCCAGGAGACCAAGCAGCTGCTCCACCTTCCACCACAGCATGGGCAACCTCCTTCAGCCTAAGGGTTGAATTTAATTTTAGTGAAGTTATGGGGGCTGCATTCCAGTGGTGGGTGGGATTGAAGGCAAAAGGGCAGGACCAACGGCAAACAGGGTGGGGCCAAAAATACAAAACATACAGCGCTCTGTAGCTTAAAGCTCTTACTGCAAGTCACTATGCCTTCAGCCTTTTAGAATGGAGGAAAACTGCGCAAAAGCTGGGAAATCGCTGAACAATCGTGGTTGGGGGACAGGGGGATGGACCGTGGGAAGAGGGCATGGCCATCTGGGGAACCGTGGAGGGCTGGATTGGGAACCCCGAGCCTGAGGTTCCCACTCCTGTTCTACCTTGTAATTCTCACCCATTTCAAGGAGGAACGCCCGTGGATCCTGATGGGATGATGGAACAGGGAGGCCCATGCAACATGCCCCTGATATCAGCAGGGCATCAGGAGGTGTGGCACCAAGTGACCTAGCACTCTCCAGGTGCGGCTTCCCTGATTTCCACCCTTGGCACCTGCTTCCCAGCCAGCGAGTGTGTCAACCCAGCCTCCAATCTTCCTGGATTTTGTCTTTGCATCTTTCGGCATGGAAACAAAATAAATAAATAAATAAATAAATAACGAAGGGGAGGCAGGCTATCAAACATCATCAAATTATGGATGCAAAGAGTCAGACAGCTTGACTGTCTCAAGACATAATTGTTTTAATTGCAAACTCACATAACGACCAGAGCTGCAAACTGCTCCTGCTCAAGTATCTGAAGCTCCCCCACCACACACCCTTCTTTGATTAAACTCTAATTAGTCTCTCACGCCCCATCAGTCAGCTTTGCTGGGAAGGAACAAGTCTTTTAAACTGGATCTGGACTCAACTAGAAGTGGGTTGGCACAATCTATCATGAAGCAATTGCTGTGATTGCAAAGTTCCACCTCCCTTATCCCCAAGTAGGAGGAAATCAGACTTGTAATAAGATCAGCTGATCACCCATGGCACATAAGAATCACCTCAGGTGACCATCCAAGAAAGCTTTTCTTTTTTTTTAGGCCAGGGGTGTAGAACCTCTTTCAGTCCGACGGCTGAATTCAATTTTGGAGAAGCTCTCAGGGGCCATGTGCAGTGGCAGGTGAGGCCAAAGGCAAAAGGGTTGAGGCCAAAATACAAAAAATAACAACATAATTAAGCTTACAGTTCTTTCTGCCAGTAAAGAAGTCTTACAAGGGGCATTTCAACCTTTAAGAAGGGGGGGGTGGCTGCACAAATGATGGGTTGTCAGGGGGAAGGAGGTGAGGCAAAGGAAAGGGGGGAAGGGGGCGTGGCCCTTTGGAAAACCCTGGAGGTCGGGTTGAGATCCTAAGAGGGCCAGACGTGGCCCTCAGGCCCAAGGTTCCACACCCCTGTTTTAGGGTGTTGTACCAACGACTGATAACTGGGCAGCTGGACTCATAAGCATTTTTTTTTTTTTTTAAGCCAACCAATTTTGATAGCTTATTAGCAAGGCTGGGGTTGAGTCAGCCGGCCACAAAATGCACAGTGTGCTTGCAATTATTTCCCAATAGGCCAGACTTTGGGGAAGATAAGTTTCCTCACACTGCAATTTGCCACCAGATAGCCTAAGAGTAGCAGCTGTCATTGAGGACCCCATGCTCTTGTGATACAACCGCTACATGGAAAAATGGAAAAGGCACATATAAAGTAAGAAGATGCCTTATGAAGGCAGACCATTAATTCACTGAGCTTATTGTTGCCGACACTGACTGGCAGAAGCGCTCCAGGGTTTCAGGCAAGATTCTTTTCTAGTCCTACCCGGGATGCCGGGGACTGAACCTGGGACCCGCAAACCAGGTTTTGCAAACCAGGGACTCTGCCACTGAGCAGTTTTTTATTTTATTTATTTTTTTAAAAAAATTGTCTGACTTTAAGGATAGAACCCTCTTAAGGCAGTGTACAAGACAAAAACAATACAAAACTGTGCAGAACACATACAACAGAAAAGCAATAAATAAATATTCAATTAAAATACTATAAAAATCGGTAACAGCAATAAAAACTGCAACCCACAGACTGTAGAAAGGCCAGCAAAAACAAATGATTCTTCAGAGCCTTCCTGAAGATATGCAAAGACGGAGCCTGATGATCTACAAATGGAACCCGCTTCCCAAGATGTGGGACCAACACAGAGAAGGCCCTCTTCCTTGCACTCACCAGCCTAACTGCCCTTGGCAGCAAGCAGGTGAAAAAGGCCTCATGAGGCCTGATGACCTCAGAGTGGAGGCAGGCTGGTATGGGAGAAGGCTTTCCCATGACTTTGGCCCAAGCTTTAAAGGGTAAAACCAGCACTTTCAAATAGGCTTGGAAAAGCACTGGCAGCCAGCACAGCTGGCACAGTATTGGTGCCACATCACCCGACCACGTAGCATCCACCAATATCTGGGCGGCCATATTCTGCACCAGCTGTTTCAGCTGCACCAGCTGAAGTTTCCAAACCATTTTTAAAGGCAGGTCCACAAAGAGCATATCACAGTAGTGCAGCTTGGATGTCACTAGAGCATGAATAAATGAGGCAAGAGCTACAGACTTCCCAATCTCCCCTTTCCTATTGGGCCACAGGGAGCACACTCACAGCCGTATAAAATCCCAACTCAATTTGCACCAGCAGGCATGAGAAAACATGTGTCCACCTGATGGAGGCAGTGGGGGGAGTGTTGGGGGCCAGAACATACCGAGGCTGGGCGGCAGGCACTGGCGGAGCGCTAGGGGCAGGCCATGCCAGGTAAGGGAAACGAGGGAGAGATGTGTAGTATCTGTCCCCTGCTCCGGGCCTGTCCAGAGCCAAAGGATGGCTGGGGGAGGCGTGACTCCATCTTCTGGCCTTCTTTTGCTGCTCTGCAATGCCAGGTGTGTTACCCAGAAAACCTCCCTCATCCATGACATGATCCTGGACGAGGGTGCAGACTTGGCATGTATTACAGAGACCTGGCTGGACGAGGCTGCTGCTCCAACTCTTGTGGCCATGTGTCCAGCCGGATTTTCGTATGCACAGCAGTCGAGGGCTGGGGATCGGGGAGGGGGAGTGGCTGTTATCTACCGAGAGTCCTTGGTCTTCACCAGACCCCCTCTCCGGGAGACCAAGGTTGCTGAGTGCATGTACTGAAGGTTGGGCCCGAAGGGCAGTCTGGGGATTCTGCTCGTGTACCGTCCACCCCGCTGCACGACTGACTCCCTGGCCGAGGTGCTTGAGGTGGTCTCTGATGTGCGTGTACAGTCCCCTAACTTATTGGTGTTGGGGGACTTCAACGTACATTCGGAGGCCATCCTCACAGGAGCACCTCGGGACTTCATGGAGACCATGGCCTCCTGGGAGCTGCACCATATTCCAACTGGGCCCACCCATGTAGCCAGTCATGCGCTAGACCTTGTGTTTGTTTCTGGAGAAGCAGGGAGTGATCTGGAAGTCGGGGGTATATCCACCACCCCCTTGTCATGGTCACATCACTAACTGGTGACGTTGGACTTCTCGGTTCCACAACCCCTCCGCAGGGGTGGAGGACCCATTAAAATGGTCTGCCCCAGGCGTCTTATGGATCCAAATGGATTCCTGAACGCGCTTGGGGATTCTCTGGGGCATGCCAATGGCCACTCGGTCGAGACCCTGGTGGGTGGGTGGAATGCTGCAATCACTGGGGCATTAGATCGGGTGTCTCCGAAACGCCCTCTCCCCCTGAACAGGGCTCAGACTGCACCATGGTTCAATCCACGGTTACGAGCTCTGAAACAGGAGGTGAGATGGCTAGAGCGCCGGTGGCGGAAGTCTTGCTCCAAAGACGATCAGACACGGGCTAGAGCTGTAATTTCAGCCTATCACGTGGCGGTGAACGCAGCAAAAAAGGAATATTATGCTGCCTCTATTGCATCTGCAGAGTGCTGTCCCAGGAGGCTGTTCCAAGTGGTCCAGAGCCTGGTCAGTCCTGTGGCTCCGGAACCACTGGAGCATTCTAAGGCCTCCTGTGAGGCCTTGGCAAGGCACTTTGCAGATAAAATTGATTGGATAAGGAGTGTTACTCCGCACACTGTGGATACAGTTAGTGAGCAAGAGGTGGCCTGTGGCAAACCGGTTTTGTGGGATCGGTTCCAGCTTCTTCCTCCTGATGAAGTGGACAAGGTGCTTTCATCTGTAAGTTCGACCACCTGCTTACTTCCCTGCCCATCTTGGCTCATTATGGGCTGCAGAGAGAGACTGGGTGAGGGGATCAGGGTGGTGGTGAACGCCTCCCTTGAGGAGGGAGTGATGCCATCAGCCCTCAAGGAGGCAGTGATAAGACCGCTCTTAAAGAAGCCCTTCTTGGATCCCCAAGTTCTGAACAACTTTCGCCCAATCTCAAATCTGCCATTTTTGGGCAAGGTGATTGAGCGGGTGGTGGCGATGCAGTTGAAGGCACACTTGGAAGAAGCCGATTATCTAGACCCATTTCAGTCGGGCTTCAGGCTTGGGCATGGGACAGAAATGGCCTTGGTCGCCTTGGTGGATGATATGAGGAGGGCTCTGGATAGGGGTGAATGCTCCTTCCTTGTTCTCCTCGACCACTCAGCGGCTTTTGATACTGTTGACCACGGTATCCTCCTGGACCGCCTGGAGGGGTTGGGCATTGGAGACACCATATTGTGGTGGTTCCGGTCCTTCCTCTCCGACAGGTACCAGAGGGTAGCACTGGGAGAGGAGGTTTCAGACCCATGGCCACTCACTTGTGGGGTGCCACAGGGTTCCATCCTCTCCCCGATGCTATTTAACATCTATGTGAAGCCGCTGGGGGCTATCATCAGGAGGTTTGGGGTGTGGTGTCATCAGTATGCAGATGACACGCAGCTCTACCTCTTGTTCAAATCTTGACCAAGGTTGGCCGTAGAATCCCTGTCCAAATGTCTGGAGACAGTGAGTGGCTGGATGGGGAGGAATAAGCTGAAGCTGAACCCTGACAAGACCAAGGTACTTTTGGTGGGAGACAAGAGGAGGTTGGGGGTTGTTGACCTGGTGTTGAATGGGGTACGGCTACCCTTGAAAGACCAGGTCCGCAGCATTTTGGACCCCCAGCTGTCCATGGAGGCTCAGGTGTCAGCTGTGAGCCAGACAGTGCCGTATCAACTCCATCCGATACAGTGGCTGCTCCCCTTCCTTCCCGACCATCTGCTCCCATCGGTAGTACATGCCCTGGTCTCCTCTTGTTTAGACTACTGTAATGCACTCTACGTGGGGTTACCCTTGAAGACAGTTCAGAAGCTGCAGCTGGTACAGAACGCGGCAGCTCGCCTGATTAAAGGCAGCCGCCGGCAAGATCACATCACTCCAGTGCTGAAGGAGTTGCACTGGCTACCAGTTGTTTTCCAGGCCAAATTCAAGGTGTTGGTTTTGACCTAAAAACCCTATATGGTTCCGGCCCAGCCTATCTTAAGGAGTGCCTCCAGCAACACCAGACAGGCCACTTAACAAGATCAGCCTTGGATGGCCTTCTCTCTGTCCCATCAGCCAGGACAGCTAGACTGGTGGGGACGAGGGAGAGGGCCTTTTCTGTGGTGGCCCCCACTCTGTGGAACTCCCTCCCTAGGGAACTCCGTCATGCCCCCTCTTTAATGAGCTTCCGCCATGCATTAAAAATGTGGTTGTTCAGGCAGGCATTTGGGGTGGGTTAGGGTATTTTAGAAAATGTTTTTATTGTAGAATTTTGTTTTAAACTGTTTTATTATATGTTGTACATCGCCCAGAGTGGCTGGGTGACCAGCCAGATGGGCGATTAATAAATTTAATAAATAAACAAACAAACACACAAACAAACAAACAAACTAACTGTGACCCACTGAGTCTCTTAAGAGAGAGATTCAGGCACCTCTACCAGCAACAGCAGCTCACTGAAAACTGCTGAGGTGTGTTGGTGCCCAGTCCTCCTTTCCCTCATCAGAACACTCAAAGCTAACCTCAGCCGCCCAAACTTTCCTCATTTCATCAGAGTGAAGGGGAAGATGAAAGAACATGTGGAGAGGAGAGGGGGGACATACATCTCTCTCCCAGCTCCTGAATCCTCCATTCAATTGCTGTGAAAGGATGATAAGAAATTGCCTTCCTGACCCAAAACCCAAGTTCACAGCTGAACTTCATTACAGACTTCTCTAGGAAGCCGGGAGAGAGAACATCATGTGGTGAGGGAGCACCTGTTAGCAGCTGCCTCCCCGCGTAAAGGCAGCGATTGCTATGCCCTAGATAAAGGTGCTGCTCAAAGCCTCTTCCCTACCCCACCTCCAGCTGCTACAGGGTCGGGCGGTACACAAAATGACATCCAAATAAGATAAGGAGCCAAAGCAGGAAAGTGGATGCCTTCAGGATGAAACTTCCTGAGAGCATCCTTTGAAAATGAACCAGGTGCGTGTTCTCAGCACTACCTCTCCAAAGGCTTCAGGAAGCAAATAATCAAAGGAAGGACCCAGCTACCTCTGCAACTCATGTCAATTTCAGCCACTGGCTCATTTTGTTACCATGAGCATGATGTATGAGCCTTGCTCAGATGTTATTTTTTAAGGCCACCTTCCCCAATCTGACCCAACACATTTAGAGGGCACCAGTTTGGAGAAGCCTGTTTTAAGGCATTTTGTTGCCCTCTTTACTCAGTGTGTGAATGGCGCAACATGCAAGCTAGGAACCCTCAGGTTTCAACTGTGGCAGCTTCACACCTAGTAAGGTGCATTTTGGTGACTGGATGGTTGGGCTTTCATTTAAAGCAGCTGCAAGGCAAACTCATAGTTCTCAATTTGCTTTTTCCTCCTCCTGAATTTGCTTTTTCCTCCTCCATTCCAATCTCCTTTCCTTTCATGTTGTGTCTTTTAGATTGTAAGCCTGCAGGAAGGGAGTGTCTTATTTCTTAAACTCGAAACCCACTTTCCCTCTGAAGGGCAGGACAAAAATGCCATAAACAAATTAAATAAGTAAACAAAGACTGTGCCTTGCATTTAGCCAGACCACTGGTCCATCTAGCCTGGTACAGTCTACTCTGGCACAGTCTCAGGTAGAAAGAAGCCTTTCCTATTATCTGCTACATGATTCTTTTCTTTAACTGGAGATGCCAGGGACTGAACTTGAGACTTCTCTGCATTCATTCATTCATTCATTTTCTTAATTGCCCATCTGGCCGGTCACCTGACCACTCTGGGCAATGTACAATAATACAAACAGTTTAAAAACAATAAAATTACACATTAAAACATCATTTTCTAAAATTTCCCTAACCCACCTCAAATGCCTGCCTGAACAACCACATTTTCAACGCATGGTGGAAGCTCATTAAGGAGGAGGCATGGCAGAGTTCCTTAGGGAGGGAGTTCCACAGAGTGGGGGCCACCACAGAGAAGGCCCTCTCCCTCATCCTCACCAGCCTAGCTGTCCTGGCTGATGGGACAGAGAGAAGGCCATCCAAGGCTGATCTTGTTGAGCAGCCTGTCTGATGTTGCTGGAGGTGCTCCTTGAGATAGGCTGGGCCGGAACCATATAGGGTTTTTAAGTCAAAAGCAACATCTTGAATTTGGCCTGGAAAACAACTGGTAGCCAGTGCAACTCCTTCAGCACTGGAGTGATGTGATCCCGCCAGCGGCTGCCTTTAATCAGGCGAGCTGCCATGTTCTGTACCAGCTGCAGCTTCCAAACTATCTTCAAAGGTAACCCCACGTAGAGTGCATTACAGTAGTCTAAACAAGAGGAGACCAGGGCATGTACTACCGATGGGAGCAGATGGTCGGGAAGGAAGGGGTGCAGCCGCCGTATCAGATGGAGTTGATACAGCGCTGTCCGGCTCTCAGCTGACACCTGAGCCTCCATGGACAGCTGGGAGTCCAAAATGACCCCCAGGCTGCGGACCTGGTCTTTCAAGGGTAGCCGCACCCCATTCAACACTAGGTCAACATCCCCCAACCTCCTCTTGTCTCCCACCAAAAGTACTTTGGTCTTGTCAGGGTTCCGCTTGAAGCATGAGCTCTGCCACAGACCTACGGCACATAACTTACACCTCTGCTTGGTCAACCCATTCATGCCACTCCCAAGCAAAAGCTGAGCCCAGCATGAGTCAAACAGCACACTTTTTGTGCACAAGGAAGCAGCACGGGGGCACAGTGCTGAAGTACTTCCTTTGACGCATAAGGCGCCACATTTGGTGGCAGGCACCTCTCAGCAACAGATCTTGAGTAGCAGGGCTGGAACAGGCTTCAGCTTAGGACCTTGGAGAGCTGCTATGGGACAGAAGAGAGACTGTTCTGGTTCATGGACCAAGGGCACTTCCTTGCTTTCTCCAGACCAGGACAATCCTGATTCTTGTCTGTGCTGACCAGACAGGATTTACTGGTAAATAGTGACCCCCTGCAACTGCCCACGTAAATAGATTTGACAAAGAATCACTGGGAAAATCCTAGTATTCTCATTCATATTATTTGGAGTTCTAAGCCATGCAGATTATTCATAGTCCTGGTCACACGGCTGAACTCTCTGGACGCTGCAACCATCTTGCGGGAAGAACACTCTGCAAAGGTCAATGTGGGGGGCAGGCCCAGTGACTCCCTCCTTCTGGGCCCCCTCGCTCAACAAGACTTGGCAAGACTGAGCCTTTCAAAAGTCTCTTTCTCAATCAGCAGGTTTTCCCCCCTTTCCCTTTCCAAGCTCCTTGCCAGCCTCTTCTCCGTGCATTGCAGAACAGGTGCCTGCAGGGTGAACATGCTGAGGAAATACAAAGCAAATCACAGTCCATTTCATCAGCAATTTTCTCTCTTCTTTTATTGACAAACAGGCTGTTCCTTGCAGGTGATGCTGGAAAGGGCATGACGCAGGCGCTCTGAAGCCAAAAACGGCAGGAGGGCGGATGCTCTTGGCTCTTCTTCAATCTGTAATTCCACCCCATCCCACTCAGAGGCAGCTGCCTTCGGGCTCCACAGCAAGAGAGAAAGCCAGTGGGGTGGACCAGAGAAAAGGGGCTTAAAATCCTGGCTCAGTCCAGAAAGCACACTGGATGACACACAGCAAGTCGCTTTTCCACAGCCTCAGTTGTCCATCTGTAAACTGGACTGCAATACACAGCAGGTTAAAAGGAACCTATAGTTAATTTTATAACTATAAAATTATAACCTGGATACAGAAGCTCCTGAGCCAAACTAGGAAAACACCATTCTACTGAGCACCAGGAAGGATCAGAATTCGGCCCCTTCCTCCTTCTGGAAGCAGGATTGGGGGTGGGGGGGACATAATCTTGCACTTTGGATCTCCCCCTTTAAGGGCAAATCCTGGAGTGTAAGAACCGCAGCCCCAAAATGGCAAGTGGAAGCCACAGGCAGATGACACACACACGTCTCTCACACACTTCTCTTGCCACAGAGATGCAAGAGATGCAGAGAACCACCCGGTTCGGCTGGGCCAAAAGGAGGAGGGGTGGGCGGGGGTGGGAGCGACTCCAGGCTTCCCTCCCCTTCCTCATTCTAAATGGTGGGGGAAGATCTGAAAGGCGGGGACGTAGATTTATTCATTTTTAAAGTTGTTCTTGTTTGCACTCTCAGCGCATCAGGAGTGCCCTTCTCCCACAATGACCATAGATGCCATGAAACACAAAAGAGCAAGGCCTTTAGCTTTGCAGGCCCCTCTTAAGAGGAGCATTATTCCCCATGGAAAAGTGGAAGCTGGAAACTAGCTCAAACTAGGATTGGTAGCTCCAGAGCCTTGGCAGGCTACCAGGATACTCCAAATGCTAGCCTGCGCTCTGTATGTGTGTGTGTGTGTGTGTGTGTGTCTCTCTCTCTCTCTCTCTCTCTCTCTCTCTCTCTCTTTCTCTCTCTTTCTCTGCTAGGCTTTGCAGAAAGACTATGAACAGGCTAGATGTTCCCTATGCGGCAAATCCCTCAGCACCTCAAAGGCAACTCAGCCTCACACACACGCACGTGCATACACCCAAAAAAGAGCTGGTGCGTACATCTCGTGGCACCCGGTGAGGCTCAGGGAGTCTGTCGTTAGCGCGGGCGCCAAACCCAAAGTGGCTGCTCCGATAGCTGAAATCCAATAAAAGTGCTCCTTGTCTATTTATCATCCGCGGGGCTTTTTATCACAGCGGCAGATGGCGGCTACCTTTGGAAAGAACAGCAGCGTGCTGGCTCCAGCGTTCCTCCTGCCTGCTTTGCAGTAGCAGCTGAGCCTGGCCAGGGCAGCCCCTGCACCTGCGCGGAGGCATGCTGGGACTGACCGCCCCAACGTGCCCCTGCCAGGAAAGACCTGCCAACCCCGGGCGGTGGAGGGTAGGGGGTGGAGACCTGCTAGGCAATCATCCTTCAAGGGCTTCAGCACACCCTGCTCAGAGGCCAAGCCCTTGAAAGCGGCTGGGGCCCTAGCCTTTTGCAGCTCCAGAACACCTAAGAGGAGCCCCGCGTGCACCAAGATCACTTTTACGGAGCGAGCAGATGGCAGAAGCCAGCTAGGAAACGGCACTGGCCCCCCTGCCAGCATGCCAGCAGCTGCCGCTGCTAAAACACCTGCTTCCTGGCCTTAAATTGCCCCTGCGCGGCAAGCTCTGTGTTCAGGAGCATCTGACAGCGAGGCCTCCGGTTCGGCTGGGCCAAAAGGAGGTGGGGTGGGCGGGGGTGGGAGCAAGACAAAGGCACACAGAGGCTCATCAGAAGGAGAGATATGAACTGCATAGTCCAGGGGGACTGATGGCGGGGGGCGGGGGGAGAGAGACAGGACACCTGATTAGTCAGCCATTGCAGGATGCAGAGAAGGGAGAGGGGGGCCGGAGCAGCACCCCGGGGAGCGATCCCAGCATGAGGCATAATGCGTCAGAACCACAGAAGCACGGGAAGCGCTGTGGGGGTGTAATTAAGAGAAGGTTACAAATCTACCGCCAAAAGAGAGGCAGCCCGGGGGTGGGGGGGGAGGCTCATGGACCCTGCAGTCCGCAGGAAGCACCGCCCTGAGCATATAAACGCAGGAGGCGACATGGCGCTGTCCACAGAACAGTGTGCAATAACCTCACTCAATTTGGCCCCAAACATATGCGGTGTTACAGAATGCACCCCTAGTGACAGCGTGTGCGTGTGTTTATATATACGCACACACGCAAACACACGCACACCTCTATCTTAGGCCCAACATGATGCTGTGCACTAGCCTTCCCGGCCCTGGCACCCTCCAGATCTGTTGGACTACAACTCCCATGAGCCCCAGGCAGTATGACCAATGGGAGTTGTAGTCCAACCGATCCGGAGGGCACCGGGTCCAGGAAGGCTGCAGACTTGAACGATTCTATTCAGGGAAGGGGAGTACAGAATCCCAGACAGCTCAAAACGTGGCTTCCCAACTTTCACATAGTGCTTCGAGGCACCCTTGAAAAACCCTTTGTGCAGTTTCCGCAGAACAAAGCTGGCAATTAGACACTTGTTCTATCACAGAGATTTTCCAGCTCAGGGGTACAGAGCCCCTTTCAGCCCAAGGGCCAAATTCCAACTTGGGGAAGCCTTTGGAGGCTGTCCAGCTGCGGGAGGCTGCTGTAAACTCTCTCCCTCTCTAACCACCACCCACCTCCCACCTTTCTGCACAATTATTCAACATGCCTGGCCACTTTGACCTCTATGTATGTCCTACTGCACAACGCATTTCCCCTCATTCACACATATACAGCTGTGCTCCCAAAGTGACCCCAAAATACACATGAGGGACAGTACATGTTTCCGCATTTTGTGTATATTTATCCTGCACTTCGAGGAACAGTTATGTCAAAAGTCGGCCCAATGTAAACAGAAAGCCTACTCAGAGTAGTGGGGTGGCGGGGGGCAGGGGAGAAAATGTGCAGTGAAGAGCAGTTCAAAAGTGCAGCCACTGACAGCCTCAGCTTAAAAGAGTCCATTTTGTTCCTGGCTGAGTTTTCAACAGACATAGCTGATGCTTTCCTCTACAGGCATGAGGACTAGAAGCTTCACTTTAAAATAAAGAAATCAATAAAACCTGGAAGTTCTCATGACACCAACATAGAGTATTGTGCCTTGGTGCAGAAGTCCCCCTTGAAGCAGACAGCTTCCTAAAAGGATCCATAAGGGATAACTGTGGCTCAGGGAGCGACCCCTCCCACTCAAGAATTCTGTGCATTTGAAATGCACAGCGGAGGCTGGGGCAGGAGGCTCCGAGCAGGAGGTGGGAAAAACATCTGAAGCCTCACTCGGTTCCTTGGCTGGCGCAGTGACAACTCTAGTTGCCGACTACAAAGTGCAGCGAGCTGCGTGGTCTCCCCCCTCCCCCTCCCTCTCTCGCTCATGTTTCTTTCTTTTTAGATTCCTCCCCCCTCCCAAAGCTCCACAGAACAAAAAGTACACTCTCTACCTCTCCGAACCCACCACCATCTGTGTGCGAACAAGCGGCAAACACAGCAGGAGACGCAGAGCACTGCCTCCCTCTCCCCACCCCAGGCAGATGGTGTCAGGGGAAGGGTGTTTCCAAATCCACCCCTGAATGCACGTACATGTGTCTAATAGCCTAGCGGAGAGCACGTCACCTGGGGTCTATCAGGCCTGACCCACCCTCCACTCGCCCTGTCCTCCCAAGCCCATTCATTATCTGCCGGCTTCAGTAAACAGCCTTTCCTGACTCATTATCCCAGATGCCAACAAAGAGCCCACAATGACTTCTGAACCTCCGTGACCTCTGCTGCCCCCTGACCTCTGACTTCCAACCTCGGGGGGCCATTTTCTTTTTTAGACGCTAGAATAGGAGCAATAAATCAAACATACCATGACAAGCCCCGGCTGGAGGGGTGCAGCAGCCGTCCCCTTTGTCTGGCACTTAGAGATAGAGCCATCTCTTGCTTTTTTGTTTGTTTGGGGGCGGGGGGAGAGACCCGCAAACTAGCACAAGCTTGTATACTGACTGCAATTTTTCTGCACATGTGTTTTTCTCACACACACGCATGCACGCACGCACTTTGGCCCATGGCAGTCAATCAACTCATCAGCCAATTACGTCAAAACACATTTGCTATTTCCCAAACTTCAACTTTGGCTACAATCTTATACACAAATCTCTGGGAGTTACATCCCATTGTACTCAATGAAACTTACTTTTGAGTTTCATACAGGATTCTGCCACGGGGCACCTTTTTGAGAATATGCAAGATAACTTACCATTTAAAGATTGCTGAATGCTTGGCCTCCCAAAAGAGGTTCGAACAGTGAAAAAAAAAACACAAAGCAAGCAACAGCAGGATTTTCTCTGGGATTTGTCTGGTGATGCTTGGAACTAAAAATATACAGATATATTTTGTTCATATATGGGGAAACATCCAGACATCGCTGCCACATGTTTGGACATGGATACTAAACCAAGACCAAACTGCTCTACTTTTATGTTCACAGCCAGCATCTCCGCAGGAGTCCTGGTTCTAGTCTGTATAGACCTGGAATTTGGGAGTCATGCAGCGGAGATAGCCCTGGGCTCAAGTCCCACTTCGCTGTATGGACTTGGGCAGGTCAGTGTAACTTCCTGTCTATAAAATAATAATGATAAACA
Organism: Heloderma suspectum; assembly: GCF_057233095.1. Lineage (NCBI taxonomy): Eukaryota > Metazoa > Chordata > Lepidosauria > Squamata > Helodermatidae > Heloderma > Heloderma suspectum. Next base: position 5,751,835 of record NC_139465.1, on the reverse strand, counting down.
GCAGCAGCAGCATAAAAGGATTACTGGGAAGGCATACACTTAAAGACTGTAAAGCCCTTTACAGATCGGAAATGGTAAATAGTAACCCATTCGTTCCAACAAGGCTTGCAAAGGAGTCCTGTTTGGTGGATCGTGTTCATTACTTTTATCACAGTTTCCTATGAATCGTAAGGCATATTTCATGCCCATTATGGGAGGGTTATTGTGGCTACACCCACTTCACAGATGGGGAAAGGATTCCTCCTCTGCCACCTAGCGGCGAGAAGCTATTGGGGTACAGCAGAGGATCCTGGTATGGCTCATTTCATCTGCGTTCCTCTCAGCCTAGAGATGAGCCATTAAAAGGAGATGGAGATGGGGGGAGGAAACAGAATCATGGAAAGGGGGAAATATCCTAATTAGCCTCATAGTCCCTACACACACCACCCCATCGCTAGGACAATGCGCAAGTTAAGTCACGAGACTTTTCATCTAGCGCCAGGTCTGATGTTTCACTTTCAAGATGGGCCTCTCCCAGCACAGCTTTTGTCTTCTGCCAGATCAGTTTCCCCCCCTTTCCAAGACTTCTGGCCTGGACAGTCCCCACCTGCTAGTCCCAGAGGAGCCACCAGACTCTCAAAGGGGCAAGCGGGCGGCTACGGTCCAGCAATCAGATGGCAGCGAGAGGCAGCAACTGCCCGAGACATGGCCTGCTAATGGGGAATTTCATGGGTATGATAGCAGTGAGATGGAGGGGCGCAAAGGAGCCATCTGCTCAGGGGCCAAAAGTCACCTCCCTACAGCCCACATCGGTAGGCCAGTTCAGCTGTGTTGACCTCCCCCCTGCCATTAAAAAAGCATTTGCAAAATCAGATGTCGTACTCCCAGGACAACAGTGACAGGGAGGGAAAGGGAAGGGAGTTTGCAGCTCCCTCCACATCTCCCAGCACCTATCAAGATGTTTCCCCTAAACCAGGGGTGGGCAACTTACGGGGATCCAGGGGCCAGCCCCCCTCCCCCCAGATCCCACTGGGAGCCACACTCCTCTTGAGAGCTGCCAAAACTGCCCCCAAGATTTGGCCACAGTAGCAGCAAAGAAGCGGCAATTCCTCTTTAAAACAAGGCACGCGGGGAAAGGAGGGTCTCAGGAGGCTTTGGTAATGCAGTTCGAATGGAAGTAGGGGCTGGAAAAAAGACTTAGAGGGCCACATACTGCCTAACCCTGCCCAAAGCCCACCACAAATCCCCCCCCCCCGCCAGCTAAATCCCTCTTGTGGATTTGGCCAACAGCACCATCTCATAGAATAGTAGGGTTGGAAGGGGACTATAAGACCATCAAGTCCAAACCTGAAGGATTTACACAGGTTGTGTGGACTCACTTCTATCTCACTACTGTGTCTTCCTGGGTTGCTTTGGGACAGCATCTCTCACCCTCCTTGCTAAATCTGTTACCAAGAATAAGGTTCTTTCTCCCAGTAAAGCCCATTCTGGAAACCAACAGTCAGGGATCCACAGACACAGTCGCTGAGGTATCAGAGGCAACTGAAAATTTAATCCCGGCAACCAGCAAGGAAAGCCTGCATATGCTCTACCAATAATGGTTTTTAAAGCCACTGACAGCACAGAAAAGCCTCTTTCAAAATGGCGCCAGAGCACAGCATCAATGCCATGAGGTGTGGGGGAAGGCTTGTGATACCCCTGTAAAACCTATATTTGCCAGACAGCAGGTACAACAAAAAGAAAAGAAAGACACACACTCCAAGTAGCCTACGTAGAACAGGAAACGAGAAAGCCAAGCCTCGCTAGCTACTGGAAACAATGAGTGGCTTCCGACCCCTGCCAAAATCTGTGGAGCCCATTATGCTGCAACACAAAGGATACTGGATTTGTATAGGCAAATGGCTCAGGCAGGAGCTTTGTCAATGACAAGTAGTTGCCTTTAAAAGGTGCGAAAGCCCTTGAATACTAGCAGTGCAATACTCTCACGTGGCGTTTGAGAGCATCTGAGGCCTGCCAACTCAAACAACAGCCCCCCACCCCCACCTCCTTCTCCTATTGCGCCTCTGTGAGCCTGGAATTATTTTTTTGCAAGCAGAACTTACAGGTGGCTGTCTCCCCCGCCCCCCAGGTCTGACATGGACTGTCTTGTTCATTGGGCACCTGTCCATGATTGCAGGGAACTTCAGCTTCCCAGGGCCCTCTCTGCATTGGCTAAAATAGACTCTCCGTTATGAGCACATCACTGTTAGGAAGTGGAGATGGTAATACATGTCCTTCTTTGGGCTGCAGCCCACTCACTCCCAGTGAGAGCAAACAAATTAAGATGGCTCTGCCCCCTTTATGCCGGCTCAACCCTCCTTCTTGCCAGGATTATGCAGTGGCTAATGAGAGTGTATTTTTGACTCATTAAAATTCATTCTGCATGACTTAGGGCCTAATCTGGGTGAAGCTCCAGAGCACTTTATTAATAGCACATTAGTGGGTAATTCATGCATTCCACCGAAAAATCACCCTGGCCATATTGTTTCAAGAGCAGGAGGGGTATGTGGAAGGGGGAGCAGGAGGAGGGAAATGGAGGGGGGCAGCAAGAACAGAGGAGGTGTTACCTCAGCGCCAATTCCCCATCCTTGCCAAGCCAGCTTCCACCTTCAGTTCGCTGCGACAGCAAGGAAACGCGGCAGCCCTTCTGACAACTGCCACCACTCATTAATCTTGACGAGTTTTATGCTGAATATTCTTCCACGGGCTTTCAAACTGTTCACTAATTGCAATTAATCACTTACCGAAACAGATGTCAGGAACAATGGAATTTGGAAGTCTGGAGGCTTGATAAAGCTGTCAGGAGGAGAGGGGGGCTCGTGTGTGGTTTGCCCGTGCCAGGAAAAGGCGCCTGTAACACTCTTTCTCCCTCTCCATTTGTTCAGGGGAACTAACCTGACCCCCTTCTCTGCCTGCAAAGAGCAGCTGTCAAGCCGGCTCTGCAATGGCAGAGCCAAAAAAAACCCTTACAAAAACTTACCCCAAAGCAAAACCCACAAGATGCATGCAGCCTCCTTGGAGAGGATGAGGGGACTGAATTGCAAAAAAAAAAAATGACACCCTGAACACACACGGGATCACACACACACAGGAACACACACGAAGACAGTATGTCTCCAATCCAAAGAAACGTGTCTGGTCCTCTCTTCTCCAGCTTACCTAGGAAACTATATGTTAAACCTTTACTTTGTATGTACAACGACCAATACATCCATGGAGTATTTTCCCTATAGAGAGACTGAACTGATGATGGCCCCATGCATGCATGGGGCTAGTAGGTACTTTGGGAGGCCTTGGGCTTGGTATCAGTATGGGCTGCTCAAATGTAAGACAATAAGGATGTGGACCCAGGTGGAGCAATTCTGGATGAGAGCACTGCAGCCTGCACATGAGAGAGACCACTTTGGAATGCTCACAAATACACACAAGCACGCACAAACATCTTTCCGTAATTGAAACGCTAGCCCAGGAGAAAGACTCTGCCCCAGTGATACTAGTTTTCTAAATGCAGGAAGACCATTTTTTAAACATTAAAAGCATAATCCTCTGCCTAAGGTCTGGTTCACTTCACTCTACCACCTCATTGTCCTGCATGTGTAGACAAGGCCACGGTCTCTCAAGGGAGCTGCCCATCTTTCCTAATCCAGGGCCGCCTTTACTGACAAGCATATTTCATTCTTCCCTGTACTCCCTGTGCACAGACATACAGACATGGACTTGTATTTTACTGCACCTACCCGCACAGTCTTTTCCCTGCTTCCATGTAAGAGAGGAATTAGCCCAAACCAGGATTTTTTTTGGGGGGGGGGGTAGGCAGGGGCATCACATTGTGCCCCTGAGCTTGCAAAAGTGGGAGGACCTTGACAAAAGAGGGGTCAAAACTAGGAGACCCCTATGTCCACCTTGCCTCATCTTGCACAAAATTCTTCCCCTTTTTGGGTGGAACTCAAAATGGACACATGAAGGCTTTGCAACCCTTTCCCAGCCAGGCTCCTTCCCTCTGGTTTAACAATCAGAACAGAGAGGAATTTGCCTCCCCTTCTAGCCCTTTCTCATCTCTGCAATGCCAGGCCAGCTTCACGAGAGCTGGCATGGCAGCCTACTAAACCTCTCATATCCAAGACGTCTTAATGCTTCCTATTGATTATGAAAACCCACAACATTTCCCCAAGGGCTCTCCATCACACACACAGAGAGGCTTAAAGCACAGCCGCAACAGTCCAGAGGCCAGGGCAGCACCGGGAGGAAGCCGTGTCCTGTACTTGCCGCCACTGAAACTCGTCCAGCAGGAGGAAAGGTGGAAAAGAGCACCAACGCCGGAAACCAAGGGCTGCTACTATCCACTCCTGAAGCAGAGGGAGTCAGGCCGAAGGCGGGATAACAGCAGCTTATAAAGTGCTTCTCATCTCCAGGCTGTATGCATCCTTACTAAGGGGCTAGATGGGTTAATAATGGGAAGGGTCTGTTTGTATCCAATCCCGTAAGGCAGGGGTGTTGAACCTCTTTCAGCGCAAGGGCCAAATTCAATTTCCGAGAAGATCTTGGGGCCCCATTTCAGTGGCAGGCGGGGCCAAGGGCAAAAGGGGAGGGGCCCAAAATACCAGAAAAACACCAGCACCACATAGCTTGCAGCTCCTACTGCCAGAAACTAGGTCTCAGGAGAAGGGTTTCAACCATTTAGAATGGGGGGAAAACTGCACAAAAGCCAGGAAGCCGCCAAGCAATCAGTGGCTGGGGGAAAGGGGGTGGGGCCTTCTGGGGAGCCCTGGAGAGGCCAGATTTAGCCCCTGGGCCTGAGGCTTCCCAACACTGCCCTAAGGGCCTGAAAGTGTGGGCAAATAACCAACATGCGATCACACTGCTCCTTAGGTCTAGGACGCTGCACGGCAACGTTAGTAGCAGGTCAAAAATTAAAGCAAGTTTCAGGAGATGAGAGAAAGGAGGTGACCTGAAAAGCAAACGATTTGACAGCTGCAGTTGCTCACTCAAAAATTAAATCCTGTCACCCTGTCTTGAATCACTTCTCATCCTGACTTGAATCACCAGTAGCATCTTTGAGTCAAGATAGCCTACAAATTTCAACACTTAGCCTGCAGGACACCAGACCTTTTGCATATATTCTCTTCCCCCACAAGCCCCCATCTCTCTCACACACACAAGCACGCATGCACACACGCACAGCAAAACAACACAAGCAACTGCAATGGCGGCAGGGAAGTTTACACACTGCCCCCTGGCGCTCACCAAGGACACAGGTGGTATGCCTGAGATTTCCACTGCTAAACCTAGCCTGCAGCCAACAACAGAGTGATAGGGGAAGCAGCCTTATGGCAGGTCAGACTTAGCTGCCCATTTTTACCGGCCATCACCAGATCTTTCTAATTGGACATGCCAGGGATTGAACCTGACACCTTCTCTGTGCCAAGCAAGACAACAGGTACTGCATAAAACAGCTCAGCCAAATCACGACCAAGAGATCCGTACCATCAAGTTTCACAAGTGAAACAGAAAAAGCAGGGAAAGAAAACGCTCATGATAGAAATGAAGAAGTATTACCTATTCTGTATGCAGAGATCCAAGGGAACTCTGTCTAGCTTCATGCAACTCCAGAAGAAAATCCGGATGCTTTTGCAATCCCAAAGATGTTGACTTGCAGCCCCAACTCTGCTCCTTGGGTGAGACTCCTTGCTTTCTCTGTACCCAACTGGGAATTCAATTCCCTGGTTCCCCACAGTACGAGCCCAGAGCACCGAAGCCACCACAGCATGCTACTTGGACACAAAACTGTCAGGATGGCTGCATGCATCTCAGCCTCAGGTCCTCATCTGTAAAATGGGCAATGCAGTGACCTTTATTCGCAGGGGTGGGTGCGAGGATGAATGAAATAAGTGGAAGACTGACAGAGATTTTATACTAGAAACTGCAGAGGACATGGATGAAAGGAGGGGACCATGGCTCAGTAGTAGAACACCGGCTTTGCATGCAGAAGGTGCCAGATCTGATCCCCGGCAGACTCTGCTCTGATCCAACCAGAAAAGCATCTTTTGTGCTTTCTTGAAAGTCTGCATACTCAGTATGTCTTAAGCAGAGAGAAGTTGTACCATAAGGCAGTCTTTCCCAACCTGGTGCCAGAAAATAAAGGCCACAGCATTCCGCAAACTGGATATGTTTAGAATAAGAACCCCCCAACCCAAGAAATATTTAGGGAGCTCGGTTTCTCTGCTGCAAGGAAGCATCAGCCAAGGGGTGATGTGGGGGACCTTTTATGTCCAGACTGCCTTACCAGCCCCTGTAAAAAAGGAGGGCCTTCTGCAGGCTCTCCACATGCGTCCGTATAAATATTCTGCCTGCCCCATGTTCCATATGTATGACTTGGTGAGGTGATGATTCTTCTAACAACGGCAGCAGTAAGTGACAGATGCGCAGAGAGAGCTAGAAAGAAAGGCACCCAGTGCTCTTCCCCGTTACACTCCACTAGAGAAATGATAGCCGGATACGGGCGGGAGCATCTGGCGGCTGCACACGGCACATAGAACCAGACTGCCTGTTAGTGCACAGGAAGGGAAGATTAGAGATTCTCGGAGACAAACGAAGCAGGTGTTCGCACACAGCCTGCCTGGAATAATTACTCAGAGGCGGCTTTGGAGCGTTTCAGGAGGGATCCAGGATTTGGCACGGGGGGGCGGGGGGAGGAAAGGACAGAAATTGAGAGGTGAACTCCTGGGCCCTTGTGGCAGAGCAAGATGAGATGCCCGAACGGCTCCTCCTCCAAGACACCTCCATCCCATACACACAAAGACGGAACCAGTTTGCTGGGCAAAACCTGGAGTCCAGAACCATGGCTCCCCACCCACACCCCCAAAGCTGCCTTGCTTAGGTCCAAGGCCAAGAGAAGGAAGAATCCCAGAATCCCAGTTCCAGGGGCACCTAAGGAACATCATGCTGCCATCTTGGAATCTGAAGTACTTCCTTAGCCCTCAGTCAGTTTGGTGCCCCGAACTTAAGAGGCTGAATCCTGGCACCTCAGGAATTTGAAGACACCCCCACTCCCACCCATCTGCCTACTTCCGGATGCAAAGTACACTGTCATATCGTGGGGCACACCATGGTACTCATGGCCTGCGTCTACTTTCCCCAACCTGGGGCCCTCCATATCTGTTGGACTACAACTCCCATAATCCCCACCGCAGTCTAACAGTTCTGGGGGGGCCCAGGTTGGGGAAAGCTGGCCTGGATTTGGCTTTCAAGGCAATTTTGAGTGGCTTGTAAAAATACCGCAAACTGCAGCTTTCGTTTTGTTCCAACAGGTTTTCTAGCGCTCGTGGCTTCAGAGAAAGAGTTGTAAGAATAACAGAGAAGGAAACACACACACAAGATTCAAAACAAAGAAGCAAATAAAACTTCCTTTTTCTTTTTTTGCCAAAGCCTGCCCATCTGAATGCTAGAAACAAACTCCAGAAAAGTACACCTGTTTTCCTCACATTACAGCCACCTGGACATGCCTTAGCTGCTACCTTTTGGCCACCTGTCTTGCAGCATGAAAACCCAGGAGCAAATTTTGCCAATTACATGCGCACTGACAGCCAATATGGTACAGTGAATTAGAGTGTTCAACTGGGACTTCGGAGAGCCGGGTTCTAGCCCCCACTCGGCCATGAAGCTCACTGGGTGACTTCGGGCCAGTCACTGACTCTCAGCCTAACCCACCTCACGGGTTTCTTGTGAGGATAAAATGCAGAAGAAGCTGCCTTGAGTTCCTTGCAGGAGAAAAAAAGGTGGATATAAATGGAACAAAGAAATAAAGAAATAAAGAATATAAATGTAATAATAAAATAAAACTAAAAGGCACATGTCAGCCACAACCCTCTTCTATCACAGAATTGCATTCCCAAGGCAACTCAGGGTGCTGACCCGGACGCTTCATCCCGACACTTCTCCGGGAGCCATGCCCACAAGATTCACATGCTCTCCCACCAACCATGGCCTGTCTTGGACGGGAAATCCGCTTTTTAACAACCAGTACGTTGGCAGTTGCAGAGTCACCTGGACAACATCTGTTAGCTAACACACACGTAGGCCAAAGCGTAGGTGGCTAGATGCTAAGGAAAGGGGGGGTGCTTCCTCCTCCTCCTCTTGCTTTGTTTTATTAAACAGCCACACAGGCCCAATATTTGCACTGGATTTGCAAGCCCAGATAAGGTCGGGGAAGCAGCTTATTTGGGAGGGTAAAGCAGCCCGGCTTGGTGAATGATTAGCGCACATGCAAATCCTTTCTAGGTGAGCTGCCAACAAAGGCCACGATTTCAGAGAGATAAACAAGCCCCTTTTTCTCTTCCCGACAGCCTTTCCTGGTGTAAAAAATAAGCACCCACTTATTTATTTAGCTCCTTCGAGAATGCCCCCCTCAGCTCCCAAACACAGTCTTTTACTCTCAAGCAACAGTAGAAGCCTTTATATATGGAGGAAAAAACACAAGCCTGACAGCTACCCAGGCACAATCATCTTTTATTCATGCCCATCATATAAACTGTATTACCTCGGAAACAAAAGCATTTAACCCATTGCTGCCTGGGGCTGACAAGGCCACAGGGGGAAGAGGCAGGCATCTAGGGCTAAAGGGCTAGCTGACAATGAAAAGCCAACTCCATCAAGCTCTGCACTGCGTCAACACAGGGCTCCATATCAAACACAGGCTCTGAGTGTGCCCCAGCTACAGATTTCACACCCATGACCTAACCAACAGCAGTTGGCAGTGACCATGGTTGAAACAGTTACATTCATTTTAAAATTGGCTTTTACGTTTTAATTGGGGTCCTCAACCCTTTTGGGTCAGTGAGCTTGATTGGAATATTGAGAGAATGTCATGGGCACTCTCACAAAATGGTTGACATGAGAGGGATTTGCCATTCATAAAATGGCTGCCATGGTGGCCAGGGCCAGTCACAAAACAATCATTTCCCAGAAAGTAAACTGTGAGACTAAAAGAAAAGTAACTTGGCCAAGAATCTAAGTCCAAGTCTGAGGGAAGGTCTGAGCTCCAAACACAAAACCACTCTTTGGAACCCAGATGAAGATGGCACCGGCGGGCAGCCCTTTATTTTGCAGCACATCAGCCTCCCAAATCTTAAGAAATAAAATAAAAACTAGGAGGGGCAGAGAGCCTGGCAGGTGCCAAGAGAGTTGTCCGTAGGCACATTGGTGCCCACGGGCACCACACTGGAGATCCCAGTATACATAGCATTTCCTGCTTGCAGCCTCTGGAATGAGGCAGGGCAAAAACCTAGATAAGCACATGTAGAAGGAACGGCTGTGTTCACACCCTGTGAACGGGGCCAGTAGATTTCCAGCTCTTCTTACTCCATCTTCTAGGCTTGCACACACACGCACCCCACTACCACTCTCTCTGCACACCCATGCTCTGCAGCAAGGAAAGCAGCTGCCGCCCGCTTACTCTCCTATGCTCCGAGCCCTCAGCCACAGAGCACAAGTCAAATAAAACTGATAGTAATGGCTGCATCAGAGGCCTCATTACAGAACGTTATCCTAGGGAGACAAAGTGCCGCTGCTAAGGAGCAGGTGCTCTGCCGGGCCTGCAGCTCATTTTGTGTTTCATTTCCTTCCACTCTCGCCCCCCCACCTTGTCCTGCCCCCCCCAGTCTAATCTCCAAGAAACCATCCTCATCACACTTTCAACTGCATACTAAGTGCAAACTCAATGCCCTCCAAGAGAGACGGCGCCACCAGCAAGGGAATATCAATGATGCCTGGAAATGCACAGATAAGTATCTCCTCCGACTCACCCAGCTGTTCTTGGGTTGGTTACTGAGGAAAAGAACACCAAATGCCTGGCAACGCAGGCATCTCCCTGCTCCTGCAGAGGGTCCAGGCTGGGGCTAAAGATGCTACCTATACTCTCTGCTTGATCTTAGATAAGCCACTCTTTCCAAGGTGGAGTTTTGCAAAACGGAGAAAACAAAGAAATAGTCATAGCAGGGATAGGAAGAAAGTAGTTCGCCAAATGTTTACGCCTTCAACTCCCATCAGACCCAGCCAATGTGGCCAATTGTCATGACTGCTGGGAGCTGTAGTCCAAAACCTCTGGAGGGCACCAGGTTGAGGAAGGCTGCTCTATCCCATGGGTGGCTAGAAAGTAGATCTCCAGAAGCTTTGGACTTCAACTCCCAGCATTCCTGACCACTTGCAGGGGCTTCTGGGAAATGAAGTCCAGAAACATCTTGAGATCTACTTTCTGCCCACCCCTGAGCAGTAGGGCTGTCGTAGGGTCAGACCTATATACAGCACGTGAACCACTATGCAGGTGGGAAGCATCATTCAAATAAACTGATGGAAGGGTACGGAGCCCCAACAGGCTTCTCCTCCATTTGCCCTTACCCAACCAGAGCAGTAGTGTGAGAATACATGGAGTGCTTCCAGGTGAGGCTTTCATGGCACCATCATTCTGCCTCGTGAACTGAATTTTCAGTTGTGGGGAAGAAGGAGACGTAATCGTCTTCCACTCCTAACCCTCCAGTGTTTTCCCACCACTTCTTCCGTCTTTTCTCTTCCTGCAGAAAATGGGGGGGGGGGGCAGAAGAGCTGCACACGACCTTCTCGTTGGTAGAACTAGGAGCCCTCTGCCTGGAAGCGCCTCGTGGCAGCTGGAACGGGGTCTGACGAGCAGCAGGTGCAGGAGGCAGGTGAGCCTCACCACACCCCATGGTTTGACAGGTGGGAAATGTCACAATTCTGTCGAGTTCACACTACCCTGCATCCATCACAATTCATCCTCAATCACCGGGGGAGGGGGGGAGGACACATCTGCATCTGAAGCTGCAGGGACCATTTCCTTGAGGGAGTTTTGCTGTTACTGTGTGTTACTTGAACTCAGAGCAGCTGTGGAAAGCTGCAAACTGGAATGGACATCCATGGAAGCACAGTGGGCGGGGGCGAGGGGGGGAGAGAGAGAAAGGGAGCACTTAAGAGAAAACAGCCTGCAGGGGAAAAGAGAGAGCTCAGCACCCCCTCTGGACCACATGAACTTTCACTACATACTGCAGCTTCCTACAGCTTCTTTGGATAAACACACACACACACACACAGAGGTAAAACATTCATATGATTGAGCATCACATGTAGCTTGACCTTTGGTTACCAAGACTTGCCTTCACATATGTATTTATTGTTAAATTTATTTATTTAAAGTGTCTTAAGCTGCCTTTTAGGCCTAAAAGCCCTCACAACAGGTGGCTTACGGAAAAGCACAACATACAGAGTAATAAAAAGAGTATCACAACTGGCATAAAAACTGTCAAGTGAAACAGCAACACATTCCCAACAACACAGCAGCACTATAGCCTTAAAAATCAGCATCAAAGTAGCCTCATGGAATGGTTAGGTCAGCCTTCCCCTATCTAGCGCCCTCCAGATGTTTTGGACTGCAACTTCCATCAGCCCCAGCCCACATGGTCAGGAATGCTGGGAGTTGTAGTCTAAGACATCTGGGGTGTGCCAGGATAGGAAAGCCTGGTTTAGAGCTTTAAAGGCTAACACCCACACTTTTAGTTGGGCCCAGAAATTTAGTTGGGCACAGCAACCCGTGCAACTGGAATACAACTGGTGTTGCACACCCTAACCATCTTTTCCCTAAGAACAGCCACGTGGCCACAGTTTGCACCAGTTCAAGTTTCCAAACCATCTTTAAAGGCCAGCCCCACACAGAGCACATTACAGTAGTCTAGTCAGGATGCTACTGGCGCAGGAGTAACAGAGGCAAGATCCGCCCGCCTAAGACTGGGTGGCAGCTGGTGTACCAGCATAAGCGGATAAAAGGCATTCCTAGACACAGCCATTCCCTATGCCTTCACAGGTAGCGCCAAATCCAGGAGAAGCCCTGAACTGCAAACCTGGTCCTTCAGGTAGGTGCAGCCCAATCCATGACTGTTGCAAACCTCCATCCAGATTGGCTGGTTTCCCTAACCACAGGATGTATCATCTCACTACCCTCTTTCAACCTTCTTCATCCTTCCAGCCTGATCCCCAAACAACCAAGTTCTATGAATGGAACCTGGCCAGTTTAAATGAACATCATTTCCAAATGTGTATAATGGTTTTCTAGTTGGCAGGATATGGGGAGAAATAGCACAAAATGTAGGTTTCCTCATCACAGAATTAGTGGAGGGAAGGGGGAGGGTGTTAGTGGAGAATCCTTGGTGCATGAACACATGCCCTGATCTACAGCCTCGTATGTGCTCCACTGCATATACTGGGTTGGATCCAGGCAAGAGGAAGGGCTCCACTTACAAAAGGTCCCTCCATCCAATTTTGGGGATCCCCCTCCTCCCCACACCACAGCCCACCTCATTCAGTAGCATCTCCTGACTTTCTGACTGGGTTCAGACAAAATGATAATCCTCACACAAGGGTTGAGTGTGGGTTGTTGTTGAGACATAGGTTACCGTGTTGTCTGAACCCATGGTTTGTTGTTGGGTTGTGAACTATGGGTTGTTCATGATTGTTATCATGGCTGGGTGAAGACAACACAATAACAACCCACGATTCAACAACAACTCATGATTCAATGGCAACCCACACTCAACCCTTGCGTGTGCATTATTGTGTTGTCTGAATCCAGCCAGTACGTAGCATTTTGAGGGGGCTGGGGGAGGTACTGTGGGAAGGAGGGGGTGGGGAAACCCACTTCCACTGGTGCAGTTGATTCAGAGTAAATCCGGATGCAACCCAGAGTTCTTGCATGTGGCCTGCCCCACATGTCTCCGTGTGGAGGAATGGGACAGTCTATGCAAGCACAAAATGCCCAAGTACACACCACTAGCGTTCTCATAACTGGAGTAGTTCACTTCACTGGGGTACAAAACTATTTCTGTGGACTTCGTGGACCCACACAGGGTCATGCTGTTAGCAGAAAGCCTCACGGATGTAATTCCTGTCTGCCAATGACTACTTCATTGCCATAATAAAGAGCCCATCTTAAATTAATACTGGGGCAAAAGAAGTGGGGGGAGATCACCTTGAGAAATTCAGCAATTGCTTTGCCATCCCAGTGACTTTAAAAAGACAGGCTCCTTCCCCATCAGGAAGCCAGCCAGTGGGTTACAAGAACAGTTCATATTTAATAATGCAATTTATATTCCACTCTCCACATAAACTATTGTAAAGGCACACTAATGTAAAAATACATCTGGCTTGTCAATAGTTTATCTTCTGGATCTGCATCTAAATCCCTGGGCATTCTTGACTTATGGCTATTCCGATGTCTAATGAATAAAAAGGTGCAAATTATAGGCCCGGCTTTAATGCTCATCATAAAATTAGATGATAGTTGCAAAAGCTGCATTCTCCGGCCCACAGTGCAACAACAGCCAGCCATAAATAAAGGGTATTTAATGTATCCCAGCACTGGGCAAAGCCAGGGAACAGTATGTTACTGCACAGACTTCAGTGGATCCTCCACCAGCTCAATGAAGTGATAACTGATCCATCATGTGAATTTATGTCAACTGTCTGATCACAAAGTCATGGCCTCAACACTGTAAATAGCCCACACAAGGCTTGCATCCTGGCCCATGTGCCAGTAAAGCTGTCAAAACATCCAGCTGGGAGGGAGCACCTTAAGGAGGCCATGAACCAACCCAACAGGCTCCTCACCCCACCCCATCTCCCTGTCTCTTCTGGCATTTGTCCATGCAGCTGGAAACTGTAAAAGAAGTCCTCCATTTGTTGAAAGTAGGCAAAGACTGGAATCAACGGGGAAGCTCTGTTCTCCCCACCCCATGGCTTCTCTCAAGACCAGAGCCTCAGCAAGAGTATGTATCAAGGGTGCAGAACTTATTTCAGTCTGAAGACCAAGTTCCATTTCAGAGAAGCTCTTGGGGGACTGGCGGTGGCTGAAGGCAAAAGGGGGTGGGCCAAAGGCAACAGGATGGGGCCAAAAATGCCAGCATATTTTAGCGTAACACTCTTATTGCTAGTAACTAAGCAGTAACTAACTCCAGAGAGGCATTTCAACCTTTTAAAATGGGGGGAAACTGCACAAAAGCCGGGAAACCTCCAAACAATTGGTGGTTGGGGGAAAGGGAGTGTGGCCTTCTGGGGACCCCTGGAGGGGCAGAGTTGGCCCCCAGGCCTGAGAATCGGCACCCATGGAACACACGGATGGTCTTGCAAAGGCATCTGGCTCTCCATGGGCTTTTCGAAAACAGGAATAACCAATGATAAAATGAACTAGGAAATTACACAACCTGCTTTTACAAAGAAATGCCACCACAGAGTGAGAATATCTTCTGTTTCTTCCACAGATGGAGAAACAAAGATGTAACCACTTGGAATTATGCCCCTGAAAACTAATGGTGGGTTTTCCCATTAGATGTTCCCAGTTTCACTGGAGCACAAAGTTCGGGGCTTTCCCCCACCTCGTGGTGATTTTTCCCTATAAAGATTGATCCCCAACTGACAGAAATCACAGATCCAAGCGCAGCTTTCTCCATTAAAAGTTTTTGCACATGGATATTGGGTCCATATGCAAACCACTACATTAGCATCTGCACGCAGAAAGAAACCAAATTAAAAATGTCAGCCTTGTGCAGGCCACAAAAGAGCTTTCAAAATTCTTTGATGTTAGAATTAAAAAGTATAGAAGCCGGGTATATTCAAGCACTTGGCACATTTTTATCCATGCTTAGACTTCTAATTCAACCTAAGTGCCTGAAAATCTATGAAAGCCTATTATGTTCTTATCCTACCTGTTGAATAAAAGCTCGCCTGCTCTTCACCTGTGCAAGTTTAAACTATCATTTTATTCACTTTGTCTGTTTGGTGTCTCTGTCTTAATTCCCGCAGCAAAGTTATTGATGTTTGGGTAATACCAAAACCTAAAATGCCACAAATCTTAAGAGCAACCTTCAACAGAACATGACTGACCAGAAAAATACCACCAACAACATGCCGCCAAATGATCACCCTTCAAACTACTCACACACATGCAAGGTCGTACATCCCCCATCCAGATGGGGCAAGTCACACACATATGCACAAACTCCTCACCAGCTCTCTCTGGCCCAGATTCTGTCTCAAAGCTGGACTACGTTTTGCATTCAAAATCCAGAGATCTCATCAGAGTGTTGGATTTCTGAAGTGTCAGGTTGGGGCTACCCACAACACTTTGCCGCAGGAAGTGAACTTAACTGCGCAGGAGGCATAATCCTGCCGAAACACAGGAATTGTGTCTGCATGGTGGCTGGCTATCCTAGCACCATCACACACACACACACAAAGAATCCAGATCCAGACTTCATCCTGTAAAGACAGAAGCCCTCACTAGAGAGGACCAGTGGGCCAAAGGCAACAGGGCGGGGCCAAAAATGGCAGCATATTTTAGCTTAATGCTCTTACTGCTCGTAACTAAGCAGGAACTAACTCCAGAGAGGCATTTCAACCTTTTAGAATTCAGAAGATCTCAGTTTATTGGGTCCACATTTCGGTCCAGACCACAGCCTGGCTATCTGTTCTACCCACCGCACCACAGGAGAGAAGCCACAGACAGGCTAACCGTGCAGGTCATGATTCAGTCTCCCATTAGCTGTTACTGCTCAGGGTTATTTAAACAGCATTACGGGGCTTCAAGGAAGCGGTGAAGGAACCCCAAATGAAAAGCAGCCTGCGGGATTGTCCCAAAATAGACCCCTCAAACAGAAACCACCTATACAGCACAGATTTTGGTGGCGAAATGGGAGTTGGGGGGCGGAGGAGAACAGGTATGGAAAGGAAGCCTGAGCCTCGATTACATGTGCGCTACAACAATATCAGCCACCTCTCAGTGTAGGACAGGAGAGACAGTAGTGAAAACCCCAATGAAGGGACAGGGTAAGTCGCCTAAGAGCAAAGTCTTTTATTGCTGAAGTTACTTGGTAGTCAACCTTTGCTCTTTTGGAGTGTGGGGGAAGAGGGGCTGGAAACTGGAAATATCTCCAAATTAAACAACAGCTAGGTCAGAATCCCCACTGACCCATCCAAAACCAGAAAGAGAATTTTTAAGGATTAATTGCAAGAGCAGCAAAAAACAGAAAAAAGAAAAAAAATGAGTCTATTTTAATTTAATCCATGCTTACCCTGTTTTCCTTCACAACAACAAAAGATATATCCAACACAGCCTGCAAATATCAAGAGCGTATTAAACATGAAAACAATCACTAAGGCAACTTAAGGTGTATAGAGAACCTCCACAAGTAAATAGGCACTCTACTACAGATGTTTTCTCCCAAGGGCAGGGACAGAGCTGGGGCATTCCTCTCCTCTCCCTCATTGTGTAATTTCACCACCTGTATAGGGCTTGTGTAACATTGCTGCCCAAGTCCACTTATTTTCCTCTTTCCTCCCCACCCTTATAAGGTTGAAAAACTGTCCTCTCTGTTTGACAAGGACTGTCTTCTTTTTAAAGCTGTGTCTAGAGCTTAGTAAATGTTTGGTTCTTTATAAGTGATAAATGGTATTAGAAACAATAAACAGCAAAAGAGTAGGAACTAGTCCAGAAGACTACAAGAACATGTTGAAAGCCCACTTGAGTGAGTTTTAAGCATCCACTGGCATGTAGAGGAAGCCCAAGAGATCTGATCAGAGAAGGCATTCCACAATTTTGATGCCACCACAGAGAAGGCCCTGCCCTCTTGTGCCTGACACCATACCTCCAAGTGTTAAGGGATGCAAAATTAAGGACTTCTGAAACCAATTTCAAGGAACAGTCAGATTTACAAAGGAAACAATGGCCCTTAACGTATCCAGATCTAAGCCATGAAGGGGGCTTAAAAGGTTAAGCTCTGCGCTTTAAATTGAGTGTGGAAACAAACAGGTAGCCTATGTCAGGATTCAAAGCTGCTATAAGTCACCAGCCACTGCTGTAAGTCACCAGCCGCAGCTATAGCAGCAGGCTATGAGAAAGCTAGCATGGTGTAGTGGCCAGAGCGTTAGCCGGGAGATCCAGGTTCTAGTCCCCACTCAGTCATGGAAGCTCACTGGGTGACTTTGGACCAGTCACAGACTCTCAGCCCAACCCGCCTCACAGGGTTGTTGTTGTGAGGATAAAATGGAGGAGGAGGATAATGTAAGCTGCCTTGGGTTCCTCACAAGAGGAAAAAAGGTGAGATATAAATGCAATAAAGAAATAAAGAAATAATAGGCTGAATGGAAGGAGAGGAGAGTGGGATGTAAAGCCTTTCCACCAGCCCTGCTGAAAGACTTATTTCCCCCCCCCCTTCCCGCCTCATTACTTTTTCCTTGTGTGTTGTGTCTTTTTTCAGACTGTAAACCTGCAGGGGCAGAGAATTTCTTGTTTTACTGATTATATGTAAGCCACCTTGGGAGTCTTTTTGGCTGAGTGGGATAAAAAGACTTTAAATAAATTATTTATTTATTTATTTATCAGGTCAGCTAATGCTCCCTCACCCCACATGAAAGCTTGTGGGTGACACTCCCACCCATCTGAGCAATCAGAAGGCTGGCACCTCTCTCTCCTTCTGCCTTTGCTTTGCCCAGCCTCAAACTCACAGGAATCAATTCTGACACCATCCCTCATAAAAAAGAAGATCCTGAACCCTCTTGCGCTCCCCCTTCTCCTACCTCATTAAAGCAACAGTGGGGCCCCTTAGTAACAGCCACTGTAAATCCCACACACAGGTTCAGGCCCATCCCTATAAATAATGTAGAATGTTTTTATTTACAGACAGGTTGTAAAAGTATCAGGGAGAGAATAATGTGAAATCAGAGGACAGTGAATAATTCATAAGACCTCAGTTCCACTCCCTTCCCCTCAGCGCTGCCTTTTCAACGGAACACAACCTTATGTCCCATAATCTAATAAAATGGAGACTAACAACCTGGCACTAACCCTCTATATATTGGGACTTTTATTACTTGCAAAAAAGAAAGGAGAAAAAAATAAATATAAACCCAAAACAGGGTCAGCTCAAATATCTTTCAAAACACACACACACACCACCCCGAGGGTAGATTATTCTCTTGCGCAAATGCCTTTTATTATCCGTAAACATGACAAAGTTGGAAACAAGCGCAAAGAGTGGGCAGTGCCATAGAAAGTCCCATGGCAGGAAAACAGGTGAGAGGAAGGATATTCTACGTGCACAAATGCACCCAGAAGCTGCATACAAGCTTCCATAGCCTCCACCACGCCCAGGCACAGAAATACTAATCAAGTAACAAAACATAAACTTCTCCCACCACGCACAAGCCAGCTGGTGCCCACATCTAGAAACAGATTCCAGAAAGCATCCTAAGTGGTCAAGGAAATTAGAAAAACCCCACCTTCCAAGTTACCATTGGGTAACTTGAGAGGGTGTTTAGCCTGCAAGTCTGTTCAGCTGCAAGCAGTGCAAATACAGCCAGATAGTTATTTTTAAAAGCATCTTACCTTCAGTCTCAGACATTCCGGCTGCAACCAGAGGTGTGTCCTGATGGCAGCTGAACATGCCGCTGGTTGTACAATTTAGTGCTAAACCAAATTTAGGGAACAGAGCCCACAATCTATAATGATGAAAGAGGATGTGTGTCTGACCATCTAGTGGCATCAAAATCATAAAACCTGGACACCTGAAACGTGGTATGCACATGAAGGGGCCTCTAGGGTGTACACCTTGGGGTTATTTTGTTTTTACAACACATTACTTAATTTTAATTAAATGTATCTGTGTGTTTGAAGCTTGCAATAACGTCTTCAGTCACTAGATGGAAGACTTCCCTAACTAATGCATAGCTTTGCAGTTCATACAGACTGAAGCCAGTGGAGATTAGTAGGCAGAGGGACAGAATCATATGACTGCCCCCTCCCCTCTTCTGTGGAGCAGCCCCCCTCAGAGGAACAGAGTGGACACAGATGCCTCCCTCAGGAGGCTATAGGGCTGCACCATGGCAGGGGCCATCTGAGGTGCCGGTGGGCATGGCTTCACAGGGCACAGTGTGTTCAACTCTGACAGCTGCGTAGGTTTGCTTGAAGGCTTCGCTGAATCAAATGAAGGGCTATTCCAACCCGTGTGAAGCCAGGTAAGTCAATAAAATAAGTAAAATAAAATAAAATAGAGAGGTTGTACAAAACTGCCCAATAGAGGTGTTGCCTGTGCCTGAAACCAAGACAGAAAAGCTTATCTCTGACTTTTGCAGAAGGCTCTTTCACTGATGGGGGCTTCCTCTTCTGTTTCACCCACCAGGGTGTGAGGGGGTGGGGGCTTCCCAGCCTAGCTTGTAGCTCCCACTCACCAGCTCTGCACTTTTCTTTGTGAGCTCTGCACTTTTCTTGTTTAAGGGGCAGGGCCTGAGACAATCTCACCAGGACTGGGAGGGGTGGTGATGTGGGGGGGGGGGCAGCATACAACCTTCTGCCCCATGGGTTGTCCTGAATAGTTCCCCGTCTTTCTCCTCTGCCTGCTCTTCCCTGGCCTCTTAGGGGTGTAACAGGCAGTGTCCATTTCTCCATCAAGTCCAGTACTGTCTGTGCTGATCGGCAGCAGCGCTCCAGGATTCCCAGGCAGAAAAGCGGTTCTCCCATCACCTGCTACCTCCAGTTTTTACTTTTAAACTGGAGGTGCCAAGGATAGAACCCAGGACCTTCCGCATGCAAAAAGCCTGTGTTCTACCACTAACAGGTTCTGCTAACAGCCTGCTTATTCTGAATATCCACAGCCTTTTCCCTTCTTCTATTCTTATACCTCTTGCTGCAAAAGTCAATATCCCTCCAGCACCTGGATCACAGAAGCAGAAAGCAATGTGCAAAAATGAGCACGAGCTCATGTGTTTAAAAGGGGGGGGGGGCTCATTCAGATCTATGAATCTTCAGCCCTGCTGAAGACCACCCTCACAAAGGTTCCTCCTCCCTCAATGGCCACTACACCAGCCATTCCAGCAGGCTGTACTGAGAGACATGAGAGGGGGAAGCGGGGCCATTCCACCAGCCTTGCTGAAAGGCTTAATTCTTTTTCCTCTTCCCTCCCCACCCCTTTTTTCCTTGAGAGTCATGTCGTTCTTTAGATGATAAGCCAGCCTGGCAGGGACTACCTTGTTATACTGACTGATTATAAGCCACACCAGGAGCCTTTCCAGCTGAGGAGTGAGAAAAAAAATCCTGTAAATAAATAAGTTTAGGTTACACCAAATCTCAGTGGAAGAACATACGCCTTTAAAAGCTAACAGGTTAAATGCCAAACATCACAGGGAACAGTTAGGAAAGACTTTTGCCCAGGACCGCGGACAGCCACTGTCAGATACCGTGGGGACAACTGACTGTAAACCATACATCAAAAAGCAACTCCTTACACTGGAACAGAATGTTAGATTGGGGTGGGGTGGGGTGGTTCTTTCTCTCCTCCCATTAGATAATACAAGGAAAACAGAACTAGCAGAGGCCTCCTTTTACACGCTGGGAAATGCTACAAAAGCCGGCAGGAAAGCGGGGCCATCTGCCGCCAGGAGCCCTGTCACGTGGCTGCCGCCGTTGCTCCAGGCTGCAATTTGCTTTGCTGTGCTTTAAAAGCCTTCCAGATGTGTCAGCCGTCTCCCCCCACTGGCAGCCGTTTCAGCATCAGCGTTTAAGCGGGCGACAGGAGCCTGCCTCAATTTGTTCAGACTCCTCCAGGGGATAACAAAAGGGGAGAGAGAAAAGGAGCCACTTCGAGGGGCAGAGATGCCTCCCCGCCGCCCACCACACATGCACGCATACACGTGCATACACACACACAGGAAGACACAGGTAAGTATGTGTCTTTGCAGAAGATTACAAACCCCAGGGAATACATCAAAAGGCCATCTAGTCCAGCCTGTCAGGGCAGGCTGGGGCAGTGGGCAGCCAAACCTGAACCCAGACCTGGGCCAGGAGCTTCCAACTCAGCAGAAACTGAGGGCTGAGCTGTGACAGAAGTTTCCAAGCCTGCGGACTGAGATGCCAGAGGTGGAGCCTTCAGAGCAGCAAGCAGCAGCAACCAGGCAAGGGGAGAAGGCCGGGCAAGTCAGATGTTTTGCTGCACCTGGCTGATCGAGAACGCATCGCTCAGTAGAAGAGCACCTGCTTCGCATGCAGAAGGTCACCGCTTCGACCTCGGGTGTGTCCAGTTAAAAGGAGAGGTAGCAGCAAGTGGGAAAGAGCCTTCCCTGCCCAAGGTCCTGGAGGACCACTGCTAGTCACTGTACAACAATACCATGCTGGATGGACAAAAAAACCTCCTCTGCCTAGGAATCACGGGGCCAGTGTTACACACCTCTGTTCCAGCAGGCTGTACTGAAGGAGATGAGAGGGGAAAGTGGGGCCACTCCCACAACACTGTTCTTTTTCCTCTTCCCCCCCCACCCTTTTACCTTGTGTGTTGCATCATTTTTAGATTGTAAGCCTGCAGGCAGGGACATTCTTGATTTCCTGAGTACACCTAAGCCACCTCAGGAGTCTTTCTGGTTGAGGAATGGGATCAAAATACAAATCTGGCGCTCTCAGGGAACAAATCTGGCCCTCCTGGGGGCCAGTAGCAACACCCCCTTCTCCTGGCTCCCCTCTTTTCCCCCAACCACCAATCATTCCATGGTTGCTTGGCTTCTATGCAGTTTTTCCCCATTTCCCCCGCTCCTTTTGCCTTTGGCCCCGCCCATGACTGGACCGCAACCACTGAGCGCTTCTCTGAAATGGAACTGGCCCTTGGGCTGGGAGAGGGTCTGCGCCCCTGCTTTACGAGGCTCCTGGAATCCTCTTCCATCCAACTCCCATCTTGGAGACAACTAGCTAAACCACAAAAAGTGGGGAGGGGAGTCGCCCACTGCTTGCCAGCCGGGGAAATGCTCCTTCCTCAACACGGGTTAACCTTTGAACACAGGTCCTGGTCAGCAGCAGTGCTACAAGCGCTCACCCTGCCAAAACTACTGCCACAACGTCCACCCCCATTAAACAGCAGGGGCGGAGAGGAGCTTCCATGAAACTCACCCACCCATAGAACAACGCTACCTAGCCAGCTGGCTTTGATGCATGCATGCCACAAAGCTGCAAGTGCTTTCCATGGAACGTGACAAAAGCGAGTTCCCCAGTTGGCACAATGATTTGATAATTCTCCCTTAACACCCATCAAATTAAAGCAACGTCCAAGGCCTGCCTGAAGTGGCACTGATAGGTATGAAACTTTAATGAGATTTAATGGTTCTGGCCTACTTTCCTCCAAGCGCTCAGGCCGACGTTTATGAACGTTTAATTTCCCAGGACTTGACCTCTTTTTTGCCTCTTGGTCTCTGATCCCTTCCTCCCCTGCTCTTTCCCCAGCCATTTCTCCATTGAACTTTCGCTCTCAAATCCACTTTCCCCTTTACACACATGCACACACAGATGGTTTATGTTAGCACTACAAGCCGTGCCACCATCCAAGCCAGCCTCACGGCTTGTCAAAGACAATTGGGGAAGATCCTCTGCAGACCCCCTCAGATATCCATCTCCTTGCACTTAGAGAGAGACTACATGGCGATCGTATCAGGGAGAAAAAGGGGAGCAGGGGGCGGGAGAAAGGATTTTAAAAGGGATTCAGTGCAAGGCCTAGCAGCCAACATTTATGGAGTAATTTAATTCATTCGCTGTTTCCACGGAGGAGGGAATAAAGCCCCCACTCTCAGCAGGAACATGCATGCTTGGTTCTAATTTCTGCCTTTGTATAGTAGTCCAGCCATTTCCTCTGCAAAAGCCTTCAAAGGTTCATATTCCTACCTTCCCCCCAAAATCATGTACATAAGCATGCATACATGTCTTCATGCCTGTGCGCCCACCACCAGGGCAAGCGATCTCTCCTGCCTACTCTTGGAAATGCCACCAGATCTGGCAAATTTGAAAGGTTAAACCCTGCAAAGGACCTTGGCGACTGGGTCTCTTTCCTCTCTAGGGCAGCCGTCATGCTCACTACTTACCTACTGGCTAAGCATTTTGCTGCCCTCTTGTGGAGCCAGGGCTGACTTGCCCCTCTCCACTCATTATTTTCTTAGGATGGGTGATTAGGTTGGAGAATTATTGAAAATTTACAACACTGTTCTAAGGGGGAACCTCCCAGAGCATTATGCCAACCTCCAGCCAGGAATCCTACACATGCCTGTATGTCAAGGGGGAGAAAACCCAAGACACCCTCAGATGCAAAACTGGAGGAGACCATGAGATCATCCAGCTTCTTCTCCCACCAAACTGATCCCATCAAAGGTTTGTCCAGCGACAAGGATTCTACAGCAGCCTTAAAGCAGCCTGTTCCTACATGCCACCACCTGTGCAGGTAGAAAGCTGCACACTTTCTAAGTCTGTAGGCAACAGGAGGCAATGCCTGCACTCAGCACAGGAAACCCAGCTGTGCTGAGTGCATAGGTCACACCAGTCTCTGTCACATGGTGGGGGCAAGAAAACACAGGAAGCGACAACAGAGCACCCCTGATCTCTGCAATTAGGGCCAACAATCTCAAAGGCTCTTCATCTCCACCCCCCCTTCAATCAGAGCTAACCCAGCTGAACAGCCTAAGTCAGGGGTACACAACATGGTGCTCACCAGGTGTTTTGGACGACAACTCACATAACCCCTGACCACTGGCCATACTGACTGGGGTTTGCAGGAGTTATAGTCCAAAGAATCTGGAGGTTGCTGATCCCCGGTCTAAGTAGCCGTGTGGAACCGGAACATTTTTAAGGGTGCTCCAACAGAGCTGCACACAGCCCATGAGGTGCCCCCCCCCAGACCTGTTTGTAACCTTGCAGCAGAGAATGGTGGGAGCTCACCTCTTTCACTGAGCAGGATCTAACAGAATTCAACATACACAGCCACATTTAACCACAGATGAATATCCCCTCCCTTTGCAAAAACCCCAGTGAGCTGAGCTTGGCTCATCTCCTCATTTTAAAGACAGTACTTTCTCCTTCAGAGGTAAGGGAGCACACCACAGGAGTAGATCTTGAGACCCACCAGTTTCCAAGCCTGCACAGCCATGTATTTTCCTTGTGAACTCTTTTTCCCCTTCCCTGACCTGTCACTTCCCTTCTCCAGCTTTTGGTGAGGAACGAGAAGCAAAAAGGACCCGAAATGCTGGGGAACGAGAAGCAAAAAGGACCCGAAATGCTGGGGAACGTTATCAGTTCTCCCCGGAGGACAGAGGAGGCAGATCTGAGCCAGGAGAAGAAAAAAGCTGAGGGAGGGAGGGAGAGTGAGAGTGCAGAAAAAGAAAGAGGGAGCCTTAAAGCCAGCTCACTCGTTTATCATTCCGCCTGTGTCGCGCATCTTGAAAGCACAGACACAAGAATGTAATGTCATAACATTCGCAGTTCAATAACCCCTGCTTCACAAGACGGCTTGAACTGTCAGAGGAGTTGGGAGGTAAACATTTCAGCTCAGGGGCTGAGCAGGGAGTGGAGGGACAGATAAGCGGAGGAGAAAGGGGGAGAGAGAGTGCTCCACATTGGCATCTAGCTTCGGGGCATGTTAAAAAATATTCCCCCTGCAGTAAATCCAGATCTGGAGCTTGGCAGGCAGGGAGAGAGGTGGGAGGGAAGAGAGGCTGGAGAAAGGCTCAGGATAAAAAACGACCCGATCACAAGCCAGACACCTTTATTGTTCTGAAACGTCTCCCAGCCAAGTTATGAATCTACAGCTTGACCCCGGAGCCGTCAGCTTGTTATACGGCAGAAACAAAACTGGCTCCCATCGCAGCGTTAAGACCCAGGCGGGAGTGCGGTCGGATCTGCCCTGCCCCGCCTCCAATTCCCCCAAGCCGCAAGCTGGATGCTGCCAACCTACTCAGTGGATAATTATCACACCGGGCTGCAGGCAATAAAGCAGGCAGGGCTGCACATCCATCAGCCCTGGACGTGCACGCAGGCTGTACTTTTGCACGGAGGCATGCCGAGCGAGAACAAGACACGCTTGGCCACGAAGGGCTCTGTTGGGCAGGCTGCCTGGCTTCAACTGTGGCGTCGCTCCTGTGGGCAAAGCATGGGAACCACGTGGGGTGTCACCATGTCAGCCTGACCACCAAGTAGGCCGGCTGAAAACTGCTGCGTGTCTTAACCACTGAGGTAGTCTAGCTCTGATATACACAGAGAGACGGAGAAAAACAGGCCCTCTGAAGGATGTTGGCGGGGTGGGGGTTGCATTTTATTCTATTATTTGGCACCCTGCCTCAAGATGATTCACATGGCAAACAGGTGAATATAATAAAAATCACAATGCGCCACAATAATCAGCAAAGGGACTGTGGCATCAAAACATATTAAAAGCAGCAGGGCTGGGGGGAATCAGGGTTTTCACATTCAAAGGTGTCAAATGGGAGCCCGGCAGAGGGAGTGGGGGAGGGGAATTCCCGAAGCAAGACACCACAACTGAAAAGTCCCTGTTCCTTTGCAGTCACCTACTTTCCTTCAGAAGGTGAGAGGCGCTCAATGAATTGGCTCAGCCTAAATAATCCTATCCAACAGAGGGAAAACAGAGACAGAGCGTGGCTTTCCCCCAAGGGGGAATTCACGTACAACAGATCCACAACAGGAGGTCTTCAAGGCAGGCTTCCCAGACCCAAGTCTTGAACCCTCTATGTACTGGACCTACTGACTCAGTAGAATTAAGGAGGCTTAGAACTCACTTGCTGTATTTTATCAACGTGGAGAAGGGCTATGGTGGTGTTATGTTGCTCCTAAGGCCAACCTTAGGAGAGAGAAGCTCCTGCCTCCCATGGTAAATGTCCACACATCTTTTTAAAAGGTCTCCCTTGTGTGCCACTACCAAAGACCAAGTGCTGCGATGCAAGGAGGCACCAGCAGGGGGTGCTACCAAACCATTCCCAAAATATATTGGGGTGCAAATGCATTTTGGACCTTTCTGTTGTCCTTCCACAGACAGGCAAAGACATTGTTATTCAAGCAGGCCTTTGGCATCTAAATCAGTCTGTTGCTGCACGGGTTTTTAAGTGGTTGAGTGCTGTTTATTTTTTATTGTTGTGTTTTTAATTGTGTTTTTAATTTGTTTTAATGCTGTGTTTTAATTAAGACTTGGTTTTTAATCTGTCTTTTATTATTGCTGGCTGCCTTGCACGCCATTTTGGGTGGAAAAGCAGGATATAAATTTGAAAAGGAAAGAAATGGAGGAGTAAGCAATAGCACAGTTCTTACCACATATACAGTGCCACACTCTTGTACTGCGTTAATTAATCCAGAGTAATTACCACTCTATGGTTCAAGACTCACAATCTCTTCTGCAGATTAGAACAACTGGTCTTTTAAAATATGGACTAAAAAGGTGTGGGGGAGAGGAAAAATCCAACATTTGCAAACCCAGTAAGGGAGGGAATAATTAAAAGGAAATTAAGGAGCAATAACCCCACACACGGTAATTTGAACATAGGCCTTTAGTAACAGGCCTAGTTGTCACTGAAGTAGAAGACTTTTTTGGGACTGTATCATTTCAGCTGGCAAGCGGAGGCTCACATGACTGTACGAAATAAGTAAATAAACACAGAAAGCAAAAATGTCAGTCTTCTCCTTGACATGCTACCTTTCTACATGCAGTGTGGAGTTTGTTTCTTCTCCCTTCAGCTCCTCTTTCTCACTCCTGAAAAACACCGCCCCGCCCCCCAACTCCTCAAGCTATCGGAAAAGGCACAGACAGGTAGATCTATATGCACACATTCTGCAGCTCAAGTAGCTTGGAATAAAATCCTTCGCCAACCAATTCCCCAGGGACAGCCGGTCAAAAGGGGCAGTGGTGGCACTCCTTTGTGCCTGGCACATCAACCGATGCTGTGCTACTGAGGCCAGCTACCTAGCAGCCTTGAGGACAGGGGTGGGCCACTTGCAGCCCCACCAACGTTGCTGGACTGCAATGGAGGGATGGTAGCAAAGTGTTGTAGCCCATGCTTTGCATGCAGGAGGTCCCAGGTTCAATCAGGTAAGGCTAGGAAATAACCCTGCCTGAAACCCTAGAAAGCAGCTGCCAGTCAGTGTTGACAATACCGGGCTAGATGAATTATGGGTCTGACAGTATAAGGCAGCTTCCTCTGTTCCTATGTAACTCCCATTAGCCTTAGCCTGCAGAGCCAATGGTGTGGGCTGATGGGAGTTGCAGTCCAAACAAAATCTGGAGGGGCAGAAGCAGCACACCCCTGGTTTAGGAGCAGCAAGAGGCTGCTTGGCTCCCGAATGTTCCCAACAGTGAGGGGGCTAGGAACGGGCTCGCAGGTCCCAGTTAGCACTGCTGCATTTTGAGAGAGACGCTTCTTACTGTCCAGCTCTTCCAAGCTGTTGCCATCCCTGGCAAACGGCCTCACCTCACCTCAGGGTGAATGCAAGCCAGGCACCAGCTCCTGCTTGTCTCTTTCCAGCCAGGCCAGTGGGAGGGGAAAGGGAGGGGCGAGGGAAGAAGCCACCCTCGTTCAACCAGAGAGCACGTGGAAACCTCACTGTCATGAGACAGGCCAGGCTGCCACCGGGTGGGACTGGCCCAAGCCGGCTAAGCACAGCCACCAGCCAGCCAAGAGGCGCAGAGTTTCAGCAGCAGTCGCTGTCAGCAAGAGGGACGGAGAACCTCACATCGGGGAGGGGGAAAAGGGGAGATGGCCTGCACCACTGGATCCAAAACTGACGCCATGGATAAGGGCCACCTAAACGGTGTATCTTGCTTTTAAAATGGAAATCCCACCTTTCTTTATAAAATAAACGTACTTGCAAGCCACCTTGAGTATAACACAAAAGAATGTGTCAATCACCCAAAAACAGACACACGCACAAAGAGACACCCACAGTATCTATTATAGATATTTTAATTCCACCCTTCCATAATAAAAAAAAAATCCCCCACTCAGGGTGGTTTACATAGCAATACAATACAAAATAATACAAATCCAAAAAGTCGTAAAAAACACGAAACCTAAAAAGCAGTGTGATCTTTAAAAGGCAGAGAAAAACAAAAGACAAATCAATAGGACTAAAATTACATTTAAAAGGCCTGGGAAAATAAACCGAAACACAAGCATGATGCAGCAGCTGAAACAGACAGAAAAACTAAACATTATCCAGCAACCAAAAGTGAATACGCAAGAAATGTCAGCCAGTCCCAGATGCCTTCTGAGAAAAGCCAGGCTTTCCCCATGGCTTCAAAAGGCACACAGTTTGGCGGCCAAGTGGGCCTCCAAGTAGGAAAAGTCGACACCACCACTGAGAAGGCCTTGCTCCTGCCAGACTCCAGCCAAACCTCAGGAATGCTCCGTCCAAGATGTCATCCCCATGGCAGAAGGTAGGCTGAAAAGCCCTTCCTGTGGCAGGCACCTGGTGTGAAGCAAGCCTAAAGACAATGCCGAACCAGAAGAGGAACCAAAGAGACCATGTAGTCTACAGCATAAAATGAGGTGATCAGATTTCAAAGGATCAAGGCCAAGCAATTTTAAATTGATAAAGGCAAGTTTTCATCTTTGGGAATAATCTTTCGGCGAGGGGGATACATATTTGTTCAACATAAATACAAACAAAAGATATTACATCTCAGCAAGTGATGTGAGGTATTCTCTACAATAAAGGAATGAGTATGAGGTTCTCCCCACCCTAAGATACTATCATTGTTAACGCATGTTCTTAGGTCAGGTTGGAGGGACCCATGTAGGCCAGGAGTCCCCAAGCTTTTTGGACCTGTGGGCACATTTAGGAATCTGAGAAACTGCTGTGGGCACCACCACAAAATGGCTCCCATGGAGGAGTGGCTAGTCACATAATGGATGCCATGGGGGCCTGGCTAGTTAAAAGTGAGCTAAAGACAGGCGGGGGAGGGGGAAATAGCAAGGCAATGGGATGGGGGGAAGCAAGGCTAGAAGTTAGGAGGGGGGAAACAGTAAGCTGCAGAGGAGGGGAGAATAGCAACACTAGGGGCTGGGAGGGATTGGGAAACAGCAACGCAAAGGGGTAGAGGGGAGCGAAAGGGCAAGACTAGAAGCTGGAAAGGGAGACAAAGATGATTGTCCTGACATTTTCCAAGATTTTTCTTCAAACAATTTTTGTGAAGGGGGCAGGGAGGGGAGAGCTCTGTGGGCACCCCAGAGGTCCTGGGGGTGCCATGGTGCCCACAGGTGCTGCGCTGGGGCCCCCTGATGTGGGCCTTCTCATCCAAGCCCCTGCTCAATGCAGGAAAGCAAGAGCTGAAGCACCCCCAGCAAATGGCTGTCCAAATCGCCAGTTGAAGACCAATGACCCGTCCTATTGTACAAGTTGTTAGCACTTGATTCATAGAATCATCATACTGGAAGGAACCTAGCCCAATCTACTGCGAATGCAGCAAATCTAGTGCGACAGCAACCCTGAGAGGAGAAACAGAATCATTTGTAACAACCACCTCAATAAAAATGCCAGCATCAGAGTTTAAATGTTTCAGTTTCTGCTAGGTCATTCAGTGACATTCAAATTCACTAATAAGAATGCGTTAGTGTCAGAGGAGGCCGGTGGCTCCAGTGTTAGTGGAGTAGTGAATCTGCTCTGGGTTTCAGTCAGAACTCTTAACGGACCTATCCAAGGTTAGCTCCTTTAGAGTTCTGACTGGTTCTGACTGAAACCTGGAGTGGATTCACTGCCCCACTGACATTGCAGCCACCAGCCTCCACTGGTTAGTGGATCACAAAACTGCTTTGCTAAAGGGATCAGATCGCACAAGGAACTTCAGATGCCCTCTCCCGGTGGTGCCCACGATGGCTGGGAATAGGGCTTTTTATATCGCAGTGCCCACTCTCTGGAACTCCCTACCACTACAAATTAGGAGGTGCCGACCCGCCGGGGGTTTTGGCGCCTACTGCAAACATACTTTTTCCAACAAGCATTCCCAGAAAGGTAACGTTACTTTCTGTATACAGTAATAATAATATAAGCATTTAATTGCATCACTTAGAAATTTCTTTTATTGTAAGCAATTCATAAGCATCATTAAAGCAATAAAATAATTAAATAAACCCAAAGCAAGCAGAGGGCAGCCATTTTCCCGTGCCCTGCAGAGCACTGAAAAAAAACCCCAGGCACCTGGCTACCCAAAATGCCCACACGTTTGATGCTACCATCCGAGCATTCAAAAAACAAACTCTCTCAGCTCTGCCCCCAGAAGTCTGAAGCCAGGGCCTGGGCTCATGGATCCAGTCCTGCCCCCAGAGATAACTGATTCCTAACCGGGCATTTGCTGGTATAAAATGGCAGACAGCTTGGGGGGAGGGTGGCAGCTCCATGCACTTGCCACACCAGGCTGGGCATTCTGCCATCTTGGCACGCAGGAGAGAAAAAGAGACCCAGGCTGCTGTGGAGAACAGAGTGCAGCACTGCTGGGCTCCTGCAAGCCAGAGAGAAGCAGGTCAGAAAGCGTTTCGCTGCTGCCTGACGTGTGGCAACAGGCTCAGAGCTTTTGCTCTCTAAAACACCTGCTAAGGTCGCAGTGCCCCAGGGCAACTGTTCCAAGTAGAAGAGAAGCGAGGGAGGTGGCGGCAGCAAACACAGGCCTTGCAACCAAGCAAGAAGTTGCCTGCCTGCCTGCCTGCCGCTTGGCATGACTACAGAGGAGCAGAAGCAGCCGCCGCCTCCAGAGCAGGTGACAGACATGCCAGCGTTTACTTTATTGAGAGGAAGCCGCCAGCCAGCCTGGCCATAACAAAAGCGGGAAGGAGGGGAGAAAACAAGCACAGATTAACCTTGCCAACCCTGTGTAAGGACAGCAGGTCGTTCAGAATCAAGACTGGAGGCCAACGGAGGTGAAGGAGGAAGGCGCCCTGGCCATGTTTACCAGCCCACCACCAAAGTGTCTGCACTCTACTGCAAGTCAACCCTTTCCCTATTTCGCCTCGAATCTTCATAAGAACATAAGAAGAGCCCTGCTGGATCAGACCGAGGGTCCATCTAGTCCAGCATTCTGTTCACACAGTGGCCGACCAGCTGCCCATGGGAAACCCACAAGCAGGACATGAGTGCAACAGCACCCTCTCACCCATGTTCCCCACCAGCTGGTGTACATAGGTTTACTGCATCTGATAATGGAGGTAGCATAGAGCCATCAGGACTAGTAGCCATGGATAGCCTTCTCTTTCAGGAATTTGTCTAACCCCCTTTTAAAGCCATCCAAATGGGTGGCCATCGCCATGTCTTGTGGTAGTGAATTCCATAGTTTGACTATGAAGAAGTACCTCCTGTTATCTGTCCTGAATCTCCCACCAATCAGCTTCATGGGATGACCCTGGGTTCTCGTATTTTGAGAGGGGGAGAAAAATGTCTCCCTATCCACATTCTCCATGCCGTGCATAATTTTGTACACCTCTATCATGTCCCCTCTTACTCGCCTTTTTTCCAACCTAAACAATCCCAGCTGTTGTAACCTTCCCTTATAGGAGAGATGCTCCAGCCCCTCGATATTTATTTATTTATTTATTTATTCATTCATTCATTCATTCATTTATTATTGCATTTATATCCCGCCTTTTTTCCTCTTGCAAGGCACCCAAGGCGGCTTACATTATCCTCCTCCTCTCCATTTTATCCTCACAACAACAACCCTGTGAGGTAGGTTGGGCTGAGAGTGTGTGACTGGCCCAAAGTCACCCAGTGAGCTTCCTTGGCCGAGTGGGGACTAGAACCCGGATCTCCCAGCTCCCAGTCCAACACTCTTGCCACTACACCACACTGGCTCTCAATCATTTTACTTGCCCCTTTCTGCACTTCTCCCCAATCTTGTTGAGGCTTTGCATCTTCCACAGCTCTGCAGAGGCTTAGGCGCAACATTCAGCATCCCAGAAATCCAATCCAAGCATTCACTTTTTAAGATACATATACTAGCATGAAAACTCACATTGGTCTCAGCTAGATAAGAGGCATGGCCAAAAACAGGTATGGGAGGGAAGATAAGGGTGAGGTATGTGACATACTATGCCTGTGTGGGGCTCCCTACAGTGGACCAGATGTACTGCTTTGAAATCTTATATTAAGTGGCATATAAATATTATTTACATGTTAAAAAACTAAAAACATAAAAAATACCACATAATATTATGGAGCCAGTTAGTTCCCCCTACAGCAGCCTTCACCAAACTGGCCCCCTCCAGAGGTTGGGAGCTGAAGTCCAACACCTCCCCTGGAGGACACCAGGTTGGTAAAGGCTTCCTATAGAATGATCAACCACTTCTTCCTGTACATTATTCTGGAGTAACTCCAAGCATCCGGTTTGATACTAACATTAGTGTAGATCTGAATCCCCGCTTCATCCATAAGTGTGCACTAAAAGTGTGCATCACCCTTTTTGCCACCTTGATGGCGAGTAGGCAAAGTGAAAGATAGAGGTAACTAATCCATATTAAATAAGCTTACATGTACAGACTTAAAGCAATATTTTCAATCCATTATTGGCTGTCTTTTAAATTTGTCTTATCATTCACTTTTTAAAAATATTGTTATTGTTTTTCTTTTAGTTTTTGCAAGTCATTTTGGATTTATTTTATTTTCTAAGAACAGCAGTATATAACTTTTTTCAATAAATAGAAGCTTTGTTTTCATAGCCCTAAACAGCTTGCCCCCTCCTTGGCTCCTAAAAAAAATCATGTTGGAGCTCAGGGATTTGAGATATTCTCCTGCCCTCTTGGGGTGGTAAAACGGGTCCCGCTGTCCTCATAGAATACAGCAGTGATGGATCAGTTCCAACTACTCATATTCTCAAACCAACAAGGGGAAGGTAAGAGGGAATGTTCTTAGCAGTTACTACCAAACTGCAACCTCCTCTGGTGATTCCAGAGCAGCTCACCCCAAGAATCTGCCTGCTACTGAAGAAAGGACAGGCAGGCAAAGTGACCCCACCCCACCTCCACCCCACACAACAGGCGCGCATGCCAAAAAGCCACACTGGAGCTTCTGCATCGCTGCCTTGCACAGCCCTCTGCTGCTGTCTTGAGGAAGAGTTGATTTGCTCAACTTTTACAACCACCTCCTAGAACATTAATTTTGCACAACTCCATTGCTGTGAAGCAGAGAGACCCTCTGCCTGGTGACTTCAGCACCTTCCTTGCTCACTAAGAGAGGAGACTCCTGTCAGCAGTTAAAAGATGTGGAAAGGGTTACTTCTTGTTCTCCCACTCCGACACAGAGGGCTTCCATCAGACACTGAACATGGAGAGGGAGAAAGTATTCTATGGGCATCTTCCTTCACTTACAAGTTTGGGAACCCAATGCTTAAAAAAAAAAAAAAAAAGCCAACTCATTGCTTTTGCTACCAGCCTGTATGTACTTTCCCTGAACATGGCTCATTCTACTAGCATGCTGGCCAGGGATAATGGAAGTTGTACCAGCACGTTGGGAAGACTCCAAGCTAGGGAAGACTGGTTCAAACCAGCAAGGAGTTCCTGGGTGTTTCAGACCCATCCTATTGCTGATCATTTTTGATGATTTAAAGGCTGCTGTGCATATCATGGGAACTGCTTTGCTCTGTATCCCAACACCAGCAGTGGTATGCAAGAGTGGGCTGCCTTCTCCACAGCAGCAACCAGCCTATGCAACTCCCTTCCCCAGGAGATTCATCTGCCACCCTTCCTGATGGTGCTTCAGTACAAACTGAAGAACCTATTACTCCATCAGCATCTGACATGACTGGATCTTGCTTTATTTTATTTCTGGTCCCCTTTCAGCTTCAGAAAAGGTTATGTGCTGTTATTTTTGTTTTTCCCCCCAAACTGTTTTCACGTCATTTGGTTTTGTTCTCTTCTCCTTCTCCTTCTTCTTGAAGTAAGGGACTTAATGCAGCTTAAATCAAGATGGAAAGGCAGGATATGCCTTTTAAAATAAAGCAAACAAACCCTGCCTATCAAACATAACAACTTTGATGATTTAGAACAGGGGTGTTGAACTTCTCTCAGCCCAAGGGCCAAATTCCATGTTAGAAAAGCTCTCAGGGGCTGCATTCCAGTGGTGGGCGGGGCTGAAGGCCAAAGGCGTGGGAACAAAGATACCAGTACATTTTAGCTTCAAAATGTACTGCCAGTTACTCTCACTGCCAGTAACTCAGCCTTAGGAGAGGCATTTCAACCTTTTAGACTGGGAAAAAACTGCACCAAAGCTGGGAAACCACAAAATGACTGATGGCTGGAAGAAAGGGGTGGGGCCAGGAGAAGGGGCATGGCCATCTGGGGACCTCCAGAGCACTGGACTGGGATGCCAGGTGGGCCAGGTTTGGCCTCCAGGCCTGAGATTCTGCACCCCTGGTTTAGGCCAGGCCTACGGAGAGCTGTCCAAGCCTTGTGCCTCCTCTGCTCCTGCCTCCGTTGCATCTCTCTCAGCTCCTTGCAGAGGCTCTGTACATTCTGTCCAAGCCCACACGACCACAGCCAATGTGCAAGATAGGCAGCAGTCCGTGTGGATGAGAGGCTGGTGATTGGCTGCTCTGTTTCTTTGACATTGGCAGGCACAAACACTTATCCCCAAAGCAAGAAAATAGTGAGCCCCGCATTCTTTCTCCCGAGCTCAATTCTCCCCTTACCCATCTCGCCTATTTAAACAAATCAGAGGCCAAGAGGAGCACAGGAGGTTCTTCCTGCCATGCCGAGGTGCAGAACCTCAGGCCCATGGGCCAATCTGGTCCGCCTGGATCCCCCAGGTGTCCACATACCCTTCCCCTGGCGCTACCCAGTCCTGCCGATCGCTTGGTGTTCCTCCCTCCCCATTCTAGAAAGTTGAATGCCTCTCCCAAGACTTAATTACTGGGCAATATGAGCTTTAAGCAACAAGATGCTGTTATTTGGGGTGTTTTGGCTCCACCTCCTTTGCCTTTGGCTAGCCCACCACTGGGATGAGGCCCCCCAAGAGCTTCTCCAAAATTGAATCCGGCTCTCGGACTAAAAGAGGTGTATCACCCCTGGCCCAGAGGATGGTGTAAACAGACCCAGAGTCTGTAGTATGCACAAAGGAAGACCTTGTTAGGTTTATGATGTTCCCTGGAGAACAATAGCCAGCCGAGGAGGTACTGGAAAAGGGGAGGGCGTGCACACACACACGCACACACTCCTCCAGAGATCTAGCTCACACCCCTTTACTGTATGCTGTGTGTAAGTGTGCTTGTGCATGCATGCCAGCCTGCCTGCACTGGTCTTCCCCTTTCCTTAGGGCTGGACAATTCCTACTGGAAATAAACCAACATCTCTCCTCCACAAACAGCCCCTGAGAAAACAAAATTAACTGGCAGGGAAGCCGCTCCCTCCAGCGCCACCAAGGACTACTCCCCTTGAATCCACAGTTCTTCTAACACAGCAATTAGAGGCAGCCATTAATATTTCAATATTGCCAGCTCTGGAGGAAAGAAATCAAAATTCACACACACACATACACACGCACACACAAGGCAAATGCGTTGGGAAATCTCCCATAACTCTCACAGCCCAATTAAATCCTGAATGCCAACTGAAGGTGACAAATAGCAGCAGCAGCAGCAGCAGCAGCAGCCTCCTCCCACTGAGAAGACCCAAAGGGAGGTGAGTCCTAGTCAACAGGTGCCATCAAACGACGGTCCACAACACCTGGGAAAGCCTGAGTTCCTGGGCACAAGCCACTCAATGAAGGGGAAGCAGCAAGAGGAGCAATAGGGTAGAAAGCTAGAGCTAGATCTGCTCATCTCTCTCTGTCTCTCTCTCTCTCTGCCTCAGTTCTCCATTTGTAAATTGAAAATAGCAACTTCTCTCATACAATTGTTATCAGAACGAAACAGAGGCATGTTACAAATTTAGAAGTATGCTATATGATACACAGCAGACATCCAGGATGAGAAACCTTGTAGAACTGCTGTATTCTCGTAGCTTGAGGCACTCCTCTGTAAGATTCAGGCTTCAAGGAGCATGAAAACTCTCTGCGTTAGCTAGAGAGGGAACCCAAGTTGCTAGTCCTCATGGGCTGAGTTTAACACGAACACCATCAGAAGGCACAAAAAGCAACTTCAAAAAAACCCACTTGCTGCATGAAGTTCCCCCTCCCTTCCCCAGGGCCACTTTTGTTTCAGCTGCTTCAGCCATTATTTAGGGAGCTGGCTATCTTGGAAAGCTACTGATGAAGGAGAAACAGGGAGGGGTGTGCTTGGGAGATTAGCGAGAGAGCCGTGTGGGCGGCTGCAAATGCACAGACAAATAAAATGAAAGATTGTGTCCATACAAGGTCACAGGGCTTGAAAGGGAGATAACAAAACGGGGAAGGAGAAGGGCAGAAAGAGACAGACACAGTGGAAAGGGCCACAGGGGTTAACGCAAGAGAAAGCCGTTTGGAGGTTGTGCATTTAAGTGGAAAGAGAATAGCAGAGGAGCTCAAATCCATTCTCCAGTGTGCTGGGTCACAAATGGACATTTCCCTATTGATTTCAAGGGATAACTGGAGGCCGATGGAGCTCAACCCCTGTGCTAAAATAAACAAAAAAGGAAGGAAGGAAGGAAGGAAGGAAGGAAGGAAGGAAGGAGAAACCCGAATGGCCCATACCTGTGCAGGCTGTAACGGAGCAGATGCCCTGTACAATCCAGCTGCTAGCTTGCCTGTTTTGTCTGGCAAGAGCAAATCAAGCTGTCAAAATGAGGGGTTTGGAACCTCAGGGAAGAAGAGCCTGCTATGCTGGCTAGGGATGATGGGAGTTGTAGGCCAAAACATCTGGAGGGCCACAAGTTGCCTACCCATGCTATATGGGATGGAGGAAAGGGAAATGAGATGCAACGCAATGCAGGAACTGCAGAGGCCAGATAAAGGGACTGTAGCTCAGTGGAAGAACACCTGCAGAGGGTCCCAGGTTTGGTACCCCGCCCACCCAGCCCATCTCCAGGTAGGGCTAGAAAAGAATCCTGCCTGAAACCCTGGACAGCCGTTGCTGTCACTCAGCATCAACAATACTGGTCTGGGTGGACCATGGGTCTGACTCAGTATCAGGCAGCTTCTCCTGTTCCCATTCATGGGAGCTGTAGTCCAAGACATCTGGAGGACACCAGGTCACCAAAGAGTGCTTCAGATGGGCAAATGAACTGACTCAGCCTAAGGCCTCTTCATGCCTGTGCGCTCATGCGCTCAGAGGCGCTTATGGCAGCTGTTCAAAAACTTTCCATTTGGACAGGTCAAGATTTCGCTGGCTATCCCCCAAGACCCACTTTCCCCAACTAGGTGCATTTCCAGGTGTGTTGGACTACAACCCCTACTGTCCCCAGCCAGCATGTCTAATGGGGATGATGGGACCTATAGCCCAAGACACCTGGAGGGTGCCCAGTTCGGGAAGCCTGCCCAAGGCACTTGTAGCCTTCTGCGAGTCGGCACCTCTGGGTAAGACACTTTAGTCAGCCACGAATAAAAAGGTGCAATCCAAACATTGCACATCCAGTATCCCCTCCAACAGCCTTCCCCAATCGGGTGCCCTGCAGTTGTGTTGGACTTCAACTCTCATCATTCCTGGGAATGATGGGAGTTGAAGTCCAACACAACTGCAGGGCACCCGGCTGGGGAAGGCTGTTCTACAATATGGCATGGAACCCTGGGGCACCCCTCACAGGCCCGCTGCTGCTGCCTTTAAACCCATAGGTGCTGCTTATGGAGTCATGCAAATGCTTCTAGAGTCACGCAAGACAACATCAGATGCACTGGGGTGGGGGATGGGGAACTGACTCTGTGATCCTTCCCAAGAAGGCAAACTGTCAGACCAGCCTCTGACGTGGGAGAGCCCCACGGCACCCCTCCCTGCAGCCAGATCACACCAGTGCTAAGAGGCTGTGTCAAAGCAGTAAAGGCGATTAACTGTTCAACGCAAAGGGGCTTTAGAGGCAATAACTTATGGATTTCAAACTTCAGAAAGGATAGACAGAGGAAAAGGCTGCCGAGCGTGCCCGGAGTGCCACTAACCGAGGGAGAGGCAGGTCAATGGTAAAGGAGGGAACTCCACGAGACAGCAGGAGGGGATTCTGGGTAATGGGAGGGGACTGCCACATGTGATGCAGCCCTCGGTCGACAGTAACAGAGATGTTTATCGAGGAGACGAAGCTGTGGAGACAGCAGCTAAGGCAGGTGATGGGAGCCAGATAAGTCCCAGCAGAAGCCTGGCTTAAACTGGGAAGTAGAAAAGAAGGCACATGCATGCATAGACACACACACACAGCAGTGCTCTTCTAAGAAGGACCCCTGAGAAAGGCAGCTGCATGCAGTGGTTTCCTCTTTCCAGAATTTTGCCACCAGAGAAGAGGTTGAGAATGAGAAAGGGGTGGGGGAGGTGAGGCTCATTCTGCGCCAATGCCCTTTCCACACTTCGCACAGGCAGGGGTGGGGCGTGAGATGCAGACAGCCACATGGGGAAGTGTCACTTTGAGGTTACTCCCTTGGTTACAGAGCGCCTGCACGCAGCTCTCCACCAGAACCCCAAGCAGATTAAAATGTCCTTGCGCACTCTCTCTCTCACACGCAGCACTTGGGCAGACACACAACCAGACACAACACAAGGACCAGTGAACCCAAGCAAATGCTCACCCAGATGGGCTGACAAACAAGTCATGGCAGAGACACACATTTCTACCATCCGCAGCTACTCTGGGATACCCACACACAAGGACGGGGGAGATAAGTGCTTTCTGGAAGCAAACCAAGAATGCAAGCAAGGTGGGACTGCATCCTTGCACCCACAATGGATG
The DNA here is from genome assembly GCF_057233095.1 of Heloderma suspectum. Taxonomy (NCBI): domain Eukaryota; kingdom Metazoa; phylum Chordata; class Lepidosauria; order Squamata; family Helodermatidae; genus Heloderma; species Heloderma suspectum. The sequence continues at coordinate 5,713,150 of NC_139465.1, read as the reverse complement.
CACAGGGCCAGAAACCTGACTCACTCTGTTCTTATTATACCGGGCGGTGGACCCCTACCAAGACTGGGGTGAAGAAGTGACCAGTTACATCTTAGAGGAGGGATTTTGCTCTTGCTCAGAGGCTGAATAAACCAACAAAGACTTGATATTGTCTTTCCCAGCCCTTCTACCGAAGAGCCTTTTAAATGGAGATACCAAGGACTCGAACCTGGGACCTTCTGCATGCAAAGCCTCTCCTCCACTGCTGAGCCATGGCCCCTTCCCAATTTAGGCTTGGGAAAGAACTGGCACACAGGTCAGAACAGGAAGTGATCTGTTGATTCCTTATTTGGCATGTGGCTTGGCTCACTTACCTGAGCCATCCCCCGCTCTCCTGGAAATGCCCCTTGCAGTGCACCCGCTCACTGTGCTATGAACCATGAGGGGTGATAGAGGTAGAGAGGGGTAGACAGACAGACAGACAGACAGACAGATGGATAGTACTGCCTTGCAACCAGACTGGCCTCATGCTGCGATCCTACATCCATCTGGGATGCAGGCTTTTCTATTTCTGTCCAGTTTCTATGCCTTTGCCCTTTCCCCCATAATCTCAGCCCACTTCCCCTCATCTCTCTCCCACCCACCCTAGCTGTCCCTGTAGCAAAACCCAGCAGGAGAGCTTTGGAGCTCCCATTCACACCTCTTCAGAAGGGACCACTGGGGGTGGGGGTACTGGAGGGAAGAGAAGAAAAGGTGGGAATCCAATCTTCTGGCCCACAGAGGGATTAACAACCAACACACACACACACACACACACACCCTCTCATCTCCTGATTCTGGGCTGCCATCCAGCTTCAGAGCCAGAAAACAGAGAGAGCAGCACAGATTGCAAGTCAGAGAAGGCTCCCCTCCCACAGCTCTGAGAGTGGGGTGCGGGGAGGACAGCAAGGAAGGGGAATCACGTGTCTTAGCAGCACAGAGAAGAACCTGGGCTGCCACTGCTCTCCACCCTGCCAGCCTGCCAAGCACGAATACGGGGCTCACCAGATGAATGGAACAGAAGTGCCCCAAAGGCCCAGCCACTCAGCTATAACCTTGCAGTGGTTACAGACAGGAAGATGGGCAGAGTGTGGGCGGCAGGCCAGGGCTGTTTGATTCAGCTGGGCAGAGGGCTATGGCAGGCACTTGAGACACTCGCAGGCTCGGACCACCACCACCACCCCCATGCCCCACCTGTGAGCTGATGTAACTTCAGGGGGCTTTGTCATCAGCTGGTAGCTCTGGAGATCTGGCAAGGGCACACCAACCAACCACACCACATGGGACAACTTGTATATAGGCCATGAAGGCAAGTGGTGGGGGGAGAGAGACTCTGCAGGCACCAAAGGGGGCTGAGATTTTATCTGAGCCGGTATTTTTGTGAACCGCCCAGAGAGCTTCGGCTATTGGGCGGTATAGAAATGAAATAAATAAATAGAAATGAAATAAATAAATAAATATCACTTTGGAGACACTCTATTATCGTTTATTATGCTGCATTATTATATATTATGCCATAAGAAATCTGTTAATCTTTAGGGAGCCATCAGATGCGTTGTTTTGTATAGGCAGTGAGGACTACAGTTTAATCCACTAGTCCTCACTGCCTATACAAAAAGCATGATTTGTGGCACCTTCAAGGCTAACAGATTTATCCTGGCATGATAAACTTTCATGGACTAGGATCCACTTCATTAGATTCTTGCAGTGTTATCCCCAGTAGACAAAAGTGCGTGCGTGTGTGTGTGTGTGTGTGTGTCTGTGTGCGATTGTGTATACACAGACATGAACATATAGGGGGAATGTAAGACAGTGGGGCCAATTAGTCCTGAAATGCAAATATGACAGTCTGTGACAATTCTTTGTCAACGTGAAATATATACCAGGTAAGCTTATTGTATTTTATATTATTCCACTTTACTAAGCCTCATTATTTACGGTTGTCATATATATAATTTTTTTAAGCACAGTAACCATTCACAACAGCAGTAACTGGTGATGACACAATTGTGCTGGCTGGCTATAAAGTGAGAGTTTGCATCAAGGCATCATGGCCTTTGGCTTTATTTGAGCTGCCAATCATCCTGAGCTGGTGGATGCTGCTTATCCTTTCAAGCTGGGGTTGCCAAGCAGAGAGAGCCTCACTCCCCAAACTCAGAATGAAATGCACAGACACAACCAGGGCTGCTGACAAACCAAGATCTGTGCGACGCAGTTATAGTTTCAGCCAACAGCCCCCATGCCTGGAGATAATGGAACTAAGAAGCCCCCCTAACCCCCACTAAATCCACAGGTCTTTCCAACCAAGAATCTCAAACAGCAAGCAGTGCTTCCTAGTGGATGGAGCAGTGGACACAGGCCCAGGGGTCTAGGTAAAAATTCCAGTTCAGTCATGGGCTTTTTGGGTGGCCTTGGGCAGGCCGTTCTAACCAGCCTCTGCTCTTCCATCTGTGGAACAGGCATAATTCTATGCTGGTTCACAGCGGCAGGGGAGCATTGTGAGAACAAACGCTCTGCATGTTAAGAAGTCCGAAAATGACAAGCAACAAGAACTCCCTCCTACAAAGTTCACTGCCCTCCACAATCTTGGCGCCGGGTCTTCGCTTCCTCTCCTGTGTCACAAAAGGAAATTCCCAGCACGGCCACACTTGGAAAGGAGCAGCAGCCTTCCTCCCACTGCACAACCTGTAACCTTGCAAAGGCCTCAGCATGTCAGGAAGCGATAAAAATGATCTCCTTTGAGCTGTGGGTCGTGGCCCAGCCTCCTTCGCCTCCACCTCCGCCAGAGACAGCGGATTCCTGGACTCTTGCCAAAGCCACGGTCTCCACTGCGACTCTGTCTGCCTCGGAGCCAGCATGCATGTGTGCGCAAACAGGCAAAAACAAAGGCCCACATGAATTCAAAACCTCTTTCTCCCTCCCACACGCGCGCACACACACACACCAGGTATAAATCCCAGCACAAACACAGACACCACCTCCCCACCCCCACCCCCCACCAAACACATACATTTGTACAGGTGCATGGCAGCTTAACCACAGCTGGGCCTGCCCACCACCACTTATATAAACTGTGTGCATGCGCATGCCTATACATAGGCAGCCTTAGAACCACAGGAGCCCAGGAAGCCACCTTGACTGAGTTGGACCACTTGTCTATCTAGCTTGGCAACATGTACAACGGGCCGGAGGCAGCGCTCCAGATTTTCAGGAAAGCCTCTTTCCTAGACTGAGCTGAGAAATTCAGGAATAGATTCAGGACAGGTAAAAGGAAGAACTTCTTTAAACAGCACATGGTTAAACTATGGAATTTGCTGTGACACAAGGTGGTGATGGCCGCCAACTTGGATGGCTTTAAAGGGGGATTAGGCAAATTCACAGAGGAGAAGGCTATCAATGGCTCCTAGTCATGTACTACCTCCAGTAGCGGGGGCAGGATGCCTCCCCATACCAGTTGCTAGGGTGGGCACTATTGGGCTCAGGTCTTGCTTGTGGCTTCCAAGAGGCATCTACTTGGCCACTGTGGGAACAGAATGCTCGACTAGGCAGGCCTCTGGTCCGATTCAGCAGTTCAACATTCTTATGTCACTTGGAGATGCTCTGGATTCAGCCAGGGACTGTTTGCAACGCATGTGTTCTATCACTGAGCATAGCCTTTCCCTAGATGGATGCGTGCTCAGAATCATGTAGCTCTATCTGCAGTGCACATGCATGTAGAACAGCACTCACTCACTTCCAGCCGTGGAACTATGCTAGTCATCTCCATCAATTAACACGAAGGCTGATCAGACACACAAGTACAAAATCATGCATGCACATTAGCCGCCAACACATACACCCTTAAATCCACTGTCATCCCCCCACACGCATGCACACACACACAAAACAGAAGAAGAAACAAACCAGGAGGGGGAGTGTGTGCTGCAAAAAAGCCCCACAATGAGCCTGAGACCGGTAACATTTGGAGAGCACAACAGATGCAAGATGGTTATAAAAAAAAACCCCACAACAACCCAACTCTAAAGTCATCACCAGGATACAATAAAAAGAACCAGTGCCATTTCCAGCTACTCCAGATGGGAAGCTGGTCTGTTTGGTTCCATTTGAGGGGACTTTGCTGGCATCATCTCTTAGGGTGCAGATGTAGGGGGGGCAAAACTGACAGCTGGGTCAAGCCAGCTGGAGGCCTCTCGTGTTGTTTCAGGGGCTGGCAATTCACCGGCACAAGCAGGGGTGGAGGTATCCGAGAAGCAGCACGCCACAGGAACTGGCAAGGGCACACGAGAGGAGGACCAAGCTGTCTTGGACAAAGGGGAACAAGAGAAGCCCTGATTCTCTGGCAACAAACTGCAGACAGAACACCCAGGACTGAAGCTGGACTCACACACAGAAGCATAGAGATGGCTCCCAGACAACTGGGGGGCTGAGCTGGCAGGGCCTGAGAAATCCCTGACACAACAAGAGCAAGGCAGGAAGGGTCTCCTGCCTTTTACCAGTGACCAGCAACTGTACCGTGGGGGCTGGAGGACAGTGGGCTCCGGCAGGGCCAAATTGTGCACAGTACCTGAAAGCACAAATCTGCACTTGCTCACCTTTCAGTCCTCTCCCCCTCCTCCTGGTTTTGTTTTAAGAAAGGGTTGAGAAACTGCAACCCCCTTCTCACCCTGCCCTGCCGGGGCTTCGGCCAGGTCCTAGCCTCACTGCACACAGGCTGCATCTGCCAGATCTGCTGGCTTGGCCCCAAGGGGAAGAATGCGAGCAGCCTGGGAAACGTGGAGGAGGGGGGGATCCCCTTTCCTACTCTTCCCAGCAGCCTCCCTGGATGTGATCTGCACCAGTCCCAACCAAGCTGGGTCTGAGGGGGAATGCTTAGTAGAAACACATGCACAGAGGAACACAGGAAGCTGCTTTATACTAAGTCAGACCTTGGGCCCATCTAGCCCAGTATTCTTGACGCTGAGGGGCAACAACGTCTCTCCAGGGATTCAGGCAAGAACTCTTTCCTAGCCCTACCTGGGGATGCCAGGGATTGAACCTGGGACCTTCTGCATGCCAAGCAGGGGCTCTCCCACTGAGCGGTGGCCCCTCCCCATAAAAGAGGACTTGTTCTGCCTCTGCAGCTCACTTCACACACTTAACCTTTCCCATGCACACACATAAATGTAATGTGCAAATGCTACAAAGCTGTGCTGGCAAATGCACGTTTCGCCATAGTTACACTTGTCGGGAAGCATGACTGGCGGCAGCTCCAAGTTGCACCGCCAGAGTTGCACCTGCATAGTGTAAGAAACTGCTGTGTGCAATGCATTCTTTAGGTGCAACCCACTGAGCCATTTCAAACTGACAAGATGGAGCCTTGGACAAAAGCAGTTTCATACTCTGGCTTTCCACCACAACCAGATAAGGGACTGAGTGCACCAGCGGTCCTTGATGTTTGAACGCCCAGTGCCAGCTCCCAGTGTCACCTTTACACACACACAGTTCCCTTGCCAACGTGCAGTGCCTGGTCCTGCCTTTGCTACTGGCATAGATACGCCAGCGCCAACGTGTTTGGCTGTGCCCTAGGAATTGCAGGCAGGAGCGGAGGAGGCAGCGAGACATCAAGTTCTGACCCAAAGGCTGACATTATTAAACATCTCCCAGCTGAGTCAGAAGCAGCACTTTATCATTTGATCCAGGTCAAGACAACAGAAGCTGCTATGGATGGCTTCACCAAACCAATCACAATGATGAACATAGGAAGCTGCTTTATACTGGGTCAGATGACTGACCCGTACTGTTGACACTGACTGGCAGCAGTGGTTCTCCAGGGTTTCAGGCTGGATTCTTTCCTAGCCCTACCTAGAGATGCAGGAGATTGAACCTAGGACTTTCTGCATGTAAAGCAGGGACTCTACCACTGAGCTACGGCCCCTCCACACAAATGAGGGAGGGCACAGAGCGAGGATGAAAGTGCCATTAACACAGATTAACTGTCCAAACCTCTATGGCACTGTCTAACTGTTGTGCACCAAACGATAAAGAGCAGGGAAAAATATTTTATGAATCAAGCTAGATTGGGGTGAAAGCATGCAGACTTTTTCAGTTCCACAAAACTCTTCATTATGCAGAAGGGGAAGGTGCAACATTTCAGACATATACATAGCAAACTAGGATCAAAGTGACTGAAAACATTTCAGTTACTGATAACCGGCTGTTTATAAAAACTGGAAACACCTCTTTTAAAAGACAGTTGTTCCAAATTTTTTCTTACCCCGATTCCCAGCTTGTTTTTAACTCCTTTTAGTTTCTAATTGGACATGGAGTGCTTTTTCACAGGGCAAGACAGTGATGTGAACTGTCCAACTTCAGGGAGCTCTGCCATTCTACAGAGGAAGAAATCCACTTGGTAATTCTTTTTATGCCACATCAAAGAGGTCTGGGTTAAGGGAAGACCTCACTGCATTTCTCCGGGAGGCAAAAGCAAGGTGAGGCCACATCTCAGAGTTGCAGGGGTGGGAGCCTGGATGGCCAAAAGAGCAGGGGAGGTTCTTTCACAGGAGCATCAGGGAAGAAGTGGGCCTGTCCCAGGCCTGACAATACCAAAGGGCTGTGTTCTAGCAAGAAATTTACCAGCACCCATGGGGGAAAGCTGATCAACAGGCTAACACAATCTTGAAAGCTGGAGAACAAGGCAGAATTCCAGGACCTTTAACCTCACATATCTCAAGAATACAATGCACCATAACAATGCCCAAACTCTACTCCCTACCATGGAAAATACTCCTTGTCCTACCAGCTCCAATTTTCCAAGACAAGCAAGCAAGAGACAGCTCGTAGCATCAGTTCTGAACAACACAAATATCACACTCTCCATTGCACAGCACAGAACCAAGGGACGGCAATGTCTCCGAAATTATCCAGCCACAAACCCAAAGGAGGAGGGTGGATCCCAGGTCCCACCCCGATAGATTCCAAGCCAATCTTAGAATGGAGGAGTCGCTGGGTCAGTCCATAGGGCCAGGCTCCTAGGCAGAGCTCCTTTCCATAGCAATCATGTCTCTTTGACTCAGACAAGTTGTAAAATGGGAGCACAGCTAAAAAGAGCAAATAATTAAGTCCTGGCCCTTCTAATTATCCTGCAGGCAAGCCAGTGAAAACAGAGACGAAGGTGGACTTCAAAGCAACAGCCAGCAATCTAAAGCAGGAGGACATTAATAGCCCAAGCGGTGCTTCCAAAAAAAGTCCCATTGTCACAAATGCTGGAGACTTTTCCTTCAGTTTAGTCTTTGACCTTCAATTGTAAGCGGTTGGGGGAAAGATGATTTCATCCCAGTGTTCTGTGCAGCATCTATTCCGTTCACAGGTAGGGATGTACGAAAGTCACTTACCTTTCCGCAGATTATGTTGATGGGGGGGGGGCGATCCGTTCCTCCCCCCTCGGAATCCTCCATTGCCGGCTGTGCACCGCAGCAGCTCCGCAGAGCAGCCAGCCAGGCCCAGCCAGGCCAGAGCTGTCCGCAGCCGGATTTCCAGCTGCGGAGGGCTCTGGGGGGGAAAAAAAAAACCACCCACGTACGGAAATGGCGGCGGCTACGGCCGCCGTCATTTGCGTTCCTTATTTTTGGCCGTCTTAATCTACGTAAATATTTACGTAGACTATGACGGCGAAAATAAAGGGGAACGCAAATAGCATAGCAGGCGCTATTTGCGTCCCTTTTTGATTCACCGTTTTAGCCTACGTAAATGTTTACATAGGCTAAAATGGAGAATCAAAAAGGGACGCAAATAGCACCCGCTACACTATTTGCGTTCCCCTTTATTTTCACCGTCATAGTGTACGTAAATATTTACGTAGATTAAGACGGCCAAAAATAAGCAACACAAATGGCGGCGGCCGTAGCCGCCGCCATTTGCATACGCGGGTTTGTTTTTTTAAACCCAGCCATGATAGGCTACGTAAATCTTTACGTAGCCTATCACGTCATGGTTTTGTTTTTTTTTTAAACCCAGCCATGATAGGCCACGTAAATCTTTACGTAGCCTATCACGTCGTTTTTGTTTGTTTTTTTACACAAGATTGCAAATGGCGGCGGCGGCAGCCAGTCAGAAGACCAGCCACCGCCGCCGCCAGACCCACCGCCGGAGCCACCGCCGCCAGGAAGATCCGCCCCAGGTAAGTCTCATCCCGGGGGGAAGGGGGGGTGGCAGGCCGTTCCACCAAGGAGTTCGGGGGGCCGAATGCACTGGCATTCGGCCTCACCGAGATCCGTGGCGGAATTCTCTGCCATCCCTATTCACAGGTATGTCCCCACCTGCCTTTCCTCTTGCTGATCTCCCATGTTACTTCTGGCCAGACACAGCAAACACTCAGAGGTCTCCGAGGACACAAACTGATGCGCTCATCCAGAAAACGGCACACCTGCACATCCGAGAACTGGCAGCATGATGCGAGGGTGGGAATGTCATGTCCTGCAAACACCTCTACCCTTTTAACTGTGCGCATGCACGCGCACATACACACACACACAATGTACACAGGCATTCTGCTAGTGCATTGGCGCATTATGGGGAAGCTCCGCCAAGCGAATGCATGGCCACTTCCATATTTGGCTGATGGTGCTTCCTCACATGTCCAAACGGGTACTTGTACTTGCCTCTCTGAAGTTAGCTGTGCCAAAATGGCATTTCTCCTCCAAAACACCGAAGCTACCCTCAAGTCCTCTAGCACACCTGGTGGTAAAAGGACCACTTTCTTGTGCCAGGCCCGTACAACATAAAAAGAGCCATGCTGGATCAGACCAAAGGCCTATCTAGTCCAGCATTCTGTTCACACAATGGCCAATCTATGGAAAATCCACAAGCAGGGCGTGAGTGCAGTAGCACCCTGCTGCTTGAATTCCCCACTATACTGCCTCTGATACTGGAGGTAATATATAGCCATCATGACTAGTAGCCATTGCTAAACTTACACGGCTTGGGACCACAATACCTGACAGAGCCCCTCTCCTGACACGAACCTACCCGTACACTACGCTCAACATCTAAGGCCCTCCTCGAGCTGCCTACTTTGAGGGAAGCTCGGAATACGGCAACAAGGGAGAGGGCCTTCTCAGTGGTGGCCCTCGAATTATGGAATGATCTTCCCAATGAGGCCCGCCTGGCATCAACATTGTTATCTTTTTGGCGCTAGGTTAAGACCTTTCTCTTTTCCCAGGCATTTGGCAGCATATGATAAGTTTAAATTGATCCTGGAATGGCTTATGTTTATGGTTGTCTGCTCTGAGATTGCTTGTTGAAGTTGTTTTAGATATAAGTCCTTGCATATTGTTCTGTTCATGTGTTTTTTATGGAATTGGCTTTTAAAATCTGTATATTGTATTTTTAAAAGTTCTAATCTTTGTAAACCGCCCAGAGAGCTTTGGCTATTGGGTGGTATAGAAATGTAATAAATAAATAAATAAATCCTCCATGAATTTGACTAGTCCCCTTTTAAAGCTATCCAATTTGGTGGCCATCACTACGTTTTGTAGCAGCCAATTTCACAGTTTAATTATGTGCTGTATGATGAAGTACTTCCTTTTATCTGTCCTGAATCTCCCACCATTCCTCCCACCATTCAGCTTCATGGAATGACAAATGAAATGTGATACTTAAAGTTGATCACAGCCCATCAACCAATAAGGTGGCCCACAAGGGGTTCAATAAACCTGGTTTTGCTGCCTTCCCAAGACTGCACAACAAGGGTGTTGTCGAACACCTCCCAGGCCACAACACTTAGCTACATTAGGCTTGGTGGGTTACAAGTTGTGCCACTTGTGGTTTTCACATGCGACTCCACCAACCCGCCCCCCCCCCTCCACCATCTTTAGACATGCTGTGATAAGCTTACTGTTCCGCAAAACTTTCTATAGTTAAACTTTATTGTCTTTATGCTGGCTCTTGAATTCCATTTTAAAACTTTTTTTTATGCTGGTGGGCTTTGTGATATGTTCTTTTTAATTGTTTTTTATTACTGGATTCACTGCTTATCTTGTAGACCGCCTTGGAAAGACTTTATTTTGTAGGCACAGGGACTGCAGAAAGGAATACAAACTCAAATAGCCAAAAACTACTGTCCTTTATTAAATCAGAAAAAGATACACACACACCCCGCAAGCAACTTAGACTGTCTTAACTTCATGTATGTCTTGAGGAGTTAAACCAGTTGTGAGGATGTGCCCGCCTATGCACACCAACAGTGAGGTCTCTACTGTGCCATCTGGTCCAGTTTATGGGGTCAGTTTCAACTGATGTGGCCTGACAACACGGAACAGATGCCTGGAAAGGTTGGTCCAACTACCTGCATTCTCGATCCTTGCTTGACTCCACAGCATTTCGGTGGAGCACCGCAACATCCCATCTTACCACCCATGCTCTTCGATATCTATATGAAGCCACCTGGTGAGATCATTCAGGGAATTCGGGGAATGCTGAGGACACCCAGCTCTATTTCTCTTTGTCACCAGATTCAGTTGAACTTGTGGAGACACTGAACCGCCAACTGGAGTCAAGTAATGGGCTGGATGTGGGCTGATAAACTGAAGCTAAATCCTGACAAGACCAAAGTAGTGGGGGGTGGCGGTTCCCGGGTCCCGGAAGTTCGTGTACAGCCTGTTCTGGATGGGGCTGCATTCCCTCAGGAGGAGCACTTGCACAGCTTCAGGGTACTCTTGGATCCAACACTGGCCTGGTCGTACATAACACTAAGCGATGGTGTGGTTTGCTGAAATGCGCCTTGTTGGCCCAGTTCACACGTCACAGCAAACCAGAATTTTTTAAACCCTGGGTTGTTGTGAACATAGTTGCATGGCTTTGAATTCTGTCTTCTCTCTCCCCTGAGAAGACAGACTTCCTGGTTCATACATCATGCTGGATAGTAGGAGCGACTGGGCAGCATGCACCAGCATGATGCCACATTCACAACAACCCAGGGATTAAAAATAATCTGGGTTGTTGTTCCATGCAAACTGGGCTGTTGTGTCTGAACCCATCCCTGCAAACAAGCCACGGTTTGTTAACCAGCTATAAACCACAAACAGAAGCCATGGCTTGTTGTTGGCCTATGAAGTCTGACTTGCCTAAACCATGGTTTGTCGTGATGTCTGAACCCAGAACCATGGCTTATCCCTAGCTTGTTTCGGATGCTGACTGCCCAGAAATAGAGGCACTCAGCAAGAGCAGCCTGAAAATGAAACCTCTCTGAAAGCTGGCATAAGAATATAAGAAGTGCCATGCTTGATCAGACCAAGATCCATCTCGTCCAGCATTGTGTTCACACAGTGGGACACCCCCCACCCAAGTAGAACAGGAGTGCAACAGCATGCTCCAAGTTGTGTTCCCCACCAACTGATGTACACTGGCACATTGCCTCAAAATGGGCAGACGAGAAACAAACCAGAAATAGAGAAAACAAGCTGCCATTTTTTTGCTCATCTGCAAGACTAAATTTAGCTAATTTGTGGCTAAAGCAACAAACCACGGCTAGCATGAACCATGATTGGCATGAACCATGTTTGGCATAAACCATGACTGGCATAAACCATGACTGGCATAAACCATGACTGGCATAAACCATGGCTCTTGAGGCCCAAGTGACTTTGGTGGATTACAGCATCTTCTACTAGCTTTGTCTGGTTTGTCAGCTACAGCCTTCCCTTGATAGGGCTAGTCTGGCTACAGAGATCCATGCTCTAGCAACCTCCAGATTGGATTCCTGTAATGCATTATACATGGGGCTGCCCTTGAAAACTGTTTGGAAGCTCCAACTAGTACAGTTCAGCTGCCAGAATCCTAGCTGGTTTGCCTAGGTGGAGCCATATTATATCAGTACTGAAGGAGCTACTTTAGCTGCCTATTCACTTCCAAGCCCATTTCAAGGTGCTGGTGCTTACCTTAAAACCCTAAACAGGTTGGGGCCCAAATATCTGAAGGAGCACCTCCTCCCATCTCAACCTGCCTGTGCATTAAGATCATCAGGGGCCCTTCACTGTATTCCTTCTACAAGAGAAGTGCATTACCACCTACAAATGAGACGGCCTTCTCCGTGGTTGTGCCCCAATTCTGGAAAGCCCTCCTATGGGAGGTATGTCTGGCACTAATACTGTATTATTTTCAGCACCAGGTTAATCTGCATTTATATCTGCATAGGCATTTTTAAGAATAAAAACACATTTAAAAATTTAAAATTGGATCTTTTAAGCTTGTTGAAATAGTTTATGCCTCTTGATTTTACTGTTTTATGTTCAGATTTTAGGTCGTTTTATTGTACTGAATGTTTAACTTCTGTATACACCAACCTGAAATCCTCTTTAGGATGTAAGTGCGGTATATACAATGTTTTTAAAAAATAAGTAAATATTCGGTAATAATCCTTATGGTTTTACTTAACTCTGTTTGCTCTTTTCTTAGATATTAAGCAGCCAATTTGTCACTGTTTATGTGAATGGATCATCTCACCTCTATACTGAGGCTGCTTTGGCATGAAAATCTATTCCAACTTCCCACGGTGAGTCCCTAAGACACATGTGAGCACGCAGGGGAGAGACAATGCTCCAACGTTAGGCCATGTGCATCCAAGCTGCTCAGCTGCATGCTTCAGATTCTGTCTTCCTGTCTCCAGCCACTTCCCTAAATGTCTATTAAAGGCCCAAATAGGGAAAAGACAACTTCAGAATTTGCCCTAATTTCAGGTGGCTACTGTCATGCAGTAAAGGCTGGCTCAGATGTAACATATTCATGAATTTTAGAAATTATCCAATAAACTCACATGCATTCCTAGAAGCACTATAGATGAATGCATACCCATGGCATGTCCCCAGAGGCACACAGTCAAGGGAGACTTCAGTGTGGTGTATGGTGAGAGTTTTGGACTGGGAGCCCCGAGATCCGGGTTCTAGTCCCCATAGAAGCTCACTGGGTGACTTTGGGCCAGTCACAGACTGTCAGCCCAACCCACCTCACAGGGTTGTTGTTGTGAGGATAAAATGGAGAGCAGGAGGATAATGCAAGCTGCCTTGGGTTCCTTGCAAAAGGAAAAAAGGCAGGGTATAAATGCAATAAATAAATAAAAACAAGAGACCACTGCATGTATATCAACCCTACACCAAACTGCCAGGCCATTACGATCTTCAGGGGAGGCCCTGCTGTCCATGCCACGGTCTACAGATTTCTGTTTGGCAATGATGAGGAGATGGGACTTCTCTGCAGTGGCTTCCATCCCTTGGAATGATCTCCCCTCTGAAGTACATCAGGCCTCAACGTTGGCGTGTTTTAGGCATTTACTGAAAATGTATCTTTTTTCTTTGGCTTTCCCCCAACCATGAGCTATCTTTGAACTAGCCTCATGGTACTATTGTATGTGTATGTGTGTGCGTGTGGGGGGGTCTGTTTTGTTTGTTTTGTTGCGATTTACAGAAGAATAAAAACAAACAACTTCAGGATTTGTTTCAAATGAGAAACAGTGTAATAGTAGTAGTAGTAGTAGTAATAGTAATAATGTAAAATGTGGCACTAGACACAAGAGAAAGGGAGTGCTGCTCCAAGAACAGCAGCTGTTGCGACACAACATTTCTGCAGCATCATGTGGCAAGGAGTGCCTCAGGTTAACAGATGTAGTAAAGGTTTGCTGGAAGTACAAGCTCACAGGCAGGAGTTGGGTAGCCAACAGAGCAGCGATGAAGCAGGCAGAGATACGTGGTCCAAGATGCCCTGTGCCAATCACCCCCCACAGCCCCCGAAACACATGACACCTCTGTTTCATGAGGCTAGACCTCTTGATACCAAGCCAACAGCTCTGGGAGCTCTCCAAGCCTCCCCAAAGCACACACAACTGCTGGCTGACGAATGCCTCTTAGAAATAAATAAAAATAAGTAAACACTAGCAGGGGGTCCCCCTACCCCAGGGCTGAACCTGAGGCTGGATGATCCCACCAGACCTTCCTTAGGGGAATTTGACTGACTGTCGCAACTCATTCTTAAACCTTGAGAAGTGAGGACCTATAAACATAGGCAGAGTGTCTTCCCTGCACCCAATATATCAATAAAAGGTTCCTGGGTTAGACTGGGAGATTCCTGTCCTGGGATCTTACTGGGCCTAGCCCCAAAAACCTGTGTTCCTTTTAAAAGAAATACCAGGCCTCATAGCGGCCATTACTAATTTGTACATGCACACACCATTCTACCTAGGGCGGTTGGGAGAGTGAGCATCTCTGAGCACGTACAGAGATCATTCCTGCGGCACTGAGTGCCGCCAGCAAGCCAGCCAGACACCCCACGCACAAGTGCCAGGATTTGAGCCCCCGCCCCGCTTCCCGTTAAAGAATTAAAAAGTTCTGCCGCCCACCCAGTCCGGAATCCACACCAGTCCGGCCCGCAGGCATCAAATCGAGCTTCCCGTGGTGGGAGGAAGCGGCCAGCAGCAGCAGCGCTCGAAGCTCGCGCGCGCGCGCGCCCAGACGCCACGGCGATGGGCGCAGGAAGACCGCGAGGCAGCGGCACTCACCGATGACGGCGGGGCGGCCGGTCCAGCGGGGGCTCCTCTCCTCCATGGGGCCAGCTGCTGGGGGCGGCGGCGGCGGCGGCGGCAGCGAGGCCCCCCGAGGCGCCGCACTCATCCAGCCGCCAGGCTCGCGGGCAGGGGGGAAACTTTTCTCCGCGCGCCACGCAACTTTGCGCAGGAGAGCCCGGCGCGCGCGCCTGCCTGCCTGCCTGCCTGCCTGCGCGCTCGCTCGCTCGCTCTCCGTCTCTCTCTCTCTCTCCCCCCCCCGCCACTTCCTGCTTCTGGTGCTTCTCTTCCCCCGCCCGCGGCGCGGCTCGGCTCAGCCCTGCCCAGCCCAGCCGGGCTGCTCCTGTTCCAGGAGCTGCAGCCGCCGAGTGACTCACCGGCTCCAACCGGGCCACGGCGCAGCGGCAGCAGCTCCGCTGGCCGATCCCCGGCCCGGAAAAGCCGGGGGGGGGGGAGCAGCCCCGGGCACGTGCGGAGGGGGAGGGAGGGCTGTGCGTGGGAAGGGGGGGATCATGCCTCTGGGAGGGAGGGCGTGAGCACGAATTTCTTCTTCTCCCCCAACCCCAAGTGGGAAGGCAAGCAGCAAAACGAACGCCTTTCAGCACGTGCAACTCGCCCGGAGTACCTTTACCCCGGAGTAAGCCGCGCTCAAGTCCGCGGGATGCACCGCCCAGCCACCCCAATCTCATGCAACGCTAACTCGGAAGCAAGGCCGGCTGACTCCCAACGCAGGGTGCTGAGGTCTGCAGCCTTGACCGGTTGTTTTTAAAAAGGGGGAAGCCACACTGCCTGGGATCCAGGCCCACCGCCCTTGCTCAAGTCCCAGACAGGGGGCAGAGGGACCATGCAAGGGCTAGCCCTTTGCACATGCTCAGGAACACACTCTCCTTAACTCTTCGTCCTTTACCTGGGTTATTCCCGGGCTTCAGTCCTGGCTCAGGTGAAGCCTGCAGACTGGCCCAGGGCATTTTTCCATCCATGAAGTTGGAGGGGAGAAGGCTGTTGCGAAGGGTGGTGACAGGGACACCACCTTCTTGGGCAGTGGGCTGAAGGCAGGAAAACAAATGATTGTCCCACCACTACCAACCCGCCACCTATACAGTAGGCCTCACTCAACTGCATGGGAAGGAGAGGAGTTTTGTGGATATGACCATATGATCGGTAACTGCTCCAGGCAGAACCCCTGTGCTGTCAACCATTGCAAGGCAGGCTGAAATTAAACTAGTGAAGCTCCGGCCCATTGCAAGAATTTCACCTCCTGCAATGGGCCTTGGGCTAACGCCAGTCATATTTGGAGGCAGGGAAAGGACTTAGGCTGGGGGGGGGGAGATAACGCCTCTGTGAAGAAGGGGCTTGATCCTGAGGGGGGGTGGCTTAAGTGGGGAGGAAAGCAGCTCATCTGTGGCAATGCAGCTCATGGGGTGACACAGTGTCTTGGACCTCCTGATAGTTTCTGAGCATTTCCGTTACGTTATGAATTGTTGTCAATTGCCTTGAGTGAAGCATAGACCCCTTCATAAATTTAAACAAAGATCTGATCCCAGGACTTGAGTGAGGCCAGAACGCCAGAATGGCAGAGCCTTCCTGACACTGAGCCTACAGAGATAAGCAGACCTTGGACAGGGGGGGGGGGGGCGCTTCTGGCAAGCTGTACATGATTATTTACTCAAGGCTTTGACTTGCCATCTGCTGGAGACACAGAAAACGGCAGTGCCTCCTGCGATTGATAGGTCCTTGTGCCTGCAAGGGGATCCACAAAACAGGCAGGAACATTCTGGATTAAAGGACTTGTCAGAACCTCCTTTCAGAAAGCTGTCTTCCAGCCTTGTAGAGTTGCGCTTGGGAAATAGAACAGCTGCCCAGGTCAGTGCCTGCTCCAGGTTTCATGGGGCCCTTGGGAAAGACACTCTCCGCAGGCCCCCTCCCGCAGTGAGTCTGCCAGGCGCTATTGCTTTCCTCTTATTTCTCATCATTGCCACCACCTGCTTGCTTGGCAGGCAAGGAACCAGTGAGCAAGCAGGCCGTGGCATCTCCTGCTCCTCTTTCTCACCGCCGCCACTGCCTGGGCCAGAGTGAGAGGCAGGTGAACAAGCAGGCTGCAGTGGGGAAGACGAGGAGGAGCAACTTCGGGGAGGCTCTTGTCAGTGGGCCCCTGCCAAGGTGTGGGCCCTCAGCAAGAGCCCAGCCATGCAGACCCATGGCGCTGTATCTTTTCCCCTGGCCAAGGAAAGGAGCCAGGGAGAAGGTTAATAATGAGCAGAAAAAACAGCAACATTCTGAAAAGGAGGAAGGGAAGGGACATGAAGCCTTCAGTTACAACACACGTGTTAGTTTTTAAGGAGTTACAACATTCTTTGTTGTTTTTGCTGCAACAAACTAACATGGCTACCCCTTTTGGTTACATATTCCCTTCCTCTCTCAAATGACTAGAACTCATCTAATTAAACTGGCAGGTATTAAAACAATTGGTATGTTCTAGCCCACAGTGGTTCACACAAAACAGACAAGGGGCCAGTGTATTCCATGAGCTCATTCCCTGCAGTAAATTCAGGGGAGCCCTGCTACATTTCTTCCCTCAGGACCCTTTGTGGGCTCCCAGGGGGATGGCCAGGATGAGCCCACTAATGGTTCTCACTCCTTCGGTCCCTGCTTGAACCAGGCCACCCGGTCCCAACTAGCTTGCTGCACCAAGAGTTCTCCCGCTCATTTTTTTTTTGTTGCCATGTTTTGTTCTACAGATTCGAAAGGAACAAATGCCCTTATCAGCAATTCTCACAAGGTATAAAGAAGCACTTTTATCTTCCTGCCTTCACTAATCTAGAGCAAGCCAATGTCTGTTATTTTTCTCCCCCTTAATTTTCTGAGTTGAATGCATTTGTGGCATCAGCATAAGTGTGTGAACCAACTGTGAGCAGTACGTTATATATAGAAAAGGCATTCATGCACGCAGTCTTTATGTACACTTAAAGGAGTTTGTTTATCACACCCCCACACACATATACATATATATAGCAAGTAGTTAGCTGTGAGGTTTTCGGGTTACCAACACTCCCCATGCAAATAAAAAATCCAAACTTCCTACGATCCTTTTTTCTGCAGGGCCCCTCAGGCTCCCATGTAAAACTTGCATCCCTCCATGGAAGGAAATGTTATGTCAGAATGAGCCCTAAATAGATGTGGAAAGGAGGAGGTGTGCAGATCTTCTGTGGCACAGCCAACCTCCAAACATGACCTTGCTTTGCCCACGTGCGGTTGGCACAGCTTTGGCATCTACTCCCTCCTTGAGTGCCAGCCAAGACCCTGACCAGGAACATGAATGCCCTGCCTCTAGGAGCCAGTGCAAGAAATACAGCCAGCATCTAACATGCCATTACTCAGTGTCTCTGCCAAGCGACTCTGGTAATTAACACAGGCAGCTTCACGTGGCCCGTTCCAGCCCATAGCTCCAGCTCCCAGCTGGCTGGCAGTAAATAGCTCACAAATTACCAAAGACCCTCCCTGGCCCTTTATTCTAGAACGATACCACCAGGTGGCTGTAGAGAAACTCAAAGGGGCTCTGTTGTGTGAGGGTCCCTTGAAGGAAGTAGAGTAGGGCATTTTTCAGTGCTTAGCCTAGCTGTGTCCTGGCATGTGGGGAATGAACTGCTACCAAAGGGGAGATGCAGAAGGTCTCAGGTGCGTCTCCACTTAAAGGATCTCAAGACCTCTCTCTACCCATCTGAGATCTGGAGAGGTGCTGCCCATGAGAACAGAGGTAAACAATGCTGCAGCCTTTGCCAACTAGCTGCCCTCCATATGTGCTGGACTACAACTCCCATCATTCCCTACTGGGAATGTTGGGAGTTGCAGTCCAACAGATCTGAAGGGCATTTGATTGGGGAAGGCTGCAATACTGGATATCCAGAGAATTTGTGCAAGCACCTCTCCTTTGCTCCGGATTCTGGATGGATGTAGATTTGGCAGCTTCCTGGACTTTACTATGGAGGGCAAAAAGGCAGTGGGAAGGAACTGAATGGGTCTCCCTTGGTCACCACACTCCTGCTGTCGTCTCACTTTTAAACTGTCTCCCAATAAGAGCGTCACAGGGGTGGAATGCCTATGATGCATTTGCTAAATTAAAGCAACGGTTGCATGTGAACACGTGGCCCCAGTCTCCTGCTGTTGTTGCCAGCAGAAGGCCCTGATGGGTCCCATCCTCAGCGAGCCGAACCCCTGGCATGTCCCACTCACTTCTCCCTCCTGTGATTTCTCAGGGAGATCAGCTGAAGGAGGGAAACTCCTGCCTCATCCAAGCAGGGGTTCCATGCTCCAGAGGGCTCCCAGCATAGAACAGGCCTGGAAGGTGGAGTGAAAGAGAGAGAGAGAGAGAGAGAGACGCCTCCTCTAGGAATGTTGCAGCTCCCGACTGGGGAGGATGTTAAACTCCCAGGAGGTGGCATCCAGCCAGACCAGGCTCTGGGACATCGAAAGCTCAAGCATGGCCTCCTTTGACCCCTGCCAGCAAGACATTAGTTGTAGGGAGAAAAGAGAGATCTTTACATATGGGCTGGAACATCTGGGTTCAGTCACAGGAGCTGGAAGATCTTGCATCTGTTCCAGAAAAATCCTGGCAGGAGCTGCAAGGGAGCTCCAGAATTCCCTCCAGGAAAGCCTTGGCGTGAAGAAGGCCCTGCGCGCTTAGTGACCACGAAGAGAACCACCACCAGGCTGATGGCAAATCCCCTTTAAGACTGTTAAGGTTGTTTGGAGCCCTGCTTCGGGTCGCCATGACAAGTCAGCTGCAAAACAGCCTTTTGCCTTTTTAAAAAATCCTCTCTGCTTAAATAAAGACAAAGCCAACTGCAGACACATTATCTGGCTCACAAACAGAGGAATAGCTCAGTTTCCGCTGCCCAAACATTTTGGGCTGGTGAGCACTTTGGGGGTCTGAGTGTTGTGGGTGCTTTCACAAAATGGCTGCCATGGGGGGCTTGCTCATTCTGCCATAGTGGGCATGGCCAGCCACAAAACACTCATTTCCCGGAAGGCAAACTGTTGAGATGGAAAGAAACGTAACTTGCCCAAGAATCTAAGTACAAGGCAGAGGTCAGGGCTGAGCAAAACCACTCTTCTGAACACAAATAAAGATGGTATGGGAGGGCAGCACTTTGCTTTGTAGCACGCATGTCACCCTCCCCGTTAAAAACAAAGTTAATTTTAAAATCCTAAGAAACCAAATAAAAATCAGGAGGGGCAAGGAGCCTGGCGGACACCAAGAGAGGCACAACATTGGAGAATCCAGGCCCAGCATGGCAATGGTCGGTGCTGCCTCCCCACCACCACTAACACCACCACCACTACCAAGTCTGTGCCACTTCCTGTGGGTGGAAATCTACTCGTCTCATTACTCTAGGACAGCCTTCCTCAAGCTGATACCCTCTGGATGTGTTGGACTACAACTCCCAGCATCCCCTTGGCTGGGGGTGCTGGACGTTGTAATCCAGCACAGGCACCAGGTTGAAGAAGGCTGCTCTAGTATATAAGCAGCTTGTCTGAATCTCTCCCCTCCTCAGAAGCGAGACAACACTCCATGCAGCCTAGTTATCACCCCGTTTCTGTGTTCACACACACAGGCACAGATTCCAGATATTTTGCTACCTGGTGCATCTCTTCACCTGTGTGCATGCAAACACACACATGCATGCCAGACTGAAATGACAAATGTAATGCTTACTTGTAGCTGTTTGGGCTGCACCCTCCGCATCCAAGCCAGCCCTGTAATCCTGACCAGGTCCGTTCCCTGCAGCCGTGCTCTCTGCGGTGCCCAGCGGGCGCTGGGTGGGCTCGCTGGGAAATAGTTTTAGAGAAGGTGCCTCCAGAGGAAAGGCCGACGTCTGGAAGAAAAGAAGGAGAGGAAGGCTGTGAGGGCCCCTTCTGGGTCTTTCAGGAGCTCGTCTCCGAAGACTGGAGCACCAATCCCCCACCACACATACGTGCACAACCCAGCAGCAGCTGAGACCTCTGGGAAGGAAGGGGGAAACATTGTTTTTCTCTGGGATTTTAGGTGGCAACTGAAGGAAGCAGCTCACTGGTCATGAGACAACCCTGCCCAATGCAGGGGTTTGCTCTCCACCTAGCTAGCCCATTTTTCCCATTAAGAACTAGACAAGGGGTGTTCAACTTCTTTCAGCCAGAGGGCTGAATTCCACTTTGGAGAAGGTCTTGGGGACAGCATCCCAAGGGTGGGTGGGGCCAAATGCAAAAGGGGTGGGGCTAAAGTATCAAAAATACCAGCATATTCAAGCTTAAAGTTCTCACTGCCTTAGAAGAGGCATGTTAGAATCGGCAAAAACTGCACAAAAGCATTTTTGTGATGCGCAAATGATCGATGGTTGGGGGAGAGGGGGTGCAGCCATCTTGGGAACCCCAGAGGGCCAGACTGGGAACCCAGGAGAGACAGATTTGGTTTCTGCATCCCTGAACTTGACAACGAAAACTTTTGAGCATGAAAAAGAGCATGAATCAAAGGACACCTCATAACCATCTGCAAGACGTTGCCTGGCCTTTTGCTGGATCTGCATCTTACAACGCCCATTGTATTTTGGATTCACACTGATGTGCAATCGGTTTGTGCAACCAGTATCCAGGGATGGTGCAACTGTGGAGTGAAACAGCAGCTTTGCACCAAGAATCACCTATGGGCTAGTCCCCCCCAGTCCCTGGACTCCCAGCAAGCCCAATCGCAGACGCCAAAAACTTCTCCACGGTGACTAGCTCACAGTGAAAAGAGGTTTCCATTTTGCTTGCCAACAAACACCTACAACCAGGCAGACTGCTCCAATGGACAGTTCACCTCAAGACGCCTTTTGAGCCTGGACTGGAAAGAGGTCTGAGTGACATCACGTGAACTAGTCCTCAAGGGCAGGATTCTCCTGCACCAGGCAGCACTTGGCTGAAGATGCACAACCTGTGCTGTGGTCCTCCTTCCCACCTCGGAGCCTCTAATGCCACCATGGCCTCAGTGCTCAGCCACTGGGACAGCGGGAAACCCAAATACTGCCCTTCAGGACTCTAAGGATCAAAGGGAGTGTGTGTTGCAGCCAGAGCTGAGGCGAGAGCAGCAAACAACTCTGTTGTGCACCCCACCCAGTCCCGAGTTTCACCCTTGTCCAAAGCCAGTTTGAGTCTTACACAATAGCAACCTTTTATCCCTCCTACCATGAGCGTGGCTGTGTGTGTGTGTGTGAACATGCTGCTATTCCACACATGTAAGCATGAGAAAAGTGAAGAATGTGGTCCTGGGCAGAAGAGTCAGCATCGTGAGGTTTCCAGCATTTTTTCTTCTTTGTTTAAGGGCAGCAGGGAGGGGTGGTAGGGTTGCTGGCCCTTGTTTTGGCCAAGAAAGAGAAGACAAATAAGATTTCTGGTGTTCAGAGGAGAATTGGCTTCTATGCCCTCCAAAGCCTCCTGCCCTTGCCACATGTCTAGCAGAAGCACACTAAATTACACAGATTAATAAACCCTGCAGAATAAATTTTGTAAAATAGAGAATATTGTGCACAAGAACATAATTAGCATAATTTACAGCTAAATAATTCATATTTTTCTTCGCATGAATTATTATTATTATAGATTACATGGTGCCCTGGCATCCAGGAAAACCTTAGCTCCAGCATTCTAGAATTGCTCCATACATATTGCTCCAACCCCATCGCCACCTTAGAGGGAATCCAGAAGCAATGTACAGATGAGACTTTCATACACGCAGGAGGATGGAGGAGCTGAAAGCAAAAGCTCGCCACGCAACAAGAGCCACGGAAGTCAAGAGTGGGAAGTCCCCCTTCTTCCTGCCTGTCACCCCTCTCTTTCTCCCTCTTCAATTTATGAGTGCACAGGCTTTGAGCTGACATGCAGAACAGATTTTATTTTTTATGTTGATCCAATTTTTTCCCCCCAGGATTACTCCTCTGAAATCAGGGCAGCTAGATAGGACGAATGGCCTGTGTGAACTCCGTCACAAAGCTCTCAGGTTCAATGAGGCACACATACAAGCAATGGTATAAATCTACCTTTTGTTTCCTGGAACACTTTAATTTATGGGGCCCATATGGTGATGCCCCGCGCACAAACCGCTTGCGCGCAACAACTCCCACAAGCCCTGGAATGGCATCGTTCGCTGACTCCCAACTGGCAGTGTTCCACCTGCAGCTGCCTAGGCCTGGCAGGGGCCTGGGACATGGGAAGGGTCCCCGAACCGAGGAGGAGAGCTCCAGAAGGGCACGGGTGACCCCGTGCTTCTCCAAGACATGTTAAGGGAGTCAGGGGCGCAGCTTCCAGCCCGCTCACTTGTCTCTTGTGCAACCGTTCATAGAAAGCGAGTCTCCTTCCACGCAGGGGGCGACTGCTTCCTGCCCTTGAAAGTGGAGGAGATATGCACCAGCCTCTCGTGACTGGAAAGCAAGCAGCAGGCTTCCTTCGTTGACAGCATGCCTGTCTTGGCTGAGGCAACACAAGGCAGCATACACGGGATCCCCAAGTAGTCACAGAACAGACATACTCAGCTTTAGCAAGGCTGTCGCATCGCGTGCCTGCTGAAGACCATATCCTTGGCCACAGTTTATGTGCAAGGGGTTAGACTGAAAAGGCTTTGCAGGGCTGTGTGCTGCGGCTGCATAAAGCAACAGGGCCCTTTGATGCTCTGGCTAAGAGCCTTGAACTGCCTTGCTGGACCAAGCAAAAGCCCATTGTGTGAAATGCTCCAATTTGGGTCGAGGTCATAACCATTCACTTACTGGAAAGCCTGTATGCGTAGCCCGGAGCTTCCATGAATCGCTCCCCCCCACCCTCCAAAGAGGAATGTCAAAACTCCGCATCCCAAAAAACTCAAATTTCAACGCTTTTAAGCAAAAACAACAACCAAGACAAACAAGTTTCTAGCTCTGAAGCTTTGAAAGTGAAGACAAGCTTGAAAGTGTGTGGGCAATAGCTGGTGAAGCCTGGGAAGCCAGAATAGACGGCTGAATAGACTTCTAGTGGTGGTTGTGAGGGGGGAGCAGCTCCCTTGCCCCTCCCCTTGATGAGGTGACACAGAAATCAATGAGGCAAAATAAGCACACCTATGCAGATTAGCATAACGTCGACAGTCACATCAATTCCTGATGCAAAATTTATTCAGCCCTACCTGGATGAATGAACAAGCTTCTTCCATCTCAGCCTCTCTGTTCCTTTAAAATAGCAATCAAAGCTTTTCCTGCTAGAGAGGTGTTGGGAGGTCATTTAAGGTAAGCTTTGGGAGAGATTTCAGCTGTTAAGGAAATGAGTCAATTGCAGGTTACCCAGGGTTTAGCTGGAAGGGAAGGAACCAGCCTTCCAAAGGGACAAGTCCTGGCTACCCGACCCCCGCTTACTGCATGCTACCTGGGTCTGAGGACCTTCTCGCCCTGCGGAAAAGCAAGTGTGGTATCTCAGAGGGAGTGGACAGGACACATGCTTCAGAAGTTATCTGCACTCTGACCTGCACCAGGCATGCAAATATGTTAATAAGGAGTTAATAGAGATCCGGGCTATGATTTATCAGGCTCAGAGGGGTGGCGTGCTTGTTGCTAGCAAGGCAAGCTATTATAAGGAAGCAAGGGGAGGGGAGCCCTGCGATCTTTCAGCACAATGTGTCCTAAAGGTTTAGCACAAGATGAAGGGACAGGCTTGAAAGACAGGAGGGAATGTTAGGTTTGGAAGTACAGGAAGCATGGTTCAAATGAAAACTGCATCAGCAGGACCTGAAATCCCAAAATCATTTCTCACCAGTGCAAGCAACAACAAGAAACTTCTTGGCCATTCTGCCAAACCAGGCAAACTAAAGTCTATCCCTGAAGTCCCTCAACAGGTAATTGTGACCTGGAACAAAGCTGAAAGACTTTATTGTCTCCAGTTAATGCAGGGATGGGCAACTTGTGGCCCTTCAGATATTTTGGCCTACAATTCCCATGGCCTTAGGCTATGCTGGCTAAGGCCGATGGGAGTTGTAGGCCAAAACATCTGGAGGGTGATAAGTTGTCCACCTCTCTATTAATGGCTAACCCACACCATGCATAGAGAGAGAGAGTCATCAGTCCACTTTACACCAGTCTTCCCCAACCTGGTCCCTCCAGATGTTTTGGACTTCGACTCCTATCAGTTCCAGCCAATACAGCCAATGGTCATGAATGCTGGGAGTCGAAGTCCAAAAGATCCAGAGGGCACCAGGTTGGGGAAGGCTGCTCTACACCGAGGGGGGGGGGAGTAGATCTCCAGATGTTTTGAACTTCAACTCCCAGTATTCCCGACCACTGGCCATGCTGGCAAGGCCTTCTGGGAGTTCCAAACATCTGGAGATCCACCCCCGCTTTGCGCCACAGCATTTTCACATTACATTTTTTATTCATTACAGTTGTTATCCTGCCTTTCCTCCAAGGGGCAAGAGTTCGTGTGCATGATTCTTTATCCTTTCAAGGGTCCTGTGAGGACCCCTGGGCCTTTTAACAGATGCTGGGAACCTCAACCCGCTGCTGCATACCCCCTGCTGAAAAAGGCTGGGCAAAGCATAGTCACTACTACCACCACCTCACTTCAGGCAAGAATCCATCCCAGTTTTTAACTTGTGCCCTTATCTGGGATGGCTGCCAATCTGTTTACTAAGATCTGGGAAGATCAACCACACTTCTCTGCTTCTGCTGCCAGCCAGAATGCAGGAAAACACAGGGTGGATTTCTGCACCTCAGCTAACCAGACCTGTTCCAGCAAGCCCCAGGGTGAGGATTTTCCTCTTAGCATTTTCCCCAGAATTGTGAGGAAGAGAAGAAAATGCTCTCGTGAATGCTTGCCATTCCTCCACCCTCAGAACATGCAAAGAAGGATGTGTGGCCCAGTAGCGCTCCCTATTTAAGCTGCATTTGATGCAGCCCGGGCTTGGTAATTGCTTGTGATCTGAAGACATCATGTTTTCTGGCTGCATACATCAGGGTAGGCCCCGCAGAGACCCTGGGGAAGCAGGGCCTTATGAGAGATAATGAGAGAAGAAGTGAGGCATGGGCAAGAGGAAAGCCAGCAGTTCCTCCAACTGCCTACTGCTATTGCTGGCTGTTGACCGGCTGTCACCTGCAGCAGGTCCACCACTGGCTGAGCTGCCAGTGATGCCATGGAATATTCATGAGCATTCTAACTGCTCAAGATGACTGTGTCAGCAGAAGAATGTTGCTGGCAACAGTGCAATTTCCATGACAGAAAAATCAGTTTGGATGGGGGAATTTTTTTAAAAAACTGGCCTATGGACAGGAGTGCTATCAGTAGGGGAAGATTCAAAGATGGAGGCTGGAAAACGGAGGTTGGAAGCAGGCCCAGAGTCAGGGTGGCAGAAGGCAGGGAAGCTGAAAAAGAAGGAGAGCTGGTAGGAGAGGCTGAAGTGGCACAGACCTTGTGTCAGGGGAAGATGACATATAGGGCTGAAGGAAGAAGTGTCTACGGGGTTAATTTAACATATTGATTTAGGTACACAGGAGCTGCCTTATACCAGGTGGAACCATTCTTCTGTCTAGCGTAATATTGCCTACTCTGATTGCTAGTTGCTCTCCAGGGTCTCAGGCTAAGAAGGGTCTCTTCTGTTGCCTGAGAGCCTTTTAACTGGAGATGCAGGGACGGAACTGAGGACCTTCTGAACATAAGAACCTAAGAAGAGCCACGCTGGATCAGACCAAGGGTCCATCTAGTCCAGCATTCTGTTCACACAGTGGCCAACCAGCTGTCCCAATGGGAAGCCCACAAGCAGGACATGAGTGCAGCAGCACCCTCCGATACGGCCTCTGATACTGGAGTTAGGCATGTAGCCGTCAGGACTAGTAGGCATCTATAGCCTCATCCTCCATGAATTTGTCTAACCCCCTTTTAAACCCACCCAAATTGGTGGCCATCACTATGTCTTGTGGTAGCAAATTCCACAGTTTAACTCTGCGCTCTGTGAAGAAGCCCTTCCTTTTATCTGTCCTGTATCTCCCACCAATCAGCTTCATGTGATGACCCTGACTTCTAGTACTGTGAGAGAGGGAGAAAAATGTCTCCCTATCCACTTTCTCAACTTTGGTTAGACAAAGACACTTTCTCCAGTGTCAGAGACAGTACGCCTATGTAAACCAATTGCTGAGGAACATGGGTGGGGGGTGCTGTTGCGCTCATGTCCAGCTGGTTGGCCACTGTGTGAACAGAATGCTGGACTAGATGGACCCTTGGTCTGATCGAGCATGGCTCTTCTTAGGTTCTTATGTTCTCCACCCCATGCATAATTTTGTACACCTCTGTCATGACTCCCCTTACTCACCTTTTCTCCAAGCTTGCAAAGCAGGTGTTCTGCCCCCGAGCTACAGCCCCCTCCCTTTGATCTGAACTAACAAGGCAACTTTTTCCCCTGCCCATCTCCTAATTTAATACCTATTTCGCAGCCACAGTGTGTCAGCTGCTTTATGAGACATAGAGGTGACACCATCCCTGCCCAGGGAGGGAGATGGCACATCAACACTGCAGATGGGGTGAGGTAGGTCAGGGGATGCATCCAAAGCAGAAGGAACTGCCTCCGCGGTTGGACCGGCATTGGCTAGGATGCTTCGAGTGCAGACTATGATCTCCTGAGACAGAGGTTTATGAGACACAATAACCTGGGGGTCTTTGGGGGCCAGTGGAAAGTGTCATGGGTGCTCTCACAATATGCCTGCCATGGGATTGGGGCTTGCCCACTTGTAAAATGGCAGCCATGGTGGGCACAGCCCGTCATAAATTACTCCTTTCCCAGAAGGCAAACTGGGGAGACTAAAAGAAAAGTAACTTGCCCAAGAACGGAACTATGAGGCAGAGGCGGAGCCTGAGTTCCAAAACACACAGCCACTCTTTGAACCAAAGTTTTCTGCCCCAACACCCATTTCACAGAAGGCAAACTGCCGATGCTTAGAGAAACAACGCCCCCCTCTCTCTCACACATACACACACCACATACCCCAAAAGGCAGGCAATAGGGCAGATCACAATCCTTGCTCCCCACCCACACCCCTCTAGCCCCCCAGGATGCTCCCTGCCACCCCCAGTGTTTCTTTTTCTTTTTTTCCTAGGCAGCTGGACATGCTTCAAAACAATGTAGGGGCTGTAGCTGCCTGCCATTTTATTTTCTAAGTCTGCCCCTGGGTCCCATATGAGGCCAAGAGGTATTTTTGGAAATCAAGATGGCACTGGAGGCCAGCATTTCATTTTGCAGCACACCAGGGTTAATAATAAAAAAGCAAACTTGGTTAAGATGCTGAACTGCAGACTGGAAGGTCAGCAGTTCGAGACCCGAGTGCTGCGTGACGGAGTGAGCTCTCGTCTTCAGTCCCAGCTTCTGCCAACCTAGCAGTTCGAAAGCAAGACATTGCAAGTAGATAAATAGGTACCGCCTCGGCGGGAAAGGTAACAGCGTTCCGTGCACCTCGGTGTTCAGTCATGCCGGCCACATGACCACGGAAGCGTCTTCGGACAGCGCTGGTTCTTCGGCTTAGAAACGGGGATGAGCACCGCACCCTAGAGTCGGACACGACTGGTTGGGGACACCTTTACCTTTAAACTTTAAAAAAAAAAATCAGGAGGGGCAAAGCGCCTTGCAGGCACCAACATAAATGCCTGGGAGCACATCGGTGCCCACGGGCACCACGTTGGGGACCCAAGATCTACATGCCCTGCAACAGCTCCTGGAGCCTATGAAACCCGGAGGGAGTCTCGGCCTTTGGCTTTGGGCAGAAGGTTTGAGAAGACACACCAAATGGCCTCCCTGTCTTTTGTCATCTGGCTGGGTTTTCTTCAGCAGCAGCCCCCAGATGGGCATGCTCTCATCCTGCCATTGTAGCTAAACATGAACTGTCCAGCCTTCAATCCTAAGTGAAGGCCTCGAACGCTCATTCCCAAATGATGCCAGGGCCTGTTATCTCGGACAGATGGCACTGGCCTTCAAAGGTGCCACATCACCAAGGCATGATGCTTAGGAGACTTTAGGGAAACCTAACCCCCAGTGCAATGGTATACGGCTTCCTCCTCTTTTTAATGTATACTTTGGAGAACACAAAAGCAATATTGGGACAGGGGGAGAGATGGAGGAAAGCTATTTTGTGCACTGTTTCTCCTTTGCCCTCTCTTCGTTCTCCAGCAATATTGAGGCAGGGGGAGAGATGGAGCAAAGCTATTCTGTGCACTGTTTCTCCTTCTTTGCACTCCCTTCGTTCTGCAGCTTGCCGACCCCCCACCCCGCTTGCTATCTGTCAGAAAATCATCCCCATTACACAGATAAGAAATAATTGATGCAAAGGAGCCATCTGTTTGCAAATGCGAAGTATCTGCTCAATTAAGAGGGATCTGTCCAGCCAGATAAAGCGTCTCTCCATCCCCTCGTGGAAGAGAAGTGCTTCCTCGCCCTGATCATGTCCTCAAAGTCTCACAACCACTTAGAGACCCAGCCAAGTGATTTGGGTGCTAACTCGTTATCTAGTACCCCTCGGCATTTTTGCAGGGGTGTGCATGTGCACGTGCATGAACAGGATAGCTGGAAGTATTGGTATCTGGCTTTCCTGCCAGTGCACAACACGGCTCTGAAGTTGAACTGGTGCTTTTGGGGGAAGAGAGAAACTGCTGAACCTGCCACACTCCTGCCATGAACAGGAACAAGGGGCAACTATAACTAGGGTGCAGACCCAGATCCTGGGAGTCGTTCAGAATGGCTGCTCCTGCAACCCACCCCTTCATGCTTAAAGCACATTCGGGAGCACAGGAAGATTGCCAGTGTCAGAGAACTCTAGGAGGCGACTGGCCACTGAGGATCCAGCAATGTCACTTCCTCGGAAAGTGCATACAGGTCAATTCAGCAGATGGCATATTGATTCCCTTGCCAGGCCATGAGTCGAAAAGACAAAAGATTCTCAAGGAGGTGAATCTGACACTGCAGCCACTAACGTGGAGAGATTGAGCTGTCAGCCAGCCTGGGCGCATTAGCAAGTCCTCCTGACACCAGCAGTACATTACTCAAGAGTTGGCCGGCCTATTAACATCACCCTGTCCCTGCCAGGGGGTCCTACAGGGAAAGATGTCAGCTTCACTCCAGGGTGATGAAATATATTGCATGTTATTTAATTTGGGGGAGGGGGAGTTAAACAACAGAAGGCATAATTTATTTATTTTATTTATTTCATTTTTATACCACCCAATAGCTGAAGCTCTCTGAGCGAGTCACAAAAATTAAAACCACAGAGTGCAGCATAAAACAATATAAAATATGAAAGCTTAAAAGTACAATATAACAGTACAACCAGAATAAAACCTAGCAGCAATGCAGAGATTTGCGTAACTGGAACAGACATAAATGACACACCTAAAATAAAACCCCTGCATATTAAGAAAGACTGCATGAAAACTGTGCACTGATCTGAAAGGCAGGCTCCCATCCAAACAAAGAGAAACAAAAAAGCCATCTTAGTGCAAGGCAGAAACTCTAGATCAGGGGTCAGGCTGCCCCCCTCCTGGCACTTGCCCTGAGATGAGGGAATGTATATGAACGCTCTGTGTTCCAGTCTTCCCCAACCTGGTGCCTCCCAGATGTATTGGACTGCAACTCCTATCATCCCCAACCTCATGGGACTTGCAGTCCAACACATCTGGAAGGCACCAGGTTGGGGAAGGCTGTACTACACCTTCGTAACAGGCTCATGTACTCCCCCCAAAAAGGGTTCTGCACAACAACGCTTAACAGGATGCAGATACATGTGCAGAGTATCACGCAGAACACCCAAGAGGAGTAAGGCCCTGAAGTTAAATTATACAGTTTGAAATGGATGCAACACAAAGCATAACTAATTGATGGAATTTGCCATCTCCAGATCTGGAGATGGCTTTAAAAGGGGGATTAGCCTTATTCGCCATGCATTTGTCTATCAATGGCTACTAGTCATGATGGCTGTATATTACCTCCAATATCACAGGCAGTATGCTGGGGAACACGAGTGGGAGGGTGGTATTGCACTGATGTGCTGCTCGTGGGCTTCCCACAGTCAGTTCATTGGCCACCATTGGAAACCGCACACAGGAGGAGATGGACCTTTGGTCTGAGCCAGTAGAGTTCTTCTTATGTTCTTACAACATGGCAACCCACATGCATCGCGGGTAATTATGCAAGTGGTGGCCACACACGCAGCACAACTGAAGCGTATGCAAATAAAGACTTAGATGCTGCCCCTTTCCCCCCTATTCATCAAAGCCTTACCCTTCAAAGTAAGCTTTGCCCATATATAGTGTTATTACCAACCAAACTAATTCAAAGGTTGGGCAATACCTTTGTTAGGAACAACCAAGATTCTACAAAGTTGTGCAAGCTTTCAAGTTCTCCAGAACTCTTCATTGTGCTAGGTGGCACAAAAAGCAGGGGAGTGCCTCAACCACATTGTATCCTCTGTGGATTTCTCCTGGTGGCCCCAATTGCGTGCCAATATGCCACAAGATTCCCTCCACAAGTAAAGCAGGAAGTAGTCTGGCTGTGGGAGGGGCAGCGGTTGTTTCTCCTGCTTCCCCCACGCTTCCATTTTTTAAACATGTGCTTAAACATGAGCTCTTGTACAAGAGAGGACAGTGTATAGTTTTGCTGGACTTCACACCTTCTTTGAAGGAGATAGACCTGCATAAGTGCTCAAACATCACACAACCACCAGAAGAAATAATTTCTAAAAGGGTCATTGCTCCCAAGGCATCTTGGGATAAGAGAACAGCCACCATGCTTGGGAGTAGCAAGGATTTTAGAGGGGCTGCTGTGCAGAATTCCCAGGGGCACAATCAAGCGTCTTTTATTTTCAGAGATTAAGTGTGCTGTGTCAGCCTCCCACATCCTCAGCATCTAAACGCACATAGTTCTTCAGCCCGTGTCGGCCCTCTGCCAGCTGGGTTCAGCAGAGATCTGCCCTGTGCGTGGTACTTTCCCTAAAGAGCTGGGGGCCAGGTTATCCGAAGGATCGCCTGCTCCCATATGTAACTGCTCAGACCCGAAGATCATCTTCTGGGGCCTTTCTCTGGAGGGCCCTGCCAAAGGAAGTGAGGCAGGTGGCTACCAGTAAGAGGGCCTTTTTGTGGCACCCCAGCTCTGTAATGCTTCCCAGAGAGGCTTGCCTGGCACCTACACTGCACTCCTTTCAGTGCCAGGTGGAGACCTTTTTATTTCCCCAGCATTTTACCACGCTAGTCTTTTAGCTCTGCTGTTCTAAATCTGTATTTTAAACACCTGCATTCCTGCTAGGTTTTATTCTGGTTGTACTTCTATATTGTAGTTTTATGTTTTCATATTTTATATTGTTTTATGCTTTACTTCGTGGTTTTAATTTTTGTGAACTGCAGAGCAGAGAGCTTTGGCAATCGGGTGGTATAGAAATGAAATAAATAAATGAATAAATCGTTCAGCCCTGGTGGGTGAGAAGAACATAACTCAGGAATGTTTGATGCACAACCAAGATGCACCAGCTGGGGTTCCCAAGGACCTTTTGTGCTGATCTTGGAGTGTTTCCCCACACACCCCGCCATGCCTCCCTTTTCCCGGTCAGCCCTATCAGTTCTCGCTCAGGGTGTGCCACATGCCATGGGGCAGCTGAGCAGCTATGGGGGGTGGGGGTGGGGAGGTGGAGGTGGAGGCATGACTCATCTTGCCTTCAGAGGCCAAGAGAATGCAGCAAACAAAAGCAAGGTAGGGAAAGGTGCCCACGCAAAGCGGCGCCTTTCAAACCAATGCCAGGCCCTGGAATTCTCCACCAATGGAAGCCTCCCAACCAGAGTATTGCCAATCTGGACAGGCTCCCAGGGATTTTGAGCTGGGTAACATACGCTGCCTGTGGATAAGATTTATCAGAACAGATTAAAACCTTCCATGGGTTGAAAACAATACCTGATCAAAAAGAGCTAAGCAACTGTCAAGCCCAGGCACTTGTCAACCTAGAAGCAGAGATCTCTGGTTCTGTAAGCAGACGTATAGATCCAGCAATGGAGCTGTGCTGGCTGCAATGTTTGGGTGAAATCTATGAACAAGTTGCCTGTACTGGGGCCCCTTAGCCAGGGACTCCAATTGCACAATAGCATTCTATATACCTTAAGGCACCCTTCCTCCAACCTGGTGCCCTCCAGATGTGTTGCACTACAACTCCCATCATTCCTAGTCGAGGAACTTGACTCGTGGACACTGGAGGGGAACTGAGTGGGAACACGAGAGCTTTGCCCCCTTGAGTGTGGAATTGGGGGTTAAGTCCCCCACCCGCAAATTTTAGTCTTTCTATAGAAGCTTCCAAAATTAGGCTCTGTGCAGGCACAGTACCCATACATTGGAGCGTACAGAGGCCACAAAGAAGACTGTCATCTTACTATTTTCAACGCCTTTAATATCATTACAATATTGATCTTAACATCTGAGTCTTTGCTTTTATGGCGGTCAGGATGCATTTTGCCTTTTTAGGTGGTTTTAGTTCTCTTGGGACCAAGTCGCATGACTGTGCCCCTGGCATTTGCATTTTCTCCATTCCACTTCTGGCATTTGTATTATTTGATTTTCAAGCCAAAGTCTTTTCTTCTTGGACCAGCATGACTACTTTTGGTCTTTCATTTTTATTTTTTAATGTGTACTTTTTGAACTGTACTTTATGGATTTTACATTTTAGCGGTTTCCAGTTGTTCAACTATACATCACCCAGAGAACCTAGCGGGTGACTAACAAATGTAGCTACTCTAAATAACTAAAGGCGCAGTCCCATGCACAGTGAGACAGAAAAAAGTTGTACAACTCCCAGCATCCCCCAGCCAATATAGCTGGCTACAAGAATGCTGGGAGTTGTGGGACTTTTTCTGTCTAAACATACACAGGATTGTGGCCTAAGTAACTAAAGTCCATGGTCTGTTCAGCTGTCCACAAGCAAAAGGAAGGGATCTCGGTTTTGTCCCTTCACCCATTGCCAAGGAACCAAGTCAGCTTCTTCACCACCACCACCGCCTCCTCCTCTTCCTCACCCCACCAGCCCCCTGCTTATTATCAGCCATGTCTTTCTGAAGGACTGCCAAGGCACCTTCTGCTCCTGGCTCCTCAGCTTATGGTCTCTCTCTCTTCTTTAGAGGCCTCGATGGAGAAGGGGAAGCAATGAGCTCATCTGCTTCTGCATACCTCCCTAACAGGGAGGATGGAGTGAGAAGAAAAGATGGCAAAGCCTGGCAAAGGGCCCCCTATTGATATGCAAAAGGGGTCCTCAGCCTCCCAACTTTCAGAGCAGCTGCCTCCCCCTCCGCCAATACCTTCTGGGCAGCCCAGACAGAGACAGGCACACGCTGGACACCTGGATCCCTCGAAAGAGGAAGTGTGGATGAGTGAGGAGTGTGTTTGAGGGGGAGGGGAAGAGGGGGATGCTGGCCCTGGCACCACCCACCAGCACGAGCATGCAGCCTCCGACCACCCATCCTTGGGGGCAAATAGGCTGATATAGCAAGGTGGTGTCTTTTCCATATATGAAGGGGTTTGTGTGTTGGGAGGCTGGGATCCACTGCCCCGTATCTTGCCTCCAGGTTGCAGAAAAAAACAAGAGAGCTGAGATGTTCTAGCACAGGAGTGCAGAACCCACAGGTCATGGACCTAATCTGGCCCTCCAGGTTCCCCCAGTCCAGCCTGCGGAGCCTCTCTGGGTTCCTCCAGGGGGTGGGGCTTGGCCTCCAAATCCCACCCCTGGGGATTCCTCCCTCACTGTTATCTCCGATTGCCCTGCACTCCTCTCAATCTAGCATTTCTCAGCAAGAAGCGATCTGAGCGGAGGAGAGATATAGAGGAGGTCTACAAGGGATTTATCAGTGGCGAACAGCTCGGATGGCTCAATGGAACTCTGTATTCAGGGGAACAATACCACACACCCAAGACCACTGGCTGCAGGGCAATGGCACAGGAAGGCGAACGTCTTCATGCCCTCCTTGCGGGCGTCCCAGAAGCAGTTTTGCAACGTCATTCATTTAGGGGACTCACCGCCACAAGAGGTTCTGGTAGCATCAAAAGGGGATTGGAGGAATTCATGGAGGACGGGTTTATCAATGGCTATGAGTCATGATGGCTATATGCAACCTCCAGTTTCAGGGGCTATTAACTTCATGGGGGTGGGGGGAACGACTGGAGAGAGCTGTTACTCCATGTCCCCACCCCTAGCAAGGTTAACTGCTGAACTAGGTGGGCCTTTATATAGGAGTAGAGTCCATGGATAGGCAATTCAGCACCCTCCCGATGATTTAGGCTACAACTCCCATAATCCCTCACCATTGGCCATGCTGGCTCAGAATGTTGGAAGTTGCAATCCAAGGCATCAGGAGGGCACCCAGTTGGAGAAGGCTGCTCTTCTAGCTGGAGACTTCTTTCGTGCTGAGAGAATTACGCATTTCTTTGCCGCCTCTTGTTAGACACATACGCACACCTGCAACCAATGCCTTGTCAGTCTGTTTGCAAGTGCGTGCATTTTTATTTTCATCTGCATCTTCATGCTTTTCCCTGCAATCAGGAAATCTCACCAGCTTATGGAAGTTTGAGCCGCACTCCTCCACCCAAACAGCAGGCCAGGGACCATGAAAACCCAAAGCGTGCCAACCCTTCCTGAGAATGGATGTGCCGTTGCCTGTGCGAAGGCATGTTTGAATTTGCTGGGGCAGGAGTGGGTGAATGAGGCATTCTGCCTCCACAGCCAGCAATGCCCCTGCAAACCTACCTTGGTTCTTGCCAGATACCTCCTTTCTCCAAAGCAGGGGTGTTGCCAGGCCTGGAGGCCCCTGGGGCCCTGGCCTCAAAATCTATTCCCTGGGGGTCCATATCTATTCCCCAGAACCTTGACTGTCCACTGGTGCCAATCGAAGGGGTTTTTCACTTAACTTAATGACCACGCAGGGGATGGTTTTCAAGGGGGATTGCATCTGGGGAGGGAAGGGTTAACTCTCCCCTCCCTACATGCTGCAACACTCCCACACACCCCCAAAAATCTCCCTTCGTGCCAATTCAGCTTAGAAAAAAACTTTTGCAGAGATCCGGGATGATCTGGGTCAGGGTGCAAATTAGCTGAATAATTACTTTTATTTGAGATTATTTGGATGAGAAACTAATTGGCTGGCTTTCTGTCCTGTGAAATTTAAATAAATCCTAGTGATCATTTCTATATATAGAAGTATGGGGGGGGTAGAGGTGTACAAAATTATGCATGGTGTGGAGAAAGTGGAGAGGGAGATGTTTTTCTCCCTCTCTCATAAAACTAGAACCCAACGGGATCATCCCATGAAGCTGATTGCTGTGAGACTGACAGATTAAAAAAAGGACTTCTTCACATGGTGCAGAGTTAAACTATGGAATTCATTTTCACAAGGTGTAGTGACGGCCACCCATTTGGATGGCTTTCAAATGGGACTGGACAAATTCCGGGAGGAAAAGGCTATCAGTGGCTACTAGTCCTGAAAGCAATGTGCCACCTTCAGTATCAGAGGCAGTATGCCTATATACACCAGTTGCTGTTGCACTCGTGTCCTGCTCGCGGGTTCCCCGTGGGCAGCTGGTTGTCCACTGTGTGAACAGAATGCTGGACTAGATGGTCCCTTAGTCTGATCCAGCAGGGCTCTTCTTGTGTTCTTGTTCGTTGTTGTTGTTCAGTCGTTCAGTCGTGTCCGACTCTTCGTGACCCCATGGACCATAGCACGCCAGGCATTCCTGTCCTGCGCTCTCTCCCGGAGCGTGCTCAAGTTCATATTCATTGCATCCGTGATGCTATCTAGCCATCTCATCCTTTGCCGTCCCCTTCTCCTTTTGCCTTCAGTCTTTCCCAGCATCAGGGTCTTTTCCAGGGAGTTTTCTCTTCGCATTAGGTGGCCAAAATATTGGAGCTTCAGCTTCATTATCTGTCCTTCCAATGAGCACTCAGGGTTGATTTCCTTTAGGATGGACTGATTTGACCTCCTTGCAGTCCAGGGGACTCGTAAGAGTCTTCTCCAGCACCACAGTTCGAAAGCATCAATTCTTCGGCGCTCAGCCTTCCTTATAGTCCAGCTCTCACAGCCATACATTACTACTGGGAAAACCATAGCTTTGATTAGACGGACCTTTGTCGGCAAGGTGATGTCTCTGCTTCTTACTATGCTGTCTAGGTTTGCCATAGCTTTCCTCCCAAGGAGCAAGCGTCTTTTAATTTCATGGCTACAGTCACCGTCTGCGGTGATCTTGGAGCCCAAGAAAGTAAAATCTGTCACTGCTTCCATTTCTTCCCCTTCTATATGCCAGGAAGTGATAGGGCCAGATGCCATGATCTTAGTTTTTTTAATGTTGAGTTTCAAACCAGCTTTTGCACTCTCCTCTTTCACCCTCAACAAGAGGCTCTTGAGATCCTCTTCGCTTTCTGCCATTAGGGTGGTATCGTCTGCATATCGGAGGTTGTTGATAATTCTCCCGGCAATCTTAATTCCGATCTCTGATTCATCCAACCCGGCATTTCTCATGATGTACTCTGCATATAAGTTAAATAAGCAGGGTGACAATATGCAGCCTTGTCGTACTCCTTTCCCAATTTTGAACCAATCGGTTGTTCCATCTCTGGTTCTTACTGTTGCTTCTTGACCCTCGTACAGGTTTCTCAGGAGACAGGTAAGGTGGTCTGGTACTCCCATCACTTTAAGAATTTGCCACAGTTTGTTGTGATCCACACAATCAAAGGCTTTAGCGTAGTCAATGAAGCAGAAATAGACGTTTTTCTGGAATTCTCTTGCTTTCTCCATGATGCAGCGAATGTTGGTGATTTGATCTCTAGTTCCTCTGCCTCTTCTAAACCCAGCTTGTACTTCCGGTAGTTCTCGGTTCACATACTGCTGAAGCCTAGCTTGTAGGATTTGGAGCATCACCTTGCTGGCATGTGAAATGAGCGCAATTGTGCGGTAGTTTGAACACTCTTTGGCGTTGCCCTTCTTTGGAATTGGAATGTAAACTGACCTTTTCCAGTCTTGTGGCCACTGTTGAGTGTTCCAGATTTGTTGGCATATTGAATGCAGCACTTTAACAGCATCATCTTTTAGGATTTTAAATAGCTCGGCTGGAATACTGTCATCTCCACTAGCTTTGTTGTTACTAATGCTTCCTAAGGCCCACTTGACTTCACTCTCTAGGATGTCCGGCTCAAGTTCAGTGACCGCACTATCATGGCTATCAGGGACATTCAAATCTTTCCTGTATAGTTCTTCTGTGTATTCTTGCCACCTCTTCTTAATCTCATCTGCTTCTGTTAGGTCCCTGCCTTCTTTGTCCTTGATCATGCCCGTCTTTGCACAAAACGTTCCCTTGAGATCTCCAATTTTCTTGAAGAGATCTCTAGTCTTTCCCATTCTGTTGTTTTCCTCGATTTCTTTGCATTGTTCATTGAAGAAGGCCTTCTTGTCTCTCCTTGCTATTCTCTGGAACTCTGCATTCAGTTGGGTATATCTTCCCCTTTCTCCCTTGCTTTTCGCTTCCCTTCTTTCGTGAGCTACTTGTAAAGCCTCATCAGACAGCCACTTGGCTTTCTTGCATTTCTTTTTCTTTGGGACGGATTTCGTTGCTGCCTCCTGAACAATGTTACGGACCTCCGTCCATAGTTCCTCAGGCACTCTGTCTATCAGGTCTAATCCCTTAAATCTATTCCTCACCTCCACTGTATATTCATCAGGGATATGATTTAGGTCATACCTGAACGGTTTAGTGGTTTTCCCGACGTTCTTCAATTTAAGCCGAAATTTTGCAAGAAGCAGCTCATGATCTGAGCCACAGTCAGCTCCAGGTCTTGTTTTTACTGACTGTATGGAGCTTCTCCATCTTTGGCTGCAAAGGACATAATCAATCTGATTTCGATATTGACCATCTGGTGACGTCCATGTGTAGAGTCGCCTCTTGTGTTGTTGGAAAAGAGTGTTTGCTATGATCAGCATGTTCTCTTGGCAAAACTCTATTAGCTTTTGTCCTGCTTCATTTTGTGTTCTTGTGTTCTTACGTTGATATTTTGTGTTCATTTTGTGTTCTTGTGTTCTTACGTTGATATAAATCAACATATGCAAATTTTATGCAGACCTGTGTCCTATGGGCCTGGGACGCAGATCTTCTAAGTGCCCAGAAACACCACTGGTCCCAGGTATCTGAAACTGGGCAAGAGGCACTCGGGGCGGGAGGCTGGGTGGAACTGCACCAGCTGTTCCACGTGAAGGGGGCTCAGGCAGCAGCAGGACCCGAGCCAGTCGTAGAATGCAATATGGACTAGACAGACCAGTGGTCTAATTCAGCATAAGGCAGCTTCACACAGCAGGACCGTGGCCTGGTCTATACATGGTGGTACAAAGGACTGTACCACTTCAGACCACAGGTGGGGAATATTACTTTTGAATACCTTCCCACTTTGAACAAACTCCTGCAAGTAAAAAGCTAGCACATCAGTGAGAAAGGTTCTAGCTCAGCCTTGCTCCCTGATGGACTAGTTTTCTACTGATAGGGAGCGGCTTGTTTGCTTTTTATATAGGGAAGCATTCAAAAAGTGTGATTTGCCCACCTGAAAGGGTACAGTCCTTTCTACCATTTCAGGACTCTATCACCTAACTGGCATCTCATTCTGCTGCATAGGTAGCATGTGATGAGGGACTGATATCAGTAGGTGAAAAGTGACATCCTCTGATTGAGTCAGGCAACTGCAGAGGGAGGCAGGGAAAGAGACCACAGAGTCCTATTTGCAAGCCTTTCCAGAAAAGGACGGGCATGCGAATAAATAAATAAATAAATAAATAAGGGCGGCGGAGGGGGTGGGGGGAGAGCCAGGTTGTTCTGCCCCCGTTACCCTACAGACCTGGCTGGCAGATTCTCAAGTTGCTGCGGTTTGGAGCCCTCTCCTGGTCTGAAACGCAACTGCAACCCTGTTCAACCCAGACCAGGGACAGACATGCCGCGGCCTACAGGGCGACTTCCTCCAGTTAGCAAAGCTGCACATTGCAGCAGGGGAAGGCAAACATCCTCAGAGGTCACTAGCCAATCAGACCTTCCAGGTCTCAAATGTGATAAAGAGCCCGACAAAGTCCGTCCTCCGGATCATCCTAAGGGTATGCTTTATTCAATCCAGTCCAACTGGCATAGCGAGAACACATGGCTCTGGAGGAGAGAAGTCCCGGGTTCAGGCCCTGGCAACTCTAGGCAGAGCCAGGAAAAACGCCTGTCTCGAACTCTGGACAGCAGTGGTGCAGCAAGGTAATTCTATGCCCTGGGCCAGTGGAGGCTGGGGGCTCCGATGTCAGAGGTGCGGTGGATCTACTCCGGGCTGCAGTCAGAACTCCAGCAGAGCTCTCCAAGGACAGCTATCCAATAGTTCCTTTAGAGGTCTGACTGCAACCTGGAGCGGACTCACCACCCCACTCACCACCACCCCAGCCTCCGCTGCCCTGGATGTGATGGTCTTCCTGGGGCGATGAGTGCCACTTCAGCTGTGGAGCACACTGTCGGCATCTCTCTCCCCCTGCTCCCTTTGCTGCCATTCCACGCTTTACCACTGCTTCTACATTCCTGATACGCTGGAGCAAAAAACAACAACCACAACAGTTTGCTGGCCCAGACTTAAAAAGAAGAAGAAAGAAATACTCCAAGCATGTGCAGTTGAGCATTTTAAACTCACAAATCATAGCACCATCACAACTACAGCGGCCCTCCTCCGGGTGTCCCTGCCAAACGAAGTGAGGCAGGTGGCAACTAAGGAGAGGCCCTTCTCCGATGTGGCACCCAGGTTGTGAAATGCCCTCCCCAACCCACCCAGATTGTGGGTCCCAAGTTCCAGCCCTAGTTGCACCACTACTGAACAGCAACTGCAGGCAGTGTAGACAATACTGTAATTCTCTATAAAAACACTTCTAGACCACCATTCGGCCCTAAAACAGGCCCCCAAGGTGCTTTACAACAATAACATCTCAAAACAATTAAAATGAGAGAGCATTAAAAGCCAGAATAAAACCAGATAAGATCAACCCAAAGCCAGCAAGGTTAAGGTACATGAAAAGCCTGGCAGACTAAAAGTGTCCTGACTGCCTTCCTCGGAGGTGTCAGAGAAAGGGCATCAGTCTAAACACCCTTGGGAGGGAGCTCCACAACTGGAGCATCACCACAGAGAAGATCTTGTCCTTCGCCCCCACCAACTGCACCATTCTTGATGGCAGAATGCAGGAGCAGGACCTCTGAGGGTGACCACAACTGATAGGCCAGTTCATGTGGAAGACCGTAGTCTTTCAGATATCATGGTCCCAAGCAGTGGAGGCTGGTGGCTCAGATGTCAGTGGGGCGGTGAATCCACTCCAGATTTCAGTCAGAACTCTAAAGAAGCACCTTGGAGAGCTCCTTAGCATTCTGACTGGTTCTGACTGAAACCCAGAGCGGATTCACTACCCCACTGACATCGGAGCCACCAGCCTCCACTGGTCTCAAGCCGTTTAAGGCTTTCTAGGCAACCAACATCTTGAATTTGGCCCATAAATTAATTGGAGGCCAGTGCACTTTGAATAAGACTAGTGTAATATGATCAGAAAAGGAGGTGCCAGAAATTATTCTGTCCGCAGCATTTTGGACCAGCTAGAGTGTCCAGACATTTTTCAGGGGCAGCCAGCCCATGTAGAGTATATTGCAGGGCTGAGCTAGATATACCATTAGCCTGATCCAGTGTAAGGCAGCCTCCTATGCATCCCTTTGGTTGCTGGGGGTCCCTCTCCCAAGGCAACAGGGAATGAACTCCAAGATCCTAAGCAGGAGAAAGAAGAAAGCCCTCTTGACCCCGCTGGGTCACAACTGAGACATCCAAATACAAAAAAAATCATCACAGGGAGTTATTTGTTCAGCAGCAGAACTGCTGAGAGTAATTTGCCATGGGATTTGAACCCAGGGTCAGCAGGGGTTCAAGTAAGAAACTGTGTAGATAAATATGAGAACCACCTGCAATTCATCCTGCATTACAAGCTCACCTCCATGACACCCAATCTTTACCTTTCCTTCCTACCATTTACCATCCTTGTCCCACCCCAACAATTCAAGACAGACACACACACACACACACACACACACACAGACCATGCATGCATACAAACACAGGAGCGCTCACACGCACACACGCACTTTATAATGTTGCCACCTCTCCTGGAGGTCAGGACCACCCCCCCACACACACAGACACACAGAACGGCCTTTGCTCATCTGCACACAGGTATACATTTAAAACACATGCAAATTTACTATCTGCCCATTGAGGCTCGGAGGGCGGGGGGAGCCAGGCGGCAGGGGAGGAGTGAGAAGCAGCATGAATAAAACTAGCCAGGTGTCGGCTCTCTCTTGCTTCTATTTTTAAAAGAGACTCCACTTCCTAACAGCATGAACCCTCTAGATTCATGAACAGTATGTCTATGTTCCTCCTTTGAACTCAAAGAGACAGTTTTCCTTCCTGTTGTTCCCCCCACCCCAAATATGAAGGGGCTGGTGCCTACACTGAAATGTTCAAAAGGCTCTTGGCGTATTTTCTATCTACCGTGAAGAGGACTCTGTTCCTCCGCAGCCCCCGATGCAATCTTTTTGTTGGCAAAGCTGCCAAACCCTTCGGCTCACGCTGGGCCTTTATCGGTGCACAAGAGTCGCCATCCTCCCGGCTGCAATTCCGTTGGCGGGAGGAACAGCACTCAACTCGCTTGCGAGGCCAGGCGCTTTGCACTGCTACGAGCTCCAGGGACTGCTGCCGCCTCCCCTTTTTCAAGAGGGCAGCCGTTGGATGATTCCACCTGCGCTGCTGACCTTGACTGCCATGGCGCTCTCTCTTGCCTTGTGCTCCTACAAGGCTTCCTGGGGAAGGGAGTCTCCCTTGAGTACAACAATCACTCTTTGAGATAGAACCTATGCACTTGCCCATGAGCTCAGATGAGCATCAGAGGCCATGGTGCGTACACCTCTGCAGTCAATGGTACAGCAGGTGGGCACATAACAGACGGGGCCTTCTCAGTTGTGGCACCTACATTTTGAAACACCCACACTTGGGAGATCTGTTAAGACTCCCTCTCTCTTCTCACCTTTTGGTGGGTAGTAAAGACTTGGTTTTCCCAATAACCCTTTGGGTTTAATTCTGGCGGTGTGTGTGTGGGAGTCCTACTGCAGAATTATGTTTTTATTTGTCTTTGCTTTTCTTTGTGAGTGGCTTTAGGTTGTCTGAGTTTTGTGTATGTTTTCATTGTCACTTTTATATTGTTAGCTGCTGCAGGAGTCTATTTGAAAGAAAAGCAACCCAAATACAGTCAGGGCCAGAAATATTGGAACAACGATAACTGTTTTGGCAGTTGGCCTCTGTAGGAAACACACCCAGATGGGAGCGAAGTCAGGACTTCCAGCTGTAATTCAAGGGGTTGGACAAAAGTGGGGCACTAACTATTCAGGTGTCAGGAGCGCCCTAGCTGCCTCTTGCAGTCCCCTCCAATAGCCAACTCAGGACACAGACGACAAGGATTCTTTCCAAGGC
This sequence comes from Heloderma suspectum, assembly GCF_057233095.1. Classification (NCBI taxonomy): domain Eukaryota; kingdom Metazoa; phylum Chordata; class Lepidosauria; order Squamata; family Helodermatidae; genus Heloderma; species Heloderma suspectum. The sequence goes on along the minus strand of NC_139465.1, from coordinate 5,670,046 downwards.
TTTATTCCTTTATTCCTTTATTACTTTACTGACTCTTACAGATACTAATTACTAGTGACTAAGCAACGAACTGCACTGGGGTAGACAGCAGAGTAGCCTAAGCTCCAGGTAAGGCAGTTGGTCCCCATTTGAAGGAGAACCGCGGGAAGACTCTCAACTTATGGGCTATGGACAGATCCTCCATCTTTCCCTTGGGTCCTTGGGACGCGACCGTTGTTTTAGCGCCAAACAAGCGGAGCGCCTCCTTTTGGCGCTCTCCATCTATCGTCGCTCCCTGCATCTGCGCAGAGCATCCAGCAAGCCCCCCTCCAGCGCTCTCTCACTGCCAGGGTCACTATCTATCCCAGGAATGCTGGCAGGAGGAATCTCTGCCAGCTGCTGTGCTTGTGAGAGATGAGTGAGCTCCTCTCCCACGGATTGCTGTTCTTCCTCAGAATCAGAACTGCTCTGGGGCTCTATGGGCTCAGTTTCCACGCTGACATCAGGAAGGACAGCCAGTGGCATACACACACACACACTGTTGGGGGTTCATAAGTAATGGAACAAATGGCTGACAAGCAGCTGCATGGTCAGGTGTGTTTCCTGGGTACACCATGACCAATCAAGCAGATAAAAGGCCTGGAGGTGGTTCTGAGTGTTACATTTGCATTTGGTAGCTGTTCACTGGAACTCCCAACATAAGGTCCAAAGAGGTGTCCATGCGAGTGAAGGAGGCCTTCATTAGGCTAGGGAAACAAAATGAGCCCATCAGAGAGATAGCAAAAACAGTGGGAGTGGCCAACACAACACTTTGGAACATCCTGAAAAAGAAAGAATTAACTGGCAAGCTCAGCAACAGCAACAGGCCTGGAAGACCACGGAAGACAACTAAAGGGGATGACCGCAGAATTCTGCTCATGGTGAAGAGGAACCCTTTCACAACATCTAGCCAGGTCCAGAACGCTCTTGCAGAGGTAGGCATGTCATTGTCAACATCTACAGTCAAGAGACGGCTGTATGAATATAAATACAGAGGCTTCACAACAAGGTGCAAACCACTGGTAACGCTCAAGAACAGAAAGGCCAGATTAGCTTTTGCCAGCAAACACCTAAAAAATCCTGCCCAGTTCTGGAATAAGATTCTTTGGACTGATGAAACCAAGTTTAACTTGTACCGGAATGATGGGAAGAGAAAAGTATGAAGAAGGAAAGGAACAGCTCATGATCCAAAGCATACCACATCATCTGTCAAACATGGTGGAGGCAGGGTTATGGCATGGGCATGCATGGCTGCCAAAGGAACCGGGTCACTGGTGTTTACTGATGATCTGACTGCTGATAAAAGCAGCAGGACGAATTCTGAAGCATATAGGGCTATACTTTCTGCTCAGATTCAGCCGAATGCTGCCAAACTGATAGGACGCCACTTCATACTGCAGATGGATAATGACCCAAAACATACAGCAAAAGCTACCCAAGAGTTTCTCCAGGCAAAGAAGTGGGATGTTCTTCTCTGGCAAGTCAGTCACCTGAGCTCAACCCAATAGGGCATGCTTTTCACTTACTGAAGACTGAAGGCAGAAAGACCCACAAACAAGCAGCAGCTGAAGGCAGCTGCACGAAAGGCCTGGCAAAGCATCTCGAAGGAGGAAACTCAGCATTTGGTCATGTCCGCGGGTTCCAGACTTCAGGCAGTCATTGACTGCAAAGGATTTTCATCCAGGTGTTAAAGGCGATCCTTAAGCTTGAAATGATGTTGGTTTGTTCCATTACCTATGAGCCACCAACGATGGGGGGGGGGGGCGGTGTATGCCACTGGCTGTACTTCCTAAATGGTTAGTGCCCCAATTTTGTCAAACCCCTTCAATTGCAGCTGAAAGTCCTGACTTCGCTCCCATCTGGGTGTGTTTCCTTTCAACTTCAGTGTGGTGGTGTACAGAGGCAGTTGGCCTTGTTCCAATATTTCTGGCCCTGACTGTACATGGTTGGATTTCTGGGTCACGCCTGCCAGCCTAGAAGCCAGCCTGTGTGGTTTCAGAATTAACCACTGAACAGGAGACGGGAATCTACCAGCTAGCAATGGGGATTATCTCCTGAACTAGAATTCCACCTTAAGAGCAGTGGGAGAGATAAAGCTCTGCATTTTATCTTCTTCCATCCTGACGACAGTTTCATAAGAGCACTGCCAGATCAGACCCAAGGTCCATCTACTTCAGCATCCTGTCTCCCACAGTGGCAACCCAGATGCCTAGAAGAAGTCTACAACCAGGGCTGGAAGAGATTTATCCTCTCCTGCTCCTGCTCCCCAGCAACTCATATTCTGGACATGGAGGGGCCGTAGCTCAGTGGTGGAGTCCCTGCTTTGCATGCAGAAGGTCTCAGGTTTAATTCCTGGCACCTCCAGGAAGGGCTGGAAAAGACTCCTGTCTGAACTTGGAACAGCTGCTGCCAGTCAGTGTTGGCAATACTGAGCTAAAAAGGGTCCAACTCAATATATAGAGGTTCCACACAGACATCATGGCTAATAGCTGCTGGTAGCTCCTCCATAAAATTGTCTGATCTGTTTTTAAAGCCAATTAATTTGTGCATGCTTAGACAGAAAAAAACCTACAACTGTAAGGACTTTTTCTGTCTAAACATGCATAGGATTGTACCCTAAGCTAGTGGCCATCCTGCCAAGGAAAACCTAAACTGATTTGTAAGAACATAAGAAGAGTTGTGCTGGATCAGGCCAAGGGTCCATCTACTCTAGAATTCTGTTCACACAGGGGCCAACCAGCTGCTCATGGGAAAATCACAAGCAGGACATGAGTGCAAAAGCATCCTCCCACCCATGTTCCCCAGCAACTGCTCTACATAGGCACACTGCCTCTGATACTGGAAGTAGCATGCAGCCATCAGGACTACTAGCTGCTGATAGCCTTCTCCTCCAGGAATTGGTCCAACCTGTTTTAAGGCCATCCAAACTGGTGGCCATCGCCACGTCTTGTGGTAGCGAATTCCATAGTGTAACTATGCGCTGTATTTGCTTACTATAGCAAATGCTATTAAGTCCTTCCTTTTATGTGTCCTGAATCTCCCACCAATCAGCTTCATAGGATGACCCCATTGGGCTCTAGCTTTATGAAAGAGGGAGAAAAATGTCTCCCTATCCACTTTCTCCACACCACACATAATTTTGTACACATCTATCATGTCTCCCCTTACTCGCCTTTTTTGGTAAGCTTTTTCTAAGTCCAGCAGGCTGTACAGAGGGAGATGAGTGAGAAGCGAGGCCATTCCACCAGCCCTGCTGAAAAACTACTTGATTTTTTCCTCTTCCCTCCCCATCCCTGTTTCCTTGTGTCTCATGTCTATTTAGATTGTAAGCCTGCAGGCAGGGACTGTCTTGCTTTACTGATTCTGTGTAAGCCACTCCGGGAGCCTTTCTAGCTGAGGAGAGGGATAAAAATACTTGAAATGCATAAACAAATAAACCAACCAACCAATAAAACTGATGTGACATTCCTGCTTCGGATTTGGGCAGCCACTTAACAGAGAGTTCCTGGACCCCTTGGACTTGTTCTTCACATCTAGGGTCAATGATGGACAGTTAAGGTAAGGAACAGGCTGCAAGGACGGGGCTCTCTTACTAAAGTGGTGCTTAAGCTGTTTCCTGGCACTTGCAGGCTTCCTGTCTGAAGCCCTCACCTTGCCATTCCTGACTTCACCCCAGGCAATCTATCCTTTTATTCTGCAGTTGCTCACATCACAAAACCTCAGAGGGCATGACAAACTGGCACTGGGTTAGATTCAGTCTCATGCTGGATCAACTGCACTGGCAGAATTGGTCTTCCCCAACTCCTCCTTCCCATGGCAGCCCCTCCAGCCCCCTGAAAATGCTACACAGAGAGTCAGGAGACCCTGCTGAATGGAACGAGCTGTGGTGAGAGGGGGAGGGGAAAACCTGGGCGGAGGGACTTGCCATGAGCGGAGCCCTTCTTCCCACGGAAGGCGCCTTCCTCTTGAGGAAGGCAGATCCTGGATCCAACCCAAAATCTCTAACCAAACGTCCATTGAAATAGCTCTAAGCTTAATCGGTGGCAAGAAAACACCACCAAAACTGGCTTAGGTGCAACCGTCCCAAAAGCCAGTTCAAGCACAAAGGCCTCATCCTGTTTCTAAAGAGATGGGTTTTATTGACGTGTACACATCGCCCCCCTGCTTGTGCCAGAACCTGAATCATTCCACTTAGCTCTCAGATACGGAACGCCAGCTCTTTCTTTCTTTCTTTCTTTCCTTTTCCACCCTTTCTCTCCCATCCTTCCTGTCTCTTCTCTTCCCTTCCTTCCTTCAAATTCAAACCTGCTTTCTTCTCTGGGCCAATATTGGGTCTTTGGTTTGAGGCCACCGCCACCACCATGCATAGCAAGTTTATTGAGGAGCTGTACTCCCCTCAGGCATGAGGGCTTTGATCAGCTTCTGCCTGCCTCTGAAGAGCAAGGGGTGAAGGCGGTGAGGGCAGCAGGGGCGGGGAGAACACAAAAATGCTTCTGCATCCAGGGAGGGCCATGGGCACAGTGCTTCTTTGCGCCTCCCTGGAGCAACAGATGAATCTGTCTGCCCATTGCCACACGGGGGCTACTCATCCCCACGCTGCCCCAATCCCACACTTGCGTATTTATTGTCTTTGCTCCCTTTTCAACAGCTGGAGAGCGAGGGGTGGGCTGCAACAAAAATCCCCCCCCCACAGACACACACACCAGCCCAGGCTGCCCCCACCCCTTCCTCGGTCACAGAGCGAAGGAGGGAGGGAGCAAGTGTCAAACCAGGGAGGAGGGGAAGGAGGCGCTGGAATTGTTTGTTGGCTTTTTACAATGGGGACCATGCAGACAGATTCGGGGTCAGGGGTGAGAACAGCTATAAGTGGCTTATGCCTTTTGTGAAGGGGGTTGAAGTGACAGCCGGGCGGATTAACAAAGACGTCCTCTGTTCCCGGGCAGGTCATGTGGAAAGCGCCGAGGCGACCCCTGTCACTTTGCCAGCGGAGCAGACGTTCACTGGAGAGAGAAGCAGGGAGGTGGCATAGGGCGGGGGGGGGGGGCAGCCTGCAAAGCAGGGACGGTTGGGGATGTTCAGGGGAAAGGGGAAAGGCAGGCGCAAACTGCAACTTGGTTTGCTGCCTCTAAATTGTCCCGCTAAGCGCAATTGCTCAGCAAAGGGGAAAACAGAGGAACTCAAGTGGCAAAATCATTAGCATGGCAGCAACATGGCTGGGGATGGCTTGAGTGCCGAGAGAGAGTCTTGCAGGGGAGAGGGGAGACAAGGCGAGGCAGTGGCTGGTCCAGGTATGAAAATGCTGCCAAAGTCTATTCTCCGCTCCGCCACTTCCTAATGACACAGCCTTGGGAAACTCATTCACTCCACCCAGAGCCCCTGGGGGGGCTGGGGGTCAATTCAAACAAACAGACAGGGCGCAATGACCACCATGGCGGGTGAAATTGGTTCTTGCAATGATGTCTGTTGGGGGAAAGGCTTGGAGACACACCAACCGAAGGGGAGAGTGCCGGTCTCCGCTTCCTGCTCCTCCCCCACCATTTTGAAGGAATTCAAGGATGGCTTCTTTGATTAGTGTCAGAGACCATCAGCACTTCCTAGCTCCAGAACTTAATGCCAGGATTCAGCCACGGAAAACAACTTGGGGCACGCGAAAGAACTTTTCCCCATAACACTGGGGGGCGGGGGAGGCACAACCAACCCACTAGCCCCTACAATTAGGGGAAAGATTCTTAGGATGAAAGTGAGATTTCAAGGCAGGGTGACAGGGTGTTGCTAGGCACTCAAAAGAGCCAGGGACCCAGGCCCATGGGACACAAATCTGCATGAAATTTACATATCGTGCTAATTTATACATGTGTATGCAAATTTAGAAATAATTACTAGGATTTATTTACATTTCACAGAAGCCAAAACCAGTCAATTAATCCCCATCCAAATCACACACCCCCAAAAAACGTTTCCTTTGCCACCAATACAAGCTTTCCCACCAAGTTTAACTGCCATGTGGGGGGTGTTTTTGGAGGGTCACAGTGTACCAGAAGGGGAGAGTTAACACTTCTCCTCCCAAGCAGCGCCCCACCCCAGTCCTCTGGCATGGCAATTAAACCAATGGAGGCTTGTGGCTCCAATGTCAGTGGGGCGGTGAACACACTCCGGGTTTCAGACAGAATCAGTCAGAAGTCTAAAGGAGCAATAGCTACTGCTTCTTTAGACTTCAGACTGGTTCTGGCTGAAACCCAGAATGGATTTATCACCCCACTGACATTAGAGCCACCAGCCTCCACTAACTTAAACTCTGAACTTCCAGTAGCACCAATTGAAATATTTTTTCCTAAGCTTCATTGTCAGGGAGTGATGGGAGGGGGTTGTGACACAGGGGGAGGGGAAGATTAGCCCTTCCCTCCTCAAATGTGATCCCCCTGAAAATCCTCCTCCTCCTGGAAATTAATCTTTAAAATTCTTCCTTTGCCAGCAATGGTCACTCAGTGCTCTTACAATTAGATCCAGGGGCCTGGAAAACAGATGTGCAGCCAGGGCAATGCCCCTGCAGGGTGAGTCTGTCTTCCTCCTCCAAATTAAAACAACACATTCACAATTTCAAACAATCTATCTGAAGTTTCCCCTTCTCCATTACTCCTTTCTCCATTACAGGAATTATTAAACAGAGAGCAAGCCCTGAGCCCTCTGCTGCACTGGAGAATCACGCAGCAGAGAAAAGAAGGTCGGGGGGAGTGCGCAGGTCACAGCCTCCCCAGAAATGAAAAGACGGTGTGTTCCCAAGGTTGGCAGGGACTGGCATGACACGGATGGCACTGCATCAGCTGTACTGCATCTCTCGCATTCTTAACTGACCCAGGAGGCACGGATCCAGTCTGGACAGCTGGCAGCTGCTTTACACCAGACATCTGCAGTTATTTGCTTTAGCTGCCTGGTTGTGGGTCTAGAGCACAGGTGAGCAGAAAGGAGATCGCCAGATGTTTTAGACTTCAATTCCCAGCATTCCTGACCCTTGGCCAGGCTGACAGGAACTTCTGGGAGTTGGAAGTCCCAAACATCTGGAGAAAGGCAAAATGGGCATCTGTTCTACACCCCTGCTGCATAGCCATCATACATACTAAAAGCAAATTCAGTTCTCCACGTGCTAGTCCTTATGCAGCCCAAACAGCACCATTCACACACACAAGAGGGAGGTATCATCCGCATTCTTCGGGAGGCATTTGCAGAAGTACAAAAAAAATCCTATAGGAGAAAAAACCCTAAGGGGGGCAAAAACACACAAACAGTCCAACGAGGACTGAGAATGCTCTGTAGCCATCAGACATGGGCAGGTGGTAGCTCTCTTCAGGTATTCTAGTCCTCATGCAACAAGTGAGCTGCATTTGCCATTTTGTTGCCCATCGTTCACCCACTACAGGGAGATCCTTTCAGAGCTCTTTTTGTATTTTAACACCCTGAATAATTCCTGCAAACTCCAGTACGGGCTGTTCAGTAGGACACGTCTCACTTCTCCCCTGTTCACACATTATTTATATGCAGGAGTTTGGTGGAACAATGTGGGAATATTAGTCACCCCATGCCCTGGGGAAGTTTGGCTATTAAGCAGTATAAATATGGAAATAGTAATAATAATGAGAAGGAGGAGAATATCATTTCTTCAGAAAAAGCAGCTCTTCTCTCTTTGAAGGACAGAACCACTCTCAGAGAAGGTCCGAGTGGGCGCAATACTGATCCTATCCACAGAAGGGCTCAGTATAGTGGCAGGAGGATGGTAGGTGAGCCCTCTGTCTGTAAGTGAAGTGATCATGGAACAAGAAGAATTAGAGACTGGAAGAAGAGACACGGGCTCCTCTGACCTTGGACTTTGGCGTCTGCACTGATTCTATTTTAGGATGCATGCTTCCTAGCACAGAGGCGGGCAGAAGTTTTGGGCTTCAACTCCCAGGCACCCCATCCTGGCCCTTACCATTCTGTGCCATCTGTAAAGTTATAAGCAAACAGATATCCCCAAAGAAGCCATATTGCTTCCCCTACAACCATATTGCTTCCTTCACCAAAGGGAAACCCTGGATTGCTCTGTTTGGGGATGGGGGATGGGCTGTGGGCCAGCTAGGATTGGACCTTGGAGCCAAATTCCAGCCCCCCCCCCCCAGATGACCAGCCAGAGAGCGGCAAGTGATGTGGGCGTCAAGGTAGCAGAAGAAAATTCTGTTTTATTCCTGCAGCATGTGAGCTTTGATTTAAGTGAGCTTAAAATGCAAAACTTCATATGCTCAGAGTATTATTATTATTATTATCTTTATCAGAGTTAGCAAACATTCAAACATATCAAGAACGTAGGAGCAGTTGTAAACCACAGAACGGCAGTTGCGGGAGGGGAAAGAAATACTAGTTGTGTACTTCACAACTGAAGTAATACACATGACAGTCTATTAGCCGACTTCTCAATAAGATCATTAAGTCCAGGGTCTAAAACAACCTAGCTGCACCACTGGATGTGGGAGCAGAACTAAGGGTAAATTTGGCTGGACTTAACTGGCCAGTCTTCCCCTGTCTTACCCCTTTTTCCGTTTCTAAGTGAATGGCTCCCAGATCTATTGCAAAAATGACAGTGTGCACCAAGGGGCAGTGGGCAGAGAGAAGAGAAACTTTCCAATGATATACATCATATACAATCAAACCCTTATAAAGCACGTGATCAAAGAACACTCTGGCTTTGTAAATCACTTCTCAGACATCTCTTTTGAAACACAGCACAGTAAGGTGGTCTGAGAAGGGTAGCAGAACCTCTCCTTCCTCTCTGGGTGCCAGTCCTGCAACGACTGGTTTTTGAAAGCCCTGCAGCACCCCCCTCAGGTTGTTTCCGGCTTTTGCAGGGCCTTTAAAGCAATGGGGACTCATATAAATGAATGGGCGCCAGTAACAATCTCATTCACAGGATTATTCTCTATGCAGCAGCAGAAGAAAACCTACCTTTTTGCATTCTGCCTGATGAAGAGTTCTGTGTAACCTAAAATCTTGTGTCCCCTTAAACTAGTAAGTTGGTCTAATAATAGATATACGCAAACTCTTTTTGTTTTCTCTTGGGGAGTTTTTCAGATGTCAGATATATGGGCTGTGGAGAACCTGGCTATGCCGGCACACTCTGGGGAGCTTTTCTTTGTTTGTTTTTTGAAATTTACACCCTGTTTTTCCCCTCCCAAAAAGGAGATGCTCAAAGCAGCTTAGAGAATATCAAAACATAACAATGGCAATAACAAAGCATTTCCCTGGGACTTCAGACTCTGGCTTCATCCATTGGCCAGAGAACCCAAAGCCACTGGGAAGCTGCATGCCCTCCATCCCAGGAAAAACATCATGACAACCTAGCCCCGTGCTGCAGCCAGAGAAGGAACAGCTGCAGGGGGCTTGTTCTGCCCTTCCCTGCCAGGAAGAACACCTATAAGAACGCTGAAGCTGAGAGCTGGTACTTGAGTTTTGCTTTTTTATTTCCTTCCTCCCAATCCTTTTTCCTTTTGTGCCATCTCTCTTACATTGTAAGCCTGAGGGCAGGGACTGTCTCAATGTTAACCTTTGTATGGAAATCTGGGAGCCTTTGGGGGCTAAAGAGTGAGGTAAAACTAGCATAAATAAACGAACAAATAATTACATTAAACAACAAGCTAAAAGCAGCAGCAAAGAGCCAAAACTAACCATCAGTACATGAAATTACGCAACAGGATCAAACACTTGTTTAAACATTCTTGTTCCAGCAGGCCTTTGGGACATAGTTGGAATCTGGGGGTAAGCTGCTAAAATGCTGTTTTAATGTTTTAATATAATTTTAATCGTATTGTTGTTTAATTATATTTTAACTTTTGTATGTTTTCATATGTTTTAATTGTATATGTTTTAATTTTTGTAAGCTGCCTTGTGTCCCAGTACTGGGAAAAAGGCGGGGTATAAATAAATATAATAATAATAATAATAATGATGATGATGATGATGGAAATGCCTTCAAATGCAGACAGAATGCAGATAAACGGGAAGATGACCTCACCTTTCAGGGCAAAGAGTTCCATATACAGGGTGCTACCACCAAGAAAGCCTTCTTGCACACTGCCACCAACTGTGCCTCTAAAGGCAATGGTAGATGCAACAGGGTTGCAGCAGCTGGCCAGATTCTTAAGGGAGTAGATGGTCCTTCAATTAGCCAGGTCCCAGGGCTTTAAATGAAATTGACCAGCACCTTAAATTGCACCTCGAAGTTGAACTGGCAGTCAGTGTAGCTGATACAATTGGGGCGGGGCGGGGGTCACAGGATCCCAGCACTTTGCTCCAGTCAAAATTCTAGCAGCAGCAGCCTGTACTAGTTGGAGTTTCTGGATTTGGCCCCCAGGCCTAAGGTTCTGCACCCTTAGGTGGACTGTGGCCAGGTCTGACCATCCTAGCAACAGACACAGCTGGTGCACCAGCTGAAGCTGAGCAAAAGCACCCCATATGCTATGGGGACAAGGGTACACTGAAGCGAAGCATCCAGTTTCCCCCACTGGAGCCCACTGGATGTGCCCTTGCTGCCTCCCTCAGGCGGTGAGAAGGATCTGGTTGGGATATGGATCCGCTCTACACTAGCCTGAGGAGTGGAGAAAAAGGAGCCACCCACCCACCTTTCAAGGGCAGGGGGATCTCCCTCCTTAGTTCTAGCCAGGTCTCACTGGTCTCACCATGATGAAATCCTGAAACTTGGTTTCAAATCCTAAGTCTCTGAATACAGGAAATAAGACTACAGAAGAGAGAGGGCCTCTAGTCATGAGCAGAGTGCCTTCTGCTCCCTGCAGCGTAAACACATCTGCACAACATGCTCCAGGCCTTGGCAGGGAGGGGGAGGATCTGTCTTCCTGTCAGGCTTACACATCTGTGCCTCATCTTTTAAAAATCAAACACTCTTCCCTGCCTTCCTCTCTACCATCCTAAGTAAGGCGAACCCGCTCGCTTATCCTGGGACTTCCCTTGGGAAAGGCCATCGCCTTCATACCTTGCATGCAAACTTCGCACTGGGGCATCTGGCCAGGCACTGTTGGAAAGAGAACACCAGGCAAGGTGAAATAACCTTTAATAAAACCTAACAAGACTCTTTTTCAAGGAACAATGGAGCGGCAGGGTGGAAAGCACAGGGATGACATCCCGTTCCTACACCAGGGGTGTCAAACCTCTTCCAGCCCAAGGACCGTGTTACAGCAGGGGTGAAGGCAAAGGGGATGGGGTCAAAGGCAAAAGGGGTGAGGCTAAAATGCAAAAAAAAAAAACACCCCAGAATGGCAGCATATTTCAGTTTAAAGCCCTTACTGCCAGTAATTGAGCTTAGGAGAGTCATTCCAACCTTTTAGAATGTGGGTGGGTAGGCGGTATGCAAAAGCTGTGGAACCACCAAACAACAGGTTGTCAGGGGAAGAGACATGGCTACTTGGGAAATCCTGGAAGGCCAGATTAGCCTGTGGGCCTGGGGCTGAACACCCTGTCCTACACCCTTAATGGAGCCTATCTGCTTTTCCACATCACGGAGTGCCTCTGTTGCCCCAGGGGCCCTCCAGAGATGAGTCAGCGAGACACGCTTGAGTGGAAATGAGCCACCACTCTGCACCAGCAGTGGCCCAGCACTCAGGAGCAGGGCAATCTCCGGGCACTGCCTCCAAAAATCCGTTTGGGCGAGCCAGGCAGTTGCATTCTTGGGAGAGCCTAGCTGCTGATTTTCAGCCAAGCACCTCAAGCACAGTGCCCCCTGCCAACCCAAGGAGGGCTGGTGCAGGGCTGTCTTTGCTCAACCAACCAGTGGATCTGCTGCTTTAGCCAGACAATAAGGAATTTTAAATTGGCACAGATAAACAGAAACAAAATGAGATTTGGCAAGGTGCTTATCCCCTCTCCAAGAGAAGATGTACAGGCCTAAAGAAGTCTCTCACCCACAGCACAAATTAACTAGTCTGCAACAGGTATAAATCACCATCTACTAATGACCATTTAGCCACCAACATCCTCTGGAACATTTTTTTTTCTAATATAGTGCTAGGCAATATATATATAGTGCTAGGCAACCATTCCGGCACATGTGACCTTAACAGCCTCACTTTAAAGCTGAAGAGAAGAACTAAAGCTGGAAAAGAGCAACCTGTCCATGGCAGGGGTACAGAACCTCTTTCAGCCTGAGGGCTGAATTCCATTCTGGAGAAGTTCTCGGGGACCGCATTCCAGTAGTGGACGGGGCCGAAGGCTAAAGAGGGCAGGGTCAAAATACCAAAAAGACCAGCATATTTGAGCTTAAAACTCTTACTGCCAGTAAACATTGGGAGGGGGCGTAGCTCAGTGGTACAGCATATGCTTTGTATGCAGAAGGTCCTGCAGAAAGTCCCAGGTTCGATCCCCGGTATCTCCAGGTAGGGCTGGGAAACCACCTGCCTGAAACCATGAAGGGCCCTGCTGCCCGTCAGTGTCAACGATACTGGGCTAGATGGACCAATGATCTGACTCAGTATAAGGCAGCTTCCTAGGTTCCTATGCCTTAGGAGAGGCATTTCAACCTTTCAGAATGGGGAGAAAACCACACCAAAGCTGGGAAACCACCAAACCATTGACAGTCAGATTGGGGCCCCAGAGGGCCAGATCTGATCCCCAGGTCTGAGGTTCTGCACCTCCAGTCTATGGCAACCCAGTGGTCCATAGCAGGGGTGGGATTTCAACTTGGGTTCCCTCAACTCAAGTGCAAGATTTCAGATGCTAGACAAAAGCCAGACTGCAATGACCCATTGCTCTGAAATCGAAGACCCCAAAATATCTGAAAACCCTGTTGCCTACTGGTGGTTTAGCCCTAAGCCTTTCTTTAGTTAGCCATACTATTCATGATGATTTTAATTATCACAAGATCACCTGGTTGCTTGCAGCTTTTATCACATGGTGTCCCACCATAAAACAGAGGAGAGTGCCTGTGTGATTGTTACCTCAATTGCTTAATTCCTGCCTGGCATATCCAAGGATGTCAGGATACTGACAGGAGCCATCAGTCCACCCAGAATCTCTCCAGCATCTTAGTACCTACCACTTAAACCTTTTAACTGGAAATCAGTAATAAAATCATAAAATAAACAGCATCCACATTTCATATTTATAAAAAGCAATGTGTCAGAAATCCTAACAACCCTGTAAAGTAGGACAGTATTATGCTCCCTGTGTTCCTGATGACAGGCTGAGAAACTACTAGCTTCAAAATGCAAGGATAAAGTATAGGGGGCACATCCTGATCCTCTGTTCCATCTCATCTTCCATCTCACAGGCATCGGCTGAAATTCTGCAAGTGCAGAGGCAAAATGGAAGGCGCTTCGAAAGCTGAGATGTGCCACACCCAGTTCTGGTTCTTCTAAGGGGGGTTTTCATGATGGAAAACCCCATCTTCCAGCCCCTGTCTCTCCTGCTCACCACCCCGCCTCGGCTCTGAAACATAAGCCACCACGAAACCCACACTGCAATGCAAAACGATGCCGTCATACTGCGCACAAGATGGGCAGAGCACTCGCACCAATCATAGAATCATAGAATAGTAGGGTTGGAAGGGGCCTACAAGGCCATCGAGTCCAACCCCCTGCTCAATGCAGGAATCTGAGTCAGAGCATCCCTGACAGATGGCTGTCCAGCCTCGTCTTGAAGGCCTCCAGTGTGGGAGAGCCCACCACCTCCCTAGGGAATTGGTTCCACTGCCGTATTGCTCTAACAGTCAGGAAGTTTTTCCTGATGTTCAGCTGGAATCTGGCTTCCTGTCATTTGAGCCCATGATTCCATGTCCTGCACTCTGGGATGATCAAGAAGAGATCCTGGCCTTCATTTCTGTGACAACCTTTCAAGTACTTGAAGAGCGCTATCATATCTCCCCTCAGTCTTCTCTTCTCAAGGCTAAACATGCCCAGTTCTTTCAGTCTCTCCTCATTGGGCTTTGTTTCCAGTCCCCTGATCATCTTCGTTGCCCTCCTCTGAACCCTCTCCAGTTTCTCTGCATCCTTCTTAAAGCGTGGTGCCCAGAACTGGACACAGTACTCCAGATGAGGCCTAACCAGTGCTGAGTAGAGGGGAACTAGTACTTCCTGGGATTTGGAAGCTATGCTTCTATGAATGCAGCCCAAAAGAGCATTGGCCTTTTTTGCAGCCACATCACATGGTTGGCTCATATTCAGCTTGTGATCGACAACAATTCCAAGATCCTTCTCGCTTGTAGTGTTGTTGAGCCACGTATCCCCCATCTTGTAACTGTGCACCTAGGGTCTATGAGCAGCTTTATGCCCATTTGCCTCATTTTCCAAGCTCATTCCAGTTATGCCACGGAATGTGAAGACTGGCCAGACCATCTGGGGAGGGGCCATAGCCCCGGTTGGGCCTGCTTTGCATGCAGAAGGTCCCAGGTTCAATCCCCAGGAAAAATGATCTGGCAGCAGGTGACATGGCAAGACCGTTCTCTGACCGCGATCCTGGAAAGCTCCTGCCAGCCAGAGAAGAACTACACTGGGCTAGATGGGCAAATGGTATCGTTGGGAATAAGGAAGCTCACATGTAGCTCAGCGTTGTCTGCTCCAGCTGGCTGCAGCTAGAGCCAGGGTGCAGAAACTCAGGCCCATGGGCCACGTCTGGCCCACATGGGGTCCCAATCCAGCCTTCCAGAGTTCCCCTGATGAACCTGCCCCCTTGCCTCAGGCCAACAATCACTTTGTGGTTTCCTAGCTTATGTGCAGTTTTCTCCCCACTAAAAGGTTCAAATGCCTCTCCTGAGACTTAGTTACTGGCAGTCAGAGGTTGAAGCAACAATATGCTGACATTTTGGGTGTTTTTGCTTTCAGCCCCACTGACCACAGGAATGCAGCCCCCAAGAGCTTCTCTTAAATGGAATTTGGTCCTCGGGATTCAACACCCCAACATGACTTCCCCAGCCCAGCAACCCGGGATCCTGTTACTCAGAGATACCAGGGAATGACTGAACCTAGAACATTGCACATGAAAAGCATGCATTCTACCCCTGAGGTATGGCATGGCCATGCATCAAGCAAGAGATGCAGCCTCTGCTGGCATTACAAGAAATGCAGGGTGTGTCTTTTTGATCCCACGCCACTTCCTTGGAACACCCCAATAATACTGCCAGCACCACCCCATTTATTTCTTTATTGCATTTCTATATAGCCCAATAGCCGAAGCTCTCTGGGCAGTTCACAAAAATTAAAACCACAAGTACAGCATAAAAATATAAAATATAAAACCTTAAAACTACAGTATAAAAGTACAACCAGAATAAAACCTGGAGCAATGCAGAGATTTAAAATACAGTAACAAATTTAAAACAGCAGAGCTAAAATACTAGAATGCTAAAATGCTAATATTCCTGGGAAAATCAAAAGGTTTTCACCTGGTGCCGGAAAAAGCACAACATAGGCACCTGGCAAACCTCTCTAGGGAGCTCATTCCACAACCGGGGTGCCACAACAGAAAAGGCCTCACTTCCTTTGGCAGGGGCTCCCAGAGAAGGACCAAGCAGCTGGTTGCCACCCACCAATCTGATGTGGAGGAGGAGAAAGGCAAGGGATTTGCAGTCCTCTGAGAAAACAACCACTCAACAAATTGGTCCAACAGGAAATTCATTAGTATGCGGGAATGCATAACAATGGACTCATCAGCTCCTGATAATGTCAGCCCCACCACCACCACCACCACCAAGCAGGTGGGAGAGCTGCCCTGCCAAGTCACATTGGATTAAATTAATACTGATTAATTGGGGCTCCTGAAAAGTGGAACAGCAGAGCACCATGCGGGGATTTAAGAGCTGCACGAGATTCTCTTTGCCAGGCTGCAGAACCTTCCAGGTTCTGCAAGGCTGTGGGCTAAAAACTTGGCAGGCTATCAAGCAAGCTGAGAACCTCTCCCATCCCCTCTGCTCATTCTGGAGGTCTCAGGGGCGGGGGCAGAAGACCTCTAAATAAGCCCAACTGATTTGCTATCATAGGGGCTTTTCAGGCTCCTCACAGCCAGACTGCTCTTGGAAGGCAGGGTGGCGCCGATCTTCTTAAAGCAAGAGGCAGGCAAGCTGGCTCCCGCTCTCATTGCCCTTGCAGCCACCGCCTACCTCCCACTTGGTGTCTTCTGTGGCACACATCTCCTTCACATAATGCTTACCCCCACACAGAGATGCACACAGCGTCATCAGGAACAGAGATATGCAGAAGCTGTCCTTTCACACTTGCAGATTCTTTATTACTTATTTGTTACATTTATGCCCCAGTTTTTCCTCCAAGGAGCTCGAAGCAGCATACATGATCCTGCTCCTCTCCATTTTATCCTCACAACAAACCCATGAGGTAGGTTAAGCCAGGAGTCAGTGACTGGCCCAAAGTCACCCAGAGAGTGTCATGGTCAAGTGGGGGCTAAACCCAGATCTCCCCAGCCCCAGTCCAGCACTCTAACCAGCACACCAAACTGGCTCTCTTCTCTGCCTTCCATCCTGCCGGTATCACATTTCTTCTGCCTTTTCTCCTGCTAGCATCACATGCTGAAGGCACTTGTGCGCAAAAGCAGATATGCGATCCTCACAACATGAATCCAACATCAACGTGGCATTTCACACTCCTACTATTTACAGCCACAGAGGCGCATTGTGTTCCCCGTCTAAATGCCCAGGCAGCAGTACACATCTGACTCATCGCTGCGCATCACAGGAACATCTGGCTTAATTGTGCAACCCTATGCAATTCGGCAGCTACGCTCCCCACCCCCCACCCCTGCCGCCATAGATCCGACAATACTATTTGCAACCTAGTGCTTGCTTGGGATGCTTTTCCGCAACACAATCAAATTTTGTTTTCACCTTGGAAGAAGGTGAAAACCTTCTACTAAAAGCAGAAGAGAAAGGAGCCACATCAGAGGAAAATATGATGAGGGGGTTAGAGAAGAGGCTCAACAGCCCAGTTGGAGATATTTGTCAGGCCTGATGTGGCCTGCGGGAATGGACTTCCACAGGGTCTTATCCAACACCTGGGTACCAGGCACATGGGAAGCAAAGCAAGGCAGGGAGTTTGCGTTATACACTGGCACACTACACACCAGGGCAGGTAATCAGGGGGTTCAACTAAAGCCTTCTCTCATCCTCAGCACACAGTGGTGGTGGATTAAGGCATTTGTTCTCAGGTCCTGCCTGCCATCTAAAGACAGATTTAAGATGAGGTACGTTGCTCTGGAAATCCACAGATTAAATGCACACCATCTGCGTGGGGAGAGGGCTAATGCAGGATTGTACCTAGGGGGTAGGGGGCTGAGAACATGCGCTCACATATTATTGAGTGGATCAGAAGTGATGGAGAGGACACCCACCCAGCCACCTGCAGCAAAGGTCTTGGTCAAACATGGCAGATACCAGGGGAAAGTGTTCATTTACACCAGGAGTGCACAACCATGGCCCAGGGGTCACATGTGGCCCCCATGGCCTTTACTGTGTGCCTCCCCATGGATGTCCTGACCCCGCCACCACTGCCAAATTCCCCCCAGCCTGTACTTTCTACTCAGCCCCCCAGAGGTCCTGACATAGATCACCGAGACCCCACCGCTAGCAACAAAGAAAGAGCAATCTGTATCAAGATCGCTGGTGTGTATGCATGTGTGTATGCACCTGTGTCTATCTGTTTTGGTGAACACGTATGTGTGCATGTGTGCATGCGGCCCCCAGCCCTCGAGCCAGTATCACATGGGGCCCTCAGGGCAGAAAAGGTTGTGCACCCCTGCTTTACGCTCAGCTGTTGGGCACATGGGAGCCAGTGTAGCGGAAGCATTACAAGCGGGAAGCCCCCCACATCCCCATCTCAAACCTCATCTCAGCCAAGCACTTGCTAGTTGGCCTTAGGCAATCCATTACCCCTCAGCAAAGTGGGAGGGGGAATAATGACACTGGCCTACCTTGCAGGGGTGTTGTAAGGGGAGGGGCCACAGCTTAATGGTACAGTGCGTGCTTTGCATGCAGAAGGTCCCAAGTGCAATCCCAGCATATCTGGTAGAGGAGGCAGACCTTTGCCTGAGATGCTGGAAATCCTCTACAAGTCGAAATAGATGCTAACAAGGCTAGATGGAGCAATGGCCTGGCTCGGTATAAGGTGCCTTCCAGTGCAAGTGGGAAAACTCAGCAGCCCACGCTTTGCACACAGAAGGTCCTGGGTTCCATGTTCAAAAGCACCTCCTGTCGCAGGGCTTGGGAAAGACCTCTGGGCACGTGGAGAGCCACTGCCTGCAGCTGTTTGGGCACCAGACAGCATTTCCAGCCAAGCCAGATGCCCAGCATCTCCCAACCAAGAGCGGGAAAGTTTCCTCCTTCCTCCAATCCCTTTTCCTTTTCTGTTGCATCTTTTAGACTGCAAGGGCAGGGACTGTCTCATTATTAATCTTTGTAATCCACTCTGGGAGCCTTTTTGTCTGAAGAGCAGGGTGAAAATACTCCAAATAAATAAATAAGCAATTTATAAGTCAAAAGAACTTCCTTACCAGGGTCACCCCAAGTACACACACATCTGAGCGGTAGTTTTCTAAAGAGTAGCCTGTAATTTGCAAGATGCACCCCAATATCCTTTGCAGGAGACTCTTATCCTCTCCTGCTTGGCCTGAGCAGCAGAGTTTCTTCCCAAGCTCCCACTCCCTTGATTATCCTTCCTGCATGTTGCTCAACTTTAATTCCATAGCATTGGCCTGGGAGTGGGGAGGGGTCCCTGCTTGGCCTGGGAGTGGGGAGGGGTCCCTGCTTGACACAAGCATCATCTGGGCTCTGATCTACTCTCCTGCCCTGACAAAGAGGCCTGTAATCTCCTAAAGTAATTAAGCAGGTGCAGCCCTCTTTGTGGATTGGCAGGGTGGGTGGGAGAGGAGGGTCTCTCCTCCCTCCACCAACAGAACAGACAATTTCTCTTTGGGGCCAGAGTAGGAGGGCAGTGCCCCACACTGCCTCCATGGGGTGCTGCTTTCCTCCCCAGAAAGGGAGCCATGGAACCCACCCCGAGGTTGGTATGTACTAGATAATCAAAAGAAATTGAAGTTAAGTGGGGTAACAAAACTCCCAGACTGATTCTGCCATTCAGAAGTGCACTCTCCAGATCACTGTATACCCCTCCATCAAAATCCATCCCCCTACACCTGTTTAAATCAGAACTGCACCCACAAAAACACAGCATGCCAAACACTGTATTCTCTACACCTTCCCAGTTTCACTATCAGGGGTTGGGGGATGAGATTTTCATGACAGCAGATAACTTAACACTCTGGCCACTGCAGAGCTCCTTGCAAGACTTCAGCTAGTCTGTGGGTCAATTAACATAAGCTATGCAAGAGGTCAGGTGCTGATGGAGAACAATTAGAACTTCTGAACAAAATAGAAAATCGCAAAACAAAAAAAACCAAATACCAGTATCTTTTTTTCACCCTTAACATGAGAAGGGGTGGGGGAGAATTCTCCTTTAAATAGTTTTAAGAAATGTAAATTGAATTAATGCAAACATTAAAATACCTGGTTGAGTTTGACTGGCTTTAATTTCAACCGTCTCTCTTTTGGATACTGACATATTGCATAGCAGATCCTTTCAGTACCCTATAGTGCGAGAAAAAATGGTAAGCAGTTCCTGGGTGGGTGCACCCGTGTGTGTACGTGTGTGTGTGTAGGGTTTTCCTTCTGGGATTTCCCCAGCCCTCCCCTTGGCAAGAAGCCCATTTTTATCCCCGTTTGCCAAGTCACCATTCAGGTGAATTATACTGGATTACAGAACTGTTCTAAGGTCGCTCAGGCAATCAGCCAAGCAGGATTTTTGTTCATGTACAGTCAGGGCCAGAAATATTGGAACAAGGATAACTGTTTTGGCAGTTGGCCTCTGTACACCACCACACTGAAGTTGAAAGGAAACACACCCAGATGGGAGCGAAGTCAGGACTTTCAGCTGTAATTCAAGGGGTGTGACAAAAGTGGGGCACTAACCATTTAGGAAGGACAGCCAGTGGCATGCACACACACCCATCGTTGGTGGCTCATAAGTAATGGAACAAACCAACATCATTTCAAGCTTAAGGATCGCCTTTAATACCTGGATGAAAATCCTTTGCAGTCAAAGACTGCCTGAAGTCTGGAACCCGCGGACATGACCAAATGCTGAGTTTCCTCCCTTGAGATGCTTTGCCAGGCCTTTTGTGCAGCTGCCTTCAGCTGCTGCTTGTTTGTGGGTCTTTCTGCCTTCAGTCCTGTCTTCAGTAAGTGAAAAGAATGCTCTATTGGGTTGAGCTCAGGTGACTGACTTGGCCATTGAAGAACATCCCACTTCTTTGCCTGGAGAAACTCTTGGGTAGCTTTTGCTGTATGTTTTGGGTCATTATCCATCTGCAATATGAAGCGGCATCCTATCAGTTTGGCAGCATTCGGCTGAATCTGAGCAGAAAGTATAGCCCTATACACTTCAGAATTCATCCTGCTGCTTTTATCAGCAGTCAGGTCATCAGTAAACACCAGTGACCCGGTTCCATTGGCAGCCATACATGCCCATGCCATAACCCTGCCTCCACCATGTTTGACAGATGATGTGGTATGCTTTGGATCATGAGCTGTTCCTTTCCTTCTCCATACTTTTCTCTTCCCATCATTCCTGTATAAGTTAATCTTGGTTTCATCAGTCCAAAGAATCTTATTCCAGAACTGGGCAGGATTTTTTAGGTGTTTGCTGGCAAAAGCTAATCTGGCCTTTCAGTTTTTGAGCGTTACCAGTGGTTTGCACCTTGTTGTGAAGCCTCTGTATTTACATTCATACAGCCATCTCTTGACTGTAGATGTTGACAATGACATGCCTACCTCCGCAAGAGCGTTCTGGACCTGGTAGATGTTGTGAAAGGGTTCCTCTTCACCATGAGCAGAATTCTGCAGTCATCCCCTTTAGTTGTCTTCCGTGGTCTTCCAGGCCTGTTGCTGTTGCTTAGCTTGCCAGGTAATTCTTTCTTTTTCAGGATGTTCCAAACTGTTGTATTGGCCACTCCCACTGTTTTTGCTATCTCTCTGATGGGTTTATTTTGTTTCCCTAGCCTAATGATGGCCTCCTTCACTCGCATGGACACCTCTTTGGACCTCATGTTGGGAGTGAACAGCTACCAAATGCAAATGTTAACACTCAGAACCACCTCCAGGCCTTTTACCTGCTTGATTGGTCATGGTGTACCCAGGAAACACACCTGACAATGCAGCTGCTTGTCAGCCATTCGTTCCATTGCCAACGATGGGGAGGATGCATGCCACTGGCTGTCCCTCCTGAATGGTTAGTGCCCCACTTCTGTCCAACCCCTTGAATTGCAGCTGGAAGTCCTGACTTCGCTCCCATCTGGGTGTGTTTCCTTTCAACTTCAATGTGGTGGTGTGCAGAGGCCAACTGCCAAGACAGTTATCCTTGTTCCAGTATTTCTGGCCCTGACTGTAAGTTCAGTAGCCTTGGCTGTCACACCTCAGCAGGTGTGCATTGTCCTGGACAATGCACAAGGTCAGGCCAGAACTCGCCTTATGAGGCCAAGGGGCTGGCGAAGCCACCCTCTTATCCCACGAGGAGGGCTTCTCCAAAGTTAAATGGGGAGAAGCTGCCAATCAGAGCACGTCCTCTCAGAAAGTCATCCAAAGTATATTTTGCCATACAACCTGAGCCAGGCTCCACAACAAAGCTGACAGTGTCTAGCAGTACGGGTCAGACTATTTGTCCGTCTATTCCAGTACTGTCTACTCTGACAGGGAGCAGCTGGATCATTCTAACTGAAGATGCTGGGGATTGAACCAGCAAGTCTTCGGCATGCAAAGCAGATGCTCTACCATTAAGCTATGTGAGAGGGAATACCCAGTCTCAGTTGACCAACACTGCAACTCTCCCTGCAGCTGTCTAGGGTTTGGGGAAGAGCGGGATCCGTTTAACTGGAGATGGCAAGGAATCAAACCTGAGACCTTCTGCATGCGAGGCATGAGCTCTGTTGTACTACAGTTTGCTCCAAACAGCTTCAATGGTAATATGCCAGTCATAGTGTTCATTCTTCAGTTGCGCACTGCTGGCTCCATGGTGTAAATATGTGCAGTTGCTGTGACCTCAGCAACACAACCCACTTCCAAGCCCTGCCAGCTTTGCGCACAGTTCCACTACGCCCCCGGGGGGCCGCCAGCGACTTCGTCTTGCCCATTTCAAAGGCCTTTGGCTTCTAGGGGCCTGTCCGAAAATGCCATCATCCCCTAGTACTGAGCCAGCTGTCCGGAGAAGCAGGCAAGGCCTTGGGAACAGGCCCGGGACCCTCCCGGTGCCAACGTCGCAGGAGCCAGGGCTGAGCCAAGGCCACACACGGTGCTAGAAGGCCCAGCTTCTCCTGGCTGGCCTCAGTTCTGGTAAGCCAAACAATCGGCTCCATTCAGCACTCAGCCACTGCTACGAAGGGGATGGGCTCCCGAGGTCGCGCCAGGAAAAGCCACCAGAGAGCTCCCCTCCCCACCCTTCCACCTCCAGCGAGGCAGTGCCAAAGCTGAGAAGAAAACCAGACTGAAAGAGAAGCAGACTTGGCTACTGTGCTCAGGAGGAAGGCCAATGCAGACCCCATGAGAGCAGAGGGGCCGAAGAGTCTGGTGTAACCCACACACCAAGCAAGCAGGCAACCTACCTCTGCGCCGCTTCCCCTTCTCAGCCCTTGTCCCCTTTTCTCTTGCTCTCAGAGCTGGCTCACACGTGCCCATTCATCACTCAGCTGACAGCAACACTGACTGATGACATGCATGTGTGAATGGGCAGTCGCACATATGACACCCACAGAGCTCCTGTTCTCCAGAGATTTGTCAAAGTCAGAGCCCAAGTTGTCAAAGTGGGAAGCCAAGTTTCTTCCGGAAGAATTCCTACTTGGATGGGTTTATGGCCAGGGTTAAGCACACACGCAGGACATTAATTAGTTTCAATATAGAACTCCTTGCAATTTAATGGGTATTTTATTCTAGTTGTATCAGAAGAGTCTTTAAGTATTTTTACTAACCCTGTTCTCTTGAAATCGGGGGGGGGGGGGGCTGCACCGGAAAAGGTATCACCATCATCTCCATCATCATCATCAATTTCTATAATGTATTTTCGGTAAAACTCTATATGATTTATCCCATTTATCTTCATGCCAGTCCTCAGAGGCGTGTCCTAATTGTTCCCATTTTACGGATAGGGATCTGAGGCCAAGAGGAATTAGCTCACCCAAGGCCACTCACTGAGTGTGTGATTGAAGAGAGAGATGCACTCATGTGTCCTGGATCAAAGTTCAACACTCTGACCACTGTACAACACTGTCCCTATAAACCCAATAGTTCAATTGGCAGAAGAATCTGGGGCAAGCAAGAAATGTAGGCCATTGGTCAGATATCTGCCCAGTCTTTCTTTGGAAAGTTCCAAGGCTTTGCCATTATTTTCAGAGTCGAACTGTAGGGAAGCCGGGAGCTGGGAGCCAAGAACCAGAAGCCAGGGATGGCAACCAGGTGTCAGCACTGAAGAACACAGAGAAACACGCCACCGGCAGGAAGATGGTAGCTGCACAGGCAAAGACCCAGCTCGGACTAGGAGGGCCAAACGTCCAGCCTGGGTGGGCTGCAACTCCTTCACCTGAGCCTGCAAATCCTTTCCTGATCAAAAAGATGCTCCCATCTGCAGTTCCTAGGCTAACCAGAAGAGGCTGTTGCACACAGAGCGGAGGGTTCCCAGCTGGAGCCCCGGCAGCTCCAGGACCGCCTGCAGGAAAATGGTGGTGGACAGCTCATCTCGGTCCTGCACCCCTTCGCTGCAGGGTCACATCCGCCCTGCCCACCGCGCTTGATAGATGCGTCATGGGAGCCAACTAAGACACTCGTGGACATTTTCCTCCCTTCTCTTTTCAAGAGAGAATATTTGCTCCCCTCTATGCAAGGCACTTTACAGACGACAGCTAGGAAAGGATATTCCAGAAGAGTGGGGGCTGAACTACCAGGAGCCCAGGGCTGCGGGATGGGCTCAGGGATGGGCCCAGGGTGGCCTCTGTTGCCCCTGCCTCGCCATTTCCAGTGACCTCATCTCACTGTGGTGCAGCCATTCTCCTCAGATGTAGACCATCAGCTCCAAACGCCTGGCCACGTTTCTGGCTGCAGGAGCGGAGCCAGACACTTTGGCTCGGCATGCGTTCCTTCAGCAGGCAACGCAGTCAAGTCACAGAACACCAGCGGCGGTGGAGGGAAGATCAAGAACCCGCCAAGCGGCCAGTTTTGGCCTCACCTCAGAGAGCTGGGGAAGGCTGGCAAACCCCAGTCAAGACCACAGTTTCCATCCCTGGCTTCCTCAGGGAAGTTAAGAGCAGGAGAGGAGTTTCTGCCACCCAGAGTAATCCTCTCTCACAGGCAGGAAGCAAACGGCTGCAGCCAAGATGCAACATTCAGCATCAGGAGGGAGAGCTGGCATACCCCGACTGGGCTACTTCGCACAGCCTGCTGGGATTGTGCGCTGCTCCTCACAAATCAGGGGTGTTAAACCTCTTTGAACCCGAGGCCAGATTCCATTTCGGAGAAGCTCTGGGGAGCCATACCCAGTGGTGGGAACGGGCCAAAGGCAAAAGGGGGCTGGGTCCAAAACACCCCAAATACCAGCATTTTGTAGTTTAAAGCTCTTACTCCCGGTAATTAAGCTTTAGGGGAGACATTTTGGCCATTTAGGATGAGGGCAACGCCGAGAAAAAGCCAGGAAACCACCAAATGATTGGCAGTTGGGAGAAAGCCAGGGGGTTGGGCCAGGGGAAAGGGGTATGACCATTTGGGGAGTCCCAAGGGGCCACACTGGAAGTGTAGGAGGGCTGGATTTGGCCCACACACCTGAAGTTCTGCACCTCTGCTACAAATGGTCTAGTGCAATGCAGTGTCTGCTAAACCAAGTTCCTAGTCTGGGGGGTCAATGGTGCCTCCCAAAACTGGGCACGGCACAAATCCCATCCACCTTGTGAAGCCCCTCCCACCAGAGCTTTCCCCAGATCCGAACCTGATCCACTCTGGGAAACCTCACCCGGAAGGGAACCTCCATGACCAGAGGCAGGTAGTATAGCTTTGAACAGGGATGCTGAGAGCAAACAACAGGGTAATGCTTTTGCCTTCGTGTCCTTTGGGCTTCCCAGAGGCATTTGGCTGACCACTGTTGGAAAGAGAGGGCTGGCCTAGATAGAATCATAGAATCAGACAATCGTAGGGTTGGAAGGGGCCTACAAGACCATTGAGTCCAACCCCCTGCTCAATGCAGGAATCCAAGTCAGAGCATCCCTGACAGATGGCTGTCCAGCCTCGTCTTGAACGCCTCCAGAGTGGAGACAAAGGACTCCCTGTGACAACACACTTTGCGCAAAGCAGAGGAGCGGCCTGAGCACCAAACACCCAAAATAACTCCCACTTCCCAAAAATATCAGCCCCTTGATCTAAACTTGATGCCATGCCATGCTCTGAATTATTCCTTTGGCGCTCATCTACCCACCCACTCCACCACGGCTGGAGATGCAAAAGGCAAAACAAGTCCAGACAGACCCATGAAGCAAGTGGTGCAAACATGTCAGTGTCATGTTACATAGCACTAAGGTCTAGCTTTCACCAGCACAGGAAGTCGTAATGACCACTAGTGCAGGCAACTTTTTAAAAAAAGGCTTAGACAAGCCTTCCCCAAAGCTGGAGTTGCAGTCCTACCCATGTGGAGGACACTACATTGGGGAAGAGTGGATTAGACAAATTCATGAAGGAGAGAGATCCAGCAATTGCTGGTAGATATGACAGCTGAACAGAACCTCCATGGTCAGAGGCAGTAGCCCAGTATTTTTGACACTGACTGGCAGCAGCGCTCCAAAATTTCAGGCAGAAGATATTTCCAGCCCTGCCTGGGGATGCCAGGGATTGATCCTGGGGCCTTCTGCATGCAAAGCAGGCGCACCAGCATGAGCCATGACTACGGGCTCCAGATGGGCTATGGCAAGAGGAAGAGAATTCCAAGGCTGATAAGAAACCACTCAAAATGCCTCCCTACATGCCCCCATGGCAGGAACTAAACTTGGTGCTCTTGTATGAACTTACAGATTGTGATGGGACAAGACCTTGAAGCCAGGTCTCAATCCACTGGAACACACTGTCTCTCGGTCATCTAGATTTCTGTGCTGCACATAAATAATAGTTCCACAAGTTACCATGAACTTCAGGAGGAAACGGAATGAATGACTGAGTGATGGAAGGGGATCCTGAGACGATCAAAGCTGAAAATCAGATGAAGGCCAAAGCTTGTAGTCGCACTATTGTATGCACTCAGGACAAGGAGTGGGACATCTTGAGGAGTTGGCTGTCCCCACCCCACCCCACCCCACCCTAAAAGGCACAGTCCCAAATCCCTCTCAATGCCAGTAATCCTTCAAAAAATCCGTAATTAATTCATAGTATTTACTGCCCCCGGATGTGGTGACAGGCACTGACTTAGATAGTTTAAAAGGGGATTAGACAAATGCATAAATGGAAGAGGAGGCATAGGAGACAGATGGAGCCTCCTTGTTCAACGGCAATATATCTCTGAATACCAGTTGCTGGGGGGGGGGCAAGAGTGGCAGGGGGGTTGATGCCTTCATGTACTAGTTGTGGGCTTCTTGGCAACATCTGGTTGGCCACTGTGGGAGAAGAGATGGGGGCTAGATGGACCTTTGGGCCAATGCTATGGTCTTATAACTAAATAATGATCCACTGCCCACCTGGAAAAAAAAAAAGACAGAGTCTACAGCAGTGTCTGCTTCACTCATCATGTCAGGTTAGTATAATAAAATTTAAAAAATAATGCCCAGGGTTGCTTGTTTGAGCTTCACTCTGGTAAAAGGTGGCAGACAAATGAGAGTGGGGTGTGAGTAGAGATCTTTCTCTCTCTCTCTCTCTCTCTCTCACACACACACACACACACACCATCCCTGTGAATCGAAACTCAGGTACAGTGATTAAGGAAAGAGGCAAAAACTGAAGGACTGATCGTTTCCTACTTGAGCTTCAGACAGACAGACAGACAGACAGACAGACAGTTGAATCTCAGTCTCTGGGAAACTAGATTGCAAGATTATCTTACATCTCTCACACACACACACACTCACACACAGAACTTACACAAGTGTAATAGGGTAACACACACTCTTGGCTGGCCATCCAGAGCTATCCTGATATCCACACACAAACACATTCAAAGGGAGTTTTGCCACCAAACTCAGGTGAAATCAGATTCTCCAACTTTCACTGAGTTGGTATGGGAATAAACCTTCCCACCACCACCTGGCAGCTTCCAAAATGCTCTTAAAGACAAGCAACTGCAATACACAAATGCACCAGCACTTTAAAGAAAAAACAGCATGCAGGTAACTGGGCAGCCCTGTAAAGTGCTTGCAGTAGTTTCTCACCTCAACCCACCCCCCAGCATTAGCCATTTAAAAAGAAGCTTATTCTTGAATAGGCACCAGAAACAAAAGGGGCAGGAGCAGCCACTGTGCAAGAAGTCAAGAAGGGGACTGACTGAAGCTGCCCCCCCCCCTTCAACCTCCTATCCCAAATTTACAGGAAAGGTCGTGACCGGTGCAGCCCCCAAATGTGCTACAACATCTTGGCCATCCCACACGCTCCCAAATTAAAAGGTTTGGACAGCCCCAGAAATGGATTTCGGGGGGGGGGGATTTCCTTAGCACCTGTCTTCCCCCACTCTCCCATTACAAGCTGGCAGGTAGAGGATGTAAGCAGAGCTTTAGCCCAAAACTCTTTCCAATCACAGAGCCCCCCAAAGTGGGGGGGATTGGGAGGGGAGGAAAACGATGTCACTAAAATGGGAAACTCAGAAAATATATTGTGAATTAGGAAACAGAGAAAGACAAGGGCCTTGAAACTCAGCAACAAGTTTTAAAGGGGTGGGGGTGATCTTCTAATTATTGCTATGCAAAAGCAAGAGGAGGAGAGATCTAGACACAGAGCCAAAAAAAGTATTTTTGTATCTCTTCTGTCTGCCACCCACAACACAAACCTGCGAACAAAAGCGTGAGCTTCTATAGGGGATCAAAAACTCTGCAAGTGTCTGCCTGTTTCCCGAAAACCCCATCACTGTCTGTCTGTTCCCCAGGAACCCCATTGCAAGCCTCTGGAAGGAGAAGGGGAAGAGTTGGACAATAAATGACATCGAAGTCTGCTTTGCACGTACCTTAGAAACAGAGAGAGACACACACACAAACACACGGGGGAGCCTCCAATGGCAAAGGGGTGCTGCCAGCCAAAACCGTCTCCTGGAGTGGACTGCTGACAGGTGGGGGGGGGATCAAGAAGGGGGGTAGAAGGAGGATCAGTGCTGGGGAGGGGGGAGGAAAGAGGGGGGCTGCACAAGAGAGATTCTCCCAGACAATTGCAAATCCCCTTTACAAATCTGGAACTAATGATCATGAGGAAGGAAGGAAGGAAGGAAGGAAGGAAGGAAGGAAAGAAAGAAAGAAAGAAAGAAAGAAAGAAAGAAAGAGAGAGGAGGGAGAGGAAATCTACAAACAAATTCCCAGCCAGCAGAAAAACCGCACAATGATGGATTGGCAGAGTGGGGGGGGGGGTAGAGCAGGACTGAAAGGGAATTTCCTGCGATTGCCTCTGCCTCGTGTTTGGGGTGAGGGGGGGAGAAGCACAGGAGGAGGGCGGATTTCTGAGTCAGAAGCAAATCAGAGGAGGCAAAGCAAGGCTGACACAACAAAGAGGCAGGCACAACAAAAGAAGCATATGGCCAGGGCAGAGCCTGTAAATTAAACATAAAGGGGAGATTAGATAATTAATGAGGGTTCGCAGCCCTGCCTGCCTGGCTGCAACACCCCCTGCCCCCCCGCAGGCCCAACCATTCCAGGAGTTGGGGAGGGGGCGCCGATTTGGGGTACCAAGCCAAGCACGCAGCACTGTGGGTGCCATCCAAGGACCTGGGGAGGGGGCATGCATACCCCCTGGGTGCAGCTCAATGTCGTTCAGGGGGGCTGGTGGGGCTGCGAGGCAAGCCACCTGTAAGGATGGGTGGGATTGCAGCAGCTCTAGCATACCAGCTGCTCTGGCTTGGACATTGGGGGGGGGCTCCTCATGAGAAAACAGGATTAGCCAGGGGGTGTTGGATTAGATTCCGAGGTTAGCATCTTGGATTGGGGGCCCCCGGAGGAAAAGAGGCCCTATCAGTTGAGCCTACCAGTTGTCATAATATCACTGCAATGGTGGTGGTTGTGAATAAAACCACAACAGCAGCATTTTTATCCTGCTCCTCAGCTAAAAAGGCTACTGAAACGGCTTACAAACAATCAATAAAAATAAGACAGCCCCTGCCGGCAATGGAAGCAATCGCCTGTGCTAGGTGCTGCACAGAATCCCGAAGTGGTAACAGTCGTTGTCAAGAGGCAAAAGCCATTGGCATGCTGAGATCCAGCCCAGGTGCAAAAAATGAATAGGAAAAAATCTCAGATTGCGCCACACAGTGCTATAATCATATCACGTAAGCTATTTCTTTTCTGCTTCTGCTTCTTCTGCTTCTTCGTCTTCTTCAAAGCAACTTTTTAGACCATACTGAGAAGATAGCTTCAAATTTGTGCAGGCGACACTCCATAAAATCTGAAAATTCAGTTCAATGAGACCAACAGGTGAGTAAACATGGCTAGGATGAGGCTGTAAGGAAAAGAAGGGATCTCTGGGTAGTCACTAACACAAGCCTTCCCCAACCTGGTGCCATCCAGATGTATTGGACTACAACTCCCAGCATCCCCCAGCCAGCTGTGCTGGGAGTTGTACTCCAAACCAAGGGCGCCACGTTGGGGACAGCTGCTCTAGTACCACTCCTGTGCTCCTTTTCTTTAAAACGAGCACTGTAAAATTCATTCTACAGTGGACAGAACACACCTGAGTGTTTTGTAAAGAAAAGTGTCACAGTAACAATGCTAATTACAGATCCCTTCTCTTTCTTCCAGCCATTTTCTAACTGCACTGACTCAGACGTAAAGTCCCATTGGACAGAATTTCCAGATTTCATGGAGCGTTGCCAGCACACTTTCACACCTCTCTTCAACCCTAGAAACTTGCTTTAAAAAAAGTTGGATTTTATACCTGTAGCTCCACCCATGAAGTAGGGAGAATAAGAGACAGAGTGTGTATTTGGGGAAGTGCGGGAGAGAGAGAGAATTGTGGTTGGTGACTTTGCACACTGCTAGTCAACCCACATTAGGAGAATTTTCACTGGTGTGCAAGACTTGTGGCCTTCTTCATTGCGAGAGCACTCGCACAAGCAGTTCGCTACAAACATGTGTGTGGTTAAGTGCTGGTGCGCAGAATGACCTGAGTCTCTGGTGCACTCTTTGCTCATAAGCCAAGTTGTGAGAACTGCATTGGAGGAGAGAGACACAGAAAACAGCACCACAAGGAGGAGTTGTGGTGTAGTTCCAACCCTACTATTCTATGACTCTGTGATTCTATGAGTTGTAAGCAGTGTGTTTGTTCCCTCCGTCCCTCCCTCTCTCTCTCTCTCCCCCTCCCTTCCCCCAGCAGGGAAGCAGGTGCACTCCGAAATCCTAGCCTCCATGCTGGAGGGCAGGCAGGTGTGGGAAGCATATATCCAGGCCACTGACAGAACAGAGCAACAGATTCACGTTCCAATCCTCACACAACACTCACACCTGCTGGGATGCAGGCATGGGGTGTGTGTGTGTGTGTGTGTGTGTGCGGGCGCGCGCGTGTCTGTGTGTGTGTGTGTGTGTGTGTGTGTGTGCTGACATTGCAGATACTTAAAGAGAGAGAGAAGAAATTCTCATCAAACTGCATTTTGTCTTGCTGCACCATGCTGCATGCTTAACGATGTGCAAGAATAGCCCACAGTAGGTGGTTAACGTCTGGTGAGGAGGATACGGGTTTGAGGCATGACAGATTAGGAACATACGAACCTAAGAAGAGCCATGCTGGATCTCCATGCCTCATCTGGAGTACTGTGTCCAGTTCTGGGCACCGTACTTTAAGAAGGATGCAGACAAACCGGAGAGGGTTCAGAGGAGGGCAACAAAGATGATCAGGGGCCTGGAAACAAAGTCCTATGAAGAGAGACTGAAAGAACTGGGCATGTTTAGCCTTGAGAAGAGAAGACTGAGGGGAGATATGATAGTGCTCTTCAAGTACTTGAAAGGTTGTCACAGAGAGGAAGGCCAGGATCCCTTCTCGATCATGCCAGAGTGCAGAACATGGAATAATGGGCTCAAGTTACAGGAAGCCAGATTCCAGCTGAACTTCAGGAAAAACGTCCTGACTGTTAGAGCAATATGACAATGGAACCAATGACCTAGGGAGATAGTGGGCTGTCCCACACTGGAGGCATTCAAGATGAGGCTGGACAGCCATCTGTCAGGGATGCTCTGACTTGGATTCCTGCATTGAGCAGGGGGTTGGACTCGATGGCCTTGTAGGCCCCTTCCAACCCTACTATTCTACGATTCTATGATTCTATGATCAGACCAAGGGTCCATCTAGTCCAGCATTCTGTTGACACAGGGGCCAACCAGCTGTCAATCAGGGACCCACAAGCAGGGCATGAGCACCCTCCCACCCATGTTCCCCAGCAACTGGTGTACACAGGCTCACTGCCTCTGGTACTGGAGGTAGCACATAGCCATCAAAACTAGTAGCTGTTGATAGCCTTTTCCTCCAGGAATCTGTCTAACCCCCTTTTAAAGCCAACCAAACTGGTGGCCATCACTACTTCTTGTGGTAGTGAATTCCATAGTTTAACTATGTGCTGTATGAATAAGTCCTTCCTTTTATCTGCCTTGTATCTCCCACCAATCAGCTTCCTAGGATGATCCTGGGTTCTAGTATTTTGAGAGAGGGAGAAAAATGTCTCCCTATCCATATGCTCCACACCATGCATAATTTTGTACACCTCTATCATGTCTCCCCTTACACTCCTTTTTTCCAAGCTAAACAATCCCAGCTGTTGTAACCTTCTCTCATAGGGCAGATGCTCCAGCCCCCTGATCATTTTAGTTGTCCTTTTCTGCACCTTTTCCAGCTCTACAATATCTTTTTTTAGGTGTGGTGACCAGAACTGTACACAGTATTCCAAGTGTGGTCGCACCATAGATTTGTATAGGGGCAGGATGATCCTGGCAGTTTTATTCGCAATTCCTTTTCTAATTATGCCTAACATGGAGTTTGCCTTTTTTACAGCGGCTGCACCCTGGATTGACATCTTCATTGAGCTGTCCACCACAATCCCAAGATCTTTTTCCTGCTCAGTCACCGCTAGCTCAGATCCCATCAGGCTATACTTGAAGTTGGGATTTTTTTGCCTGAATGTGCATCACTTTACCCTTGCTTACATTGAACCGCATTTGCCATTTAGATGCCCATTCTCCCAGTTTGGCAAGATCCTTTTGGAGCTCTTCACAATCCCTTTTTGTTTTAACCAGCCTAAATAATTCCACTTTCAGAGGCCAGAACAGGTATCTTTGCAGCTCCCGCAGAGGTCTGTTTATCCCCACCGCCACCGCCCCCTTGGAGGCACGATAGAGTCTGAGCAAACACCAAAAGATGGATGATGCCTGTCTGGATGTGCTATTTAAGCCAACTAAGTTGAAGAAGGATTTTGTTTTCCTTTAATGCCAGACCGACTCTGTGTAATCAGGAACAGACACCACGTCCTGAATTGTGAAACAGACAAAGCCCCGCTGTTACGTAGGGATGGACAGCACATGCGAGCCAAGCTCTCTGGTAGGTCTTTTCACGCGGCCTCTCTGTGGGCAATTTCTACTGATTGGGCCAAAATCTCCTGGGTGGCCAACACATTTACCTCCCCCTCCACAGTATCACGGGCACAGCTGGCCTGTCCCAAAGTCTTTCCAAGAAGTTAACCCTCATCACCATACCATCTCCTCTCCTGACGTGAGTTTTGCCCAATGCTCGCCTCATCACCTCACAGCTCCATCGCTATCCCTGCAAGGAAGTGACAACATTCCTACATGGAAAATGCCCACGTCTCTCTCTCTCTCTCTCTCTCTCTCCTGGTCCTGTTGTTTGATGCCTGCCTATACAGCAGCACCTTCCAGGTACCACCTGGGTCTGGCCCTCTGCAGTGTGTGAGCAGTGCAGAGACCAGGAGAAACCTGAGCAGGCAAAGAAGAAAAATGCACACAAAACACACACTCCCCGCAGCCCCCACCCTGTCCCTTTTGAAATGCAAAGCATGTTTGTCCTGCCTCATTCGGATTCGTCCCCTTCACCCTTTGATTCAGATAGATGCGCACAAAGGCAGTAGCAAGGGAGGGGGCTTGGGGGTGGGCAAACACACTCCAACAGGCAAGCCTAGCCTGCGCATTGTCCTCACACCAAACAAATGCATCCATTAATCTCTGTCCCAACTGCAGGCCCAGGCACTGGCACAGGAGAAGGGCAGGCTCCCTCCCCCCCATCCCACTCTGTGTGTGTGCGCGCGCGCATTAATTGTCTCCTGAGCATCCAATGACAGCCAGGGTGAGTCACGGAGCAGATGTTGAGCGCAAGAGTTCAAGAGAGACGGGAGGAAAAGGCTCCATGGAAATGCAGGCGATTTCTCTGCATGTCAAGATGGCTGTTAGGTCAACACCGAGGCTCTGTTTACTGAGCTGGGGGTATAGAAGCAGCTGTTCCTCCAGTCCCTGTACATTTTTTTTGTAAGGAGGAGGAGGTAGCAAAAAAAACCCCAGGGATTAGGGAGCGTCTGGGAAGACTGGAAGCCAGCCGGGGATGAAGAGGGGGCATCCATTAGTCATGCAAGATTTGTAGTTGCAGAGTGAAGCCACTCACTGGAGTGGGGAAAGGGTGAGGCCTAGCTCCACCAGAGGAGTCCTCAGTTTCTCCAAAGAGGGGTGAGGCAGCAGGTCATCCCTTTGGCTTGAAACCCTTCTCCCTAAATCCCAAATGCAAGAGACTGTGAAAGCTGGCTGCAAGACAAAAAAGGCTACACCACCAGAGGCAAAAAAGTGCCCAGACTTCGCCCAGCACCTTCCTGCCTGTCTCCTATCCCCGAGTATGACAAAATGGCCAGTTCACACATGCACAAATGTCTCTTCATCTCAGTCAGTTCACAGCTGATGGCTGAAAAATATTACATACAAGCAAATGCAAAGGGACCCTGTCTATAGTCTTTGATGATCTGAGGGGATGGTTTATACATGCAAGTTGTCCTTTAGCTTTGCAGCAGTCATGAAGTGACAGATCTGCATGTGTGAACACCCAGAAGAGATGTAAAGAGGCACTGTCAGCAGTTGATCTGGAATTCTCTCTCCTTGGAGGTTTGTCAAAAACTGGAGTTTCTTCCGCAAGCATTCAAAGACCTTTATCTGAGCTTGTTTTCAGAGGCAGAATTTAATTGGGTGCATTAATCCAGTTGGCAGGCACTGTGCAGCTTTTTATCCTGATGTATTGTACAATGAGAGTTTGGGGGTTTGGGTTGTAACCTGCTCCAAACCCTCCAGATAGAAATCCAAACAAACCATTTATTCTGAGTTTACATGGCTGAACTGGAGAAAAACCACAAACTGCATTTGAGGGGCTCAGGATGCATCCTCGCAACCCAGACGGGCCTGGCAAAAAACACAACACCCTCGCAATTCCCTGTCGGCTGGGACTACACAGTGATCTCATCCAGTTCCTGGCCACATACAAGATCCCTGCCCTCCAAGACCCCAGCCCACATAGTCCAGTTCTTGCATTTCAGACCATGGTGTCAACAGCAGATGCACCAAAAAAATGAGCCTTCGGAGGACATTACCCATCTGCCTGAGCTGTCACTTATCCCTCTGGCAAAAGGGCTTATTATCAGCCAGCTATTATCCTGCATATATCACCTCTCCCGGGGTGGTTATGCCAGGATCTCGGCGTCAGAGGTCGCCCCTTTCCCCCCCTTCAGGGAGATAAAGGCCAGGCACCAGAGACAACCCTCTTTGCAAAGGCAGCCACTCTGTTGACATGCCAAAGGGTTCCCATAGCAACAGTGGAATGTGAGGGGCAGCTGGCTTGATGGAGTCTGGATAAACATGGATGGATGGACGGATGGAGAGGGGAGGAGGAGTGACGGGGGGCTACCCTTCCAACTGGCTGCAGGAGCAAAGGTCAGCAAGTCGAGCATGGCATGACCCCAACTAAGACATCATCTCCCAAAGGGCCTCCACAATTAGGAAGGGCAGTGTGTGTGGGGGGGGAAGTCTGGGGTCAGCTTCCACACACACACACACACACACACACACACACACACACCAGCTGCACCAGCCACCCTGTTCTTCCACAGTGGATAAAGATGTAAGAGACAAGAGTCATTTCCTCGCTACTGGCAAGAGGGAGAAGGCAAAACATTCAGCATCCATCCGTGGCTGGGTAGACTTAGGAAGGATCTCTTGCAACAGCATCAGCATCGTCTGCCAGAAATAATGTTTCACAGAGTACAACAGGACAATTCCCTGCCCCAAGAGGTTTGCAATCTGTAATTCCACATAGGGGAGACGATCGGGAAAAGGGAGGGAAATGGAGATGGGGTAAATCGAAGAAGAGTATGGCATTATTTCAGTTGCTCATACTTAGGCTTAGTTACTGTAGGGCAGCCTTCCCCAAACTGGTGCTGTCCAGATGTGTTGGACTGTGACTCCCATCATCCCTTGCCAGCATAACCAGGAATTCAGGGATTAGGACCCCAGGCAGGCCAGATTTGGCCCAGGGCCTGAGGTTCAACACCCCTGAGAGAGGTCATGCCAGAAAGCACCAAGAGGAGGGTGCATGACACAACTGCAAGCATGAGAAGAGAGAGGGGGGCTCCCCCCCCACACACACACACACATTCCTGCCCTAACAGCCACAGTGGCATCAGCAACCGTGGCCATCCGCTGAGCAGGGCACTTCCTCAGGCTGTGCACCTCCTAGAGGACAGGAGGGTGCGCTGCTTGGTAAGACCAGGTCCCAGGTTTAATCCCTGGCATCTTCTGAGCTAGAGGGTTTCAATTAGCACAGAGCACGGTGAGGGGGGCAAGCAGAGAGAGCTACTGCCAGTCAAAATAAACAGCAATGGGCTTGAGGGACCAAGTTCCCGACAGAGTATAAGGCAAGTTTCCAGGAGAAGCACTGCCAGACAAGAGGTGCCAAGGAACCAGCTTCGACTCATAACGAAGTGTGCGTGCTGCCGACTTAACAGGTCACTAAAAATATCCTGAAATATCCTTTGTGATCCTGTTGCTGGGCCATGCAGAGTTCTACATGTGCCCAGTTTTGCTTACTGGTGCCTTTCCCAGAATAACTGAACCCCCTCTCCATTGACCCTACTGCTCTCCTGTTAGAGCCACAGCAACGAGTCTCAAGCTGCCTACAACTATGCCCTGATGCCCAGGTCTCTGTGGAGGCAGAACAGCAGCCGCCGCCGCTTACGTGGCTAGATTGCATGTCACTATATATGCTGGAGTTGTGAATTAGGAGCCCCAGGACATACAAGGCCTTTTGAGGACAGGCACCCTGCTTGCACAGCGACAGCAATCACCCAGAAGCGGAAAAGAGCCTTTGCATGCCAAACACTGTGGGAAGCAAACGTTTCTTCTTGGCGAGGGCCCACTGGGCACCTCCCCACGCCAGCTCCTGCTGACAGAAACGGGTGGGGGTCTCGAGTAGACCTAGAGCCAAGCAGAAAGCAGTTGCCGCTCCAAGAACCCAGGGCAGGCTGCACTGTGGGCAAGAAAAGGCAGCAGATCTGAGTCTGGCTTCAGCTTGGAACTGGCCGCTACATTTATGAGGCCATTTACTCCCTGGCCATCGCTCAACTGCCAAACTCAAAGTGCGCTTGGGTCTTTCCCCCCTAAAGGAGCTGACCTGGCCAGAGAAGGCCTGAGAGCAGAGGATCAGTGCATTTGTGTACACATAGGGCAGAGTATATATTTTATGCTGGGCTAAAAATCTGCAGCCAAGAAAAATGACATCCTTGCTACTGTGAGAATTATGCAAATAATGTACTCATTTGGGGTATAGTCATCTCCCTGCACCAGGCCCAATTTGCTAGGCAAAAATGCTAGGCCAGGAGTGGGGAACCTCTTTCAGCCAGAGGGGCAAATTCATTTTCAGAGAAGCTCTCAGGGGGACACATTCCAGGGGTGGGCGGGGAAAAGGCCAAAGGGGTGGGGCCAAAAATACAAAAAAAACCCAGCATATTGTAGCTTAAAGTACTTACTGCCAGTAATGAAGCCTTAGGAGAACGAATTCAACCTTCTAGAATGGGGAAAAACTGCCCCAAAGCCGGGAAACCACCAAACTATCCGTGGTTGGGGGGAAGGGAGTAGGGCCAGGGAAAGGGGTTGTGGCTGTCTGGGGAGCCCCGGACAGCTGGATTGGGACCCCAGGAGGGCCGGATTTGACCCCCAGGCCTGAGTTTCCCCACCCCAGGTTTAGACTATCGTTGCTACTACAATCCTGCTCAGAATCTCCTGTTGTTTATGGCATAACATGGCTTTGCCCCCACATGCTTTCAGGCCTGTCTGTGCATCCAACAGGGCTAGGAATTTGAATTTTTAAAATACCAATTTCAAAGTACTAATCTTTGTGTTTGGGCTTTGCATTGTCAAATCACTGAATACACGCATCTATGTCTCCGCTTTCACCCCTGAAAGCCAAACCATTTACCGGTGATCACGAAAGTTTGCAAGGAGCAGCAAAGAGAAGGGATTTCTTCTAAAGGCGTGGGGATACAGGGATGGGGGAGCTTCACCTGGTTCTGTTTCTGCCTGTTGGGCAGCTGTTAAAGGCACTGGAGCAGGGCCGGCAGGGGGCAACTCTGGCCAAAGGGGGACAGACACTGTCTCTCCAACCTGAGGTGGCTTATGGGTTTGGGAAAAATACATAAGAAGAGCCCTGCTGGATCAGACCAAAGTCCTATTTAGTCCATCATTCAGTTCCCCCAGTGACCAACCAGATGCCCAAATGGGAAGCCCGCAAGCAGGTTATGAGAGCAACATCACCTTCCTGCTTGTGTTCCCCAGCATACTGCCTCTGAGACTGGATGCAATATAGAGCCATTATAACTATTAAGCACTGATAACCATATCCTCCATGGGTGGTTACATTCAACATTTACTTTTTCTGCCAGACTTCTGGAAAGGGTTCTCTTTCACTGTCTTGAGGCCTCTCTCCAAGGGCTTCAATACATTTTGGGATACTGGCCCCTAAACTCACTCCAAGCTCTGATGTATGCTCCAACTGTCTCTGTTTACCAGGGGCAGCACCCACTTCCTTGGTACTTGACCCTGGAAAATGACTGTCCTATTTTGTGCGTGGTATTTTATTTCAAGTAATTGGGCTTCTTCACATGGAGCTTTTATCCTGATATTGAGATTGGTTACTCACGGACGTTTGCGGGTCCTTTAGATGACATCAACCTCCAGAGCATCTCCTGCACCTTTATTCCATTTTTTTTTAAAGATCGGAGACAGTGAGCTATCAAATTACAGCGCTCGAGTTCCGCTTGCGTTCCCTCATGAAAAAGGAAAACCGCAATAAGAGGACATTGACCACAGTGCCATCTAGCAGCTGTATAATGAAATTTATGGAAGACTCAGATAAGGGGGAAAAGAAGGGGGGAAAGGAAGCGCATGTTAAGGGAGTCCATCGTGATCCTGCATTTAAAATGGAAGCAGAAAGCCCTGTTTTAAATGTGGGATTTTAAGCTGGTGTAGAGATACTCATTGCCTTTGGGGAAATGGCTTGTTAAAATGTTGTGTAGGGCAGGGTATTGCAAAGGAAATGAATACTGCAGCCAGAATAGAGCCCTTCAGCCATGTTGGTATCAGGGGACCTTTAAGGTGAGAGCAGCATCGTTACAAGGTTGTCTGTGTTTTCATCTCTGCATTACTGGAAGATGCGCTCTCACCTGCGTACACAGTCAAGGGGTCGAACAGTGGGAAAGCACAAGCCCTAATGAAAGGAGAACCTCTCGCCTTTCTTTTCACAAAACGATAAAGGCGATAGATTGCAAGGTTTTTACTTCTACTATGCAGAGTCCCCCTGCCCTCAAAACACAACAGTGTCCTGTGACCAGCCTCGTACAGGCTGCAGCAGTGAGACATTGCTGAAAGACCCGGGATCTCTTTGCTCATGTAGACAGGAGGTATTAGTTCAGAGTAATAAAGGTGTCCCCAACTAGTCGTGTCTGACTCTAGGGTGTGGTGCTCATCTCCATTTCTAAGCTGAAGAGCCAGCGCTGTCCGAAGACGCTTCCGTGGTCATGTGGCCGGCATGACTGAACACCGAGGTGCACGGAACGCTGTTACCTTTCCCACCAAAGTGGTACCTATTTATCTACTTGCAATTTCTTGCTTTCGAACTGCTAGGTTGGCAGAAACTGGGACTGAAGACGGGAGCTCACTCCGTCACGCGGCACTCGGGTCTCGAACTGCTGTCCTGCCGACCTTCCCGTCTGCAGTTCAGCGTCTTAACCACTAAGCCACTGCGGCCCCTGTAATAACCTTTAGTCAAAAAAAGTTAGGGAGCAACCTCAGGTAGCTCCAGCTAAAGAAAAAATGCCTGTCTATTCTAGCATTCTGCTTCCACAGTGGCCAACCAGGTGTCTATGGGAAGCCCATAAGAAGGATGACAGGAACAGCACCCTCCCTCTCATGTTCCCAGCAACTGGCATACAGAGTCATGCTGCCTCTGATACTGGAGGTAATATACGGCCATCATGACTAGCAGCCACTGAAGGCCTGATCTTCCATGAATTTGCCTAATCCCCTTTTAAAGCTGTCCAAATTGGTGGCCATCACTACCTCTTGTGGTAGCGAATTCCACAGTTTAGCTGTACGCCGTGTGAAGAATAGCGCATAGCTTTATCTGTTTGTTTTATCTACCCCAAATCTTCAATATCTCAACTTCATGGGATGACCCTGGATACTAGCATTAAGGGGAGGGGGGGAGACATCCAAATTGGTGGTTATCACTACATCTTGTTGAAGTGAATTTCATCATTTAACTATGTGCTGTGTGAAGAAGACCTCCACCATTTGTCTGTCCTGAATCTCTCACCATTAAGCTTCATTAGATGACCCCAGTTCTGGTATTATGAGAGGGGCTTTCTCCACCATCCATATTTTTATACACTTATATCACGTTTCCCCATAGTTACCTTCTTTCTAAACTAAATAGTTCCTATAGATTGTTCCAATAGACCACCTACTCAGAAAAACATCTCCCTCTCCACTTTCGACACACAATGCATAGTTTTGTACATCTCTCTCATGTACCCACTTCCTTTTTATAAATTAAAAATCTCCAAACATTGTAACCTTTCTTCATAGGGGAATTGTTCCAGCCTCCTAATCATTTTGGTTGCCCTTTTATGCACTTTTTCCAAGTCTATAATTTCCTTTATGAGGTACAGTGACAGGAACTGTACACAGTATTCCAAGTGTGGTCACACCACAGATTTGTATAAGAGCATTAAAATATTGGCAGTTTTATTTTTTTATCCCTTTCCTACTGATCCCTAACATAGAATTTGCCTTTTTCACAGCTGCTGCACAGAGTCAACATTTTCATCAAGCTATCCACCACAACCCCAAGAACCTTTTCCTGGTCAGTAATGGCCAGCTCAGATCCCATGTGCATCACTTCACACTTGCTTACACTGAAGCACATTTACCATTTTGATGCCCATTCTCCCAGTCTGGAGAGACCCTTTTAGAAGTCTTCGCAACCCCTTTTTGCTTTAACCACCATAAATATTTGGGTGTTGTCAACAAACTTGGCCACTTCACTGCTTACCCCTAATTCCAGATCATTTCTGAACAAGTTATAAAGCACCAACCCCAATACAAATCCTTGGGAGACCCCACTGTTTACATCCCTCCGTTGCAAGAACAATCCATTTATTCCTGCTCTCTGCTTCCTGTTCTTTAGCCAGTTGCCAATGCATATGAGGACCCATCCTCTTATCCCTAGATACGCAAGAATCTTTGGTGAGGGAGTTTGTCAAATTATGCGAAGTAATGGTCTATTTTCAGTATTTTGTCTGGGAATTCTTGCCTCTCTTCTGCCCTCATGTGGACGAGCCATGCATCACGGCTCCTTCCCAGCTCGTGTGTTTACCCAGGCGTTTGCTGATTTTAATACCTAGCTTAGTAGATGTGTTTGTTTTTATCTTTGTATTTTATTTTAATTGTTATTTTAATTATTTTTGCATACCACCCTGTGATTTGATAATGAAGGGCAGCATATAAATATTTCAAATAAACAAATAAACAAAACAAACAAACAAATTCTGCAAAGATAAAAGTGCCAGGGCTCGAGCAGGACTGGGTGCATGCGTGCATGCATGCCTCTCTGTCCCTAAACCTCAGATATGGGACGAGAAGTACTGCAGGGTTACGCAATGGTAAAAGAAAATATGTTCTGCATATGTTTAGAGGCACTCTTTCACATGTTCCAGTTTATAGGAAAAGCACTGGAAAAAGGGTCCAAGGCTGAGCCCCGAATCAAGTTAAGCCCTGGCTCCAACCTTCCTTTTTGCTGCTTGGTCCAGGAAAATCAGTTTCTTTGCATCTCTAATCTCACCATATGGATTAGGTCCCTTAAATCCCTTGCCGTCCCCCCCACCCCACCCCATATGGATCACAGGTCAAGCTGTGGGAAGTTTGCTACAGGGTGGGGAGGGGAATATTCCTGCCAGCTTCTCTGTTCACCTTCTGCACCTCTGCATTGTCCTTTCAGTCTCATACAGCTGTAGCTCTGAACCAGGAAACTAAAGAAATCACAAAAAGGAACAAACACAGACGCACAGCCCTAATTTCCAAGGCATTTGCCTGCCTGTCTCCCAAAGACAGTCACGTCTTGGCCATCAGCAAAACAGACATCCTGCAGGTAGAACAAGCCAAGGGCCCCACTGGCGTGCTTGGTGTTCCTCTCACACCTGCCATCAGCTCTGGCCCATCTTCTGCTCACTGTATCAGCCTTCCTTGTATGAAGGCAGCAGGGTGGGGAGCATGAAAGGCCCATCGTCCCTGAACAAAACCAGAGAGCAGACAGGTTGCTCAGGATATCACCCTGGCAATCCACCCTTACCACACACCCCATTCCCATTCAGAAAGGGATGAATGAGAATTCGGGAGTGGGGGCAAAAATCCTACGGATTTTTCCAGTTCGGCCTTGTAGATTTTGTTCCCTTTCCCCCTGCTGGTATCAACTTGATCTGTACCAAGTCAAGCCAATACACAGATTCTAGGTATTTTTAATGGTGGCAATTTGTGCAAAATATATGTGTCTGGGGGGGGTAGGATCTTGAAATTTTATTGGTGATCTTGCACAAGTGCACACAATCGCAAGTCCACCTGTCCACTATGTAGCCCGGCAGAGGGATATTCCCCTCTTGTCAATATCCTTGTCAGGGTGGAAACTGAGCCGATAGAGCCCCAGAGCAGTTCTGATTCTGAGGAGGATCAGCAATCCGTGGGAGAGGAGCCACCTCATCCCTCACAGGCACAGCAGCTGGCAGAGATTCCTCCTGCCGGCATTCCTGAGATAGATAGCGACCCTGGCAGTGAGAAAGTGCGGGAGGGGGGCTTGCTAGACGCTCGACGCAGATGCAAGGAGCGACGAGCGATGGAGGGCGTGGAAAGGAGGCGCAGTGCCCGTTTGGTGCGCAAGCAACGGCCGCCTCCCATGGACCCAAGGGAAAGAGGGAGGATCTCTCCCTAGCCCATAAGTTCAGGGTCTTCAAGTGATTCTCCTTCAAATGGGGATCAACTGCCTACCTGGAGCATAGGCCACTCTGCTGTTCATTGCTTAGTCGCTGGTGATTAGCATCTGAAAGAGTCATTAAGTTGTAAAAGGATTAAAGCCTTGAAAAGAATCCTTTCGTCTGTGTCTTGAGTTGGCTATTAGAGTGTACTGAAAGAGGCCGCTAGGGCGCTCCTGACAATCCTTGTCAGTTTCATCCTCTCCACACACTACTTCCTTTGGCCTGGCCAGCCACTTGTCAAAGGAACTGTCAATTTCTCCAAGCGCTTCTGAAGTGGAGGAAGAACATGTGCAAATTTCAAGTCCAGGGAGAAAAAACTGCACAAATTGCAAACTGCAATTTGAGCAAATGGTGGAACCTGGAATTGGAAAAAAAATCCACAACAGTCCGCCACCACATACCAGAACGGAAATGCTGCTGAATCCTGTCAAGCTTAAACAGAATGAAATTCCCAGGATCACACAGCCCTACATGCATATTGGGGGAAATAAGAATGTAGGGCTTTTGGACCTGGAATTTTAAAAAAAAATGTGTCAAATGGAGGTGGGGAGAGGGGGTTGGAAATTAAAGAACTATGAAAAATGTAATTGGAAATATAAATTCTGAACTGAAGAACTGGGATTCTGAAGGAGATTAGATGGCATGCATATAGAGAGATCGAGAAGGCTAAGAGGTGTATTTGCCCACATTTGGGATATGAGATACCAATAAATCCCAAAGTAATGCTGTTGGGAGCCATAGATGGACATGTTAGGAAGGTCACACAGTATTAGTAGTTTATATGTTAGCAGCAGCACACAAAATGTTGGCAAAAGTTTGGAAAATTGCCTGCTATTCCCACTATTGGTCAATGGCGGAGAAAAAATTGGAATATTATGTTGATGAAAAAGATTACAGTGTACAATCAGCTCTGGAAAGGAAGAACTCATTCAAGCGAGTCTTCCCAGAGAAACTGATGGTTGTTTATCCAAATTTGGAATCAATATAGACCAGGGATGGGCGACACACCGCCCGCAGGCCACATGCAGCCCCTGTTGCTGCTAACCCCCGCCACCCCCCGCTGTGCGGCCAAATTCAGCAGTAGCAAAAATATATATTATTTCACCCCCACAAAAAGCGCTTAGCACTAAAGAGTGCTAAACTGGTCAAATTTAGCTTATGAACAAGCTAAATTTAATTCTGTGA
Organism: Heloderma suspectum; assembly: GCF_057233095.1. Lineage (NCBI taxonomy): Eukaryota > Metazoa > Chordata > Lepidosauria > Squamata > Helodermatidae > Heloderma > Heloderma suspectum. Next base: position 5,626,019 of record NC_139465.1, on the reverse strand, counting down.
GCGATAAGGACACTACAGAGCAGTCTGCTTCTGAATTCTGGCAGCAAACCACTGCTTTTTGGCAGCAAACCACTGGTGGGCGGGGGTTCCAGTGGACAACAATGGCACCCAGAGCTCCAGAAGTTGCTCACTCCAGATACAGATCAAGTGATTTAGTAGCAATAGATATCTTAACAATCTGATGGAACAGAAGGATTGGATGTAAATGGATGATTCCACTTGGCGGGGGGTGTTGTTTAAATGTAAGATACTTTGCTCTATTAACTTCTATAAGTTAAGAAACTATCTCTATGGTTACTGTATACTAGAAGGCAAATAATAATAATAAAAAAAGATGACGTGCATATAAACACAGCACCCAACCTGCTTGGCTCATGCGCACCAGGGTATCTCCAGCTTGAGGGGTCCTCGGCCACACCGCAGATGAAGTCAACTGCAGGGCATGCTGTTTGCACACTCAGATTCCCGATTTCAATGCTGCTCTGACTGTGCCTAATTTTATACTAATGGGCAAACCATCAGTGTGAGAAACAGCACCCTTGGAAGCACAGGCAGTCTGCGCACGGATGCCTTGGAGCACTCCCCAGCCAGAACTGTGGAACGCCGGGCACCACGTTAGTTCCCCGTTACAGCCACTCTTTTCGAGGTGCTCTTCTTTTCCCTGAATGATTGGCCAAACTGAAGGAGGTGAGTTGAGACACAGCCCTGCCTTGGCAGCTCAGACAGGGCTCCCAGGGGACTAATACTGGCATGTAAATATTAGATCCTCTTGTCTCCTCCGAGACCAATTACATAAATCATGGCAGCTCCCACAGGACTGCCAGCTTCCACTTACTGTATCATCGTTAACAGCTTATTAGGGAGCAGCTGCTCAGAGAGAGAGAGAGAGAGAGAGAGAGAGAGATGATAAGGGAGAGGAACTATCGCCCCCATTTCAGCACACACACCCATCCCAACCTGCAGCACTGCACCCCATTCCCGCTGGTCTCATGCGATGTATCGCAGCCAATGCAACAGATGCTTTGGGGGTCAATCCAGAGAGGGCCAAATAGCATTTGAGACTATAATATCGTCTGCCTTGGTACATGCCAGGGCAAGTCCCAGGGGAGAACCACAGCTGTTAAAAAGAGCGAAAACAGTATACCCAAATTATGTTTAGAAAGCCAGGCTTGCCAACTGAACAGGAAAAATCCTTAGCCTGCTCTTGAGCCTTTAACAACGGCCTGATGTGCAGAAATCAGATGGAGCTTTTCACAGCATTGCCATTTGCTAATTTCTGCAAGTCAAGCTGCTGTTAAAGCATTGCAAACCTACTCCCAGATGACAGCATATCCAGGCCTTCCTCCACCCTGCCCCAAACAGCTCTTCTTTCCTAAGCTGGGGGGGGGGGGAGGCAATTCTTAACAGAGATCCTCCTTCTCCTCCTCCTCCTCTTCTCCCTCCCCACAAGCGATGCATAGATGCTGCCTGCCCATCTCCCAGGTACAATTTAGCCTGCATTCTGCCAGAGAGCTGTCCAAATCAGATTACTCTGGCATTAAAAGGTGAATCTAATTTGGAGCTGCCACCTCTCGGCAGGCGACCCGTTAGCTCTCCCTGTGCAGCTCCATCTCAGCTCTCCCAGCAGGCAGTGGAGCTGTACAGAAGACAGGAGGGGGAAGCTCAGCGGGGAGACTCGCTCGGCTTCCAAGGCCGTGAAAGCTGCTTCAGATCCAGTCTCTTGCAGGCAGCTGGGAACGGATGGGAGAACCACTCGCAGCAATTAGGCAGTGGGGCAATATGCATCACAGCCGAAACATCTGCTAATAACGTCTCTGGTGAGCCATAAAAGCCCAGGGTTTTGGCCCAATAACGTATAACCGGGGGGGGGGGGGGAGATGGAGGGGAAGCTTGCATCCCTTCCCTCTTGCGAGAGATTTAAATAAGAGCTTTGTGTAGTCAGTTTCCCTGGCATTCCTCCACTCTGATGGGAGGCTAGTTTTCCAAGTGCAGGGGGCGGGGCGGGACTTAGTGCTAAGAACAAAACAATATATATAGTACAGCTGGGGAAAGGAAGAGGAGAGAGTGCAAAAATAATCTGCACACTCAGTGTGCCCATTTCCATGCCACAGTGGACTTCCAGCGCACTCTAGCGTCCGGCTCAAGTTACTACAACAACTTGTGGTGTGTTTGTTTTTTTACTGGTAGAATGTGCACGTTCCAGCTTAAAGGCTCATAAATTTATTTTGGCAGAAGCTTTTGTGGGCTTGAGTCTGCTTCCTCAGATGCATGAAGCGTTATCCTCAGCTGGCAGTTGTATGTGTACTGAGGGTGAGAGGGAATGTAGTTAACACCACCGTGATGTACAACAGGTACAGCCTGTGATATTTCTATGCAAAGCTCAAATGCCTCTCAAGATAAGCTCCATGAGCACTCAAAGCAACATGCCAGTGGGAAAGCAGTGTTTGTCGGTGTCGGTCTCAGTGTTAGTCAGCTGAGACCAGAGTATCCTCTCCCATGTAGCTCAGTGGTAGAGCACCTGTTTGCAAGCAGAAGGTTGCCAGTTCAATCCCCGGCATCTCCAGTTAGAATGATCAGGCAGCAGTGAGGGAAATACCCTTCTCTGCCCGAGACCCCAGAGAACCACTGCCTGTCAAAGTAGACAATGTAGGGTTAGATGGACAAATAGACTGACCTGTTCATAGTTGAAAATTGTGTTACCATCAATTACTCCCATTGTGAATGGTCTCTATACTTACGTTGCATATAGGTGAAGTTTGCATAGATATATCACACATGGTCTCTCATGCTTTTCATGGCCTATGGGCCTCACTGCTTCTGTTTCCCCTACACCAGGGGTGCAAAACCCCAGGCCCTCTGGGGTTCCCCAGATGGCCACACCCCTTCCCCTTCCCCAGACCCCACCCCCTTTCCCTCGACCATTTTGTGGTTTCCACACATTTTTCCCCCATTCCAAATGGTCGGAATGCCTCTCCTAAGGCTTTTTTACTGGCAGGAAGAGCTTTAAGCTAAAATATGCAGCTATTCCTGGTATTTGGGCTCTGTCACATTTGCCCAGCCCCATTTTGCCTTTGGCCACGCCCACCAGTGGATGTAGCCCCTGAGAGCTTCTCCATGATTGAATTTGACCCTCGGGCTGAAAGGGTCAACGCTCCGGTCCTCCACACATTTACAGATAGGACCTGCCGACTGAGGGTAACTTTTCATATATCGAACAAAGCAGCCTCCAGTCCACAAAAGCTTCATTTGCAATAAATCTCTTTGTTTGTGTCTGCTGTAACAGACTAATACAGGGCCCAGCCTGTTGAATGAGAATCTAAAATCAGAGGTGACGTTTTGGCCTCCTAATCTTAAAACCTGCAGTGGTTTTGACAATAGTAGCAGTGGGACTCTGATGCAGTTTAGTCTGCATTCTGCCAGAGAGACGACCAAATTGGATTACTCTAGCATTATTAAAAGGTAAATCTCATTTGAAGCTGCCACAATTCTCCAAGGTTTCAAAAGTTTTCCCCTGGCAGGCAAACGTTACATGAAAATGGCTATCTGCACAAAACAGGGCTTGAATCTCTGGAAGAAAATTCTCTGCTATCCACAAAAATAGGGCATAGTCCTCTCCCCTTCACATCCAAGAGAGAGAAAAAAACTCACCCCACTTCTGTGGCTGAATTTCCCAAGCATTTGCACTGTTCCCTATCATGGCATTGGAATCTAATCACACAGGTTTAAGTCTCACAAACAGAAGATGTGGTGGTAAGCTTCTCGCTGGACCGTGCCACTTCAGGCTGCCAGTGGGGCTCCCATGTTTGAATGTTCCTCCCCCTGCAAAAAAATAAATCCCTGTACAAAGAAAACTAGGATGTCACAGAGAAGGGTTCTCATCTCAAGTAGCATTTTCCCTGACATGCTCGCTAGCTCTGTTCAGGGGGGTTGTTTGTTTTCGTTTGTCTGGGGCGGGGCACAGAAGAACATTCCTTCGTGCGGGACCCCATCTGCAATCTGAAGTGGTACAGCCCAGACACGAGTCGCCCACCTTCTCCGATGTTTGTGAGAGCTAGGACCCAGACTAAAGTGGTCACCAGTAGCAGATGTCAGCCTGTCACTGGCAGAGAGAACGGTGATGCAGAGGCCAAGGGTGGGGAGCACATATTTTTATCCAAATGCATTTTGTTTGTACTGTCTACATGCCGGAGGCGACCATAAATGACAGGCGAGCAAAATCTCCTTGCGCAATTATTGATGCAGGCCCCAACGGCCCTTGTCCCTGTCCTCCCCATTCCAGCTTTCTCTACCTGGACAAACTAGGGACAGACGAGTGTTCAGGGGGAAGCACCACTGAAGCATGACCCCCTTCCTTGAAAACAACACCCTGTCTTCATTCCAAGAGGAAGAATGCAGGCGTACAACACCGTTTTTCAAGCTTTGTTTGAAGAGATCTCTGGAGAGACAAGCACTGAGGAGGAAGCCCGCTGGCCTCGGGAAAATCTCTTTACCTCCTTGCATTCATGGGTAACACAAGGGGAGCCTTGGCTCAAGGCTACAGGCAGCTCTCAGACAAAGGGCCCAGCAGCTCACTTGGCTCAAGGTTCTCTGGAATGGAAATGAAAACAGAATCCCCCCCTAACAGGGTCCAAAACTTCCGGGAAGTACAGTCTTTACCGTCTTCTGTCCATAGCAAACAGACAGTCTCAAAATTTAGTCATGAAATAACAATTATACAATAGTGTAAGAAGCTACCTTTTACTAAATCAGACTGTTGGTCCATCTAGGTCAGTATTGCCTACACTGACTGGCAGCATCTCTCTAATAGGAAACCTCCAGCCCATGGGCCAGATCTGGCCTGACAGACCTCTCTGTGAGGGCCTCCGAAGCCTGTCCAAAGGCCCTCCACTCCCTGTCCCAGTGGGAAAGATGGCTCCATGGGGGGCGGCTGACTGGCTCAAAGTACATGGAGCACCTTGACACAGCAGCTCCAAAAGGCTTCCAAAGGCAACGACTGAGGGAAAGCCAGCTCTGCCGTATCCACGCTTAACTAGGTTGTTTGAACAAAAAACCACTCATTCCCATCTTAGGCACTCCACAGGCAGCCTCCCAGGCTACCCGCACTTTGAAGTCCTCCCAAGGGCTTTCAGGAAGCTTGCACATCCCAGGAGGCCACATGTAGAGTGACTGAGACTGGCACAATGCTTTAGAAAAGAAAGGTTAAAAGGAGGTTGTTTAAAAAAAAAAAACCCAACATTGCACCGGTTTCGTGTGCTCTATGGACAGCCTCCCCAGCTGCCCATGCTTCCTGAAAGGCACTGGGAAGACCTCAAAGCGCAGGCAGCCTGGGTGGCTGTGAGTGTATGCCCATGCGGATACACGTGAGTTTGTGTGTTACAGATCTGGGACAGGGGATTACTTTCCCCTCCACTAGACCTGTTTATTTACAAGGGTTCCCAAAAAGAGAATTACAGTAGAGCTGCCAACTGTGAGGCAGAATCTCCTGACACACCCTAGTCATCCAGCTTGGGGAGTTCTAAGCACTTCTCCAAAAGACCCCGCCCTACAGCCCAGCTCTTGGGGAAAAACAGAATGGAAGGCACTTTGGACTTTCTTGCTCAAAGCCCAGAAGACACAGAAAACAGAGAAGGCACAACAAAACCTTGTGAAATTAACCAAGAAAACAAGCGGTAGCTTAGCAACAGTGCAGTCCTGCAAGTGGGGAAGGTTTTAGTGAGAAATCCATTAAAATAATGCAGCCAAATGTTTACAGAATAAAATAAGAAATAAAAATAGTTTATGTGGGGGAAAGCGGGAGGGAAGGGGACAACAAGGGATGGCTACGATCACAGACACAGAATTACAAATACAAATCAACAAAGGGAAGCTAACTCACATAGGAAGCTGCCTTATGCTGAATCAGACCTCTGGCCCATCTAGCCCAGTACTGTTGACACCGACTGGCAGTGGCTCTACAAAGTTTTTGCAGTCCTGCCTGGCGATGCCAGGTTTGAACACAGGACTTCCTGTATGCAAAGCATGTGCTCAACCACTGAGCTATGGGCACTTAGCTAGTTACATGTTACCTAGTTGAACAGAATCCTGGGTTTCAGAGCATATGCAGAGTTCCTTGCGTAGAGGATGTTCAGAGAGACCACATCTCTAGCCTTCTAGTTAGATGGTGCTCGGAAGTCAGAGACTGAGGACCAAATCTCGTATGTTAATGGGAATCTGGGATCAGTACAAGCCAGCCCTTTAGCAGAGAAGGATTCTTGACATCCACATCACTTTCTGATGTTAGTGATCTAGTAAGCCAGTCAGAAAACTATCTGGAGGCTAGATCCACCCCCCTAACAACACTGAATGTATATGTCAAAAGAATTGGCTGGTTCCCACTAGAAATAGTATTGTGAAAAAGAGCTCAACATCCGGGTACTTATTCAGAAACAAAACCCAGCATACATGCTTTTTCAGATTTCATGGCAGATTTCTGAAATCCCAAAATTTCTAGATGGCACTATTATGCTGCATCAGAATATAGGAATTTATCACTGTGTGTGTGTGTGTGTGTGCGCGCGCGCGCGTGCGTGTGTGTGTGCGTGTGTGAGAGAGACAGACAGACAGACAGACAGACAGACAGACAGAGACAGAGACCATGTATGTTGGATCTGGGACTTTTTGCATACAAAGCATGTCCTTGACCACAGACCTATAGCTGTCCTCAACCCAGAGGAAGTTTTCTTATATCAGGTCAGACGATTTGTCCATCTAGCCCCATATCATCTGCTCCAGGGGTGGGCAGACATCAGCCTTGTGGGATCTACTTCGTGTTTTACTGGAACCCCAGGCAAGACCCACCAACTCAAATCAGGTGCAAAACAGTGGCTCAGGCAAGTGGCCATGTGCTAAGAATTAAGGAACAGGGGGCCTCTGTGCACAGGACCAGCCCAGGAATTTGTGATCAGCACCAGAACCAAGCTCAAAAATCCTTTCACACACCCCAAAATCCACTCCATTCATTTTCAGCAACCTAATTTATGACGGAAGGTTTTCAGTTGTTGCTATTGTTAGAAAACTGAGCACTGGAAACCCTTCCCAGTCTATTGCAACTCACCCAGAGATGCACTAGTGGATCCCACTCTATCATCTGCTCACCCCTGGTCTACTCCGACTAGCAGAAACTTTCCAGAGTCTGAAGCTGAAGTCTTTCCCAGTCTTGCAGTATAAGCTCCTTTTAACTGAAGATGTGGAGAACCGACCCAGGACCTTCTGTGTACAAAGCAAATGCTCAAACCGTGAGCTACATTCCCACCTGAGAGTAATAAAACAATGTAGTACCAGTAATATACACAGCACCTTACAAATTTAGTACTTGGCTTATTTATTTCATTGGAATGTCCCATTTTGTCTTCACAACAACCTTGTGAGATAGGTTAGGCTGTGAGTTTGTGACTGGCCCGCAGTGAATTTCACACCTGGGTGGAGATTTGAAACTGGGACTCTCCAGTCCTGGTCCAACACTGCTATCATTGGCAAAATAAACAGGTCTTTGCTGCCCAAGCGCAAAGACAATAGGGAAAACAACAGAGGAGGAGGGAGACAGAGGAACGCAAAGGGAGAGATGGAAAGGAGGGAAGGATGCAGGCAAATGCAGTTAGATGTGCTTAATGCTTGGTTACAGCTAGGAATATGGATTGAAAGTATACACCAAAATCCCCGTGGGTTTTTGAGGAGGGAACTGAAGGAAAGGAGAAAAGTGCCTCCAACGGACCTGTTTTGGGAGGAAGAAAGGCGGAAAGAGAGAATGGCCAGAGTCGTTTATGGGAACAAGAGACCTTCAGTTGGATGAGGGTAGGAGAGTCAGAGGAGCAGAGATCCCAGGGAAGGAACATGGGGCGAGGCTGTAACGAGAAACAAGAGCCCAAAGATAGTGAGGGGTCAAGGCCACAGAGAGCTTTCAAGGTAAGGATGAGAAGTCTGTACCAGATGCAGAAAGGGATGGGAAGAAGCCAGTGAAGGGATCGGTGGACATGTTGTAGGATTTCCACCGAAACCACAGAAGTCAGTTTTATAGCACAACCACAAGCTGCCCTTTTAAGCTCCCACAATGCCCCCTCACCATGCTGGGGCATTAGGGGGTTAAAAAGGTGGCTGGGCACAACCGCCTTTAAGCACTTGACACGGCAGCCAGTTAAGCCCGCCAGGGCACACTGACAGAGGAAGTGTATATTTCATTTTTTTAATAACTTCAGCACCTGTAGGGGTGATCCTTTGGGTGAGGTCTCCCCTTCCACATCTGGAATCAGAGCTCTTCTTTAAGGAGGCATCAACTTCTGTTCACAACTGGCATGACTGGTAGGGGTAGTGCCAGCATCCCTGATAGGATGTCACCAGAGTTGTAACTACAGCTGCAAGATTTAGGCTGTAACCCTATACACACTTCCCTGGGAGTACATCCTATTGAACTCAATGGGGCACACCTCTGAGCAGGAATGCACAGGATTCATCAATCACTTGGTTAGATAATTGATTAGAAACATCCTGATCAACTAAAAAAAGACTCCTAATTAATCAGTCAGCAGATTTTTAAACAATTAATTGCTCTCAATACAAGTATTACAACTTGCAACATCTAGAAAGAGGAATTCTCCTTCTCTCTCACATAGGAGAGGAATGCCTCTTCTAAGATGCTCCTTCCTTGTTCTCCTCAATCTCAATCTCATCGACCATGGTATCCTCCTGGACCACCTGGAGGGGTTGGGCATAGGGGACACCTATGTATTATGGTGGTTCCAGTCCTTCCTCTCTGGCAGGTATCAGAGGGTAGCTCTGTGGGAGGAGACTTCAGACCCTTGGCTGCTCACTTACATGGTGCCAGAGGGTTCTATTCTCTCCCCGGTGTTATTTAACATCTATGTGAAGCCACTGGTGGCTCTCATCAGGAGGTTTGGGGTGCAGTGTCACCAATATGCGGATGACACGCAACTCTACCTCACATTTAAATCCTCACCAAGAGCGGCTGTAGAAACCCTGTCCAAGTGTCTGGAGTCGGTGAGTGGCTGGGTAGGAAGCAATAAGCTGAAACTGAACCCTGACAAAACTGAAGTACTTTTGGTGGAAGACAAGGGGAGGTTGGGGGATGTTGACCTGGTGTTGAATGGGGTGCAGCTGCCCCTGAAGGGCCAGGTCCACAGCCTGGGGGTCAGTTTAGAGTCCCAGCTGTCCATGGAGGCTCAGGAGTCGGCTGTGAGCCAGGCAGCACTGTACCAACTCCATCTGATATGGCGGCTGTGCCCCTGCCTCTCTAACCATCTGCTCCCATCAGTAGCACATGCCCTGGTCTCCTCTCGTCTAGACTACTGTAATGCGCTTTATGTGGGGTTACCCTTGAAGATGGTTCAGAAGTTGCAGCTGGTGCAGAAAGTGGCAGCCCGCCTGATTAAAGGCAGCCGTCGGTGAGATCACATCGCTACAGTGCTGAAGGAGTTGCACTGGTTACCAGTTGTTTTCTGGGCCCAATTCAAGGTGTCGATATTGACCTTTAAAACCCTATATGGTTACGGTCCAGTCTATCTTGAGGAGCGCCTCCAACAATACCAGGGGTGCCGCTCAATGAGATCGGCCTCGGAAGGCCTTCTGTCTGTCCCATCAGCCAGGACAGCTAGGCTGGTGAGGGAGGGAGAGGGCCTTTTCTGTGGTGGCCCCCACTTTGTGGAATTCCCTTCCTAGTGACCTCCGCCATGCCCCCTCTTTGATGAGCTTCCACCAGACTTTGAAAACCTGGCTGTTCAGGTGGGCATTTGGGGTGGGTTAGGGGTTTTTTAGAGCAACGTTGTTTTGTTGATGATGTTGTATTTTGTGTTATTTGTATTGTACGCCGCCTAGAGTGGCCAGGTAGCCAGCCAGATGGGCGGCTAATAAATCTAATAAATAAAAATAAATAAATGAGATGAGATCTTCCGTAGCATATGCACACATCTTCTAAAAACAAAACCTGCTTTTTTTCTTTTCCAGGGTCTTGTGCAGAGAAAGAGTCTTTCCCATCACTTGCTACTGTGGCTCAGTGGTAGCGCACCTGCTTTGCACGCACAAAGTCGCAGGTTCAATCCCTGGCATCTCAAAGTAAGGCTGGAAAAGCTCCTGACTGAAACCTTGGAGGGCCATGGCTGCCAGTCAGTGTCAGCAATACTGGGCTAGATGGCCCAATGACCTGACTCAGCATAAGGCAGCTTCCTATGTGCCTGATGTCATTTTGACTGGAGATGCCATGGACTGAACCTGAGGCCTCCTGCATGTTCTCTGCCACTGAGCCAGCCTCTCCAGCCTGGTGCCCCCCAGATGTTTTGGGATTCAACTCCCATCAGCCCCGGCCAGCATGGCCAAAGTTCAGGTATGCTGGGTGTTGTAGTCCAACACATCTGGAGGGCACCAGGTTGGGGAAGGCTGCAGTGTGTTACTAGAGAGGAAAAGGTACTCCAGTGCTTGTTCAAGAAGACACTCTCTTCTTCGTCACTACTCCATGCATTCCAAGGCTGATTTCAGGCACCCAATCAAAGCTCTTGGGGCTAAGACCTACTCCAGCGAGGGGACATGTCTGCTTTACGAAGCTGTAGAATTCAATCAGCCAGCTGTTTTGGAAACAGCTAGATAAACATCTGGCAGAGAGGTTGGGTCTAAGACGAATTCTAATTCTATGTGGGGGGGGGCAGGTGAAACTAGACGACTTTGAAGGCTCCTTCCAGTTTGAGAATGCTAGGGATTCTCTCCTGAGCAACAGTGTTATGGAGATACCAGTGGTTTTAGTAGTACATATCCAACTGTATTTTTATTGCAAGTGCTTTTAAAACATTCTTATCAACCAGCTGGCTGCCTGGAGCCTCTGTAAGTAGGATGGGACAGAGATCTAAAAAAGAAAAGAAAAGGGTAAATAAAGGTCAACTCTATGTCAAGGGTTCAACCCAACCTTCTCCAACCTGGTGCCCTCCAGATGTGTCCGTAATAAGGCAGATATCATCTATGATTTAATCATGCACGTGAAAAACCACCAGGCATGTATTACTGAGATCTGGCTGGGAGAGCAGAGTGGCGCTGACCCGACATCGCTGTGCTCACCTGAGTACTCAGTCCAGCACCAACCCAGGCCAGAGGGTTGGAGCAGGGGGTGGGGATTGCTGTGATCCATTCAGATGCCATTTTTCTCACCAGGAGACCTCTACCCCCTGGGGCAGGTTATGAGGTCTCGTACCTCCAGTTGGACCGAAGAGACAGCTTTCAGCTGCCATCCACCCTGCTGCCTAAGAGCACCCCTGACTGAGCTCGCTGCAGGGGTCTCAAGTGCTGTGACAGAAAACCCCAGCACAATTGCCCGGGGTGACTTCAGCATTCATGCCAAGGCCACAGTGAGGGGGCCAGCTCAGGATTTCATGGCCTTCATGATTATCATGGGGCTGCCTCAGTTAGTTATCGGTCCAGCCCACACGGCAGGACACAACCTCCCACGCCACTACAATCTTCAGGGGAGGCCCTGTCGTCCATGCCTCAGCCTACAGCGTCCCATCTGGCGACAACACCAAGACGGACCTTCTCTCCAGTGGCACCCATCCTGTGCAATAGTCCCCACTCTGAAGCACATCGGGCCTCAATGCCGACGCGTTTTAGGAGTTTATTGAAAACGTATCTGTTTGCTTTGGCTTTCCCCCAGCCATGAACTCTCTTTGCACCAGCCTCATGATATTAGCGTATGTGTGTGTGGGGGTCTTTTTTGTTCATTTTGTTTTTGTTTTTATTCTTTTGTAAACTGCTTTGGGATTTGTTTCAAATGAGAAGCAATAAATAAATATTGTTAATAAAGGAATACTAAAAGGACTACTTTGGATGCTCCTTCCTGGGGACAGGAACGGCCAAGAGGGATCTGCCAGCAGCTTCCTCTCCTCTGCACCCTGTCACATCACAGCGCTCCTAATTAACTCTGTCCATTTCCAAATGAAATAGGGGATGCACACTCAACCTCTCCTTGGGGGCCAACCTGCATTACACAAACAGACACGCACAGGGCAGCCCTTCATGGGATCCATTGTTGAGGGCAGGAGGGTACCAAGTGTTCAAGTCCAGGTGTAGACCTGGATGTGATGCAGCTGTTACCAAAAAAGAGTATACAAGGGAAGGCCAAAAGGAGCAATCAAACAAACATGAGAGATGCAGCTCAAAAACAGTCAAAGGCAGGAGGGGAGAGGGCTATGCCCCAAGGAGCATACCATCTGGCACAGTCAAGCAGTGCAAGATGAATGGGAAGGGGGGAAAAGACAGATTTAGGGTGCAATCCTTTGCATGTTTAGACAGAAAAAAGTCTTTTTTTTCTGTCTAAACATACACAGGATTGCACCCTTAGGGCTTTATGCACACTACATTTTTAATGTAAATTTTGCAACAACAGAAGCCAATTCTGTGACCGGAGTAATTTTATCGAGATCCCATTTCAAATATCACCCCACCACTTATGCTGACATATTCAGGAACACATCAGGCTCTGACATGAGAGGTTTCCACAAAGCTCAAAGGTTTGCAGAAAAGAATAAACATTCGGGCCCAAACCAGCATCTGCATAAAAATCCCTCCTTTTAAAAAAAAAAAAAGACAGAAAATATTCCCCAACTAGATGGGAGGAGGAGGAGGGAGCCATGCTATTTTTCCTTGACCTGTGACTCCAGGAATCTTTTAGATAAATCATCTCAGCAACTTTAAACCATTACTCTGGACACACCAGGCAGAGAGGGCTATGAGAGAGATGGAGGGTGTGGGGAGCAGAGAAGAATGGAATTCTGTTGAAATCGGAGCCAGCTGCTCCCTGGCTCTTGCTGACAGGGAGCAGTCAACTCCTGGGAGAAAGATTGCTAGCATTCCTACACTTCCCAGGGCTCTTGGCTACACTCAGCCACAACAAAGGGCAGGCAAAGTGCCCAGGATGAGGCAGGGAAAGGAAAACATGCAAAGATATTCCGTCTTCCTTCTTGCTCCCCCCGCCCTACCCCACCCCACCCCAAAACGCACACTGCTGGGGTTTTTTCCACTTTGGGGGGAGGGGGGCATCGGAACTGACACGCACACAATTTTAATGCTCATCTTTCTCCCTCCTGCTTAGAAAGCGGTCTTCCAAACTCACTGTTGATCTAACTGAGTTCACCATCCCTGTGTTTTCCTCTGGAAGCAGTGCTGCTGTCAATCTAGGTGAGCTGCCCAAGTACAGAACTGAGATGGCTGGATCAAAGCATAAAACCCAGCTCAGCCCCCCCCCCCCCCAACAGCTGATCACTGCAAGCTTTGTTGCTCGTTTATATGAAGGCACACTCCTAGTTGCCTGTTGGAGTAAGAATTGCCTGCAAGTTAATGAGAAGGGGAAGTGGGATTAATTGGGGGCACCTTTTTAGTTGGTTAATAGGGTTTCTTTAAAAAAATCAATTCATCTAACCCAGGGTTGGAAAACCTCAAGCCCAGGGGCCAAATTCAGCCTACCTGAGGTCCCAGTCCAACTGTGCCCCCTTCCCTTCAGCCCCGCCCAGCACTGGAATGCGGCCCCTGAGAGCTTCTCTGAAATGGAATTCAGCCTCTGGCTGAAAGAGGTTCAGTGCCCCTGGGCTAGAAGGGGCTACTGTCCAATGCCCTTATGCTCTTAAGCCGTTGAGGCGATCTCCTCCACCCTCCCACACCTCTGAGCTCCAATTAATTTTAGGGCTTTTCTTCCAGGGCAAGAAAATAACAAATGAACCCAAACAAGAAAGGGATGCAGCCAAAGAAAGCAGAAATGCCAGCCAAGGCTTTTTGCTGCATGACACAGCAAGGGAACGAGTGGGCTTGCCCCTGCAAATGTTTTGCATTTCAGAAACACCGGAAGAGGAGCCAGAGGAAGGTTGCAGAAAGTTCCCACACAAGCCAGGAAGGACAAAGTGTTTTCCCTCTAGGAAACTGGCCATTCTACACTCTCACTCCTCTCTGCAACTCCGCACTGGAGACACAAGCACCATCAGACAGAAGCTTGTGGATGTTGGTGCTCCATTCATCAGGTATCATGCTGACTGCTGAAGAGTTCTGTGAAGCCCAAAACCTTGCCTGCTCTTAACACTGCCTTAAGTTGGTCCAATAAAAGATATGGCTTTACCTATCTTGGGACTAACTGAAGGAGTCATATGGAGAGTACCAAAGTGAAGTACTTTATTGCTAAAGTTAATTTGGAAAGCCTGTGCTGCCAATGTGTCCCATAAAGTTGCAAGGCACCATTGGATTTCCTCACTGAATATCCCAATCTCAAATAAGGATATATACCTAAACCTAAGTACCTGGAAAGTTCCTGCAGGATTGTGACTTAGAATTAAGCTGTAAACTAGGAAGTTGCTGGTTGAAGTCCCATCTGTGCAATGAACCCAGTAAGAGCACAATCCTATGCATGTTTAGACAAAGTCCTACAGCTCACACCATGCCCAGGGAGCATAGCTGGCTGGGGAGTGCTGGGAGATGTGGGACTTTTTTTCTGTCTAAACATGCATAGGGTTGCACCCTAAGTAACCTTAAGCAAGCCACTTTCTCTTTCTCTCTCAGTCTTTTAAAGGGACAGGCACCAACTTGAGGTAAGGGTTGCCAGGTCCTTACACCAGGGGTGTTGAACCTCTTTCAGCCAAGGGGCCAAATTCAATTTCAGAGAAGTTATCTGGGGCCACATTCCAGCGCTGGCAGGGCCAAAGGGTCAGGACCAAAATACCCCCCCAAAAGCAGCATATTTAGTCTAAAGCTCTTACTCCCAGTAACTAAGCCTTAGGAGAGGCATTTCAATTTTTTAGAAAGAGGGAAAACTGTGAAAAAGCTGGAAAACTACCAAACAATTGGCGGTTGGGAGGAAGGGGTGTGGCCATCTGGGGAGACTTGGAAGGCCGGTTTTCACCGGCAGGCCTGAGGTTCAACACCCCTGCTTTACAATAATACTTTCCAGCCAATATTATCGAGAGCCATGTGGTGTGGGGGTCAAAGCAGCCTTCCCCAACCAGGTGTCCTCCAGATGCTTTGAACTACAACTCCCATCAGCCTCAGCCAGAATGCCCCATGTTCAGGCATGATGTGTGTTGTAATCCAAAACACCTGGAAAGTTGGGGAAAGCTGCTAGAGGGTGTTAGATTAAGACTGGAGTGACCTAAGTTTACATCTCCACTCAGCCATGACGCTCAACGGGTGTCCTTGGGACAATCATACTCCCTAAGCCTAACCTACCTCACAGGGTTGTTGCTAGGATAAAGGGAAGTGAGAGAAGCTTGAGCTCCTTGGAGGAAAGGCAGGAAATAAATAAATAAATAAATAGTCGTCGTCGTAGTAGTTGTTGTTGTTAGACTATCTGCGGTCACTGAAGCTCCTTGGCATGTATTCTGGAGCCATGTGCCACCATAAACCCCCAACAGGCTATTTTGTTGCTGCATCTCCCTGTCTTAAAGGGACACGATAATGCCGTAGCCGCACTTCATTTCACTTGTCAAGATCACCATGACAGCCAAAGGGTCGCCATCTTCTCCCTGCTCCCCAGCAGGGCTCCTGCAGCTTTCACAGCTGCTGCTTGAGGACTAGCGACTGAGATGGTAAAGATTTTCCCAGTCTGCAGATGCAGCTATGGCAAACGCTTCACCAGCTGGGAGTTTTTGCTTCTCGCACACATGCACACACAAACACAGCTGTTACAACTCACAGGAGCCCTTCCAGAAAAAAAGAGTTGGCAACTCTGAGGCTGCAAGCCTGCTGCAGTAACACATTAAGAGGGACCATATTGCTACAAGGCAGATGTGTCACACAGAGGAAATCTTCGCAAAACCACCAGCAGACACACAAATCCCCTGCCCCACGCTCCAAGCCTCTCTTTCCTCCTCTTGGTCCTCCCCCCCCCCCCCGGCATTCCTGCAAGGTAACGCAAAGTTAGGAGCAAGCAAGAAGACAATATAAGGACTATGCAGCCTCCCCTCCACCAGATGTGCATTAATAAGGCAGCTGCCCTCTAAGCTAATAAGGTCAGTTACTGGCTCCAGCGAGACGAGCAAACAAGCTGGGTCTTGGCAGCCGTACAGCTCTGGCTTGGCACTCGCTGCATTTCGGCTTCCTGAATTCTTGAAGCATCAAGAGCGGCAAAAACGTGGTGAAAAATAAGCATCCTAACAAAACCCCAGCCGTCTCCAGCTTCACTGCCACACCGCCGGTTTTCTTCCCAGTGGCCTCTAAATAAGACGCTTCCCTTGAACCGCAGCGAGGAACCTGGTAGGCGTTCCAGCCCTGTGGTTTCAAGCACCCAAAGGGGAGAGGATGGAGAAGCAGGAAGAGGAGGCCAGACGGAGGAGAAATGGCTCATAAATACGTTAGGAAAAAGAAAAGAAGTTTGTGCCATGAGTCGGAAACTTGGATTAAATTCCAGAAGTCATGGCTTAACCTGAAGCAGGATTTGTTATGGTTTAGTAAAAAACAAAAAAACAAAAACCTAGTGGCTTCCCTCCCCGCTCCTTATCAGTAGTTTATTAAGATGTTTTCATGATGTGCAACAATAACGATAAACAGAAATGACGGGAAAGAACCTTTGGACCTCTTTCCACCATCAAAGCTCAGTGCTGGAAAATGTGAAGTCATAATAGAGGAGGGTACCTCTAGGCATCTGCAGAGTGCTTTTCCTTTATTGGTAAGCAACCACAAACAGTCCATAACCATCCAGGAAGAGCTTCTACATGGGAGGTCACACACACCCTCCTCCAGGCCTTGGTTTTTTTTTATCACTCCAGCTCCGCCTAGGACCAAGACTCAAGCTGCAGAGACAAGGATAGTGACTCTGGATTAATTCACAGTTTTGCCAGATGAACTCTGCTCTCTGGGCTCAGAAGGGTCACTGAAATCTATGCCTGACTCGCTTTCCCCAAAGTTTACTCCACATCACCTGGGAAAGATGAAAGCAAGCAGAGGAGATGTTTACTTATTTTATGTAATTTATTCTGCACGTGGTTATCATAAGGAGGGGGAACTGAGAAGTTCACGCCTCCAATCATTGCAAACAATTCTTTATGTATTTATTTCTTTAATTGATTTGATTTATATCCCACCTTTCCATCAAAAAATGGCTCTCAAGGCAGCTACTGAACATGCACGCGTGCTCTCTCTCTCTCTCTCTCTCTCACACACACACACACACGTGTGTACATTAACTCCTGAAATTTCAAGAAACTTGGCCCATGCACTTTTCCATTCAGTCTCTGCATCTACCTAGGAACTTGTTAATTTGTTTTTAACTACAAGCTGTAATGCTGAAAATCAATGACCCAGTTCACACAATCACTGCAGCCCACTGTGGCTTATTTAAGCCATTGTGAGTTGCAACATATGCCGGTGACCATTGTGAATATTTAAGACCTGCGGCAGGCAGTCACCGTGGCTTATCATGACATCCAAACCTGGTGAAGGTGGGTTGTTGGCGTGGTTAACAAGCCATTCACAACCCATGGGCTGTTTTAGGATTGTGGGTGATTTGTTAACTATGCCAACAACCCATCCTGTGCTGGGTTTCAATGTCACAATAATCCATGGTGGCCACCTGCCACAGCTTGAACATTCAGAATGGCCACCGGCACATGCCACAAACCACCACGGCTTACATAAAGTACAGTGGGCTGCGGCGATCATGCAAACTGGCCCAATGTATGCCCTTGAGTAGTACAACTGCAGAATTACAGAATGTACACTGTCCTGGTTATTCAGTGCATGCGGGGATGTGCGAGACGGACACTCCGCACATGCTTAGAGAACAGAGTTCTTTACTAAGCATGAAGCCTGTTGCCAAACACAGATCCCAACACTGAGCGCTGGCCAATCCTGGCTGTTTGCCTAACAGCCAAATCGGCAATAGCCAACGATGTCAAAGTTCCCCTGTGGTTGGGACCCAGCCTATAAGACAGGATCTGGGATGTGGGCCTAACGTCGCAGGATGCTGCTCAGCCCAAGCTTGCTTTATTGGCCCATAAAAGCTCCCCAGGAAAGGGGGGTATGTCTGCTGTTATCACCGCATTTTTTCCCAGCAGTTTCACCTCCGTGCGCAGACCCCCACCCACTGGCCGCCCCCACTGCGGCGCCTGCAACTCCCTTTGTTTTAAATATTATAAAGCAAGCCAGATGCTGGGCTCTAATCCTCCCAGCTGGCGAGGATTTGCAAACACGTTAGGAAAAGGAGGCAGCACTGTTCCGAGGCAGCCCCTCCGCCGCTACTGGAGCTCGCCAGCACAGCCTTCCCCATCTGCTGCCTATGAAAGGGTATCCCAGCCTGTAATTGGCTTCTTATGTCCAGATTAGGAGCAGACAAGGTGTCTCCCGTTGCCTGTCTCCCATTGCTCCATCTCCCCAGCCATCTGTGGGGCCTGGTGATAAGTCATGGGTCTAAACGAGATGTGGCCCTATGTTAATGGCAATGGGGAAGAAGGGAGGAAAACAAGAGAGTGTTTGGCCTAGTGGTTAGCACCAAGGCCTATTTCAGGCGACAACTATCTGGCTTGGGGGGGAAACAAAGCTGTTCATTTGGCTCAGCTCAAGTCCCCTCCAGCCAGGCTGCTTGACATGACTCTGTCAGCTGATCCAGATGGGGAACCAAAGGAAAAGCAGAATCTCCAATGAGTGGCAGATAAAAACAGATGTTGTGGCTGAGCCAAGAAGATTGGAGAGATTTAAGCTGCTCAGGAAAACCACACAACCTTGAGCAGCATAAGAAGCTATGAGGCATCAAGTGGGCAGTGTGCTCCAGAAAGCAGAGAGCTTGGCTTAGTACTGGGTCCCACCTCTGCTATGGATTCAAAATTTTGCACTCAGTGCCCAAGTCAGCATCCCCTAACTCTCAGCAGGGATTTGCGAACAAACACAAGTTTCTAGTCCTTATGTATTTATTGCCCATCTTTCCTGCAAGGAGCTTGGGGCTGCGCACATGGCTCCCCCTCCTTTTTGAACATATGACAGCAATGCAAAGGCTGGTGAAATCTGATAAGATCAGGGTGAGAAAAAGTTTCCAGTATCTGGGGATGAGTATAAAGAGAGGGCAGTAGCCAAAGCTTCAGAATCCAACACTTGACCTTCTCCCATGATTACTATTCTTCCACACACACACACCGCCGCACAGCTGACCCCCAGAACTTCCCTTCTCTTGGTTCTCCAAGTCTTGGCCTAAACATCCCATAGCCCTTCCCAATAAATTCTGCCAATGAAGCAAATATGAGCCTATGTCCCAAATTTGCCTAGTTGATCCGGATTGCAGGATCTGGGTTACCTTTGTAAAGGGTTTGTGGGTTCATGCGTATGTCCAGCACATACAGCTGGCTTTAACTCATCCTCACTGCAGAAGGGAGCCAAGAAAACTAGCCCTGAACATGTTCACGGCATGGCACTGATTTTTAGATTACATATACTGTCCTAAAACGCAATCCCTCAACCTTCACGATATCAGTGAAAGACAAGAAAAATGGGGAAGCAAAGGAGCAAAGAGAAAGAAAGGGGGGAAGGGGAACAAAGAAATGAGTATTATACTACTCTCTACAAGATGCTGTTCTCCATAATTTAAAAGGGCATTTTTAATGGCCATTCAACACATTATGGTACTTGGTACCCAAGCCAGTATTTGTTTAAAAACCTAAACAAGTCACTAGAACTTGTGGCTGCAGAGAAACGCTTGTGAAAATACAAGTCATTCCTGTTGAAATTTGAAAGAGCAAGCCCTGGGGGGCGGGGGAGTCCAGTATCTGGGGGATAACAGCAGGCATAAGCCAATAGCTGAAGGTCAGCATCCCATGCTTGTCCTGTACTTGCCATCAAGTGTACAATCAACAGGTTGCTGCAGCCAATCCATCTGTCTGCAAGAGGATGTCAGCCTGAACCAAGGTCTGTAGGCCTGAACTGCACCAGAGTCACGGTCATACTATGGCAGCCAGTCAGTCACTCTGCAAGAGGTCATTCTGTGTTACGTTATCACAGGGGTGGACCACATGGGGTCCTGATGGCCATTTCGCGGCCCCCACTGTGTTCCCCTGCTGCTGCTGCTGCCAAAACTGCTCCAATGCTGTCAGTTTTGCAGCATTGGTGTCAAAAACTGTTGCATTTCTGCTTGGAAACAAGGCATGCCCTCCCACCACTAATACATCAGCAGAGGGAGCAGCCCCCAGTGGGTTCAGGGAGGGATGCGGTCCCCTGACGCCCAGAGGTTGCGCACCCCTGCTTTATCACCAGAATGCAGGAGCCAAATAAGCAATTGCAGGAATTTGTTTTATTGAAAGCATCTCCTCTCTTAAAATCCATGGTAGTTCTAACCTTCTCCATCCCACTGTGAAGTCTCCCCCCGCCCCCAATCCATGCACCCTCTCCACTTGGCCTCTACTAAGCATATTCCACAAGTCAACACGCCGCCAGAAATGGCACATCTTGTCTGCCACTTCAAGAGTCACACCAACTGGGAACTTGAGAGAAAGCCGTGGCAGGTTAATAGACCGAGGTCAGCAAAAGGCCACTCCCCGTTATTATTGGATGCGGGGGGAGGCGCATAGGAAGGGTTTAATGCTGGCTTATGGGTTAATAGAGAATTCCATGAGCCAACTGCCTGACTTGCTAAGCGAGAGGGGTGTGGAACACAGCAACCGCAACCAAGCCATGAGGGAAAGCTAAATAAAAGAAGAGGAGGTGAATTCACTCAGACAGGGTGGCTAGCTAGTTCAGGGCTGAGTACGCTCTGCATTAAACAACAGCCACCACCAAGTTCTGGAACAAAAGAAAAAAGGATTCTGCAATCTGGTGAAATAACACGATGTAAACAAAGTAGCAAATACTTGCTTGCTTTGATTGTTTATTCTGCTGCTGCTACTCAAAGAGAAGAGCAAAGAGCTAGGTAAGATATTGATGTCTGAGCAAAGGACACAAGTACTTTCAACCATAGTGGCTAGAAGCTTGCTTGTTTATTTATTCTTGTAATGAAAGTTGGGATTCTCAGACTGCTACAGCCAATGCCAGTTTCTACACCCGCACAATATAATCACAGAACCTGACTCATGCACGTTAACCCAATGCATGTTGATTCAGAATTCAGTCCCATTGAATTCAGTAAGTCTTACTCCCAAGTAAGTGTGCGTGCGAATGCAGTTTGAGGATTGTTCCAAAGCCCCTTGCAGTTTATTTATTTAAAACATGTATATCCCGACCTTCATGTAACAAGTGCCAAGGCAGCAAACAATACCCCAAACATTTTTTTTTTAAATCCTCCATAGCAAAATATAAAATAACACAGAAGAAACAGTCAAACAAGTCAAAACAAGTAGAACCTGCCACAAATTGTGGCTATGTGGGGTACTCACTGTTCCACTCAGCCAGCCATGACCTCCTCCACGATACTCCAATCCATTTCCCCTCCTATACAGTTTTCCCTTCTCCGCCCCCCGCCCTCCCGACAACAGTCATTCAACTAGTTTTCCAGGGCCACTGAGTACACTCAGTCTTCACTGGACAGTTTTTGGGGTTCCCCCCTTAAGGTTTTTTGGTTGTTGTTTTTTTTATTTCTGCAAAGTCTGGGGCTGTCCAGAGCAGGCTGACAGCTCCCTCTTGTATGTGGGGTAGTGGTTTGCAATTTTGGTCACATAAGCAACAGCACTCATGCCTGAACATAAGAAATAGAAGGAACCATAATAAAACCCCGCAGAATTGGTGAAAATTGAGAGTGGTATTATTAGGTGACATATATCAGGGATGTTGAACCTCAGGCCCACGGGCCAAGCTGAGGTCTCAGTCCAACTTTCCAGGGTCCCCAGATGGTCATGGCTGCTTCCCTTGGCTTCACCACCTTTCCTTGACCTCTGATTGTTTGGTGGTTTTCCAGCTTTTGCACGGTTTTGTTCACATTCCAAAAGGTTGAAATGCTTCAAGCATCTCTACACCAGCCTAAAATCCCTATTTAAAATGGGGTATTCTGCTTCCATTTTAAATACAGGATCACAACGGACTCCTTTTACACGTCCTTCCTTTCCCCCCTCCTTCTCCCCCTTATCTGAGTCTTCCACATGTTTCATTGATCTTGCTCCTCTTCTTGCGGCTTTTCCTTTTTCACGGAGGGAACTCAAGCACGGTAATTTGATAGCTCATTATCTCCGATCTATTTAAAAATGGAATAAAGGTCATTTACTGTGGGAGATGCCCTGGAGGTTAACGGACATCATCTAAAGGGCCCACAAACTTCCGTGAGTGAGCAATCTCAATAGCTGTGTGAAGAAGCCCTTCCTCTAAGGCTTAGTTAATGGCAATGAGAGCTTTAAGCTAAAATAGGCTGGTCTTTTTTGGTCTTTTGACCCCACCCCTTTTGCCTTTGGCCCCACCCACCACTGGAACGCCGAGGGCTCCTCTGAAATTGAATTTGTCCCTCGAGCTGAAAGAGGTACAGTACCCCTGTTTTAACGGCATCTATGCTTGGGGCCATCATTACATCACACCAAATCAGGGGGAAGTGAGGGTAAAGTGGGAGGGAGCGGGAGAAAGGGAGCAGGAATCCTCTAAACCAGAACTTATTTTTCCTTTTCTTATTCTGAGGGGAGGGGACTGGGGGGGGGGACTGGCCTGAGAGCTCTGAACTTAGACAATTCAGAGTGAGCTGGACAGCCAAATCTGCCTCAGGAACTGAACACTGAAAGCCTCTGCATCGCCCCTAGCAGAAGGACAAACACACACACACACACACACACACACACACACGGCTGATCTCTGCTTGTGGGGTTTTAAGACCCCAGGCACCAATTCCTACCAGCAAAGAAGGAAAATACGTCGCCAGCTGTGAGGGAGGCGCCTGAACCCGATGACCCCTGAGAAGCCTGTATGACAAGGCGCTTTGTCTTTCCCGTCCTGCTTTCATCTGCAGTAGGAAGAGTGCCTCGGCAGGGAGTCACCGCAGCAGCGCCACCAGCTGTGGTTTGTGGCTGAAAACACAGCTAACAACATCAGATGCCCTGACACTTCTGTTGCCTCTCTCTCCTGCGTAGCCTACAATAATTTGGGGAGAAAGTGAGAAGGAAGCTGGAGATAGGAGTCAGGCCGCTTCCTCATCTTATCCTGGAGAAGCGCCAATGAACTCAAATGTAGCGACTCTTCACCAAAAAAAAAAAAGTGCCCTTTGATGACTCTGCACTTAAATTTCACTGGGCCTCATTCTTCTCATCTGTAACATGGCTCTGGTCCAGCCTCAGAAGGCAAATAAAGCTACGAAGGACAGCAGCTGCCATGGGTCAGAGTCATCGATGTCTCTGGTGCAGAGAAGCTGGGGTGATGGGTGTGAGGAAGTTGAGCACAAAAAGCAGAGAGAAGACAAGCCAAGTTGATTAACTTTTTTTTCTACAAAGGTGAATGCTGGAAGAATAAGTTTCAATTGTATTTTAAATATCAGGGAACAAGGAGCGGAATAAAGGGTGTGTGTGTGTGTGTGTGAGAGAGAGAGAGAGAGGGAGGCGGGGGGATGAATGTGCGTGTATCCACAGTTCAGCAGGGGAGGGGAAAAGGTGCTTTGTGGATGACCCAAGTCATTGAACATTTTTTTGGCATGCCTGCCCCGGGAACACTGGCCACTGGCCCAGCTCAGAGCTGAACTTAAACAAACTCCTGTTGCAGCCATCTGCTTGATTTTAAAATAAGTCAAACAATCTGTTGAGCCGTGGGTGATCAAATTTCCATCTGTGCGGACGCCTGCTCGCCTGCCTGGAGCCTTCGCTTGCCTCTACCAGCCAAACGCTCCCAACAGCATGTGGCTGCCCTAATTCCTCCAGGAAAAGAAGAAACCGGACCTCCCCGCCGCCGCCACCATCCATGCCCAGAGTCCTAACTCAAACCAATTGCTATTTTTACAGCCACCCACCAAACGCAGTCTTGAAATGGGAGGAGTTCAGGGGGGAGCAGGGAATAGAGGATTGCCCTGGAGGTGTCACCCGGCCAAATGGTGCATGGGGAAGAGGGTGGGGAAGGTCCCCACTCTGCTTTAGGCCCTGCCTGACCCCTGCATTGAACAAGACAGGTGTCAGCCCACAAGGAGATAACAGGGACAGGTTTGTAAGGAGGAACATAGGAAGCTGCTGTATATCACGTCGAACCGCTGATCCCGACCACGGATGAGAAGAAACTCAATCAGGATCTACTGGTAGATCTCTGGGTGATTTGCAGTAGGTCAAAAAAGGGTTCTGACTTCCAATACTTTAACAAAAGCACGTTAAAATCTCTCTCTCTCTTTCTGCCATGTCTGGCCCTCTGTTAATCACCTCAGTATTCCTCACCTGTAAAATAGGAGCAATAATTTGTTGCCTTTGACCAGGCCTTTGCAGAGCCCCACTGGCCTATTATAGAGTTTTGTGTTAGAATCGCTGACCTGTAGTCACCCAGATCTAGCTTTCTACTTGTACATGCAGGTCATGTCAGGGTGTGACTCGTGGGGTGCAGCAGGTAATTTACTCTGTCTCTTAGCCACCGTTTTGTATCTTGTTTCATCCTCTCAACAACAAACCAGGCTACAGTTGGTGGACTTTGAGGTTCTAGTAAAAACAAAAAGATCCTGCAAGTATGCATGCAAAGCAGGTGCTCTACCACTGAGCTACAGCCTGCAAAAAGCTATGTCCTTCTCTTTGCCTGCAACAAGCAACAATTTCATCTGGTCGACCAGGTAGAAAAGCCCAAAGAAGAGACCAAGACAAGGTTGCATTCTTGCACAACCACAGAATTCAGTGGCTCCAAGGACGGAAGCACTGCACTGTTGCCTAGCAGCAAGTTGTCATCGCTGTCCCTAACCATCTCTGGGTTAAGGACCATGTCTGCCAACTGCTAAAGGCCATGCAAGGTGAATCTATCTTGGAACCAGCAAAACAAAAAACCAAGAGGAATGCGTGTTCCAAGATGCATGCAAACCTGCCACCAGCCCATACAAATAAGCAATTAAAAAAGAGACGCACAGCAGCAATTTGGATGCTGCTCACTGCACAATGGCTGCCCCCAAATCTTCAGAGACCGCACAAGAGAGGGCATCCACCAGCCAAAATAGCATCCGGGATTCCCATGTGGTAAAGGCTGACCCAGGAATATGCTGCCTCTATATTTTGCAGCCAGATGTACGGAAAAATCAAAGCATGTGAAAAACACACACATCTCCTTGCTGTGTGGGGGTGGGGTCACATGTGCTTTCATAGCAGCCCAGTGAATCCTTCAGAGTCAAGCGTCCAGGGACTACACTCCAGAAAACAAGTGTCAATCAGGGAGGAGAAAAGAGGTAGGGAGAGGAGCGGGGAGAGGTTATTGGAGGCCGTGGGAACAGAAATGCTTGCAGGGTATGCAGGCTAACTTTCATTATGCAGGATGATCTTTGGAGAACCTCTGTCCCACCTCCAGGCACCCCCTGAACCTGACTAGCTCATGCTCAAATGGCCCACCCCACCCCCAAGAAGCTTCCTTTTTCCTCGCTTTGCTTCTGCCAACTTCCTCCTGCACTCCTGCACTCGCTCACACGAGCACACGTATACTGCTGCACCTGGATCTGTCTGTATTCCCACTCTGATGCCCTAGAACAGGGGGTGTTGAACCTCAGGCCCACATGGCAAATCCAGCCCACCAATCTGGCCCTTCAGGGTTCCCCAGATGCCCAAGTCCCCTTCCCATGACCCGACCAACTTTCCCCCCAGTCACCTATCGTTTGGTGGTTTCCCGGCATTTGCACAGTTTTCCTCCCATTCTAAAAGGTTGAGATGCCTCTCCTAAGGCTGACTTACAGGCAGTAAGAACTTTAAGCAAAAATATGCTGGTATTTTTGGTATCTTGGCCCTGCCCACCCCTGTAATACAGCCCCCAAGAGCTTCTTCAAAACTGAATTCATCCCTCAGGCTGAAAGAGGTTCAACACCCCTGCCCTAGATCCTAAACCTGCCTAGCACATCCTAGAACAGCCAATGGCCATACTAGCTGGGAATGATGGGAATTGCAATACAACACACCTGGAGGGTGTTGGGCAAGGCTGTCCTAGCACCACAACTAGGTTTATGTTAAGTCCCTGAGCACCATTCAGCCCCTGTCTAGTCGGCTCTAAGTTGGGACTGCAGATTTGGTTTTGGGCCCTGGGGGTTTGTTATCTCAGAGCCACCACTAATATCACCTGGACTTCATCTCCCAGGGCCCAGATCATGAGACGAGGGCACCACTGCTCAGTTCACCTGGCTACATAAGAAGAGCCATTCTGGATCAGACCAAGGGTCCATCAGAACGCCCCAGGGCTAGCCAGAGAACACAAGCCACAGAAGGGGGTTAGGGGAGGACACTGTTAGCAAGAAAAATGATGATGCCTACTACCTAAGGCGGCTTTAAGAGGCGATTAGACAAATTCACAGAGGAGGGGGAGGAGGAGAGGTCTATCCATGGCTACAAGTCACGTTAGGTGTATTTATTTATTACATTTCTATACCGCCCAACAGCCGAACCTCCTGTTGCTGAGGAGCAACAGATGAAGCATCTTGCCTTCATGTCCTGCTTATGGACGTCCTGGAGGCATCTGTTGCTATGGGAAACAGGATGCAGGATGAGATGGACCTCTGGTCTGATCCAGCAGGGCCCTTCTTCCATTCTTAAAGAGTAGTCCTTCTCCAACCCTTCGGGTATGTTGGACTACAATCCCCAGCATGGCTGGCTGGGAGATGCTGGAAGTTGTAGTTCAACATATCTGGGGGGCACTATGTTCGGGAGGGCTGCTAGCTAGGGCTCCGTCATCAGGTCCTTGCAGCAGCAGCAGAGGCAGGAGATTCCTCCCAAGCATTATTCTGAGCAAGCAGGCCCAGACCTTGGAGGCAAAAGAGGGACAGCTTGGGAGCGGCTTTTTTTTTTTTACTGTTTGGCACAGAGAAGAACAAGTGAGAAAGTGCATTCCCTCTGCCAAGTGCTGGACTGGGCCAGGTCCAGGGATTTAGTGTACCTAAGAGGGCATCCTATTCTGCAGTGATCAGCTGAGCACCCCAAACATAGGGGTGGAGGATGCAGACACACACAGGCACACAGAGAGAGAGACACACAGGGACAGACACACACAGGGGAGGCGGGGGGGGCCAGACACACAGAGAGAGACAGATTTCTTTAGTTACAGTTGGGCGTGACTGTGTGCCAAACCACATTATGTCATTTAAACTTTTTTTAAAGCATGCTTTTATTCTGAAGAAAAAGCAGCAGCCAGGCCTAGATCTAAAATGCGCTATGATCTGGATTGGGGCCACACACCAGTTTCCAGCTGGACACACTGCCCTCCCCTCCCCCCCCACCCCCACAGGGGGAGGCCACCAAAAGTGCTGTTTTGCCAGCAAAAGTGCTGTTCATTCCAAACAGCAGCTTTGGGGGCAAATGGCAGCCAGTGGTGGAGGGGGGAGGGCAATTTTCAACTGGTGTGGGCCCCCCATCTGGATTGGGATCCCACAATGGCTTTCTCTCCCAATGAAACTGGCCCGTTTAAAGATACTTTAAAAAAAAGCATAACTAAGGTGACGTGTAGTTTAGTCCTGAGAGCTTCACAGAACCCAAAGAAATGCCCATACCAAGAGTAGATGGAAAGACAGGAAGACCTTATCCTGAGCCATATCCTGAGCTATGGCAGGGGCAAGTGGTGCTCAGCCTGTTAGCCATGGATGGCACCCCTTCATCACGCACCGCAAGATCCTACTGGGCTGTGATATCACACCAGGGATGAGAGGTAGCGCCACCCAAGCATCCTCCTCAGCATCACTCTGATTATTATCTAGGCAGAGGAACTGGAGTGGTGGTGGGGAGGGGAATCTACTGCCACTCTAGGGGACAGTCCTTGAGTTACTACCAGGTAGGTTGGAGGGAGGGAGGGGATAAAAGCAACAACTTTGGGAAGGATGCCCATTCTAGTTGAAAGAAAATAGGGGGGGGGAATGACCCTACCCATACTTTAAGTCTAAGAGCATCCTCAAAAGCTCCACTCCAGGATCTCTCACTGTTTGTAATACAGCAGGGGTTTACCTAGGGCGAGGCCTTTTCAGTGGTGGCATCAACGCTCTGGAGCGTCCTGCTGGAGGAAGATAATTCTGCCCCTCTCCTTCCAGCAGTTTGACATCACGCAAAAGCTGTCCTTTTCCAGATGGCATTTGGGACTCTGTACATCTTTCTTTGGCCTGCCTGGCTGAGTTTTAGGAAGCTGCCATATACTAAGCCAGACCATCTGTCCATCTAGCCCAGTATTGCTGACAATGATTGGCAAGAGCTCTCCTAGGGTTTCGGGCAGGAGATCTTCCAGCCATACGTGGAGACGTCAGGGATTGAACCTGGCACCTTCTACATGCAAAGCAGGGGCTCTGCCACTGAGCCAGGGCCCCTGTGGTTGTGCATACTGCAGCTGAACTTCGAAGTTAGTTACTGGTTGATTGTTTTATGCATTGTTTTATAACGGGTTGTTTTATGACTAGGCCTCCCACCCACCCATCCCATTAGGGAAATCTGAAGACAATTGATCCAATGACTTTGGGGCAAAGAATCAATCGATTACATTTGCATACGGGTAAAAAGAGGAGTTCTGAAGCAAAAAGCATACCTCGTTTGTTTTTATGTGATGCTCGCATGTGTTGTGCTATGCATCATCTTAAAAGAGGCATTCCCTCCTCTGTAAGAGAAAAGGGAGGGGTGCCTCTCTTAAGACGTTACTTGCCATCGACAGATTTTATTAGCATTGAAATATGTGTGTTTTAAATCTGTCTGATCAGTCAGGAGCACTTTTTTCGTCAATAATTTTTTTTTTATAATCAATGAATCAAAATGTTTACTCAATTAAGAGTTGCAGCCCTATTAAGGGTGGCCATGTGTCCTCTTTTACAGAGGACATCCTCTATTTGAAGGGCTGTCAAAGGACCATCCTCTATTCGAGATAAAGAACCAGAAGAACTGTTGTCCATCAACATTAGCCCCTAAAAAGCAGACTAAGCAGGCAGGTAAACAGAACACCTGGTTACAGTCTTCCTCACTATGAAATTGTATTTCTATGTAAATTATAATCATGATTTCTAAATTTGCATTTATACAAGCACATTCACATATTCAAATGTTATGCAAATGGTTGTCCTCTTTTGTTCCCTTTTTTGGTTCTGCATTTTATATCACTTTAATATCTATTTATGAATTTTAGAGGTGGCTGCTATGTGGAGCCTTAGCAGTGGGGGCAGGATTAAAAGGCAGGATATCGTACATATATACATACATACATACGGGAATAGCAGGAAGAAAAGAACAGGGAAATGGGGTGCAGCAGCAGTAACTGCATAAGAGCACAAGATGGTGGGCAGAGTTAAGGGGATTATGTGCTTTTCATTTAAAAACAACATAAAACCAGAATGCAGGCAGACTCCACAACACAGTAAGGAATGCAAAAGGAAAAGACGATGAAAGATGCGCTTTTGGCAGGAGTGAGTGTTCTTGGAAGGAAAAAGCTGTGTGTGGAGTGGGGGTGGGGAGGAAGACTATGGGGAGGGGGAAGGGGCCTCTGGACAAGGGAAACTCCTCTCTGGCTTTTCACTTTAATTTCCCCGGAGCAGACAAAGGCCCGGGTCGTGCCGCCAGCCAGTCCCAGGCACCGAAAAGCCCTGGCTCCACACTGCTAAGAGCCTGGGCCAGGAGCAGCACTGGAGAATAAACATCTCACAGTGCGGGGATGGGGCGGGAGCCAAGAGCCACCCGGCTCCTGTAAACAGCCTCTCCTTGGCCAGCCATTGGGCAGGCTGGGAATTAGCACTTTGCTGGTAATAAATGCAAAGGCAAGCCAGGGGCTTAGAGATGGAGGCAGGGAGACAGTTGGGGGGGGTTAGTGAGGGAGGGTTGTGCCAGGAGCTGCACGCAGCCCCAAACATGGCAGCAGCAGCACAAAGTTCTCAATGGAGAAGCCAGATGTGTTATGAATGGCAAGCACCAGCCAAAGAGAGGCGTGGATCTCTCAGGCAGGGAGGGTGTGCAAAGACAGAAGCCAAGCTGATGCAGCATGGAGCCTATGGGCGAAGGAAGCGGGGGGAGGGGGTAATTCTTTGCATCCTGCCTAGCTGCAGCTCACTGCTATTGGCTCCAGGCAGGAAAGAATTTGGGGAGGCTGTTTCCAAGGGCTCTGGCTGAAAATAGGGTTCCAATACACTTGGCAACTAAAGCGGGGACTTTTAAGCTGCATCCTGACCTGGAAGTCGGCCCCCTTGAACTCAATGAGACTCACGTCTGAGTAGGCCTACCTAGGGTTGTGCTGGAAAGACATGTTTGCATAGCCCAGCCTTAACCTGGTGCCCTCCAGATGGGCTGAACTGCAACTCCCATCATTCCCAGGAAGCACTGGAGCACACCAGCTTGGGCAAGGCAAGGCTTATAAAAAAATCCAGAATAAAAACAAGAGCAGTGCCTTCACCTCAGGCGTGTACGACCGAGGAACAAAGCCAAGGCCAAAGCAAAGTTAGAAGTGCCACAAGGAGGCTGTGAATAATTACGGGCCTTTGCCTCGTTCTAGTTCGTATCCAAGCCAGGCTGCGAACAGCAGCGCCGTTGTGATCTTTCACGGTGCTTGGCTTGGTGTTCCAAAAGAGAGGTGCCCCCTGGAAGTCACACATGCTCGGACCCAGAAAACTATATAATTGATTGACCCCTTGCCTCCATAACAGAAAAAACAAATGCTAAAAGAATAGCAGCTGTTGAGTTCTGAATGTCCAGTATAATGTAACTAGCCAAAGTGGAGAAAAGGATGAACTTGTGCAAGTATTTAACACAGTCTCTCTCACACACACACACCATTCCTGTCCTGCACACCCAAGAGGAAACACCCCTCCACCACCACACTTGCAGCGTGAGGGAGAGGCTGACAAGCAGATGAAAAAGCTGGACGAAAACCAGGCCTCCTTGTTACTTTGCAGATGTTCTGGAACTGAAAAAACAGAAGTGAGGAGAGCCTCTCCCCACCGCCACCGCTGCCTCCCTCAGCCAGGATGTCTGGAGTATATCTCCGAGTTGGATCAGAACGTCTTTGCTCCGAACACTTCTTCCCTCCCGAGACAGGCAATAAAAGGAATCCCAGCAAACTTGCGATTTCCCCCAGCAAGGAATGATGCACTTACAGAGTCACAAAGTTGATAGGGGACCGAAGGCCAAGGATCCCCCAATGTGCAGCCACACACCGCACCTCTCACAAATTAACATGCACAACCCAGGGCAGAACTTGCCACAAAAAGAGAGTGAGCAGGTGCAGCGTAGCATGGCACTTCCTTGCGGCACAAACTACTGCAGATGACCCAGGGAAGCAAGGTAAACTGGCATGCTAGAGGGAAGGAAATGGTCCTTCCAGACCAGGGGTGCTGAACCTCTTCCACCCCAACAGCCGGACTGCATTTCAGAGAAGCTCTCGGGGGCCACGTTCCAGTTGTGGGCAGGGCCGAAGGCAAAACAGGATGGGGCCAAACGCAAAAGGGCCAAGGCCAAAACACCAAAACTACCAGCATATTTTAGCTTAAAGCTCTTAGTGGCAGTACTTAAGTCTTAGGAGAAGCATTTCAATCATTTAGAATAGTGGGGCGGGGGCAGAAATCTGCACAAAAGCTAGCAGACCACCACACAGTTGGGGGAAAGGAGTGTGGCCGCCCGGGAAACCCCACAGGGCCAGACTGGGAGCTCAGGTGCTCCAGATTTGGCACCCAAGCCCAGGTTCTGCACCCCTGTTCTAGACTGCTCACTGAGGAGATGCCAGGGACTGAACATGGGGCCATAAATCAACATGCAATGCACACGCGCTCTCGCTTCTCCCCTCCAGTTTGCAAGGCCAGCAGGCATCCCTTAGGTTTCTGGGGAATACATTTGGTGCAGGGAGAAGGGGCCAACCCTGTTCTGTGGATAAACAAATGACTTCAGTCCCCCGAGCCTTACTGCAGCCGACAGAGACAAGGGCAAAAGTCAGAGGTATTTACATAATGCAAGGCTGCAAGAGCAGCAATTTAAACCATCGGCTCAGAGACACATGTCAATCGTTTATTGGCATCATCAGCCATCCAGAATGGCAGCCTCATCACTGCAGCAAAACTCCCTCCCCCATTTCTGCCGGGGTAAGACGCACAAGAGAAGGAGCCTTGTCACCTCTTCCTCCTAAGTAAGCCACTCAACCTCTAAGCAAGCAGCAGAAGTGTTTATCCAGTGACTTTGCTCCACACACCACATTCTGAGGGGTCAAAGAGCCAGGCATATATGACACATCTCTTCAGCTGGGGACTAGAAGGAAAACAAGAGCCGGCCTGACAGGGTGGGGTATGGCAGGCGTCTGTTTAAGGCTGCAACCTACTTGGAAATAAGTCCCACTGAACTCATTGAGGCTTACTTGCGAGTAAACATGGAGTGGACTGGGCTGCATGACCTGCAAAAATTGCCAAGAACTAGAAATAACATGAGCAACTTCCCATTATCAATCTAAAAATGAACTCCTTCAGATACACCAGGGGTGACGAACCCCTTTCAGTCTGAGGGTCAAATTCCATTTCGGAGAAGCTCTCGGGGGCCACGTTCCAGTAATGGGCGGGGCCAAAGGCAAAGGAGGCAGGGCCAAAAATACAAATAACAGCAGCATATTTTAGCTTCAAGCTCTTACTGCCAAGAAATAAGCCTTAGGAGAGGCATTCCAAACTCTTTTGGGAGCGGGGGGAACTGCCCCAAAGCCAGGAAACCACCATATGACTGGTGGTTGGGGGAAAGGGGGTAGCCATCGGGGGAACCCCAGGGGGCCAGATTGAGACACCTGGAGGGCTGGTTTGACCCCTGGGCCTGAGGTTTCTCACCCCTGGGATACACCATCCTTCCTCAACTTGGTGCCCTCTAGATGTGTTGGACTATAACTCCCATCACCCCAGTCAGCATGACCAATTGACAGAGATTATGGGAGTTGTAGTCCCAAAACATCTAGAAGGCACTGGGTTGCCTAACCCTGAGTTGGAAACTTGTTCTTCAAATCAAGGGTGTTGAGCTACTTTCAGCCCAAGGGCCAAGTTTTATTTCAAGGATGCTCAGAGGAGGGGAGTGCATTCCAATGGTGGTTCAAAGGCAAAAGGGGTAGAGCCAAAAATACCACTATATTTTAGCTTACAGCTCCTGTTGCCAGTAACTAAGCCTTAAGAGAGGCAGTTCAACTTTTTAAAAGGGGGCTGGGGGAGAACTGCACAAATGCCTGGAAACCAGCAAATGATTGATGACTGGGGGTAGGGATGTCAGAGAAATCCATCTGGGGGATGGAGCTTGATGAACTTCAGTGATTCCAGCCCCTGGACTTCACCCCATTTCTATCCTGCAGAGCCTGACTCGCTCTGCAGCAAGTTGGGCAAGTTCGCATTTTTCCGTATTTTTTATTTGGCCAATGTATGGCTGCAATTTGCACAAAGCTGCATAATTTGTGCAAATTACAGCCAAACACTGCGCAAATTACAGCCAAAAGTTGTGCAAATTATGCAACTTGTGGCTGTAATTTGTGCAAATCATGCTAATTTGTGCAAATCGCAGCTGCAATTTATGCAAACCACTATTTGCGCAAATTACGGCTGGCTCAACAGAGTTTTTTGGGAGGACACATGGCTCAGCCCACAATGCAAGCTGAGCCAGGCATCCAGCGGAACTCCGTCAAGTCAAAAGTGAGGCAAATTTCCAAGCAACGGACATCCCTAGTTGGAACAAAGAGCATCTCAGAAACCCCAGAGTGCCAGACTGGTATTCCAGGTGGGCCAGTTTTGTCCCCAAGCCTGAGGTTCTGCACCCCTGCTTGAAATGAAAGCTGAGATTATCAAGAAGCTGAATTCTGCTCCCAGCACCACATTCTCTGGGTACTCTGGCGCAGGCACATACAAAACCACGGACAAACCATTTTTGCCTTGGACGGGAAAATACGCACATACACACACACACACACACACACACACACAAGCAAGCAGCGCCTGCCAGGATCCATCAACGGCAGACCTCCTCAACCCAACCTGAGCCCTCCCCGCCACAGTGGACCTTGCCTTTGGAACATCTCCCATTTCCAGCTTCTGCAGAAGGAAACCCCAGCCCACTGAATGCATAACGCTGTTTTTCCCCTAGCCAAAAGTATCAGGCCGACAAAGGGGCTCCTGTCCCATGCTGGAACGGCTGCCGTGCACGGCTCAACTTGACAATGACATCACTGGGGAAGGTCAGTTTCTCCACTCAGCACCATGTGAATGGGGAATCTGTCTCCTTGCTCCTGCATCAGCTGTCTACGTCCCGTGTGCTCAAGAATCCACACCAGGGCAGCCTCTGTCCTGTCAGCTGGTTAGAGAAAGGCTGGGAGAACTGGACAGTGGTGATAGATCCTGAGCTGCGTTACACAGCCAAGTCCCACAAGCTGCACGTCCTCGAGGCGTCAGCATCCCAAGATGAGAATCTCCCCACTTGCATACAAAGTGTGTGTTTTGGCCACACACCCTCGCTAGCTATCTCCACCAGTCTCTTATCATTGTGGGGAAGTGTGACTCTCATTCACCAGAAACCTGGCTGCTACGTGCATCGGTTTCATTACTACTATTGAGATGAATAACACAACACAGTGGGTGCTTAGGTTACGGAATAACCTAAGCAAAAGCTAGTTCCCTGTCCAAAGGCACCTACAGTGTAAATGTACACCTGGGACACCATGCAGGGAAATGAGGTGGAAGTGAGGTGGTAGAGTCTTGAGGTGACAGATTGGACTGTGCCACTTCAGACTGCTGGTTAGGGGGGTATTTTTGAGTGCTCCCCTACAGTTAAAAAAAAAAATCCCTGCAAACAGAAAACTAGCACAGAGCAGGGAATGGGCTAAGTTAGGACTTGCTGTGCTAGTTTTACTTGCAGGGAGGTGGTTTAAAAAAAAAATGGGGAGGGATTCAAAAATGACATCTCCCACTTGCAATCTACCACCTCTGGATTCTGTGCTGAATTTGATCAGAGTGGGCAATCTTTTTGCCCCCAAGGGCTGTTGTATGCAGTAGTGGACGGTGGGTTGGGGGCTGTGGCTAGAGCTGGCAACAAGCTTGGCCTGGGCTGGCACAGCCCGGGTCAGTGTTGTGTCTCCTCCTCACTCCCACAAGCACACACACTCATATGTGTGCTCATGGACCTTCCCCCACCCATTCATACACATCCCTCACATAGCATCACACTCTCTCACACAAATACACACATCCTTTCCCCGCACAGACACAAACATAGACACACTGTGTGTGTGTGTGTGTTTGTGTGTGTGTATCTCTGTCTGTTTGTCTCTCTTTCACCACCATCTCAGCACATGATGATGAAGAGGTTTAAGCTTCTGCTCCCTGCATGGTGAGATCCCTTGATCCTCACTAGCCAGCTGACAGCTGTTGGGCAGGTGGATCAGTGTGCTCAACTTTTTCCCTGCACCGATTTGCTGGGAAGGGGGGAGGTGCATGATTTAAACGGAGAGGACGGCATGCAGGGATGCCCCGCCCATGCACCATCCTCCCCATCACAACAGCACTCCCCCACCCTGCAGCCTGCTAAACAGCTATTTGGAGAGCTAGGGGAAGGGAGGACAGCATACAGGATGGCTGCAATGCACAACCATAGAGCAGGTCAGCTAGAGAGCAGAACAGATGCTAAATCTGGCGCGCTCTGTGGTTGGCAGGAAGCAGCAGCATTGTTTTTGACCCTCTGAATGTGGCTGTGTCTTGGGATGGGGAAGAAACACATTTGCAATGGGAATAAATCTGCAGCAGCAGCTGCATGGAGGGGGTCTCCTATCTGCAGGTGACATGGGAGACACCCCGCCCCGCTGAGGCCACATGTGACCCACAAGCTCCCCACATGTGCCTTAATTGGGGGGCAGAGGAGGGGAGAGCAGAAGGGAGGAAGAAGCAAGAGTAATAAACCAATGGAGAGAGTCAGGAGGCGCGAGAGATGCTATCATGACTACTCGGGGAAAGGGGAAGGGTGTGGCCATCTGGAGCGCCCCAGAGGATCTGTTTGGGACCTCAAGTGGGTCAGATTTAGCCCATGGGACTGAGGTTCCACACCCTGCCCCAGCATAAAACAAAGACAGTCAAGAGGTACTGATCTTGGCAACGTGTTTTTTTTTTTGATGCATTTAACCTCAGATTCATCCCTTGAACTGGGATGAGGGATTGTTATCACGTAAACAAACCTGCCACCACTACCACCGCTTGTGCGCTTGTTCCACGATTCTGTCATCTTGCTGGGGGCCTCCTGAGTCTCAGCTCTGCCTGAGCCAAGGGAGTTCTATTCAGCTGAGTGGGGGATGGATGGGAGGCTGCTTTCGCTATTTGGCATCAGGTATAAGCTGCCTGTCTGAGCCCTCTGCGACACCGACAGCACCACAGCAACGCATCCAAGCTCTATACCAGGGCACTGAACCTCTTTCAGCCCAAGGGCCAGATTCCATTGCAGAGAAGCTCTCAGGGACCACATTCCAGTACTGGGTGGGTGCAGAGGCAAACAAGGGTAGGATCCAAATACCAGCAAGCTCTTCAAGCTCTAACTGCCAATAACGAAGCCTTAGGAGAGGCCTTTCAGAATGAAGGAATAACTGCACAAAAGCCAGGAAACAATCCAAGGATCACCGGTCAGGGGAAAGTGGGTGCGGCCCTCTGAGGAACTGCGATGGGCTGGATTGGGAGGCCAGGTGGGCGGATTTGGCCTACAGGCCTGAGGGTCAACACCCCTGCTCTACACTGAGTCATGCCATTTGTCCATCCAGCCCAGTATTGTGTCCTCTGGCAGAAGCTTTCCAGGATCACAAGGCTGGGAAGTGCCCACTGGAGGCCCTTCCTAGCTAGAGATGCTGTGGACCGGAAACCATGCACCTTCCATGCACAGTAGCTGGATCTTCTGCCGAGCTACAGAACCTGCCTGTTTGGCATCTCAGTGCAGAGCCTTAGAGAGCTGCAGAATCATCACCATTCATTATCCACACCAAAACCTTTATTATTTTGATAGCATTTCCCAGAGTGTTAATTATTCTACTGGTCATGCTCACAGCAACCCTGTGAGGTAGACTAGGGCAAAAAAGAGAGACAGAGAGAGAGAAGACCAGCAAGCTTCATGCCAGAGCTTTCACCAAAGAGCTGGAGATGCGGAGCTCCTTTTTGTCATCAGAATCAAACAGTCAGCAAAGCCCAGCAAGGGGCTTCCGCCTGGTCTGCTCAGCTCCCTAGGATCAATGTGCAAGGTTGCGCCACGTAATGCATCTGAAGGATGTGCATGTGATGCCGAAGAATGGAGCAGATGGGCTTTACTGGGCTGTGAAACAGAGCAATTAGCTTGGATGCCAACAAGCAGAGATCCAGCCACACACAGAGACTTGGGTCTTCCTGCCACCCCCCTTTCTTGGTCCCCCCTTAATTACTTTTCCCCCCACTAATGAGCCACATGGAGACAGAAGCTGCTCCCCAAGCTGAAAAGAGATTCCTTTTTAGGGTGTCTTTTAAAATCAGTGCACACCTTGCCACATCATGGGCAGAGAGTGCCATGTGAGGCCAGAGCCTCAACTTCTGAAAATCTCTAGCCCCCATCCCCTTCACTCCATTGCTCCAATCATTGGAGGGCATTGACACTCCCAAACTATCTATTATACCCATTTTGGGGGGGGGGTCTCTTTCAAAGCCCAGAGATGTTGGCCAGGCATAAGAAAAATCTCCGCCTCATCCCATAATCAAGTTATATTGGGTGCCATTCCACACAACCTGGTTTTTTTGTCCAAGCCTTTAAACGCCTTTGCTCTGTCACTCAAAGCTGCCTTATTAGGCGCCAACCCCACAGCGGTGTGCCACGCACAGAGCTCTACCGCTTCAGTATTCATCTGTCACTAAAAGGGCAGCCAAGCAGTTCCCTCTCCAGGCAGTGGCTGAAGAACAGTGAAACACCAGCTGCTGCCGGACCATAAAGAACCCCCAGCCACAACGAACCCACCACTGTTATCCCCAGATGCTCTCTTTTTTCCCGTAGTGGCCTCCAAGGTGCTCCGTGACCTTCACGGCTGCCCTCCCCCAGCTGTTCCACATCAGCATGCTTCCTCTGCAGCCGCTCGAGCCTGCAAGCCTCCATCAATCATCCCAGACTGCTGAGAGGCCTTGAAATGCTGTACTAGGTCCCTGCAGTGGATGTTCGCAGGGACTGTTGCTCAGCCTGTCCCTGGGCATCAGACTCGGAAAGGAATAGGCATACTGCCCGCCCCTCTGGAAGGTACACCTTCAGCTCTGCAACTATGCCAACTTGCAGGCTGGCCACAGCAAATACAAGAAGAACAATGCATTCCAGGGGCCAAATGCTGCTTGCTGACTGTGACCTCATTATGGTGGGTCACATCAGCAGCATTGCAACCACCTTTTGGAGGGAGGAGGGAGAAGAAAGTGGGAAGGCAAAAGCTGGGGAGAGAGAGAAAGAAGGACAAGTAATAGTTTAAAAAAATGAGGTAAACCCTCTTTAGGTCAGTGGGAACATTTGGAATTTGGGGAGAGTGTCATGGGCGCTCCCACAAAATGGCTACGATGGGCACATGGCCAGTCACAAAATACTCATTTCCCAGAAGCTAAACTGGTGAGACTAAAAGAAAAGCAACGTGCCCAAGAACCAATGGACAAGGCAGTGGTGGGGGTCTGAGATCCAAAACACAAAACCCCTCTTTTGAACCCAAATAAAGGTGGTGGTTGTGGGAAGCACTTTGCTTTGCAGCAAGACAGCCTCCCAGTATTTTTTTTTAAAAAAAAAACCTTTAAGAAATAACATTAAAATCGGGAGGGGCAAGAAGCCTGGCCAGCACCATGGGAAGCATTGGCAAACACCACATTGGAGACCCCAGAGATAAAAAGATTTAAAATTGGT
Organism: Heloderma suspectum; assembly: GCF_057233095.1. Taxonomy (NCBI): domain Eukaryota; kingdom Metazoa; phylum Chordata; class Lepidosauria; order Squamata; family Helodermatidae; genus Heloderma; species Heloderma suspectum. Next base: position 5,587,119 of record NC_139465.1, on the reverse strand, counting down.
TTGATGTTGCAAGTTGGGATTAAAGACAACTCCTGCATCTGGAAAGCATGACCACCCTGCCCTGAAGCAAGGTATCCTATATCCGAAAGGCGTGTATCACTGAGAGCCTTTGTGGATCGATGTCTAGAGCCCAGTCTCAGATCTGAGAATTCATGTTGCCAGGAGCTCATTATGTAGGCATGGATACTTCACACTCCACTCTCTCAGCCTCAGTTTCCCATCTATAAAATGGGAATAAGTGTGAGGGAGAACATGATAAAAATCGCAAACTTTGCGTTGGATCCAGATTATTGCTGGATCACCTGTGCTGATGGAAGGGGACTTCCCTACCCCCTCCTTCCCACCCACGTCAGTCCCTCCAGCCCACTGAAAATGCCAGACAGAAAGACATGAGCCCTTGCTGGATGGGGTGAGCTGTGGTGTGAGTGGGAGGGGGGACCCCCCCAAAACTGGGTGGAGGGACCTTCTGAGAGCGGAACGCTTCCTCTTGCAGAAGACAAATCCTGGACCCAACCCATGGCATTTAAAAGATAGTGAATTAAATGTGCTTTGTAAGTGGCAAGCAAGGGTAACCCCCCACACACGTTTTTTGTTTTCTCTTAGTAAGCTCAACGTAAGGAAATTCCACAACCTCCCTAAATAGTTCGTTCCAGTGCTGAGATACTTTTACAGGCAGGAAGTCCTTCCCTAACGCTGAATGTAAATTTACCCCTCTCCACCCATCCAACTTGAACTTTCTGCCATTGACAAGTGCAGACCTCTAGATTTTCTTTCTTTCTTTTTTTTAGCTATGTCTGAACATCAACACCAGGACCCACTGGGAGATCTGAGGTTTCCTGTTCTACCCATTCTTCATCCAACGTAAGCACCACCACTTTAACTTGCTTCAACCTTAGGTTTGTTTTTACACAATCAAGGAGCTAGTCCTCCTTACTTAACTCCACCTCCAGCTTTTTGACTGCTTCTCTCTCTGGACTCTTGGTGGCTATAGATATTTCCTGGTCAACCTAAGCCTCTTGCCAGATCAAGAGTTTACTGCATGTTTATTTTAGCAGACATTTTTATTTGCTTATTTGATGTATGTTTATCTTGCCCTTCCTCTAAGGAACTCAGGATGATAATAGAAGTGTTGCTTGTACAGCTCCTATCTATGTCTTTGCTTCTCCAGGCCAAAGTCTATCCAGTTATAATTCTGATTCTGCTTGCCTTCCACCACCTCTGATTTCTACATCTCTGCTCCAGCCATATGAACTCACACACATTTTTCCTAATGAGGCAAAAACACCAGCTTCAGGCAGGCAATTTTAATTGTGAAAATGGAAATGGGAGATCCAGGCTTGGATCTCCATTGTCATCTAGGTCAGCCTCTAGTTTCTCTCTGAGCTTTTACCTTGTCTTTATTTATTTATTTATTTACCACATTTCTACACCACCCAGTAGCCAAAGCTCTCTGGGAGGTTCACAACAGTTAAAACGATCAAATACAACATGGCAAAACACAGTATAAAGCTTTTAAAGGTTTAAAGCTACTGTAGGAAAACAAAGTAAAAACCAGCAGCAGTGCAGAGATCTAAAAATACAATAACTGATTTAAAAAATAAATACTGAAGAACCAAAATGCCTGGGAGAATAAAAAGGTCTTCACCTGGCACTGAAAAGACCATAATGTACGCCCCAGGTGATCACACACAGGGTGCCACCACTGAAAAGGCCCTCTTCTTAGTAGCCACTTCTCTCACTTCATTTGGCAGTGGCGCCCAGAAGAGGGCCTCTGAAGACAATCTTACAGTCCAGGCAGGTAGATGTGGAAGGAGATGATCCTTCAGGCATGCCTCTCAGGCATGTCAGTGGAGTTTGGATCTCTGTCCCTGCTAGTTGCCCAACTGCATGCAAAAACTGGATCTCAAGACCCTCTAAAACATGGGGTTTGAACCTCTTTCAGTCTGAGAGCCAAATTCAATTTTGGAGAAGCTGGGGGGGGGGGGTGCATTCCAGTGATGGGCAGGGCTGAAGGCAAAAGGAAGTGGGGCCAGAGGCAAAGGGGCCAGGGCCAAAATATCAAAAAAATACCAGCCTATTTTAGCTTACACCTCTTAGCACCGGTAACTAACTCCGAAGAGAGGCTTTTCAGCCTTTCAGAAGGGGGGGGGGACTGCACAAAAGCCAGGAAACCACCCAATGACTGGTGGTTTAAGGAAAGGGGAAGGGAGCGTGGCCAACTGGGGAACCCCAGTGGGCCACACTTGGCCCACGGACCTGAGGTTCAACACCCCTGCCCTAGAAATTTAGTAGCAGTGCCTAGGAATCCAAAATATGTACCATATGTAAGAATCCGTAATATGTTTTCATCCCTGGACCGGTCCGGCTTTCACCTAACATTTCTCCTAAACCTGAGGTCATTGGAGAGCACCCAGTCCAATGGGCAGCGCCACCTTTGCTGGGAAAATGGTGTAAAAGGACCTTTTCTGCTAAAGATGGCCCACTGGTATTATGCAGAAGATTAATCTTTACAAAAAAGCAAGCTTTGTCCATGGGCTTTTACTCTGGATGTGTTGAGGAGTATTATCTTAAGAAAGAAAAGAAAATTCCTATCAACCAATTGCCCTACTTTTACTCTCAGCCCCGCCCTTGTGGTGTGCTTGGAATTTTTAAGTGTTAACAAAGCAAAGCCAAGAAAGGCAGGAAAAAGAAATGGAAAGCCCCTTGGTTTTTATATTGTCCATTCACCATGGCTTTGACAATTGGTCAATACCGCATTATCCAGTCTTTGGCCTCTTCCGGACTGAAAGAGGAGTTGGGGGCAAAACTTTTTAGAGGCACTGTCTGGTTTGTGTGGAAGCAAGAGGCCCTTTTTTACAGGATTACAAGAGACAAGCACCATCAAAAGGACATCAGCCAGAGAGGAGAATAGAATCGCCCAATTAGCCGAAAATGCTCTCTGAAAGAGCCGGGCTGTCTCCTAAATAAAATCTGGCAACTTCAACATTCCAGACAGTAAACACAATTGAAAAGAGTTTTTTAAATGAAACTGTATCTCAGAACTGGAGAACTGGAGCTGGAAAACGGCAGGTGCTTGGACTGATTGGCCAACTCTTTTGTCACGCAGCACCTAGAATTTTGATGCAGGCACCTAGGAATTTTAAGTATTTGTTCTCTCAAGAGCTTCATCAGGAAAGCAACTGTGAGAGTTGTTTTTGGGACAATTCAGGGTTATTTGACATCCTGTACAGATAAACTGCCCACCTGGTATGTTGCTTATATTAAAAGAAGTGAAGCGCCTGAAAAACTGCATCTTCTAGCACTTTCTTATACTGCTTGCTACTCGACCACAGGAAGAGCCCAGTGTTACTTATGCTGGATTGGTTATTGAAGAATCAGTGTTGGTCCCTTGGATCATTCCCACATTTACTAATTCAGCTAGCAATTATTCTGTATTATTTGTGGCTTAGTGGCTAAGACGCCGAACTGCAGACCGGAAGGTCGGCAGGACAGCAGTTCGAGACCCGAGTGCTGCGTGACGCAGTGAGCTCCCGTCTTCAGTCCCAGCTCCTGCCAACCTAGCAGTTCGAAAGCAAGAAATTGCAAGTAGATAAATAGGTACCGCCTCGGCGGGAAAGGTAGCAGCGTTCCGTGCACCTCGGTGTTCAGTCGTGCCGGCCACATGACCATGGAAGCGTCTTCGGACAGCGCTGGCTCTTCGGCTTAGAAACGGGGATGAGCACCGCACCCTAGAGTCGGACACGACCGGTTGGGGACACCTTTACCTTTACCTTTTTATTTATCACAGAATCATAGAATTGGAAGGGGACATTTAGGCCATCAAGTCCAACCTTTGCTCAGTGCAGCAATCCAGTTTAAAGCATCCCCGACAGATGGCTGTCCAATCATTACTTGAATACCTTCAGTGACAGAGAGTCCACCACCTCCATAGGCAGTTGGTTCCACTGTCTGACTGCTCTGACGTTTTTCCTGATGTTCAACCGAAATCTGCCTTCCTGCAATTTAAGCTCATTATTTCGTGTCCTACAGTCTTGGAGGAACGAGAACAGGTTGTGGCCCTCTTCTATGTGACAACCCTTGAGGAGGTACTTGAAAAGTGTTATCATATCCCCTTCAGTCTCCTCTTCTAAAGGCTAAACATTTATAAACCACTTATATCTACACATTTCAAAGTGGTGTACACAAATCATAAAAACACAAACAAATACCTAGAATATTGTGTATCTGAATAAGATGGTAAACTATGTTATGTAAGGAAAGCTTGCATAAACAGATATGACTTCAACATGCGCCTAAAGATTAAAAGTGTCAGCACGCATCTAATCTCAGGGGGAAGAGCATTCCACATAGTAGCCACCACAACGTTAAATCCCCTGCTCCAAACAACTGCAGAGCAGTCCTCGGGAGTATGTAGCACCACTGGAATACTCTCTTTAGAGAATAGTATTGGGGGTTGCACATATTCCACACTCCTCTACAAGCACAGCACAAGTCCAAAATCAGGAGAGGAATACAGGAAGCTGCCTTACACGGAGTCACATCTTGGTCCATCTAGCCCAGTATTGTCAACACTGACTGACAGTAGCTGTGCAGGATCTCAGACAAGGAGTCTTCTCCAGCCTGAAGATGCTGGGGATTGAACTTGGGACCCTCTGAACGCAAAGCATTTGCTCTGCTACTGGGCTGCAGACTCTCCCCAACTGCATAGGAAGCTGCCTTATTCCGAGCAGACCATTGCTCCAGCTCACTCAGTATTGTCTTTAGGGACATAAAAGAGCCCTGCTGGATCAGTCCAAGGGTCCATCTAGTCCAGCATTTTGTTCACACAGTGAACCTCTGCTTGCCTACCCACTCCCCTCTGGGCCCAATGCCCACCATTGCCCAGAGGAAGCGGGTAGGTGACCAAGCAAAGGCAACTGTTCCTTGCAACTTCCACTTGCTTGCCAACTTTGGGCAGGAGGTGGACAGAAGGAGAGGCTCTCCCTCATCTAAGCAGTGCCAGAAGCGGTGGCCGCTGCTCCTCAGTGGTAGCTGGACAAGCAGGAGGGTGCTGTTGTTCTCATGTCCTACTTATGGGTTTCCCACAGGCAGCTGGGAACAAAATGCTGGACTAGATAGAACCTTGGTCTGATCCAGCAGGGTTCTTCTTGTGGGCTTGTGATGGGCTGATTCAATATAAGGCATGTGCCTACGTTCTTTACATTGGAAATTGGATACAGAATCCCACGGCTTATGAATGGCAGCTTCTGTGCTCCTTCTGCATGTAAAGCAGGGGCTCCACCACTGAGCCACAGCCTATTCATGGCCTGTTGTTGACAATGACTGGCAGGTCTCAGGTAGGGAGAGGTCTTTCCCCTCTCCAGTATGGGATCTTTTTAATCCTGGGACCTTCTGCATGCAAAGCATGTGCTCTACCACAGAGCCATGGCACCTCCCAAGGCTCCTTATCAGCCAAACTATGGCTTCAAAGTAGGCCACATTAACAAAGGGGTCCTGATCCCCCAGTCAAGCCACTAACAGAGCCCCAGGTGGTACAGTCACCCCAAGCACCAAAGGATAATCAAGAGAACAGTTATATCATGGCTGCCAATGCCATTCAGAAAAACAGGAAGAAGTTCCACCTTGTCCCACTACTGAACCAGCTAAACTAACCCAACAACAAGCAGGAGGTTGGAATTTGCCAAAGAGTTCCTGATCCATGCAGCATGATTTCTGTGAACGCTCAGACACGGTTCTTTGACTACATCTGCCCTCCCTTCCTTTCTTAGCTTTGCTCTTCTAGGATGTTTCAAACAGCCTCAGCACCCGTCGCCCTTCTCGCGCTTCCTTGCATGAAAGACACTTGGAGAGCTGCAAGTTCAGAATTGTGAGTCGGGCAACAGCCAAAGTGGAAGTTTTTCCATCTGAAGTTCTTGAAGCAGATGCTCTCCCGGTTGCCAAAACAAGCAGGAACTGCTGTTCAGCAGCGCAGCAGCGTGCCAGAGAGTAGAGGATGGGGAAATTACAGCCTTGTGACACAACAAGCCATTTCTCTCCCCCACACACACACCCCAATTTCAACCACCCCTCTCTTGAGAGCCAAGAAGTTTTGCCATTATTCTTTAGTGAAAAACACTGGGGGACAGAAGGCCACCTGAAGTCCTAAACGACCACTAAACACGCCACTGCTTGAGTGACGCTCACAGCTCTTATTTCCCCTCCTTCCTTCTTGATAACAAATGCTACAGGGAAACAGATGTGAGTGTCTCCTGCTGACATTCATGCGATGACAGACGAGCTCTGCAATACTTCATATGTGGGTAAAACCCTCTAACAGCACCTGTTCCCTGTCCTAACAGAACACACGCACACATATATATATGCCCTCTGTGAACTCATGACACTAGCCAGGGCAAGAAAAGGAAAATCCAGTTAAAAAAAACAGCACAAGTTAAAATGCACAAACAAATTAGGTTTCAGGGAAAAGGGGCCCAAACCTCCCAGCTGCTTCAGCATCAGTGGGAGATATCAAGACCTCCTGGAAAAACAAGAGCAAGAAGCACTCCTCACCACTGGGCCTACACCATGAGAACACAAACACAGCTCACTCCATACAACTGCCTTGCAAATATATTAGTAGCCAACAAAGCCTTTCAGTAGCCACCCTGCTCAAAGTTTGGCCATCAGTGGCACACTGATGGCCTAGAAAAAGTTGTGTGGGGACCAACTCTCTTCCAGCTCACTAAAGTTTCCCGATTGCCTACAATGATTCTAACTTGCCACAAGCCATCAGGAATGTGGCTCTTTGCAATGCCTGTTTAATTCAGTGTTGTACTACTGTAATAAAGGTACTGTACTAAATGGATTTGGGAATGTTTAATTCAGTGTTTCTCAAACCGAAACAATCCCATGTAAAGATGGCGACCTGGGGCTGTGAATCCACTACTTGCCCCAAGCCAGACAGCACATCCGTGGAATTCACATCTAGGTTCACCCTTAGTTTTTTTTACCTTGCCTGGGACCCAGATTAAGTGCCTGCACCATGCAAAGATGTCATAAATCTCAGTCTGCAAAGTCTGGCTCTTTCCCAGGACACATTGGGCAAATCTACACTATGAATTTCTGTCAGCTTTTTAATCCAGTCAACTATCGTAATTTCCCCCAAATAATCCCCAGGACTCTAATTTGTGCTGAGAATTCTTCATTAGAAATTCCTAGTCTTCTTTACAGAAGTACAGTTCCCAAAGTTCCTGGGACAGGGTGGGTGGAATGTGTTATTCTGGTTTAAGTCTGTAATGAAACACAGGAAGACAGGAAACTGCCTTATACTGGGGCTGCTCACACAACATGCTAACTCACACCCAGTGGTTGAGTGTGGGTTGTTGTTGAACCATTGGCTGTTTGCTAAACTGTGGGTTAGCGTGTTGTCTGAACCCAGGCCTTTTTCCGCAGGGTGGCTTGTTAATCATGTAGTGTGACTTCTTAACCACCCTAAACAACCCAACAGCAAACCATGGGTTCTCAAGGTGCTTTGTTCAAGAAACAAGGTGTGCAAACCCAGTCACTGAGTCAGACCTTTGGTCCATCGTTCAACACTGACTGGCAGCAATGGTTCTACAAGGTTTCAGGCACCATGCTTTCTTATCTCTACCTGGAGATGCCAGGTATCAAACCTGGGACCTTCTACAAGCAAAGCAGGTGCTCTACCACTGAGCTGCAGTCGCAGGTAGATATGACCAGGTCTTTCTGAATTCTCACCTTCAGCATATTCGCCCCGAAACTAGCCCCATTGCACATTTTGCTGGAGCTGGAAAAGGAGCAGCTTCCCCAGGAGTCTTATTCCTGGGGAATAAGCGCCTATCTTATTACTTATTACTACTTAAGTGCCTAGTAAGCGCCAATCACACTTACTTCTCTGTCTCAGCATCCTCAAGGCAGGTGACCACTGATCCCATCTCCTTCACCCACTGCTCCCAGAAAATCAAAAGAGAAATGCTGGAAGCTTGTCAATTATACAGGAGCAGCACTAGCAAAGCAAACACCTGTGCCACCACTCGAAACGTAACACCCACAGCAAGCAAGCCTACTGGGAACAGCACAGAGGAAGCGGCCTTATCCCCACGTTTATCTACCCCAGCATTATCTATGACTGACAGCCAATCCCAGCTCCCGGTTCTGGAGGGCCCTTGGACAAGACACCCTCAAAGGGCCCCCTCCCTCAGTGAGTCTACGTTCTCACTGACATTGTCACAAGCTTCTCTTGCTCCTCTTCATCCTCTAGTTCTCATCATTGCTCCAACTTGCTTGCTTGACAGGCAGAGAGCCAGTGAGAGAGGCAGAGGCCATGGCATCTGCTGCTTCTCCTTACCACCACCACTGTTATCTCTGGGCCAGAGCAAGAGGCAGGTGAACAATCAGGTTGCAATGGTGAAGAGGAGGAACAACTCCAGGGGGCTCTTGTCAGTGGGCCCCTGCTGGGGTGTGGGGCCTCAGCAGGTGTCTAATCATGGCTACCCTTGATGCTGGCCCTGCTGGCAGGGGCTTTCCAGGGTCTCAGGCAGAGAATGTTCATTCTCATCACTGCTACCTGCTCCTTTAAGTGGCAACACCCAATATTGAACCTGGGAACTTTTGCACGTGATGTATGAGCTCTATCACTGAGCCATGGGCCCTCCCCAGAAACTCTGAAGCCTCACCGGGCCTGGGCCTCATGTATCTTAAGGACCACCTCTCCTTGTATCAGCTGCCACAGCATCTTTGGACATACATTCAGGCCTTGCTACATGTTCCTACTTAGGCCTTGCTTCATGCTTCTACCACTTGGCTGTTAGTCTTGTTGGCTAGCAAGTCAGTTTTTTCTGTTGTATTGCAGCTTTACTTTCTCAGTTTGTTTTTATGTTGAGTTTTTCAGAGAGAAATCCTATGGCTCCTAGACAGTGTCTGAGAGGCCATAGGATAGTGGGGAGTTTCCCCTCTCAGGCTGTAGACAGAGCCATGATCCTGGAGGTGGAAATCCCCACTTGGATTTCCCCCACTCTGCACCTCCCCTCACAGCTGCCATAGAAAACCCCACAGTGGCTCCTCTTCCAAGATGTGAGTTCCAGCCTCGGGATGATGACAGAGAGGGAGGAGCACGCTGGTGGAGAGGGCTTGGAGGGGAAAGGCTATGGATCCACCACATCCAAAGACCTCTTGCCCCCAGTCCCCACCTCTGGTGCTCAACAGCTAGACAGGCTGAAAGGCCCATCTAGTGATAAAAAGTGCCAGAAGAGGGACGAGAGGCTAAAAAAGTCTCTGTCGCTCCTCCCACCCTGCCAGCATCAGCCCAGAAGGGGCTGGATTCTCAGAACGCACTGAGATTGGAAGCTTCTGTCATTCGGGCAGCAGTCCCTAGGATTGCAACCTAAATCTGTTTTGATGTTTTTGTAAGTTGCCTTGGAGCCTTGGAAAAGTGGCATTGAGTTATTTTAAAAGATACAATTTTCACTCCTGAGGAGAGCAAGAGAACAACCTTGTCATTCACAGGGATGCTTTCCCCTGGGTTTCTGGTGGACATGACCCCATTGCTGTGACCCTGGCAGGTGGTTTGGCATTAAAGTTCTGATCACTGAATCGCTGGAAAGAGGCCATGCACATTGTCCACATTACTTCTGTCATTTGGGGCAGAAACTGTTGGGCAAAGTGGCCTCTCCAAAGCAGTGTCCCCCTTGGGGCAGAGGCCCTTTATTCCTCTGAGCACCACTAAGCAATCCAACACTTACAAAACACATCAGCTGATGACAGATATCATTTCGATCTCACAGACATCTGTACTGTATTGTGCTTGCAGCAGTGAAGCCTCAGATACCAACTAGTTGGGCAGGCGCAGTGACACGGAACATTCCAGTTACCCAGGAACAAAGCAACAAAAGGGTCCAGTTTCTGTGAGAAGAGGTAGTCGCCTGTTTGGCTGGGATTAAAGCTTCACACAGGACTTACGGAATAAGGACCTGTCAAAACCGTGAACTTGTCATGGCTGACACTTGAAACGTTCCGCATCATGGCCTTTATGATGTTCACACATAATGCTAAGCCATGCTGTGGTTTGTCGAAATTGACAAATCGGCTTGTCATTGGGCCAGTTCGGATGACACAACAGCCCACTGTGGACTAATTAACCCTCAAGGGGCCGCAGCGTGTGCCACCTGCCATCATGAATATGCAACCCCCATCTGGGGTTTGCTGTGTCATGCAAACCTGGATGGGGAGGATTATTCAAGGGTTAAACAACCCTCACATAACCCACTGTCTGTTGAACCCTGTCCGGGGTGGCATGACACGACAACCCATAGCAACCCATGATTGGGTGTTGTATATTCATAATGGTGGACTGCATGCACTGCACTCCTCAAGGGTTAATAAAGCTACAATCAGCTGTTGTGTCATCTGAACCAGGTCACTGAACCACAAACAAACCATGGTTGGTTAGTCAACTACAAACCACAAAGAGATGCCATGGTTTGTTGGTGGCTTATGAAGTCTGGCTTGTTTAAACCATGGCTTGTTGTGATGTTTGAACTTAGAACTTATCCCTGGCTCCCTTGCACTGCTATCTGCCCTGAAACAGAGGCGCCTGACCAGAGGCCACTGTGAAGGCTGGCAAAATGGGCAGAGAGAAACAAACCAGAAGCAGGGAAAACAAACCATGGTTTATTTGTACATCTGCAAGACAACATGGCTAAAGTAACAACCATGGTTTACATAAACCATGGCTCAGTGTTACATGCAAATGCAGCCATTGGCTGAAATAGCAGCCTCCACTTGGTGCAATCCTTAGAGTCACATCTCATCCAGCATCCCCCTTTAGATGATCCAGTCCAACAAGGAAGGATTAGCCACATCCTTACCATTCTTCACCTTCCTAAGGGATACTCCAGAGCTGATTGCCTTGGGCACCTCATGTGTGCCCACTGGTCAATTAGGCTGCTGCAGCCAATCAAGATCACCCCAATCAAACAGCCTAAAATATGGCATAAACCCTATGAGTTGTCCCTCATCATCCATCTTGGCCGGCATGAGATGCTCCATTAATTGCTACCCTGACATAAGTCTATGTGCTCTGACAGATTACTCACTATAGATTGTAGGTAGACCAGCATCCTGGTTTGGGTTTTGTTTTTCTTAATTTTATGCATGCATGCTCACTGCTGTCCTTCATTGTCCTGTTTTTATCTTTACTTTAATTAACATTACTTAATTAAGCTATCAGGCTGGACTGTTTTTCTCCTTACACCTTCAAGGGTCATTCTGTCCTCCCACACTGCCTGGACCATTTGGGTTAGGTTTTGTGGAGGAAGGTATGGAAGGAGGGAAGGTAAGACAGGTTCATTGCTTGGCCAACCGAGACTGCCAGCTATCTTCCTACTCCTGAGTAAACCCCCTGGGAGTTGGTAGGAAACCACTCTTCTTCCGACTTGGGTAAACCAGGAGTGGGTGGTGGCAAAAGAGAGAGAGCACAGGAGGTGGACAGCACATGGCTGGTGAGCTACCCTACAGCAGCTGATGCTAGCTCAGCTGTCTGCCATCTTGACAGGAGCTGAGCGGGGGCAAGTTAAGTACTGGACTGCTGCCTGACAGAAGGGCCCAGAAGACAGGGAAACTAAGGGGCAGAGAACCCACTGGCAGGTTCAATACAGGAATGGGGCAGAGGAAAGGCCAGTGATATCTATGAGCCAGTGGAAGAAACAGGAGTTTGAGGAAAAGACTAGTCAGAGTACTAGAAAGGGACTGAGGTGATGCAGGTTTAAATCCCACCTCAGCCATGAAGCTCACTGAGTGATCTTGGGCCAGTCATCATCTCCCAGCCTAAAGTACCTCACAGGGTTTTTATGAGAATAAAGTGGAGGAGGGAGAACTCTGTATGTTGCCCTGAGCGTCTTGGAAGAAAGGTGGGATATAAAGTAAAAAGAAGTAAACAGTGAGTTAGGAAGCCAGGGAGACATAGGGTTGCTAGGTCTAGACCCCAAGAAGGCTCCTATGCTTCTAAGAGAGAATTCTGTCAGTTGTTGCTTCTACCATCACTGGTGCATCATGAACTAGACATTTTTAAGGAAGTAATGAGTGCAAAAAAGAGGCAGCATAAGGTACCGAGTTTCACATATATGACATTTCACATATACCAGCCAGTTCTTTGCCCATCGGCTTCTAGTTCAAGTCTTAGGCTATAAAGTCCTCCTTAGCTGATTGGCATGACAACACGCATGCTTTCTCATCAGGACTGGCCCAAGACAATCTCCTTCCTGAAGCAAAGAACAAGGTGGCACCCCTCCCATTCCATGTACAAAAACTAACTGGACTGGCAGCTGATCTTTCACTGGCTTCAGGACAGTGTCCTCCACTGCACTTGAAGGCAGCAGGCTAGCTTAGGGCAGGCCACATGACATACAGCTCTCCATGCTGCCACATCTGCCGCCTCAGGCAACTACCTCACTCTGCCCAATGGTAGAGCCAGCCCTGTTCCTCATCACCATATTCAAAAGGACTGCTAGCCCCACTCATGGCAAAATTATTTCCAGACAAAGGTAAGGATTTGGAGATAAAACATTCCAAAACAGCCTATCTCTGCCGGTACTGAATGTACGACAGCAGCCCCCATACAGCACTACTAACTCAAATGGCAAGCTCAGGGTTATGAAGGCAGCTCAAAGATTAGATCACATTTTATTACAGTCCTGCAATGTCCTTCCGTTAAGGCCTGACGCAAGTTTATTAGCAGCAGCTGTCCCCCTCTAGCTGAGGAGATGGGAGCTCAGATGAAGAGCAAACAGCCCCTGTGCAAGGCTTCCCGGATTCACAGGAGCATGAAAATCCCAGGCACTTTCCCCTCCTCTTACACAGCTGACTTGCAGATTATAAAGACACATCCCCACAGGGAGGGAAAGAAGACAATCAGGTTGGGGGAAAAACACCTCCTCAAATGATCCTGGGCTTCCGTTTTCCATTTGCTGGCAGAACTGTAGTGCCTATCTTAAGGGAACATGCTTGTTTGGGCTCTTTCGAAAGCACAACTATCTTGACAGGCTTTCTTCAAGACCAAGAAATTTGTCACCAAATTTCTGGTGGGGGGAGGAGTTCCCAAGGCCTTGTGAGCAGAGCTATTCCTTTAAAGTTCCACAAGCATGCAGATGAAAGCACACAGGTGGCCACTTCATAGTCTGTTTTTGCATGACCTAAAAAATCACCCTTTAAAAAGCGGTTTCAATTGATCTATGCAGCCAACTGCTATTGTTGCTAAAGCAATGCTACTGTTTTTATGTCTGGGGAAAATCTGGTTGCAGAAATACTCTTGAGGGCAGCTTCACACATTACCAAGTTGCCCTCAGTGACATACACTTGAATTAACATGTCAATTCAAACGCCCTCGCATGAAGAGATGATTCATTTTATTACATTTATACCCTGTCTTTCTTTTCCCTATGATGGAACCGAAGACTTAGGGTTCCCAAACAGTTTTCCATCCAGGCATTTACCATATTTAGCCCTGCTTAGCTTCAACAAGATTGCTGAATTATGTGCCTTCAATCCATGCCTGCGGATGAAAATTTGGCTTCCACATCTCACCATGTGATCAATCCATGACTTCTTGTGTTCCATGCAGCTTCAGGTCTAGCCAGTAACCATCACATGACCTGCAGTGCCTAATTTGAATGTCTGCAGACCCCTCTTCTCCCATTCCATCTTGGGTCTCTGAATATAAAGGCATTCACAATCCAGTCAGATTTTTTCCCCTTTCCCCCAACCTGCTTTTTATAACATTCTGCCTGAGGAAGAGATCTGGAGATCTCAAAAGCTTGCGCATTTTTGGTGATCTTTTGGGTGGCCTAATCAATTGCACTGGTTGGGTTTTGGGATTTTACTTACAGTCAACACCATCAGCTTTACTTTTTGTGAGACTTATAAAAACAAGCAGTGTGGCTCATGCACTTTTTCTTTTTCTGGGGTCTCTCACAATGTGCAAACCACAGAAAACACAACAGCTGCTCCTTGAGGGAGCTATTACGATGTGCACATCTTGGGTCATGGGTGGGTATGACCACATGTTCTTTAGTATTTTGAATGCAAGGAGCCAGATTCCGCATGAAAGGGATACTGCACCCTGGTCTGGCAAGGGAATTGCTAGCAAGTATGCCCAGGCCCTGCCAAAACAACTTATCATTGCACAGAAATAATGCACTTTGACCTGCCTTGATCGCTGTATCCTAAGAGAGAAATGGCTATCCATTGCTTCCTGCTGTATCCAGGGAGGAATGTATTTGTGCAACCTTGGCCTTCCACATACTCCTGTATCGGACAAATTACTACCTACCTATTTGCTTTTAAAGGCCTGCAATCCACCCTACCCCCCCAAAAAAACCCTGTATCGTAACAATTCACCAAGTTTTCAGAAACATACAGCTGATGAGATGCAGACATTCAGCAGCTGAAGGTTTTCCTTGCATGGGGGCAAACTGCTGGGAAAAGTTTCACCTGCTACATCTGTGCATGTCAGGCTGGTATGAGAGGAATAGGGGGCAGTAAAAAGTTATTGCAGCCCTATTCCTGGTTGCCCCCAAACTGATTTGGAAGCCTGACTCATGCCACCTTCCCATCTCTTGCATTAAGCTGACCAGCAAGGATTAGACCCCCTACCCATAAAGCTCACAAATCTGGTTAGGACAGCATCGGACCATTCACACACACTGAGGCTGCACTGCACATCTGCATTCCCACACAACTAGACAAATGTCAATAGCTCCGTGTGTGTGTGTTTTAAAATACTATAGCCAGCTTGCCAAAAGCCACTCACTCACCACCTCAGGACGAGATGATTAACCAACATTGACCCTCAGTTTGGCGGCTTTGGCTTCAAGCCACAAATTAATAGCATAGCTATGCACAGGCCAGTGGGCTACTAAGGACCAAGCTGGACAAGAAGACAGAATTCCGTGATCGGTGCTTCCTTGATTTTAGACCTGAGCAAAATAGCCACTGAGGAGGGAGGGCAATGTTATGAACTATTAACTCTTCTGGATTTACTTGCAAGACTTTGCTGTAAGGAATCCAAACCACAAGACAGGAAAAAAAATGGCTTGGGAGTGCTCTCTGGCTATTAAAAGAAAGCCCTGTATACCACCAACTAGTTCATTGTGACCTAGGCTGCGACTTTGCATTGTCCTGCAACAGACTGATGCAGTTCTACTTCAGGGATGAACAGATTAGTGCTGTGAGGGATAGGGGAAACCTGATATGCTCATTACCGCTCCCCCAAAAAAAACTATCCCCAGAGAGAAAGTACTATGCATCATAGCTGGGAAAACTGTGGTATTTCTCAAGGCTCTAAAAAGGTAACATGCAGCTGATTCCTAAAAGGGATTTAGTAAAAGGAGTGAAGTAGCACCAGTGTTACAAGATTCTTGTCAGCTTCTGGGCTTGGGTGAGCCACCTGTGTGTGTGTGAGAGAGAGAGCCTTCCAGGAGCCACTGTTTGCTTTTTAATGCTCTCCCACACACCTTGACACAGATCCATGTTGTTTTAAACCATTGGTCAACGGCTCTGGGATGGCTGGGTTTGCTAGAAAGCACCCAGTTCAGCAGCTGCCTTCAGCCAAAGCTCTTTTCAAGGGCAACAGGAGGCCATTCCAATTCCACTGAAAGGTTGACCAAGCGCCTTACCTTTGGGAGAGAAGCCGGTGCCGCTGCAGGTGCGGCAAAGAGATCTCTAGACACCGTGGTTTTGCCAGCGAGCACCAGTACGGCACACTCAGAGCACGCTCCAATGGTCAGCTGCTTACCGTCATCCACCAGCAAGCTGCCAGGCACCTGCAAAGAGCACAGGAACACCGGCAGCCTGGCAACTTGCACAGCTTTTAATCCAAGGCATCGTTTCTTCTCTTGCCTACAGAAGAAGCAGACAAAGGTCTCCACTTTGTACTGCCTGGACCAGGCACTGCTGGGGTGGTGGGGATGACTGCTTTCATGCTGCAGCCACTGGCCCAAGAGGTCACGGTAGCAGAGCAGACACGTGGCCACGATCCCTGTGGAATCGGCTGGCCTGGCCCGAGGAGCTGGCGGATAAACGGTGAGGAAGGGGAAGAAAGGCTCCTTCTCACCAAAGCGCCCTGGTGGATTGACGCTGAGTTGGAACTCCTTGCCAGCTCCCAGTTCGGCTCCACAGATATAGCAGCTGGATGCCAGGCCTGGCTTGGCCAAACCTGGGGGCCTGGGGATGCTGCTGTTGGCATCCCCAGCCAAAAAGACCTGGTGGTACCTTCCCAGGAAGCTCTGCACCGAAGTGATGAACTCCTCGTTGTGGCAAGCCTGGTACATGGCCCACAGATCCTGCAGCACCCCGTAACACTTGCGACAGCTCCGGACTTCCCAGTGCCTGTCCAGGCCCTTGGCGTTGGGAGGGCAAGGAAGGAGGCTGAGGAGGGGGAAGTGCATGGTGGTCTTGGCATTGCCATTGGTAATCTTGGCCGAGACAGGCCTGCCGTCCTTGGCACAGTCCTCCCCGCAGAGGTAGCAGGCCTCCTGGAAGGGCCGCAGGGGGCCAGGAAGCAACTCCTCCCTGGGAAGGGTCTCCCTCTTGGCCTTGGGGGCCGCAGGGGCAGTGTTCAGGGGTACAACGTAGAGCCTCTGCAGGACAGGCACGTTGGCCAGCTCGAAGCTTTGCCACTGCTGCATGAGGGAAGAGAAGCAGCAGGAACACACCAAGGTGCTCCCCGCCGTGCTGATGGGCAAGGCCCCCGGGGGCGGGCTGTGCAGCCACAGGAAGGGGAAGAAGGGCGCCCTCGAGGCCTTCTCTTGCTTCTGCACGTGGATCCGGTGCTGGGAAGCCGGCGTCAAGGGCGAGCCGCAGACGTAGCAGGCGGCTTCCCCCGCCGACCGCGGCTCTGCCCCCCAGGAAGGCCTGGCCGCTGGCAAGGCGCTGCCGTTCTCCTTCTGCTCTTCGTCGCTGGTGATGTTGATCTCGCTCTCCTCTGACGAGCAGTAAGCCGGAGGCTCCCGGCCCCTCTCGCCCGGGGGCCGCTTGCCCGCTGAGCCGTCGCCTTTCCCCCCTTCAGAGGAGGTCCCCGGCGGCGCCCCTCCGACGCTACCTACGGGCGCGCCTCTCCAGATGGGCGCATCGCTTCCCCGGAGCCGCGCCCGCCGCTGCCGCTTCTTCCTAGGCTTCTCCGCTGGTGGCAGCCCGTTCCCCGGGCGCACGGGAGTAGTGGCGGCCGCCGCCAACGCCTCCTCGGGGGGTGGCGGCGGCTGGCTCCACTCGCGGTAAGCGGCGCGGCTGCCCATGTGCGCGCCTGGCCCCGCGCGCTCGTTGGCGCGCCAGTAGCCCGGGCTGGCTTTGGCGCCGCTGTCGCGGGCGGGAGAGCGCAGGTCGGGCTCGGAGAGGTGCTCGGGCTCGGAGAGGGAGGAAAGCTCGGAGTCGCCGCCGCCGCCGCCGGCTCCGGTCTCGTCCTCCTCCTCGTCGTCGTCGTCGGCTGGCTGGCTGCGGCCGCTGCTGCTGCTGGGGCGCCGCGCGTCGTCGGCGCCCAGCGCGTACGAGAGATTCCACTCCTGGGGCCCCCTGCGCAGGCCGCCGGGGCCCCCCGCCGGCCCGTCGCACTGGTAGGGCCGCTTGAGCCAGTACATGCGCTTCTCCACCGGCGTGCGCGTCCGCTCGAAGGCGTCCCACTGCTCGGCCAGGAAGCAGCGGCACACGGCGCACACCAGCGCGCAGCCCTCCGGGGTCACCTCCCGCGCCCCGGGCGCCGGCTCCTGGTGCCGCAGGAAAGGGAAGAAGGGCTGGCTGTCGCGAGGGTGCTTGACTTGCAGCTTCAGCTCCTTACCCCGGCTGATCCCGCCGCCGCAGATGAAGCAGCAAAGCGCCGCGCCGGAGGCGGCAGCAGCCGGGGACTCGGTCGAACTGCAGCAGCTGCTGCCCGCCGCTGCTCCTCCGCACTCGTCCCCGGACGCAATCGCGGCCATCAGCCGCCGCTTGCGGGAGATCGGCGCCTCCTTCTCTGGATAATCGCTCATTTCGCCCTCGGGGGGTCGCCGCCTGAGCGGCGGCGGCTGCGGCGGCTGCGGGAGGCTCCCCAGGGCTGATCGCTCATCCTGCAGGCGCCGGGTGGCCGGACACGCTCGGAGAGGGAGAGGGAGAGAGTGGGGCTGCTGGAGTTGGCTGCGATTAGTTGGTTCCCATCTGCAGACTTGCTGCTGCCACCGCCGTCACTTTGGGAGTGGGTGGGAAGGGACTGGGATCCGGGGGGGGAGGGGGTTTGGTTTTTTGGCGCGGGGCGCTGCTGCGGGCGAAGGCTGGAGACCGGTGCCAGCCGCGTCCCGCTCCAGAGCTAACTTCGGCCGGGCGGAGGAGCAGCCGCCGCTTGTGCAAAGTTTGGCTGCGAACTCGGCAGCGCCATCTCCCCCGCTCGCTCGCTCGCTCGCTCCCTCCCTCGCTGGAGGTGGGTCTCCTCCGCGCCACCAGCAGCGGCTGCACCAATAAACCAGCCCCCTCGCCCGCCGGAGCCCGTCTCTCTCTCTTCCCCCACCCCGCGCCAAGTTCTGCAGCGTGGGGAGGGGGAGGCAGGCAGGCCGGACGCAGCCCTTCTTACTCGGGCTCTCCGCCAAGGCTCAGCCAGCAAGCGCCGCTTCGGAGTAGCTGCGCCGCCGCCGACTGCCCTGCGTCCCATCTTGTGGGAGCCGGAAGAAAAGGCGGGGGAGGGAGGGGGTGCTGTAGAGAGAATGCTCTTGCGTTTGGATCCGCGACAGTCAAGTACCAATTCCCACTCAAGGCTCTGAGTGGCTTGGTGTAAATAATAGTTGTTTCAGCCTCTGCTCCCTCATCTCTCTCAGACTGTCAGCTGAGTGGTTTAAACAACTTCCCTTCAATGGGGCTGAATTTCACTAGCGCAGCCTTCCCCAGCCTGGTGTCCTCCAGGTGTTTGGGACTTCAATACGCAACATTCCTGACCATTGGCCAGGCTGGTGGGAGTGGAAGTGCAACACATCTGGAGGGCACCGGGATTGGGGAAGGCTGCATGAGCACCATGGAGGCACCTTTTGCACTCAGTTGGAAGAGGGTCCCATCACTGTGGTGCTTCCACTGGGCCCCTACTCCGGAAATGCAAAAGTGGCTAGTGCATTACCATGGCAGCCATAGCAATCTGGACAACAACAAAAAGGTTAGAACATTCTTTTTGCACCAAGATGGAATGAAACTTTAAAACGTCTTAGAAGGCAAACACGAGCTGCTGAAAAACAGCAAGCTAAGGGGACACATTTCAAGCAAAGGGCATGTAATGCAATGAATTAAAAGAAAACACAAGGTGTAGTAGTCACCAAGTTGCACAGCAAGTAACAATGGAGGAACATCCAGCCAACGCAGGTGAAAGTCCCACCAAGCAGATCTGCAGGATCTTCATCTTTTTAAAAAGTCTCTGGACAAAAAATGCCAGCAATGCAAGGGTAAAGTGCAGGGCAGCTGGCTGGGGGTTTATGAGGACTGCAGTCTGACACATCTGGAGGGCACTAGGTTGGGGAAGGATGTCAATACGGAGGGCCGTGGTTTAACAACCCCGTCACCAACTGTGTATCGGCCATCCAAGTAGGAGCGGAACCATTGTAGTGCAGTGCCTCCAACTCCCAACCCAGACAACCTATCCAGAAGGATACCATGGTCAACGGTATCAAAAGCCACTGAGATGTCCAGAAGAATCAACAGGGTCGCACTCCCCCTGTCCCTCTCCCTCATGATCTGAGCTGCTTCTTGCAAAATTTCGGCTTAAATTGAAGAACATAAGGAAAACCACTAAACCATTCAGGTATGACCTAAATCATATCCCTTATGAATATACAGTGGAGGTGACAAATAGATTTAAGGGATTAGACCTGACAGAGTGCCTGAGGAACTACGGACAGAGGTCCTTAACATTGTTCAGGAGGCAGCAACTCAATCCATCCCAAATAAAAAAATGCAAGAAAGCAAAGCGGCTGTCTGGTGAGGCTTTACAAGCAGCTGAGGAAAGAAGGGAAGCGAAAAGCAAGGGAGAAAGGGGAAGATATATCCAACTGAATGCAGAGTTTCATAGAATAGCAAGGAGAGACAAGAAAGCCTTCTTAAATAAACAATGCAAAGAAATTGAGGAAAACAACAGAATGGGAAAGACTAGAGATCTCTTCAAGAAAATCGGAGATCTCAAGGGAACGTTTTGTGCAAAGACGGGCATGATAAAGGACAAAGAAGGCAGGGACCTAACAGAAGCAGATGAAATTAAGAAGAGGTAGAAAGAATACACAGAAGAACTATACAGGAAAGATCTTAATGTCCCTGATAGCCATGATAGTGCGGTCACTGAATTTGAGCCGGACATCCTAGAGAGTGAAGTCAAGTGGTCCTTAGGAAGCATTACTAACAACAAAGTTGGCAGAGATGACAGTATTCCAGGTGAGCTATTTAAAATCCTAAAAGATGATGCTGTTAAAGTGCTGCACTCAATATGCCAACAAATTTGGAACACTCAGCAGTGGCCACAAGACTGGAAAAGGTCAGTTTACATTCCAATTCCAAAGAAGGACAATACCAAAGAGTGTTCAAACAACCATACAATTGCGCTGATTTCACATGCCAGCAAGGCTATCCTCAAAATCCTACAAGCTAGGCTTCAGCAGTATGTGAACGGAGAACTACCAGAAGTACAAGCTGGGTTTCGAAGAGGCAGAGGAACTAGAGATCAAATCGTCAACATTCGCTGGATCATGGAGAAAGCAAGAGAATTCCAGAAAAACATCTATTTCTGCTTCACTGACTACGCTAAAGCCTTTGATTGTGTGGATCACAACAAACTGGCAAATTCTTAAAGAGATGGGAGTACCAGACCACCTTACCTGTCTCCTGAGAAACCTGTACGAGGGCCAAGAAGCAACAGTAAGAACCAGACATGGAACAACCAATTGGTTCAAAATTGGGAAAGGAGTATGACAAGGCTGCATATTGTCGCCCTGCTTATTTAACTTATATGCAGAGTACAACATGAGAAACACCAGGTTGGATGAATCACAGGTCGGAATTAAGATTGCTGGGAGAATTATCAACAACCTCAGATACGCAGACAATACCACCCTAATGGCAGAAAGCGAAGAAGATCTAAAGAGCCTCTTGTTGAGGGTGAAAGTGGAGAGTGCAAAAGCTGCTTTGAAACTCAACATTAAAAAAATTAAGATCATGGCATCTGGCCCAATCACTTCCTGGCATATAGAAGGGAAATGGAAGCAGGGACAGATTTTATTTTCTTGGGCTCCAAGATCACCGCAGACGGTGACTGTAGCCATGAAATTAAAAGACGCTTGCTCCTTGGGAGGAAAGCTATGGCAAACCTAGACAGCATAGTAAGAAGCAGAGACATCACCTTGCTGACAAAGGTCCATATAATCAAAGCTATGTTTTTCCCAGTAGTAATGTATGGCTGTGAGAGCTGGACTGTAAGGAAGGCTGAGCGCCGAAGAATGGATGCTTTCGAACTGTGGTGCTGGAGAAGACTCTTATGAGTCCCCTGGACTGCAAGGTGGTCAAATCAATCAGTCAATCCTAAAGGAAATCAACCCTGAGTGCTCATTGGAAGGACAGACACTGAAGCTGAAGCTCAAATATTTTGGCCACCTAATGCGAAGAGAAAACTCCCTGGAAAAGACCTTGATGCTGGGAAAGATTGAAGGCAAAAGGAGAAGGGGACGGCAGAGGATGAGATGGCTAGATAGCATCACCGATGCAACAAATATGAACTTGAGCACACTCCGGGAGAGAGCGGAGGACAAGAAGGCTTGGTGTGCTATGATCCATGGGGTCACGAAGAGTCGGACACGACTAAACGACTGAACAACAACAACAAAGGAGGATAAGGAGATTGCAGAGAAGCTGAATGAATTATTTTCATCTGCTTTTACTGCAGAAGATATAGGACAGACACCTGTGCCTGAACTGGTGTTTTTCAGGAAGGTAGTCTGAGGAACTGTGGCAAATAGTGGTGACAAAAGATGAAGTTCTCAACCTTATTGACAAATTTAAAGTTAATAAATCACTGGGCCCAGCTGGTATCCATCCTAGAGTTCTAAAGAACTCAAATATGGAATTGCTGATCTTCTAATAAAAATATGTAACATGCCCCTAAGATCAGCCTCTGTACCAGAGGACTGGAGAATGGCCAATGTAACACCAGTTCTTTAAAAGGGATTGGGGGTGGGGATCCGGGAAATTACAGGCTGGTTAGCTTAATGTCTGTTCTGGGTAGATTGGTTGAAAGCAATATTAAAGATAAAATTAATAAGAATATAGAAGGACACACCCTGCTGAAAAAGAATCAGCATGGCTTCCGCAAAGGTAAGCCCTGTCTTACTAACCTTTTAAGGTTCTTTGAGTGTGTCCATAAACATGTGGACAGGGATGATCCAGTAGACATTGTTTACTTGGACTTCCAAAAGGCTTTTGACAAAGTCCCTCACCAAAGTCCCCTGAGCAAGCTTAGCAGTCATGGAATAAGAGGAGAGGTCCTCTTATGGATTAGTAACTGGTTAAAGAACAGAAAGCAGAGTGTAGGAATAAATGGTAACTTCTCACAAAGGAGGGATCATAGAATCATAGAATAGTAGGGTTGGAAGGGGCCTACAAGGCCATCGAGTCCAACCCCCTGCTCAATGCAGGAATCCAAGTCAGAGCATCCCTGACAAATGGCTGTCCAGCCTCGTCTTAAAGGCCTCCAGTGTGGGAGAGCCCACCACCTCCCCAGGTAATTGGTTCCATTGCCGTATTGCTCTGACACTCAGGAAGTTTTTCCTGATGTTCAGCCGGAATCTGGCTTCCTGTAACTTGAGCCCATTATTCCGTGTCCTGCACTCTGGGATGATCAAGAAGAGATCCTGGCCTTCTTCTCTGTGACAACCTTTCAAGTACTTGAAGAGTGCTATCATATCTCCCCTCAGTCTTCTCTTCTCAAGGCTAAACATGCCCAGTTCTTTCAGTCTCTCTTCATAGGGCTTTGTTTCCAGTCCCCTGATCATCTTTGTTGCCCTCCTTTGAACCCTCTCCAGCTTGTCTGCATCCTTCTTAAAGTGTGGTGCCCAGAACTGGACACAGTACTCCAGATGAGGCCTAACCAGTGCTGAGTAGAGGGGAACTAGTACTTCCCGGGATTTGGAAGCGATGCTTCTATTAATGCAGCCCAAAATAGCATTTGCCTTTTTTGCAGCCACATCACATTGTTGGCTCATATTCAGCTTGTGATCGACGACAATTCCAAGATCCTTCTCGCTCGTAGTGTGGTTGAGCCACGTATCCCCCATCTTGTAACTGTGCATTTGGTTTCTTTTTCCTAGGTGCAGAACTTGGCATTTGTCCCTATTAAATGCCATTCTGTTGTTTTCTGCCCAGCACTCCAGTCTATCCAGATCACTTTGAATTTTGTTTCTGTCTTCCAAAGTATTAGCTATCCCTCCCAATTTTGTGTCATCTGCAAATTTGATCAGCATTCCCTGCACCTCCTCCTCCAAGTCATTAATAAAAATGTTGAAGAGCACTGGGCCCAGGACTGAGCCCTGCGGTACCCCGCTCGTTACCTCTCCCCAGCTTGAGAAGGTCCCATTGAGAAGCACTCTTTGAGTCCGATTCTGTAGCCAACTGTGGATCCACATGATCGTTGTTTCATCTAGCCCACTTCGAGCAAGTTTGCTCATCAGGATATCATGGGGCACTTTGTCGAAAGCTTTGCTGAAGTCGAGGTATATGATGTCTACAGCATTCCCACGGTCTACAAGGGAGGTGACTTGATCAAAAAATGAGATCAGATTTGTCTGGCAGGACTTGTTTTTGACAAATCCATGTTGGCTTCGAGTAATCACGGCATTGTTGTCAAGGTGCTTCCAGATGGATTGCTTTATGATCTGCTCCAGAATTTTCCCAGGGATTGATGTCAGACTGACTGGTCTGTAGTTCCCAGGTTCCTCCTTTTTACCCTTTTTGAAGATAGGGACAACGTTAGCCCTCCTCCAGTCATCTGGCACTTCCCCGGTCCTCCATGATTTCTCAAAGAGAATAGACAGCGGTTCTGAGAGTTCTTCTGCCAGTTCCTTTATTACTCTAGGATGCAGTTCATCTGGCCCTGGAGATTTGAACTCATTCAAAGTAATGAGGTGTTCCTTGACCATATGCCTGTCGATCTCAAGCTGCAATCCTGCCCCTTCAGCCTGTACTTCGCCTTTGCCAGGGGGGTCATAGACCCTCTTTTGGGAGAAGACTGAGCCAAAGTAGGAATTGAGCACCTCTGCCTTTTCTTTGTCATCTGTTATCATTTTGCCATCCTTATTTAATAGCTGAACCACCATTTCTTTCCTCTGCCTTTTACTATGCACGTAGCTGAAGAAAGCCTTTTTGTTGTTTTTAGCATCCCTCGCTAACCTCACCTCGTTCTCCGCTTTAGCCTTCCTGACGCCATCCCTGCAATTCTGTGCTACCTGCCTGTACTCTTCCTTTGTTACTTGGCCTTCTTTCCACTTCTTATATGTGTCCTTTTTTGTTTTCAGGTCATCCCTAAGCTTTTTGTGAAGCCACATTGGCTTCTTCTGTTGTCTTCCACCTTTTCTTCTTGTTGGAATTGTTTGTGATTGTGCCTTGAGAATTTCCTTTTTTAAAAGTTCCCACCCATCTTGGACTCCTTTTCTCGCTAGCATTGTTTGCCATGGGACCTTACTGATCATTGTTCTGAGTTTATTAAAATCAGCTTTCCTAAAATCCAGGGTACGCGTTTGAGTACACTCGGCTTTTGCTTCCCTTAGAACCAAGAACTCAAGTACAACATGGTCGCTTTCCCCCAGAGTTCCTGTAACTGCTACTTTATCCACTAAGTCATCTCTGTTGGTTAGGATCAAGTCAAGGATAGCCGATCCTCTAGTTCCTTCCTCTACTTTCTGTAGGAGGAAGTTATCCGCCACACAAGTCAGGAATTTCCTGGAGGGGCCATGTTTTGCAGAATTTGTCTCCCAACAAATATCGGGGAAATTGAAGTCCCCCATTACTACTACATCATGCTTCCTTAAAACATTGGCTATTTGCTTTTCAAAAGTTTCATCCTTGGCTTCTCCTTGATTGGGTGGCCGGTAGTAGACTCCGACCACCAGGTTCCTTTTATTCTTTGCTCCATTTATTTCAACCCAGATGCTCTCGATGGGGCTACCAAGCTCCTCCTCCTGTATTTCTGTGCAGAGATATGTATTTTTCACATACAGTGCAACCCCGCCTCCCTTTCTGTTCCTCCTGTTCTTTTTGAACAAGTTATATCCTTCAATTGCTGTATTCCAGTCATGAGAGTCATCCCACCAAGTCTCAGTTATACCTATCAAGTCATAATTTCCCTCCTGTATTAAGAGTTCAAGTTCATTCTGTTTGTTTCCCATACTCTGGGCATTAGTATATAGACATCGAAGACCATGTGCTTCATAGTCTGGCTTTCTTCCTACCTGTGTCTGAAGACTATTATTGGGCGCTATCAGCGCTGTTCTCTCCATTGCAGTGCATGCGCCTACGTCCATTGTTACCCCCAACATTACATCTCCCTTCCCCGTAGGATTCAGTTTAAAGCCCTCCTGATGAAGTTCTTCATGCTGTGTCCAAACACATTCTTCCCAGCCTTTGTGAGGTGCAACCCATCCCTAGCCAACAGCCCATCTTCCAGGAAGTATAGCCCGTGGTCCCAGAATCCAAATCTCTCTCGTCGGCACCACCTTCGTAGCCAGTCATTCACCCGGAGTATTTTTCGTTCCCTTTCTATCCCTCTTCTAACTACTGGAAGGATGGATGAGAAAACTATCTGGGCCCCAAAGTTCTTGAGTTTCCTTCCCAAAGCTTCAAAGTCTGACGTGATCTCTTCGTAGCTCCGCTTGGCGGTATCATTTGTTCCCACATGGATGAGAAGAAAGGGATACCTGTCAGTGGGCTTTATGAGTGCAGGCAACCTTTCAGTCACGTCTCTAATCTGTCCTCCCGGGAGACAACATACCTGGCGAGTCCACGGGTCTTCGCGACATACTTGGGTCTCGATCCCACGCAGCAAGGAGTCTCCCACTACTACCACTCTTCTCTTCTTCTTCTTGTAGGCCTGGGTTTCATCGCCTCTGTTTGACTGACCTTTAGCCTCTTGCTCACTCTCATGCAGGTTCCCCTGTGATTCTTCCTCTGCAGGCTGTCCTCCAGTCTCATCTGCAAGTACCTGGAATCGGTTCCACAGCTCCACCGCTTCCACTGGTGCAGAGTGGCGTCTAGTTCTTCTTCTCCTAACTGTCACCGTTTTCCAAGGAGTATCCTCTACTCCATTTTTCTTCTCCTCAGCATTTCCCACTTCTGCCTCATCTTGCTGTTGCTCTTCAAGCTTCTGGTCTGCCCTTTGCTGCTGTAGTTCCCCCATTCTGTCCAAGAACTCTTCGTGTTCTCTTATTCCCCGGAGGGTTGACAGTCGCCGCTCCAGTCCACTTACTTTTTCCTCCAGCAGCGTGATCAACTTGCACTTGTTGCAGGTGTAGGCCATGTTGTTCTCAGGCAAGAAAACAAACATTGCACACACCTTGCAGGTCACCACCACTGGAGAGTCTTGTCCTTCCATAGCCCCTTTTCCCTTTTTGTGTCTAGCTTTGTGATTGTTCTAGACTAGCCTGTGCCTGCTCCTCTACTCAGTAGAGGTTAAAAGCAGAGTCCCACTGGTGTGGAAGTGTGTGTTACAAGACAAATAAATGGGAAAAAGTTAGTTAAAAAAAAAAAAAATGTTAGGGGCCTCCCCCTTGACCTCCCCTGCCGAACTCCCCTGGCCAACTCCTGTTTGCTCCCCCTGTTCACTCGCTCTGTTCGCTCGCTCTCTGGGAGCTTGCCTGCTTCTGTAGTCCCTGGACCAGCTGGAGCAGCTTGCTCTGCTCTGCTCTGCTCAGCTGGGAGGCGGGAAACAGACATCCCACAGGGATCTGTATTGGGACTAGTGCTTTTCAACATATGCATAAATGATCTGGAATTAGCAGTGAAGTGGCCAAGTTTGCTGATGACACCGAATTATTTAGGGTGGTTAAAACAAAAAGAGATTGCGAGAAGCTCCAAAAGGAACTCTCCAAACTCGGAGAATGGGCATCAAAATGGCAAATGCAGTTCAACGTAAGCAAGTGCAAAGTGATCCACGTTGGGGCAAAAAATCCCAATTTCAAGTATAAGCTGATGAGACCTGCCCTAGCAGTGACTCACCAAAAAACAGATCTCGGGGCTGTGGTGGACAGCTCGATGAAAACGTCGACCCAGTGTGTGGCTGCTGTGAAAAAGGCAAGTTCCACGTTAGGCGTAATTAGGAAAGGCACTGAGAATAAAACTGCCACGATCATACTCTCCATATACAAATCTATTGTGTGACCACACTTAGAAGAAACAAACCCACTGGGCAGCAAAATCATTCAGGGAAGACTTGGGTAAAGAGATGGTTCTTTAACAGGCGCCTAAAACACAGTTGGCACATCCCAAATACCGGGGCAGAGGGCGTTGCATAAGGTGGATGCCACCAAGGAGAAGGCCCACTTCCAGGTTGCCACCAGATGGCAATTTGCCAGTCGCCTTACAACCAGCAAGGCCTCCTCTGATGATCTTAGCAATTGCACATGTCTGTATAGGGGAAGGCAATTGCCAGGCAACCTGGTGCCAAGTTATTCTGGATTTTATGTACCAAGTTAGAGAGAACTTGGCTCAGTAGCTGATACGGAGCCAGTGCAGTTGCTTCAACACCAGTGTAATATTTGTTCAGCCAGGTGCCCCACTGCATTCTGACCAACTGCAGCTTCTGGACCAAGCACAAGGGTAGCCCCACATAAAGTGCATTGTCGTTCAGTCGTGTCCGACTCTTCGTGACCCCATGGACCATCGCACGCCAGGCCTTCCTGTCCTGCGCTCTCTCCCGGAGCGTGCTCAAGTCCATATTCATTGCATCGGTGATGCTATCTAGCCATCTCATCCTCTGCCGTCCCCTTCTCCTTTTGCCTTCAGTCTTTCCCAGCATCAGGGTCTTTTCCAGGGAGTTTTCTCTTCGCATTAGGTGGCCAAAATATTGGAGCTTCAGCTTCAGTATCTGTCCTTCCAATGAGCACTCAGGGTTGATTTCCTTTCGGATGGACTGATCTGACCTCCTTGCAGTCCAGGGGACTCGTAAGAGTCTTCTCCAGCACCACAGTTCGAAAGCATCAATTCTTCGGCGCTCGGCCTTCCTTATAGTCCAGCTCTCACAGCCATACGTTACTACTGGGAAAATAAAAGTGCATTACAGTAGTTTAAATGCATACAGTAGCCTTTTTTCCTTGACACCCTGTTTGTGAGCTTCCAGGGGCATCTGGCCAGTCACTGTTAGAAACAGAATACTGAACTAGATAAACTTTGGTCTGTCCCAGCAAAACTATGATTACTTTCCTATATTTGTATTTTGCAAAAGTGTGACCACCTCTGAATTTCTCACCTTTGTAAATCGATTAAAAGGTCCCATTGATCAGAATGCACATTCATTTACAAATAGCAGTCTCCTGCATGTATAAAAGCCCATCTGGGCAGAGATGAAAGAAGTGTTTTTAGAACCACTTGTATGAGTGAGATGCAGTGTGGTGTGATGGATAAGAAAAGTATCAGACTTGGCAGTATCCAATGTTAGTCCTACTCACAGTAAACCCATTGAAATGAATGGGACTTAAGTTAGTCATGACTAATCTGTCCCATTCATTTCAGTGAGTCTACTCTAAGTAGGACTAACTTTGGATACTAATCCAGGTTCAAATTGCTACTCCACCACAAAGCTCACTGGCTGACCTTGGGCCTATCACTCACAGCTTGACCTACCTCAGAGGGTTGTTCTGACAATAAAATTGGGGATGTGGATGAAGAAGAACCATGTATGCCATCCTGTGTTCCTTGGGGGATAAAAATACGTAATGTTCTGCCTACTGACGGAATCAAGGCATATATAAACTGGGAGGTAGAAGTTCCGGCCTCCTGGAGCTATTGCTCAGCCACTTCCCCAAAAGAAGACCTGTGTTACAGTGTGAGGACCCAGAGTTTAGTGTGTCTTATAATGATGACCTGTACAAAACGGGCATGAAATTAGGTACAGATGAGATGGTGAGATGGTGCAAAGTTGTCCATGGTAGCTCTGTCTAAGGTACATTGTGAAATTAAGTCAGAAGAAAATCCTATCAAGGAAAGCCTGGACCGTAAGCTTCCCAGGGGGTGCAATCCTATCTCGATAGTTGGCGGCCTCCAAAGTTGAAGGCTGCCAAGTATCCAATGCAGGGAAGTCAGTGCATGGAGGCGACGATGCATCCTCACCTCCTTGCCCTGAATTTTCCCTAGACGTGCTTCTGCCCATCCAGGCGCAGCTTTGGGGTGGGGGAGGGAATGAGGCCAGGACACATATAGGAAGCTGTGTGATGTAGCTTCCGTGGTCTCCTCCCCTTCCCACCCTCCAGACCGCCCCCTTTTTGCCATCCCCCCACTCTGTTTCCGAGCACAGAGATGTAACTGGCGCAGAGAGAACCACACTGGCTATGAGAGGGCGAGGAGCACGGTTTCTGGGCTCCAAGGTCAGAGCCCTGGTTCCAACATCAGATCCCAGAAACCAAATTAGGAATCCTATGTTCCCCAGACACTGACTACGGGACATAGGATTGCACCCTAAGTCAAGAAAACAAACTCTTTGAGTCTCCCCTAATATAACAGGTATGTGCTTCTAGCATTTACTTCTGAACTCTGCCCAAGGTTAAGTGGATCAAAACAAAAGTGAGCAGTACCCCATCAACTGCCATGGAGTTCCATTACCACATAAAACACATGGTACCTTCTACCAAGTCTACCTCAGGGATGGGGAATCTCTCACAGGGGTTCTCCATCTATCCTGCCAGCTTCTTCTGAGGCTTGTCCTGCTTCCTTGTGAGCAGTCATACAATGAGTCTTGCCCTGCTTACTTGTGAGGAGACATGCTGCTCATGCTTACTTCTGAGTAGACATGCAGAAGCTATTATACTTCTCAGTAAACATGATGGTCATGCTTAGATTTGAGTAGACATGCAGAGGCTTGGTATCTGGGATGCTATTTGAAAGTGCTTTCAGTTCAGTTATTCAGTCATGCTTCTGAATAAACATGCAGAAGCCCCATCCTACTTATTTCTGAGTAGGCTTAAAACTAGTAATACATTTCAGGCCTGCCCTGCCTGCAGATTAAATGCAGCTCCCAAGGCCTTTCCCGATTTGGAATTTGGCCCTCGGGATGAAAACAGCTCCCCATCCCGGGTCTACCTTGCTCAGTATTGTCCACTCTGACTGACAGCAGCTCTCCAGGATCTTAGGTGAGGGTATTTCTCACCCCTTGCTACCTGGGTTCCTGTTTTAACTGGATTCTGGAGATCGAACCTGGGATCTTCTAAATGCAAAGTGTGTGTTCTACTGCTGACATATGATCCCTCCGCAAAGTTCCCTATGGAAACAATACAGGGCAGCTGAAGACCAGAAGAACAAGAGTGAAACAAAACACCAGCAGGAGACCTCTGGAAGAGCCTCTGGTAGTCTACCTCTGGAAGAGCCTCTGGTAGTCTACCTCTGGTAGTCTGGACCAAAGCAGTCCTTGGATTGCAGTAAACTCCAAATGGCTGGCCAATAGACTAGCTTCTCACACAGGCAGCACCCATCCATCTCAGGATTACTTGGGCTCCCTGATGCAGCTTTTGCTTCTAACAACAGCTGTGCCGCATTTTGCACATGGGAGAAATGTCATCGCCCCTGGTGCTGAAAGCGTGATGTTCCCCATAGCAACTGGCTGCAAAATCAAACAGATTGTATGATGTCAGCTCAGAAAACACCCAGGAGAGGAAAGTCGGCTCCTTCTCCAGGGATGAAGTTCTGCTTTCTTCACAGGTGGCCCCAACATTCAAGGATAGGGTGGGAACACAGAAAGGCACTTAGACAAATTGTGGATGCAAGCAGAGGATGGGGGTGGGAATGGGAATGGGATATCTCAACTGCTCTGAGAGTAAAAATCATATTTCATATTGGAATGTATCTATGAGGCTCAAAGGCAGCCAAAACCAATGAGAGCTTTCAGTGGAGAAGCAAGTGCAGCATATGCAATGCTTAAGAGCTCCTTCCTTTTAATAGGGTTTAATTTTTACAGGCAAAGCATGCCCATGTTCAGAACCACCTCAGAATCATGCCCTCTGTCCTGATCACCCCGCCTCTTTATGCCAGATGTACAAGGGACGAGTGTAGTTCAGGGATGTCAAACCTCTTTCAGCCCAAGGGCCAAATTCAACTTCAGAGAAGCTCTTGGGGCCTGCACTCCAGTGGTGGGTGGGGCCAAAAGTAAAGGTGGTGAGGCCAACATACCAGGGTATTTTAGCTTTAAAACTCTTACAGCTAGTAATGAAGCCTTAGGAGAGGAATTTCAACTTTTTAGAATGAGAAAAACACACACACAAAAGCTGGGAAACCACCAAACCCACCAAACTGGGTGGGGCCAGAGGAAGGAGGTATGGCCATCTGGAGAACCCAGAGGGCTGGACTGGGACCCAAACAGGCTGAATTTGGTCCGTGGGCCTGAGGTTCTACCCCCCTGGTGTAGTTCTTTATGAAAAAGGGAAAGCATTCCGCATGCTCTCCAACACCCTTTGCCTCAAATATTATTCATACACAGACCACACTCTTGGCCCTGGAAGTGCAAACAGGTTCTAAGAGTCTGTTTTGTTGAGACCTGTCTCAACTTGTCTCCTACTGTTTATAGGCAGTGTATGTCTAACCATTTCTCCCTAGCCAAGGAAGTACACTGGTTTCTGGTGTGTTGCCAATTCAGAGAAAGCTGTAAATGGCCTGCGGCTACGTACCCAGAAGGACCACTTTCTTCTGTACAAGCCTGCCTATTTGGAGGTGGGGCCTTTTTGGTTGTGGCGCCATGACTGCGGAACACCGTACTTAGGGAGGTGCACCTGGCAAACTATGCTGTTCACCTTCAAAACCTGTGTATTTTCCTGTGCACTCCCAAACTGCATTTTACTACTGGACTTAACACTTTCATTGTTTTGGTCTCATCGTTGCTGATTTTACTGTTGTTTCTAATGGCATGGTGTTCTGATTGTTTTTACAGATGTTAATACTGTTTGGAATTGTGAGTTATATATTTATAGAAAGAATGAAAGTCCCTAGCCTAGGGGTAGACAACGCGGTGCCCGCTGGCACCGGTACACCCACAGACACCTTTCTTGGTGCCTGCTGAGGTGCCCTAGCCCTCCATTATTATTATTTTTAATTAACACATTTTCTTAGTGGTAGCTGGGAATGAGCTCGAGGGGGGAAAGAAAAAGAGTTTGCCTTCCATGAAATAGGCTTCTGTTGGTGCTGATAACTGTGGATTTGAAGTATTTTTTTAGTATGTTAGGGCTCAGACCCACCTCTGCTTTCTACTCAGTCTTTTGGGCAGGTTACATGAACTTTGATGCTAGCCATGCCTTCCATGGCAGCTATTTTGTGGCAGTGCCCAAACAGTTTCTCAAATTGCCAAATGTGCCCAAGGGCCCAAAAAGGTTGCCTACCATTTATCTGGCCCTAGCAAATGGGGGTGGGGTGGGGGTGGCAGTTATATATTTGTTATATATTAAAGCAGTGCTTGGATACAATCCAAAAATGACAGAATGATCTCAATTCGAATTCAGGGTAAGCCATTTAACATCACAGTGATCCAAATATACGCCCCAACCACAGATGCTGAAGAACCAGAAGTAGATCAGTTCTATGAGGATCTGCAGCACCTACTGGATAGTACGCCAAAAAAAGGTGTTATTTTCATTACAGGAGACTGGAATGCTAAGGTGGGTAGTCAAACGACACCTGGAATTACAGGCAAGCATGGTCTGGGAGAACAAAATGAAGCAGGACATAGGCTGATAGAATTTTGCCAAGACAACTCACTGTGCATAACAAACACTATCTTCCAACAACCTAAGAGACGACTTTATACATGGACTTCACCAGACGGTCGACACCGAAATCAGATTGATTATGTACTTTGCAGCCAAAGGTGGCGGACATCTATGCAGTTGGTAAAAACAAGACCTGGAGCTGATTGTAGTTCAGATCATGAACTTCTTATTGCACAATTTAGAATCAGACTAAAGAGAATAGGGAAGACCCACAGATCAGTTAGATATGAGCTCACGAATATTCCTCATGAATATGCAGTGGAGGTGAAGAATAGATTTAAGGGACTAGATTTAGTAGATAGGGCCCTGGAAGAACTATGGACGGAAGTTCGCAACATTGTTCAGGAGGCGGCAACAAAAAACGTCCCAAAGAAAAAGAAAACCAAGAAGGCAAGATGGCTGTCTGCTGAGACACTGGAAGCAGCCCAAGAAAGAAGAAAAGCAAAAGGCAACAGTGATAGGGGGAGATATGCCCAATTAAATGCAAAATTCCAGAGGTTAGCCAGAAGAGATAAGGAATTATTTTTAAACAAGCAATGCGCGGAAGCAGAAGAAGGTAATAGAATAGGAAGGACAAGAGACCTCTTCCCGAAAATTAGAAACATCAGAGGTAAATTCCAGGCAAAAATAGGTATGATCAAAAACAAAGATGGCAAGGACCTAACAGAAGCAGAAGAGATCAAGAAAAGGTGGCAAGAATATATGGAAGATCTGTATAGGAAGGATAATAATATCGGGGATAGATTTGACGGTGTGGTCAGTGAGCTAGAGCCAGACATCCTGAAGAGTGAGGTTGAATGGGCCTTTAAGAAGCATTGCTAATAACAAGGCAGCAGGAGATGACGGTATCCCAGCTGAACTGTTTAAAATCTTGCAAGATGATGCTGTCAAGGTGATGCATGCCATATGCCAGCAAATTTGGAAAACACAAGAATGGCCAACAGATTGGAAAAAATCAACTTATCCCCATACCGAAAAAGGGAAGCAACAAAGAATGTTCAAACTATCGAACAGTGGCACTTATTTCACTTGCCAGTAAGGTAATGCTCAAGATCTTGCAAGGTAGACTCCAGCAATTCATGGAACGAGAATTGCCAGATGTACAAGCTGGGTTTAGAAAAGGCAGAGGAACTAGAGACCAAATTGCCAATATCCGCTGGATAATGGAGAAAGCCAGGGAGTTTCAGAAAAACATCTATTTCTGTTTTATTGACTATTCCAAAGCCTTTGACTGTGTGGATCATAACAAATTGTGGCAAGTTCTTGGTGGTATGAGGATACCAAGTCATCTTGTCTGCCTCCTGAGGAATCTGTATAATGACCAAGTAGCAACGGTAAGAACAGACCACAGAACAATGGACTGGTTTAAGATTGGGAAGGCGTACGGCAGGGTTGTATACTCTCACCCTACCTATTCAACCTGTACGCAGAACACATCATGCGACATGTTGGGCTTGATGAAGCCAAGGCTGGAGTTAAAATCGCTGGAAGAAACATTAACAATCTCCGATATGCAGATGATACCACTTTGATGGCTGAAAGCGAGGAGGAGCTGAGGAACCTCATGACGAAGGTGAAAGAAGAAAGTGCAAAAGCTGGGTTGCAGTTAAACCTCAAAAAAACCAAGATTATGGCAACCAGCTTGATTGATAACTGGCAAACAGAGGGAGAAAACGTGGAGGCAGTGACAGACTTTGTCTTTCTAGGCGCAAAGATTACTGCAGATGCTGACTGCAGCCAGGAAATCAGAAGATGTTTACTTCTTGGGAGGACAGCAATGACAAATCTTGATAAAATAGAGACATCACACTGACAACAAAGGTCCGCATAGTTAAAGCAATGGTATTCCCCGTAGTAACCTATGGCTGCGAGAGCTGGACCATAAGGAAGGCTGAGTGAAGGAAGATAGATGCTTTTGAACTGTGGTGCTGGAGGAAAATTCTGAGAGTGCCTTGGACTGCAAGAAGATCAAACCAGTCCATACTCCAGGAAATCAAGCCAGACTGCTCACTTGAGGGAATGATATTAAAGGCAAAACTGAAGTACTTTGGCCACATCATGAGAAGACAGGATACCCTGGAGAAGATGCTGATGCTAGGGAAAGTGGAGGGTAAAAGGAAGAGGGGCCGACCAAGGGCAAGATGGATGGATGATATTCTGGAGGTGACGGACTCGACCTTGGGGGAGCTGGGAGTGGCGACGGCTGACAGGAAGCTCTGCCGTGGGCTGGTCCATGAAGTCACGAAGAGTCGGAAGCGACTGACCAAATAAACAACAACAAGCAAATGGGGTGGGGTGGGGGTGGCAGTTATATATTTGTTAACAATTTTATTGGTTTTCAAATGCAGCTTTGCTTGAAAGATAAAAATTTGCAATGTGAGAGCAAGGAAGGGGGCTTGTGATTCACCGGGCTGTCTCTGAATGGCAGGGCCATTTTCCCATGACTGTCCCAGGCTGGAAGTCGGTTGAATTTTGCCCCACTTTGAGCCAAGTACTGCAGAGCTCTCTCCTTTGCTCTGTTAGTTCACTTGCATGATTTCATTAGTTAAACTCCTTTCACTTCTGACAGCAATCAGGCAGGATTGCATTGCTCACCCATCTCAACCCCTCCCATCATCTGGCTTTGCCTTTCAGGATAAAAGTAACTAGAAATGGAGATGTGGTATCACAGGTTGGCCACCAGGGTGCTCCAAGGCATTTTTAATTCAATTTGCTATATCATCATCATCATCATCATCTCCTACTACTACTAAGGAGGCAACCTGTCTCAGAAACACAGTGGAAAGTATAATCTTTAAAATTATAATTTTTGAAAAACTATTATATAATATTCATATAGCAGAGCATGGAAGGGCTGTAGGTCAGTGGTAGAGCACATGCTTTGCATGCAGAAGGTTCCAACTTTGATCCCAGGCATCTCCAGGTAAGAAATGCAAGAAAAGGCTCCTGCCTGAAATCCTGGAAAGCCGCTGCCAGTCAGTGGCCGTGTTCGCACGATCGCATGGTGGTTAACAGGCCATGGTGGTTTGTTAACCACCCTGCTTGTGCTGGTCACTTGCCTGCTGATTCACCCTCACCAGGTGCAGCTTCTCATGACATCCAAGGGTGACTTGCTAGGATGGTTGATAAACCACCCAGAACCCATGGCCTGTTGTAGGATTGTGTGGTGGTTTGTTAACCACTCCAACAAACCACCCTCACTGGGTTCGAAGGACATGAGAAGCCATAATGGTGGGGGCTTCAGTTGGCAACCTGGCACCCGAGGGCACCACGCTGGGCTGCGGTGATCGCATAAGCCAGGTCAGTGTCAACAATACTGGTCGAGATGGACCAAGAGCCTGACTCAATATAAAGCAGCTTTCTGTGTTCCTAAACAATTAAACACTAAAAATAATGTTCTAAACAGCGGTAAAAAATAAGAATATAAGAAGAACCATGCCGGATCAAACCAAGGGTCCCTCTAGTCCAGCTTTCTGTTCGCACAGGGAAATCACAAGTAGGACATGAGTGCAGCAGCTCCCCCTGCCCCATGCTCCCCAGCAACTGGTGTACATAGGCATACTGTCTCTGGTACTGGAGGTAGCATACAGGCATCAGGACTAGTAGCCACTGATAGCTTTATCCTCCATAAATTTATCTAACCCCCTTTTAAAGCCATCCAAATTGGTGGTAATCACTACATCTTATTGTAGCAAATTCCATAGTTTAACTATTTATTACATTTATATCTCACCTTTGTTATTCTTGCAAGGAACCCTTGGTGGCGTACATGGTGCTCGTCCTCTCTGTTTTATCCCCACAACCACCCTGTGAGGTAGGTTAGGCTGAGAAACAGTGACTGGCTCAAAGTCACCACCCAGTGAGCTTCATGGTCAAGTAGGGACTAGAACCTTGATCTCCTGAGTCCTAGGCCAACACCCTAACCACTTCCTTTTTAAAAGGTTCTTCCTTTTATCTGTCCTGACTCCCCCACCAATCAGCTTCATGGGATGACCCTGGGTTTATGAGAGAGGGAGGAAAATGTCTCCCTAACCTTTCATTTAATCAGTTAAAGAAGCATCTATTGAAATCAAGTCCCCATTATTTTTCTGCATGACTAAGCCCTTGTTCTTGTGATTGCAAGCCCACCAAGGCAAATTTTGAAATCTGGATGTGTACAGACTGAACAGGGTGGAGTGTTAACTAGGAAGAGAGAGAGGTAACTCCCAGGAATCCAATGCCGGAGCCATGTATCACGTTCACAGGGGTTCAGCCAGAATGGCTGTGTCCATAAGTGAGGACGAGATCTCCAGAAAGGGCATCATTCGTTAGTGTAAAAAGTCGTGCCGAGGTCGCCCATCAATATTTATCAGAGAGGAAAGCTGAGATCCCATGGAGGTGAAAAATAGCGGCAGACAGGTGCTGCCATTTGCTGGCAGAACAGCTTGCCAGAGAGGGACATGCTGTTCATAAACAAAAACAAGCACAGGTGGCTTGGTCTTCAAATGGAAGGCGGCCGCTTTGCTCCTCCTCCAAATGGCTTCCTCACTTTGCCCGTGGCATCTAGAATACACCCCCCACACACCCCGCAGAGTCAGTGTCTAATTTTATTACAAGCAGAGCTGTGGGCAGGCATGCTACTAGCTACGCCTCCCAAAGACTGGTCTGTTTCCAAGCTGACACATAAGCCCTTGGATAGTGGCAGAAGGGTTGGGAAAGACATCTGCCAGAGATCCTAAAGGGCTGCAGCCAGTCAGCATAAAGATGACTGTGTTAGACAGACCACTAATCTCCTAGTGATTGAGGATTAAGTATTTCAGAGAAGTCAGAGCTCAGCAAGTGGATCACATGTTTTGCAGAAGGTCCAAAGATGGGTCTCTAGTTAAACTATCTCAGCAGGGCTGGGGAAAGGCCTTTCCCTGGGCAGTGGTGTGGTACTTATTTTTTTTATTTTTTTATTTCTATACCACCCCATAGCCGAAGCTCTTTTGAAATGCAGGCATTCATCATGACAATCTGCATAGCCAGGCCCCCAAAGAGAGTCCAAAATTGCAGGCAATTGTGTTGATTCAGATCAACAAATTCTAGGAATTTTCATCTGCTAGAAACAGCTCTTTTGTAGAACAAATGGGTCTTAACTACCCATTCAAGACCAAGCTACCCCAAAATACTTTGCATTGCAACAGGGAACAATATATTGTTGCAGGGAAAATTCATTCCCCCCCCCCCCCAGCTACTGTGAGGATTGCAGCTAAGCTCAGAGGGAACAGAAAAGTCAGATGGGGTGGCAGGTGATGAAAAAGTCCCAGGGCTGTGTACCTGTAGGCCCTGGCTCCACTATACCACTGTCCCTGGGACCTTAGAAAGCCAGTATGGAATAACCTCAGCTGGATAGACTGATGGTCTAATTCTGCATAAGACAAGTTCTTAAATCTTCTGTTACACCAGATAACAAAAGGCAGCCGGGGGGGAGGGGCTGTGGCTCAAAGTGCCATTTTCAACTGTGTCAACAGCAGCGTTTCTCCCCCAGCACCTTTCTCAGGAACATGTCACCGCACCCAGCAATGGTGGAACTAGATATATGCAAAACTCACTGGAGAGATGTTTCCATTCTGTTTCCTGTTCCTGAATGATGGATTTTCGTAGGAAATCCAGTCGTTTGAAATTCAGCCATTTCTAGATGTGCATCAAGTAATTCAATATTATCTATTTTTGCTTCCAATAAATGTCCCACATGTGTATGTGCTCATTCATTTATCCTTTCATTCATGAAATCACTACATCATGGATTTTGCTGTTTGAAGGCTGAATAAACAGTCATTTTTGTGCATGCTTGTTTTGGTCATTGGAATGAAGATGGTTTGCTACATTGCTAGAACACATTACACTTGGTCATGTAAGTAGGATTGCACATTCATTCACTGAAAAATAAAGACAGATTTCAGAATGGTTGTTGAGAGTTTTCAGCTCAGGATGCGGAACTGACTGAACTAGTAATATTCCACCCATATTTTGTGTTTTTTTGTGTGAATTTCAACAACAGATCTAGGTGGAACTCCATTTGAAATAAAGTGTTCTGCTCTGGGCACCAGAATTCAAGAAGGATGGTGATGAGCTATAAAGAACTTGGATGGTAAAATGCTTAGAAATAAATTTTTCTGGGAAAGCTTGCAGAATCATAGAATCATAGAATAGTAGGGTTGGAAGGGGCCTATAAGACCATTGTTAGGTTTGTTTTGATTTCAGGAAAGAAGGAACAGGTTAGGGAGATCAGCTGCCAGTTTTTTAAGCATTGAGAACTGGTTTGAAACTAGTCTACATTTGTTATGTTGGTACTCCCATGTAAGAACAACCCACAGTTTCAACTAGGGCCCAGCTCCTAGAGTAGGCATGGTTGGGTACCTACTGAAGGCCCACACCCCAGCAGTGGCCACTGACAGCAGCCCCCTGGACTTGCTCCTCTTCATCACCAGTGCAACCTGCTCGTTCACCTGCCTCCCGCTCTGGCCCAGGCGATGGTGGTGGTGACAATGAGGAGCGGGAGATGCCACGGCCTCCTTGCTCCCTGGCTCTCTGCCTGCCAAGCAAGCAAGTGATGGCCATGATGGGAAAGAGGATGAGGAACAAGAGCAGCTGGTGACAATGGTGGTGAGAATGTTAGGCTCACTGAAGGAGAGGCCCATCTGAGGGTGTCTTGCCCAAGGGTCCTCCAAAGCCAGGAGCCAGCAATGGTTTCAACATTACAATACTTTTCCTAGGCACTTCTTTTTTGATTATGGC
This sequence comes from Heloderma suspectum, assembly GCF_057233095.1. Classification (NCBI taxonomy): domain Eukaryota; kingdom Metazoa; phylum Chordata; class Lepidosauria; order Squamata; family Helodermatidae; genus Heloderma; species Heloderma suspectum. The sequence goes on along the minus strand of NC_139465.1, from coordinate 5,547,379 downwards.
AAACAAAAGGTGCCTGTCCAGCAGCAATCAGGACAGTGAGAGTGATACTGCAGGTCTTCCTTTTGTACCATTTCTGGTGCCGGGATGCTGCCGTGAGCACTGCTCTCAGCATCCTGGCTCAGACAGGAATGCTGCTGAGCATGGATTGTCAGAGCCTCTTTGCTCTGCGAAGCACTTTTGTGGCGCCTGCATCAAAAAATGTAACCCTCTCAGCATCTAGAGGACAAACTGTTCCTGAAGGCTCTGCATCAGAGAAGCAGCCTCTGCCCAGGAAGGGGCGGAGGGAGAGTGTGGGGAGTCTGAGAATTGGAATCACTCTGCCTTTCAAGTTCCTTGGCCTCCCAAAGTTACCACAGAAGGTTCTTCTGCTCACACATGTTCGAGGTGTGGTTTTCATTGTCTGTAAACTGGATCAGGCTTTCTGGACTACTGCAGATTGGCTACATGGTGCCAGCGAAGCAGAAAACTGATTTTGTCACATTGGTCCTTGTTAAGTGAACAGTTTGTTACTGCTGGATAACTGCAAGCTGGAAGGCAACATAAAGTCTTGAATGCATTGTTTTGAAAACACTGGGGATGCAATCTCGAGATAAAAATGCCTGGTTTCCTGCAGCAAATTGAAACAGGGTGAAACAGCAGAGGCAGAATTATAAGGATGTAAACTCCTTGTTCCTCAAATGCTTCTAAGAGCCTACCCTTTGGGCTGTAGAGGCATCAGGAGCTAACAGCGTCAGCAAAAGCAGACACCCTCGGAGGAAGCCTTGGTGAGGAGCACAGAGCGAGTGTGCCTAGATAAAAAGGCCTGGAGGGGGGAGATGCCTCCCCTTCTCCTGTGGAAAGGCCAAAGGTCAGCGTGCAGCTGTGACTCAGCGAGTGGCATCCCGCCCACGGAGGCAGGAGCCAGCCAAGTGCCTCCGTACGGCATGAGGTTTTTCAAGCATTCCCTTTTCATCTCCACTGTGTGCCAAGTTCATATGCCAAAGTGTTCTGTCAACGCAGAAGAATGACTGCGAGTCTTTCAAAAAAACAAAAAAACTCTCCAAATTCTCCCAAACCGTAATTGAAAAACTTAAGATGTTTATAAAGCTATAAGCTGCTCCATTAAGATAAATCAGTTTTGATTCCAGGGACTGGGGCAAAGTTACTTGGTTGACATACTTGTGCACTAAACCAGTCTTTCCTAACCTGGTGCCCTCCAGATGTGCTGGACTACAACTCCCATTATTTATAGCTGGTGGGGATATTGGGAGTTGTAGTACAACATATCTGGAAGGTGCCAAGTTGGGGAAGGCTGCATTAAACAATCATAAGAAGCTAGCTATTCTCCAAGAATTGTCCCCATGTGTGACCATGGTACAAGATGCTTCACCCAGAAGTTGCATTTACATGAACAAAGGCAAGCAATCCTTATTTTTAGAAAAAGGATTCTTCCACTGATCTTGTTCTGTATGGTTCACTGTTCATATGAAAGAGCTTTGGCTATTGGGAAGCATAGGTATGTCATAAATAAAATAAACAGCATTTTCTCCACAAGCGTGGTCTCTTCCCCACAAGGAGGGTCTCCTCCAGAGGAGGCAACTGTGCTCCTGCTCTTTCTTCACTTTACTCTTTCCTCGGTAAAACATTGCAGGAATTTTGCAGGTTAGTTATGTGCAGGATCAGCCCCAGCCATAGAGGTAAACTAGATAGCTGCCTGTGGTGCCAACATTTAAAAGTGCCACTAGCCACAGCTATGTAAATGTCTTGAAGAGAGAAAGTACCCACTGCATTTGTGATGGAGCAGAGGTACAGAAAAATAGCCTAGCAGCTTATCAGCTGGACTCACATCCCCTGCATTCCAGGCGACATGTATAGAGAGCCTTCTGATCTCCATCAGTTGCCCACGGCATAGACACCATTGCAAAGGGGGCAAGTACAGAAGTAAGGACATTAAAAATTAAAATGAGAAAAGGGTATTCTGGTCAGCCTATGATCATTTACTGTGCTATCACGTTCTGCTGCTCGGTATATGATAAGACACATGGGGGAAGGGTAGGGAAATTTGTTGAAATAACAAAGGGCAGCAAAAACCTTTGGGCAAGCCTTGAATCCATGAATGTAGCTGCTTTTGATGAGCATGGACATAGTTTCTCCAACCATGCAGAGGAACAATGTCATTCTGGGTTAAGTTTGCTCTGTTCCAATGACTGTATCAGTATTGAAAAAGAAAAGCCAGCAATTACATGGAAAGCAAATTCTATGTTGGACACAATTACGAAAGGAATAGAAAACTGCCAGTGTCATACTGCCCTTATACAAAGCTATGGTGTGACCACACCTGGAATGCCATGTACAGTTCTGGTCACTGCACCTCAAAAAATATATTGTAGAGTTGGAAATAATGCAGGAAAGGGCAACTAAAATGATAAAGCCACTGGAACAACTCCCCAATTAGGAAAGTTTACAATATCTGGGACTGTTTGGCTTAGAAAAAAAGGTGAATACCAGTAGACATGTTACAGGTGTATAGAATTCTGCATAATGTTGAGAGTGTATATAGGGAGAGTTTTTTCTCCCTCCTCCATAACATGAGAATCTGGGGTCATCCCATGAAGCTGATTGCTGGGGAATTCAGGAAAGATAAAAGTACTTCTTCACACAGCGCATAGTTAAACTATGGAAATCACTACCACAAGATATAGTGATGCCCACCAATCTGGATGGCTTTAAAAGGGGATTTGACCAATTCAGGAGGATGGAGGATACAGTTATCAGTGACTACTAGTCCTGATGGCTATATGCTACCTCCAATAACAGAGGCGGTATGCCTGTGTTCACCAGTTGCTGGGGACACGAGCAGGAGGATGCTATTTGACTCATATCCTACCTGTAGATTTCCAACAGGGAGCTGCTTCTGTATAAACGCAATGCTGGACTAGATGGATCCTTGGTCTGATCCAGCATAGCTCTTATGCTATGTTCTTACATATGTTCTATGTTCTTACATATGTTCTATGCTCTTACATACACTTTTGACATATACAGTAACGCCTGCTGTCTTCCTGGGCAGAAATAGCTGGTCAAGTGGCCTTTGAAAAGTCATTCTTCTCCTGACTCTCTTAGTCAATGAGAGAATGGGTTAGACATTGTTATAACTGGGGCAGAGGAGTAAAGAAGAGCTGCAGTCCTTTAAAGCTATCAGCTGCCCAACTGGTGTACACAAGGCATACCAAACTACAGTCAGGGCCAGAAATATTGGAACAAGAATAACTGTTTTGGCAGTTGGCGTCTGTACACCACCACATTGAAGCTGAAAGGAAACACACCCAGATGGGAGCGAAGTCAGGACTTTCAGCTGTAATTCAAGGGGTTCAATAAAAGTGGGGCACTAACAATTCAGGAAGGACAGCCAGTGGCATACACACACACCCATTGTTGGGGGCTCATAAGTAATGGAACGAATGGCTGACAAGCAGCTGCATGGCCAGGTGTGGCCTGTTTCCTGGGCACCCCATGACCAATCAAGCAGATAAAAGGCCTGGAGGTGGTTCTGAGTAGCTGAGTACCATTTGCATCTGGTAGCTGTTCACTGGAACTCCCAACATGAGGTCCAAAGAGGTGTCCATGCGAGTGAAGGAGGCCATCGTTAGGCTGAGGAAACAAAATAAACCCATCAGAGAGATAGCAAAAACAGTGGGAGTGGCCAACACAACAGTTTGGAACATCCTGAAAAAGAAGGAATTAACTGGCAAGCTCAGCAACAGCAAAAGGCCTGGAAGACCACGGAAGACAACTAAAGGGGATGACCGCAGAATTCTACTCATGGTGAAGAGGGACCCTTTCACAACACCAAGCCAGGTCAAGAATGCTCTTGCGGAGGTAGGCATGTCATTGTCAACATCTACAGTCAAGAGACGGCTTTATGAATATAAATACAGAGGCTTCATAACACTCAAGAACAGAAAGGCCAGATTAGCCTTTGCCAGCAAACACCTAAAAAAGCCTGCCCAGTTCTGGAATAAGATTCTTTGGACTGATGAAACCAAGATTAACTTGTACCAGAATGATGGAAAGAGAAAAGTATGGAGAAGGAAAGGAACAGCTCATGATCCAAAGCATACCACATCATCTGTCAAACATGGTGGAGGCAGGGTTATGGCATGGGCATGTATGGCTGCCAATGGAACCAGGTCACTGGTGTTTACTGATGACCTGACTGCTGATAAAAGCAGCAGGATGAATTCTGAAGTGTATAGGGCTATACTTTCTGCTCAGATTCAGCCGAATGCTGCCAAACTGATAGGACGCCGCTTCATATTGCAGATGGTTAATGACCCAAAACATACAGCAAAAGCTACCCAAGAGTTTCTCAAGACAAAGAAATGGGATGTTCTTCAATGGCCAAGTCAGTCACCTGAGCTCAACCCAAGAGAGCCTGCTTTTCACTTACTGAAGACAAGACTGAAGGCAGAAAGACCCACAAACAAGCAGCAGCTGAAGGTAGCTGCAGGAAAGGCCTGGCAAAGCATCTCGAGGGAGGAAACTCAGCATTTGGTCATGTCCATGGGTTCCAGACTTCAGGCAGTCATTGACCACAAAGGATTTTCATCCAGGTATTAAAGGCGATCCTTAAGTTTAAAATGATGTTGGTTTGTTCCATTACTTATGAGCCCCCAACAATGGGGGAGGGTGTATGCCACTGGCTGTACTTCCTGAATGGTTAGTGCCCCACTTTTGTCACACCCCTTGAATTACAGCTGAAAGTCCTGACTTCACTCCCATCTGGGTGTGTTTCCTTTCAACTTCAATGTGGTGGTGTACAGAGGCCAACTGCCAAAACAGTTATCCTTGTTCCAATATTTCTGGCCCTGACTGTATAACACACACACTTTTTGACATGAAGGCTAAACCCTAGTTGGAAAAAGTAACATATGAAGTGGCCCCAGGTGCAAAATTCATCCGTTGAAGTATCTTGAGGTGGCAGCTTTACAAAAGAAAAGACTTTACAGACTTTTATCTCATGTTCCTGTGTTGCTTGTGCAGAAAAGGTTCAAGGGAACACTGTTGCACACTCAGATGCAAGGGACTATCCACTTCTGAATAGTACAAATGGGTAAAGCTATTCAAGAGTGAAATTGCAAGTGGAGCTTGCAATGAATCAATCCACTGGCACTCACAGCTGGCAGAAATTCATACATTTTAAAAGAGGAAATTAGAAGACTGAGAAAGTAGGTTCCTTGACAGTCTGGAGTTCTGAGATCAAGGTTCAAGTCCAAAGGGTTCTTCAATGTGCTCCTGAAAAGAATTGATGGAAGTCTGTTTGGAAAGCTCTGGCCAAGGGATCTCAAAGACAGCCAAGCATATACAATCACTGTATGATAAAGAGGCAAGGCACATATGTGCTTCAAAGTTCAGAGTTCAGGAACAGCACACTGAAGAGAAAGACGTGCATTGTTTCCTGGGCATTAGGAGTTTTTTAGTCTTGGAAATGGCAGGGCTTTCAAAATATAATGCATTGTCCAAGTGCCTTCTCCCTTTGATTTGGTATTTAACCTATTAGACTGGCCCCATTTTCACAGTATATAGATGTACCATTAGGTACAAACAAGAGGTGGTGCAATTTGGGGGGGGGGGTGCACAGTGAGGCTGTAGCTCAGCAGCAGAGCCTCTGCTTTGCACGCAGAAGGTCCCGGGTTCAGTCCCTGACATCTCCATGTTGGGCTTGAAAAACTCCTTCCTGAACCGCTGGAGAGCCACTACTGGTAAGTGTTGACAATACTGGGTTAGGTCTGCCTCAGTATAAGGCAACTTCCTATATTCCCACGGGAAGTCAGCTTCCCCACCCTGCCTCTGCACTCCAACAACAATATATATGGCCAATTACCTGTGTTATCTCTTTGCTGAAGATCTAAAGTGGAACGTTTCCTAATGCTGCTGCTTTAGGTTTAATGTATTTCTTAAGTGTTTAAATTTTAAGTTGTTTTTGTGATATTGCTTAAAATGTACTCATATTAGTTTGGTTGTATTGTAAGCTGCTTTGTGGAGGCCCATTGCCTAGAAAAGTGGGAAATAAATTTTTAAGTAAATAAATGTAAATTAATAAGGGAGAGAGAAGTAATGGGAGCATGGATAGCTTCAGGCAACTGTTGTCAAGGAGATGGGAATGTTTGGGAGAGAGCCACTAAAACAGTAGGAAAATTGGGCAGCTGGACAGGGGATAAAGAGGGGTAAACTCTGTGAAGCTGAGGAGGAGAAAGGGGGAAAGTGTTGCTGGGATCCCATGGAGTAAATTGAGTGACATGGGAGCTATGTTCAGACATTGGAAATGGCAGCGGAATCTGAAGGAGGAATGCTATAGCACAGGCCTAGGGTCTCCAATATGGTGCCCATGGGCCCCAATGTGCCCATGGAAACCTCTCTGGACACCCACCAGGCTCCTGGCCCCTTCTGATTTCAATTTTATTCCTTATGATTTCTTAACTTTTTTTTTTAAACTGGGAGGCTGGCATGCTGCAAAGCAAATTGCTGCTCTCCAGTGCCATCTTCATTTAACATTCTGATCTCCACATATTTGGCAGCAGACCTCTAGTTATACTGTGGAGTACAAGGGTGACAAGCCTTAGAGCACCTAATGCAGGCCACCAACAGTTCCACCTCCTCCCTTACCAGAGCAACAGAAAGACCCTTGCACAGAATTTTCATGTCACAGCTAAGTGGGTTGCTGGCGGAAACAGGAGTTGGTCTCAGGACTAACATAAGGGCATTAGTTGCACCATTGTTGAGATGCCCAAATCCAATTTTATGAGCTCTATAATCATACTCTATCTAAACTGATCCATAATTATTTATAGGCTGCCTTTAAGGGCGGAACCCTCTCAACTGTTGTACCCGATCATAGGCTGGGCCGGGGCTTGAGACAAGATGGCCTCCTCCACTCTATTCAGTAATAGTTGCATGGGTTCAGCCTTTCCAGAAAGTCTCTGGGAAGCAGCAGGATGGAAGAGAAAGTAGACCACAGAACTCCGGTCTCCTGCTCCATCTGAATTATATGTCAGTTCATCAGATCGCTTTGTTCTTCGCACACTTCAGTGACATGAAAACAAACCCATAGACTAGTTTATTTTAAGGGGGTTTCTTTTTTCTTCCTCTTAGAATGGCTTTGGCAGAATGCCATCAGGAAGAGGGGGATGGAGGAGAAATCAGGGGGAGGTTTATGCATCTCTGAAGGTCTCGTCCATAAAAATGCATTTCTGGCTCTCCGAAGCTCCCACTACAAATCAGCTCCCAGCCGTTCCCTTCCTGCGCCGACCTGCTGGAGTCTGCTGTTATTCTTGGCAGGGTGCCCTGAGGAAGAAAATCCACCTCCCCCTGCTTACTCAACACACACACACCACCACCACCACCCCCATCTCCCAGCGGCTGGGGAAATGCTGATGAGATGACACCTTCAAACATCCTTCAAGGTCAGGAAGAAAAGTTAGAGGACAGACAGATAACAGTTAAGAGGGATTTTTTTTAATGCCTGTTATTGCTATGCTCAGGCATTTTCTTGCTTTCAGTGCTGCAGACTCACAGTTAACAAAGCAAAGTGTCAGGGACACAAAACTCAACCCATCTCTCCCTGCTTCTTCTCTGCATCTGCCAAGATGGAGCTGATGTATCTTTCGCCCCTCGTTGGCTAACTCTCCTGCATGAAGACTGGCCTGCTAGCCAGTCCGGGAAGGGCTACAAACTCATTGTCTCTACCTTGATTTTAAGATACCGAGTCATCAGAGCCCCTATTGTTTCAGCTTAGTGACCTAGCCAGTAAAAGGAAAACCCCATCTGTATGCCATTAAAGCTGACGTTGTAAAGGTTTTGCAGTAGTAATTAAAAAAATGGGCTGCCCCAGTCTTGTCAGCAGGGTTTCCCACCCTCTCAAGGACCAATATCCAGCATTGTATTGCTGCAACTGTTTCAAATTTTACTTTTCAAACATTTATTTCTCTTGAGGCGATAGGGAAAAAGAGATAAATGTGAGATGAGCTAAACCAGCCTTCCTTAACGAGGTGCCTTCCAGATGTGTTGTACTGCAACTCCCATCATTCCCAGCCAGCATAGCTATAGGGAATGATGAGAGCTGCAGTCCAACAAATCTAAAGGGAGCCAGGTTGGAGAAGGCTGAGCTAAACCGTAGCCCCAGGCAGCAGCTCTCCACCGTCTCAGGCAAGGGTCTTTTCCATCCCTGACACCTGTGATTCTTTAACTGAAGATGTCACAGGTGGAAGCCTGGGCCTTCTGCAGGCAAAGCTTGTGCTCAGTCATGGCCCCACTTTGGAGGATGACCTGAAGTCCCACCCCCACCCAGCCAAACATCACAGAGGAGCTGCCTCTGACAAGGGGCCTTGAGGCAGATAAGAGGAATCCCAGGCCCACGGGGGAGACAGCCATCAGACCTTCCGCTCAAGACATACCTGGCCCCCTCTTGGACTCAGAGGCAGACATGGAGGGCCACCTAGCCCCAGAGAGCACAGGCACTTAAAGGTTCAAGCGTGGCCGACTGCCAGATGCAGAAGCGCCCGCTTGAGGAAGAAGGACTCCTTGTGAGTAAAGGCTCTGCTTACAAGTAGGCCATTCCTCAAGTGGCACTTGTGGCCTGCAGATGTGCTCTGGGTGGGGCTCTGAAGGCTCAGGCTTAAAAGCCTTCCATTCTAGGCCCAGCGTGCTAGAACAATGTCTGAGCATGAGCTCGGTGTGTTCCAGAAGATCTTGCTCTTCCTGGGAACTCCCTGTGTTTGGGCTGCCTACTGACCTTGCCTTTGGTACTGACCCTGATTAATTCCCCGGAGCTCTGTCCTCACACCGCTGTGAGCAGGACAGCCGTTGAGCTGTGATCCCTCCAACCGATGAGTCTTAAAGGCCAGAGGAAATGTTGATAATGTCAAAATCGAAAAAGCAAGGAGGGGGAACTAGGCTTCAAGCAGTAACTCCAGATTCTATTGGCAGCTGGCAGGGATTCATGTCCTGCAGGATATCCGGGAGACCTGCATTACAATACATTGCTTCCTCTTGAGTTGCCAAGCTCAAAAAACCAACAAAACTGCACGCTCTGGCAAGACCCACTACAGGGGTCTCTGGGAAAGATGCAATAACATGGGAGTAGAGGGGCTGCCTAACACTACTCCAGCATCCCAGAGACCCACCCAGACTGGCTCTTGGCTTCCTCTAAGAACCAGAATCTGTCCTGTGTGACTGGTGCTCTCAGGGAGTGCTAGCAGCTCAAACCTGGCTGTGATGTTTCCTTGTAATATGGCACATGTGATCACGCCTGGGCAATACGAACAGGTCACAGTGACATTTCAGCACAGGTTTTTCACACATCTTCCTTCCCCTTTTTCTGCAGATTTCTCCTGTATTTCCAGCTTAGCTCGCAAGAAGAACCTTCCACACAGATGCACGCTTAAGGTGCCATTGATAGTGTCATCCTAAATATTATAGACACAGGGTTGGATCCAGGATCTACTTTCTGCAAGAGAAAGGGCTCCACTCAAGGAAGGACCCTCTGCCCAGTTTTTGGGGATCCCCCCTCCCACACCCACCACAGCTCAACCCATTCAGCTGGGCTTCCTGACTCCCTGTGCAGCATTTTCAGGGGGCCGGGGGACTGCTGTGGGAAGGAAAAAGTGGGGAAGTCCACTGGGGCCAGTGCAGTTGATCCAGTATAAATCTGGATCCAACTCACAGTCCCTTTGAAATTTATCTGAGGCGCAACCCAATTATATTAATGTTTACTTAGAAATAAATGCCCCTGAGTTTATGAGGATTTACTCCTCCCAAGTAAGTGCAGCTTAGTTGTTGTGACCACCAGCCCCCTCCCCAAAACATTCCTCAAGTGTGTGAGTTAGAACATTAAACACACATACACACACACATGTATGATTAAACATCAAGCTAAATAAAATATATGCATAAAATAAATACTTCCAGGTACTGGCATAAAACCTGACTTCTAGAAATCAGCTCAAACAGGAAGGTCTTAAAGTTAGAGCCATCAACCAATTAAAGATTATTTAAAATCGATCCGCTGTCAGGCTTTTTAAGCAATCTGAGAGTGAATCAATGAAATGTAAATAAAGGTGCCTACTGCATCTTGTGGACACCCCCCAGGATACATTTTTAGTGCCCACACAGCATATGAAAACTGACTGATTAAATAACAAAATACTCCTTTAGACCTCTCTAAACCAAAAAAACAAGGACCACAGAGAGAAGGGATGGAGGACAACAAGCAAATATTAATGTCACTTGAAACGGTGGTGTCAAGGGAAAGAAAGGAAACATACCTACGGCCTGATTGAAATCTACCTGGAGATGAGTCTTTAGTATGGTTACCCCCTTCCTATGGAACACTCTGCCTTTGGAGGTCAGGCAGGTGCCAACATTATGCTGTTTCCAGCACCTCCTGAAGACATCTTTATTTCAGGAAGCCTTCCTCAACTGACTGGCCACAGTTTTATCAGCTCTGTTCTTTTTTTAAAAAGTAAATATTTTAATGTGATGTTTAATTATTTTATCCTACTTCGTATTTTATTGTTCACCACTCTGGAAGCTGTTTAGATGTGAAGTGGTATACAAATGTTGTAAATAAACAAAATAAATATTAGCACTGAGGAAGGCTTTGCCAAATGTCGCCCCTTCCTTTCCTCTTGACGTGTGACATTCTTGATAGATGACACACACGCACAGTGAATTACACTCATCTAGCATTAAGATGATAAAAGGCTGAATGACAGTCTTTAGATCTACATCAGAAACAAGGGCTGCAAGTTTCCTACAAGGTATACCAGACAAAAAGCACTCCTGGCTTCCACAGGAACCTGAAGATAGGATATAGCAGGGGTGTCAAACCTCAGGCTGGGGCCAAATCTGGCCCTCCAGGATGTTCCAGAAGGCCACATCACCTCCTCGTTTCCCCCAACCACTGATCATTTGGTGCTTTTCCAGCTTTTGTGTGTCTCCCTCCCCCTTCTTAAAGGTCAAAATGCCTCTCCTAAAGCTTAGTTACTGCCAGTAAGAGCTTTAAGCTATAATATGCTGGGGGTGGGTGGGTTGTATTTTTAGCCCGACCCACTTTGCCTTTGGTTGCACCCCTTTTGCCTTCGGCTCCACCCACCACTGGAATGCACACACATATACCCAGAGCTTCTCCAAAATGGAATTGGGCCCTCAGGCTGCCACTCCTACCCTAGAGGCATGACACCACACTTTGAGGCTGCAAAACGGAGTGAGAAATGGCCATAGTCACGATCCCTCCCAAGGTCACAAGGCCTGCTGCAGCCAAAAGTCATTCTTTAAGTTTGGACAAAGGTATGGTCTGAAGAAAACCTCGATTCGCTCTGCAAACAGGACAAAGAGATATCAAAGTGACCAGCGACTGAGTGCTAGCAGGAGCTAAGAAGATCACTGCCAAACTTTGCACCACGCTGAGGATGAACAGACTAATGCAGAACTACACCCATATTTCATTGGCGACATATAATAGCTTTACAGCTCCAGGCTGAAAAGCATTTGGAAAAATCCATCCCCATGACTGATTGATGCCATTTCCAATGTGCATGAGTCTGTTTCTGTTCCACTGCCCAGTCCTAAAGAAGCCATCTGCAATCTGTCAAAATTAGGGAACCTTAACAACAAAAAAGAAAGCATATGAGGGGGAAAATATTTGAGGGCAGAGCTGCTCTCCTTCTTTCTTGCACTGTAATGTGAAAAAAGAAACGATTACTTTCAAGTTTGCCAAAGAGCAGAAGATGGCTCTGATTTACACCCCACCCCCTAAACCAGTGCCTTCCTGCCCATGTATCTAAAACTTTAATGCTTAGAAATTTGAATTTACAGCCCTATGTCCAGTTCTTACACAAGTCCCTAACACAGCATCAGCAAGACACAGCGGCCATAACACAGCGTAACCACAGGAAGCTGAATCTGCTAAGAACTAATTTCCCCCATTCAACCTCAACTTGTGCTAAAGAGGATCTGCCCCTTAACGGGAGCACAGTAATTGACCAATTAGGTGTTTTAGAAGCATTTAGGACTTGTTTGCCTGCCTGCTGTGAGTTTTGCCCAAAACCAAAGGCAAGGACTGCACATAGGACTAATAAAAAAGTTCTTGCTTCAGGCTGGGTAATGCTACAGGAGAAGCAGCTTACCGTAGCGCCTTGGATTTCCTGGATCTTGGGACCTACATCAATTCAGTTTGAGGATTAGTTGCTCTATTGCATTCCCTACAGCTGCTGCATCCTACAATTTTATTTATTTATTTATTTATTTATTTCATTTCTATACCGCCCAATAGCCGAAGCTCTCTGGGCGGTTCACAAAAACTAAAACCAAACAACACACAATAAAACAATTTAAAATATATAGAACATTAAAACCACAATATAACAATACAACCACAATAAAACCTAGCAGCAGTACAAGAGTTTAAAATACAGATTTAAAACAGCAAAGATAAAAATTTAGAAAGCTAAAAAGCCTGGGAAAATAAAAAGGTCTTCACCTGGCGCCAAAAGGAGTACAATGTAGGCACCAGGCGAACCTCACTAGGGAGCTCATTCCAGAGCCGGGGTGCCACAGCAGAAAAAGCCCTCCTCCTAGTAGCCACCCGCCTCACTTCCTTTGGCAGGGGCTCACGGAGAAGGGCCGCTGATGATGATCTTAAGGTCCGGGCAGGCACATACGGGAGGAGGCGATCCTTCAGGTAACCTGGCCCCAAGCCGTTAAGGGCTTTGAATGTTAACACCAGCACTTTGAATCGGGCCCGGAAATGGACTGGCAGCCAGTGCAGCTGGAAAAGTACTGGCATAATATGAGCTCGCAGGCCAGTCCCTATTAACAATCTTGCTGCCCTATTTTGGACCAGCTGAAGTTTCCGGACCGTTTTCAAAGGCAGCCCCACGTATAATGCATTGCAGTAATCCAGACGAGAAGTTATCAGAGCATGGATAACTGTAGCTAGGCTATCTCTGTCCAGATAAGGGCATAGTTGGTATACCAGCCTAAGCTGATAAAAAGTGCTCCATGCCACTGAGTTCACCTGTGCCTCAAGTGACAGTTCTGGATCCAAGAGCACCCCCAAACTATGAACCTGATCCTTTAGGGGGAGCGCAACCCCCTCCAGAACAGGTTGAATATCACCTAGCCGGGCAGACAAACCACCCACTAACAGTACCTCCGTCTTGTCTGGATTGAGTTTCAGTTTATTAGCCCTCATCCAGTCCATTACTGTGCCCAGGCACTGGTTCAGAACAGCCACTGCCTCACCTGGGTTTGATGAGAAAGAGAGGTAGAGCTGGGTGTCATCCGCATATTGATGGCACCTCAGCCCACACCTCCGGATAACCTCCCCCAGCGGTTTCATGTAGATGTTAAACAGCATGCGGGATAGAATAGAGCCCTGTGGAACCCCATGGCACAATTGCCATGGCACAGAGCAATAATCCCCCAGCACCACCTTCTGGAATCGGCCATCCAAGTAGGAGCGGAACCACTGTAGTGCAGTGCCTCCAACTCCCAACCCAGACAACCTATCCAGAAGGATACCATGGTTGATGGTATCGAAAGCCGCTGAGAGGTCCAGGAGAATCAACAGGGTCGCACTCCCCCTGTCCCTCTCCCGGCAGAGGTCATCCCACAGGGCGACCAAGGCAGTTTCCGCTCCAAAACCAGGCCTGAAGCCCGATTGAAATGGATCTAGATAATCCGTTTCATTCAAGAGTGCCTGGAGCTGTCCTACAACCACCCGCTCAAGCACCTTGCCCAGGAAGGGGATGTTGGCCACTGGCCTATAATTGTTAACATCCTCTGGGTCCAGGTTAGGCTTTTTCAGGAGTGGTCTAATTACTGCCTCTTTTAAAGCAGCAGGCACCACTCCCTCTCTCAAGGAGGAATTTACAACCTCCTGGACCCAGCCGGACAACCCCTCCTTGTTTGATTTAATAAGCCATGAAGGGCAAGGGTCAAGCACACAAGTGGTCGATCGGACTTGGCCAAGCACCTTGTCCGCATCCTCAGGCCTCAGTAACTGAAACTCATCCAATAAAACTGGACCAGACGGTGCTCTGAACGCCTCTACCAATGGAACTGCATTAATGGTGGTGTCCAATTCATGACGAATCTGAGCGACTTTATCCTCAAAGTGCCGCGCAAACTCGTCACAGCGTGCTACCGAGGGTTCCACCGTCTCTCTCCCTGGCCCAGAATGTAACAGGCCGCGAACCACTCGGAAAAGCTCCGCCGGACGACACTGAGAAGATGCAATGCTGGTGGAAAAGAACTGCCTCTTTGCCACCCTCACCGCCACAGAGTAGGCTCGATAGTGGGCTCTTACCTGTGTTCGGTCAGACTCAGCACAAGTTTTCCTCCACCTGCGTTCTAGCCGTCTCCCCTCTTGCTTCATTGCCCTCAGCTCAGGTGTATACCAAGGAGCTGGCCGGGCTCTGCTCAGAGGGAGAGGGCGCTTGGGTGCGATCGTGTCAACCGCCCGAGTCATCTCTGCATTCCACAGAGCGACCTGGGCTTCGACAGGAGCACCAGCCATACCAGCAGGAAAGTCCCCCAGAGCCCTCTGGAATCCATCGGAATCCATTAATCTCCGGGGGCGGACCATTTTAATAGGTCCCCCACCCTTGCAGAGGGGAAAGGCCACCAGAAGTCTAAACCTCAGCAGGAAGTGATCTGACCATGACAAAGGGACAGACGTTAATTCCTCCACTTTCAGATCACCATCCTCCTGCCCAGTCGAGAAAACCAGATCAAGCATGTGTCCTTTTATATGCGTTGGGCCGATGACATGTTGGGACAGCCCCATGGTTGTCATGGCGGCCATGAAGTCCTGAGCCGCCCCGGATACAGCGGCCTCGGCATGGAAGTTGAGATCCCCCAAGACCATCATCCTGGGGGTCCTCAACACCAAGTCCGAGACCACCTCCGTCAGCTCAGGCAGGGAGTCCGATGGGCAGCGGGGTGGGCGGTACACCAACAGAATCCCTAATCTGTCCCGGGTACCCAACACAAGGTACAGACACTCAAGATCTGCACTCGAATGAGCAGGAAGCCTGGAGAGGGAGATTGAATTCCTATAGACCACGGCAACCCCCCGTCCCCGACCCTCAAGTCGGTGTTGGTGCTGCACCGAGTACCCAGGAGGGCACAGCTGGGAGAGAGTGACCCCTCCCAGTTCCCCCACCCAGGTCTCAGTAATACATGCCAGGTCCGCCCCCTCATCCACAATCAAATCATGGATGAGGGAGGTCTTATTTTGGGCCGACCTGGCATTCAGCAGCAGCACCACCAGACCCAAGGGCAGACTGGTAAGGCTGCCAGGAACCATCAGGTTGGGGGAAGAACCAGAAGAGGGGACAGCTGTAAGGTGTCTAGCCCCTCTTCTCCTCAGCTGGCCTGTTAATCCCCCAACGCCATACCTCCCCCTGCCCGTGACCACAGTTATGGTGGCACCTCCCCCACCCCCTGAGTTGCCCAATTGTCCTCCCAGGCACATATTAAAATATTAAGATATAAAATATACAACAGTTTAAAAGAATATAAAAAGATAAAAGAGAACAGCAGCTAATAAGGAGCAGATAGTCCACGTTTGCCCCTTCCCCTGGTCTTTAAAGCTGCTGCCCTCTGCTGCTGCTGCTATTTCCTGCTGGTGTTGTGGCTGCTGGTGTCTCTGGAGAGGCAGGTGGGTAGATCTTCAGATCCTACGCGACTCCAAGTGTGACGCTAAGTGCGCACTTAGCGTCGCACTTGGCGCGACGCCGAGGCGCTGCCTCTGGCAGCCCCGCCTTAAGCACCTGTGGGCGGGGGCAGAAGCAGGCTCAGGCTCAGGATCCACCTGGTGCAGCTGCTGGCTGGTCCTCCTTCCCCAGGCTCCTTCACCTGAAATTCCTTTTCAACTTGTAAATAGATTGCTGCAAGATCAGAGGTCTGGAGCATCCACTCCTCCAAAGGACACTGCAACATGCAAAGGCTACCTAGAGATTTATTTATTTATTACAGCACTAGAAAGTGCAAAACACCGTGACTGAATCATTACAAAATCCTCCTCTAGGGTGGTCACTTGTACACTGGCCAAAACGAGGTAATGCATCACCAAAAAAGGGGGCACCCACCCACATAATATTTGCACAAGCAAATTTATATGTATAGGTGAAAATTTAGAAATGATAACTATTATTTAAATAGGAATGCGAGACATCTTACCATAGTGGAGTAGACTGACTAGGTGAGCTGTGTGCCTGCTCAGTCTGCTGTCCAAATGCTAAATGTTGATAGGAACGTCAAGGCCCCTGCTCTCCTGCCTTATGGTTCTTTGCTGTTAGAGCAGACTTGGCCTGGACAGCCCATTAAATAGAGGACACTTTCAAGAGAGGACTGGCCTCTGTCAGTTCTCCAAAGTAGTGGTCTGCCCTCTGTCAAGTAGGTCACTCGGCCACCCTATCACTTCCTCCCCAGAGGCAGTAAGGGATGATTCAGCCCTGCTGAAATTCCTAGCACGTTTAGCTTGGCGAACAGGGCTGGCCCAAATGTACAACCACTACCCAAGTGGTTGCTTGATCACTAGAATTTTCAGGGTGCCAATGGAGCAGTGTGTGATCCAAACCCCTGGATTTCTTACATATTGCAAAGGACACTGGGGCCCAACTCTCAGACTAAGCATCACTGTGTGGAAACCAAGGATCACACCAGCATCCTCTGCAACTTTGGAAAGGGTTCTGGGGTCCATTTCTTGGATCCTACATTGCAGCTGCTTGAGGTGGCAAAATGTCTTGGGCCAGACCTGCTGGCAACCCCTTTCCAACTGTTTATAACACTCCTGACTTTCCAAGCTTGAGTAACCCTGGAATTGCTCTGCTCTAAACCTCTCTTCCCAATACAAAATGAAACAAATTGCCTTGGGCAATACATCCAGGAGAAGGTCACCTTCACTGCGACAAAGTTTTGGCATCTGAAATAGAGCAACTTTGCTTAAAGAAAAAGATTCCTGGGGTGGGGGGTGTATTTGTAAGCCTCCCAAGTTCATAACTTTTGGCTTGGGTTGTATTGCCATAACCAGCCCAGCTGTTTAAAGATCCCTCACAGATGTTGAGAGCAGGCCATAAAAATATCTCTCACTCGTCATAGAAAGGTCACCTGGGTCTCATTGGCATGGTCTCCTACAGCAGGTGCACAGCTCTGCCCCATGTGGTGCTTGGCAGAAGGTTCTGATGAACAGCCTGTGCTGAATTTTGCAGCTGCTGCTACTGCTGCTGCAGACAGAAAAGGCACCAAAGAGAACAGAGGGTGGTCAGGTTGGAATAAATAGACAGCCTGTTCATGCATCCATTAAAGCAGGGGTAGGCAGCCTCAGTCCTGGGGGCCAAATCCATCCCTCCTGGGGGCCAAATCCAGCCTTCCAGTATTCCCCAGATGGCTCCTGGCCCCAGATGGCCAGATCCACTTCCTCTTTCCCCTGACCACCAATTGTTTGGTGGTTTCCAGGATTTTGTGCAGTTTTTTTCCTATTCTGAAAGACTTTTTGTATGTTGCCTTTGGCCCCATCCACCATTGGAATGTGCCCCTGAGAGCTTTTCCAAAATTGAATTCGGTGCTTGGGCTGAAAGACGCTCCCCACCCCTGCATCCCTGCACTAAAGCCACCCTCATCTTTATCCCAGTCATGCCGCCCTTGCAGAGTCTGGAGAACACAGAGGCACATACAGTCGCCCAGGGCGAAAATTTTAGTTATGACAATGGCTGTCAGACAGTTAAAGAAATCTCAGTCAATTCATCATATGAGTTTTAATATATAATTAATCTATTAAATCTGCATATGTTTTCAGACAATAGCTCTGATGGGAATAAGGCATCCTTCCTTCACTGTTGAATGCCACATGCAACTGTTGCAGCAGACAACATCCCAGGAGAGGCATTCCCTCATGTGTGAAAGAGAAAGAAGGATGCCTTTTCTTAAGGTGCACTAGCCTCCCGTGGGATAAGCAAGTACTAAAATGAAAAAAACACTTATTTTCAAAATCTGCAGTCTGATTAATCAGGGGCAGGTTTTTAACTGATTCAAAGGTTTTCTCATCCGTTAATCTGAGTAATCAGCTTCCCTTCCTTTGTTGTGTCTATTTTTAGATTGCAAGCCCCTTGGAGTAGCAACCTCTCCTCTCATTTGTTCTAAAGGGTTATGTACATATAGACTCTATGACCCAGCTCATATGTAACAGCAGCAAATCTTAGGTTAATGAACCCATGATTTGCCAGGATTGCATGACACCGCCATTTTGAAAATGCGACCTCCAATCGGCCTGATCGGAGGTTATTTTACAACGTGTGAACCTGGACACTATAGGTTCGTCATGGGTTAAACAACAGACAGTTAACCTACAACTAGTTCTTAAATTAACTGTGGATTATTTAACCTACAATTAACGCACACATTCATTGTGGGTTCGCACGTCATGAAATAACCTCCAATGAGGTCGATCGGAAGTTTCATACTCAAAAGGGTGGTGGCATACACTGGGTACACAACCCAGCAAATCGTGAGTTAATTAAGCCACGATTTGCCACCATTATATGCAAACATATAATGTATGGGGGACAAGGAGCAGGAGCTCTTGCAAGCGTCATCTGCGTGTGCCATCCTCCCTCTCAACTGAAATCCCCTTGTTATCTCCTGTCTGTAACTGGAGTGACAAAGGGATTCCCCGTTGAACCACCCATTGGTCACCTAGCAGTCTTAACCCCAGTATTCACATAAGCCTTGACTTTCTCATCTTCCAAAAGGGCATACTGACTACTGTCTATTGCACAGGGGTGCTTCCTAGAACTGGCACTTGGCCACTCTCAAAATAGCCTTTTCCGTTTTTGTAGGTTTCCCCCACCACAACATTTGTACCATCTGCTCGAATCGTTTTTAGCTTGTCCTCAAAGCGAGGCAGTGTGCTGCTTTACATTTGCATACATTTAAATGAATTAACACATGCAAATGAGCACTAGCCACCCCCGCACCCCCTCCCTTTTGTTGGAAAGGCAGCCAAGCCATGTGCTTTTGGTCTCGGCAGGCTGGGAGGGACCCAAAAGAAGAGGGCATGAACTGCAGAGGAGAGAGCGGCAAGAGCAGCACCGCTCTCTCATCTGGCTCCCAGATCAGCTGCTATTAGCCCTTTGTTTGCACAGCTGCTGGGGTGGCACTACGCCTGTTGCACGCGCGCTGGGATTGGCAGGGCTATTATGCTGGCTTCTGCAGCTTTGGCCCAGTCCAGCCCCGCTGGAATCGATAGGACAACACAAGCTCAAAGATGAGTGTTTCAACTTGAGGGGCTTGATAAAAAACAAGGCACAGATATATATATATATATATATATATATAGAGAGAGAGAGAGAGAGAGAGAGAGAGATCGTGGCAGACTCCACATTTCCCCAAGAAGTAGAGATGTGAAGGCCCAGAAAAAGGAAAAGCGGGATGGGGGATTTCCCCTCTCCCTGTTTTTTCTTCCCCAATTTTCTCCAGGCTTTCACATCTCTACCAAGTGGTTCAGTGTCCTTTGAATGAGAAGGCACTGGAAACTTATAGGTGGTGGTCACGCAACAATATCCCCGCTTTACTATTATCCCTTAAGAAAATAAGATGTACATTTCAAACAGAAGGTGGTGTGTTTGTGTGTGTATGTGTTTCTATGTGAAAAGCAAAGTAATATGTTAGGGCAACTTTCTAGATCTATGCAAATCCCCTGGGCTGTGACTCGGAAACATTCTGCCCCTCAACTTTTGCATGTTTTCTAAACGTACACAGACACACAAACATATACAAATTCACAGCCCAAATTATGAGGCTCCAGGAACAATTAGGGCTATTTACACTGATATATAGCTTAGAAGACCAGCCTTCTGAACTCCACCTGGTGGGACATTTTTCCCTTGCCAACAAAGTCATAGGCAAAAAGGCAAAGTCCCAGCTTATGAGCAACCGAATGGCAGCCTAGCTCAGTGTATATGTCAAGCACCAGCCTTCTGTTCTTTAACCAGGCTCTTGTAAAAAATAAATAAATTAGCTAATATATTCCCCTTCTAGTCGCTGCATTAAAACACATCTCAAGCCATTGGCTTTCTCTTAGAATCATGTTCTGCTCGTCTCTAAGGCCACCTAAAGCCTCTATCCCCAACACATATATACACAATTGTGGAGCCAAAGGTGATTTAACCAAAAGGGCTAAATTCAACCTATTATTTTTAACAACTGTCCAGCTACCACCTTATTTGGTAACTCATTCCAATACTGAGATATATTAGCAATCAGATGTTTGGTCCTGTGTAAATAAAATAAAATGTGAATATTAAGTGAAAAGCTACTTTGTTTCTCCCTTCTTACATGGGGGTGTTGAACCTCTTTCAGCCAGAGGGCTGAATTCAATGGTGAAGAAGCTCTCGGGGACCACATTCCAGTGTTGAGTGGGGCCAAAGGCAAAAGGAGTGAGACCAAAATATAAAAAATACCAACATAATTTAGTTTAAAACTGCTACTGCCAGTAACTAAGCCTTAGGGGAGGCGCTTCAACCTTTTAGAATGAAAATACCACACAAAAGCCAGGAAACCACCAAGCGATTGGGAGAGAGGGGAAAGGGGGTGGGCGTGGCCATTTGGGGAATCTCAGAGGGCCAGACTGGGACCGCAGATGGGCCAGATTTGGCCCACAGGCCTGAGGTTCTGCACTTCTGCCTTAAGGGAATGAGAGACACTTCCCTTACAGGAGAAAATGTACAGAATTCAGATAAGGAATTTATAGGAACCCTGGTTAACAGGCACTTTATCTTGTATGCATAATTTCAGCCCCTTGCCAGATTAATGGAATACTTCCTGTCACAGGGGTGATTCCAGACTTGGGTTTAAGTGTACAATCGTCTTGCCTCTTTCACGGAATTTTAGGGGGGGTCAGGAGAAAATCCTCCACTTGTAATCTTGTGGGGGTTTTTTCTTTCCACAGAAAATCTATTAAAGATGGAATAGCTGCATAAATAATGTATTTTGATCGGTAGTGCTAGGAACCTTCCATTTGGAAGCCCCCCTTTATATATTATAATCTTTATATATTAAAAAAAACTTGCACTGTTATGCTGCTCTCCCCACCACCACCTTTAGGGTTTCCCCCACCTCAAATTAAACATACCCAATCACTTCTGTTGTGCTTCCTAACAGACCTTGTGTTACAAAGCTGTCTAAGCAAGAGGGACATCAAATTGCTTAGCTGTACAATTACGCTGCTCCCATCCCTGCCCACAACACATTTGACTATCTCCGAGGAGACAACATGGAATATATCTCTGGCAGTCAGCATCTACTGATCTGCAAGAAACAGCTGGTCCTCAGCCCAGGAAAACTGGGGGGAGGAGGTTGGATAAAGAGTGTTTTGCTCTTTCTTCCCAGCTGGATCGATTTCACCTTGGACACACACACGCTTAGAGCCAGTTATGTGCTGAGCATCGCAGAAGGTTCTGTATCTTGCTGAGATCTCACTGGGAATTTGCTTCCTTAGCTAGACAATCAAATAATTCTGCACCAAAGCTTGGCTTCAAGGCAGCTGCTGCCAGTGAAAATGAGGACTTCTTGTGCAGAAGTATAAAATTTTCTGGCTGGAGAAGTTATTTTGGTCACCTAGTCTAAGCTCTATACATTTGTATGTTTCTTCTTCAAATATCTCCACACAATTCTTCCCTATTACCTGTAAGTCAGGCTATTATGTTAGGCAAAGCTTTAGGTCAGGGGTGGGCACCTTCCAGGGATCAGGGCGGGGGGCATTTTCCCTGGAATCCATTGAGGGTGTACTCCACCCCTACCAAAATTGCTGCCAATGAATTTGCTACCACAGAGGCAGCAGCACAAATAGCAGAAAAATTTTCAGGGAAACAAGGGGTGCAGGGAGCACACACCTTGTTTACAAGCAGAACTGTGCTCCTGGGAAGCTTCCAGGAGCACGATTCAGCTTGCAAACAAGGCATTCGCTCCCCACATGCCTTGTTTCCCTGCATAATTACTGTGATTTTTGCAGTTCTGTATTGGGGGCAGGGGGTGCAAAAACAGCCTTGGGGGCACATGCAGCATGTGAGCCATGTGTTGTCCTGCCCTGCTTTAGGTTTTGGTATAGTCTGATCACTGATAGGGTACAAAGGGCATTAGTGGGAAGTTGTCAGGGTCCACTGCTGGTGCCTTCCCTGAATCCCCCTTTTTTCCTGTCCAGCACACTGAGCAGTGCCAGAGGGCTGGATCTAGGTGGGATTTCCCAAAATGCCCCTGGACTGAGCATTGCTCTGAAGGATTGTGGGAAGTTTAGCCAACCATTTCTGTCTGGAGCACTGCCACTAAAGCCAAGTGACCCCCCCAGGGCCCAATAACAGAGGAGGGGGCATACTAGAGAAGATTTTGCCCCTGGCCCCCTCAAACCTGAGCTGCCCCTGGAAGTTGGCAGGTAGAATCCATGCCACTTCCATCTGCTAGTGTCTGCTTTTATGCTATGCTTATATGCCCTAACAGGGCTGACAGAATATCAGGCACATAAGAAGATTAAAAGGTTTTCCAGTTCTGACTCTTTCATATCCTTGCAATGCGTTAGAAAAACAACCTCTCCAGTATTCAACAGGTGGTGAGACAAATTCTGAAAATGACACTCATCAAAAAAATTGGCAGAGGAAAATAGGCATGCCTGTTTTGTGCTCAGTGAACATGGGCTCAGCAGTAAAGAAAGGAGCCTTCTTCTTGCCAACAAAGTTTTAAACTTGCTGGTGAAGTTTTTAAACATTACCTTCCATGTACACCCTCTAGGAAAATTATTTTCCCATTAAGATGCAACTAAACTGTACATTTCTACTACCACACAACAGGCTTCGCCACACAAGTGATTTATTGCACGCTTGTGATTGGCCACTCACGGAAGTTTGTGGGTCCTTTATATGACGTTGTCAACCTCCAGGATGTCTCTCACGGCTTCCCCCAGTAATCGTGCTTTTAAAAACATAGGAGATAATGCACTATTTAAAATTATTGCAGGATATCCCCAGCTTGTAAAGTTGGCATTGCACTATAATATAGCCACTAGATGGCTCTGTTTCATTGAACCTTCTGGAGCATTGCTGAGAAGGGAAGTTTTCAGTTAGAAATCACATGATCTCCAGTGGTCACTGTCTAAAGGAGCTCGTAGTGAACACAGAAAGACTCCAGAAGAAGAAAGCCTGATAAGGGTGTGAGTCTTTTCCTTAATGCAGAGACTGCCAAGGTGTAGTCACAACTGTGACTTTAAAAAATCCAGATCTTCAACCGAAGTTATGAAACTGAACCACTATTCAAGAAAGCGGGGCAGGCTAGACATGGCTGATACAACCCAACTCGTGTTTCACTCCTGCCACTGTTCTCCTGATGGGGGTTACTTCTGGTCCTAGAGCAGTAGAACATGCAGATGTGCAGTTCTGGGACAAAAAGCCCAGGCGGGAGAAGTCTTCTTCTTCAGCACCTCATGCCCATCAATAATGCACTTCGTTTTATAAAGATTCAGTGGCAACACAGTTCTAACACACAAATCCACCAAACTGGATAGTTATGAATAGCTGGATAGCTGCCTTATACGGCTTGGGACCAGGCTACCTGAAAGACTGCATTCTCCCATACAAGCCTGCCCTGGTTTTCAGATCTTCTGGGGAGGCCTTTCCTTCAGTCCCCCTGCCAACAGAGATACATTTGCTAGGGATGCAAGAGGGAACCTTCTTGGTGGCTTCTCCCAGGCTCTGGAATTCCCTGCCAAGGGAGGCTAGGGCGACTACCTCTCCCTTTGGACCTCCAGATGATGATACACTACAATGCCCATCATCCCCAACCACTGGCCACTGGAGTTTGAGTCCATCATCATCTAGAGGGTCGCAGGTTGTTCCACAGCCCTGGTGACTGCCAGAAGTTCTCAAAGACTCTCCAGTTGATACCATTGTAAGGGAAGTCCCAGAATTAGGTACAAATTCAGCACATCACAAAGCAATATGCTGTGAAAGGAAACAAACTTTCCTGGTTATTGATAAGAATTCCAGCAAAGCTCGCTGTCCCAAAAAGGTGATGTATATTTGTTCGCCCAAACCAGTGTAACTAAAAAGTATTAAACAGCAAGAAGTCCATGTACAAACTGACCAGATCATTTGACAGGCCATTACCTGGAGCCTCCTAAGCTGTTCTAGCAGCAAACTGGACAGGTGGGGGGATGGGAGAGAACACACCAAGTTGAGGAAACAGGTGAAAACTGGTGGGCTCCACCCCCATGTTTTTAACTTCGCCCTTAGATATTTGTATCACCTTGATTCTCCACAATGGGAACAAAACTCATTTGTTTTATAAAATGGACTGTTTAAAAAAATGAGTACCTTAATATCATGTTTGGAAATCTCATTTGGAATACAGACCTCTGCGTGTGCGCACATGCAAGCAAGCAAGCCCTGGACCATGTAGGTCAGGGTTAGGCAACTTATGACCCTCCAGATGTTTTGACCTAAAACTCCCATCATCTCCCACCATTGACCATGCTGGCTCAGGCTGATGGGAGTTGTAGGCCAAAACATCTGGCGGGCCACAAGTTGGCCACCCTTGGTGTAAGTGACAGCAAAGACGGAGCACAAGGCTTTGGATGTTGTCATTGCTGATACTACAAACCGTCCTCTGAGCTGTATTCAGCAAGAGCTTTACGAAGGAAAGATGCCCGTTTCTGTAAGAATTCTCACCATTTCCCTTGTTTAGGCTTGGGAAATGCACCACTGGAGATCAAAACCTTCACCCCACAAACCAAAACCTTCACCCCACATAACACACGCACACATTCTGCAGTGCTTATACTTTGGAGTCATAGTGGCTGGAGAATTCCAGCTATTGCAGAATGATTCTCTCTCTCTTGGCTACAACTCTTGTCAGATGCACTGTAAATTATGCTGCTTTACTCCTTTTTAACTTCATCAGAAGTGGAGCTTTTGACCCCTTTTTAGGCCTGACGGTTGGTATGCCAACTGCTTTGATGGACAAGGACACACCCCTAGTATAAAGGTTCTACTAATCACCACCAGGAATGCCTTGTCCTCCCCTTCAGTTATGAAAACAATGATAAAGGATGATCTGATGGAGACTGGAGTATCAGGAGAAAACACGCTTCTGGTTCTCTGTTGCTGCCCACCAATTAACGATTCTTTAAGCAATTAACACTGCAATCCTATACATGTCTACACAGATGTAAGCCCCACTGAGTTTAATGGGACTTACTCCCAGGTAAGTGTGTGCAGGATTGCAGCCGAAATGTCTGCTTTTTAAAGGGCTGGTCAGTTAAGTTTTAGTACATTTACATTCCACGCAAAAAGGTGCATTTTGCATTTCAGTGCAAACTTTCAGTGCATTTTGAGGGAGAGCATTTTCTTTAATTTAACTTACAAGAACAAAAGGGCTACCATTCCTTGTAAAAATAAAAGTCCATATTTAATATTTCATTTTTAATCAAAGCTGGGAATATGGCATATCCCTGTTGCAGTAACACACCAAAGCCAAAATGGGTTCAGAAACGAAACAAGCTCAAAGCCCGCCAGTGTTGCCCTGAGTGGATCTAAAAAGGCTCCTTTTACATCACAATCCTATGCATGTCTACCCAGAAGTATGTCCCATTGAGTTAAATGGGATTTCCTCCCAGGTAAGTGTATATAGCATGGGTGGGGCCACATGTGGCCCTCAGCCAAATTTCAAACTCCCTCTGCGTGCAATCAGTTTAGATCACTGGCAAGAGCTGTCTGTCCCTTTTCTGGCAGCCTGCTTCTTTGGAAAGAAGAGGGAGAAAGAGAAATGGGGGTGGCAGAAAGAGAGAAAAGGGGTGACCTGCTCCTCACTGGCTTCTTCCCTGCCCACTACCAATAAGCGCCCTGCAACAGATAACCCATGAAGGCAGCCCTCAGCAGAAAACTGGCCGCCCTCCCCTAGTGTATAGGAAGGCATCTTTAGTGCCCTAGGTTAGCTAGGTACATCTTGAACTTGTCTCACTACCTGGTACTTGTCTAACACTATCCTAGCACATTCGAAAGCTTTACAATGTTCCACCTTGGGCAAAAAACTGAAATAGTTCTGATCCAACCATTTTGTAAAAGTCCATCCAAGCCTGTTTTCTGAAAGGGCTGTTTATTCTCTCTTCGAAATTATAATCTCCTTTTGCAACAGTTGGACAATCAAAATCTCCTTTTCTCTCTGCAGGGGCTCTCTCTCTTTTGTTTGCTAAACTGCACATTGCATTCTTTAAGTGCTGCAGTTGGAATGATTCGATTTTTTAAAAAAAGCAGAGAATCTGCTCTTTTTTTTTCCCTAGAGGATTACCTGCTGTATGGACAGTCAAGGCTTTGTTAGCACTTAATTCCTCCCCCTGTGAAGAAGGCCTCTAGTAGTCTCCCGAAAGGCAGTTCAGTCTCTGAGCTTCAATTCACAGTATGAGGTTATCGTGACATTAAGGCCCGATGGGTAAAACAGATGGCAAAAAGAGCACATGGGAAAGCCATCCGGAGATGCAAAAACAGATCTGTGGCATTCCAGAGAGGAAAAGGCAACTTGGCAGCCACAGCCAGGGCACAATGGGAGTTGCCGAGAGGGTAAAGATAAGATCCAGCCTGTTTCTTGTGCAAGAGAAGTAAAAGGAAAATATTGCCCAGTGGTTCTGTGCTTACTGAAAACAAAATAATAACTGATGATGGTAGAAATAATGACAGTAGGGAGGCCATGTGTCCTTTTTCACAGAGGACAGTCCTCTCTTTGAAGGTATCCTCTATTTGAAGGGCTGCCCTGTCTAATTCTGGTTTAAATATAAAGAATCATAAGAACTGCTGCCCATCAATGCTTAGCACCTGAATGGCAGACTGAACAAGCAGGCACACACACCACCTGGTCACAGCCTTCCACACTATGGTGAGATTTCTTGTATTTCTATTTAAGTTATAATTATTTCTAAATGGACTTGAACATGCTCCGGGAGAGAGTGCAGGACAGGAAGGCCTGGCGTGCTATGGTCCATGGGGTCATGAAGAGTCGGACACAACTGAACAACTATTTAGAAATTATTTCTAAATATTATGCAAATCTGTGCTCTCTTTTGTCCACTTTTCTGGTGATGCTGTTAGGCTCAGGAGGGAGGCCTCTTCACATGCTGCGGTCCCAAGAAAAATCCCACCATCACCAGTACATTCTATTATTATTATTATTGCTGACATAATCTCAAGTGGTGCCCTTAGTGTCACATCGAGTTTGGTCCTGAGAGACAGAGGCCATCTCTACATGAGGATAAAGTTCTATACCCCTACCTGGGCTTCTGCTTCTGGATTTTTGCAGGATTAAGATCGACTGCTTTACAAGGGCTGACACAGGCTGTTTTTCGGGGATTTTCTTTCTCAGCAAGTTCTATATGTTTCATTATACAGCCACTAGACGGCACTGCAGTATAGCAGAATTGCACATTTTCACGAGGCTTCTACTGTGGGATATAGTGGAATAGAGAGAAAATACTAGATCTTCCTCCTCATGAAAAAACCCACGGTAACGGTTACAAAGAATGGGAGAGGCCTCGGAGGATGACAACGTCATGTAAAGGACCCACAAACTTCCGTGAGTGACCAATCTCGATCGCAGGATAAAAGCCCCGTGTGGAGAAGCCCAGAATCTCTTTCAATCTATCTACTCTTGTTATTGCATAGCTATATTCCACATGGCAACCACATCTCTTATAGATACTTCCTGGACTTTCTATCCTATGGCATTATGAGCTATCGTTTTATAAACTTTTTAAAACTTTAATTTCTTTCCTTCTACGACTTTGATGGCTGGACATACACAGACATATACACACCTGTGCAATGCAGTGTGTTTGTGTGGCTTTAAACTGCAGGCCTCTCAGGAAGTCCAACTCGGCTTATAACAAACAGGTGCTGAGCCATTTAGGCAGATAGTCAATATCTAATCTGAGGTTTGGCCTTTATGCAGTTTCTCATTCATTTGGGAACACAGGGTTGATAAAGAGAAGAGCAAGGAATACTGTGCTGTCTCTTGCTCTCCTGTTCTCCTGTCATTTGGAGAGATGCTTACTATAAGCAGACAGACACACAGACACCCTGAACAGGTCAATGGCAATCACACAGCATAAATCAAGCGGCACAGCCCTGAACCTGGTGAGCTCCAAAGACGCTAGTCTATGCTCCTTAAGGCAAGTTCTTAAAGAAGAAACTGCTTACAGCAACTTAGATGACAAGTTACTGGCACAGGAGGATAAGGTGTTGGGCAAATGGCAAATTCAGCAACAGGTTATAGGGGTCAAAGGCATCTCAGGAGAGGGGCTATTCCATGCCAGTTTATGGCTCATTACAGGTGTTTGTACTATGGGATGGGGGTGGGGGAGGAGGTAGGCTGTAAGCTGCCAAAACCTTCATTAAATCTTGCCTCAGCCATGAACTCATTATGTGCCTTATGGAAGGTACTGTTCCCTCAGCCATCAGCAATATGATAAAGAAGTGGGACCCACAATAAAATGGCTTAGTGGTCCATGCCCTGGTAATCTCCTGGTTAGATTACTGCAATGCATTGTTTGTGAGGCTGCCCTTGGAGACAGTCCAGAAGCTTCAGTTAGGACGACATATGGCAGCTAAGGTACTGTCTGGAACTGGGCATTAACACCATATTACACCAGTATAGTTTAATCTTCACTGGCTCCCAGTTCATTTCTCAGCCCAGTTCAAAGTCCTGGTGTTAACCTATAAAGCCCTCGATGGCTTGGGGCCACTATATCTGAAGGAGCACCTCTTCTGGTATATTCCTACCCAAGCCCTGAGATCATCACAAGATGCCCTGCTCTGTGGGCCCTCACATGCTAAGGTACAGTGGGTGGCTACTTGGGAACAGGCCTTTTCAGTAGTCCCCCACCCCCCGTTATGGAATAACCCCCACCAAGAGGTCCTGGCATCTATTTTGTTATCTTTGGGGCCTTTTGATCCTCCATATTTTTATTCTCTCAGGCCTTCTAGTCCTCTGTAGTTCTGCTGCTATGCTGTGTTTTTAAGTAATCCTGGCTATTTTCACATATGACGCTAAAAAGCCCACTTGAGCTTCTCTTGTGCTAGTAGAGTCATGTGTAAATGTTTCCAGGGGTAATCATGTTAGTCTGTTGCAGCAAAAACAAAAGAGTCTTGTGGCACCTTAAAGATTATCAAATTTATTCTGGCATAAGCTTTTGGAGACACTGGCCACTTCATCAGATGTATGAAGTGGGCAGTGCGTACAAAAACGTATGCCAGAATAAAACTGTTAGTCTTTAATATGCACAAGATTCTTTCTTGTTTTTAACTGTAAATGTTGTTAGTGCAGGACTGTGGAAGGTAAACTGCATGCATGCTGTAACCTCTTAGTTTTAAATTTGCATTTCAGTACAGACTAATTTAAAACACAAGCCAATTTAAGCCACATATATGCAAGCACCCTTCGTAATATAGTGTCCCCTGAGAAATCATGATGCAGAGTTGTATCTCAGCTGCAGTTTCCTCTTTGGAATTGCTGTTGTTCAACAAGTCCAGAGGATAGGAAAGGTAGTAGGTGTGTGTTATCCTAAATGTAAAGCTCTTGGTTGCCCTCTCCTGGATGCATAGCTATATGAATACAGAGGACATGATTCAGGTTCCCTCCCTGCAAAATTTCATAGGGTACATCCACACAACATTATCCAATCTCCCAGTTCAGGCTTTCTTTGGTGCAGAAACAGACAAGCAGTTCTGGACCACAATTTCCATAATCCCTGACCATTAGTCATTTTTAGTGCAAAACAGCTGGAGAGCACCAGGTTGCCTAAACCAATAAACAGCTTCATGTTCATCATTCAGTGAGTGCAACATTATGCATAGTGTGGAGAAAGTGGATAGGGAGACATTTCCCCCCCTCGCTCATAATACTAGAATGCAGGGTCATCCCATGAAACTCAGTTATAAAAGATTCAGGATAGATAAAAGGAACAGATAAAACTGTGCACTGTTCTTCACACAGTGCATAGTTAAACTATGGAATTCACTACCACAAGAGGTAGTAAGGGACACGAATTTGGATGGCTTGAAATGGGAATTAGACAAATTCATGGAGGATAAGGCTATCAATGGTCTACTAGTCAAACTAATTCCAGTACCAGTGGCAGTATACCTCTGTATACCAGTTGCTGGGGATCATGGGCAGGAAGGTGCTGTTTATTTATTTATTTAAAATATTTATTGGCTGTCTTTCAGGGCAAAAGCCTTCCCAAGGGAGCTTAAAGCAATAAAATACATAAAACAGTTAAAATATTAAAAGTGATGAAAATGTAAGAATAAAAACAACAATAAAACCAGCAACAAAGTTAACAGAAGTAACAGCAACAACAGCAGTCATGTCAAGAGAAGGCCATGGTAAAATAATATGTTTTCAAGGCCTTCTTAAAAGTCTGCAATGATGGAGCATGACAGACCTCTGATGGCAGCTTGTTCCAAAGGTGTGGGGCCACTGCACAGAAGGTCACTGCACATGTGATCACCCACCTGATTGCTCTCATGGGTGGGCCAGTGAGAAGGGCCTTTCTTTCTGATCTTAAAGTGCAGGCAGGCTGATATGGGTGAAGGCGGTCCTTCAAGTAACATTGTGTCAAACCAGCACTTTCAATTGGGCTCGGGAACGCACCAGCAGCTGGCACAGTATAGGCATTATGTGATCGAATCACCTCGGCCCCACCAATACTCGGGTGGCCGCATTCTGCACAAGCTGGAGTTTCTGAACTGTCTTCAAAGGCAGTCCCACGTATAGTGCAGTACAGTAGTACAGACTGGACGTGACTAGTGCGTGGATAACTGAGGCAAGGTCCGTCCTCTCCAGATAGTGCCGCAGTTGACGTACCAGCCTAAGCTAGTAAAAAGCAATCCTGGACAACACAGCCACTTGGGCTTCCCCAGTTAGCTCAGAGTCCAGGAGGACTCCCAGACCACACACTTGGTCTTTCGGGGGGGGGGGGTGCAACCCCATCTAAGACCAGTTGTAAACCTCCATCCGAAGTAGTTGCTTTCCCAACCCACAGTACCTCCGTCTTGTTTGGATTAAGTTTCAACTTGCTCACCCTCATCCATCCCCAAACAGCCTCCAGATACTGGTTCAAGAGTTCCACAGACTCCCTGGGATGTGCAGAGGGAAATGAGGGACTGAGCTGAGTCATCCACATACTGATGACATTTCAGCCCAAACCTCCTGATGACTTCCCCCAGCAGTTTCATGTAGATTTATTTATTTATTTATTTATTGCATTTATACCCCGCCTTTCTCCCTCTCGCAAGGAACTCAAGGCAGCTTACATTATCCTCCTCCTCACCGTTGTATCCTCACAACAACAACCCTGTGAGGTAGGTTGGGCTGAGAGTCTGTGACTGGCCCAAAGTCACCCAGTGAGCTTCCATGGCCAAGTGGGGACTAGAACCCGGATCTCCCGGCTCCCAGTCCGTCACTCTCACCACTACACTACACTGGCTCTCATGTTGTTAAAAAGCATGGGGGACAAGACAGAGCCTTGCATGGAGTAATGGCCATGGGGTGGAACTGAAGTCCCCCCACACCACCTTCTGAGACTACTCCTCCAGAAAGGACCGGAACCACTTTAAAACTGTGCCTCCCAAGCCCAATCCAGATAAACGATCCAGAAGGATACCATGGTTGATGGTATCAAAAGCCACTGAGAGGCCCAGAAGAACCAACAGGGTTGCACTCCCCCCATCCATCCCCTGGCGTAAGTCATCAACTAGGGCAACCAAGGCTGTTTCCATCCCATAACCAACCCTGAAACCTAACTGGAATGGATCTAAGTAATCAGTTTCATCCAAAACGACTTTGAATTGTGAGGCCACCACACACTCCAGCACCTTGCCCAAGAATGGCAAATTTGACACAGGGCAGTAATTATCTGGAACCATAGGATCTAAATTTGATTTTTTCAGCAAGGGCCTCACCACAGCTTCTTTCAAAGCTGTGGGGACCTCACCGTCCATCAAGGAGGCATTTACCACCTCAGAGGTCTAGATATCCAGCCCAACTCTGGCAGATTTCACAAGCCAGGATGGGCAAGGATCTAAAGGGCAAGTAGTAGGCCTCAGTCCTCCAAGCAGTTTGTCCACATCCTCAGGATGCACAAGCCAAAAGGTATTTATAACATGACTAGATGGTGCCCCAGCCCCATCCATATCAGACTCTGTCAAAACAATGGCATCCAAGTCAGCACAAATACGAGCAATTTTATCTGCAAAGTGTCTGGCAAATTGTTCACAGCAGGCCTTTGAGGGTTCAAGTTCTTGTGTTCCAAGGCCTACACCCAAGAGCTCTGGTGGACGACACTGAACAGATGCAATGGTGGAGGAGAAGTAGGATTTCTTAGCCGCCATCACTGCCACAGAATAAGATCGCAAATGGATTCTTACCTGTGTTCGATCGTATTCATTCTGAGTCTTCCGCCATTTGCACTCTAATTGTCAACACAGTTGCTTCATTGCTCTCAGCTCCTCAGAATACCACGGAGCTGACATGGTTCTACGACTAGGTCAAGGACGTTTGGGAGCCATCATATCATGTCCTATTTGTGTGTTTCCTGTGGGCAGGTGGTTGGCCACTGTGTGAACAGAACACGGGACTAGATGGACCTTTGGTCTGATCCAGCATGGCTCTTCTTATGTAGTTATGTTAACATTACACAATGACTTTAATGTGTGAAACCAACCTCGTGGATCAAACACCACAAACAGTGCTTTCATATACCCTTGAATCCTATGCATTTGGGCCTTCGACAACGTTCCACAGCGGGCTGTTGGTTTTAAAAAGGACTATCGAGATGCACCATTAAGGAAATCAGCTATCAGGCCATACGAGAATCTAGAAAGAGATCCCCACTCCTTTGCTTGGCACAACAGAATAGCATGACTCATAACATGATGCTCTGAGCTTGCTGGACTCTTGGGAATAGTGCACAGCCTATGAGGTTTCAGCTGCATCCCTGTCTTCTCAGTCTATAAATAGCTTCCCCCACCCCCAAAAAGTAAGAGTCTAACACTGTCTCCTCCAAAGAGCCCCACACAGACTAGCCTGCTTCCCACCCCTTAGGTGAAAACAACGTATCAGCGTGCATCTATATAGGTCCTCCCTTCTTCCCCGCTCCCTGCCCACACTTTTTATCTTTGCTGCAGAATATATTGAATTTAGATTAGACTTAATCCTCAGACAGCCGCTGAGCCAGCCCTGGGGCACACTGATAGGAATTGCTTGCCCAGATGCAACACAATAAAAACAAGCTTTTGCCCAATGACCTATCACATCTGGACAGAGAGAAGAGATTCTTTATATCCTCTTCACAGTTCTCTCCATGCCCTTAGGAAGCTCCCTCTATCTCCAAACTCTCCAAAGATTGGGAGAAAAGAAGAGGCCACGATTTCAAAGCAACGAAGGGAAGCAGTGACAGACTGAGCTGGTGCTAAAGTTGTTCATTCAGCAGTGTTGTCCCAAGACTTTTTGGTGCCTGGAGGTGGAGCAGAGCCCAAATGGTGACGTCCCCATTCACCACCACCACCACTGCCACCACCACTTTAAACACCTTGCTACACCATTCAGGCACTAATTCCACCCTCCATCAATCCTGTCCCCCATGGTGCCGCCTGAAGGTTGCTTCACCCTGCTGCGTTGCAGGCCCGGCTTTGTCATTGCAGCCTTCCTCAACCTGGCATCCTCCAGAGGTGTTGGACTGCAACTCCCATCATTCCTAGCCAGCATGGCCAATGGCCATGGCCATGATGGCTGGGAATGATGGGAGTTGTGGTCCAACACATCTGAAGGATGCCAAGTTGGGGAAGGCTGAACAATCATATTGTTTCATTCCCTCTCTCCTCTTTTGTGACACCTGACTAGGGATGCATGGATTGTGTAAAATCCGCTCCGTCTGTGTTTTGTGGATTGTCAGGCATCTTTTGTTCTGTCATCCATTCACAGATTCGAATTTTTTCCCGTTGTGCGGAAAAATACGCAAATAATTCCGTAAGAGGGTTTGCAACAATTTACATAATTTACATAACATTTAGCATATTGTCCCCCATTTCATTCAACTTGTATATTTACTAGTCTCAGCAGAAACGTGTGTATTTTCCTACAAATAACTATGCACAAATTTCGGGAAAGTTAAAAAAAAAAAAAAAAGATGCGGAAGTCCACAGATTCTGCATGGCCTGAGGAGGTCGGTCCACAGCAGATTCTGTAGGTCAGATTCTTAGAAATCCAAGCTTATTTTAGTCCGTCTCGAATTTCTCCAGCATCCCTGCACCTGAGGTAGCTACCTCACTTTGCTTTATGATAGGGCTGGCCCTGGCAATAAAGAGTGGCCCTCAGGGAATATGCAGGGTGTCTTTCCCTCTTCACAGCCTACTTCCAGGAATCTGAAATTAGGAGGCTGGGGGTTCTAGATCACCAACAATAGCATCCAGGCCGACTTGAGCACTAGCACATCTTATGTTAATAATAACAACAACATGCCAACTTCTACTTGCACAATGGAATTTTCTCTTCTCCTCTTCCCCCTGCAGCATCCCCCCACCAAATCTGCTCTGTAGAGTCCCTCTAGCCCTCTGGAGCAGATTCGGGAGGAATTCAGAGCATGGGGTAGGGGAATCCATTCTGCTGACAGATGCTGTTCTATTGGCATTCAGACACTCAGATGCAATTCATTTTAGTGGGTTTCTGCAACAAGTCAGTGGAAGTTTTGCCACTTGAAAGTGTTCTAACCTTAAAGGTGACCTAAAAAAATCATGTCAAGGAAATAAATAAAAGCTGCATGGAAATTTGGACCAAACCACCACCATTCCTTTCCCCCTAAAACTAATTATTTGAAAAAGCCTTATGTGAACTGCAAAATGGCCTGAAACAGTACCAAACTTGAACAATCATCATAATTATAACAAACAAAAATGAACAAAAAGAACTGAACCAAGGCAAATGACTGGTTTGATTCCCTTGGTGGTGTTACTTCCAGGACGTTGGTCTAACTCTAAATAAATACTCAGTTGGGCTTGGTGCCAGAAATAACATGGCTCCAAGAGACAGTTACCCTTGGAAACCGTCACCCGTCCTCCTCCCCTGGGTAATGGCTCTGTTGGTGCGGTTACCATACCAACCAGGTCTGGAGACGCACCTGAGCAGAGTTTGGTGCAGCTGCTCCTTCACTTCAACCGGAACCCCATTTCTCATTACTGCTGTAAATATTCTAAAGACCAGCTGATTCCTGCAAACATGAATGTCATCCTCTCCAGGTAAGACAGGCTACTTTGCTCATGTGAGAAATGTTTCCTTTTGCAGATTGGATCGAGCCCTGCTCTCAGAGAGGCAGGAAGGCGGGAGGGGGGTCATTTTGTGGCACTGGCTGGATTTTTTTGTAATTTATCATTACTGTTATTTACATCATAAATTCATGTGCATGGCATGATACTGAAAATTATAAACCAGAACTACAGGTCCCAAGGAGGTTGCAATCTAAGTCAGTGGGTTGAACCTCAGGCCAATGGGTCAAATTTGGCCCGCCTGGGTCCCAATCCTGCCCTCCAGGGTTCCCCAGATGGCCACACTTCCTTCCCATGACACCACCCCTTTTCCCTGCCTGCCAAACATTTGGTGGTTTCCCAGCTTGTAGGCAGTTCTTTTCCCCCATTCTAAAGGGTTGAAATCATAGAATCATAGAATAGTGGGGTTGGAAGGCGCCTATAAGACCATTTTATCCAACCCCCTGCTCAATGCAGGAATCCAAGCCAAAGCATCCCTGACAGGTGGCTGTCCAGACTCATCTTGAATGCCTCCAGTGTGGGAGAGCCCACTACCTCCCTAGGTCATTGGTTCCATTGTTGCACTGCTCTGACAGTCAGGAAGTTTCTCCTCATGTTCAGCTGGAATCTGGCTTCCTGTAACTTGAGCCCATTATTCCATGTCCTGCATTCTGGGATGATCGAGAAGAGATCCTGGCCTTCCTCTCTGTGACAACCTTGCAAGTACTTGATCAGTGCTATCTCCCCTCCTCAAGGCTAAACATGGCCAGTTCTTTCAGTTCTCCTCACAGGGCTCTGTTTCCAGTCCCCTGATCATCTTCGTTGCCCTCCTCTGAACCCTCTCCAGCTTGTCTGCATCCTTCTTAAAGTGCAGTGCCCAGAACTGGACACAGTACTCCAGATGAGGCCTAACCAGTGCTGAGTAGAGGGGAGCTAGTACTTGACGTGATTTGGAAGCTATACTTCTGTTAATGCAGCCCAAAATAGCATTTGACTTTTTTGCAGCCACATCACATTGTTGGCTCATATTCAGCTTGTGATCCACAACTTGGTATTGTT
The DNA here is from genome assembly GCF_057233095.1 of Heloderma suspectum. Taxonomy (NCBI): domain Eukaryota; kingdom Metazoa; phylum Chordata; class Lepidosauria; order Squamata; family Helodermatidae; genus Heloderma; species Heloderma suspectum. Next base: position 5,510,948 of record NC_139465.1, on the reverse strand, counting down.
GAGCCAATTATCCCCCATCTTGTAACTGTGCATTTGGTTTCATTTTCCTAGGTGAAGAACTTGGCATTTATCCCAATTAAAATTCATTCTGTTATTTTCTGCCCAGCGCTCCGGTCTATCAACATCACTTTGAATTTTGTTTCTGTCTTCCAGGGTATTAGCTATCCCGCCCAATTTTGTGTCATCTGCAAATTTGATCAGCGGTCCCTGCACCTCCTCCTCCAAGTCATTAATAACAATGTGGAAGAGCACTGGGCCCAGGACTGAGCCCTGGGGTACCCCGCTCGTTACCTCTCCCCAGTTTGAGAAGGTCCCATTGATAAGCACTCTGAGTCCGATTCTGTAGCCAACTGTGGATCCACCGGGTTGTTGTTTCATCTAGCCCACTTTGAGCTAGTTTGCTCATCAGGAGATCATGGGGCACTTCATTGAAAGCTTTGCTGAAGTCAAGGTATATTATGTCCACAGCATTCCCACAGTCCACAAGGGAGGTTACCTGATCAAAAAATGAGATCAGATTCGTCTGGCAGGATTTGTTCTTGACAAATCCATGTTGGCTTCAAGTCATCACGGCATTGTTTTCAAGGTGCTTCCAGATGGATTGCTTTATCATCTGCTCCAGAATTTTCCCAGGGATTGATGTCAGACTGACTGGTCTGTAGTTCCCAGGTTCCTCCTTTTTGCCCTTTTTGAAGATAGGGACAACATTAGCCCTCCTCCAGTCATCTGGCACTTCACCCATCCTTCAAGGTTTCTCAAAGATAATAGACAGTGGTTCTGAGAGTTCTTCTGCCAGTTCCTTTATTACTCTAGGATGCAGTTCATCTGGCCCTGGAGATTTGAACTCATTCTAAGTAGTTAGGTGTTCCTTGACGATATGCCTATCGATCTCAAGCTGCGATCCTGCCCCTTCAGCCTGTACTTCACCTTTGCCACGGGGCTCATAAACCCTCTTTTGGGAGAAGACTAAGCCAAAGTAGGAACTGAGCACTTCTGCCTTTTCTTTGTTATCTGTTATTATTTTGCCATCCTTATTTAGTAGTTGAACCACCATTTCTTTCCTCTGTCTTTTACTGTTCGTGTATCTGAAGAAAGCCTTTTTGTTGCTTTTAGCATCCCTTGCTAAGCTCAGCTCGTTCTCAGCTTTAGCCTTCCTGACAACATCCCTGCAATTCTGTGCTACCTGCCTGTACTCCTCTTCCTTTGTAGCTTGGCCTTCCTTCCACTTCCTATATGTGTCCTTTTTAGTTTTCAGGTCATCTCTCAGCTTTTTGTGAAGCCACATTGGCTTCTTTTGTTGTCTTCCACCTTTTCTTCTTGTTGGAATTGTTTGTAATTGTGCCTTGAGAGTTTCCTTTTTTAAAAACTCCCATCCAGCTTGGACTCCTTTTCTTATTACAGTCACTTGCCATGGGACCTTACTTATCATTGTTCTGAGTTTATTATAATTGGCTTTCCTAAAATCCAGGGTACGTGTTTGGCTGCACTCGGCTTTTGCTTCCTTTAGAACCAAGAACTCAAGTATAACACAGTCACTTTCCCCCAGAGTTCCCGTAACTGCTACTTTATCCACTATGTCATCTCTGTTGGTTAGGATCAAGCCTAGGATAGCCTATCCTCTAGTTCCTCCACTTTCTGTAGGAGGAAGTTATCAGCAACACAAGTCAGGAATTTCTTGGAGGGGCCATTTTTTGCAGAATTTGTCTCCCAATAAATATAGGGAAATTGAAGTCCCCCATTACTACTGCATCATGCTTCCTTGAAACATTTGCAATTTACTTTTCAAAAGTTTTATCCTCGTCTTCTCCTTGATTGAGTGGCCGGTAGTAGACTCCGACCGCCATGTTCCTTTTATTCTTTGCTCCATTTATTTTAACCCAGATGCTCTCAATGGGGCTGCCAAGCTCATCCTCCTGTAGGAAATACTTCTCCCAAGGCTTAGTCACTGGCAGTAATTTTGGCCCCACCTACTACTGGAAGGCAACCCTTGAGAACTTCTCTGAAACTGAATTTAGCCCTCAGGCTGAAAGAGATTTGACACCCCTGATCTAAGTTTTTTACATAGGGGAAAACCACAGAGAGTGGCGAAATAGGGCAGGGAAGAATACGAAAGTATGAATATGAACCAATGCAGCTGTGTGCACTCGTGCTTAGGTTCAGCGGGAGAGGAAGAAGAATCATGGGTCAAACAAAGAACAACCAGGGCTCATCGAGGAAAAGTTGTGGCATCAGAAGCTATTTCAGGGAGTTAAAGAGAGAAATTTGGGAGCCTAGGAGAAAATGTTCACTGCCCTTGAAAGACATGGGCTTCTTTACACGGAGCTTTTATCCTGCTTTTGAGATTGCTCACTCATGGAAATTTGCAGGCCCTTCAGATGATGCCATGAACCTCATTTACCTTTATTCTGTTTTTAAATAGATAAGAAATAATGAAGTATCAAATGACCCTGCTTGTGTTCTGCTTGAGTTCCCTCTGTGAAAAAGGAAAAGCCACAAGAAGAAGAGTGAGATCAATGAAAGATATGGAATACTCAGACAAGGGGGAGAAGGGGGGGGGGAAAAGGAAGTGCATGTAAATGGAGTCCACTGTGATCCTGCATTTAAAACGGAAGCAGAAAGCCCCGTTTTCAATGTGGGACTTTAGGCTGGTGTAGAGATGCTCATGCACAGTAGAGGTATAGATAGGTATGCATAGGGGCATGGGAAGATATATACACATCAGAAGATAGTTAAGTAGACACAAAGGCAGCTAAGCATGCATGAAGAGACCGCAGGAAGATAAGTACTGGAAGAGGTTTCTAAGCATCCTCGTGGGCAGGGAAGTAGCTAAGTATACATAGGAGAGGGCAGCTTGTACCCTTTCCTGACACATCTGTGAAGCTGCAACAGCCGCTGTTTGGAAATTCTACAGCTGCTAAAACCATTCCCCCAGATGACAAACATCCACCGTGGTTGATTTATTCCAGAAGCTTTACAGCAGATCCCAAGTCAAAGCCCTTCAGCTTTTCTGGACCCTTCAGGAAGACAGCAGGAAAGACAGTGCCCAAAGAGAAACATCTATGAAGGAACTGTGGCAAACAGGAGGGATTTAGCTCTCTTCTACCTCTAGGAAATGTGCCTGTTTTTGCACCTCTAAGAAAAGCAGGTGACACATGGAAATCTACCAGGTGAAGCTTTTCCTTGCATGGAGATCCAGTAATGAGCAAAGCTTTGCCTGCTTATATTTTGTTGTACCATGTTGCTATCAAAAGCACAGGTAGAGGGATATAAGAAAGCAAACCTAGAGTGCTTCCCGACAAAGCTTTTATGGTGCAATCGCACTGTGAAAATTCACAGACTTTTATGGGAGGTCCAAGGACAGCATCTTCTGCTTATAACGCTCTCATGATTTTCCAGAGCTTCCACAAAAAAATCCAGTGAGGAGTTAAAGATGGAATAGGTGCACAATGTCTTTTGACTGGTAGCACTTGGAGTTGTCTGTCTAGAAGCACCTCTGGAGCTTGGGGATCAACACAAGGAAATCCATCCTTTCGAGAAACTGGCAGCAAGTTGGGGAATCAAGGCAAAGCTGAACTGCGACAGAATATGGTGCCAATTATCACTCTTGCAACAGCTAATGAATGAACAATGTCGTGGGGCAATGCTTGAATTACAGGGGAGCCCAAGGAAGTCCCGCCTCCTTAACATTTTTTGATGTTCCCTACCCCTTTTCTTGGGGCCGCAGTGGCTTAGTGGTTAAGACGCTGAACTGCAGACTGGAAGGTCGGCAGGTCAGCAGTTCGAGACCCAAGTGCTGCGTGACGGAGTGAGCTCCCGTCTTCAGTCCCAGCTTCTGCCAACCTAGCAGTTTGAAAGCAAGAAATTGCAAGTAGATAAATAGGTACCGCCTCGGTGGGAAAGGTAACAGCGTTCCGTGCACCTCGGTGTTCAGTCATGCTGGCCACATGACCACGGAAGCGTCTTCGGACAGTGCTGGCTCTTCGGCTTAGAAACGGGGATGAGCACCGCACCCTAGAGTCGGACACAACTGGTTGGGGACACCTTTTACCTTTTACCCCTTTTCTTAGCTCCTGTTTTTAGAAGGCTATAGAACAGGCATGGTTTGGCTAAAATTGGGGGGAGTCAGAGTTGGGGCTTGTAAGTTCCATTAACCCCCTACCTTACCCTGCCCATAATTAGAAAACTGCCTTGGAGACCATAAGGTCAAATCAGAGGCTATAAGGCAGTACAAGCCGAACAGCACTGATGGAGAACAGGGCTATGCTTTTGCCAAACGTTTGGTGGTTTCCCGGCTTTTGCACAGTTTTTCCCCCTGATTCTAAACAGTTGGAATATCTCTCCTTAGTTAGTTACTGGCAGTTAACTAAGACTCTTAGTTAGTTAAGAGCTTTAAGCTAAAATGTGTCTCACTGGTGGAATGTGTCCTCTGAGCTTCTCCACAATTAAATTCAACCTTGGGGCTGAAAGGCGTTTGACACCCCTGTCCGTTTCAAGATGCATTTTTTTCCATAGTAAGAGATGGCATGGCCGCCTCTTTAATCTATTTGTTTATTTATTTGTTTTCTTAAAAGATTTATACCCAGCCCCTAAGTATGTATACAATCAGCAAAACTAGCAATAAAAAACGAAACAAGAAACAACTGCAATAAAACAGTGATTATTAACACAGCAGACTGATAAGAAGGGCAGCAGATAAAATCAATTTCCGCCAACAGTAAAGGAGGCATGGGAAAATAAAACGATCTTTACCTGGCATCATAAAGACATGAGCCGCCACCAGGTCAGCCTCCCTTGCGAAACCATTCCATAAATAAGGCACCTCAGCATAGAAGCCCTTGTCTCCAGTTGCCACACATCTAACCCACAAGAGGCACCCAAAAAGGGCTTCTGACAATGTTCTTTACATATGGGCAGGTAGAGGAGAGAGGAGGTAGCCCCTGGCATCATCATCAGGAAGCAGCAACAACAAGCAGAGGCGGGAGGAGTAATAATGATGATGATGATGATGATGATGCTTGCTTCCCATTCCAGAGATACCCAAGTGAAGATAATGGAGAATACAGTCTCCAACACGGAGAAATATTTTGGCAAATTCTGCACCCTGATGGCCGCTTACACCCATAAGACAGCAAAGCTTCGGGACAAGGCAGACCTGCTGGTCAAGCAGCTCCTTGACTACGGAAACACGGAGAATCCCGAGCTGCGAACCACCGTGAAGAACTTTGCTGAGGAGCTGGCCAAGGTGCAGGACTACAGGCAAGCCGAGGTGAAGAGCTGAACTTGGTGACCTAAATCCACAACATGTGCAGCACATAAAAGATTAATGGAATATCCATTCCACACAAAGATCATAGCAAAAATTCTTATGGGACCTTAGCGTCCTCAGACTTTTGGGGTTGGTGGGCACATTTGGAATTTTGAGAGAGTGTCGATGGTGCTGTCACAAAATGGCTGCCATGGGGGGGTGGACACAACACTCTCCTTTTCCAGAAGGCAACTGGTAAGACTAAAAGAAAAGTAATTTGCCCAAGAACCTAAGAACAATGCAGAGGTGGGGTCTGAGCTCCAAAACACAGCAGTGGCCTTCTGAACCCAAATTAAGATGGCACTAGAAGGTGGCGTATCACGATGCAGCATGCCAGCCTCCCAGTTTAAAAAAAAACAGTGTAATTTTTTAAAAATCTTAAGAAATTTAAAAAAGCAGTTGGGGCAGGGAGATTTACGGAACAGGGTTGGTGCCACAGGCACCAGTGTGGAGACTCCAGCCTTAAAGACTTTTTGCCACAATAAACTAACATGGATATCCTTTGGAATAACATAGATGGTTTGAGTTGCTGTCTCTTTTGATATTAAAGGACAGATACACTGTGCCTTTATTAACTGCATGAGAGGCAGAAATCAAACAGGTACATCCCATTTCAAACAATAAGCATCCAGATCTCTCTAGAAGGCAACTGGTATGAGGAAGTCTCTCCTCTTCAGGCAGGGACAGTGTAGGATGTGAGAGCCTTGTGATAACATCACAGTAACCGTGGTGCAGACTGTGAAGCACTACAGTGACCCCACAGTCTGAAGTGTGGAATGCCACAAGTCCAACAAGGCACATACCACAGCACACACGGTGGAGCCATGCACTCTATAGGACATGTGTCCAATGCATCTTCAACCCTTGAATTTGCACCACTGTTGCCAACGTGGCTGGAAACGTGCACTTCATTCAGTTCATCATGCTTTCTCCTTTAGGTGGAGAGACTGGAGATGAGGGTTGTTGAACCTCTGAAGGTGTATGGAGTGCTCATCAAGCAAACCAGGGTAAGCGAGTATTTTTAAAGAACCCACATCAAGCTCAGAGTAGAATTGCAATGACCTTCTAAATTGAGATCTGAGCTCATGAGGAGGGCAGGAAACAGATGATCATGGCACCACCTCCCTCCAAAGCAGATTCTAGCATTAGATTTAATGTAAGGTCAAAGAGAGAGAGAGAGACCACAAAAATTCAAAGCCTGATCCACTCAGCCATGGGTCTTCGAGACATTGCAGTTCTAGCCTCCTCAGGCAAATCAAGCCTCCCATAACAGCTTCACCGAGACACTCCCCTCCGACCCCACCTCAATATTTCTCTGTGTCCCTATCCATCATGCTGGCTGACAACAACGACAAAAATGCATCCCAGATGGGAAACCTCAGAACTGGTCATGTGAATCACACTCTCATTTTCAACTTTCAGAAGCTATTATACTCAGCCCTGATATCTCTGCCTAGTCCCTCAGTCCTTTCAAAAATTCCACACCAAGGCAAGGACCCTGCAAACTGTATAAAGCATGCAAACTTACATCAGTTTTATTATTTTGCATAATTTATTCTGCTCCTCTCCTTCAATGAAGGAATGAAAAACTAGGAGGCCTGCTGAAAATCCTGCTTCGTTCCTGTTCTTTGCCCAGACATTTTCAACCTTCTCTTTGCAGTGTTAAAGATTAGAAACTTACCTTCATACAAAAAGATGAAAGTGGTGGGGAAGCGGTGTTCCAGGCCAAGTGAATAGTCCGAGAACAAGGGATGATATAGCAGGTTTACTGAAGCTAAGCAGTGGATAGGAGACCACTGGGAGATCCATGTTAGAGCAGGAGATACGTGTGTGTGTGTGTGTGTGTGTGTGTGAGAAATATTTTTTAGAATTAAAGTTGAAATTTTCCAGATGCTGAACTCTGCATCAAACATACATTGTTTGCACTTCCATTGTACAATCACAGAATCATAAAATGCACGCCATCTTGGCTGTGGGTCAAAGTTCTCTGTATATACCAATATAGCATACCAATATATCTAGGAGACACTGGAAGCTGCCATATACAGTGACAAATCATTGGTCCATCTATCCCAGTATTGTCGACACAAACTGGCAATGGCTCTCCAGGATCTCAGACAGAGAAGGGTCTTTCCGAGGACCTACCTGATCCTTTCAATGGGAGATGCCAGAAATTTGAACTCCTGCGCACAAAGGATGCGCTCTACCATTAAGCTATAATGACTACACCACACCAAATTGAAATTACAGAGAATGACGGAGGGGGGATGGAACAGACATTAGTGCTGTAATCAGGGCTGTTTTCAGTCCTTTTGGCCCAGATGAGCTACCGTACAAAACAGGTTGCCTTTGTTACATTCAACAGGCTGATATTAAGAAGTTCAACAATGCCCGAAGAAATGAAATAAAGCAACTGGAGAAGCTAGAGAGGATCCGACAGAAGTCGCCGTCTGACCGTCACATGATCGTATCCTTGCCAGCATGTTAATGCTTCAACCTTTTCCCTGCTTCTGCAAACACACTCCTGGCTCCCCAGTGTCACAGAGTTCTGGCTTTCCTAATGCAGCCAGCTCAGGAAGGCAGAGTTACGAGCCCTCACCAAGGGAAGCTTGTGTTACAAGAGAGGTTTCCTTCTGAGCGTTCCACACCACAGTGGAATCCAATGAAACCTATTGGAAACAGACGTGCGCAGGGAAAACTGTCGTCTTGAATAAGGGGAAACAAAATAGATTGTTGCAAGCTAACAGCCGGCTCTCTGGGGAACTAGCTGGGGCCCAGATAAACGAGATGAAAACAGTATGAATAATACTCAAATGACAAGTGTGGGTTTAAAACACACCCACATGCACGCACACACTTGCAAAACCAACTTCCTTGCCACAGAGCAGCAAAGGTTAAATGGGAAATAAAAATATGCAGCACTTGGACATAGGTTTTCAACCAGGACATGCAAGCAGGGGTGTTGCTAGGCGCTTAAACAATTTGCGGGGCAGGCCCATAGGGCACAAATCTGCATATGCTTGTATTTATATAGATTGTGTGTGTGTGTGTGTGTGTGTGTGTGTGTGTGTATGCACACATTTAGAAATTATTATTAGGATTTATTTAAATTTCACAGGTGGGAAAGCCAGCCAATTAATTTCTCAACCAAATAGTCTCAAATAAAATAAATTCTTCAATTAATTTGCACCCTAGCCCAGATCATCCCAAACCAATGGAGAATTATTTTCCCTAAACTTAATCTCCATGCAGGGGAAGATTTTTTGAAGAGGGTTGCAGCATGTGCTAAGGGGAGAGTTAACCCTTCCCTCCCCAGCTGCAATCCTCTTTGAAAATCTCCCCTTGCATGGCAATTAAGCTGAGGAAAAGCTCTTCCATTGGCATCACGGGGGAGTCAGTGCTCCTGGGAATGGATTCAGTCTTGAGAAAGACATTTGGGGCCAGGGCCCAATGCACCCAATGGCCCTATATGCAAGAGGTCATATAATCTGCTGTTCCAGGCCTCAGCCTTGGAATGTCTTGACGTCCTAAAGGCAAGAAAGCCTCTGCACACATACAGAAGGCCAAGTCATCATTGTGTAATCTGGGATTGTGGGAAGAACAAGCTTTTTTTTTATAGTTCCCAAGCACTTATTTTGGAGATATATGAGAGCAAGCATAGTGCAGCAAAGCCAATCAAACCGAATTCTTCATTCTCAGGGGCTCAGCTTTACCATCTAATTCCTTACGGTCTGATTGAAATATCCAAATAGCTTCCTAGCATCAGCACGTTTAAAATATCAGAGAGAAATGGGAGTTCTCTTCCTTTGTGCAACATTCACCCAAAGGGAAAACTAAGATCTCTGTTGGGTAAAGAGGCAATAGGGTAATCCAGGCAGCTCAAAAAACATTTTCCTTTTTCCCCTCCCTCTTGTCAAAGGATATTTTAATCAGGATCTTTGAAAACTAAACCTTTTTTCCCCAAAGGGGGAAGCTCTCAGCAGCAAATCCCCAGGAAAGACTCCTCTAGGGGAGGAGAAAAGGCTTGATATTCTTTTAATCTCTGCTGTGCCAAACTCAGATGCTGAGAGAGCAACCATAAAACATGAGAAAGGCAGACACAAAGCTGCCCAAGGCAGCTATGGTGGGATCTCTTCCAAAAGGGTGGAAGAGTGTTCTTCCTAAGAGGCACAGAGAAGATTGTGTGGGGCCATAGTCTCTGGTTAAACTGCACCCTCCAAAGCTGTACAGCAGCCTTCCCCAACCTGGAACCCTCCAGATGTGTCAGACTGCAGCTCCCATTATGGCTGAGGATGATGGGAGGTGCAGTCCAACACATCCAGAGGACACCAGGTTGGGAAGGCAGCTGTACAGCTATAGCCCCCAGCTTAACAAACAAACACCCTTTAGAAAAGCCAAATGCCCTTTCCTCATGGGGCAGGCATGCCAAACCTCAGGCCCTCAGGTGAAATCCAGCCCTCTTGGCATCCCAATCCAGCCCTCCAGGGTTCCCCAGATGACCATACACACTTCCCCGTGCCCCCAAACTCTTCCCGCCCCGACCGCCTATTGTTTGGTGCTTTCCCAGCTTTTGCACAGTTGTTCCCCCATGCTAAAATGTTGAAATGCATCTCCTAAGGCTTCGTTACTGGCAGGAAGAGCTGTGAGCTAAAGTAGGCTGGTATTTTTGGCCCCACCCACCACTAGAATGCAGCTTCTCCAAAACCGATTTGACCCTTAGGCTGAAAGAGGTTTGACACCCTTGTTGTAGGGTCAGGCATACAAATTTGGGCAGAAGAGGTTAAAGCAGGATCCTCCTTCCCACACCCACAACAAATCCGGAAGCTGAAGTTTGTGGACTCCTGGCCCACAACCATTGGACAGTTGAATAACTTGTCAATCTGTTATAGAATCTCTTTCACACACACCCATTCCTCTTTTATTTGTAGCCGTACTAGCTAGTTGCTCTCTATAGCTCCTGAACTCATTCCCCTATCTTGCCCAGCCCCTGCACTAATACTTGCAGAGGGGTTATACACAAACACATCAGCTATTTGGTAGGTTTCTCTTGCCCACAGAGATCTTCTAGGACATAGGAGCGGGGTGAGTAACTGTAATACCCAATCTCCTCATTCATGGAATTGCATAGGAGATGTAGACAACATCATCTTCCACTTGTAAGCCACCTGTGTTTTACCACTACCACCACTTCTTTTTCTTATTGCAGAAAATCCATGAAGGAAAAAAAAAGACACAGTGCTTTCTGTCTGTTAGTGCTAGGACCCCTCCGTTGGACACGTCCTAGGAGTTCAGGAAACACAGCCTGGCCCAGGGTTGATAACGTCAGTGGCACCACAACACTTGTGTGTGTTTTCAAAAGAAAGAAGCAGAAAGACAGAGAGGAGGAGAGCGGGTTAGAGAGAACATCGGGTCTACACACTGGTTCAGGATACCATTTATCCTGGTTCTATACAATCTGAACTGTCAAGACTTCTTCTCCAAATCATGGGAATTATAGTTTACAGCAGGTGCTAAGAATTCTCTTTAGAAATACAATTCCCAATGTTCCCAGGGAGATGGAATGTCTGTTAAACCAGCATTGTCTGCAGTGAAAATAAAGACAGAGGAAACCTCAAAGGTACACTGAAAATGATGTATTAGCCCAACACAAAGTTTAAGTCTTCCAACTCTGAGATAGTGTGGAAGGCTGTTTGGGTTATGCTTTGAACAGATGATACCAGTTGCCCCTGATGAAGAACCACAAGACTCTGAACATACTCGGCTAATAAATCATTTTTACTGCACCTTTGAGGTCTCATTTCTCTTAGGGTTTGTATGTGTGCGCGCTATTGCCCTTCCTCCTTTTCTTCTGAGCTGAGAAAAAAACAGGGAGAAGCAGATAGACATAAGGGGCCAAAAGCAAACGAACAAACAAGCAAATGTGGGTGCCACGTTGCACATTGGTATTAAAGATAAACCCCCTACCTGAAAGGATCAAAGAACTATTGTTTTAAAGCAGGGGTAGGCAGAAAGTAAATCTCCAGATGTTTTGGACTTTCCTGACCCAGCTTTCCTGACCATTGGCCAGGCTGGCAGGGGCTCCTGGGAGTTGAAATCCAAAACATCTGGACATATACTTTTTGCCCACGCCTGTTTTAAAGGACCTGCACCTTCTCTGGATCCAACAGGATTTACATGTGATAATCACACTTTCATCCCTGCAAAAATGTCTACTGGTTGAAGAACTGGGAAAGATTGCCTTTTGTGTCTCCAGTTCACTCTTACTAGGTGCATCGTGCAAACCATTCTTGTCTCCCAAATTCATTGTTCATCCTCCTGCACTTCTTCTTTTCCTGCCTCCCCACTCAAGCTTGCTTGTTTGTTTCTGTGAAGCCAGGCCAAAATAATAGAAGATAGTGCTTTATCTGTCACGCTTTTCCCCATGCCGATTGCCACAGCTGAGTTTCCATGCTCTGTTTATAGATTTGACTGCCCTCTAGTGCTGAAGCATGGCCAACTCTCACAAATCATTAGCAAAATCTGTTTGGATAATGAATGTCGTATAATGGTCTTTAAATTTAGAGGGCCCAGGTACCCAGGCAAAGCAGCGGAGTTCAGATCATTCTGTGAAATGTATTCTATATCCACTGGTTTTCTAGCTTCCTTGGTCCATGGATCAGAGCTCACCAACATTCAAGGCACACTTGCCTACCCAATCCCTTTTAGTCAATAGGGTGGAGTCTTCCAGTCTCTCATCCTTGCTTGTGGTGTTCTTTATATTTCTTTGACCCATTCTTTCCTCCACTCCCTGCCTTCTTGAGAGATCCCCTCAGGCTTCTGCCTCTTCAGTGCATCCTGCCCTGTTTTTCCAGCTTCCAAACTTACTCTCCCCGCCACTTCCTGACCCACATTTATCTCTGGGCCTTAAAGACTGGTCCTTTCTGCCTCCAATTGTCCATTTGATGGGCAACCTGGTATGAACTAAGCACATTAAAAATAACCAATTCCGCTTTTTAACAAAGAACCAAGTATTTTAGCAGTGGCTTGGGTCAGCCTTCTAAATAGGACACCAAAAGTTATTAGCCTGCAAAATCAAATTACTAGCTTGCTTGGGGCTGGCGGAGGAGGTCTGGAGAGCTGCGTTTCTATGCTGCGGGGCTTCAGACTCTATGCTGGGTACAACGTGGGGACAGAATGCTGCATCCTTCCTCCACCAACCTGCTTACTTGCCTGTACGGAATTCCATGCAATTGCCTGTATGAAATTCCTAGTCGCCTGTGGTGACCAGGCTAGTGCTTAAATACAAGGTTGGCTTGGTCATGCAGACACCCATCATTCAAATTATTCTTTCTTTGCTCCACATTTGATTTATTCCCTTGACGCCCATTCTCAGTCACAGGTAAGGGATTCTTTCCTAGGGTAAGATGTCCAGCATGTGTACAGTAATATTACAGTTAAAGTGAAGGCACAGATGAGAACACTGGGACACAGCAACCATTCTCCAGTACTCCATAAAAGATGGTCAGCTGGGTAAGATATTCAACTTGGGGTACATTCACACAATCAGTTTTGGTTTTTTTTTAACACTGGTTTTCTTTAGTACAACTTCTGGATAAGCACAAAGCTTGATAGGGTTTGCTCTCGATCCTAGTAGACTTGTTTGGGAAACATGAGTTTTACATCTCAAACTTACATTTATTTGTAAATAGTTCCATTGATTTCAGAGGGATGAGGGACTGATACACAGAGAGATGTACATTGCTTTGTGACTGACAGCTGAATGTCTGGATCGCTGACGTTGAAAAACACTGACCCTCCTGACCCATCTCTGTGTGCATGCAAGCAATCACGGACAGCAACAAGTGGTTCCGGATGGGGATATGCAAGTCCATCCACATCAAGAAATGCATCCAGCCAGTTCAAAGGACTCAGGCCTCATCCATACATGCAGCAGAATTAGATTGTTCTGAAATGGTAGGATGGCCCAGACAACTTTAGACTTTTATGAGATCAAGTCTTTATAATCCTAGAAGCAAGGTTTCTAATGACACAGAATTCTGCTTCTGGGTAGTACATTCAGAGTAGACACAAAGATGGATGCTAATGGACAATCAGGCTGCTGTTTGCTTGCTGTTTTCAAAACCAAGAACCAGCCCAATAAGGCAGATGCTATATTAACTGGATGTCAAACATTTAGGACCTGCTGAAAGGGCTCAAGTCACAAAGTCACTCATTCAACAGGGTGAGTGAAAAATACATGCCTTGATTTTAGGAATGAAAGCCCCCAAAATAAAGCATTCCTCCATAATAATACTTCATCTTTACATAGTAGTTTGGATGCTTCCAGATGAGGCACCACCTCATCTGGAAACATGGCACCACCATTCACAGAAGTTTACTGGGGTGCAGATGACAACATCTTCCACTTATGACCCTCCCATGTTTTCTGAACGCTTCTTCCGTCTTTTCCCTAAACACAGAAAACCCATTAAGAAGAAAAAGATTGAACAGCTGCACAAAGCCTTCCATGTAGTAGCACTATAAGTCCTCCATCTGGAAGCACGCTTTGAATACTCTAAAGCGCATTTAGATGTTTTCAGTAACCCTTACAACAGCCCTGCAAATTATTAGACCTGTCTTATCAGCCTCATATTGCAGATGTGATGGTGAGGCTGAAAGAGAGAGAGAGCCTTGCCTAGGGGAACTTAGCAAGTTCATGGGTGAAGTGGTATTTGAAGATCCCTAGCTTGTATTTCATACTGTTAGTTATGAAACTGTATCCATTCTTATAGGTCAGGACTCAGATTTCTCTCTTTCTCTCTCTCTCTCTCTCTCTCTCTCTCTCTCACACACACACACACACACACACACCATTGCAATCCTAATTGCAGGTAGAGCAGCTCTCTGTTGTACTTCCAACAGCAGATGAGAGGCATTCTAAATGACATGCCCAGATACTCATGACCCATGCGGCACAAATTGTTTCCCTATATTTATATTATGCTGTAATCAGCAAGACAGAGCCCTATAATTATGCTCTGCTAAAACCAGCAAAGTTCCAAAGCATTCACAGTTGGAGGTTTTATGCACAAGGTCAAACTTCTGCTCTCCCTGCATTTTTTGGACTAAGAGAGAAAGATGGGCCCGGGGTGGAGGTGGGGGGAGATGACTAAGTCCTTGCAACGTGTTGGCAGAATTACCACCTTGCACATTAATGCATCTAAGTATCCAAAGAGAGCGATACCTTTATCTCGCATCACAAGAAGATTCTGCTGTATGTATCCATCCTATCAGGCATCACTCATCCGAGTGAATGCCTTCCTGATGAGCAGGGTAACTTTGCTGGTCCACACACCACTTGCTTACAACTTTATCTGAAATAGCACTTCTTGCAGTAAACTGAGTTTGTTAATTTGCATTCAGTCAGGGTGCTAACTGCCCATGGCAAGGCAGTGCTGAGTGAAAACGGATTTAGCTCATCAACAGCCTGCTGCAGCTATACCAAATACACCAAGAAATCAGGGCCAGTGCTACCAACATCTGTTGGGATTGCCCTTACCCAGAAGCAACTACAAGCTAATACTTCTGGAGGCAGATTCCACAAGGCCCCAAAGCTCTTTTCTATACTGAGAGCAGTTCAATACCAATCCATTTTCAGTCCTACAAATCAGCTCCTCCCTGCAATGTAAGGCTGCAATGGAGCTTTAACCTCCTTAGCTGGAGGGCTCACTTGCTGTGCGGTTACCACTCTTTAGTTCAGCAACGTAAATTTCAGATTCCTGACAGCATTTTCCCAGCGAGCATGTAAATAAAGAACTCATTAACCTCCACAGTATGTGCGAAATGTGTTCTCCAAGGTTGCTAACGCTCAGAAACTGACTTTTTCTCAGCACCTTTCACAGTGCAAGGCACAGTCTTTATGCCCATTTTATGAGGGGGGAATTAGGCAGAAAAGGGGGATAACATGTTGCTTCCAGACGACGCTTTTATCACGCCATCACCTTGCATCATTCACTGGAATTTTACGAGAGGTCCAGATGTCGTTGTCTTCTATTTGTAACCCTCCCATATTTCCCCACTGCTTCTTCTGTCTTTTTTCATACCACAAAAAATCCATTAGGGAGGGAAAGATGGAATAGCTGTACCTTTTGAAAGCACCCATTTGATGGCGATTCCCTAGCAGGGATAAGGAAACACCTACAAAGAAAAGGATCAATACCCAACACTACAACCTATCTACTCTAGCTATAATATGGCCAATCTGCATCCCATATAAATTAGACTACCACCCAACTAGGGCAGTTTTAGTCAATTAATGGTATTAATTTTTGTTGATTAAATCTGCATAATAAAAAATGTTCTAAAGAAAAAAGCATAGCAACATCAGAAGCTGCTTTATACGGAGTCAGAACCTTGGTCCATCAAGCCCACTATTGTCAACACTGACTGGTAGCAATGGCTCTCCAGGGTTTCAGGCAGGGGTTTTTTCCTAACCCTACCTGGAGATGCTGGGGATTGAACCTGGGACTTTCTGCCTGTAAACTATGTGCTCTACCACTTAGCCATGGACTCTTCTTAGATTGTGCATGCATGCATCAAAGCAGGCATCACCTTAGAAGAGGCACCCCCCTGTCTCTCATACAAGGGAGGGGATGCCTCTTAAGATGGCATTTGCCAACTATAGTTTTTAGAAGTACATGTATTAAAAAACATGTTTTAATGCAAACGCCTGCTCACTGATCAATTGAGGGCACCTTCTTAGTCAATCAAAATTTTTTAATCAATTCATCTAACCTGGGGTGGGCAACCTGCAGCCCTAAGCCTAATTTCCAAAACCTTCTGTAAAGGATTGGTTCAGACCTCTAGCAAAAATTATTTGTCCCTCCTCCAGCAGTCCACTGGGCAGGGAGGAAGGGGCAAGAGAGAGAGACAGAGAGAGAAGGATGTGCCAGGAAGAGACACAAAAGTGGGTGGCCCTGCCCACTTTAGTTCTGGACTTGCCCACCACTAGTTTCAGCTGCGCCTATTGCCAGCATGCTGCCCCCAACAGATCACCCCTGAGGGAATGCAGCCCTAAGGAGAACAAAAATCCCTGAGACTAACACTGCAATCCTATACATATCTATTCAGAAGTAAGTGCAACTGAATTCAGTGGGTCTTGCCTCCAGGTGTGCATAGAATTGCAACCTAAATGTAACTCTTATTGTTTGTTTGTTTTAAAGATTTTAAACCTGCCATTGAGGGCACACTGCCCTCACAAGGCAGCTTAAAATATTACAAAAACATTAACATACAATCACACACATACAGCAGTAGCAGCAGCTAATGATTTTTAAGCACTAAATGCAAACTAGAATAAATATGTCTTCAGAAGTTGTTGTTGCTTTTAAGCCAGCAGTGATGAGGCCATAAGCATCTCCTCGGGGAGGGAGTTTCAAAGGTTTGGGGCCACCACTGAGAAAGTCCTATCCCTAGAACCCACCAGCCCAGTGGCTCCCGTTGGTGGGTCAGAGCGTAGTGCCTCTGGAGCAGATCTTAACGCTTGGCAGGCTCATACACGTGTAGGCAGTCCTTCAGATAATGTGGTCCCAACCCATTTAGGGCTTTAAAGGCCAAAACCATCACCTTGGATTGGACCCAGAAACTAACAGGGGGTCAATGTAAATGATACAGAATATAATATGATCTGAACACCTTGCTCCCACAAGTGTTCTAGCTGCTGCATTCTGTACCAGTTGCCATTTCTGAATAGTCTTCAAGGGCAGCCCAGCATAGAGTGCATTACAGTAATATCATTCTTCCTGTCGTCTGCCTCCACTTCCTGCTTGCTTCTGTGCAAGAGCCCAGATGTGATGTTTTCCTGGATTCATATAATGCCACGTAATGCCTTCCTGGGTTTGAAGGAACAGTCTCACAGCTACACATGATACCCGTGTGTTTGCCTAGGCCGAGTCTCAAGTACACAAAGCCTCTGTTGATGCAAGCCGGTCCACTCAACAACTCGAAGAAACCATTGATGAGTTCCAGAAGCAGAAGCTAAAAGATATTCAGGTAATATCTCCCGAAGTTTGGTGAGTCTTTCACTCACCTACTTTGGGGCTACATACAAACATAACACAAAAGCTTTTAAGGCTGCAGTCCTATGCACAGTTACTTGGAGTAAGTCCCACTGAACTCTGTGGGAAGCTTACTTCCAAACAAACATGCAGAAGACAGGGGTGCATAGAGCATTAAAGAGTTGGTATCACAACTATTAGGAGCAATAAGGAAAATTATTTGGGGTGGGGTTTCTTTCAGAAAATCCATCCTAATTTTGCAAGGGCTGCCCTTCATAACCACCACCTTCATCAAGGAGACAGAATGAGATTAACTCTGTCCCATTCTGTAAAAAATGAGAATGAAACATACAACCGTCATGTGGAAATGCACAGTACACCAGGCTGTCAGCTGGTCTCACAGGAAAAGAGAAAATATCCATGATGAGATATCATTTATTCAACCAACCAACATTTAAAGATACTGCAAGCTTTTGGGTATCACCGAACTCTTAATCCAGCCAAATAAGTATTGACAACATAATATGTACTCTTATATGCCCATTTTATATTCCAGCCTCTGTTATTTGCACAGGCAAAGGGTTACCACGACTATTAAGTAGATTTCCCCTTTGCCAGAGGTAAGTGAGTCTTGCTGGTTTTCAAGTTATACAAATTGAAAGGTAATGGAAAAGTCAAAACTGAAAATGGAATATGCATTAATTCTCTCCAAAAGTATCAGATCTCTTGGATTCTCCCAGCAATCTTGCAAATGCATGAAATGGACAGAAGCTTTGTTTTTTGCAATTTGTTTCCTCCACCGTCCATCTTTATGAAGCTGTTGTTTCAACCCAAAGGTTAGCGACCAATGCATATGCCATTGTGCTTTATTACACGTTCACATTTCTATTAAACATTTTCTTTAGGAGGATGGAAAAGTGCATTTCCAAATGGCACACCCAAACCTGTTCTACAGTAGTAGAGAAAATTAAGAGACTCACATCAGCTTGCATGGTCTCCTTTCCTTACAGAAGATCTTCCTGGATTTTGTCAGCATCGAGATGGTCTTCCATGCAAAAGCTCTGGAGGTCTATTCCAGTACGTTCCAAAATCTTGAAAGCTATGACATGGAGAAAGATCTGGAGGTAAAAGAATTTGAAAACATAGGAGTTTAGTTGTTGCATTTATTTGTGGCCTTTAGCACCACCACTGCAACAAAATAGGAAGCTGGCCCCAGTCCCCAGAAGCTCCAGAAACACTCATGTGTGGGCCGGGGGGGGATGAGAGAGAGAGAATCCTATCCAGGATTCAGTTTTTCCATGGTCAATATTTGTAGAAATATGTTCCCACACGGTGAAGCCAAACATTTCTCATTTAATTACTGTTTTCTGTTTTCAAAGTGGTATTACTATTATTATTATTATTATTATTAATGCTCAATTTTGCAGTTGTGCTGTTTTATTACAAAGGAGGAGGAGGAAAGATTCATACAAATATTAATCACTGAAGAAGCACATATTTTTAATATGAACTTTTATTATGAGATTGAAAACACAAGCAACAAAAAGGAAGAATATCTCGTAACAATACAACAAGACCACTAAGAGAAAAAAGAGGGCAAATAATATTCATTTTAAATTTCCTAATGACAGTCTTTGTTAGCAATCTTTGCATTAAAAAATAATAACATGCACATTTGCCGTTAGGCTGATTGGAGGCCTTGTGTTCTTGTTACTCAGTTGGAGACCTGAGGCCCCACCTGGCCTACTAGGCCTCACTAGGTTTTGAGTAGGCTAGGAAGGGCTTTGGTGCTTCTCCCATCATTGCCAGTCACCACAATGTGTGAACAAGCTCACAGTATCATATGGAAACACAAGCCTAGTTTTCACTCAGGTGATAAATAAATACACCTGTGTCGGAGCTGTACCTCTTCAGATTGCAGGAAGGGGTTTACATGACTGAATGCTCCTCAAGCCTCTGCAGATAGAAAACTACCACGTCAGAGAGAACACTAGGCTACAACCCTGATCCCTGCTATGCTAGCTTTCTATACATAGGGGTTTATTTTAATGTATGAATGTATGTAGGAGCATCCAGGCATATCAGTCTCCACCTAAAGGGTTGATCCACCTCAGGCATCCTGAACTGGACCCGGAAGATGCTAACAACTATAGGCCAGTTGCTAACATCCCTTTCCTGGGTAAGGTGCTTTAGCAGGTGCTTGCTGGCCAAATCTAGGCACTCGTGAATGAAACTGATTATCTAGATCCATTTTGATCAAGCGTCAGGCCTAGTTTGGGGAAAGAAACTGCGTTGGTGGCCCTGTTCATTCTCTTAGACCTCTCAGCGGCTTTCGATACCATCGACTATAGTATCCTTCCGGATAGACTCTCTGGGCTGTTTTTTGGTTTGTGGGTGCTTTGTTAACCATGGCAACAACCCACCCTGCACTGGGTTCACACATCATAAGCCACGGTGACTGCCTGTCATGGCTTGAATATTCAGAATGGCCGCCAGCACACGCCACAACCCACCATGGCTTAAATAAGCCACAGCAGGCTCCAAGGATAATGCACATTGGTCCATTGGTAGCCAACCCATTCTCCTTACTGGGGGGGATGACAGGGGGATGACAAATATGGTTTCAAATGGCTTAGAATCATAGAATAATAGGGTTGGAAGGGGCCTATAAGACCATCGAGTCCCCCTGCTCAGTGCAGGAATTCAAGTCAAAGCATCCCTGACAGATGGCTGTCCAGCCTCATCTTGAATGCCTCCAGTGTGGGAGAGCCCACTGCCTCCGTGGGCAATAGGTTCCATTGTCATACTGCTCTAACAGTCAGGAGGTTTTTCCTGAAGTTCAGCTGGAATCTGGCTTCCTGTAACTTGAGACCATAATTCCGTGTCCTGCACTCTGGGATGAGATCCTGGCCTTCCTCTCTGTGACAACCTTTCAAGTTCTTGAAGAGCACTATCATATTCCCCTCAGTCTTCTCTTCTCAAGGCTAAACATGCCCAGTTCTTACAGTCTCTCTTCATAGGGCTTTGTTTCCAGTCCCCTGATCATCTTTGTTGCCCTCCTCTGAACCTTCTCCAGTTTGTCTGCATCCTTCTTAAAGTGTGGTGCCCAGAACTGGACACAGTACTCCAGATGAGGCCTAACCAGTGCTGAGTAGAGGGGAACTAGTACTTCCCGGGATTTGGAAGCTATGCTTCTGTTAATGCAGCCCAAAATAGCATGTGCCTTTTTTGCAGCCACATCACATTGTTGACACATATTCAGCTTGTGATCTACAACAATTCCAAGATCCTTCTTGCTTGTAGTATTGTTGAGCGAAGTATCCCCCATCTTGTAACTGTGCATTTGGTTTCTTTTTCCTAGGTGCAGAACTGCTATTGTGACCCAATATAATCATGGCTAGATTCTAGTCACATCGTTGGATGTTAATTATTCAGTGTAGAGCTGGAAGACAGTTCAGTAATGCCTAATTATCATTGTAGCACCTTATTGAACCACATATACATCTATGTCAGTTCTCAGTGGGAATAACGGCAAACACAATGTGCATTATATTTCTATAAATCAACTTTTTACAGTTTTTTTGAGCACACATGTTCTTGTTCTTTGCTGCTTCCAGAAGCATTTATTCACACATGCACATCTTTGAAAGTAGCACTAGCCGAAGTTTATTCACACACATAATTCTGTCTTCATGTAAATTATGGACAAAAATCTGACCATAATTAATTTTCTAGTTTTATGGACTTCACTCCCCAAATATGGGCAGTCCTTAAAAATTATGAACAGGTAGCAATCCTGTAGCAATCTCCAATAATAACAAATGTACAGGATAGCCCCAAGGTTGCAGGTCATGGATGGAGCTGACCCACCCAACAGATTAGTATGTGAGTACCCTTAAAAGGATTTCTTGCCTTGTTAGGATTTCAGAGCAAAAATACACATCGCTTCCGGAACCTTCCATGAGGCAAGACCAATCACTGCAACAAACTCAACTTCTACCCTGCCATGGCCAACCACAGGCACACAGGTGAGAAAGGGGGGTTATTACTGTGATAACGGTCTTGGCTTCAAAATCAGACTTTGACAGGAAACAGTAGCACACTTATGTGGAATGGAAAACGTATCCTTGTATCCCTGAGAAAAGAGAAAGGGATGAATTTTGCAACCTCAAAGGCAATAAAAACAAAAGAATAGCAGCATAAACAAGCAAAGCTGATTTAGAGAGCGCCCCTAGACCAACACTCTATCCACCATACTCAACCGGTTGTAAATCTGGGCTGAACTACTCCAAATTCCAGGTGGAATGATTGACAAGACTTAATGCTCCTTGTTTTACTTGCCAGCTTGGAGGAGGAAATCCAGAAACTCAGCCTGTTCTATTCATTCTATGAAGGAAGTTTCACACATGCAGCCGTCACTTAAAACTATGGTCAGTTATCAAGAGCTGAACATGCATCTGTGAACTCAGACCCCAAATGCACACCCCCATTATTCATGTATTTATTAGTTGGTTACATTTCTATACCGCCTAATATCTGAAGCTCTCTGGGCGATTCACAACGCAAAACTTAATATAGTTCTGTAGGTGCTTTGGAGTGGCCCTGGTGCTAACTATCAGAAGGCATTGTGCAGCTGTTCCATCTTTTCTTCCTAAATTGATTTTCCACAGTAAGAAAAAAGATGGCAGAAGCAGTGGGAAAATGTAGGAGGATGACAGGTGAATGATGACATCATCTGGACCCCCCATAAATTCCACGAATGAGGCAGGGCGATTGTACATTAAAAGCCTCATCTGGAAGCACCCAAGGAGTTTGAATGGAGAAGGAAGAGAAGGGCAAGGATGGCTTAGTTAGAACTGGAGAATGAGAAGACTTGAGGAGTTGCTGAGAGCTGGAAAGACAAAAGTCAGAGAGGCCCTCTCTGAAGCCACCTTGGGGGATCTACACTGCAATTTAGGGAGTAGCTAGTACTCCTCAGTGGCATAGATTCTGGCACTAAAATGTGCAATCTGTAGGTCAGTGACAGAGCACTCACTTAGCGTGCACAAGGCCCCAGGTTCCAACCCTGGCATCCCAAGTTAAAAGGATCAGTTAGCAGATGGGGAGAAAAGATTCCTGTCTGAGGCACAACTTATACTAGTCTGCATTACAAAACCCAGTGGCAGTAGGTTCCATAGATAAATTTGTAGTTTCATGCTTTCCAATCAGTCTCCATACTAGGCTAGATGGAGAAATATCCTGACTCGATATAAGACAGATCCCTATGCTCTTAAAATTGTGGCTGTTAAGGGCTGTCAGATCTAGTCATTTTCAAAGGCATGAAACTCACAAAGTTTCAGGGCGGGGGGGGGGGGAATGGTTCCCATATAATCAAAATGTTGCCTCAGTGCTGTCACAGCAACAGTATCTTTAGTCTGGCCATGTAGGCTAACCAATGCTTCATACCTCTATCTTCAGAGCATCCAACGCACTCTTCAGAAGTTGTCCCTAGTGGAGAGCGATGAAGAATCTGAAGAGAGCCAGCTGCAAGATTTAAGCCACACTAAATACACTCAGATCCGGCAGGTAGCCAGCAGAACATGACAGCATTTGCCTTGATTAATGATGTTGGGTTAGTAGTATTTGTTTCTCTGCGTTCCACAGCTGAGCTTTACATTTTCATTCAGGTTTACTCTAGTATGATCAACACCACCCCCACTTCCACAATCCTGAGATACAGAATAAAACAACATTTTAACTTGCTTTGTGTCCCTTTATTTTCAAATGGCATGAGCCGAGGATGGGATCACACTTTCGAGCTGGCTGTTCCTTCAGGAGGACTAGAGTGCAGTCCTCTCAGCAGGTAGATATATTCACAGTGCTGGTGGACAGATCACACAGCATTAGGAGAAATCACTGCATACTGCATTGTCCCTGCTTTAAAAAGTACAGCCCATTTCTTTGAATTTTTGCCCCCATCACTGGACTATTTCTGAGCAAATAATTTAGCAGTTTACTCTAAGGGTGCTTCCAGATGAGACTTTTATCATACCATTGCCCTGCTTCAATCATGGAATTTTATAGGGGACCCAGACAACACAGTCTTCCACTTGTAACCCTCCTGTGTTTTCCCATGGCTTCCCCAGTCTTTTTTCTTACCGCAGAAAATCCATTAAAGCTAAAAAAACAGAATTCCCACACAAAGGGCTTTTCTACATGAGCGATTTATTGCAAGCTCGTGATAGGCCATTCATGGAAGTTTGTGGGTCCTTTACATGACGTCATCGGTCTCCAGGACGTCTCCTGTGCTTTCCCCAGTTATCCCGCTTTCCAAAAAATCAGAGATAAACTGAAATAAAAATTAACCCAGCATATCCACAGTGTGTAATGCCGGCGTAGTGCTATAATTCAGCCACTAGATGGCGGAGTTTCATTGAACATATAGAGGATTGCTGAACAAGGAAGTTTTCAATTTCACATCATGTGCTCACTATCTAAAGGAGCCAGTCATAATCCTTCAAAGAAAACAGAAGCAGAAAGCCCCAGTAAAGTTGCGGGATTTTAGCCTGGCATAGAAATGCTCAAGGTCTTCTGACTGGTAGCTGTAAGAGTTCTCCATCTGGAGGCACCCTAGGGACTAAAGTACATGCTGCCATAAATGTATCATAGAAGTATCATAGTATCATAGGGTTGGAAGGGGCCTACAAGACCATTGAGTCCAACCCCCTGCTCAGTGCAGGAAGCCTGATTCCCAGGCGGTCTCCCATCCAAGTATTCACCAGGGCTGACCCTTGCTTAGCTTCCAAGATCAGATGAGATCACGCGCATCCAGCCCTTTCCATCTAAATGCATAGTATGTACCTGACCCTAACTTTTTAAAACTTCAGTGTAAGTGTGTGGGGCCTTGATCCTGCTTGGGACCACCATGTGTGGGTAGGGGGTTAATCCCTCACACTCAGCCACTTTCCCCCTACTAAATTTGTCACTCCTAGAGGCTAAAGGAAGAAAGAAAATATCTCCATTGGGGTAAATGGAAGTTTTTTTCTTTCTTTAGCCCCCGCATGGAGCAGGGGTTGGATTTAGTGGGGGAATGTGGCTAAGTGGAAAGTTTAACCATCACTCCTACTTACTGATAGTGGCTCCTGGCCACAAGAGATGCTGCGGAGAGATTTTCCCGGCATGGCTATCATCCATAGCCAAACCAAGAGACAGCCATTCCACAGTATTCTTCATCTCATTTGCAGCAGAAAGGCAGATTTTAAACTAATTCCCTGCAGAGCTCAACAATAGATTCCGTACGTTAGACCCTTAATTCTGGTAACAGCTGTTAAAACTGGGCCATGTGTTCTGTGGGCCGCTGTAGTCAATAGTGCAGTAATTGCAGAATCACTCAGAAGACAAAGGGAGATTAATTCCCTCTTTAGTGAATTCCGTTCTGTAATGTGCGATGCAATACACAGGACCCAAGAGCAATCCAACAGGTTGCCAACATTATTCATTTTAAAGTTTGAATCAAAGTACTATTCTTCCCTGACACATATAAAAGGAAATAAGACCCCAAACCTGACATGGTACATTCTGTACACACCGGTGGCAAATGAACAGTGAGTCCTAAATCAAGGAGTTTATGTTTCATTTTAACTAGTGTCAGGGATGCTGAGAGTTGAACCAAGAACCTCTGGAGCTGGAAAAAAAAGAAGGTTCGTTGAGGCTTTTAATGTACATACTTCTGATAATACTTCTTGCCCAGTATTATCTATTATCCTTTGAAGATGGTTTGGAAACTGCAGCTTGTGCAAAATGCAGCAGCTAGATAGATAATAGGGACCAAAAGTCCTCTGCAAGTGATCAGTTGAGGCCTCTGGATAAGAGTGATCTGTTCCTCTCCCACCAGCCTGCTTGGCAGAAAAGAAGAGAAAGAAGAGGGTGAGAGAGAGAGAGAGAGAGAGAGAGAGAGAGAAAGAGAGAGAAGGGTTGTAGAAAGAATGAGAGAAAGAGAGGGGGGATTGCAGAAAGAGAGAGTGATCCCGCTTACTTTTTGCTCTGTCTCACCTACTGCTGGCTTCATCCCCACAAGAGACTGTCCCTGAGTTCATGCAGCCCTCAACAGACAAGTGACTCTTCCTAGCCCAACCCCTAGCTCCTGTTCCAGCATCTGACTGCAGAGACCATGGACTGGAGAGCCACAGTTGGTTCCACCTTGGCTCCAACCAAAGGTGGGAGTGGAAACAGCCCCAAAGGGTGACCCTAGTGATGGACTTGAACAGAACTTACTCGAGTCAACACAAAGGAAAGAAGGCGTTTGTGCTTACCTAACTCTCATTTCCATTATTTTCTCCTAAAGTTGGGAATATTGGTCATTGGACTGGATCTAAGGATTTTGTCTCCAAGCCATGCAGGGCCTGGCACGTGGCACATGAGAATGTATGATGCAGATGGTGGAATGTTGTTGCAGGAGGGAGAGGGGGAAATGGAGGAAGGGAATGCTGGAGGAGCAAGGAAAAAGAGGCATCAAAGAAGCGCATGTGCTTCATCGTATATGAAGAATCTAGCATCCATATGGCAAAGACTTAAAGAAAAGGAAACTTAAGTGACTTGCTCTACCACACATGGCAAAGATGAAGTAGCTATTTATTTTAAAGATTTATAGACCGCTTCTCCACAAAGCTCAAAGCAGTGAAGAACTAAAAATAAATAAATAGAGCCAGTCATAAGTTATAAAATGTAAAAACGTATTCTGAAAGGGGAAGAACCCCGGAATCAGAACTAGCCACCAAATCAGCTATAAGATAGTTGGAATAAGAAAGTTTTGCACCCTTTGCAAAGAGTTGTAGAATCTTGTTTTGTTGTTGTTGTTGCTGTTGTCGTCGTAGCCTGCTTTTTCTCCAAGGAAATCAGGGTAGCATACATGGCGCTCCCATCACACTTTATCCTGGCAACAACCCTGTGAGGAAGGTTAGGCTGAAAGACAGAGACAGGCCTAAGGTGACCCTATAAGCTCCAGGATGGAACATGGTTTGAACCCTGGTCTATGTCCAACATTCTATCTGCTACATTGGGGGTGGGCAAATTGCGGCCCTCCAGATGTTCTGGCCTCCATCAGCCCTAGTCAGCATACCAATGGTGAGGGATGATAGGCGTTATAGGCCAAAACATCTGAAGGGCCTCAAATGGCTCACCCATGCGACTAAATCACAGCAGATCTCAAAGTTTACAAAATCCATAGCTGAATTCCTCCACGTTGGACCAGCTGCTCCCAAAACTTTCCGATCAATTCACATCCACAGGTGCTTAATTTCTAATGAAAGGATGCCAAGGCCCGTGTCTGCCAAGAAGCCATACCGCTTAAAGCAGGCATGTGAAGTAGGTGAGGAGCTGTAGCTCGGTGGTAGAGCACCTGCTTTGCATGCAGAAGGTGCCAGGTTCAATCCCTGGCATTTCCAGGTAGAGCTAGGAAAGAGTCCTGCCTGAAACCCTGGAGAGCTGCTGCTTCCAGTCAGTGTCGACGGTATGAGCTAGATGATTCAGTATAAGGCAGCCATTGGTCCTGTTGGAGGAAAAACGTGGCACATGCTCAGAGTCACTCATCTTACTTCACATGCTCCAAGGCTGGGCCCTGGCAGCAAAAACAGGTTCCAGGGTGGAGTACTTGCTTGGATAACAGATGCAGACACCACAGTCTGAGGGCTAAAAGATACAAGTTCCCAGATTCTCCGTTGCAGCAATAAGCAACAATCCCACAAGCAGGGCCTGTAGCTCCAAGTGCAACTGCTTGTCATTCAGTTCTAGATCAGGAATTGCTTCTCCACCAGGGTTTTATCTGCCAGGTTCCTCCTTCCGAGTGCGTTGCGCAGCATCTGTACAAGCTGAAAATACATATATGTGTCTACTGTATTGTCTGCTGTAGCCTCCCCCCACCTTGTGCCCTTCATTTGAAAGTGTGCCCAAGCTGCCCAGAAAAAAAGAGAAAAAAGTAAGCTGGCAGTGGTAGGAAGCACCATGGGGGGACGGAGACGGGGACGTGGAGCTAGATGGTGTAGGGACAAATATGTGATTTGGCATTTGGGGCTCAGACCCCCACCTCTGCCTTGCACTCAGTTTCTTGGACAAATTATTTGTTTGTCCCTGAGCCTCATCAGTTTGCCTTCTGTGAAGTGGGTGAGTGGCCATCATGGCAGCCATTTGGTGAATGGGCAACCAGCCCATGGCAGCCATTTGGTGAAAGTGCCCATGACACACACTCAAAATTCCAAATGTGATCACTGACCCAAAAAGGTTGGGGAGCCCTGCCCTAGCTATTTCCCCCATATCTTATGCCATGTAGGATTTACCTTTTGCACGACAAAGGTCACGATTGTTGCCAACACAAAATCCTGTGCCCCCAAATCCACAGCAGAGAAGAGGAGGGTTTCAAAGAGGAGGAGCAGAAGCTCATGGTTGTAGAAGAGTGTTCGGCTAAATAATGCACCGTCATCTAAGAGGAGAAGGAAAAGAATGTGTTTTTCAGAAAACCACCCTTTTGCCAATTCAAAGTAATTTTGGTTTTTACTCCTACAGTAGCTGCTTTGCTTTTAAACTATTTTGTGCCCCAGAAATGGAGTCTGCATTATGTTTATGGACCCATATAAGGCAGCACCCAACACAGAAGCCTACAAACCGATTCCCGCAGGAGGCAGTGTGGGATACCATTATAGAGAATGGACATGTCGCCCGGCCCCTGGAATTCCATGTCCAAGATCCGTTCCAGGAAAAACTTGTCCTTCACCACATAGTCCATATCTTGGTTCCTCTAAAGGGGGTGGGAGAGAATTAAATATGTTAGAGATATCTGAAGACTGGCTGAGCCAAATACAGTTGCTGTCACAACTGAGCCTGAATGAAAATACACAGTTTTAAATATGAAAAGACAGGGGAATTGATTGGCATTCACCAAGACTCAAGGCCTCTCAAAGGTAACCAAGCTGCAGTCTTGATCAGAATTTACCAGTTCGCACCTCCTGGAACCAAATGCAGACCAAACACATTTCAAAAATGTGCCCAATAGATGCGTAGATTTGGAAAAGTGTGCACACAAACACATACACACACTTTCATGTCAAAAGAAAACAAAGATCACAGTTTGATACAGAGATGAGACAGAAGAAACTTCGTAGAAGAATTGAGAGAATCTCAACAAGCTTGAATGTTGCTGATTTGCACATCCCTAGTAGATCACATATGTAAGAGTCCTGCCGATCATTATATCATCATGGATATAACTCCCCAGCACAAATAAATGTTCGGATAAATTTGAAAATCCGTATTAGTGTAAAATCTTTATTAGGTCAACAAAAAGTTCACACAAGATGTGCAAGCTTTTGAGGTCTTCAGATCTCTTCATCAGGCAAGATGTTACAAAAAAACAAACAGGTTGGGGTGGGAGGAAAGGAAGAAAAGCCCTTCACTGACTCATTGAAGTCATGGTGTCTGAATGGTCACAATCTTGAGATGGATGGAAAAGGAAGAGTCTGCAAACGTTCAAAGGAGGCACTAGGAAGTGATGTGATGGTTTTAAGTTTCACCTGCCATTGCTGCAGATCTGGAGATCTCAAAAACTTACACAGTTTCGGTGATCTTTTGGTTGGCCTAATAAAGGTATAACACAGCAGTGGAGGCTGACGGCTCCAGTGTCAGTGGGTTGGTGAATCTACTCTGGGTTTCAGTCAGAACCAGCCAAAACTCCAAAGGAGCTATCCAAAGTGCAAAGCAAAGCCCCGCAAAGCACCCTGGAGAGCTCCTTTAGAGTTCTGACTAAAACGCAGAGCAGATTCACTGCCCCACTGACATCAGAGCCACCGACCTCCAATGTTACACACTAATATGGATTTTGGAATTTTGCTCATGCCCAACATGGCTACCTTTGCATTTGGTTAGATAAAGCCAAAGACTCACGTGTTCAAAGAAGGAGACCAGGAAGCGATTCAAGGCATAGTAGCTTTTGAGTCTTTGTTCATGAAGGTCAGACCAGGCATGGGTTCCTCTCAGAGTCTGGCACAGAAAAAGTTCACAGACTTTTAAAGTCCAGACTTGTTACCTGGCAAGCCCCAGTGTAGAAGCAAAAACCCAAAATAAATTGTTTCCATCAGAAAACTTTGGCAGCAGGGTTTTCAGCTCAGTTTTCACCTGCTGCTTTGGATAGCGCATCTCCACGCACAGATAGAGTTTTCAGTTAGGAAGAGACAGGGGTGGGGAGAAAATGGGAGGCTTGCATACAGGCTAGCAGCTGTTGCTCCTTGAAGGAGTTGAACGAAAGGACATTCAACTAAGGTTCACTTCTGATCAAGAAATTACAACACCAGAGTCTTGTGGCACCTTCAGGATAGATAGAGTTATTGTGGCTTTTGCGGTCTACAGCCCGCTTCATCAGATGGGCCCTTCCCATCCACAAAAGCAACTGCCACAATCTATCTTACAGTCTTCAGTTGCTTCCCCATTAGCCATATAGTTGGGCATTGCTGTCCTTTGTTCACTCACTTTTGACAGAAAATCTAGGTGTTGTTGTTGCCAGGCCATCACATTCCACTGTTTTCTTGGGGCCATATCATCTTGTGGTGATTGTTTTGTTTACAATATCCAGTTCAGACTGGCAAAGCCCTACTGGGAGTTTTCAGGGCTATTGTGCCATTAATTAAACACATCCTCCTTGCAGTTTCTGCCTCTAGGTGCTTCATGTTCACCCTGGCTGGTGCTTTACTGATTAATTGCTCCTTACTTCCTATTCTACTTCAGGGCTTGTTAATGACCGACTTCATCACTAATTTTTTTTTCTTTAATTGTGAAATAGCACAAAGAGAAAGCTTTTAATTCAGGTTGCAAGGGACCTTGCTTCTGAGTAAACAGTATAAGGCACTGCTGGATAATACCACACTATATTACTTGTTGTGTGCTCACTTGCGCTAAAGGTCTTCGAGCCTTTCTACACAAGGCTTTTATTGTGCACTCATGATTCCTCACTCACAGTAGTTTGTGGGTGCTTTACATGATGCCGTCATCCTCCAGGGCCTCTCCTGTGCTTTGCAACCATTAGAACATTTTTCTTTTCTAACGAGGAAAGTCTGGTATTTCTGTGAATGGCAGCATGAAACTATGGTGTATTTGTGCAATTCTGTTATACCACAGCACCACCTAGTGGAACATATAGAAAGGCAGAGAAAGAACCGCCCTGGAAAAAACATGTTTAAAGGAGCTGATCTTAATCCCACAAAGAATCTGGAAGCAGAAGCCTTGGTAAACTGGTGGGTTAAAAAAGCCTCATATAGAAAAGCCTCTAGTGTGGAAGCAATTGTTCAGGTGCCACAAGATTCTGTTGGTTTTGCTGCAACAGATTAACACAATCTAGAGGTTGCGATTAAAAAGCAGAAAACCCGCAACAAGGATTCTGAGGCAGCAGTCTGATCCAGTTTATAGAGCACATAGATCAGTGTGCGGTTCATAGGAACTTAGCTTTCTGTTGCTGTCTTAAGCACGCAACTCAAAAGATGTGCGGTAACATGGAGTTTACACTTCTTGCCATGCCACATCCTGGCAGATGGATGGCTCACTATCTGGATTTGCTTCAAGTCTCTCAACTGCCACTGCTATGCATAGAATAGCAGTAGACAAGGTGGTGCCCCGTAGATGTTTTGGACTACAACTCCCATCACTCCCAGCCTGTATGGCCAATGGCCAGGGATTATGAGAGTCGCCATCCAAAATATCTGGAAGGCGCCAGGTTGCCTACTCCTGGTGTGGATCAATACTAAGTAAAATTTGCCCTGCTGCCTCATATCTTCAACAAACAATTACTAACAAAATATGATTAGGCACTGTACCTCCATTAAAGATAGGGTTATTCGGTCATAGAACGCCCGCATCCGGTCAGTGAGAAGCACCTCGAAAGTTTGTATGTCAGAGTTGGCCTCCAGTCCTCTAAGAGGACAAAGGTTTTCCTGTGGAGAGCACCAGTTAGGAGGGAAAAGGGATAATCACAGGAAGGTACAAAGCAGCAGGGAGAGTGCTATTGCATTCATGTCCAGCTTGTGGGTTTCCCAGAGGCATCTAGTTGGCCACTGTGGGAAACAAGATACTGAATGGATCCTTGCTCTGATCCAGCATCAGGGCTCTTCTAATGTTCTTACTGAATCTTTCCTGTTGTTGGAGGATGAAAAAAAGGGAAAGGGATGGAGAACAGAAACACCTGAAAACGTAAGACAGACATGGAGTTGACATCTAGCCAAGCTCACTTGAAGGGGCCAAATGCAACAGCAAGACCTCTCCTTCCAAGCTGCACCAGCCAGTCAGAAAGACTGAGGAAGGAAGGAAGGAAGGAAGGAAGGAAGGAAGGAAGGAAGGAAGGAAGATGGTACCAGTAGCCCTGATTACCTCCTCCTTCCTGAGGTAGGAGTGCATAGTTTCCATGCCCACATCTGCAAGACCATGGACACTTCTCCCGTGGATGTAGAAACCGTAACATCTGTGCATCAAGATGAACACAGACACCTACAGGTAAACAAAACAGAAGATCACAAGTGGACAAGAAAGCTTCCAAACATGCCCTATAATCAATGGGCATTTATCAATTAACATTACTATATTTAAAAGGCTCAGTTGTCTTTGCTCTATCATCTACCTACCTACCTACCTACCTACCTAAACTACATATATACCACTTGATATAATAAGATCTCTAAGTGGTTTACACAAGAAATACACAAAATAGAATATAAGATAAGATAAATTGTATTTATTTATCCCTTTATTTATTTATTTGATTTATATCCCACCTTTCTACCAAAAATGGCACTCAAGGTGACTCAGAAATAATAAATACACTAAAAACATTACAGAAACAATAAAACAGAGCAGTGCAATTACATGTCAGGGAAAGCCTGAGTAAACAGGTGTGTCTTCAAGAGGCATCTAAAGTTCAGCACAATTTCTGCCTCTCGAACCACACATGAGAGACTGTTCCAGAGAGTGAGTGCCACTACCAAGAAGGCCTGTTTTCTTGATGACACATTGTTGGTTGTGGTGGGACACCAAATAAGGCCTCTTCAGGAGATCTCAGGTGTCAAGGGAGACGCACATGGCACCCTGACTATTACATTTTAAGTTCCAGGTTAAGACCTTTTCCATTCATTTGCCCAGGAATATTAGTATGATCTTTATTGATCTATGGCTACATACTTTTTATACTGAATATTTTCAATCTGTTGGCTTTTTAAAAAAACCTGGCGCTGGGTTTTTTTTACACTGCCTCTGTGCTGTTGTGATTTTGTTGCTTTAAGTATTCTTTTTAACAAACTTTTTTGTTCTATAGTATTGTAATCATCACCACCAAAACCACCACCACCACGCCACTTTGGACATTCATTCAAATTGAAAAGTGTGTTTGAAATAACCCAAATGAATAAAATGTGTGCAACTAGAAGGCGTGCACACAGGGCTGGTGTCAAGGGTAGGCATGGGTGGGCACATGCCAAGTGCTCACATCCCAGCAGAGGCCCACTGACAAGAGCCCCCTGGAGTTGCTCCACCTTTTCACCATTGCAACCTGCTTGTATACCTGCCTCTCACTCTGGCTCAAACGATGGAGGTGGTAAGAAGGAGGAGCAGGAGATGCCACTGTGTACTTGCTTACTGGCTTTCCATCCGTCAAGCAAACAAGTGGTAGCAATGATGAGAAAGAGGATGAAGAGCAAAAGCAGCTGGGGACAGTGACAGTGAGAAGGTCAACTCCCTGAGGGAGGGGGCCCATTGACATTGGCTTGCCCAAGGTCCTTCCAAAAACCTGGAGCCAGCACTGCCTGCACACATCAACTGGTCTGATTAGAACTCTCCCACATTGCTTTCCATCTCCTGGACCAGGGCAGATGTCTGGACCAGGTTCTACAGGCCCTGCTGTATGGTGAATTTGGCTAACAGTGTATGACCAAAACAATGGTGTAGCAGGCATATGACTCACATTGCTCAAGGAACAAAGATCAACGAACTGGCGAATCTTGTCCTCCACAAACCGCTCATATAGCACAACAGAAAACACCACCTGTAGGGAAGGTACATGGTATTTGCCATGTGATGATAAGTATACAAGAATACACAAAAGCTCTTTCCACCCTTCTTTAGCAGTTATGGTCACCTTACGGCCAAGGGCAGCACCCCCCCCAACCTGGTGCCCTCTAAATGTGTTAGACTGCAAGTCCCATTATTTCCCAGCCAGCATTGCTTACTCCCAGACTGAGCCTATTTATTACTTTAAATCTGGGTGGTGCCCACGGAAACCATTCTTGCCACCTGCCAGTCGCCCTGCCCCTCCTGATTTTTATTTTATTTCTTAAGGCTTCTTTAAATGTAAAAATGTTTTTTTATTGAGAAGTTGGCATGCTGGAAAGTGAAGTTCTGTCCTCCAGCACAAACTTTATTTGGGTTCGAAGGGGTGGTTTTGTATTTTGGAGCCCAGACCACCCACCTCTGCCTTGAACTTAGGTTCTTGGGCTAGCTACTTTTAGTCTCACCAGTTTGCTTTCTGGGAAATGAGGGTTTTGTGACTGGCCATGTCCACCATGACAGCCATGTTTTGAATGGGTAAGACCCCCGTGACAGTGCTGAAGACACACTCTCAAAATCCCAAACTGACCCAAAGAGTCCTGCCAAACCAAGAGGCTGGGGAATCATAGAATCATAGAATACTAGGGTTGGAAGAGGCCTATAAGACCATCGAGTCCAACCCCCTGCTCAATGCAGAAATCCAAGTCAAAGGATCCCTGACAGATGGCTGTCCAGCTTCATCATGAATGCCTCCAGTGTGGGAGAGCCCACTACCTCCCTAGGTAATTGGTTCCATTGTTGTATTGCTCTAACAGTCAGGAAGTTTTTCCTGATATTCAGCCAGAATCTGGCTTCCTGTCACTTGAGCCCATTATTCCATGTCCTGCAGTCTGGGATGATTGAGAAGAGATCCTGGCCTTCCTCTGTGTGACAATCTTTCAAGTTCTTGAAGAGTGCTATCCTACCCCACCTCAGTCTTCTCTTCTCAAGGCTAAACATGCCCAATTCTTTCAGTCTCTCCTCAGAGGGCTTTGTTTCCAGTCCCCTGATCATCTTCATTGCCCTTTTCGTTGCAGTTTAGAGCAGGGACACCTGCTCTAAACAGTAGCAATCAATCAGTGGCTACCACATATTAGAGCCGAACAGCAATCTCCATATTCAGATAAAATATACTTGAGATCCGGTGTATACCATACATTTTCAGAAACTTCCAGAGGGGAGGGCAAGAAAAACAACAGTCTCATGGCACCTTAAATAATAACAAATGCTTTCTGGAATAAGCTATGCTGATGAATACCCACAGAGAAGAGAATAGATTGGACTAGTACAGTGAGAGTCTATTTTGTTCCTACTTTCCTTTTTAATTCTTCTACCATTGCTAAGTAGGTTCCTCTATCATCACATATAATCAGTCCTTCATATTAGACGCTAAGCTATTTATTTTCCATTGGGTAAGGTTGTCTGGGTGAAGGTTAGGAAGTCTTTATTTCCTTATTTCTTAAGTCAGCAAAGGAACTTATTTGAGGGTGCCTCATTCTGTGTGCAACGTAGTGCTCATTTCTCATGTCATGTTACCTAGCTAAGCATTGTTTGTTTGTTTTTTAAAAAGGAAGGTTGGCCTAGATAGACCTTTCATCTGACCCAGCAGCAAGGCAATGTTTATATTCTTAGTTTGCCCAACGTCAAATAAAAAGATGACCTGTGCAACCCCCGTAGCCAACCAAATTGAAGCAGCAACCCCAAACCGAAGGATTGGGCTCCATGGAGCATGGTAGGCATGTGGTCCTAGTTGCAGATTCACGTTCAGATCTCTTGACGCGAGGTTCTTCAGTCCAACCACCTGGAAATTAAAACAGAGCCAGTAAGGTTCCCATTTGACTAGAGCATCCTCTTCCGCCATGACCTTGGTGGGGGGCTCACTTGTTCACTCATTCCCATCTGTAAAATGGGTTTAATGACCTACTCATAGGATTGTTGGGAAGGTTGCCAAGTTAATTGCATAGCAATTTGGAGAGTTTAAATGCTTAGAAATGTCCAATTGTATATGTTCTGTGAAGACACTGTTAGGCCACTGTTAAGTGGTCACTGAACAAGCACTTCTGCTAGTTCCTCAAAGGTAGGACAGTCAGTGCCTTATTCAGAGCGTTCCTGGCCAGAGGACACAGCCCTGCCATCATCCTCTGGCTCAGAGGATGTGTCCCTGGCAGAACCTCCATCTCCCCAGCCTCGTAGATGTCTCAGGCTACAAAACCAGGTTAGGGCTCTTTAGCAGTCCAGTCAGCTCCTCCAGGAGGGGCAAACCTGCTCACACTACAAGTCTTGTCAGCTTTCATAAGGCTTCAGTTGGCTTTAGCTCCCTGCTGAGACAACATCCTCTTATTGTCCTAGTACGGGAGAGTTCCAGGCAGAAGGACCACTTGGAGCTATCCAAGGTCCTGTTTTCTTCCTACCTTGATCTTGCTACTAGCTTCCCATGCAAGCCTCAAGGGACCACAATATGGGATAAATCAGGACTCCGCACATCACTGTCATAGGATGTGAGGATGGACACTATCATAGATGGTTCTATGAAGGGGATTAGACAAGACCATGAAGGAAGAATAGCTTATTAATTACTATTAGTCATGATGGCTAAAAAGGATCCTCCATGTTCAAAGGCAGTATGCCTCTGAACACTAGTAGCTGGGGAAGATGACAGGGAGGGCTTCGCAGAGGCATCTAGCTGGCTACTGCAGGAAACACAATGCTGAACTAGATGACCCTGTGGTCCGATCCAGCAGGGATCCAAAAGGAACACAGGAAAGATGAAAATACACCAGAATACCTCAGTAAGAACATGGTCTGTCATTTCACTGGGCACTCCACTCACCATCTGTTCCTCCCTTTGAGATGGCTCCTAAAAAATCTCCCTGCCTCCCAAGCTTAGCAGTTGTTTTTTGCACCCCTGGTGATGTACACAGAAGGCTGCACACACCTCAGCCTTGGGCATCTCCTCTTTCTCAAGGTCATTGCAGATCCAAAGTTATTACTGCAGGGAGAGAGCAGGACATAAGCAGATATTTCTTTTCCTTAACCTCCCACTCACCTCCAAAAGCAGCAGGACGGCAAACAACTGAAGCGAAGGATTCACTTTCCTGTGGGTCTGGATCTCATTCCACTCGTTAGCTATCAGAAAAGTTCTCCAGGCACTCACGGAGGAAGCAGTCCCCAGATCTCCTGGAGCAGGGGAGGGAGGGTGGAAATAACACAACGAAGCAGAAAACAATTGGCTTTCTTTGAAGACTCCAGAGGAGCTTATCGGATTCTTGGCAAAGTGCAAAGCTCAACGCCCCTGGGTTTTCTTGAGCCCTCGTTTATGTTAATTTACCTCTCCCAATATGAAATCGTTATGATCCGAGGCAAACTGCTTCCTGGAACAGGCACCTGGTGATTTCCCAGAAGTACCAAGGGCCTTGGAGTGATTTACCAACACTAATTAAACAAGCGAGTATCGCCCAACAGCTGTGCGATATGCCGCAGCGGTAATACTGCCCTCATTTTTCTGAAAGTAAAAGCTTTTGATCTTCACAAGCACCCTCTGGTTAGTCTAGTAGCAAGCACACGGTGTCAGAAGGTCCATGATCTTCTCTGCAAAGTGCTAGGCAGCCCCATGGTTACACTAATCAACATTTTTGCCGGAAGACTGTGAGACCTTGCTCACATGGGTGGTACAGTGAGGATGTATGAAGGAAGGCAAGTTTACATGGGGTTATCTTCTGCCTGTGCTCTAAACAAAAATGGCTGAACATGCCCTGGAAGTGGTTGTGGGAGACTGGAAAGGTTTTGTGTGATTCTTCCTAGCCAATCAAGAATTTGTGGATGAAACCCTGATTGGCTTGCTGTTTTGGCAGTTCTCCCCAACACTGATGCGGAACCCTAACTCTACTCTCATGCCGCCAAGGACAATTAAGTGCAAATTCCAAATGTATTTCAAATTCCTACATTCTGAAAGAGAATGAGGTTACTATTTATCTTTAATTTTCCTATAGCTTAAACTGACTGCTGTTTCACTGTCTTCTGCTACAGCAGCCTTTTGCAACATGGCATCCTCCAGATGTGTTGGACTACAACCCCCATCATTGGTTGTGGTGGCTGGGGGATGATGAGGGTTGTAGTCCATCTAGAGGGCACCAGGTTGGGGAAGCCCTACAACATGAGATATGGCGCTAACACTTGCTGACGTCTGTCTCACTATGGCATGAATGAGTATTCCCCCGCTCCTTTTCTATTGGTTTAAGACTCCCTTTTTCTAAACCAAGTAGTTGCTCAATCACCTTCCTGTGGTGAATGAATCCTGAATGGCAGAAGCTTATAGAAAATGCCCACAACCTTTCAGAAAACCTCTTAGCTGTTATCGGGAGCTGTCCCTTTTTAGCATGCAACTCGTTTGCTGAGGGAACCGCACTGGCTGCCTATTTGCTACTGGGCCAAGTTTAAGGTTTTGGTACTAGTGTACAAAGCCCTAAACAGGACCACGATACCTGAGAGAGCACCTTCTTCTTCCTGCCCAGTCACTGAGGTCATCAGAGGGCCTGCTCCTGATGGTTCCACTTGGACCTATGGCCCAACTGGAGTCCACCCAGAGAAAAGCCTTCAGTGTGGTGGCTCCCATCCTATGGAACTCTCTGCCTCTGGAGGTCAGGCAGGCACCAACACTGGGTTGTTTTCAGAGCCTCCTGAAAACAACTCTTTTCCAGGAAGCCTTCCTTGGTTAACCAGCCTCGGTTTTATTCACACTGTTTTTTTTAAAGAATAACCTTAATATCATGTTTTTTCTTTTTATCTTGTGTTCATTTTATCTCTTGTTGTTCACTGCTGTGGAATCTGTTTAGATGTGGAGTGGTATACAAATATTGTAAATAAATAAATAAAACAAAGGCAAACAGCGACCTCTAGATGCTTTCAGTGTTCGCTTCTCTTTTGGTTTCTCCCAGTCGATCAGGAAGATGGAGACTGTTAGCTGGGTTATCAGAATATGTATGAGGTCCAAGGTCTGGAACAAAAGCATCCACAGAGGTTTAATGTCTCGGTGACACAAAGCTAGGTGGTTGTGCCAAGTTTTAAAGTATGTGACATTCCCCAGAGCAGCCCCTCAAGCAGTGGTGTAGTGGTAAATTTTGACAGTCCCCATAGCCACGCCCCCAAGGAGAGTCCTAAAATGCAGCAGCTGTGTTGATCCATCTCTCTCTGCTTTATATATTCTTTAATTGCCCTTTCAAGACCAAGGCTCTCTTCATACCTGGCATTTTATCCCACTACAAACCGGTCCTTTTGATTCCAGATCCTTTCTGGGAATTACACTGGCCCTGTATACAGGCATCTCTCATAGCACGTCCCTCTGCTCTGTACCTTTTCATGGCTGAGCAGAGCTTCATGGAACAATCAGGACAGAAGGCGGCTGCTGGCTCCATGCTCCCTCCCCTCCCCTGATCACTGGATCCCCTAACATGATTGATGGCTCTGCCCATCCCCTCCACTCCTCCACAGCAGGAGGGAAGTCAGAAACCCTTCTGGGGGCCTGGATAAGGGGCTATGGGAGCTGGTTCCCTCCTTACTCCAACTTTGTGGCGAGGGAGAGAGAGCCTTCTCAGTAGCTTACCCCGAGGTTGCTGGTGCTGCAAGCCCTTCTCTGCTAAATATGTCAGTGTGTGATGGAATTAAATGCAGTATATTGCTTGCTTGCACTACTGAGTTTGAAGGGTATACCAATTTCTGGGTTCTCAACTACGGAAGTAAGAAATCCACAAATGGACTTGTATACAGTCAATGCAACAAGCTATCCCTAGCAGCTCCCCCCCCCCCAGGCGACTGCTTCACAGGGGTCACCATCTTCATTAGACCCATCTTGCTTCCCTCACCCCCACACTATTGTTGCTCTTCCCCCTTATTTTGGCTTCCCAAAGACCCTGCAAGGTGGGCTAGGAGAAGAGACAGCGGCTGGCTAGGTGGGAGGGAGTACTATGGAAAACCAGCTCCGCATTACTGCCTTATCTAAAACAACTCCACACACAAAATACAAACCATTGAAAATGACAATTCCAAGCTCTGCATTATGAATTTATTGAGGGGAGGGGAAAAGGCACTTTTAATACCCATTGAAATCCTAACTGTCAAGACTTTCTCCTGTGTGGCTGAGAAGGGAGACTCCCCCATCCACCCTGGGAGGAAAAATGTGGTGAGCAAAACGGAGAAGAAGCAGTCAGTGAAATCAATGGGATGGGGAGGTTCCAAGTAAATGCATTAAAGGGGATGGGAGACCTTAAGACTGCTACTCTAAAAAGACGTACAATGCACTCCTATGCAGGCCTACTCAGAAGCAAACCACACAGATTTCAATGGCACATTCCCAGGAAAGAAAGCCTTACAGACAATGAGTTTACTCACAAGTAAGCATTACTGTGCTCAGGGGGATCTTGGAGAAGCATTTGGGATGGTTAACCACTTTACAGTGGAAATGCCCGTAGTGGAATGGGAGAGAGGCAGAAACAGTCGCTAGAAGCGTGGTCAGTGACCTGCCCCCACCCACCAATTTGTTCTCATGACAATATTATTCAGCACTGCCCAGCAACACCCCCCGGCACATGCCCACCCAAAGCGGGACTAGGCACTAAAGGGGAAATACACAGGGGGGAAATACACAGGGTTTTCTCGTTTTCAGATAACATGGAAAGAGGGAGGGGAAGTTGTGAGATAGCAGCAGGAGAGCAGCAGAGTCGTTTAAAGCTCCCATGACAACCAGTGAAGAAGAATGATCCTGCTAAAAAACCAAGGTGTGAAGAGAGCCCAAGTCACCCCAAAAGCCTTTGCATTACAATAAAGGGGTAACTCACAATAATATATTGCTACTGAGAAAATCCATTTGTCAGGGTGGACACTGAGCCCATAGAATCCCAGAGTACTTCTGATTTGGAGGAAGAGCAGTCGCTCCTGGGAGAGGAGCGCACCCCTTTTTCCCAGGGCCCGCAGCTGACAGAGATTCCTCCCACCAACATTCCTAGATTAGAAAGCAGTCCAGGGAGTGACCCAGCACCAATAGCAGACTGGTTGGATGCGCGGCGCAGACGCAGAGAGCGGCGCCAAATGGAGAGCGCGGAAAGGAGGCGTAGCGCCCGGTTGGCGCTCAAAGAACGGTTGCGCCCAGAGAATTCAAGGGAAAAGGGGAGGGATTCTCCCTAGTCCCTATATTCAGGGGTCTGCCAGTAATTGCCTTTCAAACGGGGACCAACTGTTCCAACTTAGGGCACAGGGATGCTGCTGCTCAGATCTAGTTGCTACCTGTAGAGTTGTAAGTTGTAAAAGAAGAATAAAGCTTTGAAAAGAATCCCTTTGTCTGCGTCTGGACTTGGCTACTGGATTAGACTGAGAGAGCCCTCCAAGGAGCCCTTGACACCGTTTCCCCCCAGCTACTGCGAGGGTTGCAGCTAAGCTGAGGAGGAACAGGGATGTCTGACGGGGGGCTGGGGGAGAGACGCCATCGTCTTTGCTAATCAAAAAGCCCCAGTGCTTCAACACTGTGAGCCCTGGCTCCACTATTTATTATTTATTATTTATTTGTTTGTTTGTTTCATTTCTATACCGCCCAATAGCCGAAGCTCTCTGACTATCTCTCTCCTGTCAAGCCCAGCTCCATTCAAACCGAAACTCTAAAGCCGGCATTACTCTAAAGGCGTAGGGTACCACGTATGCCTTTTTTCTGTTTTACTCTGAAGTAAGTGCAGCTCCTCCCCCAGTCCAGATCAGGACCCTAGTGTAGGGGGGTAGAGGGCTTTAACTCTTCCCCTCCCACAAAATTTTTATTGCCAAGTAGTGATCCATCAAAGCAGGTAGATTGCTATTTGGCTATAGAAATGGCGGGCACAGAGCTGTGATCTGGACCACAACCACAGCATGGGTGGGTGAGGTTAAAGCCCTCTAATCCTCCTCCCACACTAGTGTCGCAATCCAGATCAGCTATCCTCCCATGCTTACTCTAGAGTAAAATAGAAAAAAAGACACAGCTGCTGGCTAGGTCTTTAAAGTAATGTTTGCTTTGGGTCTTAGAGACTGAACCAGTGGGGGCTCGTATACCCGTGGGGAGCTGTGTGCTGTGCTAGTACATAATAGTGATGGCCATGAATTTGGGTGGCTTTAAAAGGGGATTAGACAAATTCCTGGAGGAGCAGGCTATCAATAGCTACTAGTCCTGATGGCTACATGCTGCCTCCAGTATCAGGGGCAGTGAGCCCATGTACACCAGTTGCTGGGGATCATGGGCAGGAGGGTGCTTTTGCACTCGTCTCCTGCTTGTGGATTTCCTGCGGGCAGCTGGTTGACCACAGTGTGAACAGAATGCTGGACTAGATGCACCCTTGGCTTGATCCAGAGGGCTCTTTGTAAGTTCCTATGTTCCTACTGACTCAGTCTTTTGGGGTAAAGATTGACAGCACTGAGGATCAATGGGTAATCACCTTTAAAAGGCTTTTGGATTCCCTGGAGCTTCTCCCACGGAGATGCCCCAGTTAGGGGAGGACAATAGCTCCATGATACAGCACATGCCCAAGGTTCAATCAAACCCTGTTAAGATGAAATCAGGAAGCTGGGAAAGGGCAGCACTTAAGGCCTTAGGGAGACTTGCTCCAGAATAGACCAGCTTTCCCCAACCTGGATCCCTCCAGAGGTTTTAGGCTACAAGTACCAGGACTCCTGACCATTGGCCAAGCTGGCTGGGGCTGATGGGAGTTGGTCCACAACAACCATACGGCAGCTGGCTGGGGAAGGCTGGAACAGGCTGGATGGACCAATGGCCGGACTCCGAATAAAACGGCTTCTTCCTACATTCATATATTGCATCTCCCCTCGGATGGCCTTAGGGAAGCAACTCTCACTCAGCCCCCAGCCCCTTCTGGAAAAAGAGGACTGTGATACAGATCTACGTTGCCAAGGATTATGACAAGTCAACATAAACGAAGC
Organism: Heloderma suspectum; assembly: GCF_057233095.1. Lineage (NCBI taxonomy): Eukaryota > Metazoa > Chordata > Lepidosauria > Squamata > Helodermatidae > Heloderma > Heloderma suspectum. Next base: position 5,468,576 of record NC_139465.1, on the reverse strand, counting down.
ACTTTGATCGCAGAAGTGCAACAGGCAGCATACACACAAAAGTTTCCTGAAGAATTAAAAAGCCTGGGAAATCAAACGGCTTCAAGCTGGTGCCTAAGGTATTTTTATTCTTCTACCAGGTGAGCAAAGCTTTGTAGAACTACAACTCTGAGAGTAACTTGGGGGAAAGCCATGGCAGTGAAACTAACAGAGGTACGTCATGCAGACATGGCTTCATGGAGCTCCAAAGGTCCATCTCAGTCTTGATAAAGAGTCAGATGCTGGCAAGAGTGCCTTGGGTTGCAGATTTGCACGAGAGAGATTATCTTTCCCAGGGAGACTTCCACTTAATTTAGGTCAGCCCAAACAATCTCTCCTTGTTAGGGTTTTGCTTACTTTGGCCAGCTTTAAAAACCTTCAGAGGTTTAAAATGTCTCTTAACGCCCAGCTCTCTCAAAGCTGCCCCTTACCTTCAACACAAGAGCACACAACACGTAGATAATAAAGTTGGTTTCTATTTGGCCACCAGCAGCAGGAAGCGTCACCTCAGCTGCAGAAAACTGTTGCCCCTGAGGAGAGGGATTTAAAATGAGGGCAAAAGATATTCTTTGGCCCCACCCCTTTCTGCTGACTGCCAATCATTTGGGAGTTTACCCATTCAAAAAGGTTGAAATGTCTCTCCTAAGGCGCAGTCACTAGCAGTAAGTTTAAGCTAAAATATGTTGATACAGATAATTCTTTGGGGCTCACATCTCATCACCCCTTTTTAATTAGGTGCTAGCTCTCCTGGCACAAAACCTGCAAGTACAGCCCTAGGATTAAGTACAAAGGCTGCCCTCGGTTTGGTCTAGAAGGAACTGCTGGTGCAGACATCACCTCCAAGTGTAAGTGAGACACATTTTGTCATTCTAGGCCCGAGACCGCCTTACCTTGAAAACTATGAGCCAATAAATGCCAATTCCCAGAGTGACCATGAAAAAGACATTTGCCAGAGATCCAGCAAAGTAGGCAAAGAACTTCAGTATGATCTGCAAGGGGAAATTAAAAAAAAAAAATTTCCAGAGGGAGTAACATTTTGAGAGGAATTGCATTATAGATGCAACCACATGCAAACTGCATCATCTTCTATTATTAGGGATGTGCTAGCAAAGAGCAGGCATGCAGAAAAATAGCTAGCATGTCTGTTAAATAAGTCCAGGAGGGTGAACAACTCATCATGCTTTCAACCCAGTTGTGATGAAAGAGGAATGTCACCCTTACCATAAAATTTACATTGGGAAGTCGAGATCTCCGGGCCCAGCTGCTGGTCTCCAACAAGGCATGGAGGAGCGCAAGAAATCCCAAGACTCCAAACACAATCTGCCAAGACGGAGGGCAAAGATAGAGGAAAGAGATGTGTGTGGCATTCATACCAGAACTCAAATGAACAATACATGGAACGAAAGAACCAGACATTGCCCCTCCCACCTTGAGATTAAATAAGCTGTACTGTACAGATGTCTCAGGTCTACACGGTCATCCCAAGACATTTTGCTGCCTGAGGAGAAGAACAAGATGGTTCCCATTCCATTACAAAAAGCCAGCTGTCTTCAACACTGATGATGAGACAGTGTCCTCCACTGCACCTGAAGGCAGCAGGCTAACTTACAAAGTAGGCCGTGTGGCGCACAGATCTCTCTTCCTTGCTGCCACCTCCAAGCATCTGCCACCTGAGGCAACTGCGTCACCCTGCCTAACGGTAGGGCCGGCCCTGCAGGTCTATAATTAAGAACATATCCCCAACCTGCAAATAGCACCTTCAGGAGCAAATCCTCTGGATGGGGTGGGTGTAGGGGGATGACATGGGGGAAAGAGTTTTAAAAAAAGTTTCCCTTGTCCTACACTCCTGATCTGGATCAGGGGCCATGTTGCTGCTTTTTCTAAAGAAAGAGATGTGGCCAGTTCTAAACTCATTAGGAAAAAAAAGAGGGGCAGGAATCTTTTAACATAATGTGTAGTTTAGCCTCCACTATGACAACAAAGGGTCTTGTGGCACCTTAAGGATAAACAGTTTTATTGTAGGACGTGAGTTTTCATTGCCTAGAGCCATTCTATCAGTGAGCCAGTGAGCCCTCGTCCAGGAAAGAATCCGTCACAGCCACACTAAATGGATTACTCTGCTCAGCAAAACCAATGAAGAGTCGTAAAGAATAAACACAGCTACCCTCTGGAATTTTGCCATGACTGTTACTCACATCTGTATTTTGCTGAGCTGTTCCAGGACTCTGAATATAAGAGACTGAAAATGACACCTGTAAAGAAGGAATACAAAGAAAAGTAGCAAAGGAAAGAAAACAGGTACATCAGCTGCAGAACATAGACAAAGCCTGAGCTAAATTCATTCTATTCAGTAGCTTTGGAAGGCTCTTGTGCAAACTTTGGCTAAGCTGGCAAAGATTTTATCTGAATGCTTCTGCATCTCACTCATACAACCCAGGAAGTTCATTTAACATATTTCAAAATGTTTTTTAACTGTTTAATTCTGCAGGTGTTTCTGCTTTTAAAAAATACAAGCAAGATCTGCAGCAAAATGTTGTAGAGTGCTTCTTTTCAGCATTTCTATCTATCCATCCATCCATGCCCTCTTTCACAATTCTATCCCCCCAAACAGTTTTCTCCCGCCCCGCCCCGCCCAATCAGCCAGTATGCAGCTTGCTCAGTCCTCTATGGTCTTGTCAAGAACTCTGTTTTCTTTCTGTGCCCTAACTGTGTGGCAACTCCATTTGGCCAAGCTGAAGTGGCACAGAGTGATGTAACCACCTGTGTGTCTGTTATCTCAAGATAGTTCTAGCCTTCAAGGCCAGATTAAGACTCAATTAATTGAGCTGAATGATCTCAGCTGTGTTCCTGTGGGAACTTCTACCCTTCTTTCCAGGGTTTGGGAATGCTGCTGTAGCTGGCCTGTGATTGGTTAATAAGGATCTTCCTTGAGTTGTCAGGGGTTTGAGCATAAAAAGAGGGAGCTTGGAGCCACCCCTTTGTCATCATCTTTGTTGGTTTCGGGCTCGAGAACTTTTGGAACCTGAATTGGGTCTTGCCCTATTGGAAGACCCATACTTAGGTATTGTACAGGATAGGCTTAGGTGTTGCTTTGTTATTTTCTACCTGGAGCATTGTTCCAAAGGTTTCCCTGATGTTTGTATACCTTTTCATCCCTTTCCCCTTCCTCTATGTAAATAAAATTAATCTCTACCTTTAGAGTTGTGGGTGCTTCCTTCCAAGTAAGCCTCAGGACTAAATCCAGAGTCTTCTGTTTGGTTAATTGCTACAGTTTAACATGTCTGGCTTGGGGCTGGGAAATAGGGAGTAGTGGTTTGAACCCCTATTCCCTAAACCTCAAGAGCATTGTGTAAGGTCCGAGAATCCCCTGGCTCAGGCTGAGGTAGATGTAAGGGGTGGTGGCAGCCCACCTTGCTGGGTTGGTGTTCTACCTGAGCAACCTTTTGACTCTGCCAGCACCGCTAGGAGTGAGGGCACCCCCACTCCCTTCAAAGGGCTATATTTTGGTCCCCCTCCCCTTAGGATTTCCCCATCCTTAAAGTCGTTTTCATTTCTGCAAAGCGTGGGGTTTCACCCAACCCCACTGATGCCACCCCGTTGGGCTGTTTTCGCTACATAAGGATACACACTCAGAGAATGACTTCACAATTAGTATATAGTAGGAGTATATAATAACTATATGCTTGTTTTCAAGCAACATTTGGCCTTTCTAGGGCTCTGTAGTGGTTCGCTGCTAAATTTCGGCAGCAAACTGCCTCTTTTTTTGCTGCTGCTGCTGTGGCAGGAGTGCAACTCACAGAGGGCCCCAGAGGGTGGAAGGTGGCCCCTGGAGCCCACACGCTGTCCACCCGTTTTAGGCAATCCTTTTATGGTACCTCAGTGCCAGAGAGGCAGCGTGTTTGCAGTGAGCAAGTTTGGGCATTCAGGCAGGTGAAACAGAAGCCTTTGCTTTCAAGGCTGACAATATCCCAGCACAAAGCCGGTTCTCATTAACACCTGCTGAAGCAACAGCTGCTGGAAGCCTGGAGGGAGAGGAAAACTTGAAGGGTTTGTGGGGCGGGGGTGGGGGAGAGAAATCCAGCCAGCCAGTCTTGTTGTTTCAGCTGCTGCCTTGCACATGCATTTCATTTCCTCCAGCTGCTAGGGACTGGGGGTGGAGGGGCAAGGCTTTTTCTGCCACACGCACGCACACACTTAGGCACACTTGCCTGGGTGACTCCAGCACTGTCTCGTGTTGCATATTTCACCGTCAACAGGAACGGGGGATTGTCTCCAGGAATACTGGTTGGCAGATATACACTATGAAAGCCAGGAAAAAGAAAAGGTGTGGGGGAGGAACATGAACTGGAGGACAAAGCAAGCAATTAGAGGAATAAATGATGAATCTTAAGCCTCTGTACAGGAGAAAAGAGCTGCAATGGAAGAGAAGGGTGTTAATTGGGCAGGAGGCAGCCAAAGCTAATATATTTAAAACACTCTCAGTATCTCAGGATGCTGATGGGGCTACTAGAGGCACCTTTGGTGCAAACTAGGCGTCATATCCATTGTGGGAATGCAATTAACATGCACGGTTTTTTGCTGCGTAAACAGCAGTTGCAGAGAAGCCAAGCCATCCTTAGGACAGACAGTGGAGGGAAGGGACAGGGAACACGTCTCTCTCTCTCTCTCTCTCTCTCTCCCCCCCCCCCCCCATGGTCCTTGCCTCTCCGAAGTGCCTATTTGCATTTTAGGGGAAACTCCTGTTGGCACCAATGGAGGATTTCCTCCCAATGCAAACAGCAGCTTCAATGGAGCAATTTTATTAAGAAACAAAAAAAAAATCAGGAGGGGCAGGGAGCCTGCCAGGCACCAAGGGAGGTGTCTGTGGGCCCACTGGCAGCCACGGGCACCACGCTGGAGATCCCATGGTTATGGTTAGATTGTCTTGACTTCCATTCTGTCTCCAAAGCCCTTTGCGTTTGTGTGACAGGCAGTTCATGGAGCTGGCCTGATGCACATCGCAGGGACTGCTGTTTCCTTTCCCTCTGATGGCCTCAGCAATGGCAGCTGGTAGGAGGAGAGAGGGGGCTTTCAGTTGGAGCTGCATCTAGGCACGATGGAGGGGGGCTTGACTGCTTGCCTCAGATGCCTGCCTCTCCTTCTGGTGGCCGCAGCAATGGCAGTTGTTAGCCATTCACAGGACAAAAGTTAAAACCACAAAATGTACAATTATTGTAAAACATAAATATAACCAAACCATTTTTCAATCTTAGCACATATCCCCCACATGATGATGACGATTTACCTGAGGAGCAATTCTGCTGCAAGGGTAACAGATCCTGGGGCATTCGTCAGGTTCTCTTTTCTGCCTGAGAGCCCGTCAACAAGAAAGAATCTTCTGAGCGCCCGATCTAAAGATGCTGACAAAAACATGACTGGTGGGTTGGGGATGGGCGTGGAGCGGTTTAAGTTACAAACTCAGTATTTGTGCTGTCCAGAGGGAAAAAATGAGACACAGTTTCTGATATACTTTGCAAATGCTAAGCCAAAACATTTTAGGAGAAGCAGTTTTAAATGTTAACGTACTCAGAGTTGGTTGGGATTTCATTTATTATTTATTTGTTCTTAACATTAATATACCACCTTATCTGCTAAAGAGCCATCAAGATGGTATACAACAATTTAAAACAATAAAACCCTGCAACACTAAAAAACACACACAAGGATATTAAAAACAGCAAAAACATTAAAAACTACACATTTTAAAAGGCCAAAATGAAAAGATATGTCTTTACTCCTCCTCTACAGGCCAAGAGAGTGAGGGCCGAGCATAGTTCTTGAGGGAGTGCATTCCATAGTTTGGGGGCAACACAGGAGAAAGTCCTTTCACATGTGCCCAACAAACGGGTCTCTGTGGATAATGGTGTCGGGGGGGGGGGCATGGACCTACAGCAGCACCTGTGTGCTTCTGCTACGTCTCCAACATAACTGCTCAGCCTGTACAATTTATACCTGGCTTACTGCAGCAGTGGGGAACTGCTTTCAGTCCGAGGGCCAACTTAAATTTCAGAAAAGCTCTAGAGGCTGCACTCCAATAGTGGGTGGGACAGAATGCAAAAGGGGCCGGAGGTAAATACAGGGTGGGGGGGGGGATGACAAAATACCAACATATTTTAGCTTAAAGCTCTTGCTGGCCTTGGAGAGGCATTTCCACCTTTGACAATGGGGGAAACCTGTGCGAAACCTTGGAAAACACCAAATGATGGGTGGTTTGGGAAAAGAGGCATGGCCCTCTGGGGAACCCTGGAGGGCTGGATTGGGACCCCAGGTCCTGCCTCACTGGCTTACTGCAGTGATATGAATGCATGTGCTCCTCCAAACAGAACTGACTGTAATGGCTGCAATTAAAAAACAAGACCCATTCCACCATTTGGAGACAGGGAAAATGAAGAGAAGAAATTAGTTCTGCATCCATGATTCAGGACTGGAGAGATATTATGCGAGGCAAGGCTGAGGAGGGGAAACATGACGGGAGCGTGAGGTTTTATGCTGGTTATAATACACAATGCTCTTTGACCTGAACCCTGGCCCAAAGAGAAGGAGTTTCACCTTGGCTACTTGTCCGTATTGCGGGATTGTCTACAGGGACCGGCCATAATTGGGGATTCCCCTTTTCATCTTCAAACTGCACAAACATCTCATAAAATATGGGTTCAGGAATGTTTCGCTGGAGGTCTGAGACTTCAAGTGTGCACTGTAACAACAGAGATAGATTTGATCATTGAATAGATGCCACCCCATGTTACTTCCCTGTGTCAAATGGAGTCCACAGGAGAGATCTGTTTGCACAACTCTTCTTAAACATCCCCTTTATTCAATCATTAAAAACACACATGCCCTAGAACTAGTGGAGGCTGGTGGCTCCGATGTCAGTGGGGCGGTGAATCCGCTCCGGGTTTTAGTCACAACCAGTCAGAACTCTGAAGGAGCTATCCACGGTGCTTCCACTTCCAAACCTTGGATAGCTCCTTTAGAGTTCTGACTGATACCTGGAGCGAATTCACCGCCCACTGACATCAGAGCCACCGGTCTCCGCTGCCTAGAACAGGGGTGGGGAACATGCGGACCTCCACATATTGTTGGACTCCAACTCAGATCATCTGGAGCCAGGATGGCCAATCGTCAGGAATGGTGGGATGTGTAGTCCAGGAACATCTTGGGGGGCATTGGTTCCCCATTCCTGCCCCAGAACATAGTAAGTCTCAATACAAAATCGATTAAGTCTGCAATCCTATCCTATGCATCATTATTTGTAAGTATTTTACACTGGGGTTCCCAATATGGTGGTGGCGGTATGCATTTTACCCGGGTTTTTTGAGGGTGTGTGTGGTATGGATGGGTGGGTGTTTTGCTTGTGTGTGTCTCTCTCTCTGAGTATCACCAGTTTGCCTTGTGTGAAATGGATATTTAGTTGTGTTTTGTGGGGACAAATATGTGATTTGGAATTTGGGGCTCAGACCCGCCTCTGCCTTGTACTCAGTTTCTTGATGAAGTACCTTGTCTCTGAGCCTCATCACTTTGCCTTCTGTGAAATGTAGTTTTATGTTTTGAAGCTCAGACTCCACCTCTGCCTTGTGTTTAGGTTTTGGGGCAAGTTAATTTTATTGTGGACAGAATTTTGCCTTCCAGGAAATGGGCACTTCTATGGTAGCCACTATGGCAGCCATTTTGTGAATGGGAAAGCCCCTCTCCATGGGAGTCATTTTGTGAGAGTGCCCATGAGACTCTCACAAAATTCCAAATGTGCCCACCAGCCCAAAAAGGTTGGGGACCCCTGACGTAAGTGAAATGGGTGATTGAAAGCACTTCACATAGGCAAAGTCCAATAAAAATGCATTATTAGGTTAATAGGTCAAGGATGTTAACAGATCTCAGTTTTGTTCCCCCATTTCCTCATGTTAAGATGCCATCTTTTTCTCTGTCAATGGGATCTTTAAAAAGGAGAAGCCATAAAAGCCAACACTTACAGACTGACTGTATGAAGTTCCAAACATAAAGGTAGCATCCAATACATTCTGACTGTTTGGACAGAGCTAAAAGAAAGAAAAAAATAAGAAAATGAAACTAAAAAGAGTCAGAAATGGCACACAGCAACTTTGTCTCCTGGGAAGCCCATGCAATACAAATTATGCTAATTGCACAGAGCTAACATATGCATATTCGCTATGACAGTCCTTCCAACTGGCGCTCTCCACATGGGCTGGGCTACAACGCCCATCAACCCCAGCTAGCATTGCTGGGAATCATCGCACCAATACTACCAGTGCATAAAGGATGGCAGGGAACCAACTCACTTGCAACGTCGCCCCTCTCACATCTTCCCAGCCTAAGAACGTTCCTCGCACATTGTACTTTATCACCTTAAAGTCGATCTGTAGTGAATGAGGGAAAATACAGTCTTGACATGAAAGGCCTTTCTCCTCACTCAGGTTCCACACATGTTAAGGAGGTATATTTTGGCAAAGCTAGACCAGTGATCTATTTTCAACTCAGTACATAGGGCCAATGCCCCAATTGGCCATGGGTTGGACAGCAGAGGTAGACATCTACAAAGAGAGGCATTGGACTTCAAGATGTCTGAAGCCACACATACACGACACCCTGATATTTCTGCTTCATCGTCCCAGAAGTGTGGAAATGGACGGAGGCTATTCCCAGATGCGTGTAGATGCTTAGAGATGCCCTGTTTTATCTCTGGTTTTCCATAGCTGAGCCCCTGAATTAACAGGGCAAGGTTGCAGAGGTGAACCTTAGCTCAAATTAATCCTCCAAAACAGGGGTGGGTAACACGTGGCCCTCCAGATGTTTTGGCGTAGAACTCCCACCAGCCCTAGCCAGCATAGCTAATGGAGAAGAGGGTTCTAGGCCAAAACATCTGGAGGGCCACATGTTGCCCACACCTGCTCATAGTCTTAATTTAGGACCCATAATGTCTGAAATAAAGATCTCTCTTGCAACTTCCTTGAGACAGCTTTATCTCGGGTGCTGTAATGCAAAGCATGTGCTGTTTTCCCATGGCTTCATCACACAAGTTTCCGGTAAGCACTACTTCTTTTTGAGGAACAGTGTAATAATAACTTTTGAGCTAAATTTTGGAGGAAAGATTCTGGTTTGGCTGTGATCCATAGAAACCCGACCACCCTGAAGATCTGGCCCTCTTGAGCAAAAACCCTTTCTCCGCAAGGACAGAAAGCCTCTTGACGCCCTGAAATAATATAACAAGTGAGGCCCTGCAACAAAATGTTGCAGTGTGCTTCTGTCTAGAGTTCCAGCCACTCCATTTTTTCCCTCCATTTTGGGTTCACCTCCTACCATTTTAGAGTCTGTGCATGTGTACCCAATCCCAGATACATTACAATCTTTTGAATTCTTCATTGAAAGCTATGGGCAGCTCTTACTTCTATCCCTGGGGCATTTAAAAAAAGCTTCTCAGTGTGCCAGTATTGCTGCCTTCAGTGCCATTTTTGATAGAAAGTACAAGTCAAATAAACAAATAAATATGAACTAGGAAATGACCTATCCAGATAATGAGAGGGTTCTGTCTACTTTTTTTTTTTTAATCTCTATATGCCTCTCTTCCTCCCTCTTCCTTTTTTTTTTCCCTGATTTTTTTCTGATTAGAAAAGAGACCGGAAAAGTGGCAGAAGTTTTAAAGCTGGAAACCCAAGTCTACCTCACCAGCATAACTACAGACAATTAATTGCATGTGAATTTGATTTTGCCCCTCTGGAACAGCTCTAGCACAAACAGAAAAGAGCAGGTTTGATGCAAAGCTCCACTGACATTCCACCAAGAGAACCCCAGTCTTAGAAGACAGCACTAATGACTGACTGTCTTCTTTCTTCTCTCTCTCATGCAGACAGAAACGTGCACACAGGCCATGACCCTGTCTGTGTCCTGTTTTGACTTGCCTTAGAATTCTTCCTAAAAGCCATCGGAGGGAAAGGTCGTCCAGTACTGCCGTACCATAGCTTTGGAAGTTCTTGGCTTCTGAAAAGAAAATCCAGGGGTGTTTTGCTAGTGGAACTCTTATCCTCCAATCCTACACCCACTTGCCTAGGAGTAAGCCCCACTGAACTGAGTGGGTCTTACTTCTGAGTAGAGATTATAGGATTGTGCCATAAACAAAAGCGGTCAAAAGTCAAGATTGATTGGCAACCAATACATTGGGGACTCCCGGAAGCAAGGTAAGCCACCATATGAAGCACCTAAGTTACCCATAACGATGGCCAGCCATAGCTCAGTGAACAGACAGTGTGGTGTAGTGGTTAGAGTGTTGTTGGACTGGGACTAGAGAGACCTGTGTTCAAGTCCTCACTTAGCCATGAAGCTCACTGGGTGTCTTTGGGACCGTCACTGACCCTCAGCCTAGCCTACCTCACAGGGTTGCTGTGAGGATATAATGGTGAAGTGGTGGATCATGCACACCCCCTTGGCCTCTTTGGAGGAAAAGGCAGGATATAAATGCAATAAATAAATAAATAAATAAATAAATAAGAAAATAGAGCACAAGCCTGTAGACAGTCCCAGGTTGAATCGCCAGCATCCCCAGGTAACAGGACCAGGTAGTAAGAGATCAGAACAACCCTTCTCTACCTGACCCCAGAGCACTGCTACTAGTCAGACTAGGTAATATTGGTCCAGAGAGATAAAATAGTCTGACCTGGTGTAAGCAGCTTCCTGTTTTCTGCGCAACAGTCATGAGAGCTAAACACGGACAGGACCAGGTTGTGAGGACTCGCAAATCAAGTGCAGGGCTTCTCAAACCGTCTACTCCAAGGGCCCACGTGAGAGAGCTGAAAATGACTGAGGCCCACCACTCACAAAATGGTGGAAGTTGGAGGAAGAGTTTGGCATAATCAGCTGGCAATTACTGATATCAATTACTGATATCACTTTATATTGATATCTAATCCCCCTTTGGAAAATGCTAAATTCTTTGCTGTGGCACTTCCTTTGTAGCAGGAAGTTCCAGCTTTCAGTTAAGCAGACATTGGCTCTGGAGGTTTCATTACGCAGCCTCCCCATTTCAGGTAGAATTTCTACAGAGGATCTCTTATTTTTGTATTGTTTCCCTCCACGCCTCCCACATCTCTCAAGGCATTCTTACTCATCATTTCTTCTCCCCTTCTCCTTTCACACTTAACTTGTTACCTGTCCACCCTTTAATATCTCCCTCCTGCTGCTTTTGCATTCACTTCCTCTTACAACAGCTTCCTCTTTATTCCCAGTTTTTAACAACGGTTATTATTTAAAAATATTAGCCTTGCTCTCTAACCCGCTCCTGCAGCTGCACCTGCCTATGCAGTGTGCATGGTGTGGTCAAGCAAAGAGGCCCTGGCGGGTCTGTAGCACTGAGACCCACCTGAAGCTTGGCTGAGTCCCAGCTGTGGGTCCAGACCCACAGTTTGAGAAGCACTGGTAAAGGTACACCCCAGAGACCAGAAACACGATTTTAAACAAAAATTAAATTTGAATTGTGCAACAAGATGCTAAGCTTCATGCATGACTGTTGGCCAGCAATTCCTTACCTGGACTCTAACCCTGTGAACTGAGATAAGCCCAAACAAATCTGTGTATTTACATCAGGATATATCTTTAAAAATATATCTTTTTATATCTTAAAAAAGCAGCAAAGTTGAGGGGTGGTCCAAAAGTTATCACTTTTTATTTTTCCTTGATTGTAATTCTGAAAAACTCAGTAAAACAGTAAATTATATATATTTTTAAGATTCTGAATGGGTACCCCAAAGCTACACATTTCTCTGATCTTCCAAGTTCAGCATCTAAGATCTTGCACCAAACTTTTTGTTGCTGTTGTTAGCAAGTTGTTAGCACAGCTCTCTCCTCCAACACCTTGCTGCCGCCTCCCAGCATCTGCTGCCTAAGGCAACTGCCTCATTCTGCCTAATAGTAGGGCCAGCCCTGGCACCCAGGCAGTTTTAACAAGTTCCTGTTGATACAGCCAAGGGAATGCTGCTTTAACCTGTGCTGCTCTCACTTGCCAGCGCTCTCACTTGTCCACAGAACCAAAGCTCCAGTCAAGGCAACCTCCTATATCCACAACATCTAGCAGACACCATGCACCAGGAGGGATCCACAGTTGCAGTTTCCAGTTTAGGCATGTGGATATACTCACTTGGCCTTCATGTAGAGATCGTAGGCCCTGTTTTTCAAATAGAAGGCTTCCAGAATGACCATGTTGGTGATAATTTGGCATGAAGTCACATTGCAAGTGTTCTAGGGAGAAAGGAAACTGAGGTAGGGCCAAGTCAAGGGGATGAAGAATACTCTCTTCTGCATTGGTTGGAGAGGGAGCTGGGAACAGGGCATTTAAAACCAGACACTTGTAGCCTTTTCCAACCTGGTGCTTTCCAGATGTGTTGGACTATTGTTCTCAACCTCCCCAGCCAGCTTGGCCATGATGATAGAAGCTGTAGTCCAACACATCTGGAAGACAGTAGTGTGGAGAAGGATGGCCTATTGGAGCTATTTGGCAAATCAATTTGTATTTGGGGGGGCATTACCACCTGAAAAAACCCAAGTAGACCCCAATTACCACCCATCAAGTAAGAGAAGCACACAAGATTGCAAACGTGCAACTCGTTGTTGTCGTCAAGTCAAATATACGTGTGGGAGGACCATCCCAGTACACACACCTGGATGGTTGCCTACAATGTTAGGTTGCAGAGGAAAACCTACAAGCAGGGATGTCAGGAGCCCCCACCTCAGTCTGGGAAGCCGGAGAAATGCCCTGCACCCAGCCCCTCAGCCCCCACTCGCTGAGCTCCAGGACACTGACGGACCCGGCCTCTGATATTGCGTAGATTAAGCTTTCCTGGCCCAAATGTGCGCGTATCTAAATATGTGCAGGTTTTTTTAGCTCCTTTTTTTTCCTTAAAGACCAAGTCGGCAAAATAGCAGGCGCTTGCCGGACGGGGTCCAGGGTGACTGCAGGTGGCTTGCTGAGCTTGTGGGGGGCTCGAGCGCAGGTCCAGGGGGGCTTGAGTGGGGGTGGCACTTCAGCAGGCATCCGCCGATCCCAGATGGGGGTTGGTTCGCACATCCCTACCTACGAGTCAATCCCAAGGACTCTGACAGAAGTGGGCTACTGGGCTACCAGGATACTGAACAAAAGCAATACAATGCCATGATTGGCAACGCAATGAGAAGGGAGCGGGGGAGGGAGGAACCACTTACATTGCAGGCCAGGAAACTGGCATCAAGGGACATGGACTCCCACAGTGTGTTGGGTGGCGGCAGGCTACTCTGTTGGAGAGGAGTGCGGAGGTGGGAAGAAAGAAGAGGTCGTGTTATGCACATTTTTCTCTGCATAAGAGAAAAAAGAAATTAAACAATGTGTGCTTACACAGCCAGGGCAGTTGAGAAGATGCAGCTGCTTGCTTGTCTCATTCAGTCCAGCTACGCAAACACACCCCAAACCTACAAAGAGAAGGAACGTGGCAGCAAGTCAAGGGTTCAATGGGCTCCCTGCTATATAAGTCTCCTCCTCTACCGTTGCACCTTTTGTTTGCATGTTAAAAAGTTTATCGGTAGGCATTAAGCAAATATCTGAGCTTTTAACTTTTTTAAAAATACAGGTTACTAGTTCTCATGGATGAATGGCTGCTGTGTGGCCCAAACAGTCACAAATCCATATAGGAAAAGTGGAAAAACCATAGTTCAGGAATAACATTCATGATTTGGGCCATCAGGCACAGGAGATGGGGAAAAAACTCTCCAGATTTATGTTGGATCAATTACACTGATGGATGCAGACTACCTCACCCCTTCCTTCCCACAGCAGCCCCTGAAAATGCTACATAGTCATGAGATCCTGTAGGATGGGCAGAGCTGTGATGGTGGTGGGGAGATGCCAAAGAATTGAGCAGAGAGACCTGCCGTGAACATAGCCCATCCTTTCGCAGAAGATAGATCCTCGATTCAACCCTCAAAGTATGCATTGTGCCAAAACAACAGACATAATGGTCCCAGTTTTATTCTGAGCACTGGTGTCTTGTCAGTCTCCTTTTCTGGGCCATATCTATGCCAAACTTTAAAAATGGTTACAACTGGAAAAGCTTGGGAACTCTGGCTGTGTGTATCGGAATGTATACAAGACAAGCACACAGCGAACGAGTGAGTGCATGTGTGAGTTGTATGTGAAAGCGCATGGACATGGGCAGCACCTGCCACCAAACAGACATCCAGTGCGGCCCTCAGGGCCTGAAAGGGTTGTGCACCCCTGATATTAGATGTTGCATTCCACTGAAAGGGACTCCATGGGGAGCATGCTTGCAACATACCTGCACACAGTGCACAGAGGACCAAACTACAATCAGCAGTAAATGCATCACTTAATATCGTCTGAATTATTATTTTTTACAAATGCAAATAGCAAGAGTGGGGGGTGGGCAATTAGAATTAGGACAGCAGTATGCGGGGGGGGGGGGTTAACCCTTTCCTTTCCCTTCTGTAATCCCGGCAAAAATTGCACCTGCCCCTCAAAGCTGTGACTAGCCCTGGGAGGGAACCCCCCGCTTAGTGCACTCACTCAAGGGGGTCCTTGTGATACCCCAAACCTCCCTTTGCACACATCCTGCACTTTGCTAGTCATAGGCCTATCTATCTATCTATCTATCTATCTATCTATCTATCTATCTATCTATCATCTATCTTTCATTAAAACCCCAGTTAACTGAGTGTTTGCAGTTTAAAAAGAAAAACAGGTGGATTTTTTAAAATTCAAAATTCTTTGCCCTTCTTGGCTCCTAAACACGGGGTTTTCTCCCCCCACACACCATTTGCCACTCACCATCAGGACTCTTTATTAGCTTTGGTGCGCATGGGGCACATCGGCCTGTCTCAATATTGAAGAATTCTTTGGTTTCGCATTTTCCGGGTAGGGCAGACAAGACAGAGGTGCCCCCTATACTTTGAGTGGAGCATGCAGGTGGGCAAAGCAACCAAACAAGGAAGCAGGCCGACAAAAACAACATTTCTCCTAGGACTCGTTCCTACATTATTGAATGTCTTTCCCAGCGGGACACGGACACCAGGAAAACCTGGGCAAGGCAGGATGGCCTGCTTACATGTGTACACAATAGGCTCCATGGTAACCAAACACAGGTGTGGCTCTGCTCTGTATTGGCTGGTAAGAGGTCCCAGGGGCTGAACCAACAGTCGAGGTGAGAGATCTGTTTGCCAGTAGCCTTGATCAATTCTGGGCCATCCCTTCGAACCCACTTATCAAGAGGAATTGGTGCTTTTGAGTTGTGACAAATGCTATGAAGCGGCATCCCCCAATCAAGTGCTCCCAAGATGTGCTGAATGGCCATGCTAGCTGGGGTTGATGGGAATTGTAGTCCAACACATCTGGAGTGTTGAGGAACACTGGGATAAGGCTACCTTGGTTTGGGAAAACAGCATTTATAAAATGGTGTGCGATAACGAAATTACGCTTTCCATTTCAGACATAGCCAGATGGTATAAAAGAGAGAGTATAGTTTATTTTCTCTGGTAGTAGCCATTCCACCTGCCTTCATCACAGGGAGAAGCCACACTCCGTCACCACCACTGGCCCCATCTGCAGCTTGACTCCTCCTCTCCCAGCGCTGCCTTCTTCAGTGGCCTTTGCATCTTATCATCATAGCTTAGACATAAGAATTTGTACATGAATTTTCTTATTCTTTTCCAAATGTGCTTAGGGCAGCTTTATCTTGCTCTTCAGCCAAAAAGGCTCTGAGAGAGGCTGTGAGAAGCTGAGAAACCCCCACTTCTAAAAATGTGTCTGACCAAAGGCCTTGCCAGACACCTTTAGGCAGTGGTGTAGTGGCAAATTTAGAAGTGCATCATGCATCATGACAGTCCCCATAGAGGAGAGTTCAAAAACTGCAGGCAGCTGTGTCGATCCATATCCACAAACCAATTCCAGCAGTTTTCATATGCATCAGGAACAGGTGTTTTGTAAAGCGAATACATCTGAACGGCCTATTCAAGACCAAGCCATCCTAAAATACTTTGCATTACACAGGGAACAATATATTGTTGCAGGGAAATCCCCCCTCAGAGGGGACAGAGAATTTCGAGGGGGGTGGCAGATGACATCAGCATCGGCGATTGGGTGGCATATAAATAAATAAATAAATATCAGCACCCCTGCTAATCAAAAAGTACTGGTGCTGAATCCCTGCAAGCCCTGCCTCCACTACATCACTACTGAAAAAGAGGGACTGGACTCTTGGGGTGGGGGGGCCAGATGCTTTCTTTTTCACTCAGCTGCAAGTCTTTTTTGTGCAAGCACTCCAAAAGATGCAGCCCCTGCAGAACAATTTTGTACCACCCCCACCCCAATTAGATCATAATAAAAGCAATCTCTTTTAATTGAGCTATAAAAAAGGAGAGCTTTTGCATGTGGAGATTGTGTCATGACCAAGACACCAAACTGTCATCCTCAGAGGAGTCCAATTATTTGTCCCCTGGAGACTCCGGAGTTAACGGCTCAGGGAGAGGATTTGGTCATGAAAAGCCATCACAGGACTTCTGTCTCCCCAGGACATAATTTTTCAGAGAGATCCAGGGAGTTGGCTCCCCTGCGCCCAGAGAAGGTTGCCTTGCTATCTTCCGACTCCAGCCATAAGAACACTCATGCACCACAGCCACTCTCATGTCAGCACAGCTCGAGGCTGCTGAAACAAGCTCTTTTAAGAGACAATGTGTCAGGGTGGAAACTGAGCCCATAGAGCCCCAGAGCAGTTCTGATTCTGAGGAGGAACAGCAATCCATGGGAGAGGAGCTCGCTCATCTCTCCCAGGCACAGCAGCTGGCAGAGATTCCTCCTGCCAGCATTCCTGAGATAAATAGTGACCCTGGCAGCGAGAGAGTGTGGGAAGGGGTCTTGCTGGATGCTCGGCACCGATGCCAGGAGCGACGACAGCTGGAGGGTGCAGAAAGGAGGCGTAGTGCTCGTTTGGCATGCAAGCAATGGTCGTGTCCCGAGGACCCAAGGGAAAGAGGGAGGAACTCTCCCTAGCCCATAAGTTCAGGGTCTTCCCGTGATTCTCCTTCAAATGGGGACCAACTGCCTAACCTGGAGCATAGGCTACTCTGCTGTTCCTTGCTTAGTCGCTGGTGATTAGCATCTGAAAGAGTCATTAAGTTGTAAAAGGATTAAAGCCTTGAAAAGAATCCTTTTGTCTGTGTCTTGAGTTAACTATTGGAGTAGACTGAAAGAGGCCGCCAGGGCACTCCTGACACAATGGCTCAGTCAGTGCGGATGTGAGCCCAACCAACCTAAAGCAGCCAAACACTTATTTAAGGCTCAGTCTTGCTCTGCTCCTTATTGGAGCAACATACAGACAGCCCTCTCTGGCTTCCAGCCCCACTTGGAGCTTTCCGTGGTGCTGATCTATGCCCATCTGGCTTCCCTGTGAAACCTGACCAGCTCAGTCCCCTGTTAAAGATCTGACCTCTAGTAAAATCCTGCAACCCAAACTACAGAAACATCCAGCAATGTCAAGCCCTCAACACAACTGAGCCAGCGCACAGCATTGACATGACCTCCAACCTGAAACAGTGCAGACATATCTGGAATGAAATGCAGAGGTATGCATGTGCTCAGAATGGAAGAGAGAGTGGATTCAGTATGGGGTTCAAAACAACGTTTTATTTCCATTCCCCCCATCCTTTCATAAATCAGGTCTTGAAATGTTTTCACTACAGCAGTTAAAAACAACAATATCCTATAAAGGTTACGAAAGCTGCACAGTCTCGGTACAACGCAGCAGTCATCACACAATCACACCAAAACATCAGAACATGGCAGCACATAGTATCCAAAACAACAGAACGTAGATGAATATATCTCATTGTATATGGATATAAAACAGTCAAATATAGCATTCTGAAACGTCAGTGAAACCCACAGTTACTTGTTATATGGAGATAATACATTGAAACATTTGGCTTACAACGGTATCATATGGGGTTCTAGAGATATTTCTTAACAAAAAGAGAGAGTCTTCATAGCTAGATATTTCTAGTGTTGGAAGAGATCAGGGGGAGGGAGTAACAGGAAAGAGAGAGGCAAGAGAGGGGAGGCCCTTTAAGTTGCACATTAATGAAAAGTCAGCAGCAGAAAAAGGACGATGGATTGGTTGTGAAGGTGTCACTTCTTCAGTTCCAGGCAATAAAATTACTTCTCACTGGAAGTAGAAAGAAAACTTTCATAGCAGTTAACTGCCCCCCACCCCAAATAAAAGCAAGCCTTCCGATTCAGTCCCCTCAGGCCAGCAGTCCTTGGAAATGCAAGAAATAACACCCAACTTCATGTAGACAATGTTCACATATTCAATTATCCACCTAGGAACAGAAATTGTGTTCCTAGTTCATGTTTGGCTCAGTGCTTCCTTCTAACCCCCCCAGCCCCCAAGGTTCAACAGCATAATTAGGAATAAAAGATTCACATTTTCACTTTTTACAAGAGCCCTGGAGAGATTAAGGTATAAAATGCCACTTGACAATATGCATAGGAGATTAATATAGTCCTGCCGACATTCAATGGACGGATAATCATACAGTGAGTGTTTCCCCCAATAAGTTTGCAACAGCCGCTAGGAATCAATGGAGAAATCCACACAAAAGCCATCTTTGAATGGACACTCATCGTCCAAGAGGATGGATCCTCATCCTTTCCTGGGATGAGAATTACAACATTTTGCCCATTGTGAAGCAACTACATCAAACAACAGAGGGCAGGCTGGAGTGTTATTAGTGAACATGGTTCTTGAATGCTTGTGATGGTGTGCCAAATTGATACGAAGCTGTTCCGGAAGATTTATGCCACCTCTTCACTGCGGGCAACATGGAGGAGAAACCTTAAAAACAAAAGAGTGGCCCTAGTGCAGGCATTATGGACATTTGGGTCAGCTGAGACCCCTCCGGATCAGTAATGGAAGAAATAAAACATGTGGAATGTACAGAGTCTGAACATAATATGTACATTTCTCTTAAAACTAGAGATGTGAAGGCCTGGAAAAAAATCCAGGAAAGAAATGGGGGGAAGTAACTCCCAAAATTGGGGGGAAATTCTTGGGATTTTTGGAAAATTTGGAAAAAAGCATTCCCCCCAAAAAAATGTTTTGAGGGTTTCCTCCAGTTTTTCCCAAGCCTTCACATCTCTATTCAAAACTATAATTTTTAACAGAGTTATTTAGGATACAGAGAGGGACAGAGCACAGTAACTGGAATGTGACATCATTTGGTATTGGCTACATCAAGATCATGAATGATGTGTTGGCTGTAAGCAAATACTGTATCATTACAGAAGGCTCAATTTGAACACAGAAAAGTCAGCATCAAATGCACAGGCTCTATTTCCTTTTTAACAGAGTTACTTAGGATATGGCAGAGCACAATAACTGGAATGTGCTGTCACTTGGTATTGGCTATATCAAGATCATGAATGACTTGTTGGATTATATTCAAATGCTGTATCATTACAGAAGGCTCAACTTGAAGGCAGCAAGTCAGCGTCAAATGCACAGGCTTTATTTCCGCAGAGGAGGAACCCATCTCTTATGCTCCACAATGCACAGATGACTAGCCTTGTTCAGAGTCCAAAAAACATCCCTTATGCCATGGGCCAGAACAAGTCAGAGAAGGCAGGAATTATGCCACAGACAATGTAGTCCTCTCTGCTAAACATCCCCTTCTTTTCAAGACTGCAAGGAGTTCTAGCGAGTTAGGAAACAACAAAAACAACTACCATCCACACAAAGAAAAAAAGTACATTCTTGTTCCTCGAATTTCAACCTTTTAACTCTTTTCAACCTTCTAAATTCTTTGTTGGGAAAGATTATATGGAATGCGTAGTAAATTATAGCATTATGGAGGGGAACGATGGAGAGTCGTACAGCCACATTTAAAATACTGTAGAGGGTCACAACACCATGGGGTGGGGGATGATGGGAACTGTAGTCTAAGTCCTCTGGAGGGTGCCAGTTTGGGGAAGGCTGCCCTAGGCCTTAGTAAATTATAGTTCTTATGCCAAAGCAGGCCTCCTGCAGGGGTAAAACCTTGCGGTCCCCAATGGCAATTCTCCCCTTCCTCTGAAATCCCTGGAACACCTTGAGAGAATTCGAGGGTGGGGTGAGGAGGATCAGAGACAGCAGCACCCGAGCAAGACCAAGGTGGGAACTTCTCTTGCCAACACAATCATCCTCTTCCCCTTTCCTCTAGTCCCCAGGCTGAATTGACTCCATAAAGGTACAGGGAGCTCAAGAAGGAATTCAGTGAGAGGAGGGTCTTCTGATGGTGGGTGGAGAGGGGAAGGAAGAGGATGGAGAGAGGGGTAACGGGGTTCATCAGCAGCCTCCTTGGATGGGTGGGTGGGTAATTAAATAGTCTGGCTGATTGATGACCTGTGGGAGTCCTTCTTGGAACACAGGAGCATACTTTCAAGCCACACACACGCACACGCACACACACACCCCACACACCCCTACCTGGAAGGAAGGCTGGCAAGCTAAAATGCAGAGAAGCGATTACTCAAATAAAACATTTGCACACTCGAGCACCTTAAGAATAGTAGTTCACCCTTTCCATTTTAAGCATGCATGACTGGAAAGGGGTGGGATGCTCTAAAAATATATACCCTCCTGGTGAGCTGCAAACATTAAACTCGTGATTTTTTCTGATTATTTTTGCAACTCAAAAAGGAGGCTCCCTGAGGCAGTGCTAATCTCATTCTCTCGCATAATGGCTTCTCAAGGGAAAAAGATCCTAGAAAGATCTGTTAAACGTTCTTGAGAAGAAGATTTCCCCGTCTTTGTAGAATCTGGGACGGCCGATGTGTTTAACCAGACTACATCAGTGTAGTCAAAGCCATACAAACTTGTCCGATTCTTCTTTGCAGAAGCCCACGCTGTCCAAGCATAGCTCACACAATGATCAATTCTATCAGACTGACTAGTTGGGTTTCAAACAGGGCAACAACAACAAAAAAGCACCTAGGAATTCTTTACCCAAAAGACAGAACAGGGAACCATCCCTGAAACCTGCTCTCCTTGCACCCTCTCCTGGACACAGAGAAAAATGCAGGGACACGAAAAGAGACCCTGCAGAAGGAATTAAGACAGGAGGGATGTTGCAGTTCAGCCTTCCCCAACCGGGTGCTCGCCAGATGTTGTAGCCCAACACATCTGGAGGTCACCAGATTGGGTCAGGCTGTTGGAGGTACTGGAAAACACACAAGCAAGCACACATGTGGGCAAAACGTCCTTCAAGGCAATCAACAGCAAAGTAGCAGCAACATATTTTCCATGGGATGAGAAGCCGTTGTGTGCTTGGGATCCCTACACTTTAGGGCAGCCGGCTCTCCTGCTGGCTTTCCGAAGGTGTCAAAAGAATGCACCCAACGCATGTTCACATGACATTCCCTCCACAACCCCTGGAATGATTCACCGTCACAGTTGGGGTTGGAACTGTCTTGCAAATGCTCAGGACTAAACCACAAACTGTTAAATGTGCAGTGCGTAGGTGATCCTAATGGCTTTTTGTACTTTAATGCAAGTGCATGGGACCCCGGTCCAGATCGGAACCAGTACTTGTGGGTGGGGAGGGGATTACACCTTTCCACCCAGCTGCTTTTTCCTGCTAAATTTGTCCCTTTCCCTGTGCGGAGGCTAAAGAAAGAAAAAAAACCTCCAGTGGTGCCAATGGAGGTTTCTTTCCCCTTTCTTTAGCCCCTGTGCGGGGTGGGGAGAATTTAGCAGGGGAAAGTGCTTGGATGGAAAAGTTTAACCCCCTCTACCCATGCATGGCAGTCTCAGTATGGACTGAGGGCCCGCGCGTTTAAACTAAAGTTAAAAAAAAAAAAGATCAGAATACATACTACGCATTCAATGCAGCATGTACGTTAGCCCACAGACAAGCGTTGAGAATGCAGTCCTCTGGAAAACCTTTGCAAAGTGTGTCATGCCAGGAGGTGAGGAGTCCTGTGGCCCTAATTCCACACTGCTGGGCGGAATCACCCGCCCAATTGTTTTTAAAGAACGGTTCTGTGAACTGGGGCTGGCTTCTCATAAAGGCTGCAAGAGGGCACAGAGCATACTTCTCAAAATCACATGGTCCAAAGGACATTTAGGTTATACCACCAAGAAGATACATTGCTGCTCCCAACCTTTTTATTTCTTACAGACTTGAAAAGTGGTAGTGCCCTGTGGCAACTCCCTGAAGATTTAGCTTTGGCCACTCAGACTAACAGCAAAAGCTCCAAAATGTTTACATGCAAAGCAGAGAAACGGGATGTAACTAACGAATTAACGCCGCCCCTGCCAGGGATGTTGTTGTGCAGGGTTTTTCTTCCTAGGACTGTTTGGGACAGCAGATCCATCAGGCCCTTTGAAAGAAGTTGGCAGCCCTACTGAGAGGTCTCTCAGGGCCTGTCTCCACCTTTGCTCTGAAGCAAGCAAGAGGGTAACAGAATGTGCCTGGCAAAACATTCCTGGCTGTGCCAGAACTCGCTGAAACAAAACACAGCGCAGGACAGGACTTGCTAAAACCGCTGCAGGGGGATGGAACCTGGGCCTGGCCTGCCTGCCACAGGTTTTCCAAACTCAAAACACGCAGAGACACTGTAGCCCCATTCCTGCCTGCCTGCTAAATATATATCCTCCCATCAGGAAGATTTGCATCAGGCCCCCCAGGTCTACAGAACCCTACTTTCTCCGAGATCCCTGGCTTTCCAGAATAATACAAGCATCAAGCAAGGCTGCATTTCCCCTCTTCCCTACCCTCTTGCATCCCTTGCCTGCATCTACTTTTACGCTTGGCAGCCATTTGCTGCTAAAAATGTTTGGCAGCAATGCAGGGGGGGGATCCTCAAAAACTCAGCCTTTCAGCTATATGAATATGCTAGGCTCTCTCCCCACTCTGTCTAACAGGCAGACAATTCCCCAGAATGTGGTTAGGTCCATCAGTTTGTACGGAAAGGCATAAGGGGAAGGAGGAGGAGGAGGAGGCTGCAGAAGAGAGTGGGCGTCTTTTGATTGCGGAGCTCTTACATCTATGGGCTGCACAGCGCAGCTCTACACGGTTTGATGACGAGCATGCGGGTTCATCGCAGTGTCTGTTGGTTTTGTGGGGTTTTTTTAAAAGCCCATCTTAAGTTTCAGGTAGTCTCAGAGATGGGGTTTTACATCTTTCACCCCCGCCGGCTTCTTCTCCCGATTTCCTGGTCGCAGCAAGCAGGTCGCGGTGCTACTCAGCGGCCATCTGTTCGATGTGATCGCTAAGAAGCTTGTACTGCTCTGGAAACGAGAGAGACAATGAGATCAATCGAGCTTTCAGGAGAGACGGGCTGGGGCTGGGGGTGGGGTGGAGGAGAGAAATGCCTCCCTCCAGGTGAGCAGAACATGATCCCACCCCAAGGAGAGGAAACACCAAAATGGGGTATGTGATGCTGGCAACACATTTTGCAGCACCATGAGGAGGTCAGCAAATGGTCAATTGTTTTGTTGTTGATTAGGTTTTTACCACCAGGGGTGCCTGTTTGCATTTTCCACAAAATCCAAAACATTCTGGGCCATCTGTATGTAAAACAAGCTGGCTGGGGGATGCTGGGGGATGCATTCCCTTTAGCAAGGGAATGGGGGTGGCTGTAGTCCAACACATCTGAAGGGCAAGAGATTGGGGAAGGCTGACACAGACATTTTCCTCCCCCTCTCATAGTATTAGGAGCTGGGTCCATCCAGTGAAATTGCTTGATGGTAGATTCAGACTAGACAAAAGAAAGCTGTCTTTCACACTATGTGCTTTTCCAGCTGCATTGGCTTCCAATCCATGTCCGGGCCTGATTCAAAGTGCTGGTATTAACATTCAAAGCCCTAAATAACTGGGGAACAGATTACCTGAAATATCATCTCCTCCCCTATGTACCTTCCCAGACCCTAGGATCATCTTCAGGGGTCCTTTTCCGTGACCCCCTGCCAAAGAAAGTGAGGCGGGTGGCTACCAGGAAGAGGGCCTTTTCTGCTGTGGCACCCCGGCTGTGGAATGAGCTCCCTAGAGAGGTTCACCTAGTGCCTATGTTGTACTCTTTCCGGCACCAGGTAAAGACCTGTTTATTTTTCTAGGCTTTTAGCATTTTAGCTTCCTAGTCCTTTTGCTCTGGTGTTTTAAATCTGCATTTTAAATCTTCGCTTTGCTGCTTGATTTTATGTTGGTTGTACTTTTATACTGTAGTTTTAAGCTTTTAAATTTTATATTGTTTGTATGCTGTACTTGTGGTTTTAATTTTTGTGAACCACCCTGAGTGCTTCAGTTATTGGGCAGTAGAGAAATGTAAGGAAGGAAGGAAGGAAGGAAGGAAGGAAGGAAGGAATTAGCTTGTGGGTTTCACTGCCACAAGATACAATGAGAGCCACAGCCTTAGATGGCTTTCAAAGGGGCTGAGATAAATCAATGGATGAGGAGACAAGGTCCATCAGTAGCTGTTGGCTGCGGTAACTGTGTGGAACCTCCATCTATCTAGACAGTATACTTCCAAGTGCTAGTTGCTCGAGGACAAACAACTGCTAATGCCTTCCTGCTCTGCCAACAGCAAGGGCATCAAACCTCTTTCATTTCAAGGGCCTCCACATTTAATCTGGGAGAAGATCTCGGGGGGCCACATTCCAGCGGTGGGTGGGGCCCGAAGCAAGAGAGCAGAGCCCCAAAACCAAAAACGCCAGCCTCTTGCAGCTTAAAGCTCTTGCTGCCAGTATGCAAGCCCTTGGAGAAACATTCCAAGCTTTAGAAGCAGGGGGGACTGCACAAAAGCCGGGAAGCCAACGAACCATCAGTGGGCAGGAAGAGGGGATGAGGCCAAGGGAATGGGGGTGGCTGGGGAACTCTGGAGAGCTGGACTGGGACCTAAGGCAGGCTGGATTTGGCTCCCGGGCCTGAGGTTCTACATGGCTGCAGTAGGACTCTGATATTTTTAGGCTGAGTGATTCATAAAGAGTTTTAGAGCTTTGGGGGATCTGGACTATATTCGGGGGGGGGGGGATCTGCACCGTCTCCAGAAAGCTGGGGAATGTGGATAGACGTTTTTCTCCCTCTCTCAAAATACTAGAACCCACTGGAGTCATTCCATGAAGCTGATTGGTGGGAGGTTCAGGACAGATAAAAGGAAAGACTTCTTCACACTGCGCAGAGTTAAACTGTGGAATTCACTGCCACAGGATGTAGTGATGGCCGCCAATTTGGATGGCTTTAAAAGGGGATTAGACAAATTCCTGGAAGAAAAGGCCTTCAGTGGCTGCTAGTCCTGATGGCTATGTGCTACCCCCAGTATCAGAGGCAGTGAGCCTATGTACACCAGTTGCTGGGGAACATGGGCGGGAGGGTGCTGTTGCACTCATGCCCTGCTTGTGGGTTCCTGGTTGACAGCTGGTTGGCCGCTGTGTGAACAGAATGCTGGACTAGATAGACCCTTGGTCTGATCCAGCCTAAAGGCTCTTATGTTCTTTACACAAAACCATTAATATATAGAAAATGTATTTAGCCTGGGAGCTGCATTCCACATTTCACTTTGGTAGTTGTTTTTGTCTTTCCTACTGACAGAAGCGTCAGCTAACAGCCTGCTCTCAAAATGCATTTATTGTATACAGAATCCCTTGCCTTTTGGAGCCCTTTGGGGACAATCGGGTCCCCCCTACCCTGGAGCTCCCAAATCCTCAAGAGGTGCCTTCCCTTCCTTTCCTCTCCCCTCAGCCACCGGGAGCCGATTGTGGCTTAAGGAAACGCGCCGGCAGCCTCGCACGCTTGGCCTTACCTTCGTCCAGGTTGCCGATCACCGCCTGCTTCTTCAAGAAGTCGTTGCAAAGCTTCTTATTCAGCCCAAAGGCCAACATGTTATGAGTGAAAGTGCTGTGGGGGAGAGAGGAAAGAGGCAAACCCAAGAACATTTGAGAAAGGGCCATAGCGCAGAGGCTGAGCAACTGCTTGTCGCGCAGAATCCTGGCAACCCCAGTTTTAAGAAAGGATCTGGTAGCAAGGGAGGGGAAGAGGCTTCTCTGCCCCAGAGAGCTGGTGCCTATCAGAGCGGACAATCCTGGGCTAAACAGAGAAACAGACTGACCTGGTGTAAGGCAGCTTGCTACGTACTGGTCATGTCTCCAGGAGCATAAGCAGTGTGCTCCATTTACAAACACTAACAACAATAGCAACGACACAAGAAAGGTTTCAAATTTTCAAAGTGGTGATGCTTGGGTTTCCAGCGTGGTGCCCATGGGAGAGAAGGAGAGAGAGAGGGGCGGGAGGAAAGAGAGAGAGAGAGAAAAGAGGGCAGGCAGAGAGAAACAGAGAAAAGAAGAAAGAGGAGCAAGTGCTCTTTGAAGGGCAGGGGAAGCTTCTTCTTCACTTACCCCAACTGTCCAAAGGTTATATTCTCAT
This sequence comes from Heloderma suspectum, assembly GCF_057233095.1. Taxonomy (NCBI): domain Eukaryota; kingdom Metazoa; phylum Chordata; class Lepidosauria; order Squamata; family Helodermatidae; genus Heloderma; species Heloderma suspectum. Next base: position 5,442,083 of record NC_139465.1, on the reverse strand, counting down.
TAAACCGCAGACTATCGTCCCGTTCCTCTTGAGTCATGTGGCACCATTTTTCCCTGTGAACATATGAACAGATCCTGTAACCTGGAAATTAACATGCCACCAACACACACATTTGTGTTTCATCAACATCTGCCAAAACTGTGGGAACTGATAGGAGCAGGTAAGGATGCAGGTAATGTATATACACTCTCTCATCACACAGCTGTTCCATGTTGGTTAGCAGGCCATGAGTGAAACGGTGGGCAAACTGCAGGGGCTGCCTGTTGCTGATGTCAAGTTATATGTTAGAGTTTTTATCACTAAAGCCAGAACAAAACTGGATATATATGTGAGAATCTCCCTTTCATTTATGCACTTGAATCTGTGTTTATTTTGCTCCTCTTTCAAAAAGAGCCAAAATCTCCATATGGACAGCTTTCCAAGGACGTAACAGCTATTAAATCTCAGTTACCATCATCATAATAAAATTGTACACCCATGTCTAGAACATACATTTCATTTGGTCAACAGCTGCAGGGAAGGAGGGAGGCAAACACATAGCAAGGGGTACAAGAAACGGAGGCAGGAGGGCAGAGGGAAATGTGTAAAACCTAAGGTGTTACTAAAAGCCTGTTCAGACTTGATCTTCTCAAGGGTTTTGTGTTTAAACTCAAGCTACCATCAACCCACCTACATTTAATACCCTGGAATTTGCAAAGTTCTTTTGCCTTAGCCTTCACACTGACCATGTAAGGTAGGCTACCCCATGCCTATTTCACAGACAGGGGGCACTGAGGCTTTGAGAGAGTGCCAGAGGACACAGAGCACAATACTATGCACATTTAGACAGAAGAAAGCTGACAACTCACAGCATCCCTATAGCCAGCCATGCTGAGAATTGTAGAACTTTCTAAACATGCATAGGATTGCACCTTAAGTCCATACAGCAGTGGCCATATATGAACACAGACTGCCCAGGCCTAAATCCAGCCATACTGGTTCACAATTTTAAGAAATTTAAAAGGTAGAGGAGGAGAACTATGAAACAGGCACTTAACACTGAGCTCAGGTGGGTGTCCTGGGTTAATGTGATGTTTTTGGTTAATACCAGATGGGCTGTTTGCTTTACGATAGAGTCCTGCGCTCCACCCCAAACTGTGTGGAGTATCTGGGTACACCCCAAACTGTGTACCCAGATAGCAAATGAGTAGCCATTTGGGGCTAATCAAGCTCTTTTGAATATCACAGAAGTGACCACGAGTAGATTAATATAAATATGTAAAGCATGGAATTAGGAACAGCTGCGTTTTGTCAGACCAATGGATCCTCAAGCCAAGTCTCTCATCTGGAACACTGACCAGGTTTGGGCAGCTTGGGAGTTCACAACAGAGGGGTATTAACTTCAACATCCTCCTCCCCTGAGCAAGTTATAGTTATCAGCAATATGCTGAGCCCTGGAGATACACCAAGTAACCTCGCAGCGCACCTATAGAAATCCACACATTTGTCTATCCTTTAAAACTCAATTATATCATTAGCCACTGCCACTTCTGGTAGCAGGGGTTTCCAGAGGCCAACTGAGCAGAGGAAGAGAAAGCATTGTGGTTGTTTGGTACATGCTAGGTTTCATTTTCAGTGCATGGCCTTTCTTACCATGTTCTAATAAGAACATCAGAAAAGCCCTGCTGGATCAGACCAAGGGTCCATCTACTCCAGCATTTTGTTCACACAGTGGCCGACCAGCTGTTGACCAGGAACCCACAAGAACGGCATGAGTGCAAAACCACCCATGTTCCCCACCAGATGGTGTACACAGGCTTACTGCCTCTGGTACTGGAGTTAGCATAGAACCATCGGGACTAGCAGCCATTGATAGCCTCATCCTTTTAAAGCCATCCAAGTTGGTGGTCATCTCTACATCTTGTAGTAGCGAATTCCAAAGTTTGACTATGTGCTGTATGAAGAAGTCCTTTTTATCTGTCCTGAAGCTCCCACCAACCAGTTTCACAGGATCACCCCATCAAGTTCTAGTATTATGAGAGAGGGAGAAAAATGTCTCCCTAAGCATACCTGTAAAGGTAGGCAAAGGTCTCTTCTTCCGTCACCCACTTCCATCTGCCTATGATTTTAAATTAATGCCATTTTAAAAATCCTTTTAGCCAACGTTGCCTATTCTTTGTAACCCAGCCTTCCCCACTCCAGATGGAGAAGGCTGGGAGTTGTAGTCCTACACATCTGAAGGGGGACAGGTTGGGGAAGGGTGTTGTAGCCGTTGTTCCAATGGAAGGGCAAATCTCAGCACCTCTCCTCCTTCTCCAAACCTTCTTCCCTGTTCAGCCAAGACTCAATGTTACTTTACTTCCCTTTTAATCTCAAGAACACCTTGAGGCCTGCACATGAAGGTAACTTTGCTTTAGGTGCACAGCTCCTGTGGGGATTTCAAACGCTATGATCTCCCTGTCAGTCTTCCATTCTAGACAGCCCATGTGGTGTAGTGGTTAGAGTGTTGGACTGGGACTTGGGAGATCTGGGTTCTAGTCCTCACTCAGCCATGAAGCTCACTGGGTGACTTTGGGCCAGTCACTGACTCTCAGCTCAACATACTGCACAGGGTTGTTGTGAGGATAAAACAGAAAGCAAGAGGACCTTGTAAGCGGCCTTGGGTTCCATTGTAGAGAGCCACTGTGGTATAGTGGTTAGAGTGTTGGAGGAAAACAGGCGGGATATAAATAAAATAATAAATAAAATTCCCCGGTGGGACTTTGAAAGGATCAACAGGATGCATGCTTCCAGATATACACCAAAATACCCATTTAACCCCATTATGCAAATGTGTGTTGACAGTAATCATGGAGGCCTAGAACTGTGCTATGCTTTCAACAAAATCGTGTGGTAGAGTCCCTCCTGGACTGTATATCCACCCTGGGGTGTGGGTGGCATTTCTTAACATTCTCCCCATGCAAAAACAACAATAATTTATGTAGGTAGAAAACTAGCCCATCAGGGGAAGGCTAAATGAGAAACATTCTCTCTCTCTCTGATGCACTAGTTTTCTAAATGCAGGATTCTTTTGAATGGGGAAGCATAAGAAAAGACCATCCCCCACCACTTGCACAACCAGGCACTCGACCACTTGATGCCGCAGATCAGCTGTTGGACGCTTCTCCTTTTGAAAAATACAAGCCAGCTGAAATTTTATGTATGTCAGGAGGAGGAAAAGAAAAGAAAAAGTTGGGGAAAGGGTAAGTATAGGAAGAAGGAAGTCAATGGAGGAGAAGCAGCAGTAAGAGGGAATAAAGGAACGCAACAGAAATGCAAAATGTGGCCTTGTACATAGAAGATGGAGTCGCACTGGATGGGAACAGATGGTGGCAGAAAGAGTTCTTGGCGGGACATTCAAGAGTGTAACTCTGAATTATTCTCCATAGGGAACAGGAGATGTGTCAGAGTCAAGGGTAGGGTGTGTCAAAGGAAGAACGGAATCCTTAGCCTAGGAGCAAGTCTTCTAATTTGTCAACAGGGATCAAGGAGTATCACGTGACCTACACTGACCTATTGATTCATGGCGGTTTGCTTGGATGCTCATAATCCCTGCAATTTGACCCCATTCTCTGCAACACGGGAATGCGTTTGGTGTGTACACCCTACAATCACTTTGCCCTTCAGAGCTGCTGCTTCAGATGCGCACAGAGCAACCCCGTACCACCCCCCCACCCAGATCATATTCCACACAAAAAGCCATTAAGTGGTTTGACACGAAAGCAGGGAGAGAATATGCACACTAGTAACAAGGGTGGGGGCAGAAATACAACACAGAGAACAGATATTTAAGTTCAGATGGTGGCGGAGGAATGGAAGGGGAAGAAGAGAGGGAGAGAACACTCCAAGCCATAGCAGCTTTCCACAGAGGCATAAAAAGCAAAAGGAAATGAAGGGAAGTTCAAAGCGGAACTCTTGCATCTAGAACTCTTTAGAGATTGGAAGGAGCTTGTATCCAAAAACTTACCACGGTTGCCAACATGGAAAACGGCAAGAAAAACCAAACTTGTTTAAGCACATCTTCCACTCAGCAAAGGCTGAAACACTTTATGTGGTATCTATGCAAAATGAATGAGATTTGCGTACCAATCAAGCTGTTCGTATTCAGTTATCAGCTGTTGCCAGCTTAGCAAACACCAGCAGGAGACGGAACATCGGTGTGTGCATTTTTTTCTTAACAGAATCAAAAGGTGCATTGAGAGAGGCTCCTACTGGTTTAGCACGCATATTTCTTAGATTTGGTCAAATAGGTTTTGCAGGTTTTTGAAACAATGCAAAAACATGCAAAAATTGCACACACCAGAGGAGAGTAAAATGAGCAGCGAACCCTCCTTCAAAATGGCTTTTGCACGCTTAAAGGTTTACCTTAAAGAAAGGTAATAGGGATGATCTGCTCTGAGCCCAATCACTGCCACAAAAAGATGTGCCAAGTGCATTTCCCAGGGCGGGGCTGAGAGCTACTGTTTGTCTCCAGTCTCACTATGTTTGGATCCAGTTGGCAACAGCCTGAGATTCTGGTCCTGAATTGCTCCTTTCCTCTGGTGCAGGGTTATCAAACCTCTTTCAGCCCAAGCACCAAATTCAGTTAAGAGAAGCTCTTGTGGGCCACATTCCAGGGGTGGGCAAGGCCAAAGGGCCAAAATACCAAACTTACCAGTATATTTTAGCTTCAGGTTCTTCCTGCCAGTAACAAAGCCTTAGGAAAGGCATTTCAACCTTTTAGAATGGGGGAAAAAACTGCACAAAAGCCAGAAAACCACCTAATGAGAAAGGGGAAGGGGGCGTGGCTATCTGGGGACCCCGGAGGGCCACACATGGCCCACAGGCCTGAGGTTCCAACACCGCTGCTTTCCAAGAATACCCTCCAGCCCTCGGCCAAATACTGTGCAACTGTGGTGGCAAATTTTTGGACCCAAGGCAAGCCAGTGGCATAACCGTTTAGAAAAAGGTAACAAAGTAAATGCGGACAGACACACCTCGTTTTCTCTTCCTCTCCAGCATTCCCTCTGGAGCGGCAGCAGAAAGGGCCCACAGAAGGTTACATATTAAGATCATGCAAGAAGTATGGATGGAGAGAAAGGAAGTGTGGAAGAATCGACCAAGAGAAAGAAAGAAAGAAAAAGATTATAGACGTTGAGAAAGAGAAAGAGAAGAGAGAAATTAGTTTTTTTCACCCTCCCATTCCCACAAAGCAATACGAGTGTGGTGAGAAAGGTAAAGACCTTTTACCTTGACTGCAGCTCCCCCCCCCCCCGATGTTGTTATCAAACCCAACTGCAGCGTGTTTTGTGCTAACCCTTCTTTACAGCACTCAGAAAGAACTGAGCTTCCTCCATACAGACCTCTTCCTCACCCAAAGTGGGTGTATAATAAGCCCAGCCCTCCATCAAATTCGCACAAAAGGCACAGCTCAGTCCAGTCATCTTGAGAAGTGGGAGGCGGGAGAAAAATGAAGTATTTACATATGAAACCAGGGAAGATCTTTCTCCTCCCCCCATCCACCCCACTTGCACCTCCCGACTCCCCTTCTCCACTGCAAGAAAACAAGGAAGCTAAAAAAACCTACCTGGTGGTAGGGGACCGTTTCCGCCTCTCGCAGTGGACTGCATCGAAAAAAGCTGCATTCCAAAACCGCAGCGTCTGCCTGCAAAACAGGTAAAGCAGAGGATTAATTGCAGCGTGTGTTTACCTGGGCATGCTTCATGAGCTTAGGGGTGTTGAAACGCTTTCAGCCCAAGGGTCAAAGAAGCTCTTGGGGGCTGCATTACAGTGGTGGGCAGGGCCAAGGCAAAAGGGGTGGAGCCAACACACAAAAAGTACCAGCACATCCTAGCTCAAAGCTCTTATTGCCCAGTAACTAGACCTTAGGAGATCCATTTCAACCTTTTAGAATGGGGCGGGGCGGGGGGGATGCACAAAAGCCGGGAAGAAACCACCAAAGATCAACAGTTGGGGAAAAGGGGGAGAGGGTGTAGAATCATAGAATAGTAGGGTTGGAAGGGGCCTACAAGGCTATCGAGTCCAACCCCCTGCTCAATGCAGGAATCCGAGTCAGAGCATCCCTGACAGATGGCTGTCCAGCCTCATCTTGAATGCCTCCAGTGTGGGAGAGCCCACCACCTCCCTAGGTCATTGGTTCCATTGTCGTATTGCTCTGACACTCAGGAAGTTTTTCCTGATGTTCAGCCGGAATCTGGCTTCCTGTCACTTGAGCCTATTATTCCATGTCCTGCATTTTGGAATGATCAAGAAGAGATCCTGGCCTTCCTCTCTGTGGCAACCTTGCAAGTACTCGACGAGCACTATCCTATCTCCCCTCAGTCTTCTCTTCTCAAGGCTAAACATGCCCAGTTCTTTCCGTCTCTCTTCATAGGGCTTTGTTTCCAGTCCCCTGATCATCTTTGTTGCCCTCCTCTGAACCCTCTCCAGCTTGTCTGCATCCTTCTTAAAGTGTGGTGCCCAGAACGGGACACAGTACTCCAGATGAGGCCTAACCAGTGCTGAGTAGAGGGGAACTAGTACTTCCTGGGATTTGGAAGCTATGCTTCTATTGACGCAGCCCAAAAGAGCATTTGCCTTTTTTGCCGCCAGCATCACATTGTTGGCTCATATTCAGCTTGTGATCTACAACAATTCCAAGATCCTTCTCACTTGTAGTGGTGTTGAGCCAAGGATCCCCCATCTTTTAACTGTGCATTTGGTTTCTTTTTCCTAGGTGCATTTATCCCTACTAAATTTCATTCTGTTGTTTTAAGCCCAGCACTCCAGTCTATCAAGATCACTCTGAATTTTGTTTCTGTCTTCCAAGGTATTAGCTATCCCGCCCAATTTTGTGTCATCTGCAGATTTGATCAGCATTCCCTGTGTGGCTATCTGGAGAACTCTGGAAAGCCAGATTGGGACCCTAGTTCTAAGGTTCTGCACCTCTGCATTAGCTAAAGGGAAGAAGTGGGCAGAAATGGCCCACCTTCCACCAGAAGGGCTACATTCATCCTCATCTTCTGTACACACTGCTCAAGAACACAACCGGCTTAGGACTGTTAGGTCTTACCAGATCGGCTGCTGCTTCAGATGCATGTACAGGTAAATCTTCTCCCCTGATTTTTCTTCTTCCTCCTCCGGACTGTACAGGGAAACTACAAAGGGAGGAAAGGTTTGGTCTGGGTGCTGGGGGCGGGTTGCATACGCACACCTATGCTCTTCCCCACTTTAAAAGACTCTGTCTTTTAAAGCAGATGGAAAGCAAACAAAACGTGAACAAAACACACACATTCCCAGTGCTGCTCACCTGATTTCTGGATTCTCTCTCTTGGTTTTTCTTCACCATCCCTAGAAAAAACAACAACACAGGTGCTATTTGGTCAGGCAGAAGTGGTACCCAAACACCCATCAGCCCTTGCACCAAACCCACTGATATGGTAAGTAGCTACTCACAATCTTGGTGGCAAAGGGTGGATCCTTTCCACCCTTCAGTATACGTGGATGGGTAAAATGCACATTCTCATCAGCCAGTAATCAGTTGAGGTGTTTGGTTGTCGCTGTTGTTTTAGGGGTTTTTTTTTTGGGGGGGGGGGTCCTGGCAGTGCCAGCTTCAGGTCTTGGAGGGCCCTTGGGTAAGGCATCCTCCATGGGTCTCCACCCTCAGCGAGTCTGCCTTCTCACCGCCATTGTCACCAGCTGCTCTTGTTCCTCATCCTCTAGTTCTCATCCTTGCTCCCGCTTGCTTGCTTGACAGGCAGAGAGCCAGGGAGCAAGGAGGCCGCGGCATCTCCTCCTCCTCCTCACCACCACCATTATCTCTGGGCCAGAGCAAGAGGCAGGTGAACAAACCAGTTGCAATGGTGAAGAGGAGGAGCAACTCCAGCGGGATCTTGTCAGTGGGCCCCTGCTGGGGTGTGGGCCCTTGGCAGGGCCCAACCATGCCTACACTTGACGTCAGCCTGAGGTCCTGGTATTATAGCAGAAATTGTTTTAGCGGTTTCAAATTTGCATGTTTTAGTCCTGTTGTAAATCATATTGGGTCCCTTTTTAAAGAGAAAGGTGACTAAGAAATAAAAAAAAATCATCTTCATCGTGAGAAAGGGATAGGGGCAGATTTGATTTTCTGCATGAGGTTAACGTATTCTTCCCTCTCCCCTTCATCAGATTTCAGAGTGTAAGTACCTCAGGCTGGGACTTTCCTTTTGTACTTTGTAAAATGTCATGCAAAACTGTTTACACTCCCTTACAGAATGGTTAATGAAGGTTAGGAAAATTGCAGAGTTGTGAAAACTGATGGAGTTTATAAGACTGAGGGACAACAAATAAAAAATGGGAAAGTTTCATATCACCTGGTCTCCTTTTATTTCTTTTATGGAATCAAGGTACAATTTTGATATTGATAATAAGTAAAAGAGTTTTTCCTCTTTGTAAATATTGACCTGATTCGCAGGTCATGGTAGCAATTCCTGATTTGTTTAGCCCAGGAATTGCTGGAGACAAACGAAGTGATAAGTGCACGGTCATTGTTTCCGCTTCAATTAACAACCCAGGAAACCCTGTTCCTGGGTTGTTCTGTGACCCAACGACCCAGAGTCAACCCAACAATCACCCATGTTTTGTTGTTGGGTTAACTCTGGTTGTTTAACCCATAAACAGTCCAGAGTTTCCAGGTGCACATGTCACGGAACAACCCAGGAATGGGGCATTCCTGGATTAATTAAAAGCGGAAATGATGAGCACACAACTTGCAACTCTGTTTGTCTCTGTAATTCCTGGACTGAACAACCCAGGAATTGCTGCTGTAATGTACGAACCTGTTCGTTGTGGTATTTGTATTTCAATTATGATGAGCATATAATATACGTATAGATATTTAGAATGTCTGTGTTAATTACATATTGTTTAAAAATCTTTTCTTAATAGTTGTATACAATTTGATCTATAATACATTTAGTATTAATTACATTGCATTATATGTGCAATTCATACAATAATAAAGCTACAAAAAATTTAAAAAGTTACACTATATAAATAATGATACCTTGGATAAGGTAAAAAAAACTATAGCGTTAAGGAATACCTAAGCCAGGTTCTAAGCTGTGTCTCAAATAAGGCACCAGCTCTTACACTGAGGGATCCAATACAGAGTTTTAGAATTACAGAATCAGAGTTGGAAGGAAACATGGAGGACATCTACTCCACCCCTGTGCTCAATGCAGGATCTGCAATGCAGGGTGAAACTGCGAAATCCCTGACAGATGGCTGCCCAGCCTCCGCTTAAATGCCTCCAGCAAGGGAAAGCCCACCACCTCCCAAGGTTAGTCTCTCAAAAAGCGCTTACCGTTAGGAGACTTCTCCTAATGTTTAGCTGGAATCGGCTTTCCTGCAATTACAACCCATTGGCTCTAATTCTACCCTTTGGAGCAGGTGTGTAGAACCTCTTTCAGCCAAAGGTCAAATTCAGTGTTGGTGAAGCTCTTGTGGGGGGGTTGCATTCCAGTGTTAGTAATGGATTATGCAAAAAGGGCAGAGTCAAAGGCAAAAGGGGCCAAAATATCAAAAATTACCAGCCTATTATAGCTTCAAACTCTTCCTGGCAGGAACAAAGCCTTGGGAGAGGCATTTCAACCTTTTAGATTTTTTGGGGGGGGGAGCACAAAAGCTGGGAAAACACCAAACAATTGGCAGTCAGGGGAAAGGGAGCCACCATCTGGGGAAACCCAGAAGGCTGGATTGGGGCCCCAGGTGTCTAAGGTTCAAGACCCCTGCTCTGGAACAACAGAGAACAACTCTGCTCCATCTTCTGCACAATGGCCTTTCAGATCTTTGAAGAGTGCTATTGCATCTCCCCTGAATCTTTTCTCCAAGCTAAACATGGCTACCTGTTTCCACTGTTCCTCATAGGACTTAGTTTTCAGGGCACTCACTCATTTTTCTTGGCCACGGGACTCTTCAGCTTGCTTTCAAAGCTTCCAAAAAATCCTTTCATGTTCTCAGTCTTTGCTGATGTGTTCTTCAGGAGCCGTTCCGCAATGTCTTTCTTCTCGGCCAGCCAGCTGTTTGCAGACTTCAGATAGGAATCAATGCTACCCGTGGCCTTCTCCTTGGACTCAGGGGGTAGCGCTAGGGGCTTACCTATCAGAAGATAACAATGCAAATGGAAAAGGAAGCAGAAAGCTTAACATTTCCTAAAGACTGATGCCATACAGAGCCTTTTTCTTGCTTTTTAAAATAAATAAATAAAAAGCAAGTTACTAGCCCTCATGAATAGAGAGGTACACAGCAAAATGGATAAGAAATTCAAGCTAAGCAGTTGGAAACACTGAAGCAACCAGCATGAAGCTACAATTCAACACGCTCCCCTGCTCTCATCTGTTTCTGAAAACATAAATCCTTTTTTTCCTCAAGCTTGGCTCACATTTTTGCAAATTTGGATGTTCAAGTTCACAACGCTTTCTGGGGAAGGGAAAGCTTGCTGTTCTGGGACATTTTGGTTGGTCCTGACAAAGGCACTGCCTGGCTATGGATTTTGGTGCAAGACTATTGTTGCTCGAACTGAAGCACAGCCAATTGCTGCTTTTGGGCATCCTCAGAAATTATTTGTTAATGGCAAGAAGCAAAATATGCAGCTATGAAGCAAAGGTTTAGGGTACTCTCTGAGGTTCTTCCCTACCACAGATGCTACTCCCACGATGCTCCCCTTACGAAGATGCTCCTGGAAGGATAAACGCACCCCTTTGCTGAAGGCGAAGAGCTCGCCCTGACATATCCCACCGCTGCACTGAGAGGAGGAACCCAGCAATAAGATGGAACCGTAGCTTACCAATGTGGTAATAGGTGAAGCACATGGTCATCAGGTTCTTAGCAGGGCTGAAATCATCCATTTGGTAACACCTAAAAGTGGATGAGTCGAGAATAAAAGAGGTGTTGAAGTAAGAAGCAACAGCATCTCAACACTGCTGAACATCCAGACCAGGATGTTGAACCTCAGGCCTGCAGGCCCAATCCAGCCTGCCTCAGGTCCCAATCTGGCCCTCCAGGGTTCCCCAGATAGCCCCTCCCCCTCCCCTTGGCCCCACCCTCTTTCCCCAGACTGCCAACTGTTTGATGGTTTCCTGGCCTTTACATGGCTTTTCCCCTGTTCTGAAAGGTTAAAATGCCTCTCCCAAGGCTTAGTTACTGGTAGGGATGTGCAAACCCACCCCCATCTGGGTTCTCCGGGCGCCTGCCCAGCCTCTGCTCGCCAGTCCCCGGACTGCGCTCGAGCCCCTCCCGTGCTCGTCGAGCAGCCCACACTCACCCTGGTGGCCACATTGAGCTCCACAGTCGCCATGTTTTGAAAAAATAAAATTGCAAAAATGCGCGTATTTGCGTATGCACGAAAATGCACATTTTTGTGAACGTGCATATTTGCGTATGTGCGAAATGCGCAGTTCCACATATGCAAAAAGGGTGGGATAGGGGCCCCAGGTGGCCCAGATTTGGCCCCATGGGGCCCTCCAATGGGACCCGCGAAAGGGTCCCCAACATGGTGCCCGTGAGCCCCTGCAAAGCTTTTTTTTTTTAAATGTCCCCCCTTTTAATATACATACGTATATGGGTTTGTATATATCCATAGCAATGAATACATATGATCTGCCTATATACAAAATACAGCTTTCTAGCAATTATACATAGCCTTGCCGTTTCTCTCCACCTGACCCTTCCCTTTCTATTTCTCTCCCTTCCCCATCCCTAGCCTCCTTCTTTCTCTCTTCCTAGCCCCTAGTGTTGCTTTCTCTCCCACTCACCCCTTTATCATGCTGTTTCTCTCTACTCCCAGCCTTGCTATTTCTCTCCCCCACCTCTTTGACTCGCTGTTTATTCCCCTCCTAGCCTCGCTCTTTCTCATCCCTCTACCCCTTTGCCATGCTATTTTCTCCTCCCTCCCAGCCTCTAGCCTCACTATTTTTCTCCTCCCACCTCTTCTGACTAGCCAGGCCCCTGTGGCAGCCATTATGTGACTAGCTGCATCCTCTGTGGGAGCCATTTTATAGTGGTGCCCACAGCAGTTTCTGAAATTCCCAAATGTGCCCACAGGTCCAAAAAAGTTGGGGAACCCTGCAATACACACTTATCTGAGAGTGAGTCCCACCGAGCTCAGTAGGGCTTACTTCTGAGTAGACCTGTACAGAATTGTGCTATAAAGGTTGCAGACCCACGAGTTCACATTCAGTTGCCTGTTTTCACTTACTCAAACAGCACCACGGCAAAGGATTGCACCAGACGATAAAAGGTTTGCTCCGAGACACACTTGGAATTGCAGCGCTGCAAGGAAACATGGACAGGAAATCATGTTAGGCTGTCTACAGATGTACTTGGAAAGAGTTGTGAGGGGGGTTGCTTGCTGTGAAGCGAACTCTGCTTCCTCCACCTGTCCTCCTCTGCCGTCATATCTTCCGCCCCTGGATTGACAGCTGTATCTAGCCCATGCTTCAAATTCAGGCTGTCTGATTTGCTTTCCATTTTTCCTCCTGAGATGCTTGCGTGGTTCTCTGTTTAAGCATTTGTGCAGGGCTTTTAAAAAAGTGGGTGCATGTTACATTTTGAAACCTGTTCTGAGGAGGTCGCTTTGCAGCTGAGGCAAGGGCCAGACAATCAGCCCCGTGCACAGCCCTGCACAGACAAGTGGGGAGGCAGTTTTGCAACTGAGACAATGGCCAGCCAATCAGCACTGTACACAGCCCTGTGCTGAGAAAGGGGGAAAGTAGTTTTGGCACTGAGATTAGGGGCAACCAATCAGTGTTGTCCACAGCCCTGCACTGAGAAGGGGGAAAGAAGCTTTGGAACTGAGATTGGGGCAACCAATCAGTGTTGTGCACAGCCCTGTCCTGAGAAGGGGGAAGATAATTTTGCAACGGAGACAAGGGCTGCACAGTAGGATGTTGTGCAAATCCAGCTTTTGTTTGAAGCGGAACAACAGTTTCCCCCTAAGCTTGACCCGAGGGAGCAGCAGAGGTTTTGTTTTCATGAAGGTATGCAAAGATGAGCTGAACTCAGTTTTCCATGGAGAAACACAAGAACACTGGGGTATTTTTAGAGCATCCTAGAATTCCTTTTGTGCATCCAGATGGAGCCTGCCATCTCAGAGTTAACACAGCCTGTGAATTCTGACTGCGTGAACAAGCCCCACGGGAAAGTTTCATAAGAAGCATAGGGCCTCCGGAGAACAAACTCCCACGCCACCCAGCCACGGAGCCCTAAACCTCTCCTCACCTGAGCGCTCACGTATCTGGCAAACCATTCCCTGCCTTTTGCATTCTCCCCGCTGCAGAGTTCTCCAAACTTGGCCTTCTCCTCTTGGTCAAATTCCTCTCTGGAATCACAAGCACACCAAAACAACAAAATCTCACAGGTGTATAAAGCTGAACACTGGTGTGGCATGGAGGCTGTAAGCATGAGCTGGCATGTCCCCGGGGCAAATCTTGTAACAGCCGTGAATCACTAGGTGATCCTCTCCCATCAGCAATATAACAAGAACAATAAAGGTGTTGAAATGCCCCAACAAAATACATATGTGTTGTACAATATCAAGAATCTGCCCCAGTGAGCTTACAGTCTAATTTAGGAACATAACATCACCACTAGCTTATTTCCCAGGGCTGTCAAAAGGAACATGAAGGTAACATATGTGAAACATTTTGAATGCTCAAACTATAGAAATTAATCAAGACACAATAGTTTTGACACAAAGTTTTGCTCTTTCTCTCCTTTGGCCCCTTTGCCTTGCTGTTCCCCTCTACCTCCCACCCTCTAGTGTTGCTTCCCCACCACTTTACCTTGCTGTTTCTCCCCCGCCCAGCCTCTAGCCTTTGTCTTTCTCTCCCCTCTATCCCTTTGCCTTGGAGTTTCCCCCTCCCTTCCAGCCTCTAGCCTCGATGTTCCCCCTCTTCTATAGCTGTTTCCCCCCTCCTAACTTCTAGCCTTGCTCTTTCTCCCCCCTCTACCCCTTTGCATTCCTGTTTCCCCCTCCCTCCCAGCCTCTGGCCTTGCTATTCCCCCTCCTCTTTAGCTCACTGTTCCTTCCCCTCCTAGCCTCTAGCCTTGCTCTTTCTCTACCCCTTTTCCTTGCTGTTTTCCCCTCCCTCCCAGCCTATAGTGTCACTATTTTTCTTCCCTGCCCCCTTTTAGCTCATTTTTTACTAGCTAGGCCCCCACAGCAGCTGTTATGCAACTAGCCACATCCTCTGTGGGAGCCATTTTGTGGTGGCGCCCACAGCAGTTTCTCAAATTCCCAAATGTGCACACAGGTTCAAAAAGGCTGGGGACCCCTGCCATAGGCAATAACGGAGGGGGAAGCGCAGTGAGGAGATAGCTCATGTTCATGTCAAATGAAGGCAGAGGAATGTATAAGTCTCTGGGACTTGGGACCCCAGGTTAGTCTAAGAGCTCTGTGCCATGGAGAAAACAAAGACAAGACAACTTCAATGCAGGGGAAGGGGTGTCTGTAGAAGACCCTTGTAGGTTTCATCTTCCTTTCGTTATTTCCAAATATGCAGGGAATCATTCGTTGCAAGAACAGAACCCTGCCCAATGAGCTCACAGTCACACCAGGCGTTGACAACTGCAGATACACTATCTCCCCTAACCAGGAAATTACCATGACCCTCCCCCCACCATTTGAAACAGGCTGAGGAATCAAGAAACTCCCTCCTGATGGCAGAATTTAAAAGAAAGAAAGAAGTGGAGGAATATTCCCTTGAGTAATAGTCCTGAGCATGCTTGCTTTAGCTCTTTTACCAGAGCAAAAATGCACCACAATTCTTGCATCGGGCAATTAGCTGCGTCAATAAATCATTCTTTTTTTAGGTTTGTGCTAACAAGGGTTGCCCTCCCTCTCTTTCAGCAGGTGGAATTCAAACCACCTCTTCAGTGGCAACATTCAACTGTTAACGAAGAAGGTTATGCAAGTGGGCAATGCCACTTGTGCACAGAATATTCCCTCTGGGTTTGGAATCCAAACTGGTCCTGTAGCAGCGGAGCGGGGAGAGAAGGAAATGCATTTGCACTTTCCCCAGTGTTGACATTAAACTGTGTTAATTTGGGCCATGGTGACTCATCTCAGAATTGCTATATCACTCACAGTTAGTGGAATTATACAATCAGTATTTTAAAGAAAAGCAGCCAACATCGGCTGAATCCTTTGCTCTGCATCGGGATGACACAGCCCTGAAGTTCCCAGGCAGAAACTGTTAAGTCAAAAAAGACATGCGACTGAGCCAAGAAGGTATGGCTTGGCTGGAAAACATTTCTTCTTAACTGGAGCACCCCAGGGAGAAAGAGGGGTTGCAGCTCCCCTTGGGGTGGAGGAGGGGTCCAATGGAGCGCTATCCCACCACAACACAAGACCCCAATTACAGTCAAAATGCTTTTCTTTGACAATTGACAACATATGATGGGGCATTTAATCCATTTGTTTTATTATCAGGTCCTGATATTGTATTGTGAAATGTTTTGTATGTGTTTTAAATTGATTTAATTTATTATAGGGACTGGGAGCCGGGAGAGCCGGGTTCTAGTCCCCACTTGGCCATGGAAACTCACTGGGTGACTTTGGGCCAGTCACAGACTCTCAGCCCAACCTACCTCCCAGGGATGTTGTTGTGAGGATAAAACGGAGAGGAGGATAATGTAAGCCGCCTTGGGTTCCTTGCAAGAGGAAAAAAGGCGGGGTATAAATGCAATAAATAAACAAACAAACAAACAAACAAACATTTAAATCGTCGTACTGCAGCCAGGTTCTATTTGGTTATTATTTTTATTTTTTATACTGTACTTTTAAACTTTTAAATTTTCATATTGTATTTTCTCATCTTATATTTTATGGTCTTAGTTGTTCTGAGCCATCCAGAGAGCTTTGGCTATTGGGCACTATAGAAATTTAATAAAACAAATAAATAATATCTCAAACATATATACAAGGATATACATTATATATATATGTATATAAAAAACAAAGGCAGCCATGTTAGCCATAAAAACAAAAATCCAAAATCCATATAGTGTAAACCCTTTGTTAGGCTAAAACGTGCAAACGTTTGAGATCTCCTGATCTCTTCTCAAGCAAGATGTTATAAAAAGCCAGGGGTGGGGTGAAAGGTGACTGGATGTTGTAACCAGGATGTCTACATAGTCAGAGTCTTACAATTATATGGAGGAGGAAGGTTTGCAGACATTCAAATTGGGTTCTGCCAGGCAATTGGTTTTTATTTATTACTACATTTATATCCTGCCTTTTCTCCTCTTGCAAGGAACCCCAGGTGGCTTGCATAGACCTCCTCCTCCTCTCCAATTAACCCTCCCAACAACCCTGTGAGGTAGGTGCAACTGAGAGTCAGTGACTGGCCCAAAGTCACCCAGTGAGCTTCATGGTCGAGTGGAGACTAGAACCTGGATCTTCCTAGTCCCAGTCAAGGACTCTAACCATTACACCATACTGACTCTCAAGTGCTCTCTAGGGACAGGGGCACAGAACCTCAGGCCTAGGGGCCAAATCTGGCCTTCCAGGGGTTCCAATCTGTCTCTCCGGTGTTCCCAAATGGCTTTGCCTCCTTTCCCCCCAGACACAGAACCTTTGGTGGTTTCCCAGCTTTCATGCAATTTCTTCTCCATGCTGAAAAGGTTGAAATGCCCCTCCTACAGCTGAGCTACTGGCAAAAAGAGTGTTAAGCTAAAATATGCTGGCATTTTGGAGTTTTTGGCCCTGTCTCTTTTGCCTTCAATGCTCCCTCCACTGGAATGCAGCCCCCGAGAGCTTCTCCAAAATGGAACGCAGCCCTTGGGCTGAAAGAGGTTCTGCACCCCTGCTTTAGGACCGCTGGGAACAAGGAAGTCACATACATCTGTCGGTCCTCCATTTCTGAAAATATAAAATCAAAATTATCTCCATCCTGAGTAATCCACACAGGTCCCTCGGTTTTCCACTGTATCTTTTAAGATGTGGCTGGCTCTTTGTCAAAGAGCGTAGAGAAAAGGCCCGCTACATCTTCAGTGGGGTTAAAAAATAAACGCTTCAGGGCTGCAGGCACCCCTGTCGCTAGACCTCCCTGAACAAAGCAGAGGATCCCTCATGCCCCGTCAGACTCAATCACATCTTTTGTGCTGCAGAGAAGCAACACTGAGATCAAAACAAGTATCCTGCTGCCAGGGTCACATGGCTGGCAGCATGCGGACTTGGAAACACCCCACCCCCTTGCTGCACAAACGCTGGGGAATTTGGACCAGCAGTGGGTGGGCTTGGTGTAAGAAAAAAAGATCCATCCTCCCCTCCCCACCCAGCTCCGGTGTGTCTTGTTTTTCTTTTGCAGTGCCCTGTTCCCCAAAACAGATCCAAAATCAACAAAAATAAGATGAATTAAAAAAACCCACCTCCCCCTGCAAATTGCTTTAGCAGCCTGCGTCAAAAAGGAGAGAGAACGCCCCAGGCAGAGACAGAGAGCCGGCAGGGGACGTGGTGTTCCAGGCATCCCAGCCAGAGCGGGAGCCGCATGCGGCTATCCACCTGAAGTGGGGCAAACGGCTCATGCATTTAATGGGGAATGATGAGCTGTGGACGGCGGTTCTTCCTCCCAGCCCTCTAGGAAGGCTGATACAACCTTGCTCAGGGTTCCCTCAGGTTTGTGACCTGAGAACTGTTTTGCTGGATTATGCCAGGGGCCTGTCTAGTCCAGCGTTCTCCTAGAGCAATGCCCTGTTCACTTCCTCTTTATTTGGGAGGGACCGTAGCTCAGTGGTAGAGCCCCTGCTTTGCATGCAGCAGGTGCCTGGTTCAATCCCTGGCAGCACCTCCAGGTAGGGCTGAAAAAAATCTCCTGACTGAAACACTGGAGAGCCAGTGCTGCCAGTCAGTGCCAACAATACTGGGCTAGATGGACCACGGTCTGACTCTGCATAAAGCGGTATCCTCTGTTATTTGTCCACAGCACTTGATATTCAGAGTTATACTGTTTCTGAACAGGGAGCTTTCATTCTTTGCTATCATGGTTAAAAGCGGCCGATAAAACCCATTCACTGTGACCTTGTCTACTCTGTTATGGGAACAGGAGAACTGCCTCGGCCAGATCAGACCAAAGGTTCAGCATTCAGTTTCCAAGCACAGTCAGCCCCACATCCCTTCTGGGTAGCTCGCAAGCAGAGCGTGTGCCGCCTGCTTGTCCTCAGCATCCAGGCGCTGCATTTTAGGAAGGATGCAGACACACTCAAATGAGTTCACAGGAGGGCAGCCAAGATGGTCAGAGTTATGGAAAACAAGTCCCAGAAGGCAGGACCTGACGCAACAGGTTCAAATTAAAGGAAAGGACATTTCGACTAAACATTTGAAAGAACCTCCCAGCGGCACAGGTCCCAGGGCGTAGTCTTAAGGCACATGAGGCAGCCACCGTGCTGAAGCTAAGCAGGTCTGGGTCTGGTCAGTGCCTGGAGGGGAAACCACCTGGGAACCTCATGTAGCCACCTTGAGTTCCACAATGGAAGAAAGGTGGCATATAAATGTAATGAATAAATAAATAATAAATGGTGGGAACTGTTCCCATAGTGGAACAGACTGACTCAGAAGGTGGTAGACGATGTATGTGTGTGTTATGCATTCATTCCTATCCCCCCTTCCTGCCAAGAAAAAAAAGGCACTCAAGGCAGCTAATAATTAAACCCAGTTTAAAAACAGAAACCTAATTAAAACATAACATAAAAACAAATAAATTAACACATGAAAACAAATAAATTAACAAATAAAAAATGGTACTCAAGACGGCTAACAATAAAAACCAGATTAAAAACAGAAAAGTTATGAAAACATAACATAAAAACACATAAATTAAAAACATAATTAAAAGCAAAAAGCCTCTCCTCTGATAGGGGTTCTTGAGCTGGGGGCGGACTGCCACGGCAGCCTGCGCCCATGCCCCAAAGCTGCCCGCCTGCTGCTTGAACACGTACCCACCAGTGAAGGTCTTCTCCACGTACTGCCTAATGAACTCCCGGTGTTCCGCTGTCACCTCATCCTTGGCAGACTCCGTGCTCTGGTTGGACGAGTAGGACTCCGAGGAGGAGCGGCGGCGGTTATCCCAGCTGTGGTGGGCGGGCGAGTCCGTCGTGTCATTCTCACTGTCAGCGGATTCCGTGGCATCACTCTCCTCCACCACAGCAACCACGTCATCCTTCAGGTGGTCCAGTAACCCATTGGCATTGGTGGGAAGAGGAGTAGCAGGGACAGATTCGGAGGTATCAGTGGTGGAAGGTTCAGAGTCAAAGTCAATGAGGTTCCCGACTGGGACGTCAACGGCCTCCATGGCTCAAGGAAACGTGAGGGACTAACACCATGGATTGGGACTGTAGAGCTTGGCTCAAATTTCCCTATTGCGGAAACATGGAGGCCATTAGGAGATGAGTAACAAGAAAAGATTGGTCCACCTATAGTCAAAGCATCATTCTTTCCCAGGTCTCGTTCAAGGCATCTGGAAAAAACCACACACAGAGAGACCAACTTGTTATTAATAATTATTTGTGCAGTATAGATAATTTCAGGGGCAAGAGCTGTGTGTACTCTTTACTCCAATGCAGAATTTCATACCGAACACAGCATTCAGCACAGCTGAACTCAAGCTTTCATTTATTTTCAAAACCTAAGTTTCTAGCTCTTAAGGGTAATACCTGATGATATGTGACCACAACTTCAAACACAGCTCCTTAGCACATTCCCCTGCCCAGCCTGGTCCACACATACAGCAGAATGAGATGGCAGAATCCTGAGGAGGCAGAATGGACTGTAGTATTTCAGACTATAGACGGGATGTATACATTTTATTTTGGACTGGGATGGAACATCAACCCCTAACATGCTAGATGATGATGATACTATTGGAAAACTTTTATGTGGTGGAGCATTCCAAAAAGGCATTCCTACCCCGCCCCCATTAGCAGAAGCCGCAGGTGAGCTTTTAAGGAGCAGGCAGATGGCTTTTTTTGCATAGGTGCATGCTGGGATTGGGGAGGGTATGGGGGAGGAAAGTATATGGTGCAGACTCCTCCCATATACTTATCGTTATTGTTATTGAAGACAAGGTCTCTCCAGAAGACCAGAGAAACAGAAATGGGGCATTTTGCCATTTGGTGAATGTCATTACGTGATGAGTTTATGTTTAACACAGATCGAAATCTCCCTCTGGGGGCTGGCAAAAATTATTTATTTAATGCAGTGAAGTCTAACTAGAGACAGAAAGAGCGTTTATGGGAAGCAGCTTCTTTAAGATGGTCTCTCCCTTGATTAGGATCCACTGTGCCACTTACCTGTTTTTTGTTTTGTTTTGAAAGGGGACGATTGCAGAGATATACTTAGACCTTTTTTTTTTTTTAAAGGCACCCATCCAAGACTGTGTTAGGTTTACTAAGACAGCATTTCACTGCATGAGCCACTTTCAGAAATCTTTCCTTTTCTCCATGCTCCACTCTCTAAATCTCTCACAATCAATAGGCTCTTGGGTGGATCCCAGGCCTTGGACACATCCCAACCCAAGTGAAACTTTGCAGGCTCAGCCTGGTGCCCTACAGACATCTTTTGGACTTCCATCAGCCTCAGTCAGCCAATGGTCAGGACTGCTGGGAGTTTTAGTCCAACACATCTGGAGGGCGCAAGCCTTGGGCAGCCTGTAGTAACTTCTTTCACAGGGGCTACACAGGATCAAGTGGAACCCTGCATGAGATCTGAATCCAAGGGAGATCTGTTACCTTCCCCTATCATTAGGGAGAATGGGGTTCAAATCCCTGCTCAGACAAGAAGCCCATAATATAAGATGCATTCTAGGTAAATAAATATAAATATAAACTGCATAATATAAAATGCATTTTATATTTATATTTGGCCTGCAGAAAGTGGGCCCAGGGAAGGTGTTCTCCCTCTCTCATAATGCCAGAGTATTGGGGTCATCCACTGAAAGCCCCCAAGGCAGCAGATTTGAGACCAGCAAGAGAGAGTCTTTCTTCACCCAACACAGAATTAACTTATAGAACTCATTGCCAAAACCTGTGGTGATGGCTACTGGCTTAAACAAGGATGCGACAAATCACTGGAGGAGGAAGAGAGGTCTATCAACAGCTATTTGCCATGCTGGTTATAAAGAAACTTCATGGTCAGAAGCCGCCTACCCTTGCCAAGAGAGCTCTGCTGTAAGCCTGCCAGAGAAGCCCCTAGTCACCAGGATGCCGCACTAGTCACTAGAGAGACCTTTGGTCCAGTCCAGCAGGCCTGCTCTTATATTGTCCTCATAAGAACACAAGAAGAGCCCTTCTGGATCAGACCAAGGGTCCATCCAGTCCAGCATTCTGTTCACACAGTGGCCAACCAGCTGTCGACCAGGAACCCACAAGCAGGGCACGAGCACAACAGCACCCTCCCGTCCATGTTCCCCAGCATACTGCCTCTGATACTGGAGGGAGCATATAGCGATCAGGACTAGCGGCCACTGATAGCCTTATCCTCCAGGAATTTGTCTAACCCCCTTCTAAAGCCCTCCAAATTGGTGGCCGTCCCTTTACTCCAGTTAGCCAAAGTCAAGTCCCTGCCTTTCAGCCTAGCCTACTTCACAGAATCATTGTCAATATCAAGTAGACTAGTCCCATGTGTGTTGCTCTAAATCCCATGGCAGAAGGGCGAGATACAAATCTATCGAGTGTTAGATCATTGGTGATATGGAGAACTTTAACAGCATGCTGGACAGCGCCTCTGGCTTGCCTTTGCAGTGTTTTTTCCAAGCATGAGGAAGGCCTGTTGGGACAGAGAATGGTAAAATAAAATAAAATAAAATCCCCTGAGGAGAGGAGCAAAGTTCAGTCAGGCTAAAGTACAGTCCGACTTGCCCACCCTTCACATAGCTGAACCCTGACTGCTGAAAGTCAGACTGTCCATACCAATCTTACAAAATTGCTAAAAATATGCTCAACCCTGAAGTCCAACAAAGCTCCTGGGGTCAGCCACCAAGGATGCCTTTCTGGTGTCTGAACTGGGTGGCAAAGACAGAAGCCACCTCTGCCGGATATTTGGGGGCACAGAGAACAAAATGTTGTCTTTCGTATGTCTCAAAAACTAAACTACGCGCTTTTCTAGTACACGTGCACGTTCTCCTCCGGAATTGCAGGCTTACTGTTTTAATGTTCTTGTCAATGCTGATGTTATGCAGCTGTGCCCTCACACACCCTACATCAGGGGATGCAGTTTGCAAGGGGGTGGAGGGGGATCTTCCTCCTTCCAGTTATTTGTTTGGAAAAAAACAAGTTGGGACTTTGTGCACGCAGTCGTATCGGCTGCCTTTTTACATATGCAACCTAGACAAGGAACTTGCATCGCATAGTGGGGAAACAGCAGAGGGTGCAAGGAAAAATCCGTGGCTATAACTGGGGAATGAAGATGAAGAGGATTAGCCAAAGGGGTCAATGAAGTGTCCACCCAAGCACGCCATTGGCTTCTTTTAATAGGAAGGGCTAGAAAGGTCTCCAGTCCAGGCTGGGATTTTGCCTGGGCCATGCGAGTCTTAATAAGCTCCCACCTTGGTTTCTGGGATGGCTGGGCTCCTGCCCCTCTGCTCCGATTCCTGCCCCTTGGCTCCTGCCCCTCTGCTCCGATTCCTGCCCCTCAGCTCCAATTCCTGCCCCTCAGTTCCTGCCCCTTGGCTCTGATTCCTGCCCCTTGGCTCCTGTCTATGGCTCTGCTCCAAACCTCACGCCACAGACAGCTGTGCTGCAAGGAGGGAAGAGGAAGGGGTGGAACAGAGAGGAATGGAAGTGTGACAGCTGCAATTGCAAACTGTTCGCCTTCCTCCACAACCTGTATTTAAGAGGCCTTGGCCCACCGCCTTCTTCTGTTAAAAACAGGCATCTGAAGTGGAACAAATGGCCGCCGTTCCGCTCGGGCTGTGGGTGCAATTTGTGTAATTATGGTGTCAAAACCTGCAAGCACATCTGTGCCCTAGATGGAGACAAAGGGGCTGGTGCTCGGTCCAATGAATTAAGCCAAAGCCAACCGACTTCATGTCAGAATATGCAGACATGAACACGGCAACTTGCAACATTCTCCACAACCAGCTGGCTGAGTTTTTACAAGCAAACCTCTCAGCGAGAGAAGGCATCCCAAAGCAATCTACGCTGTGGGCTGATCTACCCAGTTACATCCTGCAACATAGGACAGACCTGTCCAACTGGGTGCTCTCCAGATGTGTAGGACTGCAACTTCTATAATTCTCAGCCAGCGTAGCCAAAGGCTGCCTTAGGGAAACTTTGGTTCGGAAGCCTTCTGATATTAGCTTCCCAGGTTCACAGTTTATCACCAGAAGATGCTCAGTGCAATGCTGATGCCAAGTGAATTAAAAACACGGTACAATGAGAAGTGGCTTAAAGAGTGATCTACTCCTAAAAGAAAGCAGATGTGATCCAATGGGAATAATGCATCATCTCCACCTGAGAGGACTCGGTCATTAGCATGGTCATGTAACTGAATGCATTCTGAGTTTTCTCCCCTGCAGGTATCTCTGCTTTCCTCAGCACCTCTTATTTTAGAAAGAAGGCCTGGTCTACTCAAGAAGCAGAATGAGGTGCTGTAGCCCTTTCAACCGTGTTAGGGCTCTGTCATTTCAAACTGTAGGAAGGGCGGGGGGAAATCACATTTTTGAATACCCTCAGGTAACAAAAAATAAATACATTCCTGCAAGTAGAGAGATGGAGGATGGAACAGAACCTCTCAACCTGACGTGCTAGGTTTTTTGTTTGTTCTACTTGCAGAGAATTTTCTACATGGAGGGGGACCAAAAATGGCATCCTCCCCACCCATCCCCAGTCATTTTGCCACATGGGTAGACCAAGTTTAAGCAGCCACTTGGTGGAACTCACGTGGTCGACATCATGGTGGGAATTCCTGAAATGCTGCTGACCTCAGCTCCAGGGCCTTGTGAGGTAAGGCGCAAAAACTTTGTCATCACAGAAAGAAATGGTGGGATGACTGGGTGGACAGGGGAAAGGTTGACAGAGAGGCAAATCCAGGAGGGGAGAGACCAAAAGAGGAAGTTGTTTCTGCAAGGCCTAAGAAATCCGCATTTTACCTTCTCTCTTTCTCTCTGTCTCACTCTCTCTTACCCTTATGTGAGTAAGTCTTACATACTTATGGACCACGGCCAAAAAATTAAACTATCCCTTCTCTAACATCCACCCTCCATCCTTTCCTTCTCCTATTGCAGCCTTCTGCAACTTGGAACCTGGAGCCCTCCAGAAGTGGCAGGGTGGGGGATGCTGGGAGTTGTAGGCCAACACATCTGGAAGGCACCAGGTTGGGGAAGTCTGTTCTTCTGGATACTTAAGTTTTTGCTGAACATCAGTGGTTTTGCCCCCCCCCTCTCTCTCTCACACACACACACACACACACACACACGCATGCCTTGCAGCCTCTCACTTGGCTTGCTGTAAACAGCAACCCGTTTTTGAGAAGATAAAATGATTTCCCTCTACAGTCAAATGCGATCTATTATTTTCCCAGCTGGACTCCGGACTCTCACCTCCCTCTGTTTGGCAGGTCCCCTTCTTCTCCCTTTCTCTGCAATGTGCCCTCATTACAAATAATTACACCCCTTCATGTGAAAGGGGAGGACGAGCTGTAGCAGGACTGGGAAGGATGCACGCAGCAGCTGCGGCTAATGTCAGGGACCCTGTGATTTGCTCCTGATGAGATGAGCCTTTCAGGTCCTCCTCCGACATGCACAGCTGTGAAGATGAATCTAGCAGTTATGGGAGGGGTTGAACCAAAGGCACCTCAGACATACCGACTTTACCCAATCACCCCAAAATGTGGTTTATGCAAGCCAAACTGCATCCCCAAACACCCCTCTTCTCATACAGCAGGCACACTTGACTGAGCGGGATGGGCAAGAAAAAGGAAACACAGTGCAATGGAGACAGGATACCAGTCTGGGAGTTCCAGTTCCTAAGCCCCAGAAGGGCAGTGCGCGCGCGTGCACATGCACACGCGCACACACACCATATGGAATCTTGAAGACTCTAGAAACAGATTCAATGGAATCTCCTCCCCCCCAGGCATGGCAAAGTATCCCATACATATCCAAAGACAAAATGCAAAAAAAAGTATTTGCAGGGAAGTTAAGCTGAAGATGGCGCATGAAGAAGAGAAACTGGGGAAGGAAGAGGGGAAAAGAAAAGGAGGAATGAAACAAATAAAAATACCCAGATATGCTGTGGGACAAGAGTTCATATAAATTCTGCATGCCATTATTGGTAAACTTTCCTTTACATAAAATGGGGTGGGGAGATGGACAGCTGACCACCTTCATGTGCTCATGTGCTCGCTTAATCCTTTCCAGAGGGGGAGCCCTGTTGGTCTGCTGCAGAAAAAACAAGAAAGAACCTTGTGGCAACTTAAAGATGAATACCTTTATTTTGGCATAAGCCTTTGTGGACTATAGTCCACAAAAGCTTATCCTAGAATAAAGGTGTTTGTCTTTACACTGCCACAAGATTCTTTGTTGTCCTATTACTCTTGGAGCTTTAGGTAGGAAGATGATTTCTTCAGCTGGCAAAAAGAGGACAAACCCTGTAAAGGACTTTGCATATTGAGCACTGCAAGAAATTATTTTAAAAGTTATTCATCTTTTATTTAATCAGCTTTCCCGAATCAAGGCAGCAGACATGGTCTTCCTGCGTGCGTCTTTCATCTCCGGCACCTAGACAGCCTGAAACATGCACAGGACATGTGTAGTGAAATTAAGCACCCCTGGCAGCATTAGGAGAACTTAAAAACAAACACAGAGGCCTCCCATTATCCCACACAAAAGCTGCAGAGAGGGAAGACAGACACATTTACCTGCTTCCCCGCTTGCCTTCAGCAAAGATGAACCAGGAAGAGAAATGCACACAGAAAGAGAGGAAAGTCTTCTGCCTACAGCTGGGGGGCGGGAAAGGGGGCTTTCAGTGCGGCTCGCTGGCTGAGGAATTCAACGACCATCCATCGTCCATCCATTGCTGAAGCGTGGAGCACATCGCAGTCCTCGCGCACCCCACTCCGAGGGAGCCACACTCACGCCCAGCGGGCTCTCCATAGGCGGGCTGCTTCCCCGCCCCTCCGACGGCCAAGAAGCCCGCGGTGCGTGGCAAATCAACGGACTCTACGCAGAGCTGAGGTGTTTCTGCCTCCCTGGCTGAAAGATCAATGCTCACGGGCGCTTCCCAACTCCCACACCCTTCACAACATCGGACACCACCGAGTTGTGGTGCTGCACATGCCCTTCCTCCCTTGGAACGAGGGACCGCTCTGCAACAGCCTCTCCAGTCAGCATGTTCCCGGGCGGAGCAGTGGAGCAAGTGGCTAAGACAGGTGGGTTGTTAACTCTTAAAATACACACGGAGCACAGAACAAAAGCCAGAACCAGAAACCAAACCACAATTAGCCAGAGGGGTTAGGTGCATCTCCAAACACTGGGGTTCAAGTTCCATTTCTTCCACGTTTCGAGATGTGCCGAAAATATAAAGCTATGCAGCTGGTGCAATTAAGAGACCTGCTTATGGTGATTCACAGAAGGAAAATGGGAATACTGTAGACACACACAGTGGAGGCTGGTGGCAAAGCCCCTTGGACAGCTCCTTTACAGTTCTGACTGGTTCTGACTGAAACCCGGAGAGGATTCACCACCCCACTGTCATCGGAGCCACCAGCCTCCATTGGACACACAACATACCAAGTGATGTTACTGTGATCCAGTGGAGAGGACAGAATACAGGAGACCTCTGTCTGGCTGCCTTGCTGCAGCCAGGGTCTCTCTGCATGGCCCTGGGCGAGTCATGCTCTCTCAGCAGCGGTTCCCAAGTTTGTAAAATGGAGATGATAGTAGCCTACCCCATAAGACTGAGGAAGATGAACGCAGCCAAGAGGGCCAGTTCATGCTGCTCAAGTCCTTTCTGCGGGGTGTGATGGTGTACGTAGAAACACGACTATGTGAGAAATGTTAAAAGGTCAGACGACGCATAAGGTGGCCTGTGCACCATCACCTTTAGGAGCAAGTGGGGCCATGACTGGATTCTTCCCAGCCAGGCAAAGCTCATAGGAAGGGAGCTGTGTATATGTGTGTACTGGGGGACATACACCACCAACGTGGAGGTGCTAGGTGCTTTCTGGCAGGCCAGTACGCTCCTGTGACAACCAGGTTGGGGGAGGCCCTGGATGTAAAGCAGGTTGCAAATGCTGCGGGGCGCCCCCCCCCCCGCACAGCTGGCTCAAAATACTCCCAGCTTCCGACTTACAAGAGAAAGATGACTCCACGCTAAGCTCAGGATCAACACAGAGGAACAGAATGCAAACACAACACACACCCCTCCCCTTTCACGGGAGAGACGCTCCGCTGAGAAGTCTGGTGCAACCACGTCACAGGAGGAAAATTAGACTCCCAGTGACTCATATTCAGTGACATTTAAACAGGAAGAAAGGAGACAGCGAGAGTGAGAGAGGGAGGAGAAAATCTTATCAGGATTTAGCAGTGTCCTGCTTCCGGGTGAAATTCAAGTACTGGCATTCCCCACCCCCACCCCGTGTGCGATCTCCAACCTTGCTCCTGGCAACCAGAGGTCCCTGACAGGTTCCTGACACATGTGCTCTGCTGCGACTCCAGGAAAGAGGCCAGGGCAAAAATCCCAGAGACCAGGGAGTAGTAAGTGGGCAGAAGGGATCAGAGCAGCTGGAAAACCGTTTCAAGAAGTTTAGACAATAAAGGTTTTAAAGCATTACACAGAGCCCTCCCTCTCAAAACCCAAGCAGTGCTAGCGGTGGAAGCGTGTTCGAGAGAGGCTACCTGCAACTATAAAATCACAGAGCCGTTGTGTGGTTGGCACCCTCTGGAGACACAGCAGAAGGTGGCCCGGTGTACATGGTTTGCACACCACATTCCCAGTTTGTCACAAATTCATTCGGTTCCTGCAGCAGGCTGTGTGCAAGCGTATATGACTGAAAGTACATTCATCCAGGTTTCTGCTTGCTGCTGGGTGAATTTTTTGACTCCTGACTATGGATGCTAAATAAACAAAGAAATATGATGGCACCTTTGGTGCAACTTTGGAGCATGGAAATGAGTAATGCTATAATCTATGTCAGCCTTTCTCAAAGTGGTGCCCTCCAGATGTCATGGACTACAACTCCCAGCATTCCTGAACATGCTGGCTGGGACTGATGGAAGCTGAAGTCAAAAATATCTGGAAGGCATCAGGCTGGGGAAGACTGATCTATGCATTCTGCAATAGTATCCAGCAGTAAACACTACTCAAGATCCCCATGACAGATCCCCAAAGTGTCTGTTGATATGTTTGCCACGCACAAAGATTCAACAGAGACAGTATGATGTAGTGGTTAGACTGTGGGGCTGGGGAAATCCAGGTTCTAGTCCTCACTCAGCCATGAAGCTCACTGGGTGACTTTGGGCCAGTCAGTGACTCCTGGCATAACCTAACTCACAGGGTTGTTGTGAGGATAAAATGGAGAGGAGGAGGATCATGTAAGCTGCCTGGGTTCCTTGCAAGAGGAAAGGAAGGAGGATATAAATGTAATAATAAACACACACTGGAGACATTTCTGATTCATATTTCTAGAACTTGCTCCCTTTGGAGGCTTGCCAGATCCCTAACCCAGGCATATTTCAAAATATCAGATCCTTCAGCTGAGGATTTTTCTGTTCTGTCCTGCTCAGGACAGGAAGGCCTGGCGTGCTATGGTCCATGGGGTCACGAAGAGTCGGACACGACTGAACGACTGAACAACAAAGTTTACCCTGCTATTCTTCAAACAGCATTCTTATTTTGGCAAACAAGATATAAATCTGAAATATATACAAATATGTACCACTGCATAAACATTGCACAAGCTCCTTAACGTTTGTGGGGATTGGGCGCCTAGACATTTTATGAGTCGGCCACCATCCACCCCAGGGTTTGGCTTCTAAATGTTTTTAGCAATTAAAGTATTTTGAGCTACACAGACATAACGCACAAAATAATTTTGTCAGGGCTTCCTCCCAAGATCCACCAGCATAAGCAAGAGCAGAATCTTTCCCCAACAATTCTATTTATTCTGTGATGCCCTGTTGGCCGGTGCTGCCCTTCCCATTCCTTATGTGCATTAACTGTTGGCTTCCTCTGAGAAATTAATACAACAGCAGCCATGGAAGAAGACAGGCAGAGAAGTGTCAGTCTGTTTCCTATTTCTATTATTCCACCGAAGTTTACAAGCTAATAAAGACAATTAGTTGCAATCAGGCTGAAATGAAGAGGCAGCCAGTCAACCCTTAACTTCATTTGGGCACGCCCCAATGAAATCTAACATGACTCTGGACATGCTAACAAATGAAGCATTGGCGTTCTGCCGTGCAGAGATCTGGGTTTCTGGCTTCAGCTGAAACATCTTTCCCCTGCACCAGTGATGGGGAGCGTGTAACACTCCAGATGTGGTTGGACTACAACTCCCATCAGCCAGCATAGCCAGTGGCAAGAGAGGAGTAGAGTTGCACCACATCTGGAGGGCCACATGTTTCCCATTCCTGCCCCCAGTCCCATGGCCTGAAGAGGTAGCTACACTCCCACATGCAAAAACTCCAACCGATGCATGTTTTGGTTTTGCTGCTTTCTGCTGGAATGCCTCTACTATGTGGAATGCATCTTTCCATTATGAATGCTTTTGTGCCTCTGGGTGTAAAAATATCTCATCCTGACTTGGATACTTTTTTAGTGTGCCTAACTGAAGGTTTCTGGGTAGCCTAGAAGCACTTTAACCCATTTATTTATATATTGCATTTATTGTTCTGCCTTTCCTACAAGGAGCTCAAGGTGGTCTACATGGGGTTCCTCCCTCCCCAGGCATTTTATTCTCACAACAACCCTTTGCGGTAGGTTAGGCTGAGAGGCTGGCCCAGTGCCAAGTTTCATAGCTGAGTGGGGATTTGAACCTGGGTCAGTACCCTCCAGTCTGAGACTTTAACTCAGCCTTCCCCAAATACCTGGTGCTCTACAACTCCCATCATCATCAGGAGTATGGTCAGTGCGCATGCTGGCTGGGGATGATAGGAATTGTAATCCAACACCTCTGGAGGGCGCCAGGTTGGGGCAAGGCTGCTCTAACCACTACACCACCCTGCCTATCATTTTATATTATTATTAAAGTGTACTATTTAGCAGTATACTTTAGGAGGAGAAGTTGCACAAGTGACCAATTATCAGGATTTTCCGAGTTTATCCAATTCCAAGGCTTTGGCTCAAATACTCTAACAATTCTGATGCCTCTCTGAGGAGGAAGAGTCCATCAGGGATACCTATAAAGGCCTTCTGCAAAGTCAGGCCACTACTTGGTAGCCCAGCAATGGGCTACCCAATAATCCATGTAGCTCAGCATCCACAGTGGCTCTCCAAGGTGGGATCTTGGCAGGCAGAGAAGGGATTTCCCATCACCTGCGACTAGGGAAGTCAGAGAAATCTGCAACAAAACCAGATGAGTTTGGATTTTCATGAATCTGACCAGTGGATTCCACAGTGGACCAGCTTCTCCCCTTCGGGTGGATCCCACAGACTTGTGGAGCATTTTTCTAACTGTCCTGAATTTTGCACAAATTTTATCACAGAAAAATATGCAAAATAAAAAACCCAGCCAAAAATGCGCATTTCCCTCACATATTAAAAGTGTGAAAATGTGCATTGGGGGGGATCTACACATTTTCACAAGTGCAAATGCAAATTTGTGCAAATTCAGAAGCAACTCCCGCCCCCCCATTCCAGCGATGGGTGGACGATGGAACGAAAGGTGCCTGACAATAGCGAAACACAGGCAGAACAGACTTTACACGATATGTACATCTCTACCTGCAACCTGATCTTTTTTTCCCAACTGGAAATGCCGGGGATTGAACCAGCCACCTTCCACATGCAAAGCACCCCCCTCCCCCAATGCTGGTGAGCCACCTTCCTGCTAGCCCTGGATGCTGAGCAAAGAGCTGCACATCTCTAGAAGCAAGCCAAGCAGGCTCCTGGGAATTCCCTCCCTAATCTGGAGCTAAGTTAGTTTATTCAACATCCGACAGCTAGGCAGTTGAATCTCACCAGGAAAAAATTAATTTCTGATTTTATGTTTGCTGTCACTGAGCTTCCTGCCTAATATTTCTTACACAGACACACACGGACAAACACAGAGAGAGACACACACATAGAAACAGACACTCACACAAAGTGACACAGAAAGAGAGTGATGGGGGGCAGACAGAGAGAGAGAGAGAGACACGCACACACACATACACACATGCTACACACAGTCACGAACACAGAGACACACACAGAGACACACACACACATACAGAGTAATACGCAGAGAGAGACAGACACACACATACAGAGCTATCTTTCCTGTGTCTTTCCACACAGAGCGACACACAGACACACATGCAGACTTAGAATGAAGAACAGCCCACAGCTACCCTGATATGAAACTGGATGTGTTTTCAACTCTCCCCCCACTCTATTAGACTTGCTAAAACAAACAGCATGTATGTCAACCTCCTAACAGATGCGCCCTCGGAGAGGAAGACAGATTCAAGGAGAGGTGAAGGTTCTTCAGATGAAGAGAAAATGCAGTGAATCACAGAATAGTAGGGTTGGAAGGCGCCTATAAGACCATTGAGTCCAGTGGCTCCTTTCAGAGAGAAAAACATCCTTGGTCAGCTGCCCAGGCCCCAGTGCTCTGGCCAGGCCCACCATAGGGACCTCTTAAAAAAAAAATCGCCCAGCCCAGGGCCACTCTGTCAATTTCCCATAATGCCCCTGAGATTGTGTTACCCCAGGGCACTGTGCAGCATTAAAATGGTGGGTAGTCTATCACCTGCTTGGTCCTGCTGAGAGCTTGGTCCTTGCTGTGACCCCCAGGTAAGTCTGCCAACACTCACCAACGGAGGAAGGGGCCCACCAAAAAGGCTTTGCCCCACTCCCCTGCAAATCTGGTGCCAGCCCTGGAAGGCAATCTCCTTTCCCAGACACACAGCGAGTATTTCCCAGTTTTCATAATTTTCTGTTCAGAGCACAAACATCTCCAACTTTTTTGGGTCAGGGGGCACATTTGGAATTTTGAGACGGTGTCATAGAATAGTAGGGTTGGAAGGGGCCTACAAGGCCATCGAGTCCAATAGGCCATCGAGTCATGGGTGCTCTGACAAAATGAGCACCATGGGGAGCTTGCCCATTCACAAAATGGCTCCCATGGTAGGCACAGCCGTCACAAAACAGAAGGCAACCAGTGAGACTAAAAGAAAAGTAATTTGCCCAAGAACAAGACAGAGGTGGGGGCTGAGCTACGAAACACAAACCCACTCTTTTGAACCAAATAAAGATGGCGCTGGAGGGCAGTAGTTTGCTTGGCAGCAGCCAGCATCACAGTTAAAAATATTTTTTATTAAAAAAAGGTATTAATAAATAAAACAAAAATCAGGAGGGAGAGGAAACCGGGTGGGACCTGAGAGAGGTATCTGCAGGCATACTGGTGCCCAGGGGGCCGCAATGGAGACCCCAGGTCTACAAATATTTCTTTAAAAGGTACCAAATGGCTTTAACCTATATTTTTTTACATTTACATCCTGTCCTTCCCCAGGGAAGCTGGAATCCATCTCATTCGCAGGCAGTTTTCATCGAGGCAGAGACCTGTTTAGATTCAGCAAACCTGCCACATGTCTTCTGACCAGATTGGAGAGGAAGTTAATGAAAATTTGATTTCTTTTGTGTGCATGTTGTGAACATAATCATGTACTGTGAAGTTTTGAACCAAAGTAATATATATTTCTCACATTTCAAAAGTTAACATGATGCTTCAATTTTATTATTGGGTAACTCATATTCAACTTGGAAACGAGATCCAGTAATTATAGTCGCTGCTAACAGATTTGCCGTTTCTAGACTCTGGAGGTATAAAAAAGGTGTCCTGCCTCCTGATCAATGTAAAATTCATATGCAACTTCCTCTCTGTCTTCTATTTCACCATGTTTGGCTACATACATTCAATCATTTTTAAGGGCTTTTCATAAGGGCTAGAAACTTGCTTTTTAAAAATAAAGTAAGAATGTGGGGCTGGGGGTGGAGATTGCTGAATTCTGCACCCAAAATTAAATTCTGCATTTCCTTCTACACTTATGCAGAATTAACATCCTCCTAGAAGCCTCTACCAAAGGTAGCAATCAGACATTGCATAAGATTGCCTGTCTACAACACAGCCAATTATGCAGAATAACAGGTGCCAACCGGGTACCTTTTATTAGCAGATAATCCAGCTTTCTTCAAAAACAACAGTGTGTAGGAAGGACTATGCCCATCATGTCTCTTAGAGCAGGGGCAGGCAGTAAGTAGATCTCTGAACGTTTTGGATGTCAACTCCCAGCATTCCTGACCACTGGCTATGCTGGCAGGGGCTTCTGGGAGTTGGAGTCCAAAAACAGCTGGACATCTACCTTCTGCCCATCGCTGTCATAGAGAGCTCTCCATATCCAAACCAAGTGGGTAGCGCTGATCTTGTGATCTCCCCAGAATCCCCTGTTAGAAGAATCTCTTGCTAGCCTCTTTTGCCATCTGCCGAGCAGTGGCAGCAACATTCCTGTGGTTGTGGGCAGGTTAGGTGAGCAAAAAACACGTGGAACCTCAGACAAAGCCAGGCATGACTACTGCCATGCAACTGGATTCAGAGTATTAAAGAGACTTTGCAACTCTGGTTTGGGCATGATAACGTAGCTTTCTGAGAAAGCAACCCAGGAGTACTATCAACAGGATTTTAATCCTGTTGTCTCTTCTGAGGTAAGGAGATCTAGAGATTTATAGCAAGGAATTTTTCTTTTGTTTTGCTTGCATAATGGGTAGAAACAAATGCAGAGAGCCACCATGGTGTAGTGGTACAGATACCAAGATGTTTTGTCTCGTATAAGGGATGGATAATATACAGCAAATTATAAGAATTCAAACTGTGGTGCAACTATCATTCATACCATTGCTCTGGCATCTACTAACAATGTTTTAATTACAATTTAGCTACAACACACACAACCCCATTCATTGCAGCCTCAGGGAATAAACTCAGGAAAATGTAAACAAAGAGCAATGAAATACCAAATGAGCGATCTTGGTAACCTAGCTCAAGGAAAACAAAACTGAACCGCTGCTGGTACAAGAAGACTGCTCTCTGTACTTTTGATCACCATCAAGAAAAGCATAAGGTTTCGGTTGTTGTTGTTTTTGAGAGGTCACAAAGAGCTTAACTGTTGTTTCTGCAAATACTCCTTTTATTATTAAATACTGTATTGATTTTTGTAGATAACCAAATAACTCCCTTCCCCACCTTTCTGTAGGAAGAGAGAGAATTAGGAGGCTGCACAAAACAGCTAAATAGAGAAATCAGAGAAGTTGGTTCTATTGCAAAGCTCAGGTTGACTGTGTTCATGTAATATTATTATTTATTATTAAAGTGTATTCATATAATGCTTTTCACCTCAAAGAGCCTCCCCATGTATGGACGCCATGTGCTGAAATATACTGGAGGTGGGGAGAGGACTAAGGTATGCAAATCAATCTAACTGTAAAAGTTCTAGCTGCTTCCGAATGCGTACAATTTGCTGAAATTTGTAATTTCAAGAGTCTTCCACATTTTTGGGAAGAGGTCCAAAAAAAAAAAAAAGAAGGGAAGAGACTAAAAAGGGAAGAGAAGAAGAAAGTTTGGGGGAAACGCTGGTTAAAGTCCTTTAGTGATGCATCAATATTGTACAGGTAACAGGTGTTTTGAATTATATTAATTATGTCTCATGTCACTGTTTCCACTCTTTTAGATATTGGAAGTTTCATGTTTTGCAGTAAAACCAGTGGCATAGCGGAGCCAGGGCTCACCTGGACACAGCACCAGCACCATTTGATTAGCAGGGATGCCGAGATCATCTGCCACCCCACCCCCCACCTCTCAGGCTTCCCTGCCCCCTCTAAGCTTAGCTGCAACACTCAACAGCTGGGGGGAAAGAATTCTGCCAACAAGGATATATTGTTCCTTGTTGTAATGCAAAGTATTTTGAGGTTGCTTGGTCTGGAATAGGCAATTAAGACCCATTTGCTTCACAAAAAGCTCCTAGTAGATGAAAATTCCTAGCACTGGGTTGTTGATTTGGATCAACACCACTGCCTGCAGTTCGGGCCTCTCCTTGGGAGTGTGGCTATTTGGACTGTCATGATGAGTGCCTGCGCTTCAAAATTCACCACTGCAGCACTGAGTAAAACTAACGGAACGTTAAAAGGACAGAGGAGAAAGGAGATGGATCAAGGAAGGGGAAAGCCCCAGTGGAAGCCAGACGGCATAAGACAGCCATTCCCCTCTCTGACTGGTGGGAGATTCAAGACAGATAAAAGGAAGGACTTCTTCACACAGTGCATAGTTAAACTATGGAACTCACTACCACAGGATGTGCTGATGGTGTATGTCCCGGCCGTGGGCTGCTAAGGTTTGGAGGTGCAGAGATAGTGATAAGCCAGATCTAGGTTTGCTTACAAGGAGACTTTATTGAGTACTTACAGTGCACAGGCGTACCCAATGGTTGGATCAGACAGCTTCTCTGAATCCAGAGCCAAGGGGTAAAATGGGTTTTATACCATACATGTCAGCATTGAGGCAGCATGACAGCAGCAAGCGTTAATTAGCGTTCGTCTGCAACTTTCCCAGCATAGACTAACAGTGCTCGTTCAGGAGAAAAACAATCAGAACTTTCCCAGCGCAGACACCTGTAAACACAGCCTAAACAGAGCCTCACTTCTCAGGCGCTTCCAAGGCCCTGATACGATAAACAGGAGCTCGTTAGCATGGAATGTGCTGAAGTGGCGATATCGACCATTGACTCATCTCACAAACTCAGAGGCCCACTAGCAAGGAAATTACACTTTATAATGAACCAAAGCAAAGCATTATGGATCTCTAGGCCCTTCTAAAACTACAGGTGACTTGGTTACAGGCCTGGGGCCATTACAGACGGCCACAAAGTTGGATGGTTTTAAAAGGGGGTTGGACAAACTCCTGGAGCAAAAGCCTATCAATAGTTACTACCCTTGATGGCTATGTGCTACCTCCCGTACCAGAGGCAGTATAGCTATGTACACTGGGGAACATGGGTGGGAGGGTGCTGTTGGGCTCATGCCCTGCTTGTGGGTTCTTGGTTGACAGCTGGTTGGCTGCTGTGTGAACAGAATGCTGGACTAGATGGACCCTTGGTTTGATCCAGCAGGACTCTTCTGATGTTCTTAAGATCAGCTCCCCATCGAGCAGGTTTCTGGTGGACTGGCTACTGCACCTGCTGGCCTGGCTATGGTGTTGGCGAATGCCAGGCTGGTTAGTAACAAGACCTCACTCATCCATCATATGATTGTAGACGAGGAAGCCGACCTGGCATGCATCATGGAGACCTGGGTGGGTGAGCTGGGTGGTGTACACATGACCCAGCTTTGCCCACCTGGTTCCTCAGTGCAGCACCAACCCAGGCTGGACGGCCAGTGATGTGGGAGTCGCTGTGATCCATAAAAGCTCAGTCTCACTCACCAAGAAACCCCTCCGCCGTGGGTCAACTTATCAGGGTCTGTACTTTGTGTTGAGCCAAAGAGACAGATCGGGGATGCTACTGGTGTACTGCCCACCCTGCTACCCAATGCACTCCCTGACCGAGCTGGCTGAGGCAGTCTCGTACGTGGTGTTGAAAAACCCAAGAACTCTGCTCCTGGGAGATTTCAACATTCATGCTGAGGCTGCCTTAACAGGGCCACCGCACGACTTCATGTCCCCCAATGACAACTGTGGGGCTGTCACACTTTGCCACCCACAGAGAAGGGCAGACCCTTGATCTGGCTGCCTCTGCGCATGAGGGGGGTGGTCCGGATACTGGAGAGTGTGTGGGGAAATCTCCCTGTTGTCATGGTCAGACCATTTCCTGGTGAAATTTGGTCTCATGGTGCCAGCTCCTCCCGGTAGGGCTGGGGGACCCATTAAGATGGTGTGCCCCCAGAGACTTATGGAATCCGAGCGATTCCTGAATGCTTTAGGGGATTTTTCAGTAGCCAGAGCCAGTGATACTGCAGAAGCCCTTGTCACACTATGGAATGGCGAGGTGCAACAGGCCATGGACACAACAGCTCTGAGCGCCCTCTTCAGCACTCTTCAGCGCAAGAAGGCTCCTTGGTTTACTGGGGAGCTCCAGACAATGAAATAGGTCAGAAGACGGCTGGAGCATAAGTGGAATAAGACTTGTTATGAAGCTGATCAAGCATGCGTAAGAGCATATAACTGCGCCTACTGCATGGTGGTGAAGGCAGCAAAGAAGGTTTACTTTGCCACGTCCATCGCACCTTCAAGTAGCTGTCCAGCTGAGCGTTTCCGAGTGGTCTAGGGGTTGCTTGCATCTAACCCGGTGAACCCAGTATTGGAACACTGTGATGAATTTGCAAGACACTTCAAGGATAAAATTGCTCACCTTCATGCTGACTTATACACCACTACAGATGCACTGTCTGTTGAGATGTCCAGCACATCGTTTTATCCTGTTTTGTGGGATCAATTTCAGTTTTTGGAGCCTGAGGATGTGGGCAAGATGCTTGCATCTGTACGACCCACCACATGCCCTCTCGATTCTTGTCCTTCATGGCTTACTCAAGCTACCTGTGAGGCACTGACTGGATGGATCAGGGGAGTGGTAAATGCATCACTGTGTGATGGTGGCTCCCTGTTGCTTTGAAGGAGGCAGTGGTGCAACCGCTACTGAAAAAACTCTTCCTGGATCCAGGGATTTATGCTATCATCCAGTCACAAACACCTGAATCTTGAGTAAGGTGCTCAAGAGAGTGGTGGCGTCTCAGCTACAGGTGCTCTTGAATGAAACTGATTATCTGGATCCATTCCAGTCTGGATTCAGGCCCAGTTTTGGGACGGAATCAGCCTTGGTCGCCCTGATGGATGATCTTCTTTGGGAGAGGGGGAGTGCAACCCTGTTACTTCTTCGTCATCTTTCAGCAGCTTTGGATACCATCGAGCCCAGTATTGTCCTGGACCGCCTCCATGAGTTGGGATTTGGAGGCACTGTTCTTCTGTGGTTTGACTCATACTTGCAGGGACTCGTACTTCCAGAGAATAGCACTGCGGGACTGCGCCTCAGTCCCATGGCATCTTGTACCCAATGTTATTTAGTATCAATATGAAGCCACTGGAAGTGATCATCAGGAAATTTGGGGCAATGAGTCATCAGTATGCTGACGACACCCAGCTCTGTTTCTCTGTGACATCTGAATCAGGAGAGGCCGTGCACATTACGAACCGGTGCCTGGATGCAGTTATGGCTTGGATGAGGGCCAATAAACTGAAGCTGAATCCAGATGAGACAGAGAACCTGTGGGTTGGCAGTTCCCAGGTCCAGGAATTGGGCTGTTTGCCAGTTCTGGATGGGGTTGCACTCCCTCTGAAGGAGCAGGTATGTAGTTTGGGGTGCTCCTGGATCCATCTTTGTCACTGGAGGCCCAGGTGACCTCGGTGGCCTGGAGCGCCCATTACCAACTTCAGTTGGTATGCCAACTATGCTCACTGCTGGACAGCGATAGCCTAGCCACGGTGATCCATCCACTGGTAACCTCACGATTAGACTACTGTAATGTGCTCTGTGTGGGGCTGCCCTTGTGCCTGGTTCAGAAGCTGCAGCTAGCGCAGAACGCAGCAGCCCAGTGGGATACCCAGGTATGGTCACATAACATCTGTGTTAAAAGGCAGCCAGCGCAGTTCTATTAGCTACCAAGCCATGTTCAAGGTTATGTTATTGTCATACAAAACCCTGAACAACTTGTGACCAGGAAACCTAGCAGAACACTTTCCCTTATACATACCCAGGCAACCTTTAAGATTGTCAGAAGAGGCCTTGCTGGTCATTCTGAAACTAACAGAATGTCGCCATGCAATATCCCAACCACCAGCCTTCTTGGTAGTGGCACCCATCCTCTGGAACAACCTCCCTCATGTGGTTCAGGAGGCAGAAAATGTGGCATCTTTCAAGCACCTCTTGAAAACACACTAGTTCACCCAGGCTTTCCCCAGCTTGTACGTAAATCAATCATGCTGCTCATTCTTACTGCTCCTGGTTATTATAATTGGAATTATTTTTAATATTGTATTTTAAATGTGATTTTAATATTTGTATGTAAATCACTTAGGGATTTTATTATATTTAGTGGCATATAAAGATCACAATTAAATAAATATATAAAGGAGGAACTGGATGTGTAACTGCAGAAAATCATGCCGTATGGAGGCAACTCTCCCATGGGGCTATCCTCATAGCCAAAAAATGTAGGCATTTCCCCCCCCCCCTTATCATCGTTCCAGCTTATCTCTGAGCCACAGGTCTACAGGAGGAGATATAACGAGACTGCCCAGCAAATATCCTTCCTGCATAACTACAGTATGGTTTCTCTTCCTCCTGCATATACACGTCAAAACAGCTGTCACTTGGGTGAGGCAACCATGCACTTGGATTGATGAGACAGATGCAGAACTCACGGAGCTAGAAGAGAACATCAGCTACAAGGCATGTAACTGAAGCCGTTCTCCCTATCTATCTGGGATGGATCTGTCTTGCCTCAAGAACGGCCTCGGAATACACACATGGGTGACACATTTCCAGCGCAGCAGGGAATTTGGGGAAACAGAATGCAGAAACAGAGAGGTGTGTGCTCCAGGAAAGGACAGAAGCTGGTTTGTTTTAATTTCCAGCCATGAAACAATCACAGCTGGTTGGCCACTGTGTGAATAGCATGCCTGACTAGATGGACCCTTGGTCTGATCCAGCATGGCAAGAGGCCAGCAGAAGAGAATATCTACAGAGCAGTGATCTGAGAAGAGGCAGTGACAACAGAAGCAGGACAGGTCTATCAATGGGCAGTTGCCCCAACAGGTGAATGCGGGAGCAAACAGGAGCAGAGGGCCAGTGCCTTCATTTCCTTGGCTGTGAGTTTCTTGGAAGCACCTGGCTCACTGCTGTGAAAACCCAGAGTCTGGACCAAACGGAACCTGGTTGGTCTGATCCAGCCAACTGTCTGGCTTCGTTTGTTCAGGAAACAGGACATAAAAGCAGCACATCAATGTGTCACTGGAGTCCCAAGTGGCTGCAGTGGCAAGGGGCACTTTCCCTCAGGTCTGGTTTTCTAGCTACAGCCTTTCCTGGATGTCCATAGCTGTCCAAGTTCTGTAACATCTCAGATAGATTACTGCAATGTACTCTACATGGGGCTCCCCTTGAAGATGGTCTGAAAGCTGCAGCTAGTGCAGAATGTGCAGCCAGACTGATAGTACGAGCAGCTAAGGGGGGTCATGTTACAACTATCCCATGAGCTACTGAGCGTAAGTTAGGGTCTTGCTTTTAACAGATACCTCAGGGATGCCTCCCCCATTACCAGCCAACTGGGGCCCTTCAATTTGCAGGAGATGCCCAGCACAGAGACCCGTCCCCTACTCCTCCCATAAATGAACTGTGGAGGGTGGAGATGCGAGATCGGGCATTCTCATTGCTCCCCCACGCCCATTAGTGGAACTCCCTCCCAGGAGAGGTGACATTCGCTCCCACTGCAAATACCTTTAAACGCAAGTTGGAGACTTTTTTATTGACAAAAGCAATTGGCACCTGACTTGTGGGTTTGGGGGATTCAGGTTAGGTCATTATTGTTGCATTTCAAACTGTTTTCTAGCAATAGTAGGGTCTTTCTGTTGTTTTACTGGAACGTGTTTCACTAAGGAGGGGTATAAGAATTTTAAATAAATACATTTGAGGCTATGGGAGAAAAGGGGCAAGAGGTCTCACTTCCCCAAAGTGCTCTCCGAAGAGATAAGAGCACGCATCTGGTCAGAACCATGCTTCCAGGATGCGTAAGCAACGAACGCCCCGCATAACCATGTGTGCACAATTCCAAGTGATAAATTGCAACACCCACAGAGTGCCAACTTATCTTTATCAAATAGGCCTCACAAAATACATTGCAGTAAATCATTCCCATCTTTTTTGATGCTCTGCTGCAAGCTGTCTGCACAGATTTCCCTGACCAGCCTGATGTGACCACCTAGCTACAGCCACGAACTAGAGAAGCAATAGGAGGTGTATTTAAAGGACTTCAAATCCCATGAAAGTTCATATGCCTTCATGTAGCTATTCCCAAACTATGCACTGGAGCACAAAATTGAACCACACGGGGTTCAACCACTTGGAGAGAAGGCTGCAACTTGTTTTTTTTCAAATGCGGAATAAATCATTCATACCTTGGTTTATTTATTTATAATACTAACATTATCCATATGCCACCCTATAACAAAAATTCTGTGGGCAGCTTACAACATTAAAAATATTTTTAAAGTAATTACAATAAAAGCAGCAAATAAAGACACAACAATATAAGGACAACAGTCAATTCAAACACGACAGCAAAGAAGTAAAATCACAAAGCTTGCTCAATTTCAAAGAGAGTGTAGAGGAATTTAAAAAACCCTACCGCACTAATGACAAGAAGGAGTCTTGTGGCACCTTAAAGACTAACACATTTATTGTGGCACAAGCTTTCACGCGCAGTCCACTTCACCTGATGTATGAAGCATTATCCTCAGTTGGCAGGTTTATATACACTTGGTGTGTGCATGTTGATTGTAAACAGTAAGGTCAGAAGGAACTGAAATGCAGAAAGTACAGACAGTGATAACTACTTTCACAGTGGCCATTCTGGTTGAGTGATAATACAGACATCCTTGCACTGGCGAGCTGATTAACACATGTAGCATGATTTAAAAACACACACCATATATTTGTCCCTGACCAAGCCACAAAAGATAAGCTGCAAATCTCTTGATGAATTATAGTTCAGCAATTTTGTCTTGCAAACTGTCTCTGAAGTTCCTTTGTTCAAGAGTGGTCCATGGGTTATTTGAGGGTTGTTTCCCCCTCCAACAAGCCATGCTACCTGGGTTCAGATGATACAATAAGCTGCACCTGGGTGGGTGATTATGCAAATTGTGCCTCGCACACACTGTATTCTAAAGGAGCCATCATGACTTGTTTAAGCCATGGTGATCGTGCAAACTGGGTTACCAAGTGTGTCCCGGGAGGCAGAAGCATTCTCCCATTACTGGGCCACCATAATTAATTATCCACAGGCCTGCCCTTAATATTTATTTTTTAATAATTAAACAAAAAAAGAAGCAGCTTTAGCTGATGTAAAATGCTGCAGCGATTTTACTGAAGGCCATGGGTTATGGGAACCATGACACACCAGGTTTCTAGGTCTGTGTGGTTCCATATTGTCTCCCATGCTCAATCCAACATCCTGGCAATGGCTACATAACCGTGTCTAAATAGCCCTGGGCTTAGCATACCAAGAGATTGCCACCCACCCCTATGTTGTATTCATGACATTCAAGATGAAACAGGAAGATTGGCTTTAGTATACTATATTCACCAGCCTTCCTGACTCCCTCCAGATGTTTTGGACTACAACGTTCAGCATTCCTGACCATTGGGCATGCTGACTGGGGCTGATGGAATTGGTTCAAAATTCCCCAGGTTGGGGAAGTCTGATCTACGCACTGGTTGGGTTTGCACATAATGGTAAGCCATGGCTTATGTTAACTATGGCTTGTAATTTTAGCCACAAGTTATCATGCAGACAAGCAAACAAACTGTGGTTTCTTTTCCCTGTTTCTGGTTTGTTTTTCTCCCACCAATTTTGTCAGCCTTTAGAGTGGTATTGTTTCCAGGCTGCTCTTGCTGGGTGCCTCTGTTTCAGGGCAGACAGCAGTGCAAACAAGCCAGAGATAAGCCACAGTTCTGGGTTCAGACATCACAACAATCCATGGTTTAAAGAAGCAAGATTTCATAAGCCAACAACATACCATAGCTTCTATTTGTGGCTCAGAGTTAGTTAACAAATCATGATTTATTTGCAGGGATGGATTCAGACACAATGACAAACAGGATTTCAATAACCCACATTAGGGCTTAGTGTTATGTGCAAACCAGGCCACTGCCCGGACTACAAGGGAATAAAGAGTTTTTTTTTTCAGTAGCTGCCTTTCAGCTTTGAAATTCTTTTTTCCCTGGAGATTCACCAAAGTGTGAGCCTGTACATCTTCTGGAAGCAATGCAGGCCCCTTTATTGAAACTAGCATTTGGTGGTTGGAGAGTGGGATAGGGAGGGACACTGGAAGATAGGACTTAATCATTACACTGGGGGGAGGGATGTTATTTCGCTTACTGTTGCCCCTGCCCCTGCTCTTGAAAAAGACTTTACATTGAATAAAAAACTATGAAGCAGATGGATAGCTAGATGTCCATGTTTCTTCCTTTTCAGGTATTCGAAACCATTAAAACAAACTTGTATATGAATAATATAATGGGATTGTCATGATCTCTTTGCATTGTTTCAACAGGCGACATAGGAAGTCCCAGGTTACCCAAGATTGCTTTGCAACATTTACTCATCTGCTTTGAGGTGGCATGAATAATTAAGAATACAACTGTTGAAACAATAGACCAACACAGGAAACTTGCAAAACTCCCCCCTTCTCTCTCCCCCTCCCATTCACCTTGCTTGTTTGCTTCATAAATCAGTACTTTCATGTAGCAGTTAGCAGCAACTTTCTCAGTCTACAGAACTAGGGAATTTTTAAGAGTGAAAGTGGTGTGTGTGTGTGTGTGTAGTAATTTATTCCACTTTGGGCAAAGGTTTGACCTCTGAATTGATTAAAGTCAGGCAACAAAAACATGTTAAGATTGCTGAATGCACTTTACGCTAATGTTCTATTGCTACCACCTGTCCTTTTAACTGTAATAATAAAAGATGTGTCTGTCCGTCCACCCATCCCCGCTATAGTGCCAAGGCTGTGAAACAGAGACACCTGAAACTCGGCATGCATACTTAAGGGACCCTAGGGATTATTTGGTTTTTAAAACACATTAATTTTAATTAATTCAAGTCTCTGTGTAGTTGAAGCCTGCAGTAACATCTTCAGCCATCAGGGGCCTATTCCAACGTCTGCAAAGCTGGGTCTGTTTGCTAGTTAAAGATAAACTAGCTTGCTTCAGGCTGGGAACTCAGTAAGAAAGCATGCTTCTTTAAATTCGGCTATGTGCTCTAATCAGCAAAGGAAAAAGAACAAAAGGCACCCAATGAATTGGCAGGGTATGAAATAAACCAATAGGCCCCAATAGCACCAAACATAATCAGAAATCATAAAGCTATCAAGGAAACACACATATATGTGTGATTAAAAGCAAGTTAGTGCAGTTTTAAAATAACTTGTTCAGGAGATTGTCTAATCACTCAGCCTGTTTGAACTTGCTCTATCTGCTTGCAATATGCTTTTCTGAGCCTCCAAAATAATCAATCAGGAATAAAAGAGCATTAGTAACGTGAACAACTTCCACCAGTATGATAA
Organism: Heloderma suspectum; assembly: GCF_057233095.1. Lineage (NCBI taxonomy): Eukaryota > Metazoa > Chordata > Lepidosauria > Squamata > Helodermatidae > Heloderma > Heloderma suspectum. The sequence goes on along the minus strand of NC_139465.1, from coordinate 5,397,538 downwards.
CACTGTACTCAACAAAAAACAAAGGCAGCCACACTGGTCATAAGAAAAATTCCAAAATCCATAAAGCATCATATCTTTTTTTGGCCCAACTCAATTTATTTATTTATTTATTTATTTATTAAATAAATAAATAAATAAATAAAAAATTCCTTGGCCACCTTTCAGGGCAGAAGCCCTCCCCAGGCAGCTCGCAGCAATAAAATACTGTGTCATCAAAGATGACCAAAAAAATGTGCAAACTTTCAAGATCTCCAGATCTCTTCATCAGGCAAGGTGTTACAAAAAGCAAGTGTGTGTGTGTGGGGGAGGAACAGGGGGGAGGGGGAGGGGAAAGGCTGACTGGATGTTGTAGCCAGGATGCCTGCATGGTGAGAGTCTTAAGATAATATGGGGAAGGGTTGAAGGCATTCAAGTTGAACTCTGCCAGATGATGCAATCAGACATAGACCTGGTTCACACATAATGGCAACCGTTGCTTAATTAACCCACAAATTGCTCAAATCTATTGAGAGTGAGCATGCTGCCCCTGATGGACTTGTAATTCTGCTTTCAATTAACAACCTATGATTGCCTCATTCGTTGGTTGTTTGCCTAATGTTCAAACCTGGACACTCTGGGATGATTAGGGGTTAAACAACCCAGAGTTAACCCAACAACAAATCATAGGTTGACTCGCTTGCTCCTGCTAGATTTTGGCAATTCGAGCAAGGGGCACTGAAACTATCATGTCACCTGGCAGAGCCCAACTTGAATGTCTGTAAGCCTTCCTCCTTTATATCACTTTAACACTCTGACTATGCAGACATTCTGACTACAACATTCAGTCAGCCTTCCCCCCACCCCCAATCTACTTTTTGTAACATCTTGCAGGTAAAGAGATCTGGAGGTCTTGAAAGCTTACACAGTTTTTGTGGTCTTTGGGTTGGCCTCTAAAAATGGTATTACACCAATATGGATTTTAGAGGTGTATTCAATTTGGTCGTCATCAACAAGCTATGTCACCAGCCCACTGCTCAATGCATCATCATTAAAGACTCAGATGGCACCGCAACCTTGCAAAACTGGAAGCATCTGTTGCGTCCAGAGCAAACCTAGATGACAGAGCAATGCAGTCCGCCATGCTCTGCACCAGCTGCAGCTTCCAAAACAGCCACTGGAACAGAACACATTCCAAGTCACTTATGGGACTGCAGGCTAGAAAGAAAGTGTTTTTTTAAATCATCTGCTCGCCACCTCAGGCAACCCAAGCTTTTGCAAGTTTATCTAATGGAACAACAAGTGACTTTTGCTTCCCTCCGACATTCAGCGAACTTAACTACAAAAGCAGGCAGCGGTTTGACATTCCAGGAGCAAAAGAGCATTAAGGTAAATAGTCATGTAGAATTAAGTCTTGCTTAGAAGCTTCTAATTCAGGTTGGTTTTTGACAACAATGGTGAACGTACTGAAGGAGAGAGGACAGTCTGAGTGACAGTGATGATTTTTCTTCTTTCAATTACTTTCTTGCCTATTTTCAATATATGCTTCTGCTTTACATTTGTTAGCAGCTGCAGATTTCTGGCACAAGGTAGAGGTGCAGCTTAAGAGAAAGAAGTCTGGGAGATACAAAAACCTACACAAACCCCAGCAATGCAGTTAGCCACTGCTGGCAGTCTGAGAGTCACAGTTAGCTGCCAACACTGCCGACTTCAAATCTGTGTCATGTTCCAGCTGTTAACTCTGCCCTCCGGCATCCCGGGTGCTGCCCCAGTTTTCTCCAGTCCTGCACTACATGCTCATCTCAAGCAAATCGATGATAAAGCTGCACCAACGCATCCTATAACCATTGGACAATTTAGTATAACATCTGGACCAGTGGCGAGAGACTGAGGGAAGTAAAAAGAAAAGGATTCTTTTTCAAAGGATTGGAAAAGCATTGGATGCTATTCCAATGCCTACATCATCGTTTCAAAATATTTTCTTAAAACCACAACTTAATAATTCAAGCATCTTGGTCCTGGAGTTTAATGTGATTGGTTAGAAGCTGGATAACAGGCACTTTAAAATATTCCCCTCCCCTGCGGTGAAAGGGAATTAAGCAGATGGAAAGCTTTTGTCAGCTGCGTTGTCACGGATGGAGAAGAAAAAATCACACGCAGAAGGAGCATGATCCAAAACAGTTGGAAGGACAGCAAGGACAACCCTGAATCCTGGCAGCAAGCTTGCAAAATGAAGACTGTGTTAACAAGCTTAACCAGAGTGATATGTATGTTCACAGCCCAGCAACTGAGTAGCAAGGTGTTCAATGGTTACTCCAGGGTGTTCAATGTCAGACCCATGGGCCAATGCGGCCTGCCGGGCTTCCCCAGATGGCCACGCCCCCTTCCACTGGCTCTGCTCCCTTCCCCCCAGCCGTTCGTGATGGAACTCAAGGTGGCGTACATGGGGTTGGCCAAGCAATCTCCCATCCCAGCACTGACCAGACTGAGACCTGCTTAGCTTCATCATGTGCCTTCAGACCACATCCTGGGAGAACTCAAGCTACTTGGTTTTAGAAGTATTTACTGCAGTGGAAAGGATGGGGAAGCAATATTACTCAACGCTTTTAACTTGCACACCTCAGCAATGCACTGGCTGTCATTCTAGCAACAGCTCTCTCTCTTGTTCTCTCTCTCTTGTTCTCTCTCTCTCTCTCCCGGGCATGAGCTTACCCTGTCAGATTTCAGACAGTGCATGATTCACCAAACACACCCATTAAAGAAATAGAGGGACAAATCAGCGTTCCTTCAGTGCAGCCTCTTTGCCTTAAGTTCTTCTAAACCTCTTCCCTTCCTCCTCCCCCTCCTGAGTGACAAGGCTAACAAAAGCAGAAAAGAGCTTGTTTGCTCAGTGAAATACTGCACTGTTGTCTTTTACAACTTCCCCCTCTCTCTCCTAACTGCTTCACAAATATGTGAGGCTATTTTAAAGTCGTTACCTACCCTGTTTAAACAAAAAGGGCAGGCAGGCATCACATTAGAAATTCTCTCTCTCAAATGCGATGAAATTGGCATGATTAAACCAGCATCTCTAAAGCTGAAAATAGTTTGTAGCAGATTTTAAGCTAAGAAGAGGAAAACATTTTATCGCAGATGCCATGCAAGTGAGCTGTGGAATTCACTGCTGCATGATATTGTGAAGGTCACTTACATAGGTAGCTTTAATAAAACACCTGAGGGGCTGTTGAGTATAAGGTCATGAGAACCTGTTAACCAGCATGGTGTCAGATTCTTAAGGAAGACAAAGTAACAGGTCACATCTTCCTCTGCTTATATAATTTCTTATTTACTTTCATGGCAGGCTGCTCAAGATGTTAAAAATGAAATGAATACCTCACTAAGGCTTTGTTGACAGGGAACTGAAGCATTACCTGATTCTGTTGCAGAAATCAGAGTCAGAGAGACCACGGAGTGAAGGAAAAAGAGTTTTAGGGCTGTTACAATTCAGTGCCACGTCAAGGAACCTTCAGGAAAGTGTATATGTGTGCAGCAAGTATATAAACCTATGACAGATGTTAAAAGCAGGGAGCAAGGGAGGGAAATCACAGGTGTAATTTTTTTTTAAATGCCAACACCTAAGTAACTGTCTCCGTGCAGGATTAGTGAGAGAACTGCATTCCTGAATCAGACCAACTGACAGATATTTCTTTATTTGCTAAATGTACATCCTGCACTTTCAACCCTAGTGTTTGGAGCAGAGCTTATGTATAGGATAAGATGACAGTCAAATGCCATTTCAAGTGGAAGTAAAGAACAACAAAATGTAATGGCAGCAAACTTACCAATAAAAACTGAAAAGAGCAAAGCAGAGATAAAACCACCATCCCTAATAGCTTGGAAAGGTTATACTGCACTGACAACTAAGAGGTATTTACCTGGTGCTGAATTGACATCAAAATTGGTACCAGGTAAGGCTCTGTAGGGAGGGTGTTCCTAAGGCAGAGTGCCACCACCAACAAGGCTCTCTCTCCAGTCACCAACCACTGTACTTCAGAAGTAGTGTAGTGGAGCCAGGGCACCCGAAAAACCGGGACCTTTTGATTATCAGAGACAATTACATCATCTACCACCCCATCAGGCTTCTCTCTGAGCTTAGCTGCAATCCCCACAGTAGCTGGCATGCGGGTGGAGGATGGAATTTCCTAGCAATGATATATAGTTGTATGCTATCCCTGATATATAGTGCTACACTATCCCTCCTGTAATACAAAGTATTTTGGGATGGTCTGTTGTTGAATGGGCAATTAACACCCATTAGCTTTAGGAAATACCTGCTCTTAGTGGAGATGAAAACTGCTAGAACTGGTTTGTTGATATAGATCAATACAGCTGTCTGCATTTTTGCAAACTCCTTGGGATCGTGGCTATGGAGGCTGCCACAATGAGCGCCTGCACTTGAAATTTTACCACTACATCACTGGACCAGAAGACGGAGTTAAGCCTCAGATGGCAACCACAGATGCCTTGGGGGAGCTAACAACAGGGGTGGGGGAAAGGCGAGGGTCTTTTATTGGGGGAGCTTATTTTCCATGTATCTATCTAACCCTCTCTTGAAGCCATTTACATTAATGGCCATCACCACGTCATGTGCAAATTCCATAAGCTAATTACACTTTGCATGAAGACATGCATCCTTTTGTCTGTCTTCAACCTGAGTGGAATTAAAATCTGACACAAGCTCCTAAAAAAAGAAAAAGGAAAGGAAAAGAAAAGTAACAAACAGGCAGTGGCGGCAGTGGCGGCAGCCATGGTACTTTTCCTGCCCTGGAGATAAAAGTAGATTCTTGAGCTTCAATTCAGAGCCCCCCACCCCTGATTCCTAAGCATTCCCACTTAGGAAGTTCCTTGCTTCTCATGGCTCAGGAAGACGCTGCATTCTCTTGGGTTGCATATTTGGAAATGACCCCGGCTCAAGAACAAAATAAGAAGTGAAGTGGTGGAGGAAGCTGCAAGCTTCTTCCAAAGTACACATCCTGCCAGATTGATAAACAGAACTGACAGGGTGAATTGTGTTACTATTCCAATCTAAGCTGGCCATCACTTTTGCTAAAATGGGGGGTTGGGGGGAGACTGGCGTTTTGTGTTCAGAGAGTGTTCCCTTGGAACACAACGGCTCTCGTTTCTGTCACCTGGAGAGAGAGAGAAAAGAAGCTGGTTGTCCCAGAAGTGGCTGAGAGAATACTGCCCGGGGTTTTCATGAAAAGAGAAAGAGGAACGCATCAAAAGGCCTGGCAGTCACAGGCACCATCTGTGAGGTTTTCACATGCCTAGTGTGGTGCACAGGTTATAGTGTTGGACTGGGGAGACCTGGGTTCAAGTCCCTGCTTGGCCATGAAATTCACTGGGTGACTTTGGGCCAGTCACTGAGTCTCAGCCTAATCTACCTCACAGGGTTGTTGTGAGGATAAAATGGAGAGGAGGGGGAGGATGTTGTACGCCACCTTGGGCTCCTTGGAGGAAAGCGGGATATATATATGTAACAAACAAATAATGGATCCATTTTCGTCCAGAGATGAAAACTGGCCCTCGCCTGCTCCCCATGGCAAAACAGGCTGAGCCAAAATACAAAAAGTGCCAACATATGTAAGCTTAAAGCTTTTACTGCCAGTCATTCAGCCTTAGGAGAGGTGTTTCAACTTTTTAGAATGGGGAAAAACTGCACAGAAGTTAAGAAAATGTTCTTTGAAACTTAATTCCCCTTCATGACATACAGCGTGGCAGGGTCAGCAGACCAACATCCACCAAGTGTGCAGTCCTGTTTTTGGAAGGGTGCAATAACCAGCAAGGCTAATAATTGAAAAGTTATTATTTTGTACCTGTAACAAAGCTTAAAATGTATACAACAAGAGTATTTTCAGGGACGATTCTAAAATATGTAGAGAATCTATGATAAATAATGTAAAACAGCCTGCATGATGCTTTCGTTGTTACATAATTGTTAGCTTGTATTTCTTAAATAAAATACTTTAAAATGGAAAAAAGCCAGGAGACCATCAAACGATTGGGAGCTGGGGGAGGGGGCATGGTCATGGGAAGGGGCATGGCCATCTGGGGAGCCCAAGAGGGCCAGGTTGAGACCCAGGTGGGCCGGATTTCGCCCCCTGGCCCTAAGGTTCTGGTACAGAGACACTACAAACTGGTATCAGACTGATACTAGTTCAACCTGTCATGGCTTCCCTGGAAAATTTCTCAGAATTGTAGTCTCGTGACAGGCGAGAATTCTGTTTCCTAGAACCTGACACACCCCCACCCCCACCCCCAGAACCCCAGATCCCAGGAGGTATAGAACAACTATTGAAACATTTTAGGCCTGTCGGTACAGCAGGAACAGCTTGGTAAGGAGCTGCCACCGCTAATCACAAAGTGATTGATCATGACATGAGCTTGGAAGCATAAGATCTGGAAGCCACCTGGGAGCTCTTTTCTCCTCCTTCTAAGCCTCAAGGACACGTTGCCCATCATGTTTTAATCTACAAAGCACCAGAGGAAAACATTTATATATGTCTTAAGAAAAATCACAATTATCTGAGTTCTACTTGAATAAAGACGCACACAGTGGAACGGGATACAGCTGCAACGGGACAAGAGTGGGGTGTGTCTGCCTTTGCTTCAAGCATCAAGAGGCACAGGAAGCAAGATATCATTAACAAAACCCACAGCAGTGTACTCATGTTTGAGCACTTCTGTAGGCTGCAAACTGCAACCTGATCCACATGAGCAAATACAAGTGCATGCAGTTTTCCTGATTGAGGCAGTGGGTTCCAGCCTACACTTGCGTCAAGACAGGCTCACAAAACGGTTTGGAGGAAAGAGTGTAAAGCTGCACTACAGCGTGGACCTCCTATCTGTAGTGCGGATGAGAGATTCCCAAAAGCTCCCTCTAAGAACGGATATAATGTTTATATATAATCATGCTGCATCAAGGGCCAAAACATACATTGCTTTATATCCATATCGAGCAGCTATGAGTTTTCCCCCGTTTATACCCCAGAGTAGGCACATGGGGGCCCAACCCAGTTGTTAAAAGCCCCCCTTTCCCCATGCTACAGTCCTGATCTAGATCAGCCCCCTGGCACCTACTCTAGAGTAAAAATGAAGGGAAAAAGACAGAGCTGGCAGATATGGATTTAAAGTAATGTCTGTTTTGGCTTAAATTGAAGAACGTCGGGAAAACCACTAAACCGTTCAGGTATGACCTCAGTCATATCCCTTCTGAATATACAGTGGAGGTGAGGAATAGATTTCAGGGATTAGACCTGATAGACAGAGTGCCTGAGGAACTATGGACGGAGGTCCGTAACATTGTTCAGGAGACAGCAACGAAATCCGTCCCAAAGAAAAAGAAATGCAAGAAAGCCAAGTGGCTGTCTGATGAGGCTTTACAAGTAGCTCACAAAAGAAGGGAAGCGAAAAGCAAGGGAGAAAGGGGAAGATATACCCAACTGAATGCAGAGTTCCAGAGAATAGCAAGGAGAGACAAGAAGGCCTTCTTAAATGAACAATGCAAAGAAATCGAGGAAAACAACAGAATGGGGAAGACTAGAGATCTCTTCAAGAAAATTGGAGATCTCAAGGGAACGTTTTGTGCAAAGACGGGCATGATAAAGGACAAAGAAGGCAGGGACCTAACAGAAGCAGATGAGATTAAGAAGAGGTGGCAAGAATACACAGAAGAACTATACAGGAAAGATCTGAATGTCCCTGATAGCCATGATAGTGCGGTCACTGAACTTGAGCCGGACATCCTAGAGAGTGAAGTCAAGTGGGCCTTAGGAAGCATTAGTAACAACAAAGCTAGCGGAGATGACAGTATTCCAGCCGAGCTATTTAAAATCCTAAAAGATGATGCTGTTAAAGTGCTGCATTCAATATGCCAACAAATCTGGAACACTCAACAGTGGCCACAAGACTGGAAAAGGTCAGTTTACATTCCAATTCCAAAGAAGGGCAACGCCAAAGAGTGTTCAAACTACTGCACAATTGCGCTCATTTCACATGCCAGCAAGGTGATGCTCAAAATCCTACAAGCTAGGCTTCAGCAGTATGTGAACCGAGAACTACCGGAAGTACAAGCTGGGTTTAGAAGAGGCAGAGGAACTAGAGATCAAATCGCCAACATTCGCTGCATCATGGAGAAAGCAAGAGAATTCCAGAAAAACGTCTATTTCTGCTTCATTGACTACGCTAAAGCCTTTGACTGTGTGGATCACAACAAACTGTGGCAAATTCTGAAAGTGATGGGAATACCAGACCACCTTACCCATCTCCTGAGAAACCTGTACGAGGGTCAAGAAGCAACAGTAAGAACCAGACATGGAACAACCGATTGGTTCAAAATTGGGAAAGGAGTACGACAAGGCTGCATATTGTCACCCTGCTTATTTAACTTATATGCAGAGTACATCATGAGAAATGCCGGGTTGGATGAATCACAGGTCGGAATTAAGATTGCCGGGAGAATTATCAACAACCTCCGATATGCAGACGATACCACCCTAATGGCAGAAAGCGAAGAGGATCTCAAGAGCCTCTTGTTGAGGGTGAAAGAGGAGAGTGCAAAAGCTGGTTTGAAACTCAACATTAAAAAAACGAAGATCATGGCATCTGGCCCTATCACTTCCTGGCATATAGAAGGGGAAGAAATGGAAGCAGTGACAGATTTTACTTTCTTGGGCTCCAAGATCACCGCAGACGGTGACTGTAGCCATGAAATTAAAAGACGCTTGCTCCTTGGGAGGAAAGCTATGGCAAACCTAGACAGCATAGTAAGAAGCAGAGACATCACCTTGCCGACAAAGGTCCGTCTAATCAAAGCTATGGTTTTCCCAGTAGTAATGTATGGCTGTGAGAGCTGGACTATAAGGAAGGCTGAGCGCCGAAGAATTGATGCTTTCGAACTGTGGTGCTGGAGAAGACTCTTACGAGTCCCCTGGACTGCAAGGAGGTCAAATCAGTCCATCCTAAAGGAAATCATCCCTGAGTGCTCATTGGAAGGACAGATAATGAAGCTGAAGCTCCAATATTTTGGCCACCTAATGCGAAGAGAAAACTCCCTGGAAAAGACCCTGATGCTGGGAAAGACTGAAGGCCAAAGGAGAAGGGGACGGCAGAGGATGAGATGGCTAGATAGCATCACGGATGCAATGAATATGAACTTGAGCACGCTCCGGGAGACAGCGCAGGACAGGAAGGCCTGGCGTGCTATGGTCCATGGGGTCACGAAGAGTCGGACACGACTGAACGACTGAACAACAACAACAACTGTTTTGGCCCCAAGACAGATGGCTTTCTCCCATCATGAAAAAAGAAAAAAAGACCCCCATCCCCAGGAAATCACTTTATATTATTCCATTGAAGCTCGGGTCTTCAACCCAGCTCCCCTCCACACCACACAGCAAAAATCCCAGCTGCTCCACATGACCAAGGCCTATTGCAAAAGGACTTCTGGACCCGGACTTCCCAGGAAACACTACAGAAGTCCTATCCCCTTCCGGAGGAGGAATAACCCAGCTCTCATATCACCACACAATTTTTTATTCCTCATTTTAAAAACAAGAGTTACGCAGCACCTAGGCCCATCGGCTGGCCTAAGCTATGCCCGAATTCAGGCAGGTCTCTGCTTGGTTAAAAAAGAAATGCATATCTTTCTTTTCTGCATACTAGTTCTCACATCTAGGATCCTTTTTTCCCTTCTAAAATCCTACTGCCAGCCAAGTCAAACAGCAGCCACAGCAGATAAAGGATCTTACCAGGATCAAGGGCAATTTGCACTTATTAAGAGTAATCAGGAGTGAAAGGTGAACAAGAGAACAAAGCCAGTCAGCCCATAGAAACCATTTTAATCCGAGAGAGAGAGAGAGAGAGAGAGAGAGAGAGAGACAGACTGCGGAAAGAGTAATTTATTCCAAGATCGGCTGAACGTGAAATTCTACTGAATCAACTCTGAAAGTACAGGCACATTGGAATAAGCAGAGCCCCCAATTCAAGATATTAGCATTGTATGGCTCAGGATCCTGGTACTCTAAAGACCACCTTCCCAGTACCAACCATACTGGGAGTTAAGATTGGTTGGGAAGGCTTTGCTCCCGGGTGCCCTTGAGGAAACTGGCCCATGGGGCTACCACAAGTAGCAAGTCCTTCTCAGTGGTGACACCCTGCTGTGGAACTTCCCTTCCCCCATGCTGTTGTCATTCAGGCGCCACTTAAAGATGTCTTTTTTTGTACAAACTTTTGGGGGTACAGGCAAATGTTTTATCTGTTTTCTGGTTTTTTAGTAATGGCTGTATTGTATTTTATTGCGTATCTGTAATTTTAGAGTTATGATTTTAACGGTGTTTGTGTGTTGTATTGTTTTTGTATACATTGTTAGCTTCCCTGGGCTCCTTGCAAGGAAGGGCAGCACAGAAGTAGAAATAACACTGAGAGACAGTATACCTCTGGGTACCAGATGCTGGGCACAAGCAAGATAAAGTAGTAGCTGTGATGCCCTCCTGGTGAACTTCCCAGAGGTATCCTGTAGGCCTTCTTGTGTCCTCTGTGCGTGAGTCAAGTGCAGTGTGGGTAGGTGTTACAGTGCTACACTGGGCTGTTCAAATTCTCATTTAGTCCTGAAGCTTGTTGGGTGATCTTGGGTCAGTTACTATCACGCAGCCCAACCTACCTCACAGGGACATCATTGAAGATAAACAGGACAGCCAACAGTGGTAGTACCATACATAGTAACTTGACCTTCTTGGTGGAGAGCCAGTATACTGTTGAAGTTAGTGCTCGGCTGAGGAGACCCAGGTTCAAATCCCCACTCAGCCACAAAAGTTCAGTGGGCAACTTTGGCCCAGTCACTGTCTCTCGGAGTGACCTACCGCGCAGGTTTGTTGGGGGGATAAAGATGGGGTTGTGGGAAAGCCAGGTGTGCCATCATAGGCTTCTTAGAGGAAAAGTGGGATATGCATGGAAAGTAAATAAGGGTGGAATAAAGGTGCTGCTGTTCTTCCAAAAATCTCGATGCTTGATACAAATCTTTACATGTTACAGGAAGCAGAAGCGTGAGCGACACCCTATAGTAGGGGTGTTGGATCTCTTCCAGCCCAACAGCTGAATTAAATTCTGGAGTTCTTGAGGGCCTCATTCCAGTGATGCGCAGGGCTAAGGCAACAGGGGTGGGGCCAAAAAACAACAAATTACTAGCATATTTAAGCTTAAAGCTCTTCCTGCCAGTACCTCAGCCTTAGGAGAGGCATTCCAACCTTTTAGAATCAGGGGGAAACTGCACAAGCCAGGAAGCCATGAAATGATTGGCGGTTGAGCGAAAGGGGGTGCGGCCAACTGGGGAACTCCAGAGGGCCGGATTTGGCCCACGGGCCTGAATTTCTCCACCCCTGCCCTATAGAGAAAAATGCCAGCATATTAACTTTGCTTATATCCTGTGTGGTTTTACTTCTTTTATTCTTATCCTGCATTTTATGATTTTATAGGCACAATCCTACACACGTTTAGACAGAAAAAAGGCCTACAACGCCCAGCATGCCCCAGCCAACATGGCTGGTTGGGGCATGCTGGGAGTTGTAGGCTTTTTTTTCTGTCTAAACATGCGTAGGATTGTGCCCTAAAAGTATTTGTATATTGGACAGCGAGCTTCAATTATAGGGCTGCTGAGAACTGTAAGAAATAAAAATACAACGAATAAGGGTGCAATTCTATTCATGTTTAGACAGAAAAAAATCCTTCAACTCCAAGCATTTCCCAGACAGCAAAAAAAGTCCCACAACTCCCAGCATTCCCCAGCCAGCATGGAGTTGCAGAACATTTTTAAATGTCTAAACACAGGACTCTGCTCTAAGGGCTCTCATGAGGTTGTACCTGGCTTATACCTGAAATAACAATAACTCAACTCCTGAAGCCACAGGCTTCAGTAACCAACTAGCCCCAAAAGAGCCGCAGGGATTATTTCTATGCCAAGAGCAGAAAATCACAATTATTTATATACACATATGCACGTGCAGAGTTCAGCGAGATTTAAGAACTGTGGATTGTTACAGACAGCTACTACTGAAATTCAGAGCTCTCACTACTCACATAGCCTGCTCTCGCTCAGGAACTTTACTCTGTTAGCCTGCAAGCACAGGACCAACGAAACCATGTGGTGATGATACTAGGGCACCTGACCCGCTGCCCTTGCTACCCCTCTGTGCAGGTGGATATCCGCCTTTCAGCTACCATCTTGCAAATTTGCTTAAGTTATTCCACACTGAAAGGAAATCACTGTATTAGCTGAATGCTATTTTAACAGTTGCCAATGCATTTTGCACACCTGTACAGGAATTACCATATTTCTCTCTCCTCCCCACCCCTATTATGCCCCAAACTTGGCCACTAAGAAAAAGTGATTCTCCGAGACAAAAGGGTTTACTAAGGAATAAGGCTAGTTTGGGGAAGTTTCTGTAACAGCTGATTCTGACCAAACCTATCTAACGGAGGCAACGTTCTTCAAACCTGGAAATCCCTCCATTCCAAAGACGCCACTTATGGGTAAGGAGATCCACTCTGTACATGCTTCGCGGCGCTCTCGTTTCCAGCCACCCAGCCATTGCAAGGGAGAAGAGGCAAAGATTCTTATCAGCAATGGGGTAAAAGAAGCATGGATCCTGGCGGCTGAGCTCGCCCGAGAAACCAACCAGGAAGAGATGCAAGCAACCCGTTCCCCTCTCAATGAGTCTCAAAGACAGGACAGAGGCAGAGTTTCCCGCAGAGGGGCAGCCCCCCTCCCTCGGAGCCCCCCCGCTCCCCACGCCGCGGCCCACTCGGCCTGCCCCACTTCATCATTTGGCTCACTAGGGCTGCGCCTCTGAGCCAGAAGCCTCACGCCTCAGCACGACAGCGCAAGAAGGCACTCTGCACATGCCCAGGGCCGCCCTGCACGCCGCAGGCGTGAGCGCCGGCTTCGCAAAGGGGCCCCCCGCACCCGCACCGAGCGCAGCCCGGCGGCCCCGCTTACCTGCCGCTGCAGCGCCCGGCCCAGCGGCGCCTCCCTCCCTCCTCGGCTTCCTCCAGCCAGCCGAGCGGGCGGCAGGGCGCAGGCTCCGCGCCGCAGCCGGGGGAGGGAGCAGCGCGGCTGCCACGTGAGGAGGACGGGCCGGGGAAGCCCGGGAGGCGGAGTGCCGCCCGGGCAGCCCTGGCCGAAGGCGGCGGCGGCTGCGGGCGCGCCCCCGGGAAGGCCCAGTCCCGGCAGCGGCGGCCCCGCGGGGGCCAGTAGCGTTTCTCCTGAATTGCATCCGCAGATGGCCGCCCTCCCCAACCCGGCGCCCTCCAGCGGCTTGGACTCCAACCCCCATCGCGCGTGACCCGTCACCGCCCTGGCTGGGCTGTAGTCCGAAACAGCTGGAGGGCGCCGGATGGGGAACGCTTGTCTTGCACTACCTGGCTATACCTGCTGCTGCGCAGGAGTAAGCCCCATTGAGCTGGATGGAGCTTGCTTCCGAGGAAGCATGCGTCGGATCGGGTGGCCCTGCTAGCTAGGGAGGGACAAAGCCCCCCTGAGCGGAGCGGGGCTGACTGCTGAATAAGCGCGCGCGCGGGGTTGCCTTGGAAGGCCCCGGCCATATGCGCGTCTCCTTGGGAGCCAGTCCCGGCAGCGGAGCAGCAGCGGAGCGGCAAACCCAGAAGTGCGCGGCCCCTTCGTGACAGCCACAGCCACAAGCCACAGCCACAGCCACGGCCCCCTCTGCGAGCGTACAGCCTTGTGAGACGCGCCGCCTTCCCCTGGGATCCGGAAGCAGTGCAGCTGAGAGTGAGGCGGGGGCACTTCAATTGGATGTCTGGGGGGAAATGCAGGGGTGTTGATCTTTTCCACTCACTCACTCACAGACATCTTAGGCTTTCAAAATATGATACTCTATGGCAGCGTCCCCCTCTCCGCTCAGCCCCCCTGCACACTCCCGTAGTGCCCCGACATTACCCATTAGCCTTCCCTATGCTCCTTCATTATATCTCTCCCATCCTGCAACAGAAACGTCCACGCACCCAGCTCGATTGAAACACGCACAAACACACCTCTTCTTTCTCCCCTCCCAGCGACTGATTTTTTTCTGTTTCCCTTCCCTCCACTGGGGTTTGTTCGCCCAGGTACATGCCACCCTTGTACCAAAAATGGCAGCTGACAGAGCAGGTTGCATTTGGCAATTCCGCTTAGTGTAGAGATTAATGTTCAAGAGTTAACAGTGCAATCCAATGTGTGTTTATTTCGAATTAAATTTACAGAGATCTTGGGAAGGCAGCTAAGGCTGCGGTCCTACGCACACTTACCTGGGAGAAAGCCCAGTCGGCAACTGAACATAGTGGGGCTGACTTCCAAACAAACACTCATAGGGCTGTTGTGATAAATCCTAAAAACTGGCACAAACCAACTCTTACAATGAATATTAATAATTCAATAGCTGAACAAGACACCCTCTTGCTTCTCATTTGCACCACCCATCTGCCTCCCTCTTTTTCATGTTGATTGTCAAGAATGGCTTACTAGAGTAAGGACCATGACGGCCACTGGGGCAGCCAGGGATGCAGCAGCCACCTGGAGGTTGACGGGTCAACAGCCTGGCAGCTCAAGGCCACGGGTTGCTCCTGCTAAGTGGGAAAGTGGTAACAGCCATGCCTGGTGGGAAGATGCAACCTCTTTGGAGGGTGGAGTGGGGTGTCCTGAGACTGGGCTTGGATTGGGTGCTTCAAATCTGCCCCGAGTTGCTAGGGCTGGGCAATAAAAGGAGGGCGAAGGAAGGGGCGGGTGTCTCTTCTGGCCCTGATTGCACTAGGGTGTGCTGCTGGTTGATGGCTATCCTGGGAGGCCCATACTTTGGTATGTATAGGATAGACTAGCCAGCTTTATTGTTTTACTCTTGGGGTTTGGTGTTTCTGGTTTTGTTTAGAGTTTTGTACTTTGCTTGTAATTTCCTATATGACCTACCACCTCTCCCCTATTCCTTCCTCTTTGCCGTTTGCCCTTTTTAATAAACTTTTATCCAACCTTCAGTTGGTGTGGTTTACCTGAATAACTTCAGTGCTAAATACAGTGCCTACTGGCCTGGGTGGGAGCTGCTGGGTTACTTTGGGGAAATCTGTGGCCAAGTTGGGCCTGCCCTACCTTAGGGTTGTTGGGGTGGAGCCAGCAAACCTTCACATGGTGGGAGAGGTGGGATAAGACACTGAAGTTGTCCAGGGTGCTTGAGGGCACTGAGGACCTAGGGAGAGGGAGATGCCAGAACCGAGTCGTATACTCCTGAGGTTTGTTGTTTTGGCTAGTTAGGGACCATGCAGGCCCAAGCTAGGAGTGGATCAGATTGGGAGCAGGTCGTTTCCTCCCAGCTGCCTAGAGCGGAGGCTGGGAGTTCGGCCGTCATTGAATGGGTCGTAGATGCTTCTGCCTCTGGGTTGGGGGCAAGTGGAATGCCGGCTGCAGAGGTGGAGAATTGGCCTATGGATTTAAATGCTGCACCCGTGGCTAGTGGGAGGCGCGAAAGCCTGGTGCTGGCCTCTGAACCTGACAGTCTCCCAGACGGGGAATGGAAGTGCTTCTCAAGAGACTCATGCCAGGCAGATGAGGCTGATGGAATTGCAAATAAAGGCGCTAAAAGCCCAGTTGGGGCGGGAGGGGGGAGGAATGTGTTGACCAGGCTGGATCGCAAGCTCTTTCCTGTTTATCAGCCAGGCTAGGATGTTTTAAGCTTTTTCTCTCTATTCGAGCTGGCCTGTGAAGATCAAAACGAGTTGCCCCACCAACATATGGCCCTCCTGAGGGCTCAGGTTACGGGAGAATTGGCTGATTTATTAGGGTTCGTGGCTCGACCAGATGCCCATGGCTAATGTTTAAGGTCCTCGTAAAACAACATTATGGCTTATCAGCTGCCCATTGTGGCCCATTGTTCTGGAATTTACAGCCTGTAGTGAAAGAAAGCTATGTTGCCCTATCGGGGAGATTAGCGAAGGCCTTGGACATATGGTTAGAGGTGGCTGAAGCTAGCTCCTTTGAAGAACTACGTGAGCTGGTGGGGCTGGAGCAATTTTTGCCTTGGTCAGTGACAGGAACCCCCAGACTGTGAGAGAGGCAGGGCATATGGCAGACCAGATTCATCGCCAGAGAGACTCTTCCTGATCTGCTCGTTCCAAGACTTTTGGAGGAGCTGGAGCAGGGGGGAACGAGAATGGGACTGAGGCCAAAGTGATTAGTGGCCCCAGAGGACAGCTGAAGGGGGACAGCGAGAGCCTCTGCCCAAAGCCACGTCCACCCCCCAGGCTGGGGGCGGCTATTATTGTAAGGAGGTGGGCTACCTGAAGCTAGATTGTCCAAAGGTGGCTAAGAAGAAGGCGATGGAGGCCCAGCCAAAGGTGGCTATGATTGCCTGCCCCCGACACAGACTGCTGGCCAGGCTGCTAAACGGCGAGAGGCAACTCCTGACCTGATGGTGGAGTCACTGGAGAGCCCTCTGATGGCTGAGGCTGAGGAGGGAGCTGGGGGTGGCGAAGGCCGACAGGAGGCTCTGGCCTGGGCTGGTCCACGAAGTCACGAACAGTCGGAAGCGACTGAACGAATAAACAACAACAACACACCTGGAGGGCACAAGGTTGGGAAAGGCTGGGTGAAAGAAGTTCTGCGGCCCCTGCCCAGAGCTGTGCAGAGGCAGGCGAGGCGGCCGCTGCATGTACATGTCTTCTTGGAAGTAAGCATATAGATTTCAGTGGGGTTTGTTCCCAGGTATTTCTTACCCTTTGAATTTAATTTTTAAAGCTTTTTATTTTTCACTGAGACTTCCCCCTTCCCTCTGCCCCCCGCGCCCCGCCCCCCAGGCCCCAACAGACTGGCTGGGCTGAGCCTGACGCGCTGCGGGGCCTGCACGCTGGGCTGCCGCCCAGGCTCTGGCGGGGCTTGCTGGGGGCGCCGGGTTGACGAGCGCGACAGCGTCTCCAGCAAGCCACTTGGCCCGGCCCCGGGCTCCCTGAAACCGGGCGGCCTCGCACAGGCACAGCAGCAGCGCTTCCCGAGCGAGGGAGGGAAGGCGGGCTGCGAGAGAGGGCCAGCTAGCCCTTCGCCAGGTGAGGCGGCCTTGCCCAGGCGGCCTTTGGGGCCAGGGGAGGGGGGATTCGCCGTTCTTCCTGCCCCGTGCCCGGAGCTTTGGGGAGAGTAGCTGCTGTAGCGCCAGCAGCAGCGCCTGCCCCGCTCCCAGCAGCATCTCTGGCTCTACCAGCTGCCTGCCCCACAGTGGTAGGCTGGGAGCAGGAGGGACCTGGCTGAGACCTGGCTCTGAAAGAAGCCCGGGTCTTCGTCCCGGCGGGACCCTGCACCCCTGCAGTGGAGGCTGGTGGCTCCGATTTCGGTGGGGCTGTGAATCCATTCTGGGTTTCAGTCAGAACCAGCCAGAACTCTGAGCTATCCAAGGTGCTGAACCTGTTTGGCGGATAGAGTTCGGCCCCATGCATAGCTCCATTAGAGTTCTAATTTTTTAGTTGTCATTGAGCCCTATGAGATTCACTTACCATGGTCCATGGGGTCACGAAGAGTTGGGCATGACTGAACGACTGAACAACAAAACATTCTTTAGGTTATTTTATTTGAGGTGCTTCGGATGAGAAATGAAGTGGCTAGCTTTGCCTTCTGTAAAATTTAAATAAATCCCAGTAACTCCATCTTTATGTGTGTATTTAGAAATAAATTAGTTTATGCAGATGTGTCATACAGGCTTGGGCCCCAATACTTTTATGTGCCCAACAATGCCCCTGGCTCAAAGGCTGCAGCTGTGTCATGCATGCTTCCTTAGGAGTAAGCCCCATTGAGCCCAATGGGATTTACTTCTGAATACATTTTCATACAATGACTATGCACAGCTGTAACTCTGTGCACATGTGTTTGAACACAGATGGACTTACATCTGAAAAGCATACACATAGGATTTATTCATTCGGTAAGTTTTTTCTCTCTGCTGCCTTTCCCCACCCCAACCCCACAAGCCAAGGTACCTTGCAACTGTTTAAAAAGCGACGTACACTAAAATCATAATAGGAGATAAGAGCCGTGAAGCTGGATCAGACCAAAGGCCTATTTATTCCAGTATTCTATTCCCACAGTCGTCAACCATATGCATCTTTCCACAGGATGTGGTGATGGCCACCAAATTTGGATAACTTTAAAAAGGGATTGGACCTTCTCTTGGAGAAGGCTATCAATGGCTACTAGTCCTGATGGCTATGTGTCCAGTATCAGAGGCAGTACGCTTACATACACCAGTTGCTGGGGAATATGGGTGGGAGGGTGCTGTTGCACTCATGTCCTGCCTGTGGGTTTCCCATGGGCAGCTGGCTGGCCACCATGCAAACAGAATGCTGGACTAGATGGACCCTTGGTCTGATCCAGCAGGGCTCTTCTTATGTTCTTATGCCCACAAGCATGAGTGCAATAGGACGCAGAGCCTGCTCAAGTTCTCCAGCAAATAGTATTGAGACGCATACTGCCTCTCAATAACATACAGCCAGACTACAAATTGTAGTCTACAAATCTACAATCCTATGCCCATTCACTTGAACGCGGTAGGACTTGCATCCGAGTAAATAGGTTTAAGAGCTTGCGCTAACTGCGTGGCACAGGTGCGGAACATGTGGCCCTCCAGATATTGGACTACAGCCCCCATCTCCCCAGCATAGCCAGTGGTGGTGGGTGATGGGAATTGCAGTCCAACATCTGGAGGACTACACATTCCGCATCCCTGCCCTACTAGAACTGATTCCAGGCCTCACCTGGGCTGCTCATGCAGCAGCAGGTGGTGACAGAAACTTGGTCATAGAATGGACTGCATCACTTGAGACAGCAATACGAGGTACCATTTTTGAATGCTCTTCTACATGAAAGCTCTGCAAGAAGAAAATTTAGCACATCAGGGGCAAAGGTTCCAACCCAGTTCTGTCACTGCTGTGACAGTTTCCTCCATGCAGGGAAAATTTTGTGGGGGTTTTGTTGTTGTTAAGTACAAGGGAGATTGCAATGTGAAACCACTGAATTACAATAAAGAGGTTCAATTCTGTCACCTTTTGGATATGGCTTGAATCAGGTGGTGTGTTTTTTTCTTCAAAATCAGCTGCATGTATAAATTACCTTATCACCAACAACTGTTTTGTAACGGGACAATGTCAACAACAACAAGATGTAATTGTCAGTGTTTATATATTTCCTGCATTCCTCCATCTTGCGTTCAGTACCTGCAATACAGGACAGCACTTCATGCACCTGATGAAGGGGACTGCGTCCACAAAAGCTTGTGTCATAATAAATGGGTTAAACTTTAAGGTGTCACAAGATTTTGTTGGTTTTGCTGCTACAGCAGGGGTGGGCAGCACTAAAGCCCCCAGAGGCCAGATTCCTGTCCAGCTCACCCTCTGGGGGGACCAGATGATTTGGTAGGCAGGTCCATCCATCCGTCCCCTCCCTCCCAGAGCCTTATTCCCTGGCATCATAGGTTTCTCCATGCACAGAGGGGCAGGAGCAATTGCTCCATGACTCTCCCTGCCCAAAGAATTAAACCTCAGCGCAAAGGAAGGCAGGAGCTTGTTGCTGCCACTCTGCAGGAGCCTGCTTTGGTCCTCCCTCTCTGTGTGCAGGGAACAAGGGGGAGGAGACCTGGCTCTGCCTTCTTCCCTCCTCTATCAGTTTCTGATGGAGGAACACAGGTGACTGAGCCACAGCCTTCTGAGAGGGCAGGGCTTTATGGAGGGGAGGGGCTTTATTGAGGCCCCATGGGCTGGCCTAGCAGGCCACATTAGCTCGTGGGCCAGAGGTTCCCCATTCTTCTGCTATAGGGTGCTTTCAGGAGAGGCTTTTGTATCACCATTGCACTGTATCTTTCAGATTTTCACAGGGGATTCAGATGTATCTGTCATCTTCCACCCATGCCCCTCCAGTGCTCTCCCACTGCTTCTTGTCTTTTTTCTTATCATAGAAAACCTGTAAGGAAAAAAAGACAGAATTGATGCACAAAGCCTTCTAACTGGAAGCACTAGAAGTCCTATGCCTGGGAGCACCCTCAGACAAATACAGCTACTTCTATGGGAGTTTTAAGGGACAATCACTTTGAGGTTAAAACAGAAGGTTGTTGGGCAGGCCAGACATCCCGCCCAACAAAAACTGTCAGCAAGTTGACACTGCCACCGTTCCCACCACGCACCTCTCTTGTGTTGGAGTTGGCAACCAGGGGCCAGCTGAAATTTTTAAGAGGGCCAGACCCTGGCTGGCAGGCAGAGGCCCCAATCCAGCAAGTATGTGAAATCAATGGGGTGAGACTTGAGTTCAGCCATGTGTTCCTTTTCCCATCGATTTCAATGCGGCTTAAACACAAGTAACTTCCTCTGGACTGGGACCACAGTGCACGCAGGTAGTGCCCCCAAAGCATTGTTTCTTGATATGCTCTCTGCCTGGACTTGTATGTGCATTTGGATAATTCTAGGGAGCTCTTTTACCAATATGTATTAGCTGCTATTGGTTTTTAATGCTAATGCTAAATTTATGCTATTTGAATATTTTAAGAATTTGAAATAGACATAGCATTTTGTTATTCTCTATATAAGCTGCCTTGTGACGATATATATACTGAAAGGTGGGGTACATTGATAGCATTATGACTATGCTATGTGTATATACTAGAAATGCTCTTCAATCTATTGCTTTTCATTGTTTGTGATTTAATATTCAGTATGTCCAGGAATGGATCTTCGGATTCTCAGTCTTCTGGCCTCAGCTTATAGGGCTGCTGCAACCTGAGGAACAAAAATTCAAGCATGTCTAAGGATGAGGACAGACAGGATAACAATCCAATTCCTATGCTTTGTTTTTCTCGAATCCTATTCATAGCTTAGAGGTTTCAATTGCATGGAGGAGGAAGAGGGGGGCGAGGGGGGCTGTATTTCTAACTGAGAGCACCCCCTGCTGCAGGTTCTTATAGTCAGAAACACCAGGCACCGTTTTTGCTAGAAGCCAGAGGAAAAAAGCAGCTGTTGAGGTTTTAATCTGTATTGGACTCGATGGTCTTGTAGGCCCCTTCCAACCCTACTATACTATTCTATGATTTACATATGAATACATGCAATTAAGCCTCTAAATGGGGATTTAATACATGTTAGGAAGTAAGCCTAACTGCACATAGTGGGGTTTACTTCCAGGTAAGCGTGCATAAGATCAGGGTGCAGCACCATGCTGGCCCCTGTTTTGTTATGATGCTGGCTATAGCATCTACAGGAGGATGGCTAGAACTGGGATGCCTGCGGCCAATGACAGTGAAAGGCCAATGGTGATGCAAGACAGAAGAGGTGGGGGGGGGCAGTGGCCTACAAGAACAGCAGATGTGATCAAAAAGAATATAGCAGAGCTGGAAAAGGTGCAGAAAAGGGAAACCAAAGTGATAAAAAAGGTAAGGTTACAATGTTTGGTGCTCTTTAGCTTAGGAAAAAGGTGAGTAAGAGTAGCAGGGACAGACACAATAGAGTTGTATACAGTGATGCATGCCTAAGTTTGGTTTTGAGTGTGCCATTTTTGTTAAGAATATTCTGTGCCTTCAGTTGTTGCGTTTTGCACTACTCGTGTCAAAAACATGACCCTTAAAAAAAGATGGAAGAGCTATATTACTTAGCTATACTTAGCTATATATTAGCTAAATGTATGATAGCTCCAGATAGTGTGGAAAGTTGGTTACAATTCCACTTATAGCTTACAGTGGAAGAACAGTGATTTATCAGCACTAGGAACCATCTGTCTGGAAGCATCCTTGGATAATAATTCTTCCAGACAGATGGTTCCTAGTGCTAATAAAGCATTGTTCTTCCCTTGTAAGCTACAAGTGGAATTGTAACCAACTTTCCATGCTATCTGGAGAATTGATAATGGAATCAGAGTACGCCAGTCAGTCTCAAATTCACAAAAACTTTTTTTATTATTGTTATCATCTGAAATTGTAAAAGGGTTGTCGGGAGACAATAAGCAAGTGGAAAAGAAAGATGTAAAAATGGAGCTCACTCGTCCGACACCCAGAAAGCAGTACAGTCTCAACCCTGACAGTTGTGGCTTTATCCTCATACCTCCCACAAAACTTTGGATACAAACCTTTTGTTTGGAGGAAGAGGAAATAAAGTGTGATAGGCCACTCATGAATGAGAAGCTGTCAGGTGCAACTTCTCATCAATTAATATAGCTGGAAGGGAATGGGATGCTATCAAGTATTGCTCTGTTCACCTCCCCAAGGCAGGCAGGCTCCTTGGCACATCAACCTCACCACCAGTTAAGCCATATAACTCAGACTGGAGAAGAGGTACCACCCCAAAATTGTGGATAAAACACACAGATCCTGGTAACTTCCACATGCAAGACCCTCCGTAGACTACAGAGGAAGGCAAAAGGAATCCCCAGCCATGTTAATTGCAGAAATAGTTGGCCCTTCGACATCCTGGTCCCCTAACGGGACAGGAATGGTTCCCTATTTTAGAATACAGATTGCCATTCCCAAAGGGGAGAAAACTGCGTCTGTAAGTACTTGCAACAGAAGGAGGGCCAAGTGCACCATGCCCAATGCAAGAGCCAGGATTCACCCACAGTTGAAACAAAACCTAAATGTAAGCACCTACATTTGCACATATTCATTTCCTATTCCCCTTGCCTCTCTCATTTGCATGTCCTTTCCCCTTCCCCACTGAAAAGTAGACTGCAAGTTCCTGAGGGCAGGGATCTGTTTTGTTTTGTTGATGTTACTCTGCAAAGTGCCAAGTACACATCTGGTGCGGATGTTACACCAGAGTCTGGCGTGACCAAGAAACAGGCGAGGCTGGGCCTGTGAAGACAGGAGCAGGCTTGATTCTCCATGGCTGGGGTCAATGGGGACAGGCAGCAGGTTCAGTCTCCACCCCAGTGGCAGCCACTGTTTTACTTTCTCCTTTCCAAGTGAATGGTAGGCATTCGTTCCTACGGGGAAAGATAAAAAGTGTCGCACTTGGGGTGAGGGGTGGGGGGAAAAAATGGGATGGTGAGGGCAAAATCAGCCCTACCAACAATACACTCCACCTATCATAACAACGGGCATTTTGCTAGTTAGTATAAAATAAATAAATAAATAAATAGTAATAAATAAGGAGGCTCGCTATAGCTTAGGGTAAAGCACCGGCTTTGCATGCACAAGGTTCCAGGATCAAACTTTGGCACTCCCAGTCAAAAAAGGACCTCGGTTAACAGGGCCTTTCTGCCCAAATCATAGGAGAGCCACTCAGAGTAGACAGTACCAGGCTAAATGGTCTGATTCGGTTCAAGGCCAGCTTCTTCTCGTCATGAATGACCAAAGCCTGTGTGAGGATCTCCCTATCTGGGTGTCGGCCACAACTGACTGCGCGCTCCTAGTACCTGCAAGCTACACACAGACGGTACCCACTGCCATGCTGGTCCCAGCAAGTCCAAAACCGTAACATGGGAGTTTGCAGGATCCGCATGAGTGGCAGAGCCGCCAAGGGCACAACTCCATTACACGTGTCGCTACCTGTTTCCACCATGACCAGCTTCTGGGGCAGGTGGGGGCATGCTGTTGGGGGAGAAGAAAGAAGTGACCTTCTGAACAAATCATACTCATGTTTCATTTTTACTCACTATTTCTGCTAGCTAACATCTGCTCCACTGACCATCCTGTAGGCATAGCTATATGAAAAAGAGAGAAAGCTACTGCGGGGAGAGGGGCCAAGTCAGATCAGCAGATGCCCCCTCTTCCCACTTCTTGTCACACAAAACTGCAGAACCTGGCTCCTTGCCTCTTCCATATGCCAGTTCAGTTCTTACAGAAAGGCCAAGCTGTATAAATGCTCCATTTGGGGACAGGTTCAAGAAAGGACTAATGAAATCAGACACTACCTGCATGCATACTGTAGGAACATCTTACTAGCTATGCTGCTTGGGTTGATCTATACTAGCAATATGATTTCAACACATCACTAATAGTCCTTATTCAGCGTAGGAGCTTATTTATCATGTGAATTACCAAGCTAGCAACGGGAGGCAAGCTAGAGCACAGACTAGTAATCCTCAGCACTTGTACAAGTTGTTTGAATTCAACAAGTTCCTGTACTTCTGCTACAAAACTCCACAAAATTCAACTGGTTAAAAGAAATAATGTTCACACTTCCACAGGCTAATTGCCAACAATTTGGGCTTCTACACTGTACAGGCCTGCTGCTTTTGCACATGCAAACCTCTAAACTCCCCCACGCACATATGGGTGCTTCCAGACAGGGCTCCAGGCGCTACCAGTCAAAAGACATTGTGCAGCTATTCTGTCTTTTCCTCTTGAACAGTTTTTTTCTGGGAAGGAAAAAAAAGATGGAAGTGCTGGGAAAACACAGGAGGGTTACAAATGAAAAGCGATTTCTGGACCCCCTGTAAAATCCCCTTAATGAGGCAAAGCAATGGTGCTACAAAAGCCTTGTGGGAAGCACTTGAGGTTAGACTGTTGAAAAGGCAGAAATGTGGCTTAAGTTTGGCTCAGCAGAGAAACTGTGATCCTATTGGCAGTTCAGCCTGCATCAGTGGGTGCAGGTTTCTCTCACTCTTCCCCCCTCCCCCAAGTCTATCTGGGTCTACAGCCAAAGCCCACAATCTACTGAGTCTGCAAAGGAGATGGCAACTAAAACCCTCTTGCAGCCAACCTAGAAGTCCAATAACCTATAGGGTGGGGAACCTGTGGCCCTCCAGACGATGTTGGAGTACAACTTCCTGTCCACCTGTCATGCTCATGGGCTGATGGGAGTTGGGGTCCAACTTCTGGAGGGCCATAGGTTCCCCACCCCTGGGCCTGCAGCAACTCCACTTGGATTGGTTACTCAAACTAACTGCAGGCTAATCAGCTGGAGGGTGCCCATAAAAGTAGATTCTCTTCTGCATTGCTGACAAGATCTCAAGAATTCTGGCCTCATCCTTAAGTTTCATTCCCCCCTCCCCTGCCTTTTCACCTCCTTGTGTGTGTCTCCAGCCCTGGCTCCCTGCTTAAGTCTCCCATGCCTACCTGTTTCCAGCAGGTCCCTGCTTTCTACCCGCACCATCCCTGACCCCACCCTTCCTCTCACCCTCTTCTTGTTATGGGACTGGATTTATGGGTTTTAATCTGGCTAGAGTGTAGCTTTGGGACTGCCAATTTGGCAAAGAACTGATTTATTGCTGTTGGTGCTGTGAGAGATTAAAAACCATCTCCTCCTCTTTCTCAGGGCTATGGTAGATCTGCCAAACTACCCTGCTTGTTAATGCAAGTGATTACAATTGTTCTCATATGATACAACCGTAATTCAATATGCATTATATGGCAGTGACCACTTTACAATAAAGCTGAGATGCAACACTTTCCAAAACAGGAGCAGTTAACAGTGGGGTGGAGGGTGAAAAAGAGGCCTGAGGGTGCACTGCCATCTGTGATTGTGGCTTGGGCTCCCAAAGGAGGACAGAGGGGGAAAACCCAAGAGATTCTGCAAGTAAGTTATATATTTGCAAGCTCCAGCTGCTCAAAAGAAGGCTATTGCCATGAAGGATCTCGAAAAGACTGGCTGAAGAGAGATTACAGATCAAACCCTAGCAGTGCATGAGGGTCAAGCAGTTTCCAATAAGGCTTGCAGGGGATGCCAAACTGGGACGAGAACACTGAGTGCTGGATGCATCTTAAAGTGTGGGCCACACACATGGCACAAAGAAAGAAAGGGCACAGCTACCAAGAAGAGGTGGCTTGGACCCATAAGGATGAGAACCTGAAAGGACCCACTCAGCGTGCCCAAAGGAGGCCGCCGTTCTGAATTCTGTAATGGTACCCAAGACTGAGTCATCACCCTGCTTCTTTTCCTAGACACGTACAATAGAGTGTCACAGGCTGATTCTATGGAGAGCCTCCCCCTTCTACAAAAGCAGGGATGGGGAGCGGGGAGAGGAATGCAGGTTGGGGAGTGCCCTGTTAATTGACAGTGGCTCCAGCATTGAGTTTTTACACAGCCCAAGAGGCACACATGGCTGATTAGCTTTGGAAAGGGAGAGAAGGGAGAGTGAGAGAGGCTTGCTATTGGACTTCCTTCAATAATGATAACAACATTTTTTTAAAAAATAAACACCACACTAAAATAACCCTGCAGGAGTTTCTCTGACCCAAATTAAATGAGAAGCTCAGAGGCAGAAAGAAGAAGCACAAACAACAATAGTGGCACCTTCTGCCCAAGTGCTCCACTGGTCCCCTTTGCCAAGGGTAGGCAAATGGACCTATGGAACAGGAAGGCAAGAGAAGCCAGTGTGGTGCTTGTAGTGGACATGTTTTCTCATACACTCCTCCTCTTCAGTGCAGGGGGAGCCCTCCCAGTCAGGACCTGGCAACCCCAACAGGCATGCCAGCCTTTACAGTTGTGTTTACATTTAAAGGAAAGCTTCCTGGAGCAAAAGGGAGACATAGTAACGTTTGACTCTTGCGATAGTTAACAGCAGATCACTATTTAAAAAGCAGTCATGGTTCTAAAGTGAGAGGGGCATGTTCAGAAAAGAAGCCAGAGGCTACAGAAGCACCTGAAGAACAGCTGGCTCACTGAGGGAGAACGGCCATCGGTAGTTTAATATACACTCACACGCTCAGAACTGCCATTCGATTATTTACATTCTCTGCAAGGCGCTGGATTTGTTTGTCTCAACTCAGGCACCAACCTTTTGGGGGAAAAAATAACAGAAAAACACAAGCATGCTATCTGCTGTCTCGACAGGCTGCCCTCCCAATATGCAGAGCTATATTACAAACTATACACAGCATACCGGGGAAGTATAGTTAGTGCGCTAAGGAGCAGGTGAGTACGTTTTGGTAACAAGGCCTTATTGAGAAGTGCATGCTATCTCTCACTCCAAGGGCAAGTGCCCTGTCCCCTAAGCCAGGAAAAGTGGATTCCTGTCTCCTCCAGCTGCTGGGCAGCCACCATCATGAGGTCAGTAACTGAATGTTCTTCAGCATTTCATCAAATGCCTCCCGCGATGGAGCCTCTGCATTCTGGAAGGAGACCTTGATCCGACTGTAGAGGCTAAAAGACTGCAGCTCCAGCCAGATGAAACCAAAACGGTCGTCATCGAACAAGACAAAGACGCCAGGTGTCCGCTCGGGACTGGTGAAGCCGTGGCCAGCTATGAGCCCTGTCCCATAGAAGCTAAGCACAAAAGCAAAAAACAAAGGACACCGTGAGCGATCTGCCCTATGGAATCCCGGCGTGACACAACTTGCCCTAAGAAGTGTAATCGTCTGGTTACCTGACCTCCATCTTCAGATGGACATTTTCAAGGAACATTAGCGTGGGCCACTATTTAATGTGCCCTGGCAGATCTGCCCAGCAATCCCCATCATGTTACTTCCAGAGCTTCAGGTTTCCTGTCTCTTCTAAAAAGCATTACACCCTTACTCAGGTATATGCTAACAGATTGAACCAAATGCCCTCCACCCCTGACATTGGTAGGCAGTCTCACTCAGCCACTGTAGCTCTTTTCAGTGAAAGGTAGTATGGGGGGGGGGGGGCGCTCATCTTGCATTTCCTCTTAGTATTTTTTAAAGAGTTTTTATTTCTTCCTCCAGATTCTGACATGCTTAATTATTTTGATTTTAATTTTCATTATCGTAAGCTGCCTTTCGGGGGGGGGGGGATATTTATAAACAGGTAAGATTGAAAGGACTATAATAAATAAAAAGAAAATAACGTTGCCACTAAGAGGGCCCTGGACCACTGTTCTCTTTACCACTCCCGTTTATTTTATTTATTATATTTCTATACAGCCCATTAGCTGAAGCTCTCTTGGCATTTCACAAAACAGAACTTTAAACCATAAAATACAATACTGTAGTAGAACATAATATAAAAACAGTGGGACAGAATCCAACTCAAGTCCTACTTAGAGCAGACGCGCTGAAATGAATGGGACTTAAGTTAGAGTAGACCCATTCAATGGGTCTACTCTAAGTAGAACTAAGTTAGTGAGTCCCATTCAATGGCTCTACTCTAAAAAGGACTTCAGTTGGATTCTACCCCATATGTTTAAAATAGAATAAAACCAAAGTAAGAACCAAGATAGATGCCATCAGCAGTGCAAAGTTCTAAAAATGCATGAATGCCTTTTTTTTTTTTTTAACGGAAAGGCTAAAAAGCCAGGGAGTCTTTACCTGGCCCCCAAAAGACCACAATGTAGGCACCAAGCAAGCCTCTCTGTGGTGAGCATTCCACAACCAGGGTGTCATCACTGAAAAGGCCCTCTTTTTAGTAGCTACTCGCCTCACTTCATTTGGTGGAAGAGGGCTTCTGAATATGATCTTAGGGTCTGGGCAGGTATATTTGTTCTTAGGCAGGCCCTTAAGAACAGCCCAGCCTCCTGACACACAAGAGAAGCCTTTTTCTGGGCCTTTAAGCAACTTGAGCAAAGATCACACAAGTTGCAGGAACTGGAGTTTTCCAGGGTTTGGCTGGATTGGACAACAGCCCAATGGATATCTGTGGATAAACACCCTCTGCGTTATCCAAGAACAACACTTGAAACACAACTCTTTGCTCTCAACATTTACCAGGCTCTGCAGGTCCGAGGGTAATCTTCATTCCTGGACGCAATCCCACCTGGCAGTACGAAGGGACATGAGGATGGCCTTTGGTCTTGAGCTGCTGCTGCCTCTTCAGCCTCAGGGGCTCCTTCTCTGTCCCCTTCCTGCTGAGAGCCTGCTGGCTGTGGCTGGTGCTCCTCTTCCTGCCCCTTTTCCTCTTGGAGGCCTTCCTCCTGCCTCTGCTGCTCCCGCCGCACCTGCTCTTGCACCTCCAGGACGATGCGGGACAGCTCACTGAAGTTGCTCAGGTTTTCAATGTCTGGCAGCTGGATGGGATGCACCAGGTCAATCTCCACTGTCTGCTGGCCTGCTGGGATGTTAGGGTCACCCTGGAGAGAGGCAAGACAGTGGAACAACTCCGCATGAAACACCCTGCATTCACAGCAAAGAGCCATCACTCTCAAAGACTCCATAACACTCTGAACTTGCCATTTTCCTACTCCTCACTTCACTTCTACTGCCAATCTTTGTCTCTCCTATGTTGTTCCTTATGACTTGAATAGCCTCCCCATCCTTACCCAAACATCTTCTAATCTGGGGGCAGAGGGCCTTAGGCACAGGGACCAAACTCAGCCCTCCGGGGTTCCCCAGAGGGCCAGGCCCCCCCAACCCCACCCCCCAACAGTTGTGTGGCTTCCCAGCATTTGTGCAGTTTTTCCCCATTCTAAAAGATTCAAATGTCTCTCCTAAGGCTTAGTTACTGGCAGTAAAAGCATTAAGCTAAAAGACGCTGACATTTTTGGTAGTTTTGGCCTGACCCTTTTTGCCACTGGACCATCCACCACCCAAGAGCTTCTCTAAAATGGAATTTGGCCCTCAGACTGAAAGAGGTTCAACACCCCTATTCTGGTCCTTCCCTTCCCAAATGCTGCATTGAGCCACCACAGCATTGGCTCTTCTATATCTTCTGGTACTAGTAAATTTCTCTCCTCACCTCTGTTCACCACTGCCAGTAAGCCTTCCTCTCTCCCTTTGTCCTGCCAGTCTAAGAAGCAGTAAAACTCATTCACTCTTCCAACAGTCTTTTCTTGCCCATACGGTCCAGCATAAATCCTCAAAACATAAATTGGAAACACAGCCTGTCTTGGAAGCAGACAAACAGATTCAGAGAACGTTGGGATGAGTGTGCCGTTGACCAGGGGATGGGACATATCGCCATCAGCCACTTGCTGTGGCCCCTGCGCTCTTCCGTCCTTGCCAGACTTCATTCAACTCTTCTCCTCAGTTCTACTTTGGTAGCCCCTACCCAAGGAAAAGCTGAATGCAATATGAAATTCCACAAGGGAGTCTAAACATGGAATAGTGCACCCAAGGAAATTGTCTATAAGCATACAAACTAGGCACTTTATTGCCATTTCTGAACTGGAGATTCCTGGTTACAAACATTTGTTACTTTTCCCACAGAGGTTTCCAAGCCATAAAATGGCCTCACACTTGCCCTGCTCCACACAATCCCCTTGAATGCGCCTAGCCTTGCTGTAAGAGGACAGGCAGGTTAGGAGGGGAAAGTGGAACAGGCAGTGATCCCAAAGCCAAGGCAACATAGAATCAAACAGGAGAAAACTAGATACTCACTGTGATTTTAGTTCCTTTGGCCTTTTTCCCGTGGAAGCTCAGCATGACTATTTCAAGACCATGACTCCCATATGTCCCCTTGAAAAGTCCTGGCTTGATGAGATCATCGGGACCATGTGGAGGGAGGTAGATGCGTCTGTAGGTCAAGCAGTTGCTGAAATAAAAAAAATAGCCACTGGCTGATTTAATGCAGATGGGGCTGGCCCTGTTTAGGGCAACCTCAGAATCAGTTATTATAAGACATTTGACAAAGTCAGCTTTCGTTATTCAAAGCAACAGACCACAAAATCAAGTTTTTAGCCTTCTTGCTTATGGAGGGAAGCTTCACCATGTATAAGCAGGCTTCTGGTAGTGAACAGATTGAAAGCTATGGCACTGCATAGCACCTTTGGCCCTCCCCCTGGACTACTTTCTAGTCCCCTTCCCCAGCCCAGCTACCTCCATTCTTCACCGTCATGGCTGTTCCTTCATTCCCATCCTCCTGCATAATTTCAGTTCTTACCAAATACATCCAAAGCTTTTGGGAATCAACTCTGGGGACAGAATTTTGCAAAAGCAAGCTTATTCATTAGGTTGGGTGCTCTTCTGCCCACCGAGGAGTCCCGTTTGTTAGGTAGATTTCTGATTAATAGCCCAAAATGGGCAGCTGGTGGGAGCTAATGCTGAGAAGATCCTGGAAATCTCTCTTGTGTTGGATTGAAATATCCCTCAGAGCTTGAGGAAGGAGACACCTCCATCCTTCAGCTCTGTGCAGGGGTGGAGGAACCTGCGACCTTCCAGATGTTTCTGGACTACAGCTCCCAGTGTCCCTGACCATTGGCCATGCTGACTAAGGTTGCTGGGAGTTGTAATCTGACAACATCTGGAGGCCATACGTTCCCCCATCCCTGGCTTGGGGAAGGGCAGGTTTGAGTGAACTAAGTCAGAGGAAGGGAAAGAGAAAGCTCCAAACTGGCTGAAAGTACCTTGGGAAATATAGGGCCTCTATCAGGGAATCTGATGTGGGAGAGCAGATTGGCTGCCTTGTGGGAGTGCCTCTTTGCCTCCACTTACAATCTACTTGCATATTGGTGAACAGAGCAAATACTGCAAAGGCCCCATAGGTCCCCAGCACTCTCTCAAGAAAGAAGAAACCAAACCTGGGGAGCACTTCCCCTTGGAACCTCTAATCCCCTGGGGAAGTGCAAAACTGTATCGCTTGCTAGCACAATTTATTCTCAAATCAAAATTCATTGGGGGGGGGCTGAAGCAGTTGAGGAAAAAAGGTTACCCTCACCCCACCCCACCCTTACTCGTATTGACTAGTATAGATGAACTTCATCAAGATGAGCTCCTGCATGTGCTCGTGGAAGATGTCTTCCAGAGTCCGCCCCCATTCCTCTCGCAGCCACGTCCGGAATTCCTACAACAGCACCCGAATGAGAGAAGCAACGCCAATGAGTCACAGTTGCCTGGCACCCATTCCTCTTATAGGAGCTTAAGACCGCACAAGTCCCTTTGAACAGCAGGCAACTGTCCCATCTCTCTGCTGGCTGCTTGTACATTATAGCCCGCCTTCCCTGGACTACACTTCCCAGAATTCCATTGGGAGGAAGTCATGTCTTAAACTGGTCCATTTACAGAGCCAAAGGGCAGGGTGATTTCACCACTTTTTGTATGTTCTGTGGTCTGGCTCATACATAATGCTAAGCTACGGTGTAGTTTGCTGAAATCTGGCTTGTTATGTCTGAACCCATCTCTGCAAACAAACCATAGTTTGTTAACTAGCTACAAAACACAAATAGAACATATGATTTGTTCTTGGCTTACGAAGCCTGGCTTGTTTAAACCATAGCTTGTCATGATGTCTGAACCCATAACCAGGCTTATCCCTGCTTGTTTGTGCTGCTGTCCACCCTGAAACAGCGGTGCTCGGCAAGGGCAGCTTGAAAACGAAACCATTCCGAAGGCTGGCAAAATTGGTGGGAGAGAAACAAACCAGAAATAGGGAAAACAAGCCAAAGTTCATTTGCTTGTCTGCATGGCAATTCATGGCTAAAGCAACAAACCATGGTTACCATAAACCATGGCTAAGCATTACTTGCAATCACAGCCAATCACTCTCTCACTTACACACTGACCTGGTCTGCATATAATGCCAATTTGTGCTTTATTTAACCCATGGTTTGTTGCCCAACCCAGGGTTTGTCTGACAGACTGCCATTTGCTTTCTGAATCCCTGGGTTGTTTGTTTCCTTTCTCGTTTGCCTGCTCCCTCCCTGTACCCCAAATGCCTTTGAGACACTGTAGTGCTGGCATGTAGAGTGACTGGTTGTTGTGTTTTACCACTTGCCCACCGCCTCTGTAGCCTGGCGAAACACCACATGAACAACCCACAATTCTGGGTTCACACGTAATGACAACCCATGGTTTAAACAACCCAGAATTCACATCCCAACAACAAACCATGGGGGGGGGTTCTGGGTGGTTTGTGGTTAACAAACCGTGGTTTGTTATCCTAACTGGATTTGCACAATACAACAACCTGGAATTCAGCAACCAAAACCATAAGTTAGCGTTATGTGCGAACCCACCCACCATCTCTTTCAAATCTTTCCAAAGCTCCGATTCAAGCCTTTGCTTCCAGATGGAGCAATAAAAAAAAGAATCTGCTATAGAGGGCATGGTGCTGTTTTAGTGTTACAGTACACACTGAACCGTTTGAAGACACTAATAGCCTAATTTATCCTAATGATCTTTCCACAGAATCCATGATAGGATCCCCCCCGCCATCCTATCCACCTCTTGACAATCAGCAGCTCTTTCTTCAGGCATTTGCCTGCTGGAGCACAGCAGCAACAGTTTAGCATTAACTCTGCACTGCTGAATGTGACATTAATCCCTCATGGCAGATGATGAGCTGTAAAGAGAAGCTCTCCACCCCTGCCCCAAGTCTGGCCTTCAGACACCGCTGACATTTAGTTTTCGGCTGTACTGTGCACACCCTCTCTGTTTCACCAGGTGATGGAAGACAGCACTTTGGGCCATGGATAAGGAGCGGGCTGGGTGGGGCAAGAATCCTGAAAGACAATACAGAACTTGGGACCCTAATGCACATCCAGCCCACTGTGTGGTGCAGATCACATGAGTCTATTGCACAGGTGGCTCTAACAGAGACTTACAACCTTGCAGACACAGGTTCAGTTTCCGCTGCAAGCAGGAGGAACTCTGGGTTGTTCGGGGACAGATAACCCAGAGACTAACTCTGGGTTGTCTCTCCCACAATAACTCAGAGTTCCTGGTTTGCACACAACACTAAGCGAACCAACAATGGAGTGTCCTTGGGTTGCTTAGCCTCTCCTGCATGCAGGGGGAGCAACTGGGTGGCGGGAGACAGCATGCTCACTTGTCCTCTCCTCTAACTGTCTCTCCTCCTCTACTGGAAGTACAGAGACATGGAGCCTGATCCAGCAAGAGTGTGCGTGCGTGTCCGCTAAAGGGAGCTATAAGCCATTCCCTGCTTCGCAACCTTCTTTCCCGGGTTGCACGTCAGAGAACGCAGTTGATTTGCTGAACAAATCTAAGCCACAAGATGCTTGTTCAACAAATCAACTCAAGCCTACACATACATTTCTATTCAGGGGGGAAAAGCTGGTGATTCACAAGTTGAGTGAGTGTCCCATAACAGGCACATTTTCAGAGATGTCTTAGGGTCTCATGGTGTCCCCAGGCAGCCACATAACTACAGTTGTTTAGGAAGATTTGAAATGCCACACTCTAACCAGAAGTATACAAAGGTATTTATTTGCTATCAAACTCTTTATTAATCTATACCTGTTTCCTGACTGCTATTCGGGGTGTAGGAGAAAGGATCACTTTCAATATGGTAGAATAGTCCTTGGAATAAGCCAAGATGACCTTGAAGCGTTCTTTTCTATATGCTGTTGGTAACTTTGTTTATGCTATTGTGGTACCTAAAAATCCTCTCAATAAAGTTAAAGGTTAAAAAAACACCCATAAAGGTATTTCCCTTGTTGCAACACTTACAACTACTACATGAATTGCTCTAGGGGTCACCCAGTGATCATAAGCCCATGGGCAGGAGCTGTTTG
Source organism: Heloderma suspectum (assembly GCF_057233095.1). Classification (NCBI taxonomy): domain Eukaryota; kingdom Metazoa; phylum Chordata; class Lepidosauria; order Squamata; family Helodermatidae; genus Heloderma; species Heloderma suspectum. The sequence goes on along the minus strand of NC_139465.1, from coordinate 5,363,229 downwards.
ATCTTTTCCATGTTGTTCAGCACCTAGCAGTTGTAAGTTGTAATTCTAAACACATGTAGCTGGGGATAAGCCTGAATGAACTCAGCATGACTTTCGCCTAAGTAAAAATGCATAGGGTTCCTCTGTTAGACACTTTTAAGCAGCTTTCCCCAAGCTGGTGCCCTCCAGATATGCTGGACTCCTAGCTGGGAATAATGGGAGTTGCAGTTGCAGTCCAACACATCTGGAGGGCACCAGCTTGGGGAAGGCTGCTTTATAGTAATCATCATCATCATCTGGAGAATAGCTTAGGGTGCACTTTGGCATGATCATCTCTTTCCAGAGCAGGGCTTACCTCTTGCCTTCCTCCTGACATTCGATGGTGATCTGTCTGGTTGCACTTGGTTGAAAACTCATCCTTTTTCACAATCTGTACAAATTAATGAAGTGAGATCAGGATTTACAAGCCATGAACTCTCACTTGAAAACAGCCACAAACTTGCTTAAAATGACCACGGCACAGAAGACCCAAGAACACAAGTGTTCTTTTAGCATCTGTGGCAGCCTGGCCAGGCAACCGCACAAAACAGGAGACTCACCTGAATATGCCCACTGTGGGGTCCCTTGTGGCCATACATACACTCGACTGTGGCACTCATTCTCTCCATTAAGTGAATCCTGAAGAGGGGCTTGAATCTCATTGGGTCGTCCACATGAGGGTCATGGGGGGGCAAGTACATCCAGCCAATGATGAACAAGCCATCAACCTGTCAAGGGCAAGATCAGCAAGACTCAAGATCTGCTTGCCTTTCAGTCCCTTCCCCTGAGATAAGCTTCTTCCAAGATAGCAGCTCTGCCCCAAAGCCTTCTGGGTCAGAGTTACTCATCTTCAAAGTTGGCTAATTGCCTTCCAGAAATGCTGTTCTTGCTCAGCTGCTCACAGTGCATCCTCTCTGAGGGGAAGGGGAGCTTGTTTTAGATAGCTTTCAAATGCTCAGTTCTTCTTGCAAAGCAAGTTGGCCCCCCAGGCTCTTTAAGCTCCAGAGAGCAACTGTGCTGATAAGAGAACACATATACAGAGCCTCAAACTAATTAGGTGGAAAGCACCTCAAGTTGGCAGCTCTTCTCTCAGCAAGTTGACAAGGATTCACACCCTCCAGCTGGCAGTGAGCAATACAGAATATGCATCTCTCTCTCCGGGTTAGGCCTCAAGATGAGGCCCAACCTCTAACCAAGATGAGCTTAGGCCTCACCTGGAGTATTGTGTCCAGTTCTGGGCACCACACTTTAAGAAGGATGCAGACAAACAGAGGAGGGCAATGAGGATGATCAGGGAACTGTAAACAAAGCCCTATGAGGAGAGACTGAAAGAACTGGGCATGTTTAGCCTTGAGAAGAGAAGACTGAGGGGAGATAGGATAGCGCTCTTCAAGTACTTGAAAGGCTGTCACACAGAGGAAAGCCAGGATCCTGTCTCGATCATCCCAGAGTGCAGGACACGGAATAATGGGCTCAAGTTGCAGGAAGCCAGATTCCGGCTGAACATCAAGGGAAACTTCCTGACTGTTAGAGCAATACGACAGTGGAACCAATTATCAGGGAGGTAGTGGGCTCTCCCATGCTGAAGGCATTCAAGATGAGGCTGGACAGCCATCTGTCAGGGATGCTCTGACTTGGATTCCTGCATTGAGCAGGGGGTTGGACTTGATGGTCTTATAGACCCCTTCTAACCCTACTATTCTATGATTCTGTGATCCACTCCATCCTCATCTCCACTCTCCAGCCCAAGGGAAAGCATTTTGGTGCCCGAGGCAGGAAATCCAAAGGGCACCTGCTCTTTCCCAGCAATTAACACAGGGCACAAACCAAAACCAAAATTCTCTTCCACAAACCTCATTAAAATGAATGGAAACTGGGCAAGAGATTCCTACATGCTTCTGCAACTTCCATTTGTTTCAATGGGGCCTGCACAGGAGAAAGTATCTGTAGATTGCATCGGATGTGTCAGTTCTTGCTGCCTCCAACTCTGCTGCCCTTAATGCCACCCCAAATCTACCACCTGAGGCAACCACCTTGCTTGACCTCTTGGCTGTGCCACTTTCCCATGTACAACCCTAAAGATGTCCTCTCTTCTTGCCCCATCTTAACTTCTACAGGCCTTTAATCGTGTGCCGAGCTGTTAACCCTTATTATTGCTTCAACACACAACGAAGCTCAAAACTAATCACTGAAAGCACACAGGGGAAACATATAGCTTTAAGCCACCTCGGGTGTCTGCTTTGGCCCCAAACATTCTCCAGTGCAAGAAGAAGAAAGGTCACCTCAAGCAGCATGAGAGCACAAGCTCCTGGCACAACACTCTATCCAACATGGCAGCTTCATGTCTAGGAGGCCTCTGTACTCACCACCACATTCAACAGCCCCCCATATGGTCCGATGTCTGGTTGCCAGAGGCCCAAGATGTGTCTGTATCGATGGAGCACTAGAGAATTGGAGAAAAGCAGGAGATATAACATATGAAGAAAGGGAAATTTTTGGAAGCAAAGAAGAGCACCAAGTGTTCCCAAAGGCTCCTTGCATGGGGGAGATGGTAAAGTAGAGCTCCATGTACTCAGCTCGAAAACCCTCTATGCCCTGCAGCAATTATGCCAATGAAACCAATACTTTGCATCTTTCTGCTTATTTTGTATAATTTATTCTGCTTTTGCTACTCATGAAGAGAAGTAAAGACTGCAGGGCAGTCAAGACCTCCCTCCAATATTAATGGAAGTCTTAGGGGGAATAGTACAGATGGGGGAAATGAAATGAAACTGGATCAGGCAGCCGTGCTGGGGGAGAAGGTTTTAAATTTCCCCCCATGCTGTTTTCACAATCAACTCCCCCCTCCCAATCTGCTAATAATCTTGCTTGGCGGTGGGAAGACAGTCAGATACAATCACCTGTTTCCCCACCACTGATGGAGCGAATAGCAGTGGGGCAGGGGACTTTTATTAGGGAAAAGTTAAAAACCCTCTCCCCCAGCACCGCTGCCCTGAGCTAATTAACTCCCCTTCCATACAGCTCCTTTAAAGGCTCCAGGAGATCTGATCATGGATTTGCCACGGCATGGCTGTTTTAGTCCTTATTCAGGCACTTCTTGACATTTTACCAGGCGTTCCCCAATTTCACAGCTAGAAACTAGCTGCTGTTTCTTTTTCATTTTTAAAGAGGTAGTAGTTTCAGATTCTCAGGATTATGGATTCTGTCATTAATACTAGATTTTGTGTATTTTATTCCTCTTCATGCTTGCATGGAATACACATGGCCCTACAGTCAATGAGGGAGTCAAACAGTGCGCCATAAAACATCACTGTGGACAGAGGTGGACATGCATCCTGGAAGAGCCAGCATGATCCTCAACTTTAGCCCTGCATGCAGACAATGCTATGTGAAGCTGGTGTCATGTAGGGGCTAAGAGACTGAGCTCTAAATCAAGAAGTCCCCAGTTTAAATCTTGCCTCTGCCTTACTAAGCCACCCTACCCTCTGCAATACTGGCGTAACATTAGTGGTCTACTTTATAGGGCTGTTGTAAGGATCACTAGATAATGCATGTGAAATGCTTTGAGCTCGAAAGTGCTATATACATATATTATTATTACTTCAAGAGAGCTAGTGTGGTGTCGTGGCTAGAGTGTTGGACTAGGAGTCGGGAGATCCGGGTTCTAGTCCCCACTCAGACATGGAAGCTCACTGGGTGACTTTGGGCCTGTCACAGACTCTCAGCCCAACCCACCTGACAAGGTTGTTGTTGTGAGGATAAAATGGAGGAGGAGGATTGTGTAAGCCGCCCTGGGTTCCTTAAGGAGGAAAAAAGGCGGGATATAAATGAAATAAATAAACAAACAAACAAACAAATAGCTCAGCCAATTTGTAGATAGAAGCTCAATTGACAACACTAGAGTAAAACATAGCTGTGGTTCTGTGGGCAAAGCAGGAAAAGAAATGGACAGAATGCTTCATTGTCCAGGGCACTGGGATTGTTCCTGCCCTTGCAGCAGTGATGGTGGTTCACTTCACACTAGCTGATTTCTAAAATGAAAAATTATGTGCAGGCAGGGAAAGACCTGCATGAGAATGACAGAGCATCAAAATTTGGGGGTGGGGGGAGAACATGGGTTATGCCCCCTTCCAAGTCCTGACAGGCTTTGGGGTAACAGGATGGAGGCAGGGAGAAAGAAACTTTAAAAATGTAAAAGATGCAAAGAAGAGCTTCTCACTACCTCAGCTTCCTTTTACAGAGCCAACAGAAAACAGGGACAGGCCCAGCTGTAGCTGTGGAGACTGGTAGTACTGTTTCAAAACAAAAGACCTAAAACGTATGATGTGACAGAGTCATTATTCTGATGGTGCTTTGCTTTAATAGCCTCCTGGCGATGTCACTTCTTTTCAGTTTCATTTGGGACTCCAAGATCTGAAGGTCCGGATTAACTGAAAGAGCTTGCTTCCAGCATTGGGAACATTCACTAATCAAATAAAAAGGGTAGAACCTCCCTTGCTCAGTTGCTCTTGAAAAGCAATGCAGAAGCCCAATATTCTTCTCTGAGGGCTACAGGATAGAATGAGGACTAACCTCATTCCTAATTCCTTGCAGGAAGTTCTGACTGAAGAGATAGTGACCACACATGCACAGTTTTTAATGTCAGGGATCAATCCACAAAGACATAAAAGGAAAAAAGGGAAACGTATCTAATAATGTGCACAGTGATCCAGTAAGCACAGCCTAACCCCTATGGTCAGGAACAGGGGCAGCCACACAAACATGAGCCTTAGCATTTATTTTTTTAAAGTTAAGCACTACCCATGAAAGACAGCCACTAAATCAGAGAAGTGCCCCAAAGAAATGCCCCATTGCGCCACAGAATCTCATCCATTCCATAGCTTCTCAAGGACCCATTGAGGCACAGATGCTATGGAAAGGGTACCACATGATCCTGATAAGGCCAGAATGCTTCACCCGGACCATTTCAAAGACTTTTGCCTTGGAAGGCATCAGTCTGAGTATGCTCCCAGCTTTCACACATTATTAAGCTCATGCCATGAGGTGAAAACCCTGTGGTTCCAGCAGAACAGCTACAAATTCTCACACCCAATCATATAGCAACACAGGAAGCTGCCTTATACCAGGTCAGACTATTTGTCTAGCTAGCCCAATATTGCCTACTCTGACTGGCAGCGGCTCTCCATCATCCCAGGCAGAGGTCTTTTCCATCACCTGTTACCCAGTCCCTTTTTAACTGGAGATGCCAGGGATTGAACTTGGAGAGTTATGTATGCAAGTCACGTGCTCTACCACTGAGCTTTAGCACAATCCAATGGTAGGAATCTGCTTGATACAGACCTAGTGCACTGAGAAACCCAATTTTCATGTGTAACTTTGCAATTAGTGTGGGCAGTGAAGATAGGCACACCAGCAGCTGTTGTGAAAGACTCATTGAAGTGAATGGGATTTGTGTAAGAGCACAGCTGTCCTCTTGCACAGATCCCATTCATTTCGATTTTCATGAGAGAGGCAGTCTTCTTAACAGGAAAAAAATCAGCAGATGCAGCTTTCTCCAGCATTGCATTTCTGTGATGGGTAAAGCTACACTTGTTGAATTGTTGCCCAAGCTCTTATGCAAACCGAGACAAAACCAGAGATATTTATTCTCCAGGTCACTTGGCATTTTGGGGCAAATAAAACACAGCAGCATGTAACCTTCTTAAAATGAAGCATCTGAATAGAATTTGGATTTCTAAATAGCAGTCTAAGAAAGAAGGCGTTTCATCCACCAGCCAGCACCATAAAGGGTTCAGATTCATATTATTGTAGAACTTCCATTTGTTAGATTTCTTTCTTTTCTTTTTTAAGGAGCTGAACAGCTTCAAGATCCAACACTGGGCAAAATAAATGCCCCAGCAGCGTGTCTCAAAAATCCACTGACTTCCACTCATGCTCAGACAAGAGGCGGAGGACTCAATGCAGAATACACAGAGTTGAGGCAGCTTACTCAGGACTAGGAACAAGCAGAGTTGCTTCTTAACAATTTTTTCCCTCCGTCCTTTGGCAAAAAAAGAGGCTGGATTGCTTTTTCTAGAGCAGAGATGGCCAATAAGCAGATTCAGAACTCCAACCTGTGCTTTATGGACTGCCACTCCAGCTGAGATAGCAAAACAGCACACACATATATGGGAAGATAAAATGTTCCTAGCTTCCTATTATGGTTGTCATGATTCCTCACCTTCCTCTGCTGCTCTACAGCACTGCATGTCACCGCTCTATAGCCCCTCAAACCTCCTTTTCAGATGGCAGAGACTCTATCAAGAAGGAGTTCCTACAGGACCCAAATCAAAGGGGTAGTACCAAGTTACAGGCAACAGTTCTTTCTATTGAGTCTTCAGGCATGCACAGAGTGCTTGGGAGATAGGCAGGGTCTCTCATTTGTGCAGGATACAGTGATGCTAAGAAACAGCAGGAATCTCTTTCACTGACTCTGATTGCTTGGAAACTGCAGGGAAATTAGACCTCTCCAGAAGGGATATGTGTGGTGCCTGGTGTCTTGCTCACCATAGGGCTGGGGGAACATATGAGTAGATTTGTGGATGCCCTGTTCCCAGCAGTAACCCAGCATGCAATTCTCTCAAACATCTCCTGACTCATCATTCATCTTCCTGAGGTTTCCTGCAAACCTGGATTTTCCAGTGTGGTACCCTGTACCTCACTGTCAATCCTTTGCCTTCCTGAGTCCCATCCATCCCCCATTCTGAGTGTTAATATGAAACTCTACATGTATTTTGTGTTTTCCTGATCCAGATAAGATGTGTGAGCTTATCAAGAACTGCAAAACTCTATCAAACACTACTGGCCCTCATGTTTATGTGTGTGCTCCCCAGCGCTCCAGACACCCAGAGCAACCTCTATCTTACTGCTTTTTAGAAATGCATACTCCTACACCCTTGGATAGTGTTGTTGTTGTCGTTGGTGTTAGAATGATTTCTCAGCTACAGTTGATCCCCCTGACTTCATACCTGATGCTCTCAGAACACATATCTAGCTCACAAGAAGCCCAGGAAAGCTTTGTTTGCCAGTCAAGACATCAGGCAGGCACACTCCATGCTTACACACAGTGCAGAAGGCATTTGCCAACAGAAGGTACATACGGCAAGTATAAACATCTCTGTATTCCATGTGCTCGTAGTCGGGAAGGATTTTCATAAAACGCCCTGATTTCACTCGTGGGTTTATACCTGAGCAGACACAGTAGGGTGAATATGAGAACTTTGCTCCCCCTCTTACAACCCCCCTCTGACTGCCACACACCCATTTTTTTCAGCCTTGGGATGCTGCTGGGGAAACAAGGGGCCTGTTGTGTTCTGAAATAAGAGGCAGAGGTGACAACCCTTTGGGTCACCATTTTCTGGAATAAGATTAAGAACGTTCTTTTAAATGAGCAAAAACAGGCATGAGGCCTGTCACCCTGATCCAGATGATCAATTCAATGGGTGCCCCTGTGACATTTTTGCATGAGAGAGTTGTACAAGTTCCAAATCAAAGTCAAAAGAGAGCCATCTAGCCCAAACATAATGAGGATGGTGTTCCTGATTTCCCTGCATCCTCACATACACGCTCCTTTTTGGGAGGATGGATGATGCACCCCCTAGCAGACGAAATGAGGAGGGCTCAGCTTGCATATCATGAGCTCGCACATGAACCAACTCCACAAAAACTGGGGATCAGTTTAATCTTAGCACCAGGTCTATCAAAAGTCTCAAGGCAAAGTCTTTAAAATCTTACCAGGACCACCAGACTTACATATCATGGGGGCGGGGGGAGAAGCTGCCCACCCTTAAGCCTGCTAATTGTAAACAACACTCACAATCAAAGGAATCATGCAGTGTATTTATGCCTGTATGCTTAAAGAGATGGGGAAGAGAGGCAGAGCTGTTCCAAATCCTGACATTTCTGGGATGCACTGAAGTGCTAAATGAACCACGGTCATTATGGCTTCACAGATAAGCAAGTCACGACTGTTAACTTGCAGCCCTGCTCTGCTTGAGACTCTTGAGTCACTCAAGTTAAAGATTCGGTGCAAATTCACTTTCAAAAATGGAATCAAACAGGAACATGTGCTTAGCACTTACGTTTGGCATAGACATCTCGACAGGATACTCCCGTGATCTCCAGCTTCCGCAGATTCTCACAGACACCATATTCTGCAATTAAATAGAGATGATTATGTCATAAAATATTAAGTTGTGCAATGCCACCTGCTGTCCAGAGACAAGAATGTTAAATTGCCTTTTCCAATAGAAACCTTGGGAGTTCCACAAAAGAAAGTTCCTGCAAGCATTCACCGTGGTTTGATCACATTGACACAGGCCTAGTCAGTTCTGGAATGCAACCGACAAAACAAAACCAACAAAATAAAGTCCATAGTGTCCATATGTTCTTCAGTCTTAACCTAGAAGCTATATACGACGGTTATAATTGAAGAATTTCATTTAAGTTTAGGCTATTCAGCATCCATTTGTTTGTTTAATAGGTTTATAAATTGCACCATCTGCCTACTAGGCACTTGGGGCGAAGTACAATAAAAACACTAAAACACATAAAACCATAGAACACAGGAGGAAAAAATCCTTACAATAAAATAAGAGCGGCAATTACAGTTAAGGAGTGACAAAAACATTACACAACATTAAAAGCCCAATTTAAAAACTAGTCTTTATTCCCTGTCTGAAGCAAAATATGGAAGGAGCCAATCTCACCTCCATCACGAGAGGATTCCACAATCACAGTGCTGGTACCAAGAAGTCCCTGTTCCGAGTACCCATCTAACAAGCCTCTCTAGAAGGTGGGGAAAATAACACAGCTTCCAGTGATGATCATAAGTTATGGGCAACACATTCATACGGAAGGACATGGCCCTTCATTGCCATATCTGTAACATTAATGGTATACTGTGTACTTCACATAGACAAAAAATGCTATAGACCAGACCTGCACAACTTGTGACCCACCAGGGGCTTAATGGACCTTCCGCATGTTTGTGCTTGCCTTGAACTACAAAAATAGAGGAGTGTATATGTCAAATCCCTGGCAGGCCACAATACTGAGCTGTATTTGGCTTGGTACAGTATGAACTGTGCATTTGACTGGAAGCTTAACAACAGGATTGGAAAAATATTTCATGTTTCTAGCTGCCAGCATCAAAATTATACACATCCAGCAGCATCTGTTCCCCTTTCCCCCAATAATGAAGGACCCCTGACTGCTTGGGAACACAGGCAGAGCCTTGCCTACTCCCCCATACTTGCTAATCAATATGATGGCAACAGTCTTGGTTCACTGCACTGTGTATTGCTGGAACTTTCTAAATACACACACACACACACACACACACACCAGCTTTTACTGCAATTTTAAATGGAGAAACAATTCCCAGAAGTTAGCTAACAAATCAATAAAAAAATTGCTGCAACATCCATAGAAACAGGAGTGGGAGGAAGTAAATGACAAAACAGAAGGCCTGAGTGTTGGTGCCAAGGGAGACACAAGCCATATTTGTTCCAGGCTTTGGATGTATTAGCTAAAACCAGACCAGCTTTCTAGAACAGAAGATTAAAGCTGTAGCTTTATACTTCCAGCACCTGCCAGATATCAGACACCAAAGAATCATCTGACATAAAGCTCATCTAGAAAACATCAAGGGGAGGGGCTCACTGCAATTTGGCAAATTCTAAGTTAGTTCTTACAGTCTCTTACTTGAAGATGTCATTTCAAAGTACAGTGTACAAAGTATTTTTCTGGACAGAAATCTGAAAGGGATTTTAAAAAAGAGAACTACAGTGCAGCCTGCCAGTTTTCAGTACTATTATTATTGTGTGTGTGTGGGGGGGAGACTTTTAGATTTGGGTGCGGGTGGTGATGGTGACTCTGCTGGGGAACATTTCTGGGGAACATTACCAACCACACTGTAGAACGGAGTGCTGCAGGAGTTTGCAGTGTTTCTCCATCCCTGGGAAAAACCCAACAGAGAGAAAACCCCACTCTGTTAACCAAAGTGCTAAATGTCTAGACTGGGTGGGGGTGGGGGGAATGTGCAGATAATCCCTAAAAACTAATTTACCAGCCAAAGAGAAATCTCATCTCCTATTTGCTCTCCTATCACTGTAAGTAACACATTCAGCTTAAGCTCCATGAAAGGGTGTGCTCTTGACTCCTCAGAAGATGGCCACTGGCCAGAGGACTCAACTCAATATTACTGAAATGAAATAAATAAAAATACTGGAAGAAATATGCTGGAGGAAAATACAAGAAGATTTCTGAGGTTTACACTTCTTCAAGATTAAAGCCAGATACAGAAATACAGAAAAGGGGAGTAACTCCTAAGAGAGAAGGCCTGGAAAGAGGCCTGTGCATGTTTAGCTAACCATTCCTGGGGTGGCATGACACATGTTGGATCCATCCTTCTGAGGTTTTTGTAACGATTTAAAAACCAGTTCAAAGTGCTGGCATTAACTATAAAACCCATTTCAGCTTGGGCTCCTGTACCTGAAGGAGCACCTCTTCCTGTATATTCCTACCTGAGCTGAGAGATCATCATGAGGGGCCCTGCTCCAAGGGACCTCCCATGCTGAGATAAGGTAGATGGTTACTTAGGAGCAGGTCTTTTCAGTACTAGCCCCTTAAAGTTATGGAATACTCTCCCCAGAGAGGTCTGCCTGGCACCTACTTTGTTATATTTTCGGTGCCAGCCAGACAAAGACCTTTTTATTCTCTCAGGCCTTTTAATCATCTGTATATTTCTGCTGCTATACCGTGTTTTTAAGTACTCTTAACTTTGGTACTGTTAGAACTTCTTGTGATGCCTGTTGTAGCCTCAGCTGCTTTTAACTGATTGTTGCTTTTAATTTCATGTTTTATTGTACTGTTTCTGTTTTTATGTGGATTTTGGATTGCATTTGTGTTATTGTACATCATCCTGAGAGCTATTAGCTATAGGATGACAAATAAATCTCAAAAAGAACCTGAGAGTGCAAAAGAGGATGGGAATCTGTAATGAAGTATCTCCAAGTCAATTATTAACCACGGCTTGGAAGATACCTTATTTGATTTCTACTAATATGACATGTGAAAGTTTGTCCTGCTGTCACTACAGCAGCAAGTGTATGCCACTTTACACAAAGCAGGAACATTCCACACCTGGAGATCAGGAAGCAGGATAAGAGCACCACTCTGGTGCAGTGGTCAGGGTTTTGGATTTTGGCCAGAGATAGAGCAGGGTTCAAGTCCCCTGAGCTCCTTGGAGGACAAAAATGTAATTAAATAAATAACAGAAAAAAGCGCTGCTTTGGGCCTTTTCTAGCAGGAAGGGACGTAACTTCCTGTTACAGGGCAAGACTGTTCTCTACCCTCCTGTGCCACAAACAAGTACCCTGCAGAGAGAAACTTGCTCAATCAACAAGTCACTCCATATAAGTCAAGCTGCACACCTTATGGCACGGATGGGCAGTCTGCGGCCCTTGTCCTAATTTCATGTGGCTCTCAACCTAATTTTAAAAACTCATTGCATGTGAACAATTCATACCTCTGGCAAGAAGGATCTACTCCTACCCAGGCAACCTGCTGGGCAGGAAGGAAGACGGAAAAAGAGAAAATGGAATGGCAGAAAGAGAAATCAGGCAACCTACCCACTTTTGGCTCTGGCCTTGCCCCACCACTGGCTTTAGCACCTGCCCCCCCGCCACACACACACACACACACACACACACACACGGCCCTTGACAGATTACCTGTGAGGGGACATGGCCCTTGACCAGAAAAAGGTTGCTCACACCTGCTGTATGGGGCTGTCACTACTAGTCTGACCTGGGAAAAGTTCGTTTTGGGCAGACTAAGCAGACTAAGAGTATAAGCAGAACACCCTGTTACACATTTGCTTATGAATCCTATTGCTGCAATCTAGTGCCCTGCACATGTTCTGAGGTCCTACACTTGAGGACTTTGCTGTTCATTATAGTGAGAAGGCCAGGCCTATGCACATAGGATGTCCCCCTCATTTCAGTGCATGGCAAAGTCCTAGCGGGCATGAGAAGAACAGGCTGCTGGACTGCAGCTTAATACCAATACCATCAGACACCCCTGTCTAACATTCTAAAGCAGGGGTAGGCAATCTGGTGCCCTCCAGATGCTGCAGACTACAACTTTCATAAGCACCAGCCAGCATGGCCAATGGTCAGGGATAATGGGAGCAGTAATCCAAAATATCTCGAGGCCACCAGGTTGCCTGCCCTGGTTCAAAACCTGCAGGACTCTGCAAATTGTTTGTCAGCTGTTAGTAGCCTCTGTTGATCTTGAGCCAACTTTCAGATTGCCAGGAGGGCTGCTTGTCCTTTAAAAAAAGAAAGTACCTGGTGTGTGACAAAGGTCAGAACAGTTAGCATTGAACAAACAAACAAATGGAGCTTGCGGATTGTTGATTAATCAAGGTAAGTCAAGCAACAAGCAGAAGAGACTTGCTAATTCAGTTGCAGCAGCCCATGGAACAGTCATCATCGCCTATTTATAGATTTGCACTTCACTGAATTGCAGCCCTTGGCTCAGGAAACTCATGGTTCAGAAAGGAGCTGTTTATCTCAAAGCCTCACAAGTGTAAAAGGGCATCAGTCCCCAAGGGGGGCAGCTGAAAGGGCAATACAACTTGCTAATATTTACCCACAGACACACCAAACAGTGCCAGACTGAGGGCCACTATGGTCCAGTTGCCCATGTGTAGGATAACTTTGTACATGGAAGAGCAGGACTGTCTTGGGCAAAACCTTCCCTCTCAGACTCCACCCAAGAATGGGAAGTGCACTCACACAAAGTTTTTGCTGAGCTCAAAGGGCTATTAAAGAACACTGAGAAGTGCTAAAGAGTTTAATAACCCAGTAATCTATATAGATAGATAAAAACTAGTTCCCAGGGTTCTGTCATATTCTAGCAAGACTGAGAAAACAAACCCAGGATGGGATTATGGAGACCACAGGAGATGTTGGAAGAGTGGATCAGGAGCCGAGTTTTACAGACAGATAAGGCGCTTACAGTGATCATTCTTGACACAGGGCAGAACTCAAGCTTGTAAGAAAAAAAAAGTTCCTGTCTCAAAAGTTCATTTTGGCCAAGGGCAAGATAAGGCCATAATATGATATTGGATGGTGGTGAAGAAGAGTGAGGTCCCACTCACCAGCATTTCTGTCTCTCACTTGTGTACCACGAGTGCACAGGAGTGTTAAGCCCACTGAACACAAAATCATCAAACAAATATGCCTGCAGGTTGATTGATTTGCTTAGGAACATAGGAAGCTGCCTTATATAGTGTCAGACCACTGGGCCATCTAGCCCAGTATTGTTGACACTGAGTGGCAGCAGCTCTCCAGGGTTTCAGGCAAGATTCTTTCTTACCCTACTTGGGAGATGCTGGGAGTTGAGCCTGGGACCTTTTGCATGCAAAGCAGGGGCTCTACCACTGAGCTACAGCCTCTCCCCAGATAAAGTGTTACAACCACTTGTAACACTTGTAGTTGTAACCACTTGTAGTTGGCTACAGAATCGGACTCAAAGAGTGCTTATTAATGGGACCTTCTCAAACTGGGGAGAGGTAACGAGTGGGGTACCGCAGGGCTCAGTTCTGGGCCCAGTGCTCTTCAACATTTTTATTAATGACTTGGAGGAGGAGGTGCAGGGAATGCTGATCACATTTGCAGATGACACCAAATTGGGAGGGATAGCTAATACTTTGGAAGACAGAAACAGAATTCAAAGTGATCTGGATAGACTGGAGCGCTGGGCAGAAAACAACAGAATGACATTTAATAGGGATAAATGCCAAGTTCTGCACCTCGGAAAAAGAAACCAAATGCACAGTTACAAGATGGGGGATACGTGGCTCAACCACACTACAAGTGAGAAGGATCTTGGAATTGTTGTCGATCACAAGCTGAATATGAGCCAACAATGTGATGTGGCTGCAAAAAAGGCCAATGCTATTTTGGGCTGCATTCACAGAAGCATAGCTTCCAAATCCCAGGAAGTACTAGTTCCCCTCTACTCAGCACTGGTTAGGCCTCATCTGGAGTACTGTGTCCAGTTCTGGGCACCACACTTTAAGAAGGATGCAGACAAACTGCAGAGGGTTCAGAGGAGGGCAACAAAGATGATCAGGGGACTGGAAACAAAGCCCTATGAAGAGAGACTGAAAGAACTGGGCATGTTTAGCCTTGAGAAGAGAAGACTGAGGGGGATATGATAGCACTTTTCAAGTACTTGAAAGGTTGTCACAGAGAAGGAGGCCAGGATCTCTTCTTGATCATCCCAGAGTGTAGGACACGGAATAATGGGCTCAAGTTACAGGAAGCCAGATTCCGGCTGAACTTCCTGACTGTAAGAGCAATACGAGACAGTAAAAGCAATACGACAATGGAACCACTTACCTGGGGAGGTGGTGGGCTCTCCCACACTGGAGGCCTTCAAGACGAGGCTGGACAGCCATTTGTCAGGGATGCTCTGACTTGGATTCCTGCATTGAGCAGGGGGTTGGACTCGATGGCCTTGTAGGCCCCTTCCAACCCTACTATTCTATGAATCTATGAATCTAGATATCCCAACTTATGACAGGGAATTAGATAGCCCAGTAGATACTTTCCAGTGAGGAAAATGCTTAGAAAAAACAGAGTTTTCTACACAAGCCAGAGCACTAAAGAGATCTGCTGGTACAACTGCCATGACATTCAATAGCTCAAGGAGAGACACCCCCATTTTGCTCCCCTCCCCGTGCAATAACTTTGATAAAGTAAGAAGGCACTTTTTCAAAATCATCCTAGGCAAAGACAATTGCAGCAGTTTGAGGCCACATGATGTAAAAGCCATTTAAAGAGTGTTCCAAGCCTCACCCTGTCCACAAGGATGAGTCAATGTTGGCAACTATCTCCAAACAGAACTATCACACAAATTAGAAGTCAGCCCTTGCAGCCGCAGAGAGCATCCTTAATGCATCCAAGGACTCCAATTCGGACGGGCACAGACACTGGCTGCACTCAGATATCCAATCCCAAAGTTCGCCCTGGCAAGTCCAAAATGCATGACTTCATAGCAGGCAACAGAAGCAGCTGCCACAGGCTCGTAGGAGGGGATGAGCCCTCAATAAAGGACCACAGGGCATGGATCCAACTGCACCACTGAAGAGGAAGGGAAAGCAAGTCATAGAATGTGACCTCGCTAGGAAATGTTCCATACGGCCCTGATGGTAAGGGGGAGGTGCTCCCCCAAACCATATTATATTTATTGTGTTTGAGATTTCTGATTGAGCAGCATAAGAACAGGATGGAAGAATGACACCCAGGGGTGTTGTTAGGCGCTTAAAAGATCCAGGACCCAGGCCTGTATGACTAGAATCTCCATAAAATCTGCATATGCCAATTTATATCTATATATGCAAACACAGAAATAAGTATTAGGATTTATTTAAATTTCACAGTTGGCAAAGCCATCCCAGTAGTAATGTATGGCTGTGAGAGCTGGACTATAAGGAAGGCTGAGCACCGAAGAATTGATGCTTTCAAACTGTGGTGCTGGAGAAGACTCTTACGAGTCCCCTGGACTGCAAGGAGGTCAAATCAGTCAATCCTAAAGGAAATCAATCCTGAGTGCTCATTGGAAGGACAGATACTGAAGCTGAAGCTCCAATATTTTGGCTACCTAATGCGAAGAGAAAACTCTCTGGAAAAGACCCTGATGCTGGGAAAGACTGAAGGCAAAAGGAGAAGGGGACGGCAGAGGATGAGATGGCTAGATAGCATCACCGATGCAATGAATATGAACTTGAGCACGCTCCGGGAGAGAGCGCAGGACAGGAAAGCCTGGTGTGCTATGGTCCATGGGGTCATGAAGAGTCGGACACGACTGAACAACAACAACAAAGCCATCCAATTTATTTCTCATCCAAATCATCTCAAAGTAAATTCTTCACTTAATTTGCACCCTGCCTTAGATCATCCCAAACCAATGGATTAGTTTTCTAAACTAAATTGCCATGCAGGGAATATTTTGAGGATGTTGCAGCATGTGGGAAAGGGAGAATTAACAGTTTTCCTCCCCAGCTGTCATCCCCCTTGAAAATTGCCCCCTGCATTGCAATTAAGCTGAGAAAAACACCTTCTACTGACACCAATAGACACTGAGGGCTCTGTGGAATAGATCCAGAGCCCTGGGAAATAGATTCAGGGCCAGGGCCCAATGGGTCCATGCCTAGCAATGCCTCTGATGACACCTAGCACCAGTATGCAGCACACCCTTTACACAAGCTTCACCCCATTCCCTGTACTCTGAATGTTGTCTTGGGCATTTTGTGTGTCAGGTGTGCTATTTTTACTACAATTGCCCTCCAATGATCCCATCACGTTTTCACATTAAGCACAGCAGTGCCCTTCATTCCATGAGGAAACCAAGACAGTGAAACTACTAAGGAAAGTACCCTCCATGCCTGGGATGTTCCTTCTCTCTCAAATATGATTATCCACAGAGTGGCTTAATGTTATAAAACTTATTGAATGGACCTTTTAAACATGTATACAGTTTGCCACTGGCATGCACAACTTGCAATCCGCCAAGCCTAATGCAGCGCAGAAGCTCGATCAACCTCCAGTTTTTGCTGCTTAAGATGACAAAAATTAGGGAAGATGGTCAGGCACCCAGCAGATTGCAATACACGGCCGCTGGGATATTCTTGGCTTAATGGGTCACAGTTGTGCAAACCTGGTTTATGCAACTGGTTTGTAATCGTGTGTATACTTATTTGTTGTTGTTCAGTCGTTAAGTCTTGTCCGACTCTTTGTGACCCCATGGACCATAGCACGCCAGGCCTTCCTGTCCTGCGCTCTCTCCTGGAGTGTGCTCAAGTTCATGTGTATACTTATACCTCATAATAAAATTGCTTCTACTTATTCATCCAATATTCTAGCAGTTTTTAAGAGGTCTGATGATGTATTTTACTCCTACATCAAGTTCTCTCTCAGCATTCCCTTATTGGTACTTTCTCCAGAAGTACAATTTTGCAGCCTCTCTCTTGTTCCTCGAATTACAAGCTCCACCCAGCAGAACACTCTGTTTATTTCCCAAAGATCTTGTTTTGAGGTCTGAGCTTCCCGTTTGACTATTTCCTCAAACCTATTGAATCCTATGTTTTTTAAAAGAATGTCTCCTGAACTACCAAAGTCTTGTCTTACCTGTACTGAAACTCCCCTGCCCCACCTTGATTTGCCCTTGCCTTCCCTCTCTTGCTCTGGTCTAATGTAAGCTGTCCATTCTTGAGGAAAGCCCCATGCTGTGTCCAGCACTTTATTTGCAGATGGCACTAACTGTTCACTAGGAGCAGAATTAAAGGGCTGGAAGAGACCAAGAATTAAAGTCCAATCTTCTATGTGTAGAAAAATCCTCTACACATCAGCACCACATCCCCGTCCCCCCACCCCCCAATGCCAGAAGCAGAGAGAAAGAGAGAACAAGATGCAGTGCACAGCAGAAATTTCTAAATGGCTCAAGTAGTAAGTCAAGTCACATGTTGCAAGGGAATATGAAAAGGAGCATAAGAGTACTACATCCTTGCTTTTCCTGGACTTCCTCCTCTTTGAAGGCCAGATCCCTTCTCCCTTTGAAGTACCAGATCATGCTCTGTTTTCTGAACTGAAATTGTTGTATTTCTCCCTTCTTTTGCTTTAAAACCTTGCGTTTCACCCCTCTGAAACAGACTGTTATAAACCTGCATGACACAGCTGGGAATTAATTCAAGGCAATTCAAGTGCTCACCCCCAGCCTTCAGTTATGTCATACATCAGTCTGTTCACCCAATTTAACTCCTCACTCGTCTTGCTCCCCCCACCCCGCCCCATTTCCACAACCCTTATCATGCTGAGCTGTGGGGGAAAATATTTCAAGTTCTGTTGCATCTAAGGATAAAAGTTCACACTGCAGCCAGTGTTAGTCCTGAAGGCAGTCACAGGCCTCTGCTTTTCAAGCAAATGTCAAATACTCTGCCTCTAATTTCTAGGTCTTCAGATGCCATGAATGTTAAGAGATTTATTTTTGTGGGTCTCCCTAGGTAGGGACAGAATCTTTCTTTTAGAACACCTTTTTGTCTGGTTAGTAAGAACTTCCAGAAGAAGTCGCCATGTTTGTTGTGTGTTGCAACATATTTACTGCAGCAAAAGCTTTCATAATTGTAAGCTTTTCATCTGATTAAGTGGTCCTACTCCATGAAAGCTTTTGCCACAATTCATTTGTTTTGTCTTTAGGACAAGTTGTTGTTTTTGCCTGGAGGACATTTCAGAGACCTGCCACTACACCCCACAGTATCCTTTTATCCTTGCACAATTTACCTTGTCCACACACTCCTTGGAGAGGGATGAAACCAGGACTGGACAAATGCGCTCCCCAAACCTACCTCATGGATGGCCTTCAACTCCCTTCAATCTCTGCCTTATCTTCCTACAACTAGGGCGTTCTTCCTTTAATCTGCACCTCAGACATCCTCCATCCAGCTTTTCTCCACTGTTATTTCTCTCTCTCTCTCTCTGCCAGCCCTTCCCTCAAGTCCCTTATTTCCAGCCTTACAGAGCATGAGCTCTGACCACCTCCCTGTGGCCAAGGCCATCAGTACCTAGTGGTCCATGTGTCCCCCAACATGCAAGAATCTGCCATGCAGAGCCATGCTCCAAAGCCACTTGCCGAGGAGGAGCCATTATTCGCCCTCTACAAGCAGCTTTGGAGCAGGGATCTGCATGGCACTCAGCAGTGCAGTGGGGTAGGCAACCTGGCGCCCTCTAGATGCTTTGGACTACAACTCCCATCATGCCTCGCCATTGGCTATGCTGGCTAGGTCTGATGAGAGTTGCAGTCCACCAACATGTGAGGGCCACGCGTTCCCTATAGCCCCGGCCTAGGCAGGTGAAGGCAACCTGGTGCCCTCCACATGTTTTGGACTACAACTCCCGTCAGCCCCAGCCAGCATGGCCAATGGTCAGGGTGCCTGGCGTCCAAAACATCTGGAAGGCACTGGGTTTCCCACCCCTGTGGAATCCCGAGTGCGGTGACAGGAACTGGACTGACTCCAAAGTCTGAGGAGCTTGATCCAGACCGACTCCGGAGCAAGAACGGGCTCCGGGCAAGTAATGCCTCTTTCCCTCAGTCTCACCACGGAGCGTACCTTCTTTGCACCGCCGGCGCCAGATGGTGTCGGTGCTGAGGATGCGTCGGAAGGCGCTACAGACGAGGGCCAGGCTGGGCAAGTCGGTGCCGGGCAAGGAGCCGAAGATCTGCACCAGGAGCTCTGGGGGCAACTCGAGCAGGGACAGCGGGGTCTGGCCGGCGCCCCGCGGGCCGCTTCCGGCCAGCGCGGCCCCCTCGATGCGCTCCTCGTCGTCGTCGTCCTCCGCCGCCGCCTCGCTACAGCCGCCGCCGCCGCCGCCGCCTTCCTCCGGGTCGGTGTCCGGCTCGCTGCTGTCCCCGGCCGCTCCTTTCCGCTGCGCCCCCCGCCGCCGGCAGCCCCGAGCCGGGCCCACCCCGCAGAGCCGCGCGCAGACCGCCATCGCCGAGCGCCTCAGCGTCGCTTTCTGCCCTCAGAGAGCCGCGACCACCGGCACGCGCCGGCTCCCGCCCCCCGCGGCCAATCACAGCCGGCCCCCGCCCGTCGCCTGCCGGCCCCCGCCAACCGGCGCCAGGACACCCGGCCTCCCCACCAGCCTATTGGACGCAGGCTTTCGCCAATCACGGCCGCGTTCCGCCCCTCCCCCTCCTCGGCGCAAGACCCCACCGAACCGGCGCCGGCCTATGCGCCCCTCCCCTCTGCCGATCCCCCGCCTTCACGTTGTAGGCTGTCCATTTAGCCGCGCCCTACTGGCTTGTTATTGGACCACACGCCTCTCCCTCTCCTCCTCCTCTCTGGCCCCGCCCCCGCGGCTGTGCGGGATTGACAGCCGAACTCGCGGGCCGAACACACAAAAGAACGAAACCTCGCCCCGTGGCTTTATGTAGCCCCGCCTTCTATGCTGCTCAGTCATGCGGCTAGTCCTGTCGTTATCAGTGGGATTTTCTGCCCGGCCGAAGGGAGCGTGAAAAATCCCAGGAAGGCGGGGGAATGAGGGAGGGAGAAAGACCCCCACTATAAATAATCTACCGGGATCACGAGAGCCTTTCATTAGTGATCCGGTGCTAGCTTAAGTTGGAGTGGGAACATCATCATCATCATCATCACCATTATTATTTTATTATTATTATTATTATTAAATTTTATCCGTTTCCTCCCACCGCAGAAAGCAGTCCCGAAGCGACCAACACACACGCATACAGAAATCCATGACCAACAAATCCCGAGTCAACATAAACCATAATTGGCACAATCATAAAAATAATAAACATCATAATAAGAATACTATACGAAAAGTGGTAACGTGGCCGAATGGGAGCAGTCGGGAGAAGAGGAGGAATTAAAAATTTACCCGGAGGTCATTAAAATCTATGCAGCTGCCCCAGCCCGGAATATGGATAAACCAGTCGAGGCTGGTGGCTCCGATTTCGGTGGGGCTTCGGTTCCACTCTGGGCTTCAGTCAGGAACAGCCAGATCTCTAAAGGAGCTATCCATAGTGCTGAACCTATTTGGGGGATTGGGTTTAGCACCTCGGATAGCTCCTTTACAGTTCTGACTGGTTCTGACTGAAACCTAGAGTGGGTTTATAGCCCCACCGAAATCGGAGCCACCAGCCTCCATGGGGATAAACTGAGGTCCAGTTTGCCTTTGCATAAAAGGTGCAATAAAAGGTGCCTAAACAGCACCGATTCATTATTATTTCTGCGCAGAGCGACACAGCCCCGTGCCATCTTTCCCTAGGCTGGTGCTCTCCAGTTTATTAAGGTACCCACAATTCTATACGGAGCAGCCAGCAACTCTTCCTTTGCAATTGCCTACTGCAAACAAAAAAAGTATGTAGACCAGAGCTAGCGCGTTGCACGCAGCGCCTGCTATGATTCTTTTCCTGCGCCTCCCTGCCTTGCAAACACCATCGCCGGGAGCCCACCCCGCAATCCTCCCTTGAGTGGAAGAGGTCAAGCTGGGTGCGTAATTGCACTGCGAAGCAGAAATAAAGGGAGGAGAAAAAACTAGGCATGCCCCGTGTGAGGCTCGAACTCACGACCTTCAGATTATGAGACTGACGCGCTGCCTACTGCGCCAACGAGGCTCCTGCAGAACGGTGTTCTACAGAATGTTCTTGATATCCATCCACGTAAATGTAATTTTGGCGACTAAATTCTTTGTTCTCTATTAATCGTATGGGGTTTGTCCCGTCCCCTCCCACACACGCCCCCTTTTACATTAGCTCTCTCCTCCGCTGTAGAGAGAAAAAGATGCTTCAGACTTCGGAGCTCTACCCTGAAAAGAAGTTGCTATTGCAATATTCTTGTTATTTGAAAATCACTCTAAAATCTTGGGGGAAAAGAATCACTTTTCTCTGACGTTTTCTCGTGAATCTTCGGAAAGAGAAGGGGATATGGCTCAAAGTTAAAGTATATACATCTTTCTGTACTTAATACAGATGCATACAGATAAAATAAAAAATAGTTTGTTTAACTATATGTCTACCTTAGAAAGATTAGTTACAAGATTTTTCAAAAATTGACTACCTAGACAGGCTAGAGGAGTGCAATAGGATTCGATCAGGTTTCTGCTGGAAGAATCACTTGAAAGAATTTTATGCATAATAGGATACGGAAATCATATATGTAAATATATATAAACGAAACATAAATCAAAAGGTTTAAATGTATCTCAGTGAGAAATAAAATACAAATATATAATCTCAGAATCATCCCAGTATCAGTAACTACACAGGAGCCATATATCAAATATTATTTATTTATTTAGCTATTTATTTATTGCATTTATATAGGCCACTCAATTACATTGTTCTCTGGGTGACTTGCATCATAAAATAATATACTACAGTATTAAGGTAAAGTATCACACAGCAATAAATTGCAGCATGACAATTTCCATCGCAGAAAGCAATAAAACCAGTTTTAAAACATGACTAAACATATACAGCATATAAACAGTATATAAGATGTCATGCAGTGCAATGTTATACACGTTACTTGAAAGAAAGCTCCACTGTATTCAAGAGGGCTATTCTTAGCTAAGGCTACAATCCTATACACACTTACTTGGGAGTATGTCTCATTGACCTCAATGGGACTTACTTCTGAATACATGTATATAGGATTGCACTGTAAGCGTGCAGAGGATTTCAACCTTAGAAATACCTGATACTGCAACCTTGTGCACACGTACCTGGGAGTAAGTCCCATCGAACTCAATGGGACTTCCTTCTGAGTAAACACAGGTAAAATTTCCCTGGATGATGGCTGGTGTGATCTAGTGGTGTAGTGCACAGGATTGGGAGCCAGGGATCTATGAGCCAATGAGTCACCATCACTCTGACTGAAAGCATTTTAAAAAATCAATAACCATTAAAGATTTACCACATGGGAGACAGTCATCATCAGTTTCACCCGCTCACAAAGGACAGTAGTTTTACCCATCATTACTTGCTTACCCATTTGCTATATGGGACTTCATTCAGAGACAACATGATGCCCATTGATCTTCCCATGCAACCAAGCTGGCCTGAGGCTCCCAGTTCTCAGCCTGAAATGGGTGCTCAGTTCCTGAAATCATACAAAGGAGTTCACCAAGAAAGATCCAGGAAGGGTTTACCCGGATGTATTCTTGCTTCAGGGTATTTCCTGTGAAATATTATCTGTATTTTCTTTTTATGACCAAACTAAAATCTGTCAATGAAATGGGTGGATGGGCAATTCCTTGCCTGCCAAGCCCCTTACCAGTTCAGTATATTCTGGTACAGTTCTGGTGAGTGCATCTCAAAAAGGATACTGTAGGGCAACCAAAATGACTAAGGGGCTGGGGCAATTCTCCTATGAAGAAAAGTTACAACATCTAGGACTGTTTAGCTTAGAAAAAAGGCAAGTACTGGTAGACATGTTACAGGTGTATAAAATTATGCATGTTGTGGAGAAAGTGGATGGTAGAGAAAACTCCCTTTCCCATAATAGTAGAATCTGGGGCCATCTCATGAAGGTGAATGGTGGGGGATTCAGGACAGATAAAAGGAAGGACTTCTTCACACAATGCCTAGTTAAAGTACGGAATGGCTACCACAAGATGTTGTGATGGCCACCAACTTGGATGGCTTTAAAAGGGGACTAGAGAAATTCATGGAGGATAAGGCTATCAATGTCTACAAGTCCTGATGGCTATATGCTACCTCCAGGATCAGAAGCAGCATGACTCAATACCAGTTTTGGGGGGACATGAGTGGAAAGGTGCTATTGTGCTAAGGTCCTGCTTGTGCACTGCCAGTGGCTGGCCACTGTGGGAAGAGGATGCTGGAAAAGATAGGTCTTTGGTCTGATTCAGGATGGCTCTTCTTGTGTTCTTTAGCAGCCAGGGCCAGCCCAGGACATTCTGCTGCCTGAATAGCCCAGAGTATGGGAAACAAACAGAATTAACTTGAACTCTTAATACAAGAGGGAAATTATGACTTGATAGGTATAACTTGGTGGGGTGACTCTCATGACTGGAATACAGCAATTGAAGGATATAACTTGTTAAAAAAAGAACAGGAGGAACAGAAAGGGAGGTGGGATTGCATTGTATGTGAAAAATACATATCTCTGCACAGAAATACAGGAGGATGAGCTTGGTAGCCCCATCGAAAGCATCTGGATCAAAATAAATGGAGCAAAGAATAAAAGGAACCTGGTGGTTGGAGTGTACTACCGGCCACCCAATCAAGGAGAAGATGAGGATGAAACTTTTGAAAAGCAAACAGCCAATGTTTCAAGGAAGCATGATGTAGTAGTAATGGGGGACTTCAATTTCCCCAATATTTGTTGGGAGACAAATTCTGCAAAACATGGCCTCTCCAGGAAATTCCTGACTTGTGTGGTGGATAACTTCCTCCTACAGAAAGTAGAGGAAGGAACTAGAGGATTGGCTATCCTTGACTTGATTCCTAACCAACAGAGATGACTTAGTGGATAAAGTAGCAGTTACAGGAACTCTGCGGGAAAGCAACCATGTTGTACTTGACTTCTTGGTTCTAAGGGAAGCAAAAGCCGAGTGTAGTCAGACACGTACCCTGGATTTTAGGAAAGCTGATTTTAATAAACTCAGAACAATGATCAGTAAGGTCCCATGGCAAGCGACTCTAATGAGAAAAGGAGTCCAAGATGGGTGGGAGTTTTTAAAAAAGGAAATTCTCAAGGCACAATTACAAACAATTCCAACAAGAAGAAAAGGTGGAAGCCAATGTGGCTTCACAAAAAGCTTAGAGATGACCTGAAAACAAAAAAGGACACATATAGGAGGTGGAAAAAAGGCCAAGCAACAAAGGAAGAGTACAGGCAGGTAGCACAGAATTGCAGGGATGGCGTCAGGAAGGCTAAAGCTGAGAACGAGCTGAGCTTAGCGAGGGATGCTAAAAACAGCAAAAAGGCTTTCTTCAGCTACATGCATAGTAAAAGACAGAGGAAAGAAATGGTGGTCCAGCTATTAAATAAGGATGGCAAAATGATAACAGATGACCAAGAAAAGGCAGAGGTGCTCAATTCCTACTTTGGCTCAGTCTTCTCCCAAAAGAGGGTCTATGAGCCCCCTGGCAAAGGCGAAGTACAGGCTGAAGGGGCAGGATTGCAGCTTGAGATCGATAGGCATATGGTCAAAGAACACCTCATTTCTTTGAATGAGTTCAAATCTCCAGGGCCAGATGAACTGCATCCTAGAGTAATAAAAGAACTGGCAGAAGAACTCTCAGAACCACTGCCTATTATCTTTGAGAAATCATGGAGGACGGGTGAAGTGCCAGGTGACTGGAGGAGGGCTAATGTTGTCCCTGTCTTCAAAAACAGTAAAAAGGAGGAACCTGGGAACTACAGACCAGTCAGTCTGACATCAATCCCTGGGAAAATTCTGGAGCAGATGATAAAGCAATCCATCTGTAAGCACCTTGAAGACAATGCAGTGATTACTCGAAGCCAACATGGATTTGTCAAGAACAAATCCTGCCAGACGAATCTGAACTCATTTTTTGATCAAGTAACCTCCATTATGGACTGTGGGAATGCCGTAGACATCATATACCTTGACTTCAGCAAATCTTTCAACAAAGTGCCCCGAGATCTCCTGATGAGCAAACTAGCTCAAAGTGGGCTAGATGAAACAACGGTCCAGTGGATCCACAGTTGGCTACATAATCGGACTCAAAGAGTGCTTATCAATGGGACCTTCTCCAACTGGGGAGAGGTAACGAGTGGGGTACCGCAGGGCTCAGTCCTGGGCCCAGTGCTCTTCAACATTTTTGTTAATGACTTGGAGGAGGAGGTGCAGGGAATGCTGATCACATTTGCAGATGACACAAAATTGGGTGGGATAGCTAATACCCTGGAAGACAGAAACAGAATTCAAAGTGATGTTGATAGACTGGAGCACTGGGCAGAAAACAACAGAATGAAATTTAACAGGGATAAATGCCAAGTTCTGCACCTCGGAAAAAGAAACCAAATGCACAGTTACAAGATGGGGGATACGTGGCTCAACAACACTACAAGCGAGAAGGATCTTGGAATTGTTGTTGATCACAAGCTGAATATGAGCCAAGCATGTGATGTGGCTGCAAAAAAGGCAAAAGCTATTTTGGGCTGCATTAATAGAAGCATAGCTTCCAAATCCCGGGAAGGACTAGTTCCCCTCTACTCAGCACTGGTTAGGCCTCATCTGGAGTACTGTGTCCAGTTCTGGGCACCACACTTTAAGAAGGATGCAGACAAACTGGAGAGGGTTCAGAGGAGGGCAACAAAGATGATCAGGGGACTGGAAACAAAGCCCTATGAAGAGAGACTGAAAGAACTGGGCATGTTTAGCCTTGAGAAGAAAAGACTGAGGGGAGATATGATAGCGATCTTCAAGTACTTGAAAAGTTGTCACAGAGGGGAAGGCCAGGATCTCTTTTCAGTCATCCCAGAATGCAGGATACAGAATTATGGGCTCAAGTTACAGGGAGCCAGATTCCGGCTGAACATCAGGAGAAACTTCCTGACTGTTAAGAGCAATACGACAATGGAATCAATTACCTAGGGGGGGGGGGGCTCTCCCACACTGGAGGCCTTCAAGACGAGGCTGCACAGCCATCTGTTGGGGATGATCTGACTTGGATTCCTGCATTGAGCATGGGGTTGGACTCAATGGCCTCGTAGGCCCCCTCCAACCCTACTATTCTATGATTCTATAGCCCAAGTGTGCTAGGTGCCAGACCAAAGGTTGATCTAGTCCAGTATTCTGTTTCCTGTTTTCCAATGGCCAACCAGATGCCTCTGGAAGTCCGTCAGCAAAGCATTCCAAGAAACTGTGCATACAATCGCAGCCTTCTAGCCACTAAACTGTTGTTGAAGAGATGTCATTAGCTTTTTCTCTCTTTTTGTCTGGGATGAGGGTTAAGTCCCAGGGCAGCCCTGGCAAATTGGCTTTGTTCAGTTTCAGCTGCATGCTTTCTGACAATTTGTGTGAAATCGACATCTAACTTTAGAGGATAAAGACTTATGTCTTAATTCTGTCAAACATCAATGTCAACTAGGTTGTCTGTCCTCTTCTAATTTGTTTGTTTGTTGTTTGTTCGCAGGCCACTCCTTCCAACTAGCCATTGGCCAGTGAGATCCATATGGCCAGGAGGAAAAATAAATTCTACAGATGATGAAGTGGATGATTAGCCACATTAGAATGCAAGGATGTCACACTTGTAGTGTCCATATAACTCTCTGATGATGCAGTTACAGGAAATACTTGGCTCTGAGTAATCTGTAATTAAATATCTGCTCATCTGCCATTGCGGAACATGATCATCAGAGCATGCTACAGTGGATTTGGCACTCCCTTCTTAGCCATAAATGCAAGAATGGTGACATTCTAAAGACAACAAAAAGCCTTGTGGTACCTTAAAGACTAACAAATGTATTTTGGCATAAGGTTCCATAGACACTGTGGACTTCATCAGATGTAGAAAGTGTTAATCTCAAATTGGCATATTTACATACACATGCTGGGGGCAGGGGATGGAAACTGTGTTGTCAGAGCAAATTGAAATGCAGGAAGTACAGGCAGTGATAATTACCTTTACAGTTGCCATTCACAAAACATTGGTGGGTGATAACACAGACATGATTGCAATGGTGATCCGATTAATATATATAGTATGATGATTAAAAAAAAGAGAGACTCTGTCCTTATTCAAAGGACAATATCTTGTGGTTTGGATAATGACAAAGGTGTAATTTTTAAAAATCACACTATATATATTAATCGGCTTTATATTGCAGTGATGTGTATTATTACCCAGTAACAAGACTCTTTGTTGTTTTTGCAGGACTAATAAGGCTATCTTTCTGAAAATTCTAAAGAGGTAGTCATGTTAACACAAACATACAAAAAAGACTCCTGTGATACCTTTAAAACTGTGTTGCTGTGGCAGATAGAAAGACGTTTTTCTTCCACTCTCATAATACTACTAGGAACCTAGTGTCATCCAACCAAGTTGAATAGCGAAGTTGAATCTCCCTTTGGAGTTTCTTTTCTCTGCAACAATCACTTTAAGGTCAGTGTCAGAGTGGAGATTAGAGCAAGAGACTGCTGAGTTAGAATTCATCAACAGGTTAAATTCCCTCACCAGGGGCTTGATTAAGAATAAAGGATTTTTAAACAATTTTTTTGTCACACAACATGTATTAATTGGCTTGTCTAGTTCCATGATGCTTGTATTATCAGCAGCAACTCTTTGTGAATGGTCATTTTTCATAATGTGACTGTCACTGTCAGTACATTTAATTTCCTTCCAACCTATTTACAATTCTCCCCCCTCCCCCTGCAATATGTAATGTATATGAACCTGAAACTCTCAATAACACTTCATGCATCTGATGAAGTGGACTATAGTCTATGAAAATGTATGCCAGAATAAATGTGTTAGTCTCTAAGGTGCCACAGGACTCCGTTGCTGTGTTTTCCGCAATAGACTAACATGGCTACCCCTCTTGAAATGGTTACCATGGAAAAGGGAAAGGTTCACAGGGGAGTAGTTTAGGAAGGAGCCCACCACCTCCCTAGGTCATTTGTTCCATTGTCGTATTACTCCAACAGTCAGGACATTTTTCCTGATGTTCAGCCGGAATCTGGCTTCCTGTCACTTGAGCCCATTATTCCGTGTCCTGCACTCTGGGATGATCAAGAAGAGATCCTGGCCTTCCTCTCTGTGACAACCTTTCAAGTACTTGAAGAGCGCTATCATATCTCCCCTCAGTCTTCTCTTCTCAGGGCTAAACATGCCCAGTTCTTTCAGTCTCTCCTCATAGGGCTTTGTTTACAGTCCCCTGATCATCCTTGTTGCCCTCCTCTGGTTGTCCGCATCATTCTTAAAGCCACATCACATTGTTGGCTCATATTCAGCTTGTGATCGACAACAATTCCAAGATCCTTCTCGCTTGTAGTGTGGTTGAGCCACGTATCCCCCATCTTGTAACTGTGCATTTGGTTTCTTTTTCCGAGGTGCAGAACTTGGCATTTATCCCTGTTAAATTTTAAAAGGTTTGGCCTTTTTCCCACTTCCTATATGTGTCCTTTTTTGTTTTCAGGTCATCTCTAAGCTTTTTGTGATGCCACATTGGCTTCTTCTGTTGTCTTCCACCTTTTCTTCTTGTTGGAATTGTTTGTAATTGTGCCTTGAGAATTTCCTTTTTTTAAAAACTCCCACCCATCTTGGACTCCTTTTCTCATTAGAGTCGCTTACCATGGGACCTTACTGATCATTGTTCTGAGTTTATTAAAATCAGCTTTCCTAAAATCCAGGGTATGCATTTGACTACGCTTGGCTTTTGCTTCCCTTAGAACCAAGAACTCAAGTATAACATGGTCGCTTTCCCCCAGAGTTCCTGTAACTGCTACTTTATCCACTAAGTCATCTCTGTTGGTTAGGGTCAAGGATAGCCAATCCTCTAGTTCCTTCCTCTACTTTCTGTAAGAGGAAGTTATCTGCCACACAAGTCAGGAATTTCCTGGAGGGGCCATGTTTTGCAGAATTTGTCTCCCAACAAATATTGGGGACATTGAAGTCCCCCATTACTAGTACATCATGCTTCCTTGAAACATTGGCTATTTGCGAGGACTTCCGGTTGGAACCGATGCCGCTCTGGCAGCTTCCTGCGGGTTCTCCCATGGGAGCTTTCTCAAACAGCTTTTTAAAAGGTTGAAAAACCTTTTCATCTCCCCCCCTGGAATTAAAGGGAGGGGCAAGGCAGCATCTGGACAACATCTTGGAGAAAAGTACCCCCCTCAAGATAGTGGGGGCGCTGGATTCCAGGATTATCTCCCCAGAACCTGTGATGAGACTTCTATTTCATAGGAGAAAACAGCGTTGACGTGTTCCATAATAATACATGCTTCAAGAAATATCAACAACTCCTGTGGGATGATTTAAGAAATATTAACAACATCTGAGAACATCTGAGGACCTGTAAGATCTGTCTGAGAGAAACATGAATGCACCGAGGAGAAGAAAGGGGATGGCTTCACCGCCAACTTCCCCCCATGCCTCCTGGGTCAAAAGTTTCGAAAACAGAAGATATAGGGGAATTAGTTACTCTGATAAAGACTTTATCTTCGCAATTTACGGAGCAAGCCAGAAGGTTGGATTTAATCCAAAATTCCATCACCGCCTTGCAAGGAGCCGTCGATTTAATTAATGCGACATGGCAAAAAATGGAGACGAGAATTAACGAGCTAGAAGGCCGAGTAGCAGCGAATGAAACTTCGACACAAATTTGTTTTAAAAATACCTCCGACAGAATTTCTCAACTGGAGGCCTTCACAAGAAGATCCAATGTACGTATTATTGGGATTAAAAATCTGTCTAATAATGTAAAATTGCCTATCTTTTGGATAAACTTTTGCATGAGATACTCCCTATCCCATCTGATTATTTACTTGATATTGAGCAGGCATTTTGTGTGCCAAATGTGAAAGGGACTGACTATACCATCACAGTCCAATTTGCAAAAGTCTCCACAAAGAATTATATCCTGTGTTTGGCAAGAGAGGGTGGAAGCCTTTCCTGGAAACAAGATAAAGTTATGTTATTTCCAGATTACATCAAATGGGTGGCGAATAAAAGAAGGCAATTTATCAAAGCAAAAACTATGGCAAAACAAATTAATTTACAATATTACTTAAAATATCCTGCTACACTTTGTATCATGTCTGAAGGTCAGATGAAGAAGTTTATAAATCATGAAATGGTGGTGGCATGGCTGAACGTAAAAATGCGCAAGATTCCTGTTACAACCCCATGAACTGGAATCTTTAAACAAGCTTTGTTAACTGTTTGTGTTTAGTCTACATGATCCAGGCTAGGTCAGAAGATAAATGATTTTATGTATGTATGTATGTATGTATGTGTGTGTGTGTGTGTGTGTGTATATATATATATATATATATATATTCGTTTATTCTCTTTCTTTTTTTTTCTTGCTTTTCTTTATATTTTTTATTTCAAAATAGATATGGTATGCTTTATTTAAATTAATTGTTTGAGGGTACAATGTGTACTTATATATCTAGTATAAAATATAAAATAAATTACTGACTGTTGAAGGCTTATTTTAAGTTTTATTATTATATGACACTATATTCCTTTTTAAAAAAATAGCAGTAGTAGTAGTAGTAGTAATCTAGGCTACTGCGAATGAACTGTAGCCCTGTTTCTTGGATATAAAATTGATGATATGATATTGAAATGTAAGGTTGTTTATTAAACTGTAAGGTTGTTAAGGTTATAGATATAGTTTGTAAAATAGAATGGCATCGGAGGCTGGGGGGGATTGGAGTTTAAATTTAATTCTTTAATGGGGGGGAAGGGGAAAGAATTTTCTTCCTTTTTCTTCACCTCCTTTCCTCCTCCCTTTGCCTTTCCCCCTTTTTCCCCCCTTTATTTTTTTCTCTTTTTGTTATTATGGTGTCCTCATCAGAATATTGTATTGTTGGGAAATTCTAGTATTGATCAGGTTGTTGGTATGTTTGGTATTGTATATTTCATTTATAAAGATAAAATAAATAAAAATATAATTAAAAAAAAGAAACATTGGCTATTTGCTTTTCAAAAGTTTCATCCTCGTCTTCTCCTTGATTAGGTGGCCGGTAGTAGACTCTGATCACCACGTTCCTTTTATTCTTTGCTCCATTTATTTTGATCCAGATGCTCTTGATGGGGCTACCAAGCTCATCCTCCTGTATTTCTGTGCAGAGATAATGTATTTTTCACATATAGTGCAACCCCACCTCCCTTTCTGTTCCTCCTGTTCTTTCTGAACAAGTTATATCCTTCAATTACTATATTCCAGTCATGAGAGTCATCCCACCAAGTCGCAGTCACACCTATCAAGTCCTAATTTCCCTCCTGTATTAAGAGTTCAAGTTCGTTCTGTTTGTTTCCCATACTCTGGGCATTGTATATAGACATTGTATATAGACATTGAAGACCATGTGCTTCATAGTCTGGCTTTCTTCCTACATGTTTCTGAAGACTATTATTGGGTGCTATTAGAGCTGTTCTCTCCGTTGCGGTGCATGAGCCTTCATCCATTGTTACCCCCAACTTTACATCTCCCTTCCCCGTAGGATACAGTTTAAAACCCTCCTGATGAAGTTCTTCATGCTGTGGCCAAACACATTCTTCCCATCCTTTGTGAGGTGCAACCCATCCCTTGCCAACAGCCCAGCTTCCAGGAAGTATAGCCCGTGGTCCCAGAATCCAAATCTCTCGCCCCGGCACCACCTTCATAGCCAGTCATTCACCCTGAGTATTTTTCTTTCCCTTTCTACCCCCCCTCTAACTACTGGAAGGATGGATGAGAAAACTATCTGGGCCCCATTCGTAGCTCCGCTTGACAGTATAATTTGTTCCCACATGGATGAGAAGAAGAGGATACCTGTCAGTGAGCTTTATGAGTGCAGGCAAACTTTCGGTCACGTCTCTAATCCGTCCTCCTGGGAGACAACATACCTGGTGAGTCCATGGGTCTTCGCGACATACTTGGGTTTCGATCCCATGCAGCAAGGAGTCTCCCACTACTACTGCTCTTCTCTTCTTGTTGTTGTAGGCCTGGGTTTCATCGCCTCTGCTTGACTGACCTTCAGCCTCTTGCTCACTCTCATGCAGGTTCCCCTGTAATTCTCCCTCTGCAGGCTGTCCTCCAGTCTCATTGCCAAGTACCTGGAATCGGTTCCACACTTCTGCCTCATCTTGCTGTTGCTCTTCAAGCTTCTGGTCTTCACTTTGTTGCTGTAGTTCCACCATTCTGTCCAAGAACTCTTCATGTTCTCTTATACCCCGGAGGGTCGACAGTCGCCGCTCCAGTCTTCTTACTTTTTCTTCCAGCAGCGTGATCAACTTGCACTTGTTGCAGGTGTAGGCCATGTTGTTCTCAGGCAAGAAAACAAACATTGCACACACCTTGCAGGTCACCACCACTGGAGAGTCTTGTCCTTCCATAGCCTCTTTTCCCTTTTTGTCTCTAGCTTTCTGATTGTTCTAGACTATCCGGTGCCTGCTCCTCTACTCAGTAGAGGTTAAAAGCAGAGTCCCACTGGTGTGGAAGTGTGTGTTACAAGAAAAATAATTTAAAAAAAATGTTAGGGGCCTCCCCCTTGACCTCCCCTGGCCAACTCCTGTTTGCTCCCTCTGATTGCTTACTCTCTGGGAGCTTGCTTGCTTCTGTAGTCCCTGGACCAGCTGGAGCAGCTTCCTCTGCTCTGCTCAGCTGGGAGGCAGGAAGCAGGATAAGCAAACCTAACTGAGATTAGGGTCAAACAAGGCTGGAACAAACTCCCCAAGTAGAGGCTTCTTCTGGTGGTCATGACAGAGACTGAGATCAGCTCTGGTGTGGAGTAATTGCAATCTGGCAGAATTTGAACAATGAGGTTTCTCTGGGGATTACCCTTAAAGGATCTGCTTGCCTAGATGGTTTACTTAAACAATAGAATTGTAACTAAGAAATTACTTAAAAAGGCAGAGATATGCAGATAAGGCTCTTCCTATACTTGATGGCTCTTAATTACTGTAGCTTAGCAACTGGAGGTAACTAAAAGTTTGGCTGGCTTCCCCTCAGAGGCTCTCACTGGCCAAACAGAGCAGGTGTCCCTTGGATTTGGTAGGCAGCATCTGGTATGTGGCACAGTGGCAGAGATGCTCCCTTTGCTACAGGGAGAATCCTAAATGAATTGATGAGTCATTCTGCACTGCACTGTAATGTACCCACCCTGCAGCTGTTGTAGATACTGAGAGAACACAGAAGAGTCGACTGAGCCCGTCACATGAGCCTGCCAGTGATACCTGGCAGACCCCCACCACCACTCCGGAAATCTGAAGGGGGCTTGAGCCCTGTAGCCCAACACCACCAAGCTTATGCCCTTATTCAGGACGGACAAAATAAAGTACTTTTTCACACACTGCAAAGTTAAATTACAGCATTCACTTAAAATGTGGCGATGGCCACCAGCTTAGATGGCTTTAAAAAGAGGATTAGATAAATGGGATAAATTCATGGAGTATAAGACTATGAATGGCTATAACACCACCTCCAGGTATCAGTCTTTATCCTCTGCAGTATGCCTCTGAATACCAGCTGCCTGGAAACAAAAGGAGGAGAAAACTTCTGTGCTCATGTCCTGCTTATAGGGTTCTCAAAGGCATCTGGCAGGCCACTCTGAGAAACAGGTTGCTGGACTAGAAAGGCCTTTCGTCTGATCCAACAGGGCTCTTCTTAGGTTCATTTGTGGACTGGAAGATTAAGGCTGCAATCCTATACACCCTTACCTAGGAAAAAGTCCCATTACATTTATTTCTGAGGACATGTGCATAGGATTGTAAGAGGCCCGGAGAAGGTTATACTGTAATAACACCATGATCCTATTTGTTTCACTGGATCCAGTAGGACCAGTGGATCCTAACTTCAGTGCAGGCTAACTTTATTACCCTTTAAGGTGCCACAAGACTCTTTATTTGTGTGTGTTTAATATACTCATATTACAGAGCCACCAAGAGGCTGAAATGTAGGATTCCCCAAGTGTGTTTTCATCTTAAGAATGCATTGTTCAGCTCTTTTGGAGTTGGTCTGGCTCCTTTAACAGATGTGTAAATGTGGGGGCTGTCTATGGTTACTCAGGGGGAAGGGAAAGATGCTCTGCTCATGCTCAGAAGCACTCCCTTCTTCAGCCAAGACATTCCTTTTAAAAAAAAAAATTGGGGCAGGACCAATTTAAAGGTGTATCCTGTGAACAGGGAGCCTTGACCCCCTAATCTGAGATGTGTTATATTCATTGGACAGGGGGTAAGGAAAGAAGGAAGAAAAGCACTCTGCACATGCTCAGAGGATGCTGCCTCTTCTCTATTATGCCTTGATGCTGTTCACATTCTTAGCTTTTTAAACTTAGCTCTGATGCAATCCTGGGGATGGGGCGAATAATAAAGCACATTATTATAGACGGGAGGGGGGCGAGGGGCGAATGTCTTTTTCCTGCGTAGAAACTGCGGCGAGGCCCAGCGCTAAGCCCAGGCCGCTCTCCTGGGAGGGTTACCAGGGCAACCACGGCGCTGGCAGGGCCTGCGTTTGTGCGCGCTGAAGTCACTTAACCGGCACCTCTACTCCCGCCTCTCTGTCTTGTCTGCGCAGGCGCGCTTGCGTCAGGGACGTCTTCTCCCCTTCCCCCGTCTCCCTCCTCCTCTTGGGGAAGCTGGGGCTTCGGGCATCCCGTCGCCGCACACGCGCAGGAGCGCGCGGCGAAGCGGCCGACGGCGGGAGGAGGAGGGACGGCTGCGACGACGAATGCCCTTTCTTCCTTCTCCGTGACGCAAGACGCTCAGGCGGGACGGAGCGACGTTGGTCAGCTGACCGCGGACGGGGGTTGTTGTGGATGGTCCGCGCCGCTGAGCAGGGAGAGACGCGGAGGAGCCCGTCGCCGTCGAGATGCCCTCGGAGAAGAGCTTCAAGCAGCGGCGCACCTTCGGTGGGGGAGCGGCCTGCGGGCGAGCCCCGGATGTGGGGGGAGGGGGGATGCGGGGGGAGATGCTAGGCCAGCCTTCCCCCAGCCCGGCGCCCCCCAGGGGGGTTGGACGACAACTCCCAGCATCCCCAGCCAGCCATGCCGAGTGTGGGATGCTGGGAATTGTGGCCCAACACCCCTGGAGGGCGCCAGGTGGGGGAGGGGTGCTAGGCCCAGGATGTGGGGTGCGGGGGCGATGACCTGAAGGGCAAACAAGAAAGCATTTGTGAGGCGCGTTTTGGGGGACGGGGGGGTTGGCTACCTGAGGGGGGTCCTGAGCAGGAAGGGGGCTGGGGCTGAATCTGAGAGGGACGGTGAAGAGAGGGCCAAGGAAGTGTCTCTGAGGTGCTGTGTTGTTGGGTTTTTGTTTTTTTCCTGTGGGGAGGGAATTGGTTTCTTTTGTGGGGGTGTTCTCAGTAGTACAGGAGGGGGACATTCCCTCAAGGAAGGGAACATTGTATGATGCATGTGTTTGGGCATGGAGGGGAAAGAAAGTAAGGGGGTCTGGCCAGGGGAATGGTAGGGCCAGGCTTGGGGGAAGGGAAGTAGAAGGAAACCCACATCCACACCCCCGTTACCATGAAAATGAGTGTGGGTTTCTCCTTCCCCGACTTTGGGGGTTTCTTTTATTTCTCAAGGATCTCAATGAGGGAAGGGGCTTGGTATCTTATTGCACTCCTCTCATTGGCTGTCAGCGTTAGTTAGGGCTTTAGGGAGAAGGATTTTAGAAGCATTCGTGTTTTAGGGACAAGACAAAATTCTCCTTTTAATCATTATCCAGTCTTGGTTCTTGGGCAAGACCCCCCCCCCCCATGCCTGGCAGTATAGAGCGGCTCCCCTGCCACTATCAAGTAATACCCTCCCTATGCCCAAATTCCAAATTGTTTGCTTAATAGGTATGAAAGCTGGCACTGAGGCCAGCAGGCAAGGGATGGGTGTGTGACGTTGTGGGAAAGTAGGGCCCTGTTTTTGTGTCTGCTTGCTTTCGTGGAGTTCAAGAGCCAGAGGAGGAGTAAACAGGCCTTGGTGCCAATCTCTTCCTCCCTGAGCATTGTGGTGTAGCTGGCAGTGTGCCAGTTCCGCACTCCACTCCCCCCTTTTTATAGCACTTATGGGGCTTGCCGTTTGTTTATCACTTGTCAGGCAGTAAAAATGGGCACTGGATGCCTTGATGGGTTGATCGGTGCTGTGGTAAAGCATTAGTCTATGCTGAGTGCAATAGGTCTCGCCATTTGGATCACTTTGTGTGTGTGGTGGTGGTGCCTGCAGTTTGATTCTTGAGCCTAATCTGGGATACCTTTCTTTAGAGATGTGGCATTTCTCGGTACCTTCCAGCATGTTCTGCTACCTTTTTTTCCTCTGGGCGGTTATAGAGAGCTTCGGCTATTGGGCGGTATAGAAATGAAATGAAATAAATAAAATAAATAAAAATAAATTTCCTGGTTCCTGTTAGAGCTCGAAGCTGTTCTGAAGCATTTTAACTGCTCCAATGAGAAGAATCCATGAAGTGCTGTGTCAGTTTGTTGTTGTGAGGAGGCAGAGGATAATGTTGAATCATTGGGCCATAATTTTCCTAATACCATTGATGACTAAAACACTCTTTGGAGGGTGACCTCTTCCAGATCTGAGCAGGAAGAGTTGGAGAAAACATTGGGCAGTTGTTTCCCACCCCACCCCCTTGCCCCAAAGGTTGAGTGACAGGGAGATAAAAATATTTGCTATTGCAAAGACTTGTGAGTCTTTCTTCCAGCAGACTCCTTCAGGTTTAACTGCGTAATGTGATCCAAGAAGCCTCATGTAACATGTTCGTTAGATGTCAAGTTTGCTTTCTTGTTCACCATCACTCTTTTAAAAATACAGGAAGACTTCGGGTGTGTTTCTGTTACTGTTTTTGTTCTGCCTAAACTGGTTTTCCGGCTTGTGTGCTGGAGGGAAACAAGAATCATGGCTTTGTTTTGCTGCTGTACTGTTGAAAATGAAAGTAAAGGTCACCCTTGCTATTTGTTTTCCTTTACAAAGCAGTATTGGGCATTATCTATCCTATGGGCTTAGTTGGAAAAACATTCCCAAGTGGAAGCTCTTTAGCTTTGAGGATACAAGAACTATCAGGTATATTTAAATTGCTTCAAAGAAGTTAATACTGTATTTTACGTAGGACACCTGCTTTTGATTTTATCTAACACTTTTTCCCTGGGGTACAGCCATGTTCAACTGCTTAGCAGCAAAAAGACTTAACACGTTGATTATGACATATATGCTATGAAGTGGACTCTAGTCTATGAAAGCATATGCTGTAATTCTTTAAGCTGCTACAAGACTTTCTCTATAGATCTCAAGTGGGGGTACATGGTGTTCCCAAGTAATCTCTCATCCAGGCTGCTTAGCTTCAGAAAATTTGATGTACTGTCCGCCTTCAGACCCAAAATTTCTCAGTTGTAGGTCTGAACCTAGGCATGCATATTTTCCTGTTAACTTTTGTTTAGCGCTAACCTTCTTGGGGCCAGTGAGTATGAAATTACCCAGGTTTCTGATTTTAAATATAAGCAGGATAAAAAGTGGAAGAGAAAACATTTAAAATATAATGTACATTGTGTAGGCTCTATTTTAGAATCACCAATGCAGGGAAATGCAAACATTGATCTCTGCATCTCTTGTGAGAAGACTTAACAGCCAGGCTGTTTAATAAGAGGGATAAAGCCTCCCATGTGAAGTGGAATTGAGGCAAATAATTGGTCTCTTTTAACCAAGACGGCAGTGGAAAATCTGAATGAGTTTTGCTCTTGTTGGCTTTCCTTGCCTGCATTTATGTTACTGTTACAAAGGATTAGGGTTTTGTTTTTTCCATGACAGCATCAGATATCAGCATTATTTCCCCTTTTATAAGCCTATCTGTTCTGCTTCCTACCCTTCCCATTAACAAATTTTTGCCACAGGTATTAAGTTCTGCTAGGCCAGAAGTGGGCAACCCAGGCCAAATCCAGCCTTCTTGGGGTCCCATTCTGGCCTTCCAGGGTCCCCCAGATGGCCATGCCCCCTTCCCCCTAACCACCGGTCATTTGTTGTTTTTTGTGCAGTTTTTCCCCATTCTAAAAAATTGAAATGCCTCTCCTAAGGCTTCGTTACTGGCAGGAAGAGCTTGAAGCTACAAGATGCTCATATTTTTTTTTATATTTTTGGCCCTGCCTGCTACTGGAATCCCCCCCCCCCCCCCGAGCTTTTCTAAAATTGAATTTGGCCCTTGGGCTGAAAGAGGTTCTGCACCCCTATGCTAGGCAGACAGCTAAGCAGTTATCTCTGCTTCTAATGTGAATGTAGCCTTGCACTATTTAAGCACTAGCCCAGTAGCCATAGGCAGCCATGATGCAGGCTGGCTAGGAGAGGTGGAATGCTCTGTCCCTCCTCTGTTTCCAGCATAGAAACTACCTGGACTGCTAGAGTAGGGAAGCCTCCTTATCCACGCACGTCAGAGAAATGCATCTCTGTTCCTCCTCTGTCAGCTTCTAGCAGGCTAGTAAACTTTTTTTGTAGGCTAGTAACTTTTGTGGGCTTTTTTATAAGCTATCAAACCCTACTTTGGGTATATTCATGTCGGGTAATTTAAGCTCCTCCCACTCTTGACTACCGTGTGCATGTATGTTCACAGGCAGTGAAGCCCCAAAGAAAGTAGGATGTTCTGTGTAGGTGGTTTTGATGTGACAAGTGTGTAATGCCTTTTCAAACACCTAGGTACAACTTTCTTTTTCTCCCCTGTAGAACAAAGAGTAGAAGATGTCAGACTTATTCGAGAGCAACATCCAACAAAGATACCGGTGAGTAGGCTTGGATTGTCTGTCTCATGGTGAGACTCATTTGAGCAAATCTGCTGGTAAGTAAGACTGCCTGACTTCACTCTCAAACTTCACTTGGCTCTCAAAACTGTGAATGAACACTCTTGCTATATCCGGTTGTTTGGAACAAGGGAAATGGAAATGCAGTTGGGGAACATTAGAGCAGAGGGCAATTGCCCTCACATCTTAGGCCCTGTCATCCCAAGGATCTGAGGTGTGGGAGAGGAGTGATGCTTATGATAATTTACCAATTATCTTGGAAGCCCAATGATTCTAAGAACATAGGAAGCTTCCTTATCCTGAGTCAGGCCATTGGCCCATCTAGCCCAGTATTGTGAGGCTATCAATGGCTATTAGTCCTGATGGCTACATGTTACCTCCAGTATAGGAGGCAGTGTGCCTAAGTACACCAGTTCCTGGGGAACATGGGTGGGAGGGTGCTGTTGCACTCATGTCCTGCTTGTGGGTTTCCCATGGGCAGCTGGTTGGCCACTGTGTGAACAGAATACGGGACTAGATGGAGCCTTGGTCTGATCCAGCATGGCTACTCTTAGGTTTTTATGTGAACCCTGACTGCCAGAGTCAGCTCTACTAGCTCTACCCAGAGATACTGGGGATTGAACCAGGGACCTTCTGCATGCAAAGCAGGGGTTCTACCACTGAGCTACGTCCTGCTGCTCTAGGTTTTCTGTTACTAGTGCTGTCTGTGGCCTTGGGCTAGCCCCAAGTGGTTTTGAGTCAGTATTGTTACCTGAATTCACAGCCCTCTCTATGCAGATGGAATTTCAGCTCTACACACCCTTGCTTCTTTCATTTCACTGTAGAACTGTCTACATAATCTATTGTCCTGGGCTAACAATTCCTGGATATGCTTCCCTCGCTGATCTGTTCACATCTTCAAGGGGGGACTCAGAAGCTGAAGTGTGCCAAATGGGCCTTGGTGACATAAACTTTGTACAGTTGAATGTGTGAAGCAAGTTCTGATGTAGTAGTTGAGTGTGGCTGTTGGTTTGCTACTTGTAAATCTTTGCTTGAGTTTATACACCAGTATCCTGGAGTCTCCTGTAAAAGCCCGCTAAGCAAACAGATGAAGGACCTAGTGTGTGAGAAGTAACTTCTGTGAAAGAAGTACTGCAAGTGAAGGAGAACTAACTATGCATTATAGCTGATTTTCTTTGTAGAGAAGATCCGCCCTTCTAAATGTTATCTTGTCTAGGGCAGCCTTCCTTCCCTAACCTGGTGCTCTCCAGATGTTTTAGACTACAACTCCCAGGATTCTTCACCACTGGCCCTGCTAGCTGGGGCTGATGGGAGTTGACATGATCTGGCATTCACCAGCTTGGGGAAGTCTGGTCCAGGGAGTAAGAGTATTCTAGTGATAAAGTAGTGGGACTGGATAACTTAGTGGTGAGCTCCCTGCTTCATAATGCACCTGTTGTATGTGGAGATGTCACAGGCTTGTATTGTTACACTTACTGGAGGTAGCACGTTTTTACTATTATGTTTGAGTTGTCCTGGTCCCAGAAAATAAGGAAGGCTCAAAAGTGGCGTGGAAGATTCCTGGGTCCTGCTAAGTCGTGAGACTAGACTTCTCCTTGCAGCACATAAATCAGTGGTATATACATTTATTAAAAGAGAACTTTATTGTTTTCGTTACAGTCTATTCCCCAGTAATAATTTCCAGTATTATTATTACAGGAGTGGGGAAAGTGTGGCCATCCAGATGTTGTTGGGCTGCAACTCACATCGGCCCTAGGCAGCATCGCCATCGGAGAGGGATGATGGGATTTGCAGTCGAGCAACATCTGAAGAACCACGCCTTTCCCATCCCTGATTTAAGGTCAAAGTAACCTTAAACCTGCAGGAAAGCCATCCTAGACAAAATACTGTGCTGCCAAAGTTTATTTTAATTGGGATCCTCTTCCCCACAACTACCACTCTTGTAGCCTGTGATCTGGAAAGTTATTAACTTTGTCACCTGACCCGCCACAAATCCCACAGTTTTTCTTTCTTTGATGGCAGTAATGACGTAATCAAATGAACAGTGTGCTTCTAATAGACCCGAGGGAAATGAAGTCTTATCAGCACAAACATCTTTGCAAGTAACATCTTTAAAATGTTCCTTGTCCTTTGCTTTATTGTGCATCAACTAGGAAATACACCAGAATCCTATTGCACTGCATGAAAAAAGGAGCCAAAACACTTCACTTGAACACTTTGTTGCATCCAGCATGTATCCAGATATCTAAGCTAATTCCACTTGTTTTCTAAATGTGCAATGCTTTCTACACAGGAAAGGAGAATTGTTACTTTAAACAACATCCGTTTTTAAATTGGTAGCAGAAGTAGTAGTCTTCTTCAAGGCTTAAAAACAGTGGAACAAAACAACAGCATCCAATTCCATTTTTAAACTTTGATTTGAATGGAGAGATCATATAACAATGCTGGCACATTCTAACTCATGGCAGCTTTCTTCAGCTCTACTTTTAATAGGTTTTACGTAGCCACTTTAACCTCCTCCAGTAGCACCTTTCTGCTTACGAATACTGAACAGAAGTTGTCCATTTGTGAGGCAGCCCTTTGCCTGCTTGACAGTGAGGGAAAATATCATGCTGCAAAACATCAGCAGAGCATTGTTGGACCAAGCACTGTTTTTCAGAGTGCACAACATTTTTTTTTTTTACAAGGAATTTCAAATAGGAGTCTTATTGAGGCTGCACACTTACCTGGAGCAAGTCTCATTGAACTTACTGGGATTTGCTTCTGAGTAGGCATGCAAAAGATTGCACTGTGAATGTCCTATCTGTGATAGACAACTGGTCAATTTGTCTTTGGAAAACCAGTTTCTCAGCAAAGATTTAGGCTGTGACTTGTTTTGTGATTGCCCCGCTACATCTACAACTGATATTCCTTGTTTTGATGGCCTCTTATTGTAACAAGAAGCATAGAAGATCCCTAGGTTAAGAAAGCATTTT
Source organism: Heloderma suspectum (assembly GCF_057233095.1). Classification (NCBI taxonomy): domain Eukaryota; kingdom Metazoa; phylum Chordata; class Lepidosauria; order Squamata; family Helodermatidae; genus Heloderma; species Heloderma suspectum. The sequence continues at coordinate 5,321,184 of NC_139465.1, read as the reverse complement.
TGCAGTGCATCTCCAAAAACTCATCCTGTTTCCCTGTCTTCCATAGTTTCTGCTGTGATTATCCCCTGTGCACCTTGCTGTGTACCTGCAGTAGTAACCCTAGACAATTCACCAGAAACTTCTACTGCAGGAGCATCATTCAAATGAAGGAAGCTGTGCTGCTCCATGCTTGTAGTGTTGGGCACTTAGTTCAAGGTCTTCGCTTTAAATATTGCAAAGAGTAGAACTTGAAGAACAGACTTGCAGATATTGTACTGAGATGGCAGAATTCCACTTCTGGAGTAAAAGTAATGATAAAGATTGCAAGAGCTTCTGTTCCATTTTGCGCCGATACAATCAGAATGCCTACTTCAAGTTTCCTGTCTACACTGAAAAGTTCTAAATTGCATTTATTCTCTTGCTATTTCCCCCCAGGTAATTATTGAAAGGTATAAAGGAGAGAAGCAACTTCCTGTACTGGATAAAACTAAGTTCCTGGTCCCAGACCATGTCAACATGAGTGAATTGATCAAGATTATCAGGTATCTAATCTGTCTGCAGTGCTATAAGGTCTCTAATTCAGACCAGTAATTTGTGATAAGTAGACAGAAGAAGCTGCCAAGTGAGTTAAAACCCAATGAATAACAATAACGAGGGGTCCGCGGTTTTTGGCTTGCTATTCATGTCAAAAATTGGCAGTACAAACCACTCCCAACTTTCTCAGCGGGAAGTCTGGGCGGGGAGCAAGTGGTGTTGGGCACTTCTGCCTGGAGGCACCCCATATGCCCTCAGGCGCTGGTGTCCAGTGCTCGCCTATGCCTACCTTGCCTGCTCCGAAGCAGGAAAGGCCATCAGTGGGAGGTGGGTTGCTGGTTTGGCCTTACATGGTCATGGCTGTTCGTATCAGGCTTTTGGGCCATGACGCTGCCAAAGCATCCCCACCTTTGGATCAGGGTAGTGGCAGAGGCCTTTGGCAGGTGATCCCCACCCTCCCAGCTTCAAATTTGGGAGGAAGATTAGCTGCTTATCACACTTGCTGCAGTGAGTGGATTTGTTAAGGCCTGATGATTATGGGAATTAGGCGGCACTGCTGTCTCTGTTTTGCTGACTCTTCACAGAAAAGGCAGCCATTGCCATGTCTCTGGATTTATCTGGAGCATGATTGTGTGGGCTTTATAAAACCCGGGTGAGGTGTTAGTTATTGAGTGAACTAGTTGCCTTGCAGCATCATGGACCAACTTATGCTCTACTCCATTGAAAATCTAAAGCACAGGCCTAACATCCTTCTGTCATCTGACTTACATGTTTTTTTAACATGTTTGTAATCTCCAGCACTATTGCCCTTCTGGTTAGGCAATGCAGAGGGCCTGATCATGTTACCTGAGGCTTTTATAACACGAGTCAAGAACTGATGGTCTGGATCTGGACCACAAGATCTCTGCCCAGCCTGCCAGCCTCTTATCACAGGTCCCTCCCCCTCCTGTGCTTTGCTGCAGTTTATTGGCTATGCACCTGTCACTTTAACCAATGTGATCTAGGCCAAGAACTGCCCAGTTACCTTCCCTCTCCTCTTCCTCTCTATCCCTCTTGGATCATGTGCTGTACGTACAGAAAGGAGCACTTCCTTAAAAGCTCCATCCCTTTGTTTTGGTAGGGATGGAGAAAGGAGTGGTGTCTGTTCCATATGGGGTTTGTTTGGGGGATAGATATGGAGTATTGCACACACTGGTCCTCATGGGTTCCCACTGCCACTGCTGGGATGGAAGAAGTGGATGAAAAGCTGCTGGAGCCTGTACTGGTCCCTAGCGCACTTGGCATCCAGAAAAGTGTGTTGTACATCCAGAGAGAAATTGAGATGGGGTGGGGGATGAAAACATGGAGGAAAAAGGAGAAACTGCTTGATGCAGAGAAGGTTGCATATATGCGGTAGAGAACGAGAGGATATGCAGAGAAAGCCGGAGCACAGACTCACACACTCTCTCTGAGATGGGGGAAGGCAAAAGCCGAGGAAAAAGTCGAACCACCTGGTACAGAGGGGTTTGTGTATGTATGTGTGCATGTGTGAAGAAATGGGGGAGCCGAGTTCTGTAACAAGCATGCATGCAGATGCGTAAATGGGGGTTATGTGGCATTGGGCCCGCCCACCTCTGGCATCAGGAAGGTTATTCATGGTGGAATGCAGCCCTCAGGCTGAAAAAGGGTCCTATCCATGCACCATAAGATCAGCTTGGCTGCATGTCCCTCCCAGTTGGTGGTGTGTGGGTGAGGAGGCTGGTTGTGAAGGATGGGTACCTTAAACATGTTTTTCAGTGTTTGTGTGACTTTGGGATATGAAGAGGGAGAATGCAGCCGCACTGGCTGCCTATTTGCTACCGGGCCAGGTTTAAGGTATTAGTACTGGTGTACAAAGCCCTAAACAACTTGGGACCAGGATACCTGAGAGAGCGCCTTCTCCCTTACCAACCTGCCTGATCACTGAGGTAATCAGAGGGCACGTTCCACATGGACCAGTGGCTCAGCTGGGGTCCACCAGGAAAAGAACCTTCAGCATGGTGGCCCCCTTCCTGTGGAACTCCCTGCCTTTGGAGGTCAGGCAGGCGGCAATGCTGTGTTGCTTCTGGTGCCTCCTGAAGACGTTCCTTAAGTGACCAGCTGTGGTTTATTAAATTTGGTTTTAGCAGAACTTACTTCTTTTTAAAACATTTTAATTGTTTTAACATGGAGTTTTATCTTATCTTTGCTATTCACTGCTCCAAAGTCTTTTGATGTAGAGCGGTATAGAACTATTATAAATAAATAAATAAACCTGGAAGTACCCAGGTACTTGGTCCTTAGGTACAAGATACTTTACATTGCATTTTAAATGCACCAGCCTCTTTTTAGTGAAAGTGTATTTCGTTTCCTGAAGGCCTCTTCATGTCTTCCAGGCGCCGCCTGCAGCTGAATTCCAATCAAGCTTTCTTCTTACTGGTGAATGGACACAGCATGGTGAGCGTTTCAGCACCCATTTCGCAGGTGTATGACAGCGAAAAAGACGAGGATGGATTCCTGTACATGGTCTATGCCTCCCAGGAAACATTTGGCATGAAATCCTCCGTGTAAACCATACCCAGTGGCTTGTAGCCTAGGATAGTTTTTACCCTTCCCTCCCACAGGAAAAAGGGATGTCACTGACCTGCATCACAGTAGTTGTGCTTAGCGGGTGTTCTCATCGTACTTTTGTTTTGTTTGTGACTATTGAACAGATGAGTGCCAGTATGGACAAACAGCCCAGCTTCGTAGACCTGCTATAAATTTGCACAGGCATATTTGCTTTTAAAAAGCCTTCGGAATTTGACTGAAACCATACCATATGTGTTAAGTTGCCAATAAAAGGGATGTTTGCATTATTCCAAGCACAGGGACTGGGCTAAATGTTAAGTAGCAAACTGAAATACGTGTGTGTGACATCTCCTTCTGTTAAGCGTGCTTCAGCCCCTAAAAACTGCTTTTTTCAGAAAGGGAACAAAGAGGAGTAAGTCTGCTTGCTTTAACTCCTTGGTGTTTTGATAAGCCAGTGCATGTGGTGGGGAGGAGGGGGGCAGCGGTTAATTCCCTAGTACTGCTACTTTAGAAGATAAAAAACATAAGTTTGCTAATTATGTACCAAACACCACAGCTTTACTCTAGTTTTAGGAAGTGTGTACTTTAAAACTAGGTTATATACTTGTTATGTAAGAAACTTCTGCTTAACAAGAATTTGTTGTATTTTGTCATACAACTGCTTAAGACATTGTTAAATCATCCCCCATACCCCTGCAAAAGAAGGCTTGCTTGTATCCTTCGGATGGTAGCGGAGATCTTGTTTGAAGAAATTATTTTGAGAGCAGGGTTTTGAGGATAACCAGTCGGAAAAGTAATACAGTGTACTGGCATGCCTCATGACCATTGATATTCCTTTATATTTAACATATTAATCTTTCTACCTGCCAAGTTCTTGACTTTTGTTGGAATAGATGGAGTAAAGAACAATTTTGCATTGTATCCTTGCTGGAAGTCCTAGTTTCCTTCAGTGCGAGTTCCAAACACAAGGAATTTCCCTTTTGTTTTAGACTGGACAATGTCTAAGGTTACAAAGAGCAGGTGAGGATTCTATAACTGAAGCTTCCTGATAATTGCATGGGAACTATACCTTAAATTTGCTGTAAATAGGGTATATCCTATGCAAAAGGAATATTTCAGGTATGTGTCCTGCTTCCCATGAAATGTAGTATACTTATCCTTGTATATTAATGTGTGTGAATTTAAGTACATTATAGCAAGCTAATTTACATTAAGGGGAGGAGAAAGCAATGCTAAATTTTGGCACACTGCAGGATATCTATCTTGCGCAGTTCGTACCTTTGCATGCATCTGTTCAGTGCTTGCATCTAACTTTTAAAATGGTCACTGTGAGCTTTCACTTTACTGTAAGATTTTAATGTTTTCTGTTCAGATTAAGGTCATGATAGATAGCCATCCTTATAATTGATCAATGACTGATTCTTGTACAAATGTTTTTTTTTTTAAGTGCTGCTATGGGCGATTCCATCCCAAATTGATTAGAAGTTGTGGTCATTTACAAAGCCCATTTTAAAAGTAGTCCTAGTGTGGTGTGTGAAAAGCCGTAGACAGAAATGAACAAAAACCCATGGCTTCCCACTACTTCGGCTCTGCTCAGACGCTCTTACTGTTGCTGAATGGAAAGATGTCAGAATTAGGAGCTCCTCTGGCCTTACAGATGCCATTTGTGCTCGGGAATATGCTATGGCACTGTCTATCATCCTGAGCTATGAAAAATAACCTTGCCCATTTCTGAAGCATGGACAAAATACTGGATTCCAAAGGGGACACTGAGAAAAGGATGTGGTGGTAGCATAGCAGTAGAGGAAGCTCTTGCCAGAAGAAGTTAACTGGATTATGTTCCAGGCTGAACGTGGCTCTTCTGAATCCTGCAGATCCACTATGTAAATGGACAACTTGCAGAAAACAAGCTGTTGGACAGCTCTGCAGTACCTGCCTACGGCCACCACTTTTGAGATAATGCATGTGCGTTAGCCTTTGGGTGAACCTACTGAGCTTGCTGTAAGCTTGATTATTTTCTTTAGCCTCCAACTGAAAATGGAAAAAAAACCCCTATTAAAGTGAGGATGTCTAAAAAGACTACTATGGTCTTTAATTTTTTTCAGTACATTAAATTTACTCAGATAAAAACATTCTAAAAATGTACAATTTTACCTTTAACAAAGCATAATAAAACATAAAAATCCCAATACCAGAATACTTGACATTTACAATTCAAAATCAAATTAGGTGAATATTAAATATTTACAAAACTTTTAATATTTATATAAAGTTACATGCACATTTTGTAATACTATATGTAAAAGAAATGGCTCGAAATGGGCAGAGGAGTTTCCTTCATTCCTAGAGAAGTTATGTCTGAAAAACATTTTAACCGCCACTTTTGAGACACAGGCTCTTCCTACATTGGTAAGAATTTAGTACGCAGACGTAGTCCCAAGGGTAGTTATAACACTGAAAATCGTTTGGATGTTGGTGGCATTCTGAATTACTGTTGAAATTTCTGCCTTTGGCCATATCCAGTAAAGCAGCTTAAGAAGGTTGCAAATGTCTAGCAACAAAAACACCCTCTACTAGCTTATGGAATTAAATCAGTTGCAGAGACTAGGGCTTTCAGCCTAAAAAAGCATCCTATTCACTGAAGGGCGTGCCTTTTAGGAGAGTTGGGGTGGCTCATCTTTGGGCACCTTAAGAGTCTTTATTGCAGGACAGCATGAAATGCAGGGTTTTTACGGAGAGTTCAGAAAGGTTCTTCCTTAATCAGGCACTGACCTGCGTTTGTGTACTGCTCAACAAGCTCCCAATTAGTTAAGTTTGCATACCTGTCAGTTGTCTTACACTATGGTCATATGCAAATGGTACTTCGGCAACTCAATTTACTGTGCCAGATTTAATGTAAATGGTTTGTTTGATCCCGTCTACACTACAGCTGTTGGTGGTTCTGCATTGTGCCATCTTTCACGACATGTTGAATCATATCCTCTCGAGTCCTTTAGTGCAAAGTTACAGCCAAGCTGACATACACACAATTAATGTCTTTTAGAAAAGTGTCCATTTCCTCTTGCACTTGAGGTTTGCTGTAAGCTTCTCTTCCTGTATGAAACCTTGTCAGCCACTTGGAAAAGAAATAATCAAGTTTTAATATAGGCTTGCCTTGTATATCTCAGATTAATACTTTTAGGAGCAAACAAGACAATCAGCTCTCCAAAGCTTTCCTCTGGTAGTTTCAGTTGTTTGTAACCAAGTTAGAGCAAGACAGTTCTGTTTGAAAGCAGAATGGTGAGCTGAGAGTGTTCCTTTTACCTGAAAGAAAATCACACATTTCTGAACAGTACAGATGTAATCAGGGCATGTTTCTATAGATTTTTCCAATTACGATGCCTGATAAGGGCTTTATGCAGATTCAGGAAAACGTGTGTGTTCGGTTATTCCTATTTAAAAACAAACATTTGGCTTTTAGCACATATTCCATGCCAATGGAAAGATTCTCAACTGTAGTAGTAAACATTAACTGAAGATGCAATACAGAATGGCAGGTTGCTTCAACTCATGGTAAGGTCATTAAGGCAAAGTAAATAGCTGTCAGTTCTTACAAGTTTTGTGGTATAGTTTTACAAGTTTCCCAACAGTAACCATATATAGTGGCACCCTCAGTAGTTCTGGCATTACAATTGTAATTGTTTAAATACTACAGGCTGCATTCAAATAACTCTGGTTGAAATTAGTTCCCACTGAAATGAATGGGACACATTTGTCATTACTATCTCATCAATTTCAATGAAAACAAAGTTCAACAATGCACCCTACATAATTCTGTTTTGGTGAAGCCAAAGGGAGGATATCGAAGTATACTACTTCATTGCATAAAAATAACAAGTTAGATACAGGGCTGCTAGAAACCAGATGTTTTTACAACGTTGGATTTGTTTCTATGAACCTAAGAAACTATATGAGCCTCCCGCTAAACCTTTCCCAAAGAGATTAGTTTTATGCTAAATCTAGATACCTCCAAGCAAGAGAATACCAGTTTTCAGTTTGTTTTAAAGGCAGTAAGGATAATAGACCTTATCACTTCATTACCGAAAGCAGAGTTTCAACTGCCCAATCCTCTATTTCCACCATTATTTTCAGAGTTAAGAACTCCTATAGCATGAAACAGCAAATGAGTTTTTATAACTTCCATGTACATGCAGTGGGAAGATGCAGCATGTACCCTATATGATACCCGCAACCAGCAATGCTCATTTGTCAGATCCATTTAACATCTTGTGTGCATCTTACACCTGTAATATGAGGCAGTCCAAACTTCAGCCCTATCCATGAAGCAAGACAGCTACAACCAATGCAGCCTGTTGAATTAATAATAAAAAACCTGCCTCCCTTTGGCAAGATAGGTCCACATTGTTTCAACTCTGCTATATGAGCTTTGCTGGCTTCATACTAACTTTAATTTAAAGTTTGTGGAGAAGTATGCTACCTGGTTATCAAAGCTAATAGTCAATAGTGTATTTCAAATAAAGGAGGCAAACTATAAACCTTTTTGAGTAGTGGTAAGATGTACTACTGCATTGTATGTTGTAACTTCTAAATCCTGTAGCAAAATCCCTTTTGGGAAGACTTTTGCTAGGTAAAGTAAACTCTGCTGCCAGAGTTTGAGTTTTAAATTTCATCGCAAAGGCAGAGGACTGTTTCCTGTGGCAGAAGCCAATATATGGTAACAGTTTCAGAAGTTGTAGAATAAGAATATTTTTAAAGACCTGTTTATGAGCTCAGTCTCTGGCACTAGACCCTTGGAAACTAAGTTTAATCCACAGCTGGTAACTTCGTTATATTTAGGAATAAATGCTGACAAGTCTGCATAACTGTTTTCAGAATGAACTGAAATGTCCACCTCTGTTCTTTTGGAAGAGAGAGAGGATTAAGTTTTCTTTATTAGAAGTTCACATAGCCTGCTGGTGCGTTTCCAACTGTTGGAACGTCTCTCGCACTTGTCTCAGTCTGCTAAAAGTGCAGATAGTCAGAACAGAATTATGTATTCTTCTGTAGTGCAATCCTTTAAAATCCCAGAGTGTAGTGCCTGATTTGTTTTGAGAAAAAGTAGACATGTTTACCCAGCCTCAAAATGTCAAGAGTCCAGCAGGCAAATGGCTACTGTACCATCAACCTCTAGCTCTCACTCCAGATTACAACATAGCTGCCCAGGAGTTCGAGTTTCCAGCACAGAAGGTCAAAGTATGGCAACATTCTTCAGGAAAAAAGTGCAGCGGTTTGTATACACCAGAAAGGATAGCTGGCCAGTTTCACCTACCATCTGGAAGGTCCAACATTAAGATCCATGTTATAATTTTGGCAAATCAGTAAAAAAGGGTTTGACAGACCCCCTAAGATTCAGTTCCTTCCTAGTGTTGAAGTAGAGCACCTTTGGATTAAAAAAATAACAATACGTTCAACAAGCAGACTTCTCAGGTTCCAATTTGAAGTTTCCCAATTACTCCATGGCTTTTGCCACCACAAAATATCAAGTCTGTGAAGTTAACGTCAGTCTGTGGAATCTAAACTTTCAGCCGGTGGAGCATATTTTAACCGAAATGTACCTGCAAGAAGAAGAATACAAGTCATCAGTGTAATACTTTTGTGCAGACATTACACAGGTAACTAACTCTGCGTTACAAAGTTTAGAGCAGGGGTGGGAAACGTGTGGCCCTCCAGATGCTGGGCTGTAACTCCCATCAGCCTTAGCCAGCACAGCCAATAGTAAGGTTGAGGGGAGTTGCAGTCCAAGAATGTCTGGAGGGCCACATGTTTGCCTCCCTGGCTTAGAGCAATGCGTCCTCAGAGACAGGGAATAATAAAGTATAAGGAAAAAGGAAAGGTTCCTCCTGTGCAAGCACTGGGTTGTTACTGACCCCTAGCGGGACACCGCTTACACTGGGCGTTTTCATGGCAGACTATAGCAGGGTGGTTTGCCATTGCCTTCCCCAGTTGTGACTACCTTTCCCCCAGCAAGCTGGGTATATCATTTTACCGACCTCGGAAGGATGGAAGGCTGAGTCGACCTGAGCCAGCTACCTGAGACCCAGCTTCCACTGGGATCGAACTCAGGTCGTGGGGAGAGTTTCAGTTGCAATGCTGCCGCCTACTACTCTGTGCCACACGAGGCTCTAATAAAGTATAAGACTATAGGTTAAAAAAAACTTCTGAAAAAAACCAGGAGAACCTGGTATACTTTTACTGAATTTATACATTCGCAAAGCCTCCTTCAGGTAGGAAACACAAAAGCAAGTCCTTCCTAACCCAAAAGACTATTCGGGCTCTACACGCTCACTCCAGAGCAATCATCCATCACAGTTGCCCCTTCTGTACCATAGAACACTCAGGTTTGATTTCAAGGTCCTACAGCTCAGTCCTCGAGTGACAAGACCAGGAAGCAGCAATGCAGGGGAGACCTATACTGAACTCCACTTGTACTTTCTCAGGCAGATAATCAGTTTAAATTGACCATTTTCAGATTTTCCCTTGTCCAACTCCCTACCCAAAACAGTGAGCTCTGAGAATGTATTCTGAGCAGTCTACCAACCCCACCTTCAGCAAGCAAGTACATTCCTAACCTTGTCGATTGAAATCCATCGGCGGCTGTTTGCAGTCTTGAGCTCGGTGACCACTGGCTCCACAGTTATAGCAGGAGAGATTCCCATTTTTTTTATGGGCTGTACCACTATTGTTGCTCATCATCCCCTGTGCTTGATAAACCCCTGCTGTACCTGTCATAAAGCTTTGCATTGGTGGCACAGCAAATGTGGACGGTCCACTCATGACAGAGTCTGGTGTTATCCCACTGCTGTAAGGAGAGTGAACCATAGGAAAAGCTGAGCTACTGTTGTACTGTTGCGTGTTGATGTAGCCGTTGCTGCACAAAGGATTGAAGGGTAGAAATGGGAAAGTAAACATTGAAGGTCCTGAAAAGGGGTGCTGGAAATAGTTAGCATAACTGACTGTCATGCCACTTGAACCACAGTTCCCACTGCAGCCACAGGAACTGCACACCATGCATCCAGGAGGCTGCTGCTGGTGGTGGTGGTGATGATGGTGATTCTGGTTTGGTACTGGGATACTCCCCCCTGAGCCACCACTGCTGCTATTGTAGAAATTGTTCTCAGCAGCTGATGAAAGCGTGGGGCTTGGACTGGGAGCGGGACAACTGGGTAGGTTTGTCATGTTTGCAAATGATGTGGGTGGGTGACTGCTAGAAGAGGCAGTGTTGCTGTTTGCACAGAAGCTGCTGCTGGGCATTGGGGCTACTGGCATACTGCTCATGGCAGAAAAGGCCACTTTGGTGTTGGCTGTATAGAGAGCAGTCCGGGGGGTTATTATTGCTGGGGACACACTAAATTGCATATTATTGGAGCAGGAAGATTGACCCACAATGGTTGAATCAGTAGGAACCGAAGAGGATACTAAGAGTTTGATGGGGGTTCGTGCCATATGGAAGACTGTGCTGGACGTTACAGTGGCTGTGGTGCTTGTTTCCACTATTATTCCCGGCTGCTGGGCTGTTTTCACCATTCTATCTAGGGTGGAAGCATGTACCATTTTGGTTCGTGGGCCAAAGCTAATTGAAGATGTAGAGGAGCCATTTTCAGGAACTCCAGAGAGCACTTGTACGGGCTGATGGGGAGATGCTGGCATCCCATCCACAACAGTATTTCCAAAACTCTTCTCCATCTTGATGCCCCCTCGAGGGGGCCCTGGAGAGAATTTTGTCCTGTCATCCAAAGACAAAAGCGAGTGCATAGATGACGAAAGGAGCTTCATGTCTGTATTTCCTCGCTCTGGTTTGTGCATAGAATTTAATATTCTAATTGGGGTGATGTGAGGGGAGCCTGCAGCCATCGTCTGTACTGGCAAGGTGTGATGAGTGGACGGACTAGACCCTGCATCATTCTGCACTGGTAAAACCTGAGCGGTAGGCCTGGCTGAGCTGGAGCTGAAGTGATTCAGTATCATTACTGGTTTTTCCTTCTCTGAGGGTTCCAAGTGGATCTCTACACCTACAAGAGAGACAGATGTAAGCCATAGCCAGTCACCTAAATGAGGCAGATACTGCAACAATAAATACACTTTTCCTTACGTCTCTCATTCTCCTCAGCACTGTCAGAGCTCTCTTCCCGGGTCTGGATTCCCATGGGGCTAGAGGAGGAGCTGGAGTATTCTGAAGAGCTTCCTTCACGGGGGGTTGTGGTGTTTGGTTGATCCACATCTACTCGCAACTCTGGAGGCAGGGAGGAGGAAGAAACATGTGTTCGAGATCAAGAAGTGTGAATGCTGTTAAATCTTTGGATAGACAGAATCTAGTTACTGCTGCAAGCTATACGGCTACCAACAGATCATTTGACTGAAAATACAAAATAATGTTGCTGTTCAGAACAGCCTAGTCCTAGAGCCAAGAGATGTCACCTAACCTGTGTTGCTCTACTCTGTGCATGTGTCAGAAGAATTTGACCAGAAGAGTCTCAGATTAGTGTAAGGAACACTCCAATCCTTTTACCCCATTTACCTGCTGTATGGTTACCACGGATACTCTGGATAGGGCCAATATGAGTAGTAGGAGGAACTCTGGCCACCCCAGTGCTCACAGAAGGGGACGTAGCTGGATTCATGGTCCGTTTCTCAGACTTTTCCCTAGAGTAAAAAAAAAAAAAGTTGAGGAAGCAATTGGTTAAAACAGACTTGCATTTAAATCTGAATGAGACCTCTAACAAGGTTGCTGTTTTCAGATGGGGTAAGCAAGCTGGTGCCCTATAGATGTTCTGGACTACAGTTCCCATAATCCTTGACCATTGGCCATGTTGGCTGGGGGCTTATGGGTTTGTAGTCCAAAATATCTGAAGGGCACCAGGTTGTTTACCTCTGCCTGAATGGGGTACAAGTGTACCATTTCTTTCAAGGAGCTCATGGTAGGTTTTTAGACAGAGGGTTTTATAATTGAGAAAGGACATGAACTGTTGTTTCCTCATATATGAACCCAACAGTCTAGCTACTACATAACACTGACTCTTGGAAGATTAAAAGCAACCTCGTGGCCATCCAAGATAGGTTCATACTTTTGCTAAGTCAAACCAAGGAATTCTGGTTCAACTTTAGAATTTTCAGTTATCTAGATCAGGCATCTCCAACCTTTTTGGGCCCAAGGACACATTTGGAAATTTGAGAAACTGTCCTAGCTACCACAAAATGGCTACCATGGGAGAAATGACTAGTCGACAAAGAACAAGTAACCTGCCCAAACGACTGAGTACAAGGCAGAGGAAGGGTTTGAGCCCTAACAAAATGACTCCTTTGAATCCACTTTTCTGTGACACCAGAAACCTTTCACAGAAGGCAAACTTTCCCGCTCCCCGGACTCTGTTGACCAGCTCATTCCCCGATCTCTTTATTTCTCACTCTAGATCACCACTGATGTACACACACGTGCACCCATATATCATGCACTCAGGCATACACACACACACACCTCCTTTCTCCTCACTGCAAGCACATCAAAAACCACACTCGTTCCAGTTCCCTCCAAAATCCACCCCCTCTCTAGCTCACCCCTAAAATCTCTCATACACATGCAGTCCCCATTCATTTAGGCATACAAGCAGACAACCCTCCCCACTCCATCCCCCAGGTTGCTCCCCCTAGGCTCTGCTAACTCCACACTGGATTATCTTGCCAGACAGCAGCAACAGGAGTTGCTTTTTCTCCCCCTGCCTTCTTTCCTTTGGTGTCTGGGTAAGCTATGAACGAAAGCATTGGCCTATAGCTGCCAGCCATCTTGATTTCTTGAGAATGTCTGAGCCCCATGTGCAGCCCAAAGGCATTCATGAGAAATAAAGATGGCAGCAGCTGGAGGCCTTCACTTTGCTTTGAAGAGATCCCAGCTGCTGGTAAAAAAAAATAAAAAAATTGTTAATTTATTTATTTGTTTAAATGGGCACCAAAGGTGGTGTCCAGGGGTGCATTGGTACCTGCAGACACCACGCTGCCTACCCTCGGAGGGACTAGATGATCTCCAAGATCCCTTCCAACTCTATGACCCTGTGAAAATAATACCACTATGGAGACAAGATGGTTTATCTAGAAAGCAAAGAAACAATTCAAAAACCTGTAGTACCTGTCTACAGGAGGATTGCACATACAACACAAGCAACCATTCTCTCTTTCAAACACACACACACACACACACACACGCCTCCAACCCAATGGATCATAGTATTAGGGACAGTAAATCAATATGGGTTCAGCATTTATACCAGGAGTAGGAAACCTGGTGCCCTCCAGCTGTTTTGGACTATTACACCCATCAGTTCCAATCAGCATGGCCAATGGTCAGTGATTATGGAAGTTATGGCCCAAAACATTTGGAGGCACCAGCTTGCCTATCCTTGATTTATACCTTTGAACGTTTCAATAGCGTATCACCACCACCACACAGTATGTGTTGTAGTGGACAAAGTTAGTTATATATCAAATCATATCATTTAAATCACATAATTTAAACAAACATAATCTTGAAAATACTACCATCTCAAGTTTCTTTCTCTAATTGGGATTTTTTCTGAAAGATCAATAGGTTCACATTCTGAACTTTTGTATTTATCTCCATGGACTTCAAAGAACTCAAAGTTCGCCTGGATTGAAACAAGTTTCCCACAGCTTAGCTTGTTTCTTGATTCACTGTTTGTCTTTTTGGTTTTCTTTAATACCTACTTTTCCAACTCCAGCTGAGTCTTGAGTTTCTTCTTTGCTCCCATTGTGAGGGATTCAAATTTATTCAGATCCTCTTCAGTAAGGCTCAGGAACTTGAAGATAAAGAATCAATTTTATAGCATGCAACATATACTTGCATAAAAACTGTATACTGTCAAACATAGGTCACCCTTCATTATGAAAACTATAAAGAGGAGAACAAAGTTAAACGCATACAAGGATAACTCCACACAAGTCTAGACCTGAAAGAATTCAAGGTTACTTATAAAAGCATTATCTACTGTCCCTATTCCTTGCAAAGTTGTCCCTTCATTCAAGGGATTACTACCGAGTACAATACCCAAAGTTGTAAGAACACATCACAGTTTTAAGATGACCCTAGATTAAGGATGCTTTGTTCTCCATGCATAACCAGCTTTTAAAATTGGTTTTCTTGAGCAGCTACCACTGTTGCATGCCCTTGATCATTCCTATATTATTTCTAACAAGATACCCAACAGCTGCAATCATCTCAATATTTATTTATTTCATTTCTATACCACCCAATAGCCAAAGCTCTCTGGGCGGTTCACAAAAATATCAAACTTTATGTAGAATTATTCAATAGCTACCTATCAAACGTACACACTAAACACACTTTTCAAATTGAAAACATACACCAGACCAAGCTTATTAACATTGATAATATATTTGAAGAAAGCAGAGAAAAATATTGGAATAAGTCTGTTATTAAATTCAATGTATCATTTTTATAAGGTGTCTATGTACTAAGCATTATACCTAGATTAAAAACATGACATATTAGAAATACAGAAATTAGAGCTCTAGGTTTAAGAAGCAAAAATTAATCCACCAGAGGGCACTCTAGATTTCTTTTTAAACCCCCCCACAATGATGTGATGAGTAGCTTTACAACATATCAGAGAGGAGTTGCAAGTAAAGACATTCTTTAAGTGAAATTTGTGCCTCTGCAGTAATAGAGCAGTTAATGCAGGCATGCAAAATTCCCCTCCGTTTACTTCCCAGCCATTAAATGTGCGAACATTTCTGCGGTTTTTTTACAACTGTCAAGGAACTGCAGTAACCGCAGCAGTGAGTGCTCTAAAAGGAGCTGTAAAAGGGGTGGGGGGCAATATCTCCCCTTTCTGGAGTAGCTGGACACTCGGGGAAGCATTGAGAAGGACACTGAGGTGTGTCAGTTCAACACTTAAAAGCCAGAGGATCACATTGCCAAGGGGGAGATATTGTCTCCTCCTCTGCTTTTTTGATGGACCTATTTTTGCCGCTTTCCCCTCCTTTTTGGTGTTTTTCGACTGACAACCCTGGTGTCAATTGGCCCCTAGCAACTGTGGGAAATTAGCCTATATGCAGTCTTGCCTTGTTAATTTCTTGTATGTTGCCTAACTTCCTTGGTGCTCCGTTTGACAGCTGAAACATACAAGGGAATTGACCAGGCAAGCCTACACACATTAGACAGCCATAAGAGCACACTTGCGCATTTGTGAAAGACTGACAAAAAATAATAATTAAAAAAATTAAGAACACGTTTGCACAATTTTCTGGGACTGAAAAAAAGTGGCAAACCAGTGAAGGTCATTCTAAAATGCTGCTTGGGCATCGGTGGAGGGGCTGTCACCGGTCGTGGCAAGGGCAAGATAGTGAAGAGCAACAGTGTTTTTTTGCTGTTCTTGCCGAGTGGCTCACCAGCCAATCCCCACAACCCACAATGAAATTGCTCTCCTGGGTTCGGACAACATGACAACCCATCGTGGATCGAACATCCCCTAGAACAAGCCATAGGTTGTCAGGACGATTTGTTGCCAAAAATAAGCCACCCTGCAGGAAGCGTTCTGGATTCAGATGACGCAACATCCCATCGTGACATCCAAACCCAGCCATTTACTTTAAGTGTTCAGGGAAGAATTCTGATTAAATATTAAATAGAAAAATATAGGGCAGCTAATTACCCAATACACACTAATCCAAACTAGCTGAAGAAGCCATATCAGCAATTCTAACCATAGTCTTTGAGAGAGAGAGAGAGAGAGCGTGCGCGGACACAGGATAAATTGAGCAAAAGTAAAGAAAAACCACTCTATTTCCGCAGCACTCTACCTTCTCCATTGTGAGCTGTTTGAAAACTGGATAGTACTTGTGCAAGCGCAGTTTCCGCAGCCAGTCTAAAATCCCATTTTGTTCCTGGGCCTGGGGAGTCTGAGGACTGGAAGTCATTAGAACGGGCGAAGAGTTTTCTAATTGGGAGCGGCAAGAGAGTGTGGATCCAGCTCCGCCTGAATGAGTGCAATGGGGAAGTGCAACTGGTGTAGCAGCTGGATGCTGCCCATGATGCTGGAGACTGTTCTGTGAAGACTGGATGCCAGCTACGCCACAGACAGGTCTGCAAACAGAGAAGCAGAAACTGTTCTATTTAACATTCCCCAAACCAAACAGGAATACTGTGCATTCTGCAAGAAAATAAACCAAATGTTTCACCCCAAGAGTGGTCCTTGGATCCACAATGCCGTTTTACATTTTTCTGAAATGGCTGTGAAAAGTCAAAGGACTGGTAAACGTAAGGCCACACCTGCTCCAGCTGCTTAAGGAATTGCTGCTCTAATAGTGTATGAGCCAGGCACAACCAAGAAAATGGAGCAGGAGAGGGAGGATTATGTAGATACAGTAACTAACCATCCAGCATACTTATTTCAACACAAGCTTCTTCTACAGAAATGTAGGAATTGATGTTAGCTGTTTGTCACAGGCCTGTTCTAAGTTAATGTTTATCTCCTGAGAAACACTCTGGGAATTTATTCTCATTGAACAGTATGTGCGGAACATGATATATCAAAACCTTGTCAGTGTGGATTTGTAATGGCAACATCAAACTTTCTATATGAATTCCCTACAGTTATTATTCACAAAGCATCCCTAGTAAGGAAAATGCTACACAGAAATCAGTCCTTTGACTTTATCACTGGGTCATGTAGTCTTTGCTCAAAACAGTAGCATGACATAACATCAGCAATAGCAAAAACTAGCACAAATGCTGAATTTGTACTGCACAAAAACAATATGTGAATTTAATATCGAAGTGATAGTGAAAAACATTCCCCATGATTACACAGGAATCAAGACAACATTCCACAGCTTGTCTACATCATCTTTCTCACTCAGACTCACACTCACAAAATTAATCTCACCTTCCAGAAGCACCCAGTGTAGTACCTACTTTATAAAGGGAAGTGTTGCCAGGACCTAAAAAAAGGAGATTGGGTGGTGTTTGAACAGGCACTGACTGGTTGAACATTTAGTCATATAGTAATTGGGGGAGTGGGGAGTGAATCTTTAAACTCACTTGAACTCTGAAATTGTTGGGAGTGAGATGAAGTGCTGAAAAATTTCTTGACATGGTCATTTTTCCAGACGTGGGAAGGTAATGATGCCAAATACCTGGAAAATGATTTCAATTGTGCAATGTTTTATTTGCATTTGGATCTCAAAGATCAAACTTGTAGCTTTAACAGAAGAGTGCCAAACTGGGAATTTCAGCACACAAGACACAAAATGCAAGTACACATACTGTCTCTCCAACAGGCAATAACTGTAGTAGTCTTCTTTTATAACATGTGAATGCTACAAGGAGCCCCAAATCCCCACAGCATGAACATGTAGCCAACAAGAAAAATATGATTTTCTCTTGTTAAAGAAAACACACCAAAGAGAGACAAATACCCACTAATTTCTGTAATGTGGTCATACTATCACCATGAACAGACCTGAATTTGTATGGACTCCAAAATTGGCTTCTAACTGGGCTCTTTAAATTCACATATGTGGTCACTATTCTAATTAAATATTTGACACGAAGACAAACGTCGAAGGGTACATGTAAACCAGAATGGAACTGTGAATAGTTACAATTTCATTAGAGGACGTTTTAGCATATCTTGCTTTTACAAGAGAGCAGCAGTACTAAAAGACAGCAGACAGGCTTCTTACTTAAAAATATATGCTGCCAACCACATATTATATAATTATGTATTGCCATCATTTCTCCAAAGTTTGCTTAAAAGCAACCCACAAAGTTGCCTAAGGGGGACAGGGAGAAAAAGACCTAATACGGAAAATGTTTCTATTGCATTCACACTTTAAAAACACAGTTTTGATTTATTAGGGGACACAAAAGCCAAACTGTGAAGGCAGTGTCTGACTTGTATACTTGAATGGTGGGAAAAATATGTAAACCTCAACAATCCAGATCAGATCTGGACATCTGGCAAGTCGATTAGCATGTGCTTTGCTGGAACTTTCAGCCCAATTACAATCTCAAAGGTCCCATGATGGTGGTTTTATTTTATAATGATTAGGGACATGTGAAAATCATTAATATGAAAAATGCAGGCACTACAACTTTTAGAGTCTCAAATTTGTAATGAATCCAGATTTTTTTTTGTTTTTAAAGACAAAGAATCTAGACTCCAGCTGTCATGAAACAACAATCACTGTGTGGATATGCCATTTAATCCAGCAAAGATATACTTAAACTAGACCTTTACAGCTGTTTGTAAGTCAACAGCAGCAATGATTGAAGAAATTTTGACCATTATATTGTTCCTGTCAACAAAACATGAACTTCAAGGTTTGGGAGAAATTAAACATTAATCCATTATTTGGTTTAGTTACCAGAAGCACACAATTCCTGTCTCAGTCCTGGGAGGCTACATAAGCGGTTCTGCCAGTCCTAGCAAAAAGTGAAGACACACTTCCCTAGGCTCTAAAACAAAGATATGCAGGAAATATGCTTCTAACGTATTACAGAGTACTAAATACTATGGGTTGCATCCGGACTTAATCGTGCTTAGAGCAGACCCACTGAAATCAGTGGGACTTAAGTCAATCATGACTTAAGATCCAACCCTATGATTTTAGAAACTGGACTGTGGCCCACAGACTACAACCTATTTCCTACTACAGGAACTGCTTTACCTGGCTCATCTGTTCCTATGGTGCAGTCCTTAAGATTTGTTTTAGCTGCACCTTCACAAAGTACATCTTGTGCTTCTACAGCTACAATGCAATTCCCTCTTTCTACATTTAATCCTGCTTGCTAGGAAACCCATTCCCAACATTATTTGGAGTGGGTTAGGGTATTTTAAAAAAATTTTTATGGTAGAATTTTATTGTTTTAAATTGTTTTATGGTGTGTTGTACATCGCCCAGAGTGGCTGGGTGACCAGCCAGATGGGCGATTAATAAATTTAATAAATAAATAAATAAATAAATTATATGCCAAAATTATTAACTCCAAAAAAAGGTTTTCAGCCTTTCCTTCAGAATCTTCCATGGTCTTCTCACCCAACCCATGCCTTATCTTTCTGCTCTTATAGCCTGACACATCCTTTCCTGTGACCTAAACTTATCCAACTCCATAACCCTCAGCCATCCAAAGGTCTCCTTCTCTCTGAAACATCTCCACCATTTCTCCCTTGTTGTTCCTTATATCTGGAACTGCTTCCCAGAGTGGTTCCATGCAGCTTCCTCCCTTATTTCTTCTGAATCTCTCCTCGAAACTCACCATAACTGGCAAGGCTTTGGAACAACCCTATACTTCCAATACCATTGTACGGGTGGGGAACCTGATTGGTCTGGGAGGCAATCTGGCAATTCAGGAGGGCAGATAACATCAGGGGCAGATAACATCAGGAGCAGACCTCTCCCCATCCCTGGTATCATTCACCCCCATTGTCCAAGCAGAGAGAGGCATGGAGCAGTTGCTCTGTGCTTCTCTTTGCATGTTGAAAAGGACTCCGCAACTGGTTTCAGCCACGTCTTGCCAGGCACACTGAAAGGCAGGTGTGCACTCAACCAGTGCCTGGAGGGGTGGCTTTTTGAGGTACCAGCTGAGTGTGCAGATGGCTTGGCTCCTCACATTCCCCAATCGAGGAAGGTGAGCCCATTCAGTCACCACCTTGAGGAGCTAGCTGAGTCCTGAGCTTGCTTCCCTGCCCCCCTTTCCCCAACTGAAGAAGGTGAGTGGGGAGCAAAGCCTGCTTGGGACTCAGCTAGCTCCTTGAGGTGCTGGAACAATCTCTTCCACCCTCTCTCCTCTTGGAGGGCATTGGGCATCTTGGTGGGCCGGGATTTCCCCATAACTGCTCTATTTTAACTTAGCCAAAGTTAAATTGAAACTGTAATTGAAATAATATTCAATATCATTCAGACTATAGGCTGTGACAGGGAAGATTTTTTGTACTGTAGATTAACAGTCTTCGTATTGTATTGGTCTTAGATCATGTTTTGTGGTATTTTTAGTGGTAGTATTCTGCTGACTATGGTTTATATCAATTTTTCTGGTGAGATGTGATGCATACATTTTAATTTTAATACTCCTCCTCCTCATAATCCACTGTTTAACCCTGCCTCTCTTTGCCCAGTTTTTTTTAGAATGCAGGCCCCTAGGGCTAGGGACCAGTCAAACCTTTCCTTTGTAAAGCGTTATGTACATCGATGGAGCTAAGAAAATAAACTTATGTATGGCTGGTCCTTTGCAATCCCTAAAAGCCAAAAGGATCCATTAGGTACCAAATGGGCCAGCAGCAACTCCTATTAAGAACAAGTGCTTGAGTGACTCAAGGACATGTAAGAGCAAGACGGGGCACACACACTGCCAGTAGTGGTGCTGAGACTGTGTTCCGAAGGTACCAGATATGCCATCCAAGAGTTTGGAGCACAGTTATTCATAATCTATGCTAGTTAACAAAACTAAGAAAATGCAATCAAGACAAATGAGAATCAAACAAATAGTAAGCATATCTGCAAGTTAAATCCCAGTAAACCTGAACAAAAAAAAGTTCACAGAGAGAAAGATTTCCAAGTATACCTAAGGTCCGATTCCAGGTCCATATGGTTTCTGTCTAAGTAAAATGAATCTGGACCAGCTAGGCAAGGAATGAATTTCTCCAAGTTTTCTTCTGGGTACAGTTGACCTAACTAAGAAAGAAGATATTAGATTTCAAACCGGAATATAGGAACCAAAAATGAGAAGGACAAAAGAAGAAAAAAATAAACTCACTCAATGTACACCATTTATTTAAAAGCAGAGTTGCACACTGTATGAATTATATCTATTCCAAAATGAATCTCACGATGCTTTTGGAATATCATTTATACAAAGGCGAAGGTAAGTTTTTACCTTTGAAATGAATTCAGTCACCTCGGCAGAAGACTTTGTTACCAATGTCACTGAAGAATCAGACCATAAAACCTTAAGACAATGAAGAATGATTTTAGTTCCTTGCACTGAACGCAACTGGAATTGGTTTTGCTAGTATGGGTTTTCAGTGTTCTCAGAGTGAGTGAATGAAGGAAAAAGGGGTCTGGCCCATTGTTACCATGGTGCATCTTTGCCTACATTTTAATTTCAGAGATTACTGTTCCCACCTTCCTCCCAACGGCAGAGACCTATATTATACCACTGCAACTACACTGCGCAGCCACAAGTATTAACATTTTTTCCTCTCTCATTACCACTGAAATCTGAACCTTTGTTTGTTTTATTTAATCAATTTATATCTGCCTTTCTGTATAAAATACATTTTGAATGAACATTACAAGCCAATTGCAATTCACATACCAGCCTCCAGTCATGTAGCATTAGTACATGTAAAGCAGCAGTAGAGTTGGAGGAACATACTCCTTATTAAAAACAACAACACAGAACCACACAAATTCTATTGTCAACTCCTATAGTTATTGTATTATCCAGTACTTAGACTGTGGCTACATTTTGTTTCCTCATGTCTGTTGCAAAAAAGGGTCACAAGACAAACTGTGCCTCTTTAATCAGCAAAATGCTCTATGGGAAAACTCCATATTGACGGTGCAGACAACATATTGCAATAATCACACCCACTTGCAGTGCAGGTCGTTAATGATGCTGGTGCATGCGTATGTGGCACACTGCAGACTCCGCAAATCAGTTGCCTATAAGGACACGAGATGGGCATCTGACCTATGGATTTGTACCTGAGGATTTACCAAGCCAACATTGTCAAGCAACCCTTGTTCTGTATTTTCAATAAGCTTATTCAACACCTTTATCAACACTACCCAAAGATTTGCTAGGCTGCTGGCTGACTGATTTAACTTATTTAAATATGTTATTTTTAACACAATACAGAAGAGTCTATTCAGCACTTAAACTCTATATTGTATTTTATTTTAGCCTGGGTATAGTAGTATTTGGGATTAATGGGAAAAGACTGCCTTTATCCTTAAAAAAAAAAGGGAGGGGGAGGAGTGATCTTTCCACATGACATTAGTATCAATGACAACCAAACACACACATTTTTCCAGCCCTGAGGATGCTGCCAAAAACACTGGTGAGGAGAAGACAGTTTCAAAATACATTACGTAACTGAGGAATTTCCTTTTCCCAGCACTTGTTCCTCTAAAACTAAGAAATAGCAGACAGCTTGTAGCTCCACCTCAGGCTTTGTTGATCACACACACACACACACACACACACACACTGCAAGGGGAAGAACAAACAATGCTCTTGGGTTATACACTTCTACAGCTTTAAGAACCGTAACTGGATGGCTCAATTGGATTACTAAGAAAACAGAAGGAGGTGAGCATCCAAAGTAGATCACAAAGAAGAGAAATGGGTTCTCAGGATGCAAGATGAAATTTATTATACAAAGCGCAACGTGTTTCTACCAGTTGCCAGCAGACTGACACAGAAGACAATCTTTTGCTGAAAAAATTCTGCAGACTTTTTTCTTTACCCCCTGAAGAAGGCATAAAATAAAAAAGGCTGAAATGCATTGGGCTTTGTATAATAAATTTTTATCTTGCATCTTGAGAACCCGTTTCTCTTCTTTGTGATCAATTGGTCATATTGCATGTGTCTGAGCATGCACAACACTGACTGACACACACACTACATACATTTGTTGGCCCCAACACCATTTTGCTGATAGTTAACTGTAGTTCCCATTGTTATGCTAGCACTATGCCCATGTGTCATTTCTGTGGTATTCTGGGGCAGAGGAGTTTATACATGCAACTCTCTCCTTTTGCAAGTCTGCCATGAAAACACCAACAGCTAGCTGTTAAGTCTAAGTAGCAGGCTGGGGAAAGAGGTTAAGAACAGCAGAAGACACATATTATTTATCTGATTCATACCCCACCTTTCTACCAAAAAAAGGGCGCTCAAAACAGTTTAAAACAGAACACCTTAAAATTCAATAAAAATGTAATTACAGAATAAAAACAGCACCTAATCCACAGACCCACTTACAGGCCAAAGGCTTTCTTGAATAAAGCCGTCTTTGCCTGCTGATGGAAGGATAACAGAGAGGGAGTGAACCTAGCCTCCCTTGGGAGGGAGTTCCACAACCTGGGAGCGGCCACCGAAAAGGCTCTCTCTCTCGTCGCCATCAAGCACGCCTCTGATGGTAGCAGTCTCAAAAGAAGGGCCTCTCCAGAAGATCTTAAGGACCAGGCAGGCTCATATGGGAGAAGGCAGTCTTTCAGGTAGCCTGCTCCCAAGCCATATGGGGCTTTATAGGTCATAACCAGCACTTTGAATTCTGTCCAAAAACAGACTAATAACCAGTTAAGCTGCTGCAATAGGGGAGTCGTGTGCTCCCTGTAACCAGCCCCGGCCAACAGTCTGGCCACAGCATTCTGGACCAGCTGAAGTTTCTGAACAATTTTCAAAGGCAGCCCCACATACAACGCATTACAGCAGTCCAAATGGGATGTAACTAAGGCATGTGTGACTGTGGCCAGTTCAGAAGTCTCTAGGAACGGGCACAGATGGCGCACTAGCCTCAGCTGTGCAAATGCAGTCCTGACCATGGACAAGACCTGGGCATCCAGGTTCAGGGATGAGTCCAAGACTACACCTAAACTGTTAGCCTGAGTCTTCAGGGGGAGTGTAACCCCATCCAGCACAGATTAAATCCCTACTTCCTGATCTGCCTTTTGATTGACCAGGAGCACTTCTGTCTTGTTTGGATTAAGCTTCAATTCGTTTGCCCTCATCCAGTCCATTACCGCCATCAGGCACCAATTTAGAACCAGAACAGCTTCCCTGGATTTAGATGGAAAGGAGAGAGAGTTGGGTGCCATCAGCATACTGGTGGCACCAAACCACCAAACTCCAGACAATATCTCCCAGCGGTTTCATCTATGTTATTTTGATAGAAGAGGCGGCTTCTACACTGGATTGTCTAAGGTCAGGGAATTACAATGCTTTCCTTATTCCACATGAGTGGAAGTAGGAGGTACAGGATGTTTTGTTGCTGTGACTTATGGTAACAGTACTATAGACACAGTGTTTGAAAAATTGCATTCTAGAAATTCAACACCTTCACATCTGTTTCCAATTTTCCCTATCACTATTTTGTTTGGTCCACCTCCACACAGAAGATATACTTTGAATAACTGGATGTACTGTCATATGAGGGCACAATCTTCTGTCTGCTCCCAAGGGCATAAGGGATACTCAAGATCCCTTAACACACATTACCCATCCTCTTGTACATACAATCACAGTAGTCCATGAACAGATATTTCTCATGCTTTTAAGGCATTTTGAATATGAATCGGTAATTCCAACTTCCTTTTCTAAAAAAATAATAATCAGGGCTTTCTACATCTTACGACATAATATATGTCATGACATAGTACCTAATGCCCCAAGCATATAATTTCAGCATCAGAGTTAATGCAGTTCAATACATTGTTTGGGTCTTTGAGGCAAAGGCATTTACTTGAATATTGAGTGTTCTGAGTGCCCCCAAAGGTTGGTCCCTTTTACACCTCCTTAAATTTAAAACTGCTCTCTCCTCATTGCAAATTCTTGGAACTTGCAAATTCTTGGAACTTGGAGCTTCCGTCGTGCATTAAAAACGTGGTTGTTCAGGCAGGCATTTGGGGTGGGTTAGGGTATTTTAAAAAAAATGTTTATGGTAAAATTTTATTGTTTTAAATTGTTTTATGGTGGGTTGTACATCGCCCAGAGTGGCTGGGTGACCAGTCAGATGGGCGATTAATAAATTTAATAAATAAAATAAAAAATAAAATAAACTTACCTCAAAGGAATATTCAACGTTCCTATCGTTCTTCTTGTGCAATAATCCCTTTAGTTCCACTTTTTCAACACTCACTGTTAAAAAAGAACGTAAGGTACATTATATGATCGAAGCAGGCAGAGTATCAATGCCACAGCATTATTTCCCTTCTCTCAATCCCACAGGTGAAGTTTCACACAAACGTAAGGCTGTGGACAGCAGCAATTGTAGCAGATGGCCTGTACTTATGGTGAATTATGCAGTGTGCGTTCTGGTGTTTGTTTGATGTCAAACCAAGCATGACCAAAAGACAGTTGACAAAGTCTTAAAGAGTAGCTATTTATGAGAAAATTTTGGAGTAACAATAAAATGCTTCTCCTTTGTGATTGCAGGGCTACCTCCCATAACATATCAAATTATCTTGCCTGGAAGCATGAATACCCCAAATGTTCATAAAGTACCAGTATTTCCACTCTTGGGCAGAACACAGCTGACATTATCAGCTGCTCAGAGAATTCACAATCCTAAATTACATTGGCATGACCAAGGTGGAAGGAGGAGGAAAACAGAAATGTTTGCCAAGACATTAGCAAAAACGGGGAAGGAAGGAGAATGGTTCTACAACTTTGTTCTCCTAAACTCTTAAAGTAATTGGCTCTTTCTCTGCAAAATAAAATGGAATACAAATGCAGATTCTTAGATACTTTTATTACATTTGTATACTGGCAGACCTCCAAGCAGCTTAAACCAGCATAAATTCCCACTTTATCCTCACAACCCACCTGTGAGATAGCATGAGAAGGGGCAGTGCAGTGAGCACCTTGAGTCTTTTAACTCTCTTGCCTCCAGTTGAGGCCAATCACCTAATTCTTTCTCCTTTAAAACTCTCACTCCCTGTGTGACCATGACAGAGCTCTTTTCTAAGCCTCCCTCTTGCCCTGACTTTTATATGAAGCTCTTCAACAACACTCATTTCCTGGCTCCTTCACCTCCCTCATGAGTTCTTTACTCACAAGCAGACCTCATGCCAGGTAACTAAGCCATTCATATGAACAGTGATATTTGTTTCACTGTTGCTCCTTGCCTTTTCTAAGCAGCCAAGTTCCAGATCCCCCATTTCTTTCAATAGTTCTTTCCTATCAACAGCTTGGAGAACAAAGGCCTTTCTCATGAACTTCCAAATAACCTTTCCCTGTTCTACCAGCCTAGACTTGTAGCAAGGTAAACTTGAGGCTATTGCAGGACCTATGGGAGCAACATGGCCCAAATGGAGTTCAGTACAATCATGTCTTGGTTTTGAAGGGAAAGAATTTTACCAGGGGCAGAAGCGGGGGGAGAGGAGAGAGTACTCACGTTTTCATGATCTTTAAATCACCTTTGGCACCAAACCAAAACTTGTCAGTGACAAGGGTCTAGGTATGTTTAAACGACCAATATACTTTTCTGGCTCGTGGTTCCTTCCCCTTTGGGATTTCTTGCCCTTTCCTTTACAAAATTTGGTTCTTGTTCTCACCAAGGTGTGCTGATCGGCTGAACAGCCGCACATGCTAAATGGCATCTCACAGTTTTCCAGATTTTCAAAAGCCAGATGGCAGATCACATAAAACAGTACTTCACAGGGGACAGTTCTATACTTGCTAGTGACACTGGCAGTCCCCCTTCTCCACTGCTTTGTGCAAGAAAACACAAACATCTGCTCCCAGTTTCGACTCAAAAGCTGCTTATCAAGTTTGAGATTGCTTGGCTTTTCTTTTTGAACTTTAGGAATGACTTAAAACAGTCCAAGGCCTTTTTTTCAGAACTCATATCCTGTGCTCTATTCTGAAATTGGGCTGGCTAAAGATGAAGGCCTCGGGCTTGGAGGAGCCTTTATATGCAGAGCAGGTTAACAGAAGCATGACCAAGCAGCAAGGAACAACATGGGCACTGCCAAGGAGTTGTGGAATACAGTCACAATAAGGAACTACTTATTAATACTTCTTGCACTGAAGAGGGCCAAAGCTGAAAGCTACAAAAGGTATCAGACTTCTTTGAAGTCTTCAAGAGCTGAGATCAAGAGGCCTCTCTTAACAATATTATTAATGACAAAGATATGTTAACACAAGTTGCCAGTTGGTTTAAAGCTGTAATTGGGGAGCATATCGCTAATAATATTAAGACCAATAATAATTTATATCTGTATTTATAACTCTCAGAAGCAGAAAACCAGCTAGAGAAGGAGTTGAATTGCTGGATGAAAAGGGAGTTACTGAAGTAAGATAAGGAGATTGTGGAGAAGCTGAATGAATTCATTGAATGAATTCATCTGTCTTCACTGCTGAAGATGTAGGGCAGATACCTGTGTCTGAACTGGTATTTTCAGGAAGGGAGTTGGAGGAACTGAGGCAAGTAATGGTGATAAGAAATGAAGTTCTAGAACAAACAAGTCACCAGGTCCAGAACTGAAGTGTGACATTGCTGATCTTCTAACAAGAATATGTAACATGTCCTTAAGGTAGGCCTCTGTACCAGAGGAATGGGAAGTGGCCAATGTAATGCCAATTTTAAAAAAGAAATCCAAGGGGTGGGGGGATCTAGGAAGTTACAGGCTGGTTAGCACAACATCTGTTCTGGGAAAATTGGTAGAAAGCATGATTAAAGATAAGCATATAGAAGGACAAGTCTTGCTGAAGAAGAATCAACATGGCTTCTGCAAAGGTAACTCCTGTCTCACTAACCTTTTAGAGTTCTTTTGAGTGTCAACAAGCATGTGGATAGGGGTTATCCAGTAGAAATTGTTTACTTGGACTTTCAAAATGCTTTACAAAGTCCTCACCAAAGACTCTTGTGCAAACTCAGCAGTCATGGGATAAGAGAAGTTCTCTTATGAATCAGTAACTGGTTAAAGAACAGAAAATAGAGTAGCCATAAATGGACAGTCAAGCAACGAGGGATGTAAGCAATGGGCTCCCTCAAGTATCTGTATTAGATCTGGTGCTTTTCAACTTGCTCATAAATGATCTGTAGTTAGGGAGGCTGGTGAGATCAAATTATTTAGGGTGGTTAAAACAAAAAGGGACAGAAATGAGCTCCAAAAGGATCTCTCCAATTCGGGGAAAATGGGCATTAAAATGACAAATGCGGTTCAGGGTAAGCAAGTGCAAGGCGATGCAGACTGAGGCAACTTCCTGTCCCTCCCCCTCCCATTTCACATATCCCCTACTGGGGTCTGAGCTGGCATGGACTGATCAGGAAAGGAATCTCTGGGTTGTGGACAGGTTGATGAAAACATCGACTCAGTGTGTAGTTGCTGTCAAAAAGATAAATCCCATATTGCAGAATCATTAGGGGAGGAATCAAAACGAAAACTGCCTATATCATAATGCCATTATAATATGAATCTATTGTGTGACCACACTTAGAATACTGTGTACAGTGGTCTGATCACTGCACCTCAAAAAGGATATTGTAGTGCTGAAAAAGTGCAGAAAGGGGAAACCAAATGATCAAAGGGCTGGAGCAGCTCCTATATGAGGAAAGTTTACAGTGTTGGAGGAGTTTTAGCTTAGGATAAGGGTAAGAAGGGACATGATAGAGTTGTATAAGAATATGCATGGTGTGGAGAAAATGGATAGGGATAAGTTTTTCTCTGTAATATAATACTAGAACCTGGGGTTATCCCATGAGCTGAATGGTGGGAGATTCAAGTCAGATAAAAGGAAGTACTTCTTCAAACAGTGTATACTTAAAATATGGAATTTGCTTCTACAAGATGTAGTGATGGCCACCAACTTGGATGGCTTTAAAGGGGGATTAGACAAATTCATGGAGGAGAAGGCTATCAATGGCTACTAGTCATGATGACTATATATTACCTTCAGTATTGGAGGCAACATGGTAGGGAACATAAGCAGGAGTGTGCTACTGCACTCATGTCCTACATGTGAGCTTTCACAGGCATGTGGTTGGCCACTGTGGGAATAGAATGCTGGACTTCATAGGCCTTTGGTCTGATCCAGCATGGCTCTTATGTTTTTAAATGTGAGCACCTTGAAGCAAGGACGGCAGAATTTTAGGCTTGCTTTGTAAGCTTAAATACAGTACTGGCATTGAAAATAGAATAGAGCAAAGTGCTACACAGACTTTCCAAACATGAAACATCACCCACAATGGATTGTTCCTTTTTACAGGTACACTGCTGCCTTTAAAACAACTACACAGTCACTTCAAGCTTTCTTACTCATGGGTGAACTTCTTTACAACTGAGACACATTGAAATCACTGGCTTTTAAAAAAATGAGCTGGGTGACAAACACAGCCCCAAATTAATGATTAAAGGTTTTGAACACACATAAAATATTCAAAATTGAAACAAAAGGACTAGTCAATTAACTCTACCTTTCTGAAATACAGGAGTTCTTAGTTAATGCTGGTTAACATGTCAGCAGGCAAAACCAAAAAGAATGTGTTTAAAAATAGCCATATTTCTACAATGTATATTAACCTATTTTTTAAAGCTTCTCTGTCCTCCCCGCTCCCTTAATGTTCTCTCCTACCCCTCTCAAAAAACACTTTTCTCCTACATGGTAAATACCAGTTTAAAATCCAAATTGGCTGCTCTCTTGTATATGGACAGACAGCACACACAGCTTCCATTGGAAGTGGCAAGACTTAAATGCAGTAAAATGAAAACTCAACTAGTAGGACTGCAGTCCTACTGAATGTTTTTAGTGTTACTTTTCAGTACTTTGAATCACAAATGTTCAACTTCCTCTAAAACCTGATAAGAGACTGAACCAACAGGGAATCATACATGGCCAGCCATTTCTTTACTGAGCAGTTCTTCCACTGTGAAGCAGGTATCTGAGCACTACATGGGGGGTGGGAGGAGATTCAGCATGTTGCCGCCACCAGTAGTCCTAGGAATAAGTGTTGTATATTCACCTCCTGAGCCATGTTGCTTAGGTAACGGCTTCATCATGGATCCTTAAGTCAAACCCAGGGAAAACATTGAGCAGCCACAAACATGTCCAAGGGTCATATGAAATTATCTCAAGATGGAACAATGGAGGATTGATTCAGCAACTTAAGGCTGGTACATGGCACCTTTCAGTAAAAATGATCCTAGAATTCATTCTGTGTATTAACTACTGTGTATTAAAGGAGAAGCACAGGTTATTTATAAAATCTAATATTTAACTAATGCCTTAACTAACTCGGAAGAAACCATCCTGGGTGGCATTCTATAGAGAAAATGTCTTTATAGAATATAGTGCCAACTATAATCTTGAGCCATCAACAAGGGCTCCCTTACAGGAGCACTCCACCGAATGAACACATCCTCTTCTTCCATTTATAACTGCTCAGCTAAGCTTTCTATCTAAATTAAATATTAAAATTATACAGAAACCTTTAAACTTAAACTTTACTCCATTTAATGCTCAGCATACAAGAGACACAAGATTCTTCTGACACATTAACTTGCTCCACAAACAGCCCTGAGCAGAGTTGGAAGCAGAAGCAATTCTGTCTCCTTGGAGATGGAGAGCTGTGTTAGTAAGAAAGAGAGTTTGTGCACTGCAATCAAATGTGTGTCTACTCAGAAGTAAGTCCCACTGAGATCAGTGGGACTTATTCCCAGTTGAGTATAGGACTGAACCCAAATAGACTTTAAAAAAAAAACAAAGCCACAAACACAAAAAACTTGTTTTTCCTTGCTCCAGGAATATACAACCTTTTCGGCCCCAAGGGCTGAACGCAATGCTGTATCGGGAGCTGTGCACACATGCACACTCATGTGTATATAATAGCAGCAGCAGCACTCACAGGGCACGAGTGACAGAGCCCTCTGAGAACACTGCTAGAGTGTCTTCTCAGAGGCAACTCAGCAGCAATGGCAGCCACAACATCAGCAGCGAAACAGCTGCTCTGGATCAGGCAGGTGTGTACATAGAAATCAACAGTACAGAAGCAGCAGCAGCAAAAGTAGTGGCCACAACAGTAAAAAAAAAAAGGCAGTGAACTAGCAGGGGAGATAGGGCACCTGAAGGGGCCTCACACAAATACAGTGTTTGAGTTTTATATTTGTATAACTCTAAGTAGGTTTTAGCAGTGGGGAGGCAAAAAAAAAAAAAAAAAAGGTAGCCATATTGCCAGATTGTTCTAGTGGATCTTGAAATAGTGGCATGTTTTTATTAGCATTTAGCCATCCTAAGCCAACCTCAGAGCAGAAAACAATCTGCTTTTTGTGAAGCTTAGTATTAATAGGGAGCAGTGAGTGTGAGTGAGACAGCGTACACAGGACTGGGCACAGGATAGCTAGGTCCCCAAGGGATAAGCTAGTGTGCAAGCCAGGAGAAAGATCCACTGTGTTGCAAATGTGTTGGAGGGCGCAATCCTATGGGGATAGTCAGCCGCCTCCGAAGTAGGAGGCAACTGACTATCCAATGCAGGGCAGGTGGAGTGAGGAGGGGATCTTCTCTTCTGCACTCCATCCGCCCTGCATTTGTGGCTAGACAGCTGATTTTGGCTGTCTAGGCAGGGTGGCTCAGACGGGGGTGGGGGGTGGGGGAGGTGGACAGCACATAGGAAGCACCGTGCCAGCACTTCCGCTGTCTCCTCCCCACCACCAGGAATACCCCCTTTTCCCCCACTCTGCACTGCTCTTAAGAGCACAGAGGCAGGGACGAACTGCACTGCCTACGAGGTGGATGGGGTGGGGAGGTGTTTCCTGGAAAATGAAAAATCCTATGGCCATCTAGCCACTGTCTAGCAGCCATAGGACTGCACCCTAAATGTAAGTATTTAAAAACAGTTCAATAATTTTAAAGTGAATGGCAACAAAATTATGTTGATATTCTGCAATCATGAAACACCTACTGGTAACAATAAAGCACTACAAATGCAAAAACAGTGAGTAGGTAAAAAGACAGCAGTTATGGGATTCTCATCATAGTTTATGAGAAAACAAATAGCAAAACAGTATGTAGTATTCACAGGCATTTATAGACTACTACTACATTTTTACATTATTATATGTCTATCCTATAGAATAGGATAGGATAGAACAGAACCTAACTGAACACCAGCTTGAAGGCCTAAGTAGCCAGTGCCTATTCAATGATCCAGCTGAAATTAATTATCTAAGCCCAATCAATTACCAGTGAGCATATTTTCCCACTGTATGGTCCACCAAACCACATTTCAAAATAATTTTTGATACAACTGGAACTATGCTTTTCAAAGGAAACCAGGCCAAAAATACTATGGGACACATTCAAGCCCTCTGGTGTCCTAGAAGGAGCTCTTTGGATATCAACTAAGATACACCTGTAATTAAAAAAGAAAAACTCTGTTGTGTCCAATTAGTGTAACTGCCTAGGCTAAGATGTCTGATTTTAACAAAACCTTCTTATAGAAACACCCTTTGGTCTCAGACACCCCTTTCCTGGGTTGTTTGATGTGATGTCTGAACTCTGGGTTGCTTAATCTTAAACCAAAGTTTAACCCAAGAAACACCCATGGTTTGTTGTTGGGTTAAACTCTGGATTGTCTATCCCTACAACAACCCAGAGTTCCAGATTCAGACGTCTCATCAAACAACTCAGGAGCTGGGCTTTTCTAGGTTGTTGATTTAAGCTGATTGAAAGCGGAAACGACAAGCGCATGGGAGGCAGTGTGCTCCCTCCATTGCCTGTAGCCCCGCCAATTCATGGGGTAAAGAACCCATGAACTGGCAGTAAGTGTGAACCAGGTCATAATTGCAAATACCTGGAGGTTTTTCTGGAAAGCTTTGCTTCTTGTTATAGGGCTTCTCAAGATGTGGATTTCTCCTTAAAAATCTTAAACCTCAAGACTATCATGATCATTGCTCTAGTTTCAGAAGCCAATGAGATTAGCACAATTCACTTTGGGGTGAGTATGTAAAGTGACAACTATCCCATATATAGGTAACTAGGAAATAAGACTACAGATCAAGAGCAGGCAACCTTTTGGCCCTGAGAGACTCAAGCAGTGGCAGGTTCAGGGCCGCACATGCACTGCGCAGAAACTCTTCCCCTACACTAATCTTAGCACACAAGGATGGAGAGGTTTAAACTTCCCATCCCTCCCTGCCGAGATGGGATAGCTGGAGGATGAAGCCTCTCCCATCGACCCCCAATGATCCCTTCCGAGATTGCTGGGATCACTGGGGGGGGGGGGAGACTTTAACCCCACTACTATTAGGTTAAAGCCTATCCCACCCACCCCACCCCCAGCAGCTTCTTCAGAGACTTCTCTTTACCCACTATTAGTAAGCTTGGCAGCAACGGAATCCTAGGGGTGAGAGTAACAGTAGCACCAAAACAGGGTTCTTTTCCCCACAGTCCATCTGATCATCTGGGCTGCGGGAAAGATGCGTGGAGCTTGGTGGGCCAACTGTTTGTTGCCAAGCAGATAAAGAGTTCCTTGAACCAAACTCTGTAAGGTTACAGAAAGCCCTTTTTCACTCCTGGAAACAATTTAAGATGAGAGTTGGGCTTTGGTCCATTGTAGCAACTGTCCTTATAAAACCTTGTAGAAACTGTTAGTTCTCGTGAATACATTTCCCCCTTCTTTCAGTCTACTCCAGTAAGCAAGTAGATCTGAGACAGGCTGTCACAGACCTGTATGAATAACGGAGTGTTATCACAAACATGTTAGACAGCTTACAAACCATCTTCCTCCTAGAAACCAAGTTACTGATACAAAATGTAAATCCTGCTAAGTGCTATTGAAACATGAAGACCTTGCTCAAAGGTTACAGTCTAAATAATTGCAATACAAAATGGCTGCTCTGCACTGGATTTAGAGGGGAACCTGGAAAGATTAACTACCACCACAAAAAAACATATTTATCTTCTAATGAATATTTAATTCTAAAGGGTATGGCGATAGGTATCAGCAACAGAATGTCCATAGCAGCTAATGAAAGTAAGCTCAGGAGAGCTGTTATTTAACACTTACTTGTAAATATTAAGGGTTTTTCCAGTTTTACAGAATGATTATTCATAAGGGAAGCATATGAAGTACTCAATATTTATTAGCTGGGTCCCCCACTTCCAGTTCATAGTACTAATATTCTTAATGTTCCTGTCTAGTTCTGCAGCTTGGTTCCTTTTACTTTCAGACTCTCTGATGTGTCTCCAAAAACAGGATCTAGATTAAAATGAAAACTTGGGTTTATATCCTGTCATTCTTAAAAAAGAAGGTAAACTCAAAACAAAGTATGAATTCATTGATGAGAGTAGTGAAGTCAGCATCTTAGTTAACCGCAAAGCTTCTCTTAATAAGTATTCCAGAAGTTTTAACATATTAAGGGTTATGAGAAAAAAGTATCTTCTATTTAGAAGGGGGTATGACTCATCTTTGGGACAGGAAACTAAAAACCAGAGGAATATTGTTTTTGCACAAAACAGCTGAATTCAACATACTACATTCTTATGCTAGAAGCTAAAGACATAAAAGAGTTTCCTGGATAACAGTTCTGTGTCTTGTGTTAACAAGATTACTCTGACCCAGTTTGCACAAATAACCCATGGTTTGTTAACCATGGATGGTTTGGGAGCGAGCAGGAATAAGTGTGTTGGCTTCTACCTGCTCACCCACCTCCTTGTCCCTGGCTTGTTCTCCGTGACATACAAACCCAGAATTCTGGGTTGCTGAGGGAGAAACAGTCCAGAATTAGATCCCATGGTTTTTCACTATCTCATATGAAAAATAAACAAGCTGTGTTGTATGTTAATTCTTGGTAGGTCTGGAAGCAACATGTTGATCATCACAGTTGACTGATGCTACTCTTTCAAATGCTTGCCTCATATGCATTGCACACTAGAACTATAGAATACATACAGAAAGATGGGAGGTAAGGTAAAAAGGGGTCAAAGAACCTCCACTATCACAGTTCATATTGCAGGTCTAAGCAAATTTCCTAGATTCAGTAATAATAATCATACAAGCTAAAACACAAAAGCTTTCAGCCTTCAAGGTTTCACAAAAAGCACACATACACCCTCTAGAAAAGTGCGGTCACCAGTAGCTCAGAGGTCAATTCATAACTTGCAAGTTAAATATAAAGTTTCCAAATATAGGACATCTATATTTGAAATATAGAATCCAAGGCAGCTTTATTATTTTGGGGAGGGGGGTTTCTGACAGCCTGAGCACTTGAGGTTGACAATACCAAGAAGAACATCCCAGCATTTTGATAGTTTTGAAGCTTGGGGATTGATCCTTACAGTCAGCAAGCTGTGGACAGAAAGGACTAAGACTCACCGTACAAAGCTTATTTTATACAGATTTTTCGCACAGAAAAAGGGTTGGCTTCACTGTTGCATGAAACCTTTGAAGGATAATATGTAGCCTTACTAGGTTTATTCTGCAACTGTAATGCAAAGAAACTCTGTAGAGAAAAACTGTGAATTGCTCAGACACAGAATCTCTAAAAGGTGCAGCCCAATGTGACACCCACCATATATAACTAAAACAAGCTAGCAACTAATGACTATGTTGTAGCCATGTGTACTATTCCAGTCACCCATCTCAGGAGATAGTCCTAAGAGCTGGAAAAGGAACACCAAGGGCAACTGTGGGGCCTTTCATTTAAGAAAAAGACAGGAAATGTGATAGAGTACATGATAAAGGGTTTATAAGTTTATGAACAGGGTGGAGAAAATCCCCCCTGCACACAAAAAACTATGTGTGCTGGAGAAGGTTTCAAGTCTAGAATTCATCCTGATATGCTAGTTTTCTGTGTACAGGGATTCTCTCTCTCCCGCCCCCCCATCAGGAACATTCCAATATATAATTGCCCCACCTGCAGTGGTGTGGCATAGTCAAAGAACAATTTTACCATGTCATTTACTGCTTGTACAGACAGGGCCTAAATTGTGGAATTCACTGCTGTATGCCTGTCACTGTGTGCGTTCGCACATTAAAGGATTGGACAAGTTTTGAAGGATGGATCCATTGATGTTAAAATCGAGTTTCCACAACAGGTTGTGAAGTAAACAGCCACTTCACAGAATTCAACAGATCAGGATCTTAAGTACCTATGGAGTGTTCAAGGCATGAGTATATCACCCTATGGTATCATACCTAGGAATATGCCTGTGGGACTACAATGTATCAGCAGCTGCTGGGAGGGCATGCCTTAGAGAACTATCAGGTGATAAAGACACCCCAGCCAGGAGATCATATGGCAGTGAGAAAAAGCTCTATGCTGAGTAAAGTCTGTGGCTAAAGCTGCAGTCTTAATACAATTCAGAAATAAAATGGTGTGGGAATCACAAAATTAAGATTTTGAGCAAAGGAAGGCTTCCCTGCATTTAGATGAACATGCTTGCAGTTTTAGGGGGCATTTACTAAGCAGGAATGTCAGTGGACACTTTGAAATTCATAATCAAGCGTATGAATGCACACAATACACAAGGAGCCTATTTTACTTTAATGTGTCAAGTATTATAATACACCACAGAAATATCCTATAAGCCTCCTATTATTATAGTCACAATTAAGGAGCTCAGTCACCCTGGAGGCTTGCCCAAGTTGGAGCCCTAATATGTTTTATAAGTGTTACAAGACTTTTCATCCGGGGTTGGTAATGAAATTGAACAGGGAGTTGTATACTTGGAATTTATTGCATTTTAATGGAATATTTATAAAGGTGTGGTATAATTAATGAGCCTGAAAGGCAGAGATGAAGCAGTCAAATAAAAAATACTTGAGATTTCAGAAAATGCTATAGTACACACTTCTAAATCTTTTTGTCAGTTTTAGTTTTTAGCCTATATTTTCAGGATTGCTTCTAAAAATTCCTGGTTTAACAGTTTTAACAAATATCTACATTAATTCTGTGCATAATTAAAAGAAAGAGCTTCATTATTTACATTTTTCATTAATCAGAAGTCTGAAGGAAACTGGGGTAGAATTTACAGTTCATAGAATCATGTAACTGGAAGTACACACAAGTTTCTCACAACAGCGCAAACGTACCCATGTGTAGGCAATCAATTGCCTGTAAGAATGAACCACCTCTTTCAGTTTAAAACATTTTGATGCCCAAATGCCTTAAGGCAATTCCTATTCCCCACCTGTGGCTATTTACAAGCCTGCTCTAATCAGTGGACTATTGTCTTTCAGAAATTTTGTTCTTGTTCAGTCGTGTCCGACTCTTCGTGACCCCATGGACCATACCACGCCAGGCCTTCCTGTCCTTCGCTCTCTCCCGGAGTGTGCTCAAGTCCATATTCATTGCATCGGTGATGCTATCTAGCCATCTCATCCTCTGCCATCCCCTTCTCCTTTTGCCTTCAGTCTTTCCCAGCATCAGGGTCTTTTCCAGAGAGTTTTCTCTTCGCATTAGGTGGCCAAAATATTTCAGCTTCAGTATCTGTCCTTCCAAAGAGCACTCAGGGTTGATTTCCTTTAGGATTGACTGATTTGACCTCCTTGCAGTCCAGGGGACTCGTAAAAGTCTTTTCCAGCACCACAGTTCGAA
Organism: Heloderma suspectum; assembly: GCF_057233095.1. Classification (NCBI taxonomy): domain Eukaryota; kingdom Metazoa; phylum Chordata; class Lepidosauria; order Squamata; family Helodermatidae; genus Heloderma; species Heloderma suspectum. Next base: position 5,283,771 of record NC_139465.1, on the reverse strand, counting down.
AGCATCAATTCTTCGGCGCTCAGCCTTCCTTATAGTCCAGCTCTCACAGCCATACATTACTACTGGGAAAACCATAGCTTTGATTAGACGCACCTTTGTCGGCAAGGTGATGTCTCTGCTTCTTACTATGCTGTCTAGGTTTGCCATAGCTTTCCTCCCAAGGAGCGTCTTTTAATTTCATGGCTACAGTCACCGTCTGCAGTGATCTTGGAGCCCAAGAAAATAAAATCTGTACTCCCATCACTTTAAGAATTTGCCACAGTTTGTTGTGATCCACACAATCAAAGGCTTTAGCGTAGTCAATGAAGCAGAAATAGATGTTTTTCTGGAATTCTCTTGCTTTCTCCATGATCCAGCGAATGTTGTCGATTTGATCTCTAGTTCCCCTGTCTCTTCGAAACCCAGCTTGTACTTCCGATAGTTCTCTGTTCGCATACTGCTGAAGCCTAGCTTGTAGGATTTTGAGCATCACCTTGCTGGCATGTGAAATGAGCGCAACTGTGCGGTAGTTTGAACACTCTTTGGCGTTGCCCTTCTTTGGAATTGGAATGTAAACTGACCTTTTCCAGTCTTGCGGCCACTGTTGAGTGTTCCAAATTTGTTGACATATTGAGTGCAGCACTTGAACAGCATCATCTTCTAGGATTTTAAATAGCTCAGCTGGAATACTGTCATCTCCGCTAGCTTTGTTGTTACCAATGCTTCCTAAGGCCCACTTGACTTCACTCTCTAGGATGTCCGGCTCAAGTTCAGTGACCGCACTATCATGGCAATCAGGGACATTCAGATCTTTCCTGTATAGTTCTTCTGTGTATTCTTTCCACCTCTTCTTAATCTCATCTGCTTCTGTTAGGTCCCTGCCTTCTTTGTCCTTTATCATGCCTGTCTTTGCACAAAACGTTCCCTTGAGATCGCCGAAGTTCTTGAAGAGATCTCTAGTCTTTCCCATTCTATTGTTTTCCTCGATTTCTTTGCATTGTTCATTTAAGAAGGCCCTCTTGACTCTCCTTGCTATTCTCTGGAACTCTGCATTCAGTTGGGTATATCTTCCCCTTTCTCCCTTGCTTTTCGCTTCCCTTCTATCCTCAGCTACTTGTAAAGCCTCATCAGACAGCCACTTGGCTTTCTTGCATTTCTTTTTCTTTGGGATGGATTTCGTTGCTGCCTCCTGAACAATGTTATGGACCTCCGTCCATAGTTCCTCAGGCACTCTGTCTATCAGGTCTAATCCCTGAAATCTATTCCTCACCTCCACTGTAAATTCATAAGGGATATGATTGAGGTCATACCTGAATGGTTTAGTGGTTTTCCCTACGTTCTTCAATTTCAGCCGAAATTTTGCAACAAGAAGCTCATGATCTGAGCCACAGTCAGCTCCAGGTCTTGTTTTTACTGACTGTATAGAGCTTCTCCATCTTTGGCTGCAAAGGACATAATCAATCTGATTTCAATATTGACCATCCGGTGATGTCCATGTGTAGAGTCGTCTCTTGTGCTGTTGGGAAAGAGTGTTTGCTATGATCAGCGTGTTCTCTTGGCAAAACTCTATTAGCCTTTGTCCTGCTTCATTTTGTACACCAAGGCCATGCCTGCCTGTTATCCTGGTGATTTCTTGACTTCCTACTTTAGCATTCCAATCCCCTATGATGAAGAGGACATCTTTTTTTGGTGTTAGTTCTAGAAGGTGTTGGAGGTCATCATAGAACCGATCACCCTCAGCTTCTTTGGCCTCAGTGGTTGGGGCATAGATTTGAATTACTGTGATGTTGAATGGTTTGCCTTGGATTCGTACTGAGATCATTCTATTGTTTTTAAGATTGTACCCCAGTACTGCTTTTCCCACCCTTTTGTTGACTATGAGTGCTACTCCATTTCTTCTAAGGGATTCTTGCCCACAATAGTAGATATGATGGTCACCTGAATTAAATTCGCCCATGCCTGTCCATTTTAGTTCACTGATTCCCAAGATGTCGATGTTCAGTCCTGCCATCTCATGTTTGACCACCTCCAGCTTACCTTGATTCATTGATCTTACATTCCAGGTTCCTAAACAATATTGTTCTTTACAGCATCGGATTTTCTTTTCACCACCAGACACATCCACAGCTGAGTGTCCTTTCGGGTTTGGCCCAGCCGCTTCACTCTTTCTGGCGCTACTTGGAAATACCCTCTGCTCTTCCCCAGTAGTATATTGGACACCTTCCGACCTGAGGGGCTCATCTTCCGGCGTCATCTCTTTTAGCCTTGTGATACGTTCCATGGGGTTTTCTTGGCAAGAATACTGCAGTGGGTTGCCATTTCCTTCTCCAGTGGACCACATTTTGTCAGAACTCTCTGCCATGACCTGTCTGTCTTGGGTGGCCCTGCACGGCATAGCTTATGGCTTCACTGAGTTACGCAAGCCCCTTCGCCACAACAAGGCAGTGATCCATGAAGGGGTCAATTAAATTGAATTTAATTGAATTAAATTCAGAAATTTAATTGATGCCAACCCAGTCCAGACACCAGCCTATTCTTCCTTCTCCCACCATGTTCCTCTTCCCCAAAACTTTAAATAGAAACCTATCACATTCCATATTTGGGTTGAAAGTAAAATGAATGCCAATAGTTGAGTCTTTAAAGTCTTCCACAGGCTACACCAATTTTACAGAACACCTTCCCCAAGTCAAAATACAGAGAATGTATCAACTATAAATGCATGGAGTCCTACAACAAACCACTGATCAGAAGCTACCCAAGTATTTGAAAATCTATCCAATCGCCGTTTGAAGTCATATAGAAACTTCAATTGTTCAAGGGAGTCACATAGGGATACTCTTAAGTGATCTGTACAATTTATACTCCTTTCTTTCAGCTGTGTATGTAAATGATGAAATTACATCAGTGCTGCTCCTTCAAATTATTGTTAAAAATAGCACAGGCATGATATGCTGATGAAATGGATACACTCAATGCAGTGAGGTAACACAATAAATCAATGGTCTTTCCTAAGGAGAACAACATGAGAAGTTAGAGGCAAAGCAGCTCTGCTATTTCAGCTTGGTTTTTCCTTCCTCTTCTTGCTTATTCAGAAAAAACAAAATTGTGCTTTTAAAATTTATAATTATAACATTAAAATATTATTCCAGTTGGGGAGACAGGTGATTACAGCTGGTGCTTAGTAATTCCCATACAGCTAAACAAGTCATTTTGTTGATTTCTTCTTCCAATAACACATGGTGGTTAGTTTCACCTCAAAAGATCTTCATTCAAGAGAAGAGCTACAAGTGTTTTTTGGCCCCCCATCCCAATGGACTTGACATTTGACCTCTATTGCTACACTGACCCCTATACTCCTTAAATAGATCAAAAGTCTGCATAATTTAACCTTTTTTTTATAAAGGCTTAAATTTATAATGTGCCCTATCCACATAGACTCGGCGTAATAAGAGCCAGAGTTCAGGTTCAAAATTCATTTTAACTTAAGTTTGTTTTAAATGCTATTACACCTAAAGCTGAATAACAAACACAAAATCCACATTTTGCTATCGAAATTTAAAATACCAATAACACTGTTTGCACATACTAATTTTGCATCATTTAGAATCCTGAATTGTAAAAGTGTTAATGTTTTATTACTGGTGTGTGTTGTTTTATGAATGTTTGCTACCTTATTATTGTATTTTTTTATTATTTAATGTTGTAAGCTGCCTTAGGTGAGCTTCTGTTCTGAAAAGTAGCCTAGAAATATTTTTATAAATAAATGGCAGAACAAAATATTTAGAGTTTGAATTGGTCTTCTTTCTCCTTGACCAGGAGTAAACATCCTACTTCATTGCTTTGCTATGTTTTCAACTGACAGTACTCCGCTTCAATCCTACTGCACTTGTCCTAACCCAGCCACACGTTGTTATAGACTCCTGTTCCCTGGATCTCCTATGTTGTTTGTTACAGAGACCTCTATGGCGGAGGTGCTGGCTGATGAAAGATTTGAAGCCTTTTCAGCAGAACTTGTCCCAATATTTCTTTACATTTGGTCCTATACAAAAGTGACTTTTAAAATAAACTTACTAAAAGAACTGGGCTGCAGGAAACTGTATAAATACTTTCCCAATTTTACATGACTATTATTCTTACTTGACTTCAACTGAATTTAAGCACATGTATCTGCATTGGACTGCAGCCATCACCTCCAAACCAGCTCAGTACTTCCAACATAGGACTTCTACTTTTCACTTCCCTCCATATGTAAGTAGTTCCATTCCGTTTAACCTCTTTATTGCTTACATTCTACCCTCATTTATCTTGTTTAGATTCCACTGTTTTTAAGTAAGTCTTACAGGAAGCAGATGCCTATGCAAGCAAAAATGGTAGTGGGTGTGTGAGCAAGAGAAGAATTGTACGGTGAATTGCTGGCAATGGTAGTAAACAAAATTGTTGATGGGACAGTGTTCTTCCACACATTTAAAATGCAACCAATTAGTGTAGGAAAATAACGAGGAGAAGGATTTAAGGGACAGATTGATTTTATATGAAGGTACAATGCCTCTGCCTTAGAAATACAGGACTTTTCTGTACACTGTATTTTAGAACCTGCTAAAGATATAAGTGGGAAAACCCCCCACATACAATGGTCCATGTAGCTTATCTCATATAAAAATCACAAGTCTCTATATTGCCATAATTACTTGAGTTTAGAAGCTGCTATATTTTTGGCATAACTGCTTACCTGTTATACATTCTTGTCATTTGAGAAGGACCCTATGCAGTAAGGTTAGTTTTAATGTTTTGTAAGTTCTCCATTTTACCACGCTTTAAGAGCTTATCGAGTGTAGAATTCATTTCAACATCTGGTTTAATGTACTTTATCCCACACTATGCTTTTGGAAAATATGCTGTGGTCAAGACATCTGGTAAAGTTCTAAAGAATGCTACATGGATAGTGCAGTACTATTTGTTGCTCACGTTGTTCGTCCAACAGCTAGGGATGAATAATTTTGTTTTGTTTCAATTTTTACATTCAGGGACATTAATTTCAGCTTCCCCAGTAGCAGTAAGATAGCAGGAATTTCCATAGTTTACCAAACACTACACCAATTATTTTTTATTTATTGTTTTTAGTAGGAAGAACTCAGACTACACTGTTTGAAACTCTGATCATTCATTGGATTACTGTCAGAGTGACATTCTAATTCTGTTCTATGCACATGATCCCATGGGCATGAAAAGACTGTTCAAAATTTGTGGAAGTTAGCTCAATTTACCATGCAGACAAAATGACAGAAGCTGAACTTTAATACAAACTAAACTTCTTTGAATCACTTAGTATTTAGCGTAGTCAAAATTAACTCTTTTTGCTTCACAAATAATTTAGGCGGCAATCCTATACTCACTGACCAGGGAGTAAGCCCCACTGAACTCATGGGACTTTCTTCTGAGTAGATATGTATAGAACTGCACTATCATGAAGACTAGACCTGGTTTGCGCAATCAAAAAAGCCCACAGTAGGTTGTTTAAGCCACGGTAGGTTGAAGTGTGTGCAGGTGGCCCTTCTGAATATTCAACACCCAGCCCCAGTTTGTCTTGTCGTGTGAACCTAGGGATTGTGGGTTATGCAACAATAAACGTCCCTTGCATAACCCATGACCAGTTTTTGAGCTTTGCAAGGGTTGTTTAACCCTCGCATAACCCACGTTCCTTTGGTTTACCCAACATGACAAGACGCTCCTGGGCGTTGAATATTCAAATCTCACCCACCATGCACCACAGCCCACCATGGCTTAAACTACCCACAGTAGGCTGTTTTGATCATGTAAACCAGGTCTTAGTCTCCATGTATTACATACAATCAAGCAACACTGCGTACAGAAGAAATAGTCTAAGATTTTCCATTACAAAATGTTGCTATGTTTTAAATATGAAATAAGTTATTTTAATTAGATCCTGTACAAAGAACAGTTTTGCCTGGGGAAGAAGGGTAATATGAAAAACAATTCTAAGATGTTATTAATTTTTAGATTGCCATTTCAAAACTGGATACTGAAAGGCTCAGTGGATTTCTTAGAGGCAAAGTGAGTTAAGGTTTGCTTAATCCAATGTCCCATTCTAAAATCTTAATGCAAACAGAGAGGGCCAACCTATACAGATTCATCAATACTAGAAGCATATGCCGTCAAGGAAAAGCACATTACAAGCATGAAGCATGTCATCTTCAAATGGGAACTGGCCATTCCAAGAACTGGAACATTTTCCAGTTAACAATAGAAAAAGAACTGGACCAACAAAGCAGTGGAAAGCAACTTGGGGTTGCTTAAAGTGAAAGCCAATTCAGGCATTGAACATTCATTAAACAAGGCTCTGCCCTACTTGCCTCAGACAGGATGTCAAGTTCAGCAACTGCTATGCAAGTCTCTTCTTGTGCAGCTACAACTAAAGCAGGGCTGCACAACCTGGTTATAACTCTTCTTCCATGTACTAGAAAAACTAAAGGCAAATTCGTGCTCGACCAAGACACAAAGCAGTAGGCATAAGAGCAAGCTCCTGTGTATTGCTTGCCTCAGTCACTGACTGCATAGCTACAAACTGTATCTTCTGAACGCGCAGCGAGAAATAAAGATTAGTGGAAAGACACATACCTGCATAGTAATGTAATGAAGAAGAATTACTCCTGTTGGTTAACTAGAAGCTTTGAGTGCAGGTGCTACTATAATTGGTACAGAATAGTTATAGAAAGATTTCTTGCACTATGGCTGGTAAATATACAGGGTTAAACAAGATAAACTAGAGGGGAAAATGTGTCTTCTCTCTCAGCTACCACTAGATCAGGCATATCTTTCTGATCAAGAGCAGCAACAGACCAGAAAGAGCACTTCTAGAAATTAATCATGTCCTGATTTATCCAAAATGAACTTAATAACATTTGCTTCCAAGTACTGTTATTTTACAGGCTAGGTTCCAGAAAGACAATACAACTTGGTTTCCACTTTTCCAGCTGAGATTGCTATACAGCGCAGAAACTAATGGGGTGCTTATGCCCCACCGCTTCTGTTGAGCATGCAGCCCCCACTACTCGTGCAATGGCAATTTAGCGCTTCCAGGGCAACCTGAAACGAGTGAAAACACTTATTTCTAGATGGAGGCAGGTTGGTGGAGAGCGCATAAGGGAGCACCACTGACCTGCCTCCTTCCAGAAACAAGCATTTCCACTTGTTTTGAGGCTCCCCCTAGTAAGCACTCAATCTCCCTTGCATAGTTGTGGGTCTTGCTTGTGCAATGGAATTGGTGGGACCCACTACTTGCAGAAATCAATCAGTGGAAGGGCGTAAGTGCCCCACTGGATCCTTCCCATTGAACCATCATTTCCTTCATTCCTGATGGTCAGGTGTGTCATTGGTTATGTAGCCAAAACAGCATCACCCACATACAAAAGGGCAGTATCAGCAGGCTTGGAGGAACCCAAGGTTTGCAGATGTATGAAAGAACTGGGAACAGGAGTGGAATGGAGTATTGTGAAGGAGGGCATAGCTGACCGGAATGGTGAACGGGAACACTCCACACTGCAATTTTTTGTTGCAGGTCCCTAACACAATGAATTTTTTAAAACAATTGAAGAGGTTTTAAAAAAATCACCAAGGTTCTCAAAATAATTATTGCTGTATTCATTACGGAGAAGGAGGAATTTAAGTAGAGAGGCTTATCCAATGTTACATGGGAAAAAATTGGTTAAACTACACAGAATTCTAGACCAGAACTCATTTCAGGAAACAATTAGGCTGGCCTAGAATCTGCTGATATCTAGTTGCTATTAGAGACCAAATCTAGAAATACTAGCTTATTGTCAAGTATAATACTAGTTTATTGTCAAGCAGAATTTCTGTGCATGAGTTTTCCTATGATCTGATCTTAATTTTCCAACATTTACTGACACCAAAAACACTTTTCCCCCCAGAATCAATTCTTAAATAATTTTCAAGCAAGCAGAAATACATATTTTTCTCTCAAAAAATAAGAATATCAATCAGGAATATTATGCAAAACCCGTAGATGCACCTTTGGAGTGTTTCCCTGAAGGCCTCTTGGGTAATGACTCCTCAATGGAATGTGCTGATGTATGTAGTGCATTTTCTAAACTGTTACCGATGCTGTTTATGGGGGTCTCCGATCTTGAAGCAACCTGGGGAGGAAGAAAACCACATGAAACAAACTAGTCATTTTTACCTCTCCAAATTAAAATAAAGCCTCGTGGTTTATTTGAAAGCAATGTTCCTGTTTACAAGTTGTTTTGTATAGTGTAGAAAGTTATCCTATACTCTCAGTGAGGATCAAATAGATATTACATTTTGGAGATATCCAAGTTATCACATAATGGTTCAGTTCATACTGCAGGTTGCATCACAGCAACAATTCCTGGGTTGTTTAACTCAGGAATTGTTGGGATGAGCAGAGCACTCAAGCTGTGCGCTCATTTCTATGTTTAATTAACAACCCAGGAATTGCTGCTGTGAGGTGCGAACCAGGTCATTGTGTGTTGAAATGTGGTATACATATGTCCAATTTTTCTATTCTCAAAGCTGCAAATGAGTCTCTTACTTCCTCAATGTTTTATTTTATCTGGAATATGTTAAATCTTGTTCTCTTTCCACAACCATCAAAAATTCAACTAATACGCTGACTTACTATTATTAAATACACGTATAAACAAAAAGTCCTAAGTAGTTCCAAACACAGTATTTAAGATACCCAATGTTGCTTTGGTTGGGGTTTACTGCGTTCTGGTTAGGGCTCACTACAACTGTGTAGCAACTTTTTCCGCTGAGTATCATATCCTCTGATGCAATGTATAGTCAAGATTCCTCAGAAGGAGGAAATTCAATGGAACAATTGTTTACACCATCAGCTGTGTCTTCTGAGGCCCTTCTCTTTTTTAAAGTTACAGAACGCAACAGTCAGAACATAAGCCATAATATCCACTGTCTTACAAAACAATTCAACATTCTCCCAATACTTCAGTCACATATGTTTACTACCTGTAGGCACAATAGGTCTTCTGCACCCCACTCTACCTGCACAGGAGCCAACCAGTCTGTGCTGGGTTCTTTAGCTTGCCTGCTCTCCCATTACTGAAATCTGGCCTCAGGATCCCAACAAGTTGTTCCTCATCATCCACCCACACTTGCGTCCAAAGTCAATGGACTCCTTGCCATCCTTCATTCACCTTCCACACAGTATCAGGCTCTCTGTTCTTCCCTACGATTCCCACAGTCCCTGAACCATGGGAGTAAGTGCACCATCCATCGTTACTATCTTAAGAAGATGCCAAGACTAAGTGTTATTTCCAACGCATACACACCACTCTAGTAGTGTGCCAGCCTAAACGTAATTTCTCTAAGTCATCTTGGCCTCACCTCCATACAAAACACAGCTGCAGTGGCAAACACTAACTGAGGGCAGGAAACAACATTCATCCCAGAACTAGGAATGTCCTCATTGGTGACCCATAGGCTGGAATTAGTAACATGATAAACAGGACCTTTGTATAGTAAATCAACATTAAAAGATTTCTGGGGGGGGGGTGTCCCCAAGAAAAGGAGATAAAGATGAATTTTGCTCTACAAGGAAGCAAACTACTGGATGGACTCATCCAGTAACACATAAAGCCAATACTAGGCTACGAGGAGACTTGGGGTAAAGACATGTTGTTGTGCTAGGTTTCAAACGTAACTCACAAAAATGTTATCATTAAGGATGACAAGCAAAGAGGGTGATACCCAAAATATCTCTTTAGAGATTGCGTCAGTTTTAACATTTGTTTGCTAGAGATAGAACAGTGAAGCAACACAATTTGCAGGTATCAAACTATTCAAAACACTGAGACAGGTATATCAGGTAGGCACATAAGAGAACACCTTTTCTGTGGCAGCAACCAGGATATAGAACCTCCTGCCACAGAAGATCCACCTAGCTCCATCTGTTAGGTTTTTGCGACCTGTTCAAGAGCGATTTGCTTAAGACGACATTTAAACTTGGCTAACTATTTTGTCTCTGTACGTCTGGATTGTTTTCTAACATGTTTTCTTCTATTGCTGAGTTAACCAATTGCTCCCAGCCTCTCACCCACGGTAATATGCCCCTTTCTTCTCTCCCCACTCCTGTGCAAATTCCCCTCCATCCATGGTTTGCATTATGCCTGCATCAGCATTACAATTAACACTACCCAGATTTCCTCCTTTAAGCAGGATATGAAAATGATTTGCAAACTCTGGTTAGAAAGAAATCAGTTATGTGCCAACCACAGTTGGCATTGATACAGATATAAAACTGTATAAAACAGATAAAAGCCACAGTTAAAGCAAATCATGGAAAGGAAGAAAAAAGATGTGCTGAAGTGGTGAAGAGTTAGGCACAGGGAATGCAAATACCCACAGCATGCAGCTTTCCTATCTTTTAATCATAGTCAGGAGACCAGAAGTGTTATGCCTGTACCAGACCTCATTAAGATGTTTAGGTGGCTCATTTTCAAACTGACATTCTAGAAAGAACAACTTTTATATCAGTTTACAGATAGCCAATTCTTTTCTCTGTTTAATCATCTCAAGATTAGAAATCATCATAAGAGTGTTGATGTTATTATCTTTTAGTAAGTCCATGACTTGTAGATTTAATTTAGATAAGCAATGAAATTATGTTCCTCATAATATGGCTTTAATTTTCCCCCAGTATTCCCTTTACAGATGTTGCCAACTCTTAACTGATTTGATAAGTGCTGAACTTAATAGAAAACGTGAAAAAAGCATTCTTTACTTCAGCTGCTGAGAGTATGTTTGGACAAGTTTTGCATTTGTTACATATCAATACCTGTACAGATGTGGCATGATGTGAGCTGTAAAGATGTGGACTTTTGGTTGACAATAGGAAAGTGTGATCAGCCAAGAATGGCTATTTCATGAAGGACTTAGTAGTAGTTCTTCCATCCACATTACCTTAGCTATTTTTTTTGTAGTCTGTTGTGGTGTTAAGGTGCATCTCAGAAGACTCTTTTTTAAACAGCCTTCCTCAACTTGGTGCCCTCCAGATGGTTTGGACTACAACTTCCAGCATTCCTGACCACTGACTGCTGGCTGGAGTTGATGTCCAAAACAGCTACAGGTGGCCAGAAATGAGTACAGCATTATTTTTTTATTATTATTATGAGGTCCTATTGTACCTGTTAGCATAGTATGCAATCATGTTTTTGATGCAGTCATGAGTAAAAGAGCAGGTGAAGCCACTAGATTGTTTTAGTACAAAGCCCACAGGATGCCAAAAGGAAACTTTGTTCAGAGATTCTCTAGTCCCATGTGTTAAGGGATTCCCCTTCCAAGGCCCTTGCTGCTCCTGCAAGTCTTGACTATTGCATGAAATACATTTCACATTCTATTTGGCAGTACTTAAAGTATAAGCTAGACTTGTATTTTTTTTTTCTCGACCAATATTTTTGTATAAACATGTGGAGGTGGCACTGTGTAATGTACAAGTATGTGAACAAGCCCTCACATCTAACAACACTTGGGGTATGGACAGACCATTTAACTGGGGCTGCTTGAGCATGTTTGCAGATCCAATGCTTTAGTCTGAAAACGATGAAGTATTTACTGGAATCTGGTCTCAAGAAGTCACTTGATTCCAAGAGGTGAAGGTCCAATTCTTTGGAACACAGAGTGTAATAAAAATGTTCACAACTTAGATTAGGGTTTCTATTTCTTGAACAAGCAAGAAAATAAGATGTACTGAGCCATGGAACAATCAAGATTCACCAATACAATGTGCTTCACTCTGTTTTTATATACCACCCACAACAGTTTCTATCTCTTCTACATATACTAGGAAGTAAGTATTCTACCAAGGTAAATCGTAGTTACCCTCAGGTAGAAGCTTCCATTCAAAGACCTTCTATCAGTCTCAGAATGGACTATATTGTGTCAGACCAAACAAACCAAATAGAATTTGCACAGTGGAAGTACCAAAGGATAAATCCTGAAAAGCCTTCACTTGACATATTTAAGTACTTCCGATGTACTTTCGACAGAACTAATACTGAGCTGTCAGGTTTACCATACGAAGCCACAAAGGGAGAAGCAAGCTTGCCTCAGAGGCCAGTGAGAAAAGGAGAAGCAAGCTTGCCTCAGGCCACTTCTGAAGCATCAAAACAGTTAAATGCCTGCACACAAGTTTTTTCTCTAATTATACTTCTCCATTGGCATTTAACCTGTAATTCAAAAGCCACTCAACAGTTCATCTCTGCTTATTGTTACCAGATATTTTGATACAAGAAAAGCAAAGAATTGGAAAGTGTCAGAAGTACACATGAATAAGAATACCTGCAGGAAATAAGTCCAACCTGTAGCATTACTTTATTAGATCCAAGGTGCATACATTATTTTCAGTTACCTAAAGCTGTTAAAAAAAAACACTGTCAAGTACAATTGTCATTCAGTTTTACTAATGACCTTAATTATTTTTACAGCTAAACAGACCCAAGACTGTGTTTTTGACTGCTGGATAAACACTCGCAACTAACACAAGTTTCTGGCCCCATCTACTCCATAACAGTCTTTTGCTCCCAAGCCTGTTCTCCATGTGAAAAAACCAAGACCTCTCTTTGCCCCTCCAGCGTTAGCCCACTGTATGCAGGAAACCATTCTCTTAGTCCAAGCTCATCTCAAGAATGACATATAAAAACCAGTTATACATCTCACGGCACAGTCACTGCCCTACTTGGGACCCACTGCTAAGCAGCTTCTGATCATAGGGCATGGAACTCCAAATCCTATTAGGATTTAAAGGGGATGCCAAATTCTGGCTGAAAGATGCCCAATTCTATAAAGCAGAAAATAGGAAGGAGTGGATGCACAAAGGTAAGAGAAGTGAGTTTCACACAGTACATCTGAGAGCGAAAGGAGGGAAGTGGGATAAGAAGGATTTGTTGGCCCACTGGCAAAGCTAGCTGCCAGCCACTGTGAACCACAGCTATATGGCACTCTTTCCCAGCGACATTCCAATAGATAACTCCCCCCACCCCACCAGGATAAAGTATCATCTTTGTCCTTTCTACAGACCCTGGAAGATAAGTCCCAGGATATAATACCCACCTTGTGACAACCAGGACATGTTCCCATGGCGCTAGCTGTGGGAGTGATGGGGCTCTTGCTGGTACTGGCAATGATGTTTTGGATCTTGGTGAGTTCTTGCCTCAGCACTTGCTTTTGGTGGAAACTGAAGGCAGGATGGTTGGAGGCCATGGTGAAGAGCAGCAAAAACTCATCCCCAGTCCGGCCCTCATTGAGCTGCAGTCCATAGTTGTGGATGACAGAGTCAATATGGGTGAGGGTGCGGAAGAGGACCCCAGCTGCTTCCCGGTGGGACGAGCCCAGGAGCGCAAGTGAGACCAAGAGTTTGCTGCGCACCACCTCATCCGTGAGGTTGGTGAGGCTGCCTAGGTCAGCCGGGTTGTTGGCCTTGATTTCAGAATCCCGCAGTGAGTGATAGTCTTTGCGGGCCAAGTCCTCTAGGCAGGCACCCAGGAAACGCAACTCGAGGGGGATGCACAGGTCCAGCAGGCCGCAAAGGAACTCCACCCGCTGAGGAGAGGGCAGCTCAGAAAACCAGCGGTACACACTCTCTCTCTGCAGTCGTGGGCACCGCTTTTCTACCATGCTGCTAATTACTGCCACCAGAGGCAGCAGAAACCCCCCTAGGTCAGAGGGCGACCACAGAGACCGTGTTGCAAGGGAAGAAACACACACGCACACACGAAATGCAGATATAAGGCCTAGTCTGTAGGAGCTTAAAAAAATAAGAGGCAACAGAGACACCAGAACTGACGGGATAGCTAGACAAGACCCTCCCCCCCCCCACCACAAAAGGAAGAGAGGGACTGGGCCTGGGGAGAGGAGAGGAGAGGGAAGCAGACTGCTAAAATAGGGGAGAAGAGGGCTCCTTACTGAAGTGTGTGTGTGTGTGTGGGGGGGATAGGACAAGAGGGCAGCCGCTGCAAGAGATGCAAAGAAGAAGGGCCCTCAGGTAGTGGGGGGGGGGGGAACCGAGATCTAGGGAACCTGGAGGGGGAGAGAAAAAGAAGGGAGGGGGAGAAGAGTGGGAGGAACACAGCTGAAGACCCTGATTGGAATTAGATTGGGGTGGGGGCAAATGAGAGCCCTAATCAGGTGGGGGAGGGGCAAGGGCCCTCCTCAATGGGCTGGGGGAGGGGCAGCGGAGGTGAGCGGGGGCTGAGACACCCCCTGGGGTGAGCAGGGGGGGAGCGGGTGGGCCTCACGTGTGCGGCCGAGCTCGTGTGAACCCCCCTCCTCAGAAACGGAGCCTACGCGGGGGGAGGCGCTGAGGGAGCGCCTAGGCCCGTGTTTCGCGGCTGAGGCGCGAGGGCCTTACTGAAATTATTTTTCCCACCCGCCGCCGCCACTTTTCCCCTCACGGGGCGGCGGCTCCTTCCCCCCGCCTCAGCCCGGCTCCCTCCATCCCTCTCTCCGGCCGGGCGGAGGGGAAGAATAACCCGCCTCCGCGCTCACCCTCGCTCCCTTTTTTAGCGTTTGCCTCCGCCGGCCCCGTCGGCCTCCCCCCGCGGCCAGTCCACCCCCTTCGCTCGCTCGCCCGGCCGCCGCGCCGTCTCCTCCCCCCCCCCCCGGTTCCAACCGCCACTAGTGCGGCAAATAATCCCCGCGGTCAGCAATAGGCGATAGCGGAGGCGCACGCGCTGCTGTTCCCTCCTCCGCCGTTATGTGTGAGAGATTCCAAGGGCGGAGGGATCCCTTCCGCTATAAGTGAAGAGGCCCGGCCGGCTGGGAAAGCAGGGGGAGAAGGTGAGGCCGGGACTCGCTCGCGCTCGCCGCCCCGCCCACTCCTCCCTCTGACGCGTCACGATTGGCCCGTGCTTCCCCGCCCTCCGTTTCATTCCTCCTTCTCCCTGCCCCCACCTCCCCCGCTTCTCATCTCCCACCTAACGGCAACCGCGCGCGCCCGTCGGACAGCCGCGGCTGTCAATCACTGCCCGCAAGCGGGCTGCGATTGGCCCATACGCTGGGGAAGGGGGCGTGGCGTGGCAGCAAGAGATCTGTTTCTGTGCGTGTTAGGGGCACGTGCTGCCTCGCCGCGGTACGGCAGAAAGAGAAGCGCCCGGGCCAATAGGAGACTGAGGACGGGGGGGGGGGCTGGTAGCCTAGCAACAGGGAGAGGAGTCGGGGAAAGGCTGAATTGATAGGGAGGAAGAGGGGAGGCGAGGAGGGGGAGAAGCGGTGGTTGCTTAGCAACCGAGGCAGTAGCCATGACTGGGTCAATTGGGAGGGGCCTTGTTTTTGTTTATATAAATATTTATTATTTAAGAATGGCTGGCTTAAAGGGCAGAGGAATGTCTTTATTTATTCGTAAAATTTATTAACTGCCCTTCATCCACAAGGGGTCCCAGGATGGTGTGCCCAACAAGGTCATCCAGGGAGTTTCATGGCTCAGTGCGGTTTTGCACCAGGATTTCCTGGGGGAGGGCTTCCATATGAGAAAGTCTCTGTGGCTCAGTGGCACAACTCTTGCTTTGCATGCAGAAGATCCTGGATTCAATCCGCAGCTTCTCCCGAAAAGGCTAGGAAATAATCTTCCTTGAAACCCTGGAGAACCATTGCTGCCAGCCAGTGCTGACAATACTGACCTAGGTGGACCAATGGCCTAACTCAGCATAAGATGATTTCTTACGTTTGAGGTCCTCCTAGTTTCTTATACCACACTGGCTTAGTGAATTATTGCAACTTGAAAGAAACTGGCTTAGATCAGCAGAGCAGCAGAAATTTGCAATGGATTCAAATGAGTTTGGATTTTTATGTATCTGACCTGTGAATTCCACAGCAGACCAGCTTTTTCCAAGTCACACAGATTCCATGGACTTGCGGACCAGTTTTTCAGGGGGTGCGGGATTTGCATAATGTGCAGTTGTACAAATGCGCATTAGTCAAGATCCTCGTGTGGCACAGAGTGGTAGGTGGCAGTATTGCAACCGAAACTCTCCCCATGACCTGAGTTCAATCCCAACAGAAGCCAGGTCCCAGGTAGCTGGCTTAGGTTGATTCAGCCTTCCATCCTTCCGAGGTCTGTAAAATGAGTACCCAGCTTGCTGGGGGAAAGGTAGTCATGACTGCGGAAGGCAATGGCAAGCCACCCTGCTATAGTCTGCCATGAAAACACCAGCGAAAGCGACGTCCCTCTAGGAGTCAGCAATGACTTGATGCTTGCACAGGAGGAACCTTTCCTTTCCTAAGATGAATTAGTGCTAATTCATATTAACTAATGCCCATTAGCGCAAGTGCGCATTAGTTTGAACGTGAATTAGTGCAACTAATACAAAATTCTGGTTTTTAAGAAATCCGTCAATGAACACATGACAGAATGAAAGATGCCCTGACAATCCATGAAACACAGACGGAATGGATTTAAGAAAATCTATACATCCTTTGCCACCAGTGCTAATATTCCTCTAAAATACCCAAATGCAACAGAATGTTGGGTGTATTTTATGGTACATTCTCAGATCCCAGTGAGCTTCAATAGGTTTGCCCAGTTTCCCATGTGTGCACTAGAATATGGCTCAGAATCCTGTGCAATGCACAGGAGTTGCACAGAAGATGAGTTGCTTAGGGCAGCAGTCTCATATCCACATTCCAGGGAGTAAACCTCATTGAATTCAGTTGGGCTGACGTCTGAGTAGAGATGTATAGAATTGTACTGTCAAAACCATAGCATGGGAAACAAGAAAATTGTGGCCACATATCTTTCTGTTCTGTGCCTAATTCAAATGTCCAGGTCACGGGAGATGCCTGTTATTTATTTTTATTTATTTATTTTATTACATTTCTATACTACCCAATAGCCAAAGCTCTCTGGGTGGTTTACAACGATTAAAGTTATTACATTAAAGGAGGCAAGTTGTTTGGTTGGACTTTTCAGGGATAAGAACACAGTTCCATGGGTGGAGACTTCAGCCACAGTAGGTTAGAAATGTGCAGAAACATTGGCTGTTCCATAAGAGATCATTCCTAACACAATTTATATGAAATGTTTTGAACCCAGGATTGTTTTGAGAATTGTCAATGCCTTTTGACTAAACTGAGGCCCAGCCAATGGCACCTAAATCTGTGCATTCCAGATTACTGAACATCTGGCTCTAAAAGCTCCTGTTCTTTAGAATTACCCAAATTGTTAATAGATATGCAAGAATCAGGAAAGCCACATCAAAATATTATTGTTTAATCATTTTCTCTCACTCATATTTTACTGTGGGTCAGTGCTTGGCTAGCTTATTTAGATAACGGCTATTTTTCTGGCATGTTTTGTTAACATTCCCTTCTATAAAACAAAAGTGGTTAGGTGATTTTTGTGTGTGTGGCCAAGATAAACAGATATTTTACCATGGATTCTTATTCTTTCTATGACTAAATCCCACCTTGAGAATCCAAGGATCCAAAGATAGGATAACAATGCTTTTAATCAATCAGTTAATCATTCCAGATGTAGAGAATGTGATGTACTGAAATAAAGTTGCTTATTTCAACCAGTAGCAGCCACAAACAGTTTGGTTGCTACAGTACATATGGCCAAGATACTTTTGCTCACATGACTCCTCCAAGATGGTCTCATATGGCTGACCAACTTGGACTGACTCTTGCTGTGAACGACAAGGAAAAAAGGGAAGCACCAAAGAATGGGGTGGGGGGACATGTATAGAAAATAAATACTATACATAGAAATTGCAACAGGAAGCAGCACAATTTTAAAGATTTATGTTCATAAAAGTGAGTCATGCTCTACTATAATCAGTGACTCTAATCATGTTATCTGAAGGGCTGCCTACACCTGTATCAGCCTGCCCAAGTATTACGATCAGCACCAGAGGGCCTGCTCTCTGGCCCACCAGCAAGAACTGTTAGGCTGGCAGTACTAGGAACAGGGCTTTCTCAGTAGTGGCTTTTGAACTTCCTCCCCAGGTGGTGATGTAGAAGGATGTTTAGAGGGGTAGCTAAATGGAGTCCCATTTGCTACTGAGTGCTAGGCTTCAGCAGCATGTGAACCGAGAACTACCGGAAGTACAAGCTGGGTTTCGAAGAGGCAGAGGAACTAGAGATCAAATCGCCAACATTCGCTGCATCATGGAGAAAGCAAGAGAATTGCAGAAAAACGTCTATTTCTGCTTCATTGATTACGCTAAAGCCTTTGATTGTGTGGATCACAACAAACTGGCAAATTCTTAAAGAGATGGGAGTACCAGACCACCTGACCTGTCTCCTGAGAAACCTGTACGAGGGCCAAGAAGCAACAGTAAGAACCAGACATGTAACAACCGATTGGTTCAAAACTGGGAAAGGAGTACGACAAGCCTGCATATTGTCGCCTTGCTTATTTAACTTATATGCAGAGTACATCATGAGAAATGCCGGGTTGGATGAATCACAGGTTGGAATTAAGATTGCCGGGAGAATTATCAACAACCTCAGATACGCAGACGATACCACCCTAATGGCAGAAAGCAAAGAAGATCTCAAGAGCCTCTTGTTGAGGGTGAAAGTGGAGAGTGCAAAAGCTGGTTTGAAACTCAACATTAAAAAAACTAAGATCATGGCATCTGGCTCCATCACTTCCTGGCATATAGAAGGGGAAGAAATGGAAGCAGTGACAGATTTTATTTTCTTGGGCTCCAAGATCACCGCAGACGGTGACTGTAGCCATGAAATTAAAAGACGCTTGCTCCTTGGGAGGAAAGCTATGGCAAACCTAGACAGCATAGTAAGAAGCAGAGACATCACCTTGCTGACAAAGGTCAGTATAATCAAAGCTATGGTTTTCCCAGTAGTAATGCATGGCTGTGAGAGCTGGACTATAAGGAATGCTGAGCGCCGAAGAATGGATGCTTTCAAACTGTGGTGCTGGAGAAGACTCTTATGAGTCCCCTGGACCGCAAGGAGGTCAAATCAGTCAATCCTAAAGGAAATCAACCCTGAGTGCTCATTGGAAGGACAGATACTGAAGCTGAAGCTGAAATATTTTGGCCACCTAATGCGAAGAGAAAACTCCCTGGAAAAGACCCTGATGCTGGGAAAGATTGAAGGCCAAAGGAGAAGGGGACGGCAGAGGATGAGATGGCTAGATAGCATCACCGATGCAATGAATATGAACTTGAGCACACTCCGGGAGAGTGGAGGACAGGAAGGCCTGGCATGCTATGGTCCATGGGGTCATGAAGAGTCAGACACAACTTAACAACTGAACAACAACAACTAGTTGTGACCCCAAGAGTTGTAGGCCATGTAAACCCACAACTCTTTTATTCATATCCAGCATTAGTATAACTTTTTAGGTAGCGGCTGGCAGTGAAACCAAACACAGAAGAATGGATTTAAGATGTGCTGTTGTGCTAATGCCCTACAGATTAGTTTGTTGCTGTTACTCCCATTGTCGTTGTTGCTGGTTTTATTGTTGGCTTTTAGGGCACAATCCTATGCATGTTTAGACAGAGAACAGCCCTGCAGGCATGCATAGGATTGTGCCCTTATAGTTGTTTTTATTGTTTTAATGTTTTTATTGTGTTTAATATTATAACTGTTTATGTATTTTATTGCTGTAAGCCGCCTTAGGAGGGCTTCTACCCCGAAAGGCAGCCAAAAAATGTTTTAAATAAATACAAATAAATAAATAAATTAGAGGAGAGCAACAGCAGGTGATGGCTATTGCTAACATCATTGGAGGCTGGTGGCTCTGATGTCATTGGGGCGGAGAATCTGCTCCAGAAACTTGGAGCGGATTCACTGCCTTACTGACATTGGAGCCACCAGCCTCCAATGGCTAACATGCTCACATGACTCCTCCAAGGGGATGGACTCGATGGCCTTGTAGGCCCTTCCAACCCTACTATTCTATGATGCCCTGCTTGTTGGCTTATAGGAGGTATCTAGTTGGCCACTGTGAGAAACAGGATGCTTGACTAGATGGATTCACCTCGGTTTTATCCAACCGGGCCCTTCTTACCTTTTAAGTTCTTATGTGCTATTAATCTTTTAAGTTCTTATGTGCTATTAATCTGTTAATGTATTGTAAACGAGAGGTTGAGGCTAAAAAGCTCAGGAGCAATGCAAGTCTATGTGCATGTACGCTAGTGTCCCCTAGTGGATATTTTGTGGTAGCACTCCACACATTTTTCTCTTTGTGCTGTCCATCAGTAAGTAGTGTAGTAGCAGAAACTGAAAATATGCCCATACTTGGAAGAAAACGCTGCAGAAGCAAGCAAGGGCTGAAATGAAAGGTGATGATACATATAGCAGCATAGCCAAATTCTACCAAAATCCAACTTTATATGTGGCAGCTATAATATATATGTGGCAGCTATAGTAACTATGATACATATAAAGATGAACAATATCATTGTGTGTGTATGATGTATTTTCTTTGATTTATTATATTTATATTCCATCTTTTATTCCTCTTGCAAGGAACCCAAGGCAGCTTCCATAGTCTTCCTGCTCTCCGTTTTATCCTCACAACAACGCTGTGAGGAAGGTTAGGCTGAGAGTCGGTGACTGGCCCAGGGTCACCCAGTGAGCTTCATGGCCAAGTGGGGACTAGAACCTTGACCTCCTGAGTCCCAGTCCAACACTCTAATCTCTACACCACACTAATATCATTACAAAAGACTGATAAATGGAAACACTCAGACATCTGTAAAAAGGTATCCAAGCTGGTCATAACAGTTCTTCATACAGACACTGCCATGCTAGTCTGGCAACCAATTATTATTGAAGGGGGAAAATGAGGCATTGCTGAACTAGCTTTTCTGTTGAACATAAGAAGAGCCCTGCTGGATCAGACCAAGGGTCCATCTAGTCCAGCAATCTGTTCACACAGTGGCCAACCAGCTGTCGACCAGAAACCCACAAGCAGGACATGAGCACAACAGCACCCTCCCACCCATGTTCCCCAGCAACTGGTGTACATAGGCTCACTGCCTCTGGTACTGGAGGGAGCACATAGCCATCAGGACTAGTAATCATTGGTAGCCTTTTCCTCCAGGAATTTGTCTAACAATTGGACTATTAGATATGACTATTGGAAGACTATTAGATATGAACACTTGGCAAGTTGGATCACTGCATTACTAAAACAGTTACATGAACCTCCAGCAGTGAGTGAAATTAAGGCTACAGTCCTAAGCACCTTTACCTAGGGAGTAAATCCCACTGAACACATTTCTGAGTAAATATGTCTAGGATAGCAGTAGGGATGTACGAAAGTCACTTACCTTTCGCGGATTATGTTGATGGTGGGGGGGAGGCACTCCGTCCCTCCCCTTGGAATCCTGGACGGGGGGGAGGCGCTCCGTTCCTCCCCCCCCCCCCGGAATCCTGGCCGGCCGGCTCCGCTCCTCAGGGATTCTGCAGAGCCGCCGGCCGGCTCCTCCAGCAGCTGGACATCCGGCCGCTGGCTAGCAGGGACGCAAATGGCGGCAGCCGTAGCCGCCGCCGTATGCATCCCTGCAGTCAGCCATGATAGGCTATGTAAATGTTTACATAGCCTATCACAGCTGACTTAACAACAACGCGCGTACGCAAATAAGGGGAACGCAAATAGCGTAGCGGACACTACGCTATTTGCGTACCCCTTATTTTCGCCGTCTTAGTTTACGTAAATCTTGACGTAGACTAAGACGTGCCAAAATAAGGAACACAAATGGCGGCGGCCGTGGCCGCTGCCATTTGCATACGCGCGTTGTTGTTGTTTTTAAGACAGCCGTGATAGGCTACATAAACGTTTATGTAGTCTATCACAGTTTTTAAAAAAAAACTAGCCGTGATAGGCTACATAAATCTTTACGTAGCCTATCACGTCTTTTTTTTTTTTTTAACTGGAAATGGCGGCGGCGGCAGCCAGTCGGAAGACCAGCCGCTGCAGCCGCTACCGCCGCCGGAGCCGCTGTCGGAGCCGCTGCCGCCAGGAAGATCTGCCCCAGGTAAGTCTTGTCCCGGGGGGGGCGGGGGGGGCAGACCGTTCCGCCACCAATTTCGGGGGGCCAAATGCGCTGGCATTCGGCCTCCCCGAGGTCCGTGGCGGAATTTTCTGACATCCTTAGATAGCAGTGTAAGATGCAATTCATCTTAGATGGAGGACCTCTACTTCCTCTGGTTTGGTGGAACAAATCTGGAACATACCTAGATACTAGGGATGTCGGAGAATTTCTCCACGAATCTCCGGGAGGCCGAATGCCAATGCATTCGGCCCCCCGAAATTGGCGGAGAAACGGTCCGCCCCCTCGTCCCCCCCGGGATGGGACTTACCTCGTGCAAATGTCCCTCGCGGCGGCGGGTCCTGGCGGCGGTTCGGCGGCGGTTCAGCGGTGGCGGCCGGTCTTCTGACTGGCTGCCACCGCCGCCATTTCCAAGTAAAGTTAAAAAAAAAAAAAGTGATAGGCTATGTAAAGATTTACGTAGCCTATCACGGCTAGATTTTCAAAAAACACCGAGATAGGCTACATAAATCTTTACGTAGCCTATCACGGCTGACTTTGGAAAAAAAAAATCTAGACTACACGTGCCAAAATAAGGAACACAAATGGCGGCGCCCATGGGCGCCGCCATTTGCATACGCGCTTTTTTTTTTTTAAGTCAGCCGTGATAGGCTACGTAAAGATTTATGTAGTCTATCACGGTGTTTTTTGAAAATCTAGCCGCAATAGGCTACGTAAATCTTTATGTAGCCTATCATGTTTTTTTTTTTACTTTACTTTTTTCTTTTGTGGCCGGAGAGGCGGGGCGCTCACCCCCGGCCAGAATTTCAGCGGGGAGGGATGGGGCGCCTCCCCCCTGGCCAGAATTTCGGTGGGGAGGGACAGGGCGCCTCCCCACCCGCCAAGAATTTCGGGGGGAGAAACGGAGCGCCTCCCCCCCCCCCGAAAAAAGTGCGGGACCAGGTAAAGGACTTTCGTCCATCCCTACAGTAGATACTAGACGTATACTGCTGGCAGATTTCCATACTTTAAAGCTAGGGATGTATGAGTATTTTGTTGTTGCTCACAAAACATGCAAGCATGCCTTATTTGATGCCCTGAATGCGAGGACCAGCACATGTCCTCTGAAAATATTCACAAATGTTGAACACATGCTTGCGTTCATCTCATTCCCAACTCCCAGTCCAATTTGTGCAAATTTCCTGATTTGTGCAAATGTCTTCAGTAGTCTGAATCAGCCCTGCTTTAGTCTATGAAGGACATTTGCACAATTTGGTCGATCATTGCTCAATTTGCGCAACTGTCTTGTTCACGCGAAGCAAGCCACTGTTACAAATGCAAATTGGAATTGGGCATGAGATGACAAGCGAGACGATGTTCAGGGAATCCTAGTGATCTCAGACATTGCTCATTCACCCATCCCTACTTATAGCACGCGCTGTAGTGAAAAAGACACGGGTTTTGTTCTGCTGCACCTTTAGAAGTGGTTGTGTTGCTGGATTGCTTCTGCACCAGAAAGGAAAGAGCCAGCCATGGAACATCTCTCTGCTATGGAGTTCTTTTTGAAGAACATAATAATTGCATGACAGAGCAGAACCTCCGTCTAAGATGAATTTTTGTCCTCATTCAGTCATGATTGCCCAGCACTCTCCAGCGGTGATCAGACAAGTCACTCACAAGCAGGGCATCTCTTTCTCTTTCTCCCCCAACACTTGCTAATCAGAGTTATACTGCCTCTGAATTTGGAAGTTTCCTTCCTAGCTGTTTTGGCTAATTGACACTGATAGCCCTATCTTTGATGTATGGTAACAATATTGGGGGGGGGGATAGAAATGTGCAGAGTCCCTCCCCTCAGTACTAGATAATATTCCAGCCCACACATTGGAGATGAGAGGGCAAATGGTGTTGCTTCCAGGCTAGCTGGAATCTCAGCATCCAGCATCTCTCTTTTTAAATGTTTACCACCTACTAAAGGAGAACCCATTTATGCATCAGCCCCCCACCCCCAATCCAGATCATAGTGTACCAAAAACGAAGGGGAAGTGCACCAAGCTGAAGTGCCTGCAGAGAAAATAATGGAGGCAGTGGATCTGGATGGATATGTAAACTTTTTGGTGGGTCAGATTTTCAAAAAGTGCAGGACCAATACTATACGTTGTGGGCCTCCGATTGCAGCAAGATGTATTTTCAAGCAGCAACTGCGATCAGTATGAAATAAAGATATATCAAGAGGCAGTTTCCTGCCAAGTACTAAGTACTTCTAAGCTTCAGCAAGACACAGGCAGGGAGCACATCTCGAACTTGGTTGTTCCTGCAGTACTCTCCAGTGCCACATTTTCCCCTTTGTTCCCACATGCTCTTTTTGCAGGGCTCACACAGCTAATATTGCAACCATAGATCAAGAATGTATTTATAGACCCAAACTCTGCAAAGAACACAATTGGTTGTTGCCATGGAAACTGGGATTCTAAAAGTATTCCGATGATTTGTTTGGGGAGATTGAACGCCAACGCATGGGCTTCGAAATCAGTGGGCTTTCAACTGCAGAGATCTGGGTTCAAGAGATTGCTGTTTCTGAGTATCTCCTCTATTAGAGAGCTGTATGTAGCAGCAGCAGCAGAAACAACAACAAACTTTTCATAAGGTTTGCACATATTCTTAGGGAGTGGAGCGTAGTTGGCTTGTATTTTTGACATATACAATCCAGCTGTTACAGCCATTCTAAAAGGCCCCTCTCCATTTGCTCAATGCATCATGTGTAATTTCTCTGGTGCAGCTGGAGTGGCAAGATGAGCAACTTTGTTAAAAGGCCGCTTGCAAATACTTCTTAAGCACACTCTTGCCAGCTCCACCTCTCATTCCGCTATTTCCTTCATCTCCACATCACTCTCTGCCTACCCCTCATTTTATTGTCTGTCATTTAAGGCAAAAATAGACATGATGCAGGAGAGCTGTGATCTGATTTTCCAGTCTCCCTCTCTGTTTACTTTAAAGCAGCTGTGTAAATGTTTGTGTGTGTGTGTAGGGGGTGGTTTTAATTGGAGCAGCAGTGCATGGGGAAGGAATGTTTAACACCTCATACTGTTTTCCCAAGCTAGCCCCCCCCCACACACACACACATACACACCTGCTATTGGTCCAATTGGAGGAAAATACAGGCTAATACTGTGTGAGTGCGGAGTGGAGGGAGATCCAAAAAATAGCATGGGAGAAACTGTTAAGTATCCCTCCTTCCCCAGCACCACTGCTCTGATCAAAATCAAACCCCCCTCACAGCCATTCTTTTTTGTTTTGTTTTTTAAAACTGGGTGATATGATCACAGTTCTTGCACATCTGCTTTGGTCCTAAGCGTGCGCGCATGCGCGCACCCCCCCATGCACGACCTGCAGTGTTAGAATATGCTTCTAGGCTGAACATTGACAAGAAACAAACCGTCTACACCTGTGGTTAAAAATCCTTAAACAATGACGTTCAGCCACATATTTGCAAGCGAGCACTGGTCTGCAAATTGCTTTACATGGAACTGCAGCCAAGGGGGATGGGTGCATGTGTGTGGGGGTATTGTCCTTTCTACTAGCGGGACGGATGTCAACTTTGTGATGGTAGGAAAGGTCATCTTAGACATTGGGATCACGAAAGTGGGGCTCTTGAGAGTTAGACAGTGCACAGTCCCCGCAGGTTGAGAGAGGGGCCTCTGGGTGTTGCTGAGTGTGTTTGGGAGATGGCATCCTGATGGGAGTTGGGCAAGGTGCTTCTCCTCAGCCACGTGGCCAATCCCTAGAGTAAACAAGATTGGGAGGTGCTGCCTTGGAGCATAAGGACATGGCTGTTGTATGTTGCAATGCCACTTTGCATAACAAGAGGAGAGAAGGAAAAGAGGTGCCTGGTGTCAAGGTAGCAGATCACAACTTGCTCCCCAGCTATATGTGATTTTGTTGCTGAGTTGGATCAACACCGGAAAGCCGCCTGTTTGCATGTTCGAGCCTCCTCTGAATTGCTGCAGCAGAGCTGAGTAAATTCTTGTTTCCTGATATTCAGTGCTGCTGATATTCTATCAGCACATCTTTGGGACTCCTCTCGGCACAACACATAAATGAGTCTGCCTGCGAGTTCTTGCTATGAGATTGTGCGGTGGGGGATGGAAGAGAAGCACAGAAAGAAAACCTTAAAGCAGTTGTAATTGCCCTCTTCGTCCATTGGAGGGTGCCCGGGGCCTTCAGTTGCAAGGTGATTCTTTTCTTACAAAATCAGTGCCACATACTAAATTACACTATTAATCCAGAATAATTACCAAAATCCACCTGCGATTTAAGCACAATTCTCTGCTGGATTGCAGCCAACATCTGTTTATTATACTCCCTGCAAGAGGACTTAGACTGAGGAGACCAGAACTGCAGATACCTTTCAAGAGTAGTACCTAATCTTACCTTTGAACTCATGGGATTGTTATGAGAGGCCCAATTCACCTCTTCTCAGGCTGCCTCCATCCACTATAGAGAGAGCTCTACTTCATCTTTTGAAAGTGGAGCAGAAGAGAACTCCAGAATAGTTGCTCATGAACCCAAACTTTGGGATTTGTGTGACTGTGTGTGCATTATGCCTTCCTGTACCTAAAATAATGTACATACAGCTAAAATAAGGCATGGTGTTCTGAATAATCCCCACAGGCAGTATGGTAATCCCCTCCTTTGCTTCTAACAGTTGTGAGACTTGCAGAAAATCAACAGGTCAAACATGTCCTATCGCTTCCTCTGTATCCCTAGGGAGGTTTTACCTGTTGAATTTTTTTGCCTGTCAGGAAGTATATAACAGTGCAGGAGAGAGCAGTTAAATGACTCACCAGCAGTAATTCTGCAGCAATGCCCCGCATCCTGATTACCAAGTCTGTGCATTAAACACAATGCCATCCGTCTTCTCTTTGGCACTCTAGTCAGGATTCTAACTACTCCAGACCTTCTGCTCTGGTTCCGTGCTGCGAGAACACTCTGTATGGATCAAAATGCAACTTCTGTTTCATGGGCATCTGATCCAGATGGAACTGCTACAACATTTCAGCTCAAGACTATAAAACCTACTTTCAAACCGGGATGTTATTAACTGGCTTCTCTGAATTTAGGACATGAGGGATGCTTACACAGAATCAAAGCACTGAAAAAGATACCAAGAGATTGTTTCATTTCTCCCCACTAAAAGTGCAGGATTATTTGTGCCCAACTGAGCAAAGGTTATCCATCTCTTTCTTATTATTAGCAATGGGAGTCTTTTAGAACACTGCTGGTCTTCACCCAATATTTCCTCCCCTGCTATTGACTGTTTACTGCTGTCCCTCCCCACAATTTTATTTTCCACTGAAGAAGATTCCCACACCCCTTTTCTTTCTACATCATCTGTAAATGAATTAAGATGAGCTTTGCAGGAGGATGACTGCAACCTGGTTGTGACTGTTAACAGAACAAGCATAGCCCATATCTGTTACTCAGTATTACAACCTAGCACTTGTAGTACGCATTGAGGCATGTGTTTTCTATGCATGCATTAAAATAAATAAAAAGCGTTCCCAGGATGGTCTTACCCTGGCTGTATATTCATAAACTGAAGGTGCCCTGCTCCCCAAAAGGATGAAGTATGACAGGTGTGCAGAAGTGCCCAGAAGCAGAATACAACAGTTTAAGAAAGTGGAAAGGACCATTACAAATTATCTGAAAAAGCTGGGAGGGGGAGGGAAGAATCAGGTTGATAGAAGAAGCTGCGCAGTCATTAACAAATTGGGATTTGGCCAGAGACATAATCCGGCATCTGGCGGAAACTATAGGCAAGACGTATTAGGCATGTTATGAACATATAACATTGCCTTATACTGAGTCAGACCGTTGGTTCGTCTAACCTAGCGTTGGATCCTCTGACTGACATCAGCTGCTCAAGGTCTTGGAGAGAAGTGTTTTATTTTCCTAGCCTGCTTTCAGAGATCTTTTAAATGTGGATGCCAAGAACTGAACCCAAGACCTTGTGCATGCAAAGCATATGCTCTGCTACTTTGCCATGGCCCTTTCCTGTTATTTATAATGCTGAAGTCTGTCTGGAACAAGGGAATTGGGCACCAGTCCACTTGAGAGTGCAGCTGACTTGTTTGCCACATGTGGCAAATATCCACCAAGATGTTCTGGGAGCTGTAGTTCTGTGAGGGTGTCTAGAATTTTCTGCTGGAGAGCCTTCCCTTCCTCACATAACTGCAGTTCCTATGATTCCTTGGCACAACACTGCATCTCTCCCCCTTCAAATGCATCCTGTACTCCTCCACCAAGGCTCACACATTTTCGGGTGCTTTGGGCTACACCCCAACTTTCCATTGCCAATACATCTAAGAGGGAAGGAGTCTCAGATGCTTTTCATCACTTGATGACTCAAAGCGGAATATGTGAATTCTCTTTTAAACTGCATTGTGTTTGAAGGGATGTACAACTCCATTGTGTTTTATCTGTGATGGTTGTTTCACCCATCAAGTCTTCACTTGATGTTGTAGTGCAACACACACACATGAACACTCCCTTATTTCAGAATGTTCCAGTCTAACAAAATAGATGTCCCAAGCTTTGTAATGTCCAATGGAACAGAATATTTTAAACCCTACAAACTCTTAAAAATTCTCCCATCTCTCACAAGGCCCACAGTTTTACATTTCTAACAGAAGGTCAGCTCTGATTTTCCCTAATTTATTTATTTATTCTTGACTCAGATACCTTCTGTGTCCTATATAAAGGACTCAAAATAGGTTGAAATCTAGCCATCTCATTCCTCTGCACAACAGTTCCATACAGCAGGTTAAGCTGTAAGAGACAGACTTGTTCAAGCTGACCCCAAGAGCTTCATGGCATGTTGGACTAGATCTCCCTCCTCCAGCCTGTTAATTGCACCACACATTTAGCAGGCATCTGTCTCATTTTAGAGTCCTGAGAGACAGCCACACATAAATTGCATTAGTGGCTTTATGGATGCTGTGAAACTATCTTTTCTGAGGCTGATTATGGCCTGCTGATTGTCCAGGATGATTGGTTGATCATCAGTGGTAGCTAATAAGAAGAGATGTTTTGTGATAGCTGGGATTTTCTCTCTAGCTTTTGGAATACAGTATCCATTAGGGTTTGGAAAGAAGGCACCTGCCAGCTAGGGGAAAGGGGTGAGAGAAACAGTTTGGAACCAATGTTGGGATTTTAATGGAGAAGAGAGAGAGAAAATCAGACAAAGACAGAGAATTTGGAGCTGTGAATTGGTGATAGGTGAAACATCTTGGGGTTCAAGGGCTCTCCTCAGTGGGGGGGTATGATGTGGGGTTGGCAGATGTGCTGCCAGCTTTAGGGTGCCTAGTTTTATCCATTATTTCTGCTTGTCTATTTGTAAGTAAATATTAGAATGGCATCGTAAGTCTCAAATCTTCTCACCGAAAGGAAAGGAAGCTCTGTAATGTTGTCACTGGAACTTCTTGCCACTCAGGGATGTGGGAGGACTTAACAGAGACCTGGTTTTCATGTAATGACAACCCAGAGTATGGATTGAGTGTGGGTTGAGTATGGGTTGTTCTTGAATCATGGGTTGACGTTGAATCATGGGTTGTTGTTATGTGTGAACCCTGCACTATGGTTTAATTATGGGTTGTTAACCATGAGCAACCTAGAGTTCACAACCCAACAACAAACCATGGCTTCTCTTCCTGGGTTGTTCATGGTTAACAACCCACAGTTAAACCACAGTGCAGGGTTCACACATAATGACAACCGACAATTCAACAGCAACCGACAATTCAACAACAACCCATATTCAACCTGTACTCAGCCCATACTCTGGGTTGTCGTTACACAAACCAGGTCTCTTTTAAGTCCTCCCACATCCCTGAGTGGCGAGAAGTTCCACTCCTTAGTGAGAACCAGGCCAGAGTGTGGTGCAAAATCTGCATAACAGTAAGCTATTTTCCCTTACTGTGCTAAGAGGACTCATTCTTGTGAAATGCTACCTCTGTTCAGATGTTCAACTCTTCCCTTCCCCCTCCTTCTTGCTGCCTTAGTGACCTACCAGCAATGTGGGAATGACTCACTCAATGCTTGTGGCAAGTCCACGCCTTTTTTAACACTTCTATTTTAGCTGTTGCTCTGAAAAGCAACAAGAACAGGGAAAGCCTAGGAATGGGGGTTGGGTGGGGGAGGTGAATAAGAAGCTCTCAAGAGATTCTTTGGCCTGTCTGATCACTGAAGCTCCTTCTTTTCCTCCCAACCTGTGGAAGAGATAGGATATTTAAAATTCGTAAGCATGGATGTGCACTGCAGGGCAGAAACGCAGAGAAGATGCAAAATAGAAGCCAGCAACAGATTTGGGGCTGAAGATTTGTAGTTCAAAAGAGCTCAATCTGCTGTTTCTGTTGAAGAGGCAAAGCAATGTAACATAACGTTCAGGTTCATTTGTTGGATGTGGGGAACTCATGATCTCAGACAGTAATCTGTCCACTTCAGTTCTTCAGCATATGCAACAAGAAAATTCTCAGTGCCTGTGGAGCAGGCCCCTATCCCTAAGTGGACTGGCCTTCCCATGAAGCAGGGTGAGGCACCTGCATCAAGTGGCAGTGTGGGAGGAATGGTGAATTGTGTGGCTCCAACCCCCTGCCAGGAGGGACTGCTGCCTTCAGCAGGTGCTCCAGAGAGCCCCACCAGCCGCTCTCCCCCTGTGGCATTTGCCACAGCGAGAGAGCAGCTGTCAGGGCTCTCTGGAGCAGCTGCCTGGGCTCTGTTTCCCTTATTGTGCATTCCCTTACATTTGCCGCTGTGTTGGTTCAGTGGAGAACCACACAGCCAGAAGAAGTGGCTGTGGGGCTCTTGCGAGAGCTCGCCTGGGTCTCATGAAATCCAGGTGAGCTTTCACAAGAGCCCCACAGCCACTTCTTCTGGCTGTGCGGTTCTCCATAGAGCTGATGCTGCCAGGGGAAGGGGGGGTGCAATGTGGCTGTAGCAGCAGCAAGCAGGGGTGTGACGCAGCGTCAGGATCACATGTGTTTTCCGGCCTCAGGGGGCAAGGGAGCTTGCACCAGGGCTGATCCCTAAAGAGATTTACCTAGGTGAAAAGTCTCTTTGATTTCAACAGGGTTTGCTTGCCAGGGTTTTGTGTGAAGATGGCAGCGGCTGTCTTAAAGGGAAAATACATTTGGGGAGGAAAGTAATAAACTACCTGGGATGTACTACTGCTACAACAAAGATTCTAGCAGCCTGCTGCTGCGCATCTTTGTTCAGAAGTTAGTTAAGTGGGACTAACTTTCAAGCCCCATAGCTTGAACGCGTGCACAGGACTGCAGCCTACACTGTATCATTAGAGAACAGCAGATGCTGACCCTGTATTCTTCTAGTTGCCTCTTGTTATCTTCCCTTCCCCCAGCACTTGCATTCAATACTTCATCCCAGCATCATGGGCTGGGTGAGTGCCTCCCTTTGGGACAAAGCATCGATCAGCAGCTGCTGCTAGCAGACGTTTCAGCTCCCCTTCTCCATCCGTTTGCTCACAACACACAGCATCTGTGCAACCAGTGGATGGCAGAATGCAGCTTCCTCATTACCTTCCCCTTGGAGGGAAATTCTTTATGCCAGCTCACAGGCTGGCATAAAGTTTCTCCCAGGTTGGGGGCTGGGAGGGCCATCTCTGCCCATGTCATGCCCCCAGTCCTGTCCCTTTCCCTCATCTCCAACCTCAGAGCTCCAGTGGGCCTGTTCACACATCACAACAGCCCACTGTGGCTTAATTTACCCACAGGGATTGTTGTGTTATGCCAGGCGCCTGGAGGGGCAATTTCTGCATGGTGCCCATGGGCGCCTGGCTTGCTATGTCAGGCAAACCCAGTTGGCAGGGCTTGTTTCAGGGTTAGACAACCCTCCAATAACTGCAAAACAAGCCATGGGTTATTTGTGGGTTGTTTAACCCTCAAACAACCCCTGCCACCTGGGTTTGCATGACACGACAAGCCATGGCAAGCTGCCACATGTTTTCTGCAGGGTAGGTTATTGTGTTGTCTGATTGCAGTCAAGATGGCTTGTTAACCATAAAGTGTGGCTTGTTAACCACCCTGAACAACCCAACAACAAACCATGGGTTCTCAAGGTAGGTTGTTGGAGAAAATAAGCCACATTGCATGGTTAACAAGCCACCCTGGCTGCGTTCAGACAACACGATAACCCATGGTTCAACAAACAACCCACAGTTCAAAATAGCCAACACTCAACCACTGAGTGTGGGTTAGTGTGTTGTGTGAACAGCTCCTATGTTACATTAGGTCCTCCAAGCTCCTGCTGCTACCGGGGCCTGAGATCAGGTCCTCCACAGCTGAGATTTCAGGGTCCGTGCTGGGGTGCATGGTCCCTGGTGATTCAGCCTCCTCTGAATTTGTCCCTTCTGGGTCTGGTTGGTGGGACATGTTCAAGTGGAGTGATGCTTGTGCCTCCCATGATAAAACAGCCATGCATATCAAACTGCCTTTAGTGATGTGTGTTTTTTCTCTCCGAAGGCATTCCAAAAGCTTCTTATACAGGATAATCCAGTTAAAATATACAGATAAATATACAGATTCTTCTCACAACTGGTGTGTTCCAAGCAGAAAACAACTTTATCAAAGGATACTTGAGATGTTTCATTTCTATCATCAGTGGTACAGGTAGGGCTGGACTTTGTGGCTTAGGTCCTGGGCCCCACAACCCATGTGCTCCCAAATGACCACCCAGAGAGAAGCAGGTGATAAGGACAGCAGAAACAAACTCCATTTTATTCCTATAGTCATGATAGTGCTATGACTCATGAGTTTAAAATGCAAAACTGCACATGCACAGAGTATTTTAAAAAAATTCGGGGATAACAAACAGTTTTGTTGTTGTTCTAACATATCAGGAATGTAGAAGCAGTTGGAGTGGTGGGGAGAGAAATGTCTGTTTTGTCCTTCACAACTGAAGTAATATACATGGCTGTCTAAAGCGCCCCTCCCCCCAATCATGGAGGGCACAATCCAATGGGGATAGTTGGCTGCCTCCGAACTCAGAGGCAGCTGACTATCCAACGCAGGGCAGGCAGAGCACGGAGGGGATCTTCTGCCTTGCATTCGCAGCTAGATGGCTGATTTTGGCTGTCTAGCCAGGGTGCCATGGGGGGTGGGGGGAGAGGCCAGACAGCACATAGGAAGCATCATAATGGCGCTTCCGTGGTCCCCCTGCCCCCCTGGAACACCCCCTCTTCAGCTGCTCTGTGCTGCTTTTCCGAGTGTGGAGCCAGGGATGAACCGTCCTGCCTACAAGGTTGTGGGGAGGAGGCGGGGAGGCGGGTTTGTAGGAACTGGCCTCGGAGCCGAGATCAGTCCCCAGAAACCAAAAAATCCTATGGCCATCTAAGATGCTGTCCAGCAGCCACAGGATTGCACCCTAAGTCCAGGGTCTAAAATGACCTAGCTGCACCACTATAATTCCTACCTTTTTCTGAAATGACATGCAGTGGGTTTTGTTTTTGTCTTTGTTTGGGTCTTGGGGGTCTAACACTGCAGCATCAGTGACCCCTCCCCTGCCTGTCTCATCTGGGGAAGCTTCTGCCCTGTATTGTTTTGGGAGCCTTGTTATATCTTTACTGAAGAGTAAAATCCACATTCTTCCCTATGCTAGCGCACACACCCGCCTAGTCACCAGCACGAAGCTTTCTGGCTGCAGTGCTTTCTCTGATCAGGATCAACTCCTTTCTGCTGCTGCTGCTGTTGAGCCTCTTGATTTCTTTCTGGAAACTGGCTCTATTTTTATCTGGCTAAGGAAGATCAGATTTGCAGTAATTGGCTAGATAAACAGACACACTCTGTATGAACCAAGTTAATGGGATATATTTGGTGGCTAGCAAAGGCACTTCGCTGATGCTCCGCCCAAAGAAAGTAATTAGGCTAATTTACTGCACTCATGCTAGTAACATGTCCATTAAGGGTTTGTGTGCCTCACTCCACATGCTCCCACACTAAATCCTTTTGCCTGGTACAAAGCATGCAAATACTGTGCATTCGTCAGGAGTAAACATAAAGTATTTCCTGACCACTGCTAAAGCTCTTAGCAAAATGGAATTAGAGCCAAACGCATGCAAGAATTTCTCTTTCCAGTTAACCCAGGTCCTGACCTTTATTTACCTGAAATTATTGGCATTACTTGCGAGAGGGAGACATTCCTTCCTTCCTAGATGTTCATGGGCAAGCCTGTGTTGATTTTTACCATTTTGAGCTACTCTGAAAACTGTTGTTAAACTGGAATCTACCAAGGAACTTAATAGTATCTCTCCTGATGGTAATATTGTTCAGTGATCTGCTATGGGAGCAACAGATAAGACTGATATGGGAAAGTTGATATGGGGGAAGGGGGAGGTTCTGTATTGCATGATTTTGTCTAATGGAATCCAATAAACAGAACATAGGAAGAAAAGAAGTTCTCCATTCTTTTTCCCATAATGCACCAAAGTGTCATGGACCAAGACCCTAAATCCTTGTCCTCAGAGGATCCCCACCTCTCATCCTCAGAAGAAGAGGCTCCTGAATTAATTGTTCAGGAGAGGACTCAGTTACAGGAAAGCTTCATGAGGCTTCCACCTCCTCCTCCTCATTCATTCATTCATTCATTCCATTTCTATATTGCCCAGTAGCCAAAGCTCTCTGGAGTTCACGAACCTGTCCAAGCACCTTGTCAACATCCTCAAGCCATACCAACTGAAACTCATCCAACAAAACTGGACAAGAGCACGCTCTGGACATATCACCTGATTCACCTGCTATAAATATGGAGTCTAAGTCCCAGCCTCATGAAGTTGTCACAGCAGGCATTAGATGGTTCCATAACATCCTTAGGGACAGCATATAATAAGCCCCAAACATCCCTTAAAAGCTCCACTGGATGACACAGAAGATGCAATGGAGATGTAATGTTCACTGCCCCTGAATAAGCTCAGATATGGGCATTCACCCATGTTCAATGGCATCTGTTGGGAGTTGTTCTCCATCTTCGCGCAACCCATCTCACAGCCTGTTTCAATGCTCTCAGCTCCCATATATATCACAGAGCCGTGTGAGCTCTACTAATCAGGAGAGGGCACTCAGGAGCAATCAACTGCCCAGGTTATTTCCACATTCTACAGAACAACCAAGGCTTAGATGGGAAGAGCCAGCCATATCAGCCAGAAAGTCCCAGGAGCCCTCAGGATACCATCCGGATCCATTAGCCTCTAGGGGTAGAACGTCCAGACCTAGTTCTCCAGGAAGACCCCAAGGACATAACCCCTGCATCCAAGGGAAGTTGCACTGCCATCCTCGGACTGTGAGGACCAACCATGAAGACACCAGCTGCTTCTGCGTTGTCCCAGCCAGAGGCTGCTAAAACAGACCAGGCCCC
This sequence comes from Heloderma suspectum, assembly GCF_057233095.1. Taxonomy (NCBI): domain Eukaryota; kingdom Metazoa; phylum Chordata; class Lepidosauria; order Squamata; family Helodermatidae; genus Heloderma; species Heloderma suspectum. The sequence continues at coordinate 5,248,351 of NC_139465.1, read as the reverse complement.
TTTAAGAGAAAAGGCCTTGGTTAGTTTGGAGGTGGGGCTAAGCAGCCTAAAGGAAGCCAAACCCCACTTAAGTCTCAGTCATGATCTGTTGCTTGTAGAGCAACATGCTTGTCTGGCTTCCAGCACTGCTCTGAGCTCTCTGTGGTACGGTCCTATTCCCGTTGATTTGTATCCTGTTTTTGTTTTGCAGTGGTCTTTGGACTCAAGCAATAAGTTATCTTATCTTACATTTTAGCACAAGCGTAAGGTCCATGATTTAGCAAAGGCCGTGCCACAAGTCCAGTGTATAGATGGGACTTCAGCCCAGGTCTCTTAAATCCCTCTATGGCTGCTGACCAGAAAGGATGTTGATAGAGGCCAAGGTCCTCGATGGAATGCAAGTAACTGAAGCCATTGCAGTGAGATTCTTGTACTGCGGAGTTAGTCTGACTCCGGTATTTTTAATGATACTGGAATCCTTGTGGTCTACCAATGTGGTTTATTTTAATATAAAGAAGGTTAGGAAACATAATTCATAACACACAACTTCATACAAGTCTGTTAGAAAAATGCATAAATCTATTTATATAACTATTTTCATTAATAAAGAAAACCATTAAGGACAAAAGTACTATAAATGTACTTAAAGTAATTCCAATCTTGCATGTAATGTGTATATACGATAGCTCTGTTTCATAATCTGCATGTGGATTCCACCCTAGTTTCTACCAGAACAGTTTTCCATATTGCAGCCTTCAGTCTTGGAAATGGCTTAGTTCTCTAGATATAATGCATGGTCTAGAGGTACTACTTTCTCCCTCTTGTGGTATCTTGACTGGCTCATCAGGTCTCCACCACCACCATTCTTAGCACTAAGCAGAGTGCCCATGGAAAGCTGATAACAACTGTAGAAAATGCTTCCATGCGGTTTCACAGCATGATATGGCAGGAATTGAGAAAATGTATGTCTTGCATATCCTCACCAGATCCATCAAGCACAAACCAGAAGAGCCACTAGGAAAGAATAAGCTCAAGAAGGAACTATAGTGTCGGATGAATGTTCATTATTTCAGAAATGTTACTTAAAGGATGTCTGATTATTTTACTGCTCTGGCCCAATTTTTGCAAGGAATCCTTGTGCATGGAATTCTTCTCTGGAAAACTTTGTGCAAGTCCCTCTCCCAGAAAGAACAAAGATTCCTTACTTGTATAGGTGAATTAAAAGCAAAGTGACACAGTATCACCTCTACCCTCTCCAGAAATGTTCTTATTTATTGTAAGCATTTTAAACTGCACCTCCATCTATCAATGGATTTCAGAGCAGTGTACATAAAAAATCAGCTCTGCACAATATTAAAACAAATAAAACGTTAACAACAAAATAATACACTGAGAGGAATAAAAATTATGCAACCACCTGAAGATACAATAACTTAAAATACCTGTATTTTAACCTGGTGCTGAAAAGAAATACAGTGTCAGCACCAGGCATAGCTCCCTTGGAAGGGCATTCTGATGCTGGGGTGCCACCACAATGAAGGCCCTCCCTTATGTGCATACAGAATGTACTTCTCTTATAGATGGAACATAGAGAAGGCCCTCCTCTGATGATCAGGGCTGGTGTCAAGGGTAGGCATGGTCAGACATATGCCAAGGGCCCAAACCCCAGCAGGGGCCACTGATGAGAGCCTCCTGGACTTGCTCCTCCTCTTCACCATTGCAACCTACTTATTCACCTGCCGTTCACTCTAGCCCAAGCAACAGTGGTGATGAGGAGGAGGATCAAGGCCCAATGGCTCTTTGCCTGCCAAGCAAGCAAGTGGTAGCAGTGATGAGAAAGAGGAGGACACGCAAGAGCAGCTAGTTATAATTAGGGATATCTGAGAAATCTGCTATGGATTCATATGCGTTTGGACTTCTATGAATTGGACCTGCAGATTCTTCAGTGGACTGGCTTTTTCTGAGTTGTGCAGATTCTGAAGTCTTGAGGACCATTCTTCTACTGGGGGGGGGGATTTGTGCACATTTGCAGTTGCACTAATGCACTTAATGCTAATACACATGTGCTAATGTGCATTAACGATAATTCGCATGTGTGCACGTAGAGCAAAATTCTTGTACATCCCTACTCCCCTCTTCTGTGAATGAGTGGACGATGGAATGAAAGAAGCCTGAGATCCATGAAAGACAGACAGAGCAGATTTAGCAAAATTTGTACATTTGTTGTTCAGTTGTTCAGTCGTGTCCGACTCTTCGTGACCCCATGGACCATAGCACGCCAGGCCTTCCTGTCCTGTGCACTCTCCCGGAGTGTGCTCAAGTCCATATTCATTGCATTGGTGATGCTATCTAGCCATCTCATCCTCTGCCGTCCCCTTCTCCTTTTGCCTTCAGTCTTTCCCAGCATCAGGGTCTTTTCCAGAGAGTTTTCTCTTCGCATTAGGTGGCCAAAATATTTGAGCTTCAGCTTCAGTATCTGTCCTTCCAATGAGCACTCAGGGTTGATTTCCTTTATGATTGGCTGATTTGACCTCCTTGCAGTCCAGGGGACTCGTAAGAGTCTTCTCCAGCACCACAGTTCGAAAGCATCAATTCTTCGGCGCTCAGCCTTCCTTATAGTCCAGCTCTCACAGCCATACATTACTACTGGGAAAACCATAGCTTTGATTAGACGGACCTTTGTTGGCAAGGTGATGTCTCTGCTTCTTACTATGCTGTCTAGGTTTGCCATAGCTTTCCTCCCAAGGAGCAAGCGTCTTTTAATTTCATGGCTACAGTCACTGTCTGCAGTGATCTTGGAGCCCAAGAAAGTAAAATCTGTCACTGCTTCCATTTCTTCCCCTTCTATATGCCAGGAAGTGATGGGGCAAGATGCCATGATCTTAGTTTTTTTAATGCTGAGTTTCAGACCAGCTTTTGCACTCTCCTCTTTCACCCTCAACAAGAGGCTCTTGAGATCCTCTTCGCTTTCTGCCATTAGGTTGGTATCGTCTGCATATCGGAGGTTGTTGATAATTCTCCCAGCAATCTTAATTCCGACCTCTGATTCATCCAACCCGGCATTTCTCATGATGTACTCTGCATATAAGTTAAATAAGCAGGGTGACAATATGCAGCCTTGTCGTACTCCTTTCCCAATTTTGAACCACTCGGTTGTTCCATGTCGGTTCTTACTGTTGCTTCTTGACCCTCGTACAGGTTTCTCAGGAGACAGGTAAGGTGGTCTGGTACTCCCATCACTTTCAGAATTTGCCACAGTTTGTTGTGATCCACACAATCAAAGGCTTTAGCGTAATCAATGAAGCAGAAATAGACGTTTTTCTGGAATTCTCTTGCTTTCTCCATGATGTAGCGAATGTTGGCAATTTGATCTCTAGTTCCTCTGCCTCTTCGAAACCCAGCTTGTACTTCCGGTAGTTCTCGGTTCGCATACTGCTGAAGCCTAGCTTGTAGGATTTTGAGCATCACCTTGCTGGCATGTGAAATGAGTGCAATTGTGTGGTAGTTTGAACACTCTTTGGCGTTGCCCTTCTTTGGAATTGGAATGTAAACTGACCTTTTCCAGTCTTGCGGCCATTGCTGAGTGTTCCAAATTTTTTGGCATATTGAATGCAGCACTTTCACAGCATCATCTTTTAGGATTTTAAATAGCTCAGCTGGAATACTGTCATCTCCGCTAGCTTTGTTGTTACTAATGCTTCCTAAGGCCCACTTGACTTCACTCTCGAGGATGTCTGGCTCAAGTTCAGTGACTGCACTATCATGGCTATCAAGGACATTAAGATCTTTCCTGTATAGTTCTTCTGTGTATTCTTTCCACCTCTTCTTAATCTCATCTGCTTCTGTGAGGTCCCTGCCTTCTTTGTCCTTTATCATGCCCGTCTTTGCACAAAACGTTCCCTTGAGATCTCCAATTTTCTTGAAGAGATCTCTAGTCTTTCCCATTCTGTTGTTTTCCTCGATTTCTTTGCATTGTTCATTTAAGAAGGCCTTCTTGTCTCTCCTTGCTATTCTCCTGAACTCTGCATTCAGTTGGGTATATCTTCCCCTTTCTCCCTTGCTTTTTGCTTCCCTTCTTTCCTCAACTACTTGTAAAGCCTCATCAGACAGTCACTTGGCTTTCTTGCATTTCTTTTTCTTTGGGATGGATTTCGTTGCTGCCTCCTGAACAATGTTATGGACCTCCGTCCATAGTTCCTCAGGCACTCTGTCTATCAGGTCTAATCCCTGAAATCTATTCCTCACCTCCACTGTATATTCATCAGGGATATGATTTAGGTCATACCTGAATGGTTTAGTGGTTTTCCCGATGTTCTTCAATTTCAGCCAAAATTTTGCAAGAAGCAGCTCATGATCTGAGCCACAGTCAGCTCCAGGTCTTGTTTTGACTGACTGTATGGAGCTTCTCCATCTTTGGCTGCAAAGGACATAATCAATCTGATTTCGATATTGACCATCTGGTGATGTCCATGTGTAGAGTCGCCTCTTGTGCTGTTGGAAAAGAGTGTTTGCTATGATCAGCGTGTTCTCTTGGCAAAACTCTATTAGCTTTTGTCCTGCTTCATTTTGTACACCAAGGCCATGCCTGCCTGTTATCCTGGTGATTTCTTGACTTCCTACTTTAGCATTCCAGTCCCCTATGATGAAGAGGACATCTTTTTTTGGTGTTAGTTCTAGAAGGTGTTGGAGGTCTTCATAGAACCGATCAACCTCAGCTTCTTCGGCATCAGTGGTTGGGGCATAGACTTGAATTACTGTGATGTTTTATGGTTTGCCTTGGATTCGTACTGAGATCATTCTATCATTTTTAAGATTGTACCCCAGTACTGCTTTTCCCACCCTTTTGTTGACTATGAGTGCTACTCCATTTCTTCTAAGGGATTCTTGCCCACAATAGTAGATATGATGGTCACCTGAATTAAATTCGCCCATTCCTGTCCATTTTAGTTCGCTGATTCCCAAGATGTCGATGTTCAATCTTGCCATCTCATGTTTGACCACCTCCAGCTTACCTTGATTCATTGATCTAACATTCCAGGTTCCTAAACAGTATTGTTCTTTACAGCATCGGATTTTCTTGTCACCTCCAGACACATCCACAGCTGAGTGTCCTTTCGGCTTTGGCCCAGCCGCTTCACTCTTTCTGGCGCTACTTGGAAATACCCTCTGCTCTTCCCCAGAAGTATATTGGACACCTTCCGACCTGAGGGGCTCATCTTCCGGCGTCATATCTTTTAGCCTTGTGATACGTTCCATGGGGTTTTCTTGGCAAGAATACTGGAGTGGGTTGCCATTTCCTTCTCCAGTGGACCACATTTTGTCAGAACTCTCTGCCATGTCCTGTCCGTCTTGGGTGGCCCTGCACGGCATAGCTTATGGCTTCACTGAGTTACACAAGCCCCTTCGCCACAACAAGGCAGTGATCCATGAAGGGGAAATTTGTACATACCTAGTGACAATGCTGGTGAGAAGGTAGACTCACTGAGGGTGGGGGCCTATTGAGGGTGTCTTGCCTAAAGGCCTTCCAAAAACTTGGAGCTGGAACTGCTGATGATCTTTATGCATAGGAAGGTTAAGATGGGAGTTGGTGCTCATTCAGATATTTGGATCCCAAGCCATTTAGGGTTTTAAAGATGAGTACCAACACCTAGAATTTGGCTTGGTAGTATATAGGCAACCAGTGGAATTCCTTCAGAATTGGTGTAATGTGAGCTCATTTAGGTAAACCAGCCAGAATTCTAGCAGCTGAATTCTGCACTAGCTGAAGCTTTCAAGTTGTCTTCAAGGGCATCCCCATGTTAATACATTACAGTAATCCAGTCTGGAGCTTACTAGCATATGGATCACTGTGGCCAGGCTATCCCTATCCAGGAAAGCTTGCAGCTTAAGAATCAACTAAAGCTGGCAAATGGTGCTCCGAGCCACTAAGACCGGTTGGGCCTCCAGTGACAATGTTGGATCAGGGAGCACCCCCATACTGCACCCCTGTTTTTTCGGGACAAGTGCAAACCTATCCAGAACAGGTTATACACCAGCTTCCTGGACCTAAGGATCACCAACCTACCTCTTGTGTAGTCCGTTCCAGGCTTTCTTTTCAGAGTTGTCCATCTAAAAGTGTTCAGCTTCTGATATAAGAAGGTTTGGATCATAACTCCCTCCAAACTCCCACCTTTGTTCCTGGAAGTCTTTTTAAAAGTCTTGTTAATAAAGTTTTTGAACATTCTACCCCCCCACGCCCTCCCCCCAGAAGGTTTTCCAAAAATCAATGGACAAAATAGTGAACATAATAAAAACCTGTAACTTAAACGTTAGAACAAAAATATCCTATACATAGATTTTAGACACACTTTCCTGGAAGTAGGTCCCATTGAACTCAATGGGGGCTGCATTCCAGTGATGGATGGGGCTGAAGGCAAAGGGGTGGTGGTGCTAAAAATACAACCCACTCTTACTGCCAGTAGCTGAGCCTTAGGAGAGGCATTTCAGCTGTTTAGAATGGAGTAAGAACTGCACAAAAGCCAGGAAAACACCCAACAATTGGTGGCTGGGGAAAAGCGGTGGAGCCAGGGGAAGGGGGTGTGGTCATCTGGGGAACCCCAGAGGGATGGATTAGGACTGCAGGAGAGCAAGATTTGGCCCCCAGTCCTGACGCCTGGTATAGATCAATCCATTATTTCTGGGCCAGGTGTAGTGGTACATTCTGAAGTGCAGGCATTCATCATGACAGTCCCATAGCCATGCCCCCTAAGGAGAGCCCAAAAATACAGGCTGCTGTATTGATCCATATCAACAAGTGAGTTCTAGCAGTTTCAATCTCTACCAAGAGCAGGATGTTCGTAAAGCGAATTGATCTTAATTGCCCATTGGAGACCGTGCCAGTCCACAATACCTGACATTACAATCAGGTACAATCTATTGTTGCCGGGAAAATTCATTTCTCCCTGCTCCTGTGAGGATTCCAGTTAAGCTCAGAGGGAAGCCAGAGAGAGCTGGCAGATGACGACAACATCCCTGCTAATCAAAAAGTCTCGGTGCTGCATCCCTGAGAGCCCTGGTTCCACTGTAGCACTGGCCAGGTCACCCGGAGAGTTCATGATGCTTGAGGCAGTGTGATGCTGGGGGCCCTGCCGTTGCCCACTAGAAAGACTCAAGTGTGTGTGGGACTCTGGGAGCAATGTGTCAGCCGAGACAGAGGCCCATGGAATGCACAGAAGCTGAGGCAGGGGGCCCTTGCTTTCCAGGGGTCCAGCGCAAATTGTTCCAGTTGCACCCCCAGCCACATACAGCCCTATTTCTGAGAAGCAGCAGCGGCTGCTGATAAAGGAAGGAACTAGGTGCTGCTTTGGGCACGAGATCCCCATGTGTGTCTATGTTTGATGCACTTTCTGAAGTAAGGACCTGTGCTGCAGGTCCCTCACCTTCGTTGCCCAGGCCTGCAAGACTTGGGGTTTGCTGCAAAGCCAGTGTGGACATACTTCCCATTTGGGGGTGTGGCAGGGGGGCAGAAAGGCAAGGAAACACCTGGAGAAACCAATTTGGTTGTCATCTTTTAATCCAGCAGGGCTCCTGTGCCTTCAAGAGCTGTGTGACGCGCAGAGAAATTCAACAGGCAAGGCTAAAATTTTAGCCTGGCACTCTTTCCACGTACAGGAAGTTTTATTTCTTATTTTTATATGGGGAGAGAGTGTTTGTTCATGGGATTTCCCCTCCTGCAATCTGAAATGGTACAGTCCAGGAAGTGCCGACTATAGATGGATCTATGTCTGCAGTTTGAATCAGCTTGCCTCTGGCCACACAGTTGCCTGGGGCTGCAGGCGTGATAGGGAAGGACACTCTGACCCCTGCCACCAGCCAAAGGGACAAAAACCACTGGGCAAGTCAGAAATAGTAATAGAGAACTCCATTCTGAGTGTCAGTGGTTATGGTGGGAATAATGGGAATTACAGTCTAACATCCAGAGGGTACCAGGTTGTGGAACTGGTTCAAACTGTTGTAAGCAACTTTATTTATTTATTTATTTACAATATTAATATACCGCTCCATATCTAGAATGGATTTCGGAGTGGTGAACACAAACGATAAAACAGTAAAAGAATAAAAAGATTAAAGTACCACATTAAAATCATGCTTGTTAAAAAACACAATGCCAATAAAAACCGTGACTGGTCAGTTAAGGAATGCCTCCTGGAACAGTGCTGTTTTTTCAGGAGGCGCCAGAAAGAACACAGCGTTAGTGCCTGCCTGACCTTCAGGGGCAGGGAATTCCAAAGAAAGGGGGCCGCCACGCTGAAGGCTGTTCTCCTGGTGGACTCCAGTTGGGCCATAGGTCCATGCGGAACCACCAGGAGCAAGCCCTGGTGGAGATCATGGATCACTTTGGAGATCATTGGATAGAAAGGCAGAGTATAAAAATATTTAAAATAAACACATCAATGGACAAAACAAAGTTTTCCCCAGGCCAGTTGGAAACCAGTCTGCGTTACCAATTATATTTAGAGGGGTCAGCTGGCAGTACATCTATGGCAGTGGGCAACTTCAGGCCTGGGGACCAAATCTGGCCCTGTAGGGATTCCATCCTGGCCCTCTGGGATTCCCCAGACAGCCACACCCTCTTCCATTGGCCCCACCCCCTTCCCCCCCAACACCAATGGTTTGGTAGTTTCTCAGCTTTGGTGCAGTTTTTTCTGTATTCTGAAAGGTTGAAATGCCTCTCCAAAGGCTGAGTTTCTGGCAGGAAGAGCTTTAAGCTCAAATATGTTGGTATTTTTTGGAATTTTGGCTCTGCCCCCTTTTGCCTTGGGCCCTGCCCACCACTGTAACGTGGCCCCTGAGAGCATGTCTGAAAAGGAATTTGGCCCTTGGGCCGGAAGAGGTTTCCCACCCCTCATCTATGAATAATGCAAGGTGTGTAGAAGCACAGCCAGATATGGGGCTGGGTAGGAGGGGAGAGAAGAGGCCAAGACCCATAAACCCCAAGATCCAGTCTGGTGAGAGAGCAGTTTCATATCCAGTGCGAAGCTACCATCATCCACCATACAGAGTATTGCCCTTGATGACTGGTCTTAAAACTACTATTACCTACTCAAACACTTGTGCTGGGGGCTGATAGAAAAATTCTTTATTTATTAATTATTGCATTTCTATATGTCCAATAGCCAAAGCTCTCTCATAGCTGGCTGAGGAATGCTGGGAGCTGTAAAACTTTTGTGTGTGTCTAAGCATGCATAGGATTGCACCTCATAATAAGCAAATACTTTTGCCTATTATGTCAAAGTACTTTATGGCTTTTCTGGATAGGGTGACTAAATGTTCACCATGGTAATGTAAAACATGTTTTTAAAAGGTTGCATTATTTTTAATCAATCTTATGCCCGTGATTTAATCATTCTTCAGTTAACATCACCCCATTACTGTAGACAAATGTGTGATCTCCCAGGTGTCCAGATGTTGCAGAGAACGTTATTAACGTACCAAAAACAAAACACCCCACCTCTCTCAGACAGCCTGGGAAAGCGTCAGCAATAGACTGAATCCACAAAGTTTGTTTTTTTACGTGAAGTGTTGCAGATCTAATAATAAGTGGTTGCAATCTGCCAGAGTTAGTGGGACAGCAGAGAAAGTCATCTGCAACAACGAAACGGCAGCAAGCCTAACCCCGCCTGCTTGCTTCTCCTACTGAAATCGGTTCCACTTGCTAATAACGAAGAAGCTCCGTTAGGACTGAGCTATAAATGTGTAAAGCCATTCTCTTAACTTGCTCGCCCTTAGAAATCCCCTCCTTCTGTAGGCCGGTAGATTCCAACCTGCCTTCTAAATGCATTTTTCTCCCCTGGAAGCTATCTCTATGGCCTGCGGGAGATTTTTTAGCCTCCTGTCTCTAAGGGAGTGAAAGAGAATAGAGAGATTTGCTGGGGTGGGAGGAACGTGTGTTACGCAGTTCCTGTACCTTTAAATCCAAGAAGCTCGCTCGCTCTCTCTCTCTCTCTCTCTCTCTCTCTCTCTCACACACACACACACACACACACTCACTCACACGCACGCGCGCGCACACGCACACACACACTGAGACTAGGATCTGTTCCCCTTAATAAGCAAGATTTATATCCATTGGGAAGACAAGAAGAAGGGGGTGAGGGGACTGACTGAGGGGAGAAGGAAGGGTGGGGATGCAAGAAGATTTCTGCCCCTCCCAGACGGGAGCTACAAAAAGGGGCCTCTTTCCATCCCTCCTGAATCTCTTCCGCCTCCCGCATTTGCCACCCTGCTGAAACCAGCCCTCCCGAAAGGGCATCTCTGAAGCCAAAATGTGGGACTCATTCCAAAAAGCAAGCTGAGATCTAACGGAGTGAGGTTTGCTGGGCGGGGGGTGGTGGCAGAGGGAGGCGTGGGGAGGAAGAAAATGAGAACAGTTCTTTTTGTAGGGTGAGGTGTAGGTGTGTGTGTGTGTCTGTGTGTGTGTCTGTGTGTGTGAGTGTGTGTGTGTAAGAGAGAGAGAGAGAGAGTGCGTGAGACTGAGACAGACACAGACACTGCATTGCTGCTGATACAGGAGTCTCTCCAGCAAATACACAACTATCAAGATGCTGCTGTGGTTTGGACTTGCTGATCAATTTCACCATCAAAACAGCAGCAGGTGGAGGTCACAGAAGGGGATTTAAGACCCTTCCTGCCTGTGTGTTGTATTTTTCTCCCCCCCCCCAAACCAGGAATTATTATTCTTAAATGTTGGCACTTGGCCTTCTTTTTCCATGGTTTCCCTCCCTGGGTTTTGCCTCGGATGATTTTAAAGGAGACTCATTTGCACCAAAACCTGCCTGATTTGCTGCTCTTGACAATATAATTCTTCCTATTTTGGTCCAATACAGTCTCCAGAGCAGGAAGACGAGGACGGATCCGGAACCTAACCCTAGAGAAATGTGCAAGCAGCAGGAATTGACTCAAGCGGCTCCTTGAATTTGGTGCATTATTTAAGGTGGTGTTTTGTTTTTGTTTTTTCTGGCTCTTTTTTTCCCACCTTTTTGAGAATTTGCAAACTGAGTTACATGCATGTCCAGTGGGGGAAGGTTTAATTTTGACGATGGAGGGTCCTATTGTGGAGGCTGGGAGGATGGCAAGGCTCATGGACATGGAATATGTACTGGCCCAAAGGGTCAAGGCGAGTATGCAGGTTCCTGGAGTCATGGCTTTGAAGTGCTGGGCGTCTATACCTGGCCGAGTGGCAACACCTACCAGGGCAGCTGGGCACAAGGCAAGCGGCACGGGATTGGTGTGGAGAGCAAAGGGAAATGGGTGTACAGAGGCGAGTGGACTCATGGATTTAAGGGACGCTACGGGGTGCGCGAATGCACTGGCAATGGGGCCAGATATGAAGGCACTTGGAGCAACGGACTGCAGGATGGTTATGGAACAGAGACCTACTCAGATGGAGGTAAGTGGCACATTTGCTGCTGCTTCTCTTTGGTTTGGTCCAATCAGTCCTCTGTCCTTTTTCTTCCCCATTGGTCTGTAGTGAATCCTTTTAGAAAGTCCTGCTCCCAGAGAACATCAGCCTTACAACAGTTTCCTAAGGGGCAGAAAAAGCATCCTGTGCTGGCAATGTCTCAGTGTAGTCATTAAAGTTCGGCTGGGGTCAGAGCGATGTCTTTTGTAGTTCTCTGCCACTTGCTTCACAGAAGGCCTGTTTCAAGTCATGGCTTGCTGGATAGAATGGATTCAGAAGTGAGAGAACTGGGTGCAGGTCGGAATCTAGTGCCGTGTGGCTTGGTGGCTATCTCAGCCAAGCCCTCCTGGGATGACACTTGGGATGAGATAAGTTGGTGAAAGCACTTTGGCATATGGAAAAGAGCTTAGAAATTGGTATTAATGAACATGAGAAGACAAAGGTTGTCCAGAGATGCATGTGAGGAAGGAGGAAACACAAAGAGGTCACGTGGAAAGGAATTGGCTTGGATTGCAAGAGGAAATTTGGCAGGCCCAAGATATATTTTGGTGTCTGAAGCAAAGGATCCAACAGCTCTCTTTTGCTGCTGATTAACCTGAGGTACAATCCACCAGGGAGCGATGGGTGGCTTCTAGTCATTTTTTATGAGGCTTGTGCAAGAGAACTTCCAGGTGGATTGGGTCCTATGGGTCAGATCTGTATGTTTGCCACCTGAGGTGGTCACCTGACTGTCTCATTGCAGGACCACCTTTGAAAGGAAATCATGACTCTAGATCAGTCTTCCCCAAGCTGGTGGCCTCCAGATGGGTTGGACTACAACTCCCAGAATCCCCCAGCCATTTGCTGGCTGGGGATTCTGAGAGTTGTAGTCCAGCCCATCTGGAGGCCACCAGCTTGGGGAAGGGTGCTCTAAATGCACCACCTTAAACCTGTAGGATCATCAATAACTAGGCTGAGTAGGAAAAACACACATGCGACCCAACAAAACTCAGTGCTGGAGAATCCTGTCCAAAGATTTTGAAATTCTCGCCAGGATTAAAACACATTGCAAACTGTGATAATTTTTGTAATTTCCCTCCAAGCTCAGAGTTCAATACATCCAGAGCTCATCTGGCAAACAATTGTAATTCATAAAGGATTCTTCTGCTGAGATTTCACATTTTCGCATGTAGAGAAACCTGGAGGCAGATAGGAACAGCTGTTATTGGCTCAGAATGTCACTTCAGGTGTTATTGGGGGCAGGGGCATGAGTGGGGATGAGGATGGAATAAAGAGAAGCCTATTTAGCAAAGACGGAGACAAAAATGTATGGACAGAGTCAATGTTGAAGGCTTCTCTGGAGAAAAGAGCGGCCTTTCTCCTGGAACTGGCTGAATCACTTCATCTTGCATTCAGTGATGGTTTCCGAAGCTAACCTTGCCATGTAGTAGTAGGGTTCAGACCTGCTCACTAGAACCTCGAGGAAGCCATGACGGAGCTCTCTGGTTTAATGTTATGTGGCTGTAAAAGCATGCTTCCCTCCCTCTCCCCCCACCCACCCGTCCCAAAGTTGTTCTGTCTGCCTTAAAGCTCTTAGATGGAGAAAAAGAAAATGTACAAGGCCTCTATCCTCGGTCTTGAAAGACCAGATTGGCAGGGAGAGGGGGACCAAAAAGCAGAAAGGATGCTGAGACTCAAAATATGACACTGTAAAGTAGAGTTTGCTGTCTTGGGCTAACGGGGGTGGGCAGGCAGGCAGGGAGGGAAATGAGTAAATTTTCCCTAAACCTGCTTTTACAACCTGTGTCATGGTTATGAATGTACCTTTGAATGGTTAGAGCTGAAAGTTACGTTTATTGAGCATCTAGGGTTTTGGTTTTTTTTAAGCAGTGCATCATCTGGATACATTCTACATGTTTTTGCTGTGCTTGCACTGCCTTTATTACTCCCTAAGGCCTTAGATTCTGACTACGTGGGATTTTTTTTCTGTAAAGACAAGACCAAAGCCAAGATTCAGAACTAGTACCCCAGGGATGAATGTTTTAGAAGTTGCTTGGCCTGACCATACCTTTATTCAGAAATCATCATGGTGGTGTCTTACTGCAACACTGCAATTCCTAAAGAAACCTGGGTGGAATCCCCCCCCCCCACACACACACACTCAACATAGGAAATCAAATTGAATAATCCAAGAATCAAACATAAATTTTAGAGCTGGTAGCCAGGTAAGGTTAATCCTGCCTAGACCTAGAAAGAAAGGGGGGAAACAAACTTCAAGGTGGTTGTGATGCAAATGACCAGGTAGCAACAATCTACTTATCAGTGGTAAAGAAAATCTTTGGTGGGGAAATGTAGAGCCTTATTTTGTGCCACTGAATAGCCCTATGGTTGTCAGTCTAGAAACTAAGCTAAACACTCAGTGTGAAGTTGTAAGACTAGCTAGAAGAGAGCATCTCCAGGCTTCCTGATTATCAATCTTAATGCACCTCCTACATTTGGATAACAACAGAGTCCGGATGTACATGTGGTAATTATATTACAGTAGGAAGGAAAGGCTCCCTGGTTGTCATGAGAAAAGAGGCAGCTATTGCGAATTAAAGCATATGCATCTCTTTAATCCATCTGATTTATTAGCTTCATCACTTCCTGGGATGTCAAAATTATCTGCCACCTGCCATGTCTTAAAAGTCTTATATCAGACATATAAGCAGATCAACATTTGCTAACAGGTTTAGAAAAAGAAAAGCATATGTGTATTGAGGATCTGAACTCAAAACCTACATTTTCTTATGAAGGAGATGAAGGAGACAAGGGACCATGCTGGTATCAAGACTTTGCCATAATTTGCAAATTACCACTGTTGCACTTAAAGCACTGGTGTATTGTCCATTTTAGCATAAATGTGGAATGAGGGCTCCTAATAGCTGTTTTCATCATTTGCTCACCTCATGCTGCTTAGACACACATATTTATTTATTTATTTATTATTAAATTTATTAATTGCCCATCTGGCTGGTCACCCAGCCACTCTGGGCGATGTACAGTGTACAATAAAGCAGTTTAAACCAATAAAATTCTACAGTAAAAACATTTTCTAAAATACCCTAATCCACCCCAAATGCCTGCCTGAACAACCACGTTTTTAATGCACGACGGAAGCTCATTAAAGAGGGGGCATGGCTCCCCTCCCCCCATTACATAGAACGTGCTCATTCCTGTTGCAATGAGACACATTAATTTTTTATTTGCCATTCTCAGAACTCCCTCCGCAGGCACTCTGATTCTTTAGGCACATGTGTAGATTCACACACATGCATACACCTCAGTGTTGCCACACACAGAAGTCACCCGGTGTACACCTTCCCACTCACAGATGGTCACACCTCCGCATTTGATGCACTGGGGAAAGGCTGTAGCTCAGTAGTAGAGCACCCACTTTGCATGTGGAAGATCCCAGGTTCAATACCCAGCTTTTCCAGGTAGGGCTGGGGAAGATGCCCTGTCTGAAACTCTGGTGCCAGTCGACAACACTGGATTAGATGGATCAAGGGGCTGATTCAGCATGAGGCAGCTTCCCAGCTTCCTATGTTTCAGACACACTTGACACAAACAGAGACATAGATCGCACAATCACAATCACAAACACTACATAGGGACAGGAGAGGAACCGTGTTCATAGTTGCTCACGAGCACACAATCGCATCACAGCAGCACAGTTAATGCCTCCATATAGAACAGCCTCCCCCAACCTGGTGCCCTCCAGATGTGCTGGACTACAACTCCCAGCATCCTCAGCCAGCCATGCTGGGAGTTGTAGTCTAACACATCTGGAGGGCAGCTGTCTGAGGTTGGCTGATGTAGACATATCCCATTGTCATAAAGAATATCACGCTGACTCTCAAATGAAAAACATTTCAAGTCCACTCTTCTTCATATCATACTGGAGTTGTCCACCTGCATGTACTCATACTTGCACATTTGCTTTTCTGGCGCATATACACTTGCATTATGAGTCAGACACAGCATATCCACAACCACATTGCTATTGTCACACTCACTCCCCTAGACAAAATTTCAGTATAGTTTCATATACAAACTTCCTTGTGTTGAGTAAAGAATTTGGACTCGTGGTCCCTTCCAGGGCCATGACTACATACATTTCCATCAGCAGTTCCTCTCTTAAAACATGCACTCATATCAAGAACAAGCAAGCTGTTACATTTCTTGGGCACAAACCTTTCTAGGAGCCAAAGCAATGGATGTTAAAGCAATAGGACATAAAGCAGGGAAGCAAGTACTGGTTTCTAGGTCTGAAAATTACAGTCTATATATATAAAAAAGCCTTCAGGCACTTCATGTGTCCCTGCAATCTCTATTTTAGCTGCTTTATATTTGGAAATTCAAGCAGAGCTTACTGAACAATACCAAAAAGACGGCCCACTCCTGGAAATAACTAAGCAATACTGTAGAGACTATGTCAGCCTGACGTTAGCAACTCAGATTAGCTTAGCCAATCCTTAAGAATATTTTCTAAAAACTCCTCCAAGTTTAATTTCTAGTAATTGCATCTCAAAAAAGCACACTTGTCATTTCTCCATCTTTCTCCTCCTCCTCACCTTGCTTCATGTTTCAGGACCTTGGAGAACAACCCAGTCTACTGATTGAGCTGACAGGGCATGTAACCAACCCAACGGAGCCCTGTTGTATAAGACTTCCATTTATTTCGTTCTCTATTCCCTCCTACCTTGAAATAAGTAAAGGGTGCTGCTGAGCCCAATCCTTGGTCTATTGCAACCAATGCACTCCCCAATGGCACATCCTGATGGCAGTTGTGAAGGAGGTCCCTCGCTCCCCCAAACAACAAGTTGTCAGTCAATCAGTTGATCTTCTTACCTATAACCATAGGTCCTTCCAATCTTATTGGAAAAGAAATAGGTACTTAGTGCAGAATTTCTAACCCACTGAGGCAAATGTAGCCACCCAGCTTGCCAGATGCTTCATAGCCACCCTATTTTATGCAGGCAACAACACAGGAGGTCTATTGAGTTCCTGGGGAGCCACCATAAGTGGCCGAAGCTTGGCTTGCTAGGTCATAGTTGTGCAGGCATCATATAAAAAATCTGCCTGCTGTGTTTGATCTGTAATGGCTCTTTCCCATATGCAAGCCATCACTTAACTCTGTCCTCACCTGAGTAGCAAACATGCATCTCCAAACTCACTCTAACCATGCTCCAGGTTAATCACATAATCCTCTATCAGGGTGTGCTGAAAGCTGATGCTCAAATATGTCAAAAAAATCCCAGTCCACCAAGGGTGCACTCTGGCACCGTGATCAGATATATGTGCATGTAAGGCCTGGCGTGCTATGGTCCATGGGGTCATGAAGAGCCAGACATGACTTAGCGACTGAACAACAACAAATATCAGATGGAAACAGGGAGGTATTTCCCCCTCTCCGGTGCCTCCACTTTTTTGAGCCATTCATTCCACTAACATAAATTGATTATCTAGGAAATAATGACAGGTTGGATGTAAGATGGTTCTCCTTCCACATGTAAGATGTTTAGCCAGAATTGTTATAGGTTTTGACTATTAACAGAGCTATATGTACTGTCTGTCAGTTCCTCCCCACCCAATTTTGCACCTAATTTGGGATACAAAATAAAGTGATTAAAACATAATAGTGTTTTGACTTGAATTTGGCTGATTTGTTCTACATCCAAGATTTAGGGTGTTTTTTTTCTTTAGCACAGTGACCCGAGCTAGACACCAAACTCAGGCATGTGTGTATGTATGTGTAGATAGAGAGAAAGAGAGAGCATATTGGCTATTGGGTGGTATAGAAATGCAGTTAGTAAATAAATAAGAGAGAAATATTTTCTACCTTACTCTCTTTCCTATTGTTAAGATGACCTAGCATTTGTTTACTCTCTTGGACAGTGCGACATCTTCCAGTCACCTTTGTAAAAGGCACAATAGTTAGTTTTTTTCTCTGTGCATGCCAATGGAGTGCACAGGGTTTGTAACTTAAGCCAAAGTATACATTCCATCTAACATAAGAAGACCCATGCTGGATCAGACCAAGAGACCATCTAGTCCAGCATTCTATTCACACAGTGGCCAACCAGCTGTCAACAGGAAACTCACAAGCAGGACACAAGTGCAACACCACCCTCCTGCCCATGTTCCCCAGCAACTGGTGTACATAGGCATATTGCCTCTGATACTAGATGTAGCATATAGCCATCAGGACTAGTAGTCATTGATAACCTTCTCCAGGAATTTGTCTAACCCCCTTTTAAAACCATCCAAATAGGTGGCCATCACTACATCTTCTGGTAGTGAGTTCCATCACTTAACTATGTGCTGTGTGAAGATGCACCTATTCACTGATTAAAAACTTGCATCCCAATCCAGAGCCCTATGTGAACTTGGCTACATGAGCTCAGAGCTACCACACATGTGAGATGCCTATTGCTTTCTTCCATGAGGAAGACTAGGTAGCAGAGAGCTGTTCACAGCCTCACCAAAAATTGAAGTGACACAGCTCAGTGGTGGAGTACACACAGAAGGTCTACAAAAGGTGCAGAAGGTCCTACATTCAGTCCCTCCCTGGCATCTGCAATGAAATGGTCAGCTAATGGGAAAGATCTCGGCTATAGATCTGGAGACCTTCTGGCAATCAGATTAGACAATACTAGGCTAGCAGGGCCAATGGTTTGCCTTGGGATGAGACGGCTTCATGTGTCTAGACTAAAATTCCAGGATTCTTTGAGGGAAGTGATGACTTAAAATGGTAAAACAACAACGACATAACTTTATAGTGTAGATCAGCCTTCTCCAACCTGGTCCCCTCCAGATGTATTGGACTGCAACTCCCATCATTCCCAGCCAGCGTGGCCATGGTTGGATGTTGCAGTCCAGCATATCTGAAAGACACCAGATTGAGAAAGGCTGGTGTGCATCATCTCTAAGAGATTCTAACCATGGTGTCTGTGAGATTTTCCCAAAGAAGATAGCGAGGGCTTGTTTCTTTTCCAGAGATATACAGTGTGTGCGCTCTATCCATTTTCCCTGTTTGTATTTCTCCCTTCAACAGTGCAATCCTATACATGTCTACATAGAAGTAAGTCCCATTTGGTTCAATGGGACTTAATCCCAGGAAAGTTGGTATAGGATTGCAGCCTAAGACTCTCTTTGTGATAGTGAAGCATCTGAGCAAACTAATGGTCCATGTAAGTGTTGTTTAACTGTTTCAATTCACCTCTGTGTGCTAGTAAATGTATCATAGTGCATTGCATAAGAGAGACAAAAGGCCTTAACTAGGCTGAGAAGTGGGATGAGATCACAGAGTTTGTGATGAGGATTACTGAGTTTGAGGATCAGCAAAAAGAGAGAGAGAGAGAGAGAGAGAGAGAGAGAGAATTAGCCAGATTACACTCTGGTCTGTGCAGGAAGCATATTAGAAATAAAAAGGCAGCTGAATGCATTTGGGAGCATCAAGCAATTTGTAGTGCTGATCCAGCCATCAGAAGCACAGCAGAATTGCCCTGGTTTGTATCAGGAGTCAGGACTGGGAATCGAGCTGGTAAGATGCAGTTGACGGTGCATTTTGGGCAAGTGGCCGTTAAAGCCTTGGCCAAGTCAGGCTTTCTCAACCTAACCTACTGTGCAGGGTTGTCATTAGGTAAGAACGATAAAGGCCTTCATTCACTGGGAGGTGCTACAGAAGAAAGAGAAGGACGAATGGCAGGCAGCGGTGGCATGGTTCGCAGACTTCCTTCTCTCGCTGATGGCTGCACTGAACTTCTCACGCAGGGCTGGTCCAAGTGGCAGGGACGTTCACCTCAGGGAGATGGAGCTCTTGGGGATGTGTGTTCAGCAGCTCTCTGCTCTCTAAGCAACCTGCTTGAGTATTGCCATAGATACAGCTCCCTGTGCTGCTTTTGAATTACTCTGGTGATGCCTGCCTCCATCACCCACGTGCTGGAGGTGCAGAGAGTCTCTCCCGTGCTTTTCCCCTCACCATGTCAGCCCCTTGTGCCATGGAAAAGGTTCCTGTTGGGGAAAAAAAACATAGCAGCTGATTGCCAGAAAGTCAGAAAGGGGCATTTGGTCCATGCTAGCCTTTGTTTGAAAGCATCCCATGACAGAGGCTCCCTGTCAAAGCTTTCCTTTGGACAGAGGAAGGAGATTCCACAGCCTCTCTAAAGCAGCCATTAGTGAACCACTCTTATCATTGGGAGGGTTTCTCCCTAATATTTCATCTGAAGTAGGGAGGTCAGCAACAGGAGACTCCGGTCTTGGCCATTAAGGAGTTCTGCACCTGGCAGCAGCCTAGAGGCAAAAGAGGTGAGGAAACTGAACTTACTGGCTGGCTAGTAGGGTATTCAGGCAAGTATGGGGAGACAGAACAGAGGTGTACAAAATTATGGGGAGACAGAACAGAGGTGTACAAAATTATGCATGGTGTGGAGAAAGTAGATAGAGATTTTTCTCCCCCTTCTGTAATACTGGAACTTGGGGTCTACCCATAAAGCTGAATGGTGGGAGATTCAGGGCAGATAAAAGGAAGGACTTCTTCACATAGCGCATAGTTACACTATGGAATTAGCTACCACAAGGTATAGCGATGGCCACCCATTTGGATGGCTTTAAAAGGGAGTAGACGAATTCATGGAGGAGTAGGCTATCTATGGCTTCTAGTCCTGATGGCTATATGCTTCCTGCAGTACCAGAGGCAGTGAGCCTCTGTGCCAGTTTCTGGAGAACACGAGCAGGAAGGTGCTATTGCACTCATGTCCTGCTTATGGTTTTCCTACAGGTATCTGGTTGGCCACTGTGTGAACAGACTTGTGGACTAGATAGACTCTTGGTCTGATCCAGCATGGGTCTTTTCATGTTCTTATATTCTTAGGGGGAGGGGTTTCATTGCAGGCTTTCAGCTTCTGCCTTTCTTCTCAGTGTGCCCCCCCCCAAGTAAAAAATAGTTGCAGACAGGAGACCTGAATCAGGCTGCTTGTAAAATGATCCCATTCACCCTTTCCTTAGTAGACAGTGTATTCACTGTGAGCTGTGTATGTTCCGGTTTTGTTGCAGATGATGAATTCACACTGTGAGCCTGGAGGATGGGTCCTTCGCCTCATGAGTTAACAGGAGTATCATCTCTCAGCAGTAGTTTAGTCCAGAGCAGCCAGAGACCACAGCAACTGAGACTTTGTGAAGAGAAATTTATTGCTTTTAGGCAGTATCCTACTGTGTCATTCACCAACCTAAATTAAGTTGCGCTAGCATAAGCTTGTGCAACAGGTCACTGGAAAACCTGTTGTGCAAGCTAACACTATTAGACTTGCACTAGAGGTTCCTTACACTGGTGCAATGTAGTTTGTGGAACCTTAGAATACGGACCTTTCTCACTAATGTTTGCTTTTCTCCTAAAAGGAATCCTCAAAG